>NC_057850.1:85979124-88479124 GCF_015237465.2 Chelonia mydas | reverse complement strand
CAAATACAAGATCAGGGCCTTGAATAACCATGTGATATTTTCATCTTTATCTTACCTTCTCTTCACCTCATGCATCTATTTATGACCATTACTCATTGAGTCATGTGCAACTTAAGTTTTATGCTCTCAGGACAGTGACCAGAATTGAGTTTTGTGTGGGGCCAAGTATATTTCTGGATGGTTAAAATAGTAAGTAATAAATAGCAATAACCAAAAGGAAGGAGAGCTCTACATCTGGAATAAGAGACTTATAGGGACAAGAATTTCCCTCTGCATTTTCATTTTTATGTAAAATGAACCAAAATTGCATTTGTGATGTTTCTTGAAGAGGATCTCACTATCCTTCCCAAATGTTTATACTAGCTCTGTGCATTGTGTGATAAATAGGGATCTACTATGTTTGGTGGAGTGGGGAGTTAACAAAAAGGTGCCTCAAAATACAAAGGCCGGTTCTGCCCAAATAATTCTCCTGTGGTAGGCCATGAGAATACTCAGGAAAGTTAAGGTAAATTAACTAAAGGTGTGAAGTCAATGTGCATTAATTAAATTGCCACAGGGATTAAATTAAATTGCCACAGGGATGCTCCCACTCAGGAGTAAAGTGGTCTTTGTTAACTGTAACTTAATCCTCCTGAGGCAATTTAAAGCCCCTTTACTCCTGAATGAGAGCATTCACACAGAGTTTAACACACTACTTGTATGCACTGACTTCACACCTTTAGCTGATTTGCCTTAACTTTCCTGAATATCCCTACCACGTAGGTAGACATGCCCAGGAGGCTTGTCTACACCATGCAGCTTTTAGCGTCGCTTTTGCTGACAAAATACTTCCAGCCCCGCGAGCAGCGTTAGCTTTGTCAGCAGGAGCATGGCAGGAGCGACGTTCACACTGCCACTTGCATCAACGAAACTTTTGTCTTTCGCGGGGGGGGCTTTTTAAGACAAAAGTTTTGTCGACAACTTCACATTGTAGACATACCCTGAGTCAAGTCAGATTTTAGAAAAGGCAGGGAGGGAGGATTTTGCTTTGTATGTAGGTCTGAGAACAGCTGCTATCTTAAATTTTGCAAAGTGCCAGGAATATGAGATTGATACTATGTCATCTAAATAAGTAAATACATTTACAATATCCTGCATGAAAATTGGCCTGGTAGCCCCTTTGGCTGCCAAGTCAGGCCAGGCCAAGACAGGCCAATGTTTAGTTTTATTAGATGGGATGGATACTGGCTTTTTAAAATTATTATTTAGAACTGCAATAACACATCAAAGACCCATTCACGGATTGGGCTTTCATTGTACAAGGCACTATACACAAATAACAAAGACAGTCCCTGTCCTAAAAAGCTTACAATGCAAGGCCACGTCTACCCTACAGGTGCTATAGTGGCATAGCTACAGCCTCATATCTATAACACTGTAACCCAGTAGTGCAGGCACAGACTACAGTGATACCCTAAGCGATGGTACCTAGGTCGAGGGAAGCATTCTTCTTTTAACCTCGCTGCATCTACACCGGGGGTTAGATTGGCATAGCTGCGATGCTCAGGAATATGGGTTTTTCACACCGCTGAGCATCATAACTTGGTTGACCTAAGCTCTCTAAGTGTAGATGAGGCCTACATCACTGTTTAAGAAGTATGTTATTGCTTTGAGAAGGGGAAGGGGAAGGGGGCATGCACTGGTACAGTATTGCTGACTCTTGTGATTTTATGACAAGTTTCACACTATTTGGTGTTTTCCTTAAAACCACATTTTTTTAGAAGCCAGGGACTCAGAATTGCAGCTTTCATTTAAAATAAATGAATAATAAAAGTAAGTTTCTAGCTCTCATGGTTGTGAAGAAAAACCTGGAAACACCTGGCACATTAGAAACTAGAAGGTAAATAGTAAGAATCCAGTATTTATTATTCAAAATACCATTATTTTGGGGGGCCTGACTCAATTTTGAATGTTTAGGGTTGGCAATATTGTAAAAATTATATATATATATATATATATTTCTCAGTTTACTTTGTACATATGATAGTGGTCTGCACATTCTTTCCCCCATATGGGTTAGTTTCCTGACTGATTGGGTCTTTCACACAACAATGGAGAGAATTAAAAAAAAACCCAACAACCGGGAAGTACAATTGCAAAATGACAACAATTGGCAAGGGGACGCAGGGACTTATATAGCTCATGATTTTTTTAACTGACCACATTCAAATTGATGGTGTTTCTTCAGCTGATGACCATTTCAATAAAAACATTCAGCCAATACAGCACAATTAGAATAGCAGGAAAGGATATTTTATAGGAATTAAGTTACACATTTTAAAGCTGCAAATGCAGTGTTTTACCAAGTATTTTTACCACTCTTTTTTGGGGTCCCCTAAATGTAAGTCTCAGAGACAGGGGAATATTTAAGTTTTAATCTATCCAAAAGAGGATCCTGAGTTTTGTCAATACGGTACATAACTATGAAGCCTTTTTCATTATGTCTGTGTTGTATGACTATCGCAGCACTCAATATACTCCCAAAGTTTTGCCCCAGCACATCCTGAGCTATCTTTAAAACATGGGCTGGATTGCCTACGAAGATATTTTTTGGTTATTCCAAAGTCCTGATCAAACTATCTGGAAAGATTGTCGCAAGGGCATTACATCAGAATCACTCTCAGGTGAGTAGAAAACTCCCAAAGAAAGCAAGGTATAGGGTACAAATGAAAAATATCAAGGGAAATTGGGATTTAGTTTTGTAAAAAAGTCACTTTATACCCCATAAACACAAATAATTTACTAAACAATCAGTAAAAAGAAAAGGAGTACTTGTGGCACCTTAGAGACTAACAAATTAAATAATGTCACGGCAAACCTGGTGGCTGAACTTTGTGACTTTGTCTTCACTCATAACTATTTCACATTTGGGGACAATGTATACCTTCAAATCAGCGGCACTGCTATGGGTACTCACATGGCCCCACAGTATGCCAACATTTTTATGGCTGACTTAGAACAACACTTCCTCAGCTCTCGTCCCCTAATGCCCCTACTCTACTTGCGCTACTTTGATGACATCTTCGTCATCTGGACCCATGGAAAAGAAGCCCATGAGGAACTCCACCATGATTTCAACAATTTCCATGCCACCGTCAACCTCAGCCTGGACCAGTTCACACAAGAGATCCACTTCCTGGACACTATGGTGCTAATAAGCTATGGTCACATAAACACCACCCTATACCGGAAACCTACTGACCGCTATTCCTACCTACATGCCTCCAGCTTTCACTCAGACCACACCACACAATCCATTGTCTACAGCCAAGCTCTACGATACAACCGCATTTGCTCCAACCCCTCAGACAGAGACAAACACCTACAAGATCTCTATCAAGCGTTCTTACAACTACAATACCACCTGCTGAAGTGAAGAAACAGATTGACAGAACCAGAAGAGTACCCAGAAGTTACCTACTACAGGACAAGCCCAACAAAGAAAATAACAGAACGCCACTAGCTGTCACCTTCAGCCCCCAACTAAAACCTCTCCAGCGCATCATCAAAGATCTACAACCTATCCTAAAGGATGACCCATCACTCTCACAGATCTTGGGAGACAGGCCAGTCCTTGCTTACAGACAGCCCCCCAACCTGGAGCAAATACTCACCAGCAACCACACAACAAAAATACTAACCCAGGAACCTATCCTTGCAACAAAGCCCGTTGCCAACTGTGTCCACATATCTATTCAGGAGACACCATGTAGGGCCTAATCACATCAGACACACTATCAGAGGCTCGTTCACCTGCACATCTACCAATGTGATATATGCCATCATGTGCCAGCATGCCCCTCTGCCATGTACATTGGTCAAACTGGACAGTCTCTACGTAAAAGAATAAATGGACACAAATCAGACGTCAAGAATTATAACATTCAAAAACCAGTCGGAGAACACTTCAATCTCTTTGGTCACTCGATTACAGACCTAAAAGTTGCAACTCTTCAAAAAAAACAAACAAACAAACAAACTTCAAAAACAGACTCCAACGAGAGACTGCTGAATTGGAATTAATTTGCAAACTGGACACCATTAAATTAGGCTTGAATAAAGACTGGGAGTGGATGTGTCATTATACAAAGTAAAACTATTTCCCCATGTTTATTCGCTCCCCACCCCCCACCGTTCCTCACACGTTCTTGTCAACTGCTGGAAATGGCCCACCTTGATTATCACTACAAAAGGTTTTTTTTCTCTCCTGCTGGTAATAGCTCACCTTACCTGATCACTCTCATTACAGTGTGTATGGTAACACACATTGTTTCATGTTCTCTGTGTATATAAAATCTGCCCCCTGTATTTTCCACTACATGCATCCGATGAAGTGAGCTGTAGCTCACGAAAGCTTATGCTCAAATAAATTTGTCAGTCTCTAAGGTGCCACAAGTACTCCTTTTCTTTTTAGGATACAGACTAACACGGCTGCTACTCTGAAACCTAAACAATCAGTGTTTCATATGCACTTTGGGGAAAGTTTTTTTTTTTTTTAAATTATGTGGGTTTTTGAAAAGCTTACGCACAATATGGGAATGGATCCCATAGAATTTGGCAAAATTTCCTATAGATTTGTATAGGTAGCAGTCATAATTTTCAGCTGAATCTAGGAAAGCAGAATCAAAATGGCATACAATTTCCACACCTAGATTCATAACTTCACCCTTAGGCATCTTTGACTTCTATATCGGGAAGGGGGGGGAGAGGAGGAAGCTCCAGCCAGGCCAATGAGGCCACACATGGGAGGGACAAATTCTGCGCCTGCCTGAGGCTTGCGGTTTGGGGGGAAACATCCCTGCAAGCCTGCTCCAAACTACGCCTATGACATCACCCATTTTTAAGGTGGGCCAATCTAATTGTGTGGCCTTTGCAACACCTTTGAAAGTTTGTTAGAAACTTAAATCTTGAGAGGGACTCTAAAAGACATGCAGAAAATTGCAAGGTTAACCCTGTATAACAATATTCAGCTGATGGATAATTTTTATATTTGATTTATAAATACCTGAAAACAGGGATTTGTTACAGGAACATTGACCGTCCCTGAAATCTACCTATTAGCAGCTGTTTCTGCTTGGGATCAGCTTTAGCACTATGCTATCAACCTCATTAAACACACTAAAAGAAAAGAAGTACTTGTGGCACCTTAGAGACTAACCAATTTATTTGAGCATTTGAGTCTCTAAGGTACCACAAGTACTCCTTTTCTTTTTGCGAATACAGACTAACACAGCTGCTACTCTGAAACCTGTCATTAAACACACTGACAAGATTGCTCTTTCATTCATTAAGGACCCACCAGAAGGTTGTTTTTTATGACATGCAGAACTTAAGAAACTACGTTTCTGATGCTGTTGTAACAGTATGAAATCTATTGTAATAAAATGCAGTAGACTGTCAGCAGTGCTATCAGCCCATTTATTACCACTAAAAGATCAGATCATAAGTTTCTAGTAAAGATTCATTAGACAAGTTACAATTATTGTATGCTTTTATCCAATTGTATGCACTTTAATTGAAAACACTTGATTTCAGTAAATAAGCCCATAACTTTTGGCTAGAGACTCTGTTATTAAACTTTAGACTGCTCAGAATGCTGTCCATACATCTCTAGGGAAAGGCCTCTATGAATCTGTTAGACCTGCAAAACATTTACCAGAAACACAAACCCGTGAAGATGTGTATCACTAGAATACAAATAATGATGTTCTGTCTGTTCTGCCATTAAGCAAGGTTACACTTCTCTTTCTATTCCCCCCACCCTTTTTTTTTTTTTTTTTGTTCTTTTGATATTCTGTGTTATAGGACATTTGGTGTTTTAGGAAATGTTCTTTACTTTCTTTTGTAAATTACATATGAAAAACCCAAAACTATGTTAAAAGATTGTTACTGAGTCTGGAAAGTCAAGCATTCTAAAGTTAGCAAATGCCAGAATTTAAGATTGACGGTTCAAAATTAATTCAGCCCCATTGTACGTATACATTATCATATGCTCTTTAATTACAGGGTTACATATTATTTTTTCCACAGGACTCCTGCCTCATTCAGTGCACAGAATGAACATTATCCCGGGAATGAGGCAGCTATTCAATGTTTTTATCCTTATCATTCAGTTAGTGTCTTCTGCCTTATTTAATATATACCATGCAAAACCTGTGATTAATACAGAATTGTTCATTTCCTTATATGGTCTTTTTTTAAGAAGACTCATTGCTGTAATATCTGAGTGCCTCATAAACATTAATGCATATATATTAACTACAGATAGCCTCAATGAAACTTGAAGGAGGCCACCCAGTGAAATCAGTGACACTGCCAGAATTAGAACTCAGGACCTCCTGACTCCCAAATACTGTGCTCATTCTTCCAAACCACACTCCCTTTTTACAAGAGGTACTGAGCCTCCACAGCTCCCATTACTTCAGTTGCGAGTGTGCAACATTTCTGCATATCAGGCCACTGGTGTCTCAGGCTGACTAACCAGAAAATGAGGAACACGCAATTAGTTGCCACCTGCCGACATTTTGGTTTAAGTGACTTGCTCAGCATCTGAATAAGAACTCTGTGACAGAAACATAGATAGAACTAAGTTCTCCTCAGTAGCATTCACCTGACTTATGAACAAGACCATCCTCTCTCTTTCTGCAGCCCACTGTCTTGTTCGCTCTGTCTTCCAGCTTCCAGAGGAAATAAGGCAGAGATCCTACAAACAGCCCTATTTACTATGCAACTGAGATTCATTCCAATAGTGGTAAATTTCTGAAGAGTGAAGTTGATGTAAACAGGGACATAAAAAAGCTGTGTCTTTCATGCACCATAACCAAGTTTAGCTTGATTGCTCCAAGTTTAGCAGCTGTATTTTGTTTTGCAATTGATTTTGCATTGCCTCCTCCATTAAAAATTATCCTATATCAGAGTGTGTATTTGATATATAATGACTTTGAAAACAGGTGCCTTAGACATTTCTTCTGCCTGCCCTTTCTCATGCAATTTTGTCCATCAGAAAAAGTTTGCCTTCACTGTTAATTCCCCCTGCCCCCTTTATCTAAGGGGTAGCAATGTTAGCTGTCCCATCTTCTGTCAGGAGGGCATAAGCAGCTAAAATGCCATACAATAAGTTTTATGTTGTGTTTTAAGACTAACATCTTCATTATGGGAGTTTAGCTGAAAGGGGTCAACCACCAGCATAGGAAGCATTTCTCCAAGAGTGTTGTTCTGTGGTATGTCACAGTAGGTTTCTTTTGTGAAAATAATATTTTATACTTTATGATGTTATGGAACACTATGTCTGAAGTCTCTTTCTAATATATGCTCAGGTTACATCAGAATGTTCTATAAATCCTTCACTACTTGTCCCGTCTACTATTTCACTGATTCTACTCTCAATGCCCTGTTCATCTTCTCCCACCATCCACCATTAATTTTAGCATGTTGCCCTCCCCTGTTGCAGTTTTTCATGACATCACCTTTTCTGTCTGTAACATTCTCTGTACGTCCTTCTACAAGAAGTGAATCTATAAAGAGAAAAGTAAATCACCACTCATGCCAATGTCTAGATTTTGAAGTGCATCCCATCTGTCTCCTATGTGTCTGTCTTTTAGATGCTCAGGTCTCCATTGTCTTCTGTGTACTGCACAGTCCCAAGCACATTAACAAATATACAGAGAAAGATCAGAAATATCTTTTTTCTACTTAAGTCTGCTCCAGTACTCTTATATACTATTTGCAGGATATTCGATTTTGCACTGGCCCTCGACAGTATTTTGTTGCCATGAATTTTCTGAATGTAGACAACACATTTTCTTCTCCATGGAAGAGTTTTTGAAGGCTTAGTTTACAAGTCAAAAAGTCTAGATGTTGACAGGCATGTAAATCCAACTGCAGATTTAAAACACACTGATATGCCAGGGTTGATACCCCCACCAGCAGCATTCCCTTGGCCAGAGCCCCTAGTAGCAACACCAGAAGAAGACATCAACCTCCCGTGGGCACAATGCTGAGTAGGAATCTCAAAATTTGACCCTTTTCAACTGTGTCTTTAGAGTTGAGTTTTGTTTTTTAAACAACCCTATTACATTTAAAGAACAATATTTTTAAAGTGTGCAATACACCAATATTCATCTATTAGATAAATCACTTTAGCAGAATTCAAAAAGAGCAAAAGATCTAATTTACAGTACTCTTGACACTGACACACATAGTAGTTTTCCAGAATTATTGGGATTGCTCAACCTTAAAGTAAATATGAATAAATCTAAACTACTCCATTAGCATTCCAAACATTAGAGTACCATAATTATGTAAATACTGTATTCTGTAATATTCTAAATAGTTGCTGTACACCATCACTGGGCATGTGCAGAATTTATACTCAGACTCGTTAGTAAAGTATAGTCTTTGCTTGGAATCTGACCACACGTAAACATTTCTGGAGATACATCATCCATAAATGGAGTAATTTTAATCTCAAATATAAACATAAAACATTTTAAGAATTACATGAAAAATGCACTACGCACAGCAGCATATAACATTATGTCTATTTAGGACTAAATCCTGATTGCATTATGAAAAACTCTCACTAATGTTAATGATAGTTTCACACAAGTTATGGTGAGGAAGAGTAGATTCTTAATGTCCAATAACCAATCCTCACTATGTTTTGTAAAATGGGGATGTAAGAATACTTTGCAGTAGCAGGAAATACAGTAGTGCAAACAACAAACACTATATGGTAGTAAATCTAAATTCATTTATTCTGAGCCTTATTCTTGATTATTTTGGAAAGTAAAAGATAGGCACAGGGGAAAGTGTGAACCAGAACCATCATGCTACAGGGTCAGACTTCACTCCCATTTTAGTGTTTGTGCCCACAGCCAGCCTCTTTGCTGACTGAGTGGTATCTCAGACCCCCGCTTCCTTATACAGAACATATACAGCACAGTGTTTGATCTTTTTATTACAAAAGCCTCTCTCTCTATCATTTTAGGCCTTCCTTAAAAAACAAAAACTTACACTCCAAGAGTAAGGAGGCAAGGATAATGTGAAGTCTGAGACAAAGTCAATTGTCCCATGCTCCAGAGGTGCCAACGTTGCCAATTCCATGGGGAGTGCTTGCCCGTGTTCCGCCCCAGACCCTGCCCTCCACCTCTTCCCTCCCCCGAGTATGCCCTGCCCTTGCTCTGGCCCCTCCTCCCAGCTTCTCCTGCATGCTGCTGAATAGCTGATTCCAGCCGATGGGAGGTACAGGTGCTGATCAGTGCGGCTGCCGGTGGGTGCAGAGCACCCATGAAGTTAGTGCCAATGCCCTGCTATGTTGGTTGTTATCAGAAAGGTGGTTGCCCATGTCATTCTTATGAGGCTTTTTGTACAGCCCTTATTTTTTGTTTCTGGAGTGGAGTTTAGGAGATGGCTGAGGTGAATAGTCCATGTTTCCAATGTCAAGAGGAAAAGAAAATGGGTGGGAGGGAGGGAGTTCAGTGTTGTCTACTTCCTAGGTTAACACTTTTTATTATTTCAGAGAATCATAGAAGATTAGGGTTGGAAGAGACCTCAGGAGGTCATGTAGGCCAACCCCCTGCGCAAAGAAGGACCAACCCGAACTAAATTATTCCTTATTCTTTATTTCCACTGGGTGGAATCATAATGCTAGCTGTTTGTTTGGAACTTCTCTTTCAGGATGAGACAGAGGGGCTCTCAACAAAAAATAGCAAAACTTTACCGCACAGTGTAACTGTAAGAGTATTAAACATATAAATGTTGCTCTGTTTAAAGAAGAATATAGGACTTAATAGAAAAAAAGTCAAAATATCTGGAAAAATCAGATCAAATCAAATAGCTAGTATACTAGCATTTTTAAGGATAAGGAAAGATTGATCAATCAAGTACTTATGTGACTTACTGGAGTGGCGGTTGGATACAAAAAAAATAATCTCTTAAGGAAAGAGTATTCCATTACCAAAGCAAGACTGGAATGACACCATTAAAGCATAATAAGCCTGAGTCTAACTGTGTAGAGGTCCAAAGACCTGAAGAAAAGCTCTTTATGGCTCAAAAACTTGTGTCTCTCACCAAAAGAGGTTGGTCCAATAAAAGATATTTCCTCATCCACCTTGTCTCTACAGGTCCAAAGGTAAGTCTCACTTTTTCAACAAAACTTTCACCCAGAAGAGACACTCACTAGTACTGAAAATCCCCAAACACTGAAATTCACTCCTCTCTATTCACTGAGATATGAGAAGAAACATTTGTATTGACAGAGGATGTGGAAAAAGCTCATGTGCTCAATGCTTTTTTTGCCTCTGTCTTCACTAACAAGGACAGCTCCCAGACTGCTGCACTGGGCATCACAACATGGGGAGTAGATGGCCAGCCCTCTGTGGAGAAAGAGGTGGTTAGGGACTATTTAGAAAAGCTGGACGTGCACTAGTCCATGGGGCCGGACGAGTTGCATCCGAGAGTGCTAAAGGAATTGGCGAATGTGATTGCAGAGCCATTGGCCATTATCTTTGAAAACTCGTGGCGAACGGGGGAGGTCCCGGACGACTGGAAAAAGGCTAATGTAGTGCCAATCTTTAAAAAAGGGAAGGAGGAGGATCCTGGGAACTACAGGCCAGTCAGCCTCACCTCAATCCCCAGAAAAATCATGGAGCAGGTCCTCAAGGAATCAATCCTGAAGCACTTACACGAGAGGAAAGTGATCAGGAACAGTCAGCATGGATTCACCAAGGGTAGGTCATGCCTGACTAATCTAATCGCCTTCTATGATGAGATTACTGATTCTGTGGATGAAGGGAAAGCAGTGGATGTATTGTTTCTTGACGTTAGCAAAGCTTTTGACACGGTTTCCCACAGTATTCTTGTCAGCAAGTTAAAGAAGTATGGGCTGGATGAATGCACTATAAGGTGGGTAGAAAGTTGGCTAGATTGTCGGGCTCAACGGGTAGTGATCAATGGCTCCATGTCTAGTTGGCAGCCGGTGTCAAGTGGAGTGCCCCAGGGGTCGGTCCTGGGGCCGGTTTTGTTCAATATCTTCATAAATGATCTGGAGGATGGTGTGGATTGCACTCTCAGCAAATTTGCGGATGATACTAAACTGGGAGGAGTGGTAGATACGCTGGAGGGCAGGGATAGGATACAGAGGGACCTAGACAAATTGGAGGATTGGGCCAAAAGAAACCTGATGAGGTTCAATAAGGATAAGTGCAGGGTCCTGCACTTAGGATGGAAGAACCCAATGCACAGCTACAGACTAGGGACCGAATGGCTAGGCAGCAGTTCTGCGGAAAAGGACCTAGGGGTTACAGTGGACGAGAAGCTGGATATGAGTCAGCAGTGTGCCCTTGTTGCCAAGAAGGCCAATGGCATTTTGGGATGTATAAGTAGGGGCATAGCGAGCAGATCGAGGGACGTGATCGTTCCCCTCTATTCGACATTGGTGAGGCCTCATCTGGAGTACTGTGTCCAGTTTTGGGCCCCACACTGCAAGAAGGACATGGATAAATTGGAGAGAGTCCAGCGAAGGGCAACAAAAATGATTAGGGGTCTGGAACACATGACTTATGAGGAGAGGCTCAGGGAACTGGGATTGTTTAGTCTGCAGAAGAGAAGAATGAGGGGGGATTTGATAGCTGCTTTCAACTACCTGAGAGGTGGTTCCAGAGAGGATGGTTCTAGACTATTCTCAGCGGTAGAAGAGGACAGGACAAGGAGTAATGGTCTCAAGTTGCAGTGGGGGAGGTTTAGGTTGGATATTAGGAAAAACTTTTTCACTAGGAGGGTGGTGAAACACTGGAATGCGTTACCTAGGGAGGTGGTAGAATCTCCTTCCTTGGAAGTTTTTAAGGTCAGGCTTGACAAAGCCCTGGCTGGGATGATTTGATTGGGGATTGGTCCTGCTTTGAGCAGGGGGTTGGACTAGATGACCTCCTGAGGTCCCTTCCAACCCTGATATTCTATGATTCTATTATAGACTCTGCTACTACAGTTACATTTTTCATGCACTTAAATATCAGTGGGATAGGTGCCTTAGAAATACTACAGATAGACAATGTAAAAGATAATTTGGAATAAAAAGTAACTCCCCCTATCTACCTACCTTGGGGGTTTTATGGAAAGAAGTTTTCATTTTTGATTTCAGTGTGCTGTCTCTCTCCTACTTTATACCTCATTTCCCCCGATAATTTATTCTTAAGGAAACATACTTCCTTAAATATACACATTTTTTGACACCTCCAAGTTTTTTGGGTTTTTTCCCCCCACTTAATTGTGCTATTCTGTCCCATTGTCCAATGCATTTAATGATGGAATGAAGTCGTAAATCAGATGGGTAGTCCTCTGTGTTTTTTATGGGTATATACCACAGTGTCAGACATCCTTTTTGCCTCATTTCTGAGGCTTTATAACTCTTTCAAATCTCTTTCAATGCACTTCTTTCACAAAGCTTTTCAGTGTGATGTACTGAAAAGGTACTACTACTATTTAAAAAATAAAACCAACCAAACAAAAATACTGCTGAATTACTATATGACAGTTCCATCTGCTACTCACTTGGTACTTAGTGTCTGAACAGTTGTCTATTGTCTGTCTCAAACCCTAATCCTGTAACTAGATTCATGTGGGCAGAGAACCTGAGTACACATGAAGAAAAGGAGGACTTGTGGCACCTTAGAGACTAACCAATTTATTTGAGCATAAGCTTTCGTGAGCTACAGCTCACTTCATCGGATGCATAAAGTGGAAAGTACAGTGAGGAGAAAGTAAAGCCGATGAAAATAACCAGTGATGACTTGCAAATCACTGAGTGAAACTGTTTAAAAGTATCCACTGCAGTGACTGGGGAGAGGAGAAGGGAAAAATCAACAAATATATACAACTTCAGTTGTACCCAAAGTATGACCCTGAAAACCAGTAACAATGGGCTAAATTTTCCAAAAGCTACTATGGTTCTGCAAATCACCCTAATCTAAATTAAAGATTTATTTTTAATATAGAGATTATACCATGGGGCTTCTAAACACAGTTTGCCCCTCCCTCCATGTCTTCATAGGAATCAAATAAATAGCTCACACATATAATTCAGGGTGTAAATCTCCTTGGACGTTACAGTGAAAAATACAACAATTTCAAACAATGAAATCATTATTCTACATCTAAAAGTCAACAACTCTTCAGTATTGAACATAAGTGTTGTAAGCAAGACACAAAGAGCAATTTTTCCATTCTACTCAGTCCTGATAAGGCCTCAACTGGAGTACTGGACCCATTTCTGGGCACCACACTTTGGGAAAGATGTGGACAAACTGGAGAATGTCCAGAGGAGAGCAACAAAAATGATTAAAGGCCTAGAAAACATGACCTATGAGGAAAGATTGAAAAAATTAGGTTTGTTTAATCTGGAGAAGAGAAGACTGAGGCGGGACATGATAACACTCTTCAAGAACATAAAAGGCTGTTATAAAGTGGGTGGTGATAAATTGTTCTCCTTAACCACTGAGGACAGGACAAGTAATGGGCTTAAATTCCAGCAATGGAGATTTAGGTTAAACATTAAGAAAATCTTCCTAACTGTAAGGGTAGTTAAGCCCCAAACCAAATTACCTAGGGAAGTGGTGGAATCTCTGATATTGGAGGGTTTTAGGAATAGATTAGACAAATACCTGTCAGGGATGGTCTAGATAATATTTAGTCCTGCCTCAGTTCAGAGGACTGGACTAGGGGACCTATCAAGGTCCCTTCGTCCTACATTTCTATGATAATAACTACAGTATTTTTCTTATTTTTTTTCCAGTATTTATAAAGCATTCTCTCAGATCCTGGAAAAAAGAATTCTGATCAAACTTCCTTGAGCACACAGATATTCAGGAGAAAAGCAATTTTCATGTAAAAAACACTGTCATTCTTAAAACTGACACAGCTAGTACAAACAAAAACTACATTTAGTGACAATTAAGGTTGCATCAGGACAAAACCCATCCACCCAAAGCCTTAAAAGCACAGAAATACAAAGATAAGAGGAAATGCCTACATGCCGTTCCACCTTCATACTGCCGACAATGCTGGTGAGAGCGCACTCCAACATTTGGAAAGACTTTCACTTCCATCTCCAACAGACACTAAAAAGAAGTACCTTCCCCACTTCATGGGTAAAATGGATGGGTCCTGGTGCAACCTTAAGTGCCACTAAACATAGTTTGTATTGGTTACTTTCCCTAGATGTGTGTGTTTCTGTTTTTTTAAATACAGCTTTGGTGCACCTATGTGCATAACTGCCAAGGGTCAGGGAGAAGGGGAAGCTGCTCCTTCCTGGGACTCAGATGGAGAAACTGGTCTGCAGAAGCTGCTTCTGACTATGCCAGGCCCCTCCTGAAAGATGAGCAAGGTTGTGACATACCTCAGTAAATTCCATAAACCTGTAGTATTTCATCCCCCTTTTAAAAGTTCCCGAAAGTAAGTACACTATCAAGAGCAATCCTCCTTATGCAGCAGGGATGACATAACTTACCAGCGGGGGAAAACATACACGGTGGAGTCTGTGTCATCCCCCATTTCCTGAGACAATCAGTAGCTTCTCATGGACTTGTCGAAACAACCAGAATAGAAGGTCAATGCTGGCATCCCACCAGGAGGTCTCTGCCTACTGCACACCCTCTTCCTCTGGGTTCACCATGGCTGCCAGTCTAAAGCATACCTCTCAACTGTCAGGGTTTGACCCCTTGATCTTCAGATCCTTAGCTTTGGCCTTTACTACTATAGCTACCGGGATAGTTGGTAGCCCCTTTATAGGCTAGCTGCCTTAGCACATAATCTGACACACAATCTTGCTCATCCTTCAATCTGTGGAACTCTTTGCCAGAGGATGTTGTGAAGGCCAAGACTATAACAGAGTTCAAAAAAGAACTAGATACGTTCATGGAGGATAGGTCCATCAATGGCTATTAGCTAGGGTTGGCAGGGATGGTGTCCCTAGCCTCTGTTTTCCAGAAGCTGGGAATGAGCGACAGGAGATGGATCACTTGATGATTACCTGTTCTGTTCATTGCCTCTGGGGCACCTGGCATCGGCCACTGTCGGAAGACAGGATACTGGGCTAGATGTACCTTTGGTCTGACCCAGTATGGCTGTTCTTATGTTCCCAATGGGTTACCCAGCTATTTACTAGTTAGCACTACAATATTAGTGATCAGAAATCCTGGATTCTATCTGCGGCTCTTGCATTAACAATGTCATTTATGATGCTTAGAGTCACAATAACCAAAGCTGGACCAGTCAACCTGAAACACGGTATGGTGCACTGGATAAGGTTTGGATTTGTCACATTTCAGACCTGGATTTTATTCCTGACTGTGCTGGCAGTAACATTCTATAAACTCACTGCTAATTTATTTTAAAAATTGGGTGAGTGGGGGTGTTCAGCAGCACCTCCCTGACTGCCTTTTAAGGTTGGTGTTTATGTCCCTAGTTAATAATAATAAGGGTAATGAAGTGCATGGGAATATAAATAGCAGTTAGAAGAAGAAAGATTTGAACTCCTGGCTTCCTATTATCAAGCTCAGGAAACTTTCCCCCAGGCTACATGCAGTCAATCATTTCCTCCCCAAACAGAGCTGGTGGTAGCAGATAGAGCACCAAATGCATTGAAGGTTTGGCTTGGCACATATTATGTGTTATGTTAAAAAAGTTATAAAATGCTGTATAGAGAAACACTTTCTATGTATATCTGATGTCAGAATCAGTACATTAGGACGGTGTTCTCAACCTTTTTATTTCTGAAGCCCCCCCAACATGCTATAAAAACTCCATGGCCCACCTGTGCCACAACAACTGTTTTTCTGTATATAAAAGACAGGACTGTCATCAGGGGGTAGCAAGCAATATAACTGCTTGGGGCCCCACCATACAGGGGCCTCCATGAAGCTAAGTTGATCAGGCTTCGGCTTCAGTCCCAAGTAGAAGGGCTCAGAGCCCCGGGCTTCAGCCCCATGCAGTGGGGCTTCAGCTTTCTGCCCTGGGCCCCAACGAGTCTAACACTAGCCCTGCTTGGTGGACCCCCTGAAACCTGCTCGCAGCCTCCCGTGGAGCTCTGGATCCCTGGTTGAGAACCACTGCATTAGGAGGTGCAATGTGGGCAAAAGGCAGATCCCAGACTGTTAAAAGGGTGCAAAGAAAGGCAGTCTTATTAGTCCTTGTGTATCAATCCATTTTTCATCAAACCACCATGAAAAATTCAGTCAGTGCTCAAAGTTTACATTTCATGTTTAGGCTTCTGCCATTTCAATTAGATTTTTACAAAATGAAAGTTTAAATTATTGAATTTTGAGAGACTTGGCATCATTCATAATTGAGGTATGCCATATAAAATACACCAGCATTCAGGAGGTTGTGAAATTTACTCTTTAGAACAAGGAAATCAATCAACAACTCTTGTCACTTACTCACTGTGAAACTAAGGCGAGCCCCATGCCTCAGTTTCCCCATCTAAAATTAATATAATATTTACCAATCTCCACAGGGTTCTTGTGAGGCTTAATGAATGGTTTAAAACAGCTTGAGATCCTCGAATAATAGGTGCTATATAGGAAAGTATTAGTAGTGTTTCTCAATCCTAGAGTCCCATCAATTACAAAACAAAACACTCACAGGGCTGTCTTCATTTAATGAATTTTTTGATAGTAAACTTTATTTGTATTTAAACCTTTTGATCTATTAACACTACACTTGAATAAAAAATGCTAGAATAGTCAAAGAGCACAGATATATGTAAGAAATTGGCAACATGCCAATCCAGGGTCCTGAAACTAAGCTATTTTGAATAAGAACCAAGTTTACTTAGTTTGTAACATTAAAAACAGATCACTGTAGAATGCTGCAATTACTAACAAGCTGTTTTTCAAGGAAGCAATCTGAATAGCCAAGGAGATTTACATGATAAAACTGTTAAAATATTTGTTTGTAAGTGTTTGGATGAAACTGGTACACCAAGAAATCAAAGCTGATGAAATTCAGCAATGATTTCTTTTTATACCGATCAGATATAAAAATAACTGGTATCACTCCTGTAAATTTTATGGTTCAAATCAACATAATATTATGTTTATGTCCTATTTCCAAATAACTCCACAACCTCTATTTCAGCTGTTAAATGGAGCCTTAAAAATTGTACATAGAGTAAAAATATTGTACAGATTAAAGTAAAGTTTCCACTGAATGCATCCGATGAAGTGAGCTGTAGCTCACGAAAGCTTATGCTCAAATAAATTTTTAGTCTCTAAGTTGCCACAAGTCCTCCTTTTCTTTTTGCGAATACAGACTAACACGGCTGCTACTCTGAAACCAGATTAAAGTATGTTTTTTTATGTACCACAATATATTTGACTACATCAGGATATGTGTACACAAGATTTTTTTAAAAAATGCTACAAAATATATACAAGGGGGGATATCAAATTAACACCTACATACCCACACTGCCAGTGGATTAAAACCTGAGAAAAACAAATGGGCCTTGCATTGTGTCCTAAAAGTCAAATGACTGCAGACCAACTGGGAAAGTGACCTTCAAGAGTCAGCGGCTTTTCATTGGGAATACCCCTCATCATTCCCCAGACAAGTCTAAGAACTGTCAACTTAAGTACTACAACTGATCTTCACTGCTATGATAGTACATAAGGAAACAGGCAGTCTTTCAGAATCCCAGGTCTTTCTGGCTTTATAGATCAAAGTAAACATATTCAATAACATCTAGATGCCAATAGGAGCAGGTGTGTAAGTGGTGTAATAGTTTTACCATGGTATTTACCTCTTAACCGGCAGGCAGGCACACTCTGCACAAAGTGGTCATTTTGCTTTAATGTTAATTTTCTAGATCTTTATGAAGATTATCACTGTAGTATCTGAGTACATTAATGAGAAGTATATACAAAAGTCTATCTTCTAGTTCTGCCAGAAGAAACATACAAAGTTATTGTTGTGATTTTTTTTGGTAAGACGTTAATTTAAATTTTTCATGATTTCCCCCCCCCCCCCCCCCCCCCCCCCCCCCCCCCCCCCAAACCTGGTATATGCATCCACTGCTATGCCACAGTTCCTAAAGCTCAATTGTATGGCAATGTTCAGCATGCTTTTAATGTACCTCTGAAAACTTTCATTATAAATCCCTTTTTAATAATATACAGGACAGAGATCAAAGCTTTCTGATGGGAAAGGAGTACCAGGTAGTTTTAAAATTATATCTGGTGATAAAACTCACATGGATTGTAGACTGGATGAGCATTCTGAAATCTTGTTTCAAGACAGCTGCATTAAAGTTCCACTACACAAATGATTAAAAGACATTTTGCAACACTGCATTTCTAAGTGAGACATTTCAGCTGCCAGTATGACAAAGGGTAGTGAAAAAAAGATGCAATCCTTCAGTTAAACAACAACAGAGGATAACAGGCTGACTTTGTATATTTATTTGTAGCTGTCTAACAAAAGTAGCAATTCTTTCAGTATTTGTTGTTTCAAAAGTTATTTCTTGGAAGGCATTAATAAAATATGAGTTTTGCTTCTTGATATTCACTTTTTAAATTATTTCTCTTTATCAAGGACTCCATAATCCACTTCAACAGTAAACAGGTTTGCACAATATTGTGAAATACCCCATATATCTGCCAAAACCAGCAAAAGGAGAGAATAAAGTACTTGATCAGCTTATCTATTCTTGCAGCATGGGTTCTCTAAATAACTTCCTCCAACGTGCTCTCAAGAAGGCATTCAAGATTTTCAAAGAACATTAAATGCTTTAGTCTTTCCTAAAAAAGCATAGTAAAGTATGAGAAGTTCTTTCACGTAAGAGTAACATTCTGCTTGATATTCAAAAGTTACACATTTCTGGTTCAGTGATCACACAAATACAAAATACAGTGATCACACTAACCCATAACTCCTAAATCTCACAATGCAACACCTAAAATCTATTCAACCAAAGTCAAAATGTTTGTTCCTTTTATAATTTACTCAACTGCACTTTATTTTAGACCTTAGAAATCCCACCTCAGGTTATAAATTGTTTAGAACTGATCCCATGTTAGCCACTGAAATTAATAAAGCTTTAGATATAACATGGACAGAATACAGTATATTTAATTTAATAAAACATGAAATTTCCAGTTGCTGAACCACTGAAATAGATTGAACTAAAACTGATAAATCCACAAATACAATCAATTTAAATTCAACCTGCTCCAGAATTACTCCATGGTAACACTTCAATTACATTAATTATATCTTCCAACTGTTTGAAAAGAAAACAATGCTAACAAAAAACAAAAGGTAGTATAGGTTTCCCATTTTCTTCTACTTTTCTTACTAGCTTTCTGAGTCTTTTCCATACTAATTTGTCATTCTAAGATCACTTTTCTTTGTTTCTTAAATCCCTCTTTCATTGGTACAACTCTCTCTCATTTGGCCTTCCTCCTATTTTTCCTAGTTTTCTCTTCCTCAGTATGTCCTTTTTTAACCCTCTCCACCCTTGGAGCTTTAAATGCTGGCTATGTTATGCCTAATTTACAGTAGATTATGATCACTCCAGGAAAGAGAAACCTTTATGTATTGTAAAGTGGTATGTACATTTATGGTAATACAATGTAATTTAATAAATCTCCCTTTTATTTCTCAAACTTGTGGGATGGAGACTTCAATAAAGTACTTCTCGCCTTCCAGATGTTGGTGATGCATGTTACAGTAGGTGACAGTAAATGTGAATGAGTAATCCTCCAAAAGCTAGAGGGAATCAACTGAAAGAACCTTTTTTTGGTCTAAGACAGACACAGATTCTCACTTGGTCAAAGCAGTGTAGTACAACAAAGTATAAATTCTAGATTTCTATTTTCAAGACAATTTGTTTTCATAGGCTAGTACTTAGAAAGATGAACAACAAGTACACTTCCAAACATCTCTTTAAAAAAGGGTAAATTTGAATTAGGCCTGTTATAGGTTAAGTGATCTAAAAGCTGATTAAGCTTTTTAAAGATGATTTAATTACAGCTGCCTTAAAAATAACTTGGAACATTTTCAACAGTGATAAAAGTAGACCACGGATGTCTGTTGCTATTAGACACAGGCGACCATGTTGCTAGATATTTGTTAAACTAAACCACTGAGTCTACAAAGTCGGATGTGAAAACAAGTAAAACCAAAGCAAACATTTTGTGACAACACTGATTTTTGTTATGTTCCAGAATAAGAGTGCTGTGATTTTTCCACACAAATAGGTATACTTTTGTAGACACAGAATAAGGCAATATAAGATACAAAAAGTCAGGAGTACACCTACTTGGCAAATATGCAAGCAATAAAACTGAGGCAGTACATTTCTGGGAGAGTACAGCATTGGCACTAAGACATGAACCTGAAGACTAAGTGATGAACTACAGCAGTGCAATTACAATATTTTATATGCAGAATATTGAATAAAAGATTTTATATTCCAAACTTGTCAGCAGAAAAGATCAAGATAACAGAGATGACTTATGGAGCAGATCTCTGAGTTAGAGCAGAGGAGGGGCTTGGCTGTGGCACAAACAACTTCTGGATAAGTTCCAAGACAACAAACTCGTTTCTTTTCAATTAGATGATCTAATGGACCCCGTGATGATCCAGCACAACAAATAAATTCTCTGAGGGCACGCCAAAGAGTAAAAAATAAACAGTAAAACATGATTTTTTGGCTATTCGTACCAGGACTTCACACTCATTAAAAGGGGCTCTTTTGTAAATGAAACTAGTTCTGCAATACACAATTCTTAATCCAGCTCCTGCTATTTTAACAAGATCCTCTAGTTCTAGAAAGCTGACTGAAAGTTTGTTGGAAGAGATTAAGAGGATTGATGTATAGTCCTCCCTTCATGAAAGTGGTGAAACGGGTCGTAGCCTTCCAAATAGGTCATACTTTAGTGCTTGCAAGCAAGAAAAGTTTAACAAATAGGATTGTCTGAGACTCATTACAGCATATAAATGGTCTGTGGGCTTGATTGTCAGTGCTGGCAACACAATATGAGAGCCTCAAAAAACTATTTATAATATGTGGGGAAAAAAACACTAAAACAAAACTAGTCCTAGATACATATAGGGGAAAAAAATATAGCTCAGAAGGCCAGTACAGGAAAAATTTAATTGAGGAGAAATGAACAAGTAGTGTCACACAGGACGGTTGCCTTTTCCCCCTCAAGATGCACCACTGCACAATTCATGTATTTGAAGGGCATTTTCCCAATCATGTTCTTCAACTGAAAAGGTAATGAAGTCCTAACAAACAGACTTATAAAGTTCAAACATCATTACTTTCACTAACTATTAAGATATATCACTGAGAGGCTCTCCCACTTATACAAGTCTCAAAAGCTTGGCAACAAAAATGTCATATTCACCATTAATTAATCTAAAGAAGAGGCACATCTCTAAATTTCACGTCAGATCACTAGTTGTGAAATTGTTTGCAATTCCAGGCATCAGAACAATAAAAAATGATACACCAGAAAGCTGGTGTCAAAACGGTCAGCAATCAGGGTATGACCATATAATGCAGATCATGTATTGTATGAGTCAACCCTCTACAACACCACCTGTGATCACAGTCAATGAGGACCTTTCTGAATAATTTGACAGGCTTCTAACATAGTCCTGTCTTAAATTGAAAGGATCAGTGCAGCCCTGCTAGCTAATGCAAGTGTAGATATCAAAATACCCTTCCACCCCATAGCAGACAAGCAATACTGGTGTCTATGTAGAATGTGCGAAGGGAGGTTCAAAGCCATGGATAGCATCACTACTAGAGGTGAAGGTTTGGGATCCAATCTTGCTTTCAAGGTCTTTTACAGAAAAAATAGAGCCAATATGTCCATTCCAGTGGTAAAGCTGGGTAGTTGTGACCCTAAGAGCATCCCTATGTCAGCAGCAAGGGGCTCCTTGGTATCCATCAGTGAGTAACCCAACTCATTATTGTTAGAGGATGTATCTAAAAGATGTCATGTTATATGCCATTGGAAATCTTATAACTTACTGATCATTAATATTCTTGCATGATATATGTAAAGTCAACCCACAGAGGATTATGCAGATATACTGAAATTATAATAAAATGTGTTTAACCCAGACATGTCAGGAGAAATTGCTAAACAGGTTTTGTCCAGACAAAGAAAGAGATCAACACCTCAAACTAGGTGTGATCAAATTCAATGGGCTATTCATTTGTATCAGAGGTTGCAGAAAGAGCTCATTTGCATTGCAAAAATCAGCAGCAGGGAGAAGGCAGCATGGAGTATATACCAGACAGCATGTTGTTTACATCCAGCAGGGAAAAGGAACTTTATCTGGGGATATATTTCAGAACATTTCAAAGGTTTACTGGACTACTGAGAGCGGAGGAGCAAACCCCTAAGTTATCCTTTACCTGAGGAGATAAGGAAAATCAGTTCCTTGGACTATAGGGATCCTGACTAAAAGGTAGTCACAGCCATTGCTGGAAAAGGAAGATTGGTGAGGAAACTACTTTGAACAAAGACTGTAGCTTGTTAAGTTAGGCCTTAGCTATCAGAGTGTATTCTTACTTTTGTTCATGAGTCGGACCCTTTCTATTTTTACCTCTTATACTTGAATTCACTTAAAACCTCCTTTTTAAAATCAAATAAACTTGTTTGACGTTTTATCTAAACCAACCCACTATTTTGAATGAGCTGAAATAATTGCAGGTTTCAGAGTAAAGCCGTGTTAGTCTGTATTCGCAAAAAGAAAAGGAGTACTTGTGGCACCTTAGAGACTAACCAATTTATTTGAGCATAAGCTTTCGTGAGCTACAGCTCACTTCATCGGATGCATACCGTGGAAAGTGTAGAAGATCTTTTTATATACACACAAAGCATGAAAAAATACCTCCTCCCACCCCACTCTCCTGCTGGTAATAGCTTATCTAAAGTGATCACTCTCCTCACAATGTGTATGATAATCAAGTTGGGCCATTTCCAGCACAAATCCAGGGTTCAACAAGAACGTCTGGGGGGGGCGGGGTAGGAAAAAACAAGGGAAAATAGGCTTGAATAGAGACTGGGAGTGGCTAAGTCATTATGCAAGGTAACCTAAGTTAATTGTATCCAATTGGCAAATGAATTCCAATTCAACAGTTTCTCGCTGGAGTCTGGATTTGAAGTTTTTTTGTTGTAATATAGCAACTTTCATGTCTGTAATCGCGTGACCAGAGAGATTGAAGTGTTCTCCGACTGGTTTATGAATGTTATAATTCTTGACATCTGATTTGTGTCCATTTATTCTTTTACGTAGAGACTGTCCAGTTTGACCAATGTACATGGCAGAAGGGCATTGCTGGCACATGATGGCATATATCACATTGGTGGATGTGCAGGTGAACGAGCCTCTGATAGTGTGGCTGATGTTATTAGGCCCTGTGATGGTGTCCCCTGAATAGATATGTGGGCACAGTTGGCAACGGGCTTTGTTGCAAGGATAGGTTCCTGGGTTAGTGGTTCTGTTGTGTGGTATGTGGTTGCTGGTGAGTATTTGCTTCAGGTTGGGGGACTGTCTGTAGGCAAGGAATGGCCTGTCTCCCAAGATTTGTGAAAGTGTTGGGTCATCCTTCAGGATAGGTTGTAGATCCTTAATAATGCGTTAGAGGGGTTTTAGTTGGGGGCTGAAGGTGACGGCTAGTGGCGTTCTGTTATTTTCTTTGTTAGGCCTGTCCTGTAGTAGGTGACTTCTGGGAACTCTTCTGGCTCTATCAATCTGTTTCTTCACTTCCGCAGGTGGGTATTGTAGTTGTAAGAATGCTTGATAGAGATCTTGTAGGTGTTTGTCTCTGTCTGAGGGGTTGGAGCAAATGCGGTTGTATCGCAGAGCTTGGCTGTAGACGATGGATTGTGTGGTGTGGTCAGGGTGAAAGCTGGAGGCATGTAGGTAGGAATAGCGGTCAGTAGGTTTCCAGTATAGGGTGGTGTTTATGTGACCATCGTTTATTAGCACTGTGGTGTCCAGGAAGTGGATCTCTTGTGAGGACTGGACCAGGCTGAGGTTGATGGTGGGATGGAAATTGTTGAAATCATGGTGGAATTCCTCAAGGGCTTCTTTTCTATGGGTCCAGATGATGAAGATGTCATCAATATAGCGCAAGTAGAGTAGGGGCGTTAGGGGACGAGAGCTGAGGAAGCGTTGTTCTAAGTCAGCCATAAAAATGTTGGCATACCGTGGGGCCATGCGGGTACCCATAGCAGTGCCGCTGATCTGAAGGTATACATTGTCCCCAAATGTAAAATAGTTATGGGTAAGGACAAAGTCACAAAGTTCAGCCACCAGGTTAGCCGTGACATTATTGGGGATAGTGTTCTTGACGGCTTGTAGTCCATCTTTGTGTGGCACGTTGGCGTAGAGGGCTTCTACATCCATAGTGGCCAGGATGGTGTTATCAGGAAGATCACTGATGGATTGTAGTTTCCTCAGGAAGTCAGTGGTGTCTCGAAGGTAGCTGGGAGTGCTGATAGCGTAGGGCCTGAGGAGGGAGTCTACACAGCCAGACAATCCTGCTGTCAGGGTGCCAATGCCTGAGATGATGGGGCGCCCAGGATTTCCAGGTTTATGGATCTTGGGTAGTAGATAGAATATCCCAGGTCGGGGTTCCAGGGGTGTGTCTGTGCGGATTTGATCTTGTGCTTTTTCAGGGAGTTTCTTGAGCAAATGCTGTAGTTTCTTTTGGTAACTCTCAGTGGGATCAGAGGGTAATGGCTTGTAGAAAGTGGTGTTGGAGAGCTGCCGAGCAGCCTCTTGTTCATATTCCGACCTATTCATGATGACAACAGCACCTCCTTTGTCAGCCTTTTTAATTATGATGTCAGAGTTGTTTCTGAGGCTGTGGATGGCATTGTGTTCCGCACGGCTGAGGTTATGGGGCAAGTGATGCTGCTTTTCCACAATTTCAAATCCAGACTCCAGCGAGAAACTGTTGAATTGGAATTCATTTGCAAATTGGATACAATTAACTTAGGCTTGAATAGAGACTGGGAGTGGCTAAGTCATTATGCAAGGTAACCTATTTCCCCTTGTTTTTTCCTACCCCTCCCCTCCTCAGACGTTCTTGTTAAACCCTGGATTTGTGCTGGAAATGGCCCACCTTGATTATCATACACATTGTAAGGAGAGTGGTCACTTTAGATAAACTATTACCAGCAGGAGAGTGGGTTTGTGTGTGTGTGTGTGTGTGTGTGTGTTTGTGTGTGTGTGTGTGTGTGTGTGAGTGTGAGAGAGAGAGAGAAAACCTGGATTTGTGCTGGAAATGGCCCAACTTGATTACCATACACATTGTAAGGAGAGTGATCACTTTAGATAAGCTATTACCAGCAGGAGAGTGGGGTGGGAGGAGGTATTTTTTCATGCTTTGTGTGTATATAAAAAGATCTTCTACACTTTCCACAGTATGCATCCGATGAAGTGAGCTGTAGCTCACGAAAGCTTATGCTCAAATAAATTGGTTAGTCTCTAAGGTGCCACAAGTACTCCTTTTCTTTTTCTGAAATAATTGTTAACTCCAGTCAAGGTAACAAGCTTTTGTAGAAACTCTTGTCTCTTTAAAAGGAGCAGTGAACTTAATATCTTCTGTGAATGCACAGTGAAAGGGGCTGTGCATTGCAGAGAAACATCTGAGGAGAGAAACATCTGCAGTTCACTGTTTGTTACCTGGTAGCCCTGAGGAGTTTGCTGGCAAGGCAGACAAGCTGGTATGTTAGGGAGTTGTCACATAGCTTAGCAGCAGTTAAGCTCTCACTTGATGTGGCTGAGAGGGGTGGCACAGTGTCTCACAGACCTGGGTATCTGTAGCAACTTTCCACAGTAATATACAAATAACTGAAGACGAGCAAATTATCAGTCTTGGGGTCCAAATCAGTGACGGAAAACCTCTACAAGTCAAAAGTCCACTTATGACGCCTGCTTTGAGCTCCCTAGCCCAAAAGACTGATTTTTATGTTGACCGTTTTTCATGCGTGAGCACAAGCGATGAGAGCTGAGGTGTCATGTTGTCTGGACTGGCTCACAACTGTGAGCGCCTATCTCAGGGCAGACTGTCAAAAAACAAGAGCAGACACCCCAAACTGGTTGTATGTTCTATAATTATATTTCACCGTACCAGTAACAAAATATGAAATCCTGGATCACAATACCAGTCTTACCATGAAGTCACAGATAGTCCCCATGGAATCTCCAGCCTATCTTGCAACCTAGACAAACTGAACTTTGTGAAAAAAGATTACTTAAACCGAAAATCACACCACATCAGGTTTCTCCGAGTTCCAAGAGACCAGTCACTTACACCAGATCAACTGGTACTCCAGACATTACACCAAAGACAACACTGGCAGCCAAATCTATAGTAAACTAACTAAAGATTTAGTAACTAAAAAAAGGAAATGTGAGTTATTGAGGTTAAAGCAGGTAAAATATATGTACAGGTGAATCACAGTCTATAATTCCAAAACATAGCAGAGATGTAGTTATCTGGCAGTTTCCCAAAAGTCTCTCAGGGCTACCCAGAATAACTCTGGGGAGCTCCATCTTCTCATTCAGTTTATTCAGCCCTGTTAGAGCCCAGAGTTGAAGGATTTTTCCTTGAATCCTTATTTATAGCTTCTTCTGATAGAACACAAGTTGACAGTGTCTCCAAGTAGGCTTTTCCTTTGATGACAATTGGTGAGGAATGCATTTTTAATTTCTGATGTCAGGTCATCACCACAATGGAAATTTGCTTTGGAATCAGCACTTTTTCTGATTAAATCCTTCATTAACATTCCCAAGACTTCTTTGATGTCTGTTGAATTATTTAATTACAGGGG
Organism: Chelonia mydas; assembly: GCF_015237465.2. Classification (NCBI taxonomy): domain Eukaryota; kingdom Metazoa; phylum Chordata; order Testudines; family Cheloniidae; genus Chelonia; species Chelonia mydas. The sequence goes on along the minus strand of NC_057850.1, from coordinate 88,452,218 downwards.
TATTTCCAATGTAAATGTTTGCTATTACATTATAACAGGAATGGATAAGTGGAAACACCACATGTAACATCCCATTAGTTTTATGAAGTTAACCATGGTTAATCATAGAATATCAGGTTGGAGGGACCTCAGGAGGTCATCTAGTCCAACCCCCTGCTCAAAGCAAAGTTTAAACACCCAAAACACTAATTGCTTTGATCTATAATAATACAAAAGTGAATTGACCTGAATAGAATCTAGCATGACCTGGTCAGCCAGCGTCACATGAGGAATAGCCAATCATCTGGTGGAATTTAGTCACCAGACTCAGGTAGGCCTTGATTTGTAACATGAGGTGTATGCAAAACATCCAAATGTTTTAAGGATGAATTGTGCAGTATAACAATAGTAAAGTTCTTCGATGTGATTGAAATCTTTGACAGTGGCTACGTATCTTGGGGATATATTTACACGCTACAGCTAATGCAGTGAAAACTGGATAGGCCTTCATTGTTAAGTCATGAGGATTTTCCCTTCAGCTGTGATAAAACACTGCTCTTGGATCACAACTGTTGTTATGACCTTGGGCTACCTCCGCTATGGGCTATGTATCGTACACAGATCCCAGAAAAATCATCCTTTTTGGTTACCTCTATTCTAATCATCATATTAGTCTAGTTTGAAAACCGCCAGTTAGCCAAGTAGTGGAAGACCGGAAGACATCAGTTCTAGTGTGAACAATCCAGGCATGCCTACAATACATCTCAGAGCAAGCCTCCCAGCCCGGGTCCACAAACTTCTGTTAATGGGGCTCATGCTAGCATGCTAAAAATAGCCGTGTAGCTGTTTCAGCTCAGGCTTTGAAGCCTGGGTATGTGTGTGAGGAGAGGGGTGCCCTTCAAAGCCCGAGCTCCAGCCCAAGCCATGTCAAAGTGCCATATACACAGCTATTTTTAGCACTCTAGTGCAAGACCCACTAGCACAAAAGTCTGTGAACCCAGGCTGGAAGGCTCATTTCCAAATGCAGTGTAGACATACGCTGAGATTCCTGTCTGCAGCCTTGGGACAACGGTTACCATGTTGGTTGAGCTTACATACCAGAAGTAATATGCTTGGACTACAGGAGAAGGACTGCAACTCATGACCCAGCCATCTGTTACCAGGCAACAAAACAGCAGAAGCATCTGCTCACCCACCCTTAGAGATGGGAGGGAAGGGATAAGCATCACAAACTACAGATAGCAGAGGACAGGTAGCTTAAAGGGGCAAATAAAACCAAAACCAACAACAGTGCCCATACAAAAAACCAAAAGATTCTCTGGACCTCGTTTAGACTAGCAGATGCTGGATCTAATGCACGCATTAAGAAAGCAGAAGTTGAAGTGAATGAGAGAGATACAACAGTAACAAACACAAAAGCCGAACCTTACTGATTCACACCAATGACTGGGAAATCCTTTATGAATTAATAAGTAAGTGAGTAAGTGAACATACAAAAAACATCACCATCTTTTGATTTAGTTCATTTGACAATAGTTTTATTTATTACAGTAATTCAGAGTGTACATAAAATCCATTAGTATATTCTGTAGAAATTGAGTCTTAGGGCTTGGCTACACTTGCGAGTTAGAGCACATTAAAGGAGCCCCGAGTGCAATAGCTCACTACCCGTCCACACTGGTAAGGCACGTAGAGCACTCTGACTCCGCAGCTAGAGTGTTCCTGGTACTCCACCTTGGCAAGTGGAATAACGTTTGGTGCGCCCCCACTGGAGCACCGCGGTGCCAGTGTGGACACCCTGGTCTGTTAGTGCACTCTGATCGGCCTCCAGAAGCATCCTACAATGCCTGTTCTAGCCACTCTGGTCATCACTTTGAACTCTACTGCCCTCCCCTCAAGTGACAAACCGTCAGACCCGCCCTTTAAATTCTCTGGGAATTTTGAAAATCCCCTTCCTGTTTGCTCAGCCAGGCATGGAGTGCTCTCAGCGAATCTTTCCAGGTGACCATGCCTCCACATACCAGGCGATCCCCAGTATGGAGCAATGGAAAAGTGTTGGACCTCATCACTGTTTTGGGGGAGGAAGCTGTCCCGTCCCAGCTGCGCTCCACCATAGGATTTACAATATCTTCGGGCAGATATCAAGGGACATGACAGAAAGGGGCCATGACCGGGATGCACTGCAGTGCAGGATTAAAGTGAAGGAGCTGCGGAATGCCTTCCGCAAAGCCCGCGAGGCAAACAGCCACTCTGGTGCTGCCCCTGCAACCTGCTGTTTCTACAAAGAGCTGGACGCGATACTTGGGGGCGACCCCATCTCCACTCGGAGTACCACCATGGACACTTCAGAGCCCAGTTCAACAAGGCGGGAGGAGGAGGAGCAGCAGCAAAACGGAAGCGAGGGTGCTGAGGCGGAGGAAGACACCCTGGAATCCCTAGATGCATGCAGCCAGGAGCTGTTCTCAAGCCAGGAGGAGAGCAGCCAGTCGCGGCGGCTGGTGCTTGGGGAACGACAAACACCAGAGAAGGTTCCCAGTAAGCGGCTTTTATTTTGGGAAGGAAGATATTTGGTGCGGGCTGTTGGAGTGAGGAGGGTTAGGGCTGCATGCATGCCTAGATGTGGAATAGGGCGTTGATGTGCTCTCTCACATCATGGTAATCGGCCTCAGTATGTCTTCAAAGGTCTCATCCAGAACTTGGGCGATGTGCTTGCGCAGGTTTCTCAGGAGAGCCACTGTGGTCCTTGTCCCAGTCAGGCTAACATGTCCACGCACTGTGTCGTGAGGGGTGGGGGGACCATTGCTGCACACAGGCAAACTGCATATGGGCCAGGGCAGAATCCGCATTGCAGCAGAAGACCCTCCCTTGTTTCCCAGGTCACCCTCAGCAGAGAGATATTTTCCAGGATGAACTCCTGTGGAAAATGTGGGGACAGTGTTCAGTGTAGGGCCCCCCTGCTGCTATTGGCTCTCCCCAAGGCACAGAAACCCAGAGCACAGTACAGTCATGAAACAATCAGTCACGCTTGACCCTATGCTCACTCACCATTTTGGGGCTCCTGTGGGTTATGTGCGTTCGCTTTGGGATGGGCAAATTATGCTATTGTGTGGACTGTGCTTGCCCTTAAGTACGGGGGAATTATTGCTCTGTCTGGTGTGAACAATGCTGCCTCTGTTAAGTGTTGCATTTTGCCTTTACAGATGCAACTTTGAGATCTCAGCCGCCCATGTTATCACCGGCTGAAAGATTTCAAAGAATCAGAAAGAGACCACATAGAAGCAAGGAAGACATGTTGCATGAAGTAATGCAGCATTCAAGTAATGAAAATCAAATAGTGCAGGAGTGTTGGGTCGGCGAAAGGAGGATCCGCCAGCAGAATGAGGAGCGCCGACACAAAAGCGTGGTGGTCCCGCAGCAAAGCACAGATTGGCTGATAAGCATAATGGAGCGCCAGGCACTCATAGCCATGCAGGCGGAGACTACCGCACCAGTCGCCCACTGCAGCTCTTGTCCCAAAACTCTTTCCCTTGTGCCCCCATGTCACCTCCAACCCACTTTCCCCAACATCCGGGTCCTTACCAACACCAGCTGCCTCCAACACCTGTAGCTTTACCACCCAGCCCTGAAAATGACGACCCTTACTCACTGCACTCAACCCCCATCACCATGCAGTATCGCCATCCTTAAATGCAACACTCATTGCACAGCACTCCAGACAGGAAGGATGAGTATGATAACAGGACATTCGTAAATCTGTGATTGTACTGTTCCCCCCCCACCCCCCTTGCCCTTTCTGTTTCCCAAGCAGTTGTGTTTCTTTTCAATAAATGAATTTTCTTTTCAATAAATGGATTTTTTGGCTTTGAAAACATTCTTTATTATTGCATAAAGTAAAAGATACCTTAGCCCAGGAAAGCAACCGGCACTGCAAGTCAGAGTAGCAAACAGAGATTCCGACTAACATTAGAACCAATGCACTTCACTCCCATGCAGGGCACCAGACATTACTGGTGGCTTTCAGCCTTAAATTGCTCTCTCAAGGCATCCCTAATCCTTGCAGCCCCTCTAATAGCCCTGCTCTCTGGTTGTTCAAATTCAGCCTCCAGGTGTTGAACCTCCGAGTTCCCTGCCTGAGTGAATCATTCACCCTTCCTTTCACAAATGTTATGGAGGGTACAGCACGCGGATATAACTGCTGGGATGCTGTCATCGGCCAGGTCCAGCTTCCCATACAGAGAGTGCCAGCGGCACATTAAAACAGCCAAAAGAACACTCCATAGTCATTCTGCATTGGTTCAGCCTGTTGTTGAACCGCTCCTTGCTGCTGTCAAAGCTCCCTGTGTAGGGTTTCATGAGCCACGGCATTAAAGGGTATGTGGGATGTCCAAGGATCACAATGGGCATTTTGACTTCCTCTATGGTGATCTTCTGGTCTGGGAAAAAAGTCCCAGCTTGCAGCTTCCTGAACAGGCCAGTGTTCCGAAAGATGCACCTTTCCAGGCCACCCTGCGTTAATGTCAATGAAATGCCCACAGTGATCCACAAGCGCCTGGAGAATGAGAAATATCCCTTCCAATTAACGTACTCGGAGGGTAGGTGGGCTGGTGCCAGAATTGGAATGTGCGTGCCATCTATCGCCCCTCTGCAGTTAGGGAAACCCATTAGTGCAAAGCCATTCACAATGTCATGCGCGATACCCAGAGTCACAGTTCTTTTGAGCAGGATGAGATTAATGGCCCTGCAAACTTGCATCAACACGATTCCAACGGTCGACTTTCCCACTCCAAACTGGTTAGCGACCGATCGGTAGCTGTCTGGAGTTGCCAGCTTCCAGATTGCAATAGCCATCCGCGTCTCCACCGGCAGGACAGCTCTTACTCTTGTGTTCTTGCACCACAGGGTGGGGGCAAGCTCATCACACAGTCCCATGAAAGTGGCTTTTCTCATCCGAAAGTTCTTCAGCCACTGCTTGTCATCCCAGACTTGCATGCCGATGTGATCCCACCACTCAGTGCTTGTTTCCCGAGCCCAAAAGCGGCGTTCCACAGTGGTGAGCATGTCCGTGAATGCCACAAGCAAACTCGTGTCATATGCATTACTCGAGTAGATATCATTGTCGGAGCCATCACTGTCACTTTGGATCATAAGGAATAACTCAACTGCCAAACGTGAGTCTCGCCAGCATGTTGTCAGCGTACTCCTCAGCAGTTCAGGCTCCATTCCTGCAGACCAAAAGGGAAGACAGTGCACGCAGTACAAAAAACATTGAAAGATGGCGCGAAATGTGGACGGAAGCACAGGGATTGCTGGGATGCGAACCAATGTATCACGGGGCGTTGGGACAGGACCCAGAATGCCCGGCACCCCTCGCCCCCTTCCCACAAGCCACAGCACCAGAATGGGAAGAGGTGCTCTGTGGGATAGCTGCCCATAATGCACTGCTCCCAATGCTGCTGCAAGTGCTGCAAATGTGGCCATGCCAGTGCGCTTGCAGCTGTCCGTGTGGACAGACTGCAGTGCTTTCCCTACTGCGCTCTCTGAAGGTGGGTTTAACTCAAAGCGCTCTACATCTGCAAGTGTAGCTATGCACTTAGCCCTAATGAGTCCAGACCCCAATATTACATGAAATTTATGCAGAGAAGTAATTTGTGCAAATAAGGTGCGCATATTAGTGGAGTTCTACTTTAATGGATATTTTCTTCTCTCCACTTGTTGACTGGAAGAAAGCATAAGGGAAGCTACTGGACTACTATAAAAATATGGAATAAAAATTTTAATAGGTAAATATGCTGACAAATTACAGTGGTTCTTTCAGATGTCAGTGAAATATATACTAATTCTAAAATAATTCTGTAATTTTTGATCCTCCAGAAACAACAGTATTTTTTAAAACTGGTGTATTAAGAAGTCTTTGTTGTTGTTGTTGCCCTGAGCTATAGAAATTCTTGTTAAAATATATTTAACTATTCTTGATTTTGACTCAGAGGAAGTCCTAGCTGCTGTATCAACAGCACTCAAATAAAGGTCAAGATAGTTCTTAGGAATTCTCCTGGTGGATTAGGAAAGTTCAAGACCACATTCTCTTTTATATACATTGATCACTGTAACCGAGTATTTAAATTGATAACATTTCAGCTAGACTCCAATGACTTACTTAAAGTGAAGAACCCAATGTGCCATAAAGCTGAAGCTTTTGTATATAGTTTTACTGAAAGCATTTTATGTTTTGGTTTTTAAAAAATCTGAGCCTTCTGTCATTTTTTCTCCTCCTCTGTCTCAGCAGTTCCATTGTCTGGAAGTTTTTGTCTTTCGCCTTCCATTTTTTGGGATGATCTGTACTTCTCTGGATTACTTAATGCTAGATCAGAGGTTAACCCTTTTTTGGTTTAAATACTGCAAAAACCTAGCTTGAATAATGGAATCTCTTCAAAATGGTTATCTGGTGGGGGGAATTGTTCTTGAGCAATCTAATTTAAAGGTCCTTATGTTTCTGGGAAAGCTTCATTTTAATTGGAGCTTAAAACTGACAGTTTTTTCTAACCACTCTATTCCAGGCAGAAGTCAGTGGGGCAGATATTTTCCCATAAGAAGTCTGAATTCAGAAAGGATTTTTATTTTAATACACTAAAAATAATGTGCATTCTCAACTACTGAACAACAAAATCATGGGGGGCTGGAGATTAAGAGGAAGAGTTGGAGATGCAAAGAAAAGTCATTGGAACAGCCAGGTTTTTACACTACTGTGTAGACTGCTCAGTGCCACCCCCACCTTTTAAAAATATTTTCAAAATATTTTGGAAACACATTGAGAAGTCTCCAATAATACTGCTACTCTGCTAGCAGAATGAGGTGAGAGACAGACCACTGAAAGTCTCTGGGTGTCCTGGTCCTGTAACAGATATGGACTGGCTACAGAGCTTGCTTCTGAGTAAGACACACACCAGATGTGTTCACCTTAAGATCCTTCTTACACTGCCAGGTATGCATGAGGTTAGTTTAAATAAGGTATTTTACACACCGTGGTTGAGAAGTATAATACAGTTTAGCAATCCACTACACTGGGTAAAGATAGAAGGCAGGAAAATAGGTGTGATGCCATGGTAGGGATCTATTATAGGCCATCAGATCAGGAAAAGAATCAGAGTGTGGCTAAACCAACAAACAAAGTGGTGACAATCTAGCTTTCTGCAACAATGGGAGAATAAATGAAAGCCATCTGAGAAGATACAAAGAATTAAGCCAACCTGAAACCACAGATCTGTGCCATAAATATCGAAAACCACACATGGAACCAGTTTTGAAAAGAAAAAAAGAAGGCTGAAGAGAGCTAGCAGAGCCCAGTCCCAGAAAGCAGCCTCTGGAGGGACAGAAAATTTAGCAACAGAATCCAGTGCCTTCAGCTACAGAACATATTATAAATGATGCTTTAAGCTTGGAGATGTTGACCTGGATCCTCATCACCCTGTAAAGACGTGGTGGGTGAGTGCAATGAGATTAAAAAAATAAAAATAAATGAATACTATTGTGGTTGGGAGAGTAAGGATGGCAGTGGCCATTTTGGATAGGTCACACAAATGAAGCGGGAGTGCGGTGGTAGCCATCTTGAGAGGGGCACAACAAGCAAAGAGGAAAGACAAAAAGATATAAATGTCTGGGAAAGGAAAGAAATCCTCCAATACAATACAAAGACCTACCCGCTCCTCCCCTCTTTCTCCTCCCCCGCCTCCTGGCAAAGCAGACATGGCCATGAAAGAGTAATCCCCCGCCCCGCAAGCTAACAAGCCGTGGATGCAGATGGAAAAGCACCAGTCACTAAGGCGGAGCTGAAGGGTCCTGCTGTTACAATCAAAAGTTGAACAAGGAGATGAGGGAAGAGTTCCATACTTACCTTATTGATATAAAAAATGAAATTAATTAGATTAATGGAAAAAGTATCAGATGTGGAAGCAGGACCCAACAAGCAATTAGCATTACCAATCTAGAAGAAAGAATCTAGACAGCATTAGCAGTCTAGAAGAAAGAATCCAATAATTAAAAAAAAAGAAAGAAAGAAAATAAGAAAGGGAATTAAACTGGAGCGCCTGAAAAATAGAGAATTCAGGAATAACATAAGGATTAAAGATACTGCAGAGAAGAATGAAGGGAGAAATCTGCTGGACACTTTGGAAGTCGTTTTCCATGACATACTAACACTGGGCAATAAAGATTACATTCATATTGAGAGGGCTCCCAGATCCATTTTCCTGAGGCCCCCAGTATTCTCCAGACCAACAGATGTGACTGTCTATCTACACAACTAAATACTAAAATACTGAGGGCAATGAGGGAGAGAGCTGAACCACTGATGATTCTTAACCAGCCAATACAAATTTCCCCAGATCTGGCAACCTCAACCATTAGAAGTGAAGAGAACTCTGCCAGGTAACCACAATTCTTAGAAAGAACAATAGAAGATGCAAATGAGGATTCCCATTTAGACTGTCTTTTAAATAGAAGCTCAAGAACAATCTGAATGGGATCAAAGGCATCAGTCCCACACTTCACCATGAAATCATTGGAAATCAGAGATCAAAGAGAGCCACAACAGAACAGAAAGCAGATGCATCATCAAGACAGCAGGGTAGACATGAGAGCAGAAGAAACAGTTCAAATCCCAAAGAATAAGATTAGTATATGGGCTAAGGCACTACAAGATATAATGGATATTATATTCATATGGTTATAATGATAAAGAGATATACTTAAACAGAAGTTATGCTCTATAGCATCCAGGATGGTGTATGTGGATACAATATTGGTAATAACAATTGGTATAATTGGTATAACAATTAATTTAATTAATTTAACAATTAATTTAATATTGTAATCTATATTATACACAAAGTTAATAACAAAATTGCAGGAGACCCAGATCTCTCCTACTGAAGTAAATGTGATTTTAAGATTGCTACCAACATTCCAAAATTTATATTCCTTTGTTTAGGGCAAACCGGTTTGCCAACTCCCCCACCATGCCTGAATTAAACACATTTTAGTATTCTAGCATATTTTCATAACACATACATCATGCAAGAATATTAATGATCAGTGAGTTACTAGTTTTAAAATGATACCTCACAAGGCATATTTTGTACAAAGATTATTACAATAGTGTGTAGGGTGTGCTTAGGGATGCTTAGGGTATGTCTACACTATGAAATTAGGTCGAATTTATAGAAGTCGATTTTTTAGAAATCGGTTTTATATATTCGAGTGTGTGTGTCCCCACAGAAAATGCTCTAAGTGCATTAAGTGCATTAACTCAGCGGAGTGCTTCCACAGTACCGAGGCTAGAGTCGACTTCCGGAGTGTTGCACTGTGGGTAGCTATCCCACAGTTCCCGCAGTCTCCGCTGCCCATTGGAATTCTGGGTTGAGATCCCAATGCCTGATGGGGCTAAAACATTGCGCGGGTGGTTCTGGGTACATATCGTCAGGCCCCCGTTCCCTCCCTCCCTCCGTGAAAGCAAGGACAGACAATCGTTTCGCGCCTTTTTTTTCCTGAGTTACCTGTGCAGACGCCATACCACGGCAAGCATGGAGCCCGCTCAGCTCACTGTCACCGTATGTCTCCTGGGTGCTGGCAGACGCGGTACTGCATTGCTACACAGCAGCAGCAACCCATTGCCTTGTGGCAGCAGACGGTGCAATAGGATTGGTAGCCGTCATCGTCATGTCCGAGGTGCTCCTGGTCGCCTCTGTGAGGTTGATCAGGAGCGCCTGGGCAGACATGGGCGCAGGGACTAAATTTGGAGTGACTTGATCAGTCACTCTCTTTAATCCTGCAGTCAGTCCTATTGAACCATCTTATGGTGAGCAGGCAGGTGATACGGATTGCTAGCAGTCCTATTGCATCATCTTCTGCCGGGCAGGCAAGAGATGAGGATGGCATGCAGTCCTTCTGCACCGTCTGCTGCCAGCCAAAGATGTAAAAGATAGATGGAGTGTATCAAAACAAGAAATAGACCAGATTTGTTTTGTACTCATTTGCAACTCCCCCTCACCCCCGCCCCCCGTCTAGGGGACTCATTCCTCTAGGTCACACTGCAGTCACTCACAGAGAAGGTGCAGCGAGGTAAATCTAGCCATGTATCAGAGGCCAGACTAACCTCCTTGTTCCAATAAGAACAATAACTTAGGTGCACAATTTCTTATTGGAACCCTCCGTGAAGTCCTGCCTGAAATACTCCTTGATGTAAAGCCACCCCCTTTGTTGATTTTAACTCCCTGTAAGCCAACCCTGTAAGCCGTGTCGTCAGTCGCCCCTCCCTGCGTCAGAGCAACGGCAAACAATCGTGCATCTGAGTTGAGAGTGCTGTCCAGACAGTCACAATGGAGCACTCTGGGATAGCTCCCGGAGGCCAATACCGTTGAATTGTGTCCACAGTACCCCCAAATTCGACCCGGCAAGGCCGATTTAAGCGCTAATCCACTTGTCGGGGTGGAGTAAGGAAATCGATTTTAAGAGCCCTTTAAGTCGAAATAAAGGGCTTCATCGTGTGGATGGGTGCAGGTTTACATCGATTTAACGCTGCTAAATTCGACCTAAAGTCCTAGTGTAGACCAGGGCTCTGTGACACACTGGCCTCTAGCAGGGAACTAACATGCCCACCCAGGGAGGAAGTATGGGGACCAGGTGACAATGGGAGAACGCATAGGGAGGGAGGAAGAAGAGAAACAGGGGAGCTAGGGGATAAGAAAACAGAAACAGAGGTTAAATATTGTTAATGTTTTAATAGAAAAATATATTAATAAAAAAGTTAGGGCTCAGTATTTAAAAATCAATGGTAAATCAGACTCAGGATCAGGGTACAACAATATGGGTGTTTAAAAAGGAAAAGCACTATGAGGTTTAAAATTACTGTGTGTAATATGGGAACTCAAATATAAAATGCAATATCTAAAGAAGAGGTATAAATGTAGTGGAGATCTAGCATCTGGCTGGGTGGTCTCACTGCTTTTAGCAAAGGATAATATACTGGGCAAGAACAGACTTGATACTCATGGGTGAGTTTATTAATATCATGACTGTTAGTGTTAATGGGACGAACAACCCAACAAAAAAGGAAAAGTGTATTTTGTTCACTGAAAAAGGATTTTCCTAACATAATCTATTTGCAAGAAACACACTTGAAGAAAAATTATGATAAATACCTGAATACTTCTTGAGCACAACTACCATCTCTCTTTCCACGGCAATCCAATAGAAGAGGTGTGGCAATACTCTTTGATAAACACTTTAACTTTCATTGTTTCAGCACAACTGAAGAGATACAGAGGGCAGATGTATTTTAATTAAGGGGTTCTTGAAAGACAAAAACTTCTCACTTTAACTGATGTATACGCTCCCAATCAAGGGCAAGCTTTTTTTTTTTTTTTTTGGTTCAGTGTTTTAGGGACTTGGTAAATTTTAGGGATAGATTTTAATTAGGTGTTTAATCCCACTTTGGATCAATAGAATGTGCACAGAGGGTGTAGGGAGGAGCAAGTGCAAATTTGTTGCATCACTCAGAAAATGAAGATCTGGTGTATATCTGGTGGGAAATGAATCCAGGCGTCATGAACTATACATGTTATTCTGCTACTCACACATCTTATTCCAGGATTGATACGCTTTTCTAGGATTTTGGCTAATTTAGTTTAAAAAGCTGCTTGGAGTTATAACTTGGTCTGATCATGCCCCTGAATATATTAGGCTAAAAGACTTAGGACGCAGTGGATAAACAAAGGTCCTGATGGTTGAACAGAGCTTTGTTGTATGACCCTCTTAGAATTTAAGAGCTGGAAGAAAACTTTCAGAAATATGAAGAAGAAAATAAGAAAGGGATCAATAACAGTTTTCTCTGGGATGCTGGAAAGGTGATAATGAGGGGGATTCTTATAAATAAAGCATCATAACTCAAAAATATGGGTGTTCTTGAAGAAGAGTTTGTTTAAAGAACTTTCTGTTTTGGAAGGCAGACAAAAATCTACAGGATCTAAAAGACTGCATAAGAAAATAATTGAGATAAATGGGAAGATTTGCTTGTTACAAACAGGTAAGGCTGAGCAAATACTTAGATATATTAAACAACACTATTATGAAAGGGCAATAAAACTGACACCCTTTTAGCCAGAAACTTATAAACAAACAGTATAAATCAGCCTTCCCTTGTATTAGAAATAACAAGGGAGATTTACTAACTGGAACCACACAGATCTCTTTGTTAAATTTTTCCATACTTTGTACACTTCAGAACACCCAAATCCTGAATTTATAAATATATCTTTCAGACGTGTGACACTACCTCAGCTCTCAGAGGATGATGTGGCAGCTATTGATAGGCAAATTGCTGCAGAGGAAGTTGAAGCAGTAATTAAGAATTTAAAATCCAATCAAGCTCCAGGTCCCTATGGATTTTCTGGGGAGTATTACCAAACTCTAAAGCAAGTGTTTGTCCCTATTTTAACTGAATTGTTTAATGGTATAATCCAGGGGAATGAGATTCAGATTCATGGAAAGAGGCAAAAATATAGTGGTCACTCCTAAAGAAGGAAAAGATCTTACCAGGTGTGCATGTTTATGGGTGTTTATCACTACAAAAGGTTTTCTTTCCCCCCACCTTTTGTAGTGATAAACACCCATTTTTTCATGGTCTGTGTGTATAAAAACATCTTCTGTATTTTCCACAGTATGCATCTGATGAAGTGAGCTGTAGCTCACAAAAGCTTATGCTCAAATAAATTGGTTAGTCTCTAAGGTGCCACAAGTACTCCTTTTCTTTTTGCGAATACAGACTAACACGGCTGTTACTCTGAAACCTTTTAAAGGCAAGTTATCCCCACTGTGGAATAAACTAATAAAGGACCTGAAGGAATGGAAATTTCTTGTGTAGGTATGGTATCCTCAGTAAAAATGAATGTCCTCACAAAAGGTATTTTTCTTTCAATGCCTCTCTGTTGGTATCCCTGACATGACATTAAAAACATGGCAAGATGCACCATTAAAATTCATATTGAAAAATAAAAGACAAAGGATGAGTTCTAAAGTTCTGTATAAACCTACAAATGGGGTGGATTAGTTTTCCCTGGTTTTATTATTATGCATCAGAATTAAAAGATGTGATCAGCTGGGTTAACAATACACCACCCAAACACTGTGTAAAACACAAACAAGACTGTATCCAAAGTGTAGCTATTTATGGAAATTGTTGTTTTAAAATGAAATTTAGGTCACCAAAAATAAAAATAAAATATCACCCATTCATTTGGCCCACCTTAGTAGCTTTGGAAAAAAATTAAATTCCTTTTGCTGACGCCCTCTCCCTTAATTACTTTAGCTAATAATCTGGAATTTATCCCTAGGAAATATTAAAGTGACTATTAGTTGTGGGTAAGAGCTGAAATTATTCAATTTGGACAGCCATTCCTGGGTCCTGATTTGAAATCATACCAAGAGATATTTAATAATGTAAATACTATAAAGATCCCATATTTACAAGTCAAACATTTTATTATGAAATCTGGATACAAGAGCACCCTATATAGCCCTTTAGCCATATTTGAGGAGTTGACCCAGGAGCAAGCTGGAACAAAAGGTTTAAATTCTAAGATACATGTAATTTTGATTGAAAAAGATGTTGATAGGAAAACAACCCACAGGAAAATCTGGGAGAGGGAACTGGACAACAAAATTAATCTAGAAATGTGGGTCTCTATATGGGAAAGGGATTTACTCTTTCCCACAATTCAAAAACCAAGAGTCACCCAATGAGAGTAATAGGCAACAGATTTAATACAAACAAAGGAAATGCTTTTTCACATAATGCACAATTAAACTGTGGAACTCATTGCCTTGGGATGTTTTGGGTCCAAAAGATAACTAGATAAGTTCATGGAAAATTAAGTTTCTCACAGTCTTCTCTCGACTTGACTAACTGAAATAGCTTTAGAGAGAGACAGGGTTGGTGAGGTATTATCTATCTTTATTAGACCAACTTCTGTTGGTGAGAGACAAGATTTTGCACTTACACGGGGGCTCTTCTTAAGTTTGGGAAAGTTGGTACAATAAAAAAGTATTACCTCAGCCATCTTGCCTCTCTAATATCCTGAGACCAACATGGCTACAACAACACTGCATATATTAAATATAGTCTGGTCTGCACATTTTTCATTTTTACCACTCACTTCTCTTTCCAGATAGTTAATACATTTATTAAATACTGGACATTGAGGCATCCCACTGTAAAACTTTTGCCATGATAAAATTGGACATTTAGTCCTACTCCGTTTTCTACCGTAGTTTTTGACTCACAACAATAATTATACATAAGGCAAAGCAATTATACATAAGACAAATAAGCTTTAAATATTTAAATATTTTCTTTTTTTATTTACACTACTAGGACATTACTATTTACATTTTTATTTACATTACATTTATAGGCTGATTTTTCTTTTCTATTTGATAATTTACTCAACATGCATAATTGCACTTCTTATGTTTGTGACATTTTCTGATAATTTGTGTACAATTTGTGCTTTTTGTTCTTGTGTTCCTGAACCTCCTTAAATAAAGAGAGAATATAAAAGTTAAAGAGTTTACAACAAACAGCTGGGGTTTCAAAGAATGGCAAAGGGAGACCTCAAAAAGGCCGAAGTAGGGATGAGATCCTCATCCTCCCTCTGGCCCCTTTACACCATATAAAAGGACTGGAGCAGCAAGAAGAGGCCTCTAAATATCACATTTCCAGCTGCAAGAGGATCCTGCTAGGACAGGCAAGGTGGAAGATAGCCATAAGGCTGACTTAGGAGGACAACAAAGCCCTGGCATGGGGCATATCAAGACAGGATGGGTGTGTTTGGATCATAGTGCTGCAGTCCATTGGGCAGTTCTGAAAGGCTGCTGTAATTCAGGGTAGGTCTACACTGCATACGTCTACACTGCATGGTGAGTAGAGCATATAACAATGCAGCCCCCCTAGTACAGGTATAAATTGCAGTAGAGCCAGTGAGGCACAACTTAGGCAAGTAGAGTAAAGAGATGCCTAAAAGGTGTACGTATGAAATGTGAGTGCCTATCCCTCTTGGCTCTCTACTTGCCCAACCTGTACCTTCCTATCTATACGGATATTTTTAGCAGTGTAGTGCCCTGCTGCCACCCTGCTATTGGAGACTTTCCCTGCTGCAAGAAAAAAAAAAAAAAAAAAAAGAGTCCCCAAGGGGGAAGGCAATGCGGAAAGGCTCCTGCGGCTCCCTGCTGCTGGTGCCTTTTTCCGCCTTAGGGGAAAACAATAGTTTATCACGGCAGTCGTCATTGGATTGTGAGACAGATCTTTAAACTTACTTTGAGATCACAAGGTACCTTAGGTTAGTATTTCATGACATATTTTTACTCAGGTGTGGCACACTACCACCTCTGGCAGTACTTTTGTCAAATCTCTAAAGCTAAGCAAAGCTGAACCTGGTTACTAATTAGAGTGGAGACATCCATGGAAAAACCCTGCAAAGTGTTAGTGATTCAGAAGGTGATAATCTTCCTTTTGACAGTACCGATTCAATGCTTCATAACACTGCTGTGAGGCATTGTGCTATTGAAAGCACTGTCCTTTAGCTAAAATGTAAAGTTAAGTCTCTGCCCAGGCCTGGTCATTGATGATTCCATGCAGCTTTTGGAAGAATAGGGATTTTCATCCTAGCCAAATTTCTATCTGGGCACTTATATTTTATCTACTCACCTTTCTTCTCTCTGCAATATCAGAGTATTTCTTTTCCCTTTTCCCTCTCTGAAAAGATAGTCTGTGTAGTCTTGTTGCATTTCAGCAATGAGCGAGTGTGACATTCCACAGGGTATAATCTGGACTGATGGACAGTTGTGTCCCCTCAATTCTACAACTCAAGATGCCTTTACACTGCTTCGCTGTGAGAGCAACCACTCCTGGTCAGCTCACACACAGCCTCCACGATGTAAATCGCTCCCAGCTATGTTATATGAGTGCTACAGCCCGCCACCCATGAATTACACTGCAGAATAACACCAGCAAATTCCCAGTCCCAAACCAGACTTTCCACCAGAAATGTGCATCTTGTACTGCTTGGACAATAGAATCTTCTATTAAGTCTGTCATTTCATTAATAGAAAATGATATGCACAAATCTTGCTATCCCAAATTAAGCTTCCAAAACAAACACACACTAGTTTAGATAAAACAATAAAACAAGTTTAACTACAGAAAGATAGATTTTAAGTGATTACAAGTAATGACACATAAAAGTCAGAATTGGTTACACAAAAATAAAAGATAAAACGTGTTATACCAATAAAATAAAAACCAGCAGGATCTTATTAAAGAAGTTCTGTATTAAATTAAACTCACAAATGAGTTTGATTCCCCATAGTTTAAATTCCAGGGTATTACTAATTAAGAGGTCTCTTGGTTTTTGGTACTGTTTCTCTCCCTCTCTGTGTGAAACCTGCAAGCTGCTAATTGTGTTAGTACATTCTGAGACAGAGTCTGTTCTCAAAGCAATTCTTTGTAACAACAACCACTCACACAGAGAGAGACTCAAAGCAATACTCTGTGACAACAGAAACAGCACCCAGAGACTCCCCACCCTTTTGTTGTATTCATTTCTCTTTGTTAACAATTGTGATTAAAATAGAGATAGAAGATGTATGTGGATGGATGCTTGGTGTGGATAATAACTGAATGATCAGGGAGGTGCCAGCCTAAGAATGCAGTGTCCATCGGCTGAAGAAGGCGTCAAGTGGAAATAACCAGAGGACCCCCGGAGGGCAGACTGGAATCCACCCAACAGCCTCAAGAATGGGAGAACCAAAGAACAAGATAACATCTGGCAGCACAGAGCTGTCAGGAATGTGCCATCTGCTGATTGATTCAGCAACAGCATGATGAAACAATTCCCATAGACTAGCATAGGAAGAAATTCCTATAAAAATGGACTCTAGAAAGTGAGAACTTTGGGGTCTGATTCTGCAAACCAACTTCCAGGAGCATCAGATGTGCATCTGACAAGGCCCTGCTCCCTCCTCATGTCCAGGCCACCTGGCCAGTGGCTTGGCATGAGCAACTCTAAGGCTGGTAACTATGATAACAACCTTGCAGAACCTGTGTGTGTGTGTGTGAGAATGAATAAATATGAAATTGAATGGAATGTTATAGCTATAACTAACTGCTTACTATGATTCTTTCTGTATTCACAATAAATGTGGTATTTTGCCTTTTCCCCTTTAATAAGATCCTGCTGGTTTTTATTTTATTGGTATAACAAACGTAATTAATATCTAACAAGTTAAAAGAATTCAAAATAAAAGGTTTCTCTCACCACATGCTCTAGCAGTCTCAAATATGAAGGCTGGAATCCTTTCAGCCAGAGCCCCTCCCCCAATTCAGTGTTAATTATCTTGTCCTTCCGGTGCTGTTGATGCCATGAGCAGAGAGAAGGGGATGAGTATTTTGTGGCATCTGTTTCACTTTCTTATAGCTTTCTTTTTCTTTGAAAAGCATCTCCAGCTGAGGTTCAGGAGACAGGAGGTCTGGGGGGACAGGAACCTTCAGCTGTGTCTTTGCCCAAAATGTACATTTCTTGCCCATACCCTTTTTCTTGCCAAAGAATGGCAAATTAATTAGGTGATGGTCAATTGATTTTGTTGACACCTGGCTGAGGTGTCAGTTTGCCATTTGTCTCAGAGAAACTGGTTTGTGCCTGCTTTTCTAAACTTGGAACATGTCTCAGTTATGTTATAAGTAGAATTTTATAACTTTACATACAGTATTGCCTCACATATTTTACCAGAACAATAATGATCAGCAAATTATGCATTTCAAATGATACCTCACAAGGTATATTTTGTACAAATTCATTATAGTTTTGTAAAAAGGGCTGAACATAGGGATACAGACTGTCACAGTGAACAATATGAATATATTCCATACAAAAAACCCCTAGCATTGCTTTAACACTAAATCTGAGTAATTCTGCATTCAAATCAACCTTAAGTCTGCCCCACTTTATTTATGCCCTAAAATATAGCGTGTGAATTTACAATACAAACTGAAATTTCTTTTATAAGTGTATATGGAGCAAGTTACAGCACACAGTCCTAAGGCTTTGCTTGATTTTGTAAATCTTAAAATTTTAAGCATATCTCAAAACGTACATTGATCTAAACTCTGGCAGGAGTTTAAGCCATCCATCTCTAAACAGCTTCAAGCATCCCCCGTTTTGAACTACTTTAACTGTTTAAAGTCACATCAGAATAGCAAGTGCTACTATGCACAAACTGATTTCCCACTTTAAATGCTCATCTTTAAGGTTATTGATCACATTCCCCTGCTTCCTCCACCATTCCAAACATGACATTTCTTAGATTTCAACAAGCACTACAAAAAGCTAAATCTGAGCTAAAATTGGCTCAGTAGTTTGAGTTCTGCTCGCATAAAATTTGATTGGACTACATTTAAAAAAAAAAAGTCTTCCATATGCAGAACTCAAATTTTTGCTTGCTCCAAAAAATCATCTCTAGTCGTGGCATGGAAGCCACGGAAAATTTAAGCATGGAAAATTTAATTCTAAAAGGAATCTGTTTCAGGAGACTATAAAACTGCTAAAAAAAGAATTAAGACTGAAGAAAAATGCCATATAAAATGCTATAAGACCTATTGGGATAGATAATATTTATCTTAAAAGAGATTGCATTTTCTATTCCTCTCCTACCCCACCTTTGTTACTCGCCATCTTAGACTGAGTTCTTTGGTGTAGGAGCAGCCTCTTAGAAAGCACCTTGTACAAGGTGGGTATGATTGTAATCTTAACAACAACAAATATCTGGTAAACAAGCAGCATGCTCTTCATGTTATCTAAGTTATGTATACACGCTTTACCACAGTGTTGTATCACGGATACAAACAACAGGGTAACTATTATCAGGGATAGCATAATGTACGAAATACAGTAAAGATGTTTGCTATTAAACTATAAAAGTTTTCTATACCATCAATACTACAATTACATAATTGAAATTGTTTTGATGTTCTTAGTAATAACATGTATTGTTACAAACCAGTAAGTCCTCTGGTTGCAAATGAAATTCAGTCAGTCATAAATACAGATTCCCAGCCAGGTAAGGAAAAATGTCAGCTCTCATCCATGAGATGGTGATGGACAATAATTGAACTTTTGGGTGATGTTGCTGCTGCTTAGACGCAACAGCCGGTCCACATATCTCCTTCAATCTTCAATGAGTCCTTTAATTAAGTCTATCCTTCCTATTAGTTTCATTTTTAATAAACCTGTCTTCTATAATATAACCACTATATTCTCCCAAGATGTATTTTTCTCCCACAATCCCTTATTATAGAGTCAAATTCTGTTTCCGAATTAAAATATGGGCTAATAATCTTGTTTTGTCTACCTGAGGCCAGTCTGAACTCCATACCTCCACCCCTTTTTTATATTCTCCAGTTACAGCTCATTTTTTGTACTTTCTTTCCCATACATTCTAGAAAAGAAACAGTTTCCAGTCCCAAAACAGCTTTTATGCTACTGTAAAAGGAGCATGTAGCCCCATAGCCCTGTACAATTCCTGAGGTGGTCTTTTTGCCAACTTCTTTCCCAAGTGTTGCGGAACATGACACTCTCTTTTGATGTCAACAGAAGTTTATTTAGATAACCAGCACACATAAGACATGGTATGCCTACTATAGGCAGATTACTAGGAAATTACATATACAAAATACGTAATAAATAAATATTCCAACGTGATCACCCTAATCCAGTTTCTTGAATCACTGCATGATATGGAGGGGGTTTTGTTTTGCTTTGCTTTTAATTAGCACTTTTCATCATATGGAGTTACTATCTTTGTGCAATACCAGCAATGACCTCACAAGCAGTAATGCACCCAAAAGAGCCATTACACAGTCTAGTTGATCAATGATCCATGAACTAAAAAGGTCTCAGTAGCTCATTTGTGCTGCAGCCATTATAGCCTACTGGGTCAATGATTCACTAAAAAACTTCTCAAGTGGGTCTCTGCACAATAAATTGTGCAAGTCTTGAGTGACAAGAATCCAAATTTGGATTAAGAGTTTATTTGATGTAAATAAATACAAAAATATATTTGAAAAAAGGAAGGCTACAGAAGATTGTTTTGAGGATCAACTAATAAATACATTAAAAATTGCTAATTTCAGATACAAAATTTTGATCCGCATTTAAAAGAAAGGGTGACAATATTTAATTGAACATCACTGAATTATTTCACTTAAAACATTCTTCCCTGAGCTGCCAAACTGCTCATTCCAGTGAACACGTCAATTGTTGAAATAACAGTAAAAATATTTTCATTTTTGAATAGTTAACCTTTAGCAAACATTCTGATTCCTAAAGGTGAACTGCAAAGGATTGTTCCTCCCCTTAAGTCCCCAAACCCTTTTGTAAGTTTCCAAAAGAAAGGAAATGATAAGAAAAATACGCAATTAATACAGTAGTTTAACATAATCTGAGACAACACTATCTGCTCAAAATTGCAAGATATATTGCTTACACCCTTTCCTTATACAGTAAGCACCATCACAACTGCCATAAGCCAGTATTTGAAAACCCACCACATTTTAGTCTCATTCCCTTTATATATATATTTGCAATTTCTCTCTGAGGGTGTGCGCCACTTCCAATAAATCTACCAGCCTACTGACACTGTATAGTTAACTGCAAGGAGACAAATACTATGGTAAAACTGCTTAAAAGCACCAGTTTCCCTACAGTGAGGGCTATCAATCACAGCATATAGCTAGACTGCAAAACAAAAACTAAACAAAACAACAAAAAAAGAGCATTAACTCAGGTTAGATAACTTGGGCCAAAATGAAAGTGAAGATATGACAATTTAGCTTTAAATTTGAATTAGCAGCTTTAGATCAAGCCTATAGGTAGAACACTGTTTTTGCAAACACAAAACAAACAAACAAAAGAAAAACTCTCCCCTCAGTGGCTGCTCCCATTCCGCAGGGCTGGGCCCTGCCCCCACTCCGAGCGTTGTGACCCAATGCACAGGGTCACAAGCACCACTCACTCAAATTTGGCCCAGCCATCCCTCTGTTGTCATGAATGGTGCTGCGACGCCATGCATCAGGTCCCAATGCCTGGCGTAGGGAGCCACTGGGCCTACTCCTGCAGCACAGGAGGCACTACCTCAGGTGTGTGTACAGGAGCGGGGGTGCGCCTTACTCTGCGACGCTCCCCCTCCAGGGTCTTCCACCCTCTCTGGGCAGGACCCAACCTCCCCTATGTAGGTAAAATTAAACATAAAATCTCTGAAAAATAAAGCAAGCAATTATTTAAAAAAAAAAAAAAAAAAAAAAAAAAACCAAACGAACCACAGTGATCTATCTATTGGATACTCCTGGCATACCATTGATTCTACTGAAAACCAGTCTGTAATACAACCATTGACCCTCACACAGCTCAATGTCCTGTAGTATAGATCCTCCACCAGGCACACTAAGTCCTCAGGCACCCCATATAGACATAGCAGTATCCACAATTTCAGTAGAATAAGGGGCATGTCACAAATGCATTCTCCTAGCTACTTTGTTTAATGTCCCAATAGATTATCTGATGACAATGCTGATTGAAGACCACTGGGAGGTGTGAAATATAAAGATCCATATATAGAGGATCTTGATATTGTTTTACTTGGAGAGCTTACTGACCAACTACAGCTAATGCTGGAAGAGCTGCAACAACCTGCAGAAACTATGGGACTTAAAATCAATGGTGATAAAGCCAAAGCTATGAATGCCTTCCATAAAATGAAAATGAATGAATGTAGATGGCAATGACATTGAATGGGTCAACATTTTATCTATCTGGGTAGTACGCTGACAGCACGAGGTTCTACAACCGAAGTCACAAGTTAGATCAGTCTTGCTTAAAAAGCATTTCAGCATCTTCAAAGGCCTCTGTTTTGGTGGCAGAATGTCTGTGTGACAACTAAGATACGAGTGTTCAACATGACACCGATGACAATCCTGCTATATGGAACAGAAACAGGAAACTGAAACAGTTTTCATATGAAAAGTTATGGTGTATTCTTAACATTTGCTGGTTTCATTTTGTCACAAACCAAGAGATATTTAGACGATCCCGGCAAGTTGCAATCTTGCACCAGTTGAGAACAAGATAACTGCAATGGTGGGGTCACGTCCAACGTGCAGAAGAAGATACACTTTACAGAAGTCTTATAGAGCTGAAGTTGAAGGAAGTAGAACACAAGGCCATCTATGGATGACGTAGGAAGATGCAATTTAGAGGGATTTAAGAAGCCTAAATCCTCTTATATTGATTCTTCCCAAAGGAACATGCACAAGGGTCTGTTCAGATGGAACTCCATGGTAGCATATAGAATCTGCTGCTACCTACAAGGCAGCCTGAGATTGAACTCAAACTGCTAACCCAAGTTAAAAACAGAATTGCCATGTCTTCACTGTTATTTTAACGTGAGTTAGTTGATGTGGGTTAGGTAATCCAAGGTAAGAACACTCTTTTCTGTGGTGGGGGCAGTTCTGACTTATTCATGATCCTGACTGAAGAAGAATATTCCAGAGATTTACCTGATAAAAGGAACTTCTATTACCTAAAAACAGATTTGAAGAGAGTTACAATCTGGGAAGGATTTATCCATAAATCTCAATTTGAAAATAGTAACGCATGGAAAAGACACAGGTGTACTATGTCAGCATGGGACACTATGATGCTTAGAAAGGGAAGAATTTGCTGAACAGAAATCTCTGGATTCTGGTAACAATGTAGCATTTCTAATTTTCAGATTATATACCAAACCTCCATTGATCAGGTTCATTGCTGTAGTTAATCCAACCCATCAAGAACACGTAGGGAGGTTAACAGAATAATTGGTTTATCAACCGAATGTGTCTATAATGTTGTTTACATCAGCTTAACTATCTTGCTCAGGAGTGTGAATTGTTCACACCCCTGAGCACTATACCTAGGTCAACCTAAGTTTTACGTGTAGAGCAGACCTCAGGAATTCAACCTAGATATGCTTCATAGCTTGTTTTTTTTTTTTTTTTTTTAAAAAAGATACCTTTAACAGTGAACCATCTAAACAATATATTCTCCAGACCAAGAGCTGGCACTAGTACATCTATTATTTGGGAAAAGTGATGAGATTTAATGGAAGAGTGACAGACCGTCAACAGATGATTCACTTGAAAGCGCAAAAGTGCTTAAGTAAGATGCACTGCTGATTCAGCCACTCCGAGGTAGTATGGCTTACCAACACCTCTCTCAAGTTGCTATCTTGTTCTCCTGTATTTCAGCTTTCATTTAAAAATAAAAGCATCTAGCAGTTATGGTTGCATAAAAAAAAGTGTAAACTAAGGCCTGGTCTACACTATGAAATTAGGTGGGTATAACTACGTCATGCTCAGAAGTGTGAAAAATCCACAGCCCTGAAGAACACAGTTAAACTGACCTAACCCCCAGAGTAGACAGTGCTAGGTCGATAGAAGAATTCTCCCATCGACCTAGCTACTGCCTCTAGGGGAGGTGGATTACCTATGCTGATGGGAGAACCCCTCCTGTCAGCATACATAGCATCTTCACTGAAGCACTACAGCAGTCCATCTGTAGCGGTGCTGCTGTGCCACTGTAGGGGTTTATGTGTAGACAAACCCTGAGTGTAACTGACACATAAGAGTTTATGCAGAAAATAGCTTTGAGAGGTGTGAACTGCCCCATTCATCTCACTGAGGTGTTAACTCAGATGCCCAGTGATGACAGTTTAATATCAATCTAGTTAACTATTTAATTACTTATGCAAGAAAGGAAGAAGAGGAGGATCACAAATCTAAAATTTACAGCATCATCATAAAGAATCAGAGAATCGTAGAAGATTAGGATTGGAAGAGACCTCAGGAGGTCATCTAGTCCAACCCCCTGCTCAAAGCAGGACCAACACCAGCTAAATCATCCCAATTAGGGCTTTGTCAACCTGGGCCTTAAAAACCTTTAAGGATGGAGATTCCACCACCTCCCTAGGTAACCCATTCCAGTGCTTCACCACCTTCCTAGTAAAATAGTGTTTCCTAATATCCAACCTAAACCTCCCCCACTGCAACTTGAGACCATTGTTTCTTGTTCTGTCATCTGGCATCACTGAGAAGAGCCAAACTCCATCCTCTTTGGAACCCCTCTTCAGGTATTTGAAGGCTGTTATCAAATCCCCCTTCACTCTTCTCTTCTGCAGAATAAACAAGCCCAGTTCCTTTAGCCTCTCCTCGCAAGTCATGTGCCCCAGCCCTCTAATGATTTTCGTTGCCCTCCACTGGACTCTCTCCAATTTGTCCACATCCTTTCTTTAGCGGGGGGCCCAAAACTGGATGCAGTACTCCAGATGTGGCCTCACCAGTGCTAAATAGAGGGGACTAATCACTTCCCTCGATCTGCTGGCAGTGCTCTTACTAATGAAGCTCAACATGCCATTAGCCTTCTTGGTAACAAGGTCACACTGCTGACTCATATCCAGCTTCTCCTCCACTTTAATACCCAAGACCTTTTCTGCAGAACTGGTGCTTAGCCAGTCGGTCCCCAGCCTCTAGCGGAGCATGGGATTCTTCCATTCTAACTGCAGGAATCTGCACTTGTCCTTGTTGAACCTCATCAGATTTCTTTTGGCCCAGTCCTCCAATTTGTCTAGGTCGCTCTGGACCCTATCCCTACTCTCCAGCATATCTACCTTTCCCCCACATCTGATTATTTGAGCCAAATCTTTCTCCTCAATACGGTGCAGCAGAAAAGAAAACAAGAGAAACTAGTTGTCATAAATATAAAGGGAAGGCTAACCACCTTAAAATCCCTCCTGGCCAGAGGAAAGAACCTTTGCACCTGTAAAGGGTTAAGAAGCTAAAGATAACTTCGGTGGCACCTGACCAAAATGACCAATGAGGAGACAAGATACTTTCAAAGCTGGGGGGGGGGGGAGGGAGAGGAACAAAGGGTTCTCTCTGTCTGTGTGTTGTTTTTGCTGGGACCAGAGTAGGAATGCAGGTCAGAACCCCTATAAAGGGCTAATAAGCAATCTAGTTAGATATGCATTAGATTCCGTTTTGTTTAAATGGCTGATCAAATAAGTTGTGCTGAATGGAATATATATTCCTGTTTTTGTGTCTTTTTGTAACTTAAGGTTTAGTCTAGAGGGATTCTCTATGTTTTGAATCTGATTACCCTGTAAGGTATTTACCATCCGGATTTTACAGAGGTGATTCTTTTACTTTTTCTTCAATTAAAATTCTTCTTTTAAGAACCCGATTGCTTTTTCATTGGTCTTAAGATCCAAGGGTTTGGGTCTGTGTTCACCTATGCAAATTGGTGAGGATTTTTATCAAGCCTTCCCCAGGAAAGGGGGTGTAGGGTTTGGGAGGATTTTGGGGGGAAAGACATTTCCAAGCGGGCTCTTTCCCTGTTATATATTTGTTAGACGCTTGGTGGTGGCAGCAATAAAGTCCAGGGACAAAAGGTAAAATAGTTTGTACCTTGGGGAAGTTTTAACCTAAGCTGGTAAAAATAAGCTTAGGGGGGTTTTCATGCAGGTCCCCACATCTGTACCCTAGAGTTCAGAGTGGGGAAGGAACCTTGACACTAGTAATATCAGAAACTAAGTCATATATGATGCAAACTGAAGTGCCTTCAAGATACTTTTTAATATGCTTATGTTTGGCTTTATATGTAATCATAAATTTAAACCAGGTAAAGGCAACTCTCACTGTAACAAAAAGGGCCACAGAAATCTAAAGTGTAAGAATCTTCACAATATTTATGCTCTACGTCTAAAGTTCCTTGACCCAGGACCTTAAATATGGATTTAGAAGTCTACTTTTGGGCATTCAGGTCTAAAAATCTTGACCTATGTTTGTCCATTGAATCTTTGGGAGCTACAGCATGCCTTATGAGAACAACTTTCAATAATTTGAGAAATGATGTTTCTAATGAGAAACTTAAGTAAAACTGTCTCATATTAGTGTCTTTATATAAAATTTGAGGAAAACTCTATATGTTCTCTTTCCTTCATGATATTACTACTCAGAGCCTAAAAAATTTTCCAAAACATTTCAGTAATGTAAAGTCAGACTCTGTGTTCTCCATTTTAATAGGATCTTTAGATTTGTTCTCTGCTTTAGATTCAAAAGATTCCAAGGCCAGAAGGGACCATTGTGATAACCTAGTGTGACCTCCTATGTAACCAGTGCTTAATTTGTGCCAGGGCTGAGCCCTGGCACCCCTAGGCTTGACAGTTCATCACCCCAGCACCTCTGGGCTTGCTGCTTCAGTTAGGACAGTAAAAAAAATTGTTTGAGCCCTGGCACCTAATTGCTTGAGCCCCCAGCATCTTTTTCATTACAAATTAAGCACTGTATGTAACACGAGCCATAGAATTCCCCAAATTAATTCCTAGAGCATATATTTTAGAAAAAATATCCAATCTTGATTTAAAAATTGCTAATGTTGGAGAATCCATCACAACCCTTGGTAAATTGTTCCAGTGGTTAATTACCATTACTTAAAATTTATAAATTATTTCCAGTCTGAATTTGCCTGGCTTCAACTTCCAGCCCTACATGGTGTTACACCCTTTCTCTGTTAGAGTGAAGAGCCCTCAGTGTGAAAGGTTAATGAACTGGAAAATTAAAATGTGTGAAGTTACTATTTAGAGAAGACTATCAGACTCAAAGTCTTGATGAGAAGAGCACGGGGAAGCCATTATTTCACATGACTTAGAAGAAGAGATGGAATTTTGGAAAAGATTGAGAGATCTCTATCACTTCTATTCCTTATAAAAGTGTTGTTAATTGTTTTTTGTCCCATTTTATCTTATTTGTAGGAAAGGAGTTGAGGGCTCAGGGTTTGTCTGCTTGGTCTTCCTTTAAACATGGCTGCGGAAGGCAAGTGTCTAGCTATCCAGAGTCCAAGTTTAAAGGCCATACAAAGGTCACTGGAGTACCCTGTAACCACAGTAAGGAGGACAAGTGCAGGCTGCAGAGAGGGAGGCTAGCCCAGACATGAGAGCAACTCTACTTCTGTGGTGGTACAGAACCCAAAGGCAAAAGGGAAGAAAAACAGTGAAGTGAAAATTACAGATACAGACATACATACAGATACAGGGAAAATTACAGATACAGGCATAAATATACTGGCACACGGAGAAGGGAATTCCCTTCTTTTCATGTGCCAGTATATTTATGCCTGTATCTGTAATTTTCACTCCATGCATCAGAAGAAGTGGGGTTTTTTACCCACAAAAGCTCATACCCAAATAAATCTGTTAGTCTTTAAGGTGCCACCGGACTCCTCGTTGTTTTTGTGGATTCAGACTAACTCGGCTACCCCTCTGATACTTGGCACCATTAATAAAACAATACCTGAATCTACTGTGCAAGACCTGCTGACTAATTAGAGCCATCAACAGAGAAAAATGCAGCTCCAGAATGATCAAGAGACTAATCCATCTCTCAAAACACAAGAATTTTTCTACAGTCACTCCAATCTCTACTTACCCTTATCAATGACTGTTAGCCAGGATGGGCACAGATGTTTGCCAGAAGCTGGTAATGAGCAACAGGGAATGGATCACTTGATGATTATCTGTTCTGCTCATTCCCTCTGGAGCAGCTGGCACTGGCCACTGTCGGAAGACAGGATACCGTGCTAGATGGACCTTTGGACTGACCCAGCATGACCGTTCTTATGTACCCTACGTATTATCAGCTTTGTTATGTAGAACGTAATGAGTACATACAGAGGCCCAAGTTAGCGTAAAAGAGGAGATCCATTTACTCAACATTTCCTAACGTTCAGCTACAGACTACAGAGAGGTACGATATAGAAAGAAACATTGTCTTTATGTCTTATTAGTAACATATGCCAAACTATCTATGAAGTGTAAAAGCCACCACTTCTTGGGTCTGGCACAACAGGACAATGTTATTACTCTACTGTATGAACAGTATTAACAAAGGCAGACAAGCACAAAAGGCACACCCACCAGCCACATCCCAGCAAGCACATCTATGCACATACTACCATTATTTTATGTTCGTGCCTGCAACTGATCACTATCTCTTTTCAAAAATAAAATACAATTCTTACCCACATACATACACCCTGCTCTTTCAGTGTTGCAGTAATTACACTGAAAAACCAAGAGTCTCCTTAGAAGGACTGAATGAACCAGGGGAAGCTACAGAGGCCATCCCAATGAATCAGTGTATTCCAGGTTATACAATATGTAATAATTTATTAATCTATTACCAGAATTCCTTTACTCAGATGAGTTGTGGTGACATTTAACGTTAATCTGATCTGTCATGAAGCATTTCTAAAGATATTTCTATTGATGATGGGCTAAGTGATTTTATGTATGGTCCCACCTACCCAGAGTCCAACCTCACCTTATCCAGTCTGGACCAGATGTGCCAATATGACCTCAGATTACCAAATCATAAGTGGATGATCTAGCCCCCAAAATGTTTTCTTTAATATATACATTTTATCTGTTTCACAACGTAATTAAAATGCCACTTCTTAATGTACTTTAAAAATACAGTCCATTTCACTGAAGGTAATGAGATGGACTACTTTGGTCAATATGTGGTTAAGAATAAAGTACTTATCTGTACACACACATTTGTATCGTCTGCAAAACAAGAAATTGGTGAAGACGGTGTAGAAAAAGTGCTGGAAAAAATGCAGTATTTTACTAATACAGATTCTTCTTCCCCTCTTCTGACCCTTGCCCCCCCACCCAAACAGAGCAAAGGAAGTATCAGAGTTTTCCAATACTTTGAAAATGAAAAACCAACATGTGAAATACCACACAAACACAAAAACATCTTAGAAGGTATCTATTTGATTTTTATGATTTTGCCAAACAGGGGATAAACCCTTCCTACTCAAAAGTAAGAAAACAAGTTTGAACTGTGCCTGCAGAAGATAAGGTGGCTCTAAGTTAGTGATTTCCTTTTTAAAATACTTATAAGTGTCACATAACCCCTTTTTCCAAATGAACATGTTATAATGATTATAAAGCAATGCTTTTTGATATATTTGGGAGAAAGCAGCAACTGCCTTATCATCCACCACCAGTCTCAGAACATAATGGGAGACTTGTAGAAAATGCTTGCTTCAGTAGACAGAATTTTAAGTTTCCTGATTTTTTTTGTGCTGGAAATGGCCCACCTTGATTATCATACACATTGTAAGGAGAGTGATCACTTTAGATAAGCTGTTAACAGCAGGAGAGTGGGATGGGGGGAGAGAAAACCTTTTGTAGTGATAAACACCCATTTTTTCATGGTCTGTGTGTATAAAAACATCTTCTGTATTTTCCACAGTATGCATCCGATGAAGTGAGCTGTAGCTCACGAAAGCTTATGCTCAAATAAATTGGTTAGTCTCTAAGGTGCCACAAGTACTCCTTTTCTTTTTGCAAATACAGGCTAACACGGCTGTTACTCTGAAAAAAGTTTCCTGAAGTGATTCTTCTTCCCCATCAGAGCATCAGTTGCTGCCAAAAAGCTCTTCCTAATTATATGAAAAAGTTACAGTATCCAATAGGGTACTGGTATAATTATTAAACACTACTAAATTTGGGGGACGTGCATCAACATACATATAAGTCACATTTGCAACCTTTTCAGGGGAAGATTTATGTAAATTAGTTCCACAGTACCCAAATACAATCCAAATTCTCATTTCATGTATGGAGTACCAAGACGGGCTCTGACTCTACTACTACAGCACTGTAAACTCTTTGCAGATATGGTTGTACAGTGTCTAGCACAATAAGGCTTTCATCCATGACTGGAGTTCCTAAGCACTACCACAATACAAACACCACAGAGAATTACTCAGTAGAAAGAAAAGAGTCCACTATGAGCAAATAAATATTCCCACATGAAGTTGTTTTTGGAAGACAGCCTCAGGTGCAACCTGAACTTTAAAAAAAATTTCTAACTTTTCTTTTTTAAGTAATGACCAAATGCACATAAATCAGCACATTAAGTACTATACAAGTAAATATTTACAATCAACAGTTCACAGAACATCACAAACCACCGCTGCACAATATATACACACTATACTGTAAAAATATATGCAATAAAACATACATACAAGTGTTTCAATAAAATGAGAGCAACAATAGAAAGAAAAATTGCTATAAGAGTATTTTGTAATTGCTATATGAGCACAGGTGCCACCTTCCTCTGGGCCCCAGTGGTGCTCAACCTGCCACCCCATCCCAGGCCCTGCCCCCTTCCCCCAACCCTGCCTCTTCCTGCCCCCGCTGTACCCCAGGCCCTGCCCACACCCCATCCCTTCTCCCAAGCCCCCGCCCCTACCCTGCCTCTTCCTGTCCCCACTCCACCCCCGCCCGCCTCTTCCCGCCCAGTTCCACACCCTACCCCGAGCACGCCCTGTCCTCACTTCTCCCCCTAGCCCCCAGCACCTCCTGCACACGGCGGAGGAGCTGATTGCAGCAGGTGGGAGGTGCTGGCGGGAGGGGGGGGAACTGGGTGCCGGTGAATGCTAAGCACCCACTAATTTTTTTCCGTGGGTACTCCAGCCCCAGAGCACACACAGAGTCAGCTCCTATGAGTATAAGAGTAATATTCAGTTTGGGGTTATTTTTTAGTTTGTGTGCATGCACATGTGTATGTTATAAATATTACATTGAAGAAGGTTAGTGTGATCTACAACTGGTGTTAGGGTGGCAAGAGCAGAACAGAGCATGTTCACATGCATGTTTCAAGCAACAGGAAGTTATATTGCATCACCTACACAATTTGGCAGAAGAGAGGGGCTAGTCTGGTAACACATAGCTAACAATTTTGTTGGCAAATATATACGTCAGTATTTGAATCTAACAGTTTATTGTAATCTTTCTTGATGTGCTAATTAATTTAATCTTTCTACACATTCTTTTCCTTCTACTGCTGAAATAGTAGTGCTGGATACTTTTGAATATATTTTGCTTGCATTACTGTAAACAAAATTCTTCAAGCATTTGGAGTTCAAAGTTTAATATCTCTTCAAAAGCTAAGTGCTGTACAGTGAAACCTGTGCTAAGGGACTAATCAATGGATTGAAAAAGCTCTTAAGGGAAACCATCTTAATACAGATGGTTCTGATTTTTTTCTCACAGAGGCAAAAAGATAACTTAAAAAAACCCCTTCTTACATAGTAACAAACTAGTATATTAAAATTGTACTGTGGGAAGAACAGCACAATAGCAGAGTTTGTTTTGAATGCAAAACTCTAAAAACACTACCAGCTTTAAGATGCCCTAACTGGATTGATAGGACTAGAGTGAGCGCCAAATGTTTCCCATGCAGAATGTAGACGTTGCTGAACCTCTAAGTCTCGCAAGGATTTTTGGCCATTGTAGAAATGGCAGCCAAAACAGAACTAATGGCTGCTGGCTATTTAAAGGGTCATGTTGTCACTTCAGCTATTTTTAGGTGATCATTGTTGCACTAGCAAGATGTCACCTACTAAAAAGGTAATTTTATTTTGAAAAGTACTTGGATATAAACTTCAGGAGAGTCACTGAACGCAGGTTGTCATCTAGAATGGACAATCTTCAATAAAAGATTCACTGTACTGAATATTAGATTCTTACTTTTCTAGATTTTACAGCTTGTGATCTGTTTTGTTACAGGAAGTATTTATTTTGGAGATTCTCTAGAGTCTGTTTTGGAGATCAAAACCAAACAACTCTGCCCTTTAGTGACACCATGATGGAAAAAAATATAAAGGAAGTCTAATGTCTTTAAAAAAAAAAATCAGCCAATACCAAAGAAAGCAAATACTAAAATACCTTAATCATATGGTTATTGCATGGTGTCACTACGCAGCAGAATTAACATTATTTGGGTGTCTAAATTATGTATTTCCTACTGTTTATATTTCTTTGAATTCCCTGGGTTTGAAATGCTTGATTTTGGGATAATTACAACATCCCGTAGTCCTTTTTGCCCTGAGGTTACTCATATACATTATAATACTCCATCTTAAGTTTATTTTGGTCCAAGAATACTAACATGTTTGATAAACAAAAGGAGAGAAGTGAAGGATGTTTCCAAAAAGATTATATGATTGTTTATTTTGTTATGTACACATTTTCCCTGCATTTTAAAAATATATTGTTTTCAAAATGGAAGAGTTCTGCTCTTGCAAATATTAACTTATAAGTGAGCAGATAGGATATGTCGGTGGAAAGTCTACCTGTGGAATTCACTCTCTCTGGCACTCTGCCAGAGCCCCAGTTCATTGATCTTCAGAGTCTGGTACAATCAAAGTATATCTTTCGCCTAGTTATTCATCATGGTTGAGGATGTAAATGGATGGGGCTATAAGTGCTCTCTACTGTAAGTACTTAAATATGTTCTTGCATGAGGTTTGTCACATCCCTTGATATCACACACTGAACACCCAAAAATTATTACATGTACTTGGGGCTTCCTCATTTGTGATGTTTATAGCTCATTTTAGGACAAAAAATAGAATGTGTTTAAAACTGTTTCCCTTAGAAGGTGCCTCCCTCCTCATAGCACCTCCCCCCCCCCCCCCCCCAAGCCACACACTCCCAGTGAGCATGGGAGAGAGATCTTTAGGGTCTGATAGCCCACTCAACAAATTATTTCACTAATGCAAATACAGACAGAAGTGTATTTTAGGTGGATAATTTAGAAAAACCTATTCAGGATTTGGCTTGGCTTGATTTTTTAGCTAGTTTCAATCTAAAACTGGAAACCCTAGAAATATGGTATAAAAATTCATGCATAACATCTTGCGGTAAAATAAATGCTTGTAAAAGATTTTAGGCTATAGTCATCTATCCATTTATTTTTATAAGAGTTTGTATTCTTTTTGAAAAGGGTATAAGTGAAGTGCAGGTTATTTATATACAGGTAGTGGAGGCTCCAGCCAAGTTTCTAACAAACTAGATAGGGAAACAGAGCTGCACTTGGGATGACAAATAAAACAAGATGGAAGTTTGCTAACATTTAATGAGACTTTATTTGTCCCATTCCTCCATATTTACACCTACACTTAGCAATGTAGTAGTTGAAATGGGTTGATTTACTTTTATCTTATTGGGACGTTTGCTCATCTAAATTAATCTACAGGTGTTTGTTCTCCTATCCTCCTCCTTCATCCCAGTCCCCCAAAAACAGCTCTATTCTATTGAGATAAATGTGTAATGAATTTCAAGTATGATAAATTAGATTTTAATACTCTGTTTCCTTTGGCTGCCATCAGTAAAATTTACAGCATGTGTTAATTTAGCAATTATCTCTTTTGTATGGTTAGTTCCGGTCAGTCAATCATATTGCTTCACCAGTGAATTTATCAAAAAACAATTCTCCATAATCTGCACTCAGAATTTTATAAAGTGTCAAATAGCAATTTACCAAGACTACAGTGTTTGCATCAATGCAGTGTTCACTGTAAAGGGCAGTATTAAAAAGAACTATCATATTACATTTGTTTTTGTTACCCCTGTACTTGTGAAGTAATATAAAATTCTAGGGCTGAGAACTGAAAGGCCTAGGTTGCAACGTTAAGTTGTTCTGACTATAAATTCCACACTTACATCTTTGCAAGGCTGTTTATCTCACCCAGCCTATTTGCTTTGGCCATATTTTTACTTTATATATGATTAACAGTTTTTTTCATCAAAAAGGGTAGCTGAATAGATTGTGTGTCTGGGATGCTAAATTTTCACAGTTTTGCCAGATTGCTTAATAATTTGTCAAATTTCAGGAGCTGGAACAACAGGTGGATATAAACACAGGTAAATAAGTTATTTTAAAAATCAACAACATAGAAGAAATGAGGACTCTATTGAGTGAAAGAAATAAACAAATATTATTAAGAAGAGACAGTGTAGATTAAAATTGGTTAAAGTTTAAGGAGGTGGTAAAGGAGGCATTAATACAGTTTTGTACAATTCAACCTAAAACCAATGTGGTATGGTCAAGAGATTTTTAACAAATACTAGAATGACTAAAAGGAAAATTTAGGGATGACTTTAATAGGACTGCCAAATAAAGAGTTAATGTTTACTCAAAAGGAAAGAGGTAAATAGCATATTTGCATCAGGATTTGATAAGGGCAATATTAACTTACATCCATTTAACCGTGGTTTCTTGGCAAAATATAATTAGTATGCAGATTACTAAACAGTTGATATTACGTATTTAGACAGGTTAGAGATAGACAAAATATTAGATAGCGATTACGTGTGATACAAGATTAGGGCCTGTTCCAACTCCCATTGGCGTCAATGGAAGGACTCCCACTGATTTCAGTGGGAGCTGGATTGGACCCTTTATCAATAGTTGAACAATATATTGTAAACAAACTAGGTGATTGGGAAAAAAAACAATGAAGTTCATTTTGCCAAAGATGTTTTAAAGGGGGATGGGCATGGGAGGTGAATTAAACCCAGCATGCGTACTTGGAAAAATTAATATGCTATCCACAAGTATAGCAACACTATCCATAACAAAAAAGGAAAAATCTTTGTAAATGTGTGGTTGGAATAGTTTTATGTAAAGTCACTCATGTCAGTCTTATTTTTGTATAAAAGTAATTATGGCTCTACATATATGGGAGCCTGTAGAATTCATATAATTTATTTGAGAAAAAAAACCTGACAATGTTTCTCATAGTGGATTATGGGATATACTTTCTAGATATGCAGTGAATAATAGTGGCAAGATGGCAAGATCTTGGGCACCCGAAGCCATCAATATTATCAATATCTATTGATGCTCAGAACCTCTGAGGATTTGGTATATTATATAGTGTGTGTGTGTGGGAAGTCCACCAATAAACAGAATAATTGTTTAGTTAAATATATCCAATATTGGTTACATCATCACATATTCATCATATCTTGTTCATGCTTAAAGTTAGGTGGGCTATTTCTATTTGTGGTCTTATTTAAAGCAAAATTGAAAGTTTATTAGCCTCTACTACATTTAAATCACTTCAAAATAGTCTTTAGGTAGATCTGCTACAAGTTCCCTGACTAGGTTTTGAAGGACAGCACCTCTCCTCCTCTCACCCACGAGAAATGGCTGACAGCAGACAGCAAAGAAACCTGGCTTCTGCTAGTGTTGTGGGTGAGGTCCACATCAAGGCAGCTGAGCATGCCTCATGAAAGCTCCCTTCACTAACACCAGGCCAGAATCAGTTGCAAGGCCCTGGGAGTAAGGTTTCCCCTTCTCCCCTAGTGAATATTTTGATGGAGGTGGGACTAACTGCACAGAAAGAACCAGGCAGAAATGTTCCTAGCAAAAAATCTTAGGAACATCCAGAGAAGGAAACTTAGGCTGAGATTTATGTTCTATTACAAACTAGAGCCAAGCTCTAAGAAGAGGATTAATTTGAACATTGACTTAGAGCTTGAAACTTCTCATTAATACAGTGTAGATACTCAGTCCTTTCACAACTACTTTCCTGTGACGAGAGGAGATTTCAATTTAGTATCTTTCATGAATGCTGAATTCTCTTAAACATACAAACCTTCAAAAGAGTGGAAAATTTACAGTTAAAAAGGTGGAAGGGTCACTTTAACAGAAGCATTTTATGGAAATTTTGTTTTGTACTGAACTTAGTAGTGGCAATCTAAATTATTTTCCAAAGGAGGCTTTGAACTTCACACAGTATGACATCATAATGGAACCATTTAATGATGAAGCAATAATACCCATTATTGGGACGCCCGTATGGCAGTGTCACTCCAACTACAAGCCTGAATTTTCTTGGTTTTGATGGGCTTATGTTTAGACACAATTTTTAAAAAGAGCAAATTTTAGAATGATGACAAATGTATAAAGTAAACCAAGCCCAAATTCCATCGAAGGCAGGAAGTTGTGCAATGCATTATCTGTTGAGTTCCTTGGCTAAAAACAGCCCTGAATGAAATTTCTGGACTGAAGAGAATATGTAAGCTGTCACAATCACTGAGTAGTTACAGCTGACATTTCAACCCAAATCCATAACTTCTACTTTTTCAATTGCTCAAGTCCAGACTTCCTAGCAGCACTGAATGAAAAACAAACTATAAAAAACAGTTTGAAAGCTTCACTGAATTGCCCAATGGTATAACTTTCAAGACTAACTCATTAAACCTTTTCATGATTTTTTGCTTGTAAACAGAATTTAAAAGCAGTGAACAAAACAATTATCAATACTAGGGCTTTTTAATGTCATTGGACAATCCACTGAACATGCAACAACATGCTGAGTTTAGCATATATACTTTAATTGACTGGCTTTAATGGACAGTTTTCTGCTTTAGTATTATCGTCCAAAGGTAAAAAATTATACTACTTACCTAAGTTAACATCATGTAGTTTCTTTCTCTTCATTGCTAATTAACAGTACACCTGAGTATAACTATAAGCCTTTACAACATTCCATACAACTAGTCACACTTCATTATTAAAAAAAGTAAGAGCACTTAAGTCTCAAACCTGTGAGGCAGGACAGTACATCAGTATGTAAGAAGGTAAACTAAAGAAGAGAGGTTTCAGAGTAACAGCCGTGTTAGTCTGTATTCGTAAAAAGAAAAGGAGTACTTGTGGCACCTTAGAGACTAACCAGTTTATTTGAGCATGAGCTTTCGTGAGCTACAGCTCACTTCAATCGGATGCATAGCATATCGTGGAAACTGCAAAAGACATTATATACACACAGAGACCATGAAACAAAACTTCCTCCCACCCCACTCTCCTGCTGGTAACAGCTTATCTAAAGTGATCATCAAGTAGGGCCATTTCCAGCACAAATCCAGGTTTTCTCACCCTTCCCCCCCCCCCCACATACAAACTCACTCTCCTGCTGGTAATAGCCCATCCCTCTTTGAAACCTCTCTTTATAATGCGCATGATAATCAAGGTGGGTCATTTCCAGCACTAATCCAGGTTTTCTCACCCCCCCCCACACACCCCCTCCAAAAACCACACACACAAACTCACTCTCCTGCTGGCAATAGCTCATGCACACTGACCGCTCTCCTTACAATGTGCACAGCAATCAAGGTGGGCCATTTCCAGCATAAATCCAAGTTTAACCAGAACGTCTTGGGGGGGGGGGTTTGTAGGAAAAAAACAAGGGGAGATAGGCTACCTTGCATAATGACTTAGCCACTCCCAGTCTCTATTCAAGCCCAAATTAATAGTATCCAATTTGCAAATGAATTCCAATTCAGCAGTTTCTCGCTGGACTCTGGATTTGAAGTTTTTTTGCTTTAAGATAGCGACCCTCATGTCTGTGATTGCGTGACCAGAGAGATTGAAGTGTTCTCCGACTGGTTTATGAATGTTATAATTCTTAACATCTGATTTGTGTCCATTTATTCTTTTACGTAGAGACTGTCCAGTTTGACCAATGTACATGGCAGAGGGGCATTGCTGGCACATGATGGCATATATCACATTGGTGGATGTGCAGGTGAACGAGCCTCTGATAGTGTGGCTGATGTTGTTAGGCCCTGTGATGGTGTCCCCTGAATAGATATGTGGGCACAGTTGGCAACGGGCTTTGTTGCAAGGATAGGTTCCTGGGTTAGTGGTTCTGTTGTGTGGTATGTGGTTGTTGGTGAGTATTCGCTTCAGGTTGGGGGGCTGTCTGTAGGCAAGGACTGGCCTGGGGGGGGAGGGGGAGGGTGAGAAAACCTGGATTTGTGCTGGAAATGGCCCTACTTGATGATCACTTTAGATAAGCTGTTACCAGCAGGAGAGTGGGGTGGGAGGAAGTTTTGTTTCATGGTCTCTGTGTGTATATAATGTCTTTTGCAGTTTCCACGATATGCTATGCATCCGATGAAGTGAGCTGTAGCTCACGAAAGCTCATGCTCAAATAAACTGGTTAGTCTCTAAGGTGCCACAAGTACTCCTTTTTTTTTTTTTTTTTTTTTTAAAAGAAGAGAGGTTAACTAACTTACCCAAAGTCACACAAGATAGAGACAGAGTTTAAAACACGATGTACTATCTTTCAGTTTATTTCCAGGATGGTCATTATAGTTTGTGAACTTACATTTTCTTTCACTAAAACTCAATTCACAAGAAAATGTTATCTTGCCTTTACAACAATTTCCACCTGCCTTTCTCCCTCTGTTATACTCAAATGTAACACGGCTGCTTAAACTTTTGTTCTGTTATGATACGGCAAAAAATAATGATTTTTTGGGCACATCTACATTAGCAATCACTGTAGCCATAATTTACTATTAGCGCAACTCCAACAGTGGAAGCTGTGTGTGTCTATGCTACAACTTTCACCCTCATTACAGGTAGTTGAGCTTAATATTTGGTGAATTATGGATACAAAGTTTGTTAGTACAGAGGAAAACTTTGGTTAATTTGCAACTTTATTATCTTTGTCTCTTAAAATTCAATTCCAGGGTTAGATTCAGAAGTGTAACATCTACAAAGTGTGAAGCAGTTTCTTTTGTTGCTGAAGGTTTAAAGTAGGAAGTTTGCTGCTTCAGCAGAGATTGTTTATTCTTTGGAATCTTGCTGGTTTAGAACAAAGTCCAAACTTCAGAGGTGAAAAAAGAAAGTGGGCATCTTAAAACAAAGTTTGTAACACTAAATGTATTATAGGCAGGGCTGGTAGCACTGCCTACTGTGATTGCTTGATGATTCCCATTATACGATCCTTTTTCAATTGCTTAAAACTTTACCAAACTTTAACCATTTGGACAGAAATTTTCCATGATGAGTGTCTGCCTCAGGGTGAAGGTTTTTGGTTTGTTTGTTTTGGGGGGGTTTTGGAAAATTTCAGCCAAAAATGGATTGTTTCGGTGGGGGGGATGGGAGGGAGGTTGTTCTGCCCATGTTAAAAAATTCTGGAGACATTTTCTTTAAAAGCTTGTGTCCCCATGCTACGCACCAGGGACTGAAGTTTGGCTTTTGTGTCAGGGATACACCTTATGCTGTCCTTGTGAAAATTTACCCAAATTTGGCTAAGTTATAAGTTGTTGGGGGAAAAAAAAATCAGTTTGCACATGTTCAGTAGAGACTTCATAGCAAACTATCCCTAAAGATTTTGTTTGCACTGGGCTTGCTCCAGCCCAGGATCAATCAGGGCTTGACTTTCCCTGAAATTGTAGCCCTGGGTTGTGCCAGTTTTAGGCACCTGAATGGAGAACAGGAGACTGTTTCTCCTGTGTTCTCAATGCCCCACCTGCTGGGCTCAGGTGGTGTGGAATAGGAAGCTACATAATTTGAATGCAGAGGAAACAAGAGCCAGACTTTCTTATAGAATTACTTATAGAATATCAGGGATGGAAGGGACCTCAGGAGGTCATCTAGTCCAACCCCCTGCTCAAAGCAGGACCAATCCCCAATTTTTGCCCCAGATCCGTAAATGGCCCCCTCAAGGATCAAACTCACAACCCTGGGATTAGCAGGCCAATGCTCAAACCACTGAGCTATCCCTTTCGAAATCCCTAAACTGCTTTGCAAAGCTTAACCACGGTTTATACTAAAATATAGGCCACTCAGGGAAGGGCATTATAAATTCTATAAACAACGTTGCAGTAAGTATTCATTCAGATACCCAGTGTGGTATTTGGTGATGACATTTAAGAATATTATTTATATTTCTGAAATTCTATATATACACTTTGCATAATCTTATGGCTACTTATACTTTGTAAATTCTACAGAATTCAAGGACAAATGCAAAATAATTCAGAATGAATTATTAGTTTTAACTATTTTGAAAATGTATCTTTCATTAACAACTTGATGATTTAAAACAGATTTTACTGTCTCCCCGAACCACAGTTCAACAAAATTTTATTTGGTCTTTAAAGGCTTAATTTGTAACTTTTCCCAAAAAGTGTGCCTCAATAAATCAAGCCTTAATTTCCAGTCAGTATTAAAAGCAGATTGTTGATTTAGTGCTTGTCTACATTGGGTACAAGGGCAAGCCTCCAACAAGGGATTTTCTTAAATACACTAAGTTACTACACAGAAGGCTTAGACAGGAGGTTCTCCCCTCTTCCTCCAACCGCAGTGGCTGAATTTATTTAAAGGAGCACTCAAATCTGGGAGACATAAAATTAGACCCAGCATTTGGGTTTTGATTTGCATATTCATGCATGTGCTAGAACCAATACACCTTGCTGTTTCTATATCCTGCCTGTCTGCTCTAATCTCTTGACTAAGTCAGATTCTGAAATGGGCAGGAGTCTTGCTGAATTCTTGCACATTTCAATATAATTTTTGCTCAAAAGACAGAATCAAACACAGCGCAATCATATGCTTCTGGACAGAGGGCAATTTCCTGCAAGATCCTTGAAAAAAAACTTTATTGACCTAAGTTTAAGTATATTTGGAGTTCACTGTATTAAATGCAACACTTATTTGTTATTGGGGGATTGAATGTAACTGCTTTAGGCTGTGAGATGTGGCCAATGTACATCTTGTGAAGCATTATGCACTTCAACAGACTATTTTAAACGGTGTGCCAGACAAAGAGGAACATTTGGGACAAAGTTAACTAGGCTTCCTAGGAGATGCCTGTGGATAGGGGAATGCAGATTCTGACCTCCCAACCTTTTGAAGTTACACCTTGAGGAGAGAACCATTGTCTGTTGACTATCCACAATCTGAAGATCAAAGGTCCAAGATGTATAAAAGAGAGTAACTTACTCATGTGTGCAGGTTCTGAGCTAACCTGTTATGAACCCCTTTGCGGGGTTCGAAGGACTCATCGATTACCAGAGCCCTTGTTGGAGTTGATCTCTGGTAAATTTATTAGCATTTGTGTAAGTTCTTTTATTGTTTTTAATAGGTTTTCACCTTAGGAATAAATGTGCTTAGAAAGGGCTGTGTGGTAGCTTGTAACTGTGGGCAAGTACGCTGTTTCTAGCCTCTGAGCGAGAAAGTAAGCTGCAGACATTGGCCGTTTATTCCCAGCAAGCCAGATAGCCTAAACCCAGTGTAGGCAGGGAACTGGGCAGTCAGGAAAACCCCCAGTCTGGAGTCTCCACCCAAGAGAGGTGATGGCTGAGGAGCCAGGAGCCTAGAGAATATTCTCTTGCTGGACCACAGAAGAGGAATACAGGTGCAGCTCCCCTGAACTGTGACAAGGTGAAACTGAGAAAGAGCAGTGTGATTTTTATAACAGCCTATCAAAATTTGGCAGTGTCTTTCACTCAGTTGCTAAAATATCCTCAGAAGAGGAGCCAATACAACAATTGGTTAATTATAATCTATGCAATGAATCTTCACAATTGTCTAGACAGAATAATTAATTACTAGGTTGTTTAGATGCCTCAGATAACATGTGAATACCAATGACTACCAAGTTCCAGTGTTTTACCTTCAGAGTTCAGTGGACTCTGTAAAACAATTACTGATGTTTTCTTTTAAAGAAAACTATATTTTAGAAAAACTTTGCTAGAAACTGACTCCACTTAAAGAGTGGAATTAAAAACACAGATCAGGTATTTATTGGTTCAATGTTTTTTCTATTTTTTTTCTTTTAAAAAAAATGTTTCAAGAAAATAACACTTGATTTCACTCCAAATCACTTCCATAAAAACCATTAAAGTGGAACAATCTTCCCCATCCGGGATATGTAAGAGCAGATCACAAGTTCAAGAGTTCATGACTCAAATCCCCTTTTGATTCCAGAGACCAATGTTCCTTCACATTTCCTTCCTCACTCCTTACTATTCTCTCATGGCATTCACAGCCTAAGAAGGAAAGAAATAATCAAGTCTCATTAAAGGACACATTATCACCAGCTATTAATTTGGAGGATCAATGGTTGTATTTTTCCAAAACTTAATGCCATAAACATTGACGGTTTAAATTGTTCATTCTTTAAAATATTCATAATTTCAGGATGTTCTTTTGTTTCTCTCTTTTTTTAAGTGACAATCTGTACCACAAAACGAATATGCTGTCTTCCTAAGTAGTATATTCAGATGTTTCTACTTGGAGAAAGCTAGCCTTTACTATTATTGAAAGAGAGCCCATTCCTTTGATTCTCCCCCATCCACACATATGCACAACAGTGCTTTCACCATGTAGAAAAAATATTTGACACATGAACCAAGTTAGCGAACCTTAATGTTTTAAAATACATAATTTGCATCATCCATTGCCAAAGCACCATGGGCATCATCAAATAAAAAACCCAAAATATTTAAAAGCTTACCCAAAAGTCACCACTGAAACCTTACATATTTAAAGAGAGCTCTAACAGCAAGTTATAAGTTTAGTTAAAGCAAAGACTTGCTATAACTATAATATACATTTTCTCTATTCTCCCTGTAAGGAACCTTCAGTGAAACATTTTCAAGGGTTCTAGCCACCATTCCAAAGGATGACATTTATAAGCACTTACACCCAGTGATGAGCTGCCAAAATCTTAACAACCGGTTCCCTCCTCACCCCACAAGGTGGGTCGTTGCCCACCCTCACTCCCCAGGACTCCTGCCCCATCCAACCCCCCGCGTTCCTTGACGCTCCCCCTCCGAGGACCCCTGCCCATTCCACCACCCTCCCCTGTCCCCTGACTGCCCCCAGAACCGGACAGGAGAGTCTCATGGGCCACCGTAGTGGGTGCCCACCCCACCCCTAAGAGCCAGAGGGACCTGTCAGGCGGCAAAGTGCGGAGTCCTGGCGATGCTTACCTGGGGCAGCTCCCAGGAAGCATCCAGCAGGTCCCTCTGGCTCCTAGGGGCGGGGGAGCGGCCACTCCCTGCACTGATAACATCAAAAGTGGCGCCTCAAGCACTGACTCCATGGGTGCTCCGGGACTGGAGCACCCACGGGGAAAATTTGGTGGGTGCAGAGCACCCACTGGCAGTTCCCCACCCGGCCCCAGCTCACCTCCGCTCCGCCTCCACCTCCCCCCCGAATGCACCGCCCTGCTCTGCTCCCTGCACCCCCCCCGTGCCCCCCCTCGCTTCCCGCGAATCAGCTGTTCGGCGGGAAGCCAGGGAGGGCTGAGAAGCAGGCGGCAGCTTCCCGCTCAGGCCGAGGGTGGCGGAGGTGAGCTGGGGCGGGGAGCAGTGGGGCGGGGCGGGGGTGAGCTGGGGCGGAGGTGAGCTGGGGCGGGGAGGATTACCTGCTGCGGCGCGGGTGGCCATCCTCGCGCCCCCCTGCCCCAGCTCACCTCCGCCTCCCTGGGCCTGAGTGTGAAGCCGCCGCCTGCTTCTCAGTCTGTCCCAGCTTCCCGTGTGAACAGCTGATTCACGGGAAGCCGGGGGGGGGGGGGGGGAAGCAGAGCGGTGCGGCGCGTCCAGGGGAGGAGGCGGAGGCGGAGCGGAGGTGAGCTGGGGCCGGGTGCGGGGTGCTCTGCACCCACCAAATTTTCCCCTTGGGTGCTCCAGGGTTGGAGCACCCATGGAGTTGGCGCCTGAGACGCCACTTTTGGCCGGTTAAATTTAGAAGCCCTTTTAGAACCGGTTGTCCTTCGCAGAACAACCGGTTTTAAAAGGGCTTCTAAATTTAACAACCGGTTCTAGCGAACCGGTGGGAACCAGCTCCGGCTCACCACTGCTTACACCTCATAAAAGTGTGCTCCATAAACAATCCCCTGTCACATCACCCAGTGACTTGATACTGCTCAGTGAACTACTTTAGCAACACTAGAGATCACTGGTGCTTATACTGAATACCGTCTCTTTATTCTGAGGGAAATCATCATCTCAAGAGCATTAACCTTATTTCACGTTGTCCAAAACACTCCACTACAAAAAAAAAAAAAAAGTTGTTTGAAAGGTTATGTGGTTCTGAAATA
Source organism: Chelonia mydas (assembly GCF_015237465.2). Lineage (NCBI taxonomy): Eukaryota > Metazoa > Chordata > Testudines > Cheloniidae > Chelonia > Chelonia mydas. The sequence goes on along the minus strand of NC_057850.1, from coordinate 88,408,332 downwards.
TGAATTTGTAGTGGAAGTGAAGTGTTCTTAATTTGTCACTAAAATCTTTTTTTTTCTACACCATTAAAACGCAGCTAAAGACTACTGATTATCTGCTGTTATTTTTTCCTAGTAACTTACATGCAGTCAAAAGTTATTCATTACTCAAGCATGGAAATCAACCCAGCGTTTAGGCTCATCTTAATTTCTCCTGAGAAATTGGAGTAATAGGAAGTAATAGGAAATTGGAGTAATAGGAAGAGTAACTAAGAATGTCCCTGTTTCAGCCTGCCAGGGATAGTGAATGGTCTGTCTCCTCCCATTCCCCCTTTTACAAATTCATCTATACCCAACTCCTACCACTGCCAAGATCTCTGTAATTTGTGATCTTTACAACTGCAATCTAGCCGCACTCAAAGAAATTTGGGCTTCACAATAGATTTCAGGCCTGGCACTGCAATGAGGATTTCACTAGCTGTATTATTGCAGTTAGGCTTGACAGAATTCTATTTTTTTAAAATTATTTGGATAGATAACAAAAAAAGCTTAAAAATAAAAATCAATATTATCTATTTAAATTTTCAGAGTTGTGAGAAGTTATGGGAGGTCAGAAAATGGTGGAATAGACTATAATTAATTGACAGTGGGCACAGATTCAAAAAGTTAAAGCTTTAGAACTGTTAAAATACAAATTGTTAAGATCACAAGTAAATATCCTGAAATCAAACTCGTTCTCAAGCAGATTTTTTCTTACTATGCCTATCTGCAAATTTTGGTTCTCATCGACGGAAATACTTTTTCACTGGTTTGTGTATGTATGCTGAAATCAACATTTACTGACATTTAGGGATAAAAAACTAATCCTTCCAAGCCTACAGGAATACATGAGGAGGAGGAGGAGGAGGATAGAAACTACAGCTATGGTAAGACACTGCCAAGATTTCCAGAAAGTGCATTTAACTTTCATTAAATCTAGACTAGAGTTAAAACTGGTGTATAACTTGAATTCCCACAATGCCAGTTAAAGCTGTATCAATGTTACTGGATACATACTTGTGCTCAGATATATGACAGGAGAGTTGAAGCTGGGTAGTTGGAATGAATTTTGATGAAAAGGTCCATGTTGGGCTATAAATCACTTAGCCCTGGTATACACTAAGGGGTTAGGTCAAATTTAGCCACGTTATGTCGATTTAAAAATGACTGCGTCCACACAACCAAGCCCGTTCCGTCGACCTAAAAGGCTCTTAAAATTGACTTCTGTACTCCTCCCCGACAAGGGGAGTAGCACTAAAATAGATCTTGCTGGGTTGAATTTGGGGTAGTGCGGACGCAAATCTACGGTACTGCCTCCGAGAGCTATCCCAGAGTGCTCTATTGTGACCGCTCTGGACAGCACTTTGAACTCCGATGCACTAACCAGGTACACAGGAAAAGCCCCGGGAACTTTTGAATTTCATTTCCTGTTTGGTCAGCGTGGCGAACTCAGCAGCACTGGTGACCATGCAGTCCCCCCAGAATCATAGAGCGTAGAATGTTTCTACGCTCCCCCTATCATCTCCGTCCCTGAGGTTATTGCAGATTAGAAAGCGAAAAAAACGCACTTGCGATAACATGTTTTCCGAGCTCATGCAGTCCTCCCACACTGATAGGGCACAGCTTAATGCATGGAGGCATTCAGTGGCAGAGGCCAGGAAAGAATTAAGTGAGCGCAAAGAGCGGAGGCAGGACGCGATGCTGAGGCTAATGGGGGAGCAAATGGACATGATGAAGCATCTGTTGGAGCTGCACGAAAGCCAACAAGAGCACAGACCCTGCTGCATCCACTGTATAACCGCCTACCCTCCTCCCCATGTTCCATAGCCTTCTCACCCAGACGCCCAAGAACCATCCTTCCCTCCTCCCCCACCCCACCTGGGCTATCTTATCCGTTATTAATTTAAAAAAAAAAAAAAAGAGATAAAGAAAGAATGCATGGTTTCAAAACAATAGTTACTTTATTTCAAAGAGGGGAGGGTGGCTGGCTTACAGGGAATTAAAAATCAACAAAGGGGGAGGGTTTGCATCAAGGAGAGACACACACAACTGTCACACCAAAGCCTGGCCAGTCATGAAACTGGTTTTCGAAGCCTCTCTGATGCACAGCGCACCTTGCTGTGCTCTTCTAATAGCCCTGGTGTCTGGCTGCTCAAAATCGGACGCCAGGCAATTTGCCTCAACCACCCACCCCGCCATAAACATCTCCCCCTTACTCTCACAGATATTGTGGAGCACACAGCAATCAGCAATAACAATGGGAATGTTGGTTGCGCTGAGGTCTGACCAACAGAGCCAGCGAGCTTTTAAATGTCCAAAGGCACATTCTATCACCATTCTGCACTTGCTCAGCCTATAGCTGAACTGCTCCTTACTACTGTCCAGGCTTCATGAGCCATGGGAGCAAGGGGTAGGTGCAACCGAGTGGTGCTGCCGCCTGGGAGAGCAGCCTGAGGCAGAAGCCTCCAGCTTGCAGGAGAGCAGAGTTGCAGCAGAAGTGGTGCAGCCATACGCCATGCCCTGGAGGTTGCTAGGAGCCAGGCAGGGAAGACATTCCCAGAACACCTGGCCAAGCTACATGTCCAACGAGGCTGGCTACCAGTCCTACTGCACTGTCTGATGCAGAGTTGCCTGAGAGCAGAGTTGCAGCGGAAGTGGTGGAGCCATACACCATGGACGAGGACCTACGCCTAGCAGTCCTACTGCACCATCTGCTGCGAAGGCACCCAGGAACTGCTGTGTGGCAATGCCAGCTGCTGCGGGTGTTTCTGTGTAGAATGCATAGAGGTCATGGTAGGGCAAGGTACCTCGGCCAAGGCAAAAGAGAAAGAGTCCTGGAGCTGTTACATGTGTCAACCACAGAAGTGCTATGGGGCGTGACAGCGCCGACCAGACTAGAATGTACAGCTGCAAGACTTCACCAGCGACAAAGGACAGGAATATGATGCATCTAAAATGGCCCACACACATTTCCCATAGTCACTACCCTTGATAACAGAACGCCAATGATTGCTTTGGCTACTTGGATCACAGCAGCCCCCACAGTAGACTTGCCCACAACAGCAGCGGTGACGGTAAGCAGAGCAGGCTCCATGCTTGCCATGGTATGGCAGCAGCACGGGTAACCCAGGAAAAAAGGCACGAAACGATTGTCTGCTGTTGCTTTCGCGGAGGGAGGGGTGACTGACGACGTACCCAATACCACCTGCGACAATGTTTTTGCCCCATCAGGCATTGGGAGCTTAACCCAGAATTCCAATGGGCGGCGGAGACTGCGGGAACTGTGGGATAGCTACCCACAGTGTACCGCTCCGTAAGTCGATGCTAACCACGGTAGTGAGGACGCACTCCGTCGACTTAATGAGTTTAGTGTGGACATACGCAATTGACTGTATAAAGTTGAATTCTAAAAATTGACTTCTATAAAATCAACCTAATTTTGTAGTGTAGACCTACCCTTAGTTTTCTACAAAGGCTGGTTATGCCCATGCAGCCACACATGCTATTCTCTCTATGAGTAGAGAAGATCTCATCCTACCAGAGATGATAGTGATTAGTTCTTTTAGCTAACACCCTACCACATCTCTGGAATGATGAGTGTCATGTTTCCAAGATACAAGTTTTGCCTGCAAGTACTGGAAACAACCACTAGTCTGCAGTGGAAAAAGGATTTCATGAGCTTGAAGAATGGCAGCAGTTACGATTCTTTTGTCAATAATGGCATGTGATGACACCATATACCGAGTTTAGAGGAGGTAAGTGAAAAATAAGGATACTTTACAAGACTACAGCTTTTACCAAGTATTGGAGATACTTTGGGAAACTTTATTTAGTACATGGCTCATCTCCTCACTCAGTAAGATAGACGCAGGACAAATATTTCACATAGAACCTTCTGCTGCTAATAGTCTAGCCTCACACCCTGGCCTAAAATGATCATTTAAATTGCATTAAAAGAATCAAAGTCATGATGTATTAGGAGTATTCAAAATCCACAAAAACTTGGAATTAAGGAGACACATGCCTAACCTACCTATTTGACAATTGCTTAAAAGAGCAGGGAGAGGGTGAAGCATACACCCATTAATCCCCATGCCAGGGACAGACAATTGCACCATTCAAAAAGCTGCTTCTGTGCTGTGAATTTTGGAGAGGGTTTGTAGAATCTCTTAAATGTATATATCCATCTCTTAATTGTTCCAGAGCTTTTAGACAACCACTTTTGTCTTCTAGTTTTCTTTTCAATGCAAATTTGTAACTAAAAAGAAAAGAAGGCAAGCTGTTCTATTCTTTACATTTTTTCTATATTCTTAAACTAAGACAGGTTTCAGAGTAACAGCCGTGTTAGTCTGTATTCGTAAAAAGAAAAGGAGTACTTGTGGCACCTTAGAGACTAACCAGTTTATTTGAGCATGAGCTTTCGTGAGCTACAGCTCACTTCATCGGATGCATAAAGTGAGCTGTGAGCTCACGAAAGCTCATGCTCAAATAAACTGGTTAGTCTCTAAGGTGCCACAAGTACTCCTTTTCTTCTTAAACTAAGAAATGATGAATATGTGATCAACTTTATACTGTCTCTCTACAATCTTAGTATTCCTATATAACATACACAAGATAGTTTCAAGTTCATAATTAACAAATTTAAAGAATATATCATCAGATAACTGGAGTTGAGGTTGTGCTTTTGCAATGCAATTTTCAATTCTTTGGTGCATGGAAGTTATAGTGATTGTATAAAGTGAGTTTTAGAGAAGGTATTATTGTTCTGGTGTGATAGAGTATCATGATGGTAATGTACTAATGATTAGAAATTGTTATTATATTTGAGTGAAAGTGAATATTTGCCTTAACTTTGATTTCCCTGCTTTAGAGTTTTCCCTGTTGAGGGAGTATATAGGATCAACCTTAATTAGCAAACTAATTTTGAGGGGCAAATTCTATGCTATTTAAGAAATGTCAAAAAGCAAGTGTTAGTGTGAGTGGGGGATGTCACAGGGGAATCTAGTAGAAGTGGAGGTGTTGGGAAGGGGGGTTATGGGAGGCAAGGACTCAGAGAGGGAAGATGTGGGAATATTTGGAGACAGTGTTAAAAGGAGGCAGCAGGGAGTATGAAAAAAAGATTGGGGATAATGAGGGAGGCAGAGGACCATTGAACAACGTAGCAAGAAGCACAGGTGAGACAATAAGGAGAGACACAGAACGTATTGGATTGGGGATAGTGGGAAGAGAAGGACTGGGGACAGTGGATGTTTGATGGGGAAATAGCAGAGGCTGGGAACAGTGCCAAAAGGTGTTATGGGGGAAGAAGAGGAATAAGAACAGTGGTTGCAGGAGACAGCAAAAGGTTCAGAGAAGCAGAGGACAACAGGAATGCTGTATCCGAGGAATTGTACCTCCTAATAGGTAGGGTTTCCCTGTACTGGAGAACGCATGCCTGTGGTCTGTATGGATTTCCCACCACAGAGAAGCCCCTTCTATTGGAAGTGGGGCTTTATTGGCTCCATTTACAAGAAATGGAACCAGTTCTTAGTCTTAGTCAGACTTAGTCTTGTGCGGCACAGGGGAGAAAAATGGTAGCTAGGACTGCCCCTCCACCAAGAACATTGAGACTGTCCCAGTTGAACTGGAGGCAGAAAGAAATGACACCTCACCACTTGACAGTAAAAGCATAAGAACTGTCATACTCGATCAGACCATGATCCATCTAACCCAGTATCCTGTCTCTGATAGTGGTCAGTAGCAGTGTTTCAGGGAAGTGTCTTCCACTCCCAGCTTCTGGTTCTCAGAGAGAGGGTTGACATTCTCTCCAAAGGCGACAGTGTGAGTGTAGAGATAGGGGCTGGAATGAAAAGGGATGAACAGACTGCCACCATGAGAAGACAGGAGACCAAGGCAAGAGGGGACCCCCCACAATCACTCCATTGGTGAATCATGGGGGAGTCAGAGGAGGGAAAGTGGGAGTGTTAGGAGTAAACATTGTGTTTCCCTGCCTTCCATAGCACTAAGATGGTCCTAAGTACCTCCACTTGACATTCCCTGTTCTTAGCAGCTCATCCTGGACCAGCCCCTAAAGGATTTTAGCATCACCCTACTTCCACAGCAAGAAGATTATTAAGTGGGAAACATTCTGTATCAGCTTTCCTGGTGAAGCCAAAGACAGTTATAGCAAATAATCATAAAAACTGTTTTACGTTTCAAATTGTCTAATATCTACCCTTGGAAGGTGTTCTATTAAAGATTGACAAGTGTGGGAAGTTTGAATTATGCAAGTGTTCACAAATTATAGGGATCCAAAAAAAGTTGAACTGCATGTGAAAATTTCCGGGGGTGTATGGCTTTAAAGTGTTTTTAAAGAGAGCGACATTTGTGAAAAAAGTTTACCTAGAAAATTCAAATTGTCCTGCTTCTTCAAAGAGTTTCACATTTTGGCTATTCCACACAAACCCTATCCCCCAAAACCAGAGCCCTTCCTCTATTAATTTAAAGGTAAATTCTAGAGACTTGAACTCTGCTTAAATGGAAGAGCAATACAATCTTAATCATAAAAGCACTACAACAGCTTCATGATAATATAATAAAAAAAGAGTATGATCAGCTTCCCATATTTGTGGAGGTGATATGTGCATGTTAAGCTGGAGATAAATTGCATTAGCAAGTGATAAATTTACCGTTATCTATGAATTAACCCATCTCCCTCAGACTTACTCTAAAAAACTCAAAACCCCTGAGCAGCTTCAAACAGCTGCCATTTTAAAAAAAGAAAGTAAACTGAACACTTATGAGTAATATGACCAGACTGTGCTGTGCATGGAACTGCTATTTAGTAATCTAAGAATACTGATGAAGTAGAGAAACCACATCCTGGCATGGAAGAGGCTGAAGAGAGACTTTGGGCCCAGCTAGCCCCACTCTATTATATCTGCAGCCAATGAGAGGCCTGGAGGGGAGAGGAAAAGGAGAGAACCTGGCTCAGTTTGGGGCTGACTGGTGAAGAGGCAGGATAGCTACCTCCCTACCTGAGGGGAAAGATCAACTAGCCTGCCAGCCAACAGGAAACAAGCACCATCTCCCTGGCCAAAGGAGACTGTGGAAGAGGCTTAGGAGCATCTGGCCTAAGGGATAACTGGGTGACTGAAGCACAGACTTCATGTAGAGCTGACTCTGACAAACTTATGGCTGCTCCACCTGGAGGAACCAAGGTCCACGAGAGGGTGCTACTAGAGATAAGCCACCACAGAAACTTGGGCTATAGGGGCCACTTCCACACTGAAGGGACAGTAGTAAGAAGTAGCCCAGAGCACTGGACAGACTCCCTGCTAGAAGGTCCTCTACTCAGGGGTTGACTTTTACAGCACCCTGAGCTGGGATACAGTGCAGTGAGAGGACCTGGAGCCCGCTCTCTCCAAACCTTAAAGACTGAGGCACCTCAACCAAGCAGAGGGCCGGAAGTCAAGTGCTCCAACCACTAGGCCATCCGACCCTTTATTACAGATTACTGAAATAAATTTTATGGATACTGTATGTGACCTGGTCAGTGAGAGTAAGTTACTGTGCAACTACAGTGGGCTATTAGAATTTCCTGTCTGACTGTTCTGATCTAATTTACACGGGAGGCAGAGGAATTTTTATTATATGCCTACAATTCAATGGAGTCTGTGCATTAAGGCAATACAGTGGAGGGATATAAGGCAATATGTTCTTTTCACATAAGAACATCTAGGGACACACTTGAATGACAGTGGGACAAGCTGTTAGAGTCAAGAATCCTTTATCCTGTCTGCAACAAGTTGTAAGCCTCATTTTGGCAAAGATGGGAATCTGGAGATCAAAAGAATAATAAACAGTTAAAAAGCCCTTCTCAATAGAAGTAGACAGGTCAATTGTCAGAAGCTGTTGAGGAAGACAGGTTGACACTGGAAGAGACTGAGGAAGGAGTCTGAAGAAGTTGGGCCTTTCCAGGTCCAGGGAATGGTAAGCCTTTGGGAAAAGCAGATACACTTACCTTAAAAATAATAAACCTGTCTGTATTTGTTCTCCGAGATGTTTTTGATCTAATAAATAATACTTCACTTCAGGAAGGCCATCTAGTCACTGGTTATCATGGTCATTGCTCCTAGATGGAACAGAATCTCAGGGGCTGGATATAAAGTCAGAGTTGCTGAGGTAACTGTGGTTGATACACCAGGGACAGCAACCCAGGGCCTGATCTGAGAGTGGGAGAATCATGCAATTCCACCCCAAGTCTGCTGAGAGCTAGAAGCCTGAGACTGAGACCAGGAGTGGTCAGAGGTGCAGTCAGCCCATCCCCAAAATGATAATTCTTAATACTAACACTTCTCATATTTTTATATACGAGATACCAACAGATTTTTACTGCTTTCTATGAATTGGTTAAAATGTTTGTATTCTGTATATTTTTGATATATTTACATATGTTGTGTACGCAGTATATCAATATAATTATGTACAAAAATAAAAAGTGACACCTTGATGCTGAAGAAACTGTTAATGAAATATTTTAATTACCTCCACTTGAGTCACTGACTCAAGGTCCAAAGAATTATCCTTGTCAGGACACAAAAGGCTTTGTGTGTTCTATAAATAATTTCAAAATATCACCAAAACAATCTTGTTGTTTGCTCTGAAACTTGTCTTTTCAATGAGGATGACCTAGATAAACTGTGTAATGAGTCTTAAACTATGTTGTAGGTGCTGTTTCAAATTGCTGGAATATAGTTATTCTCCCCTTAGTGATAAATTCCTTGAATAAGAATGTAGTCTTTTTCATGGTTATTTTTATATTTCACAGAATTCTCATAATGAAGATAGGAATGAATGGAAGTACTCCAGATAGGATTTTCTGTAAACATAACAGAGCAGGAAAATATATCCAAGTATTTATTCAGTTTTGGGCGTAACTAGATTATATGAAGTATGCTGTCCATATTAACCTTACATATGCAGATAATCCAGTGGGTTTGCACATAACTAACTTGCCAGTATATTGTGTATCAAAAAAATAATATACCGTGTGTAATTTAATATATTTCAGTATATTCTGCAAGTAAATGTTTCCATTCTGAGCATGAATTTTTTTTTACTCCACCAATTACACATAAATAATGGTTAGTCTTTTAAATACTCCCAGTGTCATTAAAAACGTTGCCTTCTCTTGTAGTACATTTCATACTTTAAACTAATTTTTCAGCTTGAAAAGTGGCAACCCCTATAGCTTAAGCAATTAGTTTTTGTATAGTGTGCAGTTGCTGTATTTAGTAATAACTATTTCTTGGACAGACTGAGTCACAATACAAAGACTTCAACTACTTTAGTCTTAGTTCTTACTCATATTGCATACCCTAGAGTTGTATTGAGATTTTTTTTTAAAGGTATCCAGGGACATTGAAATCACATTTTTAAATGTACCCTTCCAGTCTAGAAAATAATTGTATTATTACTGATCCCGCCCCCCCAAAAACATAGACACACACACACACTTTTACTTTAAGGCCTACCCGAAAATCTAATTCTAATGAAAAAAAAATCTTTATTTTGCTAAGCGTTCAAAAACAGACAACCCTGCTACTTGGTTCATGAGAAAATCCCTAGAGAACACTTTTTTTTTTTTTTTTTTTTTTTAATAAAAGCACAGAAAAAAATCAATCTAAAAATACAAGAAATTCTATTAATCTTAACAGGATTTCTCTAACCCACTACATTTATTTCCAGACTGCACATACTCTGAGATTAACAGCATAGTCCATGAATTATCTGTATCCAGACATCAAATCTGGCTACGGCTGTGATCTATTAGAAAAAAAATTAGGCTCTTCAAAATGTATCAGGGCATAATTATTTTGGAAACCATGGAAAAAAAAACATAGCTGGAACCTAACTGTGGGGGAGACCATAGAGTGATCACTGTCTCAGTTCATGGCAACTGCACCTGTATTTCCCCTCAGTTACCCAGCAAGGACACCTACTCTCTGGCTTTCAACTTCCCAGCCATTGCCTTTCTGGATGGAAACCCATGTCTCTCTCACTTCTGACCAGATTGCACAGTTCCCTGCTTTCACTGTTTTTCCAGTACAGACAGGTTGCCCAAGGACACCTGCCTGCTCTCTCTTCAGAGACGATTAATAGGTGTAATTGCTACAAATACAAGGTAAGCACTTTCTATGCAAACCAGCTTTTTACCTTAAGAATAAAGTATTACAGAGAAAACATATTCAAGGCAATAAAATAAGCTTACCAGACATCACCCCAACTCTAACATTGGCTCTGGAAGGAGCTGTCCTTCAGCATCCCATCCCTGATGTATCCTTTATGGTCACAAGTTTATCACAGCCTCAGCTCAAAACTAGCAGTCAGTGTTATGAGGCCTCAGTAGGCCCAGTCCTTCCAACCCTACTCTAGGAATTGGGACATTCCATGGACAAAAGAGTCCTGTCCATTTGCTGAACAGGAAGAATGTCATTAGCCAGTTTAAAACCAGGCTATTTATCAAAAAAAAAAAAAACTTTTCTGTGTCTGTTGGTCCCTGGAGAATCCAGTTTGAACTAGTATATACATACTGGTCCAGGGGTGGCTTCAAAGCATTTAAAACAGAGAAAGCACAGAGAATCATAGAATTGTAGGACTGGAAGGGGCCACTAGAGGTCTTCTAGTCCAGTCCCCTGTACTCAAGGCAGGAGTAAGTATTATGCTAGACCATTAGCATGCCCCCTCCCTACTAGAGGTGGTACATAGAATGCCACAACACCACATATACAGTTGAATTTTTAATACAATGTACCCCTAAGGTATTAATCCTAATTCAATAAATTTCATTCAGGATATTGCAGGAAATTGTCAGGCTGTCACAAATGTCCCTTCCTTCCAGTGTTCAACTGTTAACTCTGTGGTTGGGGTGACCAGGAAGATCAACAAACCTGTGGCAAAACACTCCATGAAGTAAGATGAAAGCAGTGTCACCAAAAATATGGGAGAAACTGAGACAGGCCTAATATCCAGGTACTAATAACCAGAGATCCCAGAAGTAAGCCTCTGACTTCAGCCTGGATGGCAACAAGGCTGATTCCAAAGGTTCCAGGATCATAGTCTTCGGTTCCAAGACAACCCTAAAAACCAAAGTGGAGAAGGACTTTTTAACTACACTGGTGATGGCTCCTGGAACAAGAATTCACTAGATCCTCCCTTTGAATCTTTATCCAATTAGCTGTGGACCCAGCTTGAAATGAGACCTCTACTGTAAAGGAAAATAGAAGCTGTTCTCTCAGCACTGTATTCAGCAATTTAAAACTTTCTGCACCAAGGACATAAAATTATCTTGGCACTGATTAACATTTTACTTCAGTATTGGACATTTGTTTTAAGAAGAACAAAATGCACCAAACAAAAAAAAAAAGTAACAGGAGTCCGAGAATGGTCATTGTGTTTCTTTCTCAGATCTTGGTCTCTGAGGATGAGCTATGCAGAACAAAGCCCGAGATCCCTTTCAGCCTACCTCTGGGCACTGAATATTTGCTTCCAAAGGAGTTTGAGGTGGCTTGGAGCCAAGATTTAGAAGAATAACCTGGAACTTGCTCCATCTGGCCTGGAAACTCTCAGGGCTGCCTCCAACACCATGCAATGGAAAATCATTGTGGGCCTAGCGAAGAAATTTAACGCAAATGCTAGGTGAAATGTCTTTCACCCAGGCATCTAAAGAATTAATATAGAAAGCCATCTATGTAGAGCAGCCAAAGTTTCCCAACAAGAAAAACTTTTTCTACCTTAAAACGAGCTCTAAGCAGGGCAGGAGAGTAAGTTTACAAAGAAATGACCAACATGCTGAAAATTCAGAGGACCAGAACAAGTTTTAACATTGTGCTCTAGTGGCTAGAACGAACTGAGGTTCTGTCAGAGCAATGGTTGCACAAGCGTGCTTGGAACATTCCAAGGATCAAGGCAAGATCTGCATAGTCAACAAGAGTCAAGAGTCTGAGGTTTGATACAGAACACAAAAGCCATCCAAGAGTGAGACTCTATTCTTACATATGCAAAAGGAGACTCCTAGGAGGAAAGCATGAATGTAAAAATGTGGCTAGAGATGCTAAGCTCCCTAGTTTCTTTTGTTTGGGACATCTTGTTGAGTAACTCCATTCAATTATGCTTTTGGAGGCTAAAGAGAAGAAAGAGACCATTGAAGACTTTGGTTTCAGAACCTAAGGAGTTGTGACAATTTGTTCCATTCTTTAATGCTCCCATGACAAGGATAGCTGCATTGTAATGAGCAAGAGAAGCAGTACTGGTCAGCATTTTCCCTGAGAGAGTTTCAACAGGCTGGCTATGGAGAAGAGTGTTCTCCTTTTGTGGATTTCAGAAGATAGGCCTTACATATGGAACATTTTCTGGTCTTAGGCCTTTAAGTTCCTAAGCTGCTCTGCCACCGTGGAAACTGGACATGCTTCTGAAGGAGTATTCCTGTGAGTAGTCCTTGAGGAAAACCACCTTAATAAGTCAGAATGGATAAAGGGAAGCAGAGAAATAAAAACTCACTACCACTGCCCCACCCAAAAATACATATTCAAAGCAAAATAAAATAGCAGAGTCACAAATGCCACTGCCACTCTTGCCACTACAAGCAGAGTTTCTGGTGTTTTGCCAGGTGGCTGATAAGCACGTCTCATGTCCTTTCAAAGTGCTCCAATCTTAGCGAGAAGAAGATGCATCCCCTGGGAGAGTTAGCATACACATTCTAAGAAAGAAGTGGGAACAGAATATCATGATTTCATGGCTCCAAGCTGTATGCAAATTCTTGTAAGGTTTTAAGGCCACGTGAGTGTGAATAGAAAAGAAAAGCAGCAACAGTCTTCTTTCAGGGAAGCTGAATGCAAGTTTCTAGATCCATGGATAATTACGAGAAACTATTCATGGAATACAAGTACCACAACGAACTTATAAATGGCTGTAGCAGCTGGACATTCACTTCAAAAGCTATGTGGCTTAGCATACAACACAGGTGTGGCATTTAGAATCCTACATCAGCCTGGTGATGCATATGATGACAGCATACAGGTTTAAGAAATCTACAATACTCAAAATGCACCCAGAAAGAGCCCAATTCCTAGACCACTACAAAGTAATAAATGGCACCACTTCTCATGAATACATTTACAGTTTCTAGGTCAACATGCTTTGGAATTATGATGAATCAATCATTTTCTACACTGCCTCACAGAACTGTGTATGGGAGTGTGAAGAGCAGTGTGCACCAAAGAGCTGCACTGTAACTCTTCCATGCGGATGCTGTGGGTGTGAACTAAATGATTCCTACTTAGCATTAATGTAGTCCTCTTCCACATAGGGGAAATGCAGTGCAGCACATTGGTATGCATTGCTATTCAAACATTTATAGTCCAAACTACAGGGGAGTGTAGAAGACATGACTCAGTGTCGAAGAACCACCTCACTTGTGAAATATTCATGTTGCCCAAATGCCTACAGTGATCTGCTCCACAAAATCATACCTGTGGAGTTTCAGGTACATAGGATTGGTTTAGCTAAGTTGGGGAGATGTCAAAAATTGAACTATTGGAAGCAAAGCTTTCATTATTTCAGATCATATTACAATTCCTGGATAAAGAAAAGCAATTTTTTTTGTTTCCACGCAACCATGCGAGAAGATTAATTACAAAAACAAAATCAAATCTTGTTGCAGTTTTGTTTTTGAAAACAACCGCAACAAATATGGTCAAATAGGTATCTAATCACATTTAAAACAGTTCATGGTAGAAGACTAGCATAACTTGCAGTGGAATTTCTTTCTGTATCTGTCTGTCGGGACTGTTGAATGGAGTCTGTTTTGAATAATGGGCGATTGCAAGAGCTATCAGGAACATCTAGGTCAGCGGTTTTCAAACTCTGGGTCAGGACCCCAAAGTGTTTTAATGGGGTTGCCAGAGCTGGTTTAGACTTGCTGGGGCCCAGGGCCAAAGCCCAAGCGCAAGGGTTTCAGCTCTGGGCGGCAGGGCTCAGGTTACAGGCCCCCTGCCTGGGGTTGAAGCCCTTGGGCTTTGGCTTTGCCCACCCAGGGTGGCAGGGCTTGGGTGGGCTCAAACTTTGGTCCCCCCTCCTGGGATCCTGTAGTAATTTTGTTGTCAGAATTTTTGCTTATGCAATGAAGTTTGAGAACTCCTGGTCTAGGTCTTGGTCCCCGCTATTCTGTTAACAGAAAAGGAAAAATTCTACTTTACCAATGAATTTTATTCTAGAACCCTCCATGTCAGTATGCACAAGGAGTACTCCCCATCTCCTCCATGGCAACTGGAGGTATGAGTTCTTTGAGTTTGGGCTTAGGATCCTCCTCAGGAAGAAATCTCAAAACTTATGGCTTCCATGGCTTAAAAATACTAGCTATATAAAAGTTTAAAGGTGCTATTCAACTGAAACCATTTGCAACCTTGACATGAAATGTTAGGGATTTGCTTGAGAAGTACCATCTTTCCCTCTCAAAACTACTGAACAACCAGTAACAGCCAGGAAAAAATACCCTGGATATAATTCAGTCCTCCAAAGTAGAGTCAGACTGTCTGACATGGAGGCTCCAAGAATGAAAATTCACAGGGAGTATTTCCCTTTCTTCAGTCCCCTCCATATTAGGCAATCTTCACAACAGGAGATTGAAAGCAGTAAGTAAACCCTAGGGAGGGAGGGAGAGAGAAAGAGTATTCAGTTTACCTATGTAGAACTGAGAAAGGACTTAAGGGTTACTGTGGCACCCTGTTCTGAAACAACCTTCTACCAAATGCTGCATTAGGGTGAGGATGTCGATTCTAAAGTATTTGATAAAGTGTGTTTGGGAAGCCCTGTAGTAGCCTTACAAACATCCTCATAAGATCTGTGTGATTTCTCCTCCCACAGAATCAGTTGTTCTTTTTACAGAGTGCATTGTAAAGAGAGAAGTTGTACCTCACGCTTTGAATGCCTCTACTATCTACACCTTTATTCTTCTGTAGACTGTTCACATCTAATTTATACATTCCTACTTCCTTAGCAATATTGGACTCAATCAGAAGGGAAAATACTACTTTCTCTTATACAAGAAAGATTATGGCAACTTTGGGGATGGAGCCCTGACTATGCACAAATTATCTTGTTTGATAGAACAAATGATTGAGGTTTCACTGACAGCGTGCCAAACTCAAACACTGTTAGAAAAGATGGTGGTATGCAAGCAATACTTTTTAATAAGATGAGGAATAAAAGCTGAAAGGTGGTTTTATTTAGACTTATAGTTTACAGATCAAGATCATGACAGGAATCTCCATATTGACAGAGGACTGATAAGAGTGCTGGTGCTCAGGACTTTTATGTCATGATGATTAGAGATTCTTATGGGTTTCTCACAGTGCAATATGACTGCAGATGCTGACTTGCCTTTGCAAAGAAAATGGCCTTGGGCTCCGTGTTCAGGCCATCTTGCAAAAAACACTAGATTTTCCTTTCCTTCAGCTGACTTTGCCTTGATATGCGTCCCTTGCAACACCAACATCTAAAACCTGAAATGATACATGGACATAATATGTGAATTTCCGCTGAGTTGCTATGAGGGTTTTTATCACCTTCTTAGAATGAAAAACTATAGTTCCTTCCTCTCAGCTTCCCAGCTGACTAGTTAGGAAGCCCTGAATATTAGTTCAAGACAGGTCACTGTTGCACAGTGTTTTGTGGTTGCCTATTGGGAGTTTGAAAGAAGGTTCCAGTTACATCTAAATTAGGCCTGAGACCCAAGACAGGACAGTTAATGAGAAGGGTATTATAATGACCATATCCTGCTCCTTCTCAATTTTATTTACTATCTTCACTCTCAGTGTATGGGGGGAAGGAATAGGAGGTCTTTTAGCTCACTTCTGAGATAAGTAGACCACAGCTACTGCTTTTGAGTGTCTGTTCCTCACTTAGTACCTCTCTAGGTTTTCCAGCTAAAATTGGATGCAGATAGGTTCATCAATAGGCTTTCAACCTGGCCTGCGATGCACCACAGGCTAACTGATCTAGTCTGCATTCCTTTGGACTCACTGAATATGTCTCACTAAGCCAGCGAACCCCAATTTTCCTTCTAGGTGTCGAATCCTGAGGAAAAGAGTGAGAGCTTCTGCCCAGGACATGAACAAGGCTACTACTCTAAGCAATACTGAACATTTTCTGCCTTAGTTATATACACACCATGTTTCTGAAAAATGATCTGAGGGGAATGGAGGGATGAGCTGGATGGTCCATAGCATAAAACAGGTTATATTCCATGTTTCCTCCTTGGGCCACATCTGCCTCATCCTCTCTCCCCCTCACCTGCCAAAATATGTTCCCCCAACATGAGGTCTGGTATCTGTTTTGGATTTATCTGTGTACCAACCTTAGGTAGCTGGTGAACTCATTCTTCTTATTTAAGAAGAGATGCCAGTATTGGATCTGGACCAAGGTTTTTATTTACTGATTTCCTGCAACTACAGGCTGAAAGCAAAGCAAGAATTATGCCAGGTATCCCGACATTCATCACAAGGCCAACTAGCCCAGGAGCTGAATCAGAGATTATTTTGGGAAATGTGTGCTAATGCTTGGCAAAACAGACACTATCTTCTTCCATCTCTATTCTGAAATTAAGATAGCTTTGGATGATAATTTAGATGCTGGAATTTTGTGAGGGCTGTAATTGGCCTTTTAACTTGTTCACTCAAAGACATGTTTGTGAAGACTTAAGCCATGGCTGGTGAGCAACGCATAATATGATGAGATTGTCCAGACAAGGGAAAAGTATTTATTTCACTTGAAGAGAGGGATGACATAACACTTGTAAATACCAGCGTAGAAATTATGAGTCCAAAAAGGGGGTATTCTGTTCAAAATGCTTCTTGTTGTAGCAGAACCTAAAGTATCTCTGTGTGACTCTCCCTGAACAATATCTTCAGTAGAGCTTCAGGAGATTTATTTTCATATTTTAAAGTATTGTAATATGGATTTCAGTATTTCTACCTGGAACACTGACCTCCTTATGGACTTATTAAGAACTCTGAGATCTAAAATGGGCTGCATGCCATTGCTTCTCTTTGCACCACAAAGAATCTTGAGTCCTTTCTAAAAATATCAGTCTCTCTACAGAACTCGTTCTGTCATTCTAACCTGTAGGAGATGAACCATTATACCCTTAATCTTCTGATGCTACAAAGGGACTTGTTCAGCATGTCAGTTTACTTTGGGGGAAAAGGATAAAAACTTTGCCCTTGGACAAAGAGTGAGTTCTAGTGAATATCTTTCCCCGATTATCTCAAGCACCCATTTTCTGAGATGGTTCACTCCTACATGGGGGTTCACCCTGAAGTGCTTCTTGGGAAAGCCAAAAATAAGAGAAGCTTTTGCAACTGGATGGTTTCCAAAGAATCCCAGTCTTGGTCTTCAAACTCTCTGGAAAAGCAGCAATGGCCTCCCTTTTTAATATGCAATCTTTAGGTTGGAACTCACAGAGCAATAGCTTAAAAGGGAAACTCCTGCTGATAGTTCAAAGATATCGTCACTGGAAATGGGGAGGGGGGCCACAGTGACTGCTTTGTCTTTATACTCCCCAAAGAGCTTACAAACAAAATATCTGGAAGGATAATCAGAGTTTAACCTGCAATTCCAATTTCTTCAATTAGCGCAATAATTGCCCTCAGGACACATCTTTGGTTTGCTGTATATTCAGAACTTCCAGAGACAGGTAAAGCATCAGTCCTGAAAAAGCTGTTTAGGAAAATTTAGATTAAAGTACATTATGTACCTGGGTTTTTGGGTTTGTTTTTTGCAACATTCATCATTGATCTCCTAGTCAAGCACAGACCTCCACAACCAAAGACAGTAGCGCATAATCAGGACTGAGGCTGCTGTATTCAAGTTTAGGCTGACTGATGATCTTATTCTCCTGTCTGTGGGTTTGGCAGGAATATTTCCTCAGCTGGCATTGTCTTTGCCCTTTACTTAGGAGCTTGCAGCAAGCTTAAAGGTCTTTTTACTCTGCCTAAGGTTTAGTCCTTCAGTACAAGTAGGTCTGAATATGGAATTCCTACTTATTCTTAAGCATACCCTCAACCCAAGTGAGGAAGAATGATACAGCTCTTCAGTTTTGCAAGTTCTTTTTAAATTTGGCATTTTTTGTTGTAAAAACATAAGTACTTGTGAAGTTAGATTCCTATTGGTGCTTCATTCTGAGAAGTTTAATTGTGACTCCATGGTATCTCATTCAAAGCCCCAGCTTCAGAGATTTCCCCTTCTCTTTAGAGGTTCTAGAAGTTAAAATTGCTCATGAGAGTGTCTCTAAGACTTTGTGCTGCCCCTCTAAGAGAGGACTGTAAGCAATATCCCTCACTACTCACTGGCCTAACCCTCAGAGAGGGCGGGAGGGTCAGAGTACATTATCAAGGAGACTGAAAGTACAGCCTGCAGGCATGTGTCCTGCATATCTCCCTAAGGAAATGGTAGCTATGTAATGGCCTCCTGGGGAACACTGGAGGCTGGGAGTGGAGAAGAAGTAGGTCCATCTTGCAGTGAAGGGGATCTGAATCACTATGCTCCCTGCTGCAGGGTCTGGGCTGAGTGGGGAACATCTTCACAGTATGAGTGCACAAATGACTCATTAGTATGAGAAAGGTCACAGGAGCTGGCATAATTTATAGTAGTGGAGGCCTTGCAAGCAAAGCAGCTTCTGGGAAGAGGGGATTGCTTTGGGGCCTTCTCAACCATCTCAGTACAGACCTTGCATATATGTTGGCTAAGAGCAGGAATCTCTTCATCCTTATTTCCAGGGGACGACATGACCTCACCTTCCTCCACGATTCAAGAGGCTCCAGTGAAACTTTCCTGCTGGGTCTGCAAGCTGTGGGAATGGGGTCCCTTGACTAGCAGAGAAGTGAAGGGGCACTTTGGGAAGAGGGGGAGTACTTCTGGTTCCATGTCATTGATTGCAGCCTAGTCTCAGTGAAGGGAGCTTCGCTTCCATGTGGTCTGATGAATCGTCTTGGCATGGACCTTGCCTACACGCCAGCAGGAGCCATGTATCACTGCAGCCTAGTCAACCATCTTGGTGCAGACCTTTATCCACACACTGGGAGTCAGGTTCCACTGTGGCCTGCTGCCTGTCTACCACTTCTGAGTGGGGAGGGGAGCAGAGATGCTGTCCTTCAAAGCCTCCTCAGGAAGGAAAGGATTTTTTCTAAAATATATTTTTTGCTTGAGTTTAGTAGCTTTAGGGGGTTGGGGGGGACACACAAAGCCAATGAGAAAACAGGCACATGTAGTTAAAAATTTTAAGAATCATGTGAAATCTCTACTACAGAGAGAGACCTGGGGTCTGCCATGCAGACTGGTTGGAAGAACAGAATTCTGGGAAGTTGTTCCTAAGGGGCAGTCTTCATTCTAGGCTCAGAGCAAAAGATCTCATCTGCCTTTAGTTGCCGTGGAGATGAGGAATGCCAACTGTGAAGACTATATACATGATGGGTTCTGAGAAGCAATCATATCTCAAACCATAAACTAGAGCAAGAATGTAGTGCTCTGCTCTGTCAGGAACAACCAAAAGTTGTCATCATTAGACACTGTGAACCCTCTAGTCAGGTGGTGCATCTACAGCAGTGCTGCCAAGCAACATGTAGTTTCTTCAAAAACAAGTACATTGCTACCACATATAGGAGACAGGAGGAACTTGCTGAGAGGAACAATGAAAAGCAGACAGAAGGAAACAACTGGATAGATAAATTTAGGCCCAAGTAGGCAGGATCCAGAAGAGGGGCCCAACCCTCCAGACAGCACGTCTATAAACCTAAATAAATACTAAAGAGGAGTACATATTCATATTGACTATGTACCTTTGATGTATGCTTAAAATATATACAAACCTAAGCGCAGCAGTGCAATTTAATACAACCCACCATTAGTAAGCAGGGTAATAAAGTCTTGAATGCCTTCTCAACAATTCACCACCATTTTCAAATGCTTGAAAAAGTTCATCTTTCCCCTCTGCTCCAATGTCCTGAAGATAATCAGATTCAGGCTATTTTGGACTAATTGGGGGAAGCAGCAGACTTTATCTGAAGAAACTGAACAGTTATCACGCTTTGGATCTCAACAGCTGCAGGGAAACCTCAGTCATCTAGAGAAACTAAACAGCTTAACCAACATCACCACAATGAAACCTATGCAAAATGGGTACCAATCAGAGCTCTTCTAGAGAAATGCAAAGCAACAGCAAGTAAAAATAGGATAAACTGCAACCTCTGTTTATTATAGACTGAGTTGGAAATAATGTCTAAAGTTAAGGTTGCTTAACATTTTCCATTATAAGACCCTGTTTTCTGTTGCTTATAACTAAAAAAAATTTAACCATTTGGGCTGAAATTTTGCATGCTAGGTGTCTGCCTCAAGGTGAAATTCTGGAAATGTTTCAGTGGTTTCTGAAAATAGAGGTAGGGAAAAATAAATTTTGTCAATATTAAAAATAATTCTTACAACTGTATCACTGAGCAGCACTATCACATACATATTTTGGAGATGAAAATTCCCCTATTTTCAGGAATGTGGCTTTTGTTGTCCCCATGAAAATCCACCTAAATTTGAGCTATAAGACTCTGAAGAATTATGAAGTGGGTTTTAGCCCACGAAAGCTTATGCCCAAATAAATTTGTTAGTCTTTAAGGTGCCACAAGGACTCCTTGTTGTTTTTGCTGATACAGACTAACACAGCTACCACTCTGAAACCAGTTAACATATGCTTAGTTTGAACTTTTTAGAGTTTGGCAGCTAAAATTCCCTAAAGACTGTTTCCCTGAACATGCTTCGTTCCCTCATAGCTCCTACATGCTGACCAGACTGCACATGCACCATTCCCAGAGATCGACTGCATACGTTCCATCTCTGGGCTGAAGGGGCTGAGCAGTACTTTCCTTACAATTGCTCCTTCTAGTAGCTAGGGGCTCCTGCAGTGCCAGGCACAAGAATTAAGAGCAGCAAGACTGTCTCTCCTGTGTCCTGGATGCTCCCACTGCTGGCACACAGAAGGAAGAGGAAACAACATGACCAGAATGCAGAAAGGTAAGAAGCAGTGAGGGGAAAGAAAAGAGGCTGGATACAGAGGGGAAAGACACAAGCTCTTCATTTGGGAGAGGAGTTGGTGGGAACAGGGGAGAGATATTCTCCAGAGGTATATTTTAGATGCAAAAGATAGAGGGCAGGCAGGGTAGAAAGAGAAAGAAGGGTCTGTTACTAGCACTATACACTCCTCTGCATAACCTAGAAAAACCACCACAGTTCCTGGGCCTCAATGTTTCTTTTCTGCTGTCAGCAAAGAGTGGTGAAATCCATACTCAAATGGCGTGTCTTATCCCTCTCTCATGGCTGGTCCACACAGAGGATGACAACCTACTACTGCTATCATTTACCTCATTTGTTTCAGAAACAGGAAGGTGTGAGCAAGTATGGCAGGCAACTGCAGGAAGGGAAAGGATGGCTCCATGGTTTAGACTGTTGAACAACATCCTGGAGATCTGGATTCTATCCCTGCTTCTGCCAGGGAATTCCTATGGGATGCTGGGCAAATCACAAACCAAAGATTTTCACCAGTAGCCCTAAATATGTGTTCCTCATAATCTGGATGCCACCTGGGGTCAAATTTGCAGAAGCACTGAACATTTACCACTGCAAATGAAGTTAATGAAAGATGTCCTTAAAACACATAAAATTATAAATATGCTAAGAATTCTGAAAAATCATACCCTAGATATCTTAAATTAGATACTCAATATTTGTGGACATTTTAGGCAATTTTGATTTTGCCTTGATTTCTCTACGCCTCCATTCCCCCTTCTTCAAAATGGGGATAATACCATTGCTTTACTTCACACAAGTGTTGTGAAGAGAAATTTGGGAGGAGTTATGGAGAAAGGTGAACAAACTTGCACATGTGGTGGTTATGTGCAGGAATTAGACCTTTTGGGAAGAATTTATTAAAAAGAGATTCATGTTTTGACAAAATGCCAGCTTCCCAGAGATCCCCTGACCTGCTTACGTAATGCTCCAGTAAAGGATCTATATTTTAAAACAGAATGACCCTTTTTTTTTTTTTATTGTTAGCCACTAGGATCTGTATTACATATTGTTGGATGTGTGTGACCCTTCTCCTCTGGAACTGGGATATACTAAAATATGGACTACCCTTGTAATGGAAAAGCTTTCATACAAAGTACATATACGAGAGAAGTGTCAAAAAAGAGGATAGGTTTTTAGAAATTTGGTCACCCTTTCTAGTGTACTCAGAGGAGGAGGGCTCCCCAGCCACCAAGCCAGAATTTTTAGCCAGGTTCTTTGAGAATGAACCTGATCTCGAATAAATAATATACAATGTAGTATGTTACCTTTTAAACTTTGCCTTAAAGAGTTGTTTTTCTTAAAGGATAAATTTGTTAGTGTTGGTGAAACACTCAGATATTATAGCAATGATCACCACAGAGAGGACCATGAGCTGGTGTGCAGTAAATAGGGCTTAGGACCACACATTGAACAATGGTGATAAAACAAGATATTGGATAACTACGCATTCAGTAAGCACTGTCCATCATGTGCACTGAGTAAGGGCAGTCTCTTTGTATTTACTGTAAAAAAAGAGTACTCTCTTTGTAAGGTTCCCTAGTTCACTTTAGTGTAGTACTGTTTCAAACAGAATTACGATAAAGCACACCAGGGAACCTTTAGTGCGCACCAACAGAGTCTACATGGACCAATTAATGAGCAACACGTTATTGTACTTTAGAAATCACACCCTCATAGTCCACATTACTGTTCCATGTCGACAAGCCCTTAGATAAAGTAACCATTTCCTATGATTTTTTTCTTTTTGTGCAATAAAGTGTTTTAGCGGTGTTCATGGGTTGAAACCCAAAATGAGAAGCCCTATACATATGGTGCAAGGGAACCAAAGTAAGGTTGCCTGGGCAACCTTAATTGTAGCATTTCCTATCTCAAGTGTGACTTTGCAAACTTAACATTCTTTTAATGTACTTTTTTTAAAAAGTACATATATAACTGTAACTTTACTCAGCTCATGGCAAACACAGAATAGCTAGGGATATCAATACTCCAACCTGCCAATGGGTCTGATTCTCAGGTAATGACTTTGGAAGTCAGGAAAACACAATAGGAGCCTGAAATGACAGTAATGGAGTGAGACTGTATCATGAATGGAGCAGTGGAAGCAAGATAAAATAACACTTTAAGCAGTATGTTTCATAATGATTTCCGTAACAGTCATAAAAAAAAAAAAATCTCAACAGCGTGCCAGTGAATGACTCTCAAAATCAAAAAAGTAATGGAGGAAACTCATGGATGTCCCTGAGGATCAGTGAGAGGCTAGTAAGAGACATTTCTATACCACTGGTTTGCAAAATGCTAGTAATAAGTTATTATTCTACAATAATTGTTCATTTATACATGAAGGGCCCTTGGTGGTCTCAGCCTAGTCAGTCATGTATGAATCAAATCACGAGAGACACCATTACCAACATGAGTGCCATTTGTGATCTCAGACCAGGCCACTGAATGAATGGACAGGAAAAACTACTATCACATCCCTAGATATGGGCAGTTGCTATTGCCCATGTTGTACCTATTCTACAGTTAATTTGTGGCTATTAGCTTCCCATCAATCTAAAACTAGTCTGATTTTTTTTTAAAAGGGACTAAGCAAGGAAATAAAGCCTATAAGGCCAGGTCTATGCTATAGACCTATATTGACATAATTTTACATAACGACACAGTTACACCTACCTAGCACCCCCGTACTCCTGGTGTAGACAGCGCTATGTCGACAGGAGAGCATCTCCTGTCAATGACAGATACAGCTTTTCAGGGAGGCAGATTAACTACTACACCCACCAGAGAAGCTCTTCCATAGGCATAGGAACTTAAGCGCTAGAGGAGTGTAGCTGCATCAGTACAGCTGTGCCAATGAGTGTTTAAGTGTAGATCTTCTGCCCTAAAACTTACTGACATTAGAAATGGAAAAGGCCTATTAGATCATCCCAGCACCTGCATGTAGGACTGATCCCCAACATAGGATTTTAGCTGCTTTGCCCAGTCCACTTGCAAATTTAAGTGATGAAGCAGGCCTCCACCATTTCCCTTGGGTGACCATACAGTTATCTAAGTAGCAACCTAGTAGCTGGTAGAATGTGTATCTTTTTTTTTTGCTTGTTTTTATCCTGCTATAGCTAGCTATATGTCCCTTTGGATCACTTCACATTTTTCATGTTCCCTTAAGTTTGTGTTCATACTTGTAAGCAGCGAGATCTCCCTTTTTAAATTAGCTCAGGCTCAAAGCTGGCCAAGTATCTAGTAATAATCTATCTGTATCCATCTTTTACCTTACACTTAAAATTGTGAGGAAAGGAAAAAGTGAAATGGACCATCTTCTTGTTTTGTCTTTGCTCAAAGCCTATCACAATGGGGTCCTGGTCCTTGACTAGGGCTTCGAGGACCTATGGTAATAAAAAACAACAGAGTAGCTTTTGGACATCAGTGCAATGCATAATTTGATGTCCTTTCATCCCTGTGACATAAGATTTTATCAAAGCACAAAAACTTTATTCATGCCATCTACATCTGTTTGCAGATGACCGTAAATATGTCATACAGAAAGCTAATATCTGAAATAATGACAAACTTTTTTGTAGCTCAAGTTGACCTTCCATTTTCAAGCTGTTGCATTTAAAGACCAAAACAACCCTCCTTCCCATTCCCCCTCCCCAAAGAAAGCTTTTATCTATATTTCAATAAATTAAAAAACACTGTTTATCTCCATTATAAATTTAGTTTCTTTTCCCTTAGTATTTGCTGCCACCATCAGGATCAAAGGTATAATACAAATTGGGCATGTGCATTTACTATGGACAAACTTTATATTTTCTTCTCTTATGCTCTGATCTTTCCTACTGAGCCTTGAAGAGGTGCAAGGAAGGAAGGAGGCATAGACAAGTAGGGCAGACATCAGAGTATGGTCTTCAAACCAGCAGAGATACTTTTATTTATCTGTCATTCCACACAATTCCAATTGCTTCTGCCACACTTACATACTACCAAAGCAACCAAATTTTGACTGAAAGAGCCTTCCTAATGCACTGGCTCAACTTTCCACATGACCCTTTAGACCATTTGGTAAAACAGAACAATTGATATCACTAGTAGTACTCTGTTAGCTGCAGGAGCATCTCAATCTTGTATTGCCAAACTTGTTTTAAACTGAGAAGAAGAGATTACTCAATTTGTGCAGTAACTGCAGTTCTTTGAGATTTGTGTCCCTGTGGGTGTTCCACTTCAGATATGCCTCTCGAGCGCTCGCAGATTTTTCTGCTAGCAGTAGCCGGTTGGCTCACGCATATACCCTATGCCTCTTCATGCTAGACATCAAGGTTACAGAGGGACATGCAGGTGAATCGCTCTCAGTTCCTTCTCCACCTGAATGTCGCCACAGAGACCAGTGTGAAGCAGAGGGAAAGGAAGAGCACCCATCTCGAAGAATTGCAGTTACTGCACAAAGTGAGTAACTTCTTCTTCAAGTAGTGGCCCTATGAATGCTCCACTTCAGGTGACTTCCAAGCAGTTTCCCCAGAGTGAGGAGGGAGGTTGGGAATTGAATCCAGAACTGAAAACAGTACAATTGTACCCATAGCTGCATTGGATCTGATGGCATGGATTCAAGTGTAGTGCTTTGAAAAATATATGCACTGAAGCCCATGTAGCGGTATCTTCTTTAAGGGGGCTAACACAGATTTCCTTACATTTAGCTGAATATCCAACTGTTGGAACAGAGCAAGGGTTGTCTGCGTAGAAGCTAGCACTGCTTCGTAAGAATGGCCCTTAAGTAACCAACTAGTCAGTCATCAAGATACTGGAAAACCAGGATCACCTCTTGTCAGAGGTAAGCAGCCACTACCACCAGGACCTGGAGAACACTCTTGGGGCAGAGATCAAAGGGAAGCACTCTGTATCGGAAATTATTCTGGCCTATAGTGAATTGTAGATATTTCCTATTCAATGCATGTATCATTATATGAGAAATAGGCTTCTTGTAGGTTGAGGGCTGAAAACCAATCCCCCTTTCTCCAGTGAAGGAATTATAACTGCCAGAGTCACCATCCTGAACTTTTGAGGCTTTACAAACTTGTTTAAAAGTCTTAGAGCTAAGGTCAGTCTCCACCCTCTGTCCTTCTTTGGTATGAGGAAATACTTTGAGTAAAACCCCTTGCCCCTGTGAGGGAGGGATCAAGTTAATTGCACCTAACCAGAGAAGAGAGTTCACCTCCTGTCACAATACAAGCACAAGGAGTCCCTGAAGAGGGACAGGGAAAGGGAGCTGAAGGGAGGCAGGGACATAGTGGATGGTATAGCCAAGAGTTATGCCCCTCTCTGACCCAGCTGTATGTAGTTATCCACCCCCAGGCATGTTGGAAATGGAAAATGTGGTCCCCAAAGGGAGGGTGGTGGGCAAATGGGTGCAGCTGTAAAACTAGAGACATGGGAGGATTCGAACCCTCAACCAGCCCCTCAAAACTTCTGCTTAAAAAAGACTGCTGGGTGGTTCTGGAGGGTGGGTAGGCAGCAGTCTCTCTCTGAAACGTATGTGTCTTTTCCTGGAGAGCTCAGGGGTTCTATGGAATCCAAAGAACCGAGCAGGACGCAGTCTCTGGGCAATTTGTTACCTAACAAACAGTCTCTTATTTGTAAGTGAATATATGCCCAGGGACCATAAAGTAACTCTAGAGTGTACGCAAGGACTCCTCTGGGGTCTCTGAGAAAAGCCTATAACCGTCAAAGGGGAGCTCTTTAAGGGTGTTCTATAGCTCTCTCGGAAACCTTGAGAGTTGAAGCCATGATGTCCTGCACAAACTACTACTGTGGAGATGGACCTGACAGTAACATCTGCAGCATCTAAGGATGCTTGAAGAGTGGTCCTGGCCAATAACTGGCCCTCTGAAATGACAGAGTGGAATTTCTCCTTGTTCTTGTGACTGGTGTTCAATAAAGGCCACCACTATATTAGAGTTTGTGAAACTGAATTTGGCCACAACTGCCTGATAGTTTGTGAACCTGAACTGCAGGATTGCTGACAAACAGGACTTTCATTCAAATAGATCCAGTCTCTTTTGGTCCTTATGTGAAGTAGACCTGGAGAAGTGTTGCCTGCCTTGCTCATTTTAGCACATCCACTACTAGGGAATTAGGTGAAGGGTGAGAGAACAAGAAATCAAAGTCCTTGGGGGGGGTGGGGGGATGACAAAATACTTATAGTCCACCCTTTTTACACACTGGTGGAATAGTAGCCGATGTTTGCCACAAACGTTTTAGCTGGATCCAGGAGCACCTCATTGCTGGGTAATGCCACCCTGGAGGGTGTTGCTGACTGTAGGATATCCAATAGGTTGTGTTATGAACCCCTAACCTCTTTGATTGGAATTCGAAGAGAGTGTCAGCTACCCTCTTTATGAAGTCTTGAAATTGCCAAAAATAGTTGGCCATGGAAGGTGATGGAGGCATAACCACTTCATCTGGAGACAAGGATGAGATAGGTGTTTGAGGGGTGGCCTCTGTCTGTGCTGGCCTCTTGTTCCTCAAATGTCCCCTCCTGTGGGAGGTTGGTTAGGGAGGACAGGACTGAACAACCCAAGTCTGCCTCCGAGATGGAACTGGTGGTCTGGAGAACTGCTGTCAGTTAGCAACCCAGGGATCCCAATGTGGCCACTGTGGGAGGCCCATACCGGAGTGGGAGTGGCAAAGGCATATAGCATTGGTTTCACCACCCTTGATAACAGTTGCAATCTTCCCTGTGACTGTCAAAGAATGGGTTCCTGTGAGGATACATAGGGAACCCTGGATTGAAATAGAGACTGACTGGAAGTGCCCCTTATCCTCCTCAACATCGTCCAAGAGAGGAGCCCTCATAGAAAACAGAGGAGAATCCTGAAGTACCAGGGGACAGTAGCATTCTGGAGATCGATGTATTGGTACAGAAAGATGCTCGGTACCCATGAGGAGCAGGGATTCTTGCTTATCCATTCTGGACAGATCCCTTGCACATGTAAACTCTTGCAGTACCAAGTAGAGAACTGGTACCTATGCAGTAACAGAAGACGCAGTAGCTGAAGCGGATAGTGCTGTCGATGTCAGAGGCATACCAATGTAGGTGCCAATGGAGTCTGGTGCCATCACTTGCTCAGTACCAATGATGCCAAATAGGTAGGTGGTGATGATGGGACTGAGCCTGATGGTACCAGACTGGGGTGTTTATGCTTGCTCTCCTTGTCCTAGGTAGAAGGTACTGAAATCCTGTTGGAGCAATGCCTCTCCCTTGAGCTCAGGGGCTGTTTCCACCAGTACCAGAAGAGGAGTTCTCCAACTCAACAGTATCAAGTTGGGAGGTCAAGGCTTTCAGAGACTATAGATCTCACAGGGGACCCGGGCATTTTCGGAGCAAACTACTTCAGATCAGAGTCTGTTCTTTTTTCGGGGGGGGGGGGGGGGGGGGGGGGGGGAGTCCTCTCAGAAGCCTCCAATAACCTCCCCTTCTTAGGGGATGCCTGCACCAAAGGTGGAAGGGGTGCTGGGTCTGTCCAGAGACAGATGTACAGGAGGGTCTC
Source organism: Chelonia mydas (assembly GCF_015237465.2). Taxonomy (NCBI): domain Eukaryota; kingdom Metazoa; phylum Chordata; order Testudines; family Cheloniidae; genus Chelonia; species Chelonia mydas. Next base: position 88,379,629 of record NC_057850.1, on the reverse strand, counting down.
CTCAGACACTGGTCGAAGTGAACATCTTATCACTGACAGTCTGAACTTAATCTTTCTTGCCCTCAACTTTAAGGCTAGACAGAAATTGAATTTCAGGGAGGTGTGGGACTCCTCCAAACAATAGATACCTTCAGAGTAGCCACTGCTCACAGGTGTAGCCTCTCACCACAAGAGGCAGCTTTTGAAACCTGATGAGCTAGGCATGCCCTGCCAAGATGACAAAGCTCCCCTATGGGAACCACAGCCAATGGGACCTGCAGGGGCAGTGCCTGCGGACAGGGCAGTGCACAGAGCCGCCTGGCAGCACCTTTGCATAGAAGCCGGAGAAGGGACATGCTGCTGCTTTGGGGAGCCGCTTGAGGTAAGCACTGCTCGGAGCCTGCACCCCTGAGGATCTCCCCATGCCCCAACCCCCTGTCCCAGCCCTGATCCCCTTCCTGCCCTCCAAACCCCTCAGTCCCAGCCCGGAGCACCCTCCTGCACCCCAACTCCCTCATCCCCAGCCCCACCCCAGAGCCTGCACCCCTTCCCACACCCTACCCCCCTGCCCCAATCCCCCTCTTGCCCTCCGAGCCCCTTGGTCCCAGCCTGGAGCACCATCCTACACCCCAAACTCCTCACCCCCAGCAGCACCCCAGACCCCTCACCCCCCCACACCTCGGTCCTCCCACCCCTGCCCAGAGCCCCCTCCCACACCCTGAACTCCTCATTTCTGGTCCCACCCCAGAGCCTGCACCCCCAAACAGAGCACTCACCCCTTCCCGCAACCCAATTTTGTGAGCATTCATGACCCGCCGTACAATTTCTATTCCCTGATGTAGCCCTCGTGCCAAAAAGTTTGCATACCCCTTTATTAAACCCATATACTGGCCAGATTTGACAAGGGCACGATGGCAGGATGGGATCCCAGGCTGGGAAGCTGGTGGTTAGAGAGCCTGCGTGTAACTGCAGCTGGGTGTGCCCCTACCTGTGTGAATGCTGGTGAAAGTGCAGGCTAGAGGGCTTTGCAGCTTTTCACAGCAGTACAGTGTAAGAGGGAGACCAGGCTGTTGGGTCAGGGAGTTCAGTGGTACCCCAGTTCCAGGTGGCACCCCAAGGGGAACCCGTCATACTGAGATTTTAAAAAGTTAAATGCCCCAAAGCTTTAACACAAATTAAGGTTACCCAGTGGTGCCTAGCAGCCTTCCAAAATGTGTAGGGTGGCTAAACTTAAGCCTCTGAAATCCAGAAAATATGAAGTTAAGGTACATGCTACCCCTGTAATGCAACCTTAGTTCTGCTCTCTGAGCAATAACCCTCCATGGTACAGAACATCTTGGAAATATAGCACATGAGCACTGTAGGACAAAGTCTAGTACCTCCTCTTTGCTACAGCAAAACTTGGGGTTTAGGTCAGATATAAACAAAAGCTACCTGTGTGTGGCCTACGCTCAAACACTGAGGCTGTTCCACACAAACCACCCCAGCTTTGCTAAATGTTACATCGTCACCCTTGCCCTGAGAATTCCTTCTGAAACATTGTCTTCACTTACTCATCAGTACACACTAAGATCAGTCATTTATGCCACCAGATTACTGACATGCCTCATTGCAAGAAGATACCTTGTGTGCCTTTGAGGATACAGCCTACAAAACTCAGCGCTGATATGAGGCATAGTTGACTCTTTGAAGTACGCATGCACCTCCTGTCATATCACAGTAACAGCCCTGCTGAGTTGCTCCAACTAATACAGCTACACCTAAACGTAGTAGTTAGTATGCCTTCAGATAAATGCTGCAATTCAAATTTGTGGAGTACAATACAGATAATGGCAGATTCTCTAAGCCTCCTCATGGCTACTGACTACAATAGCACCTGCCTTACTAAACCACTCCCAGTGGCTATTGCCAACTCCAGAGGGCAGAGTTAAGGCTGTGTTGCAGGGTTGGCGTGCACCTGCATTTTGTATTTCCTGGTTTACAGAGGTTTAAGTTTAGCCTCACTTCACATTCTGGAAGGCCATTAGGAACCACTTGGCAATGTTAACTCTATGTTAATGAATTTTTTTGCATTTAAAATATAGCCCAGTTTGGCATCTGAAACCCATATTCACATGTGGCTTGCTGTACTTGCAGCGTTACTAGTGCCTGGACAACAGCACATGTTGAGAACAGATGGAGTCCAGGAGATCATCCTCTCAGCATACTGCCAGTTGGGCAGAGACTGACATCAGGCTTCTGGTGGACCTCTGGCATCAGGCCAGTAGGATGTAAGATTTTTGGGAGCAGAACCTGAAAACTTACACCACATATCAATACCATCTCCAAGAAGTTGGTGAAGGAGGAATCCACCAGATAATTTTCTCCCTGCACTGAGATCCTAAGTCCCTGAAGAATCTGAACTGGCATACCAAGAACCACAATGCCCAGTGTGATGACTTACTGCTTGAGAACATGCCCATTCTATGAAGAGCTGTACAAGGTACCCAGCAGCACTCCAAACACAGAGCCTGTGTAGACACTGGATGGGTTGAGGACTCTGCAGGCAGGGTTTGTAGTCTGTCAGGGGCAAAAGACCTAGACCATTTGGAGTAGATACCCAAATGAGAGGGGATGGAGCAGACACCAACCATTTCTAGGCACTGCCAGTCTGACCTTAGGCCAGAATCCTAGACCTCTCTGGGGAAGAGCCTGAGCACAAGACCAGGGAGGAAGCAGTGGAGAAATCAGCACCTCAGCTGGTTAAGATGCAAGCTGCCATTTTTGTTACTGGGGAATATTACAACATAAGGGCCAGCTTTGCCTACTTATGACAATTACTGTAATGGAGAATATTGCATGGTAGGGGGTGGGCTTTTTATACAGTGAATGATTTTAACTTCAGTTGCGGGAAGACATAACTCCATTTTCCCTATTCCACCTTCCAACCCAAGCAAGAAGAAAAAAGGTTAAATGTAATTTATTGTGGCAGAGCAGCCAGTTATTATTAGTACAAGCCATGCAATGACTGCAAACTCAGGGACAAGCATACTTGCATAAATATATAGCAGTGCTTTTTCCTCACATTGGCCCTAGCATTACAGTGTTTCCAGAGGCAGCCTAGATATTAAGTTCACTGCATGAACTTTGTGGGTGAAATTCTGTGGCCTGCGTTGTGCAGGAGGTCAGACTAGATGATCATAATGGTCCCTTCTGACCTAAATATCAATGAATCTATGAACTCTGGTGGTATTAAGTCCAGAACATTCTCAGAGTCCCTTAGTACTACCAGTCCAGCATCTGGCTACCACAAGGGGAAGGGAGGGGACTGCAGTGGCGTATCTGCAGTGGTTCTATGCTGCTGCATCCTAGTTTAGCATCTTGAATTTCAGTCCACTCTTGGCGTTCCTGCTGACTTACGCAACACTACCCAAACATTCGATGAGATATCTGGCAGGACCTCCTTGTAGCTCATTAATTTGCCCATCATGTACCAAGAGATGAAAGAGCTCCATGACACCGTGATTTCTATCAGAGGCCTGAAATAACTTCTCTTTTCCACTCAGGAATCTCCAGCAAGTTCTCACCTTCCAAGGCCACCACAGCCTGAAATAATGTTAAGACCATTCATAGTAATGTTCCTGTCCCTGGCCTGTCCGCACAAGCCCGCAAAAGCCATTTTTTTCTTTTAATAAATATAAGGTGCTTGTTATTGTCTTGGTGCATATATTGTGGGAACAATGCACACCCTGATAATGTGCATTTCTATATATGAGACATTGTACTTCACTGTTTCACTTGAATTCTCTTTGCATTCTAGTTTGCAGCAGCTGACTGACTGTTGTTAAATGTTGTTGTTCAATCCTTTGTTTTGAGTACTTGGAAAAAAGAGAACTTCCAAGCAAGTATTTTAATAAAGTAGATAAGGCAAACAGATAGAGTGCATTAATGCTAATACATGCAGTTGATTATCCCACAATAGATACATACTGTATTGTAAAGTTGTACTCACATTATCTCATTCTCCTATTTCCTCCTCCAAAGCAAGGATGAGAGAACAAAATGGATGCCTCTGATCTCCCTTGCGCACATAGACCTAACCTCAGTTATCAGAGCAGCACTTTCTGACTGCTTGTACAGAATCTGTAAACCAGCATAATCATAGATTCTTTCCTGGCCAAAGTATTTCTCCTTACCCTCACACATGTTGTACTGTGCACTGCACACCTCAACAATATAAACCGTACTATACGCACAGCAGTTCAAAAAGTTTTGTAGGCTGTGCTGTCTTACCTTCAGTCACTCAAAGGCGCATTCCATCACAATCCTACATCTGCTCAGCATGTAATTAAACCTTCTTCAGTCAGGTGCTTTCATATCTGGGTAGGGCTTCATGAGCCAGAGCAAAAGTTGATGTTTTGGGAGACTCAGCCTAATAGACTCCCGCACTAACATCCATACTACTAAGTTCAAAACTGTCCAAATTCAAGAATATCAGACCTCCAGAATATCCTGGAATCATGTACTCTGCCTGTGAATCCCAAGTAGCTGTCCATTAACTTCCCTCTCTGGTCCATCAAGGCCTGTATAATGAGTGAGTGGTATCCTTTCCAGTTTACATAAACATGTGCACCTTGGAGGAGGGGAGATAATGGATGTTTGTGTCCTGGGGGGGAGTGTGCTGAGTGTGCATGGCCCAAACATAACCCATTCACTCAAAGACCACTATTATTTTGAGGACATTAGCAACCTGCATCACCACTGTAAACCACATCAACAACTGCATGGCAAACCTATGCCAAAATAAAAACCAACAGTGTAGTTGTCCACAACTGATTAGCCACCAACCTGTTGCAATCTGGGGTAGCCAGATTCCTAATTGCAGCAGCAGCCCACTTCTGGGCACGTATAGACTCACTCATGTGTGTGTCCTGGCACTGAAGGGCTGGGGCAAGTTCCTCATACAGCTCTACCAACGCAGCCTTCCTTTCGCAGAAGTTCTGAGCCCATTGCTGGTCATCCTAGGTCTGTACGATGATGTTGTCCCACCACTCTAGGCTTGCTGTCCTTCCTCCTGAACCACTGCTCAGTATAGGGGGAATGAATCCACAGCTATTAAAACCTGCATCAACAGTCTGCACTCCTCCATGCGTGCATAAACCCTGTGTGATCTCATTAGCAAAGCAGGTCACCATTTTCTCAGGGTGACAGATCACTGCCAAAAAACCCTCCACCTTGTCTCCTACCATCTTCTTGCTGTTCCCAAAATGAAGGTTGAATTAATGCCAACAGCCAGTATAAGTCAGTGCTCCCAGTTGTATCCATGCTTTGCCATCAGAGTGAAAGCCAGTAGTAGTATATACGTTAGTGAGTCAGTGGGCTCAAATCACTTCTGCACAAGTGGCCAGACAATCCTCCCACAATACAGTGTGAAAGAATTTACAGACTGCTCAGATGAGTACAGTGTTAAAAACCACAGGATGTGGCCCTATAAGGCCTACAGCTCTACACAATTGACAACAGAACCAGTGTGGATGCAACTGAGTATGGCTTTGCACTGTGGCTACTCTCACCTGAGGGAGGCAAACTCAAGTGCTCATACCGGAGACAACACTGCAGTCAAGACATACGTACAGTTCCTATGTGATGGGCAAGGCACTTAAACCACACTTCACAGGTTATCACTCACTCCTCATTATCTGGGTGCCCAACCTGAGACACCTGGAGAAGTGCTGGGCATGCACAACTGCAAATGAAGTCAATGGAAGCTATGGTTTGAACAAATGAAGTGCTATAGGGAAGGATAAGTACTTTAAAAAAAGAGGCCACAGGCATCTCAAGTTGGGCACTCAAACATAGCAGAAACTTGACAATTTTGGCATTATCTATATTATCATAACACCTAGAAGCCCCAGTCATGGAACAGGACTCCATTGTGCTAGGCACTGTATAAACAGAATGAAAAAAGAGTCCCTGCCCCAAAGAGCTTACAACCTAAGTATAAGACAAGACATAACAGAGAGATACAAACTGACAGAAAGTCATGAAAACAATGAAATTTATTTATTTAGCGTGTGCCTAGTCATCTAACCAAGCGATGGCACCTTCAGTGGCACGATGCAGTTCTTCTAGGCCACCGCTGAACGTAGTCAGCGGGCGTTCATCGACAGGTAGCCAAACACCTACTTAAAGTGGCCAGAGCACCTTTGGAGAAACAGGTGCGAAGACAAGTGAGGAATGAATGGTGTATGTTTAAATGTGTACACCAGATCAGAAGCTGCCCAGAACCACTCACTGTAATAGAGCTGGAACAAACAGTGGGTAGCATCAAGTGTGGAACAGCTGCGGGCTAGGACAACAACTCTCCAGAATTCCTTTGGGGGGTGAGGGGAGGGGAGGGAAAACCACCACACTTTGGCGCCCGTGCTCGACTTTGGCTAGTGAAATTCTTCACCAGGGTCATCAGGAAGGCTACTGAACATATGGCACAACAATGAAATAATACTGGCCAGCATGCTAGGCCATGTTGTCAGCCCACCGACAACTAATCATTGTGAAGTTTTTTGTACACATCATGGCAAAGAAAGGTTTTAAGAAGGAAAATAATGAGTTAGTAAACATCTGCAAAACTAAGTGCTCCTCCCAATCATGAGAGGTAGCACAGGAAAAAGCATGGGAGTAGAGGTTTAAAAGTTTACTAAGCAAGTGATGGAGGCTGACATCAAATGCTGATCAACGGTTTGAGTTGAATTTTCAATATTGAATGAGAGATAATTGGTAGCATAAAGATAGGCCCCAAAGGGCCTTGAAAATGAAGACAAGTAGCTTAAGTCTGATACAATAGAGAAGAGGAAGCCAGTGGGGGGATGCCATGGTCAAAGTGATGGGCTTAAGAAGATCTCTCAATAGACTTAAAGCTCCCCCTCTGTAGAATGGGGATAATACCATTGGTATTACATGAAGATTAAATTAAATATTTGTAAGGCACTCATTTACTACAGTGAAGAATGCTACAGAAAAGCAATAGGACAATAATTCTGCTTTCAGTGCAGGATTTGACCATTTTGAGGCCCGGGGCCACATGCTGAGTGATGAAGATAAAGAGAAATATGGAATAATTACCCATTCAGTAAGTACTGTCCACCCTGTACTGCGAGAAAGGCAGAGGTCCAGGGGCTGGAGGTGATCATAAGATTTGAGACTATATGATGATGCATACCCACAAAGGTTCAAATTAAATTTGAATTAGTAGCCTTAATTCTGGTACTTCCTGATTTTGCGTGCTTGACTTTGCAATCTTCATGGTTCTATTAACCATGGTTTCTATATAAAAATTAAATGTATACATTACATCCAGAGCACACAGTGATGCCTGTAATTAATGTTGCCTAACTCTTTCCATTGTAATCTTCTCTTTTCAGTTCTCTACAACTTGGACAAAAATTTTAACCATTCAGGCTAAAATTTTCCATGTCTGATGTCTTTGTCTGGGAAGTTCAAGCAGGATAGTTTAAAACACTGTCTGAGGAGGAGGTTAGGAAAAAAAGAGATAGGTTTTATATGGTTTTTTTTTTTTTTTTTTTAAGTGTCCAAGCATTTTTGAACAGTTCTAATATCCCCATGTTTCAGAGTAGGAACTAGAAATTTGGCAGGGAATTAGTCCTGGAGTCTGAGTGGTGCGTATAGTTATCCCCATGGAAGTCTATCCATATTAGTAGTTATAAGCCTCTGAATAGTGGTATTTACACTATTATAATAAGCTAATAAACTTACTGCTTTAACTTCAGTGGTGCTGTGCTGTTCAGTCACTGCTGACTCACTCAGGGAGGTGATTGCAATCATGTTTATAAAAAAAAAAAGTTTCTTTCCCAAATAAGAAGGACCTAGAGTAGTTTTATTTGTTTATATCTCATTTAGAAGGACTCTATATAAAAAAGTTAATGTGGCAGAATTGTCTTTCCCATGCAGCCCTAATTCCAACCCCTTGTGTGCATATATACTGCCAGTCTTTAGTTACATGACCACATACTATTTGTTCCACAGGACCTCTGCCTCATTCAGTGCACACAAAACGGTGAATGAATCAGGGGGATGCAGGAAGAAAAAAGGATAGTTTTGTAGTTAAAGCATTGACCTGAAATGCCAGGGAAAGGTCTCTCCCATAGATTTTGTCACGCAGATAAGTCATTTAAAAGTGAAGTTTTCAGAGGTAACTGTTGTGTTTTATTCAGGGATCATAACTTGAGATACCTATGGCCTGACCTTCCAAAGTGCTAAGCATTCGACTGCAAACAAAATCAGTGGAGATTTCAGAGTTGCTGAAAACCTCTGAAGAGCTGACCATAGGCATTTCAAGTTGAGCAACCAGAAAGTGGGGCATCCAAAAATTAGCTGACATTTCTGAAAATGTATACCTCATTCTCTCTGGGTCTCAGCATCTGTCAGAACAAGAATTCCGCTAGACTGACAACCTTAATTCTGGAATTTTTAAAATGTTGAGTACTTTTCAATTTTAACATTTAGTGTAGGTTGTTTAACTAGAAAGTTTTGTACTTCTGGGTATTTTGTGCACATGTGCACAAATTTATTGATTTGCAACCTAAAGAAACAAATATTGAGGGCTTCACACATCAGTATAATTCAACAGTAAATTAAAAACAGTGACAAATAACCTATTTTCTGAGTTAAAGTTTCCTGTATATTTTAATTCATGGGATCTATTTTAATACCTCTTCGTAAAGAAATTGCAGGTTTCCTGCAGAGGAAGACTCCCTGGGTGGAGAATTAATTAGAATGCTAGAAAACCTAGCTTGTGCAAAAGTATTTAGATACTCATTGAGGGAGGGACTTCCCTTTGAAGTAGTAAAGTAAGTTGCCAGCCATACACAGGGTCAAGAGATTTTTCAAATGGTCCAGTAATATGATCTGAAATAAGTACATAACTGAGGAAGAACAGGAAGAGACTGTTTATTAAAGGACAATGGTCTCAAATATTTTGTAAATTGGAAAATAATTATGTATTCTGGACTAACTGAAGAATGAGAATATCCCAGTATGCTAACAAGGATTTAACACAAAGTCTCCCAAAAGAATTATTAAAAAGGAAGAGACTCACTGAAGAAAGAACCTCCCTCACACCCTGGCTTGAACTAAGGGAATGGAGAGACTGCTAGTTCTAATGAAGGATTTTGAGAGTTTCATAAAACAGGAACAAAAGCCTGAATCCCACAGGCAACATCTATAGCCATCAGACTTTAACCTCTGTAAATAAGTCTCATACCCCCCTATTTAAAATGCAAAAAAATGGGACACATGCAGGAGCTGCTGTTGGGAGCCCCAGACCCTCCTCCTGCCCTGGGCAGAGGGCCACAGTGCCCAAGGGCAGTCCCCGGCCTGTGTCCCTGTCCCACTGGGGCACATCGGGGCTCCCCACAATGGCCTGGGCTCCCTGAGTGGCTCTTACTACTGCCCGGCTCCGGCTTCTGGCCTGGCTGGGGGCAGGGCCCTATGGCAAGGGGGGCTAAGGCCCACCTCAGCCCCCCATATTGGGAAGAGGATGGTGCCGCCCCTGAGCCTGGGGCAGGTGTGGAGCGGCGTCACAAGAAATCTGGGACAAATGCTGTCCTGGTGTCATTCAGCCTCGGACCAGGACTTGAAAGGTACATTTCAGGACTGTCCTGCCCAATTAGGGATGCGTGGTCACCCTACCTATACTAATACAGCTTTCCATAACTGCTAATAGAGGACTACCTTTCAATGCTTTTCTTTTCTTCTTTCCTTCTTAGAACAAGAAAATTTTATTTAAGAGCTACCACGCTTTGGATTTAACCATTGCTTTGTGGTAAAGATTCTCACTGAACAAAACAGCATTCAGTAGTTCTCTAGCCATGGAGGAAAGGGGGGGCAGGGGGGGCGGAGAAAAGAGAACAGCGGAAGTAAATTCATCCAGGGATAGCCAAGTTCAGAAGGTCATAAAGCGATTGCCCACAAACGTGTTCAGATGGGATAGAGTGAGCACTCAGACTTTAGCAAGCAACATGCCTTGGCATGCCTTTTATAGATGTTAAAAACAAACAACCACCACCACCACCAAGAAACCTGATAATGGAGGGAAGAAACAGTCCCAGAAGTAGGCAAGTTAATAGCAGTACTTATATTCAAATTGATACTGTATATTATATATTTAAATTGATTATCTGACACAAAGGGCTAAAAAGATTATAATCCTCCCTCTCTGTCCAGCATCCATATTTATTTCAAATCTCTCTAATGGAAGGGGAGTAAGTGGAACTTTATACAAGGGCACACCCTGTTTGCATAGAACAGAAAATTGTAGAAACCCTTACTTTTAAATTTGTAATGTGTCTCTTTGCAACCTCAGAGTCTCACACTACACTACTTCATTTAAATCAACATGGAGTGTAACAAGCTGAGCCTTGAGTGTCCACAGGCCACAACTTCAAATTAAAGACCAAATTGACAATGGCCCACAAGCTGTATTTTGGACATACCTTTATTAGAACACCATTTTCCTGTGTAATATTTGTTAAATTTCAGTTACCACAGATATTTTAGAAAGCTATAGCAATATTATACAGCACTGATCAGATTTGAAATTCCTCGGCCAGAAGCAATAGCAGGGTCTCACCAAGCAACCAATTTACCCTGTGAGGAGAGCTCTCTGAACTTTAAGGGAGAAATATTTAGGCACGTTATGATTCTAAGCAAAAGAGGCATTGTAAATGTTGGTGCATGCTGTGGGATAGTACTAGCGAAGCCTGAAAACCCGCAAATGTCTACCTATGCTTTGAGCAGGGGGTTGGACTAGATGACCTCCTGAGGTCTCTTCCAACCCTAATCTTCTATGATTCTATGACACTCCTGACCAAAGACAGTCATAGTAAGTGAGGGGACCTTCACTGTTAATTTCTGCACAGTAAGGTCTTTTTTCCAAAAGGATTATATTTCTAGTTCTATTGTTGCAAAGAAAACCTTCCAAATATGAAGACAACATAAGGGAAAAACCTCACAAAGCTGCTCCATACTGTTCTTCTCGAAGGAGGACATAGCCTCTGCTGCAGCTCAGATTTTTTCTAAACTGTAAAGCGAAATTAACAAATTTGTCTCCCACACAATTAAGAACTCTTCTGGGTATCTCTGAAACTAACAAGTTTCAGAGTAGCAGCCCTGTTAGTCTGTATCTGCAAAAAGAAAAGGAGTACTTGTGGCACCTTAGAGACTAACAAATTTATTTGAGCCTAAGCTTCCGTGAGCTACAGCTCACTTCATCGGATGCATCCGATGAAGTGAGCTGTAGCTCACGGAAGCTTAGGCTCAAATAAATTTGTTAGTCTCTAAGGTGCCACAAGTACTCCTTTTCTTGAAACTAACAAGACACTTATCAATGTCACCCTTTTACTGCTTGGAAAAGATACCAACAGTAGTAGCAACAGATACCTGGAACAGTCATAGGAAAAGAGGAGGAAAAAAGGAGAAACAAATAAGAGGCAGAGTTAACAAGACTGGGGATGATTAAAGCTCAGCATTTGTTTCAGTTTTCTGGGGACAGTGGGGTAGGGAATGATATTCAAGAGCAAACAAGTTCCTTTCCCTTTCCCCTCCGAGATGTATCTGGGAGTTTCATATTCACCAGGCATCCAATAACCAGAGGCTGGGGCAAGAAATAAAACCATCTAGCAGGGTCCATGTAAGAATGCCAGAACCCACCACTTTTCTAGAAGCTGGGGATAGTACTCAGCTGATTCTGTGAGTACTGCCCATAGAATTCATGCATGATGACTGCCTCCAGTAATCTTTTGTTGTGATCTATGACTCAGTCCTCTGATTAGCAGGTGTCTAGTATATTTCTCCAAGACTTGGTACTGTATTTTAACATTTCCACAATTTGGAGAGTTGTCTTCTGTCTAAACATTTATATTATGATCTTCTCTGTTGTATCTGAATGCCTTCTTTTACTCCAAAAGAGAAAAACATCTCTATCTGGCTTCTAGAAACTAAGGTTCCTCGGTGACCAAAACAATTTATCTATAATGTCATTTCAAACTTCAAGAGCTAAAAGAGGTTATGCTGAGTTAAGAACATTGGCCACAATTTCAAGCCCAGGAACCTAAAGTTTAGGTTCCAAAATCCATATTTAGACACAAGAATTAGAAGGAGATCCTTAAAAAAAAAAAAAAAAATCATGCCAAGTACTTTCAACTCCCAGCTTCTTGAATGGGAGTGGTAGAAGCTCAGTATTTATGGAAATCAAGACATTTATTGAATGAGTAATAGTGTTTTTCTATCACTAACTCATAAAACACTCCATAGAATGGTCTATAAGATAAACAGGTCTATCACCTTTGAGTTTTGTTCCCAGTTCTACCATATGTTTCCTTACATAACCTTTGGCAAGTCAGTTATCCATTCTGAAAAGAGTATGGACACATTCCACCTAAGCAAACAGGACATTTTAGTAGGGGTTTTATCAGATCATGGAGTTTCTTAATTTTTGAAAATTAGCTCCAGCCAGTTTGGAGGCATAAAGTGGAAATATTCTGTAGCAATTTTTTTTCTTTGCCCTGCTTTATTGACTGAAAGAGAATGTCTAGTTTTCAACAAGCAATTTAACATTTTCTGTTCCTGTTTTTGCAAAATGACGTATGCAAGTCTGGCAAGCCTATTTATAGTAGTATTAAAGTTTTGTGGGATACTGCAATTTATATCGGCACACAAACTTTTAGAAATCATGCAAAATTTTCAAGAAACTGTTTAAACTGTCTTTTAAACTCCAACGTGTATATATCCTGTTTACTCAATGTTCGGAAATATTATAGAGACGTGCTACTCCACATAGCTAATGGAAGTGTAGCACAGGGTTAATGTTCGAAGTGGGGGGTCATTTGAGCAAGGGGTTACCAAGATAAAGCCCCCCCACAAAAAAACAAAAAGAAAAAAGAAAAAAACAAAAAACCAAACCACCCAGGATTTCATTACAGGCACAGATTCTGGCAAATGTTGAAATTTGAAACGCACCCTGGGCAGAAATCTGAGAAAAAACTGTAAACATTGGAGAAAAATCTGACTGTCACTATTTTTTATTGTTATTTTGGAGAAATGTCATTTGGGTACAGCAGATAAGAAGGCACTCAAACTATGTTTGAGAAGAAAATAAATTACACACGTAATGCTCACTGGCAAGGGAAGGGTGATTACGGAGTGCAAGAGTAGGTGGTAGTAGTTGTAGTAACAACAGGGGGAGAAAAGTTTGGTCTGCCTCAAGTGAGGGTGTATTATAGGGAAGGGGAGAAATGGGAATGGATTGCAGAAGAAGAAAAAGAAGTTGGGTATTCAGGTAAGGGGAGGGGTTGGAATTAGTGGAAAGGATTGTAGAAGGTAGTTGGGGAAACGGGGGTGGTCAGCCCTGAATTCTCCCCTTCCCTGTGTGTCCAGTGTGACCTGGAGGAGCCCTACCCCACTGCAGGGGCCTGAGCCCCTCTCCCTGCACACTGCATGTTCTGGGACTGGGGGGGGAACTCTGCTCCTCTTGGGGTGTTTGAACCAGTCTCCTTGCCCCCCATGTAAACTGGAACCTGCTGCGTGTGTGGTGCCTGAAGATAATGCTAATTTACACATCCAAAACCCAGAAAATAGTTAAGATACACCTCACCCGCATGTGGAGAGGGGAAGGAAGTCCAGAGTGTGTGGGAAGGGCCCATTTAGAAGAGGGACAGACTGGGTGGGCCTAGAGAAGCCTGGCTGAAATATAGGAAAGAGTCCCAGCTGGGGGGGGTGGGAGGTTAATGGGAATGAGGGATCCAACTTAGCATCCAGCTCACACTACATAAAGCGTGCGAGTCAACCCTCCAGTAAGTTGCTGTCTGATGCGTATACCGTAGCAAACGGCAAGAGACAGCAAGGATCAACATCTTACATGTTAATGGCCTCTACAGTGCTAACCAGTGGCTTAATGGGATGGGAAGGAGAGGGTGAGCTGAAAGTGCTGGCAGTGGGACTACACGTTGAGGGAACTGGATGGAGATATTTTTGATTGAAATAGTATTTTTATTTTGTTACTTAGATTATAATTAATTTTTTTCTTTTTAAAAATAAACCCATTTAAAATGAAATCTGAATTTAACACCAACTATGTTAAGGCCTAAACTTACTATACTCTCTTAAAATATTGAAATAAAAAAATATGCTGAATAGAAGAGCTTCTACCAACAATTTTGAATTAAAGGCTGCTTTACGCTATAAAGAATCAGGGGAAAAACGTTTAACTTTTGAGGTCGTGCTTTATAAATATTGCACAATAGGTCACATACTATATTAAGGGCTTGTTTTGTTTAACAAAAAACATTTTATATGCTCTTTCATGTGTTTAATTAAATTCTGTTACCATCCTAATGCAGCTTGACACACATCATGAGCAAAAAGTTAATCCTCTAGGGAATAAGCAATATATCATTCACCATTTTCTAACATACTAAAAATGTATGATTACAGAGTCTGAAAATATTCAGCTATATAATTGCTTAAATAAATGTATATAGTTATAGAGCATCCTGCTAGGTAACAAAAAGATATATGAAATTTAGTGTAAAGACAATTTATTTGTAAATCAACGTTTTAATGATGATATCAACTGCTGAGAATGCATTTTTCTTTAGAAAATAACTGAACTAAATGGAAAAGTTGATTAAAATTGAGGATTCAGATCAAGGCTTTTCACTTGGTGATCTAAAACAAGCCACCCCATGTCACCCACTTACACTAACTTTAACTACCACATAATACAAATTGTCAAGATCTTGGGAAACAGTTCATGGATGAGATTTCTCTCAACGGCTCTTTTAACCGCTACACATTGCAAACATTTCAAAGTATGGCCATTATCCCCATTCCATTATGACAAAAATGTGAGGGGCAAGAGAACTGAGGAATCACTTAACCATGGGGCCTAGTGGGGAAAAAACACAAAAACAAAAAAAAACCCACACCATACCACACTGAATTTGGATTATTTCTAACTCTGCCAGACTGGCCTGCTAGTTGACCTTGGACAAATTACTTAATCTCTCTCTACCTCAGTTTCCCATCTGTAAAATAGGGATAATAAATGTAAAGTTCTTTGAAATCTACTACTCAAAAGTACTATATAAAAATTAGGTCTGCTCATTATTACCTAGCCACAATAGCACACCAACTGCAAATCTAGTTAAGAACTACAACTACCTAAATCGCCATTAACGCCTAACAAAGACTTCTGTTTGTTAAGAAAACAAAAAGAAACCCTAGGAAATAAAATGGCAAAAGACTTTATTAATAGAGTTACAGTTGCCTGGTGATAGCTTGTGCCCTTCCAGAACATCGAGTTCTGCAACATTCAGCTCTATGTATCCTGGTTTTCAGAAGTGCAACCTTAACTCTGCCTTCTTTGAATGATGATCCAAAACACCCATAGTCACAATATGTCTTTCCACTATAATGGATGGACGCTACCTGAACCTGATGTACACTCTTGCTATGGGTATTGTCCAGAGTGACGTGGGGTATGAGAGTAATCTGGATTTAATTATGGGTAGGGGGAAACACAGATTAAGGGGATATCCTGCATGAGTCTACTCCCCTGACAGAATACCATATTTGTAAAATGTAACAACCGCTTCATAATTTTTTACAACCCATTCATGCAGGATATCACCTACATCTACGTTTTCCCCTACCCATAATTAAATCCAGATTACTCTCATACCCCACGTCACACTGGACAACACCCATATCAAGATGGCCCAGTGCCCTAATACTTACACAACCGGCAAAATTCTGTATTGAAATGGCTGTTCACTGGTTGGTAGGAAAGGAGTTAATTGTTTTAGTCTTCTGGCAATTGACAGGTGCTCAAGATTCCAAAAAAATAAAAAAAATAAAAAAAAAATCACAATTATTATCCTTTGAGATCATCTCAGCAGAGAAGCTGAAGACTGATTTGCATGAAACCTGACTACCTTCCTACCATCAGAAGACCCCTCTGTAGCTGTGACTTCACTGGGGGCGGGGGGAAGAGGAAAGGGAAGAAGTGTGTTCTTAACACAAGTTACCTAACTTGATGTACAATGCTAGTGAAGAGAAAGCAGGTTAGTTTTCATACAAGTGAAAACTACGGCCTGCCCTGTGTTCACTAGGATTCTACATGGAGGTAGCTAACTTGCATTAAGAACACACCCTTCCCCCATGAAGAAAAAGCCTGTATCAAACATTAGGCAATCAGTGAGCTTGAACTGCCTCAACTGTACACATTACGCAAACAAAAGTCTACACTTTCCAGAGCTACCAAACTAGCACCTTTTAGGAATGCTAAATTCACTGAATGTAAACAGAACACAGTGTTTTCCCCATGGTAAAAAGCTAAACATAGAAAGCAAGAACTAAACCAAGGAGCAATTAGCACTCACTTCTCAAAATAAGAATTAGTACTCAAGCTTCCAATGGCCATGTGTGTTTTTCTGCAGTCTTTAGTGATGTTTCCCATTTATGACAACTTTTTCAAGTCCCATCACCACCTCCCTTCCCCAGTGAAGGGCAATCCTGTAATGAAGAACCAGTACATATAAGAAATAAACTCTTAAATATATCCTGTTTATGTCCTACTTAATAATGTGTGAATATCTTGGTGAAGAGATTTCACAGTCAACTGGTACAGAATTATTTAACTGTTCAGTGCATCTTTGAAAAAAAGTTCCTCTTTAGTCATCTTTAAGATTAGAACCTAGCTCAGTAATCTGATTCTTTAACTTCTTATGCTTGAGCACCTTTAAAAACAAAAAGGTTTAAATAATTTAAGCTACATCAAGTATAGAAACTTTTTCCCCCAAGACTGATATGACAGGCTTGCTAATATCATAGAAGTCTATCATCTGAGGCCTGGTCTACAGATTTTGTAGAGGTATACCTATTTCAGTTAGCTGTGTGATATTTTACTATACGGATGTAATTCAAGTGATACAACTTGTGTGTTTAGACAAAGTTTTATGGACAGAACTCCCTTTTTTAGGCTTGTGAGAAAATATCCTGTTTTATAGCTTGCACTGATAGCTGGAACCAAGGATGTCTATATTCCATTATACTTTGTTACCAGTGAAACCTTATGATTTGTGAAAGCTATTGTAGCATTTCCTTTTGCACCAACTCAGAAGTATCTGCTCCTGTAATTACTACACAACAATTGATTTAAAGTGAACTGCAGGTAATGAAAAGATCTAAATCAAAGAAAGATAAACCCTAACACAAACATCTCATTTATATTTTAACTGGACAGAAAAAACTAAATTTATTATCATTCAGACCTTTCTGTGCAAATATCTGTGGCTCTTCTCTCAGATTGGGAGTGCCCTACTTCAGTATCATTTAAGTTGGTAAAAACTTACCATGTAAATAAGCCCTTTTTTTGAAGGTAGGTGTTAAGCAGAGTAGGGGCACCAAAAGAAAAGCATGAAGAAAAGGAAGCCAATAGAGCCATGAACTGGCTGGACAGTGAACTAGAAGACAGAGTTAGGAGGGAGCAGGCTGGTGAAGGAGCAGGTGAAATCTAGAGTTATAGCACTCACAGAACTATTGCTACACCATTTGACCTGAGAATGGCCTTAGCAAAGCAGAAGTAAAGATGGAACATGTCATCAGGAAAGCTGCTATCTTGACAGCTTCATAATGCAGAATGGACTGAACAATATTCAACTCCTATTCAGAAAACAGTGAACAGCAGACTTTGATTAAGTTTAATTTTTAAATTAAACCAAAAAGCTGGGCTAAAGAAGATTTTTCAGAGAAAGGGAATAATGCAAAACAGCAACTACCGTTTCTAAGGTTTTTCATGGAGAAGGCGGAGAAAATCAACCAACAAAAACTTACCTATTTCTGCTGCCCCTTCAGCTACGGTGAGTCAGATAAACTACAATCCACACCCATACCAGCCTCAATTTTAGTTTTGCAAAACAAAATTCAACTGATTAAGTTTTACAAAAAATGGCCACCTCGACCGCTTTTCAGATTCACTTCCACACACATTTTTTATTAAATTATTTGGCTAAGATATTCAATCAAAGGAAGATGGACAGTTCTACCTGCACCAAAATTATTTCAGTTTGTGAGAATACAAGGGAACTACAATGGGGGATTTTCAAGAGACAAAGCAACAGTGTGAACAGTTAGTATGTGCAGAAATGTAGCTACTTCTACAAGTTTCAGAGTGGTAGCCATGTTAGTCTGTATCAGCAGAAAGAACGAGGAGTACTTGTGGCACCTTAGAGACGAACAAATTTATTTGAGCATAAACTTTCGTGGGCTAAAGCCCACTTCATCAGATGCATGCAGTGGAAAATACAGTAGGAAGATACACATACACACACACACACACACACACAGAGAACATGAATTATAACATTCAAAAACCAGTTGGAGAACACTTCAACCTCCCTGGACATTCAAATTACAGACCTAAAAGTCACAATTATTAAACAAAAGAAACTTCAAAAACAGACTCCAACGAGAAGCAGCAGAACTGGAATTAATCTGCAAACTGGACACCATTAAATTAGGCTTGAATAAAGACTGGGAGGGGATGAGTCATTACACTAACTAAAAACTATTTCCCCATGCTAATTTTCCCCCTACAGTTACTCGCACCTTCTTGTCAACTGTTGAAATTGATTATCACTACAAAAGTTTTTTTTCTCCTGCTGATAATAGCCCACCTTAATCGATCGGTCTTGTTAAGAGTTGGTATTGCAACCCCCATTTTTTCCTCACACGCACACAGTAGGAATATTTTATATTATACATATAATATATAAAATCTTCCTACTGTATTTTCCACTGCATGCATCGGATGAAGTGGGCTTTAGCCCACAAAAGCTTATGCTCAAATAAATTTGTTAGTCTCTAAGGTGC
This sequence comes from Chelonia mydas, assembly GCF_015237465.2. NCBI lineage: Eukaryota > Metazoa > Chordata > Testudines > Cheloniidae > Chelonia > Chelonia mydas. The sequence continues at coordinate 88,360,723 of NC_057850.1, read as the reverse complement.
CACAAGTACTCCTCGTTCTTTCTACTTCTGCAAGTTATCTATAGAATAAGTAAACTTAGCAGGATTCAATTTAAATAGACATCTGTAAGTGTCGATTTCAGCTCACGCACTGAAATAAGTGAAAAAAATCCACTGGGAGCAGTCAGCAGCAGCACAACCTCCCCTGCACCTGCAGGGATCAGGTGTTAGCAGCCCTGCAGCTGCACAAGCTCTGTACCATGGCCTGCTCCATCACTCACCAGCTCAGAGTGCATGGGCCATCCTTGGGCAGAAGTCATTCAGCACAGGGTGGCCACTCCTACAGCAGAGGGCTCATCTTCTTTGTCAGGGTCCTTGCAGGACCAGGATACGTTCCTGGTGAAGCTGGCCATAGACCTGAACCAGGATCACCCGGGGGGAGCAAGAGAAAGGGGCCTTTCTAGGAAATTGGGAATCTTCTGGGAATCCATTGACCATACAATCAAAACTGATGTGTTCTGCAATGTCAACATATTTGTGGGACATTTTCCAGCAATACATGCCAGCAGGCAAGGGTGAACATTTTTTAAAAGTCTGTGAGACCAACAATGTGAGCCCATCAGATTTACGTGTGCCCCCTAATCTTTTTCCATCAGTTAAGTTTTCCTGGCTCAAGACAGCAGAATTCATTCATGAGCATTGGGAGAGCGTGCCAGACTCCCTCATTAAAGAGGACGCGGTCACCTCAAAGAAGGCAATGAAACTACATCAGATGATCAAGGACGATGGAAATAAGCAATAACTGTATTGCAAGTTATCTTTTCTTTGTGTATTTTTGGGAAAATCCACAGGGTTCATTTGCAAATGGAAATAAATGCACCATGATACGCTGCTTAACTGAAATTTACAAAAAGAAAAAGGAGTACTTGTGGCACCTTAGAGACTAACAAATTTGAGCATAAGCTTTCGTAAGCTACAGCTCACTTCATCAAATGCAACCGATGAAGTGAGCTGTAGCTCATGAAAGCTTATGCTCAAATAAATTTGTTAATCTCTAAGGTGCCACAAGTACTCCTTTTCTTTTTGCGACTACAGACTAACACGGCTGCTAATCTGAAACCTGACATTTACACGTTGCTCTGGCTGTCGATAATGCCTTAAAAAGACATGGAAGTCTAGATAACAGGCTCCAAAAGGCAATTCCTTTAATCTGGAATGCATCCTTTTGCATCAGAATTTCAAAGAAAACTGAAGGCAGTCATATCCTGCAATGTACCTGACAGACTCTATGGATCAGGATCTCTTTTTTGCCAACTGTAAAGTGTCCGAGTCATTTGTCAAGGCTCAGATGTCACACAATTTAATAACTATGAAAATATTTTGTGTATTTTCCCTTGCGAGAAGAGATCCCGCATGATTTTGATTCGTACGTGATATGGGAAGCACCATACGATGACAGTGTAACAGCACTTGAATATTGAAGAAGGGAAACTCAGTCATTGCTTCTCATGTCCAGTGTGGCATTACATCCACTTGTAGTGCCATTAATGTCAGCATCTGTGGAAAGATCAGTCTGTTCAGAAAAGTTTAAGACAAACATTGCATGTGCTTCTCCGAAGACCAATTTGGGCAGCTCAACGGTTTATACTACAATAAGGACAAACTCAAATTTAAAGAGCTTTCAAAATCTGGCATCATCTCCTGGCTCTAGCAAAATAATAAAATAATAATAATAAATAATACCCGTTTGGGGGTTAGGGGGAGCCCAAGATTCTCAGCCCCCAACCTCCTCGCTGTGGGAGTGGGAAAAATTCTGTGATTTAGACAGTTTTAGGCTTGTTACAAAAAATAAAGCTTTAACTTTTGATTCTCAATATCTAGCTTCATTAAATAAATTATTGCCTGAACCCTACCTTAGTTTTCTACAACTGTGAAAATTAAAACTAAAACAATAAATGCTTAAAACCCATGATTTTGGGCTACTGAAGAATTTTAAAAGTATTTACAAATAAGTCTATACTATCCACCAAAAGTCTAAAAAAAATTTTAAAATAAAAATTCTGTCAAGCTTAAAAACAAGTAATGCCCACATTTCATTGGATCTGATCCAACAAGCTCTGCACAAATCACTGAAAATTTCCAGTTTTAGCTGATTAGAGTATCTACTAAAACCAATAGTTTGGCACCATTTTCTTTTAGAGTTAGTGCATTGTACTGTTTCATTTTATGTTATGAAGACAATCCGTGTCTTTGTGAGACACATTACAATATTAATATAATAGTGACAGCCACAGCTAATGAGCGTGAATATTGCACACATTTTATGTCCAAGTACTTTTGCTGTACTCAGTCAGCAAACTGAACACATCAAGACATTTCTACAAAGATTTGAAATTTTCCTCAATAAATTCATTTTCCAACGTACCTATACTAAATACATTATATTCTGTGATGCCCAAAAGCTCCAGATTTACAAAATGCATATGAATGAACAAGTTATTCCTTTGTCTACATATTCTCAGTGTGTCCTGTCTTCTCTATGAGGTCTTTTAGGTTGTAAATTCTTTAGGGAAGGAAAACTGTTTTTTGTAGTACTAATCTGGGGAGTTCCATATCACTTTATGGATTTCTTTGAGGAAATACTATTCCACCTTATCACTAGGTTTCAAACTGCAAATTTCTACTAATCGTTTACAGTTTATGTCGAAGCCTCTGCCTCACTAACCCAACATTGTCACTTCCAACCTCTGAGTTAAAAAATACTCACTCACTCCAATATATTTTGGGACTTTGGCTGACATATCCTGTAACAAATCATAAAACACATCTTTTTCCTCATCTGGCTTTCTTCCTGGTACATAGCACTGTATGACAGAGTTTGGGGAAAAAAACCTCTAGTCTGAAAATGAGCTCTAATAATTCTTTCTTTGACTGATTCCCACTCAGTCAGTGCACTTGCTCTGCTTCATCTGACATCAGGATTGCTATGCCACCTTCATGTCTACCATCCCCATTCCTGGAGCAGATGATATGGGCAATGACCATATCTTCAATTTTGTGAGGGTGAAGTTAAAAAGAGGATGAAGAAGGTTAAAAGAAGACAGACCATCAACAGTGCACAACTAAAAGATCCAAACACAACAAGGATGCAACATGACTTCTATGACAAGTTAATATGGATACCATCAGAAAAAGAGGGCAAACTAGAGAAACATTACACTGAAGAACAGAGAAAGCAGCCAAATCCATCAACATGACACTCAGAAGCCTGAACTGACCAGCACAAGACTGAAATGGACATATACCTGGGGGTGCAGGAGGATAATGAAGGGGGAAAAAGCAAAACCCTGACATTTATCTTGTGTAATTCCAAGCACATCACAAGGATGTAAGCAATAGTAATAGCCAAGTGTATCCCATTTTTAAAATGGGACAAGAAATAGCAAGCCCATAGCAGGTTCAACGTTTCCAGTCAGACACTTACAACAGCATACGCCTGCATTTTGTAGCGCAAATGTCCAACAGTTGAAGAAAAAAAAAATCAACTTCACTCACCACTGATTGTGTGTAGTGGATTTTTGAAGCCTCTGACATGTAGGAATGTGATATTCTAGAACACTTTTGAAGTCTAGTCAGTCACCACTCCTGTTGCAAAAAATCTATTTTACATTGCAAGTATCTTAATGCCGCACATCTGATATTCACTGACCTTTCTTAAAGAAATGTACATTGTAAAGCTACTGCATTCTAACTCCAAATTCCATTGAAGCCTATTATAAACTCACTTCTAAGGTCACAGAAAGACTGGGTCTCCATAACTGGAAGGGTGATGTTGCAGCAGAGTTGTTTAACACCTTGTGCAAAATTCACCCCACCTTTTAAAGAAGGCAGGGGGAAGCAAATTGTTCCATATTATACTATTGCTCCAAAGGACAAGATTCTATGGTCTATGCCTTCTGCAATGTATTACAGACTTCATTCTTCCTACTGGAAAAACCTTATTATCCTATCAAAATGTGTCAGAAATGAGATATGGAATATATCACCAAAGATTTTCCCTTTGAAGGTTACAATAGAAACGCTATGCACAGAGAATCGTGTTCTGATTTATTGTCACTGCAAATATTCTCAAGCTTGTTGCTTATCTCCACTGTGTGTACTAAACCATACCATGAATGGAATGTTTTCCTTCCTCACAGTTTTAAGAGGCCAGTTGGACAATGATCTTGGATATGTTTCTCAGAAGAGCTGTTTCCTTCTTAGGAGAGACATTATCAACTTAACCGCCCCCAAACATGTCTAAAAGTTTCATATCTGCTATAAATTTCAATACGCAATAGAACTAGAATTGAAAGAAGTTACCAAAACATGCCCTATTTTCCCCCAATTTGTTTACTTCATGTATTTAAACCAGCTTCACTATTCCCATGTATAAATTATAAAACATCAACCAGGTAAGAGAAAAAGCCTGAGAATTAAAAAACAAAACACAAAATCAAAAATAAGTTATTTAGAGTGCTCTGGCCATAACTGGAATTTTTGGTGAATTTAAAAACATTTATGTTGATAGTCATTTTGAGGTGTAGTTAAGGAGACGATCAAACATTTATACTGGAAGATATTACCTAACATCATGCCTTGATGTTCTTACATTCAAAGATGGGGTCTTGTCTTTTGATGGTTTGCATGCAAAGACCAAACATCACACAGGCAGACACAAAAAATGCTGAGAACAGAAATACAGAATTTATTTAATACTGCCTATCAGTTCTGATCCCACTCTTTGAAGCCCCATACAAACAATGAATTATCTCTGCTTAGACATTCTGCTTAATGCAGTGTATTAAGTATCTTAAATCCCTGACCTTGTAACTTTAGTCTTATGTGCAGAAGCAGCATAAAAAGGATTTTAACATATACATGTGCAATATTAAAAGAATATTAATCACTGCTAATCAACTTGCTTTGCAATGATATTTTTACAGATTTTACCCTTCATTGCCCTGTTTTCAACTGAGAAAATATAAGAACAAAGTAGAAGACATGGTAGATGGTAAATATTAGATTGTCTCAAGTAATTGCTCTACAAAGGCCAAATTCATTCCTGATCTAGAGCAATTGAGGGAAATAAGTGGGATTTACACCAGAACTGAATTTAGCCTCAACTTCCTACTTCCCTTCCCTACCCTGTGTGTTATTTGGGATTTTTTTGGGGGGTGGGGGTGGGGAGGGGGGATGAAGGCTAAGCCTCTTATTGTCTTAAGAAATAACTTTTGTTCTAACAATTTCCTTTGGGCACTAAGGTAAAACTCATAATGCTGAATCACAAAATTCAATCTCATAATGCTGCAACAAACAATTACAGGTCATGAGACAGAAAACAAGCTTGTGACTGACAGAGACCTTCTGTCTGTGGAATTAAAAGATATACTGCCTGGTACTATTGTTCTATCAAACGAAGTATCTACAGCATTTTTAAAATTAAAAAAAAAAAAATCAAGTAATTCGAAGCTGAAAATTCTATTTACTGCAAAGGAGGATTGTTTGCTTTATTTTAAAAAATGTTAATGAAGTATATTCTCTCCTTGATATAGAATCCTGTATGCTAAGAGAAGGGGACTGAAATTTTAAAATTCTAGTCCTGACCCTGTCACCACCTGCAGTGTGATCTTGGTTAAGAAGCATTTGTTCTGTGTCTCAGTTTACTCAGGTTTAAAACGGAGTCAATATGTTTGGAGCACGAAAAATACATTCATCCTGTAGAAAGTGACAATTTCTTCAGTTGTTTGTTTCTTTTTAAAGAATACTTATTTCTTTATAGGTGGAAATCAAGCTTTCTAAATGTTAAATGATGCAATGCTAACTTCAGCTGACTTCAGACAGCTCAAGTGCCTCTGCTCAGGACTTCAGCATCAATAGAAGGAAGTTAGCAAAACTGGTGAGTCTCATTGCTGCTACTCAGAACCTTGGGACAGCAGAGCTGCTGAAGAGAATCATTTCACTGTCATTCTGCTGCTCGATAAAGCAATGATCAGCAGCAGAGGCAAACAAATAGAATATTCACAGGCATATATCACCAAAATAAGGTTGAGGGAAAGACTGAGAAAAGATATCTTATGCCATTGCAGTCAGGAGGTTCTGAATTTTAGGGAAGAGGAAAAGATTATTATTCCTTCCTTACACCACCCACATGATGCATCGAGTTGTTCCTTATCAGCCTAATGATTTGGTGCCTGATAAACTTGAACCAAATAATAAAAATTTCAGCACTTCCTCTTTCCCACAAGCTGGCCCGGGTGCTGAGTTTCTCACCAGAGAATTGCCCTGAAAGCTCACTTTACTTATCTTTTGTATCAATTTAAGTCTAGAAGTTGTATGATAAATTTCTATAAAGCTCCCTCAAAAATGTGGGGCAGTTTAATTTATGAAGTGTGATGCTAGAATGAAAAAGGCACTATGGAGTATTACAAAAACATTACAATTATTTGGACACATCTAGAAGGAAAAATATATGCACGATTGAAATACCACATGAGGGCCTCTATTAGAGAGGGGGAAAGTTTTAAAACATTGTTAAAAAAAAAAAAAATCAGCACTCTTCTCCTGAATCATTCTTCTATAACTTGTAAGCTTTATGTAAATTTAAATTTACATCCTAAACACCACCTTAAATATTTTAAACCCACTTTACAGTCTTAGCTACTGAAAACTATACAAAAAGCAATACAATAGGGCATCAGATTTTCATGCTAACTTGTCTATTTTGACATTTTTAGGAAATTACTTATGCAGAGGTCTGAATCCATAGCATACGCTGCTGATTATAGGGTCTGTCTCTTCAGAGCAGATACTGCTCCCTTCCACATGCACTAAGAGTGGAGAAGACTTAAAAAAAAAAATTATAACATTTTTAAAAAGAAAAACAGGCCAAAGAAAAGTTTGAGATAGGTTAATAATTAGGCAAGGGTTGAGTACAAGTAATCAGTGGCCAAAAGCAAAAGAGAAACTAACAACAGTTAGATCAAGAATCAGTTTGAGTAGCTTACACAAAGTAATTAAAAAGAAACTAAAATCATGTGCACCTATCACTGTCCTGAGCACACTACTTATTGGTTTTTTTTGTTTGTTTGTTTGTTTTAAAATCCTTAATGTGGGTCTTCCTGTTAGGCTGTAAGCTCTTCAGGACAAGGACCACCACCCCTTCTCCTCTGTTTGTATAGCACTTAGCATAATCTCGTAAAGCACAGCATTTGGTAAGCTGTGAGAATGACATGAAAGATTTGGTTGTTTTAAAAGCCATCTGCTTTAATATGATGGTAAAATACATAACAGATTTTTAACTTAGGAAATTCTGTTCCTGACACTTGTACATTCAGGCCTACATTATAATTGCCTACATACAATGGGTCTTGAATCTATCAGCACAAAACAATAAGATAATTGGTCTAATAACACAACATGCAGTGCTCTACCAACAAGAATGTGTGATTAATATTCCACAGAATGTCAGACATGATGCTCCAATTAATCCAGTTACAGCACATGCTATCACTTTCTAGCAGTACAGAAGTTTATAACAAGCACAACAATACAGTCAGAGATTTTTTTAAGCAGGCATGTACCAAAGGGGCCAACTTCTGGCTTAACAATGAGAGTCCACACCTATATTTGCACTGAAGAAGAGGACGGACAATTACAGATTTTAAAAACAGATCTTTTTTAAATTAAAAAAAAATTTCATGGTTTGTCTTTAAAAAGAAGTTCAAAATTTAATTTGAAATTATGACAATGTTAAGATATAAACTTAGTTTAATCATTTAATTAAAAAATACTGCATCTATAACCCCCATCCAAATTTTAATGAGTTAAAGAGTGCTGCTTTTTTAATTATGTACAGAATCGAGGGGAAATATCTTTAACTTCTGGGGTTAACTCAAGCTTTATAAAGATATCACAGTGTCAGGTACTGCATTAAATAAACATCTATATTATTTTATTTTGAGTCTTTACAACTGAGTCAATACTGGTATTTACAATTTTTTTCCCAACTGTAACAGCTTTCCGTTTCTCTTGTGCAGAAAAGCTTTTCTTTTGATTACTTGGTTTCAGTTTAGCTAACAGGTGCTAAGAAAACATGTTTGTCATTTGGATTAGTTTCCTTCAAAGTTGAGGAATGAATTCAGAGTTGAAAAACCAGGAAAGCTTGTTTTTGTTCTTCCAATATATGAATAAAAACTGGATGGGAGACGATGACAGTTACTAATCAGTTAGCCAGGGTCTAACTCATTGCCATATTCAGGGTCAGGAAGGAATTTTCTCCCAGATCAGATGGGCAGAGACCTCAGTGTTTCCGCTTTTCTCTGCCGCATGGGGCCTGGGTCACTTCCTGGTTTGAACAGGAGTGCAGGCTTATCTACACAGATGCTACCTACATGGACGAGAGGGTTCTCTGTTTAGAGTTGCCAACCCTCCAGCATTGTCCTGGAGTCTCCAGGAATTAATGATTAATCTTTAATGAAAGATTGTCATGTGATGAAACCTCCAGGAATACCCCCAACCAAAACTGGCAACCCTATCCCCCATCAGCATAAGTAATCCACTTCCTGAGACAGTAGCTAGGTCAACAAGAGAATTTTCCTGTCAACCTAGCGCTGTGTACACTGGGGGCTAGGTTGGTTTAATTGTGTCGCTCAGGCGTGTGGATTTTTTCCCACACCCCTGAGCGATGTAGTTATACCAACCTAATTTTATAGTGTAGACTGGGCCAAAGTGGTAGATTCTCTGTAACCTGAAGTCTTTAAATCAAGATTTGAGGACTTCAGTAACTTAGCCAGAGGTTCTGTGATCTGCAGGAGATCAGACTAGATGATCACGATGGTCCCTTGCAGCTCTCAAGTCTATTAGTAGAGCCCTGCGTGGATGCAAAAACTGTATATGCATCTGATCTGCAAACATGGTCTGTGGATATCCATGGATATAAAGCAGATATCCACAGATTTGCGTCTATCTATGAGTCTATGAGATTTTAAAAAGGTATTTAGGTGCCCAAAAATATAGACTGGATGGCTAACTCTCAACTCTGATTTCACTAAAAGAAAAAAAGAGTACTTGTGGCACCTTAGAAACTAACCAATTTATTTGAGCATAAGCTTTCGTGAGCTACAGCTCACTGCATCCAATGAAGTGATCTGTAGCTCACGAAAGCTTATGCTCAGATAAATTTGTTAGTCTCTAAGGTGCCACAAGTACTCCTTTTCTTTTTGCAAATACAGACTAACACGGCTGCTACTCCAAAATCTGATTTCACTGAGAGTTAGGCAGCTAACCTATTTAAGCATTTCTGAAAATCCCACAAGGCATCTATCCGTATCTTTGGACGCCTAAATACCTTTGAAAACCTGGCCCATGGTGACCAGAAACAATCCATCAATTCAATATCTATGTCAGTACTATTGCTTAATCAGTTTTAAACACAAAATGTGTTTTCATCAACTTTATTTTCTTGTCTATCCAGCACATTTATTGTAGTTTTATGTAACTGAAAAAATCCAACGTTAAAATGCTGCTTTTGTACATTTTTAATTGGATGAAAATTGGAATTCAAATACAGCTTAACACCCATAAAAATCATTGCCTAGTAAAAAAAGTAAAAATTGATAACCTGAATAAATCTAAGTAAAGCTACATAATTGTTTTAATAAATGTGTATAGATATAATGTATTTTCCTGGAAAGTAAAAAGTACCACCATCTTTATTGTAAAGACCATATTTGGTTGTAAATCAACATGTAATGATCATTATGCCAACCAAACAGAATGAACTTAATTTAGGAAAACAGCTAGGAAGTACAAATGCAAAACAAGATTAAAAGCAAGTATTTAAATCGACGTTTCAGCTTGATTAAAAAAAAAAAATCTGTGATTTAAATCAATCCACTTTAGCAAAAAACAAAAAACAACAAAAAACAAAAAACAAGAGGTGTAATTACAACTGTTATTTTAGTGGAACTGTGTGTGTCAATAACCCCTGAGAACAATGGTGTGGGTGAGAACTCACAGCCTTCAATTCTCCATTAATGAAGTAGAAATGGAGAGCAAAAGAGATTCTGTGACTAAATAACTCAATAAACATGCACAAATGACTAATGGTACATAAAAGAATCAAATTTGAAGTTCTATTTATAAGTTACTTTATTCAGTTACCAATCATAACATGCCCAATTTATAATAAAATTGACATCACATGATGTGTCAGAAATTTTATACAAGAACATCTTCATAGAGTCATAAAGTTTAAGGGCAGAATGGACCACCAGATAATCAAATCTGACCTCAGGTACATTATAGGCCACTAAACCTTGCACAGCCATCCCTGCAGTAAGCCCAGCAATCAGAATTAGATCAGAGTATTATAAATCCCAGGAGACAAGCTATTATGTGCCACAGGCAAAGAACAAAAAGAACTGAGGTGCACCAATGCATGAGCCCTCCACAATGGCAGGACATTAATTTGGAGAGATATGCCCTGATGATCCTATCCCTACCCCACGATCCCAACACAGTTTCAGAATTATACATTACAGTTTAAACTATTAAAAATGCTGATGAGTTTATCTCCTGAAAGCCTCAAGGTGGCCATGAATTTTTCACATGATAAAGATGTTAAAGAAAGAAAAAACAACCCACCAACACATACAAGATTTGCAATTAGAAAAAAAAAATTTAAACATACACATTTAAGACTTTCAGCAATCATAATTTATATATCCAATGACAGAAGTCTCTGACTGGTTTCAGTTAATTTCTTCTATTTAAGGATTATTGCACAAAATAGGGCTGCATGCCTCTAGTGAAAAATGTACATACAAAAATAATAAATGTTTATGTATTGTTCTGAATATGTGAAGAGTTATATAAAACAAAGTTTTTATTTATTTTATTCAAGTTCAGTTTGGCAAGTGACTTATCTCTCACACCTTTTTTCATTTTTGAATGATAGTGACCCCTTAAAAAGTAATTAATGTAAACCCTGATCTTGCAGCTGGTTCCAGCTCCATGATCCCTTGCATTTATGTAGAGGAACATGGGGTTCACAGATGTGAACCTCATTAAAGGACTCAGGAATTAATGTTAAAAAGAGATACCTAGTGCATTTGTTCAGAATTATCAAGAAAAAAAAAACACCTTGCTATTATCTCTAAGAAGCTTAAACAATTTTCAGACTTTTTCTAAAACAATACATGATTACTATAAATGAAAGAATAGGGGAATATATTTCTCTATTTTGTTAGTTTCCCATGTGTATCTGACAGAACTTTGTATCTAGCCACTGTCAGGGTGTCTCTTGTATAGGCCATTTCCTTTTTATGTTGATCTTTCACACAGCAGAAGAGAGTATTTTTTTTAAAATAGGAAAAGGTGAATGTAAAAGCAAGCATCTTGGTGAGGGGACTTCAGGGGCAGGAAAAGATATATAGCTATTTTAAAGTAGGCCATATTTCAAGTTGATAGTGTCCTTTAATAAAAAAGGATTTTCTATCCACACAACAATATACAAGGAAAGACGTTACGATGTATCAGACAGAGCTTGAACAATATACTTGATATACCTGAAAAAATGAACTGCAAAAGAGGAGAAAAGAGTGTTTTGCTGGTTACTGTTTCTTTAGTAGAGACTTTTTAGAAAGGTGGTTTTTTTCAAGTTATTAATTTAGACATATAAGCTGTTCTCACTTATTCTTTGCTACAGAACCTGACTAGCGATAGCAACACAAGGCTCCTGCAGCTTTACCTGTCCCAAATGAGGGACAAGACAATGCCAATTTCTTAGGCCCAGATCCTAAAAGACTTACATACATGCTAAACTTTACATGCTGCAAGTAGTCCCCTTGACTACAGTAGGGCATCACAGTGCATACAGTTAAGCACATGCTTAAATCTTTGCTAGTTTGGGGCCTATGACAGCAACACACCATCCCCCCTTCCCTAACCTGAGAACAGGAAGAGCTGCAGATTAGACTGCAATTACTACTGAAGTTTTTGAAGTGCTGAGCTAATATTTTTAGTATAGGTAGCAGTTTAGTGGGTGGGAGGAAGAGAAAAAAAAATTGTATCCTTCTTAAAGAGCTTTTGTTTCTCTGGTTTACTATTTTATTGCCTCCACATTACAGACCACACACTCACTCCACTTATTCACCAGCAACCTTTTATTCAAAAATGGCTTTTTAGAGGCAGGCCACTGCTTCTTCTGTCCACATTGGTATCAACCACACTGTTTTACAGATCAGAAAAAAAAAATCAATTTATCTTAATAGGATATAAATTTTAAAGCTCAAGCATTGAAGTTGAACAGGTGAAGCGTGTGGTAAGGGCCACTTTTATTTTGATATAGGAGTATTGTATTCCAAACAGTAGGAATTTCCCCCCATAATTACCAGCTGTGCTATATATATTACAAACTTCCAGACAATAACCAAGTCTGTAGTTTATTTTTAGAATTTGAGTGATACTGTTCTGGCAAACATCAACTACACCTTAACATAAGGAAGTATCTTGGAGACTGCCATATTGCATTATTTATACAGCTGTACAGTAACTGATTCCTTCATTTGACTTTAAAGGGCTGGGGGAACAAAACAAATATACCTATCCACTCTGTAATGCATGTAGAGATCCAAGCCAACACATATCTGTACCAAAAAACAACACACCCAGTGTTTCAACACTAACAGAAATTAGAAATTTGTGGTCATGCTCAGGCAGCACCCAAACCCCTTTCCTTGGGCCATTTAAATTAAAAAAAAAAAAAAAAAAAACAAACAAACAAACAAAACACCACAAGAAAAACCCAACAATAAACCCCCCCCTGCAGTCTGACTATTCAATTTCCTGTGGGAAATTAGATTGTATTAGATACATTTACAGTATAAAAACCACAGGGGTATTAGCTGGGATTAAGCCTCTAGAGAAGTCTATTAACTAATCTCTGTAAAGAGCAAATAGCAAGCAGCACATAGTATTTCCGAAAATACAAGTCACCTTGCAGGGTTGTATTTTGTTTTGTTTTGTGGGGTTTTCGCCCCCCCCCCCCCCACCGAAAATAGGTAGTTGAACCACTATCCTTGGAATAAGTATATGTTGAGGATATACATACCCATACCGAATTACTTTCCCTCATATGCCCTAGTCCTTCCCTAAAATAACCAGTCCATTATTTCCTAGCATTTCAACAGTCAGCCCATTACGAGCTACAAGCCCGTACTACCACTTCCTATTAAGCCATCCGTGGTTCCACACAGTAGCAAAGAGGCGGCTCTTTGACAGATCACATTCTTTATTCAAAGCCATTTTCGTCTTTCTTGTATCTGATTTTCGAATTCCTGAGATGCCAGCACAAGCGCCGTTTACTTTTCGGCTAGACAACACAGACACACACACCGCATACCACGCACACCTCCTCCTCCCAGCTGAAAATGAAGCCTGCTCGCTCCCGTCTCCACATCACTTCTGCTTTGCTGCCTGGGTGGAGCAGCTCGCCTTTTATAGGGCTAGTTACAAATCGCATTCTCCATTGCAAAACCATTTCCAGATCCCGGGAGGAGGTGGGACACAGGGAAGGAGCACAAAAGGTGGAAACCTGGCTGGGGGAGAGAGAAAGGGGGCCAGGAACCTGGGGGGGGGGGGATGGGAGAAGGAAGAAGGAAGAAGGGAGACAGAGGGGGAAGCAGAGCTGTGGAGAGAAGAGAAGACAGGGGGAGAGGAAGGAGAAGGACGAGACAAAGGAGGGACTATGGGGGACGCCAGAAGGGCTGGCTGGGAGCCCGGCTGGGCACCTGCCGGCCGGGGGCGGCCCGGCTCCCCCTCGCACACGTACCCAGCAGCAGCAGCCGGTGCGTTTGCTTGTACTCCCGCTTCTGCTCCTTCAGCACCCGGTCGATGCTCTTGCTGACTTTCCTCGCCTCCTTCTCCGCCTCCCGCTCCTCCAGGCGAAGCTTCTCCCAGGGTCTCTGCAGCGCGGCCGGCTGAGGCGGCTGCCGGGGCTGTTTGCCGCCGCTGCCGGGTTTGGCCAGCGGCGGCTGCTCCGGGGCCGCCCCGTTGCCGCCTCCGTTCTGCAGCAGCAGCAGCGGCGGCGGCGGCCCGTCCGCCTCTCCCCGGAGCTTGTCTGCAGGGTGGAGCGAGCCCCCGGCCCCCGGCTGCCCGCAGCAGCTGCCTCCCCGCAGGGCCCCGAGCGGCTGCGGCTGGGGGGCCGTGTGCTCGGCGGGCTGCTCGGGCTCCGAAGCGGCGCTGGAGATGGAGCCGCCTCCGCCGGGGTCCCCGAAGAGCCGCGGGCGCAGACTGTAGCAGAGCCCCATGGCTCGGTCCCCCTCCCGGGGACGGGCTCTAGCGCGGCGGGGCTGGGCTGGCCTCAGCGCTCGCCGCTGGCCCTGCGCTGCCGGGGTCCGGGCGGGGAGGGGGCGGCGGGGAACCCCTCACGGCCCCGTCGGGCCATCTTGCATTTTCCTCTCCGACTCCAGGCGGCTCCTCTGCTCAGATCACCTGACACGGAGCTGCCACTGCTGCCGCGTCCACCTTACCGTAAATACCCCAGCGCAACCCCACCGCGCAGGCACAGAGCGGCGGGGAGGGGAGGCCTGACAGGCTCACAGCCATCCCCTCCCACAGACCCTGACAGCTATCCCCTCGCACGTCACAGCCCTCACCGGCTGCCCCCCCCCCCCCCCCCCCACACGCCGCCCGCTCCTCCCTGCTCAGAGCTGTCTTCTCAGCCCCCCCGGACTGTGTTATCGCGCATCCCTTCCCTCACACACACAGCCCCCCACCCCCTTCCCCTATTCCGGACAGAGACACCCTCTGTAAACTTCCTCCTCAGACTTATCCCCCTTCTTCCTTTATACACGCACCCCTCACCCCTTCCCTTACACCCAGACACCCTCCATGAACTTCCTCCCCTTCCTCCTTTATACACGCACCCCTCACCCCTTCCTGTACACCCAGACACCCTCCCTGAACTTCCTCTCCTTCCTCCTTTGTACACGCACCCCTCACCACTTCCCTTACGCCAGACACTCTGTAAACTTCCTCCTCAGACTTATCCCCCTTCCTCCTTTATACATGCAACCCTCACCCCTTCCCCGTACACGCAGACACCCTCCATAAACTTCCTCCCCAACCCCCCTTCATCACTTACACACCCAGCCACCCCCTCATCCCCACCAGCCATCCCCCTCAAACCTCCTCCCTTATCCAAACACACAACCACCAGCCTACCTTTTGTCACAACACTTTCTCCTACCCACTCATATATACAACCCCCGTCAGTCGCTTACGCCTCCCAACTTCCTAAACACTCAAAAACCTGCATAAAAACAGGCCTTCCCATCCCACACACCGAGCTCTGCCCCCCAACAGCTGCCTAATGAGGTAAAGCCGTTAGAGGGGCTGGTTGAGGCATGAACCATTTTACCCTTAACAAAGGATAGAATGATCACCCACATACACTCATTCATACAATCCCCTCATACAGCCACAAGCCGCCCATCTCCATACTCTCAAGTTCCCATACACTAAAACAAAACCTCCAATCATATACATGCTCAGCTTCCCCCTTCACACAGAGTAATTCTGCAGAGGGACTTCAGACCTGGTGGTGTTAGAAAATAATGGAGAAAATATCTATTCAGATTTGTCCTCTCTCTTGCTCTGTACCCAAATGTTAATTGTAGTACTCTACTACAACTCATACTGCTTCGATTGCTGAATAGAGATGGATGGCACTGAAAGGCAGGCTGTGTCATGTTGAACGATAAGGGTGGCTGTACACATAAGAAATCTTGGACAAAGACTACTTTGTCTTCTCACTTAATGTTACAAGTATGTCAGATATGCTTTAGCCCAGCTTCTTCCACTCTGTGCATCCTCCACATCTCAATTTTCTACTGTAATATTTAGTGAAATTTTCAATCTGCCTATTAAGAGACCTGTTTGTGTGGGGTAAGGAATGTTTCTAAATTGCAACACTAATGACATAGGTAGAATTCTTAAAATATAAGTTTTATAACTATTTTATGTTAGTTTTAAGAAATATAAGTTTGATATTTATAGTATCAAATAGGATCTCTCGATTTGTTAATGTCTGCAATATAATAGTAATGATTCTCTATACCAGTTAATAACATTTCTCTAGACTTTTTAGTAACCTTGCAGCAGCATGTCAATTTCTTGTCATGTAATATTTTCCCTGACCAATAATATATGAACAGACAACTCTATTTATAGCCTATTTTATTAAGAAGTGGATGAAGCTAGTGTCTCTGTATTCCTTAGTGATGAGACCAAGTTGGCAACAGTTTTTGGATAAGAGAAAGGGAGTTGTATTTATGAAAGATCTTTCCATGTCCAACAATTTAATTAACATCCCTATCAATATATATTTGGGAAGCATTTATAGTCTTGCATTATCTTTCACTGGGAAAAGACAACATGCTGCCATGAAAGAACTAGATCCTTGTAAAACTGAGAATTAACGATTCCATCCAGCACTATACAAACAGAATTTTGCCACTGACTCCATAGTAATAGGATCAGGCCATTGTAGACATTTGGCTGTAATCCCACTCACAGTATTTATCCTTGCACCAAATGAGAACATCTGCCTTATCACCTTGGAATGGAGTGCACTAGTTGCTGTTTCTGTTAAAAATTCTTAATATTTCACCTTTATTATGTAGTTCTTTCTTGCAACTGGTTTCTACAGTACATGACCAACTATATATCAACAACAGGAATTACTTCACCCAGCACTGAAATGCAAGTATATCTAAACTGGAAATCAGTAGGTGTTTTAACAGTCCATAACAGTACACCATATTTTAGGACATAAAGTGAATAGTGTTCCAAGTTGAAATTACAGGGGGAATTTCAGTGAGCAGACTGTAATTATCCAACATGGAATCTGGCTAGTTGGGAGTAAGACCCCTATACTCGCGAGTGTTATTATATGTTCAATGACCACAGCTTGCCAGTGCATTGGTTTTGTGTCTCCTCCAAAAGATAGAAGAGGGAATTTATAGAAAAAAATACTATTTCTTTTTTATATCTATTTAAATTAAGGGCCCAAATTAAGGAAGAAAGATACCATTTGAGGGTCCACTTCTTAATTCTTGACTTCACTAAAGCTGACATAACTATCACATGCTTAAAGTTAAGTACATACAAAAATATTTGCATGATTAAAGGCTTACTTTTCAAATATGAAAGGAAATTCCAGAATCTAGTAAAATTACTCCTTGCATTTGCCCACCAAAATGTCCCCTTGGCCTAGGATGAATATGTGCAGATCCATTTTCTAGGTGGAGTAAGTGAAGATCAGAGCATTTAAGTGATTGGACAATTGGAAAAAGACAAATATAGTGCCCATCTTTAAAAAAGGGAAGAAGGAGAATCTGGCTTCACCTCAGGCCCCGGAAAAATCATGTAGCAGGTCCTCAAGGAATCCATTTTGAAACACTTGGAGGAGAGGAAGGTGATCAGGAACGGTCAACATGGTTTCACCAAGGGCAAGTCATGCCTGATCAACCTGAGTGCCTTCTATGATGAAATAACTGTCTATGGGGAAAGCGGTGGACGTGATATACCTTGACTTTAGCAATGCTTTTGATACGGTCTCCCATAGTATTCTTGTCAGCAAGTTAAAGTAAAGTAGTATGGATTGGCTATATTGTCGGGCTCAATGGGTAGTGATCAATGGTTCAATGTCTAGTTGGCAGCTGGTATCAAGCGGAGTGCCCCGGGGTCGGTCCTGGGGCCGGTTTTATTCAACATCTTCATTAATGATCTGGATGATGGGATGGATTGCACCCTCAGCAAGTTCGTGGATGACACTAACAGGGGGGAGAGGTAGATAAACTGGAGGGTAGGGATAGAGTCCAGAGTGACCTAAACAAATTGGAGGATTGGGCCAAAAGAAATCTGATGGGGTTCAACAAGGACAAGTGCAGAGTCCTGCACTTAGGAAGGCAGAATCCCATGCACCGCTACAGGCTGGGGACCAACTGGCTAAGCAGTAGTTCTACAGAAAAGGACCTGGGGATTACCATAGATGAGAAACTGGATATGAGTCAACAGTGTGCCCTTATTGCCAAGAAGGCTAACAGAATATTGGGCTACATTAGTGGGAGCTTTGCCAACAGATTGAGGGAAGTGATCATTTCCCTCTATTCGGCACTGGTGAGGCCACATCTGGAGTATTGCGTCCAGTTTGCCCCCCCCGAAAGGATGCAGACAAACTGGAGATAGTCCAGTGGAGGGCAACAAAAACTATTAGGGTGCCGGCGCACATGATTTATGAGGAGAGGCTGAGGGAACTGGGATTATTTAGTCTGCAGAAGAGAAGAGTGAGGGGGGATTTGATAGTAGCCTTCAACTACCTGAAGGGTGGTTCCAAAGAGGATGGAGCTAGGCTGTTCTCAGTGGTGGCAGATGACAGAATAAGGAGCAATGGTCTCAAGTTGCAGTAGGGGTGGTCTAGGTTGGATATTAGGAAAAATTATTTCACTAAGAGGGTGGTGAAGCACTGGAATGGGTTACGTAGGGAGGTGGTGGAATCTCCATCCTTAGAGGTTTTTAAAGCCTGGCTTGAGAAAGCCCTGGCTGGGATGATTTAGTTGGGGCTGGTCCTGCTTTCAGCAGGGGGTTGGATTAGATGACCTCCTGAGGTCTCTTCCAACCCTAATCTTTTATGATTCTATGATTTTCTAAAGGTTATAGAGGAAGCCTGTGGCTGTGCTAGGAACAGAACTCTGAGTTTTGAGGTAGTGGACCCCAATACCTCTCATATAAACTATAAAATGGGGAGAATAATGTTTACCCACCTTAGTAAAACACTTTGAAAAATACAAGTAGGGACAAGCATTCTTCTTCCTGCATTAATCTCATCAAATGAGGTCCACTCTACAGGTTCTCTCCCTCCAAAGTGCTCTGTTCAATGCCATATGCTCTATCCAGTCACATGCTCACGTCTTCCTTTATGACATCCCATCACTTATTCTTGGGTCAGTCTTTCTCACTCTCTTTTTTCCCTTCAATCTTGATTTGTTGGACTCTCATACCCACACAGTCATCAGGAGTGCCCTTTACATAATCAAACCTTCTGAGCCTTTACTTCCTCATTTTTCCATTTATGAGTAAGGCTACGTTTTAGTCACGGGTATTTTTAGTAAAAGTCATGAACAGGTCATGGGCAGTAAACAAAAATTCACGCCCATGACTTTTACTATACACCTCTAACTAAAACTTGGGCCAGGGGGCCACGGGTGCTCTAGGGGGGCGGGCTGGAACCCCTGCTGGTACTGCAGAGGGCGGTGTGTGCCCCAGGACTGCTGCTGGTGCAGGGGGCTTGGGTGGTAGCACGCAGCCTGGGACCCCTGCTGGTGCTGGGGGGGGAGGGTTGGCGGGGCTGGCAGGCTCTCTACCTGGCTCCGACCAGCATGTCCCTACAGTTCCTAGGAGAGGGGGGTTCCACGTATTGCTCCCGTCACAATCGCCAGCTCCGCAGCTCCTATTGGCCAGGAACCACAGCCAATGGGAGCTGCAGGGCGGCGCTTGTGGGTGCGGGCAGCGCACAGAGCCCCCTGACCCCTCCGCCTAGGAGCTGGATGGACATGCCAGTGGGAGCCGGGGAGCCTCCATCACCAGGTGAGCACCACCCCGCACTCCAACCCTCTGCCCCAGCCCCCTCCCACACACCTAAACTGCTGCTGCTGGCCTAGGGGCTGCACATCTCCGTCAGACCCTGAGCCAGCACCAGCTGCTGCAGAAGTCACGGAAAGTCACAGAATCCATGACTTCTGTGACCTCCGTGACAGACATGCAGCCTTATTTATGAGTGTTACATTCCTCACGTGGTCTTTATTGCTTACACCACTCATCCATCTCAACATTCACATAACTTTCGCCAACAGATAATTTCCTTACATTTCTTCTTTGTTGCACAACACTCAATGCCATATATTAAGGATGGACCACTGTTTTATAGACTTTCCCTTTTAATCTTACCAGTATCTTCTTGTCACATATTATACCTTTCATCTCTCTCCATTTGAGTCAGGTAACTATTGTCCTACCTCTAATTTTGTTCTTCATTTCCCCAATTTTGGAATTCAGATACTTGAAACTTTGCGTTTTCAATATTGTCTGCCCATTTAGTTTCAAGGATAATTCTTCAGCATTCATACTTCTGAAATTACGTACCATACACTCTGTTTTGACTCAACTTATTTTGAACCCATATAGGGACAAAACATTATTTACCACATTTTTCTGACGGAACAAGTAAGCTACAGAGATGTTCCAGGTGTTACCTCAGACACACTGTGGCCTAGTAGGTCAGCAACCTGCTGGTAAACCAAAAGACCAGAGAATTCATTCACCATTGCCTGCATCTGGTGTAGTCATTTACACAAAGTGTCTATAAGCTGCCACCAGATCAGAATGGTAGTGTTTTACATCCACTTTGTACTCACTTTACACTGATATAAAAGACTGCACAAGGTACAGGGCCAGTGGTGGTGGAACTAGGGGTGCTGCGGGTGGTGCTGCACCCCCTGCCTTGAAGTAGTAATAACAAATACCAAATGCATGGTTTCCATCATCAGCATCCCCCTATAAAAATTGTTCCAGCACCCAGTGGGCAGGACAACAAAGACTCAGGCTCCAGAGTTCTAATCTTGGTATGACACTAGTTCCTGGTACACACAAATTTTCTACTGGTATAATTATTTCAGTTACGAGTGTGATTTTTTACCAAAGTATTTAGCTCAGTACTGTATATCAATGTGAATACAAGTGTATTGGTATAAAGCTGCCATTCCTGTATGGGAGTAAGCTGTACCAGTATAGCTGCATCCACACATGCAGCGGTTGTGCCACCTTAACCATATTGGTGTAGTTAAAGCAGTATAGGTTTGTCACAAACCCTGTGACCCTGATCCAGCAAGCACTTGTGCATATAATTAACTGTACTCATATGAGAATAGTCGCAGTGAAGTTAGTGCATATAGAGATAAGAATCTCATGTGTGTTTAGTATGCAGACACTATACAACTGTTGATGTCCTTAACTATTCATTTCTTTTCTTTTAAGTACTTGGAGTTTTTTAAATGATGTGATGTATAACTACACTGCTGCTCCTTTGCACAGCCTTAAATGTTGTTTTTTAAATTACATGTTTTGGCTTTGAAATGTATTTTGATTCACTTCAGATTTACTTAAAAAAAAACTCTGTTCTTTTATTGGAATGAATCCTCCCGCATGAACTGGGAAATGAAGTATAATTTGGTCATGATGTGGTAATGAACATTGCTAAGAAGCCCTGAAGTAATTATTTATATGTATTCCATTTGTTGTCTGACAAACAGAAAGCAATTAAGAGCCTGATTCTGCCAGTTTTAGTCATGCTGAATTACTACTCATTGCAGAATAGTTCCATTAATTTTAGTCCTAACTATAAAGGACCTAATCAGAGTAGTATCTTTTTTCACAAGTGATCCTATTAAAATCAAGATGAGGAAAGGCTCTCTTTTTGAAAGAGTGGCAAAAGACACCATCAAAAAAAGACCTGAGTGTCTGTTGATCAGTGCAAGTTTCTCCTTTCCTGATCCACACCCCTGGAAGTAAGCAGTGCTACACTGACTAAGTAATACGACCCAGGGGATGGGTGTGCTATCATCATAGTCACAACCAATGCCATCAGCACCACTTATGGGTCGTGGTGGACTGGTGTTTGCAATAATTTATGCCTAGAAAGTCATAAGAATAGCACGTAACGCTAT
The DNA here is from genome assembly GCF_015237465.2 of Chelonia mydas. Taxonomy (NCBI): domain Eukaryota; kingdom Metazoa; phylum Chordata; order Testudines; family Cheloniidae; genus Chelonia; species Chelonia mydas. The sequence goes on along the minus strand of NC_057850.1, from coordinate 88,338,938 downwards.
GATGTTAATGCTCTCTGGAGGACCCTTTCCTGGACAAAGGACACTTTTGCCAAAATTTACTTAAGTTAGGCACCTAAATGCACATTTAGGGTCTCAGTTTTGCAGAAGTGCTCACTACCCACAACTCCCATTGACTGTATTCCAAATTTTGTGTGCTCAGTCCTTTTGAAAAATCTGGTCATTCATGTTAATGCCTAAATATGGACTTAGGATCTAAACTTTAAGTATCCAAGTTTGAAAATGTTTTCCTTTGTCCTTCCTTATGTATTCTCCCATCCTAAAAGAGATAATAATTAGAGCTCCCTTTCCAAGTGTGCTGTTACTAGACATTCCATTAAGATGGCTCTACTTACTTCACTAAATATTAAATATAATTACTGTATACTATTTCTATAAATAAGCATGTTAGCCTTTACTTAAAAAACAAACAAACTAATGTCCTAGTTATAGACCCATTTTAGTCTGGTAAAAATGGGTATTCTGTTACTTGTTTTATAACATTTCTGGTGACATACAGTGTCCTTGACAGAGTAATTTCTTTGGCGTTTTTATGAAGCTTAATCAGGAAATGAATGTTTATGATCAATGTCTATAAAGCATGTCAAAAAATTGTAGGAATTTGAATAGTCTGGAAAAGTTAAGTCTATAGAAATCAAAGAAGATTTAATTCAGTTAATATCCACTAGATATTTGCTGGGACAAAAGTTTCAAAGTAAAAGAGCAGTTCTCCTGGAGCAGAAAATTCTTGGGACTTATCTTGTAAACTCTTACTCCTATTTCAGTCCTAATTGTAATCAGTGGAGCTGCCCACATGAGTAAGCATTATTAATGTGCCCAATCTTGCTAATCTTTATTCACTATACTCCTTGCTTATAGTAACTAACTTTAGAAACTATATGGAAATATTGCCTCTGGCTGATTTCCTTTATTTCCCCCCCCCCCCAAGATTTTGTAAGTCCTAGTAGGTGTTGCTACTAGGTATGGTCATTAAAGAGGAAATCCAAGAAATGGAAGCAAAATAGCTAAGGAGCACATGTTGTGATAAGCTAATAATATTTGCAATGATTCAGATCCTCAAGTTCTTAGTGTTTACTGACAACTTTTATTGAAGTTAATGGGAACTTTCCCTAAGAAAAGACTGCAGGGTGTGGCCCAGTTTTCCTTATATGATGGACATACTGTGTATTCTTCATTAATATGAGAATGTTTTGATAAGAAACCACTCAAGCCTTTTAGAATAAATTTTGTTACGTCTGTGCGTAGGACTCAATCAATTTTTAAAATATGCTGCTTGTCTAAATGGGCTGCATAATTTGCATATATTGTTCTGTCCCACCATATTAATTTCTCGTTTGTTCAGTATACGTCAAGCTTGATGGCACATTATGACTCAGATTCTGCTCCCAATGACACTGGTGTAAAGGTTTGCAGGAAGTGTTGCTACACCAATGAGCCTCGTATAGTAGTGATGGCCTGGAGGAAGGCCAGTGAGCCTATACATCGTATTGTAAACCTAGGTCTGTGGGACCCCGCACTTGTGTACTTGGGATTTCCAGTCCTGTGCATGAGCATCCACACTGCATTGTAAACCTGGGTTTACAGTTGCTGGACCTGGGTCTCACAACTGTGCTGACAGGTCTATAACATGATGCAGATCTGAGTGTGGGAACAAGGGTCACATACTCTGTTTCATTCGGTAACTGCTGGTTCTCTTCCAGTGGTCCCTATGACTTTGGGGTTATAAGAGTGCGATCCCTCCTTAGCAGACTGTCATGCACCACTGTAGGCTAGTGCTCACTGAAATCCCCATAACCTGGTCAAGTTGCTCATAGAGGAGAAAGGCAGAAGGTGAGTTCCCAGAGGTGCCATTACTTTCCTTGGCCTTGCAGTAGTTGGTTTTAAGATGCTTGACTCTCTCTCAGGCCCAATAGGCAGCAGTCTGGTGGATCCCCAATGCCACAAGCTTCTTCAAGATTTCTTTGTACACATGATCATTTCTTGCACCCTTACAGAAGTCAAATGGACTAGGCTGGGAGTACACTGGGACAAGGAATTTGGTGAGACGGAGAACTGGTGAGGGTGAAGTTTGGAACTGGGCCTGGTTGGGCAAAGAGACTAGGAGCCGCTGAGGGAAATGGGATGGGGGAAAATGAGAACTGGTTGGCCAGGCAAGGGGAAACACTAAGATTGGACAAGGGGCTAGAGAAACTGGGATGAGCTGGACAACAGGACTGGGACTAAGCACCAGTATCGGGCAGGGGAGACAGATCTGATGGGAAGCTGGGGTGTGGGGAGGAGAACTAGGACTCTCTGGGCAGAGACTGGGACAAGGAGCTGCCGGCAGGGAGGGAGAGAGGTCGGACAAGAAGCTGGGAGGGGGAACTGTGACGGCTCAGCAAAGAGGCTGGGACTGGGTGTGCGCGTGTGGGGAGAGACAGGGAGTGGAGGGAAATTGGGAAAGATACGCCAGAAGGGGAGGCTAGGACTTGCTTACCAAGGAGACTGGGACCAGAATTAGAAGCCTGAGGACTGGAGATTGGGACTGGATAGGCAAGGAGAATGGAATTGCCAGATGTAGGGAAGACACAGGGCAGGGACAGTTTGGAAGGGATGGGGCAGAAAGGGTCAAGCTTTGTGGTGTAACCAGACGCAGACTCACTGGTGGAACCTCCTGCTGGTCATCTCAGGGAATTAGCATTCCAGCCTCCAGAGCGCCCTCTTCAGGGTGGTGTCTTGCCTTGCTGCTGGCTCCTGTGTCCCTCCCAGAACCCCGGTGCCCCTTTAACTGGGTGCTGCCCCCTGTCAGTACCCCACAGTTCTGGGTCTCTCCCTCTCAGGGGAACCCCCCACCCACTATCCCTACCTCACCTCAGTCATAGGCTCCTGCCAGTCACCAGCTAGTCCCCACACCTTGGGGCAGACTGCAGTATGAGCTACTCATCACCAGCAAGGTTGGGTTTGGACCTGCTGCCTCTGCCTACCCCTGCAACCCCCGTACGTAATAGGCCTTCCCAGGCCTGCAGCCTGGGGCTTTCCTAGACCAGAGCTCCCCAGGCCTTTCCCTAGCCCTGCTCCAAACTTGGCCCTCCATTCAGGTCTCTACAGCCAGGTCCCTCCCTCTCAGAGCTAGAGAGAGTGTGCTCTTCTGCTCCTGGCTTTTATAAGGCCTGCTGGGTCTGTTTGGGGCATGGCCCCCAGCTGCAGCTTGTCTGCCAATCAGCCCAGCTCTTCTCCTGCTCCAGCCCTCTCCCAGGGCTATCTTAAACCCCTCTGGGCCCGAGCGGGTGCCCACCCTGTTACAGTGGGAAATAGGTGAAAAGGTTTGTACCCATTTGTCATAAATATAAAGGGAAGGCTAATCACCTTTAAATCCCTCCTGGCCAGAGGAAAAACCCTTTCACCTATAAAGGGTTAAGAAGCTAAAGATAATCTCACTGGCACCTGACCAAAATGACCAATAAGGAGACAAGATACTTTCAAAGCTGGAGGGGGGGGGAAACACAGGGTTCTTTCTGTCTGTGTGTTGCTTTTGCCGGGATCAGAGCAGGAATGCAGATCAGAACTCCTGTAAAGGGCTAATAAGCAATCTAGTTAGATATGCATTAGATTCTGTTTTGTTTAAATGGCTGATAAAATAAGTTGTGCTGAATGGAATGTATATTCTGGTTTTTGCGTCTTAAGGTTTTGCCTAGAGGGATTCTCTATGTTTTGAATCTGATTACTCTGTAAGGTATTTACCATCCTGATTTTACAGAGGTGATACTTTTACTTTTTCTTCAATTAAAATTCTTCTTTTAAGAACCCGATTGCTTTTTCATTAGTCTTAAGATCCCAGGGTTTGGGTCTGTGCTCACCTATGCAAATTGGTGAGGATTTTTATCAAGCCTTCCCCAGGAAAGGGGGTGTAGGGTTTGGGAGGATTTTGGGGGGGAAAGATGTTTCCAAGCGGGCTCTTTCCCTGTTATATATTTGTTAGACGCTTGGTGGTGGCAGCAATAAAGTCCAGGGACAAAAGGTAAAATAGTTTGTACCTTGGGGAAGTTTCAACCTAAGCTGGTAAAAAAAAGCTTAGGGGGGTTTTCATGCAGGTCCCCACATCTGTACCCTAGAGTTCAGAGTGTGGAAGGAATCTTGACACCTTTAGATAATATTTCCCTCCAAAACCTGCAATGGACCCCAAGAGTCTGAAATCCTAACGTTCCTCTATTGTCAATAAATATTTGCAAAACATACTTGAAAAATGTGTATCTTCTCTCCCGCTAGTGCTGGTCCACATAGAGGATGTCTGCCTACTAATGTTGTTAGTCACTCTGTTAGAGCCAAAGGCCTCTGCCATTTGAACTATGGGCTTGTCTACATGAACACTTAGTTTATGGCAAGCTGGGGTGTAAATCTACCTGCATTCATCTGCCACACAGCAAAAAGTTCTCTAGTGTACTTTAATCTACTCCCATTTCAAGTGTGTGGCAGCAAGGTCCACATAGACACAGTGTGCAGCAGGTTAGTGTGGGATAGTATTTTATGGCAACACAGTGTGTACACCTAAGTGTTTGTATAGACAAGCCCTCTAGGTTCCAATATAGGTAGCAATATGATACCACATGATTTTTTTTTTAGTTTTCTTTTTAAAAAAGCTAGGAGGTTACACATAAAGTTATATTAAAAGCACATTAAGGTTGCAAAATGAAGCTCTTAAGAGTTAGGAAATGCCAGAATCAAGGCACTACTTTGAGTATGTTTCAGTATAAATCCCACTGTAGATGTGCCTGGGCATCATCCACGTGAGATTGGAGCCTTGTGAATAGCAATGTCTGTCAGGGCTGCACATATGCTCTGTGCCTTCTCATACTCCCATGCAAAGGCCTACAGGGTTTAGCAGCTGCATCACTCCCTCAATTCCCTTTTACTGCCTGTAGCAGTGACGAGGAACCCAGCCATGCCTGCTGCCTCTACTAAACTCCCTATTTGTTCATTATTCACCTAGATAATCTTACATCTTTCTGGTAAGAAGTTGCAAACCAGCCCTAGTGAGTAAAATTTGGACCGAAACACAAACAATCAGCCATAACTTCATAGACCCTTCCCCGCCCCCCCCCACGCCTCTTGTAGAGCGGGGCTTAGCCTTAGGTACTCTTGCATCAGGAGACTCCGAGACTTTGGGCAACAGCATGATCCCACTAACTGACGACCATGACAGATGATTATTCTGTTTGGGAAAATGGCAAATCCAAGACTGGTGCACAGTGTGATGCTGTCCTGTAAAAAAACAAACAAACAATCCGTCTCCCTCAAAAAACAGGATGTACAATTCATGAGATACTCAAGTTCCACTTGCTGGAGCACTCTATGAAGGTCAAATTGTACCCTAAAGAAGTGGGTACCAAGTCCAAATTAGCAAAGAAATCAGTGTCCACAAGTGCCTCCTACCAGGCACACAAACACCAAAAGCCACGAATGAGGAGCTCTTGACATGGAGATCCCTGTAACTACCATCAGGAACACCCCTGGCACCAAAACCTGGCATGAACATAGGGCATTCCAAGCACAGATGTAGAGACTCCAAGCTTAGCTTGATATCATCCCACAAGGAAAGACTGAGACATACTCCCAGAGATAAGACCACTAAACCACAATCAAAAATAAGGGCTAATGATGTGGAGCTGGCTATACTGGTGGTACCAACAGAACACTCCTTCCCCCCAGCAGCACTGATTTCACGTGCACAGGCAGCCATGTAGCCAGCTATGTTGCCTTTGTCAGCTGAGTCACTCACAGTACTGATGGATATCCTTCTGGAGGAGCCTGCACTGACTCCAGCACCAAGATTCTGGTATTGAGCTTTTCATTCACTTTGGCACCATTCCTGAAGGAAGAGTATTCCTCTTCATTACCTGGCCACATCTTCTATAGGGAATCATCCCCGGCTGAATCCCTTGATAGGGCTCCATCTCAGCATCACAATGATTGCCAACAGCATGCTAACCTCTCATACCCATATGGCATGCACCAAGATATTACTGGGCACCTCAGAGACCTTCTTAAGTCTCCAGAAGCCAGTCCTTGTCTTGCTCCAGGAAAAGGAGGATTTTGTATTCTCTGGCAGCATCCCTGCCCAGGCCACAGGTAGAAAGGAGGGCCAGGGATGCTGCCCAGTCCACCATGGAACCCAGGGAACTATGTCATCTCTCCACGCCTCCAAAGGACTTATCTCTGACTGAAGCTGTTGTCTCCGTATCAGCACTGGACAACTATAAGAGTTTTCAAGAACTGCAAGTGAAGATATCAGACTCATTGAACACCAGCCATAAAAGTGTGACATCTTCACTGCATCAGGTCTGGCAAAAATCACCTTCTCAATTAATGAAGGGACTCTTGACATTGCAAGAGCCCTGCAGTACCAGACTCACAAAATTATCTTAGCCACAGTGAAAAGGCTTGATAACATTTATCAAAGTACCAAAAAGCATTTCAGGAATTTTACCCTCACCCTAATACAGGCTCATTAATTGTCTCTGCAGTATAGGAGAAGTCCTGATTGACCAAAAGCACCCTGAAGGACAAGTATACAAAAAAGCTGAACATATTTGGGAGTGAAGCTTACTCCTCAATTTCTTTGCATTTCCAAATCTCCCCATCTGTAAAATGGGGATAATGTTACTGAGCTTTTTAAAGCACTTTGAGATCTATGGATGACAAAAGTGCTGTATAAGAAATAGGTATTATTATTACTACCACCAAGTTCTCCTAAATGTGACTTTCTAACGTGGGAGAAAGCATCACCACCTTTAGCCAAACTTCTACCTGACAGTCAGGAAGAGCTGAAAGACTTAACCATCAACGGGCCCTCTTTTGTTTAAGACTGCTCTTCAGGCTGCTATGGATGCCTCAGAGATAATTGCCAAATCCATGGCTATAGTCATAATAATGAGAAGAACTTCATGGCTTCAGGCATCCCTAAAAGAGTGCAAGCCACGATAGAAGACTTGGAAGGAATGAAAATATTTAGTAAATGTACAGACAATACTCTCATTCCCTAAAGCACTCAATGGCCACACTGTGCTAGTTGGGGCCCCTCATTGTAAACCTAACCACTACTCACCTTATCATGAGACAGAGGAATCCATCATATCAAACTAAGCAGACCAACTATCCTCCAGGGAAAAAACCCAGTAGACTGAGGAGGAAGAAGATAGGTGCAGGAGTCATCACACTAGAAGGCACCAGCTACCAGGCAGCAGATTTGAGGGGACTGTCAAGAGCCACACCAGAGCCAGTCAAGAGCAAAATGTTATCTTTGGAAACTGCCTTGTCCCTATTCCTGATGCATCTGTGTTTAATGGCATTGTTAGAGAGGAGGCAGAAAAGGGCACCTGGTTCTGAGATGACATAAAGTGGGACTACAACCTTCTTGTTGATCTGGTGTCTCACAGGGGAATAAAATAAAGAGCTGCAGATGAAGTCTGGAAAATGGCATCATGTACATGTGACCTATCATTCCTAGGCAAGTCTGTATTGTCACAGTAGGGTTTGATCTTATCTCATACAGTATAGATTTCAGGGATAGGAACCTGTCCTCCGGGAGGTACACTCTCACTTTGTCAGGAGTTGATTCTGGCTCCTATGAATTCAAATGTCTGCGATGGTGTGTGAGACAACTTTTTGTTCACTAAGAGGCTTAGCTGGTCAAACAAGAAGATGATGTCATCTCTGGCTGCCATGGTTTCCATCTGCGCCTGATCAGCCAGTCATCCAGGTACAGATAGACATGGATGCCTTTCCTTGTTATGTGTGCAGAGATCACCTCTAGACATTTTGTGAAGATTCTCTGCGCCAGGGAGAATCCAATGGCAGTATCTTGTACCATTAATTATTGAATCCAGTTGTAAACCTCAGGTACTTGCTGTGAGATGGAAGAATGCTTCATGTAAATTGAGAGCCACAATCCCATACTGAGTGAGTGTGAAGAGATAGAATGATGGAGGCATGTGTTACCATCTTGAATCTGAGACAGGGTATGTGTGTGTCTTCTAAGATCTAGAATAGGATGAAGACCTCCTTTTTCATCAGAATAAGGATTTATTCAGAATAGAAGCCTCTTCCATATACTTCAAAGGAACTTCCTCTGCAGCTCTTAGATGAAGCAAAAAAGCCACTTCAAACTGCAGTAAGTTCTAGTGAGAGGGGTTCCTGAAAAGGGATGGATAAGGAGAGGGGTGGAGTGCAATAATGTAATTGGATTGGGTAGCATGGGTAATGATCTCTACCATATGCCAGATATGATGGCTGACCAAGCCTGGTGGAAAGGGACAGACTTGCTTAGGACTGCTAGATCAAATCTGTACACGTACATGATGCCCTTTTACCTGCAGCACCCGAATTTTGATTGATTTACTCCCCGGTGAGACACCAGCTCTATGAGAAGGTTGTAGTCCCACCTTATGTCATCTCAGAAACAGGATGGTGGTTGGACTCTAAGAAAGTATAGAAAGGGGTGCTCTTTTCCACTTCCTCTCCAACAATGACACTAACCATAGATACATCAGGAACAGGTTGGGGATCCCATATGAACTATTTCCAGATGCAAAGATCCTGGTGCCAGAGTGATATGGATCTTCACATAAATGCCTTTGGAGTGCAGAGATGTCAGGCTCACTTGCATGGCATTCCCACCTGTCCTACAAAGCTTCACTGTGCAGATCGTCACAGATAACATCTGTAATGCACTACATAAACAAGCAAAGAGGTATCTACTCATTGCCTCTCAAGTTATGGATGTGGCTTCGGAACACAGAATAATCCAATTGACTCTTCATCTCACAGGAGTCAGCAAAAATCTAGTAGACTCCTTAAGCAGACAATGTGGCCATTATGGAGGTTCATCATATAGCTCATATTTGATCAATGGAAGAACCAATGATAGACCTGTTTGCCACCAAGGATCATGCCAAATATCCAAATTTCTGCTCCAGAGGAGGCATGACCCTGGGATTACCACCAGACATCTTCCATTTGCTGTGGAGCCAAGGCTTACTATATGCTTTTCCGCCACCTCCCCATGGTAATATCCAAAAATCAGATGGGATAGAGTCACTCATTGTTTTTACCTCTGGCTGAGACAGTTTTGGCTGATAGATATACTACAGGTGTCCACTCATCTTCCTAAAGGTATCCATTCAGCCTCCAAATTGCCTGGACCCGATATTTCAGAATCTTAGCTTGATTCTAAATACAGACCCAAAGTTACTGCATCTGATGTCATGGATGTTGGCTGGTGAGTACAACTGATAGAGACTGCTCCTAACAAATCAAAGAAATTCTGATACAGTGCAGAAAGCCATCCACAAGAAAAACTTGTTCTTCTTCAGAATGGAAGAGTTTCTCCTATGGGCACAAAATGATCTAGACCTAGTCCAGGATCCCATACCAAAGATCCTTGACTATTTCTTGCAGTTAAAACATTCTGGCATGTCATTCAGTTCCATTAAGGTCCACATTTGCAGCAAATTCAGCTTGTCATCCTGCTGTACAGTTGTGCTCAATCTTCTCTTACCTGATGTAAATTTCTCAAAGTTTCTCAAAAGGTCCGTTACACACTTACCCACTTAATCCTGCTTGGGACCTCATTACTGTCCCCCTCATTGAGTCTCCCTTTGAACTGCTTTCATTGCATCATCTCATTCTCAAGACAGTCTTTTTGGTTGCCATCACTCACGGCTGGACCCTCTACATGACATTTCACAGAGACAAAGTAGTGCTGAGGTCTGATCTCAAATTCATCCTCAAGGTGTTCTCAGAGTTCTACCTTAATCACTCAATTAGTTTACATGTCTTCTTCCAAGAACCCCATTCTGCCCCAGGAGAGAAAAAGTTACACACTCTGGATGTTTCCAGAGCTTTACTCTATTGTCTTGAGAGACCCAGACGTTTCCAACTGTGTTCTTGGTTATTTGTAGCCATAGCCAGCTGTTCAAAAGGTCAGGTTATTTAATCAGAAAGAATACCTAAGTGGTTCACACAGTGCATCACCATCTGTTAATAGTTGACTGGTATACCTCTCCCCATAAATATTAAGGCTCACTGTACCTGTTTCACAAATATGCCAATATCCAAAATCTGCAGACTAGTGATGTGGAGTAATCCACTGACCTTCATCAAAATTATACCTTGGTTTTAGCTGCTAGGTCAGGTACTAATTTGTGGAGATCTGTTCTTCAGTTACTATTTGACTAAATTAGCTGGTACTCCTCATTCCTAACATCCTAAGGGGATACTGCTTGCCAGTCACCTACAGTGGGATCCACACTGACACATACTTGAAGAAGAACAAATGGTTACTTACCTTACAGTATTACAGTTCTTTGAGATGTTGTCACCTGGGTGGATCCCATAGCCCACCCTCTGTCTTCATTTTTTGGAGTCCTTAGCAAACTGAGCTTTGAATTGCAAGGGAATTGAGACCTTGTCTACATTGCCACTTTACAGTGCAGCAACTTTCTTGCTCGTGGGGTGTGAAAAAACACCCCCCTTAGCACTGCAAGTTTCAGTGCTGTGAAGTGCCAAGGTAGGCAGGACACAGTGCTGGGAGCTGTGCTCCAAGCACTGGTAGTTACTCCCCTCGTGGGGATGGTTTTTTTACAGCGCTGCGTGGGGATGGTTTTTTTACAGCTCTCCCAGTGCTGGTGCCATGACTACACAGCCATGTTAAAGCACTGCTGCGGCAGCGCTTTAACGTTGGTAGTGAAGACATACCCTGAGAGGGGGTTTGTCAGCGACTGGGTCGTGGGCAGTCTGGCCTAATTGTTAGAGCAAGAGTCTGGCCTACCAGTTAGAGCTGGCTCTATACAAGTCAGGTATAGCAACCAGAAGCTAAAGCCTAAGTCCAAGGGTTAACCAGCATTGCAGTCAGAAGATGTAGAAGCAGGTCAAAGCTGAGAGTGAGAAGCCAAAGCTAAAGCTGAAGGGATAACAGGAGTTGTAGTCAGAAGGTGGAGTCAAGGATCTGAGCAGGGAGTCAGGAAGAATCTGGGGACTGGAGCAGGAGTGGGTACAGGCTGGACTAGAGGAGGTACAGGCTGGAGCAAGGCTAGGGACAGGACCAAGCAGAGCTGCAGGCTACGAATGTGTTGAGTAGCCACCGGACTGAGCTTAAGTATCAGCCTGCTGACTCCTGCAACTAATCAGGAAATGCAATCAGACAGCTTCTATCAGAACCAGCTGCACTCATTAGGTTGCCAGGAGACAGACTGTCCTGCAGGCTGACCCCTGACTGGGTTGCAAGTACTCTGCCCTTAATGCCCTCACATGGGACTACAAGGAGGCACGGTGTGTATGCACGGCTCCTATGGATGCGGCTATTCAAAAGACTTCAATCTCACGTGCATGAGGCACACGTGTACCCACAGTGGTATCTACATTGTTAACATCTCAAAGAACCAGTTACAATAAATAACTGTTCTCTGCCTGTGCAACCTTAACTCAGCCTCGTTATATGCATTATGTTAGTCTTTAATTACATGATTACATCCTATTTTTTCCAGAAGACCCCTACCTCAGTCAGTGCACAGGATGGAGTTGTTCTAAGGATAAATCAGAGTTGTGTGGTGAGCAGGCTGTTGTCTGTAGGGCCTCTGCCTCATTTGTTGCAGAAGTTGGAAGATATGTTATGCACGAGGCAGGGTGTTGCAGGAAGAGAAAGGATGGTGTCATTGTTCAGGCAACTGAGTGCTTCCCTAGAGAACTAGATTCTCTCCTGGCCTCTGCCACAGAGTTCCTATGTGATGCTAATCAAGTCACTTAAACCAAACTTTTCACATGTGATCATTACCTGTGTATTTCTAATTTTCTGGGTGCCCAACTTGAGACCCTGTGATGATCTGCAGAAGTGCTGAGTGCTCAGAGCTAAAACTGAGGTCAATGGGAACTATGCTTGAACATATGATGAACCACGTAATGCTTAGTACTCTGAAAAATAAGGTTATAAGCATCTCAGATTGGACACCCAAAATTTGTGGAAATTTTTGATGCTTTTCTCTCAGTCTCTCAGTTCCTCATCCGTAAAAAGAGGATAACACCATCTCCTCATTTCAGAGGGGTATTGGGTTAGATACATTAATTAATGTTTGTGAATGACTCAGGTTATTATAGTGGTGAGCATCAGAAAAAAGCCTAAGAGGAAATTAAAAATTCTGCCTTAGGAGCAGGGTTTAAGTAGCATGCAGTAAATAAAGCCTGGGACCACACATTGAACCAGAAGAAAACAAAATATTGAATAACTGTTCATTAAGCACTGTCCATTCTGTGCTCTGAATGAGGCAGAGGTCTTGTGGAAAAAACAAAAACCAGTATGTGAAATTGTAATTAAAGACTGTATCATAACACATACTCACAAGGGGAACAAATTAAGGTTGCATGGGCATTCTGGCATTTCCAAACTTATGTATGCTTAACTTTGCAACCTTGATATTCTTTTAATTTTGTGTGTGTGTGTGTGTGTGTGTGTGTGTGTGTGTAATTGTGTACTTTAATTCCTAGAAGAACAAGGTCAGGTCAAAAGGAACAGCTTTTCTAAAGATGTCCTTACCTCTGTTACTTCGTATACCATCTTATGTTATTAAGAATTTTCACCTGATTTGCTTTTCTGAATGCTGTTTTTTAACTCAGAAAGCTTTATTAGCATCCAGACATGCAGCTGTTCACAGCACCTCAGCCTAGATTTAGGTAGAATTCTTTGCCATCAGAGTATCTGGAACTAGTCTGAGACTGGATAATATTGCCTCCTTCCCCCTTAATGCCACGAGCTCATAATTAAATCCTTTGTTAATAAAATACATATAACACAACTTCTTCAAACCCAATTGTTTTTACTTTGGGCAACTCTTCCCACTGTAAACATGAAGTCAGCAGGAAGTGCCTTAGTCTAAATTTTTAACCAATCATCCAGTCCTTTGATACCTCAGAAACAGCTTTGAAAATCCTAAATAATAATAAGCACGTGTATTGGTGCTTATACTTTGTAAAAATTAAAGAGAAAAACAAATGTAAAATACAACTGAAGTGAACTCAAAAAATAAGTGCAGAGAAATTCATCTTCCAAAGTTTGATATTAATTTTTCTATATTAAATTAAACAAACTTACCATTCCAACTGAAATAACTGCTATTCAATCAACAGAATATATAGGGTTCAAGTACAGTATATCTATTTTTGAAGATAACAGGAATCAGAGAGACGACAACAATATCTGTGGGAATAGACAATCAAAAATGATCCAATTAAAGAAGGTTCCCTCCTCTCCATCCCTCCCTCCCCCACCCCCGCCACTAATGGATCATTCACGGAAGACAGAGGGAATTGCTAAAATCAGGATGCTGCCTCTGAAAATGAAATTAGACCAAACAAGGATCAGCAGTTCACAGACTAACCATTTACAGGAATGAAAATGAGGAAGCAGATAAATCTAGGGAAATCAATGAAAGCACAGGAAGCCATTAATCAATTATTATTACTAGAAATCAAAGAGGCAATATTGCACGAAGAATACTGTGCCTCAGAAAAATATGTTAAATGCTTATTAATCTTTTTTTTTGTAATGAAGTTAAAAGACTAAGAGGATTTAGCAAAATATTAGACAAATATTCATGAATTCCAATAATTAACAGTTGAGAAGCCTATGGAAAGGAAGACAATGTATGTAACCCTAAGGTTTAAATTCATTTGGAGCCTCCTATAGCAGAGCTCTGGTAAATATTTTCAAAACCTAGTGCCTCCCAGGACGCAGAAGTCCCAAGCCCTGGCGCACCCTATGGGACTGTAGCCCTGAGCCCTGGTGCCCTCCCCCCACCATGGGGTAAAGCCCTGAGATACCCTGCCCTGCAGCTGAAGGCTGAAGCCCTGAATGGAGGGGTTATGGGGGGGCCCTGGGAAATAATCTCAGAGAGTGTAAGTCCTGTGTAACCCCCCTACTCTTGGGTCATCTCCAGACTCACAAAACCCATACTCTTTGTGTACTGCAGGAGAGAACTCTCTGGGATCAGAGGAAAGAGGGGTCAATGCTCTTTTTCCATGCTCTCCCCGATGTATTCTTCTTGTTTGTCTTCTCTCTGCTGCTCATGTTAATAACTAATGCTCAGTCCTGCAAACTTTACTGACATGAGCAATCCCATTTATTTCAACAGAGCTACAAATGTGAGTAAAATGTTACTAATGTGCTTAAATGCAATCTAGTAACTAATTAGTCGACCTGACAGATACTTTTAAATAATTGTTATGTTCTTGAGGACAAAACCTGATATGAAAACATTTAACAGTGTATGGGTAGGTCATTTCTGTCCCATATATTTAGAACCACTTGAAACTTTTTCATAAGTTTTTCTGTCAAAAATGTTTTTTTCTGAATCTAAAATGTTCACAGAGCAGTTAATTTTCAGCCAAAATACACATTTTTAAATACAAACTGAAAAATAAAATGTTTGATTTTTAGAAAACCCAAAATTTTCAGTTTTTGATTTTTTTTTTAAAGAAAATACTGACCATTTTTGACAAGCTCTATTTATTAAGATACAACTTTATCAGCTGATTGGGGTTCTAAAGATTTACAAATTATGGTGCAGAAAAAAAGTTACAAAATCAACCATTACTATTTTTAAGTGACTTAAAACTGACTAACTTCCTTTTAGGTCCTGTCCAGTATAATTTAAATGCAAACCTGCTAGTCAGCCAAGAAATTCACTGTTATACTAGAAGGTGTAAATGGCTGCTAAAAAATAGGTCTCTGATCTATAGACAATCACAGACTTGGTTAAAGCCCAGGGGTATGCTAACCAACCTTCTTTCAGACTAAATTGGTGGAGCAATTAAACCCATTTTGAGTATTGGTAGCTGGAAACAATAGAAGCCACCACCCAAGGCATTAATCCACATGGCAAAGCCTGATCAGAAGCTTAACTAAACTGTGTGGGCAGATTCTAGGGTTGCCAACATTCTATTTCAAAAATCTGGGACTGGTTTCTTAGCAACCGTATGGGGGACGTCCCAGGAGGTCCAAGAGTGGGGTGCCCAGTACCACAGGAAGTGAGGGAGTACTAACCATGTGGCAGTTGAGGAAGTCTTCCACTCAGGTCTTAAATTCTCAGAGATTATTTCCTGGAGCCCCCCACACTCCCATTCCCATTCAGGGCTCCAGGCTTCAGCTATGGGGTGGGGTCTCAGGCCTCTGCAGGGCGAGTGGGGGAAAGGGGGTGCCACCAGGGCTTTACCCCAGACCAGGGCCTCTCAGGGGGAGCTCAAGCTCAAAGGGGGCCTCAAATTTAGACACTTGTTAATTTTTTGGCATTTGATAAGTTTTGCAACTTGTTTTTATGTCCATCCCTATCGGACCAAAATGTGACACACTCTCTCAGCTTAGAGCTGCAAATTTAAGCAAATAAGAGATGTGATTTGGTAAAAGACATAATTTTTTTGTTAACTGATACAGATTTTGTCATATTAAACAGTTAAAAATGTTCATAAATATTAATAAAAATGTATCAGTTCGGATGGCACAAGATTAGACTGTGATGAACGCGTTCGCTCAGATCAGCTGATTATAAAACAAACCACTACTAGTGGCTAGTGCTGGATCAAGTGCATGTTGAAAAGTAGAGAATTGTTACATTTTAGTGTCTTTATAGTTTTACGTCTAGTTGACTAAGGAATTATTTATGTGTGAGAATTCCTCATTATTATCTTCATATGGTAGCTAAAAGAGGTGACTGGTTGGTTGGTTGAGCCCTAGCTTGGTAGCTTGGCCATCATCATAGGCTTTCATAGTGTATAGGCCCAGATTCAAGGTGAAAATTTGTGAGGACAATCTTGTACAGTGAGTTTCATGAGGACAAACATTTGAAATTTTTGGACATTATCCCTCTGTCTGTATCCGTATCTGTGTTTACTATATATATATATATATATATATGTCATCCCTTTGTCTTCAGCTCAGCCTGTTATATTATACCTTGCGTGCTTGAGTTTTGATTCAGTGATAAGGATAATAACCTGTCTGACTGTATCATTTTGTGTTCTTAATTAGTATTCCTTCGTTTTAAGTCTTTTCAGCATTTGTGTACCATTCAGCATTTGTGTACATGTTTACAGTAGAAGTTTTCAAGAGTAGATAAGCTACTTATTTACAGCAGAATATTTCAAGTGTGGATAGGCTACATATTGACCAGATAGATCACTATGAAGAGGAGATTTGAAAGTGGTGCAAGCAAGAGATGGCAAAAACAACTGAGTGAACCAGCAGCTAAGAGCTCAAAGCCAATAATTTCATTTATCAAACCACTGGAAAACACACCTTACCCAACAAACAATGCTAAAGATAATGAAAACTCTGCAACAGCAATAGGTGATATTTCAATGCCAATACCTGAACATGAGGACAGTACTCAAGAAGGAGATGTACCAACAGTAACAGTAATGGTGTACGATCAAGAAACTCAACAGCAACAGGAAGATGTAGATCTTACGCAGCAAGAGCAATTCATGAGCACTACAGGTTTGACTGTGACTGACCCTGGAATTATTGACAAGAGCAATGCTGCCCAAATGCAATCTTTTCTTCAAATTAGTTGTTTTGAAATTCCAAGTAACATTCCATGAGATGCTGATAATCATGCTTTCCCTACTAGTCTGCTGACAAAAGCTCTTCCAAATGGTCAGACCTGCACAAGAGACTGGTTATGCTGAAGTACAGAAAAACAATCTCTGTACTGTGCACCCTGCTTCATTTTGAACAAAAGTGATGCAAATGCATCAGTTTTCTCTGATCTGTCAGGATGGAGCATCGACAGAAAACTGTGTTGCATGGAAATGAACCAGTAGGGCAGCATCAGCTGAAGTTAAGTTGAGAATTTACTCTTGACTGAACTCTCTACAGAAACTAATAACTGGAAAAAACTTCTTGAGCGCATCCTGAATGTCATCCTTTTTCTTTCTGAGCGGCGATTGGCTTTCTTTGGTTCCAGTCAATGTACTGGGGATCGTGCAAATGGAAACTTTCTAGGCAGAGTTGAGCTCCTCAGCAAATATGACCCACTTTTATCAGAGCATGTTAAACGTGTTCGAGAATCGCAAGAGAGTCAAAAGCGCATGCAAGTCCATTATCTCTCCACATGCATACAAAATGAGTTTATTGAGCTATGTGGGTCATTTGTACAAAAAATAATTCTTCATGAGATTCAAAATGACGAGTATTTTTCAATCATTGTTGATGCCACTCCAGATTGTTCTTACAAGGAACACACTACTATGGTTATTTGATATGTTAAGATTGTAGACAGCTCAAAATTTTCAATTGAAGAAAGATTTATATTGTTTGATAATTTCATGAGAAAAACTGGAAAAGAAATTGCTGCGTGAGTACTAGCAATTCTAGAAGGTTTTAAGTTAGATTTTCAAGTCTGCATTGGCCAAGCCTATGACAATGGATCTAATATGGCTGGGAAGTACAAAGGTGTACAAGCAGTTCTGCTTGAGCATAATTCAAACTGTATTTTCTCCAGCTGTGGAAACCCACACTAAACCTTGCAGGTGTTGACTGTGCTGAATCATGCAAGGAGGCAATTACTTACTTTGGAACTGTTCAGCAAATGAACAATCTCTTCAGTAGCAGTCCACAAGGTGGGAAAGTCTGAAGCAATATCTTCCTGTTTCACTGCATGGGATGTCCAAAACTAGATGGTCTGCATGGATTGATGGTGTTCAAACAGTTGTGCAGCATTTGAATTCAGTGAGAAAGGCTTTAAATGAGCTTGACTCTCTCAATCTCACTGCAGAGGCTCAAACTGAACTTCAGTCTATTCAGAAGCACATGTCCAAATTTGAATGCATTCTGATGTCATCTTTGTGGATGAAGCTACTTACAATGATCCACCAAACTAATCTGGTAATTGAAGCACGCAATGCTACACTTGATGTTGAGAGGGATAACATTGAAAGCTTTATCAATGACATTCAACAGATTCATGAACAATGGGATGTGATCCTGACTGAGTCCAAATTAGTAGCACAGAATATTGACATTTCATCTGAGTTCTCCACCAATCACAGTTTACCGACTGAATCTGATGCCAAGCAGCATTGTAGGGTCAATGTCTTCCTTGTCTTCATTGACTCTATTCAATCAGGTCTTTCACGTCGACTTGAGTCACTGCGACTAATTTGTACCCTTTTGGGGTTTCTTTGGCAGTTCAACAGACTGAGTAATGAAAACTTACTTTCTGCAGCTGAACAATTTCAGCAACAGTACAACAAAGAGATCTTGAAAGATCTCAGTGACTAGGTCATCTTCCTCAAACAAATATATTCCACGAACTTTAAATTGGACTGCAAGCCAAAGGAATTGCTTCAAGAAATACTAGAACTTGGATTCTCTGGGGTGTTTCCTAATATCACAATTGCATTGCGTATTTTTGTCAGTTTGCCTGCATCAGTGGCTTCAGGTGAATGCACCTTCAACATGTTTAAGCAGGTAAAGAACTATCGCCATTCAGCTATGGGACAAGAGCTTTTGAATTGGCTCACCATGCTTAATATCAGCTGTGACATTGTACAAAAGCTAGATTTTTCCTCCATAATTAGTGCATTTACACAGAAAAAGGCTAGAAAAGCATTTCTTAAATTAAAAATATTCAAATTATGTCTCTCTTTTTTTGGTGCCTTATTTTGTTTTCATGTGTCATCATTTTTTATTTTTATTATGGCTAGGGGCCTCGAAAGCTGGAAGTGGCCTGGACCTCTCTGGACCTCTGAGAGAGCCTGCCCCAGACCCGCGGGGCTATGTGTGTACTAGGGCTTAGGATTTCAGCCCCCCGGTGTGGGGGGAGGGATGCCAGGGCTCTGGGTGTCAACCCTGGGGGAGGTGCCAGGGCTGGGGGCTTCAGCCTGTGGGAGGTGCTGGGGATCACATGGGTTTGAAAATATTTACTGGAGCTCTGCTCTGGACTGCTCCAGCTGAATGTAAGCCCTGCTTCCACTCCCTGCAACGGTCAGGCAGTCTTGGCTGCCAGGACCCAGGTCTAGAAGTGAATAGGGCAGCACTGAAGGACCATGGTTGGGAGGGGAGTGGAAAGATGCGCCTGTGAGTACTGACCCCCTGCTGGACAGGGCCCCCTGCTGACTCCAGCCCTTGAGTGTGGCCCTGTCTTCTTTCTCTACACACGCCCTGTCTGGCAGGGCAAGTGGACAGGGCTGTGTGCTCTGGAGCTGTGCTGAAGGGTCAAGAATGGGCTCTGTCTGATAGGGGGATCAGTACTATCGGGGTGTAGCCTTCCATTTCCTGCTTGCAGAATCTCTGCCAACGCAGCAGAGGAGCATAACTGCTGGTTGGTGGCTGCTGCAGCAGCAGCAGTGTGGGAGCAAGGCAGGCAGGGAGTCTAGTCCTGGCAGCCGAAATCACTTGCACAGAGCCCTGGCCGCTTCCCCGGCCAGACAGAGCCTCCTCCTGACTCCAGCCTTTCAGCGTGGTCCCATCAGGTCTCCGTGCCCCCCAATAACCTTATTGTACCCCCACAGGGGGCTGCACCCCATAGTTTGGGAACTTCTGCGCTGTAGGTACATTAGTTCAGTAAATCATGGGACTGATTTTGCCTTACTACATTGTCCAATTTTACAAATTTTATATCATTGGAAGGTAAGGTAATAAAAAAACTGGCTTTGCATAATGATATTTTTAATATGTTAAAATATGGGATAAAAGGCATCCTGTACTGATTTAGTGTGGAACAGGCTATTTTCTGTTTAAATAAAGGACGTCCCTTGTAATACGGGACTGTTCACAACCCTAAGGCAGACGGGTTCCCTGAGTGCAAATGACGAGGCTAAGAGATTGTTTGATAATCTGTGTGTGAGAGAGGGAAAATCAGAAAAGAAAAGAAAAGAAAAAAGCCTACGGAGGGGGAGAGAAGCAATAGTGAGCATGGCCATGAGAGATAGCAGAGACACATTCCCTCCTTGGGGCATGGAACTCACTGGAAGAGACAGGCTTGGAAATTGCAAGCAAAGAATCTGCCTGCTGTGTTTCTACTGTGTTCAGGGAAACAGCTCTTCATGTACATTCTTTGTAAATAAACAGGATCACACCAAAGAATGTATGCTAATATCATCCATTTTTCATCCTAACAGAAACAATCCTGCCAGACCCCAAATATTAGATAACTCCCTGAGCAAAAAGGGCAACAGCACTACCCTTCTCTCATGATCTAGCCCAAGGCACTGGCACCAGGCTTCACCCTGACCCTTCAATCTACTCCCAGGTCTGTGTGTAAATCCAAAAAGTTGTGTGGTAAAATGCTCTAAGCTTTCCTTAGAAAAAATGAGTAGATAGGATCATCTACTTCTTTTGCATTCCTTTTCTGCCTTTCCTCATTGCTTTGAATAGATATACTAGACAACTTTCAGACATACAAAGATTTTTTTTTTATATTAAAACGTTACTGACAACAGGCACATGCACCCCTTCAGGAGAAAGCAGAAGTCTTATAGCCATCCTAATTTAACTTTTATTATGGAATCTTAGACATTAAAAATGGAAAAATCTCTGGGTCATCAAGTCAATCCTCTGCCAATGCAGGATTGTTCTCTAGATCTATCTATCTTTTAAACTTTAAATGAATCTAGTACTGAGGCTTCTACCGCTTCTTTTCAGAGACTACCTTTCAATCTGCTTATGGAGAGATACATCATCTCTCCATAGTTAAGGTCAAACAGATTGTCAGCAAATTTATCTGTCTTTTGTTCAGTTTCATCCCATTATCACTAGCTATACACATTATCATAAAGAAAAGGAGTACTTATGGCACCTTAGAGACTAACAAATTTATTTGAGCATAAGCTTGTGTGAGCTACAGCTCACTTCATCGGATGCATTCAGTGGAAAGTACAGTGGGGAGATTTATATACATAGAGAACATGAAACAATGGGTGTTACCATGCACACTGTAAAGAAAGTGATCACTTAAGGTGAGCTATTACCAGCAGGAGAGCGTGCGGGGGAGGGGGGGACTTTTTTGTGATAATCAAGGTGGGCCATTTCCAGCAGTAGACAAGAACGTCTGAGGAACAGTGGGGGGTGCAGGGGGGGAATAAACATGGGGAAATAGTTTTACTTTGTGATAATGACCCATCCACTCCCAGTCTCTATTCAAGCCTAAGTTAATTGTATCCAGTTTGCAAATTAATTCCAATTCAGCAGTCTCTCATTGGAGTCTGTTTTTGAAGTTTTTTTGTTGAAGAATTGCAACTTTTAGGTCTGTAATCGAGTGACCAAAGAGATTGAAGTGTTCTCCAACTGGTTTTTGAATATTATAATTCTTGACGTCTGATTTGTGTCCATTTATTCTTTTACTTAGAGACGTACACCAACATTCCACACAAAGATGGACTACAAGCTGTCAGGAACAGTATCCCCGATAATGTCACGGTAAACCTGGTGGCTGAACTTTGTGACTTTGTCCTCACCCATAACTATTTCACATTTGGGGACAATGTATACTTTCAAATCAGCAGCACTGCTATGGTACCTGCATGCTGCATGGCCCCACAGTACGCCAACATTTTTATGGCTGACTTAGAACAACGCTTCCTCAGCTCTCGTCCCCTAATGCCCCTATTCTACTTGCACTACATTGATGACATCTTCATCATCTGGACCCATGGAAAAGAAGCCCTTGAGGAATTCCACCATGATTTCAACAATTTCCACGCCACCATCAACCTCAGCCTGGACCAGTCCACACAAGAGATTCACTTCCTGGACTATGGTGCTAATAAGTGATGGTCACATAAACACCACCCTACACCGGAAACCTACTGACCGCTATTCCTACCTACATGCCTCCAACTTTCATCCAGACCACACCACACGATCCATTGTCTACAGCCAAGCTCTATGACACAACTGCATTTGCTTCAACCCCACAGACAGAGACAAACACCTACAAGATCTCTATCAAGCATTCTTACAACTACAATACCCAGCTGCTGAAGTGACGAAACAGATTGACAGAGCCAGAAGAATACCCAGAAGTCACCTACTACAGGACAGGCCCAACAAAGAAAATAACAGAACACCACTAGCCATTACCTTCAGCCCCCAACTAAAACCTCTCCAACGCATCATCAAGGATCTACAACCTATCCTGAAGGACGACCCATCACTCTCACAGATCTTAGGAGACAGTCCTTGCTTACAGACAGCCCCCCAACCTGAAGCAAATACTCACCAGCAACCACACACCACACAACAGAACCACTAACCCAGGAACCTATCCTTGCAACAAAGCCCATTGCCAACTGTGTCCACATATCTATTCAGGGGACACCATCATAGGGCCTAATCACATCAGCCACACTATCAGAGGCTCGTTCACCTGCACATCTACCAATGTGATATATGCCATCATGTGCCAGCAATGCCCCTCTGCCATGTACATTGGTCAAACTGGACAGTTTCTACATAAAAGAATAAATGGACACAAATCAGACGTCAAGAATTATAACATTCAAAAACCAGTTGGAGAACACTTCAATCTTTTTGGTCACTCAATTACAGACCTAAAAGTTGCAATTCTTCAACAAAAAAACTTCAAAAACAGACTCCAATGATTTGCAAACTGGATACAATTAATTTAGGCTTGAATAGAGACTGGGAGTGAATAGGTCATTACACAAAGTAAAACTATTTCCCCATGTTTATTCCCCCCCTCCACGCCCCACTGTTCCTCAGATGTTCTTGTCAACTGCTGGAAATGGCCCACCTTGATTATCACTACAAAAAGTCCCGCCCCCCCCACGCTCTCCTGCTGGTAATAGCTCACCTTACCTGATCACTCTCGTTACAGTGTGTATGGTAACACCCATTGTTTCATGTTCTCTATATATAAATCTCCCCACTGTATTTTCCACTGAATGCCTCCGATGAAGTGAGCTGTAGCTCACGAAAGCTTATGCTCAAATAAATTTGTTAGTCCCTAAGGTGCCACAAGTACTCCTTTTCTTTTTGTGAATACAGACTAACACGGCTGCTACCCTGAAACCACACATTATCATGTAATCTAAACCCATTTAGCTTAAAACATCTAAATCAAATGCACTTTAATGCCATTTCTATCTTTCAACTAATTGTAGATAGCTTTTATATCACCATAATAACATACACACGATATATATTTGTTCTTTTAATATCTTTTTTTCATTTGTCAGTCCCTCCAGCCCACTGATATTTTTTGCTGCTGTTCTCCAAATTGTCCTAGTACAGACATTGCAACTGAGTCAGATAAACCAAAGATTATGAGAAGGAATGGTACATAAGATATGTAAGAAGACATAATCTGTGTGACTGGATCTTGGTTATTACTAGGAAAATTAAATGTTATTAAATAATTCCTTTAACAATATTTAATGGCTGCACAAAACATCACTAAATGATGTACAGTTAATTGCTATTATTCTGTCTCTCGCTCTGTTATACTGCTTTTTGGTAAAAACCTGTACTGTTACAACAGAATGAATCTGAGCCGCTAGAACTCAAGCATTCAATGCATTTCTTGGGATTTTTGGACATTCAGAATCTTTTTCAAAATTTTTTGAATAGTACAGAAGATGGTCAGGGATGCCATCCCATGCTCCGAGTGTCCCTAAACCTCTGACTGACGGAAGCTGGAACTAGAGGACAGAGGCTGGACCACTCCATAATTGCCCTGTTCTGTTCATTTTCTCTGAAGCACCTGGCACTGGCCACTGTTGGAAGACAGGATGGATACTGGTCTGGATGGACCATTGGTCTGTCCCAGTATGGCCATACTTATGTTCTTATATCTAAGCACCAGGTCTGAAATATCTACAGTCCACAGAAAGACAGATTCATCACTTTCTGAGGTAAATGATTTGAGTTCCATGCATTTTAGTGTGTGTGTGTTTGTGTGTGTGTGTGTGTCTTTCAGAAGAGACTTTAAAAAAAGAGATCCTACCATATCTTTTCTGGCTGAACATTAAAGATTCCATGACCCTTTTTGTAAGAACACGGAACTGTCCCTGTGACCTTACAAAATGTTTTCCTCTCATGCAGCATGCTGTGTACCATTTCTCTGCCTGTCTGTAACCTTCCACTATAGTATGGTTTTTATAATTGTAAATTGCTTTGGGTCTTTTGGGATAAAAAGGTTCTACATAAATGAAAACTATTAATATGATTTTAACTGATTTTTCCCATTAAAACTTTTCTTTCTAAAGTTTTTAAAATGTGCATTTTTTGGCCAAATTTCCACAAACAAATCTGCAAATTTGAAACTAGTTGAACAAAAAGTTTTAAAAATTAGAAAATATACATAAGTATATAGACACTGCAAACTCCTTCAGAGATGGTAAGTTTCTTCAGAGAAAAAACATATCTCCTACCTGGTCTGTCCACTCCAAAGCTCTATATGCAGGTAAAATCCTCTAGGGACTAGGGGCCAGATTTTTAAAGCTATTTAGGTACCTAAAGATGCAGAAACTGTGGTGCCATTGCATCTTTAGAGACACAGTGTGGGTGAGGTTATATGTCTTTCTCACCAACAGAATAACACATATTACTCATAGGCACAGACTCTGTGGGTGAAAAAATGATGGGTGCTGAGCACCCACTGGTATCCCCCCTCTCAGCTCTCTCCCCTGCCCCCAGTGTTTGCTGCCCACCGGCCTCAGTGCCTCCCCCTCCCGCCCCACACCTCCTGCCCACCGAGATCAGCTGTTTCACGGCATGCATGAGGCTTTGGGAGGGAGGGGGAGGAGTGAGGGCACTGCCCACTGCGGGAGGGGGAGGAACGGGGCAGGAAGAGGTGGGGTGGGGCTTTGAAGGAGGGGGTGGAGTAGGGGCAGGGCCTGGGGCAGAGCTGGGGGTCAAACACCCCCCCGCACATTAGAAAGTCAGTGCCTGTGATATTACCTCACCCACCTTGTCTAGCTAATATCCTGAGACCAACATGGGTCTACAACTACCCTGAACATTGCATCTTTATGCACCTAAATGCCTTTTAAAACTCTGGTTCTAGATCTGCCAGTTCCATACCATGGAATTGCAGACCAGGATTGGTGCCTATTTCTTCCAAGTTGCTGCTACAGTTTTAACGCAGCACTCCTCATTTGTACAAAGGGAGATATGAAAAGATTTGGCAGATGGGGAATCAAGTTGGGGTGGAAGCTGCATTTTTTTTATTATTAAATCAGGGACTTAAGCAATACATATGTAGTGCAGAGTTTAGGTGTCGCTCCAAATGGCTAAATTTTTCTGGAATAGATGTCATTTGATGGCTAAATTTAATCAAAGTAGCTTTATGTAGCTATTAGATAATGTTTACTTTTAATCCATGAGCAAGAGGAACACTGTGCAGAAGATGCATAGAACATCAGTCTAAGAATAAATCAAGGAACTTTTAGACAAAAAACCCAGATGACGCCACCCTTTAGAGCAGTGGTCCCCAATGCGGTGCCGCGGGTGCCATGACTCCTGCCGGGGCATTTATGTAACCCACCGGCACCAAGGAACGAAGGGGAGAGGAGCGCATCTGCCGGAGAACATGCCACTGATGAGCGCTTCCGGTGGAGAAGCTGCCGCTGAAATGCCGCCAAGGAGTGCGGCCACCGGAGAAGCGTCGCTGCCCGCCACACTCTTCTGAAGGCATCATCAATGTGCTCTTGGCCACAGAAAGGTTGGGGACCACTGCTTTAGAGGTTTCACAGCAAACTTTTAATCAGCTTTGAAGAAACGTAGGCAAAGATTCACATTCAGCACATGATAAATGTGGTTAATATATAATTTAAAACAGAACAACATACTTTTGCCCTGGAAAAGTGTATTTCTTATTTAGAGATACGAGGTGGGTGAGGTAATATCTTTTATTGGATGGAACTGCTGTTGGTGAAAGAGACAAACTTTCAAACTTTTTTATTTATATAATTTTGATTTCAGCCTGACTTAACTCAAACATTCCCAATGATTTCTATTTGGTGTCACTAGGGAATACTAAATAGAATTGTTGAGAGGAGAACAAAACCAAACCCTCACGGTGATAGATTGGTGCTTTCTATGTACTGTATTAGTTTCCCTCCAGCGGTTGTTATGAGTAACTACAAGGCCAGCTTTGAAGAGGTTTAATTGTGAACTATGTGAGTGTGTATCCCATGTAAGTATGTTATGACAAATTATATCTGTGCAACGCCAAGGAAAATAGTAAAGTTGTACAGGTGTAAATTCAGAATTTATTCCATTATCTTTTAAATGCAGTATTTCCTTCTGAACATTCCGGTCCTAAATCTACATCAATCCATCACTATTATTCAGCAAAACTAGCACTAGTGACAACTCCATATTTTGTGGATGTCTCCGATACTTTTAACTGTGCGAAAAACAAAATTGGGCAGGAAGGAGAATCATTGTCTTGTACACATTATTTTGGAAGAAATACAAATATACTAAAAAGTAGGGCTGTCAAGCGATTAAAAAAATCATGATTAATTGTGCAATTAATTGCACTCTCAAATAATAAAAGAATACCATTTATTTAAGTATTTTGGATGTTTTCTACATTTTCAAATATATTGATTTCAATTACAACACAGAATACAAAGTGTACCATTATCACTTTATATTTATTTTTGATTACAAATATTTGTGCTGTAAAAACAAAAGAAATAGTATTTTTCAATTCACCTCATACAAGCACTGTAATGCAATCTCTTTATCATGAAAGTTGAACTTACAAATGTGAATTATGTACTAAAAAACCCTGCATTAAAAAATAAAACAAAGTAAAACTTTAGAGCCTACAAGTCCACTCAGTTCTACTTTTTGTTCAGCCAGTCACTCAGACAAACAAGTTTATTTACATTTGCAGGAGATTCGCTTCTTGTTTACAATTTCACCTGAAAGTGAGAACAGACATTCTCATGGCACTGTTGTAGCTGGCACTGCAAGATATTTACGTGCCAGATGTGCTAAAGATTCATATGTCCCTTCATCTTCAACCACTATTCCATAGCAATGCTGATGACGGGTTCTTCTTGATAAGAATCCAAAGCAGTGCAGACCAACGCACGTTCACTTTCATCATCTGAGTCAGATGCCACCAGCAGAAGGTTGATTTTATTTTTATTTTTGAGTTCTGTAGTTTCTGCATCAGAGTGTTGCTCTTTTAAGACTTCTGAAAGCATGTTCCACACCTCGTCCCTCTCAGATTTTGGAAGGCAGTTCAGATTCTTAAACCTTGGGTTGAGTGCTGTAGCTGTCTTTAGAAATCTCACATTGGTACCTTCTTTGCATTTTGTCAAATCTGCAGTGAAAGTGTTCTTAAAACAAACAACATGTACTGGGTCATCATCCAAGACTGCTATAATATGAAATACATGACAGAATGCGGGTAAAACAGAGCAGGAGACATACAATTCTCCCCCAAGGAGTTCAGTCAAAATTTAATTAACACATTATTTTTTTAACGTCATCAGCATGGAAACATGTCCTCTGGAATGGTAGCCGAAGCATGAAGGGGAATACGAATGTTTAGCATATCTAGCACATAAATACCTTGCAATGCCAGCTACAAAAGTGCCATGCAAATGCCTGTTCTTACCTTTAGGTGACATTGTAAATAAGAAGCCAGCAGCAGTATTTCCCGTAAATGTAAACAAACTTGTTTGTCTTAGTAATTGGCTGAATAAGAAGTAGGACTGAGTGGACTTGTAGGCTCTATAGTTTTACATTATTTTGCTTTTGAGTGCAGTTATGTAACAAACAAAAAATTAACATTTGTAGTTGCACTTTCATGGTAAAGAGGTTGCATTATGGTACTTGTATGAGGTGAATTGAAAAATACTATTTCTTTTATCATTTTTACAGTGCAAATATTTGTAATAAAAAATAATATAAAGTGAGCACTGTATACTTTGTATTCTGTGTTGTAATTGAAATCAATATATTTGAAGATGTAGAAAAACATCCAAAAATAGTTAATACATTTCAATTGGTATTCTATTGTTGTTTAACAGTGCGATTAAAACCGCAATTAATCCCGATTAATTTTTTTAATCACGATTAATTTTTTTGAGTTAATCGCATGATTTAACTGTGATTAATTGACAGCCCTACTAAAAAGTGGTAAACTCTCTAAGGCTCATCATTAGGGGATCTATTTTCCAGCGATGCTCATGAAAGTTGCACATACAAATCAAGGGGAATATATCCTGTGTCCCTGACTTGTTTGATTTCTTTATTGTTCATTAGTTTTGATGTAAAACAAAATTTTTGAAAGTCATTTTCTTTGTTCTTCCATAGAAATAAGAATTTTTGTTTTATTTGTTCTTTGGGAAACAAAAAAAAATGTTCTTTGTAAAATATTCTGATAAAAAATGAAAAATCTCAAATCTTGCTTAGCCCTGAAGGATATCCTGCTGAATTTGTGCAGTTACATTATACGTATCTGGGGAGGGGTCAAGATAGCTCCCCCGCTTTTGTGCTTCCTGGGTTCTGGAGCTGTCTAGGTAGTGGACACATCCTCAGGCTGTTCTAACTCATGCTACCCTCAGCAGTCCACAATGAAGCTGTCTCACAACCCAGAATAGTTAAAGTACAGTGTACTTTGGCCACATTTCTTCTGTACACTGAACCTCCCTCAGCCACATTCCCTGCATATCCTTATGTCAACAGGTGGTGTGGGGCTAGACCGCTGTCCCTATGCCACCAGGAAATCCTCAGCAGGGAGATTCATAGACTTTGTGGCCTCCGAATGACTGCATGCTGAGGCTACAGGAGAGCCCAGAATTAGGGTAATGTTTATAACAAACAGCCTTTAGTAGTTCAATGTGTGTTGCACTCAGTGGTGCCAGTGCTCAGGAATTTAACAAATAGTTTGATTTTAGGCCCTGCTAGAGCCAGTCGCACAATGTTGGAAGAAACTCTGCCATTTGGGAATTTTAGGACTGCTCAGTGCAGAACCCTCTCCGATTGGCTGCCTTCCCCACTTCCTATTTGTGGGGAAGAACAGCCACTCACTGCTGTGGAAGGAAACAGTCTGTCACACACACACACACTTAACTGCCCTCTGAAGCCCAGAGAAGTTTTGGGATTGGAAAGAGGGGAAGAGAGAGAAGCTGATACTATTTTCACTAGAAGGGAGCAAGGGGCAGAAAAAGCCCAGCAGCTCAGCTCCCTCCCTCCCTCCCCCTATTCCAATGCTACAATACCAGGTCTGGGAAGGAGGAGAAGCCCTCCTGGAGTTGTCCTCTCCTCAGACCTAGGAGGGAAGGGGTGAAGATCCTCCAGAGCTGCAGGAGGAGCAAAGGCATGCTGGGGGAAAGAGGGTGAAGAACTTGTTGTGTAGCCAACGGGGCAAATTTGATGTGGAGCTGGAGCAGCTGAGGGGGCTGTTGGGTGCACAAACATTAATTAATTTGAAGCCAGGAGTCTAGAGCTGATGTGGGAGCTGGGACACAACATTAAGCGGCATAGGGATACAGTGACCAAAATCATATTTCTCACTGAATTGGGCCTTAGGGAGGGCGAGTTAAAAAAAAATAAATCCAAAGACACTTCAAAACCCTATATATCATCTTAAAATAAAATCTGATGATATTTTGGGGTCTGACTCATGATTTTTGAACTCAGTGGTGTGTGGGCAGGGAAGTAAATGTGTACTGACCTTTGTATTAATCTTTGTAACCCTGAGCAATGTCAGGTGACTGGGGCCTGGAAGTAAAAGCCAGTCTCTTACCAGCACAGCTGTGTCACACCTGTGTTACAGAGATGCGGTGAATTTAGAATGAATTACTTCCTAGGATGCATCTGCACCACAACCTTTTTTACTTGTTAGTAGTAGGTTCACCAACTGGGTAGTACCTTGTTAGCGGTTCCCTGGTGGTAGCATGGATGGACATGCTAGTGTAGACCAGGTGCAGGTACTTTGACCACCATGTTGTCTATCCCTACTTAAATCTGGCCTAGATGATGTGATCAAAATGCCTGTACCTGCATCACCTCAACCTGCACTACCTCTGAAGTTCTCCCCATTGGTAATAATGCCGAAGAAAAATTCTAGTGCAGATAAAGCCCTTTAGTGAACAGAAGGTCCTATTGCTAATGGTGAGGGTGACATGAGCCTAGGTGCAACCCTGGGTTGCACTGGCCCCGAGGCATAGCCCAGTCCAGGTGGAAATTTTTCAGGAAGGATGTTGTGATAGTATAAAACAGATACGATCCCCCCACTAATGGAGAGTCTACAGTGTTTAGAGCAGCCCAAATGTGTAAGGAAGGAAGGGCAGTTATCTGCTGAGAAGGGTGCTCTTGAGCCCCTCGTTAAAATTCTGTCATTAGTTTGAAGGAAGTTACAGTTTATCCCGGCTCTGAAGTAGTGCAGTCTTTCCTCAGATACTTCTGTATCATCCCTGACTTAGATGACTTTATCCGTGGATCGACAAAAATTTGCTTTGAACAGCCCAACTCACCAGGTGTCAGATATTTTCAAAAACATTTACAGAAGATTCCATCAGAAACTTTGCTCCTTCTTCCTCACAACTTGAATAGTGTACCGTACTAGTTCAGTCAATGCCTTTTCCAGAAATATTTAAGTGCATTCAGTATAACTCCCTTGTTGGTTATATTAATGAGAAAGCATTCCTATTTAAAAGAAAAACTATTGAATAGATTCCCCAGTTCCTCACCCTTCTCGTCTGTAAGCACTGCATCACTGGTACACAAGATATATCTCATGATAAGAGGAGAGATTATAAAGGATTTTTCTGGAATAACATAAGGAGAAAAATTTTGTGGGAGCCCTTTAAAAAAAAAATCACCTGCCTATCATTGGGGAGAGTGTGTGTGGCCAAAGCCGTCAGAGCATATGACAGAAATTAAGCCTCCCCCATTAAAAATCCCAAGTGAAGAAGACTGGTGGCGGCTCTAGCTTCTGCCCTTCTTGAGATTGAATGGTTCTGTGGTGCTGGGGACCACTCTGGCACAGGAAACCAGGAAATCTCTCTGCTCAGATTTCAGTAAACCTGTCCTGTGGCTTTTAATCACTATTCAGAAACTGAACCCTTCTCTTTTATTGTGATGAGAAAGATCCACAGATAAAAATGCTCTTGTACACAAATGAGATCCTATTAGTTACCACCTGAGTCATTAGAAGGCTCTTATTTGGAGCATAGCAGTAACATAAGTAGGATTGTTGTTGGGCATTCATGAGGACAGACAAGACTAGGAAGAGTTCTCTGGCCTGTTTCTCATCAGATGCAGAGAAAATAATTTCAGTTGCAGCCAATAATTCATGCAAGGCATTCCAGGTAGGATTTAAGAATCACTTTAGAATGAAAGGTGGAGAATGGGGAACCTATTAAGAATTGATTTAATTTTGTGTAAAATGCATGTGTGCATTTGTACTGAAAGAATCTGTGTGTGGCAGTTGTGAAAGCTGGGAAGATAATGGTGGGCCTGTTTCTCAGTTCCCACAGTCTGGTGCTTTACGCACTGCAAAAGTGAGTCAGTAGGTATATACATGCATCTGATGAAGTGAGCTGTAGCTCACGAAAGCTCATGCTCAAATAAATTGGTTAGTCTCTAAGGTGCCACAAGTACTCCTTTTCTTTTTGCGAATACAGACTAACACGGCTGTTACTCTGAAACCTGTCAGTAGGTATATAGTGCCCTCTGCTGTCTTGCCCTGTCAAATTCCACCAAACTTGCAAGCACAGTTTAGACCAGGGGTCAACAACCTTTGGTACCCGGCCCATCAGGGTAAAGCCGCTGGTGGACCGGGCCAATTTGTTTATCTGGACCGTCCGCAGGCACGGAGCCCCGCAGCTTCCACTGGCTGCGATTCGCCATTCCTGGCCAATGGGAGCTACGGGAAGTGGCGCAGGCCAAGGGACATGCTAGCCACTGCTTCCCACAGCTCCCATTGGCCAGGAACGGTGAACCGCGGCCAGTGGGAGCTGCGTGGCTCCATGCCTGCGGACGCTCCAGATAAACAAACTGCCCCAGCCTGCCAGCGGCTTTACCCTGATAGACTGGGTGCCAAAGGTTGCTGACCCCTGGTTTAGACGTTAGCAGAGCGAAGTATTCTCTCTGTATTTTTTACTAAATTTAATGGAATTAACTGTTTTGAAAGCCAGAACTCAGAGCTAGGTTCTGGTTGCTCCTGCACCAGTGTACAAGGGAGGGGGCACAGGAAATCCTTCAACCTTCCTGTGCATGGGACAACCATAATGCCAGTGACTGTATTTCCTGAGTATAAGGAGATGTGTAAGGATGGGTAGAGGTATTGGACACCCAAAAGGGGGCATGGTGAGGCAGGGTTCTAGTGCTGCAAGTTTTTCAATGTTTTGGACACTGACTGCTGGTTGAAAACTGGCGCAGGTGAGAGCACGTTTCTAAAAGGTAAATACAAAATTTGCTTCTCAGTTTGATCCCCCAACACATCAAAAGCATTGTCTCTCTCAGAATGCCTCCTGCACTGCCACTGGTGCAGTACAGCTCCAGAGCCTGACCCACCACCTTAGACTACAATGGAATAGTTCTTCTAATTAAAATATATTCATTCCTTGGAATGCTTTTTCAATGAAACTTGGTGATCTTTCTGTTCTGTGATTTTCCTGTGGATTTGTAATTGGGTCAGTGTGTGTCTAGGGTCAGAATGTAATTAATTCAGTTCCAAAATTTATATTGTTTTTGCACTGCTGTAATTCCGCTGACTTCAAAGGTATTCTGCTTATTTATTTTACATCCATGTGAGTCAGAGAAGAATCAGGCTGGGGCATGTCAGCCTAGAGTATTATTCCAAACCAAAGATACAGCACTGTGTAGCCCCGTCATGGTCACAAATGGGGATCCCAAGGCACAGTGGGCAAAATCTAAAAATTTAATTAAAAACAGATACTTTTAAAAAGAGTAAAAAAAAAAATTTTACACATTTTTAAACCTAGACTGAAGAAATCACTAGAGAATATAGTAATGTAGGCAGCTACCTGGCACAGACTGAGATGGTGGAGGACTGATTTACCGATTGGGTCGTTGTCATCTCTAATTTCTATGATGTTATACCAGCTGAAATCCTTCTGCTCTGGAGGAGAACTTGCAGCCCTTGATTATAATTTTTTTAATCTCTTGGCTGTTTGGGAATTATTTTACTTTGTATTAGTTTGGCTACTATACCCCAACATCTGAATCTTATTTTTGCTGTTGATTCAAAGAAGCCATAATATAAATGATATTTAAAGATTATCAGATGCAATTTATAAGTAAGGTGTTTCCTTCACAATTAAAAAAACCCAATAATTTGTTTAGAATAAGTTTTCCAAATTGCCTGTATCAACTCAGACAATGGGTAAAGGGATCTTTCTTCAAAGATCTTAATGCTATTGCCACACGTTAGTTCCTCTTTTTCTCTCCATACTTGGGCCTTTGGCTTGGCAGGTCACAAAAACATTACTAACGTCTATTCAGATTAAACTCACTTCCTTTTGTTTGTAATCACAGTTTAATTCTGGTTTCAGAGAAGCAGCCGTGTTAGTCTGTATTCGTGAAAAAGAGTACTTGTGGCACCTTAGAGACTAACAAATTTACTTGAGCATAGTGAGCTGTAGCTCGTGAAAGCTTATGCTCAAATAAATGTTAGTCTCTAAGGTGCCACAAGTACTCCTTTTCTTTTTAGTTTAATTCTGATGACCTAGGCTACATCACTGGGCACAACAATACATCTGAACAATTACTTCTTACTGTTTCCGTCCTTCAGTATCAACAACTCCCCATCCAGGTATCCTGCACCTTTTCCCCGATTCCTCCTCTTTCTGTTTCTTGCATCCTCTCTCAGCTCCCAGACTGCCACTGTATTTTTAAAGATAGCAGAGAAGGGTGTTAGAAGATTAATGGGACTTGTACTTCTAAGTCACATAGACATTACAGCAAATCCCACACACAGCACTATATTGTCACTGTGACACATCCACATTACCAGTGTAAGTGCTGGATTGCTGTAAACTTAAAATGAAATACAAACAAAGATTTTTCCCCACATAAAAAATAAACCAGACAATCCATAACTGGACAATGCAACTAATTTGTGAGCCATATTTTAAATAGTGTTCATATATTTTATACCTTTTAACCCATACAGATTGTAAATAGTGAAAGCGAAACTGAGCTTCTCTTTAGGAAGTGATAAGCTCATTTAAAATATAGTGTGCAATTAGCTCACATAACTGCTAGATGGCATTGTACAGAAGATAAACATACAGCACTCAAATTTACTATACACTCTTACAGTACTAGGAGAAAAAGTTCTTTAGAGTTTTATTTTCAGAGCTGTTCACACTGGGTCAAGGCACCGGTCCTGCATTTGTTAATATTTAGTAACAGTGCCTTATATAACATCATTGTGAAAATACACAATTTTAAATACAAATATAAAAATGAACAAAATGAAGACTGAAAATCATAAGCAATAAGGAGAAAATTCCACACGATTCATAGAAATAATTCCTTAAATTAGTTAAGAAGTGGTGACATACACAGCTAATCACACCACTTTGTGATAATGTTGATTATAATGGCTCATATTAAATGATAGTGCCTAGAGACATCAAACAAGATTGGAAAACCATTATGCTAGGCACTGTACAAGTAGTGAGAGACAATCTCTGTCCCACTAAGCTTACAAGCTAAATAAATGAGAGACACACAATTGGCAGGAGGGGAAGCTAAGGCGCAAAAAGATGAAGGGACTTGCTCAAGATCACATAACAGAGCTGGGAACAGAACTCAGGCCTCCTGAGTACCGCTCTTGTGTGCTCTCCCCTCAACCACACAATCTTTCTAATTTATTTAAGGTAACACCCATAGCATGAAGTGCTTTCCAAACATTCAGGAAGCAGCAGTCCCCACGCTGAGGAGATCAGATAAACCTATGGTGGTTCCCCCCAACAATTCTCCTCAGGCATAAGAAGGGGGCCGAGGAGCCTTCTAAGGCTCACCTTCTCTCCTACTGCAGGCCTCATTAATCCCATAGCAATGGGGAATGCTCCCCTGCTTTCTCTTCACAAGCTCTTTGCTTACTCCAGGAGCTTTCTTAAGGTCTGGAGGAGATAGGCTCCCTTCCTCAGGAATTTTGCAGGTGGGGTGACACTACAGAGACAGGTGGGTTTTTGAGAATTGGAAGATGGTCCTTCCCATTCTCTTTCTGTGGACCTCTGAGGTCTGTAGAAGGGGAGAATCCTATCAGCAAGCTTGAGGAAGCTAATTGGCCCCACTCCAATGCCTTTTGAAGGACAAATTCCCCCATTTTTTCCCTATTGACAAACCTTACTGATCAGGTTCGCGCTAATGCCTCTCTCTGCAAGGAAGAGTTTAGATCTCCAGAACTTCCTTAATTACTTTGCTGATGTCATTGGAATTGACATTCTTTTGTGATGTTAATAACTTCGGTGATTTAACTAATCACCTCAATTTTGGCCCTGGACACTACATTCCAGGTAGGAGAGTCTCGAAGTGCGGGTTTCATTTTCCTCTCTTTTGCTATTTTGGTAGGAAAAGTAGCAAAACAAAGTTAGACCTTGAAACACTGTTAGAATAAAGTATGTGTAACAGCTCTATTTTTAGGGTTTTGTAACTCAGGAGCCCCTTGTCTGATTCTTTTGAAGTTTTTTAGAAAAATTCTACCTGGGTTTCAGATTGAACCTACCAATTTTGAGGCTGATATTACTTTTTATGTTGATTACTAAAGGGTTGTGGGGCTGGGGGGGGGGGAGAGAAGGGGGAGGAGAGGGGACAAAATCAGGTTTATAATGGAAATTCAGGCACCTTCTTAATTTTCAATGCTCCATAATAAAATCTTCCCAACTAAAAAGGCCAATCCTTTCTGTTACTACTGTGAAATAAAATTAACAGCTTCGAAAATAGCAGTTTTTAAATTCAAATTACACTTTCATGCTCTCTCTCATAACTAGAGATAAAGTAGCTGCTGTGAGGTGGTATATATGGAGCTTACTGTTTATACCATAAGCATATCTAGCAATTAGGTACTGTGGTAATAGGCATTTTAAAAATATCTTAGAAGAGACAGAAGCCCTATTCTACAAAGTTAGTTGAAGCAATGGGAGTTGAGGACTCAGAGCACTGTTGTGATCATTTTGGGCCTACACATTTACCCTATTGAGGGCTTAACTGAAGAAGAACATGAAAGTTCATAAGATGTCACAATAACCTATAACAACAAATATTGAAGGGAAAAGATATGAAAGGGAGACAGGCTGAATTCATCTTAATAAAAAGGCTTACTGATATAACTCAAGGACTGTATTAAGATCATGTTTGATAAACAAGAAATGTTTGGAACCAGAAAATCAGTGAACCAAACTTGGTGTTTGGAAACTAGGCCTTATTGGTACGCAGAATAATGAGGGAATGGGCTAGTCCACCCATTACTTCTTTTGTGGATCCTTAAAGAAAGACTTTGGGGAGAAAAATTGGCGAGTGGAGTGACCTTCACCATCTTGGCTGCTATCCCAACCATCTCCTGGGACCCCAGCCCTTTGTTATTTTGATCCTGAAAGATGTCCAGTCCTGACTGGGCCAGAGAGAGGGAACCAAATGACACCGCCATCTTTATCATCTCCAGCTGAATTCCAAACACTAGGTGGGATAAACAGGATTGGACTTCAACAACAACAGCTCCAGCCCATCTCAACTAATTTCTTCTGTTTTCCCCAGAAGGAGAAGATTATTACCATCTTTAATGCCATCTAAGACACTGTCAGACAGGGCTTTTTCCTTCTAAAAACTCTCTCCAGCTAAAGGGAAAGAACAAGGGATGTTGTTAAAATGAAAGCCTTATTCAATACTTTACATGTCAAATGCTTTAACTGTTTTTCCCTCTTTTCTTTATATTTAATAAAAGGTTAAAAGAATTTGTAATGGTGGGTTTGCAATGGTATTAAGCAGGCTTAGGTTTCTGTATATCAAATTTCAGACCTTGTTTAAGATGGTTTAATGTTACATAGTGACTGGGCTACGTTAACACCTTAGCCCATATATTGCATCTAATTTAATACAACAGCACCTCAAAGGCATTCAGCATCTTGCAGGATATCTCTCTGAAACAGAAAACAACAGTTGCAAAAGAAATGCTATTTTAAAGTGCCCAAGAGGACAGTGCAAAGGATGGGAAGTAAAAAATTAAATTAACAGTTGGAAGAAGTATTTAGCAGTATTTCTTTAAGACAAAAAAGAAAGCAGTTCACTTAACTACAGGTAAATTATGTGAAGCTAAAATAATATTAAGGTAACTCTGAGTCTTGGAAGGCAAGTTAAGTGTCTTGGCCATTTTATAGCAGAAGAGGGCGCAGTTTGTCTTTGAAAGAGAATCAAATTAATGCTGTAGATAACTAGTCTAGCAGACACTGAATTACTATGAAAAAGAAAGAACTGCTACTTCACTAAATTATATATTTATGTGTTACATGGGGTCTTTATCAGTTTTCTCAGTTAAGTAACCAAAGATCTAAGGCTAATTAGAAAGCATGTACTGAATTATTGCTACCAATTCTCACCCATTGGAAGTTTCAATATTCTGTGGATGGACTTGTCTACTTTATAGGTAGTTATAGGGCCACTGATTTAATGTGTTATATATCAAAGGACCATTTGATTTCAGGATTCAGTGCATTATAAAAACTTTTGAGTTCCTGCCTGGTTTTCATTTTCTTTGAGAAACAAGGCTCTTCCCCTTTTTCCCTTAGACATTGTCAGGCAGGTACATTAAGAATTGGGATAATTTCAGTCAAAACTTCAGCATGGCTTTTTTCCTTTTGGTGTTTCACATGAACAATACACTATTTCTGAATATATTCGGAACATGTTAGATTAGTGCTCAAACAGCTTTGTTGTCTGCTGTTTCAGTCAGTCATTAAGTGATGCCAAATCAACACAACATCAGCTAGCTGTACCTGTATTTGTTACTTAGACTGCTGTATTAAGGGTACAACAAATTGTGGAGAGCTGTACTAAAACTATTATCTCTGCTAAAAGATTAATATGTAGAAAATATTATTTTAGCTCTCTTTCACACATCTAAATAGCTGTGTAATTAGACAAGTTCAAGACACATCATTTTGAAGAATGTATTTTATATTAAGATTGTTATTACAAGATCTTGGAAATGATGCAGTTTTTTGAAGGACACTGAGCATGTTGAGAGAGTTTGGTCTCTCTTAGTTATGGGTGAGCTTTCTCTTATATTATGAGATGAACTGTCCTTTGGACATCATTTTCTGATTAGGTCAACAGAAATCACCCTAGGGCTGGCAAGCCAAAAAGAAAAAAAAATCTGAGTAATTTTGTTTTTATGTGACAGTTATATTCCCAGTATCACATATATATTCATAGCATTGGTATAAAGACAAATTTCATTTGTTTCAGTGCAAGTACACACTGGTAGGCAAGTACTCACCAGCTTAGGAAGGATCAATGTCACATCAGAGTCTGTTTCAAGCCCTTGGCTCAGGGCACAATTTAGTGGGTAAACAGAAATTTTAGGCATAGTACCAAAATAAAGTTGTTCTTTTGCCCAACACAGACTACAGTTCTCAGCGGCTGCTGCCCAGGGCTTAAATTCTCATTGAGTATCCCAGAGCTCCGGATTTTGGGGCTTCAGCCCTGCGGGACACATCGGGGCTTGTGGCTTCAGCTGCTCAGGAGGCGCTGGAGCTCCTGTGGGTTTGAAAATAATTACCGGAGCCCTGCTCCGGACAACTCCATCTGAATTTAAGCTCTGCTGTTACCTTATCTCTCTCAGTCCCTCTGAGGCCTTGCCTTGACCCAGTCCCACAGGACCCTTTTTTTTTCTTTGCAGTTTTCACTCCCCATACGACATACCTGAAAAATTTCACCTACTAGCTGGGGTCTTTCCGCTGCTCAAGGACCCCCTCCAGGAGCCCAGGATTGCAAGGATCAGGTGCTCTTCTGGCTATCACTTGACCACTAGGCCCACAGATTCAGCCAGAAGATTAATCACAGGTGGGGCTGGGTCCCAACCCCCCCTTGAAGGGCCAGCCGTTGTGTGACAGCAAGGGCATGTTGGGTAGCAAGCTGAACGGGCTGATTAAACACAACAACATGAGTCTTAATTTTGGGGATCTTTTTCTCCCCATTCTCTGCTATCTTTTTTTAAATTTGTTAGGCTGTATATGTGTGATTTCCTTAAATATTTTTATTTTATTAGGTTTGTAGATCATTTGTTTATTAAAATCTCTCGTAGTGTTTGAGGCCCAGTCTTGCAACTGATACCACGTGGGCAGGCTCTAGCACCTGCATGGAGTCCTACTGAAGACAGTGGGGCTCTACATGGGACAGTAATCTGCCCAGGCACACTCAACTGCAGGACGTAGGCCTTAGTTTGGGAGTTTAAAATGTGAAACTGTTGGTCCTCTTCCCAATTTTTGATATATATCTGTGAAGTGATGGAAGCACTTGTATTCTCATTGTATCATGCCCACAAGCTTCCCAATGCAAGTATATTGAAAAAGAATGCATGTTATCAAACTAAAAGCTTACCTAATGACCACTGATCCACTACCAGAGCAGAGATTTGTTTTTATTACCTAATTCTACTTTTTTTTTTTTAAAAGATGCTTCATGGAGTAGATCCTTGCACCTCAGCCCGTCAAGATCCAGTGTTGGAAATTCTATACTGCACCAGGTAATACTGAGGTGAAGGTGACAATTAGGACTCAGGATTAATGCAGTTTTTCTTATTAAAGGAAAACTGCTCAGTAATAAAAATATTGTAATTTCTACATCTAATTGCAAAGAAGAGTAAATGGATATTTTAAAAGTATCTGAAATATAAGAGAAATTAATAATAAACCAGGAAATTGCCACCTTGACTGCCTCATGAGGTAGATTAGAACTAGGAAAATGTGGGTCTTATTAGACACCATTGAAAATCAGAGATTCAATGTTGTCTTAAAGTAAATTGTATTGTTATGAAAGTTTTCGTTCATTCAATGTTTTCAATTGTTAAAGGAATTGAAAACATCATTGCTTCCCTTGCTGGATCCTCAGCCCCCTGCTCAGTTTCCCTACCTTTGACAGGGAGAGGAAGAGGAGGATGAGATAGTCTTGCTTTCCCCTGATCTTCTGCCTCTGCCCCTCAGAGAGGAAGACACTTCAGAGAGATCCCTCTCAGAGGAGGAGACAGAAAAGAGAGGCTGTAAGGAGAGTCCAAGGGAAACAGACCAAGGATAAAACCTTCCCAATGGGGTAGGAGAAGAAGGGTAAGATACTTTGCTACAAGAGGAGAGAAGTAAGCAAGTGGGGAAACAACATAACTGGCAGAGGCAGAGAGGAAGGGACAACATAGGGAAAGCCAGGAAGGGAAGAATCTTGCGGGGTGAGGAGTGACAAAGGGAGACTCATCACAGGGATTCCAGAAGTGGAACATGTTATGTCAGGTGCACTCCTAAAGTAATTGGAATTGGGGAACAAGTCTCCTGGCCATCCACCAAACACATCAGAGGGGTAATCTGACTCTGACCCTTACCCTCAACCCCAAATAAGATAACAGGCAGTGAGCTAGGTCCTGATGCGTGGGGAGGGGTGGTTGTCTATAGAAGGATTGTGATGCTTGTTGAGAATTTGCACAGGTTCAAATAGGCAACTGAATTATGGAATACTTCTCTAAACTAGTTCTGCACTCTTGTTTTTCCCCATCATTAATCTGATATATCATTATGAAATGCTGGCAGTGGGTTTTGCATGTTCTTGTATGTTCTTCCAATGTAGTTATTGACAAGACCTCATGGTATTGAGACAATGACACAATACAATAAGTGGAGCAGGGAATGGAGGATCTGCAGGCTTTTTAGTCTTAGTGGGAGGGAAGAATATTAACAAGGTCCTGAAAACTATCTGTTTAGAGGTCTCCAATTTATAATATTAAAGTAACCCTTCTGCCCATCAGAGTTGGCAGCAACAAGGGCCGGGTTCAGTATCTAGGGATTCCATTCCAATAACACAATGCAAAACTGGTTTGAGCCCCCACCTAGTGACCTGGGACAAATATATACCACCCCCCGTGGGCACATCTAGGAGGCAATACTTCCCCTCTCGCAAGCACAGAGTCTGAGTGTAGCAAAAGCCTTTTAATAACAGAGAGAAACAATGTTGCATTATGTTGGGGAAACAGCACCAACAGGATTCATAACACAACCCATGAGCAAAAACCCACCCCAAGCAAATTGGGCCATGTCCTTTCCCTTTGGTTCTTGAGTCCAGCAACCCAAGTCACCCAAAGTCCCAAAAGTCCAACAACCCAAAAGTCTCTGCCCCTGGTCAGTGCAGCTCCAGAGTTCGAAAGTTTATCTGCAGAGTTTTACCTCCCAACTCGGGGGGAAATGGGTGGGGGGGGGATTTAAGGGGCACCTTACATGGTCCGAAGCCGACTGCCCCACCTCTCCATGGGCCTCTGCTCCATCAGCCTTCCCACAAATCGCTATGCTCCAGTAGTCCTCCCGTGAGCCACTCCAGCCATCCCACAAACTGCTCCACTCCATTCTGCTCTACCAGCCATCCCACAAACTGCTCTGCAATATATCTTCAGCCTCCCCCACTACTTAGCACAACACTCAGTGATTTCAGCTCTCACTAATTTTAGCTCTTAAAGATTTCAGCTTGTAGTAGGGGAGCCTCAATGCTAGTACACCATTAGCCCAATCAGCTCAGCAGGCTGTAACTAGACTCCTAATAAGATCAAAACTATCTCTGATACTCTGAGGGAGAGGGAGCATGCAATTGGTATTCAGGGCCCTTACCACCAGATATTAATACCTACCCCCCAACCTCTCTCAATTCACTAGGTTTTGGAACCCATGACTCTTGCCTAGCGAGTGCTGCTTAGTTGATGGTGAGTCCCTCCATCATAACAAAAGGCCAAGTACAGTTTCACTGTCCTTGATTCACATAATCAGGATAATAACAGTTTATTCTTCCTGCCCCAATAACAGAGAAACTGGGGTTCCTACAGCAGGCCAAGTGACCATCTAGGTGGGGGTGTGTGCCTATGCAAATGAGATCAGCCCCTGAAGTTCTTTTCCACAACCCACCACAACTCGCCACCAGATGTCAGGGTAGAGCTCATCCTGACTCTGCTTACATGAATATGAAAATAACCTCAAGTAAACCACAATGCACCACAAACCCCATCGAGTGTGTGGCTGGTGGCCATTGCAGTCCCTATTCCCTGAAAAACAACAACCCCAAAACCAACTCAAATGTTTGTCCACTGTGGTTTCCCATTCTTGGGAAGTGGTGTGTTGGTGATTCATGTAGTGGCTCTCTTCCCTCTGAGTCAGTCACAGGATGGTGTTAGGCAACACTCTGCTAGGGGGAGTTGCTGTCTGTTAGAAGGTACATAAAACCAAGGTCCTGACTGCTTCAGTGGTAACTGAAGATTTGCTGGCTCTTTTTGCAGGAAACGGGTGTTAACCTTGTAGGGTGGCCAAATCCTTACTTGGGTAATTACATTCTGCCTCTTGCAAAATACATCCCAGGTAGCTTCATTTGGAGACGTTATTGTCAAATAAAAAATGATTGCTGCATTACAAAATAATGACTGCATTACAGTCCAAATGTGTTTGCATTTCAGTGGTGGGTAAATTGCCAGTTTCTGTTCTCATTTATGCTGTTACAATCCTATTGCCTTTGGTCAGGTTACAAGGGTGTAATTTAGAGCAGAATTTAACCCCTCATCTGCAAAACACAATGGAATTCTCCAACCTATTGTGTTATCTCTCAGGCTCCTAAACTATCGGTCGTGTCTACTTGCTGGTGGCTCATATGGTGCATACTCATATTGTTTTCAGCTGTGAAAAACTGAATATGTGGTGGGGGAGATGAAATGAAAAACAAGAGTAGACAGTGTGATTAAACTTTTTAAAAATGACAAAACACATTGCACTAAGGAAGACTAAAAATATGTCAGGATATAAAATGGCAAATAAAGGTCTTTAGTGGGAATTTTGCCCAAGCAAAGGTGTCAGGATTTGGCCCAATGTTATTATTTATTATTTCTACAGCATTATAATTGTGCCTGGCTCTTTCCTGACAAAAGATAGGTCTTTGACTCTTGGAGCTAAGACAATTTTTTATTGAATGAGACTAGTATTATAACTCAGAATTCTCTTTCAATAAGTCAAATGTCATTTTTCCAGAAT
Organism: Chelonia mydas; assembly: GCF_015237465.2. Classification (NCBI taxonomy): domain Eukaryota; kingdom Metazoa; phylum Chordata; order Testudines; family Cheloniidae; genus Chelonia; species Chelonia mydas. The sequence goes on along the minus strand of NC_057850.1, from coordinate 88,295,675 downwards.
GCAAGGAAGAACACACTGTGAACAATATAAGAATTTCAGAGTTTAGTAAATTTAAAAAGACTTGTAAAACAGGTCCATGGGGTCCTTTCTAAATGGAGGAAACAAAACAAAAAAACCTAAAAACCTTGTATGGTTGAAATCCTCGTCCCATGGAAGTCAATGGGAGCCTTACCTTTGACTTCAGTGGGGTTAGGATTTCACCCATACTCAACATTTTCTCACTGCTTGATGACAGTCTCTTTGGAAGGCAAGATTATGTTTAATCTCATTTTTTGTTTCCTGCCTTTATTCTATTAACCATTAATAATACAGTATTTGCTTGCTGATGCACCAGTGGCTTGTCTTTCAAATAAGTATCAAACAGTTTCTGAAAGCTCACAAGGCATTGTCTATTTGTTCTAGCTTTCTGCATGTTACAACTTCTGGGAATTTAGTCACAGTTATTTTTGTAATTTTCCCAAAAAATATGACTAGACCACTTCCTTAGTCACTTTCACTCGAACTTGTAAAAACTGAGTAAGTCTCCAAAAGTCTATACAAAAGTCATTTGTAAAAAGCCCTCATGTTTCTCTTTTCAAAATATAGTTTTATCCTTTATGGTCTACACCTGCATATGTATCCCTGTTAATGTACTTCTGTTTCCTTCTTGGCAACAAGTAAATCCTCCTCTCTAAAAGGACTGGTGTCAAGGTTCCTTCCCCACTCTGAACTCTAGGGTACAAATGTGGGGACCTGCATGAAAACCTCCTAAGCTTACTTTTACCAGCTTAGGTTAAAACTTCCCCAAGGTACAAAATTATTTTACTCTTGGATTTCCACTGCCACCACCAAACTTTATCTGGATTTACTGGGAAACGTGGTTTGGACACGTCTTTCCCCCCCCAAATCCTCCCAACCCTTGCACCCCACTTCCTGGGGAAGGTTTGGTAAAAATCCTCACCAATTTGCATAGGTGACCACAGACCCAAACCCTTGGATCTTAGAACAATGAAAAAGCATTCAGTTTTCTTACAAGAAGACTTTTAATAGAAGTAAAGGAATCACCTCTGTAAAATCAGGATGGTAGATACCTTACAGGGTAATTAGATTCAAAACATAGAGAATCCCTCTAGGCAAAACCTTAAGTTACAAAAAAGACACACGGACAGGAATAGTCATTCTGTTCAGCACAGCTCTTTTCTCAGCCATTTAAAGAAATCATAATCTAACGCATAGCTAGCTAGATTAATTGGTTAGTCTCCAAGGTGCCACAAGTACTCCTTTTCTTTTTAAAAGTTCTAAGACTCGATTCCTGTTCTGTCCCCGGCAAAAGCAGCATACAGACAGACACAGACCCTTTGTTTTTTTCCCTCCTCCCAGCTTTTGAAAGTATCTTGTCTCCTCATTGGTCATTTTGGTCAGGTACCAGCGAGGTTACCTTTAGCTTCTTAACCCTTTACAGGTGAGAGGATTTTTCCTCTGGCCAGGTGGGATTTTAAAGGGGTTTACCCTTCCCTTTATATTTATGACAACTGGTTTTCCAAATAGAAAGAAATTAGGGAAATAGCAAAACTGATTTTTTAAAAAACTGCAGGATTACTCATTCTTCTTAAGATCTGTATGGGACAGTCTGCACCATTCACAAAATTATGGAGTAATGGAGAAATTAGAGGAATGTAAATCAAATTAGAGGCAGTAAATCAAAGGGCCAAACAACAACAACAGTCTAGATCCACCCCTTATGACAAGAACTGGAAGAGGCTAGACCTCTTTGGGTGCAAAGCCTATTCTTCTGCCACCTTACAATTCTGCATTGCAAAATTACTCTGCACTGCTGGCAAAATATACACACAATCTGTTTACTAAAATGTCATCCTTTACTGAACACCTGCCAGAAGACAAGAGAGAAGAGTATAAATCCAACATCTCCAAAGGCTCTCTCATTACAAGGATGGCCCTCCAAACATCCCTCAATTCCATGGACACAGCAGCATGCTCCATTGTGACCTCCATGGTCATGCATCGGGCATCCTGGCTCCACCTATCTGGATTCCCAAGGGAGACGCAGGCTACTGTGGAAGACCTACCCTTTGAGGGTCAGAAATTGTTTGCAGAATCCACAGGCGTGTCCCTACATGCTTTAAAGGACTCCCTGACCACTCTGGGCATCTATGTTGCTGGAAACAAGAAAAAGCCATGCAGGTTTTACACCAAAAATTCTGGGCTGCACCATACTCCCAGCCCTAAAGACACTATACCCAACCCTGCAAACAGGGGCAGATGGGACAAAGGCAGAATCAAGACCAGCCTTCCACATCCCAGCCTTCCAGCTCCAGGCAATCATTTTGAAGTTCTGGTCAAGGGCCCGAGGCCTCTATACTGTCGACTTCCGGATCTCAACCCCACTTTAACACCATTTGGGGTCTGCCTGTCACCATATTTCCTAGTCTGGAACAACATCACTACAGACAGATGGGTCCTGGAAATTATCCACCAGGGTTACTCCATCCCATTTATTTCTATCCCACTTACCCACCCCCCTTCCCTGTCCCTCTTCAGGGACCTCTCTCATGAGCCCCTCTTACAACAGGAAATAAACCACCTCCTGCAATTAGGGGCCATGGAACCAGTACTAGCTCAAAACAGGGGAAGAGGATTTTGTTCCCATTATTTCCTCGCTCAGAAAAAGAATGGCAGGTGGAGACCCATTCTGGATTTACACAAACTGAACAAGTCTGTGAGAATGCAGCGATTCAAAATGGTGACCCTATCGGCGATAATTCCGGCATTAGAGAAAGGAGATTGGTTCTTGTCCCTTCACCTACAAGATGCTTACTTTCATGTCACCATTCACCCAGAGCACAGAAGATTCTTGTGCTTCACCCTAGGACACCAACATTACCAATGCCATTGGACTGTGAACTGTCCCAAGGGTCTTCTCCAAGGTCCTGTTGATAACGCTCTGGTGGAGTGTGTGCGAACTCCTGGTGGAGCTGGGAGGTTGCTCTGCTGGTAACACAAATGGATACAGCCCAATATCCATTTAGATAGTCTCTGTTTAGTGATGGTCTGACCCTTCAATTGTTCTGTTATAGAGAGAAAGAGACAAGATGATTTTCTAAATGTTTTTATTCTTTGTAGATAAAAGGCTAGTGGTCTGTCAACATTGAGCATGTGAGGAGATGCCTCCCTGTGGTCAGCATGTGGTTTTGGGAAAAACACAGGTAAGTATATGTGTTGATTTAGATGAAAGGGCGAGGCTACCTTGGCTATGAATTTGGGGTGAGGCCGTAGGATCATTTTGTCTTTATAGAATGTAGTATAAGGTGGGTGTGCCATTTGGGCACCTAGCTCTCCCACCCTTCTTGCTGACGTGATGGAGATGAAGAAGGCCACTTTCATTGATAGATGTAGCAACGAACAAATCGCTAAGGGTTCAAATGGTTTCCCGTGAGGCTACAGAGGATGAGGTTAAGGTCCCACATGGGAGTAGGGTCTTTTAGCATTGGGTAGTATTTATCATGCCTTTTAGAAAATGTTTAGTCTTTGGATGAGCAAAGATAGTCACTCCATCCACGTTATCATGTAACAAGGTGATTGCAGCTAGGTGTACTCTAATGGAGCTGTTGGATAGCCCTGATTTTTTAAGACCCAGTATGTATTCGAGGACCCTGGGAAGTGGGGCTGACTGTGGAGAATTATGGTTAGCCTCTCACCAGGTGTGAAATCATGTCCACTTGTGTGTGTATGTTTTTCGTGTGCTTAGTCTGCAACTGTTCAAGAGTATGTCTTCAACTTCCTCGGAATAGTCTTTGTCAATACCCATTAACCATGGAGAAACCAGGCCTTGAGACAGAGAAGAGCTAGATTGGGGTGACTGATATGTCCTGAGTCCTGTGTCAGGTGGTGAGGTATTAAGGGGAGGGTGCGAGGTGGCTTCACTGCCATCAGCTTCAGGTATGGGAACCATGTTTGTCTGGGCCATGTAGGCACAATGAGAATGACCCTGGATTTGTCCTGCCTGATCTTGTGTATAACCCAACTCAGAAGCGGAATTGAAGGGAATGCATACATTAGCGGCGCCTCCTATTTCACGAGGAGGGTGTGGCCCAGGGAGTGGCATCCCAGCCTCGCTCAGGAGCAGTATTGCACTTTGCATTGTGAGCTGTGGCAAATAGGTCTATAGTGGGGAACCCCCAAAGGCTGAAGATGGTGGTGAGGATTGCATAGTCCATCTCCCAGTCATGGGTTTATGAGAAGTCTCTGCTCAGTTGGTCTGCCATGGTGTCCTGGCAGGTAGGATGCAGAGATGTCTACATTGTGGGAGATGCACCAATTCTAGTGGCATATTGCCTTCATGCACAGAGGGTATGATCAGGCTCCCCCTGGGACATGCATGCTGTGTTGTCTGTAAGGATTTTGATAGTTGTGTTGTGGATTAGAGGAAGGAAGTGCTTGCATGCATTTCTGACTGCTCTTAGTTCTAGTATGTTTATATGTAAGTTGGCTTCTGCTGCGGATGAACGACCCTGGATCGTGTTGTCGCCCAGGTGAGCTCCCCATCCCACGAGGGAGGCATCCATGGTGATCGTTATGGTAGGAGCTTTCTGTTGAAAGGGGACACCTGAGCAGATGTTTTGTAGTTATGTCCACCACTTGAGGGAATCCTTTACCTTGTGTGGCATGGTGACCCGCCTGTTGAGGGAATGCTTGTGTAGTATATAGCAAGTGCAAAGCCAGGCTTGTAGGCATCTCATATGTAGTCTGGCATGTTTGACGATGAAAGTTGTAGTGGCCATGTGCCCCAAAAGTTGTAGGCAGGTCCTGGCAGATGTTTGTGGGCTATCCGTGACTGTAGTAATCAGAGTGGTTAAGTTGAGGAAGCGTTGTTGAGGTAACCTTGCTGTTGCTGTGAGGCAGTCGAGATAGGCCCCTATAGATTCCAATTGTTGGACATGGACCAAAGTGGACTTTTGGAGATTTATTTGCAGTCTGAGGTTCGTAAAGAGGGATATTGTGGTCTGTGTGGCTTCTAGTGCTGCCCGCTGTGTTGTGCTTTTAACAGGCAGTCGTCCAGGTATGGAAAAATCGTGACCCCTACTCTGCAAAGGTGAGCTGCATTATTTGTGCAGGAAACAATGCTTTCTTCGGGGCCAGTCTAAGACTGGAATGAGCTCCTCCTAAAAGACCTAAATGTGGGATTCATACAAGGTTCATGCGCTTGGCAACATTCAGGGCACACCTGGAGTGTTGTGCAGGAGCTGCGCACACACAGCTCCTCAAGGGCATGAACCTTGGAATCTCGCCCGAATGACATGAACCGTGGGAAGCCTCCCAGGACTGGGCTCAAGGCCCGAGAGCAAGGAATGCGGTAGATAGAAATTGGTAAATAAGGATGTTAAACAAAGCCAGTGTATTCCTTTTATCTGTTGGAGAATGTAATGCGCGGAGGGAGAGAAGAGAATAAAGGAGAGGGTGGAAAGCTGACAGGCAGAAGCCCGTTAGCAGACCAGCCGTTTGCTTGCTAAAAGCTGTGTCCCGTCTTGTCACTGAACCGCCACACCTAAGCTCCACCACATGCCTCAGCACCTTTCTATTTCAAGTGCAAAGGACTTGCACATCATACATAAACTTAGAAAAATCAACAGCAATTAGCCCCTTGGGCTCAAGAAGTGGGAAAGAACCACATGTGGGAGATGCTAGTCATGTCACTTAATGTGTTAGTAGAAGGAGCTCCAATACCATTGTAGTGTGTGCAGTGTGAACTAAAAAAAATGCATTGGTTAAGTAATAAAACACTTGAAACATGTTTATATGTTTGATTCATGAAATGGGAAGTAATTTTGGATGTAAAATGTATTCCAAAAGACAATATGGGGCAGGAGTGGGGTAGGAGGCATAGAAGATTTTTGTATTTTTGTTTTAGCTCCTATGGTTTCGCACTCCAGATCTTATTTTGACTGTTTGTGTCTTTGGTATCCATATAAAACCATTTAGGCTTTAACCCTAAACCATAAATCCCTTCTGAGCTTGTGGCAAGGAAGGGGCTCCCCTCCTTTAGATTCCTTCTAAGAACTCATTTCTTTCATCTACCTTTCTTCCACTAACACTGCTCTTCTGTGTCACATTACAACCCTATAATATCACTCACACTGTTATTTGAAACAAACATTAAAAAATCCACCACATTTAGAAAGCATCAAAGAAGGCCCCCTTGAGTACTAAAAAAATGTGTTGCAAACCAATATGTTCTCTCTCTTTGCTTTTATGTTGCATCCTTTATTTTGCCTGTTTAGATGCTCTATTTAATACGTCTAGGCAGATATATCATATCATACCATATAATAGAATAGGAGCAGTTTTAAAGTCCCTTATTGAAGTCTTTGGGACAGGGAACTTGTCTTACATGTCTGTAAAGTATCACACAAAGGTATGGTGCCACATCAACAATAATAAGTCAAGAGTGTAATTTAAAGAGTTTCAAAAGTTTTACAAAGCTCTGAGGTTCAAATACATTTACAAAGAAATGGGCTTCCCAGGCCAGATTTTAAAATTAACCTACTCCCTGTCAATCACTGGGCTGACCACTTCACAGGTCACTTATAAATTTAGTTTATTGTAATTAATTATTTAACTCTTATGTTGCAGTGGCACAAGAGATATCCATCTGTCTGAGATAATTTGATTCAGATGGTTTCAAATACATCATGGTCTCCTCCTTTCCAACTTCCTGGATTTTGTTATCCTTCAACCCAGTGTTGCTCCAGGAGAAGTCTGACTTGGCAGCACTGAAATGTACAGTACATGTAGAAATTCACCAGCGATTTATACAGGGATGACAAAATGGCTTTCCCAATTCCAGGGCTCTGCCGGCATGTTTAAAGCTGATATCCGCAGAACCATTACGTTGGTTGGAAAACCTTGTCAAACTCGTTAGTTTCTGGGAGCTGATTACATTATCTGTGGAACTCTTGTAGTTTTCTGAGGTTGTCTTAAGCTGGCTGAAAAGGAAGTTTTAGCTTTGATTCTTTTACTTTAACATTTTAATTCTAACATTTCCAAATGTGCTTTCTGAGTCTCCACACACAGAGAGCATCAAATTTCCAAGGAAAATCTTCAGTGTCAAATGAATTTTCCATATGGGGATTTCAACCACAAAAAAATATCCCTAGAAACAAGAACTACAGAGCTAAGGCTTTTGTGTGGATTCAGAACAATATTATTTCCCACTGAAGTGTTGAGCAAGTGCTATTCTCCAAAGCTGTACAGTATCTATTGAGCAGATTGGGTTGGGTTTAGTCTCAGTTCTGATAGCCAAAATCAGTGGATATGAGAGTTTTCTGATAGTGAAAGATTTGCGTTTAGGTTTCATTACTGTAAGCAGTGTTAGGATGAGCTCCACCCTGACATCTGGTGGTGAGGTGTGGCAAGTTGTGGAAAAGAATTTCAGGGGCCGATCTCATTTACATAGGCACACCCACCCCGCCTAGAATGAGGCCATAGCTGCCCAAATGGTCACTTTGGCTGCTGTGGGATCCCCAGTGTCTCTGTTATTGGGGCAGGAAGAATAAATTGTTATTACCCTGATTATGGGAACTGTGCTTGGAACTGTACTTGGCCTTTTGTTATGATGGAGGGACTCACCATCAACTCAGTAGTACTTGCTAGGCAAGGGTCATGGGTTCCAAAACTCTGTGAATTGAGAGAGGCTGGGGACAAGTATTAATACTTGATGGTATGGGTTCCTTGGTGAGGGCCTTACATGCTAATTGCACTTCCTCCTCTCTCCACTGTGGAACATCAGAGCTAATTTTGATTTCATTAGAAGTCTAGTTACAGGCTGCTGAGCTCACTTTGGGCTAATAGCGCACCAGCACTGAGGCTCCCCTACTACAAGCTGAATTCACCAAAGAGCCGAACTGACTAAGAGCTGAAATCACTGAGTGTTGTGTTAAGTAGTGGGGGAGCCTGAAGATATATTGTGGAGCAGTTTGTGGGACGGCTGGAGTGCCTTGTGGGCAGGCTGGTGGAGCAGTTCATAGGACGACGGGAGCTACTGGAGGGACGTGGAGCAGTTTGTGGGACGGCGGGAGCTGCTTGTGGGCCGCAGAGTGGAGTGGAGCGGAGCTGAGCGAAGCAGTTTGTGGGGCGGCGAGCGGAGCGGAGCGAAGGCCTATGGAGCTATGGGGCAGTCAGCTTCAGATCATGTAAGGTGCCCCTTACCTCCGCCCCCATCTCCACCCAGGTTGGGAGGTAAAAGCCCTGTAGATAAACTTTTGAACTCTGGGGCTGCCCTGACCAGGGACAGAGACTTTTGGGTCATTGGACTTTTGGGACTTTGGGTGATTTGGGACTCAAGAACCAAAGGGAAAGGGCATGCCCCAATTTGCTTGGGGTGGGTTTTTTTGCTCATGGGTTGTGTTATGAATCCTGTTGGTGGTGTTTCCCCAACATAATGCCACATTGTTTCTCTCTGTTATTAAAAGGCTTTTTGCTACACTCAGACTATGTGCTTGCGAGAGGGGAAGTATTGCTTCTTGGAGGTGCCCAGCGGGGGTGGTATATGTTTGTCCCAGGTCACTGGGTGGGGGCTCGAGCCGGTTTGCATTGTGTTATTGGAATAGATCCCCTAGATATTGAACCCAGCCCTTGTTGCTGCCAACTCTGATGGGAGAAGGGTTACATTACTATGGGGGTTTGTGATAAGGTTGACTGTAAAAGGTGTCATACTGTCTAGCCCTAGTAACAAGGACAGCATGTCTGGAAAAGCAACAGAAAAAGCTGTTTGTTAACTCTGTACAAACAGAGCCTTTGTCACTTGTTCACAGCTCTCTTTCTACTATTTCACAAAGAAGTGATATATTAGTCCTTCAAATACTAATCTTGATATGCTAAATGATCATATGTGAGCCTTTGCAGCACTCAGAGGAGTATGCTGATACAGAAAAAAAGACACAAGGAAGAATTTATTCACTCATAGCTGGTTGCTCTTTTTAGTTTACTTGAGATTTGGCTCAGGATACTGTGAGAAAGAGTCAAAACATTGTTTATCAGAAAGAAAGAAGAGATGTTCCCATTCCAGTCCTAAGAGTCATTACAAAATTCAAGCTGGCCTAATGGACTTACCCTAGTTGCCAGAGTAGGGTTATGGAATGGAACACTCATAGCATATTTTTCTCCCAGTGAAGAAGCATGTAGGTTTTAGTTCGTCTGGATTTAGGGCCTAATCCTGCACACACAAATGCGTGTATGTAACTTTATATATGTGAGTAGTCCCACTGATTTCACAGAACTTCTTGTGTGCATAAAGTTATGCACAGATGTAAAGGTTTTCAGGATTGGGATCAGAAAAGAAATAATTCACTAATATATAATTCTTGGTAAGATAATAGTAGAAGTAGTAAAATAGATGGAACCCTTGCCCAAGTTAAGAGTATACCTCTCAGTCTTCTAAACACCAAGGGTGAAGTCATGGGTCCACTGGAGTCAAAGGGACAAGTTCCATTGAATCCAAGAGAACCAGGATTTTACCCCAAATATGTATCAGAGACCTCCAAATTATACAGCACTCATTGTTTTGGCCAGGTGTGCATACACCTACCTGGTTATACCCCTGAACATAATAAGACATTTTGCTATCTGCTTAGTGAAATAAATGTACACAACTGGTAAATTGTCCTTATCTAGTTATTAGGATGACCGGATTTCCCTATGCTGAATACAGGACACCTGGTAAAATTACTCATATTCAAGCAAGTTCAACAGCAATCAATCAGAACTATGCAGTACAAACTTTCAAATTAATATCAAATTGACTGAGCCCCTGTTAAAAAGAAATACTGCATAGTTGGTGTCTTTTTATTTACCTTCTTATCTTTAAGGCTTTAGGGTTCACATGGGGAGGGGTGACACACACACACTCCCATACACCTCTTTCTCATAGGGGGTGACCGATTGACCCGACCCTCCCTGCCTGGTGCTGTCCGCCCTCCCAAGGCAATGCTTGGGGGGCATCCAGGGTCACATGCCCCCCCAGATTTCTGACAGGGTTCACACAGGGTGGCCAACAGCACCTTTTGGCATTGTGCGGGAGGAAAGGGACGGGAGCTGCTTCCAGCCGGAGGGGAGGAGGAGGAGGGGAAGGGATGACCTGGCCCATGTCTTTGTAGCGTTCATCTCTCCCCTGCCCTGTGGTGGGAAGCAGCTTGTCCATTCATGCCCACACAGTATCAAAAGGCAGCAAACGCCTCCAGGCTGCTGGTGGCCATGGACATAATCCAGCTGCTTCCTGTCCCCCGGCTACAGCATGGGCAGGAAGGAGTTAAGCCCTAAGACTGTATTGTGCACCAGGGCCCAGTGGACCTGACTACAGGGGCTTCAGTGAACCCAACCAGAGAGGTGGCTCAGCAGTGGAGGGTGCCTAGGGGACGGAACAGCCCCATGCTCCCTGGGGGTAAGACCCAAGGTGGGGTAGGGGGCACAGTGAAGAGGGTGCAAGCCCCTGCCTGGGGGGCTGCTGTGGAGCCTGCAGGGTCAGGGCGTGAAAAGGCTGGAAATCGCTTCCCCTTCTCCTGCCACTCCAGAGTTTAGCTGAGTAGCAGAGAGGCTTCCCCATGCCAGCGCTGTGTGGGGCTTTGGAACATGCAGGGCTTGGCTCTTCCTGGCCAGCTCCCCGGGCTGGAGGGTCTTGGGCTTTCCCAGAGCATCAGCCCAGCCAGAGGCAGTGAGGGAAGAAAGAAGCCTGCTGGCCAGGCTGTTGGTGAGCTCAGCACTCCAACCCGGGGCTGGTTTGCTGCACATCGCTGGGATTGGGATGCACCCCACGGGGGGGATATGGAGGACAGCTGGGTTTGTGGGGATATGAAGGTGCAAAGCAGGGAGAGGACAATGAGAGCGGGGAGCATGTAATGGGCCGATGGATGGGCAGCAGAGGTGACACGTAACCGGCCACTGCCTGGTGCCTGCCTGCACTCACCGTCTGCCGCAGCTCCCAACCAGTGCCGGCCGGAAATGAGACAGGGGATGAGGCCCTGCTGGCTGAGAGCCAGCATGCAGTGGGTGCTGCGCTGATGAACCAGCGGGGTAGCGGCCAGCCCCCTGCACTGCAGTTTTGCCCCACCACCAGCTTTGCGCACCCACCCCCTCGTTGTCCATTGGACCCCACCACTTACCACTGGTGGGCAGGTGGCTGGCAAGCAGGGATCTGGCCAGAAGCAGGACCTGCAAGTACTGATATGGGGAGATGGAAAATATGGGACAATTCACCAATTTTAAAGAAAATGTCAGGACACCTGCAGGAGGGCTTAAATATGGGACTGTCCCTTTAAAAACTGGGCATCTGGTCACCCTATAATTTATTTTTGGCTTCATATAAATAGTAATAAAAAAAACTTAAATGCCTTTTCATCCAAAATTTTCACAGCCTCCCAGGCCTCCATGATGAAGGATCACCCAAAATAGCTTTCTTCTAAAACTGAACAAGAAACACTGCCCAATCCTCTTCCCATCACAGACTAAAGGAAAACATCTTGAAATCTATTTTTTCTCACCCTCCGCTGCTTTTATGTTCTTCTTCATAATGCCATGGGAAACAACTGGCTGCCATAGAATGGGCTAAATGGCAAAAGCAGAATATGAGGGGGGAGGATCAGAGGAGAATTTGCAGTTCCAAATTTCAACAGTGGCAGCAATAAAACAGCTATTTCCCTGCATTTTGTTCAAGGCTTCAGAAATAGGCTTCAGGGTACTCAGCATGTGTTCAAAATTTCTCTTAAGCCCAATGTTGAGAACTATGGCTGTGACAGTGCCATCTATTTTTTCCCAGTTTTGTTCACAAACTGTCATCAGATTAGGCCAGTTCTTGATATAGTGCTCAAAACAATCCACTATTGAGTTCCATCTCACGCCTTGTGGGAGAGTTAGCTTGGTTCCCCCCACTTTTTTCAGTGCAGCTGCTGCAAAGTGGTTGTTACGGAAGTATTTTGCAATTTCAACAACATTAGCCTTTATTTCTGGAACACTGAAGTCTTTGGCTAGGAGGTGCAGCAAATGAGCACTGCACCCGCATGTTATTAGCTTGGGACTCCCATCACTCTTTTCTAAACAATTTCTTCTCATCTTGGATACATTTGCAGCATTGTCTGTGACCAAGCTGCATACTAGACATTTGAATTTTTTTCCTCAGTTTGTTATAGCTTTTACTGCTACTTCTTGTAAGTATTCTGCTCTGTGTGAATTTCCTGATGTATCCACTGTTTCTGTAAGGAAGACATTCCCTTCTTCTGTTGTCACACAAGCACACAAAATAGGATCATTGTGGACACTGCTCCACCCATCAAGATTCAGGTTAACAATTTTACCCTCTAGACCTTTGTACACTGCTCAATTTCTCTTTCATACATGTTATCCAGCAATTTGCCTGAGACATCTGCTCTGTTGGATGGACCGTATCCTGGTCTTAATGACTGAACCATGTTAATGAAGTGTGGGTTCTCAATCATACGGAAAGGAGAGTTTGTTGCATAAACAAACTGGGCAATTTTTTCATTAATTCCCTCTTTTTGTAATCTTCTGGTTCTTATCACAAACTTATCTATGGTTGTTTCTGGATGATGGAGATTTTTTTTTCTTTTTGCTACAGGTGATATACTGTGGCTAAGTGACATATATGATGTGAGTGAAACACTATCATTGGCAGATAACTCTGAAACTATAGAAAATAATGGTGATCCTGAAGGTGGATAGTCTTCAGAATCCTCTATGTTGAGGATGGATTCTCCTAAACAAAATAAGTCAGTGTAGTTATTTAATTATTACCATACTGCTCATTTAGTATTACTCATTGTAGTCACTAACATTCAGTACTACTTTAAAGGTGAAATTGTAAAAGGAAGATCTGCCTATTTCAGCTATTTATTTTTTATCACAACTGCATCTAAAATGATTGTTACTGTATGGTACTACTATATTTTTTCTCCAACATGAGAATTCAAGAATAGTCCAGAAGGAAGATAGGCAGTCCTTAAGAAAGAAGTATGAAATAAAAAAGTTTACTAACCTGAAGATCCTGCATGTTCAGACATGTTCCTTTCATCATCTTCAACGCAGCTTCCTCCTGAGAAGGAATACTTCTCATGATGTTGTTTCGACCAGGCCTTGCATTTCTTTGTTGCACTATTTGCATTTTGCATGCATGCCTGTCTTACCCACAGGTAGAGGAACTTCACTCAAATATTCCCAAACTGGGTCTCTTTTATGGCCTGCTGCCATTATACGTTTTCCCTTCTAGTGGGAGAATGGTATGGTAGATCTCAAATCAATGAAGGCTACACTCAGAAAGACCTCAAGACTTCTGGAATATGCTGGTGAAACAGTTTCACTTTTGTTTGTACTGTCTGTCCCTCCCTTCTCACATTTGTCTCCAGACTTCTTCTCCTTGTCCAGATCTATTCCACCCTCAACAATCTTCTATTCATTGAATTTTTTGAAACTTTGCACTTTTAGAGAGAGGTAAGGGATTGACTCGGTGTACACAAATTTGCAGAGGGACAATAAGGTTGAGGTCTGTTATTTCTCACTACTATATATTATTTATTTATTTAAAAACATTTTTGCTGTTAACAAGCATATTATGTCTGGAGACACAAATCCACAGTTTGACTGCAAAACTAAGCATCTCTGATGGTATCTTTTAGACTGAACACTGAGTCCCATTGGATAGATAGAAAGATTAACCTAAATAATTATATAGAAGCCCCTAGATCCCCATAAAATTGGGTCCCTAATCCATGAACTATTGGAACTCATTTACAAAACTTTTCTTAAACATTACATGAATATATTGTCTCATACTATAGAATTAGAATTTATAATCCCTATTCCATGATGAGATATCTTTGAGTTATAATGTATCTTAATTAAAACTATCTTTAGATAGGTTTTTTCCTCAAAAAGCACTTTATCAAAAAAAATCCGATTTAAATAAAAATTGGATTTTTAAAATTTTTTTTTAAAAAAATCATTGATTTTTATCCACCTTGTCTTTAATCATTTTGTTGCTCTTCTCTGGATGTTCTCCAGTTTGTCCAATATCCTTCCTGAAATGTGGCGCCCAGAACTGGACAAAATACTCCAGTTGAGGCCTAATCAGCGCGGAGTACAACAGAAGAATTACTTCTCATGTCTTGCTTACAATACTCCTGCTAATACATCCCAGAATGAGGTTTGCATTTTTTGCAACAGCGTTACACTATTGACTCATATTTAGGTTGCGATCCACTATGACCCCCAGATCCCTTTCCTCAGTACTCCTTCCTAGGCAGTCATTTCTCATTTTGCATGTGTGCAACTGATTGTTCCTTCCTAAATGGAGTACTTTGCATTTGTCCTTATTGAATTTCATCCTGTTTACTTCAGACCATTTCTCCAGTTTGTCCAGATCATTTTGAATTTTAATCCTATCCTCCAAAGCACTTGCAACCCCTCCCAGCTTGGTATCATCCACAAAATTTATAAGTGTACTCTCTATGCCATTATCAAAATTATTGATGAAGATATTGAACAGAACCTGACCCAGAACTGATCTCTGTGGGACCCCACTCATTACGCCTTTCCAACATCACTGTGAACCACTGATAACTACTCTCTGGGAATGATTTTGCAACCAGTTATCCATCCACCTTATACTAGCTCCATCTAGGTTGTATTTCCCTAGTTCGTTTGAGAAGGTCCTGCAAGACAGTATCAAAAGCCTAATTAAAGTCAAGATATACCACATCTACCGCTTCCCCCGTACCCTGTCAGAGAAAGCTATCGGGTTGGTTTGACATGATTTGTGCTTGACAAATCCATGCTGACTGTTATTTATCACCTTATTATCTTCTAGGTGTTTGCAAATTGATTGCTTAATTATTTGTTCCATTATCTTTCCGGGTATAGAGGTTAAGCTGACTGGTCTGTAATTCCCCAGGTTGTCCTTATTTCCCTTTTTATAGATGGGCATTATATTTGCCCTTTTCCAGTCTCCTGGAATGTCTCCTGTCTTCCATGACTTTTCAAAGATAATTGCTAATGTCTAAGATATCTCCTCAGTCAGTTCCTTGAGTATTCTAAGATGCATTTCATCAGGCCCTGGTGATTTGAAGACATCTAACTTAGGTCTAAGTAGTTTTTGACTTGTTCTTTAGACTCTGATCCTACCTCATTTTCACTGGCATTCACTATGTTAGACGTCCAATCACCACCAACCTTCCTGGTGAAAACCGAAACAAAGAAGTCATTAAGCACCTCTGCCGTTTCCACATTTTCTGTTATTGTCTTTTCCCCCCTCATTGAGTAACCAGCCTACTCTGTCCTTAGTCTTCCTTAGTCCTTGCTTCTAATGTATTTGTAGAATGTTTTCTTGTTCCTTTTATGTCCCTAGCTAGTTTGATCTCGTTTTGTGCCCTGGCTTTTCTAATTTTGTCCCTACATACTTGTGTTATTTGTTTATATTCATCCTTTGTAATTTGACCGAGTTTCCACTTTTTGTAGGCCTCTTTTTTGAATTTTAGATCACTGAAGATCTCCTGGTTAAGCCAGGGTGGTCTCTTGCCATCTTTCCTACGCAGGGGGATAGTTTGCTCTTGTGCCCTTAATAATTTCTCTTTGAAAAACTGCCAACTGTCTTCAGTTGTTTTTCCCCTTAGATTTGGTTCCCGTGGGATTTTACCTACCAACTCTCTGAATTTGCTAAAGTCTGCCTTCTTGAAATCCATTGTCTTTACTGTGCTGTTTTCCCTCCTACCATTCCTTAGAATCATGAACTCTGCCATTTCATGATCACTTTTACTCAAGTTGCCTTCCACATTCAAATTCTCAACCAGTTCCTCCCTATTTGTCAAAATCAAATCTGGAACAGCCTCCCCTCTAGTAGCTTTTTCCACCTTCTGAAATAAAATGTGGATCACTGGCTTGGAAGAGGAACCTGTGTCAGTTACTCTTCCAGCTCATGCACTGAAATGTGGCACGTTCACAGGGGGAATAAGGGACAGGTCTTGACACCCAAACTCAAATATTCACATTGCACATCCCCTAAAAGGGCTTTCCTGCTCCATTTACTACTGTGTAAGCCTATAACCTCATTCACTCTTCACACTTCTGTCAGGGGACTGCCAAAGTACCACCTGTACAAGTTCAATTAATCTACTTCCCACAATCACTCTTCTCCTGTGGAAGCAAATGGAACTATTTAGTAAGAATGTGTTCTTATTCCAATTTCATCTGGTTGGTTCTTAAAAAAATCTATATGACAAGTTCACACCATGAAAAGACTGGATTTTTTTTCACAATATGGAGTATGATTACTCCAATGCAGTCTTTTAAATTAAAATTGTTCTCTGAGGATATATCATTGCCTAATACTATATATTTTCAGTGCTGGTAAAAGCACCTAGTGTAATGTAAAGTAGTGTGAGAGTGTTAAGTGCAGACTTGGTTAGTGGTCTCACATTTAGAAGCATGCCAAGCTATTACCCAGAGACCTTGCTGCAGAACAATCAGATTTAGTGCACGATGAAAAATCTTTCACTGCAGCATGATTCCCCCTCAAAGTCTCAGATACCAAACTGTATCTTCAGCAAATGTTAGAAGGAGTTAGATTTTTTCACTTTCATTCTCCAGTGAGTTGGAGGAATACTTTGAAACTTGGACCCTTATGGCTTATTTTTATATTTTAATCACCAAATTAGACTGTCTCTAGGCCAGCTCTATTGAAATTCTGCAACTGCTACTTTCTTTTTAAATGAATAAAATTGCTATACAAGTCCCCTAACATGAAATTGTTACATAGCAAACAGATTTAGAAGCAATTTAAATGAAAAGATTTGGATTATTATACCTTTCCTCGGTAAAGGAAAAGAAAAAGCCCTTAAAGTGATTCATTAACTAGCTTTAGGCCTATTTGTGTAGAACCATCACTAATAGTCAATGGAGCTTGAAAAGATAATAGTTGGACAAAAAATAAAAAAGCTATTAATGAAGAACTTGCATGCATCAATTTAAAAGAATTTAGATAAGGAAATGGGAAAAGAGTACAATAACACTCTTTTCCCTATTAAGTGGTGACATAAAAGCAATGTAACCACGTTATAGCACAGTCAATGCATGATAGTCACACAGGGCCAGCTCTAGGCACCAGCAAAACAAGCAGGTGCTTGGGGCGGCACATTTCTAGGGGCGGCATTCCAGCGCCGGCCATGCTGCCCCTAGAAATGTGCCCCCGTCGCCCCAGCTCGCCTCCGCCTGCTCCCCTGAGCGTGCCACCGCCGCTCTGCTTCTCCTCCCTCCCAGGCTTGCTGCGCACGAAACAGCTGTTTGGTGGCATGCTCGGGGGAGGCGGAGGTGGTGGAGCGGAGGTGAGCTGGGGCGGGGAGCTGTTCCTCTACCCCCACCCCGCCCCTGCTCACCTCCGCTCCGCCTGCTCCCCTGAATGCGCTGCCTCTCCCTCGCCTGAGAGGGAGGGGGAAGAAGCCAAGTGGCAGCGTGTTCAGTGGAGCAGGCGGAGCAGAGGTGAGCAAGGGTGGGGGGGTTGGGGGGGGGGAGCTGCAGGAAGCAATGAGGGGAGGAATGCGGCACGCCCAGGGGAGGAGGCAGGGCCGGGGATTTGGGGAAGGGGTTGGGAAGGGGCGGAGCTGGGGCGGGGGGGCACGAAAAAAGCAGGGGTGGCCAAAATTTTTTTTGCTTGAGGTGACAAAAATCCTAGAGCTGGCCCTGTAGTTACATAGACACTTAAAATAAGAACCAATGAAATATACTTCAAAATAGTTTTTTAAAGACCATGGTGCACACAGAATAAAACTTTTTCAAACAAACAAATAAAGGGATGTGGTGGAAAAAAAATAATCTCCAAAATCTTTGTCACTCTGTTCTCTTTCTTAAGCATATGAAGATTTATAACGGCTCTCAGTAAACTTGGAGATGGAGAGCAATAGCTCAAGCACTTTGATCATGCAGAGTTTTGCTGATCTGGTACCCTTCCAGAAGCCAGCTAGCTCCATTACCTGAACTCTCTTTATTACTATAACAATTAACAATAATGTAACATATGTAGTATCTTTTATTTAAGTATGTCAATACACCAGTGGGGGGCAACCTGCACCCTGCGGGCCGCATGCGGCCCATCAGGGTAATCTGACTGCAGGCCGTGAGACATTTTGCTGAGGTTGACCGTCCCTAGGCACGGCCCCCCACAGCTCCCAGTGGCTGCAGCCTGCCGCTTCCCCCAGCTCCCATTGCCCACCACTACAATACACTCTGCAAATACTAGTGATTTCAGCCTTGCAAACACCCTCATGAGCTAAGTACGTAATACTCTAATTTTAAAGCTGAGAAAACGGAGATACAGAAAAGTTAAATTACTTGCCCAAGGTCACACAGGAAACCTGTGGCAAATCCAGTGATACAACTCAAATCTCTTGGCTCCCAGTTCTGTGCCTTAATCACAAGACTGTTTCTCCCATGGAACAGATTCATGACCCTATTACTAAATCCAAAAAACACGACTGTGTGTTTGACAATAGGGATTTTTTTTAAATGAGGTTCAGATACATTTGAAAGTTTAATTCAGAACAGCATTATTGATACAACCAAGTATTACAATTTATTACTTCATTATGCTCTTGTTTTGACGTTGCAGATCTGACTGTAAGGATAGACAGCTGGCTGATAATTGTGCGAATGGCAGCAGACAAAATCCTATTGAGTCAATAGAAAGACAGTGTAAACAGAATGGTTTGCCTACTTGTCTCAGATGGTGTGACTGAAAGGATCACATTTTGATCAATGACTGTTAGCCAGGATGGGCAAGGATGGTGTCTCTAGCCTCTGTTTGTCAGAAGCTGGGAATGGGCGACAGGGGATGGATCACTTGGTGATTACCTGTTCTGTTCATTCCCTCTGAAGTACCTGGCATTGGCCACTGTGGGAAGACAGTATACTCAGCTAGATGGATCTGTGGTCTGACGCAGTATGGCCTCTAACAGAGGGTACTTGTTTGAGGAAATTTAGAAGCTTTTTCTGGACTGTACTAGTAAAGCAAATGCTTCTTCAAAATGCTTATATAGCACAATCTAATTTTCTTAAAACATCTGATCAGTGACATTTCACACATCAAAGACACTTGTTTCCCAAATAATAATGAATTGTCATGAAGTTTTGCTTGGATTGGACCAAAGACTATCAAAAATGAGTACAAAATAATATCTAATTTTCAGAGGCACTGAGAACCAGCAACTCCTATTGACTTTAATTAGAGTTGAGGCTGTTCCCAAGATGTGTCTAATTTGTTTACAGCATTTAGTGCTCACATTATTTTTCCTCTGTATTAATATAGACTCTCACTTCTGCTTATTTATATGCACCAGCCTCACCAATTAATATCTCATAAAGGACAGATACTTGCAATCATTTTATTTCATCTCACTGCACTGACTCCAGGAGCCATCTATGTTGCATTGAACATTGTTTTGTGAAGGTCAGAAGACTTTCCCAATTCTCCTGTGTGAATTTTGTGAAATGTTATAAAATAGTCAGGCTTTGTAAGTTACCAACTGAGTCAGAGCTATATTTGCTGCATGATTCTTCTTCAGTACATTGGACCACAAAGTCTCCTTTTAAAAAAGACTGTAATTACCTTGGAGTACATGAAGAGAGTGATCCTTAGAAAAACTTGTTTGGTTACACTTTTAAGAGATTTATTGGTTGACATAACCGAAATTTCTTTATCTGAACATCTAATTTATAAAATGAATGATAAAACTACGAACCTCAAATCTAAACACCTCCTAAAATGCATGTATGTATGCTTTTTCAGAGTCCTGGAATTGATCCAGATCCAAATTTTTCAGTTTTGGCCCATCTTGGATTTTAAATCATTTCAGTTTTTTATGACAGGTTCTAAAGACAATAGTCATTATTTTACCAAATGGATTTTTAGTGCAGAAGTTAATGTGGACTGAGGTCAATTGGTATTTTTGCAAAAGTGATGATTAGAAATAGCTATTTAAGCATGAAAATTAGCCTCTTAATGTTATGTCCTACGTTACTGAAACCTCCTTATAACAGAGCATGACAACTCAGTAATGAAGTACATGTTATAAACTTTATTGATCACATCTGCACTTTGTGGGCATCTACTTAATGCCAGTTAGATTCCCCTAGATCCTATCCCAGTATGCACTAAACTCAGTGTAAAACATGGGAAGGATTATCTGGAAGGAATCTCTTCTTTGGCTCTTCCATAGTTCTGGTCAGACATCTAGGAGGACATTACAGTTATTACTTTTCATAACAATTTTAATAAATTTCTTTTATGTGAATTCAGGGGAAGTGTCTTTGATTTCCCAGAGTCCCACTCCAAGTATCTACTTTTAAAAATGTTTGCCACCATAAAGAAAACATACTTCAGTATTCCTCACTAATAGTGCTGCACAAACCTGTATTAATATTATTATAAAGTTTTTGAGTAATTACTACAGAACTCTAGTATTTTTTTAATCAATGTCTCCTCACTATTAACCTGACATGCCACTTTGCAGGCACCATTAAAATGATGGCAACTGTAGCATTATGAATCACAGAGTGGCTGTGTAATAAGGTAACCAGTCTTTTATAGTTCAGCTGTTCCTAGATTAAAACTGGCAGCCCCAGGAATGTTTGTGGAAACAGCTATAACTGCTCTGCTGATGTGACGGAGGGGAGTGAGGTAGTGATTTAATTAATTAATTTATTTCTTAAAAGAGAAGAGGGGACTCTACCACACTTGAGAGAGACATATCAATCCTTTACAGGATTGTGTAAAAATGACATCATACATATCAAACAGGGTTTATGTGAGCACATTAGTCATTTGCATTTGTTTGTGTGTTGAACAAATTAATTAATATAAAGCATGTTCATTAAATAACTGATTAGTCATCTTTTCAATTAACTATTAACACTAACCTGATACATAGTTAACATCAGAGCGTTTAACGTCCTGTAGCGGTGGTGGTGAATCTAACCAGTGCAGGGCTGCTGTGCTATCATTAATTCATAACCGGAATTAGGTTGTTGCCTGAATAATTAAACGGTATATCAGTTTAGTGTGAGTGGTTTCGAGAGCTGTATTTTTAAGGGCTGTTTGCTATCAGTTAC
The DNA here is from genome assembly GCF_015237465.2 of Chelonia mydas. Taxonomy (NCBI): domain Eukaryota; kingdom Metazoa; phylum Chordata; order Testudines; family Cheloniidae; genus Chelonia; species Chelonia mydas. Next base: position 88,274,525 of record NC_057850.1, on the reverse strand, counting down.
AAATGACTTTTTAAGCCTGGAAATTGCCTGAAAGTCCATTAGCCATACCAATAAGAGTTTAATTTAAGAGTCTCAAGCAGTACGTACATGACACAAATTCGAATGTGGAATTGTTTGTTTTATTTAAATAAATTACTTAGCAAAATATATCAAGTTTGATGTCTGAAAACATTGCATGTATGGTACTGGTTGATTGAGAAAGACTGTCAATCAAATATAATCCATCACACTCTCTGAGCATATGAACACTGCAGCTGAAACAAGCCTCTTTACCTGAAAAAGCGTAGCATGGAAAGAACATCCATAGGAATTTAAGGCCACATCCTGATCAACTGTGGGATTATGCACAGCTCAAAATGGGAGCAATAAGATATATTGATGCCTCCATGATCCTAGGATTGTCCAGGAGCTGGTTCAACCTGCAGCACAACTTAGAGCAGCCTTAAGCTAACAGTCTCCAAGACATCATTCTGGTAGCCGCTGATCACTGAGGACAGTGGTGCTCCAGCCAGGCCTCCAACAGCTAGCAAAAGTTTAAATCCAGTTTAACTGATTACCTGGAGATTCAAGCTACTTACTGTGTTTTTGCTCTTCATTAGTGAGATGCTGAATTTATGCAGATTTTTGGCTATATGGAGGACTGCATTACAGCACTGTACATTAAGCAGAAGAGTAAAATGTTAGCCATAATTAATAAGCTGCTGTATAGTTTTGGTAGGGATTTTTTAAAAACAAAAAACAACCTCTGGAATGTTGTTCCATGATCTGAGACTATTTCTGCTTTTCATATAATATTAATGTTATGCTTTTAGGGAGATTTTTTTGGGGGGAGGTGGGGTAAGAAGTGGGATGTTTTGCTTTTCCATTTAGACATTTCCAGCATCTAGACACCAGTGACAGAATTAACAATCATGGAACAATTTGCCTTTTGGGACCTGATTCTCCCTTGCTCCTAGATTCAGCCAGTTACTAACTGGGTTTGTAAAACTTGGTTTTATCATCTCTCTCCTTTTTCATTGCAAGTCAGCCTTACTCAGAAAGACTTGTGCAGAAAGGTGAATTTAATAGTGTGCTTTGAAGATTTTCAGTAAGGAGATTGAGAATAAAGTACTGGTTACCATTTTTGTTCTGAGCAACTAACTATTATTACTAACTGTTTGTATTATCTTAACAACTCAGTTTTCTGACAAAATACTCTCCTAGGGCTTTGTGGCATTCTCTTTACTTAGAGTCTGGTACATTCTGCTCCTTTCATCTTGCAAGAGCCCTGCAGTTGATCTCACCATTACAGAAAAAGGAGGTGGAGTGGGAGCATGGATGAGTTAGCTCCTTCTTTCTCTTTAGAATCAGACTAGTGTTGTTGGATCATGAGAGCAATATCATCTTCTAACAACAATTCTCTCCCTTTTCCCAACTGAAACCTTTCAGGAATGAATGCTTGAAAGTTATTCTTCAATTTAAGAGGGAAGGCTCTTTGAATTGATTTTTATCTGACTGCTTTTGGAAGGATTGCAAGAAAAATGCCATTTGAAAGCAGGTCACTTTATATTCTTGTTAAATAGGTTTTATCCTCTTTTAACAGATTTGGTACAGATTATACAATATCAATCTGTTTCATAGAAGAAGTAGCATTTTCCTATCCATCATCTGGACATAAAACAACTAACACTAAGTTTGGTCCTTTCAAGGACTGTAGGCTCTAACATGTCAGAAGCTGAAAGGGAAGGAAGTACAACTGGATGATACATACTCTAAAAAAATACCCTACATATTCCACTTACTTCTGATCAGGCAGTCCTGCGGTTTGTAAGTGGAAAGAATGGCCTACGTGAAGAGAATATTATTAAAATTGCATTGTTATCCTGAAGCAGAAAACCAAAATCTTTCTAGAAGGGTCCAATGCCATTTCCTGACTGCTAATATCCCTAAAAAATCTGACATTTTTGGATGGAGCTTCTGTAAATAATATTGTAAGGAAGGCAGCCCACATGATAGGACAGGAACACCTGAGAGAAGATGGAGACAGTTTTCAAAAACAAAACAAAAACTTTCATATCTCTAAAATGCGGGTTCTCAAATCTTTTGAGAATGAGAACCACATCTTAATATGGAACTTGTCTGGCAGACCACTTCCCCTCCCATTCCTGATTGCACAGACCATCTCTCCTCCCATTTGCAGTCCCATGACATTCTGCTGGCAGCTACAGCAACTGCTTGCATGGAAAAATAATAATGCTGTAGCCCAGAGCTTATGTATTTTTGACTGTTTTTACATAGATGTTTTGTTCTATTGGAAAAAATTTAGTCATATTGTCTGCTTTAATTCTTTATTTCATCTCCCCTGCTGCCTGTTCTTACTCATTTCCTCTTCCCGTGGCTTCACTGCTGCTTTGTTTCCTCTTTCCCTCTCCCTTAGATGTGCCTAGCTACTGGATCCTTTTCTTTCCCAGGAGCCTTGTTCCTTGCTACCTTGGACATTCCTTTCTTACTGCTTGTGCTTGTCTCTACTCCTTGTATGCTGCTGCATCAGGAGTCCCTAAGAGTAGAGTCAGCGAGGATGGCTTTTCTTCCTTGTTTCCAGATGCTTTTACAGGCCTTCAGGCTCTTTAAGGGCTTGAAAATATGTCTTGAAACAATGAGGAGAACTAGTACCAGGTCATAGAGTCACAGGGTATGTCTACACTGTGATAAAACCCCCCTGGCACTGAGTCTTGACCTCAGGCTCTCAGGGCTTGGGATGTGGGGCTAAAAATAGCAGTGTAACTGTCACAAATATAAAGGGAAGGGTAAACCCCTTTAAAATCCCTCCTGGCCAGAGGAAAAATCCTCTTACCTGTAAAGGGTTAAGAAGCTAAAGGTAACCTCGCTGGCACCTGACCAAAATGACCAATGAGGAGACAAGATACTTTCAAAAGCTGGGAGGAGGGAGAAAAACAAAGGGTCTGTGTCTGTCTGTATGCTGCTTTTGCCGGGGACAGAACAGGAATCGAGTCTTAGAACTTTTAGTAAGTAATCTAGCTAGCTATGTGTTAGATTATGATTTCTTTAAATGGCTGAGAAAAGAGCTGTGCTGAATAGAATGACTATTCCTGTCCGTGTGTCTTTTTTGTAACTTAAGGTTTTGCCTAGCGGGATTCTCTATGTTTTGAATCTAATTACCCTGTAAGGTATCTACCATCCTGATTTTACAGAGGTGATTCCTTTACTTCTATTAAAAGTCTTCTTGTAAGAAAACTGAATGCTTTTTCATTGTTCTAAGATCCAAGGGTTTGGGTCTGTGGTCACCTATGCAAATTGGTGAGGATTTTTACCAAACCTTCCCCAGGAAGTGGGGTGCAAGGGTTGGGAGGATTTTTTGGGGAAAGATGTGTCCAAACCACGTTTCCCAGTAAATCCAGATAAAGTTTGGTGGTGGCAGTGGAAATCCAAGGGTAAAATAATTTTGTACCTTGGGGAAGTTTTAACCTAAGCTGGTAAAAGTAAGCTTAGGAGGTTTTCATGCAGGTCCCCACATCTGTACCCTAGAGTTCAGAGTGGGGAAGGAACCTTGACAATAGCTGTTTGGGCTGGAGTTCAGGAACTGAGACGTCCTTGTGGGGTGTTAGTGCCCAGACTTCTGCCTGAGCCTGAACGACTACATTGCTATTTTATAGCTCTCAGTCTGAGGCCCCAGAGCCTGAGTCAGCTGACCTGGGCTCCAAGACTCAGTGCCATGTTTTTTTAATTTCAATGTAAACATACCCATAAAGTTAAGGCCAGAAGTGCTCACCAGATCATCTAGTCTGACCACCTGTATATCACAGGCCTCCAAACCACCTAGCACTCACATCCTAAGGATTAGAATCCACAGAAGACTAAACTATTATGTGCCACAGGCATAGGAGGGACTGAGGTGCACCACTGTCTGAGGCCCCAGCAATGGCAGGGAAATGACAGAGAGAGAGAGAGAGAGAGAGAGACCCAGATAATCCTAGCAAGTGACCCACAGGCTGCAGAGAATGGCACTGACAATGTGGGATTTTTACCTATCTGACCTGGGGGAAAATTCCTTCCTGACCTCACATATCATGATCAGTTAGACCCTGAGCATGTGGGCATGCCAGCCAGGTACCTGAGAAAGAGCGAATACTCGGTGCCACCTCAGAGTTCTGGCCCTCCTCATATAATGTTTCATCTCCAGCCTAAACAATCGCTAATGTTTCGGATGAAGGAGATTAAAAAAAATAACCTCCCAGAATACTTTTTTTTAGGGGAATCCCTTCCTGACCCTGGCCGGTTGCCAGCTGAAACTCTGAAGCATGAGCTAACATAAGACATAAACAGGAAGTGAATCCCAGGGCTGTTGAGGCCTGCCACATACCATCACAAGTAACCTCGTCACCCAATCACACTCATAAATTTATCCAGCTCTTTCTTGAAACTAATTAAGTTGTTTGCCCTTACAGCTCCTAGTGGGAGACTGTTCCAGAACCTCATGCCACTGATGGTTAGAAACCTTCTAATTTCCAGCCTGAATTTGTTCATGACCAGTTTATACCCATTGTTCTTGTGCCAACATTGTCCTTTAGATTAAATAGCTCTTCATCTTCCCTGGGATTTACCCCGCCAAATGTATTTATAGAGAGCAATCACATCCTCTCTCAGCCTTCTTTTTGCCAGTTTAAATTAGCCAAGCTCTTTCAGTCTCCTCTCATAAGACAGGCCACCATTCCCCTGATCATCCTAGTAGCTCTTCTCTGCACCTGTTCCAGTTTAAATTAATCTTGAACACGAGTGACCAGAAATGTACACAATATTCCAAATGAGGTCTTGCCAGTGCCTTGTACAATGGCATTAATACTTCTCTATCGCTAGTGGAAATACCTTGCATAATATATCCTAGGGTCACATTTTGCCTTTTTCACAGCTGCTTCACATTGGTAGCTCATAGTCGTCTCATGATTGACCCACATATGCAGGTCTCTCTCTTCCTCCAACACTTCCAACTTTTAAGCCCCCACCTTGCAGCAGAAAGTCTTATTAGTGGACCCTAAGTGCATGGCCTGGCACTTTGTACTATTGAATTTCATCCATTACAGTTACTCCAGTCTTCAAGGTCATCCAGATCTTTCTGTATAATATTCTGATTCTCCTCTGTATTGAAAATGCCTCCCAATTTTGTATTATCAGCAAATTTATTAGCATGCTCTTACTTTTTGTGCCAACATCATTAATAAAAATATTGAATAAGATTGGTCTCTAGACAGCTCCTTGAGGAACTCTGCTAGTAACCTCCCTCCAGTTTGATAATTAAACTTTCAGTGCAACTCATTGCCTTCTCCTCTTTAGCCATTTCTTTATCCACCTTCAAATGTTTGCACTGATCCCCACCTTCTCTCATTTAATTAACAATTTCCCATGTGGTACTGTTTCAAATGCTTTACTGAAGTCCAAGTATATTAGATATCCTGCACTTCCCTTATCTAAAAAAATCAGTTATTTTCTCATAGAAGGAAATCAGTTTAGTCTGGCATGATCTACTTTTGTTAAACCCATGTTGCATGTGACCAACCAATTCTCCATAGACCACCACCAAGTGTTTCATCAATCACCAGCGATCCACTGGGCTAAAGAACTCTATTGTAACTTTACAGAGACATATTAAGAATGACAAACATTCTCAAGGAGCCTCTGAAGATGTCAATGGCATAGGAACAGAAATTAAAGTGAAATATTAATGCATGTGGTAGTAAACATTTCGCCCACCCCAGCCTCTGCACCTCAATCCTGACACAATACTTTTCTGTGTGAGTCAGACACTTTATACCACCATTATGTTTTTCTTATAGTTGTTTATTTTTTCTCCTAGGGAATACACTAGAAAATTATGAATATGTCTTGTGTTAGTCACTTCATTATTGTGCCTCTTAACTTGGTGAACTCAATACAGCCTTAAACTTCTGATTACATTCCTATATTGCAGATATTATTGCCAGCACTCCTGAAGGAAATAAATATTTCCCTCATCAGAATATTGTGTCTGTTTATGTATTTGCTGTTGGCGAGAACAGAAAGCCAACAGCTTGAATTTCAAATGTTAGACTGGGCCTTCGAAGGGTGTTAATACCCCAAACTCTTTTGACTTGAGCAGGTGACAACTAACGCTTAACCAGGGAATATTAAGTACAGCATATATGTTTACAGAACACATTTTCAGCATTCCAAAAATGTATTAAAATACTTTTCAAAATTTGCCCCCCTAGTGAACCTGCACTGCTCCTAATATCTGGCTGTCTTAGGCTTGGTCTATATTAAAAAATTAGATCAACCTAGCTATGTCTCTCAGGGCTGTGAAAAGTATTGAGCCCTGAACGCTATAATTAGGTTGACCTAACTCCCAGTGTAGATACAGCTCGGTTGAATTCTTTAGTCGATCAAGCTACTGCCTCTTGGAGAGGTGGAAAAACCCCTTTCATCAATGTAGGAAGCATCCAAACTATGGCAAGACAGCGGCTGCAGAGTAGAAACAGATTTAGAGAAACAATTTAGCTCTGTTTCCATTGACCAGCTGTTTAAAACCAGGAATTTGATATCCCCATGAAAACTGGGATTTACAAAGGAAATGCCAATAGACAGTTACTTAATTAGTACCACAAATGTCAAGGCCTAATGGGTCATGTCCTCAACTGATACTAGACTCAGTCCCACAGAAGTCAATGGAACTAGGATAATTTACATCTGATGGGGGTCTGCCCCAGTATTTTGGGAACATTTTTTAAAGGACGGCTTTCTTTCGGAAGAAAGAAAACTTGACAAAAACATGCTGCACTGAAAACTTCTGAGGGGTTTTCACAGTCATTTGGATAGCTTTTTACTCCTGTACAGTTTCACAGAGGTCATTTAGGTTAAACACACAGAGTAACGATCTCTGAGAAATTATAAGGGGCTTAGTGAGTTGCTTGAAGCCATGCTGTCCTAGCTGCTGCTAAACAACATCTGCTGTGTGGTTTCTTTCTTGTGGGTCTTTTCAGAGCACCTTGGGGGAAAATACTGGGACATATTAGTTTGCCATTGCTGAAGTGTTTAACTGAATGTTTCACTGAGCTCATGAGAAAAGACTCATGTATTAAACTTTCCAAGACCTTGATCAGTGAGAACTAGCAGTTGGGGGAGTGTGTGGGGGAATCTAGAATTGTTTGTTCTTGCTCAGTGTTCTTTTCTTTCTGTCCCTGATGGATGAAAGCCCAATCTGTAATCAGAAAGGATATTATTCATTAGCTGTATTTGGTACATCAGGAAACCTAAAGGATAGAAACATCTAATACTTTATGGCATTAAATTATACTCCTCTTCCATCAAACACTTATGTTTGGAAATATAGCTCCAATCACAGAATATTCTTGGTAGGTATTTATAGTTGAGATTATATATATGCTATTGTGCAACACCTGCTATCCTGCCTACATATTGCAACAAACTGCACCTCCCTCTTTGAGCTACATGAATGAGGTAGGGAGAGCAATATTTGCCCTTTCATCAATTTTTGTTCCACTGATATATCTCCTGTATCAATCCAATGGGCTTCACATTTTGTTAATTTTTGTTCACTTTTTGGGGTATACAGTGGACAAGCCATTAAACAACTTGGGGGTGGAGACTGCTATGTTTTATACAACACTGGTGCTGAACAGCATCACTACTGGAAGTCTCAGTAGAGAGGCCAAAACTTGAATGGACCTGGAATTTGAACTACTCTTTGACCACTAGAGGTCGTCTCTCCAAAACAGGGCTAAGGCAACAGTTGGTTGTCAGTGCAGGCAATGCAGTACCCCAGTACTGCCCATTCTGTACCTATTCTAGGGAGAGCACGATAATTCACTTCCCAGGCATATTAATCATGAACCACTCACTAGTACTACATTCACTTAACCCGCCCCGTCCCCCAACAAATCAAGACAAAAACAGTCAAGCTGAATCTGTATGTATATGTATGTTATGTTATGTTTGTGTAATCTTTCAAGGAGAAACTCTTGATTCTTTTGAGGGCGACATTTGCTAATACAACATTCCACTTGATAGTTCCTGTGTGATTAAAATTCCTCTTTTATATTTTGTAATCAAATTCACTTCTGTTAAGTATACAGGGCAGTTCTTCATGCAATAGTGCCACATTTCAGTGGGAAGAACATAGATGACAGTAGACTATAAAAGTACTACTTGAGTTGGCTACAGAAAATGTGCTCTGGTCACAGGCAGCAAGTTAAACATCTTCAGTCTTATAGAATCAGGTGAAAAGATCATCCATTTTCCTGAAGTCTCCTTTTCCTAGGCTAACCAAAGAAACCTTCTCAACTGTAAATCTGTCTAATTTTCTGCTGATGTTGTTTTTTTAGATATTTAAACATTTATGTGCTTGGCAAGAGCATTAGGACTCAAGTGATAACTATCTATATGTGTTTTAGATTTATCTCAAACATTAAAGTTAGACTGATGGTCTTTTGGGTATTGGGGATTAACCATTATACATTATTAATTCAGACTGTTACATGTCATTAAGTCCCAGACCCATTTTAGTTTTACTTCCTCATGCGCTGCAGGCATCTAGACTAGGTATGTATTGACCTTTGCAAAGTATATCACAGATCAATATGATAAGCTTTAAGGAAAATTGCCCATACAGGGGATGTTCACAAACCTACAAGAGAAAGTACCTTTCATGAACTAAGAGGTTAGTTTTATCATTCCAGTGGCATATTGACTCATCTTACTATGCTTTGGAGGCCAGTTACTGATCAAGCAATGGTTCTTCATTTATCAAATACTCCCCTCCCCTCACTCGTTATGCTAACCCATTGGGAACTTTGAATATGGAAATGCTTTGCTTACAGAAATCACTCCATGCCTCTTTTATCTCCCATCAGTTTGTTATCATACCAGTCTGTTTATCTATTACATACATTACAAAATTGCTCCTGTGACAAAGTTCCTCCTCTACCTTGGTGGGTCCTGCGCTTATTGGTGGATTTGCTCGCCTCAGAGAGTCACGGCAGCCCTCAGTTTGGCTTTTGTGGCTCAAATCTGCTGTTTTACTCAGATAACCTCATCACCGGCCAGCATGGGGAAAAGGAAGGAGAACAATCCCCGCAGTCTCTGCTGACCCACCATGTGGGTTGGGGAACAGTCCAGAGACCTACCTCTCTGGTGGAACCCACAGTCAAGGTCAACTCCTCCTATGTCTGATCAGGAGTTGGGAGGTTTGGGGGGAACCCAGGCCCACCCTCTACTCTGGGTTCCAGCCCAGGGCCCCATGGACTACAGCTGTCTAGAGTGCCTCCTGGAACAGCTGTGTGAAAGCTACAACTCCCTGGGCTACTTCCTCATGGCCTCCTCCCAACACCTTCTTTATCCTCACCACAGAACCTTTCTCCTGGTGTCTGATAATGCTTGTACTCCTCAATCCTCCAGTAGTAAGCCTTCTCACTCTCAGCTTCTAGTGCCTCTTGCTCCCAGCTCCTCACATGCATACCACAAACTGAAGTGAGGTCCTTTTAAAACTCAGGTGCCCTGATTAGCCAGCCTGCCTTAATTGATTCTAGCAGCTTCTTAATTGGCTCCAGGTGTCCTAATTAACCTGCCTGCCTGAATTTGTTCCAGCAAGTTCTTTCTTGTTCTGGTACTGCTCCTGTTACCTTAACCAGGGAAAATGGACCTGCTTAATCTGGGACTAACATATCTGCCTTCTAACACTCTCCTGTAGCCCTCTGGCCTGGAGGGAGAAGGAGGGAGAGGGCTGAAGCCCGCTCAGCTGCTCATCATCGCAACATTCAACACGTGGGGCTGTAGGATGGGTCTCTGCAGAACCCAGGTGCTCTCCTTCCTTCAGGAGGGGGGGTACTCTGTGATTTTCCTGCAGGAGACCCATACGGATCTGGCCGCCAAAGACAGCTGGCAGCTGGACTGGGGGGACAGGGTCTACTTTAGCCATCTCATAGTTCGTACGGCTGGAGTGGCGACCCTGTTCTCCCCCAACCTACGGCCCGAGGAACTGGGGGTCACCGAGGCTGTGCTGGGCCACCTGCTGCACCTCTGGGTTCGTATGGAGGGGCTCGTGGTCAACCTCTTTAACGTCTATGCCCTGACATTGGGCCCGGAGCGGCTGCGATTCTATCAGCAGGCTTCCGCCTTCCTTGGCACCTTGGATCCTCACGAGTGCCTGGTCCTGGGCTGGGACTTCAACACCACCTTCAAGGAGCGGGACCGCTCAGGGACCGAGCAGTGCCTGGCCGCTGCGGACATCCTCCGGGAGATAGTGGAACATCACTCCCTGGTGGACTTCTGGCGCGACCACCATCTGGATGACATTTCAGCATTCACCTTTGTCTGGGTGGAGGCCCATCCGTCGCACCACTCCCGGTTGGACCGCATTTATTTATCATGCTTCTACCTTTCATGAGCCCACTCCTCCAGCATCCGGCCGGCCCCATTCTCTGACCATCATTTAGCAACCTTGACGGCATTCCTCTGCGCGGATAGGCCGGGGCCGGCCTATTGGCATTTCAACAACAGCTTGTTGGAGGATGTGGGCTTCATGACGTCCTTCTGGGAGTCCTGGCTGGCCTGGCGAGGGCAGCGGCGTGCCTTTCCCTCGGCGCGGCAGTGGTGGGACCTGGGGAAGGTGCGTGCCTGGCTCTTCTGCCGTGACTACACCCGGGGTGCCAGCCAACGGAGGGATGCGGCGATAGAGCAGTTGGAACGGGAGGTCTTAGAGCTGGAGAGGTGTCTGGCCACCAACCCTGAGGATCCGCACATCTGTAAAGATCATCGGGCCCAGGGCTCCTTTGTTCGATCCCGCATCCGTTTCCTTCGGGAGATGGATCGCGGCTCCCGCTTCTTCTACGCCCTGGAGAAAAGGAGGGGGGCCAAGAAACACGTCACCTGCCTTCTGGCAGAAGACGGCACCCCCCTCACGGATCCAGTGGAGATGTGCGGGAGGGCGAGAGCCTTCTATGCAAGCCTTTTCTCCCTGGATCCGACCTATCCTAATGCTTGCAGAGTGCTCTGGGAGGAGCTCCCTATGGTCAGTGCAGGCGATCGAGACCGGCTAGAGCTGCCTCTCACTTTGGCCAAGTTCTCAGAAGCCCTCAGTTGCATGCCCACCAATAAATCTCCGGGCATGGACGGGCTGACCATGGAGTTCTACTGCATGTTCTGGGACGTCCTCGGCCAGCCCTCGGGACCAAGGTGGAATATAGGCTGGCCCACCGGGGCTCCTCACCCTCCAAAGGTGGCAGAAGGTCCTGCCATTCTGAATGGTGGCGGGACACGAGGGTTAGGGTGTGAAGGGTGTGGAGCACGAGCATGTATAGATGTTTCCTTGGCGCGGTCTGGAAGCAGACTGGCTGCAGCTCGTGCAGCAGGCTCACGATGAAGGGACGGGGGGGTCGGCTGGGTCCACGGGGCAGGGGCCCAATGAAAAGGTCCGGCAGGCCTGGGGTGGAGGGTGGGTGGGGTGCGCTCTCGTGCAAGACCTGCTCGAGGTAAACCTGAGCAGCGGGTGGCAAAGCGGCCCTCACCTCCTGAAGTACGCACCGGGGAGTACGAGGTCTGGAGAGTCCCATGCACTGAGCGAGCGTCAGGGGATCCAGCCAGTCTCCCCGGTCATAGTCCAGGAGGTCTCCAGGCCAACCTCTGGCACACCGAGGGGGACTCCGCCACCTGCACGCAAAGCTGGGGGTTGTGTAGCAGGAGGTCCATGAGGAGATCTGCCCCCTCGGTGGCCGCCATGGACCTGGTCATTGAAAGCAGTTTCCAGGTCTGGAGGAGGTCCTGGTAGAAGACAGGCAGCCTGGAGAGGTCTCGCAGAAGACCTCTTGGATGGAGATAAAGGAGCTGCCGGTCGTATTGGAGCCCTCGGAAGCGGTGCAGGAAGGCGTGCACCAGTATGCTCCATGGTGGACTACCTGCACCATAAAGGAGCCTCTGCAGGTCCTGGAGGTGGAAGACATGGACCTGAGTGTGCAGACAGTTCATGCCCTGCCCTCCCTCCTCCAGGGGTAGATGGAGAACCCCTGCAGGGACCCAGTACAGTCCTGACCAAAAGAACTCCAAAATCGATGTCCAGAGTTTGGCCAGGAAACCCGGGGCTGGGACCAGGGTGTTGAGCCAGTACCAGAGCATGGACAGGACTAGCTGATTAAGCACCAGTGCTCTCCTTCGAAGGGAGAGCCACCAGAGAAGTCCTGTCCATTTCCGGAGCCGCTCTATCACCCTGCCCTCTAAATTGTGCCAGTTCTCCAGCGGAGGGAGATGTGTGGCAGAAAGGTAAACATCAAGATAGAGCAGCGGACCCACGCTCCACTGGATGGCCTGAAGTATGGGTGGGAGGGAGCTCACCTGCCAGCCGCCCCCAATCACCAGGCCAGAGCTCTTGACCCAGTTGACCCGGGCGGAGGAGGCTGCTGAATAGATGGCCTGGCAAGCCTCCACCCACGCCAAGTCACCTGGTCCTGGACCACGAGGAGCACATCCTCGACGTATGCCGTCAGGACCAGCCACAGCTCTGGCTCCTGCAGCACTAACCCTGTCAACCTCCTGTGAAGGAGACAGAGGAAGGGCTCGATTGCCAGAGCATACAGCTGGCCCGAGAGGGGGCACCCCTGCCGTACTCCTCGCCCGAAGCTGACCAATTCGGTCAGGGTCCAGTTGAGCCTGACCAGACACTCTGCGGAGGCGTACAGCATACAGAGAAAACCCAGGGGATATCAGTTGGCGGCTCCTTTATGGAGCTGTGAGCACGGGCGTGTACTTGGCACGGTTCACCCCTATCCCAGACAGCTGCCTCTTTTGCGGCGAGAGGGAAACCCTGGCACAAATATATTTGGAGTGTGCCAGGCTGCAGCCCCTATTCTGGCTCCTCACAAATATTTTATTATGCTTTTGGTTGCACTTTTCCCCTCACCTTCTTATTTATACACTCGCTATCCACGGCCCCACAAAGTCACGGGATCTCCTGGTCAACCTCCTCCTGACCCTAGCTAAAATGGCCATCTGTAAAATCAGAGTGAGGAGGCTGGCCGATGGAATCTCCTGTGACTGTGGGGCCTATTTCCGATTCTCTGTCTGTTCACGTATCCAGGCAGAGTTCCTCTGGGCGGCGTCCACTGACTCCCTTGACGCCTTTGAGGAGCAGTGGGCACTGTCTGGGGTTCTCTGCTCAGTGTCCCCATCCGTTTCCCTTCATTTGACCCTTTGACCACACTCCTGTCCCCGTTATTTCATTAGTTGTCCCCCTTATTTTTTTGTGCCCAGGTCCTGTGGATCCCCCTCTTAGCCGGGGGGGGGGGGGGGATCATTTAGCAGTGGGCGGGCGAGCACTTCCCAGATCCCAACAGGAACACTCTCCTGTAGCCATCTTGCCTGACCCTGTCACATAACCTACAAAGACTGTGGTCGGGAGAAAGCCACATGACTTTCTGACCCTTTTAATGGTTAATGTAACATCATTTAGCAGCAAGTTTAGTACAGTGCCATCTGTAATATAAGAGGAAATAAATCAAACAATATCCACATAAAAACATAAACCTAATTTAAACAGAGAGCTTGATTCTCCACTGCACTTGAGCTCTACTCAGGTGAAATGGAGTGAGGGGACCAAGTCATGGCTTCTTGACTCTCAGCTGACTGATCACAGTGCAAGTTTCAGCTGTAGGGGGCAGCTGTAACATATGCTATTGATGTAATATCTCTCAGGCACCTTGTGCCAATGGGGAATTGGTCATAGCGGAACCATCCCCTACCATTTCCTTTCCCCCCCTTCATGTGGGAGGAAAGTTTCCATCCTGGGAGGTAGCTTTACATCAGCAGAGATTCCCCTGACACAGAGGAAATTCTCCAAGGCTTCACATCCATTTTGGACTCCTATACAGTGGGAAGGGATCTAGGCAGGCCAGGGAATCCAGCCCAGAATAGCCCAGATATTCAAGAACTTTTCCATCCCAAGTGTCCTTTAGAAGATAGTTGCCCACTATCCCAAAGTATGTATGTTTGGTCCTCATGTATTACTCACAGGTTAGAGAGGGATGCTGAAAGGAAGGCCAGCTTTAATGACAAGTTTGCGTGGCTGGATTGAGCATAAGAAATATTTTAAAAAATTCCCCCTTCAATTCAATTTTCTTTTTTCATGTTACTAGTAATTATCTTATATTTATATAGCAGTAACTGATATCTCAGAGGATACCAAAGTGCTATAAAAGCTACTTCCACGCTGAGAAGCACTTATCTCTGGCGTGACAGTAGCAACTATTTAGAAAATAGCAGCATCAGCATTCTGTCCCTGCTCCTAAACTAAATACAGGGGCTGAACCTGCTCCCACTGAAATCAATGGGAGGGAGATTGGCTATTGAATTCTGGGGGAGCGGGACTGGATACAGATAGCAACTATGGAAACTGAGCCAGACCTGACAAAGGGCTCTGTGTAGCTCAAAAGCTTGTTTCTCTCACCAAAAGAAGTTGGTCCAATAAACAATATTACTTCACCCACCTTTTCTCTCTAATGTCCTTGATCCGACATTGCTACAACAACACTACATACAACAATGGAAGATATAGAATTTTGCCATATGAAATGGATACTTCACAACATGAAGAAAAAGGAAGCAAAACTTAACAGAGACATGTACTTCCCCAGAGCTCAAAAGTTTTTCTCTCTCAGTAGCAGAAGTTGGTCCAATAAAAGATATTACCACACCCGCCTTGTCTATTTAATATGCTGTGACAGACTAAAACAATACAGCATTTCCATGATATTAGTTATTCCAGGTATGTGGATATTCTTTCCATTCAGATGACTGCCTAAGACTGAACCCTCTGTTCACATCTCACAGTTTGTTTGGTTAGTTTCCCATAGCACCATCATTTCAGTGACAGCTTTCCCAGGGAATGGCTGTCTCTATTAATTATTTTTGCAAAAAGAGTTCTAACTTTCCTCACCAGAGAGTTTACTTGTGCGTTAAAGATCATTCTACCTGAAGAATCTCTTTACAAGAATCCCTTGTGGGACAAAGGTATTGAAGGAATAATGCAGGAATTGTTTTAGAGCTCAATGGGCAGGTTTTCAAAAAGTGATTTTTTTCTTATGCTTCAACCTCAATCTTCCTTCAGCAACAGCTCATGCTTCATTGTTGATGATGCTCAGCTGAAAACTGTACAAGAAATCACCTTTGTGGTGGGGGATAAAGATTTTTATTTTTTTATTCAGAAGAGAGGTAAATGACATGATGTCTGCGTGACTTTAAATACAGAACTTTTAGATTGGACCCTAGGAAAACTTTCCTAACACGGAGAACTATTATCCTGTACAATTGTCTTCAAAGGGAAGGTGATGTCACCCTCATTGCTTTAGTAATTACACCACAATTGGGCAAACTATTTGAGAATATTTGCATTGCCAAGGGAATGAACTATTTGACTACCGGGTCATTTGCAACTCTTATCTCTGAACTCCTATGGCTGTATAATTTTGTGAGTATAAGCTAAACTGTGGACTGTTCTGAGAGGTTAAACAGTTCATTGGCCTTGACACCATAAGCTGTAATAGCTCCTTCCAAGCAGCTACAGCCTATTGTGTCATAGCTACATGGCACTCTTATCACATGAATAATATTCCAGTTAAATATCATATAAATCATGTTTATAAAAGTCCCTAAATACCTATTTACATAACATTCTGTGAAGGCTCCAAGAGAGCCTCCTTCTGAGCCGTTACAGTCAATTGAGCTCTTAACTGGGTTAGCAAGGAGTCAAGAATTTGAGAATTAAACTGCTCCCAATTAGGCTGTAAAAGCCCTATATTAATGAGAGTCACAGCCAAGTTAGAAACAGAACTCTACTGTTTTATAAACAGCTTGAAGGGTGATCTAGAATATTACCCTGACAATATAACGAATGGCAACTTTAGACTTGTTTTGTCCCCTGATCCAAATAAACCGTTGTGCCATTTCAAATTAACGATGACTGTTTGGATGAGATAACAGTGACAGCCCTGCTTAGAAAAAATAAAGTTAGTGCAGTGAGTGGGTCCTTATTTATGAGCTACAACCAACCCGCTTTCTTAGAGTTAGTCTCGAAGTTCAAATCCGGCTGTAACTTCTTACCTCTTCATTCATTTGAATGCATTTTCTATTGAAACCTGTGGGCATGCTCCTGCACTGATTGACTTGGACGAAAGTTTTCTCATTGACTTTAAATAGAGTAAGATTGAGCCCTATAGAAACTGCAGGTTCTCAGCCCCTCTCAAGAGTTGGTCCATTATGTTTTTGCATAAATCTACAAAAAAGCTGTGATGCTATGGGTGTTTTGTAATAAAAGGGCATCTGTTATTTGGTATGTCTGGGTCCCCAACCATTTCACACGTAGAAAATAGCCACATGTGAAAATAACAGTTCAGCCATATTAAGAAGCAGGATCTTTAAAAGAAGACTTGTTTGAAAAGGATACCTCATGTAAAAGTCATATTAAACAAGGTCTAATTTGGATTATTTGGCCCCTCCTCCTCTCTATTTAACCCCCCATAGGTAGGCTTATGATCCTGAGAAGAGGTCAGCAAGTTACACCTAATTTCATTATTTAACTTCCAGATGGGCCTGAATCAAAACCCCAGATGCAAACATTTCAAAAAACATGGGTGGCTACAAGGATCCCAGTCCATATCTGTATTTCACGACTGTCTCTAATCCCCATAATGAAAGAGCACTGTGGAAAGACATTAGCCCCACTGAACATCAGCAGGACTCCAAATCTTGATTTGAATTTTGCTGCTTGAACTGATTTCTCTTGGAATGTGTTCATTTCAACATCTGTTTCTAAAATGTGGTGCTTTAACTCATATTTTTACTTTTGAAACATCCCTCTTAAAAGGATGCAAAACACAACACACAAGTACCCCCATTTCTACAACCACCTGCCTTTCTGATTGCCTGGTTGCTACTAATTTTCCCATTTCAGGTTGCCTTGTTTTAATGCATTTTCCCCAGAATGACTTTCTGGTGTTGGCCCTTTAAATGTGGGAGAGCCAAGCGCTATACCCTTAATAAGGTTATTTTGTTACTGACTGGTTGCAACTGTATCTCTACAAGGTGTAAAGTATACTTAACTCCTGCTATGGCTTCCTCCTGTTTTTTTCTTTTTCTTTCTTTTTTAATTCCTGAGGTGATTGCAAACTTTCATATGGGACCTTTTTTCACAAAGTAGCTAAATTTAATCAATTTTTGTGTGGAAAATGAGATATGTTCTCATTTCCTAGGTATAACTGTTACCCAAACAAAGGTATGTAGGCTGTGTGGGGAGTTGTGCAGGGGTAGATCCTAGTATGGACACTCCCCGGTTCTTATACATATCAGCACTTAGACTTGCCAGAGAGGGAGAAATATTTTGTATTCAGAAAAATAAGGAAAATGGAAGTGAAGGATGGAGGGTGAGGGAGCAGTGTGGGGTATGTCCCCGGATAACATAAAACAGTTGCAATTCCCTGCACCTTAAAGGATTAAGATATTTGAGATTTTTTTCCTGTTAATCTTAGTGTTTAATTTTGAAACATAATGTGATCAATTAAATATTCATCTTGTTAACCTCATTCCAACTGCTGATAGGCATATTAGCTGTAACTGATACAGTTGCCCACTGTGGGTGGATCTGTGTATCATTATGATGAGGCTTGCTGAATTACTTGGATTTTCTATTCAAAATAAACCAGACACCAAGCACAAATACTTCTTATAATGGATGTTATCAGGATAGCTCACTGTGATTTTTTTTTTTAATGTTAATCCAGACTATTATCTTGGAAGACATGCATTTTAGATCTAAAGGTTTACATTTACAAAGCCGCATAAGGGACTTAGATATACAACTCAGCTCTGAAAAATCTCAGCCCTCACTTTCAACCCTTACTCATGTGAGTAGTCCCACATGTGTGCCTTCTTGCATGAGCAGGTGTTGCAGGATTGGTGATGGCATGAAGTCAATGATCTAACTGACACTGAGCAGGGTCCAGTTGATGAAGGAAACTAATAGTTTCCATTGTTAAGATGGTTATATTTTATATTCTTATCAGTCTGCTCTTTAACGTGTGTCAGTTTATATTAGTATAGGAATGGTTACGGTTAATTTTGATAATTTATAGAAAAGAGCTTCCTACTTCTCCAATGTGTACATTTTATATGGAACTACCACATTTGACTTTCCAAACCTCAACATTAACTCCGTTTTTATTTATTAAAATATTGCTGGTATGTATCTAACAGCTAAAAGCTAAGAAAATATATGTGATTTTAGTTACAGATTGGAATAATTTGTAGAGCTTTACATTTTTAGCTGTAAAATTATATATTATAAGCTGCTGGTTGACATACTGGCAGAGATATTCCAATTGGCTTTCTTTTTCAACACTTTTTGGATGTGGCAGCCATTTTATATTTCAAAAAATGATTAGAGATTCAAATGGGTATAGTCAAACATGGCTGACTTTTTTTTTTCTTGAAAATTGATGCTGGAAAATGTATGTTCAAGCAGCAGCAAAAAGGGATCATTTTAACATACTAATAAATATTTTTGAATGGCCTTCTTACGTCTGGCATTAAAATTGAAGAGTTCTGCCAAGTAGAAGAGAAAACAAAAGGAAAAAGCTCAGAAATTCCACAGATTTTGGATAAAACTGCAACAAATATTAAGAGCCTGGAGGGGGAGAATGGAAATTCCTGACAGATTTATACAGTAAAATATATCCTGTCAGATTCATTAAGGATCTAAGCAATGTAGATTATAATTAAAAACACTGCTTAGAGGCTACAGTGATAGGCGCATTTGGAATATATACTTTCAAGAGATTTTCTGTGTCAATAACATGCATTAAGGAGAAAATCTATGGACTACTGATATCTTGCAAAACTACTGGTCAGACTAGTGATGAAGCAATGTCTTGCAAATAGAACTTTTTCTTTCTCTGTATTGAAGACTACGTGAAACTCACATGTGTTAGAGCTAAAAGAAATACAGGAAGAGTTACTTTGACTTGACATCACTTTAGGATATTCTCCTGGTTGATTCAGCTGATCTGTAGTGGCCTTCAGTATGGATTCTCTCAGTCTTCTGCACACTATAAATTTCTTAGGGGAAGATGGTCCTGGCTGGTGTTTCCAGAATTAGAGACCTCCTGGACTATGGTCAGACCCCATGGTGCTTGCCCAGTGCATTGGCTTCAGTGTCCTGGACATCCCACATTGTGTACTCCAGAAGGTGAGGACAGCCTTGCCACCTGCTTTTCTCAAGCAGGTCCTGCAGGAGGGTGTTCCCCAACCACCCCTCACCTCTGGTCCTCTGGAGCTCATCATTGGCCCCCTGTCCCACAAGCCTCACTCCCAGACAGACAACCTGAACAGGCTGGATGCCATCTAGATGGCCCTTCTCTGAACTGTGCCTAGAGAACACCTGTACATGGCTGTTCTCCATACCATCTACTTCCTTGCCTCGTGTCCCTCCCTGACACCAAATGGCAGGATCTGCTGCCACCTGTCTGATGCCTTGTCCTCCACCCTGCTCCCATGGACCACAGGGATATTAGTTGGTGATTTCTTCGAAGAGCTGTGAGCATGGGTGTGCGGTTGGTGTGGTTTACAGAGTCCGTGAACACCTGTCCCTTCTGTGACAAGACGGAGACTCTGATGGCCATCTATGTAAAGTGCACTGGCAGCAGGCCCTCTTCTGTTGCCTCCAAAACTTCTTTCTGAGGTTCTGGCTGCACTTTTCTCTTCACTTGCTTATTCTTGCACACACTATCACTAACTTATGAGACCGCCTCATCGACTTCCTCCTGGTGCTCGCCAGGATGGCCATCCACTAGACCAGGAGAAGAATGCTCAATTGCATGGGGGATATGACTGTGGGGCCAGTTTCCGTTTCCACATTGTATCATATCTCCAGGCAGAGTTCTTCTGGGCAGTGTCCACTGACTCTTTGGACTTCTTCCAGGAGCAGTTGGCAGTGCCTGAGGTTCTCTACTCAGTGTCCCCATGTAGAACCCTAATTTTCAACCTTTGACCCAGATTCCTGTTCCTATTTTTTCATTTGTGGTTCCTCAAATTCAAGTTGTTGCCTGAGCTTTATGATTCCTCTTCCTTGGTTGAAAGGCTTTTCATTTGGACAGGGCTAGGCCCTCTTGTCCCACAAGAAGTATGCATTTCTTAGGTTTTGAGTATAGTCTTGGAGCTTTCTAAGGGCCATATCCAACTCCCATTAATTTCGATAGAAGTGAATCAGGCCCTAGTCTGTGTTCTTTATTTGACATAGTTGTGAATGTTGAGCAATGACACAATCACTAAAGGATGCTGGAGAGCACCTAACTGGTAACAAATGACTTGGATGCTCTGTTTTGTATTAATAATGATTTAGCAATTGTGAATATCAAGATCATTTCTAAACTGGTTATGGTATATAGCCTGTATAAGATATGTTGTCTCAGTCCACATTAGAAAAATCACAGTCACAGTTAGCATCCTTCTTTGCAGTGCCAGTAGAAAGGGTAGGATGGAAACCGAACTGAACTCCCTACCTTCATTGCTAAAAGTGGCCCCTCCAGAACAGAATTGAGGCATGTTGCTAGGATAGTGAAGGGGAATTTGTACTACCACTGTCCCAGCTTTATTCTGTGACTAAACAGAGGCCTTCAGTTTCCAGAATTGTCAACCCAGCACTTTTCACAAGCATAACACAACAATACAATAAAATAAATTCTTAACATTTAATTTTAAACAGTTTTATGACTTATTCTCTTCTGGGAAGAACCAAACTGCAGTGTACAGTGATGACACTTGCAAGTCTGAGGGAGATTTCCTGCATAGGAAATGTGAAAATACCAGTAGGAAATACTAAGTGTGCCCACTCTAGATGCCTCAATGTATTCTAACAGAAATACCACCCCACATAAGGAATGGAAGGAAAAATATTAACACCGATTTAAAATAGAAGTATTAACAAGCACACAAGCTTAGGGTAGCATACTGATCAGTGCTACACACACTCAAAGCCTTACATTTGGAAGCTCTTCAGTGTGTCGGGCAGGCTCTTTGGGCCAGATTCTCAGGTCTGCCTCAATTATGCCCATACAGAACCTGAGGAGGAGAGAGAAGTGACAGTATGTCACCTTCCCTTCCCGGATCCTGGGAGCAGCTTTCCTTACCCAGTGTAATTTAGAGCAGCCTTCAAGGTGTTCTGTGTTAAACAGGCAGAAATGGCTCCCTATGGGTCATTTAGCTAGTTAGCTCAGGATTGCCAGAATGCACTGTAGTCTGGCCTTATTCTCGTTGGCAGTTAAGCTATTTTTTGTACCTTTTGTGGTTCTGGAATAGACAGTGGGTTAGAAGACCTGGCCTTTGCCTTTAAATTAGAATACAGCCCAGTAAATCCCATATTAAAAGTAATTGGTTTTAGACTTTCCCAGGGCCCAGGTTTTGCCGTCTTTCTGTCACTTTCTCTCTTTCTTTTTGCTTTTTTTTTTGAGAGAGCAAGAGACACAGATTATGAACACACTTTTTTAAAAGGGCCAACAGATGTTAAATTACAAAGATATCAGGTCCCTGGAGCTGTGCTGAATGTGTAGTAAACAATTATAAGAACAGAAATGCAACAGCAGGAAAAAACATATAATCAATGAAAAAATGCAGGGCATCTATTTAGTGTTTACTGCAGCCACAAATTCCTTTAGATTGCTTCCCAACTTTGGGAAGAGATTTCTCAGCTCAACTCCTCTCTTCTAAGTACTAGACCATGTTGCTGTGGTTCTGCCATACCAGCTACAATCATCTGGTGTGCTGCAGCGAACAGAGTCCAGGAATAAACTTCATGCTAGCCCAATCTGAGAACAAAAAAAGGCCTATCTTCACCACCTTCAGACTCAGTATTTCACCAAAAAAAGTATTCTTCAGTGCAGAAGAAAACCTGGCAGCACATTCAAAAGGTAGAAACCTATGCTTTTTGTTGTTTTCTACAATCTCTGTGTATTGCTTGAATACAATACTACAATGGACAAACAGAGCTGTTAATCATGTGAATTACTACAATTCTCAGTCAGTAAAAAAAAAAATGGCAGGAAGAATGACTCATTTTGAAGACGAACCAAACAATAGTGAACATGTCTGTAATTTAAAGTACCATGTTTCAATGAAGATTGTAGGGCTCAAAAATGTGATTTACTTCCCCCCTTTCTCTTCTAGAAGTCTTTCTCAACTTACCTCAAACATTTCAAAATTCCTTTTTTTCTTAAAAAGAATTGCTAATAATTCAGGACTCATGAGCAACCCTACAACAAAAACAAACCAGTTTGAATGGAGAAAACAAATTAATGACAACAAATCTAAATTTAAAAATGTCAAAGAATTATTAAAAAGAACAGCAAAAGGTTAAAAAGGCCTAAGTTTCTTCATGGTGCTCTTTTACAAATAAAAATTCAGCGGTGCTACTGGAACAAGAACTGTTGAGCTATTTGTTGGCAGCAGTGGCCAGCAATGTTGAAACCAAAAATTGTTATACAATAAAACAGTAACTAAAAAGCTGGGGCCCATCTCATGCATAACTGTGTAAAACAAATGTTAACAGCCATGTCAGCAACTGGCACTGTAGGTGTTGCAGACATCGAATTTTAAGGTTCTTACAAAAACAGTGCTCTTTGCTTTTAGCTAGTCTGAAGAAGGAAACCATTTAGATAGAAAACCACCAACCATTAGAAAAAGTGTGCAAAGAGGAACCTATCATTTCTTTTTAACCTAAGTTACTTTGTACATATTTAATACCAGAAAAATGTAAACAAATTGGAGGAAATTCAGAGAACAACATGATTAAGAATCTGGAGTGACTAAAAGAACTATAAGCCTGAGCCTGTAACTCTTGTTTTTCTGTGAAAACTGCTCCTGTGAGTAAGGTTTACGGATCAGGCTGTACATAGTATACTACTAAGGAGCTTGTCACTCCACATTTAAGATTACTTTGAAAAATGCAGTTAAAGTGGGCAGTTATTTCCTTTCATGTACATTCAAGGGGATATTTCCTGATCAAACTTTCACCATTTACTGGATCTAGCTTGAATTCTTGTGTAAATTTTAAGTGAAGCACTTGAACGTTAGCTTTTAAAATATTGGCTCTTTTTATAATTTTTCTTCTGGCTTCTCCAGTTTAATATTGATAAAACTTAAAAACCTCAAACTTTCACAATGAAACCTTTTAATAATGTTTCCAGTATAACATACAGTGAAATTTTAAATTATAAGCATTAATTAATTATACAGACTTTCTCTTGTAACTGTTTTCCCAAGGTTGCAAACATGAAATATGTCTTTGACAATGAGGCTAAAAAAGATTCTTTCTATAGTGCACCTCATTATAGAATCCAAGTGCTTGTATTTTTATACTATCGATGCCGATAGCCTAACCTCCCGTTTTGACTCCCAGTTCCAGTTCCCTGCCTTCAGACATTCAGGAGTCTAACCTTTAGAGACTGTTGAGATGGGCTGGATTTAGTCACAGGGTACTGGGGCTATCCAAGAACCCTGACTGACACTCCTCTAAGCTTGTGGGTATGCATATTGTATTAGAAACTGTATATGAATGCTGGAGAAAACTGCTGTCAGTTAATGTTAATTGCTGGGCATTAAAGGTTTGTAATACAGCACATATGGTGGTTTAACAGCAAACCCAACCTTTGCCATCATCCTGCCCTTCTCTGTGGCTCTGGTCTGCGTACATGTAGCCAGGATCTAGGAATGGATATAAGCAGGTAGATTGTTTGCCTGTCTCCTCAGTGGAGGGCATCCATTGCATTCAGACTTCAGACAAAAAACTGTTTATGTAGTGGAGATCTGATTACATATTAGAGAACAGAGTGCTTTGCGGAGAATTGATTAGATATTGGAGACTTCTAGTGAATAACCCTATTTACACTGTGAAAGTGGAAACACAATTAGGTTTACGTTTGCTTTACTGGTAAAAGAACTGGTGCACTTCAGCTTCTTAATATCTTTCTCAGCGATCTCCTTTATTCACGATTACTGGCTAACTGACTTCTGTGTTTACAAAACAAATAAAGGAGACTAATGAGTCATATCTGACATGCAACATTACAGTGAAATAATGGAGATATATATGCAATAATAGAATTTATTTTTATTTAAACTTTGTGGCTA
This sequence comes from Chelonia mydas, assembly GCF_015237465.2. Taxonomy (NCBI): domain Eukaryota; kingdom Metazoa; phylum Chordata; order Testudines; family Cheloniidae; genus Chelonia; species Chelonia mydas. The sequence continues at coordinate 88,250,321 of NC_057850.1, read as the reverse complement.
ATTTATGGAAATATAATGAATTGACCTAATATAGAAAAATGAGTTTAATCAATTAAAGAAATACATGAGCATAATTATCACAATAATGCAAGCCATATTCTCTTTCATACATAAGAGGCTACATACTCAGTTCCTGGGCTTGGTGGAGGAATGGAGGCCAAATGTGGCTTTAATTAATCTTTGGGCATTCCCAAATTCTCAGTCTGGCCCCTGGCATAGGATAGAGCAGCCCTGAGGGTGCTCTTATTTACAATCTGACTCCAGCGACTCCTAGAGACCACCTTTCAGCTAAGAGTAACTACTGTGGAATCAGAGTGGAGGTTAATCAGCACCTCAGAGCATCAGCCCCATGTGAATAAGACAAGCAGGTTCAGACTGGATATAAATGTTCCCGCTGCCACATCTGCCTTCCTTTCTGCTCCTTTACTGGAACCTTTGATTTTGTTGTTGGTGGTGAATTTTTTTACTTTCCACTCCCTGCTTGAACTGGTTCACTGAAAGAAAGAAAAAAATCTTTGCTCCTTTGCTGGCTTTTGCTTCTTTTGATTATCTTCCCCTCTTTCCAATGAGCTGGATTTATGGCAGGAGCTGATTTTCACAAATGAAAATGGACAGAATAAGTTTTGTTCCTAATCCTGTTATTTTAAAAGAAAGATTACTTCCGAATTTTACCTAGTGATATTTGTGGCACTGTGTTGACATACTGTAGAGGTACAGAACATATTGTTACTGTATATTTATGCAGTTCAGTTTTTTGCAAATAATTTTTCCAATTTCCACTTGAGCCATTTTAAGGCTACACCCACATCTGATTGAAGTTATTTGTATTATAGCCTTGTCCAAAGGTCCCAATAGGGATTCGGGTTTCACTGTGTTAGTGATTGTAAAAATGAATAGGGAAATGTAGTCCTTGTTCTGATAGCAAAATTCCTATTGACTTCAATGGGATCAAGATTTGGCCCTCATATCTGACAGAAAGAAGAAAAGCTTTGCGGGGCATGGACTATCTTTTTCTTCTGTGTTTCTATAGCACCTTGCACAGCGAGGTTCTGGTCCATGACTGAGGTTCTCAGTTGCTACTGTAATATTATTACTTTCTCCCCCTGCCCCCTACCAGCCCTTGAAAAGAAGGAAGAGGACATTGTTTTTGCACAACATCATTGGTTTAGTTGCTTATTTTGCCTTTTTGCGTGTGTGCCTGTTTGGCTTTTTATATTCCTGTAAATTGTAGCTGGAATTATGATAATTAAACTAGTAACATTGCATTAAAATGACAGAAGTACTAAGAATAATGGAGTTTATTACTGGCTCTTAGTTATCATCAAAACTAAGTTATGACAATGGCTTGAGATATCTGAGTGTATATGTAGCAGATCAGAAGTAACAATATTAATAAAAATTTCATTATGGTATTCCTGAAATGAATTAATGGAGATTACTTAATTAGAAACATTAATAGTTTTGTTATAATGATTTCTAAACTCTGCATGGAAGAAAATATTATGGCAAATATCTGTACTTAAATGTTAGAGAGACAAGGTGGATGAGGTAATACCTTTTACTGGACCAACTTCTTTTGGTGAGAGAGACAAGCTTTCTAGCCACACAGAGCTCTTCTTCAGGTATGGGAAAGGAACTCCCAACATCACAGCAAAATGCAAATTGCAACAGATAGTTTAGCATAAGTAGTGAGCACATATTATAAGGGACCATTCAAGCTAGAGTGGCTTGGTAACACTTCTGCAGTCCTAGGACAACAAGAGGAGTCTGTGATTTATACTGTCTAGCAGAGTAATGAATTTAAGCTCCCGGGTTCATCTTTTGAAAGTGTTGTGCAGGTTTCCTTTGAGGATGAGGACTGATAGATCAGATATAGAGTGATTGTTTTGTGAAAATGTTCATTATCATACGAGATAGGCCAACTTTCACATGGTAAATAAGCACCCTGACTTTCAGAATAAAAAAAAATCAAGCTAATCCCATTTCAAAACAAGGCCAAAACAAACCAGTCCCTTAAAACCCCAACACTCTATGTGACTAGATCCCGCAGCATGCAGTCTGGGACTGTGATGGGCCCATTGTGCATCCCTTACTCTCCCCCATCCCTTGTCCCTGCTTGCCCCCTCTTGCCCCTGCTTGCTGGGAGCCGATCAAAAAAAAGAAGCAACAAGTGGCAACAAGCTACAAGCCAAGCGACGAACAAGCTACAAGCCAAAAACAAGCCAACAAGCAACTCACAAGCCAATTAAGCCAAAAACAAGCCCAATTTCTGCGGGGGCTTTTTGTGGGTTAGGCATGTCTGGTGATAGGACATTTTTGTCTCATCATTTTCCTGCGTGAGTTCATCTAGAGCATTGTGTTTGTCTAATTTCAGCCACATAGTTGTTGTTGGGTCACTTAAGGCACTGGATGAGGTATACCACATCTTGTGATAGGCAGGTGTAGGATCCACCGATCTTTCATACTTTCATACCTAGTGATATTTTTGCTGAAAACTGATATTTTTCTGGTGCTATTTCTGACTGTAAAAGCAACCCTTTCATATCAGCACAAAAGAAAAATTGGAGACAAACATAACATTTCGTCCAAATCTGTCAAAACTTGTTGCCAGGGGATTTTGCGAAGGCCAAAAGTATAACTGGGTTCGGAATAGAATTAGATCACGTCATGGAGGATAGGTCCATCAATGGCTATTAGCCAAGATGGTCAGGGATGCAACTGCCCCCTTTATCCCCCACAAAAGGCTTTTTTAATACTTCTCCCAAACAGTAGGACTTTGAACAACTTTAATCAGTAGCTGTTCCAGAGTGGTGGTAGTTTTTTGGGTAAGGAATGGAGGGAGAGGGAGTGAACAGGTGGTGGTGAAACTGAACTAATACTTTATCAACTTTTTGTGGCAACTATGGTCCAAATAACTTGTGATGATACCAATGTCTTCTAGCTGGCTTTGTATACCTATTTACTTTTTTAAAGGGTTGCGCAATATTAGTCTTGCATGGATGGATTGAATCCATTCCCCAAATAGCACCTTTGTGACTCAAACGGATATAGTTGTAAACCACAACCAGGGAGTGTTAGTACACTTCGCTAACTGAGAAGTTGCACAGAAGTTTCTCTTTGTGAATATAGTTACAGCTGAGAAATATATTGCCATATCATGTGGTATAATACGGTCAAATGCAGTATAATACGGTCAAATGAAAAGTTCCATATGAAGCTACTGAAGTTAGAGGCCAGATCCTCAGCTAGGGTAAATTGGTGTAGATTCATTGAAGTCAATGGAGCTACACGAGCTCAGACCAGCTGAGGATCTGCCCCAGAGTGCTTTGGAAGTGTAGGAATGGATGGCTTAAACGATACGTTGGATTTTTTTGACTTTGTAACCCAACACATTAGAAAGGAATACTGGGGAAAACCTTAAAGCTAACAGAACGGCTGGGCATAAGAGAGAAAATTTAATAACTAGAATCAATTTTTGAAGATCTTTTCTTACCAAGGACAGCACAAAGGGGCCAACTAGAATGAAAACATATATATGAAGTAAAATTGTAAAATGTGGCAAAACAGAAGAAAGGCAGATTATGGGACTAATGACTTGTGTATTATAACATTTCTCAGCTACTTCAATTCCATAAGAGGAATTGCTATCAGAGTTAGAAACACTTCATTTTTTATGTAATGTGTTTGTACAATGGTTAGTATACTGGGGCTGGGACCCTTAGGTGCTACTGCAATATATATAAAAATAACAACAGTGCAGGAGAATTTGTCCGATATCACTGGAACCTAACTTAGAAATCCTTTTCCTTAAATTTGGGGGCTTCAATACTTAATTTCTTTTGTTAAATTACAAGTAAATTTACAAGTAAATTCCTTTTCAATGGCTTACCTCACTATAGGTCTACTTCAAGATCAATTGGATTTTTAGTAACTAGATTGTCTTGGAGCTTGATCCATCTTCCATTAAATATAATTTAAAATTTCATTGATTAATAGTGGCACATCGATCAGGCACTAAATCAGAGACTAATTTCTGAGATAGACTACTTTCCTAAAGTGCCACACTTGGAAAGACCCTCCCCTTATTAAATACTCCATCAGAATTTTTGGTAAAGGTTTATGGAACTTTAGAATGCAGTTTTAGAATCTGATTTGTTAGGTCTTTCTTTCTATAAGACTTATACTTTTTAAGCAGGGCTCAGAAACTTTGCCGATGAGTGACATATATAAATTAAATAGATACAAACATCCCTCAAATGCCTGCAACTGGACAAATTAATATGTAGAAAATCTGGATATCAATATGTAATAGCAAATGAAAATGGAGAAAAATTCTTGACATTGTTTGTCTATGGAGCAGAAATATGTAGCCTTGTTTAGATCTTCATTGTGGCACCCATGTAGCACCCAGAGAGAAATTATATAGTGCAAGTAGGAAACAAAATATTTTAAAGGTCAGCTATTAGTTTTAATGGAGTGATCCAAATTTCACTTAAGGCGGAAAAAAGTGAGTAATTTCCAGAATTCTGGAACTTGTATGAACATTGCCGTGCAGCCATTCCACCCCAGGGTGTGATCTGGTCAGATGTCACCAGCACCAATCCTGTGTAGTTTGCATAGTAAAGAGATGGAGGGAAGACACCCTCCTCTCCAAACAGCCCCAAGGAAGACCAGGATAATGCAGATTCTGAAAATGGCACCTTTTCCTCTTGAACCTATGACACAGTATGATTTTTTGGGGGTGGGGTTTTAGTATTCTGGCTTTAGTATTAGAACATTAGTATTTAGTATTAGAACAGAGGTTCTATCTGCTGTGATAATGTTCAGGTAATGGTAATGTTCCTACATATCATATTTTTGCAAGGTACATTTTAACAGTGTTTTGGCAAAATTCCCACTCTGCTAATTACGGTATAAGGTTGCTGCCTAAATTCCAGTTACAGTTTCGACTAGACATGGTATTCATCACTTCTTGTGTAGACTAGTAAGGTCACAACATAAGATATTACCTGAGTCTAGATGCGTTAACTGCTATATGTAATGGAAGGCATGGTCAGTCCTTCTGGAATACAGAAATTTTACAAATATTTTTGTCAGTATTATTTATACATATGTAGGCATCTTCTGGCTTATAGAGGGAGGCCATCAACTAAAACTACATTTATACCACACATAGTATATGTCTATAAGACTAAACAATATTTTAAATAGTGTATCCATTGTTCAGATTACTTTAACTTGGACTTTGATTTGACAATGCACCTTTCATAGTACTCAGCGAATCCCAAAGGTCTTTACAAATGTGATACTGGCAGTGGAGTGACTGTGTTGAGAAATACCAAAGCCATTATGTGCTCTCATAACATTGGACATCTGGAGTGTTTTTTATTGGAAGAAGGAATGTGGGGTAGGACTATATATGCAACCAAAAAAAATAATAATTCAGAAACTTGGGAGTGGGGAAACCAACAGAGTTTTGTTGGATTTAAAAATATATATGATAAGCCAGTACTTTCCCTGAATATGTTTTAAATGTCAGGTTTAATTTAGTGATACAAAAATTTTACATGACATAATGATACCTTGCTTTTATATAGCATTTTTCATCAGTAGATCTCAAAGTGCTTTATATAGTAAACCTGTTTATCTGGAATTCTGGACTAGAATTAGTTGCTAATGGCAAGTTATCCTAATATGTAGTTTTAGTCATATTTGTTGAATTTAGGCTAACCTCCTGCCATATACATAATAGTCAACATTTTGTGTATTCTATAGTAACATTTTGGACATCGGTCTTTCTATAAAACAACAAAAGTTATGCACATTAGGGTGACCAGATAGCAAGTGTGAAAAATCCTTTTTGGGGGCTTGCTGGGTAATAGTTGTGTATATAAGACAAAGCCCCTAATATCGTGTCACCCTAATGCACATTCGGTGCATCTGCACAGTGAGACAGGGTCAATATGCATGCAAATAGGAATCCAGGTACCAAATTACTCCTTTGTACATGTATATTTCTAATGTTCCTGGACACACATGGCAACTGCATGTGCACACACAAATGTGTGTACCCATCCCATCCTTCGCCCCCAACTATTTGGGAATCTGTCTATCATAACTCATGTTTTTGTCTTTCCTCCTCATCACCCAGCTTTCCCCCCATATTTTGGAGTATTTTTTCTCCATCTTTTAAAAGATATGTGCTCTCTGCCTTTCTCTAGGTTAAACCTCTCTTCTCTCTATTTAACATTTTCCTTCCTCTCTTCTCTTTATTTTCTTATCTTTCATTATGTTCGTTCCCTTCTTCATGTAAGTTCTTTCTTTTTATTTTTTTCCGGCCGTTCAATGTTCATCATTTCCCCCTCAGCCCACACTAACAACCAGCTCCTTGCTAATTTCCACCACTTGCTCCATCCTTATACTCTCCTCCAGCCACCTTTTCACCAGGTTCCCAGCTCCCACTTCTAGTCTTAGACCATCCTCCAGTCTTTATTATTTTTATCAGCTAGTGCATTTGAAAGCCACACAAATGGAGGAAAACTAAAAGAAAAACAAAACAAAATAGTACAGTTCATAGAGCAATTTACTGTCTACAGTTTTTAAGTCTGCTGGGTTTTTTTTTTTTTTGGTTAATACTGAAAAATGCGTGTGAAGTGGAGCTTTCCAATTAAACGTAATTCGGAAACTATACAGATTACTTGATTCTTGAGTGGTCTCAGATAGAGGAGAATTATTTGAACATTGGGAGCAAATAATGTGGCCCTCAGGCCTGTGGTTGGTAGAAAGTGTTCGTCTCTGAACTGCATTCTTTTTAAAGGTCACATTAGAGCTATAGCTGTTGACTGAATTTACTACTTACTCAATAGTGGTGAAGACCGTAGTGCTGCATACTTCACTACCACTGCATCTGATGCATATGATGAAGTGGGTTATAGCCCATGAAAGCTTATGCCCAAATACATTTGTTAGTCTCTAAGGTGCCACAAGGATGCCTTGTTGTTTTCACTACCACTGTATAGGTAATGCCCTACCAAATTCACAGACATGAAAAATGCGTTATGGACCGTGAAATCTGGTCTTTTGTGTGCTTTTACCCTATACTATACAGATTTCACCGGGGAGACCAGCGTTTCTCAAATTTTGGGTCCTGACCCAAAAAGGAGTTGCAGGGGGGTTGTAAGATTATTTTAGGGGGGGTCATAGTATTGCCACCCTTACTTCTGTGCTGCCTTCAGAGCTGGGCAGCCGGAGAGTGGCAGCTGTTGGCCAGGTGCCCAGTTCTGAAGGCAGTGCCCCACCAACAGCAGCGCAGAAGTATAGGTGGAAATACCATACCATGCCACCCTTACTTCTGCTTCAGAGCTGGGCAGCCAGAGAGAGGTGGCTGCTGACTGAGGGCCCAGCTCTACAGACAGCAGCACAGACGTAAGGGTGGCAATACCATGCCAGGCCATCCTTACTTCTGTGCTGCTGCTGCTGGTGGTGGCTCTGCCTTCAGAGCTGGGCTGCAGGCCAGCAGCCACCGCTCTCCCGATGCCCAGCTCTGAAGGAAGCACAGTTGGCAGCAGCAGCGCAGAAGTAAGGGTAGCAGTACTGCGACCCCTCTACAATAACATTGCGACGCCCCTTCCCCACTACTCCCTACAATTACACCATGAAGTTTCAGATTTAAATAGCTGAAATCATGAAATTTACAATTTAAAAAATCCGATTACTGTGAAATTGACCAAAATGGACCTTGAATTTGGTAGGGCCCTATGTATAGGACACCTAGGCTTACTGTGGCGGTTCAATGACAAGACGGGACACAGCTTTTAGCAAGCAAGCGGCTGGTCTGCTAACGGGCTTCTGCCTGTCAGCTTTCCACCCTCTCCTTTATTCTTTTCTCTCCCCCTGCGCATTACATTCTCCAACAGATAAAAGGAATACACTGGCTTTGTTTAACATTCTTATTTACCAATTTCTATCTACCGCATTCCTTGCTCTCGGGCCTTGAGCCCAGTCCTGGGAGGCTTCCCACGGTTCATGTCATTCGGGCGAGATTCCAAGGTTCATGCCCTTGAGAGGAGCTGTGTGTGCGCAGCTCCTGCACAACACTCTGGGTGTGCCCTGAATGTTGCCAAGCGCATGAACCTTGTATGAATCCTACATCCCCTCCTTTTTTATTTGTGCTCGGCTATCTCATGGTAGCCATCAATTTGCTTTTGCAAGCCAATTAACTCCCGGACAGACAAGGTCATAACTCGTGGAGCCTGCCAGGGCGGGTCTCGACAAAGCCTTAACAAAAAGGAAATACATTGCACACAGCAACAGCAAAAAATAAGCTTAAAAAGGTAAAGTGTAATTGGCCGGGCCCCAATTAGCCATGCTAGAGTACTGGGAATAGAGGTTCGCGTAAGCAGCGAGCATTGTCTCATTCCCTATTTCCTCAGGGTGATGACATACTGGAATGAGGCATGTACCTAACAGTTCTCCGGCTGCTACAGAATCAGATAAACAAAAGTGGGTAACATTTGCTATTGAAGCCAATCTTTCCCATAGGTTATATGTCATTCGGGCCCATAACGGAGGAAGCGCTCCCGAGCCAACCCCTGCAGGAAACGGCAGGCACAAAAGGCATACAATCAGTACAGAATTAGCAGTAATTTGGGCGAGAATTGCCACAAACAAAGTCTCAGGAGTCTCTGGCTGTTGGTTTGCTGCCAGTCTTCATTGAGCCGCGGCGACCAATGCTTTTACTGCTCCCCATGTCATGGGCTGGCTTGGGACGCTACGCCTCTTCCGTTTCCATCCCATCGTTGTCGACCCGGGAGGCACCGCATTCTCCTCCAAAATCAGCTGAAACTCCGGTATGGGGTTCGATAGCCCCTGGTGCCACGCCATGCTGTTTCAGTGCCGGTCGCACACACCGGGCCGGAACCCACAACGGTCCTGCAGGGAGAAACACAGCAGCATATCCCCGACCCCAAGTAATTAAAGGCACTGGGCCCAACCATTGCGGATCGGGCAGCTGACGGTAATAGACACGCGGTCTTTCCAGTATCTCGGATTTGTGAAAATGCCGATCCGCGGGGGTCTGCTGATCTGCGTTCAGCGTTAAATTATTTAAAGTAAACAAAAGGATATGCATTTGTTGCTGAACGTCTCCTAAGGTTCGGAGACGCAGCTCCCCTTGTTTTAATTGTTTGTCGAGCAAGGTTTTTAGCATGCGATTTGCACGTTCAACAATAGCTTGGCCTGTGGAATTATAAGGGATCCCGTGTTTGAGACGGACGTCCCATTGGGCACAAAAGGTGGAGAGGGCTGTGGAGCAATAGGCTGGGGCATTATCCATTTTTATCTGGCTCGGGTGACCCATAATAGCAAAACAGGCTAGCAAATGGTGAATAACTTTGGGAGTGGCTTCCCCAAGCTGTGGGGTCGCCCAAAGGAATCCCGAATAGGTATCAATGAAAACATGTAAAAACAAATAGGGACGGAATTGTGGCACGTGAGTGACATCCATTTGCCACAGCTGATTCGCTGCGGTACCTCTGGGGTTAACGGCATAAGAAAAGGTAGGGGCAGCAGCGGCACAGTGGGGGCAGGAACGAACAATAGAACGTGCATGATCAGCAGGAATATGAAACTGTCGGGCCAAAACAGAGGCAGACTGATGAAAAAAGGAATGGCTTTCAATGGGGTCAGAAAAAAGGGAATTTACCTGACCACGTAACGCGCGATCGGCGCGCGCATTGCCTTCAGTGAGTAGCCCAGGCAGAGGGGTATGACTGCGAATATGAGCAACAAAATAAGGAGAATTACAAGTGGTGAGGAGATACTGTAAGGACAAAAACAGGCGAAGGAGGTCCGCATCGACCTGAGGGGTAATGAGGGCAAGGGGTAAATGATCAATTACCTAATAAACATAATGCGTGTCCACAATCAAATTAAAGGGACAATCAGCAAAAAGTTGAAAGACCAAAATAACAGCAGCTAGTTCCAAGGACTAGTGAAGCTCTCCAAGCGCTGTGCATGCAAATATTGTTGTACAAGTGAATGAAGCGCTTTCAGCTTTTCTAGAGGGAGGGGCCACTGGTCAATCCATACGGGCTCTAAGGATTGCCATACCAATGGTTATGCGGATGGCAAGGTGGGTGAGGGAGGATTTTGGGCCATTATATATTAATATCGAGGGTGGTGTCCAGCTTTGTAAGTAAATCACGGCCCCAAATATTGAGGTAGACAGGGAGCACAAAAGGGCGGATTGTAGCAAGGGCACGGCCTCCTGGTTTAGAGACTGTGACCCAAGACAAACTTTGGCGCCCGGGTTTACTACCCCCGATCCCCCACAACTCTTTAGAAGGAACTGTTGGCCAACCGACCGGCCACTCCGGATCACGAATCACCGTAACGTCAGCTCCAGTGTCCACCAGCCCTGTAAAAGGAACATTATTTAAGAGAAGTGTTAACTGAGGTTTCGAGGGGCGGACCAACATTGTTAGAGCAACAAGTGGAGAGGACTTGTTGTGAGACGGCAAGTGAGACAGCGTTGATCCAAAGCCGCCTCCGCCCCGGGTTCGATCTTCTGCGGCTGGCACCTGATAGGGGACTAAAATCAATTGCGCAATTGACCGTCCACGCGGGAGCGACTGCGGAAGATGGGTCCACACCTGAACCTTAATAACGCCGGTGTAATTGGCGTCAATGACCCCTGGGATGACAAAAAAACCCTGTTTCCCAGTGTGTGAGCGAGGGAGAACCAGACCCACAAATCCGGCAGGGAGAGGCCCCGTCACCTGTGTAGGTATGGCGCAAACCTCCCCCGGCAACTGAAAATCAGCGTCCTCCTGCATAATCAAATCAAGCCCTGCACTTCCGGCAGTTGCCGCCCTCATGGAGTCTATGGATTGTAAGGCAGAGGAACAGTTGTCTGAGTGGGGAACACCCCCGTTTGGCCCTGGGTTCGGGGGGGACCCGTCGTGCGGTTTCCCGACCCGCTATGACACTGATTAGCCCAGTGATAGCCCTTCCGACACTTGGGGCACTTCTTTGAGGGGCGGGCGGGCACCGTCGATGAGCGGGACTCCCGCTGAAAGTGACCCTCCTTACCACAGCGGTAACAACTCTTCCCCTCCTTCCCGCTTTTCCGCAGGGCGGCGGCCATAACCCCAGTTTTAAGTGCTTGAGTTCCGATGTTTTGGCACGCCCGCAGCATGTCCGACAGCTCTAGAATTCCAGAGGCTTGTGCAGCCTGGAGAGCACGGTGGCAATCCTCGTTCGCATTTTCAACCACCATTTTTAACAGGATCTCCTGAGCTGCCGCAGGGTTATCCACCTGTCGGAGGATAGCCTCCTGCAATCTGTTGGTAAAATCCATAAAGGACTCTGATGCACCCTGACGGATACTGGCAAAGCTTTTGGTAGGCTTGCCTGAATCCAGGACCTTCCGGAAAGCATGCTGGGCGCAGGTGGAAATAATGGGGAAGACGGCCTGAGGGAGTTGAGACTGCAGCTGAAAAGTAGCAAACTGGCCCTCCCCTGCCAACTGCTCATAAATGACACCTTGCTCTCTATATACCTGGGCTTGGCGTTCCGCCATCTGCCGATACTCACTAAGCCAAATAACATACTGACTGGGCGTCAGCATCATGTGCAACAGCGCCTTCCAATCTTCAGGGATCAGGGTGTACCCAGTACCTAGCCCTTCAATGAGACCATGTACATACGTACTAGTGAGGCCGAACTCGCGAATCGCTTTCTTTACCTCTCTGATCACCGAGTAAGGCAAACTGACCCAGTTTGCAACCTGGTTGCCCTGGCCATCATCCTGCCAGGTCACCAGACAAACTGAGACCAGATCAGCCAGCTCCTCTGCTGTAATATCTGAGCGAGTCTTCGCTGTGTGAACCATTTGTTGCACCAGCGAAAGCCCCTGAGCAGATGCGGACGACCCCCCGGGGGGCCCCGGAGCATGGGGCCCCACGGGGGGATGGTAATCACACACCGGCTCCGGTGGGGAAGGCCAGGGAGGCGGTGGTAATAGAGGCACTGGGGGCGAAGCAGGGGGAGGGATGGTTGCAGGAGCGGACGGGGATGGCGGGATCGGAAGCCCCTCTGTTGGCGCGGGAGAGGGTCTTTCAGAGGCGACACACTGTGTCGCATCGTCAGGAGGGGGGATGGCTGCAGGAGCGGAAGGGAGTGGCGAGAGCACCAGCCCCGCGAGGGAGGGCCTGTCCGAGGTGACACGCTGTATCGCGTTGCGGCAGAGGTGCCAGGCATGTAAAGCCTGCACGGACGCCCGAGGCTCTTTGTGCAATGTCTGGCCCAACCGCTCCCAGTCCACTAGCTTAAGGGTTCCGGCTTCAGGGTACCACGGGCATTGGGCACTCACCTCCTGTAGCAGGAGAGTGAGTTCTCGAGTGGAGCAGTCATGCTGAGCCTTATGCAGCAAATACTGTAGCTCATTACGGTGTTGCACTTGCAAAGCAGAGAGGGAGCTTCCCATACTTACCACAATGAAAAATACTCACCAGGATCCGCAAAGCGGATGAGTGACGCGTCTGAAACCCTTGCCGGGCGAGGTGAGGTGAGGGCCCCACGTTGGGCGCCAGTTGTGGCGGTTCAATGACAAGACGGGACACAGCTTTTAGCAAGCAAGTGGCTGGTCTGCTAACGGGCTTCTGCCTGTCAGCTTTTCACCCTCTCCTTTATTCTTTTCTCTCCCCCCGCGCATTACATTCTCCAACAGATAAAAGGAATACACTGGCTTTGTTTAACATTCTTATTTACCAATTTCTATCTACCGCATTCCTTGCTCTCGGGCCTTGAGCCCAGTCCTGGGAGGCTTCCCACGGTTCATGCCCTTGAGATTCCAAGGTTCATGCCCTTGAGAGGAGTTGTGTGTGCGCAGCTCCTGCACAACACTCCGGGTGTGCCCTGAATGTTGCCAAGCGCATGAACCTTGTATGAATCCTACAGCTTACATTTTATAACTCCAACTCACTTGTAGGATTCATAAAGGTTTATGCGCTTGGCAACATTCAGGGCACACCCGGAGTGTTGTGTAGGAGCAGTGCACACAGTGCTCCATCCAAGGGCATCAACCTTGGAATCTCGCCAAGATGACATGAACCATGGGAAGCCTTTCAGGACTGGGCTCAAGGCCCGAGAGCAAGAAATGCGGTAGATAGAAATTGGTAAATAAGAATGTTAAACAAAGCCAGTGTATTCCTTTTATCTGTTGGAGAATGTAATGCGCGAGGGGAGAGAGAGAATAAAGGGGAAGGTGGAAAGCTGACTGGAAGAAGCCTGTTAGCAGAGACCAGCCTGCTTGCTTGCTAAAAGCTTAGTTCTGTCTTGTCATTGAACCGCCACAACTCCAACTCACTATTGTTTACTTTTTATTAGGACACTCTAGGACAACAGTCAATTGAAATAGTGTAACAAATCCTTTGCTACCACTACCATTGTCATCCAGATCTTTATTGTGACAGCAGAGAAGGGACTCAAATGCTTCTGCTTCGAAAATGCTGGCCCCTGCCATTTGAGCACAAATAGAATCTGTTAGCTGTACTAGGTCAGTGACACATAGCTGAGGGATGTTGTACATCATACACACAAACCAGTCCATTGCAGATAATGTCTATGTGCATATATTGGGGTGGCAGAAAATTTTCCATCAGAACTGTTTTTTGATAATTTTTTTTTGGTGGAAAAAAAAGTTTTTCACAGAAAACTTTCATTTTTGGTTGTTTAGACTTTCTGTCAAAAAGTCTAAAAGCTTTCAGTTTTTGAATAAAGAAAACAAAAATTTAAGTTTGGCACCTGAACTAAATTTAAGCTGGGGTGGGGAGCGGTTCCTCTAACCCCCCCGTTACTTCCTGCACTCCCCCCACCCTCGCTCATCTCCGCTCTGCCTGCTCCCCTGAACGCACTGCCTCTCCCTCGCCTGAGAGGGAGAGGGGAGAAGCGGAGCGGTGGCGTGTTCAGGGGAGCAGGCGGAGTGGAGGTGAGGTAGGGCGGGGGGTCGTGAGGGGGGGAGCCACAGGAAGCAATGGGCGGGGGGTAAATGCGTCAGACCCGGGGGAGGAGGCGGGGCCGGGGATTTGGGGAAGGGGTTGGAAAGAGGCGGAGTTGGGGCGGACCCGGGGGCAGGGGGGTGGGCGGCACGAAAAAAAAGCTGGGGCGGCTAAAATTTTTTTGCTTGGGGGGGCAAAAATCCTAGAGCCGGGCCTGATAGGAGGGCTTTAAAATTATGCAGGACCTGGAAGCATTGTACAAATTCCTGGAAATTCAACCAGCTACTCTTTGAAACTGCTGTGGCTGGGGATGCATGTGGCCCTTTGGAATTGCCCAAAATGGATTCCACTTTGGGCAATCTTCCATTTCTCATACTTTTAGATCAATTAATTTGACAGATACTCAGACGTGGTCCCTGCAAGACGACAGTTTGATAAAAGGATCAAGAAAGAACAGTTTCTTGTTTTTTAAAAATTAACGCAGGCTCTATTTTTTCTTCTTTGGGTTTTGTTTTCCATCCTACATTAAGGGTTTTGGAATTTCTCGTGCTTTCAGAAAAGAAAAAAATACTTTATACAAAAAAGATGAATTTAGAAAATGAAGCAAACTGAGACATTCTACCACGTAATGCGGATGCTCTACTAAAATTTAAAACCCACTTTGGACTAAACAGGAACTTAATAATAGACCTGGAACAGTTACTTGGCACAAAGGGTACTGCTAGTGCTTAACTTAACATACATCTATTATGATCGAGGAACTCAGCTTTTGGGAGTCCCAAAAGGCAGAAACAGCTTGACTAAACAAATGAAAATAGTATATAGAAAATTAACAAATAGAAAATGAGAAAATTCTTAATAGAAACGTTTCATTTTTGGCTCTCCTATTTGGCAATATAAGGCCTCTGATCGTCCAACTGGATCTGTGGGGGAAATACCTTACCCATGTGTTGTGCATGTTGAAGTCAGTAGGATTGCTTGTGCGGATTGCTTGCCCAGGATTGGGGCCTTAGAGAAAAGATCTGAACGAATTTACCTGGGAAGAGTGATAAAATCCATTAGAGGCTAAGCCTGTTCTCTTTACCTATGCAAAATTCCTGCTGAATGCAAAGGGAGTTTGGCATGAGTAAAGCAAACAGATTTAGTTTTTAAAATTTTCAGGATTATAAATCTGGGAACTGATCATGGAAGGTGCTAAGGCTCTTCAACTCCCATCAGTGCCAAAGGGTTGAGAGCACTCAGCAACTTGCAAGAGATTCCCAGCACTTTGAGGCCATAAGTGTGGTGCCTCATCTAACATGATGTATTATCCCATCTGAAGAATTCAAGAAAATACAAGGTACTGAACCCCCTTGAGAATTTTTAACAGAGAATGGTGGTGCTAGGGCATGTACTAATTTGTTTTCCTTTTTATCTCACCTTTAAGAAAGGATAGTAGCAAAACTTGCCACACAGATATACATTATGTACACCTACTGGTACTCCCTGTCTTTGGTACCATACATATATAGTTCACTGATCATATTTGTATAGTACGATATCCTGTGTATTAGGATGCTTTCTTGGGAAGCATCTGATACTGACCACTGTTGGAAGCTAGTGTACTGGTATAGATAGACCACAGATCTGGTGTAATGATTCCTATGTTTTGAGTGGGAAAATTTTAGGAGGATGCAGAAGAAGGAAAGAGAACCCTTGTAAGGAGGTCAGGATGCATCATCTCTCTGGAAAATGTTTTGAAAATACTGATCTTCTGAATAAATGAAGCATGTGTCAAAGGCAAAAAAAATGGCTATGGAGATATTTATCAAGGATAAAACAAGGTGAATGGAAATTCTGCAGCTCCAGAAGAGCAGTTTAGAACTTGCCTGTTGTGTAAAACCACAGCAAGTCCATGACTATATCCAAACCACATAAATGAGGGAATAGATGCCATAAAGGAGCCCCAAGGGCCAGGGAATAATTCTCCTGGTGCAGAAGCAGCATAGGATTGATATAAATGGACCTATGCTGTCTCCACTTGAAAGCCATGGCCTATGGGGCATGCCAGGAGTGGGGTCTGAATTGAGAGGGGTTATATTGGAGGTTGAAGGGGGAGTACCCATAATGAGTACTACAGGGATTCTAGGCTGATGCACAGCTCATAGGCAGGCTCCCTGGGTTGCTCTAACTCATGCTAACGGCCATTTTGGCATAAAACCACCTTAGCTCCCCAGCCCCATGGACTGCAACTGTCTCAGGAGACACAATACAGAATCTAAAAAGCTTTGTCATGGCTGGCGAATTCAAAGAGCTATTGTTTATTGAACAATTACGTTTATGATGGCACTGGATGGAACTGTTTAAAGAGATGACCAAGAGACAAATGCTATAGTTAACTTTTTTCAGGGCAGGTACTATACATAGAAGGGTTGGATCGTGTCTGGATTACTTTTAATGACCCCTCAGTGTAATGAATGTGTTTGTGTGGGTGTTGTCAATGTCTCATTGGTCATTTTACCACATCTTCGGCCAATGATGTTTCTCTGACCTCTAACTCACTCTTCATAACCACTTGAAACTGGTCTAATATGGACCTCATTTGGGAACATGATGGATACTCCCTGGGATATTGGACCTTAATTCAGGACATTTTACCGTGAAAAATGAAGGATCTACAGGCTCTGCTGTTGCCTGCTTATTTTCAGCACCAGCAACGGAGTGGGTTCATTTCCTAAGTCTCTCTGACCTTTTGAGATAAATATGTGGCTTCTAATTTAATTCATGCTTCTCTTTAAATTTAGATAGAGTTATGCTGTAAAATAAACAATGGATAGCTGAGCTAAATAATGGATTGAATTTCTCTGGATCAATAGGGTTAAAAGATATTTCACTAGAAATTATTCATCAAATGCCATTTGTCTCAATCTGCTGGTTCCATGATATCAAGATAGGTGTCTTGGGCAGGTGCAGTATCCTCACATTCTCACCAAAAAAATTGTTATAACTGTTAGAAAATGATACTGATATAGTGAGTCACACACCTGTAGACCAATGTAACATCCCGCACACATGTCTCTGAACATTTCCGGGGGGTTGGAAGAAAAGTGACATAGCTTGTGAAGAAACATTTAGAAGCGATCCATCTTAAAGGATGTGATGATCATTTGAAAAAGCACATCAGGCCATATTTTCAAAAGCTATTTAGGTAGGGTGACCAGATAGCAACTATGAAAAAATGGGGGGTAATAGGCGCCTATATAAGAAAAAGTCCCAAAAAACGGGACTGTCCCTATAAAAATGGGACATCTGGTCCCTATAAAAATGGTGCCTAAAGATGTACCTACGTCCTAATGCTTGTTTGAAAGTGACTAAGAAGGTTAGCTGCCTAACTCCAATCGATTTCAATAGAAGTTAGGCATCTAGCCAGTTTAGGCATTTTTGAAAAGCTCATTAGGTGCCTATATGTACCTTTAGATGCCCAAATACCTCTGAAATTCTGGCCCTTTAAAAATAGCCAGCATGGAATCAACCAGGGGAAGTTGTGAATTTCTAATCTGCTGAATAGTTGGTTGGATGGAAACCTTAAGTTGGAAAGAGGTTATGAGTGGGACATTTCAAGGGCCAGTTTAAGTCTTACCTATTCTTAATATACACATGAATTAGAACTTTGAAAACAAGGGCCAGACCCTGAGCTGATATAAAGCAGCATAGCCCTTTCATCCGCTGAGGGCCTTCTGAGTAGCAACTCCTGACTTGGTTTTGTAATACAGAGGATAAAACTGAAAGGGAGATTATGGGATGGGGAGAGAGTGCACCACTCCGTGCTCAGCAAAGCCAGAACCTACTGTAACAGCCCTTGCCCCATTTACATTATCTGAAGTTAGCACAACTGATATGAGGGCTTCAAGCTCCTCTCCCTAGGTCTGGGAATAGCATGGGGAATATGTGACAGATCTGAGGCAGCAACACCATTGGTACTCATATTCAGTCTGTATTTTTATACAAATGTAGGCAAATTGTATATTTGTTGGGTTTTTTGCTTGAAGATGGTGGCAGGTACGGGGGAGAGTTAGAGCTTTGAAGGTTGTGACAAAAAACTATGTTTTGATGAGATAGTAAAGAAAGGGAGCCCTTGCCCTGCCCAGCTGTCCATCTGGAACAGTTATTAAACCAATTTTAAAATAAGTAAAATGTAAAAACATTTTCCCTCTGTTTCTTGTTTAAGGATCCAAACTTTAGAACTTGGATATTACCACTTTAGACCATGGTACCCAACAGCAACCATTAGAAAAACTCAGCCCCAGACAATGAAGTGCCAAAGTCTCTTGGTTACAGAGAGGGATAACCATTTGTTTTTCCTGTGAACCTATATGGGATTGTTGGCCCAAGTTTGAACATCTGGCAGAAAAGATTTCTATAGTTTTAGGTACATGTCAAAATATAAGCAAGAACCCACACAGCTTGCTATAGATTCATAGTTACTGTTGCTGGCTGCTACACGGGCTCATTAAATTGCACTAAAACCTAGAATCTATTCCAGCAATAATCCAATATCTCCTCCCTCTGCCACATATATCCTCCCTGGGACTCAAGGCAAATCATTTGCCTTCTGTCTCAGTAGACAGAGTCCATTTCCCTTAGCCCTGAATTATTAGATAGCATATCACATGACATCCCCTGATACTTGGAGGCAAATCCTCAGCTGGTGTAAACAGTCAGGCTAATTAACTTCATATGGAGATGACTTCAGTGGAGATATATTAACTTACACCAGCTGAATACCTTCTGCTCAGTGTTTATATGTTGGACTACTGTATCTTGATTTTGCCTCAGGAACAACTGATTCAGATAACTGACACTCAAATTATTACCCTAATATTTTGTGAACCCCCATCTAGAGCTGGTGGGGAATTTTTTGACAGAATGGTTTTTCCTTGGACAATTTAAATATTTTTTCAGGAAAGGGTCTGATTTGATTAAACTTTGTTGGGAAGGTTCCTCAGGTTATGGATGGAATTTCTTGGGGGTGGGGTGGGGTAGAGAGAGGGGAAAAAGAAGAGAGAATAGAATAGCCTGATGGTTAGGGTACTCTGCTGGGATGTGACAAATCCAGATGTTAGTCCCTTGTCTGCCTGATTTGTAGCAGGCAGCTGAGCTCAGATTTCCCAGGTGACTGCTTTAATCACTGGAAAATTGCCTATTTTGGGCTTGGGCTTTTTCCATTTTTTGTAAATAATTGAACATTTATTGGAGCAGGGAGTTGAACTTTGGTTTCCCGTATCCCAAGGGAGTGCCCTAACCACTGGGCTATAAACAGTGCCAGTATTAGACTCACTGGTGCCCAGGGCAGAAACTAAGGCATGGGCTCCCATCCTGCCTTCCTTACCTGCTCACTCACTGGATTTCTGCAATGTTACTGAAGCCAAAGCCCAAGTCCGACCACATGGGGCTCCTTGTGGCGTGGGGTCCCGGGCAATTGTCCTACTTGCTATCCCCTAATGCTGACCCTGGCTATAAAGTTAATCTGTCTTACTTTCTCTGGCCCAATGAATATTTAATTAGTTATTCAAAGTGGAATAATTTTAAAAGGAGAGATCGAGAGAGCTCCACACCCAGTAGCTGGTAGCCTGGTGAGTAAGGCATTCACTTGGGAAATTTTGTGTTCAAGTTCTTGCGTATCTCTCTCACTGTTGTTTTTGCAAAAAACAGTCTCAGGTTCATTGTAATACAGAAGGGGAAAATATTTTGTAATCTTGAAAATATCTGTGGGACAGGAAGACCCATTTCCTGCCCCACTCTACTCCTATTCCAGTGACAGCACTGTGGACTGCAGCTTACCCCTTCAGTCTGGGGACAGGACGTTCTTTTGAAACCATCTCATTCCTCGCTTTAGGCTTGCAGCAATGTTACAAAGATTCTCCGTAGCTGGGCTGAAGTCAAGAAATAGATGTGAAATCTTTGTGGTGAACAAAACAACTCCCCTATAATTCTAAACTTCACAAGCTCAACTTCCCAGTTAATGCACTTTGTTAGGGAACAAACAGTCTATAGAAACAGGAAAATTTCTTCCTCACTACCGCCCCACCCCCACGCTAGCTCTACACCTTGTGGCAGGGTTTGTGAGAGATTGGGGGGGTTTCCCCATTTCCCTACTGTGGGGATAGGGCGACACTGAGCTGACAGCACTGGAGCTGGGGCTGGGCCTGGGCCCTCCTGGAGTGGGGCATCCCACCCCCTGAAGACTCACTTGTTTCCCCTTTGGATTAGGGGGATGGAATACTGGAGGCGCTTGAACCCAGTGGGAGGAACAAGAAGCCTGCTCTGTTAAGGGAGGAGCTGGGATCTGTGGTTAAGTGTGCAGGTGACGGGGACTGCAACACACTGAATGAGAGGGCAGCATATGGGGAATCAGGGGAAGCAGTACACTGGAGGGAGCTGAGGCTGCACAAGGTGCCTGGGGCAATGGCAATGAAGGAGGGTGGAGTTGAGGCAGCAGCCATCTCCTTGTGGAGAGGTTGGAGATGCTTGGAGCCTGATCGCCTATTCTTTAAAATAAAAACATTGCTACCTGTAAACTTTCCTTATGAATCACAAAAAAACAAAAACAAAAAACAAAAAAAACCCCACACAAACCCTTCAGATTGAATGTGTGCAACACAGATGGTTGCAGGTAATAGCTTGGTAGACTTACAGTAGCTGTGAATCAAGGGCATTCTTCCAGGTAGACAGAATGGCAGATCTGGCATGTTTCTAGTAAAACAAAGTAATGAATAAATCAGAACAGCAGTTGTGGTAGCAGTCTAAAGAGGCAGGAAGGGTAAGGAGCAGTTTATTAATTGTTTTGGTTCAAAGCTAAAAACCTTGTAAATTAGACAAAGGGTTTGCTTTCCAGTAAATTGTTATATGTTAAAGTTGATCAGAGCTTTGTCCTTTGTGTTTTAAAAAAATAAAATCTCAGAAGCAACATCAAGCTTATTAGCTATATTTGTAACAAGAATAGGATCTGTTACAAAAATAATCCATGCCACATTTTTATAAAAATCTTTCCAACTTTCCCACAACCCTCCTTTAAAAAAATCCTGGTTGTTAAGTGAATTAGATTTTGATTAGTAAAGTTTATTACAAATTGCATGATTCCATTGATCTATCAGTAATTCTTATCCAATAATAGAAGCATTTCTCAGTACAATACAATAAACTCTCTCTGCTCCTCAATGGTATGTTAGACAAAAAGTGATTTACGCAGAGTTTTGACTATAATGGTTTCAGTTTACAGGGAGTCTACTGTTCTGTTGCTGCTGGCAAACGTTTTATAAAGGGAACAACACAGTACAAATAATTTGGGGCGACCGTCCAAAACTAGTTTCTTGGCCCATAAGGTGGGACATATGTAACTAATGAAGATTGCTTTTGGTCTTCAAAAATTAGCATGACACTCGTGGCATAGCTAATATGCTTTGTAACTAATCATTTTGGTTTGGTTTTGAATTTTTATTCTCCATATTTCTTTTGCTGTCTTAGCTTAAGCAAGAAGGTAAAATAATCATTCTGAATATCTGGGTACCAAAACGGAGAAGTGCAGCTCAAACTTCTGCTGTCCAAAGAGGAAAAGAAGCGTATGCTGTGGCATCTTTTAGCAAGACAGTCGTTTGGTATCTGTTGTAGCACTCACTGGCTTAGCCTTTTGTTTCTAAGAGTTTTACATTAGTCCTTATGATTGTATTTTTAATTAGGTTTTTTTTAAAATTAAGTTCTTT
Source organism: Chelonia mydas (assembly GCF_015237465.2). NCBI lineage: Eukaryota > Metazoa > Chordata > Testudines > Cheloniidae > Chelonia > Chelonia mydas. Next base: position 88,228,582 of record NC_057850.1, on the reverse strand, counting down.
TCTAACTTTTGTTTTAGTACTACAATTTTTAGATGGGTTTTTATTATCATTTTTATATCTCAGTTGCTGGTATTTTAGCTTGTTAAAATATACATATATTGCTAAAAATACAATTTCCAGCACTGAGGCCAAGTTTCCAGAAATGTTCACTACTCTTGTTTGCTAGTCTTCTGTACTGTAATTTTTAGGTGTCCAATTTGAGACATGTTGTACTTCAATTTCAGAGGTACTGGGGACCCATAGTTGACGTACTAAAAATGCTTGTTATACATAACTGTGTCACCATGTCCCTTAAGTCACAGAATTTCCTTAAAATCATTATGGTTAAACAAACCCACTGAAAATTCCATACCACACTGTTATAGTAAAATCTGACTCTAGGGTTATGGTTTTATTTTATTAATATGGTTTTTCACAGGTATTTGCATATACAGCACTAGGTCATCTCAGCAAATAGAGCTGGAGGACTGGCTTCTTGTTAACCATCCTAACAATTGTTAAACTTATCTTTTGATCTATGACTGACTAAAACGAGTTTGCTTCTCATCTCTGTGTATTTGCTTTCCCCTTCACGTATGCACAAGTTTTTGAAATCCATAGGTGCTGGACTACTAACCATTACTTAAGATATGGAGGAGTAACTTGCTTCTAAACTTCATTGCCAGTTGAAGAAAGGAATGCTCCAACATTGGGGACTTTTAAATCTAAATTTAGAAGCTACTTATTTTATTCCCCATCTTTAAAATATTTGTTTTGGGTCTAGTCTGTGGCTTGGCAGCTGTACATGGCATGCTGCAGTGTGAGGAAACCAGTTTTCAGAAAGACTCAAGGTTACGGGTTCCCTAGATCTTAAAAGCAAATTCTATCTCCAATCCCCCATTTGGCCTGGTTTGAGCAGATCTAAGTACTGATGTATAGAGACAGAAAGATAGTCTCCTTAGAGATACCACGGTCAATGACTATCTTCTTTCTCTGCCCAAAATAAAATATTACTTAAGGAGTTCATTTCCATATTACAGTATCCTTTCATCCAGTCTTTTTTTGATTGCACACTGAATATAAAACAATCTGGGGTGATTTGCACGATGAATGTTTTTGAAATGTAAGAATGCAGAGGAAGATACAAGCATAGTTTGTCAATAAACAAATAAACCTTCAAGTACTTAATAAGCAAGCTATTTTTTTAGTAAATAAATACTGTGTTAGGATAAGTGATTGTAGCAAGGTGGAGTGGCCTCCCTCTGACACTAAGAGGGCGGAACAACTCTCTGCCCTCTGGCAGGCAGAGCTAAGCTGGGCCAGAAGCAGACGGGCAGAACAGGAAGTAGAAGAGGCAGGGCCTCCAGCTCAGTTCGGGGAGGGCCAGGGAAAGAGTTGGATGCTGCTGGCCTCTGAACCAGGGACCATGCTGTATCAATCCCTGCCTTTGGAGGAATACCTGGAGGAGCTGCTACTAGGCTAATACCCCGAGGAGCCTGAGGGCCCATGAGCAATGAAGGCCTATGACTAGGTAGGGGTAGGAAGTAGCCCAGGAAAACCAGACATTAGTCTGGTTGCATTGCTGAAACCACGGTCAGTGTGTTTTGGCAGGATCCCTGCTGACCCAGTGGTGGGATTCCCTGCCATTGTTAGAGCCCTGGGCTGGGACCTGGTGGAGTAGGGTGGGCCCAAGTTCCCCTATCCCCTGCTGCCAACCCCACTTCTGAGGTGGCAGCCTACCCAATTTAGATTGAACAGCCTGCATTTGTTTGCTGTCTGCTCAGCCAGGGAGCTGGGCCATAGAGTGCTATTGCTCTGCTCTGCCAAGAGGGCTTGGGCCTGACCATGCTTGCTGCCTGCCTCAGCCAGAGGGCTTGAGCCTGACTGTGGTGGTTGTCTTCCCCAGCCAGAGGGCTAGGCTAAAGGCTGCGTGAGGCATTTAGATGTCTGTCTATGCCAGGGGTGGCCAACCTGAGCCTGAGAAGGAGCCAGAATTTATCAATGTACGTTGCCAAAGAGCCACAGTAATAAGTCAGCAGCCCCTGCATCAGCTCCCTACTCCCAGCGCCTCCCACCCACTGGCAGCCCTGCCGATCAACACCTTCCCCTCCCTCCCCACACCTCCCGATCAGCTGTTTCATGGCATGCAGGAGGCTCTGGTGGGGATGGGGGAGGAGCGAGGGCATGGCAGGCTCAGAGGAGGGGGTGGGAAGGGGTGGAGTGGGGGCAGGGCCTGTGGCAGAGCCAGGGGTTGAGCAGTGAGCACCTCCCAGTACATTGGAAAGTTGGAGCCTGTAGCTCCAGCCCCAGAGTTGGTGCCTACACAAGGAGACGCATATTAACTTCTGAAGAGCCGCATGTGGCCACCGCTGGTCTATGCCTTTAGTAGACTTCCATCTTTCACATGCATATGCTTAGCTGGAAATAACATTTGAGTTGAGGATTCATAGTTCGGTCTTTAAGTTGTACATTTTTAAGGATCAAACCTTATTTAAGTTGGTGAATGCAACTGCTGCCTTGCCGATTTGTGACATTATTTTCTTATAGACATCCCCATGGGCTTGCACGTTATTTCCAAGGTATGTGAATTGACTCCCATCTTATATTCCTTTGCCTGCTAATGAAATGCTTGAGTTGAGAGTTGCTGGATGTCATGACTTCGGGGTAAACTAAACCTTACACCCTTTTAGTCCTTCTGAAGTGCACCCCTCGGGTGACAAGCCTGGCTTCCAAGGCAGCATGTGTTTGCAGTGGCACGTGCACAGTGTCTTTGAAACAAAGCATTCTCTGTACATTCCTCAAAAAGTACAAAGCATTTAGGAAAATGAGCCAACGTAATGAAAGGTCTGGACACATACTTCTTTCCTTAAGCCTAACCTTCCTCTCCACAGCTCAGGTAGGTCTATCTTATTCCCATCTCTGAGTTGGGAAAGCCAGCTGGGAGAGCTGTCCTGCTTGCAGCATGCTGTCATCCTGGGTGTCGTCTTCTTCGGATAACCCACTCCTCCTTCCTGAGGCCAGCATTTTTAGGTTTAGGATTCCCTTTGATCCTAGTCTTAGCCTTGGGAAGAGTAAACTGTTCTAGCCTGGATGGAGCCAGATCCGCGATATTCCCCAATAAACAGCTTTGAAGATGTTAATTATTTCTATTGGCATGCCATAACACCTCAAGATATTTGAGTGAATCACCATGGAGGCAGTCAAATGCACTCTTAAAATCTATGATCTTTATGATGAGTATTTTTTGCCATTTGATGCTCTCTTCAATGGTTATTCTTCTGGTAAAAATCTTGTTGACATATGATCTTCAGGATCGAAGTGCAGCCTGCTTGTTCCTTAGCTTTGCTTCAACCACTTCCTTTATTGTACTTACAATATTATAAACTATTGGCTATCACTGAAAGGAATGTAACCCACCAATTATCACAAACTCTTAGGTCACCTTTCTTTAGTATTTTGATTATAATGCCATTTTTCTGTTGTTCTGGAAGCTTTTCCTGGTTCCATACTGTAAGAGGGCATAGCAGGACCCGCCTTGGTCCTGCCGCTGCTCTGCTCCAAAAATCACTCACACCTTCTGGCTCAGCAATCACCAGTGCAGTTTATTTACATACTGCAAACCCACCACCTCTCATCACATATTGCTGGGGGTTCCCACCTCAGAGGCCTCTCTTTCTTGCAGCCTGGAGGGGAAAGCTACCCCTCTCCTTCCACTCACTGGCTTCTCCTCCCACTTTTCCTTCCTTCCTCTCAGCCTGTATATAGCCCCAGGCTAATCAGGCTGGCAGTGTTCTGCCTCTGCCAATCAGGCTCAGGTTCCTCAAGTCAGCTCCTGTCCACCTCCCTTAATTGGAGCTGGAGTGACAGAGGGCTGGCTCAGCAGTTCCTGGTCAACACCCTGTCACACATACTTTGTTGAAAAGTTCAGTGATTTTATTGATGGACTTATTATCACAGCTTTCAACATCCCCACACCAGTGTGCATGAAGCAACAAATGTATTTAACTAGAAAACAGGAAGAAAATGCTGCTCACTGTGAAACGAGGCAGAGTTAACTTCTCTATTAAACCTTGGCCTTTGCATATGCTGATTTTGTTCACAATGCAACTTTATTAAAGCACTAGTGGTCAACCTCTTTTCTCTCCCTGCAACTGCCTTCCTCCCCCTCCTGTTAGACGGGCATTGCAGTGTGTCTTGAACTGAGCTTTACTGAGCAATTGCTATAATATAGCATGACAGCTCTTTAGATGCTAACTGCAGAAATATGATCATGGTCCATTTTGGTCAATTTAATGGTCATAGGAATTTAAAAATAATAATTGTCATGATTTCAGCTATTTAAATCTGAAATTTCACAGTGTTGCAATTTGGGGGTCCAAAAAGGAGTTGTGTGTGTTTGTGTAGTTTGCAAGGTTATTGTAGGGGGTATTGCGGTACTGCCACCCTTATTTTTCTGTGCCGCTGCTGGCAGCAGCGCTGCCTTCAGAGCTGGGCAGTTGGAGAGCTGTGGCTGCTGGCCGGGAGCCCAACTCTGAAGGCAGAGCCGCCTCCAGCAGCAGTGCAGAAATAAGGATGGCATGGTATGGTATTGCCACCCTTACTTCTGTGCTGCTGCCTGCAGAGCTGAGCCCTCAGTCAGCAGCCACCACTCTCTGGCCACCCAGCTCTGAAGGCAGCGCAGAAGTAAAGGTGGCAATACCGCGACCCCTCTAAAAGAAGCTTGTGACCCCCCTGAAACTTCCTTTTGTGTCAGGGCACCTAATTTGAGAACTGCTGGTCTCCCCCATAAAATCTGTTTAGTAAAGGGTAAAAGCACACAAAAGACCAGATTCCATGGTCCATGATGCATTTTTCATGTCTGTGACTTTGGTAGGTCCCTAATTATCAATGCCTAGTTAATTTGGCTCTTCAAATAACCACATGCACTCTGTGTGAATGTAAGTTAGTGACCATGAATGTGTGTCAGAATGGTAGCAATGTATGGTGACAGAGACAAAGGGATTGAGCGCAGGGTCCTTGACAAATGGTAGCAATTTTACAGTTCAAAATGGGCAGTTTTCAAAATGCTCAGCAGCTGTGCTTTGATCTATTGCACCCTCTTGTTAGCCCATCCTTGGTTAGGAGGGAGTGTGTGTTTGTTTGTTTTTATAAGGTCTTGAAAGGGTTTATTCCCACCAGGCAGTCCTGTTTAAATATAATGAAAGATAAGTAGTCAGCTCTCTGGGGACAGTCTGATCTCTTAGGCAAAGACGAACATCTGGAGGGAGAGAATCTGAGTGAGGAACAGGTGCCATTTAGCTGATGTGGCAGGATTTTACTAGTCAATAGTAGCCTTGAGGCATTTCCCTCCTGGACTGTTGGGTTATAGTCCTGAGGCCAGATATCACCAGATAATGTCACTGTTGGCACCAGTCCAGAAAGTCAGCGTTAACAGTGAGAAGCTCTTCAGTTAAAATCCATGAGGAATTGGGTGTGGATGTGCAAGAAGGGAAAGATGTTAGCAATCATTTGACAACAGTGAATCAGGTCAAAGTGGTGAAAGTTCTTCTTAAAATTAATTTGACATTCATGGGAAGAACCAAAATTTTAATTACTTAGTAAAATACAGAGTTTCTGACTCTTTAAATCTTCTCAGATATGTGGAATTAATTGCTAATGGGAATTTTTCGCTGAAGTTTGTTTGTGTTTTCTTGAAATTTTTGATCTAAACCAACTACTTTTTGTAGTAGTTGTGGTTTTATAAAGAGAATTATATAGAAAATTGAACTGACAAGTCTTCATTCGCTTCCTGCAGAGAGTTTCTGCAGTTTGGGCCAACATTAGACATTAAATATTTAATGTAGAAAGAGAAGCAATTCAGAAATACTTGGAAAAGGTCTTGTATCTTATGGCAATTATGGTCTCCCTGAACTCCCCTTAAACAAAGAGCATTGTTCTTTTAAAGCAATTACCAGAAGTTTAAAAACAAAAAACCTTCAATGCCAGTAAACCTTTAAAAAGGCACATCTGCAGAAAGGGGTTTCTGGTTCAGGCAGTATGGGGTAGCTGGTTATCCTACATGTGATTCAGATTACAAAAGGAATAAGCCTTAGTAATCGTCTTTAATTTTATATAAAATATTCTCTGTTGATTTGCAACATTCACAATAATCTCTGCACATGTTGGCATATGGAATAAAACAGGAAAGAAATGAAACAAAAGCCTGCACATAATTTGTTTGTTCCAGAGGTGAAAATATTTTAGGTTTGATTCCTCCCCCACTCCACCCCCCGGCTTTGTCATTATAGTACCAGAAGCATGTGCTCATTTTACCTTATTAAAATGGTATATCTTAAATGATGATTTCTATGGCTATATGGTTAAAACAAATAGATTATTTTAGAACCAGTTCTGGTTGAGGTATATTTCTCTTATTTTCCCTTCCCCCATTCAGTGTGATATAGATCAAATTCCTGATTGGCAAAGATATAGGGCTTGTTTACATGGGGAAATAGGGGAGGCTGCGCGGGAGGCAGCCAATTAGGAAAGGGCTTGTAGAGACAGCCAATCAAGAGAAGGTTTAGAGAGACAGCCAATCAGGGCCAGGTTGGGCCAAATAAGAAGGGCTGCTGAACAGAGCAGCTTCAGTCACTTCCTGGACTTCAAGGAGGGAGGATTAGGTGAGACCGCACTGCACCGCGGTCACAGCAGTGCTGGGCAGGTCAGGGGAGCATGAGTGGGTGCCGTCCGACAGCTGCTAGACTGAGGCCCTGATACAAGGGTAGAGAAGGTGCTTGGGCTGTGGGGAAGTGGCCCAGAGAAACAGACAGTGGGGGTTGTAGGTGACACAGCATGTGACGGCTGCCCTTTCCCCCCTCCCCTTTGGCCCTAGTTGCCACTGATGCAGGTGGCTAGACCCCAGACTGTAGCCTGCCACTGAGGCAAGTGTCTGGTCAGAGGACAGCTGCCCCTCCTCCCCCTGCACTGAAGGGGTGGGGAGAACCAAGTGGGGCACAGCCGGAGAGCTGTGTCCAGTAGAGGACACTGTGGTCCTGAGAGAAACATGGGTCCTGATGACAGAAATGATAGCAGCGAGACACCACTAGATGAAGGCACACTGGTGAACCAGATCTAATTCCCAGGACGGCCAGCAGGAGGTGCTGCAGTGGTGAGTTGAAGCCCCATTACAGGCTGCTCTCACTTGGATTAGGTTAACTCACGAGGAGTTACCTAGATAGAGTGTGGATAACTCAGGTTGACTCTGTAGTAAAGACATAACCCATATTGTGCATAGTCCCACTCACTTGAATGGGAAAGTTAAAAATGTATGTAAGTCTTTGCAGGATCAGGGCCTTAATGCTAGAGTTCCTAAATTAAACAGACTGTTGTGCCTTGCGTAAGATTTCATTTTCTGTATCTAAATTATAAAACTGAGATTCCATTAGGAAATCATAGTCTTTAAGGCTGTGTTGTTAGATTGTGAAATATATTTATCTCCTAACATCTAGATTTCTAAAGTTTATTATATATTAGGAACACCCAGTGGGATGGATTTTGTTTTTCAGTTCAGTTTTTAATATTAATTTCTCACTATGGCTCCTTGGTATGATTTAAATTATGTAATTTTGTTTGGAAATGTTCTTAAGCATTAGCTTGTTTTAGTCTTATGCAGTCCAGTTTTGCCCTATGAAATGGATATAAATCCAGAATAATTTTCATTAATCTTCAGTATAGTAACTGGATTTACACTCGTGGAACAGAGCAGAAATTGGCCCTCAATCTTCTGCATTTTTAATTTGATTTTCTCCCTCTTTATAACCTCACTTGCATTCCTTCTGTAAAGATAAGGCAGACATTCTAAATAGTTTCAGATCTGTCTAACTTCTGTTTTGGTAGTTGCATGGTGAGAAGAGACAAGGGCATCGTGCAAGTGTGAGAAAACACAATGGAGTTGGAAATGAGAGAAGGCTAATGACAAGAGTACAAGGACTTCTTGCAGAAACATGCTATTGCTTGGAAGGAAACCAAAAGAACTATTTTCTTATCTGCCATAGTATCTATTGGCCTTGATTTTGCAGACCTGTTCTGCAGCGTGGACCAGCTAACTGGTATTGGCATTAACTAAACCCCTGGCCAACCACAACTCACTGTGAAGAGCTCTCATCCTCCTTCAGTTTATAAAAAAAAAAAAAAAAAAAATCACCAGAATCTGAGATGGATGAGGTAGGACAAGTTATCAGCTGATAAAGTAACTTCTGTTGTGGTACCCTAAATGGCATAGGATTAAGGCTAGCCCTGAGATTGTAAACAGTATTCTGATTGAATGTACCTCTATCTGCCATACTCTAGGGCTTATCTATCCTTGAAAGTTAATTCAGATTAAGGTAGGGTATGAATTTAAAATATACTAGTTATTTCCAAATAACTTAAGGTGACCAGATGTCCCAGTTTTATAGGAACAGTCCCAATATTTGGGGCTTTTTCTTATATAGGAGCCTATTACCCTGCACCCCCGTCCTGATTTTTCACACTTGCTGTCTGATCACCCTAGAATAACTCCATGTGTAGACACTCTTATTCCTGAATTAGAGTGCCTTGTTCCAGCTGAAGTTAGCTAAACTGGAACAAGGCACTCTCATTCTGGAGTGAGAGTGTCCACACACAGAATTATTCAGGAATAGTTATTCCAGAATTCCTATTTCTGAATAACTCCACGTGTAGATAAGCCCTTATAAAATACTACAGTATTCATGTTGTAAAAGCACTTTAATAGCCTTATTGTAAACAGAAGAGTTCTGGCCCAACTGCCTTTGTGTTTTTTAAAATAAGGGATTGCTTGAATCACACAAGCAAAAAAGAAGGCAGTCAATCAAAATGAAAAGCAAAAACAAAACAAGATTTTTTCCAGCAAGCACTTCACTGATATTCACAAATAACTTTTCCCAGAAATGCCAGCTTGTAAATCACTCCTGCTAAGGAGCAATAGTAATATCCAATAGCTTCTTGTTGGCACAGCTTTAATATTGTCTAATCCTGTGATAAGATGTACACTACATTAGTTCTTCATTTTGAAAGCCCATTACACCAAAGTGAGGGGCAGAACAAGCAAACAATTAAAGATTAGCTATTTTCCTAACAGTCAACCAAGTATGATACAGTAAGGTATTTCAAATAAACTTGTTTACATTTTTTTTAAAAAAGACCCTTAAAATCCTAAACAGGTAATAAAAAATATCTGTAACAGAAACCTACAAATACAGGCAGACCAACTATTATAATGCATATCACAACTTGACGTAGGATGTTTGATGGTATGCGTCTCTATTTAGTATTACCGAAGGTGAGGGTCACAACTGCTTGTGAGAAATGTGTGGCTTGGGTGAGTCACACACTTATCATTGCAATGTCAACCTTCCTAATCAGACGCACCTAATGGCTTGTTGCAGGGGAGGAGCACTGTTAAAGGCATAACAACCAGCTGGCGCACAACTGAACTGTGCAATCCATTCATAGGCAAGGTGACTGAACAACTGGCCAAAAGCAGCCTGGCCAACTTCTGTTGTCTGAGATCCCTCCCAGTCAAAATTCAGATCAAGATCCATCAGAGACAGCACTGTCCTTTTTAGCTATAGACAATGAATATTGTCCATGCTCAAAATCTTAGATCTGTCACCATTGGCACTTGGCAGGCTACACAGGGGAGTGGGATTGGGGTGCTGGCAGTAGCCAGCAGAGTGCGTATCTCCCCAGCAGGCAGAATGTTACAGATCAAGCATCTCTGATCCAACTCAGAGTTTTGGGGCTGGGGCCAAAGGCCATTGAGAGAGCTCCCCCTGAGAGGAGGAATCATGTGCTATGGTGAGCACCTCTGTAGACGACAGAAATTGGGGAAATTAAGGCATAGATCAGGGTGGCTGTGGCAAACACTAGACAAAATTGGGAACCAAATTTGGGGAACTGAGGCACAGCATCCAAGATACACATGCGGCAACCAGGACTCTTTACAGAGTCCTGGATATCAGAGGATGCCTCAGTCAGAATACCCAGACTTGCAGCACACACTGAGACGGGCTGTGGAAGGAACATAGCATTGACCCCAGAAAGGGCTAATGGTTTCCTCATATACACACAACTCAGGGATGAGGCAACCCCCACAGAAAGGCATGTTATAGCAAGAAGTGAGAGGGGCATGAAGCCTGTGCCCACTTGACATTGGGTAATTGACACCCTAATGTAACAGCTTACTTAAGACCAGCTTTGCATGTGGTGGGCCACCTGGTGGATTTTTTTTGTTTGCTTTAAGGGTGGATTCAGAAGAAGATACAAGCCTGTTTACTTCATTGCACATTGACTGGTAGGTTAAGAGTACTGTCAGCAAAGCAAAATACAGAAAGAAACCCCTCCCACTAGGCTTGCTTGTCTGGAGACAAGTTGGAAATGGGCAGGTGTATCTATTTCCTGTTAATAAAGTGTCAGGATTGCAGGAGTTGGCAAGGAGCACTGAGACATCCAAGATTATTTTGCATGAACTACAAGTTTGGCCATCTTCAATAGCCAAGGTGGTGTTCTAGGAATGGGTGTGTTATACCTGGCAGCTGGCTACCTCCTCATTCATGTACAGGCCCTCTATTTACTGAGGGGAAAAATTAAGAGATGGAGTTTTTATTGAATGTTGGACAGTCCCTTAGTGCAATACAGTTTCCTTGAAGGGAGCCTGGGATGCCACAATCAAACCTGAAAGCTGAGCTGTACTCTATGGATCTGTGAAGGGATGAGCATAACTCTAGTGGATCTCTTTCCCTTTCTATTAGTGGTGGCTACCTACAGTAAGGAAGTCATGGGTGAGGGAGGAGAATCAGGCAGGGATCCACATTGATAATGCTAATTCTTCAAGTCATTCAGAGTATGACATGGGTGAAATTTGAGAATTGGTGCAGGGAGCCAGTGAGGTGCCATGAGACCTTGAGAAGTCTAGTCCTTCATTAACAAAATTTGTCTTAATCCAAAGCAACTAACATCTTGAACATTCCAATGTATACTGGAAATGTGGGGGCATTTACTTCACTTCTCTATCAGGGTTAATAAGGGTTCTGGCAAGGAAGGATTTAGATAAGGCTTGGGAATTTGGGGATCCGCAGGAGAGAACTGACTCTCTGACTGAGTGTCAAGACATCAATTAAGGAAGGGCAAGGTTGGTTGTAATACTACAGGGCTGCTGGGATTGATTGGAGGGGTGGTCTCTATGGAGATATGTTTATGAAAGATTGTGATTTGGAGACTCTCCCTCATGAAAGACTGTTGTGAGTGTGGGAATTTGGAGATGTGCCCTGCAGGCGGGGGTGGAGAACACTGTATGTCTGTGTGCAGCAGTTTACCAAAGATGCTCTCCAGTTTGTTTTATTAAAGCTTTATTTGTTTCTCATTCACTGGTTTGTTATTTAATGAAGCCCAAGATCATTACATGGTGTCAGAAGTGCTGAATGAGATGGAAACTGCAGTCATTTTGAAATTAACTCCTGTGTTTGCAACAGAAAGCAGAGACAAAGGGAGGCACCAGAAAAGCACATGGAGTATGAGGCACAGAGGCTTTTGCATGTATTTGATTACCTCAATAGTAACTTGACTAGCTTAAGAAGTGGGGAAAAAAGACGACAATGGATGTTTTGCAATCTCCATCCAGCCTGCAATGGTCAGGCAATGTTGCAGAGAACTGGGGAAAAAAAAATCAAAGATTTGAATTATATTTAGCAGCCACAGGGACAGAGGAGAAAAATCTTTTTGTATGTTGTTGGGGAGGAAGCATTGAATATTTATAACAGCTGAAGAAGGTGAAATCATGAAGTTAAATAAACTGACTAAATTTGAGGAACATTGAATGCCAACGAGGAATGACACCTTTGAGAGAGACAATTTTTTTACATGCATGCAAAAAATGATGACACCACAGAGGAATATGTCACAGAATTAAGGAATCTCTGTAAAAATCTGTGACTTTGAGCTGACAGTCTCTGGTCAGAGAGAATCATTTGTGGCATTAAAGACAATGTGTTAAGAGAGACTGCTCCGTGAAGGAGACTTAACTTTAGAAAAAACTCTCCAAATATGCAGGTCAGCAGAAATGTAACAGCACAGGCCAAAGAGCTGAATTCACCAGAAGGGGTTATCCATGTATTAAATACAAAAGAATGTAGCCACAATAGGTCAAATCAAAGAGTGGAACCACTCCAATATGAAAACCACTGCTGGTGGGAAGACCAGGTACATACAGTCATGTGGAAGTTGTGGATCACAGCATAGCCCCAAACAGTGTGTTGCCTTTGAGGAAACTCTGTCATAAATGTGGGGAAAATAAACATTTTACAAAATGTTGCAGATCCCAAATGCAGAAAAGTCAAGTGCATTCTATTAAAGACAATCTATTTGGGGAGTTTTTCATAGATGTACTGGGGTCATGCATGCCTGAGGAGAGGGACTGGATACTGCATATGACCGGGAATAGAACAATTATTCCACTGAAACTGGACACAGGAGCTCAGGTTAATATTCTGTTTGAACAAGATATTGGGAGGTTAAAAATAAAACCAAAACTGGGACCAACAAAAATATTCTGGAACAAATATACCAGTGAAGGGGAGGTGCATTGCTAGTATCAACCAAAAACACCATTTACTGGCTCCTGTTCACTGTAGTGCCAAAACAGGTGACACCACCAATTTTAGGCCTGGTTGCATCTGAGAAACTCAAGCTGGTAAAACATGTGCTTTCACTACAAGATCATACTGAATCTGGCTATGAGGCACTCTTTTGGGGAATACCATGACATGTTTCAAGGGCTGCGTTGCATGCAGGGTGAACATAGAATCTGGATAAATGAGCAGGTCCTTCCGTGTAGAGCGGTGCTATTTGCACTCCATGATAAATTCAAGGCTGAGCTTGCAAGGATGGAAGCAATGCAAGTAATACAAACAACTGAGGAGTCAACACAATGAGTGAGTTCCCTAGTCATTGTGGAGAAAAGTAACGGCCAGCTATGCATATGCTTAAATCTCAGAGACCTCAACAAGTAGCTTGACTAGCTTAAGAAGGGGGGTTGGGGGGGAAGCCAAAAATGAATATTTTACAGCCAGGCTACAAAAAGAGAACAAACTACGAACCAGAGAAGAGATTATGGCTCAACTTGCAAATGCTCAATATTTCTGTAAATTGGATACATTCTCAGGTTTTTGGCAGATAAAATTAACTGCAAAGAGGCTCAAAGCTATGCAGATTTTATACCCTATTTGGAAGATACAGATTCTTACGCTTGCCCTTTGGCATAGCTTCAGCACCAGAAGTGTACCACAAAACCATACATATGATCTATGAACATATTAATGGTGTTGACACCTCAATGAATGACATCATCTAGGGCTCAACGAAAGAGGAGCATGATCGTAGACTTCAGGAAGTCCTGGATGCAACTAGGGCTGCAAATCTCAAACTAAATAGGGAGAAATCTGTTTTAGGGGTTACAGAACTGAATTTTGTTGGGGACGTTATTTCCAACGAAGGTGTAAAACTTGAGATTTCAGCCATTGAAATGATGACATGTCCCCAGTCAAAGAAAGAGGTCCAATGGCTGCTGAGAATGGTTAATTATCTTGGAAAATTCATACCTTATCTATCAAAACAGCAGCTTTGAGAACTCCTGGAGAATAGAAATGAATGATATTGGGGTGTGTAGTGTGGTGAGCACCTGCTCCAGCCCTGAAGGGGTTGAAAAAGCCCCAGCCCTCTGCAGGGAAGGGAGCAAAACCCCTGCTGATTGGGGGAAGTAGCAGCAGCTGGGGGCCAGTCAGGGCCCAGCTGGCTCTATAAGGGCTTTGAGCCAGAAGTTCCAGTAAAGATTCTCTCTAGCTCGGAGAGAGAGGGACCTGGCTGCAAGGGCTGAGAAAGTACCTAGATTGGGAGCAGGGCTGGGGAAGGCCAAGGGAGCTGGGGAGCTCAGGCCTGGGAAGGCCTATTAGATATGGGAGTTGCAGGGGCAGCCACGGGTGGGCAGAGGCAGCAGGTCCAAACCCCCTTGCCTGTGATGAGGGGCATATATTGCAGTCTGCCCCAGGGAGTAAGGGCTAGTTGGTGACTGGCAGTAGCCTAAGATTGAGGCGAGGTGGGGATAGTGGGTGGGGGTTCTCCTGGGAGGGGGAGACCCAGAACTGTGGGGGTATGTCAGGGGGGCAGCACCCAGTGAAGGGGCACTGGGGTCTTGGGAGGGACACGGGAGCGAGCAGCGGCAAGACACCGGCCTGAAGAGGGCACTCCGGAGGCTGGAACGCTAATTCCCTGAGATGACCAACAGGAGGTTCCGCCGGTGAGTCTGTGCCCAGCTACAGGGTGCAGAACAGGAATCATGGGAAGATTTAAAACAACAACTGATACAAGAACCAGTGTTTAAGTTTTTTATACACCAGGAAGGCCTATTAAAATCTCAGCAGATGTTTCCTAGTCTGGGTTAGAGATTTTACAGAAGCATGAGGGTTGTTGGCAATCAGTTGCATTTGTATCCAAATCACTGACTGAAGCAGAAACCAGATACACACAGATCGAAAAGGAGCTTTTAGGAATATTGTTTACTTATGAGATTCAATCAGCGTATTTATGGGTAGACAGTGGAAGTAGAAACGGACCACAAGCCCCTGATAGCGTTATTTAGCAAACCGCTAAATGACTGTACCTTAAGGATTCAAAGAATGATAAAGCTGCAAAAGTATGATTTGGTTCTGACCTACATGCTTGGTAAATTCATGTTCACTGCAGATGCACTTTCCAGAGCAGTGGCTCCCACAAAACCAGAGAAGATTTTTAGAGGCAGAGGTGCGAGCCTATGTAGATGTCACTGTAAAGTCAATTCCCATAGCTAACAGGAAACTACAACAAATAATAGAGGAAACAGAGAAAGAAGAACTGTTGGGAATCCTGAAAGAAGTGATAATTAACGGGTGGCCTGAAGAAATAAGTAGTTGCTTACTAAGTATAAGACTATTGGATCTGCAGACATGAACTTACTGTGATAGATGGGATGATTTTCAAGGGCAGGAAGGTTGTAATTCCAGTGAGCCCCCAAAAAGAAATGCTACAGAAATCCACAAGGGCTATTTAGGAACTGAGAAGTACAAACAAGCACGAAAGGTGCTGTATTGGTTGCAGATCAATCATGACATTACTAATGTGGTAGAAAACTGCTTTTCCTGGTTGAAATAAAAGCCATGCCAACAGGCATACTCACTGAGACCTCATCCAGTCCACAAAGGCCTTATGAGAAGGTAGGCACTGATTTGTTTACCTGGCAATCAAACGATTATTTAATAGTCACAGATCATTATTCTCTGTATCCAGAAATTTGCACAAGGTACAGAATTAATAGCAAGTCTGTGATAGCCCGCATGAAGGGAATCTTCTCCAGACATTGAATTCCAGATGAAGTCTTTAGCGATAATGGGCCACAATTTTCCAGTGCAGATTATGATTTTCATCACAAAATATCATGTCCAAATTACCCCCAGTAAAATGGACTTGTGGAAAGGTTTATATGGACAGTAAAGAACCTTGGAAAAATTTTTTACTGTGGGGGTGATTTGTACAATGTTTTATTGGTTTACCGAAGTGCACCTCTGGAGAATGGCTTTTCTCCAGCTCGGCTGTTAATGGGAAAGAGGATCAGATCTAATTTACCAATTACTGATAACCTGCTGAAATTTCATAACAATGAAACCATACAGAAGATGAAAGAAAATCAGAAGTGGAAGCAGAAATATTATTTTGGCAAAAGGGCCGTGATCTCCCATATCTTAACCCAGGTAATAGAGTGTGCCTGAGGAGTCACACCTCTAATACTTGAGGCCAAAGAGGTACCATTAAAGAACAGCTGCATCCAAGGTATTATGTAGTTCAGAAAGACCAGGGGGCCACATTTTGATGTAATAGAAGGGACCTATGAGTAATTCCAGAAAGTTCCAAAACATAGACAGCTGAGGTTGACTCTGGCATTTCCCATCTGATTGATCCTTTATCATCAACACACAAAGGAGAAACTGTCAAGGAACAAGAGAACAATTCAGAGTCTATTGAAATGCTGATAGTGAGACGATGAGTGGGAGATTAAATGTCCTGAAAGAATCATGGAGATTTGTTAACCTGCCTGGCAAGGGGGTATTTGAAGAAAGTGAGTGGTAAAGACTCACTCGAGAGTGATGTGCTGGAAACCTCTCTTCTCTAGGTAGCTGACACATTGGGTTTATGGAAACGTACTAGAGGCATTGAGAATTTAATTTCAGAGTAGCAGCCTGGTTAGTCTGTATTCGCAAAAAGCTCACAAAAGCTTATGCTCAAATTTCTTAGTCTAAGGTGCCACAAGTACTCTTTTTCTTTTTGAGAATTTAATGTGAGTTATTAGATAGTTGTTTGTTTTTACTTAAGAGGGAAGATGTAGAGATGTTTATGAAAGATTGTGATTTGGAAATGCTCCCTCATAAGGGCCTGTGTTGTGAGTGTGGGAATTTGGAGATGTGCCCTGCAGACAGGGGTGGGGAACACTGCATGGCTGTGTGCAGCAGTTCACCAGAGATGCTCTCCAGTTTGTTTTATTAAAGTTTTATTCCTTTCTCATTCAGTAGTTATTTAATGAACTCCAAGATCATTGCATTCTCCATTGGGGTTAATGAGGTTTTCAGCAAGTAAGAATTTGGATAGGGCCTTTGAATTTAGAGTTCTGCAATGGTGGGGGGAGGGACCTGACATGCACAATCACCCAACTTTTCCAGTGCCTGAGTGAAACAATCAGCTGTATGAAAAGCCTGATCTGGAACTGAGCCAGGGCAAGACATGGGTTATGTTGGAAATATTACAAAAAAATCACATGCAACATATTGTAGTTCTGTTCTGCTACATTACTTTTAAGTAAAGATCTACTGAATCTAACAATAATTTCATGTTCTGTTAGTGGGCCTTCTTGGCGATCTTAACTCTGAATTTGTCAACATTTTATGCTTAAACTTGCAGCACTAGTATTGCATTAATGTTATTCATTTAACATCACACCAAATTAGAATGCTGTAGAGAACAAGCCTCTTCTGGACCATTTAATTCTGACTCCATTTTATGTTAATTTATCCAGGCAATCTTCCTGTATATTTAGTTTTTTAGAAAGGCAATTTTTTTGGGGTGTCATTTAAAAGAAAGTAATTTTATATGGAAAGTCATTAAATGGTTTGTGTGCAATAGAAGTACTGAAATATTACATGGCACCTATATGAAGCAGGGGATAATTTGGCTATTCTGAGAAACACACCAAACTACTCTTTATGTTTAAAAGCACTATATCTTGTAAATACTACAAATAAATCTAAAATTTTTTACAATAGATTTTTTTCATTGCCATTTAAAATTTTGTCCCATATTTTACATGTGAGGTACTGATCCCAGTTAAGGTGAATATCACACTTTCAGGTCTTCCCTAAACTTTACAACTCAGAACTATACAAAACAACAATGAAAGGACCCTGCATAAACAATGTTCAATCTGGAAATGCTTTTTTCACTAAGGCCCTAATTCGGCAAACCACTTAAGCGCATGTTCAACTCCATCTCTGTTCATCAAAGCCCTTAAGCACATGTTTCATCTGTTGATTTGGTTGTACTCTCAGTGTCTTATTCTGGGCCATCTTTTCAATATGAAACTTTTCCAGAAAATGGTATTGTCCTGTCTTCTCAAACCAAGTATCCCTCAAAAGAGATTCTATAGCAGATTTGTCTCTGGTGCCAGAAGTACGATCTTTTGAAAGAAGTTGCTAATTGAATTGACATGTAAGAAAAACAAATAACACCTCTTAATTTTTTGGTGTCCAGTGCCTGTGAGCGTCTGGGAACCTTATATAAAAAAGCAACTTTTTACAAAATAGCAATATGCCCAGAAGTTCAAAGGGCTGAGGAAATGCCATCCTTCTTCCAAGTACAGGCCATAGGAGTAGAGGCAGGTACAATCCGAAACACAAAGGTGAATAATACCAAATTTGAAAACATTTTGGAATTCAAATTCAAATTTCCAAATTCCAGAGTGATTTTTATGAGGAGAAATACAAGCTGATAACACTAATCTGAATCTTCACACCATGCTTAAAAAATAATCATACCTGAACTTTTGTCCCTGCCTATTTAGGATGCCATTTTAGAGGAGCTTGTTAAACCTGCCATGGAGCAAAAATGTCAGAAATCTGTCTAAGAACATCATGAAACACTCTGTAGTGTTAATAACAGATCAGAGTGTTTGAATGAATAAATAGTCTCAAGCATACAGAAATATTATACTTTAAATATTTTCTGATTCACTAGGTCATTTGGAAGTTTTTACTTGACTCACAGTATAATGCTAACAGTAATTTATTTGGTAATTTGTCAAACTATCCAAGGCAGATCATCACCCCAAGGTGTCCTGTGAAATGGCCAGGGGCTGGGCTTCTCAGTCTCCTGAACAAATCACAAATGTTCCATTTTGATCTGACTCATGTATCCTGTGTAATCCCAATTTGATCCCGGTGAACTCAGGACAGCTTTGGTTCAGATTTTTCCTGATTCAACTTTGGTCTGGTCACAAAAGGCTACATGTGATCCAGTGTCCCCTTCTCAGATCACATCCCATTCCTTCCAGAATCTGATTAAACTTTACTTCCCCGGTCAACCCACGTCCAGTCCTGCTCCTGCTGGGACAGCTGTAGTTTTCCATGACAGTGTCCTAAACAGTAACTATCTTTCCAAAGTATTGAGCATTATACCAGAATCCTACAAGCAAGCTTCCACTGAAGGACTTTTCCTTGCCATCCTTATGTGTCATGGTAATTGGTTTATATTAATGTGTTCCTTTTGAAGGTTCTTCAGTAAGGATTCTTATACTCTTTATATCTTCAAGAATGTCATGTCCTTATACAGGAAAGTTCCTGTCTGCCTCCAGATTACACCTCGCGATGGCCAGTAGTATCAGCTTTACTCATCTAAGGGTATGTCTACACTGGCAGAGTTACAGCGCCGGCAGTTACAGTGCCACTCAGTCAGTGCTGAAGGGAAACAGCTGTTGTGTGTTCACAGTGTCAGCTGCCTGTGCAATAGCATGTTCACACTTGTGGCAGTATTCAGAGTGGTGCACTCTGGGCAGCTATCCCACAGAACATCTCTTCCTTTTCTGCTGCTAAGAGTTGTGGGAAGGCAGAGGGGGTCGCAGGGCATCCTGAGTCCTGTTCCAGTACCCCATGATACATTGCTTTGCATCCCAGCAATCTCTGTGATTCCATCAGCATTTGGTGTCATCTTTCAATGGTTTGTGTACTAAGCGCTCTGCTCTCACTAACTCGTCACGAGTGGCAGTGGAGTTATTCCTTAAACTACAAAGGCAAGAGCAGTTTGACATAGATACTATGCGTGGCGAGATCAATGACATGAGATTGCTTGTGGCATTCACGGAGATGTTGATCATCGTGGAATGCTGCTTTTGGGCTCAGGAAACAAGCACTGAGTGGTGGGATCACATCGTGATGCATGTCTGGGATGATGAGCAGTGGCTGCAGAACTTTTGGATGAGGAAAGCCACATTCATGGGACTGTGTGAGCTCGCCCCAGCCCTGTAGTGCAAGGACACAAGAATGAGAGCTGTCCTGCCATTGGAGAAGTGCATGGTGATTGCACTGTGGAAGCTGACTACTCTAGCCTGCTACCGATCAGTCACCAACCAGTTCGAAGTGGGAAAGTCGATCATTGGACTCGTGTTGACAGAAGTGTGCAGGGCCATTAATCGCATCCTCCTCCGAAAGACTGTGACTCTGGGCAATGTGCATGACATTGTGGATGGCTTTGCACAGATGGGTTTCCTTAACTGCAGAGGGGCGATAGATGGCATGCACATTCCAATTCTGGCACCAGAATACCTAGCCACCAAGTTCATTAATCTGAAGGGGTACTTCTCACTGGTTCTCCAGGCACCTGTGGATCACCATGGGCGTTTCATGGACATTAATGCAGGCTGGTCTGGAAAGGTGCATGACACACATCTTTCAGAACACTGGCCTGTTCAGGAAGCTGCAAGCAGGGATTTCCTTCGAGGACTAGATCACCGTAGGGGAAGTTGAAATGTGCATTGTGATGCTGGGAGACCCTTCCTACCCCTTAATGCCATGGCTTATGAAGCCATACACAGGGCACCTTGACAGCAGCAAGGAGCGGTTCAACAGCCTGAGCAAGTGCAGAATGAGTGAGTGTGCTTTTGGCCGTTTAAAGGCCCGCTGGTGCTGCCTATATGGGAGGCTGGACCTGGCCGATTACAATATTCCTATGCTTATAGCTGCATGCTGTACACCCCATAATATTTGTGAAGGGAAGGGTGAAAGCTTCACTTAGGGCTGGACTGGTGAGGCTGAATTTGAACAGCCAGAGACCAGGGCTATTAGAGGTGTGCAGCACAGGGCCATAAGGATCAGGGATGCCTTGAGGCAGCAATTTGAAGCTGAAAGCTACTTATAGTTGTTGCTATGCAGGAGTGCAGTTCTTGTAATGCTAGGAGGAGGTTGTGATTGGTGCAGACAATGCAGTATGAAGGTTTACGAAAATTGCCTGTTGCTTTGCAGGGCTCCGGTTGCTTTCAATTAATGGAATAAAGATTGCTTTCAAACCAAAACCATTGTTTTATTAAAAAAACAACTGGAGGAGAGAGACATACAAAAAACCACATCAGCAGTGAGGGGGATGGGGGAAGGGAGGGTCCCAGGGGGAGGTGGGGTCCTGGGACGGTTAAAGATTTGTGTATGTCCAGGTATCATATCCAACCTTCTCCTCTGGAGTACAGTGCAGTGGATACTGTACTTCAGCAGGGCTAAACTGCAGAAGGATGGGTGTTGAGTGCAGTAGGTAGTGGGAGTCTGCTGGACTGTGACGGGGGAAGAGTGGAATGCAGTGGGTACAGACTGGAGCCAGGAGGTTGATAAGAGTGTGTTGGCAGTGTCTGGGGGGGCGCGTGGGAAAGAGTTTTGCAACAGCAGCTGCAGGGGAGGGCGGGTGCGGAGCTGCTTGGTTTGCAGTACTAGTAGCACCTGGAGCATGTCCGCTTGGCGCTCCATAACGTTTAAGAGCCACTTCGTTCTGGTGTGTCACATTCTCCTTTCAGTCCCTCGACTTGCTGTCCCACCACTCCTTCAATTCTTTTTCAACCGCGGAGTGCATCATGACATCATGCAGAAAGTCCTCTTTGGTTCTTCGTGGCCACTTTCTAATTCTGCGCAGCTGTTCAGCCGGCGATAACAGAGGGAGGCTAGGCTCCCAAGGTCATATCTGTCAAGCCAAAATGAAACATTTTACAGAAGGAGTATTGTTTGCAACAAACAGACCACTGATTCAGTGATTTAAAACACAGCCACTATTCACATACCTGTCACTAACTGGCTGACCCCAGGCAAGCACACATGAGCCACAAGACCCCCAAAATGGTGGGTAACCAGAGGGACAGGGGAAATCAGTGTTCCAGGACCATACTGTACATTGGGCACATGGATCTTGGGGAGAGCCAGCACTGTAGGGGGGGCCTTATTACTGTCCCCACATTTTCAACAGGCTGTGTTCATTATGGAAGATATCTCACTGCTGAGAGTGAGCAGGGAATCAAGGGAGGGTCTTCTCCAAACTGCGGCTTCTGCCCTAGCCCTTATGTGGCTTGCCTGTGTGCAGCAATGGTTCTTCCTCCCCCCGACCCCGTGATGGCAGAGTGGTGCAGGAAAGTTACCCTTAATGCGGCAAGAAACAAAGCAGCTCTGCCAAAGAACCTGCGGCAGAGGATTGCCCAGTATCTTCATGAGAGTTTTGTGTAGATCTGAGGCAGATTCCCATGAAGTGAGGGAGTCAATCAGCACCCTGTTCCGCTGCTCAGACTAGGCATATGGTGGTACGTGCATCATACAGACACAAGCCTGCTTTCTGCAACCCTCCTGTCCCCAACAGCTTGCTTCAGCAATTCCCAAAATCAAAGCCACTTACCAGGGGCCTCCTCTCCTGTTTGCCCTTTGCCAAGCTCCAAGAGCTGTGACTGGTTAGCCTCCTCCAGGGTAGAGAAGAGCTCCTGGCTCCATGTGCATCTGACCTCTGAGTCATCCTCTGCGTCTGGGTCCCCCTCCACATCCTCATCCAAGATTTCCTCCTCCTGGCTTGGTCCACTCTCAACTGGCATGTGAGGCACTGAATTATCCACATTGGCCTTCACAGTGGAGGTGGGGTCGCGCCACTGAGTATTGCAGCCAGCTCTTTGTAGAACCAGCAGCTCGTGGGCACAGCACCGGAGCGGTGGCTTGCCTCCCACACCTTGTGGTAGGGGTTCCACAGCTCCTTCACTTTGACCCTGCACTGCAGTGTGTCCCGGTCATGGCCCCTTTCTGTCATGCATCGTGAAATCCGTCAGTAGGTATCATAATTCCTATGGCTGGAGCACAGCTGGGACTGGACATCCTCCTCTCCCCAAATGCTGATGAGGTCCAGCAGCTTGGCATTGCTCCAAGTGGGGGATCACATGGTGCGTGGAGTAGGCATGGTCACCTAAAAAGATGCACTGAGTTCACTGGATGTGTCACCGAGCAAAACAGGAATTGGACTTTCAAAATTCCCAAGGAATTTAAGGGGTGGGGCTCCTACGTGGTCACCTGAGAGAAGGGCAGTAGACTTCAAACAGATGACCAGAGATACCTCCAGGAGGCCAGTTGCAATGCTGTAATTGACCAAGGTGTCTACACTGGCACTGCAGCGCTGTTGCCCTGGCACAGAAAGCTGCACGCCTCTCATCAGGGTGTTTTTTTTTCTTTACAGCTCTGCAACTG
The DNA here is from genome assembly GCF_015237465.2 of Chelonia mydas. Lineage (NCBI taxonomy): Eukaryota > Metazoa > Chordata > Testudines > Cheloniidae > Chelonia > Chelonia mydas. The sequence continues at coordinate 88,205,750 of NC_057850.1, read as the reverse complement.
CACAATTTCTGACCATTAAGTGGCTTGGCAGAAACTTGCCAGTGTAGACAAAGCCTTAGCTACTGCAAGTAGTTCATATTCTACCAATAATCACGAAGGCTGTGCCAGGTCCAATGCTTCCTTCAGTGTAATAGAAAAGAAAATATATATTTTTGGAACCTTTGAGTGGTATCTTTAAGAAAGGAAAAATGTGTAATTCATTATGGGTTCTGTGGAATTCCTTGTTAGAGGATGTCGTGAAGGCCAAGACTATAACAGGGTTAAAAAAACTGGATAGGTTCCTAGAGGATCGGTCCATCAATAGCTATTAGCCAGGATGGTGTCACTAGCCTCTGTTTGCCAGAAACTGGAAATGAGGGACAGGGGATGGATCACTTCATGATTACCTTGTCTGTTTATTCCCTCTGAGGCACCAGGCATTGGCCACTGTCGGAAGACATGATACTATTCTAGATGGACCTTTGGTCTGACCCAGTATGGACTTTCTTATGTTCTTAAGAGACTGAGAGATCTCTTTGTATTTGAAAACATTGACATGAATAGTCTTTGGTGGAAAGATATTAAGGGCATGATTTTCAAAATTATACAGTTAATATGTGCAAGCAATTAGTTTGAATGGCTGCACGTGCAATCAGTAATTTGAGTGTGACTATGGCCAAATAGATACAAATTAGGTACACAATTGTGTGAATCTGTGCACATAAGTTGCATGTACTTTTTTTAAGGCAGGGTCTATGTACTTTCATACTCGTGCTATAAAAACCACTCAGCAGCAGCGCTAGCATATCTTGAATTTAATTTGTCCTTCAAAAGAACATAAAGGGAAAATGCTCCTTCCTTTAAAACTTTTAACATTGTAGGTTTGGAATATTTTTATTTTGTTTTACAAGATCTCTTCTGCATTTTGAGTTTCAGGGGCTTTGATGGAGGTGGGCTTTAGCAAGAACTAACTATCTTACCGTCTAGCCCATCCTTTGGATTGTAGGAAGTGACAGCAAACCAATTTATGGGAAGCAGACAGGGAAGAATTGGTTGAAAGGACCTTATTATCATTGACTTCACTGAGAGTGTCTATAATCTTCTCTTGTGTAAACAGATACTGGGGGTCTTATCATTCAGGCAGATCTCACATCCACTGCTACCCTGTGGAACAACCACTTAAAAAGTGTAGCTTATTCACAAGACTGTCCTCTAACAGCAATCCATGATGTTTCATCACAGTAATATCTACTTTCCAGGCATGGATTTTGACATCTGTAGTGTATTAGCACTTCAAAAAAGAGTCATACAAAAAATGGAAACTAGGTCAAATTATGAAGGATGAATACAAAAATAGCAATACAAGCATGTAGAGACAAAGTTAGAAAGGCCAATACACAAAATGAGATTAAATGAGCTAGGGCCATGAAGGGTAACACGAAAACGTTTTAGAAATACACTAGAAAGCAAGAGGAAGGGTAAAACATCACCTCCATACTGGTGCACATAACAAAATTCATGTGGCAGGGGTGAGGGGTTCAGAGTGTAGCAGGGGGCTCAGGGCTGGGGCAGAGGGTTAGGGTGTATGTGTGGGATGGTGAGGGCTCCAGGTGGGGGTGCAGGCTCTGGAGTGGGGCAGGGGATAAGGGGCTTGGGTGCAGGCTGCCATGGGGCTACAGCAGGGAGAGAGAACTCCCCCCCAGCCCAGGTGCTGCTGGGGGGAGGCGCCTCTCCCTGCCATGGCAGCTCCAGGGCTGGGTCCATGGGAGGGGCATTTCTCTCCCGGCCACGGCCAGGTCCAGGGCTGGGGGAGAGGCATCTCTCCCCGGCTGCAGCCCTAAGTGCTTGCGCAGCACTTAATAGGCTGTGTGGCCATGCAGCTTAAGGGGAATTTAGCCACAGTACAGACTTTCTTTGAGGGAAGTTGTCCCCTAATAGGCTGGATGCTGGAGTTGCCTCTCCTACAGAGGAGAGTTGAGAAGCAACAGGGGTGAGTCCATGGAACGTGGGGACAGATACTAGAGAACCAGCAGAGCCTTGTGAAACCCATGTGTATTTACAAGACTGTATGGTGTGGGTAGCTGGTGAAGAGCTGCTGCTGTACAGAATCCTGCAGGAAAGAAGCAGGAGGAGACATAAGGGCCACGAATGGGAAAGATATGCTGGGACTAGGAGGCCAGAGGCCCAACCCTAGAATCATAGATTTTAAGGTCAGAAGGGACCATTATGATCATCTAGTCCGACTTCCTGCACAACGCAGGCCACAGAATCTCACCCACCCACTTCTGTAACAAACCTCTAACTTATGTCTGAGCTATTGAAGTCCTCAAATCATGGTTTAAAGACTTCAAGGTGTAGAGAATCCTCCAGCAAGTGATCTGTGCCCCATGCTGCAGAGGAAGGGCCTGGAGGAAATCTGCCCTGGAGGAAAATTTCTTCCTGACCCCAAATATGGCAATCAGCTAAACGCTGAGCATGTGGGCAAGACTCACCAGCCAGACACCCATGAAAGAATTCTCTGTAGTAACTCAGATCGCACCCCATCTAACATCCCATCACAGGCCACTGGGCATATCTACCGCTAATAGTCAAAGATCAATTAATTTCCAAAATTAGGCTATCCCATCATACCATCTCCTCCATAAACTTATCAAGCTTAGTCTTGAAGCCAGATATGTCTTTTGCCCCCATTGCTTCCCTTGGAAGGGTGTTCCAGAACTTCACTCCTCTAATGGTTAGAAACCTTCGTCTAATTTCAAGTCTAAACTTCCTGATGGCCAGTTTATATCCATTTGTTCTTGTGTCTACATTGGTACTGAGCTTAAATAATTCCTCTCCCTCCGTGGTATCTATCCCTCTGATATATTTATAGAGAGCAATCATATCTCCTCTCAGCCTTCTTTTGGTTAGGCTAAACAAGCCAAGGTCTTTGAGTCTCCTTTCATAAGACAGGGTTTCCATTCCTCGGATCATCCTAGTAGCCCTTCTCTGTACCTGTTACCTTCTTAAACATGGGAGAACTGCACACAATATTCCAGATGAGGTCTCACCAGTGCCTTGTATAACGGTACTAACACCTCCTTATCTCTACTGGAAATACCTCGCCTGATGCATCCCAAGACCACATTAGCTTTTTTCATGGTCATATCACATTGATGGCTCATAGTCATCCAGTGATCAACCAATCCTCCAAGGTCCTTCTCCTCCTCTGTTACTTCCAAGTGATACATCCCCAGTTCATAACTGAAATTCTTGTAATTCCCTAAATGCAAGACCTTGCACTTTTCACTATTAAATTTCATCCTATTACTATTACTCCAGTTTACAAGGTCATCCAGATCTTCCTGTATGATATCCCGGTCCTTCTATGTATTGGCAATACCTCCCAGCTTTGTATCATCCGCAAACTTTATTAGCACATTCCCGCTTTTTGTGCCCAGGTCAGTAATAAAAAAATTGGTCCCAAAACTGATCCTTGAGGAATTCCACTAGTAACCTCCTTCCAGCCTGACAGTTCACCTTTCAGTGTGACCTGCTGTAGTCTCCCCTTTAACCAGTTCCTTATCCACCTTTCAGTTTTCATATTGATCCCCATCTTTTGTAATTTAGCTAATAATTCTCCACGTGGAACCACATCAAATGCCTTACTGAAATTGAGGTAAATTAGATCCACTGCATTCCCTTTGTCTAAAAAAATCTGTTACCTTCTCAATGAAGGTTTGACATGATCTACCTTTTGTAAAGCCACGTAGTATTGTGTCCCAATTACCATTGACCCCAATATCCTTAACTACTTTCTCCTTCAAATTTTTTTCCAAGACCTTGCATACTACAGATGTCAAACTAACAGGCCTGTAGTTACCCAGATCGCTTTTTTTAACCTTTCTTAAAAATAGGAACTATGTTAGCAATTCTCCAGTCATTCGATACAGCCCCTGAATTTACAGATTGTAAGTCCATTAGCAAGAATTTTTAATCAATTTCATGTGCCAGTTCCTTTAATATTCTTGGATGAAGATTATCAGGGCCCCTTGATTTAGTCCCACTAAGCTGTTTGAGTTTGGCTTCTACCTTGGATGCGGTAATATCTACCTCCATATCCTCATTCCCATTTTTCGTCCTACCATTATCCCTAAACTTCTCATTAGCCTCATTAAAGACTGAGGCAAAGTATTTGTTTAGATATTGGGCCATGCCTAGATTATCCTTAACCTCCACTCCATCCTCAATGTTAAGCGGTCCCACTTCTTCTTTCTTTGTTTTCTTCTTATTTATATGGCTGTAGAACCTTTTACTATTGCTTTTAATTCCCTTTGCAAGGTCCAACTCTACATGGCTTTTGGCCTTTCTCCCTTTATCCCTAAATGTTCTGACCTCAGTAAGGTAGCTTTCCTTGCTGATCCCTCCCATCTTCCACTTCTTGTAGGCTTTCTGCTTTTTCTTAATCACCTCTCTGAGATGCTTGCTCATCCAGCTTGATCTACAACTCCTGTCTATGAATTTTTTCCCCTTTCTTGGGATGCAGGCTTCTGAGAGTTTCTGCAACTTTGACTTGAAGTAATTCCAGGCCTTCTCCGCCTTTAGATCCACAAGTTTTTCAGTCCAATCCACTTCCCTAACTAATTTCCTTAAGTTTTAAAGTTAGCTCTTTTGAAATCAAAAACCCTAGTCACAGATCTGTTTTTGTTTATCCTTCCATTTAGTTTGAACTGAATTAGCTCATGATCGCTTGAACCAAGGTTGTCCTCTACAACCATTTCTTCTGTGAGGTCTTCACTACTCACCAAAACCAAATCTAAAATGGCATCCCCTCTTGTCGGTTCAGCAACTACTTGGTGAAGGAATCCATCAGCTATTGCATCCATGAAAATCTGAGCCCTATTATTATTACTAGCACTTGTCCTCCAGTCTATGTCTGGGAAGTTAGTCTCCCATGATCACACAATTCCCATTAGTATTTACTTCTTTAAAAACATTAAAGAGGTCTCTATCCATATGCACATCAGATCCTGATGCACCATATGCACACCCCAAGCACTATCCCAGGGGAGAGTCTAGTAGCTTTCTTCCCCAATGTGATTTTTGCCCAGACAGATTGTCTTATCCATTCCATCACTTCTTATTTCTTTACAGTCTATGTCTGTGGGAGTAGGGGACACCTGAAGAGGGAGTGCCCCTATTTAGAGGGAAGCAAAGAGCCTTACCAAGAGGCAAAGACTGAGGCGAGGGCCCAGAGACCCCCACTGATAAGCAACTGGGTCGGAGGAGGACCTGCTTTTGGTGTGGGGAAGAAAAGGGCCATATAAAGAGGCATTGCCCCCACAGGTAAAAGAAGGGAGAGCCAGAGGCCTGTAAGGAGCCCATAAGAACGGTGGATAAGCCCGAGGCAGGTAAAGAAATATGAGGTGAAACTGGGATGAGGAGAGACACCTCCCCCCCACCCCAGGAGGAAAGTAATTAATGCAGGGACTAACACAGAGATGAACCACAAAACAGTGGGGACTCAGACCCTGGGAGCGAGGGTGCTGGAGAACTCAGTGGAGTGGGTGGACTAGCTAACAGAGAAGCTGTTAACTGCAGAGCAGGCCTGCAGGAGGCTGCACAGGACTTGGCATTCCAGCAGAGGAACTCAGAAGTGCTATGGAGGAACAGGACAGGCTGCAGCTCATGGAGAGAGTAGAGCATGGGCCCAGGTTCCCCTACCAGCCACTGAGGGAGTGGCACTGGGGCAGTGAATGGCAAGACTTCCTAGGACTGCTGATGGATGCTCTCCAGTAGAGGGAACACTGACCTAGCCAGAGGGCTAAGTCACGAAGGAGACACTGAGGGTCCTGGAGCATAAAAGACAGAACAATGGTATGCAAACTGTGCAACTGGGTGCTTACCTCAAGAGCTAATCCCCAGAGTGACCAGAAGGAGGTGCCAGACCCATGGTGAGTGTAGCACCCTATCACCTGGGTGAAATTCCCTAGCCAACTGGAGGTGACAGCATCATCTGAGTAACACTTTCTATGTGAGACCTTGGCATCAGCAAGGAATCCAAGAGTACTCTGAGACTACAGACTGAATCAACCAATTGTGGGTGTGTAACTTCAACCAAAGGAGACAGCACTGAAGCTGCAAATTCCTCAAGATACTTTCCTCTGTCCATCAGTATCACCTCTGACTTGCACAGGTTCAGCTTCAGCCAGCTATTCTTCACCCATGAGCTGATCTCATCCAAGTCGTGAGCCATCTAGGTTGGTGGTAGCAGTGTGATCATATGTGGTGAAGGATAGGTAGATCTGTGTGTCATCTGCAGATTGCTGTCACTTGAGTCCATGATAGCCACTAGGTGAAGTGATCAGACATGTAGGTGTTGAAAAGGCCCAGAGAGACTTGATCCTTGTGGGACCCAAGTGAGGGGGATCTAGTGGAGGAGATGCAGCTTCTCATCACTACTTAGCGGATTCAGTACAGCTCCCACTGACAGGGACTTGAAACATATATTTATTCTGGGAGAATGGTTCTTAAACTATAGTCTGGGATACTTCTAGGTTCCATGGAGCTGTTCTTGTCAGCAGGTTCAGTACTTGTCAGTCTTCAAGCCGTGATAATAGTGGCTAGATATAGTCCAGTCTAGAACTCTCTCAAGGCACAAGGATACTGAATCAAATTGCAAAATTCCCTCCTGTGATTACAGCAGTGGAAGCTGGAGGTAACACATAATGCTAATAAATGGAAGCTCTATACTTAACAAAAGGAAATAAGTTAAAGAAAAATAGATACAAAGTGCTGGTGCAAAACTTCATCCACACACAGGAAAGCCAGTTTGACAACTGGATGCAAAACTACTTTTGTTCACCAGTGTACAGTGCATTATCTACAGTTTATCTATTGGAAATCAGCCATGCTTTGGAATGGAGACAGTAAGTATAACAAAGTTTTGTAAATCTAGCCCCTGCTTTCCCTGAATCTTCTGGGGTTATGGGAACAGAGCGTGGAAGAGGATATGGGTGTAGGTAAGTGCGTACATGGAGATTTTGCTCTTTGACTTAGATTCTCATTTCAGTTCTAATTTGGAACTTCTCCCAGTTCTTTGCAAGGACTGTCAAAATGACTGGAAGGAAAACCTTTAAAATAATAAACTAAATTAAAGAAGTAATAGGATGTTAACATTTGAAATGACAGCTGCAGTTTTCTTTTTAATCAAGGGCATTTTACAGTGATCTTCTGCTTCACAGTGCAAGGGAAATTGGTTTTGGGTAGACTCATCACATTCCTGGAAGCCTTGACTAATACTTAGCACTTTTTTTTACCTTCAAAGCACTATACAAAGCTAACATAAATCAGCTAATCCTTACAACATCCCTGTGAGGTGGGTCAGAATGATTTCAGTTTACAGATGGAGGATACTGAGACAGTGTTTTTAGGTAACTGCTGAAGGTCATAGATGGAATCGGTGTCAGAGTTGGGATTAGAACTCAAATTCCTGGCTCCTAGCTCTGTGCTTGAATCGCTAGATAACTTCTCAAATAGTACAATCAATTTGGGAGCTGAAGGGATTTCACACAGTGGTTGTGATTCTGGAAGACCTAGATCCAGAAATGTCAAATGGACATGTGCAAACTGTTGCTTTGATCAAGTCCATTTTAGTAGGGACTAAGGAACTTTTTTCAAACCAAAAGCAGTTACTCTGGAATTATTAGATAATAGGCATAGGAATGATGTGATAAAATCAGAATCCAACCTTCCTTCTGACCTAGTATTTCTCGCCCTCCTTCCTTGATAAACCTTGTTTCTTGGGTATTCATCTGACAAATGTACTCTCACACTTCCTTGGGCTGAGAAGGCTATTTGTTAGGATCTCAGGCTGTGACTCCAGCTTTTCCTTTAAATTACAGGCTCGCTTCCTAGGCAGATGTCGTCTTTAATGAATCCCCCAGAATGTATTAAAAATAAGAGGCTTCAGAGCTGAGTGCCCGGCTAATAGCCGCCATTCTCCAGCTGCCTAGTTCTGAAGGCAGAGCAAAAGTAAGGTGGCAATGCCACAACCCACCCCAAATAACTTGTGACCCCCCCCCCTCCCTTTTGGGTCAGGACCCCCAATTTGAGAAACACTGGTCTCTCCTGTGAAATCTATATTGTATAGGGTAAAAGCACACAAGACCAGATTTCACAGGGGAGGACCAGATTTCAAAGTCTGTGACGTGTTTTTCATGGCCATGAATTTGGTAGGGCCCTACACAATAAAACATTCTCAACCCTGTCCCTCACAACCACCTGTACCTTAAAAGGGGATAGAAAGAGGTTAGCAGGATCCCCTTAAGACTTTTTAGGACAGGATGGGAGGGAGAGTCCCTCAAATAGCATTGATGCTCACTGAGCTGTGAGGAACAAGGGAGACGGGGATACCTGAGAAAATACAGCTTGTTTTCAGATTTCTTCTAAAATAAGGTAAAAATATGTGCTTACCTCACAGGGATTTTGTGAGGATTAAATAATTATTATAGGGCTTCCTCTGGGATTCAATAGTCCATAGTTCCACCATACATTGACTTTCCCTTTCAGGTAGGGAGTCTGGATTCAGCTCCCTCTTCAGCCTTTGAGCACTGGTCTGAGCATTGCCAAGAGGCAGTTGGTTTGTGTACATGCTTGGGAAGTGAGACAAGGCAGGAATTCTGTGTTTTGGAGTGATAGTAATGAATCCAGAGGTAAATTAGAAATCAACAGCTCTTACACAGATGAATTCATCCGTATAAGCTGCAGTGCTCTCTCAGCAGGAGAGACCACTGCTGTCTGGTTGTTACACCAAACAACCCTTTTTAGCAAGGATACTTTTGTTGCCTGCACAGAGTGCCCGAGGCAAGCAACAGCTGGGTTCGTTGCCCAGTATGCGTCGCGCCAATGACCACAACGGGGTGGAGAAGCAGAAAGATTTATTTGGAGCTCCAAATAGGGCACAGGGAGACTGAGTTGTCTCAAATCCTGCCGCAGCGCAGCAAATTCCAGTATACATTTTATACCTTTGCCTATTTCACTACACAAGCTTATGCAACCAATTACCTGTTGCCCCGTACAATACCATAGCCAATCAGCTAAAGCAGCCAGTTGTGTTTTTCCTCAGTAGCATTGCCCGAGCCTTGCCTTATTTGGTCCTATTTGTTACTGGTTTTTGCTAAAGATTTCTGCCTTATCTATCTGTTTCCCAGGCCGAAGCTGGCCTTGGCTTGTGAGCCGTGTGCAAACCTGTTTGTTTGTGTGCTAGCTTCCTCAGAGTTATGCAGGATCACAGAGGGTTCAAGGAGCAAAGGGGCCTAGTCTACCTGGGCCTAGAGCAGGAGGGCTTCCTCGACACTCGTGGTCTTCCACCCTCCTGAGTTACCTAGTGTAGTGCCCAGTGTCACCAACACTTTTATTATTACTACAGTAGTGGCCAAACTGCTAGATGCTATACAGACACATAGGGAGATTAGGTTTCCATGTTAGTCTGTATCAGCAAAAACAACGAGGAGTCCTTGTGGCACCTTAGACTAACAAATTTATTTGGGCATAAGCTTTTGTGGGCTAAAACCCACTTTATCAGATTCATGGAGTGGGGAAACACAGTAGGCAGGTATAAATGCACAGCACATGAAAAGATGGGAGTTACCTTTCCAAGTGGAGGGTCAGTGCTAACGAGCCAATTCAGTTAAGGTGGAAGTGACCTATTCTCAACAGTTGACAAGAAGGGGTGAAAACCAAGGAAGGGAAAATCACTTTTGTAGTGCTAATGAGGCCAATGCAATCAAGGGGGCCCATTTCAAACAGTACACAAGAAGGTGTGAGTCTCATCCAAGGGAAATTAGTTTTTTGTAGTGACCCAGCCACTCCCAGTCTTTAGTCAGGCCTAATCTGATGGTGTCCAGTTTGCAAATTAATTCCAGTTCTGCAGTTTCTCGTTGGTGTCTGTTTTTGAAGTTTTTTGATGAAGAATTTCCACTTTTATGTCTGTTGTTGAGTGTCCAGGGAGACTGAAGTGCTCTTATACTGGTTTTTGAATGTTATAATTCTTGATGTCTGATTTGTGTCCATTTAGTCTTTTGCATAGAGACTGTCCAGTTTGGCCAATGCACATGGCGGAGGGGCATTGCTGGCACATGATGAAATATATCACATTGGTAGATCTGCAGGTGAGCAAGCCTTCATCAGGGCCTGAATGAAGACTGGGGGTGGATGTGTCACTACAAAAACTAATTTCCCTCTGCTGATACTCACACCTTCTGGTCTGGTTCTCAGAATCATAGAAGATTAGGGTTGGAAGAGACCTCAGGAGGTCATCTAGTCCAACCCCCTGCTCAAAGCAGGACCGACCCCAACTAAATCGTCCCAGCCAGAGCTTTGTCAAGCTGGGCCTTAAAAACCTCTAAGGATGGAGATTCCACCACCTCCCTAGGTAACCCGTTCCAGTGTGTCACCATCCTCCTAGTGAAATAGTGTTTCCTAATATCCAACCTAGACCTCCCCCACTGCCACTTGAGACCATTGCTTCTTGTTCTGTCATCTGCCACCACTGAGAACAGCTGAGCTCCATTCTCTTTGGAACACCTCTTCAGGTAGTTGTAGGCTGCTATCAAATCCCCCCTCACTCTTCTCTTCTGCAGACTAAATAAGCCCTGTTCCCTGAGCTTCTCCTTGTAAGTCATGTGCCCCAGCCCCCTAATAATTTTCATTGCCCTCTGCTGGACTCTCTCCAATTTGTCCACATCCCTTCTGTAGCGGGGAACCAAAACAGGACACAGTACTCCAGGTGTGGCTTTACCAGTGCCGAATAGAGGGGAATCATCACTCAATCTGCTGGCAATGCTCCTACTTATACAGCCCAATATGTCATTGGCCGCCTTAGCACACTGCTGACTCATATCCAGCTTCTCATTCACTTGTAATCCCCAGGTCCTTTCTCTGCAGAAAAGGACCTGGGGATTATAGTAGTTGACTTCACTGGTACTCTGCCCAGGTACAGGGATCTGTATTAGTGGACCCTGGTGCAGAAATGCCTCCTGTTTCTTAGGAGGCACCACTCTTTTTTTTTTCTCCTTTCCTTTCCTTTACCCTTCCTGCTCAGTTGGTTGAATAGCTGTCCTGCCTTGCTGGATTGGGGAGTTTAGGTCTTTAGTTTCTGTCTCTAAGTTACAAGATAGAACAGGTGTGAGCCATTTGAATTACAGTAAAACCTTGGAGTTACAAACACTCTGGGAATGGAGATTGTTCGTGATTCTGAAACATTCGTAGCTCTGAACAAAACAATATGGTTCTTTCAAAAGTTTACAGCTGAACATTGCGTTACTACAGCTTTGAAACTATACCAGGCAGAAGAAAAATGCTGCCTTTAGCTATCTTAATTTAAATGAAACCAGCACAGAAACAGTTTCTTTACCTTGTCAAATCTTTTTTAACTTTTTGTCTTTATTTTTTTTAGTAGTTTATGTTTAACACAGTACTGTATTTACATTTTTTGTGTGTGTTTCTGCTGCTATGTGACTGCATGCTTCTGGTTCCAAATGAGGAGTGGTTAACCAGTCACTTCATAACTCTGATATTCATAACTCTGAGGATGTACTGTAACCAGAAAAGGAATTTCCAAATTTGTCTGTTCCACTATTAATGCAATATATAAGGACAGAGGGGGAAACATTTTCAAAAGTGCCTAATTCCTATTAAAACTTAATAGGAATTAGGTGCTTTAAACATTCTGGATCAAATTTTCTAGAAACAGGAAATAGGTGTGATGGGTAGTCACCTATTGGAATCTAAGGGACAGCACAGACCTAATTTCAATAATGAAAACGTAAAGAAAAGCTTTTGATATTTTCTGTTAAAAGTTTTGTGCCAACAATAAAGTCTGCAGTAAAGGGAGGTAAGTTAGAATGTAATTGTACATAGTCTTGAATGGGACATCATGTGGAAAACTTATCCTGATGAAGTACCTCCCTTAATGTAGAGAAGAGGCCATTTAAAAAAACCCTACAAAGACTGAAAAATGAAATAAGTACCCCACTGAACGAAGTGCAAGAATAAAATTATTCACTGCATTTAAATCTTATTCTTTTAATCTTTATTTGGCAACTTCTAAGTCAAGACTGGAGCTCTGTATTTCACACCTATTTAACATCTGGTTAAACACCACTTAATCCTTTGGCATTGGCCAAATATGTTCCAAATAAGCAGAATATTTACTAATAGTATGCCACTTAACAGTAGGCATTTTCTATACACTTTTATTAGCCTAAATACTTATAGAAGAATCACATTTTTAATTTTCTTTTAAAAATAGAACATTAAAAATGTATTATATATTTAGAGCTATATATTTTGCATAATATAGCCCCAGTTCTGCATTTCTTTCAGAGCTTTGCTGGAGCTCAGGAACTCCATCTTGCAGGTGCGTTTTCCATCTGTGTAGCTGCTTCCTGCAAGGAAGTCTTGGGTACCTAGAGAATTCCTTAGCCCTCTGGCCCTATTTCTACAAAGACATACACATGCTTAACTTAAGGCATTGTGAATGGCCTCACAGTGGGTCTACTGTCTAAAGTTAAGCATGTGTGTAAAACAAATACTTTAGAAGACCATTAAAGTAGCAAAGTCAAGCATTCAAAGTTAAGAAATACCTGAATTAAGGTTGCCTATGCAATCTTAATTTGGCATCTTGTTTTTATGATAGTCTTTAATTACATGAACACATTTTTTTTTCCCCATAGGACTGTACCTCATTCAGCACATACGATGGGCGTTGCTCTGAGGATGAATCAGAGTATATAGTGCAAGAAGCTGCTGTGTGAGGTACTCCTATCTCATTAGTTGCCCCGTCTCCCCAGCCCTCCCCATTCCTCACCTATCTTCATTCTAAGTCATAAGAATGGCCATACTGGGTCAGACCAAAGGTCCATCCAGCCCAGTAGCCTGTCTACTGACAGTGGCCAATGCTAGGTGCCCCAGAGGATACCTGGTAATGATCAAGTGATCTCTCTCTCCTGCCATTCATCTCCATGCTCTGACAAACAGAGGCTAGGGACACCATTCCTTACCCATCCTAGCTAATAACCTACTAATGGACTTAACCTCCATGAATTTATCCAGTTCTCTTTTAAACCCGGTTATAGTCCTAGCCTTCACAACCTCCTCAGGCAAGGAGTTCCACAGGTTGACTGTGTGCTGTGTGAAGAAGAACTTCCTTTTATTTGTGTTAAACCTGCTGCCCATTAATTTCATTTGGTGGCCCCGAGTTCTTATATTATGGGAACAAGTAAATAACTTTTCCTTATTCACTTTCTCCACACCACTCATGATTTTATATACCTCTATCATATCCCCCCTTAGTCTCCTCTTTTCCAAGCTGAAAAGTCCTGGCCTCTTTAATCTATCCTCATATGGGACCCATTCCAAACCCCTAATCATTTTAGTTACCCTTCTCTGAACCTTTTCTAATGCCAGTATATCTTTTTTGAGATGAGGAGACCACATCTGTACGTAGTATTCAAGATGTGGGCATATCATGGATTTATATAAGGGCAATAAAATATTCTCAGTCTTACTCTCTATCCCTTTTGTAATGATTCCTAACATCCTGTTTGCTTTTTTGACTGCCGCTGCACACTGCATGGACATCTTCAGAGAACTATCCACAATTAGCTACTGATTAGTTGTAGCTAAATTAGCCCCCATCATATTGTATGTATAGTTGGGGTTATTTTTTCCAATGTGCATTACTTTACATTTATCCACATTAAATTTCATTTGCCATTTTGTTGCCCAATCACTTAGTTTTGTGAGATCTTTTTGAAGTTCTTCAGTCTGTTTTGGTCTTAACTATCTTAAGCAGTTTAGTATCATCTGCAAACTTTGCCACCTCCCTGTGTATCCCTTTCTCCAGATCATTTATGAATAAGTTGAATAGGATTGGTCCTAGGACTGACCCTTGGGGAACACCACTAATTACCCCTCTCCATTCTGAAAATTTACCATTTATTCCACCTCTTTGTTCCCTGTCTTTTTAAGCAGTTCTCAATCCATGAAAGGATCTTCCCTCTTGCGTAAATTAAGTTGTCATGGGATAAGAGCCTTTGGTGAGGGACCTTGTCAAAGGCTTTCTGAAAATCTAAGTACACTGTGTCCACTGGATTCCCCCTTGTCCACATGTTTGTTGACCCCTTCAGAGAACACTAATAGATTAGTAAGACATGATTTCCCTTTACAGAAACCATGTTGACTTTTGCCCAACAATTTGTGTTCTTCTAGGTGTCTGACAATTTTATTCTTTAGTATTGTTTCAACTAATTTGCCCGGTACTGATGTTAAACATCAGGCAGCTTCTTCCTTCTTTGGGTTCCCAGCAGGGGGATCTTGAAAGGACAAAAGACTCAATCACCTTGGTCTCTGATCCTGATGCCACTCTGGTCTGGAGCAGCAATTGCAGGGCAAGTCTTGCTCAGTCCTTGCAGCCCCAGGACAGAGTATGCTCAGTTGCTTTGGGGAGGGCACATGTGAAGTCTGGTCATATGAAGCATGCTCAGTACAGATGGACTCGTCACAGAATTTATCAGCCAAACTCTAACAAGTTTCTACTTATGTACAAACTGAAATTTTTCAGAGGCTCATAACTTGACCAAACTTGGGCAGCTTTTGACAGCAATGGCAAAAAGGACATTCCTGACATCAGTGCAACCTCCTGAAAAACTTCAAGTCACCATTCCAAGAGATGGAGGATCTAGAGCGTCTAATAATAATCTTATAAGCAATTTGTTAACAGGTAAAACCATGCATTTCCCCCACCCCTCAATCTTGTTCTCGTAAATGGCTGAACCATTTTTTTATGGACACTTAAAAAGAAAAATTCAGACGGAGCCTGACACCCATCATGGAAAATTTCATCCCAGATAATTAAAGTTTCGCAAAGTTAAAAGCAACTGAAAACAGTCTTATAATGGGAACTGCCTGGCATCCTTAACTATAGGTGTTGATACCTGCACAACCAATAATGTATTTTCTGTTAGCTGAGTATTAAATACCTTATTTGTAACATCAGGCTTATTATAGATGAAGTGACTACTTTTGTTAATCATTAATGCCAGAAAAGTGATGTTTTTGAATGTTTGAATAAATCAAGTTTAGGGACTCCTCCCCCCCCCCGCCTTGAATGTAAGGATGAGGTGAAATGGCACTTCCCATTTTATAACTATTTTTTGCACAATTATTTTAACAGCCCTGCAGCTGTGGTGTGAAAGTTGAACTTTGGTATGGAAATAGTATTTATCTAGGATATTGGCATGATCTTGTTCAAGAGGAAATTTGTTTTGATTGGAGCAAATACGAGCATTTGTGAATTGCTTTCTCAGCATGCACAGAAGTTTTTTCCTTCCTCAAGTGCACCTGGTACTCTGTTGCCACTACAACTGGGTTATTGCCTCCTCGTCTTCTAAGAACAGAGGCTTTTTTAAAATTCCTCTTTCTCTGTTATCACAATGTACTGCCAGTAGGTGGAGATGTTCCGAGAATGAACTGCCTCTAACTCCCCAGCCAACTGCTTCAGCTGAGAAAACAAATGATAAATTCTGATTAATAAACATTACAAAAGATTAGCCACCTCCAGGCAGTATACTTTATTTTCTCCTCCTCATTCACTTATTGTGCAAAAAACGGAAAAAATGACTTGTTGAGATCTCTTGCTTTGCCATAACTCTGCTACACAACCACCTTTCCCACCTTCAACAGCTTCACGAGAGTTCTGCTGCAACAGGCTGGCAACTGCAGGGAAAGGGCTGGCTGAGCCAGACGGCTTTTGTAGCTAGCAGCTACTGAGGTAGCCAGGGATGGAGTTAAGGCTATTGAATCTGTCAAAGACGGTAATCTTCTTGTGATGTCTAGTCATATAGATCCAGAATATGGAACTTATTTTTCTTAAAGAAAAGAAAAGCAAACCTAGGAAATTTCACGCAAAAAATATATCCACAGAATGTTAAAGTTGCCCAGTAAAGCACACACATGTCACAAAATGCCAAACTGAGACTGCATATACAACTTGTTACTGCTGTTTCTTCTGATTAGCTGAGATATGTTGTAGTGGTGAAAGGCTTTCTCCTGAAGGTCACAGAAAAGAGTATCTGCAGGACTGGATCCCAGCGCCTAGTAAAGTTATAAGTGAAATACAATAAAACTGGCTGAGAATATGGATAAGGGCTGGAATAAATGCTTACTTAATAAATGCTTAATTAATTCCACAAATCTTAGCACAGACCAATCTAGAGTGAACAATCTTTCAGTATTTCAATCAAATGCCTTCATCTCCATATTACCTTTTTACTAAAATTGAGTTAAAGTGTTGTTGAGGAGGAAGGAACTATTGTGTGAATGAATTCTTAGCATTCCTTATCTTTTAGCACTGCTCTCTCTTCAGCTTGCCCCATAGCATCTGAAAAGTGCCCAGCCTTGCCAAAGAATGTAAGGGATAGATAAAAGTAGATGAGAGAGCATAAAGCATATCACACAGATAACAGGGAGTGAGTGATGGGATCAGCCATGCTTGGCCTGTATCCAGTATAAAGGCATATTCAGTTAATTGAAAAACCCTGCTGTTGCTTGTGAAAACAAAACAAGAAGCTCTTTAATTCATAATCCTTTGAAAAGTGCTGTAAAAGGAACAGTGCTTTTCAGTATTGGTATTGTTTGAGGGTTTTGTTTTTAAAGCATATGATTAAAAGTATTGTGAGACCCTCAGGGCAATTTAACATCTGTGCAAAACTTCAATCATTCATGCCCATGGCCAACACCTTATAAAGGGAAGCCTATTTTCAGCTGTGTGGCCTAACATGGGCACAGTCATACAGCTGTGGAGTGTTCTTTACTGGCCCTGCTTTTGAAGGCATTAAAAGACAGAGAAAAATAACTCCCATGAGCCTCTCAAGCTTCTGAACAAACAAGCCACACCCTTTGGCCCCCATCTCAAAAAATCCTCACATTGTCCTCACTTGCAATCCATTATTTAGTAGGGCTCATATGTGCAAGACTGATGTGACTCTTATGATGGGTTATGCTGATGAGCCTTAAATAATGGATTACAAATGGGACATTTTAAAGGTTTTTTTTTTTTTTTTTGGTCAGTGGTTGATGTAAAAGTCAGGGGTTTCCTTTTTGCAAATGTGCTAGAAGGCAAAATCATGCAAAACCATGCAAAAGCATTCCCTTTACTAGTTTCTTTTAAACCGTCTACCTTCCCTGCCTCTCCACTGATGTCTGTAGTTTCAAGGAGCCCAATGGGATTATTAGATTTTCCCAGTTGATGAGTAAATGTCAATTGTAACTGGGGTTATGCACTCAGTCTTTGTTGAAGACTTCTGTTCAGAGCTTTCTGATGATCCGTTTATTTGGATAAGACAAAAAACCAACCCCAGATCCTGACCATTTAATATGAGCCATTGGCATTTTTGGCAAGAGTAATTGTTAGCCTATGTGTCCTAGAAAAATTCCAGCTGGTGTAATTGAATTCTGTCTACCTGAATGTTCCCTGCACAGTACTTGGAGAAATTATTTTTTGCTTCCCCCTCTTAAAAAAATGTGCAGTGTTGCTGGTTAAAATAGCTGTGATATGTGGTATTATATAAATATAATTTCATAGTTTTGCATAGTGCTGTATGAATACATAAGAAGGCAGGATCCCTGCCTACGTGAGGCTTGGAATCTACTTTTAATTTACATAGCTAAAATACAGATGACCGAGCATGGCAAAGGTAGGAGCAGTTAGCAGTTTGGGGCACTTGGCTGAATTGGTACTTTTCCTCTGCAGGCTGCTATTTTGTGCTTCTGAATCTGAGTTTTAATTTAAAAAGAAACCAAAACTCCCCTGTGCTCATGGTTGCAAACGAACCTTAGAAATGTGAACTGATGCAGTGATATGTTCCTGAATCTGCAGATAGCTTAAAGCAATGGCTCTGGTTAAGTATAACTATGACAATTTGTATGTGAACATTAAATATTTCATGGCTGATCAAAGCACACAAGAAAAGAGGGATCATATTATGATCTACTGTGAGTGGAATCTCATTTTGGAATTTCAAATAGGTGGAGCTTTGAAAAATATTTGCTACACTTCCCGCCCTGGTTCTTGCCCTGGCCATTCATGACAGAACAGTGTGTTTGTTAATTAAATAAATAAATAAAATTAAATAGGGGAGGGGGCATGAAGTGGAGAGTTGAAGAAGCAGCTCAGGACAGACTGTATTTCACTAGAGAGGTGGCTGCTTTTTCATGATGGGTAAGTGAATTCTGTAAATACAGATTTACAGTTTGTAAAAGCCTTTAGGAGTCTTCCAAATAAAAAGTGCTATATAAATAGAAGCAGGGACTGTGGACTGACATTTAAAGAGGGACCATAGATCTGCTCCCCCAAACCTTCCTCTTTCCCTTTCAGGCACTCCCATCTGCAGCCTGACCCCCTGGCCCAGAAGCCCCTAAACTCACCACCTGCAAATCTGGGTGAATGGTATTTCAGCCTGGTCCATGGGATCACAGCACCACTCAGGTTGGACCATGGGTGGTTGGCTCCCCTGGCTCCGTGGCCCATGAGCAAGGTATTTAAGATAAAAATATAATTCAGAACAAACAATGCAGATGGATGGATCATCCATAGTTCTAATTTTACTATATGGTGCACAGGAAACTCCCATTTCAAGTAAATACCAAAGACGATCTTGTACAATTAAGAGTAAAAATGATATTATATAGAACGAATCTTTAATTTCAATTAATTTGCATGGCTATTCTGTCTGTAGCTGTCTTTCTTCCAAGATGCCTAAACTCCTACTTTATAGCATTATTAATTTGTGTGTGGAATGGGCACCAATCAAGAAGCAGAATATTGAATTAATGGAAAATCCCAGCAGGTTCACAGATCACGCAATGCATTAACTATTCTTTATAATGGTTAACCTCTGAACTTTGCTGCTTACTATTCTTCTTATACTCATTAACTCTTAGAAAGAATAACTGAGAGACAAGGTGGGTGAGATATCTTTTATCACCCACCTTGTCTCTAATATCCTGGGACCGACATGGCTACAACAACACTGCATACAACAATAAAAGAATAACTGCACAGATACACACATTACGGTTATGGTGCTTGATCAACCACAATTCCTTAGACTCCTGTATCACAGTTTCATGCACCTCTCCACCTCTGATGTGCTCTGGTCTCTTTGAGTACACCGTCCTCAGGTTTTAGGCCTCCTGCCTGCACCTCTCCTGGGGTGTACTCATGTGATTCTCCACTTTTAGATTGGGTTCTGGGCTACACTACCCTATTTATTGACTGTACATACCCACCAGGTCTAATTGTGTTCAGTACCTGTGACTCTTCCCTATGGGAGCTTGTGACTAGTGGTTAATTCAGGTGATCAGATAGCTTTCTTAAACCAAAGTTTTATTTAATCTTAACTGTAGGAACAAAGCACACATAACAGAAAAAGGGTTTTCAAACAATAAAAGGACTATCTGCATTATTTAGATTGTAAGCTTTTTGGGGTGAGTCCTATTTTTTAATCTGTTTGCCCAGCGCCAAGCAAAATGGGGTCCTGGTTTGTGACTGGTTCTCCTAGGAGCTATTGTGATGATACTACTACTATCTATCTTTCTTTCTTAAGCCTTTGTGCCCTGTGAGGGGAGCCTAGGAAGGTCTAGATTCTTC
The DNA here is from genome assembly GCF_015237465.2 of Chelonia mydas. Classification (NCBI taxonomy): domain Eukaryota; kingdom Metazoa; phylum Chordata; order Testudines; family Cheloniidae; genus Chelonia; species Chelonia mydas. The sequence goes on along the minus strand of NC_057850.1, from coordinate 88,186,078 downwards.
AGATATTCAGGGGGGTAACTGTGGATGTTTGTTCCCCTAAACAGTTCCTGACTGCTGCCCTCAAACCTTGACAAAGAGAGTCCTCTTAGCTCTTTATTGCCCTTTCGAGCTGATGGTTCCCAGCACTGGCAAAACAAATGGTGTAACTTGGCTGGAGCCTGAGAAGTAGAATATTCACAGTTAATAGTGGAGACATTGCCTTGTGACAGCCCCCGTCAAAGTGTTGTTTGAAGCATGTCTTATCTCGAGTTATTGTTTTGCCTTCCTGCTAGTTTTTTTTTCCAACAGCCTGCTATTAAAGAATAACGCTCACCCCCATGGGCATTTACATTCTGGCATAGAGTGGCTTTCTTTGATAGAGCTTAAACCCCTTCACTAACAATATAAGCTAAATAAAAACAAAACAAACCCCACTCATACAGAAGTGTATTACCAGAGGGTAATACTGGTATAACTATATTGGTTTAGATTGACACCTAAGAATATACCAAAACCACTTTCTAAAAACTTTATTAGGCCAATAGCATGGTCCAGAGGAATGAGTATAGATATAAAATTCAGAACTTCCTGATTTTCAATTCTGTAACCTTTGGCTAATTAAAGCAGAGAAGTGAAGTAGCTTCCAGTCTTGTAACATGAGGGGTAATAATACTGTCTCAGATGTTTACCTTAGTGAATTAGTCAGACCTTTAAGTATAGCAGTAGACATGATTCTGCTATTTCTTTCTTTAAAATTTGTGTTGGCAGCATTCAAATGGAAAGTACTCTTGGGACAACTGGGACAGCAGTAGTTTGTTAAATGAGCACTTGACTGGGCATCAATAGGCCTGGATTTATTCCTGGCTCTATCACTGATTTACTATGTGAACTTGTGTAAGTCACTTAGGTCCAGATCCTCAGAGGTGTTCATGCACCTAACTCCCATTGAAATAAATAGGAGTTAGGCACCCAAATAACTTTAAGAACATGGGCCTTACAACTTTGTGTTTATCAGCTAGTTCATGTGTAAAATGGAAGTAAGTAACCGGGCTAAAGGGCTTTGACTTCTATAGTGTGAAATCTCCATTCTTTGAACAACAGCATGTTTAATAGGATGAATTTGCATTTAACCCCAGCACCCCCTGGTTGTTAGACCATTGGCCTGGGAGTCAGGAGCTTAGAAATCTAGTCCCAGCTCTGCCACTGACCTCTGAGCAAGTCGCTTCATCTTTCTACATCTGTTTCACCTCTCACTGTTTGTCTCTTTAGAGAATAAATTATTTTGGATGGGGACTTTCTCTTACTATGTGTATGTACAATGCCTAGTAAAATAGACTCTCAGTCTTGGCTGTGCCCTCTAAACTCTACTGCAGTACAGATAATAGACATATTAGCAACTTTATTTACTGTTAGGTGAGAGATTTGAAGGAGATGAACAGTCTAGAGCCCAGGGTGAAACACCACGCAGATTTAGTGGGATAGCCCATGGTGTAAATAACACAGAATTTAGCTCAGGAAATTTTGTGCATGTGTTAGTAGAATTTTAACTTTCTTGTTTTCCACTATTGAGTGACAGATGGAGTGAATTTATCCCTAGTCATTATTTTTGGCCTTCCAGTTCTTGCCTGATTATTTTATGTATTGGTATTTTTAGTTTAGCTAAAATACATTTGTTTTAGCATGTAACTTCCTGACCAACCTAAGCTGTAGTAGGCACAAAATTGTGCTCATGTTGTGCTTGTTCTGTAAACAGGCTCCAGGAGTTTGAATTCTGCACCTTTCTTGAGCACTGCATCCATTAAAGGCAGTACATATTGAATAATTAAAGCCTGATGAGTCTTGTTACAAATGATACAATTTACATATTACCTCCTATTTTAGTGTTTACAGTATTGGATAAGAAGAGTTCATACTGTTCTGTCAGTGTCCAAGTTTAGAACAAATACACTAAGGAATCTTGCGGAGTCTTTTGTTAGGTTAACAAGTTTTTCTTGTAGTTCATGATTTATGTTTTGATTTGCATGATTCATGGGTCATGCTTGATATTTGTATTGATAAAATAAACATTCATTTCTCCTACATTACCATTATGTACTTAAATATTGAGAAGGTATAGAATGCTTTTCAAGTTTTTCTCAGTGGGCCATCAAATCGAAAGTCTGCTAATATAATGATTGTAGATGCCTCTAATGCAATTTAAAATGTCAAATGTAGTGTACAATTAAAGGAACTATCTTTAAATTTTGACCTTGCTAGACAAGATTGAAATTCGTAAACATTGACAGTCACCGTGATTATACCTGCATAATCATGAGGAGTATCGTTTTTCCAGATCATCCTTTCTAAACCAAAACTTTCATTTATAGTTTAAGTTTCAAATTCCTGTGCAGTATTTTTGATTGGGTTCCTATCTTATCAACTCTTAATTGCTCTCTTCAGAATGAGATGTACAAAAAACATTGTTGGTAATCCAGGTATGAGCCTGTGAGTGACTGGTTTGCCTCTGGTTGTAGATAAAATACAAATGAATTTCTAGTAGGTCCATATCAGTAAATCCTAAATATCAGTTTATCAGATATTGCCGAACAAGAGCCTAGGCTATGCTAGCAAAATGATGACTTCAAGCAACTGGAATAAACAATACTATATTAATGAGACAAAACAACCATGGCAAGCAGCTTCCCTAAAGGCCAAAGCAAATCCATAACCTCTAGCATCAATCCCTTCGGTTTGGTTGTTAACTGGAAACTTGTTTCTACTGTTCTGGATCTTTGGAATTCCCAACTGATGTACAAGACACATCTGCTTCAGGGTTTTTCTATGGCAGAATTACCCCACATTGCTTCAGTTCCACCTGACTGGCTATTGACACACCTGTGATTTAATTAGCTATAGCTAGTCTGTCACAGTGGCAGCCCACAATCAGGAAGTAGCTGACAGATTTGAGAGCCCTCTTATTTTCATCTGATCTATTCAGATAAGCCTCTTGTTTCTTCTACAGCTCAGTAAAGATCAAACTAAACTCAGGGTTGTTCTACACTAGAAAATTAGATCAATCCAGCTACATCGCTCAGGACTGTGAAAAATCCACACCCCTGATTTGATATCGTTAAACTGACCTAAATCCCCATGTAGACAGTGCAAGGTCGATGGAAAAATTCTTTCAGAGAGTTGGATTTACTCCTGCAAACCCCTCCCATTGCTATAGCAAGTGTCTACACTGAAGCGCTATGCTGGCAAATGTTTTAAACGTAGACAGCCTTAGACTCTGTCCTTTCTTTGAGTGATGCTAATTTCTTATCTCACTTGTTGAGGTGCAGCCACACTGAACTACTTAATAAACCCCTTTAAATAGGGAAATAAGTGTTTCCTTTCTGGTCTCGGAAGGATTGGAATAAACTGTAGTGATTTGGAAGAAAAAAGGAGATGGTTTATCATGGTTTGATGTTTCGTATGCCATCCACATCTCATTAATTCTCTTTATATCACTTCTCTTATAGTATGTGTGAGTGTATCAGTGCAAAGAAAGAAAGAATTAAAATGGAAATGTCCCCTGGGCCTTGAAGAGGGGAAGGAATGGCAATTCCACCCTCCCCTTAAGTAGCCTTTCTCTCAGGAATGTCAGCTTTCAAAAAACTGCGTAGGGCAGGAGGAAGATAAGTAACCCCAAACCCCTGCTGTGCAGTTCCCTGAAAGCCCACCTTCCTAGACCCTAGATTAAAAAAGAGAGTTTCTTAAACAGACCACCCTGTTACACCAGCTCTCTTCAGAATATTATACTCTGTGGGGTTTCCTAAATCCATCTGCATCATTAGAACAGTCTCCAGGATAAACAATGAGGTAACCTTACTAATGTTATAGTTCCTCTCTTTCAAGTCCCTTATTTAAAACACACTACTTCAAGGAGGCCTGTAAACCCCAGTCCATTCACCCTCCCCCATCTCCCAGCTGAGGTACTAGCTAATTTTATTTACTGAATAAGACACTGATCCAAAGCCCACTGAAGTCAGTGCAAAGGCTCCCTTTGATTCCAGTTGGCTTTGGGTCCCAAGTGCATTTGAAAAAAATCCTCCAAATTATGGAACTACATGACACATGCTTAGCTTCTTTGAGTACATCACTTTTCATTACCCCTCTTCTTCACACTTTCTATTTTGATTGACAAAATTCTTGTCCTGTAGAGCTTTCAATCTGTCTGTAAAGTACCTAGTACTTTATGCTGGGTATGCTGGGTCCCATCCAAATAATACAGTTTGCTGCAACTCTAGTTGTACTTGGAGATGGTGTTTGGAGGAGGCATTTTGGTTCCAGATTCTCTTTAGTTGTGTCAATTCCAAATACTTATTTCCCATCTCAAAGAACACATGAGAATGATGGCTAAACGGCACTGCTCCACTTTGTAAAGCCTGTCTTGCCCTTTGTAGCCCTTTCCATTTTCCTTCTTATCCCTTTTCAGAGAGGAAAGGAGTGGTAGATTTCTCACTCTTCCTAAATTGCCATTTTTGTTCACAGCAGCAGGGGTTTAAAAAATGCATTTCTCCTAATTAAAGGTGGGGATATGGCCAGATTTCTTGTTATATATACATGATCTTGTGATAAATGAAGGGGCGAGGAGTAGCTCCCTTTTATGGAGTTAGCCAGCCAGTTATCTATAAAATCCCTCTTAGTAGCTGTTCTCTACTTTGCTTTAGCTGTAAAGGGTTAAAAGTCTCACTGCGATGCATAGGTAAAAGGAATTGAGAGGGCACCTGGCCAAAAGAGCCAATGGGAAGGCTAGAACTTTTTAAAATTGAAACAAGACTCCCCTTTTGTCTCTGTCTAGTTCTTGGGGAGAAGCAGACGGGGAGCAGCGATGCTGTGAGAAGCTTTAAGCCAGGTATGAAAAATCACCAGTATCATACCTAGAAACTACTCCTTTAAAACCCCAGATATGTAAGTAGATTAGGAAATGTCTAGATAGATGCGACTAGGTTTATCCCTTTTATTTTTTTTTTTATGGTTTGTGGCTTCCTCTGTGCTAACCCCAAGTGCTTTTGTTTTGCTTGTAACCTTTAAGCTGGACCTCAAAAGAGCTATTTTTAATGCTCTTTTAAAATCTAGCAATAGCCTGAGTTTTCAGATGTATTTTCTTTTTAAATAAAATTTACCTTTTTTAAGAACAGGATTGGAGTTCTGTGTCTTAAGAGGTTTGTGCACATGTTTTTTTTATTAGCTGGTTGCAACAGCTGATTTTCTTTGTTTTTTCTTTCTCAGCTCTTCCCCGGAGGGGGGCAGGGCAGTGAAAGGGCTTGAGGGTACCCCACAGGAAGGAATTCCCAAGTGTGCCTTCCTGGGTTCTCAAAGGGGTTTTGCACTTGGGTGGTGGCAGCATCTACCCATCCAAGGACAAAGAAAAGCTGTAACCTTGGGAGTTTAATACAAGCCTGGAGTGGCAAGTATTAATTTTTAGAGTCCTTGTGGGCCCTACCTTCTGCACTTGAAGTGCCAGAGTGGGGAATCAGCCTTAACTGATCTTTTCAAACAACAACGGGCTGAAAGACCATACTCAAAGCAGTTATCAGTGGTTCACTGTCAAACTGGAAGGACGTATTTAGTGGGGTCCCACAGAGGTTTGTCCCGGGTCTGGTACTAGTCAATATTTTCATTTAATGACTTGGATAATGGAATGGGAAGTGCCCTTATAAAAGAGAGTCCGGGGAGAGCAACAAAAATGATAAAATTAGAAAACATGACCTATGAGGAAAGGTTAAGACAACACTGAGGTCTAGCCTTCAGAAAAGAAGACTGAGGAAAGACTGGATAAGTCTTCAAATATATGTTGAGGGCTGACATAAAGGGGATAGTGCTCAGTTGTTCTCCATTTCTTCTGAAGGTAGGACACGAAATAATCTGCAGGAAGAGGCTTAGGTTAGATGCTAGGAATAGCTTTCAAACTAGAAGGATAGTTGCCTACTAGAATAGATTGCAAAACGAGTGCAGGAAAAGTTTAGGCTCAACAAGAATATAAGGTTGTCAAGGTTCCTTCCCCACTCTGAACTCTAGGGTACAGATGTGGGGACCTGCATGAAAACCTCCTAAGCTTACTTTTACCAGCTTAGGTTAAAACTTCCCCAAGGTCCAAACTATTTTACCCTTTGCCCTTGGACTTCCACTGCCACCAAACGTCTGACCAGGTTTATTTTATTAGGAAAGAGCCCGTTTGGAAATGTCTTTTCCCCCAAAATCCTCCCAACCCTTGCACCCCACTTCCTGGGGAAGGTTTAGTAAAAATCCTCACCAGTTTGCATAGTGACCACAGACCGAAACCCTTGGATCTTAAGAACAATGAAAAAAGCATTCAGTTCTTAAAAGAAGAATTTTAATAGAAGAAACAGTAAAAAAGAATCACCTCTGTAAAATCAGGATGGTAAACACCTTACAGGGTAATTAGATTCAAAACATAGAGAATCCCTCTAGGCTAAACCTTAAGTTACAAAAAGACGCAAAGACAGGAATATCCATTCTATTCAGCACAGCTTATTTTCTCAGCCATTTAAAGAAATCATAATCTAACGCATATCTAGCTAGATTACTTACTAAATTCTAAGACTCCATTCCTGTTCTGTCCCCGCAAAAGCATCACACAGACAGACTCTTTGTTTCTCCCTCCCTCCAGCTTTTGAAAGTATCTTGTCTCCTCATTGGTCATTTTGGTCAGGTGCCAGAGAGGTTATCCTAGCTTCTTAACCCTTTACAGGTGAAAGGGTTTTTCCTCTGGCCAGGAGGGATTTAAAGGTGTTTACCCTTCCCTTTATATTAATGACAAAGGTTCTTACTTCAGCAAATGAGGAAATGAAACAGGCTACCAAAGCAGGTGGCTGAAGGCATTATTACTGCAGTTTGTCAAGAACATGTTAGAAAACTCATGAGAGGGAATGATTTTATGGAGCAGTCCTGCAAAATGCAGCAGGTCAGAAAGAATCACCCAAGTAATGTTTGATGCCCTTTTTATTTACTTGTGCCTGGGCCAAATTCTGATCCTATTGAAGTCAATGACAAAACTCCCACTGAGTTCTGTAAAACCAGGATTTGGCTCCGCGAATGTGGCCTGGCCCAGCTGTGGAAATATCAAAATACCATCAGAGTTTATTCTCTGTGAGTCAGTGGCCCTGTGCCAGTGACCTATTAACCTAGGGGCCAGATGGACCATGGTCTGGGGCAATGTAGCAGTTCAGTCCACAATGCAGGCCTTGATTTATGGCTGTTCATAGTATCATACTTGGATTTGTTACAAGGTTCAACTGTTTTGACTCAGGGATCATATTTTAACTAATGATTTTAGAAAATCGTTTTCAACTCTCTGAAATAAATTATCTTAATAAAATGTACGCTTAAGTCATAGGTATAGTGTTGATTATTAAAGACAAATGCCCTTAGTAGAAATCCAGAGTAGGTGAAAGCATCAGAGTGCACAAGGCCAGTTAGTGACATCTGTTAGATGTCCGCTTTTAATATATTCTGAAATAATTGAATCTGTTCCTTCAGAAAACAAAAGTCATCTTCTAATAATATGTTAGTTTTAAAACACAATTGTGTTTCCCCCAGCAGCTGAAATCCAGCCTTGTAGATACATTGTAGATACATTTGGTGGTCTGGGCAACTGAGAGAGCAAATGGAAGTGAATTACAGACAGATGTCCAGTAACTCCTGTAGATATCAGTTAATAAATTAGTAATAGGAAAAATTTCTGAGGGGAGTAGTTTCATTCACACGGGACAAATGTCTAGGTCACAAACTGGAACAACATTAAAATAACTTGTTTTGTCCTGGATTTAATGAAAATAAGAACCGATCACAACAACCCAGGCCATGATAGATACACAGAGATAGAAAAATGCTGATCTCCAAGCGTATGGCAATTAGAAGTGAAGAACAATTCATATCCTTCTTAATAAGTGTGTTCTAAGAGTAATTGGACAGCCCATTTATCACCATGTCAGTACTCTTGTGACACGAGAGTTAGTATTTTGTTGCTGGTTCTGTTGTTGACTTAATTTTTCAGAGAATTTGACAATGAAAAATTGTTCCAGGGTGAAACATTGCATCAGAAAGTTCTAATCTTGCTTCCACTGAAGTCAACAGCAAAACTCGCATTGTCTTCAGGACTGGAACCAAAGTTTGTCAGTGTGGGGGAGTAAATTCTCACCTAGCAGAAAGTCAGATTGATGATCTTTTAAAGTTATCTTTATCTAGGTACCTGCATTTGTATGTGATCTATTATAGCTATAAACTAGTTTGAAAATAACAAAAGGGGTGAATAAGTGTTGTGAGATTCACATCTGAGAACAACAATCACAGCCTCCTGACCATCTGTAGTTCTGCGTAGGTTCTTATCACCATAGTATTGGAGCACCTTCCAGTAGTGTATTAAGTGAGGTGACCAACATCTGTCACATGTGGTTCTTTGTCTTGTCTTCAGAGGAAGAATTGTATGTGCAGTGTAGTGTTCTGTTTTTGGTAGGGTTTTTTTGTTCTTTTTTTTATATGTACATGCTACTATGTGTTAACGAAGACAAGGTTGAAGAAGTGCGCCTTGTACTTAGAGTGGAAGGTGGTGAGGTTTGTGATGGCCCTTAGTTCCTAGGGGATGAATGGTACTACAGGCCACTGCTACTACATATGGCTTCAGCTAGATCCCCTCAAGGAAAGCTTAGGAGCTGGGAGCAGAGTCTGGCTCCAGTTTGGCGTGATGGAGCAAGAGGTGGGAATATATTAAATACAAGTATACTTGTCTTCACTACCACAGTGCAGAATGCTGAAGATGATTTCTCTTTTTAAAAGTCGAAGGATTAAAGGCTGAAAAGCACTGTGGTGTTTTACATGCCAGAGAGCAGAACTGAGAAATCCTCAGATATTACTGCTACTATTTGTATTACTGTAGTGCCTGGGAGCTCTAGTGAAGAACCAGAACTCCATTGTGCTAGGACAAAGACATGGGAGCCCTTTGTGCATTCATATGCAATCAGCTGGCAAAATGGTATAATTTGCTGCTAGTCCTTTTGCTCTAAGGCTAAAATTTTCAACCACAAGCTGTCTAAAGTTAGTTCGCTAAAACCATATTTAGTTATCTAAATAGTTGGTTTCTTCTGGAGCTGCAAGAGGTCAGCACCTATGTACCTCAGTCAAAGTGGCTGATTTTCATAAATATAGATCTTGATCAGGGATCGGCAACCTTTGGCCCGTGGCCCGCCAGGGTAAGCCCCTAGGTGGGCCGGGCCGGTTTGTTTACCTGCCGCGTCCACAGGTTCAGCTGATCGCAGCTCCCGCTGGCCATGGTTCGCTGCTCCAGGCCAATGGGGGCTGTGGGAAGAGGCAGCCAGCACATCCCTTGGCCCATGTCGCTTCCCGCAGCCCCCATTGGCCTGGGACAGCGAACCGCGGCCAGTGGGAGCCACGATTGGGCGAACCTGCGGACACGGCAGGTAAACAAACCATCCCGGCCATCCGGGGGGCTTACCCTGGAGGGCCGCGGGCCAAAGGTTGCCGATCCCTGATCTAGATGCTCTAGCTTTATGCATCCATGTTTGAAACGTTTGTCTCCTTCCTTCTTTTTGTTGACTTGTTTCCCTGTTATCCTCTGCCCATTGGTAAGGCCTTTGGTTCACCAGCAGTGCTGCTTAAGTTACCTCCTTCATGACAGAAAACTCACTGTTCTCTGACATCACTGCTCCTACTCATCCAACCTGACACTGAACACCCTGGAACTGAATAGTCCCCATACCTCACTTTGCCTATAAAGTATTTCCTCAAATACTCTTCATATTCTACTTCACCTTTGTACTTTCCTGGTTCCCTCAGTTTCTGCCCACTCACCTTGCGCTCACCAGGCCAGAGGCCATTTTCCTTTGTCCCACCACCTTCGCTATCCTTGTCATGTGTCCACACATGCTCCTGGTTCCAACATGTAGTACATGTCCTATAGCCATTTGATTCTACAAGGTTGCTTACCTCTCCACAAAGCTATTGGTCTTTTGTTGTGAAATGAAACATTGAGGCTGTCTATGGGACTTTCAGTGCTTTGGGAGATTGCTTACTGGGAACCGTTGTGAATGGGCAGCCAGCCAGAGCCTGTTAATTGAGACATGGCACTGGGGCATTTTTTTTGTATGAACTAATTTAAATGTAAAATCATCTTGGCAAAAGCCAGATTTTCTCACGTTATAAAAACAGTATTTTAAAAAAGACATTTATTCACTTTCCTCTTTTAAAAAAAATTTGTTGCTTTCTACCATCAAATCTCTTATTTCTCAGGGAAGCAGCTAAGAAGATATTGAGTGTAATTCATCTGGATCCATTGCTGTTTTAACTATTACCATTTCCAAATGTTGAACGCTCTGGTCACTTTAATGAGGGGACGTGTATAAAATTTTCACTTTTTTGTTCCTGGCTAAAATTATAAGAGGACTATCAATCCCTATGTCAAGAAATTATTTAAAAAAAAACATGCTGCAGTATTTTACAGTAGTGGAATAAAATATTTTATCATCCAATATAGTATGTAACATATTAATAATACAATATTCTACAGTAATCTGAGATAAAATGAGACCCAGCTGGGGCAATGATGTATTGACAGTATTTTAACAATGGGCTCCAACAACAATTTTTTTCACAAACCAACGGGGAAAATCTATATACCATAGGGGTGAATGCTGTAGAGAACATATGAGGGATTAGGGAAAATCAATTAATTTTCCCCCTACTTCATCTTAATCTTGACTAAGAGAGCCAGCTTCATTTGGTGCAAGCAAACATATTAAGTCACAATTTGCTAGAAATTATAAATCTTTATTCATATAAATATATGAGGTACATTTTTAGCATAGTACAGTGTTTGATTTTTGTATTTTAAAGAACGGATGGGGTGTCAGAGTTCTGATACTGAATTAGATGGACCATTGATCTGTTCTGGGATGACAATTCCTATGTTCTTATATACTCAAGTAGTCCAGTTTTTATAATAGTTCATTTCATGCTGGGATGGGGTGCATGAGCCCCACACTGGTGAACTGAGTGTTTAAAGAACAGCTCTGAGGCCAGAAGGCCCCACCTAGCCACACCAGCTGGACATGCCCACATTGGAGGCAGGCTCAGAAGGGAGCAGTTCAGTTCTGTCTGGGTGGGCAGAGCAGGGGAGCAGTTGAGCACTGCAGGCTTGTGCAGAGAATCCACTGGGGCTGCATGCGACTGAGACCAACCCCCATGGCAAAGCTGCCATGGGCCCTTCACTCCACGGAAGCTGTGAATGATGGACCGTTGCTGATAGAGGAAGACCACCTGAAGTGCAGTTGGCAAGAACTCCTGGGGGGAATCCAGAAACAGACCAGTGGCACCAATGGAGGAACCGAAGCCAGGGTAGGAAGTAGCCCAGGGAGCAGGTGTAAGGGTGCGTGCCCTGAGGCCATGTATTTGAGCTGTTTATTCACAGGGTCCTGGCCTGGAATGTGGTGGAGCCAGGAGGACCTGCATTCCCCTACCCCAGGCCCCTGACTCTCGCCACTGGATGACACAGCCAGGTTCGTTGTTCAATCCTCCCAATGCATGGATACGGCATGTAGAATTCACTTGGTCTTTCTGCAAAATCCCAGCTCCTGTGTGTTTTAAACATCCATTCCTAGTAATGATTCTGCAAGCTACGGGCCCACTATTTGGTTTATTATATATTAAATTAACTATTTACTGTTTATCTTAATTACTGTTGCTTTTTAAATTGAATTTACCACTTTAGTCACCAGCTTATTTGAAATTGGTTTGGTTTTGGTTTAACAAGTATAGATTTAAAAGGACACTGTCAACTCAAATTTGGCCCCAAATTTACATTTTATAAAAAGCTTGGTAAAAACCTAAGACTGACAAATATTTACATTATTAAAAAAAATAATTGTAGTAGAAGTAATTACTGGTAAACTTGCTTTGCCAATGCTGTCAACTCAACCTGGGAGCACTGGGAACCTGAAGTGAAACTGCACAGAAGTGTGTGGTTTCATTGTCCAAACTCTCAAAATGCAAAAAGTAAACAAGATAAGTAGTGAAAAATAAATAGTATTTTTAAAAACTTCAGGTGTAAAGTGAAGGTATTTCTGGTATAGGTAAGGACATTAGTTTTATTACATATATTAATTTTTGTGGGAGGTACCATATCTTCCTGAGTGCTTAAAACAATAGAGCTCCAATCCTGATTGGGTCTTTGGGTCCTTTCACATTATAAGTAGCAATTTAAACTATGATTTTTAAACTGGCAGTTGTCAATCAAGAAATTAAAGCTGGAAAAGTCTTGGTGGGTTATCATGTCCATTCTTCCATCAGTGCAGAGGTGTTTTCTAGTACTTTTGTCCATCTATTTTTTTTATTGTCTCAAGCAAGGAGACTTGTATTGCTTCCCTTGGGAGACTCTTCCACAGTCTAATAAATCCTATTACCATTCAGCCTTCCTTTCATCCCATTGCTCCTATACACGTAAATAATTCCTTTCTCAGTACAATGCCTGTCTTATTTCTAGTCATAAGAAGGGCACAGAGAGATGTTATTCTAGGTCTAACTGAACATCTCACTAATCCTTTTTTTTTTTTTTTTTTTCTTATTGTTTTGCCTTGAGATATCATGGACCAGAAAGACCACCTGAACATTGCTCACCTTTAGGGCACCCTCTTGGCCTGTCACCTACAAAGGCTTGATCTTTGGTGTTTTCCTAAAAGAGTTTTTTCTTCCTCCTACTCCCAGTACCTCTTGCTGTACCTGTTCTTGAACTTCTGACCAAAGTTACAATTCTCTCTGCTGTTTTCCAACACTTGTTTGGGATTTAGCCCCACAGTTCCCATTAATTGTAATGGTGAATGTCTGACTGTGAATACCACACAACTCTTTGGAAATGCAGGGGTTAGTATCAATAAAACTATCAGGAGGTGCCTCAAGCCAAAAATGGCATTATAAAAGTTTTTAAAATGTACCTAGTCCTTATTCACAATGCTGCGTTAACACTGAACAAACATTATTTTAAAATCAGTTTAGCAACTGGAAAAACTTAGCACTCGACAAACTGGCAAAGTGTTTGTTTCAGCATTCCTGTGCAAGTGCGACTCTGGCCTCTCCCTCCTCAGGCAGCATAAGGCCACATACCTATGCTCTGGGGCCTAGTCTCCCTCCTATGCGATCATGCTGACTGCAGACTCCTGTTAAGATTAATGGGAGTGAATCTGTTTAGTCAGTCAGAAGGTTCTAGTCTCTTCTGTATTTCCCTGGCTGTATTTTTTTCTTACCTCTTTCAAAGTAAGTTTCAGTCATCTGGATGCCAGTCAACTCACACTTTTAAAAACAAGTCAGCTTAAAAGTGCTGCCTCCCAGGAATGCAGTAGACACTTGCTGAAAATGACAAAGAAAAAAATAATTAAAACCATGTGCCAGAGCCTTGTGCATTAATTCATAGCAAATTCTAATCCTCAAGCAAATTTTGTATGAAAAAGAGACAGTTTTAAAGACACAGTGCTTAATTTGTGCCAGGGCTTGCCAGAGCTGAGTCTGGCACCTCTAGGCTTGGCAGTTCATAGCCCCGGCACCTCTGGGTTCCCAGCCACCGCTCTCTGGTTGCCCAGTTCTGAAGGTAGCACTGCTGCCAGCAACAGCAGTGCAGAAGTAAGGATGGCAATACCATACCATGCCACCCTGACTTCTGCGCTGCTAGTGGTGGTCATGCTCCCTCCAGAGCTGGGTGCCTGGCCAGCAGCCGCGCTCTCTGGCCATCCAGCTGGAGCCCTGGCACCTCTTTCATTACAAATTAAGCACTGCAGTTGTGGTATATTTTACTTGAACAAAATGTGAAACAGGCAAATATTTACAATAACTGTTTGGTTACAGATTTTTCTCTACAGAAGCATACCTTTCACAAGAATTATGTTCATGCAATAGCTGTAAAAACCAGGCAAGAGTAAAAACTAAATAAAATGCTTTTGTTTGACACTTATGACAATTCCTCAGACTTCACCTAGTTTGTTCTTTGACCACTAAAAGGAACGGTGATGTTCCTTGAGTATTTTGGCTAGCCTATCTAACTATGATTCACTATATTTACAGAATAAATATAATTGCTCTTTGTCATCCAGACTGAGATGTAGATAACATGAGTGTTAGTACATTGATCAAAAATTACAAAGCAATCCTCAAGAATTTGTAGCTAGTACTAGGTGTTATGAGCAAGCACTTGCATGGCATCTTTCATGTGAAAATAAATAATTACTGAATGATATGGAGTGAATGGTAGTTTATTTTGACAAAATGCATACCTACACCTCTTATGATGCTTCTAGGTCTCATATTTTGCTTGAATACCTTTTGAAATATTTTAGCAAGGAATAATCTATAACTACAAGATCTTACAAGAGAAGGAAATTAATAAGGAGCTAAAATGTAACAGCAAGAGTGGCAAGGTATTCTGACTGTCACTAAATATTACTGATGTAAATGGACTTCAGAGATTTTGAACTATTCTTGAATTGGTTCCTTCATGTTAAGGGTGGCTAAATTCCACAGTGTGGCTTTTAGTGATGTTGTCTGAACTTATGGCATTATGAGGATTCTGAATTGTCCACAATTCTAGGTATACCCCAGAGAGAAAGCCCCTGTCAAGGATGAGATATGAGAATAATACTGAGCACTGACCTGGCTCTTTGTGTTCACAGCTCCAATCTTTGGTTGAGAAACCCCACCCTAATAGCAGGTGTTGATCCTGCTGGGAAAGGGTTAGCCGGGTTCTGCTGACTCCTTGAGGCAGATGGCTACAGTCTGTGGAGAGAGGGGATCTAGGTAGTGGGTTGAGTACTTCCCTAGAAGTAGTGAAGCCTGAGGAGAAGGTCTAAACTGAACTTAATTATGTTACTAATTTCTGTGTTTAATCTCTGGGGATGGGGGACAGTTTGGACTCGACACAGTGTGTGGATTGTGTCAGAGAGCAGGATGGGAACATTTTACAGACTGGGCAAAGAGAAATATGTGACTTGCCCAACGCCACACAGTCAGTGACAGAGGTAGGGTTAGAATTCTGCAATTATTGACTCCCAACTCTTTGCTGGTTTCTCTAAACCATACTGCCTTTACACGTGCATGCTGAATTGAAGCCTAACGTAAAGAGAGACTAGACTCAGGGTACGTCTACACAGCAATTAAACAACTGTGGCTGGCCCAAGTCAGCTGGCTCGGGTTCATGGGGCTTGGGCTGCGGGTCTGTAAAATTGCTGTGTAGACCATTAGGCTCAGGCTGGAGCCCAAGCTCTGGTATCCTATGAGGGGGGAAGGTACGTGAGCCTGGGCTCCAGCCTGAGCCCGAATGTCTACACAGAAATTTAACAGACTCATGTGCCCGAGTCATCTTTCTTGTGCCAGCCATGGGTTTTTAACTGCTGTGTAGACATACCCTAAAACATGATAGTAGAGCTTATACTCTTGTATCACTGATATAGAATCAGGGTTTGTCTACATGGCACGGCAAAGCGCTCCGGAGACGTGAGATTTGTAGAGCATTCTAACGTGTTGCACTCTAATTACCCCATGTAGACTCTGCTGGGGTGTTCTAAAAGGTACCTAACTTCTGGTTAACTTATTAATGGAAACTAAGTACCTTTTAAAGCATGCCAGCAGGGTCTACATGAGGTAGTTAGAGTACTCTACAAATCACACCCCTCTACAGTGCTTTGCAGTGCCATCTAAACAAGCCTTCAGTGTCCAATAATAAGTGCACTTTAGTGAAACATCTGATAGCTTATACAATATTTTCAAGTTCTCTTTTTTACCTACACATTGACCAAGATCAATTTAAATGCAGATAAGTAATGCGTCACTAATGCAGCCAGGAAACTGTCTGGGACCAAAAATGAAATGATGTGTAATTCCATATACCCATCTGGGCATCAAGAAAATAAAGGTATTTTTCTTCTCTTTGGTATTACTGACAATTGCTAGTCTCCCCTTCTCTTTTCATGTCTTGTTACAGTGATACAGATTCCTTCATAAAATGAAGGCTATTAGTCTCTGCCTGCAAACCTGCCAGACTGACAAGTTCTTTAAGTTATATGTCTTTCTTGTACTTACACGTGAAATATTTCAGCTGGTTTGTCCGCTTGGCCAAAAAATGTTTTGTAGGCTAGTACCACCTGCTATTCAGTGGGAGACATATTTTTAAACTGTTTCCATGAAGTATGCCTGGTATGGAATCAAACTTTACAAGCTGAATGAGAGTTCTACTGGAGATATATATACAGTACAGTGCCTCAGTGTATACACCGGAAAAGATTCAATGCTGGACTCTCTCCCTCTGCACTTCATGTTTAAATGCTTAACTATGAGTAAAGCCTCATGGTAGCAATATAGATTTATATGTCAGGAGCCTGTTTTCAGGTGCTTGTAACTTTCAGAAAAAATACCCCTTTGTCTGAAATTCTCAGGCCCAACGTCAATTGTTGTGGAAAGTTCTTGATAAGATTACTTTAAAACTTGACTGGAGACGTTTATAACATGTTAAATTTTCTTTTTTGTGGCTACATAACTCAAAAATAACACTGTAAGGATTTCCAGTTTGCCTTTGACTTTTATTTAGTAATAAAGACAAGTGTCTGGTGACATGCCATGCCAGTGTAGTTTAATAATAAATTACAACATAGCATGCGATCCTTTTCTAAGGAAGGTTTTAACAGGATAAAGTTATTGTGAATTAGGTACATCTTAGAGCACATCAGTAGGCTCTACATGGGGCAGTTAGAGCTTAGCATGTTAGTGCACTTTACAGATCAAACCCTCCTGGCATGCTTTGTCATGCCTGGTAGACAAGGCCTAATGGTGGTTCTTTTTAATGTTATCTGTAATGAGAAATGAATTTTTAAAAAATAAATTGCCTTTTATTCTTCGGGAGAAACCTTAATTGGGAGGGGACAGCATGATTCACACAAACTGTTCACAAAAGTAAACTTATATACCTCAAGTACCATTATAGTTTAAATAATTCTTCCACAGGGGCCTTGAAGGAAGCAAACTTCTGAATGGATCTTAAATTTTCACATTCAATAACTTTGTTTCTCTTATCCCTTCCGCCAGTGGTTATAGGGTTTCTTTTGCCTTGTGTGTTTTTGTTTTTTGTTTTTAAGTGGGAAATATCTGATCATCTGAATAAGTATTGTATTCTCGTGTATGTTGTACACAGAAGTAGGAAGTCTCTCACTCTCATTTACAAATCAGTGCTTGGGTTTCCAGTGAACCTTATGTCTGATTTTTTTTTTTCCAAATTGTGCTCACTTACTGTATTTTCTAAGTCTGCCTGTGTTTTGCATGTCTCACTGTATTACTTATACACTAACCTGAGGCTTCTGTGAAATTTCTGGTACTGTAATCTAACTTTTTTTTCTCTCTCTTTCCAGCAGGCAGTATGCAGTATTTTTAATGACTGATTGTATTGTGGGTGTTAGTGGGTATATTAGGGCTGGTGAAATGTGAAAATTATGCTATGTATGAGTCTCCCCTATATATATCTTTCAAATTTCTTTTCTATCTTTTTAAAAAGAAAAGGAGTACTTGTGGCACCTTAGAGACTAACAAGTTTATTTGAGCATAAGCTTTGCTCAAATAAATTTGTTAGTCTCTAAGGTGCCACAAGTCCTCCTTTTCTTTTTGCGGATACAGACTAACACGGCTGCTACTCTGAAACTTTTCTATCTTTCTAATCCTTTGTTTACTTTAACTTTAGAGGGAGCTTGCTTTGACTGAGATGAAGCCAGAAGCTGGCTTTTCTTTTGTCATGTAAATAGTAGATGGAATCACCATAGTTCTTGATACATGCATAGTACTTGCCTGCAGAATTTCAGGTTTCTAATGAGGTTTGGTCTCATTCAGTATTGTGTGTGGTTGTTATTGGAACCCAGATTTCACATCAGTATAATACACCTGATATAATTATATTATCCAACAGTTTGTAAGTAGTTTAGACCCCTGCACGCAGTGAAAGCCTTCTCTCCTTCCAAGACAAGCTATAGAGCTGTATCACAGTGGTTCAAACTTGGGTGGCCAGCAGAGTTGCAGGCTGCATTCTCTGGGTGAGTTCTGAATGTACTGGGGCATATTCCAGAGGGCTCTGTAACACTCAGTTTTAAGTGTTAGAAAAATGTAATGGAAAATTGTAATGTAATAAGGTGCAGAACTCAAGATATACATGTGAGCATGTGTGCATCTGGAACTCTGCACACTGAAATAAACACAGCTGCATTTATTTGAATGTGTGAGATAGAGATTTATATACATGTGAGAATAAGTCTTGCATTGTGTATTCAAATACACAAGAGAACAAGATTTTAGTTGGCTGATTATCACAGTCCGGGAGTTTTTTCATTTTTCTTTTTTAATTACAAAAGAATTAATTCAAAATTGTAACTGTATTGTTATGGTTAAGAATTCAAATGGACAAAAGTGAGGTAATTCAGATGTATACTTTCCAAAACAATTGTTTTTGGCCACTTTGTACCCTTCAATATATATTAAGATGTAAAGCATACATTCTTGTTGTGTTTCTATAAACACGTGTAAGGATTGCCTTAGAAATTCAAAGTCAATCATTCCTAAACTTTTGTGTATTTAAATTCAGATCTGTTGTGACACTATAGGGACCTTAGCTTTAAATCTAGTACAATCAAAGATTAGTTTCATGTATTACCTCTGCCTCTGAGTCTGCCATCCATGGTTTTATAATCATGTTTCCCATTTAAAAAAAATGATTCTTCCTTTCCATCATCCTCTTGTTCGTTGTGAAAGACCCCCGTAACAGGGGATGTGGTAGGGGGATGGCCTTGCGTTGATCAGGGGAAGCCTATGTGTTGGCTAATGTTATCGAGATCGCCCTAGCTCTCAGCTAGAGCTGGGTAAATATGAGATTTATGGGTTTGATGGCATTTCTGATAAACTGAAAACGAAATTCCTTTTGGGGCCAACAGAAAAGTGCTTTTTTAAAAATGCTTTTTGGTAACTGAATTTTTTTAAAATCCCTTATTTTGGGTCAAACAAAATATTCTATTTGACCAAACTGAAACTTTTTTCAATTTTGAGCATTTAATATTTAAAAGTTTTAAAAAATAAAATTAAGAACACTTTGAAACAGTCATTTGGAACTGAAAAATTTAAATATTCCATTTAGAAAATGTCAAACATCGCTTTTAGATTTTTTTGAATGTTTTGGCTGACCCAAATCTGCCTTTTTTTTTTGGTTTTGTTTTAGTGGGAAAAAGTTTTGTCCAAAAAATTTCACCCAGCTCTTCTCACAACTCCATTTTCAGAGGCCAGTCAGGGAGATGATGTTAGAATGGTCTTTCTGCTCCCTGAAAAGCAGAGGCTGATTTCGGTGATTAGCTTGAAGAGCTAGAATGATATAGAATTAATATGGCACACATAGCTTTCAACGTGTAATTGTAAACAGGGAATCGTTATCGAGTAGGTGTTTCCAGTGGGGTCTTTCAGGAATCGGTTCTCACACCCACACAACTGAACATCTTTAGCAGTGATCTGGAAGAAAACCATAAAACAATCACTGATAAAGATTGCAGATGACACAAGAATTGGGCAACTGGTAAATGAGGAGGACAGGTGACTAATTCAGGTGGGTAAACTGGGCACATGCAAACGTGTTTTTAGCATGGCTAAATGAAAATGCATACATCTAGGAGCAAAGAATGTAGGCCAAGTACAGGATGGGGGACTCAGTCCTGGGAAGCAGTGATTCAGAAAAAGATTTGGAGGTCAGAGTGGACAATCAGCTGAACATGTGGTTCAAGCCACGGAAACTGACTGATCTAACACATTCTTACTGTACTTGTCAGAACAGAACTGTTCATTAGCTCTCAAACTGCCTGTGACTCTAGCAGATGTGTTCTGCTTTTTTAGGCCAGTTGGAATTTTACAAACCAATTTCCTTCCCTCCCAAGAGCAAATGTAAAATGATCTCTTTAATAACAATCACCTATCACTGTTATACTGAGTTAGTGTCTACTGAAAAGTCACCAGGTGTTTCTACTACCTGGGAACAATAGACAGAACTAACTGAGATATAGAACTGCTCAGCAATTATTGCTGTATCTTTCCAAGTACTTGTATAGTCCTCATCAGCATAGTATTTTGAGTACTGCTCTCAGGCTCTTATTGAAACAAAAGGGCTTTTAAAATAAATGGGGTGAAATCTTGGCCTTACTGAAGTTATTAGGAATTTTGCCATTGACTTCAATGGGGCCAGGATTTCACCCCTGGTGTTTAATTGCCTTTATTTGAACAGCTCTGTTTCCCAAAGGCATGCGCCTGCAGATCTTGCAAAATATGTTCCTTGAATGTCCATTCAGACTTTGAAACTTACTTGGTTCAGCTGTGTTTGCATCATTCTTGTCTCTGCTTCCTGTGACTATTCTGGCAAAAGAGAACCCTGGCAGGTAAGCTGGCTGAAATAGTGAATTTTTAGTGACGATTGCTGCATATTAGTGGAAAGTCAATGTTGGGTTCCCAATGGTGAGTATTCATGGTGAGGGAGTGCTAATGCACCCACACTGGCTGGCAGCTGAGTTCTGTTTGCTCACCTAGTGCTGAACACCGTGCTACTGAAGCCACAGGGCCTCAGACCCACTGGGGAGCAGCGTACTGGGGTACAAAGTGGAGGTTCTCATAAGAATGCTCTATTATTAGTTTGACCTTCATGTTAAACCTGAGATTTCTTTTCATCCTATTGCCTTCTTTCTCCCTAGCTTCTCCTCCCTGCTTATCCATGCCAGTTGGTAAAGGGCTCTTCTGTTTTACTTGACTACCTGCTCAAAATGCAACTGCTGGGTCATGTAGCTAGTTATGAGTTACATTCACCTTCCCTTAATAAACTACATGAACAGAACATGTGTAGCTACAACAGACTTTCAGCTAGATCCTCAGAGGATTCAAATCCACCCTGTTGTGTCAGTAGAGCTGCACCAGTTTACACCAGCTGAGTATCTGGCCCTGGTTCCACTCAACTTAAAATACACAGACTGATTCTATGCAATAACAAATACACCGTTCCCTTTGATCATCAAGGTGGCAAAGAAAAGAATGTGTTAGAATAATGATTGTGTTTCTGAGGAATTACTCACAGACTTTAAGGGCAGAAGGGACCATCGTGATCATCTAGTCTGACCTCCTGCACATTGCAGGCCACAGAACCTCACCCATTCATTCCTGTTATAGAACCTTAACCTCTGGCTGAGTTACTGAAGTCCTCAAATCATGGTTTAAAGGCTTGAAGTTACAGAGAATTTACACTAGTTTAAACCAGCAAGTGACCCATGCTGCAGAGAAAGGTGAAAAACCCTGCAGGGTCACTGCCAATCTGATCTAGGGGCAGAGGTGAAAGTGGGCCGCTACAGGCCGGTACGGCGTATTGATAAGAAGTGTCCGCTGGTACCGGCCCATACACAGCTGACGTTAAAGCACTGCCGTGGCAGCACTTTAACGTCACTGCCCCTTTTGCACACCCCCCCAGGGCCACCAACAGGAGGAAGGGGCAGCTGCCCTGGGGCCCAGCGATTTAAAAGGTCCCAGGGCTCCCGGCTGCCGCTGCGGCGGCCAGAGCCCCGGGCCCTTCAAATTGCCACCGGAGCCCTGAGCGGCGTGGGCCAGAAAGTGTGGAACTGCTGGCTGGGGGAGGCTGACCCCCAGCCCCTCCCCTTCTGCCCAAGGCCCCGCCCCTTCCAGGGGCCTGGAGCCGGGCCTCTGTACCGGTAAGTATTTTATCTTTCTTTCACCCCTGCCTGGGGGAAAAATTCCTTCCCGACCCCCAAATATGGCAGTCAGACCCTGAGAATGTGGGCAAGGCCCAGGAGCTAGACACCTGGGAAAGAATTCTCTGTAGTAACTCAAAGCAGGGGTGCTGGGACAATTTTTATAGTGGGCGTGCTGATAATGGAAACCATATATTAGTTATTACTACTTCAAGCCAGGGGAGCGGCAGCACTGACAGCACCTCTAGTTCCAGCGCCACAGACTCAGAGCAGTCTCATCATACCAGCCCATCCATAAACTTATCAAATTCATTCTTGAAGCCCTTAAAGTTTTTTGCCCTCCTGGAAGGCTGTTCCAGAACTTCACTCCTTTGATGGCTTGAAACCTTGACCTAATTTCAAGCCTAAACTTGTTGATGGGCAGTTTATATCCATTTGTTCTTGTGTCCACATTAAAATCAATGGGCTGAGATTCTGCTTCCATTTGAAATCACCAACGAAAAACCTATTGCCAGCAAAACAAGGAGCTATATACAGGACTGGAGCTTTCACTTACTTGGAGCTGGATTGTATCTGGCTGTGGCACGGGCTGGAGTGGGTGGAGGACATCATGACCCTTCTTTCCCCCCTTTCTCCTGTGCAATCTCTCTCCACTAGGGGAGCATAGGGACAGATCCCTCTCTGCACTCAGGGCTTCAGTGTGGGTTGGCACTGGGCGTAAAAATGCTATAAACGCATAGAGAACTGGAAGCTTGGGGGGACGCTAGCTACCCCCCATAAAATTAGGGATCGCATCTATAAAGGAAACACTGAGTTTGAAACAGAAGCTTGTTTATCTTGCTTTATTAAAAGTGGACAAATGTAGTTGTGTACAAATGCTGCTCATTAAAGTGCTATTAAACAGCTATTTTATTTTTTTTAACTCTAGCCCCCTCCCCAGTAAAATTGTCTAAGTCCCTGTACTGGCTGCGTATGCAGAAGTGAGCCCTTTGCAACTTCCCAGGGTACACTCTCCCATTCTCACTAGAGAGTTTAGTAAATGTATATCTAATCCCACCCAGATCCTCTCCTGACGTGGCACACTCCCCGCTTCCAACTGTGGTTGAACATCACAAGTTAGACCTTAATAAATTAACTGAAACCAGTCCTTATTAGACTATAGAAAGAAGAGATACCTGAAAATTATCAAATCAGTTCAAGCACACTTTTTTTCTAATCATCTTCAGGTAAACTATGGTGCTGCTAACTCTTGCCTCTGTTGGTCTGGCGGCAGCATGATCCAGCATTGTGTATCTAGTGCCTCCTTGCTAGATAGTCCCTGTAAGCTAGGAAGAGTGGTACAGTATATCAACATTCTGTAACTTACACTATGACTTGGTGAACCATTGCAGAGCAACAGAGTTTCAAATTAGAGAGTATTCAAACAAATATGATGAAAGGTCAAGGGTAGTGCCTCACCAAGCACACTTTGTTCCTTTTTTCTGAAAGATGCAGTTTTGTTTTAACTGTAATTGTTACAAGAGTGCTTTATAGCTGCATATGTGTGTGCAAGGTGCCAGTAGATGGCGTTAGAGAACAGGTGCATAGTTCCTGGGTTTTGTCAGTGTAATAACACTTGTACTAAACACATGAACTGAAAATGGTTTCCAAGGTGCAGCTCTATACATTAGCTCGTAATAGTAATACTGATACTTAGTATATTACAATACATTTACTAACATGCTGAGTAAAAGTAATTAAATCTTCGTGATACGAGTTCTGAGTGCAAACTCTATGAAACATCTGCTGAGAAATGGGACAAGATTACTGCTCTTTTGTGATCATTACTGAGTTGCATTTAAGCAAAGTGAGAATCAGTGAGGATTACCTTATTTAGATATGAGAATTTTTTAACCTAGCACAGATCCCTGCCCTAAATACCCAAATTATATTTGGGATTTTTTAAAGACTAAAGTGAACTGTTAAATGCATTTTCGTAGTTAATGCTGCCTTGAAACAGTAAAGCAGCCACAACTATTTAATTACTGTAAATATACTGAGTATTAAAATTCTGGATGAAAAACAGACTGCAAAAAATGGCATTAGCTGCCACATCTCTGATCTAGCTTTCATTTTATTAAATGATTCAATCCATCAAAAGAACAACTTTTTCTTCTTGAGGCTTTTCTGAGTCCACGACATAAAACTTAGAGCATGAAACACAATGCCTTGTCTGAAATGGGATTATTTATGCTTTTGGGCGGGGGGGGGGGCGAGGCGGGGGCAAGGCTATATCAAAGGCAGCTTCTTTACTTTAGAATAATCAATATTCCGAAACTGTAAAGTGTCTGAGATGTCTAAAGCAAACTGAAGTATATAGGTCAAGAGGAGGGGCCTCATGACCTGCTGCTCACAAACCGGGAAGAATTTGTAGGGGAAGCAAAAGTGGATGGGAACCTGGGAGGCAGTGACCATGAGATGTTCAAGTTCAGGATCCTGACAAAAGGAAGAAAGGAGAGCAGCAGAATATGGACCATGGACTTCAGAAAAGCAGACTTTGACTCCCACAGGGAACTGATGGGCAGGATCCCCTGGGAGGCCAATATGAGGGGGAAAGGCGTCGAGGAGAGCTGGCTGTATTTTAAAGAAGCCTTACTGAGAGTGCAGAAAGAATAACAAATATAGCAGGTGACCAGCTTGGCTTAACAGAAAAATCTTCAGTGAGCTTAAACACAGAAAGGAAGCTTACAAGAAGTAGAAACTTGGACAGATGGCGAGGGAGGAGTATAAAAATATTGCTCGAGCATGCAGGAGTGTAATCATGAAGGCCAAAGCACAACTGGAATTGCAGCTAGCAAGGGACGTGAAGGGTAACAAGAAGGGTTTCTACAGGTATGCTAGCAACAAGAAAAAGGTCAGGGAAAGTGTGGCACCCTTACTGAATTGGGGAGAGGCAACCTAGTGACAGATGAAGTGGATAAAGCTGAAGTACTCAATGCTTTTTCCCCCTCTGTCGTCACAGACAAGATCAGCTCCCAGACTGCTGCACTGGGCAGCACAGTATGGAGAGGAGGCGAGCAGCCCTCAGTGGTGAAAAAACAGATTAAGGACTATTTAGAAAAGCTGGACTTGCACAAGTCCATGGGTCCAGATCTAATGCATCCAAGGGTGTGGAGGGAGTTGGCTGATGTGATTGCAGAACCATTGGCCATTATCTTTGAAAACTTGTGGCGATTGAGGGAGGTCCCAGATGATTGGAAAAAGGCAAATATAGTGCCCATCTTTTAAAAAGGGAAGAAGGAGAATTTGGGGAACTATAGACTGGTCAGCTTCACCTCATTCCCTGGAAAAATCATGGACTAGGTCCTCAAGGAATCCATTTTGAAGCACTTGGAGGAGAGGAAAGTGACCAGGAACAGTCAACATGGATTCACCAAGAGCACGTCATGCATGAGCAAGCTGATTGCCTTCTATGATGAGATAACTGGCTCTGTGGATATGGGGAAATCGGTGGACGTGATATATCTTGACTTTAGCAAAGCTTTTGATACTGTCTCCCACAGTATTCTTGCCAGCAAAGAATAAACATTTTAAAAGTATGGATTGGCTGAATGAACTATAAGGTGAACAGAGGTATGAACTATAAGGTGAACTATAAGGTGAACTGGCTAGATTGTTGGGCTCAATGGGTAGTGATCAATGGCTCGATGTCTAGTTGGCAGCTTGTATCAAGCGGAGTGCCCCAGGGGTTGGTCCTGGGGCTGGTTTTGTTCAACATCTTCATTGATGATCTGGATGATGGGATGGATTGAACCCTCAGCAAGTTTGCAGATGACACTAAACTGGGGGGAGAGGTAGATAAGCCGCTGGGTAGGGATAGGGTCCAAAGTGACCTAGACAAATTGGAGGATTGGGCCAAAAGAAATCTGAGGTTCAACCAGGACAAGTGCACTTAGGATGGAAGAATACCATGCAGTGCTACAGGCTGGGGACTGACTGGCTAAGCAGCAGTTCTGCTGAAAAGGACCTGGGGATTACAATAGACAAGAAGCTGGACATGAGTCAACAGTGTGCCCTTGTTGCCAAGAAGGCTAATGGCATATTGGGCTGCATTAGTAGGAGCATTGCCAGCAGATTGAGGGAAATGATTATTCCCCTCTATTCGGCACTGGTGAGGCCACATCTGGAGTATTGCGTCCAGTTTTGGGCCCCCCATTACAGAAAAGTTGTGGACAAATAGGAGAGAGTCTAGCGGAGGGCAGCGAAAATGATTAGGGTGCTGGGGCAAATGACTTACGAGGAGAGGCTGAGAGAACTGGGCTTATTTAGTCTGCAGAAAAGAAGAGTGAGGGCGAATTTGATAGCAGCCTTCAACTACCTGAAGGGGAGTTCCAAAGAGGATGGAGGTAGGCTGTTCTCAGTGGTGACAGATGAAAGAACAAGAAGCAAGGGTCTCAAGTTGCAGTGGGAGAGAGGTCTAGGTTGGATATTGGGAAAAACTATTTCACTAGGAGGGTAGTGAAGCACTGGAATACGTTACCTAGGGAGGTTGTGGAATCTCCATCCTTGGAGGTTTTTAAGGCTTGACAAAGCCCTGGCTGGGATGATTTAGCTGGGGTTGGTCCTGCTTTGAGTAGAGGGTTGGACTAGATGACCCTGGAGGTCTCTTCCAACTCCAATCTTCTATGATTCTATGATATAAAGGAAAATGTTACCACTTGCATTATATGTTTCTTGTAAACCATTTAACCAGAACACTCATTCAAAGCAATAAACGAAAAGTTATTCTGTATCAGGGACCTTTGGATGCATTGGGAAAGCAGGTGGTCTAGATTATATGTGCTCTGGAACATCTTGCAATGTTGAAATGTTTAATCAGTGTGATGATTAAACTGTAGCTTATGTCATGGTCCCATCAAAGAAATACAAGTTTCTTCATTTTTTTTTGGCACCAGAACATTACAAACCTAAACTCCAGCAAAACATCAGAATTGCGAATTCATCCCATAGGTGAACACAACAGCCTCCTTGTCTATATTAGCAGTGTTGTGTTCTAAAAATATCTAGCACTTTGTCATTCATAAATAATATACAGAAGCTTTGAAAGCCTCCAGTAAAAGACAGTACAAAATGGCATTTCTTGTCCAAAATGCAGCATGGCTTGCCTCGTATGACTTGTGTGATAGAAAGCAAATGGGATGTTTATCATAGTGTTGACTGCAGTACTCAAATTCATAGTGCTTAAATTAGTAGAAGTATTGAGAGAGGTTAACCTGGGGAATGTGGTGAACTTTGATTTATGGTAGAAATAGGACAGGATCAATCTGGCATAGCTAAACCACAATTCACTGTTAGCTGGGACATTTGGTTCTTCCCATGATTAACATAGTGCAAGTCTGTTTTCTCTTACTATCTCCTGGTTAATCTGTCATAAATCTTCCACATAAACTTGAACTAAAGTTGCAAAAATTACCTTAGGGAACATAGCTTAAGTTTAGTGCAGTGGGCATGTCCCTGGCAGTGAGAAGTGAGTGGGTTAAAGGTGCTGCCTGTTACCAGAATACATTCCTAATGGCGGGTGGCCTTTAATTTTTCTTTGCATACGTTGGACAGCATGTCACTGACATTCACAGGGACTGGGATGGAGAGAGACTGTTGCTGCCATCTGAAGGCAGTAAAGAAGGCTTTATCTTTACCTTGCTACCTTTAAATGACTTGCCCAAGGTCAGACTAAAAGTCTGTGGCAGAGCTGAGAATAGACTCCAGGTCTCTTGACCCCGAATCTGAAACTTGTATACAAGACTATCCTTCCCCCATTTATATGGAGACTTTCATCCTCACGGTTTATGTGACTGATATTGCACCACATGCAATATCTTTAGAGGATTCTGTTCTTCTACACGGGAGAGGGTTACCACAGCTCCTCCAGGACTAAAAACACTGGGCAGGGGTGTGATTAAAAGATAGGGATGTTCAGGTTACTGGCAAATCACTGTCGTTGCTCTTGGACAGAAACTAAAGAGTAGGGACTGGATGTTTGTCAAGCCTTCCTGGAATAATCACAGTGAAGTGCAAGGGGGCTACAGCTTAAAATTCTTGGTGCTAAGAGAGATGGACATGGATCTCTGCTCAGAGAGAGGTGAGAGCTAAGACACATCCTTGAGAAGACCATGGGGCTGAGGGTTAAAGGCACATTTATCCTGTAAGGCTTGTAAATAGATATTGCAAAATTAAAAACTATCCCTTTTTTATTAACATATCTCATCAGTTGGATTTTGCTATTTCAAACAAAAACTTGGATGGTTTACATTTTAGTCAAACCCTTTTAGTTCATCCTGGGATGTGGGCTACAGGGGGCTAGGATAAATTACTTCTGTTTTGGTCCACTTTACAATGGCCTCTGTGAGAAGAACTCGTGCAAACTGGACAGGCCAACATAAAATCCCAGCAGTGGTTTTCCCTAGGTTAAAATTCTGAAAAGAACAGCATCAGTGATGTTTTTCCAAAACATAGGACTGTTGCTCTGAAATGACTAAAAAGCTGGATCCAGCCTTACTTTGAATAATTGCTGAGAACATTTCTGATATGAGGGACACATGTTGTGCAAATAACTGATTAAAAACTTCTATAGAAAAAGCATGACTAACCCATGGACTTCACTGCTACAAGCCAATAATCAGGCCAAGAATTTAGCAGGATTCAAATAGGATTAGATATTTATACACTTAATACCTCAAATTACATTACACAGGACAAAAATGTATGAGGGAAATGAGCTTTAATGGTTCAGGACATAAACCAACTAGTAACTGTCTGGGGTTAGGAAGAAATTTTCTTTATGGATAATGTATTCCATAATTGTCCTTTCAGGGCTTCTTGCACCTTCCTCTGAAGCATCTGGTATTGGCCCTTATTGGAAAGAGAATAATGGGCTAGACTGTTGATCTCATAGAGTATGGCAATTCCTACATTCTAAATGAGAATAAGCTGACACTTTTAAAAATGTACTGTAATAGTTTTAATATTCTGAACATCAAAATATAATGCACTGTGATTAGAGCACCAGTCTTTCTAATACAGCTGTTCAAGTGAAGCACAATTTAAAACACACAGCATGTCACAACATCATTAATGGATCTTGCTGTACACTAGAGAGTTCAATCAAATGCTCAAATGGAAATGGTCATCATTGTGTTGATTGTATTTATGGCACTAGACGTTTATAAATTGTGTCCTGACGGAAGGATGTGAAAGAGACTTAGGCAGTGCTTTCTGGGCTGGGAAAGACAGACCAGCAGCCTACAATGATCCAGACTCTTCAAAGCAGACTGTCCCTAAGGAAATCAAGGCCAATTATTTGCCCAAGTGAGCTACCTCCCTTGTGAAAATTCCTGACTCCATCCTAAGGCTGGGAAGCAGCAGGGAGAATGTGAGTTAAGCTGGAAATTCCAGCTGCGTGTTTGCGGAGGAACCAGGATGGAGGTGTAGCTAGTGATCTGTGAAGTGGTTGGGGAGCTTGAGGTTATATCAGCATGTGGGAACAGCGAAGAGAATGTGATTGGAAAATCAGCAGGCACTTCCTGGGAATGTCAGGGAGACAGAAAGGGCATTGTTTTGATTGGGAGATGAGGAAAGCAGCAGCTGAAAGTGTGCATGTGTGTGAGGTGAGTTCACTTGTCTTCAGTACCTTGGTAAAGAATGTTGAGGACTAGCTAGATATTTGCAGGAGTCTAAAAGGTAAATGTAACTTTGTTACTAAAAAGACAACTCAGCCACTATGAAACTTTGTGGGCCCAAAGACTTTGTGGGTCTTTGGACTGAAAATACTCACATAACTAATTAAATGTGCTCCTTAAAGGGATTTCACACTGTTAGGCTGTTCATAAAAACAATGAAATGAAATAGCTATTTTAATGCAACTTTGCATTTGACATAGTTTCATAATGCAACAAGCCATGCCAAGCTGGGGGAGAGACAGAAAAATTAAACCTAAGTGTAAGCATGAAACAAGGGTACTACAGTATTGTCAGCCCAAGACCACAGTGCTCATGTAACAAACTGGAATTTGGAAAGGGGGGAAAAGAAACTTGATAAGCTGCAAGTAGAGAAAATCTGTTCTCCCTATATCCTTTCATCCTACTGGACAATTTTAGGACTTGTAATTCCCAGTAGGTGCCACTCCACTGGTGGTAAGGGCACTGCAAGTTAAACAGTGCTTCATTCACAAAGAGTAAAGTTAAATGCAGGTTTAGTTTATAAATGGAACTTTATTAAACCCTGTGGACTACTCTGTGGCTGAGCCTAACTCCCCGTGTTCTGTTTCCACTGGCATACCGTCAATAACCAGGAACACGGGCCCTCCAACTCCAGTCCCACTGATCGGGATGCAGACAGCACATTAGTGATAATGCTTAAGGCCTGTCTATAGTATAGTTACTACCTTTGGGGAATTTTATGGGTTCTAAGACTGCCATAGTGTCAGCCTTTCAGTCCGCTGCTTTGGAAAACAGCTCCTTTCAATATTTTGGCATTTAATTAATGACAGGCTTGCCACAAAATTGCAGGCTACGCCACAGTGCATGGGCTTTCACAAAAATGTTTAGTTGACAATTGATGAGAAATCTAACTACAAAACAAATATTTTTGTCTTGTGCATACAGACATCTTCCCCCCCTGCCTTCTCCCCCCAGTTGGAAAATAAAACTCCTCTTGTGTGTGGTGATGTCCTTGGAGTGTGCCATCCCCCACACTCTCATCTCTACCAATGACAGAATTTTGAACTATTTATTTATACAGGATCATAGATTAACATGTTTCATTGATGTATTTTAATCTGTAGAAAACTACTCCACTTATTGCTCTGAACACTTCCACAGTAATTAAACATAGTATCAGAAATCCAATAACATATAACTAATAACAGTGCCCATAACAATCTCCATTAACGAGTACCCCTTGATATTAAAAGAATGAAGTCAGCACTCCTGAAAACCAGACCCAACCAAGTTGGACACTCAAAAACTGAGGCACCTACAATTAATGGTCAGTTTTGAAAACTTCTGCCTAATTTCTCTGTGCCTGAGGTCCCCATCTGTAAAATTGAGCTATACACAACTAATTGGGGTGTTGTAAGGGTAAGTCCATTCATGTTGTTAAAGGATTTTGAGATCATTTGGGTGGAGGGGTTATAAAAGTCCAAAGTATTAACTACTAGCGTTAAGTTGTCAGCTAGAAATAGAACCCAGATCTTCTGACAGTTCCTGTCTTAATTGCAAGATCATCCTCAAAGATGTGTATGTGTGTGTTGGTGTCCTATGTTTATATTCACATATATAATGTAGGGCTGGAAGGGACCTCGAGGGGTCATCTACTCCATCTCCGCCATGCTAAGGCCGGACCAAGTATACCTAGACCATCCTGATAGGTGTTTGTCTAACCTGTTCTTAAAACCCAATGACAGGAATTCCAGAACCTCCCTTGGTAGCCTGATTTACTACTTAACTATCCTTATAGATTCTAAAGGCACAAGGGACCATTGTGAACTCTAGTCTGACCATAGGCCACAGATCTTCACCAAAATAATTCCTAAAGCATATCTTTTAGAAAATATTCAAACTTGATTTAAAAATTTCAAGTGCTGGAGAATCTACCATGATCCTCAGTAAATTGACCCAATGGCTAATTACTCTCAACATTAAAAATGTATGCCTTATTTCCAGTCTGAATTTGTCTAGCTTCCACTTCCAGCCACTGGATTGTGTTATACCTTTCTCTGCTTGATTGAATAGCTCATTGTTAAAATTTATTCCCCATATAGGTACTTATAGGTTGTAATCAAGTCACCCCTTAACCTTCTCTTTGTTAAGCTAAATAAATTGAGCTTTTTGATTCCATCATAATAAAGGAGGCTTTCTAATTCTTTAATCATTTTTGTAGCTCTTCTCTGAATCCTCTCCAGTTTATCAACATCCTTCTTGAATTGTGAAAACCAGAATGTGACACAGTATTCCAGCAGTGGTCACACCAATGCCAAATATAGAGGTAAAATAACCTCTCTGCTCCAACTTAGGATTCTCTATTTATGCATCCTCTGACTGCGTTAGCTCTTTTGGCCGTGGAGACGCACTGAGAGCTCATGTTCTGGTGATTATCCACTATGACCCCCAAATCTTTTCCAAAGTCACTGCTTCCCAGTATAGTCTCTCCCATCCTGTAAGTATGGCCTACATTCTTTTGTTCCCAAATGTGTATACATTTAGCCCTATTAAAATGCATATTGCTTGGTATTTTCTTCCAGGTGATAGCTAAAGATGTTAAATAGTATAGGGCCAAGAACTGATCCCTGAAGGACCCCACTGGAAACAGACCCATTTAGCTACTATTCCCTGTTTACATTTATGTTTTGAGACCTATCAATTGGCCAGTTTATAATCCATTTAATAAGTGCCATGTTAATTTTAGATCATTCTAGTTTTTTAATCACAATGTTGTGCAGTACCAAATCAAACATCTTATAGAAGTCTTAGTATATTATGTCAACACTATTACCTTTAATCAACCAAACTTAGTCTCATCCAAAAAAGAGATCAAGTTAGTTTGACAGGATCTGTTTTCCATAAACTCATGTTGATTTACGTTAATTACCTTGCCTTCAATTCTTTCTTA
Source organism: Chelonia mydas (assembly GCF_015237465.2). Lineage (NCBI taxonomy): Eukaryota > Metazoa > Chordata > Testudines > Cheloniidae > Chelonia > Chelonia mydas. The sequence goes on along the minus strand of NC_057850.1, from coordinate 88,153,667 downwards.
ATCTAGTCCTATATCAACCACTCCATTATCTTGCTTGGGATCAATGGCAGGCTGAAAGGCCTATCTAGGCAATCCTGTTTTTCCTTTTAAAAACTGGCACAACTTTAGCTTTATTCCAGTCTTCTGGAACTTCCCCAGTGATCTAAGACATATTGAAAATCAACATCATTGGTTTAGTGAGCTCCTTAGCCATTTCTTTTATGCAAAGCCAGTTCTTGGATGCAAGATATCTGGACCTGCTGATTCAAAGATGTCTAAATTTAGTAGCTTCTGTTTAACATCCTTCAGAGACACTAGTGGAATGGGAAGAATGTTATCATTGCTAATAATGAGATTGCCTCATATCCCCCTTCCCCAAATACAGAACAGAACTATTTGTTGAACACTTCTGCCTTTTCTGCATTATTACTGATAATTCTACCATTTCTATCTAGTAATGGACCAATACCATTGCCATGATTCTTTTTCTTTCTAATATATTTTAAAAATTCCTTCTTATTGTCCTTAACTCTGCTGGCCATAGAGGTGTCCTTGTGCCCCCTGTCTTCCCTTATCAGTTTGCTACAATTCCTAACTTCTGATTTATATTCATTACTGTCAACTTCCCCTTTCTTCCATGTGTTGCATATTATTTTTATAGCTACCTTCACTGCCCCTCTAAATTAGGGGCACAGCCTAATTTTTAACCTGCACAGCCTTCTTCCTCAGTTGAGAGAGTGGCTATTTGGGCATCTAGTAGTGTGTTCTTAAATTATTCCAATTATCATTCATATTTTTCTGATTAAATTCTTCCTCCTAGCTGATTTGGCTCAATTATTTTCAGATTTGTGAAATTGGCCCTATTAAAGCACCAAATATATATGTTACTGGTCTGGAATTATTCTGCTTGCACACTGTAAGTGTGATCAAGTTGTGTTGCTGGCAGGCCAGATGCCGGCTGTTACCCAGGCTGCAGGCATAAGCGAAGAATGGAAAAATGTATAGCTGGAGACCAGACTAGTTCACCTATAGGTTAGTTTTGCTCAGACTAGTTTTTAGCTTACAAGAAGGTATTTAGTGTTTAGACTCTATGAAATGCTTGTAAGTTGCTTATATTCATCTCACTTGCAATGTCTGTATTCCATGCTATAAGAAAATATTTAAGTTTTACTTTATACTTTTGAAAATGTTTGCTCTGAACTTGGGAACCTAGTCATGGGAATCATCCCCCCTGCCTATCCAAGAGGACTATCAAATCAGACTGGCCATCAAGGATCATTGCAATATAAAAGATTGGTTAATGACCCTATCATGCCTGGGAAATGCTATGTGCAAGGAAGCTTGTCCTGTGAACTTGGATGCTGAAAAAAGAAAATAAAACAAAGCCACAGTAAAAACTCCATCTTTGCGGCTGTTTGAACTCTGAAGGGCCAGAGACTCTAAACTGAAGCCAGAGATTCTCCAGGGCTGCCTCCTGGGTCCACCCGGAAAGACACTTTGAATTAACAAATCACTACAACTCTGTCACTCTTAGGATTTAGATGGTAACTTATTTGTGTGTATATGTTTGCTTGCTGTAACCTGTAAATAACTCTTATTCCTTTTTCCTAGTTAATAAACCTCCAGATAGTTTATTACAGGATTAGCTAAAGGTGTTATCTTTGGTGTCAGATCTAGGGTACTAACTGATCTGGGGTAAGTGCCTGGTCTCTTGGGACTGGAAGCAACCTGAATGTGGTGTGATTTTTTTGGTGTAAGTGACCATTTATCAGTTTGGCTAGGTGGCAAGATAGACTGAGGGTCTGAGGCAGGGGTTCCCAAGCTATGGGCCATGGTCCACAGTCCTGGGTGGTCTTCCAGCAGGGGTGGAGATTGGGGAGCATGTAGGGCATTGTCTCCCCAAACTGCCTCTTTTCACTCCCCTCCTGACCCTGGCTCTTCAGCAAAGCTCCAAGGCACACAGCTCTGTCTGCTTGTCCTGCCTGACAGAGCCTGCATGGAGAGCATGTGTAAGGGGGAGCTTGGGGAGAGAGTCTGGAAGAGAGAGAGTTTTTGGGGTGGGGGAGAGGGAAAGCTGGGGTCAGAGGAGCAGCAGAAGCATAGCTAAAAGGTTTGTTTCTTCCTTCCTCAGCACCTGGCTTGCAGGCAGCAGGGTGTGTGTTGCTATTTGCAGTGGGGAGTATCGGGGACCCCTTTGTGCACTGGGCTGTCCTCTCCATTTTCATTGCCAGTGGTGGGGTGTGGGTGTGCTGCTTTGCAGTGGAGGGTTAGGGGACCCTCTCTCCAGGGCACTGACCTATCTCCTCCCCCTTCCTGTCTCCACTGCCTGTGCTAGGAAACCCTCCTCCCTCCCCACCCCCAGGCTTCTCATGGTGCCCTCATCAATTGTCCATAGAAGCTGCCAGCGAGAGCATCCTTTGCCTGTCCCCGGCAGTTGGGCTCACTCAGCCATTTGCTGACTGGGGGCTCCCCTGCGAAATCCAGGGTTCCCCTGCCCCATTCTCCCAAACTTGGGGTTCCCCCCACATTCCAACTCCCTTTCCCCCATCCCTTCCAAAACAACCATAACTCTTCATATGGCACAGCCCTGCGCCCCCACTCCCCTCCTCTTCCCCATGGGCCATCTGTCATAAGTGTCCTCCATCTCAGACCAAACTGGTCTCAGCGTCAGCCCCCTCACCCCTCTGCCTGAGGGCTAGGCTGGGGTGCTGTGGGGCTGAACCCCTGCTCTGACTGAGGTTAACAAGTCCTGTCTCCTTTCTCTGCCCCCCTATTTCTCCCCAGCTGGAGGGGATCCTCTCCCCTGCTGCAGGAGAACCAGGCCGTGTGGGCTCAGCTGGTGCTGTGGCAGTCCCAGGGCTCAGCGGAATGTGCCGCACCTGCCACCAGTGACAGACAACACCAAGGGACCCCAGTCATCCCCCCACCAGTGCCCCTGGGGGCAGAGGCCAGGGGGACCTTGCTTATGGTAAGGGGGAAACATGGAGCTTTGGCTGTATTTGGGGGTGAAGTCAGGACTTTTGCCCCTGGCTGTGTAAGGGAAGGGATGCTGGGCATCAATGTAATGCACTGCCTTTGGGGAGATGGGGTGACACCTGCACTCAGGCCACAGCACTGAAGGGCCACAGTTGGGAGGGGAGTGGAAAGATGCATCCTGTGAGTACTGGCCCCTTGCTGGTACATATAGTTTATATGTACGTAATTATATAATGAATAATTTTCCTCAAGAAATGTTAATAGTGGGCCACAGTGCCTATTGCACAGGTGAGCCTCAGGGAAAACTGCTTAGGTGGGCCTCAGGAAAAAAAGTTTGACTTTGACTTTGACTCCTTGGTAAGACCTTCATAGTGATCCAAGAGTTCACATTGGTTACTGGCTTGGTGAAATCTAATTATAGAACACACCACCAGTTAGGGGTATTTACCCTGTTTTTGACAGTCTGCCCTGAGGTAGGCTCATGAGCTGCTTTAGACAGCGTGACACAAGTCATGATCATTTGTGTCTAAACTACCATTAACTTTCAGTTCTGTGGTCAGTTCCTTTTAATCTGTCAGGACAAGGTCTATTATAGAATTCCTCTGTGTTGGCTGTAACACATTTTGAGTTAGAAAATTATCATCTATAAGAAATTCCAAGAATGTTCTAGTACTGGCAGAATGAGACCTCCAGCATATGTCACTCAAATTGAAATCCCTTGTGATCACAATTCCGCCGGTCTCCCCCTTCCCTCCCCCCGACACACACTATAGATAGGTGCATAAGGAGCTGGTCATCTTTTTCTCTAGTGTGATTTGGTAGTCTGTAACAGACACCAGTTAGGATCCCATCTTGTGCTTTAGCTGTTAATACATTAATCCATAAGAATTCAAGGTAATTTTATTCCAAGTTATCAGTGACTCGGAAACAGATAATGCCATTTTTGACATATAGTGCCACTCTCCTCCACTTTTGCCCACACCATCCTTCCTAAATAGCTCATAACTATTGATTTTTTTAAACATTCCAATTGTGGGAATCATCCCACCGGTTTCAATAACACCAAGTAGCTTGAATTTATGCTCAAAAATGAGCAATTCCAATTCTTCTTGTATGTTACCCAGGTTTCTAGCATTAGTGTATAGGCAAGTCAAGAATTTCTTCTCTTCGTGTATTTTGGTTCCTTAATTATTTTTGTTCTGAACATCTCAATTTTGTGCTGAGTGTTCATATCGTCCCTCTTTTTACCTCCCCCTTTTGCTATTAGTTTAAATTATCCGCCCCCATCCCCGACTACTCTTCCACCTATCCCTAAGGAGATTGGTCCCCCTTCTATTGAGGTGGAGGCCAAACTGTACAACCCCCTTTCCCCATAGAACTCTCTTTCCCCATAGAGGGTGGACTGATGTTCCACAAAAGCAAAGGCCTCTATCCTATACCACTTACCTAGTCAGTAATTCACTGGCAGAATCCTCTGCCTTCTGTCTTCCTTGGCTTGTAGGATAGGAAGGATCTCAGAGAAGATCACTTGGACCACCTTCTTCATCAGCATGCTTCTCAGTTCCTGGAAGTCATCTTCTATCTGAGAGATATCCCGCGACGCAGTGTCAGTGCCAGTCTGAACCATCACCAATGGATCATTGCCCATAGACTTCAGAAGCCTATCCAATCTTACAGTTATTTTAATTTTATAGCTGGGGAACCAAGGCACAGAGAAATTAGGCAAATATTGCAAGTATATCACAATTTTGTCTCATATTCCATTTGTGATCCACTATAACCCCCAGATTCTTTTCAGCAGTACTATTGCCGAGCCAGTTATTCCCCATTTTGTAGTTGTGCATTTGATTTTTCCTTCTTAGGTGTAGAACATTTCACTTGTCTTTACTGAATTTTATCTTGATTTCACATCAATTCTCCAATTTATCATGGTCATTTTTAATTCTAGCCCTGTCCTCCAAAGTGCTGGCACCTCTTGGTGTAATCTGCAAAAGTTATAAGCATGTTCTCTATTCCAGTATCCAAGTTTGTAATGAAAATACTGAACAGATCCCTGTGGGACCCCACTAGATATATCCTCCCAGTGTGACAGCAAACCACTGATAACTACTCTTTGAGTACACCTGCTCTTTAAACCAGTTGTGCATCCACTCTGTAGTAATTTCATCTAGACCACATACCCCTAGTTTGCTGAAAAGAATGTCATTTGGGACTGTGTCAAAAGCCTTACTAAAATCAAGATATATCATTGTGATAGGATGGACTCCTCACAGAGGCCCTACAAGAGCTGAATTAGGCCAGGTGGGCCCAATCAGCTAATTAGGCTGCAAGCAGGGGAGCTGTAGGCTGGAGGCTGCTAATTAGAGAGAGGCTCACCTGTGCAGGAACACGCAGGGCCTCTAAAGCCAGATAGTGGACTACAGCCTAGGCTGCTGGGAAAGGCTACAGCCACTCCCTGGGAAAAGGGAGAGGAGGGTTTAGAGCTGATATAACTGGGCGGCCGGGCCTGCATTGCCCTACTGACCACTGGGGAAGTAGCACCATCTGGGCAGTGCCGGCGAAGACTGCCTGAGATGGTTTGTGTGGTAGGACTTTGGGTAAGCCCCAGAAAGGGCTAAGTCATGAAGAGGAGGTTGCAGATCCTAGAGCAAAATGGGCCACAGGGCAATACAGGATGGGTGAAGATACCACCAGAGGAGGGTGTGATGCCAGGCAGAAAGATTCCCCAGCACAGCCAAGTGGAGGTACCACTAAAGGTGAGAGATCCCCATGACAATCATGTTTACTGTTTTTTCCCCTCATCCATTAGGTCAATTGCTTTGTGGAAAGAAGGAAATTTGGTAGGCTCGGCATGCTTTGTTCTTGACAAATGTGTTGGCTATTACTTATCACCCTGTTAGTCTCTTAGTGCTTAAAAAAGGATTGTTTAATAATTTTTCAGTGTCTTTCCACTTATGAAAGTTAGGCTGACTGGTTTATAATTCCCCATGTCCTCTTTAGCACCCATTTTTAAAATGGGAACATATTTATCCTTCTCCAGTTCCTTTGGGAGCACTCTTGTACTTCCTGAATAATCCCTAGTAGCTCTGAGATAGTGAAGTAGCTGAAGCAGAGAACCCTAGGATGAATCTCTTCTCAGGCCCTGCTAATCTGTATATATCTAACCAATCTATATAATCTTTAACCTGTTCTTTCCCTACTCATTGTGTGTAGTACAGGAGCAGATAAATCAAGGTAAAATTCCCATTGGCTTTATGGCAGCAGGATTTAAATGGGAATGTATTCAAAGAAATGAAAATGCTATTCTATTAACAGCATCATTTGTGGTGTTCCACTAATGTAATAAAATACAATGAATGAAACTGTACAAAGGAAGTAGAAAGATATCATAATATGATATTCAGAAAAGAATGGAAAATATCATTGTTAGGCGTGTCTGGACCAATTTATCTTCTAATGTAGAATTATAGAATATCAGGGTTGGAAGAGACCTCAGGAGGTCATCTAGTCCAACCCCGTGCTCAAAGCAGGACCAATCCCCAACTAAATCATCGCAGCCACGGCTTTGTCAAGCCTGACCTTAAAAGCTTCTAAGGAAGGAGATTCCACCACCTCCCTAGGTAACGCATTCCAGTGTTTCACTACCCTCCTAGTGAAAAAGTTTTTCCTAATATCCAACCTAAACCTCCCCTACTGCAACTTGAGACTATTACTCCTCATTCTGTCATCTGCTACCACTGAGAACAGTCTAGATCCATCCTCTTTGGAACCCCCTTTCAGGTAGTCGAAAGCAGCTATCAAATCCCCCCTCATTCTTCTCTTCTGTAGACTAAACATCCCCAGTTCCCTCAGCCTCTCCTCATAAGTCATGTGTTCCAGTCCCCTAATCATTTTTGTTGCCCTCCGCTGGATGTTTTCCAATTTTTCCACATTCTTCTTGTAGTGTGGGGCCCAAAACTGGACACAGTACTCCAGTTGAGGCCTCACAAATGTCAAATAGAGGGGAACAATCATGTCCCTCTATCTGCTGGCAATGCCCCTACTTATACAGCCCAAAATGCCATTGGCCTTCTTGGCAACGAGGGCACACTGTTGACTCATATCCAGCTTCTCATCCACTGTAACCCCTAGGTCCTTTTCTGCAGAACTGCTGCCTAGTCATTTGGTCCCTAGTCTGTAGCGGTGGATGGGATTCTTCTGTCCTAAGTGCAGGACTCTGCACTTGTCCTTGTTGAACCTCATCAGATTTCTTTTGGCCCAGTCCTCTAATTTGTCTAGGACCCTCTGTATCCTATCCCTACCCTCCAGCGTATCTACCTCTCCTCCCAGTTTAGTGTCATCTGCAAAGTTGCTGAGGGTGCAATCCACACCATCCTCCAGATCATGAATGAAGATATTGAACAAAACCGGCCCGAGGTCCGACCCTTGGGGCACTCCACTTGATACCGGCTGCCAACTAGACATGGAGCTGTTGATCACTACCCGTTGAGCCCGACAATCTAACCAGCTTTCTGTCTACCTTATAGTCCATTCATCCTGCCCATACTACTTTAACTTGCTGGCAAAAATACTGTGGGAGACCATGTGAAAAGCTTTGCTAAAGTCAAGGAACAACACGTCCACTGCTTTCCCCTCATCCACAGAGCCAGTTATCTCATCATAGAAGGCAATTAGTCTTCTGAGTAATCCTGCACTTCAAAACTGATGGCATGCTATGGGCCATAATTTTGAAGGACAAATTACCTTCATATCTAAGACTATTCAGAATGCTATGATACTAATAGTGCCTGAACCAAAACTCTGGATCTGAGCATCTGTTCAAATCTTCTGGGTAAGTTTAAAATCCAGATCCAGAACTGACATGGCAATGCAGGCCAACTTTAATCTAAAATGTGGAGGTTTCTGGTGGTTAATGTTTGTTTCAGGATTAAATATTGCGTGTAGAGATTAATCTTGACTTGAAAGGACTGTCCGTCTATCATGGTCAAAGTAGAGGGGGCACATTTCCAGGCTGGTATAGGGAAGCTTGCTCTGTAATTACCTGTCGTATACCTACAGGGGTTAGACAACCTACTTCTCTAGATAGCAGCAGGGTAGCCCTGTTAGTCTGTATCCACAAAAAAACAACGAGGACTCTGGTGGCACCTTAAAGAGAAACAGATTTATTTGGGCATAAGCTTTCGTGGGTAAAAAACCCACTTCTTCAGATGCATGGAGTGAAAATTACAGATACAGGCATATATATAGGCACATAAGAGAAGGGAGTTACCTTACAAGTGGAGAAAATTGGTAAGGTAACTCCCTTCTCTTCATGTGCCTATATATATATATATATATATATATATATATATATAAAATATGCCTGTATCTGTAATTTTCACTCCATGCATCTGAAGAAGTGGGTTTTTTACCCACGAAAGCTTATGCCCAAATAAATCTGTTTCTCTTTAAGGTGCCACCAGACTCCTCATTGTTTTTACTTCTCCAGAGTGTCTGTTTTGAACCTTTCATAAGAACTAAAACTAACCTGAAAATCCAAACAAATATAGAATCAAAAAATCCTAGTCTTGCTTCATGGCTCTTGAGAACTTTAAACCCGGAGGCAGTCTAAGGCACAACAAAGGTTGAGAAATGGAACAAGCAACCAGTACTTGAGGCACGTCCATTTACTGAAGGCTTCTTAAAGATTAGCAAGAAAGAGTATCTTTCTTCCTACCCCTTTAATTTTTAATAGGTTTATTTTTTAAATTCTCACATAGAATAAATTGAACCAATAACCTATGGGGGAAGTTGCCTAGATCTAAAGTCTTTTTGGTCTATAATTTCTGTGTCAAGCAGCAAAATACATTTTTATTTTTAAAAATATTTCTGAACTGGTTGAGCTCACGTCTACTATTAAAAGAACATAATGGCATTTTATAGTTAATATGTACATATTGTCTCTCTAAATGTGTGCTAGAAACTCCAAGGCCAATATGGATGTAATTCTTCAACAGGAAGCACATTACCGTCCTGAATAAGGTGAATCAGTGTCCTTATTTTTACATTAGTAGGGTGAGTGAATTTCAGGCTGTGGTAATGGTTGTTGCAGGTAGAGTAGATGTAATAAGCAGGGTCACTTTCTGCCGACTTTCTACTAATGCAGTTCTTAGCCTGACAATGGTATTTTTCATGATCCTGAGGTTTTGTAAAGTAGTAATCGGAACCAGACTGCATGCATTAACATCACTTGGGTTGCTGTCAGATGCCCACTCTCACTTGGAAAAATGCTGGCATTGTTCTTTTTAGTACTAACTCCAGAAAACCCCTTTCCTACTTTTGATAAAATTAAACATTGATTGGATTTGTATAACCACCAAGGGACATATTTTAGCTGGTTTATCTCACACATCAGTGCCTAAAATGTAAATAACTGAATACTTAACTCATTTTTTATGTCCTGCTTGTATTTTATTGTCCTGAACCCAAGGAAGATTCTTCTTTTGACTCCATTTTGAATTTCAGCCTTTCCTATTGATATTTCCAGAGAAGTCCAACCACTCTCCTTGAGTGGAGAAAAATACACTGTTTTTTTGTGCATAAAGTAAATGTGGTTTATGGACTATATTTGGATTTTTAATTTTTTTTCAGTGTGATGCTACATGAGTGTCTGTTTAAAAACTTGGAAAGAAGTAGTATGATCAGGAACACAGAGAGGGTTTGTTTTTTTTAGTGGCTGGCTACCTGACCTAGCTAAATCACAAATTGTACTCTGTGGGACTTCTGTGCACAGGAGAGCTTTCAGGATTAGACTCTAAACACTGAATCCACTAACTGAACTCTAGGTTGAAGGTTTGATATGGTTTTCAAACCAAAACTCATGCTCACAAATGTTTGTCAGACATGGTCTGATGCCATATGCATAGCGGGGGAGCAAACCTCTCCTCTGCAGCACCATCCCGTCTTCTAACCTTTGATTATTCAGTCTTCAAGCTTCAGTCAGGCCTGGTCTTGAGTGTCTCATTATAAAATGGGCATCAGCAAACTGGAAGGAATCCAAAGCAGGCAACAAAGATGCTGTCAGTAGTTGAGGGTATGACCTATGAAGAGAGACTAAGGGCGTTTCATTTATGCAGGTTAAATTAGAGGCACAGGGTATAGCTGCTCATAAATAGTTGAGGTGATAGCAAAAGGAAGGGGGAAATTATACATATGATAAAAGGTAGTATAACAAGTAAGTCTGAAATTAAATAGTGATGATTTCTGTGTATTTAATATTTCCTTTATCTGACATGCAGTCAGTTAGATATGTGTTCGATTCGATCCGAGAGGTGGCTGAGGCACCCTCACCTAGAGGTGCTCAAGAACAGACTATATACTGCTTAGATCTCAATCCAACTTCCTCTGAAATTAATGGAAATCTTTCCATTATTTCAGTGAAAGTTAGATCAGGCCGTTAAGAGGTTAGTGTAGAAAGCAGTCATGCCCTAATACACTGTACTAGAGTTACTTCCCATCCCAATCATCTGCTTTTCTATGATGAGAGGGCTGTAGCATTTTATCTGAAATGTCCTGAGAATAAATAGTTAATCGGCTGTTGAAAAGCTGTCTGGGATAATGATCAGGACGTTGAGATACATTATTAATGCTCCACTGAAAGGAATAACAGAGGCTTTTGTGGTTTATCAAGTAAACAGTTTTTGCTTGGTAGTAAATAGAAGATGATGCAATAAATAGTAATCATGAAACCACAGCAAAGGAGTTTAAGAAAACATATGATGCTGACACACAGATGCGAGGAGAGAGATTGGTCTTCTCAATCTTTGTTTTAAATCATCCAAAACACACCTTTTTGATTGGTATTTCTGATTGTTAGATGTGTCTCCACTCTCTAACTGGGCCAGTATTATCCATATCTAACTTAGTTTAAGGCACCTTGTTAATGATCATTGTGATATTTACCAATTGTTATAAAAATGAGTTGATATATCTTAGTGTCTTTCAATACCAGCATGATCCCTGGTCTGCCAATTGTGGCCCTTTAGAGGGAAGGGGCCCTCCTGAATACTTTGGTGTCCCAAGAAGAGCTGGATTGTTGGATTTCACCTATTTGCCTCTTCTCCCTTGTGGATAGAAACTTAGTTATCTCCAGGAACTGAGAGTCCCCATGTGTTCCCTCATTATAAACAACTGAAATTATTTTCCTAAGAAAGAGGAACAACACAGATAAAAGCCTAGAAATTAAAACAAACAACCCCCGCCCCCAAACACTGCATTGTGGTCTAGGCAGGGACTCAGTAATGAACTTACAGGTTATAGGTTGATAGTGGAAGCTTCTCTTGTTTTTTTAGCTTTCTCTCTCTCTCTCGCTCTCTCCCTTGTTCATGACACTCTGCTCAGAAGAGACCCACTTCCCACCATATACCAGATAATTAAAAAAAAAATCTTGTGTTTATTCTGCATTCATTAATGCATTGTAGAAGGGAAATAACTGTTCCAGAATGAGTTATTTGAGGATAACTTTAGTGTAGCCAAATAGAGCAGCTGTATTATTTTTGGATTAACGATGCTTCTTCTGGCAGTCCTAGCACTGCTATCCCACACTGCATAGGCTGATCCAAGTGAGAAGCTATCTGTTTACCTGTGTCCTCTACTGCTCCACAGCCATCTTGACTAGATATCACCTCAAGCTGGAATTGCAAAGGGACAGAAATTCACACATCTAGAGCTACATACAGTACTTCTTATAGCAGCTATGGCCTATGCTTCCACAGGGACCCATCAGGAGGCCCTGGAGTTCCTTATCCTCTGGATATAAGAGCATGTTGAAGCTCATCTGAACAGCAGTTGATGGAATGCCACAATCTACAGGTGACTGTCAGAGCAGTTGAAGGAACATGGATACTGCTGGGACACGAAGCAATGCCACAGCAAAGTGAAGGCGCTTGACAGGGCAACAGTGTTGCAAAGGACAGCAGTAGGACCTCTGCAAACGCTCCCACTACCTTGGTTCAAGCTTCAGTGGCTAGCCTGAGCCGCCAACTGTGTTGCAACACCCACACTGCTATTATTTAGCGTGCTAGCTGGAGGGAAGCTAGTGTGAGTTTGTCAACCCAGGCTTTGAGGTGCGCTCCCAGATGCAGTGGAGGCATAGCCCAAATGACCACATACACTGTCCAGAAGCAGTGGTGGATTAGACACTGGGCCAACGGGCCCCATGTCTAGGACCCCAGCCAATTGGGGGATCCCAGAAAAATGGGCACTCTGATCCTGCTCAACCCGCCTGGTGTTCCTGTTGGGGAGCCGGGTGGCAGTGTCAGGGCTTGCCCCACTCTGCCCACCTGCCTGGTTCTCTGGATGGGGAGCAGGGTCAGGGCATGGGGGCTTGCCCCACTCCCTGGCAAGAGTGCCAGGCGGAGTGGGGCAAGCCCCTGTGCCCTGACCCTGCTCCCCAGCAGGAGCACTGGGGGGGGGGGTTGACTGCAGGCAGAAGGGGTAAGGAGAGACCCCCCACTTGCTCTGGCCCAGGGCCCCACAAAATTGTGATCCTCCTTTGTCCAGAAGCAGATTCCTCCAGACATCCAAGATGCCTTTGGCAGCCCAAACCTCAAGCTAGAGACTCGGGCAGCAGAGATGCCCTCTGAAATTCAGGCAGAGAGCCAGCCTGAAATTGCTGCAGAGGAGAGCACTACTAGTAAGTACAATGTGCTGTATTGTAACAGCAGGTAGAGAGAGAAAACACAATAGGAAAAAACATTTTGACAACATTTGATCGGCCCTGTGCTTTTAGCTACTTCTACATTTTATGAGGTAAATTGTCAAAATCGTGCTACAGAGATGTGTTTGAAATGCATAAAGATTATAAGGTGTTCATCACCACTTTTCATAACAGTATTGCTAATTCTTTGGGTTCAGACCAATTACTACAAAAGTCTATTTTATAGTGCACTTAGTACTCATCTGCTGGAGTTATCAAGGAGAATTTAAGGCAAAGAGTGCCCTATTTGTGCATACACATTGCAAGGTAATGCAGCTTTCTCTGAGACACCAATACAGGTGGTATGTCTCTTCCATGCATGCATCAGATGTGGGGCACCATCCCAGTACATAGTAGATCTGCATCTTTTCCTGGTTTACCTACTGGCTTTTTGAACAATCCCTTTTCTGCCTCGGTAACATCCTGCACCATAAGAGCAACCTGCAGAGGTACATATGCAGTTACTAACCTACCTCCTGCTACCCCCCCACCAACGCTCCACCTTACTTCCAACCCTTAGCCAGCATTGGTACCGAGTCCCATAGAAAGGAGAAGTAGGGTGGAAAACCTCTTACCATCTCCAAGTGCATCCCAGACAGGGCAGAACAGATGGCAATCCAAACAATGGCATTCCAAAACTGGGGGGGGACACACAACTTTTCATCATTTATTGGTATGGAGACCACTACTGGGCTAATAGCTATTTTATGGTGGTAGTTTTTTTTCTGTTCCCCTCACTCCTGAAATGCCACAACCATTACAGACAGAATGCTTATTAGGAAAACTAGCCGGGACTATTTCAACTAATCACTTTTCTGTCAGAAAAATGCTGATTCTTTGAAAAGATTTCTCAGGTCACAGATAAAATTTCTGATTTAAAAAAAGAGCAACTGCTCACACAGCAATAGGCAATGAGAAGGTAGCCAGTAACTCCATGGCTATGGCACTCACCTTCCTGATTCAGGCAGAGCAGGGACTTGATGCTGGATTAACCACATCCCAGGTGAGACCCTTAACCACTAGGCTATTTACTGTTCTGGGACGGATGGGTCTCTAATTTTTCAAGAAAAATTTAGAAGAGGGGTTGATTTTTGTCCCAATGCAGATGGAAAACCAATTCTGAAACCTGAGTTTTTCACAAAATGGAATTGTTTTCTGGCCAGCTGAACAGTGAGTTGATCAGCATCTGAAAAATCTACAGAAGACGAGTGAGAAGATGTTTACTCACCTGGTTAATGCATCTCAGCAGGGGCCTCAAAGCAGAAGAATGGAGGGAAGGACTTCTGCACCACTGTAAGAGGTTTCCAAGGGACTGCCTACACTCAGGAAAGGGTGCTGGAAATGATGCAGAAGCAAATGCCTCGGCAGGAGAACACTGTGGTGCCGTGTTTACAACCAGCACCCCAGCTTAGCCATGTCCTGCACCTCATGGAGAATGCAGGATAGTAGGAGCCCCCTTTCACTCTCTACAGTTTCAGAGGAAATTCCTTTTCAATCTTTCAAATGCAAGGCTCTTTCCTCACCACACCACTCCGCCTCCAACGCAAGGAGAACAATTTTGAACACCCACCACCACCTATGCACTCTTGTGAGCCTGTTAGTACAGACAGGTGAAATACGTTTACAGAGACACCGTATTCTCTTCCTTTCTTACAATATAAGGACTGTCTGCTACACTCTGGCCTCAAAGTAGGAGCACACCATAACCTTGGCCAGTTGGGGCACCACATTGAGGGCCCTTCTCTGGTGGTTCATAACATCCAGAAACTTTCCACCAACCAGATATTCTCCCTTGGTCTAACAGATGTTGTGCAAAACAAAGCAAGCACCTATTACACAAGCTAGATATTGCTCATAAGCATCTAGACTTTCCCTGAGGCACTTCCAGCTGGCTTTCAGTCTTCCAAATGTCCATGCCACTGTCATTCTGCAGCTACTCAGGGTATAAACACACAGCTTCTTTCTCCTGGCCAAGTGTCTTCATAGAGTAAACTGGGTCTTCTAGTATGACTGGAGGAATTGCAGCATTATTAGTGCACATGAATACTGTGTACATTAAAGTTCTGTTTTTCATTACAATGCTTAAGGCTGAATTTCTAGCCAGCCAGGCCTCATGTACCTTTCCAGACAACCCCACATTAATATTGCTGAGCCTCCATGGTAATCAACAAGCAGCAGCATGGAGAAGTACCACTTTCCCATGACAAACTCTGGTGTGAGAGGCAAAGTACAGGTATATAGATTTCATCACTGGCCCTAATACAGTTTGGGAACCCTAACTTTGTAATCCATCAATAACCACCTGGGCAATGCCAAGCTTTATGACTTAACCTATCAATAGCAGCACCCGCCTCCAAGAGAGCTGATCTTCACTAAATGGGTTTGCTACTGACTGGTAGTAATCAGGGGGGCAAGCTTCTAGAGAGCAATGATGACGTGCCTCTCCACATTGAGGGAACTCTTTTATGTGGGTGGTCTGCCATTGCAGCTGTGGGGAGAGCTCTGCACCAAGGGAAGCTGCTCCAAGGAAGTGTCCTGCAGAAATAACTGCTCACTTGCATCCTCCTCCACTTGTATCACTATGACTGTCTCCTAAGCCAGCTGACTGCATGATCGCCACTACATATGAAGCTGCCTGTTTTTATTACTGACTGCCAGGATTGTGGCACTTAGCAGTATTTTCCCCATGCTGCCAGACATTAGTTTAAAACTGGTGCTGGCTCCCTACCCAGATGCACAAAAGGAATTATGGTATGCCAGGGGACAAATTATGGGAGTTATTTAGACAAAGCCTCTGCGGATTCAAGGTCTGCAGAAATACATATCCCAATGCTAGGTTTAATTAGTGACTTCGACTTCACCACACCTGACCTCCTTTATGGTATACAAAATCTGTAAGTGTCAATACCAGGGAGCAGGGCTCAGGTCAGGAGAGACCTGGAGGTTGGGTTGAGGCACCCAGAAAGCTAATGATCCATGTGTTGTCCTTATGGTTCCTAGCCTCTGTAATTGTTACTTGCTAATATCCCTCACATGACCACCACTACACATGGAGCAGCTTGGTTGTATTCCTAACTGCCAGGACTATGGCACTCAGCAGTGTTTCCCCATGCTGCCAGACAGCAGTTCAAAACTGGTGCTGGCTCTTAAGACAACAACAACAAAAGTGAGGCATGTCAGGGAAGGAGCTGTGCCTCTTCTGGTCCTGTTTCCCAGAGGGGATAGTAAAGTGGCTGTAACCCAGGTAACTCTGTTCTCAGTGTAAATGCCTTTAACAGAATGGATGAGGAGGATAAAGAGTGCAGCAACTGGCCAATATGGGTAGGGAGAAAGGCACAGCTATGAAAAGAATGAGCAGCATGAAACCTGCTGAGAATGCTATTTTTCATGCCAGCAATCAACTTTAAATTGTTTTGCTTATATGGGATCCTTTTATTGAATAGCTTTGATTTTGTAATTCTTAAGTGAATTTTAATGGTGGTGAAAGGTGCTGGATTGACAGCACAGGAGACTCAAATCCTCTATGTGCAGCACTTACACCACACAGGCAACGGCAGCGCAAGGTCTCTCAGTGCTGCCCTCAGTGCTTCATCTCGGACACCGTGAGACTAATTTAGTATTGATGGCCTTTGCCTCCCTGAGCTTCTTATAAGGTATGCCAGCCATGATCATTGTGTCTGGGATGGCATTGCAAACTAGAGGAGGAAGGCTCATTGAGCCTATCGATCGCCTACCCAGTCCCATCTTCATGTGTGTTAAATTATTACAACAAAAAAAGCAGACGGAAATTAAAATGTTCTAAACACCCTATGATCTAATTGTTTTAATCAAAACCCCATCTGTAGTGGCTGAACCATTGTCTTCAGGGAATATCTAACTTTGATAAGGGTCAAAATGGAAGCTAGCAGTGGCCCGAGTTACACCGCCAGGCATGTGATATATCTGATGGATGCATTCATATGTATGCACGTTTCTCAACATATTTGTAATAGTTCGTGTGGTTTTGTTGGGTATTTACTGTTACATGGTATTCATAGCTGAAACATCCTTTGTCAGTCATGGAGTTATTATACACAGATTTTTAGTTAAAAATGAGAGATGTGAAACTTGTTCCATATTGAGTCCATGTATTCAGTACTAATAGTCAAGATTTTTACAATATCTTCTGCAAAATGTGTGTGAGCAGGTAATGCCCTATTTACATATGTGCCATAACTGGCACTCCTTTAATTACCATGAACACCTAATGACCAAAATTCTGCTCTGTCAGATCAGCTCAAGTCTATTGAAATGGTTGTAAAACTGGGCCCTTCTGGTGTGTGTGCTTTCTTCTCCAAGACTTTACAATGAGGGTTTACCATATTTTAAGACATCTTTATTTTTAAGGCTAAATTATGTCTGCTGAGAAAAAATATACTTTGCAATGTGGTATCCTTGAGTTTTTTCTTTTCTTCATTGTGTAGTTTCCCATTCATTAGCATGAGAATTAGCATAATGAATGAGATTTTACTGCATTTACCCAAAGAGTTATATCCTCTACAGTGCCATTACCAATCTCTAAACCCAAACCTGTAAGGTGCTGAGAATTCTTGCATGGTAGTGAATGTCTCCAGCCTGGAATGTCTCTCCAAGGATCAGGTCCCAAGGAAGACCTAAGTTATTTCTAATCTATCTCTGTCTACACCCATCTTTTGTAGAAAACTGACAGTCTTATCAGTGTGTATTTATGGATTCTTATTAGTGTATTCATTACACAAGCCAGATTCCCTTGACGCTAACTCCAGTCACTTATTCCAATTAAGGGGTGGCCAATCACTTAAGCCACATGTTACTTGGTTTCCATTTGTGTGTGCTACAAAATCCCTATCAAGCTTCCACTAAAACTGATTGCTCAGCAAACTGATTTCCTATAGAAAATGACTGTTACTTTTAAAATCTTCTTAAAATGCCCTTATACAGTGTACTACAGAAGAGAAATGTTTTCTCCTTTCTCTCCACTTAACGTCTCATATGCTGAAGTGTCATGTGTATATTGGTGATCTTCCAGCTGCTGAAAAATTTTGGAGCATTATATACAGCACTCATAAAGCTAACTGCACATTTGATAGCTGACCTAATTTTCAGTTTCTTTGTTGAGGAAGCTGACAGTTTCAAATGTACCAGCCATTTGAAAATCCTACCTTATTTCTTCATCTCTTAGTTGAGCCATATTAATAGCAAATATATCTTGTTCAAAATGATTGATATGCTTTCATTGATGAGGCAGCTCACAGCTTTTTTAGATTTCCAGTTGACTCGAGTTTGATAGATGCTTGACTTGCCCTTTCTCCATCAAGTTGGATCATCTCCAAAATTGTTTCCTACCAAATACCAAGAATCAGAGTGGCCTTAGTGCTTCAAATAGAAGACTGACTCAGGATGTCTGGGTTGTATTCCTGGATCTGCCACTGGCTTGTATAAATGTAGGGGAAGTCATTTCACTTACTCAGGCCTCATGTACCCAGTTGGGAAATGAGGAGAATAATACCTGCTTTACTGTAGTGTTGCAAGGCTTAGGTAATTAATGACAGTAAAATACTCTGAGGTCCTTACATGCTAGAGAAGGGCTTATTTATTTTTGGGGAGATGAAAACAAACATGAAACCAGAAGACGCATTTACTTCAACCGCACCTGAAAAGTGCAAGGATAATGCTTGGCTTCATGAGGATTTTCTCCAGTTATCTTCCTGTGTTTATAATTTTTGTCTTTGTCTGACAGGAAGTATTAACCAACAGTAGAATGTTTACTATAGTACAGTAGAACCCTATTTTTTATCCTAATCCTTCAGATGAACAGGGAAGCTTGCTGGTAATCTCTGAAGAGATGGAATCCAATTTCCTAGCCCCAGATTGCTCTCAGTAAATCCAGCATACAGTTGACTGGCTAGCTTTAAAATCCTTGGGGACATAATCAAAACTTGAATAGCTGAGGCTATGTCCTAGCTCCATTATTAGCTGGTGTTAGGGTAGCAGTGAGAACAAGGAAGTGGCCTGTTGCTCGTATGCTGAAATAAAATGGAACAGTGTTTCTGCTTTGTAACTGGTACATAAAGAACCTCTGACATGTTACGAACCATTTGTAACAACACTGACTTTTATCCTAATGCTCTTGCTTCCTATGAAACTGGGAAATCAATCCCCATGCTGTAAATGGACTTCTTACAACTCTGCCTCTGAGAGGAAATAACATCTTCTATTGCCAGCTCCACCATGGTTACAGACTGAGGATTCCTAGTGGGACAGGAACATCCTCTTCTGACTTTTACGCAGTTGTGGTGAGGAATGTTTAACACTTTCCTTGCAGATAAACTACCACTTCACTGTTCCATTCTGTTTTTATTTTGCTTAGAACAAGAATGATCCCAAACCAGATTTGCAATGCTGAGTATCCCCAAATGTTGGGGAAATTCAGATCCTGATGCAAATATTGTGGCTTTGGCCCATTTCAAGTACCTGGAGAAACTGAGTCTGCTAATATGCTGGAATCAGGTATTCTAGCTTGTTCTGTAAGCTTGTATAGATGAACTCTCCACTTCCCATTGGCAGAGCTGTGCAATACATTTTTCAATATCAGTGAAACTGGAGGAAAGTCCCCCTTATTTTATTTCTTACTGCATTTCTGAAAAGTTTAACAATTGTCCTTATTTTACCTCCAATATTTTTATACAGGCAGGAAAAATAACTTTTCCGCTGGTAGGGAAAATACATAAAACTTGAGCCGACGCCTACTCCTCAAAATACATTAAGCCTTCTTCTCAGGTTCTATGTTGCACACTTTTAAAAGGCATTGGTGCAATAGCAAAATTCTATCAAGGTAATGACCCACCCACCTAAAATGAAATTTTACAGGGCAGAGTGGAAACCCCTCTGCACCTGGATTGTAAACAGTATTGCAAACCTCACTGTGGATGATTAAAAAGAGAAAATTTTAGAGGAATGCATGTTAAGGCCCTGACCCTACAAAGTGGTCCATCTGCTAATAAAGGTCTCTCTAGCTATAAGTATCTCTTGATAGGATTGGCCCTTTAATACAGGGGTCAATTTTTTTTGGAGAGTGATTCAGATTTGAGAGTCTCAATCTTCACAATTTCCTTCTAAATAGACACTCCAGTACAAAGTAAAGCATTCTAAAAACACAGTTGTGGAAATACATTTCTTAGAAAAACCTGAGAGCCGTATAACTGTAGTTAGGTGTTCTGTTTACATGTGTACATTTTTATTAAAGGGCAGTAATTACAGAATTAAAGTCCAGCAAATACATAATTTACACAGGTCCAAAATTCATTATTAAACTTTTTACTAAAACCAGCTGTTGCAATATTGATATGAGATGGAACAGAATAGCTTGTTCATAGCAGTCAAGGTTTCACTGCTAAATAACGGCTACTTTGGATTCATTCCAGTGAATAGTTTAACTCTATAAATAATGCAATCTTGCTACAATTTCCTCTCTCCAGATTTTGGTCTCCTTAATGATTTCAAACTTGTACTGTCCCATGGTGATATTCCACTGTTTTGAAATGGTTGCAAATTGCTGACTCGTGATAGCTGCAGTGTATTCTTTTAATCCTGCTTGGCTCAAATATATGTTGAACCCTTAGTTACAAAGTGCACTTTAGTACATAAAATTAAAAATAAAAATAGGACCCCACTGTCCCCATGTGGTTTATTCCCTGTAAGGGACTGGAAAATGTGACTTTGCAACTGTGGCATTTCCTTCTCATTCTTTCTTGATAAAGGGGAGGGACAGGTTCATTTCTTTCCCCTGCTCTTGGATGGGTGTCTGCTCATGTCTCCACATGGGTGCCCTGTGCCTCTGCACTTCTGCTTTCTCTGGTCTAGACAGGATGGCTTCTGGAGGTGTCATGTGCTAGTGACTAGCCACTGCCCACAAGACCCCTGAGGTGTCTGCACATAGTGACGCAGAGAAGATGAGCTCTCAATAACTTTTAAGTCTGTTGTCAATCTCACAGTGCTTTCTGTAGTAGCCTACATTTATGTGCTGCCTTTCATGTTACGAGTCTTTATTCAGTCAAATAACCAATAAACACTAATACTTTGAGTAGATCTCCACTCTTGCTGCAGTTACAGAATTCTGACCTCAGTGAATTTCCCCTTTGTGAAGCTAGGATGTAATTACTTTATTTCTGCTGCCATAATGATAACTCACCGTAAAGAGGAAGAATGACAGAAAGTGATAATGATAAATCAGTGGTTGCCAGTGAGAGACAAATCTAAACTAAAATGTGGATTTTTTTTCCTGACTTTTCTAAATGGATTGCAGGTCTCACTTAAAATCCACTGCATCTCTGAGAAATAAGTGAAAATATTCTCTTTACCTGTTCCTCCAAATCACAGGCCCATTCAGTCAGTGACACAAGAAAAGTGTCCTATAGAGACTCATTCCAGATAACCCATCTATAACTCCAAATGCACCAGTCAGAATATCCACAGAGGTTTAGATAGGGTAAAATAAAATTAAGCTTCAATGACATAGAATATTTTTAAAAAACAAAATATCTGGATTAAACTCCAATCACTGCTTATCTTATTTATGTTTTGGTTTTGAGTTTACCATGTTACACAGCTTGAGAAGATCATGCTGATTAAGCTCATTTGTCATGTACATTCTCTCACTCCTCTATCTGTTCTTTATTTTGTAATTGAGAGACAATCAACTTCATTTACAAAATGACATTTACTTGTTGTTTTGGTTCTTTGAACAGAATTTGCAAGAGATGTTAAAGAACAGAATCTAATTGAATTGACAACTAGCTGCAAGTTACGTTGGTTGTTTTAGCCCAAACATTATATAATAGCAGAAAAATATATAACTGGATTACTGAAGAAAAACTGCATCCTTTCCCTGCCTAGATCTTTGTGGTGTGTTGTTTTGTTTGTTTAAATGATTTGCTTCCTTCACAGAAAAGAAGATAGATACAGATTTTCCTTTCGGAGAACTAAACTATCTCTACTGTGCCTCTTTGGATTTTTAGGAAGATTTAATGTAAAGAGAACAGACTGGAAAGAAATGTATGTTTGATCTTTCCTACTACAGTTTGCACAACAATTTTACACCCAGTACCAACTATACTTCACATTTTTCTGGAAGTTTCCTTTTGAAGCTTCAATTCTATTTGCTGCAGAATACAACAGAATTATTTTCCAGACAGTGTTGCCTCCTTTGGTCTTGTTAAGGTGTGTGTTTTTCTTTTGTCTCTTTAATCCTGCCCTCAAAGAGACACCAGCAAAAGTATCACAGGGAAGCCAAGCACCCTGGAAATGTTGCCCAGTTGGTTTGTCTAGTTCAAGCCTGGGGTTGAAATCCTGGCCCCCATTGAAATCAATGGGAGTTTCGCCATTAACTTTAATAGAGGCTGGATAGATTGAGATAGATGATAAAGGTAAAAGAAGTTAAATTGCATTAGTGCTGTGTGACTATGTACTGTACATGATGGGCCAAATTCTGTTCTCTGAATTCAGTTCAGATGTTAATGGATGAATATAATGAAGAGCAGACTTTGACCCACTGTATTAAAATGCCTAATTATGCATTTGTACATACAGTAACCAACTTTGCACAGGCTTTCATAGTGACTGTGTGCGTATGTTTACCTCCAGTCTCGTTCTCTTTTTAAAACTAAGGTTTTGGATGCTTCTGAGTCTTCATTTTGAGGGTCACATTATCAAATATGGCCAAAGAGAGTATGTGTATTCTATTTAGGTTTAAAAGTCTATACCTGAGGGTCAGGAGAGGAGCGTGGGGGAAAAAAAAACCTCAGACACTTATAGAAGGCAGGGTGTCTTGAAGGCAAGAAAAAGTATTCATAGCTTTATACTGTAGACAGGTATTCCAAACTGGTTGAAGATTAGGGACTGATTTTAATGATAGACAAATCTGGCTTTCTACCCCACCTTATCCAGCTACCATCTTGTTAGCTTATAAGATATATTTATGGTATTTGGGAGCCATCAGGAAAGTGTTTTGAGTAAGGTAATGGCACTGGCCATTCATTCCAAATAGTTTGCCTTTGCATCACCTCATCTCAGAATTTAGACTGAGCAATTTAAATTCATCGTATTGTAAGATTTTATCTTCTCTTTCATCCCAAGAGAAGTAGGGTATAAAACTGAAAGAAAAGGTAACAGATGATCTTTAACTTAGTTTGTTATATAAACAGCATGAGGATCTGTTTCCTGAATGCAAAGAAGCTATTTACTTTTTTCAATTCAATTATTTGACATGCAATATTGTGGCATATCTATATTAGTAAATCTAGGAGATAATTTTCCTGATTCTTAAATGCAATTAGGACTAAATTGACCAAAAGAATTCCCACAGCAGTTAGTAATGGATGCATGACTGCTACAAAGTAAACTTCAGAAGTGATTGAACAAACCATTTTGGACAAGAGGAGAACTGGCTTGAAATTTTACGCAAAATCTGAATTAATCATGAACTTGAGATTCAAAAGTTTGTTTAATTCCACTCCCTTCCCTCCTCCCCCAGTTTTGTGTGTCTTCACACTTCCTGTCTCTAGAAACAATAAAACACATTGAGAGAGGTTATTCTAACTGTTGTTGGGTCAGACATAAAAACAGGAACCAAAAAATGTTAAGACCCTCTTCTTCTTAAATCTCCAGCTCAGATTTGCGGACTCAAAAGTTTGGAATTTGAGTTCCACAGAGCAAACAGCTTTGCTGGTGTCATAAATATAAAGGGAAGGGTAACCACCTTTCTGTCCACAGTGCTATAAAATCCCTCCTGGCCAGAGGCAAAACCCTTTCACCTGTAAAGGGTTAAGAAGCTAAGATAACTTTGCTGGCACCTGACCAAAATGACCAATGAGTAGACAAGATACTTTCAAGGTCGGGGGGGACAAAGGGTCTGACTGTCTGTGTGATGCTTTTGCTGGGAACAGATCAGGAATGCTCTTCATAACTCCTTAAGTTAGTAAGTAATCTAGCTAGAAATGCGTTAGATTTCTTTTGTTTAATGGCTGGTAAAATAGCTGTGCTGAATGGAATGTATATTCCTGTTTTTGTGTCTTTTTTGTAACTTAAGGTTTTGCCTAGAGGGATTCTCTATGTTTTGAATCTGGTTATCTTGTAAGGTATTTACCATCCTGATTTTTACAGAGGTGATTTTTACTTTAATTAAAATTCTTCTTTTAAGAACCTGATTGCTTTTTCATTGTTCTTAAGATCCAAGGGTTTGGGTCTGTGTTCACCTGTACAAATTGGTGAGGATTTTTATCAAGCATTCCCCAGGAAAGGGGGTGTAGGGCTTGGGGGGATATTTTGAGGGGAAGACGTCTCCAAGTGGGCTCTTTCCCTGTTCTTTGTTTAACACGCTTGGTGGTGGCAGCATAGGGTTCAAGGACAAGGCAAAGTTTGTACCTTGAGGAAGTTTTTAATCTAAGCTGGTAAGAATAAGCTTAGGGGGGTCTTTCATGCATGTCCCCACATCTATACCCTAGAGTTCAGAGTGGGGAAGGAACCTTGACAGCTGGTAAAAAATCATCCATATATATTTACTTCTGGGGGGAATTCTGTCCCCAAAAATTAAAAATTCTGACCACAATATTTTAAAATTCTGCATATTTTATTTGTTAAAATAACAAAATATAAGCATACCAGTTTTAATTATTTTGGTAATTTATTTCAAAATACCTGTCAGCAAGTATGTGTAAAAATACAGATAACAAAAAAAGATCCAGGAAATCCTTTTTGACAAATAGATTCCTTACTAGGCAAATTAATACAGAACTTTGAGTAATAATTCATTTAAACTACAGTACAGAACCATATTTCCCGCATCTCTCAGAAGCATTGCAAGGGCTTGGGGGTGTCAGGGGTAGTGGAGGAGCTGAGGGAGAGGGAAGCAATTGCTGTGAAGAAGCCTGGGAGTGAACATGAAGGCTTGTTGGGTGTGAATGGGAGCAGTATGGAACAGGTTTTTTTGGTGGGGGATGGGGGAAAGATTGTTAGGGAGTTGGAAGAGCCTCCCCCATGCAGACCCTGGCTGACTCCTAGGCTCTCCCATTCAGTCAGGTACATCTTCCCTTGTCCCCATGCTCCTTTGCACCACCACCTCCACATCCCCATGTTGCCTCTTCACCCCACTCCCATTCAGCCCCTGGCTCAGTGCTGTCAGCACACTAGCTCCTGAGCCCCTAGCCCAATTTGTGTGACCCTCCCAGCAGCCCCATGTGCCCTGCTCTGTCCGTCCCTCCCATATCCTGTGTCTCCTCACCTGGACTGATGAGCAGAGCATTGTGAGGAATGCACCCTCTGCCTCCTCCCTATCTGTGGCTGACTGCTCCGGCCTGTGAGCCAGCTGCACTCTCTTCGGGTGCCACATCAGCCCCTGGTGGGTGAAAGGTATAATTGCAGCACCTCTTTCTGCGGTATCTATTTTCTGCAGAATGGAAAAAAAAATCTTTGGGGGACATGAATTCTGCATACGTGCAATGGTGCAGAATTGCCCCAGGAATATATATTGCAAAAAATAACACACATTGTCCTGATTACTAATAAAAGTGGAAAAGGTGGGAAAAATATTTCATTTCAGACAAACTTTTGTCAGCTCTACCGATGTCCTTGGTAGTTAATATTTCATTGGTTACTATAGAGTTTACATTAAAAAGAAGAAACAGTTGGAGTCATTCCCAAGTATACATTTTGAAAATGTCAATAACTTTGTCATATTTTTAAGTGTGCCAATGTTTTACCTGGCTGGATCGCTAAGTGAAATTGTCTGTTAGAACTATGATTAGATGAGTCTGGATGACTCAGGGGATTGGCAATGATTACAGCTATGATTCAACAATGGCAGGTTTTAGGAAAAGTCACGATGAAAAAGTAAAAATCATGGAAATACAGCAATTTCATGAAGTATTGTGTAATCAAGAAAGCTTTTTCTTATCTGCTTTCATTGCAAATCGCTATAGCATATGCTATGACAACAGTCCTGAATGTGCTATGCTGCAGAACTTCTCCCTTCAAATTTATGCAAGGAAATCTCACTTTCCACCTGGAAGGGAAGGGAGGTTCATGAGCCTTTGGGGAAATTGGAGTTCTGAGTCTGGTCATTTGTCTCACCACAGTGGTGTTTCAAACTTTTCATCACATACAGAGCAGGGCTTAGCTTTATGGCTGTCTGTGAAGCAGGTTCAGTTATTCGTCAACCTTGCATTAGCTGTCATGGTTTCATGTTGAACCCTAAAGTGCAAAAAGGCAGGGATATTAAAATTAAATATGAAAAATGTGGAATCTGTAACTCCTGTTACAGCTATGGTAATGGAACATAGAGACTCTCTAGGTCAGTATTTGAATCCTGACTAAGTTACTAATGACTAGCTGCGGGTTGTAGAGGAATGGTGCAAGGCACCTTCCTTTCCATTTGAGTGAGCTGGGCTAGGACAGTCACAGTCCTGTGTTAGGGGAGTGCAGGGGCTGCCCCTTTGGAGTGGGCATATGTTATCCCAAAGTGAGAGGTATGGGAGGAAGAAGGCCATAGCCTGTGTTGATGCATCACTCATGGAGCAGACTAGATACATCAGGGAGAAAGCTTCATTATCTAGGGGATGATCTAGGCCTAAAAGTCATTTCCATCTGATGGCTATTAAACATCATACAATATGTGCATTCAAATCTGGACATTAACTGTTATTTGCAGTATCCCATATAACTGTACTTAGAATTGCAAGTACAAATATTCTAGTAACTCTAACTATTACAGGTGGTGAAAGTCCCATTTGAATGGTGCACAATGTATGTGAAGTGAGTATAGCCCTTCTTTTAGTGGCCAATTCAGGCAAGCTACCATGTATTGGCTCTAATTTATACCCATAGTGGCAGTATCAGTAGAAAAGCCAGTGCATGAATGAACCTGGAGCCTAAGATACCATCACACCAGTGGACCCGCTAAAACTGGATCCAAGTGGAGTGAGAGTGTCTGTCTCAGAAACAAAATATTTCAGATAAATACTGTCCACCTCTCCAAAAACTAAAAGAAAGCAACCAAAGGCTCACCAGCAAATAACATCTTTTCAAGAACTTTTCAAGAAACTTTCCAAAAATGTTAATGGTGTAAAGATTAACTGGTCACCGGAGAGAAGATAAATATGTGAAAATGAAGAAGAAACTGTATCCAGTTACCATTGGTCCAAAAAAAATCTGAATCATCCTGAAAAAAGTGAATAACAACCACAAATTAAAGGTGTTGTTTTTTTTAAATTGGAAATGTCAGACAAAATGTGAAAAATGTATAAAGATAACTAGATAACAAGGAGGCAGCCAGAGACATAATAGAAAGGAGAAGAAGGTCAATCCAGAAGAATAAAATTTAGGGCATATTTTATTTCTGGGAAATCAACAATTACTTTTGTTTTAATCTTTCAGTTGACACCAGGTGTTTGTACTTCACCATGGCAGTTGTGAACATATAGAAAAGTAGTGTGACTTGGTCAATAGCTGACCCTCCAAACTTTTGTCATTAACATCCCTGATAAAATTCTAGATTTTTAAGTGCTAGATGCTCTACTGGAGTAAATTGGGATACCTCAATTGAACTACACTGATTTATACCAGCTGAGGATCTAGTTAATATATTATCAAACCAGAAAAGAACAATTGTATCACCATTCAGACCTCTGATTTTGTAGGACTATTTGTTTCCTTCTAATACCTTATTCACTTCTTCTTGACTATCTCTAGTGATGATGTCTGGACCCCCTTTCTTGGGAATCCATTCCTTGTCCAACACTTTGTATCCTAAATATTTTCCTCCTTCCCTTCTCTTCATATATTGAAGATATTTATAAACTATGATGGCAGTGTTTTTAGACTATGATTATGGGTCATTTAACTTCCTAGCGATGGGGCTGGGAGGGGGATTCTTTCTCACTAGGTTTAAGTCCTGTCAAGTACAGTACAACACTTCCCATCAAGTTGCAGTTATATTTGAAACTGATCTGGAGTATTCTTGTCCTTTCATTCTCAGTATTCTTATTTTTCTCAATCAACACACTATCCCCTAGGAGTTTAATATATGAGAGAGAGTCTATGGAACTGTTCTGAAGATAAGAAGTTGCTAAATAATGTAAAGCACTTTAGGAGCCTTCTGGATAAAAGGTGATATACAAATAAAAATATGGTCTTATTCCCCTGTAATCTTGAGGTCCAGTACAGTGAGCTTCTGGTTGATTTTGTTCTGCATTTTTAGAAATATTAAGTGAATCATCTAGCAGTTGGCCACCATGTTTTTACAAGATGTGGGTGTGGATTTTTGCCACTGAACCAGGTCTAGGTCTTGCATAACATACTCATGTCCTAAGCCTTTACTGTAACTATGGAAACTAGAGGGGAAAAAAAAAAGAACCATTTTCAAGGCTGTCTAAAGAGGGGAGAGGTGATGACATACAGAATAGGCCAAAGCAACTCTGTACTCATTAAGCTGAAGCAGGAAACCAGAGTGTGACTCATTTATCCTACGTAGTGTATCAGCAGGGTTCTCTCATTGCAGATCACTTGTGGAAATGAAGTTAATCTTTCTCTGGCATTCAGGAAACTGCTGAGAGAGAACTCCTTAAGGGGGGCTACAACTCCAGGGCTGAGCATTGTGTGGTCAGTGAGGCAACAGTGATGTTTGACTATGACTATTCGTGAACTGATGTTTTGCAATATCTCACTACCAACTGGATATATCCATCTCTTTTTAAAATGTCTTTACATGGCAAAGACTTCAGTAGTCCTGCATTAGAGGCGGCGATAGTCTCATTGAGGGGGTATTAGCAAAGAGAGATGGATGTTTTGACGCGTGGCCTTTCATTCTCCTGCTAATAGTTTTGGGTCTAAGTATTGATGTGAAATACCAGGCAAACTAAATCTGCTAATGAAAATCAGCTAAAACAACACAAGTCTGTTTTTGTTTCCATTGGACAAAGATTAACAGTTAACCCAAATCTTGAATGGGAACAAAACTCACTTCAGTTTATCGCTCTTAATTGAAATGTATTTTTGTGAGACAGTGATATGGGAGTGTTACTGACCTTCATGACAAAAAAAAATGTGATTCCATCTCCAAGTCCTTCGCAGGAATTTAGGTCAGAGCAAAAGGCATCAAAGTACTTATTTGGAAAATGTTTTGAAATCACTCAGGGATTCCTTAGAGATTCAGGTAGAATGTTTGAGGACAATAGCACTATTCACTCATAGTGACTTCCCCTACTGACCCACAAATAGTATCACTCTTTCACTCCCAACCTGCATAAGTGCCCCCCCAAAAAATCATCCCACCCCAACCGATTAACCAGGGTCCCATGAGCCACAGAATCTATTTTAAATATAACAGTAGCTTCCTTTTCTTGAGGAAAACTGTTTTTCAAGGTTCCCACATTAATTACTCCTGGGGGAATTCTGTACCACTGTGCATGCACAGAATTTATGTTCCCACAGATTTCTTTGCTTCCCCACAGAAAAATTACTTTTTAATGGAGAAGCAAAGGGAAGCCACAAGACCGGTCATGTGTCCCTTCCCAGCAGTTTTGGGGGCCCAGGACAGCTGGCAGAGAGGTAAATCACTGTGGGGCATGGGGCAGGACTGGGGAAGACCCGGCCGAGCTCAACTGCTAGTCCCAGCTGGGCTGGGAGGACAGGACTTCCTCTTCCCCTGCAAGTTATCTGGGGCCATATCAGACCCTCCCACAGATTTCTTCCCCAGCTGTAGGAAGTTCTGCAAACTTCCCGCCCCTGATTCCTGCACTCATAGCTCCTCGGCTGCAGAGGGACGGATCATTGTATAGAGAGCTGCTCCCCCATCCGCCCAACCCTCGTGCGTCCAGACCCTCTCACATCCAGACCCGTGCACCGAACCTCACCCCCCTCGCACCCAACCCCTCCATGAGGCCCACTCCACATGCACCTGGACCACCCCAACAAGCCACCCAGATCCCCACTCCACTGAGCCCCACTGCCCCAGCATCTGGACCCCCCCACACTGAACTTCCCACACCCCCGCCGAGCTCTGTTCCCCCCCAACACACACATCCTGACTCTTCCCTGCTGAGCCCCAATCACCTTCACCTGGACCCCCCTGCAGAGTCCCATTACCATTGTACCCAGAACCCCCAATAAGCCCTTGTGCATCAAGATTCCCCCCCCCCGCACCTGGATCCCCCATGGAGCTGCCCACACCCAGATTGCCTCAACCCACACCTGGATCCCCCCACACTAAGCCCCTTCACATTTGGATCCTGCCTTGCTGAGCCAGCCTGCCTGCCCGCACCTGGCACAGAGGGGCAAGGCCCTGGGGTGTTTCTGGGCCAGGTCTGGTCCTTGTGTTGTGTCAGGGTTGGGTGCAGTCTCACCACTGAATCCATATCCTGGGGCTGGGGGGAGCTGCACAGTGATCTCCCACATAGAATCATAGAATATCAGGGTTGGAAGGGACCTCAGGAGGTCACCTAGTCCAACCGCCTGCTCAAAGCAGGACCGATCCCCAATTAAATCATCCCAGCCAGGGCTTTGTCAAGCCTGACTTAAAAACTTCTAAGGAAGGAGATTACACCACCTCCCTAGGTAACGCATTCCAGTGTTTCACCACCCTCCTAGTGAAAAAGTTTTTCCTAATATCCAACCTAAATCTCCCCCACTGCAACTTGAGACCATTACTCCTTGTTCTGTCATCTGCTACCACTGAGAACAGTCTAAAGCCATCCTCTTTGGAACCCCCTTTCAGGTAGTTGAAAGCAGCTATCAAATCCCCCCTCATTCTTCTCTTCCGTAGACTAAACATCCCCAGTTCCCTCAGCCTCTCCTCATAAGTCATGTGTTCCAGTCCCCTAATCATTTTTGTTGCCCTCCGCTGGACTCTTTCCAATTTTTCTACATTCTTCTTGTAGTGTGGAGCCCAAAACTGGACACAGTACTCCAGATGAGGCCTCACAGTGTCGAATAGAGGGGAACGATCACGTCCCTCAATCTGCTGGCAATGCCCCTACTTATACATCCCAAAATGCCATTGACCTTCTTGGCAACAAGGGCACACTGTTGACTCATATCCAGCTTCTCGTCCACTGTAACCCCTAGGTCCTTTTCTGCAGAACTGCTGCCGAGCCATTCGGTCTCTAGTCTGTAGCGGTGGATGGGATTCTTCTGTCCTAAGTGCAGGACTCTGCACTTGTCCTTGTTGAACTTCATCAGATTTCTTTTGGCCCAATCCTTCAATTTGTCTAGGTCCCTCTGTATCCTATCCCTACCCTCCAGCGTATTTACCTCTCCTCCCAGTTTAGTGTCGTCTGCAAACTTGCTGAGGGTGCAATCCACACCAGCCTCCAGATCATTTATGAAGATATTGAACAAAACCGGCCCCAGGACCAACCCTTGGGGCATTCCGCTTGATACCGGCTGCCACTAGACATGGAGCCATTGATCACTACCCGTTGAGCCCAACAATCTAGCCAGCTTTCTATCCACCTTATAGTGCATTCATCCAGTTATACTTCTTTAACTTGCTGGCAAGAATACTGTGGGAGACCGTGTCAAAAGCTTTGCTAAAGTCAGGGAACAACACATCCACTGTTTTCCCTTCATCCACAGAGCCAGTTATCTCGTCATAGAAGGCAATTAGATTAGTCAGGCATGACTTGCCCTTGGTGAATCCATGCTGACTGTTCCTGATCACTTTCCTCTCCTCTAAGTGCTTCAGAATTGATTCCTTGAGGACCTGCTCCATGATTTTTCCAGGGACTGAGGTGAGGCTGACTGTCCTGTAGTTCCGAGGATTCTCCTCCTTCCCTGTTTTAAAGATGGGCACTACATTAGCCTTTTTCCAGTCGTCCGGGACCTCCCCCGATCGCCATGAGTTTTCAAAGATAATGGCCAATGGCTCTGCAATCCACATCCATGCAGCTAGTGGCCTGTGCTCCCCAGTGCCAGGTTGGAGCCTCCACATTTACTTGACAAAAATTTGCATATTTTTGCAGAGTTTTAAAATATTGTTTACAGAATTTTTATTTTTTTTGGTGCAGAATTACTTTTTGGCGCAGAATGCCCTCCGGAGTAATTAATAGCGTATGCTGGCATGATATTGACCATCACCAACTGTTAACTTCCAACACCTATCCCCCCCCACCCCTATGATGTACAGTTATAAATAATATACCCCAGGATGACAGAGTGAGAAACATACTCTTACGAATTAATTACAGCTGTCTTAAGTCCAAACATGATAGCAAGAGTGAGAACAAATCTTTCATATCGTAAGTGACAGATTCAGAGCTGGTATAAGAGAGTGCAACCCCACTGAAATCCATAGAATAGCTTTTGAGGGAATCCAGAATGAACTAAGGAATTTTTTAAAATGTCTTGATATCTATTAAGTTTCACCAGCTTGCACTAGATCTGAATTTGACCCTGAATGTAAAAGTACAATTCTCAGTTATCTTCTCTGCATGCTCTGATGATCCAGCTGTGTGACATTAATGAAGCCTGTGCAACTCAAAAGGTAAATTTTTTGTCAGGATTTAATTTAATTTTTTTTGTTTTGTTTTTTGCCCAAAAGATTGTCTCTCTACTTGCCAGTTTGATATAAAATTCCTGGAAATGCTACTGTTCTTCCAGAGATGCTGCTTTTGAGACTAATGTATTGGAATATTGGTGGCTGCTACCTTGGAAGTAAATAAGTTAGTCAAGAGATCTAATCTGCTCTAAAATTTTCTATCCAAGAGTTTCCTGCTCCTAAATTGAGCATTTTGGAATGTTTTTCAACAAATCATGTTGCAATATTTAGATTTATTTTTGGAAGTGGTACTATACTTTTAGTTATGTTATCTTTCTGTAGCTTTCATTGGTTGTTGCTGCTAGACGGCACAAATTATTGTTAAGGGAGAGGATTCTCTCTCTCTCGTTTTTCTTTTCTTCAGGATAGCTCAGGTAGTCTTGGGTGGAAGAGTGTGCAGCAATACTTGTAAACTGGGAACACAGAATAAGCAGCTGTTTTTCCTCCAAACATGGCTGTGGCATTTTCTTATTCCAGCTCTTTTTATATGCAAGAGCTGGACAAACAACTACTTTTAGACTCTATTCTTTAAGCAGAAAAGGGATTTCCCACCTTCCCCCCCAAGAAATTAGCTACATGTATGCTTTTTGCTGAATATAGCTGACGGTCATTTCAAGAGTGGGCAGGAAATCTATGGTATCTGCTTTGATGCTGTTCTGTGTTTGCAATTTTCCTGTCCAGCATTCTGAAGCATTAGTTGAAAGAAGTTCCATTTTTCTTGGTAATCAAAGGCATCTCACAAATTGGTTGATATCCGTGACTAATTTATACAGAACCAAACGTTGTGTTTATTATGCCGGCAACTTGATGCTCACTCTGAAATAGACTTTGCATGTGGGTTTTTCTGTCAAATAGAAGTCAAAAAGTCACTGAAATTTCTTTCCCTGTCACAACATAGAGTAAAATAAAGAACTCCTTGTGCTGGGAAAGAAAAAATTATAGCAAAAAGAAGATGCGTAGGGTTTTTTGTCTACAAGTTTACCTTTTTTAGTGTTTTTAAAAACACAAGTTCTAAATTACGACTTTTTCGATGTTTACTTCATGTGTGTATTATTAATTATTATATTAAAATTGGGACTGTAAGAGGGTGAAATATTGCAAAAATCAACATGTAAGTGCTTTCATGTGTTGTGATAGTTATGGCATGAGCCCCTACTATTAACTATAAAGTAAGGGTGAAACAAAAATGTCTGCCCACCTCCCAACAAAAAAGCATGGGCATGAAGCAGAGAACCCTGGAGAGGAACACTCCTACTCAGTCAGGCAGTGAGAGGAGAACTACTGGGATCACCACTGTTGTCATTGCAGGCCTACCTGGACCTCTGGGCTGAGCAGGAGGTGGCCCACAAAGGATTACACATTGTGAGTCTTTGGTTATTCCCACTGATGGAAAAATTGAGGCATGGTTACCCTCTTTCATCTTGGTTTTGATTTTTGTGGAGCTGGAGGGAAGAGGGTAGGAAAAGGGTCATAGTCACCTTTTGATTTTCCATAGTGATTCATAGACCATTCTACAATTCAGTGCAATAGAGGGTACAATTGTACATAAATGTTTTTAACTTGGAGCTTTTAAAGCCCTGATCCAACAGGGTACATGAGCCCATGTGAAACTTTAAGCATATGTTTTAATACTTTGTTGAATCAGGGCTTAAAACATTAAAGATTATCTGCCAAGGACGAAAAACAATTAGCGTGTCTTCTCCCACCCTCTTTGCTTATAGTAATGCACAAAAGGCCTAAACAATTTACAGGGATGTCATCTCTGGTATTCTCTGGCTTTGTTAGAAGTTTGGCTAGAGGTCTCACAGCAGACTGTGAGCATTCTCAGATCTGAGAGTTGTTGAATGTAGTATATTTATCAAACACATGTTTTCTCTTTCAACAGTTTAGTCATTTGACTTAAATAATTATTAATAAACAAAGACAGTATATTAAACATTTGTGAATATCTCCATCTGTCAGTGTCATGAAGTGGCTTACCTCTCTGGCATTGGTTGCAAATACGGTCTCAGTTTCCCTCCCTGTAGGCACACTCCTACTCTGGTTGTTTAGTTCAGGCTGCTGGCCAAACTGTTAAGAGCCGTCCCTTCTAGAATAACAAAAGTCCAAACAAAACAGTCCTTTGCCTTCCTCCAAACACAGTTCCTCCCCTGTGTTCCATGCAATGCTCTCCCAATGACAATAGGGTCTACAAAGTCCTATTTTCTTTGATTGGGGGGGCCAAATTAAGCAATACACAGCCATCTGATTGGCTGTTCTGTCCCCAGGCTCTTTGCCAGGATTATGACTAGCTCCCAATCCCACCCTCTCTGTCTGGAAGTTCCGACCCTAGGAGCTACAGGCAAGCTGATGCTCACTTTTTACATTTGTGCAAACTTTGCTTCCGTGCCCAGAGTTGCATCCTTCCCACACTTTTGCAGCCTCTCTATAAGCCTCCTCCTGGCCCCTTTCCAGGCTTCCTCCTACAGCCACTCCCTGGGTATTCGTTGCAGGTCCTACTCGGGTCCCAGTCACCACCTTACTGGAGAGGCCCACCAGCAGCTACTCTCTTCTCAGATCTCTATTCCTTTCAGGGCTCTTTTTTTTCTTCTATACAGGTTCACAACACGTCTGGCAAGATTGGCTTCCAGTTGTTAAATTTTATTAAAAGGCAGCTAAAGTTACTTTAAATGTTTTTTCCTATTTGTCTACGCTAGGAATTGCTGTAGTTGCCACAGAATTGTTATGCAGCCACCTAAGTGGTCTGTGCCATCTGAGATTTTAAGGCCAGAAGGGACCATTGTGATTGTCTAGTCTGAGCTCTGCATGACTCGGATCATAGGACTTCCCTGAATTAATGCAGTCTTCAAATCCTATAGCTGTGGTTGAATTAGAGCATCTCTATTATGAAATTTCTGTTCCCTATGTAGGTTCTTACCAACTGTGATCAAATCATCCTTTAACCCTTTTAAATAGACTGGGCCATGTCTCCACTACCACTTATGTTGGCAAAATTTGTCACTCAGGAGTGTGAAAAAACACCCCTCTGAGCAACATAAGTTTTGCCGGCCTAAGTGGTAGTGTGGACAACGCTATGTTGGCGGGAGAGCTTCTCCTGCTGACATAGCTACCGTCGCTCATTGGGGGTGGTTTAATTATGTTGACAGGAGAGCTCTCTCCCATCAGAATAGAGCAGCTACATGAGAGATCTTACAGCGGCACAGCTGCATCAGTACAGTTGTAGTGCTTCAGCGTAGACACTCACTATAGTGACAGGAGGGTTCTCCCATTGCTGTAATTAATCCACCTCTCTGAGAGGCAGTAGCAAAGTTGAAGGAAGAATTCTTCCATCAACCTATTGCTGTCTACACCAGGGGTTAGGTCAGCATAGCTATGTCTCTCAGGGCTATGGAGATGTAGCTATGATGATGTAAGTTTTCAGTGAAGACTGGCCCTTAGGCATGTTTTCTAATGCTTTAATCATTCTTGTGGCTCTTCTTTGATCCCTTTCCAATTTATCAGCATTGAACTTGAATTATGGACACTAGAAATGAACGCAGTATTCTAGAAGCCATCCCACCAGTGCCAAATATGGAGGCAATGTAACATCCCTACTATTTAATACTCCCAAGGACTTCACAGCCATTTTAGCCAAAGCATTGCACTGGGAGGTAATCGCCAACTGATTATCCACCATGACCTCCAACACATTTTCAGAGTCACTGCTTCCCAGAGTGGAGTCCCCCATCCTATAAGTATGGCCCTTGCTCTTTGTTCCTAGATAACCTTATATTTGGCTGTATTGAAATGCATATTGTTTGCTTGCGCCCAGTTTACCAAGTGATCCAGATTGCTCTGTATTGGTGAACTGCCCTCTTCATTATTTACTAGGTCCCCCCCGGCCCGAGTCTGTGTGTCATCTGCAAATTTATCAGTAATGATTTTGTTTTTTTCAGGCTACTGATTAAAATATTGAATCGTTTGTGCCAAGAACTAATCCCTGTGGGATCCCACTGGAACCTTCCCCGCAATGATTTCCCATTCACAATTACATTTGGATACCTATCAGATGCTTTTTCCACTTACCGTATGCCATGTTGATTTTTTTTTTATTGTTCTTGTTTCTAAATGAAAATGTCATGTGGTATTAAGTCAAATGCCTTAAGAAGTCTAAGCATATTCCATCAACAGGATTGCTTTAATCAACTAAACCTATAAACTCATCAAAAATATATATCAAATTTAGTTTAGATCTACTTTCCATAAACTCATCTTGATTGGCATTAATTACTCTGATTTAATTCTTTATTAATTGATTCCCATATTGCTTGTTCCATTATTTTGCCCAGTATCCATGTCAGGCTGACAGGCCTATAATTACTTGGGTCATCCTGTGTACTTTTAAAATATTGGCATGACATGAGCCTTCTGCCAGTCTTCTGGAGCTTTGCCAATACTCCAAGACTTAGTAAAAATCAACTTTAATAGTTCAGAGTGCTCAGCCAGCTCTTTGAAAACTCTTGGATGCATGTTCTCCAGACCTGCTGATTTAAAAACGTCTAATCTAATATTTAACATCAGTGATGCATGGTTGTCCATAAGACAATGTCAATTATCATGTAGTTGAAATTATGAAAAAGTTTGAGAACACTTTTAAGGTGCTCTGAGTAATCTGGAAATGTTTTTTCACAGAGAAGAGATGGGGGAATTAAATTATTTAGGTATGAAGTGGGATAACAGAGCAGAGTCTAAAGGAGGAGAAAACTGGTGATGGATTGTCTTTTGATGTGGTTTATTAAATAGACTGCACGGTCAAAGACTATTGTAATGTTAGGCTGAAAGAGGGACACATATGATAAATAAGATGCTGGGGGAAGAAACTGAGCTCAAGTAATCCCAGTATCATTAAATGTGAACTATTCCTTGGGATAAGACCTACAGGGAGCTATACAAAAGGTTTCTTCTTCTTTTCTTCAGGAAAAGTGATTATTTTTAAGGGAGTGCAAAACTAACCAATTTTGGTATGTTTTTGTTTTAAATTCTATAGTTCATGGGAAACCTCCTGCAAGCAAGTAAATGTTTAGGAAACTATTTGAGAGGCTGAACTTAAAATTCATCCTGGTTAAGTCTCAAAAGGTGAAAGGGCAACAAAGATCAATGTTGTTAAATAGGGGGATACTTTATACTAAGCAGAAAGCTTTTAGAAAGTATAAACATAAACATTCTGTTAGAGGATTAGGAAGTCAGTATTTAAAACAAAACAAAAAACCTAGAATTACAAGCAAAGAAAAATAGTAAATGTCTAAGCTATGCAGATAACTTTTCAGCTCATGATAAAGAAGTTGCAAATACTGTATTTTCAGTAGATAGAAAGCAAAAAATTCTGTCACGGACCCATTGTTTGAAAAACAACCAACTCACTTCACTTTAACATAGAATTTTCTTCCAGATCTCTCAATGCATTTGTTATTATTTGTTCAGTTAGTTTGTAAGCAACACAGGACAGGGCCCATATGCTGATCTGTATATTATACAATGTCGAGCACACTGTGAATTCTTAACAATTAATAAATATGTATATATTTTTAAAATGTACGTTATACCATAATGCCCTCAATTAGAGCAGGACTTGGACATCAAAACTTTTGGGAACTATGGCAGCTGTGTCATGTACTCAGTGTGAACTTGGACAACCTACTAAAGCCCACATTTTCACAAGTGGCTTGGTTCTGTGTTGGTAATGTAATTAAGTGATATGCTTCACATCTTCTGTCCGTGTTTTTTAGTATTCTACTAATTCTAACTATTCTGTCTTCTTGGACCAAGTGTACTGGTCAAATGAGCAGCATGATTTAGTGTATCCCAGACAGTGGGGAAGATTTTTGAACAGATTTCCACAATAGCATTTACATGAGTAAATTGGATAGATAAATGTCTAGCTGGTTTTTGCATGCAAAAACTGTTGTATGTGCAAACTATACAGTCATCGTTTTGGAGGCTAGTTTTGAAAATTTGTGCCTGTATGTGGGAAGTCTGTATCTGGGAAGTCTGGTTTTAGGCTGGTATAATCCTGCATGAATCATTCGGAAATAAGAAACCCTGCTCAATCTGGGAAAACAAAACTATGTTCCAAGATCACTGTTAACGTCTTTAATTTTTTCCAAAGATGTCAAGAATTTTTATTGTTAGTATGGTTGGACAGAATTTTCTCTTGTGCATTTGCAGTTTGTTCAGTTAGGATTTTCCTTCTTCAAAATTTAAAACTAGTAGGCAAAGAGCTGTGAGTTGTAAAACAGTGGTTTAAAGTATCATAAATAGGTGACTTTAAAATTCAGCTCAAATGAGATATTATAATCAGCCATACACCTATTAGTTCAGTTTAAAACTGAACATCCCCAGGATTGCTGTAGCGATTATCTTTGAAAAGTCATGGAGGACGGGAGAGACTCCAGAAGACTGGAAAAGGGCAAATATAGTGCCAATCTATAAAAAAGGGAAATAAGGACAACCCAGGGAATTACTGACCAGTCAGCTTAACTTCTTTACCCAGAAAGATAATGGAGCAAATAATTAAGCAATCAATTTGCAAATATCTACAAGATAATAAGGTGATAAGTAACAGCATGGATTTGTCAAGAACAAATCGTGTAAACCAACCTGATCACTCTCTTTGACAGGGTAACAAGCCTTGTGGGTAGATGTGGTATATCTTGACTTTAGTAGAGCTTTTGATACTGTCTCACATGACTTTCTCATAAACAAACTAGGAAAATGCAACCTAAATGGAGCTACTACAAGATGGGTGCATAACTGGTTGGAAAACCATTCCCAGAGATTAGTTATCAGTGGTTCACAATCATGCTGGAAGAGCATAACAAGTGGGGTCCCACAGGGATCAGTTCTGGGTCCAGTTCTGTTCAATATCTGCATCAATTATTTAGATAATGGCATACAGAGTACGCTTATAAAGTTTGTGGATGATACGAAACTGGGAGAGGTTGCAAGTGCTTTGGGGGATAGGATTATAATTCAAAATGATCTGGACAAATTGGAGAAATGGTCTGAAGTAAATAGGATGAAATTCAATAAGGACAAATGCAAAGTACTCTACTTAGGAAGGAACAATCAGTTGCACACATACAAAATGGGAAATGAGTGCCTAGGAAAGAGTATTGCAGAAAGAGATCTGGGAGTCATAGTGGATCACAAGCTAAATATGAGTCAACAGTGTAACACTGCTGCAAAAAAAGGTAACATCATTCTGGGATGTATTAGCAGGAGTGTTGTAAGCAAGACATGAGAAGTAAGTAATCCACTGTACTCCACACTGATTAGGCCTCAACTGGAGTATTGTGTCCAGTTCTGTGTGCCACATTTCAGGAAGGATGTGGACAAATTGGAGAAAGTCCAGAGAAGAGCAACAAAAATGATTTAAAGGTCTAGAAAACCTGACCTGTGAGGGAAGATTGAAAAAAATTGGCTTCTTTAGTCTGGAAAAGAGAAGACTGAGAGGGGACATGATAGCATTTTTCAAGTACATAAAAGGTTGTTACAAGGAGGAAGGAGAAGAATTATTCTTCTTCACCTCTGAGGAAGGACAAGAAGCAATGGGCTTAAATTGCAGCAAGGGAGGTTTAGGCTGGACCTTAGGAAAAACTTCCTAACTGTCATGATGGTTAAGCACTGGAATAAATTGCCTAGGGAGGTTGTGGAATCTCCATCATTGGGGATTTTTAAGAGCAGGTTAGACAAATACCTGTCAGGGATGGTCTCAATAATACTTAGGCCTGCCATAGGTGCAGAGGACTGGACGAGATGACCTCTCGAGGTCTCTTCCAGTCCTATGATTCTATGAAAAGATTGACCCTGGGTAAAGGAGATTAAATCATTTCCTGGTGACAGGAAAAGCTTCCTAACAAATTGATGTCTACTGGGAAAATGTTGGTGGGGCTCACCCTGTAGATGGAATGAAAAATACAGTCAATGTACTTTATTTTACAGCACTTATATAAAATATGTCCTGTCATGGAAAACCGAATTTCCTATTTTGAACACAACATATAGAAATGACCGCATGTCATCACTACTAATTTACTTGCTTAGGTCATATTGAAAACCTCCTGTTCTACTCCCTAGTTGAGAAGAAGTTTCTTAGCGCTGGGCTTATACTTTATCAATAGAGACACTCAGCCTTCTAAAAAAAAAAAAGTTGAGAATATGTAGTCCCCGTCTCTGGTGTTTGTTTTACAAAGTCATGATTTACTATCACTTCTGAAAAGTTAGCCACAAGTTTTGAAGTGGTTTTTATATATTTCCTTTGAAATGGATTCCCTTGCCATTCCTACAGTTGAGTCATCCTGTAAGTTCTTGTATTTGATTTAGGTTCATGAATTGTTCCTTTGTGTCTATCATTTTCCAGATGATCTTAACTCCCTGATTTCTTGGTTTTCTTAAATAAGGGAAAAATAAATAAATAACCAACCTCCAAAGGTGTATTGAAGATGTAGTTCAACAAACAAAATGAGATGAAATGGTTGAATACCAGGACAGGGCATAAACTCTATCCTGAATTTCTCAATTTAGACCCCAGATTTTGGGACAAACCAAACTAATAAATTATTTGGAACTGTGGGTCCAAATCCTGCTTTTGGTTACATCAGTGCAATCTCACTGAAGTTAATGTGGATGTGCTAGTGTAACTAAAAATAGAATTTGCCCAAAGTACCCACCCAAAACCAGAGTAGTTATGTGACCAGTGAAGCAGTTTTTCATGCTTACAAATGAAGCAAATTGGTGATGCTTATAGCTGTGGGAGTTATCTGGTATATCACAGGGAGCCATACTGAAGAGAAATTTGGGCAAGGAGTGGAAGGAGGACAGGAGAGGTCCAGGAGGACTGTAGAAGAGCAAACATGGGGCTCATCTTTAAAAAATGAAACAAAGAGGATTCTGGGAATTATAAACCGATCAGCCTAACTTCAATACCTGGGAAAATGCTGGAACAAGCTATTAAACAACCAATTTATAAGAACCCAGAGGAACAGCCAACATGGGTTAGTCCAGAACAAATCATGTCAAACCCACCTAATTTACTGACCTGGTGGAGAGGAGGAAGCAGTAGATGTGATATATCTGGGCTTTTAGACTGTTGACGCAAACCTACATAATTTTCTCATAAACAAATTAGGGAAATGTGGTCTAGATTAAATTACTATAAGGTGGGTGCAAAACTGGTTGAAAAACTGTACTCAAAGGGTACTTATCAATGTTTCACTTTCAAACTGGAAGGTCATATCTGAAGGGGTTTGTCTTGCATCTGGTATTATTCAGTATTTTCATTAGTGACTTGGATAATGGATTGAAGTGTATGCTTATAAAATTTGCAGATGACACTGAGCTGGGAGGGGTGGCTAGCATTTTGAAGGACAGGATTGAGATTCAAAATGACCTTGAAAAACTGGAGAATTTGTCTGAAATAAACAAGATGATATTCAGTAAACACAAGGGCAGAGGAAGGGAAAAAAATCAAATGCACAACTACAAAATGGGGAATAACTGGCAGGGAATAGTACTGCTGAAACGAATCTGGGGGTTATAGCAAATCACAAGTTGAATGCGAGCCAAAAGTGTGGTGCAATTGTAGAAATGGCTAATATTACTCTGGGGTGTACTAAAGGAAATGTGGCATGTAAGACACAGGAGATAATTGTTCCACTCTACTTGGCACTGGGTGATGCCTCAGCTGGAATATTGTGTCCAGTTTTGCATGTCACACTTTAAGAAAGACGTGGACAAACTGGAGAAAGTCCAGAGAAAAGCAACAAAAATGATAAAAGGTTTAGAAAACCTGTCCTATCAGGAAAGGTTAAAAAAAGGACATGTTTAGTCTCAAGAAAAGAGTAAGGGGGAACCTGATAAGTCTTCAAATATGTTCAGGGCTGTTATAAAGAGAATGGGAATCAATTGTTCTCCTAGGACAAGAAGTAATGAGCTTAATCTGCAGCAGCAAGATTTAGGTTAGATATTATAGTTGGAAAGTTTTTCCTAAGGATATTTAAGTACTAGAATAGATTACACAGGGATGTTGTGGAATCTCTGTCACTAGAAGTTTTAATAACACATTAGACAGACACCTGTTAGAGATGGTTTAGGCCCTGCCTTAGCCTGGTGGTCTGGTGGTGTGTGGGTATGGACTAGATGACCTTGTGAGGTCTGTTACTGCCATACATTACTATGATTTTATGAAAACCAATGTCTATATCTCAAATGTTGCTATGAAACAAAATTGTTGTCCTGTGGACAGTTCTAATTTTAATATTAAATGAAGAGAGGTAACCACACACAGTTTTTTCTGTCACTACTGGGGATGAATGCTGTAGGAGTTGTAATGAATGGAAAATAATTAACTTACTAATTGCGTTGTATGATATGGAAGCAATTTGAACCTTAAACTGCTACTACTTTTCCCACTACAGAGTTGGAACGTACATGTTGTAAGGCCAGAAGATGCACATTTATCTGTGTGTTTGTGCAATTTAAACTTAGCCCCAATCTTGCACATTTAGGCTAGTTGCCTTTCTCTTGCTACGTGATCTCTTCCAGCTCTTGTCATGTGAGTTATATAGCCTTGGAGCCTTACAATTGCACCTGAAAGGAGGGGCTGTCGTCTTTTTATTGGGTACTCATGTTGCTAAATGCAATTCACCCTGCTAGGGAGACTTTCAAGGCATTGAGATGTATAACTTTAATCACCTTTCCCTTCACCTCTGAATTTGGTCCTTAGTGAATAGTTCTGTTTTATCATGACTCAGGTCATCTTCTTGCTCTTTTCCCTGTCAGGTTCTTTCAGTGGAATACACAGGCTTTTTCATAGAATAGCAGGATTGGAAGGGACCTCAGGAGGTCATCTAGTCCAACCCCCTGCTCAAAGCAGGACCAATCCCCAATTTTTGCCCCAGATCCCTAAATGGCCCCCTCACAGATTGAACTCACAACCCTGGGTTTAACAGGCCCATGCTCAAACCACTGAGAAAGTACCGTCGCTGCCTTGCTGTTGGAGAACGCGGGCCTCGATCCCGCTGCCTCTTACATGCAAAGCGAGCGCTCTACCACTTGAGCTAATTTCCCCATTTTGCTATGATAATGTAGGTTGGTTAGCAGCATCCTTGGCTCTATGGCAATATATTGGGCTAAAGTCA
Organism: Chelonia mydas; assembly: GCF_015237465.2. NCBI lineage: Eukaryota > Metazoa > Chordata > Testudines > Cheloniidae > Chelonia > Chelonia mydas. Next base: position 88,110,196 of record NC_057850.1, on the reverse strand, counting down.
GACCTGTTTAAAGGGCTGAAGCTCTGTTTTGGCCAATAGAGTTACTCCGGCTTCCAACAGATTTGAATTTTGGTTAATTTGGGCAGTGTAGTGCCTGGCCTTCAGGTGGAGCTGGTGTCTCTGACCTGCTGCAGGGCAGCCTAGAGTAATTCTCTGATTGGTTCTTGCTAACCAGTAAACACAGATTTAACTTTTCAGAAAACAGCCTTCTTTTGTTGTTGTTTTTCCTGTCTTTGCTGTCTTTTCCCTAAATTAGCATAGTGTTGGAGGACTACAGGATTATATGTATTAATTCATGCACATTTGTTGTTTGCTCTAGATACTTTACAAGATATCCTATTTAAACTGGTTTCAGAGTAGCAGCCATGTTAGTCTGTATCCGCAAAAAGAAAAGGAGGACTTGTGGCACCTTGGAGACTAACCAATTTGTTTGAGCATAAGTTTTCGTGAGCTACAGCTCACTTCATCGGATGCATTCAGTGGAAAATACAGTGAGGAGATTTATATACACACAGAACATGAAAAAATGGGTGTTATCATACACACTGTAAGGAGAGTGATCACTTAAGATGAGCTACCAGCAGGAGAGCCGGGGGGGAGGGAGAAAACCTTTTGTAGTGATAATCAAGGTGGGCCATTTCCAGCAGTTAACGGGAACGTCTGAGGAGCAGTGGGGGGTGTGTGTGGGGGAAATAAACATGGGGAAATAGTTTTACTTTGTGTAATGACACATCCACTTCCAGTCTCTATTGAAGCCTAAGTTAATTGTATCCAGTTTGCAAATTAATTCCAATTCAGCAGTCTCTCGTTGGAGTCTGTTTTTGAAGTCTTTTTATTGTAATATTGCGACCTTCAGGTCTGTAATCGAGTGACCAGAGAGATTGAAGTATTCTCCAACTGGTTTATGAATGTTATAATTCTTGACATCTGATTTGTGTCCATTTATTCTTTTACGTAGAGACTGTCCAGTTTGACCAATGTACATGGCAGAGGGGCATTGCTGGCACATGATGGCATATATCACATTGGTAGATGTGCAGGTGAACGAGCCTCTGATAGTGTGGCTGATGTGATTAGGCCCTATGATGATGTCCCCTGAATAGATATGTGGACACAGTTGGCAACGGGCTTTGTTGCAAGGATAGGTTCCTAGGTTAGTGGTTCTGTTGTGTGGTGTGTGGTTGCTGGTGAGTATTTGCTTCAGGTTGGGGGGCTGTCTGTAAGCAAGGACTGGCCTGTCTCCCAAGATCAGTGAGAGTGATGGGTCATCCTTCAGGATAGGTTGTAGATCCTTGTGTTCTGTGTGTATATAAATCTCCGCACTGTATTTTCCACTGAATGCATCTGATGAAGTGAGCTGTAGCTCACAAAATCTCATGCTGCTTTTTTCAGAAGAATTGTGTGGTACAAGACAGCACCACTGTAGGTTAGGGAAGTTCTGCTGGAATTATGTTTTTTTCATATGTCTGCACAGAATATTAACGCTTCCTCTGATGTGGTATGTGCATACATCAAGCAAAAGGGTTGGAATTTCTCATGGAGAAGCAACTTAGAGCCTGAGCTGCACAGGTAGAAATGGTGCCCTTGGGTCAGAGCTAATTGTGTTGAGGCACTGTACCTGTGGAGGCCAGGTGCAGACAGGCTGCTTCCATGGGTTCTGGGAGAAGTATGCTTGCCAGCGCCCTCTACAATACATTTGGAAAAGTGTATCATGTACTACCCTTTTGCCCTATAGCCTGTCCTAGCAGTAGCTGGTGTGGAGCATGAGGAGGAGTCCCGTGACTATGTCTAGCACTTGGACTGCTCTCCTTCCTGCCCCCACCTTTCTCTGTGATCTGGAAGCACAGACTGACAAATTATGGTTGCTTCCTGCATGAGAGCCCTGCAGGGAATATGATTCCTCAGAGCATCTGTGCTCAATGCTGCGAACCCTCAGAACACAGCACTCCCATTGACTTCTGTGGGCGTTCCATACACAAGGGCGGGCCAGATCAAGCTCAGAATTTTGCCCAAAGCATGTAAAAATCAGGATGCTGCAATATTTTTGTAAACATAATTTTTCACATCTTCTGTTTGTTTTTACATTCAGTTTAGGAAATGGGTGGCTATGTGGGATTTCACATGAACTTCAGCATGAGGCTCAGATTTTTCAGAGACTCTTTCAGTAGCACAAAGAGGCATGGCTTTTTCATAATTTGATTGACTGTGTTGATTACAGCTCGGAGCTTAGCTCCTGCTCAGCAGCTTCACTGTTTGTGATTGCAGGAGCCAGGCTAGTTAACTCCCTTGCAAGATGTCCTTTCATTTTACATCTTCATTTTTATTTTATGATTTATTGCCTTTTCATTTAAACTGAAATGGGTCTGTTTGAGTAGAGAGTAAGTTTTAATGACACTGTAACTGCATCCCCCAGTGTGTTAACTGGAGTTGGCACTCCCTTCCTTCCCATAAATAGAGGCCATTTTATAGATGGAAACCCTGTTGCCTACTGGTTAAACAGTGTCTTTCAAAACCACTGCCTTTAACAGGTTTACTTGGACTAAGTGTTTCTAGAAATCTGTTCTAAGTGCTTTTCTTTAAATCTTTTACAGTTTTCAAATCTTAATTTCTCTCGTTCAAGTGGGGATATGGTGCATTTTAGCCCCAAAACATAACACATTTATTGCCATTGGCCACGTCAGACCTACTGGTCAGTGTATCTCTGTGCTAAGAGCTTATAATTATCATGTTCATAAACTGAATATAGCACTGAAAGAAGTATGCCACAATATGAACTTCCATAATAAAAGTGGGCTGGGGAAAACATTCATTCATAAAACTTTTTATACTGATGTGAATTCTTTGTGTTTTTTGAACCTTGAAGTGAACGGATTGCAGTTGAAATTCCTAGCTCATTTCAGAGTTCTCAAGGGGCCTAAAAGTTAGCATGTGTTTTGTGTTAAACTTTCACGAAAGTATGTGCCCCAATAAAATGAGGCTTTAAGACAGCTAGTGACAAAACAAAAACAAAACAAAACAAAAAAACCCCACACAAGAAAGAGAAAATCTAAATGAGGAAATTAGGAAAATAAGGCAAAGAGATTGTTGAATATATGGTATCAAGTATTCCAAGCCACAAGAATTTTAATTACCATAAAATATAAAGACTTCTTAGTTGAAGAGTATGTAACAGGAGGTTTATTTAGTTATGCTTACCTTGGGTAGCATAGCAGTTAAGATTTCCTGTATTTCTTCTTCCCCTTTTTCCAGCTAGCTGGGCTTGGGTTGCCAGACTCTTGCCAGTCCAATGCTTGCTCCATATCCACTCCTTCCTCCTGTATGCAGTCAATCCACCATTTTTTTTTTTGGCTGTCTTCCTGTTCTTTGCCCACAAACTCCGGTCTCAAATGCCTCCCTTCGTACATGCCCATACCATCTCAGCCTCCTCTCTTGCGGCTTCTCTCAGATACCGCAGACCTTGGTCTCACTCCTGATTACATTTTGTATGTGGTGTACCAAAACGCCCCTCTCACTGCCCTCACACATTTAAATCCAATGTCTTTTAAGTCTTTGCAAGTGTCTCTCTTTGGTTGCCTATGTCTCTGATCCCTGCGGAAGAGCTGGTTCAGGGATGTTGGTTGCCTAGTAACCCTGCAGGTTAAAGTCCTGCTGATCCTTACATCACTGACTTAATGCAGTACATGAGTGAAACTGGGTTGGGGTTTTAGAGGTCTCTCCTTCCCCTAAGCAACTAGCAGTGCAAAGCTAACCCTGCTTGAAATATGGAATCAGGGGTTTGCATGCACCTATATTTGTTGTTTGTACATTAAGCAAATTAAGCAGTAATATTCTGAACATAGTTTTATGGTACATCTAAAAAGAGGCTCAGGTGTATGTAGCTTGAGGAGTTACCTGCCTTCAGTTTCTTAGCTTTTTTTTTAAGTTTGCATTTACTGCCATACTATTGAACCTGTTTGAAGAGGTCTTGGTATATAAAAGGTACTTCTGATGGTAATAGAAGATACCAACATCTAAACATGAAATCACACTGAAGTAATTTATATAAAGAAATTCAAAGCGGACTGTAATGCAGCAGCTTCACCTATCACTGGTGAAATATTGGTTTAACTATCTTTTGTATTTATTCCACACTTATTACATTTTTGGAAGTGTGACCAGGGCAATCACATTCTAGCCATCATTTAGGAATGTGCCATATCATGGAAATATGAACTAGCTACATACAAGACTTGTATCATCTAGCCAGAAACGGAGCTACATGTTCTCAAACAATGATGAATACATTTACATCTTGGATTGTTGTTACTGCAGTTGTAGCAGAGAAAGCGGCAACAAAATAAAGAAGAAGAAACGTATTCTCTAGGGGAACAATGGAAAGCTTTATGCATCTGCTGTTGCTTTATAGCAGGTAGACATTTTGTGGGATATAGTCCAAGAGTTATCAGTGTGCCTGAGCATGATCGGTGTACAGCATATTCATCATAATTAACTACAAAAGACAGATTTAAAGAAGCCACACCAAAGACTTCTTCCTCATAACTGCAAAGTTAACCTGTTCCTGTCATCCTTCCAAACATTGGCCAATGGAAATTTTACATGCAAATTTGGCCCAAACTGAAAATGTGCTAGAGTTACATTTAAAGCCTAGATGGGCCTGAGCTGTGAAGTTTGGATGAAGATCAGATCTTCTTTAAGTTTATGGATACTCAGAATTGGAGCTTTTATTATTGCTCATGTACTTGGATCATCTAGATTCATAGGCAGTGCATGAAGGAACTGCTTCTCAGATGAAACACTGTGTCTTCTGATCATTGCAAAGCATAGAATTGCAACAAAGACTTTGTTGACCTAAATCATACTGTGTTATATAAGCGTCACACAGGAAGTTTTATTCACATTTGAATGACATTTCTAACGTGTTTTAACTAAAGCAAACAATTGTAATTCTAATTCAGTTAGCAGCTGCTAATATTAATTTGGATTAATTAGCAAAATTGCAAGACTATTAATTTAATTAGAATAAGAGAATCATAGAAATGTAGGACTAGAAGGGACCTCGTGAGGCAGAACCAAGTATACCTAGGCCATTCCTGACAGGTGTTTGTCTAACCTGTTTTTAAAACCTCCAATGACAGGGATTCCACAACCTTCTTTGGAAGCCTATTACAGAATTTAACTACCAATATAGTTAGAAAGTTTTTCAAAATATCTTACCTAAATCTCCTTTTGCTGTATATTAAGCTATTTATTTCTTTTCCTACCTTCAGTGGACATAGAGAATAATTGATCACTGTCCTCTTTAACGGCCCTTACCATATTTGAAGACTAACGTTCCCCCACAGTCTTCTTTTCTCAAGACTAAACACACCCATTTTTAAGCCATTCCTCATAGGTCATGTTTTCTAAATCTTTTATCATTTTTGTAGCTCTCCTCTGTACTCTTTCCAATTTGTCCATATCCTGAGAGCTAATCAACTGACATCACTTTATGCATCAGGGCATTTTGTAGAATCAAGCAGATGAGTTCCCATCTTTCTTTCTGTAACTTTGTTTTATGATTGCTCATTTTAAAGTTGTTCCATAGTAAATCTCAGATCACTGTTAAACTGACCAATACTTTGAAAATTCTCCTATTGGTCCCAAACCATGAACAGTCTGAGACTGCTGCCAGTAGTCCTTAACAACATCTAAGTAAAAAGTCAACTTCATTTGGGAAAAATGTTATTTAAACATGCATTTCATAAGACTCCAAAATGCCCCTCATTAAAAAATTATGAATATATGAATACAAAATATGTGCTTTAAAGTTTCCCATCCAGAAACCAAAAGAATAGATTTCTGCTTGGACAAAAGTTTGGTAGAAAGTCAAAATGCATTTAAATTGTGATTTATCTTAAAGTGTATTATTCAAAGTGTATCATCTGAAGAATTGTTCAAACTTAAATGAGGTACAGGTTATCCTCAGACTTGGACTTAAACTTCTGAAACAACCTTCCACTAAATCCCATAGTGTATAGTATTTCTGAATCAGAATTGCATCACTGACTATAATCTACCATCCATCACTTAATGTGAAATGCATCTTGGATATTTATGTAACTTTATACAATCCACCTCTGCATTTCCCAGTGAATATAAACTTTCTGTCCGTCTGGTTTTTGTTTGTTTGTTTCTTTTTGATTGCAACCTCTTCAGGGCACAGCCTGTTCTTATATTTATGATTGTATAACATGAGTACGTTATTGACACTAAACAAATAATAATTCACCCAGGTAAAAATTACACTGTTTTGAGAGCATTTGTCTGACTCCTTGTAAATCCAAGTAACAGGTATTAATCAGACACTCAAACTGTTAACAGTAAATCCAGTTGAATTCATGGCAAATATTGATTAAGTCCTCTATGAAAATATAAAATTACAATTTTCCATGGATTTTAATTCACAGTTTCGTTGACTTCAATGGACCGATGAGTGGTACACTTTTGACTGCTTCTTCACATGCTGATTAATATTATCTTATTGTTTCCTTGTGCTCCTGCCCCACTCCCCACCCTCTATTTGTTTGTATACTTTTCTTTGCAACCATTTGGAGTAGAAACCATTTCTTTTTGTATTTGGATAGTACCTAGCACATTAGGCCCTGATCAATGACTGGGACATCTAAGCACCACAAATATCAGCGGTTCTCAAACTGTGGGTCGGGACCCCATTTTAATGGGGTCACCAGGGCCAGCCTTAGACTTGCTGGGACCCAGGGCTGAAGCTGAAGCCTGAACTCCACTCACACCTGGGGTGGCGGGGCTCAGGCTGCAGCCCCCTTCACTGCCCCCCGAAGTCATGTCGTAACTTTGTTGTCAGAAAGGGGTCACAGTGCAATGAAGTTTGAGAACCCCGGTGTAGCTTGTCGTGTAAAATACATCCTCTGATTTTGCAAAAAGAATGTAGTGAGTACTGTCAATCCATTTAGAAACTAGATATTCAGCACTTGTGGTAGTTAAATTTACCATGGCAAGTGTGGTATTTATCATTCTAAATATAGGTAATAACATAAATACCATGGTCAAGGTAAATACCATTGTGCAGTAGAAGTCCATTTTAGTAGTGATTTTACCTGCGAGTCTGCCTGCTATTCTATGGGAACATTTTATATACACTTTTTAATAAATGGAAAAAATGTAAAAGGTCTACAGACTGCCAAGTAGGCTATCCAAAAATATTTAACCATAAAGCAACAGCATATTATATAATACATTTAAATGGTTTTTAATGTTAATTTAATTTAAATCCACACTTCAATATACGTAAGAAATAAATATTTCTGCAAAGAACAAGAATAATGGTAGTTTGCAGGAAAATCAATACCACCCGGTCCATGTAGGGCTTGAATCTGCAAGGTGCTGAACAGCCCACCTTGAACCAAGCCAAGTACATAAATATGTGCCTAAGTTTAAACACCTGAATAGTCCCATTGAAGTCAGAAGGGGCAGGGGAGGTGGTAAGGGCTACACTGACTTCAGTGTCCTTTGGATCAGGCCCTAATTCCTTTTACTTACTTCCATGAGCTCCAGTGACTGTATAAACTATGGAGTTTCATGTGGTGAGTTATTGTGCCACAGTCTGTGAGACAATAGATAATTTACAACAAGGAGTCTGGTGGCACCTTAAAGACTAACGGATTTATTAGGGCATAAGCTTTCGTGGGTGTAAAACCACTTCTTCAGACGCATGGAGTGCCATTTTTGGGAAGACAGTCATACCACATTGCTGAACTGGAGCATGTACCCTACTTTCCATATTACTAGACATTTCCCTTAAACTCATACTGTAGGTGCCTTCGCAAGGTGTGATTGTCATTGGCAGCCCTGATTTAAAGGCGCAGAGGGGGAGCAACAAGTCATTACCACCTGCTTGAAAATTTGGGTTCCCAGGGACGCATCCAACATACAAGGCTGCCCCATAGCTCCTTCTCCCCCCACCCCCCAAACCTGCACAGCCCCAAGGATTTGGCCCTTGGAAAAGGGGGAGAATGCTCCCCGCTCATGGGAATTTCAGGCTTCTTCTGCATCATTTTGCACCTACTTGACTGCTCTTCTCTTTTACTGTGTGGAGGAGGGAGCACTTAGGTGGTCTCTTCACACAGTGATTTCCCATACCCATCACTGACCAGGCTATTTACAACGTTATCCAATCATTTTCAGATAATTATTTGTAATGAATTACAAGTACATTTCACTGCTCAGGCAGATTCAGCAGTATTATAAACTAATGACAAAAGTGACGGGTGCACTTTTTGTCTGTTCAACGGAATCTGAAATCGCTGAACAGATCTTTGCAATGCACAAGTTGATTAAGTATTCATGTAAGTTTCTTCTGCATGCTTACTCTATTGCTGAGAATCTCTGCTTTCCAGTAAACATCCATATCAGTTGGCCATGAATAGGTCAGCCAACTGTGAGACCTGTAAATTTGGGGCAAGAATAGTTCAACTTATCCCTACAAAAGCGAAATCTGAGCCAACAGAAATAACATTTTCCGTTGCCTATTAATTTTCATACAGCTTATTATACCATATTCATGACAGGCAAAATCACAGCATGTTTGAGCAGATTTAATGATTATTGAAACAGGAAAAAAAATTATTTATATTGGAACTGCTCTTGCTGTTTTTAGGACATGAGCTGAATTAGTTTTGAATCTACCTGGCAGTGTTGGAAAGCAGATCTCTTCATTCATATTCAAGGTCTATATACATTCATAGGAAAGATTTCTTTTGACAAGTACAATGGAAAATGTTACTTCTATTTCTAAACTATGTTGACTCCACACATGCCTTGAGATAGTAACTTGGCATTGCTGCTTTGTGAAATATGTAATCCTTCTGCTGACTGGCTCCATTGTTGTATAATATCAGTACAATAGGCATGCACAGCTCATGTTGTGGGAGGAGAGTGATTATCCTTGTTACTTGAGACCTATTTAAACACAGACTAATAAGGTCACATATACACTACCATGTATGTTGGCCAAACTTATGTCACTCAGAGGTCTGAAAAAACACCCCTCAAGCAACACAAGTTTTGCCGGCATCAGTGGTAGTGTGCACAGTGCTATAACTATCACAGCTCATCTGGGTGTGGTTTAATTATGTAGATGGGAGAGAGCTCTCCCATTGGCAGAGAGCAGCTACATGAGAGATCTTTGTGACAGGTTGGCTCCCTTTAAGATGCCACCTGATGTGCTGAGATACCACTGAGCCCACCTTTTCTGCCGAAATTACAGAAATTACAGAAAATGTGTTTAATAATAAACAAAACAAATTTATTAACCAGAAAGAGTAGATTTTAAGTGATTAAAGAGATAGCAAACAGAACAAAGCAGGTTACTAAGCAAATAAAACAAAACACGCAAACTAAGCTTGATTCACTAAAGAAACAGGTTACAAAATGTAATTTCTCACCCTAAATGTTGAATTTAGGCAGGATGCAGAGTTTCTGTGGCTCAGCGTTCCAGTTATTTCCTGCAGACGGGACCTCTGTTTCAGTCTGGACTCTCCTCTGCCTTTCCCTTTGGGTTACTTCCTTTGTCCCTTCAAGTTCTTTCAGCAGTCCTTCTTCTTGGGTAGGCAATGGAGGAGATAGTCCCATTTGCCTTCCTCCCCACACTTAAATAAGGTTTACATAAGGTGGGAATCCTTTGTTTCCCAAACCTGACCCACCTTCCCTTTTAGTGGAAAGTTACAAGAAGTCCAAGATAATGTTTAGTATCAGGTGACAAGACCACCTGACCTAGTAGTGTCACAGTTGCATCCCATGACCACTCCCAGGAGGGAGAGAGATTAGTATCTTTACAGTGTTGTTGTTTCTCCCTGGTGGCCCATCAAATCTGATGGCCTGTTGTCTGGTGGGTGTCTTCCAAATACACACCCAGTTGTAATCGTTACATAGTTCATATTCCTAACTTTAGATACAGAAATGATACATGCATACAAATTGGATAATCACATTCAGTAAATCATAACCTTTCCAACTATATCTTACGTGAGCCATCATGCATCCGATGAAGTGCGCTGTAGCTCACGAAAGCTTATGCGCAAATAAATTTTAGTCTCTAAGGTGCCACAAGTACTCCTTTTCTTCTTGCATAAAGTATATCTCAGTTATGTCATATCCATATCATAAGCATATTTTCATAAAGAATATGGAGTGTAATGTCACAAATTATGTGGCGAGGAGAGAGCTCTCCCATTGGCAGAGAGTGGCTACATGAGAGATCTTACAGTGGCGCAGGTGCATTGGTACAGCTGTAAGGTCTTTATTGTAGACATAGTGCTTTTTAGAGGTGACCAACAAAAGGAAGATGTGTGGTTTGGACTGAATACATACCACTTCACTGTATATTGGTAATTGTTCTAGGTTTCTTAAAAAAAACATTGAAGAACATTTTCTTTCCTATACATTACACAATGCTGTGTGCTTTTTTAAAACATCCTCTATTTACCCAAAACCTGGCATGGTGTCAGCAGTGGAAATTTAAACTTCCTCCCTCTGTTTCACCAGAGTACTTCTACCCCTCAGTTGGATGGGTATTTCACTCTGCATGCTCATTCATTCCTTCAGTTGCATGCTGAGACTGCCACCGAGTGGGCCACTTTCTGTCAGTCTTAGTGATTTAGGAACTGGTCTGAGACAATCTGAGACTGGTCTGATTTCACACAGGTGAATGAATAGCCATCAAGACTGTAATGACTTTGGCCCTGATCTTACAAATATTTACATATGTATAACTTTACTTGCGTGAGTGGTCCAATAGTGTTCCCTGCACCCGTGGTAGAAAAGACCATTGTGCACTTCTCAAGAGCTTATTGCTAAATGCCAGCAGGTGTGCTGTGGAACTGGCTATTTCTCCATAGCGGCTGGCTGTGCTTCTTTGCAGACAAGGAGCACTGTTGGGCATGCTAACTAGTCTAGAAGCTAACACACCAGGGAATGCTTAGGTCAGTATTATATTTGTTTGCCTCTCTTGCCTGCCCGTGGATAGACACAGCCAGCATTTTGATTCAAATTTTTGGCAGATGAGTATTATTTGATGTGCTTTTATTGAGCTAAGGTGACAAATAAAAAGGAAAATACTCTATTCCAGTTTGTTCCTTAATGCTTCTCTTCCAATATCCTAACATGAAGCATCTAATATGCTGCTCATGCCAAGTGCCAGTCCCAGGTCAACAAATGTGGGTTTGGAGGCATTTACTTTTAGAAATTAGTAAAACACCATACTGAAAATAGTGAATTATTCATACTTTCAAGAAACCAACAGTAACTTTTCAGCTGAACATCTCAAAAGTCTATTTATGTGTGCAGTGTTTAAACAACCACATTTTTGTTTAAGGGTGGAATTTTTAAAAATACCAAAGGAAGTTAGGAACACAAATCCCATTGACTCTTGGTGGGACTTGTGCTCCTAACTCTTAGGCGCTTTTGAAAAACTTACCCTAAAATAATATATAGAATATACAATAATAGAATAAGCAAGGCAAAAGACTAGTTACATCAGCCATCTCCTTCCAACTGCTCCCCACCATGTACTTCTAGCATCAGGTCCAGTCTAGTTTGTAGTTTTGAGGCATTTTTGTGGATAAATGGAAGTATATACACTATTTACTGTTGTTGGAAACTATTAAATAATCTTTCCTTGTTTGATTTTGTTGGATTTGTTGTGATCTGATTACTGGTCCATCCCTCAAAATGAACATCGTTTGTGGGAGCTGCACCATTTTATAGTATTGTTGTCCAGGTGTATTATTAAAGAAGAGATTGTTTGTTTGTTTTTTATTTAACCACATACAAAGGGTGGACAGATGTGGCCAGTGGAATTCTATAAACTGGCCCCTGGCTGCCCTTAAGTTAAATTCAGAGATGCAACTCAGAGAGACTAAAGCATACAGTGCTGCTTCCTTTGTAAGCCGACGAAAGACTTTCTTTTAAAAAAATAGGCATGATGATTTTATTTTTATCTGCTGAGTCAAGACAACTACCTCTTAAAGGGAGGCATTGTGACCCAATGGACATTGCACTAGACTGGGATTCAGGAGACTTAGGTTCTGTATTCCCAGCTTTGCCCCTGAGCTGTGTGACCTTGGCCAAGCCATTTCACCCCCCTTGCCTCAATTTCCCTATCTGTAAAATGGGGATAATGATATTTCCCCTCCTTCTAAAGCACTTTGAGCTCTTTGGAGAAAAAGCATTATATAAGAGATAAGTATTATCTACTAGCTTTAACACATTTTTTCCACAACAAAATGGTACAGGTTAACCCATTGGAAACAATACTACCAGAAAGCAGGTATTAATTGCAATAGAACCATGGCATTTAGAAATCCAGTGTATTCACAGTAATATATGTAAAACTGAATACAGTTTGAAGGGCAATATATTGTGTTTATTTTACCTTTAATTAAAGGTTCAGAATGTGAAATTTGTAAGAAAAGCAATAAGGGACTGGTACATTTAAAGTAAAAGAAATTAGATTCAAATCTAGTTGAGGGAGCGGAATGTTCTGGATAGAGGAACAAGATGGAGAAATTCAGTTTTCTGTTAATCCAAGGTGCTGTCAATAGCTCACAAGACATTTAGAAAGCAAACCTAGAACAGAGATTAACACCTTATATTGTCTTAATTCTTTATGAATGCTTCTGGTCAGTGCATACACATATAGTTCTTTATCAGCTCAAAGGTCAGGATGAGATAGGGTTGGCGGCTAGCAAGCCACCCCAACCTACACTTCTGTGGCTGACCCATTAGGAACTTTAGCTGACAGCTTTTACAACCAAACTAGACGCTATGTCCCAGGAACAGGGGTGATGTAAAACAATTTAAGTAAATCAAAGGTCTGATTGTTATCTACAGTATGTCTACACTACGAAATTAGGTCGAATTTATAGAAGTCGTTTTTTTTAGAAATTGTTTTTATATAGTCGATTGTGTGTGTCCCCACACCAAATGCTCTAAGTGCATGAAGTGCATTAACTCAGCGGAGTGCTTCCACAGTACCGAGGCTAGCGTCGACTTCTGGAGTGTTGCACTGTGGGTAGCTATCCCACAGTTCCCGCAGTCTCCGCTGCCCATTGGAATTCTGGGTTGAGATCCCAAAGCCTGATGGGGCAAAAAAGATTGTCGTGGGTGGTTCTGGGTACATGTCATCAGGTCCTCCTTCTCTCCCTCCCTCTGTGAAAGCAACAGCAGACAATCGTTTCGTGCCTTTTTTCCTGAGTTACCTGTGCAGACGCCATACCACGGCAAGCATGGAGCCCGCTCAGCTCATTGTCACCGTATGCCTCCTGGGTGCTGGCAGACGGGGTACTGCATTGCTACACAGCAGCAGCAACCCATTGCCTTGTGGCAGCAGACAGTACAATAGGACTGGTAGCCATCATCGTCATGTCCGAGGTGCTCCTGGCCGCATCGGTCAGGAGCGCCTGGGCAGACATGGGTGCAGGGACTAAATTAGGAGTGACTCGACCACACAAATGAGGGTCATTCTTGTCAGTTGCCAGCTTGTGCAGATCAAGGAGTGACTGGTTCACATTCTTTTCTCTTTAGTGCTTCAGGCAGTCCTATTGTACCACGTTATGGTGAGCAGGCAGGAAATATGGATGGCTAGCAGTCCTATTGTACCATCTTTTGCCAGGCAGGCAGGAGATGAGGATGGCTAGCAGTCCTATTGTACCATCTTCGGCCAAGCAGCCAAGAGATGTGGATGGCTTGCAGTCCTTCTGCACCGTCTGCTGCCAGCCAAAGATGTAAAAGATAGATGAAGTGGATCAAAACAAGAAATAGACCAGATTTGTTTTGTATTCATTTGCTCCCCCCTCCTTCCCTCCCTCCATGAAGTCCTGCCTGAAATACAAGAGGGAGGGATAGCTTAGTGGGTTGAGCATTGGCCTGCTAAACCCAGGGTTTTGAGTTCAATCCTTGAGGGGGCCATTCTGTGTGATAGTTGTTTTTGTTTCTCCTTGATGTAAAGCCACCCCCTTTGTTGATTTTAATTCCCTGTAAGCCAACCCTGTAGGCCATGTCATCAGTCGCCCCTCCCTCCATCAGGGCAACGGCAGACAATCATTCCGCGCCTTTTTTCTGTGCAGACGCCACACCACGGCAAGCATGGAGCCTGCTCAGATCACTTTGGCAATTAGGAGCACAGTAAACACCACACGGATTATCCAGCAGTATATGCAGCACCAGAACCTGGCAAAGCGAAACCGGGCTAGTAGGCGACGTCAGCGTGGTGACGAGAGTGATGAGGACATGGACACAGACTTCTCTCAAAGCATGGGCCCTGGCCATGTAGGCATCATGGTGCTAGTGGGGCAGGTTCATGCCATGGAACGCCGATTCTGGGCCCAGGAAACAAGCACAGACTGGTGGGACAGCATAGTGTTGCAGGTCTGGGAAGATTCCTAGTGGGAGGTTGAGGCAAATCGCCTGGCCGCTGGTTATGCGCAGCCAGACACCAGGGCGGTTAGAAGAGCACAGGAGGGCGCGGTGCGCATTAGAGAAGCTTTGAAGACCAGTTTCATGACTGGCCAGGCTATGGTGTGAAAGTTCTGTTTGTTTCTCCTTGATGAAACCCCCCACCCCTTGGTTCACTCTACTTCCCTGTAAGCTAAGCACCCTCCCCTCCTCCCTTCGATCACCACTTGCAGAGGCAATAAAGTCATTGTTGCTTCACATTCATGCATTCTTTATTAATTCATCACTCAAATAGGGGGATAACTGCCAAGGTAGCCTGGGAGGGGTGGTGGAGGAGAGAAGCACCGGGAGGGATGGTGGAGGAGGGAAGGACAAGGACACACAGCACTTTAAAAGTTTAAAACTTTAAAACGTATTGAATGCCAGCCTTTTGTTGCTTGGGCAATCCTCTGGGGTGGAGTAGTTGGGTGGCCGGAGGCCCCCCCACTGCGTTCTTGGGCGTCTGGGTGAGGAGACTATGGAACTTGGGGAGGAGGGCGGTTGGTTACACAGGGGCTGTAGTGGCGGTCTGTGCTCCTGCTGCCTTTCCTGCAGCTCAACCATACGCTGGAGTGCATTAGTTTGATCCTCCAGCAGCCTCAGCATTGAATCCTGCCTCCTCTCATCATGCTGCCGCCACCTTTCAGCTTCAGCCCTTTCTTCAGCCCGCCACTTACTCTCCTCAGCCCACCACCTCTCCTCCCGGTCATTTTGTGCTTTCCTGCACTCTGACATTGTCTGCCTCCATGCATTCGTCTGTGCTCTGTCAGTGTGGGAGGACAGCATGAGCTCAGAGAACATTTCATCATGAGTGCGTTTTTTTTGCCTTCTAATCTTCACTAGCCTCTGGGAAGGAGAAGATCCTGTGATCCTTGAAACACATGCAGCTGGTGGAGGAAAAAAAAAAGGGACAGTGGTATTTAAAAAGTCACATTTTATAGAACAATGGGTACACTCTTTCACGGTAAACCTTGCAGTTAACGTTACATACACAGCACATGTGCTTTCGTTCCAAGGTCGCATTTTGCCTCCCCCCACCACGTAGCTAGCCCCTCACCCCTCATCCCTCCCCGTGGCTAACAGCGGGGAACATTTCTGTTCAGCCACAGGCAAACAGCCCAGCAGGAACGGGCACCTCTGAATGTCCCCTTAAGAAAAGCACCCTATTTCAACCAGGTGACCATGAATGCTATCACTCTCCTGAGGATAACACAGAGAGATAAAGAACAGATGTTGTTTGAATGCCAGCAAACATACACTGCAATGCTTTGTTCTACAGTGATTCCCAAGTACATACTAGTGGCCTGGTGTGGTAAAGTGTCCTACCATGGTGGATGGAATAAGGCTGCCCTCCCCAGAAACCTTTTGCAAAGGCTTTGGGAGTACATGCAGGAGAGCCACAAATGCCAGGGCAAATTAATCATTAAACATGCTTGCTTTTAAACCATGTATAGTATTTTAAAAGGTACACTCACCAGAGGTCCCTTCTCCGCCTGGCGGGTCCGGGAGGCAGCCTTGGGTGGGTTCGGGGGGGTACTGGCTCCAGGTCCAGGGTGAGAAACAGTTCCTGGCTGTCGGGAAAACCGGTTTCTCCGCTTGCTTGCTGTGAGCTATCTACAACCTCAACATCATCATCTTCTTTGTCCCCAAAACCTGCTTCCGTATTGCCTCCATCTCCATTGAAGGAGTCAAACAACACGGCTGGGGTAGTGGTGGCTGAACTCCCTAAAATGGCATGCAGCTCATCATAGAAGCGGCATGTTTGGGGCTCTGATCCGGAGCGGCCGTTCGCCTCTCTGGTTTTCTGGTAGGCTTGCCTCAGCTCCTTAAGTTTCACGCGGCACTGCTTCGGGTCCCTGTTATGGCCTCTGTCCTTCATGCCCTGGGAGATTTTGACAAATGTTTTGGCATTTCGAAAACTGGAACGTAGTTCTGATAGCACGGATTCCTCTCCCCATACAGCGATCAGATCCCGTACCTCCCGTTCAGTCCATGCTGGAGCTCTTTTGCGATTCTGGGACTCCATCATGGGCACCTGTGCTGATGAACTCTGCATGGTCATCTCTGCTGATGAGCTCTGGCCAGCGTGGCAAGCTGCAGGTGACCATGCAAACAGGAAATTGAAATTCAAAAGTTTGCGGGCCTTTTCCTGTCTACCTGGCCAGTGCATCTGAGTTGAGAGTGCTGTCCAGAGCAGTCACAATAGAGCACTCTGGGATGGCTCCCGGAGGCCAATACTGTCTAATTGCATCCACAGTACCCTAAATTCGACCCGGCAAGGCCGATTTCAGCACTAATCCCCTTGTCGGGGTGGAGTAAGGAAATCAATTTTAAGAGCCCTTTACGTCGAAAAAAAGGGCTTCATCATGTGGACGGGTGCAGGGTTAAATCGATTTAATGCTGCTAAATTCAACCTCAACTCCTAGTGTAGACCAGGGCTAAGAAAAGCCAGCAAGACTTTGCCAGAGATATCGGATTGTTGGCTGTCTACTTGTAAAGTAGAGTACCAGAATTTGCATTTTGAGAACAGATCCTGAATCCTTCTCAGCATGCCCCTCTTTCCTTCAGTCCTCCCCAGATGATATGGTGCAGTGAGGTGAAACAATAATATACTTTTAAGGAAGTGGACCTGCCTAGGGTAGATTTATTTTTCACTTTGATGGAAAAAATGCGCAGCAAATCCACTCACACACTTTAACCAAGGTCATTGATTTTGTGATAAGTAAAACGCTTGCATTCACACACTTTTTTCCTTTAGGCACTGCGTTTTTAAAGGTTTCATAGTATCTACAATGTAGATATAAAACAGCATACAGATAATGGTATTCTTAAATAAAAATGATGGTAGGGTGTAAATGTTTTTAAGAAAAGTAGGGTCATTCTTAGGTGGTCATTTTGTGTGTCAGTCTCCCCATTATGTCTAAATATTGCAGAGATAAAAGAATTTCTATATCTCATAAGTGATGCAGTTTAGAGAGAAATTGATGCTGAAATACTTAACCTGTCCATTTGTGGTAGCTAGAAAAAGTCCCTATGTTGAATAGGACTATTAATGATTATAGGAGAGAGATGGCTGTGTACTATGTACATATGTATTTTATATTTCCTTTTTTGTGTTCTTTTCTTTTGGAAAGAAACTGAAAGAAAGTCAACTGAAAATCATATGGCATCAGTCCATACAAAGAAGTACATGCAAATGTTTAGTTTTTCAAATTCAGAGGAAACTCCATTCATTTTACTCAGTATAACCTTATAAAAGTTTAATGGTTAAATACTTTCCAGTATAAAGGCTCAGTCTTGTTCTCATTGGAGAGAATGGGAATTTTACTCTTACCTTCAAAAGGAACAGAACTGGGCCCTAAAGTTTTTATATTAAAAAATTGCCAGGCTTGAAGTTTACTTTCAAAACCCTCTGAAGCACCTGGCATTGGCCACTGTCGGAAGACAGGATACTGGGCTAGATGGACCTTTGGTCTGACCCAGTATGGCCGTTCTGAAGTTCTTATGTTATGTTCTTATATAGATCTGATATAGTTTTGTGTGACCAGAGAGAGGCAAAGGCAGTTTACGTGGTAGCACAGACTGTTTTCTAAGATTTGCAATGCGACTGCAAGATACTTTGATATTCATTGAATCCCTGAATAGGCTTCCATACACTTTTGCTGAAGGAGTGAATTTTTTCATACTGTTCTGAGTCTCCTAAATCATTATTATTATTATTATTATTATTTATTATTAACCATTTATATTGCAGTAGTGCCTAGGATCCAGGCATGCATCAGGGCCCCATTGTGCTAGGTGCAGCACAAATACATGAGGGTACGTCCCCCCAAAAGTTTACAATCTAATATAAAATGTGATACAAAAAGGTTTATTCAAACAGACAGGGGAAGTACAAGAAAGCAATGAGACAAATACTGATTGGTGTGATAAGTAGTTGCTTAACCATAGTCATGTTATTTGTAGGCATCATTGACCCACACGGGTATTATGTGTCCTTCAGGAAGATGCAATATATATGGCTTTCGGGCATGCTGTCTTCTGGTATAATCCCATCAGATCTCTCAAAGTAAATATCATTAGATTGCATTGATGCTTAAGTGCAAGGTCTCTGAGGAACAGGTACAGGTAGTGGTGTGGGTGGTGATTCAATAGGTGGCCCTCTTCCCTGAGAGCTAAAACTCAACTAATGTATGATTTTTAGAAGGGCACTGTCTTGCTAATGGTGCCATCTTTTGGCTGAGACATAAAAGAGATCACTGGTGATGACTAAAGATGCCATGGCACTTTTTGCAATAGCACCGGTGTTAACACTAGTATTTTGGCCAAATTTCAACTTGTGTCATTATATTCAGCTTATTTAAAAATTGCCCCTGTAGTCTCAAATGGGTATGATATTCTTGTTCCTGTACCAACATGTTGTGCTTACTGAAGCTGTGTTTCATCCTAGGAGTGGGTGGCAGGGCTGATTCAAGGAACTCTGGGGCCCCTTGCTGCAAAACCATTCAGTTGCCCCCATCCCCATGCCAATTTCTAAGATTCAGGGTGAAACCCTACCCCTGCCACAAGCCCTACTTCCTTTGCCATAACAAGGATAAAGGGGTTGCAGGGGCCAGCTGTAAATAACACAGCACTGGGGTATGTGTGTTTGCGCAAAGATTTATAGGACTGGTGTATGGAAGGTGTATGTAACTGGTTGGCCTCCCCCTTTTGATTATCAGACCCAGTTGGGAAGGGGTCCGGTCTATAAAAGGTTGAGCGATCTCAGCTGCATGAGAGAGATGGGCTCCTGCAGTAGGGAGATTGAAAGGAAGGGTATGTCCTCCTTTCAGCACTGAGAAGGGCCAGGGGGAAAGCCTCTGGGAGCTGCAGCCCATGGTGGGCAGAGGAACTGATTTGTTGTGGTGATCTGGATAAGTTT
Organism: Chelonia mydas; assembly: GCF_015237465.2. Classification (NCBI taxonomy): domain Eukaryota; kingdom Metazoa; phylum Chordata; order Testudines; family Cheloniidae; genus Chelonia; species Chelonia mydas. The sequence continues at coordinate 88,090,770 of NC_057850.1, read as the reverse complement.
TATGTGCGAAGAATAAAATGGTGCCCTGAAGGACTCTGGATGTGACAGTGAGTCCTGCATGTACTAGGGGACAGGTCAGCAGTCTACAGTGGGTTTTATTACACAGTTCATTTCTATTCTGTTTTTAAAGCCTATAGACTTGATAGGAACATCAAACTATAAAGTCTAGAGGGACTGAGTGAAAACAGAAGCATAATTTTGGAGACAATGTCTCCTTCAGAAGCTAGTGCAGGGAGTTAGGGGAAGAACACTATTCCTATTTAATGCTAAGGACTTGGTAGGTGGATTCTCACAGCCAGGGACACCCAAAAGGGACAGCTGCCCTGACCAATGCAGGGAGCTCAAGTTATTATCTCTACAGAGCTGTATCAGCACAGAAGAGCTTGTAATCCATGCAATGGGACACTAGAGCAAGATCGGTAAATATGCTAGCATTTCTACCTTTACCTGGGTTGGGCCTCTCCTGCTCCTACCATCTTGCAGGGCTATAGGTTTTGCAGGATTGCCTAGACTGGCCCTTGTGAATGAAGTGTTCCTTATATGCCAGCTTGTAAAGGACTTTGGAAGCCCCGAATGTGAAGGGTGTTGTATAAATGTAAGATGTTTTATTTTCCATGAACAACGTACTTCTCAGCTAGTGGTGACCAGGATCTTATATCCTTCTGGAAAACACTGCCTCCAGAATAATCCTTCTGGACTTGCTCAGTCCTTCTTGTCTTATTTATGTTTTGATGATTCCACCAACTTCCTGGCATTATATATGAATATCAGTGAAAGTGGAAAAAATACAAGTGTGCTTTCCATTGTTCAGGAGTGCTGAATTTGCTTGTTACATTGTGTGCATACAAGTATTTTAAGCCATCTATTAAACAAAAACAACGAAAAATGTACTTATACATTGAAAATTAAAACAATCGATTGTGCTTGTGAATAATATGCTAGTGAAAGAAGACAATGGCTGTCTGCACAGTAGTGACTACCATAGAGACAGACAGAAACAGCTAAGTTAACAGACTCCGCAAATAAGGAAGGTGAGATCTACCCATTTCTTTATTTTTTAAAAATATATGTGTCACCAGCCCCCAATGTTCTTCCTCATTGAATTGAGCAGAAAAGAATACAGTTAAACAAAGCTCAGCAAATTCAACAATTGTGTCTCCAGGAGCTGTGCTGTCTGGAATTTATCCAGTCATGAGGCATTCAGACAGCAACTCCTCAGAGATAGGACATGAACCAGGAAATACACTTAGATAAGATGCTTCCACTCCCAGTTTTGGCTCCTCAGTACAATAATGGGCCAGTCTTCAAACACTCACAAGATTGGTCCAACCTCCAACCAGCTAAATAGAGTCAAGGTCAAGAATAATGTTTCACTTATGTAATACGAGAGGCACAAGCATATACTATGGTATTCTTGCTTGCAGGTCACAGCTGGGTTTATTGCATTTTATCTGTAAAAGCTGCATATTGTTAATAGCTTTCCACAGCTCTTTGAAAGCAGTGTCACCCTCAGACGTGCTCGACCCCTCAAGGGATTTCTACATATCAAGTAGGGTTGAATGTTGTCGGTTTTCTAGAGCAAGTCTGAAGAAGTCCAAAGCTTATGGCCATCTTCTCTTCAAACAGAGAAATGAGAAGCAACCATAAAGCCATCACTTGCTCATAATTAACATAGTAGTGTCAACTGAGATGAGAAAATAGACGTAATGGACCCAAGACAGTGAGCAGTGGAAACTGTGGTTTAAAGAGAGAGGAAACAAATCAAAGACTGTTTTAAGGACGGACCCATTGCTCACCAAAATATATGTCAGAATCAAATTAACTATTGGAGTTACAAATTTAAGAGTTGGAAAGTAATTTTATTTTCATTAATTAACAAATTTCCATCTTTATCAGTTCTGCTTCCTGGCTGTTTTCCTTCTTCATTCTCATACCTTCCCAAACTTGAACCCAATCCACCACTTTAAATGCAGATTAATCTTAACATACACTTCTTGGTGCAGCATACCTGGGAGACTGTATGCTCTTCCTTCTAATTTAGTGTCCAGCTCTCTTTTAATTTTTTTTTTTTAGGAAACAAAAATGTGAATTTAATGCCTTTGAACTATGCCATACTGACAGTCCTAGAAAGTATCATCCTAGAAATTAAGGTCCTTTGCCCAGTGTATACCTGTTCTTTGATAAACAATGTCAGTGCATACGTTCATGCACCACCCTGCCAATGTGCCTCTGCCCTGTTCTGGAGAGAGCACCTCTAGAATTACAAGGTAGTTCAGACTCTGTGCCTACTTAAGGTCTGATCCAAAGCCCAGTTAACTCTATATTACTTCATCATTACTTTTGATCAGGTCCTTAATCACTGGCCCCTCTGCTGACACTGCCATCAGTGGAAATGAAATGATGCTTTATAGGCAAAAGAGTCATACCCCTTTCAAATCCTCAGAGCAGATGTTCTGTAGAGCAACAGGAGATGGTATTATATATAATGTTATATCAATTAATAAAACCCCCTACATTTAAAATCATTATTAAGATTGCGAAGTCAAGCATGCAGAAGTTAAGAAATACCAAAAGTAAGGTTGCACGTGCAACTTTAATTTGGGCCCCTTTTGCATATGTATTATGATAATCTTTAATTACGTGAGTACATACTACCTGCCTAATTCATTGCACAAGACAGACGGTGCTCACTGAAGGAGCACATATTCAAATTTTATTTTTTTTTTCTTGTTCAGTGTGTGGCTCTACGTCTTGTTTTTAATCCCTGCTCTGAAGACTGAATTATTAATTTCCTGGGCTTTTCTATTAATTGGGCTTTTCTATGACACTCGTCACTACAGTATCTGAGTGTTTCACAAACATTTGTTAGTTAATCATCACAACACTCTTCTGAGGTGAGGGGGTGGTATTATTTCCATTTTACAAATGGGGGACAGAGGTACAGAGAGACTAAGGTCAAAAAAGGCACCCAAGATTAATGGGTACAACTTGAGACACCTAGGGCCTGATTTTTCAGAGTACTTAGCATTATACAGCACTTTATACATTCAAAGAACAGCTTCTGTTGATTTCAGTGGCAGTAGTGAGTGCTCAGCAGTTCAGCAGATCCAGCCACAGATGTCTCACACTAGGAAACCAGAAAAATGGGAACACACAATTAGTGACCCCCTGTGAAATGTCTGGGTTAAGGGACTTGCTTGGCAGTCTGTGGCAAAGTGTCCAGTTCTCCAGGGAGGGATTCAACTTTCTTAACAATGAGACTTTCCTTTCTCCTCCTCCAGTTTCCTGCCTCATTCCTTATGCACTAACTTCTGCAACAAATGAGGCAGCGGCCTTTGTGACAGCGTGAGTCACCTTAGGCCGGGTCTACACTAGAAAATGAGGTTGGTGTAACTACATTGGTCAGGGGTGTGAAAAATCCACACCCCAACCAGATTATTTAAGCCAACCTAAATCCCCATATAGACAACAATGTGGATGAACTCTGGTTGCAAGGGACAACCTTAATTCTGGTATTTCCTAACTTTTGAGTGTTTGACTTTGTAAACTTAACATTCTCTTAATGTAGATTTTTTTTTTTAATGTGACAGCCTAATTAAAAAAAAATACATGGAAAGAAACAGAAATTCTATCATGTGATGCCATGGTGACCCCCAACTTGAGTTATCAGCAGGGTCTGGACCTTCACAATAATACAAGATCTCTACCACTTGAACTTAAGGTACGACTACATTTCAAGCTGGAGTGTGACGCTCAGCTTGATGAGACATATTTCTGCTAGCTCTCATTGAGCTACCACATGAAAGATAGAGAGTAGCTGCAACAATGTGAGTGGTGGGACAAGCTAGCTGCCCCAAGGACATACCCATCTGAGACTCTAGGCACTATGCTGCTGCTCCTGCCATGGCAGCTACACGCCATTTTTAGTTCATTAGCTTGATGAGAGTTGGCATGAGTATGTGTCTCTGAGCTGGGAATCAAACCCCTAGCTTGAAGTGTAGATGCACCCTATCAGAGTAATGAGTAACAATGGTAGGTTGTCAGCCTCTGAGTGGATTGCCCACTAGAGGGGAGATGAGATGCACACTGTGCTAATGGGTTTCACAGTTCTTTGCTGACTGAAGAGGGAAGTAGAGACTCTGTAATCCTGGGCCCTATGGTCTGTGCTGTGCAGGAGGTCAGACTAGATACTCACAGTGGTGCCTTCTGGCCTTAGAATTGACACATCTTTTAATTTAGGAAAGCTGAGCGAATAGTTTATTTTTAAAAAATAACTTTGATTTGATTGGATTGTTTATCAAAACCAAACACAGTGAATGTCAACAATGTTCATGAAAACAGGCTAAGTAAATACAGATTACAGTATTATTAATTTATGCTCTGGTAGCAACCTGAGGCCTCAACCAGGACCAGGGGCCCATTAAGCTAAACACTATATATGCATGATATGTGAATATTCACATAGGAAACGTGTTTCCATGAGTTATGCTCATTTAGGAAAATATTTTGGATGTAAAATCGCACATTTTACAATGCCAGCTACCCAAGTATATGGTGCTGGTAATATAAACAGTGATGTAAACTCTGCATTTTAGAGTGGGCTCTGCTTTCCAGAGGTCCAGCTTCAACATGAACGGGAAGAAAACTATCCAGAAACAATATGGTTGGATCTCTTTAAACTGAATCTGTGTAAAGGCAGTTTAGCCAACTTTGTTACAAATAAAAATAAATAAGTTAACAGATATAAAGGAGTGATCTCAAGCTGTGGAGTTCTGATCTGAAACTCCCCACAGTTCAGCGGGTGGGGGGGAATTAAGATCCTTTGTTCTGTTTCAGGCTCATCTGTAATTTGAAGTGTTACAAATGTAGTACTTTGGCTGTGTTCAGGGCAAAGTTCTCGACATACACAGATTTGAAGCAAAACTATTTCTTCTTTGAGGCCTTGTGTGCGGGTTAATGTGGTTCAAAACTATAGCTGAATATGAGGTGGGACTCTTGTACATTGAATGCTTTATAATTGACTCTTACCTGATGTACTGTTTAGTTGCTATGGTGGTTATTTAGCTCTTTATACATATAAAAACATAGGTTGAAATTAGGGTGACCAGATGTCCCGATTTTATAGGGACAGTCCCGATATTTGGGGCTTTTTCTTATATAGGTGCCAATTACCCCCCACCCCCGTCCCGATTTTTCACACTTGCTATCTGGTCACCCTAGTTGAAATCCTCTTCCCATTGAAGAAAATGGGAATTTTGACATTGACTTGCATGGGGTCAGGATTTCATCCATTGTGTTTGAATATTTTTTCTTCCTTTGAAGAGAGGATACTGCAAATGCAGAACTACCAGTGATTTGTTTTCTAGTTGTGCTCTTATAACCAAGAGACGCCTTAGTCACAAAGTTCACTTCTGGTTTCAGAGTCAGTTTCCCCATGTTTGAAGGGATTTGGACCTATGTCTAATGGTAACTGTGGCAATTCTCCACACAGGGTGAATTCAAGTTGTGTTTAGTGGGGAAAGGAAGAGGGATTCATTTTTAAAAATATTTAATCTGGGCGCCATCATCACATCTGGGCACAAATTAGACAAATAAAAGAAACACCTGTAGCTGATCCATGTCACAGATCAAACCCAGCACTGCCATGTACATCAGCTCAATAGTCTGGAACATGAGGGAGCATGTTTTAGCCCCCCCACTGAGCACAGCCTGGTGCTTACCCTCTGGCGTTCCGTTGTGGGGACAGAAGGAAAAGGTGTCTGTTAGTGATAATTGATGTGATCGGACCTATTGGAAGAGACAGTCACGAACAGAGCCATGACCCAGGCTATTCAGGGCTTCAGAGGTTACTACCCAGTATATTGTGAGTTGCACCCAGAAGCTGATTGGGAGCTAGTGCAGAACATGGAGGGAAAATGATGGTCACACAATGAATTTTGTAGTACTTAATTTAGAGAGGGCACACACTTCAGAATAGAGCCCTCTTAGAGACAAAGTGGGTGAGGTAATATCTTTTATTGGACCAACTTCTGTTGGTGAGAGAGAAACTCTGTGTAGCTTGAAAGCTTGTCTCTCTCACCAACAGGAGTTGGTCCAATAAAAGATATTACCTTACCCACATTGTCTCTATAGAATATATGAACAGTCCTGTGCATTAGGAACATAAGAAATGTCATACTGGATCAGGTCACTAGCCTAGTTCAGTATCCTGTCTCGCAAAAGCAAGTTTAGATGCTTCAAAGAAAGTTGTAAAGCTCCCATAATGACAAATAAAACACTAACATGCCCACTAGTTAATCATTTGTAAACTAGAAATAAGATACTCTTATTCAATTTAAACATTGCTGAAGATTACCTTGTATGGGGAGAGGTAATATCTTGATAATTCTTCAAAGCATTTCCTCTACTGTCAGCCATCACTTAAGTCTGTCCTAGGTTAAGTTTGAGCCAGTTGCTTTTCCTCAAGAAGCTGATCTCTCGTGGAAAATGTGACACCTAAGCAGTGCTCATGGGTATGTCAATGGATAATGAGATACATTTGGATGTCATCAGCGTATTGTTGGTAGCGGAGCCCAAGACATCTCATTATTTCTCTAACTGGTCTCATAGATATTAAAGAGAAGGGGTGGCAGTATTAATCCTTGTAAGACCCCACAATTGAGGGCCTTTGGGGAAGAACAGCAGTTACCCATCTCTTGGTTCTACTGGAGAGGAATGGTCAGGTCCAGTGTAGGACTGCACAATTGGTGCCAGCTAAAATATTATGCATAATGACACTACTACATTAAAAAACATGTAAAAGGGAATGTGATGGGATGTACCTAGCCCTTTGAGGCCCCATGTTGGAGGCCCTGCAGTCCTACTACACCCTGCCTCAGGAAGGAGCAGAGGAGGTGGGTCCTCCAGGCCTGCCTAGAAAGGCTGCACAGAAGCAGCCAATCAGAGACCAGAGTCTCGTATAAAAGGAATTGCAGGGCCTGAGCAGGTCAGGTTCTGGCTGCTGCCAAAGGAGCAAGGAATGGTGCTCCTTGCTGGTCACTGGAGCTGAAGGGAGAATAAGTAAATGAGTTCTGGTGGCACTGGCATTCAGTGAGGAAGAAGAGGATTTGAGAACTCCAGCCCTGGGTCAAGGTGAAGAGACAGTTGCTATGTGGAAAAGGCCTAGGCAATAGCATCTGGGTACTTGGTATTCCCTCTGTATGAGAAAAGGAAATTAATTACAGCTGGTGCTGCTTGCGACTGTCTGACTAATTGCTAGACTTTGGTCTGTGACCAGGAAATCTGATCATCCTAAAATCAATCCCTAGTAACAACTCACTCTGCTGCAACTCCTGCTCTAAAAAGTGCAGGAAGGCTCATGCAACATGGTGCCTTTTAAAAGTATTTTGGGATACACACACATTGCTATAATTTGGCAATCTGTGCAGTATTGTACAGTATTTCCTATAAAGACATTCGTGGGAAATAGTTTTCTGTGAATGCTCATCAATGACCATTAATTGCTCTGTGACTGATCTGAGAACAAAGTATGAGAACCCCTCCTCTGCAAAAATGTACAGTGACATAACATCCAATATACACAAAGAGGAGAGAGCACACCTGAAAAAGGAGTAAAAAGGAATGTTGGCTGCAGTAGAGTAATTTTAGTTAAAAATGAAACTACCAAAAGAAACATCCTGTTGTAATTGAGCATGTTGCAATGTGAACTTTAAAAATGTAACTGTGGTGATCACTTGGCACCTGGAAGTTGCTTAATTTATCTGCTTTTCCCACTGGCATTGAACTAACAAAAAATAACCGGAATGCTTTTTGCTTAGATTAAATTGTAGAGCAAGTGAAGTAAGTGGTGGGTGAACTCTATTCATACAAGTAGAACCCCAAAACACTAGTAGCAGGAGCATAGTAACAAGACCTAGCACAAGGCCTAGTATCACTACAACATGGACTGGTCGGTGAATTGGCTGCATTTCTAAACATCTATTGCCTCTGCAATGTCTCTAATGTCAACTCATGCATGGACTTTACTTAAAAGTGAACTGCAGAAAATGATCATTGAAATCAATGAAGTAAAAGGGCAGGAGATGGAGGAGAGAAATAATGATGAGCAAATCAAGCAACAGAAGAAGACGCCTATAGCAGTGGTTCCCAAACTTTAGCAACCTGAGGGGCCCCCCCGCTTTAATTTAAAATTTTTTGCAGACCCCCAGGCCAAGGCCTCACCCCCACTCCACCCCCTCCCTGAGCGTGCCCCATCCCTACTCCTCCCCATCCCTCCTAGCGCCTCCTGCGTGCCGCTGAACAGCTGTTCCTTGGCATGCAGGAGATGCGGGAGGGAGAGGGAGGAGTTGATCAGTGCGGCCCCCAGTTTCAGAAGTGCTGACCCACAGTATAGACAGTTGGCATTACAGAAAGAATAATGGGAAGGATGTTATAGCCACCTGTGTGAGAGTTACTTGGTGTGATAGATATGGCAATGTCCTGCCATATCTTTAGGATACCTTATTGAATTAAGTTTAAGTATCTTCAGGGTACATTGTATTAAATGAATAGTTTATGGATTATTGTAGGCTGGGATTGTATTTAACCTTTTGAGGGGAGAGATGTGACAAGTATGAGATGTGGGGATTCAAAGGATAGTAGTGAACAATGTGCTGGATGAGAATGGACTTTTGGGATAATGTGTGAAGTGAATTCCTGGGGAATCCTAGGGAGAGGTTAATGCAAATTCCTCACCTCTAGTTATGCAAAAGCAGTCTTTTGAAACTATGTCCTGAGGAGTGAGTCATTAACTGCTGATTAACTTTTCCTGAAGACTAGCGATCAAAGGCCCAAAGTGTATAAAGAAATGGTTTATCTGCCCACATGGGGTTCTGGTTCTGAATCTCACACTGTTATGAACTTGTAACCATGTGGAAACCCAGAAGTGGGTTTTGAAGGACTGATACCCACCAAAGCTCAAGGCTGGAGTTGGCGGTGATCTCCAGTAAGGCGTGTGGGTTTATTTTTTTAAGATTCTCTTTTTGTTTTTAATAATTTTCACTGTAATGCTTTCACCTTAAGAATAAATGTGCTTGCTTTGAAACAGCTATTTGGTAACTTAGCTGCTGGCAATTACAGCTCTTCAAAGTCTCTGGAGAGAAAGCAAAGCATAGGCTGCTGGCCTTTTAGGCAGTCTGACTTTGCTGGGGATATCATAGGGAACTGTGAAGCCTTAGAGATTCCCTGGTCAGGAAGAAGAGAGACTTGGATTTCCATGTACGAGAGGTAATGGGTGAGGAGCCAGGACCCTACTGTGGGTGCCCTTGAAGGACCATGATGAGGGAACATAGGTGCAGTTGCCCTGAAACCATGATACCTATCTCTTCCACTGCTTCGGTTTTTCCCCTTCTGTGCATTGGCTTTCCTCTTTTGGAAGAATAGTTTAGCCCTCCAACCACCTAACAAATCCATCCCTTCCAGGATATATAAAAATCTCACAAGCAAACACAACCCAACAAAACCATCATTTGCTCAATTCCTCATTCTCTGGGCCACAGCCATTTCTCCTGGGTCTGTACAAACCTCCTCTTTCATCTTGGGTTCAACCTTGATGATACAGGATTAAGAACCACTTCATTGTGGTAGAGGAGACTGTCCTTTCCCTGTACCATGGGCTCCAGCCTAGAGGCTATAAACAATGAAGCCAATGGTTGCTTAGACATTCTTTTCTTAAGGCTACTTCCTATGTTTGCCTCTGTGGCCACTTCCACAGACGACTTAAGCACATCTCCTCCTTGGGCACCTTCCTTAGCTGGGAGCTCCACTACAGCTTGTACCTCAGTCAGTGGAAAGCCCTACCAGCAAGCAGCGATGGTTGCTGTTGCGCCTCTTCAAGCCTCTCTCAGTTGAGAAAAGTGGCTTGCGCTTATGCCACTTCCTTTCCCAGCAGCCTCTCTCTCTTTGGTCTACAACTCCAGAGGTCACAGAACCACAAGTCAGGAAAACAGGCATAGGTCAGAGCTGGGGCATGATCTTCTCTTCGAGGTTCAATTCAGCCTGTAAAACCAGCCTTCAGACATTACATGATTTCCTCTTTAAAACAGACCGTCAACTTTCTCCATTTGAAATCCATAGGTCCTGATTCAGATGTCACCCAGATGCAAGCCAGGAGAGCAGTAATGGCATTACACTAGCGTATAAATGGGATACAAAGAGATTAGAGCACATAGTATGTTAGGCCCCAAAGATGCTAGCAAACCCAAACCTTTAATGCTCATATTAATGAAATTCAGGCATAAGCTGTTCATAATGAATAAAGCCAGAAGAATGAAAGATTTGTGACATGACTGGCTCAAAATCTCTAACAACAGAATGTTTGCTTGAGCTGGTTTTGGTCTCTGTATGTTATATAATATTGGGGTTTTTTTCCCCGAGGAAGGAAGTCAAATCCAATAACAAACTAAACAATAAAAAACCCCAACCAACCCTCCCCTCACAAAACTATACAAAAACTATGAAACTAATGAAGGTGTACCAAACTTCACAGGTGGTTTAGTTTTTTGTTTTTGGTTTGGGTTTTTTGGAGGGGGGTGGGTGGGATCTTATGTGCTTTGTTTCATCCCTTTCATCGGTAGTGTTCCAAGTTGGATCCAAATCTTAAAGAGGCCCGTTTTCTGGATTTGGCTCACGTGCAGCTGACCTCTCCTGTGAGGTCGGCTGCAAAATTTGGGGCTACCAAATCTGAACAGGAACCTTAAGTTGGTTTGGACTCCAAAAACTAGTAGACATTTGTAACCATTGTTGTTATCATGGTTTTTGAAACCAGTCATTGAAATGAATCCAAGTGGCTGCAGAAGTAGAGAGCTAAGCATAGGTGTAAAACTCCCATTGACTTCTGTGAGGACAAGATAAGTTCCACTGTTCATTTTATTATTCTAATCTATTAACCTGCATGACATGACTTTTCACCAGTGACTTCCTAAACATAGTTAAGTTACACACAAAAAACTATGTTAAAAGAACATTAAAGTTGCAATGTAAGTATTCAAAAGTTAGCAGATGCCAGAATTAAGGTTGCCTGTGCAACCTTAATTCATCGCCCTTGTGTGCAAGCATTATGATATGGTCTTTAATTACATGATCACATACTATTTTTTTCCACAGGACTCTTGCCTCGTTCAGTGCACAGCATGGATGATGTTCACTTAATAAGCAACTATTCAATAATAGTTTAGTTTTTTCCTCATTGTTTAATGAGTAGGCCTAGGTTTGAATTACTGCACACTATTCAAACCCTGCTCCAAATACAAAATTAACAATTTCCTCATGGACTTTTCTATGATGCTCAATACTGTAGTGTCTGAGTGCGTCACAAACATTAATGAATTTATCTTCACAACACCCTGTCAGGGGAGGGAGTGGTATTATCCGAACTTTACAGGTGGGGATCAGAGGCACAGACAGATTGAAGAAGAAGACTGCCCACTCATATTAGGTGCCCAATTTGAGATGCCTAACACCTGATTTTGTTCAGAGTACGTAGCATTATACAGTGCTTTGTATGTCCAAAGCATGGTTTATATGTCCAAAGCATTCACTTCCGTTGCAGCTGTGAGTACTCAAAACTTCTGCTAACCAGATCCCAGATTCTCCAGCGTAGCAGCCAGAAAACAAAGAACAATCAATCAGTGACCACATGTAAAAAGATTGGGTTGAACATCTTGGTTATAGGAACTGTGTGGCAAAGGCAAAGATAAAATACAGTTTTCCAGGGAGGTACTCAACCGCCTTAACTATGAGATCCTCCTTTCTCTTCCTGCATTCCCTTGGCTCATTCCACTATGCAGCTTCCAATTTCTGCAACAAATAAAGCAGGGGTTCTATTAATAACAAACAGCCTCTTCCACTACACAATCCTAATTCATTCAAAGCAGGTCCATCTTGTGCACTGAATGAGGCTGAGGTCCTGTGGAAAAAATAGTATGTAATAATGTAATTAAAAATGCATCATAATATCAGTACACTGTGCTTCCCTTTGGCTTGTCCTTGGCTTTTTGCATTTTTACAAAATGCATGAGGGTAGTGACAGTATACCTGAGAAAAAGAGAAATTCATATCTTCTGATACCTGATAGGTGACTGAGAGGCAACTCCAGGAAACAAGGCTTTGCTTATGTCCAATTCACACTGTTTCTTTGATCACCTGGGTCTCATCCTGAACAAAAGGAAGTTGATGTTAATAACTCAAAAAATCAAGTTCACTGGGGAATCGAAAGGGCTCCCTGGGGCTCCCTCGGCTATCTGGGGTGCAATACTGCCTGACCCATTTGGGTGGTCTCTTATTCACATCCTACACACAGTCTCTCCCCTCCCCCCCCCCGTGTATCTTTAATCTTTAGATTCCAAGTATTGCAGAATATAGTACAGGCATGTGTCAAGAGGAGTCTTCCAACCAGCTTGCTCCACCAGCCCCCAGGTCACTCACTGAGCTCCCCCTTTCACTTCCTGCCAATTACATATCTCCAACTTTTATTGAGCTAATTACTTCATTAGCCCAACCATTTCCCCCAGGTGTCAACAATCCCCACCATAAAAGGTTAATTGATTCCAATTAATCCTGTAATCTTCTCTGTTACTCAGTTACCTAAGTGACCAGAACGAGCTAGCACTCTGTCACAGGGCCCTAGTAGGTTCTTTGAATTCAAGAGCATTGAATGGTTTTAAGCAATTTGTCACCTCTGTCTGACACTTCAGGCTCAACCTTCAGCTATGGTCTGTGTATGCCTAAAGTTTCTCAGCCATGTGGCTGCATGCTGTTATGTAGTCCAGCATCTAAGACTGTGCCTTCATTCTTTTCAAGTGTGGTAGAAGTTGGTCTATCATTTGAGTTACCAATCGTTAGACAGGCTTGTCTGAGTGCCTCTGGGCCCGAAGGTGCTGGGCAGTTCAGATCAATGTATGCCAGGGCATTCCCTTTGCTCATTCTACACCAACCAGGACTAGAGTCACTGATGCCTCCTCAATAAGTTGGGAAGCACAGCTGGGGACATTAAAAATTCTGGGCTTCTGGTTGGTACAGAAAGCTTCCCTCAAAATCAATGTCCTGGAGCTCTGAGCAATGCATGCCATGCCTTTTGGGATCACATCAGGGGTTCAGAGGTTCATATACTCACCAACAATTCCACTGTGATGTATTATGTGAACAAGGAGGAAGGAGCCCACCCTGACCAGCTTTGTCAGGAGCCAATAAAGTTCTGGCATTTCTACATCAAGGAAAGTATCCTTCCCAGAGCCGCTCACTTATCTGGAGTCCAGAGAGCACTCAGCAGATCACCTCAGCAGGAATTTCTCTTAGAATCACGAGTGGTCTCTGAAATCCAGTGTGCAGAGGTCCATTTTTGCAGACCAGGTATTCTAATTATCAGCCTGTTTGCAATGAGAGATAATTGGAAGTGCCATCAATTTTGCTCTCAAGTGGGTCTCAGTCCAGGCTCCTTAACCAATGCCTTCAGCCTGAATTGGGAATCTGCTCTTATGTACATCTTTCCCCCAATCCCATCATCCCATGGGTCATTCTCAAGCTGAAGTTGGATCCTGCCAAACTGATTCGCATCACACCAGGTGGAATAGGACAATGTTCGTTCTCTGGTCCACTCAAACTATCAGCTTGACCCCCCCATCTCTCTTCCATTTTATCCCAAACTACTGATTCAGCACCACAGTTGAGTTTTGGATCAAGCACTTGCGACTCTGCTTCTCTTGGCATGGATGCTAGATGAGGGTGAAGAATGATGTTTGGAAGCTGCTTGATAGATGTTGCTTAATAGTAGGAAGCCCTCTACTAGGGTGACTTATTTGTACAAGTGGAAGCAATTTTCAGTTTGGTTGCTAGCTTGGGGAACTAAGCCAATGCTGGCCTGCCTTCAAGACATTTTGGAGTACTTGTTACACCTTCTGTCTTCTGGTCTCTCACTCAGCTCATTGAGAGTACACTTAGCAACGCTCTTGGCATGTCATCTGCCCATCTAAGGGAAGTCAGTTTTCTCTAACTCCATGGTAGTGAGATTTCTAAGAGGAGTCATTCGTCTCCACCCTCCTGTGACAGAGCTGGTTCCTTTGTGGGATCTTAATGCTATCTTAGTTGCCCTTATGGGACTTCCGTTCAAGCCCCTGGCAACCTGTTCTATGTCCCTCCTGTGCCAGAAGACCACCTTCTGTGCAGCTATGACATCTGTAAGGACAGTATGCGAGCTGAAGACCTTGATGGCAGAGCCCCCATACATACAATTTATCAAAGACAAACTGGCCTTACAGCCACATCCAGAATTTTCGTTTAAAGTGGTTTCATCTTAACCAAATGATTTACTCACCAGTGTTATTTTCTGAAGTGTACTCCAATGCAGAAAATCAGCAGTTTCACATATTGGATATGAGATTATGCTTGGTGTTTTAGTGAGAGAGGACTAAGTCTTTTCAGGCATTGCCTCGTCTGTTTGTCTCCTTTGTGGATTGAATGAAGGGTCAGGCATCCTCTCTGCAAAAGATTTCCAGGAGGTTAACTTTCTGTATTACCTCAGCGTATGAAGTAGCTCAGACCATACCTCCACAGGCTTTTTCAATGAGGGCCCAAGCAACGTCGATAGCATTCTTCGGTGATGTCTCAATATTGGGCATTTGGAGGACTACTACCTGGTCTTCTATATGTAGACTCACAGCCTTATGCTTGGTAAATCTGTCACGGAAGTCATGGATTCAGTGAGTTTCCAGCACCTCCGTGACTTCTGCAGTGGCAGTGCGGCTGACCCTAGGGCCACCCAAGCAGCTGGGGCAGCCCCAGGGCCAGCCACTGCTCAGGTGGCCCCAGACAGCTTGCCCCAGAGGACACCAGAGTAGCAGTAGTCCCAGGTGCTGCTCTCAAGCAGCCGCAAGGTCTGGGCTGCCCCCTGCCCCTGGAGCAACTGCAGGGCCCTCGGCTGCCCCACCCTGAGCAGCAGAGCTCCCCCTCCCCCAAGCAGCAGCGTCACCCGGGGCCCCGGAGTCCCCCAGAGCACCTAAGATTTAGCCAGGGGTATTTATAGTATAAGTCATGGACAGTTCACCGGCCATGAATTTTTGTTTAATGCCTGTGACCTGTCCATTACTTTTACTAAAAATATCTGTGGCTATATCATAGCCTTAACCAAGCACTATGTGGTTACCACTGTGTCTAGGTCAGATGCAAATTTGGGAATGCAGACCTGCAGTCATTCTTTAAGTAGACTTCAAGCCCTACCTCCTACGAATACTGTTTGTGAGTCACCTGAGTGGAATATATGTCTTCAACCACTTGAAGAATAAGATGGTTACTTACCAGTACTTTAACTATTGTTCTTTGAGATGTGGATGCAGACATGTTTTATAACCCACCCTGCATCTGCTCTGCATCAGAGTCTCTACTCTTGACTTTCGGTGAAAAGGAGCTATGGAAGGTTGGGACAACATTGCCCTTGAATAGCCAGAGAGGGGCGAGGGCCACAGGGTGTGAGTTCCACCCCTACTGGTACTGCGAGGGAAAGTTCTTTGGCTTTGGTGCACTGGGTGTGTGCAAACACCTGAGTAGAGCATACGGCTGCACCAACATCTCAAAGAACAAGAGTTACAATACAGGTAAGTAACATTTTTCTATTCCAGGCTCTGGAGAGGAGTGTGCTGTAGTGGTCACAAATTCTTCTGCCTCATCCCCTCCAACCTATCCCTTTTCCTGTTCTAGTCCTGGTTCATTGTCCCAGTCTCCTTGCCTACCCAGTCCCAGCCTCCTCTGTTCCTGCCAGCTCCCAGTCCCCCCGCCAAACTCCCAGTCACAGTTTCTTCTTACCAGGCTCCTTGTCCTAGTGTACTCCTTACTTTCTCCTCTCTGTTCAGTTTGCTCGCCTTCCTCCTCTAGGTTGCCTGGGTGCCAGCAGGGGAGTTGCTGAGAACAAAGAAGAGACAGGCGCCCTGCTCTCAGTTCCAGTGTCCTGTCCCACTCTGGCCCAGAGCAGCAATTATAGGAAGAGTTCTTCTGAGCCCCTCTAGACTTGAGGGGGAGCATGTCCCATTGTCTGTGGGGATGGGTTAGCTGCTAAATTCTAAGTCGTCTCTACCAAGCATATACAAACTGATTTTTTTTCCCGCAAAGGATTATAACTTGGACAAGTGTTGGGGGAATTATCATGGGAACAGCAAAAGACATTCCCTACTGCAAAGGTCACTCTCTCTCAAATTTCAAGTCCCTGCTCCAAAACATGGAGGCCGTACAGCTTCTCTAAGAGTTAGTTGCCAGAATTCTTAAACATTGCAAAACAATGATTTTTTCCCTATCCTCACTCTCAGACACTGCTGAAGCATTTTGTGTTCTTTTCTGAACTGCACTCCAGTGCAGAAAATCAGAGGTTTCACATATTGGATATGAGATTATGCTTGGTGTTTTATTGAGAGAGGACTAAGTCTTTTCAGGCAAAAGTTGTCCAAAAACATCAGCCTGAGGCAGACACCAGCCTGGCCAAGAATTAAAAAAATACAAATAATAGTCCAGTATAAAAGGATTGAGGGAATTTGAGAGAGGCAACTCATTTAGAATTGAAATTGGTGAATTCATTCATTAGTCTGGTTTAGTTTTGCTGTGTTTTTTTCTCTGTTAGCTCTACCAGTTCATATGAGCTAACAAATTTAAGAATTAATACTGCTGTTCCTATTTATGACTTCTAGAGGCTAAAGATATTAATAGCAGTGGGCAGTGAATTTAAAGGTGAAAATAAACAAACCTGCACCTAAGGAGTTTTGAGTTATAAGAACTATACTATAGTTAACTGCACATTTTTGATGGATGTCTAAATGTTCCAAAGTGATTCTAAGCAAACTCCACCTCTGCTGCTGACTCTTAGGGAAAACCCTGCACCAAGGGATCAGTGGTCAAAATTTTAGTCCTTTTTATTTATTTATAAAGCTTTTGTTTAATACATTTTCTCCACTGTATGTGTTCTTATGCCTATTTATAAATAGCTACAGAAGGTCCCAAAGGAAGAGAGTGCGCTGGCAGCCCTGAAGTGGCAGGGAATGGTGGCTCAAAGCACTCCATACTTCTGGCGTTGCAGTGATGAGGCTTCAAGCACTCCCCTTCTGGTGCAGGTTTATAAGAGGATTGGGGGAAGAAAGAGCTCGTGATGAACCTCAGAGAGACAGAAAGCATTTGCTCAAAATAAGGGAAGGCACTGGATGAGACATGGGAAAGAGTGTGGGAATAAGAAGGAAACCGGCCAGAGAAGTAGGAGTTAAGGAGACTTGGAGGGGCATAGAATGTGGAGGACAGACAAAGAAACATGAAAGTGAGAAAAAGATGTTGGGGCATCAGTGGAGGAAAAAGTGTGGGGGATAGGGAAACATGAAAGGGAAGAGATATTCGATGGCTTAGGTTAGTTTTTCTAAAACAAAACCAACCCCCCTCCCCGCCCCCCACAAATTTTGCTATTTCTAGCTTTCTCCCCTCTCCCTGAGCGTGTTCTCTCCCCCGCACACTGTTTTCCAGTCTGTCTCCTTGTCCAGCTACTCCCAGCCCACCCTCTGCTCCCACCCCCCGCCCGCTTCTTGCTGTTAATGGGTTTTTCAAGAGCCTGGAGTGAATGTTTCTGCTCTAAGAAAGTACATTCATTCAGCATAGTTTTAGTTCATGTAGTTTTTACATATTACATGGGATACAGTTGGTAATAGATGGGACCAGATTATGTAAGAGTTTAGGCTGAAATTAATTCTTTCTACCATATGCCAGAATAGTTTTGCAATGTCACACTCCCAAAACATATGGAGCATATGTATTATCCTTCTTGGAAACCATCCAGTGCCTAAATACACAGAAGTATTATGATAGTGAATGGTTCTGAAGTGCTGTATAGTTACTAAAATTCACCAGAATGTACATGATTCTTCTTAGTGGCTGTGATTTAGCAGTATGGAACCCTGGCTTATGGGGCCATCTGTCCTTTTAATACTTTTCCAAATGTTGCCAACTGTGCACAGATCCATCTCAAGCGGTGGGGCTCTGTTCTTCAGCAGTAGGAAATGTGAGCCTGGGCTTTCCTACCAGCTCATCAAGGAAGGTGGAATGGGAATCCCCTCCCCCACACCTCACCCCGACAATGGGCAAGGACTACCGAAACCCGCCTGATCCCAGGGATAAGGACTGAACTTGGATAGAGGGTCCATTATGAGGTTGATGGGCTATTATTTATTGGACTATTGGTTTATCCCAGAAGGAGTGGGACTGGGACTGTATGTGGGACTGGGCAGGACAACTGAGTCGGAAGAAGCAGGCCACTGCAGGTCCAGAGTGGCTGTCCGAAGGGGCCACAAAAGAAGAAGAGCTTGCTGTGCTATGACTCACCACAGTGGAGCATACCAGCCAGTGGGTCACACTCATATAAGGGTTCATCTATTATAATTCTTAAGTTTTATTTTACTCTATTTTAAAAATGAATCGACATATTAAAGGAGCTCTGTCAGATCCCATGAAGACATGCTTGTAAATTGTATTTAAACTTACAACAGAGTATTCAGCCAAACATTTTATAAAACCGTCTTCTAAAACCAAAATCTCTAAAACTCAACATTTCAAAATGTCTTTCATTGTATAATTAGGAGCACTTAAAGACAGCTGGCAGACTGTGTGAATCATTGAGGTTTGCTCTTATTAACACTAAGAAATACAAGTCAACCTGTATCTCCTGATCTTAATCCAAAAATGTATAGCTAGCCAGCAAGTCATCTGATTTCTTTCTCCTCCAAAAATGCCTCCAGCTTCCTCTTTAATTGATTTACACAGGGTGCTTCTATATGGCTACCATCAGCACTTTATGCCATTAAAACATAAATAGATTTTGCTTGAATTACAGATATGCTGATCTCCTCCTTCAGTTTAACCCACCATGACTTTCAACGACCGTGCTTACTATCTTGAGCAGCACGTTGGTGCCTACTGCTGCATTTTCAGGTCTGATGCAACCCCGTGATCTCCCTTTTGGCCTCATTTTCCCACTAAATGATACATTCCAGGCCAAATCTCTCTAGCCTCCTTATTACTCATAATCTCCTAACTCCAGAAACAATGAGGTTACTTCTGCTGTGTGTTGTACATCTATGCAATGTCTTAATTAAAGGATTAGAACTAAGTGAAGTATTCTAAGTATTGTGTCAGAAGAACTATGCCTGGAGTTAGTGAAGAATACTTTTCATGGTGAATAGAGAAGAATCCCACTAATTACTTGTGAATACATTTGATGGTAGCAATACTTGTGTTTAACAGGCTGAAAATCCAAACGATGTACTAGTCATCTGTAAAAGATGTGAATCTCCATAGTGAAATATCATGTGTAACTGCTTTCATTGTTTCCAAAAAGGGCCAGTTTTGACCCTAAGTGTAGTTCCTAGTCCAAATTTTTCATACCACACCTCTCTCTTTGGCCTCTCAGAATGTAAGTTACAGCAAATTTATATCCATTTGGACTCAATGGGCCAAATTCAGAGGTGGTGTGTAAGGGAATGTAACCTACTCTTTAGTACAGTGGTGGGCTACCTGCGGCCTGCGCCGCTTCCCGCAGCTCCCATTGGCCGGGAACGGCAAACCGTGGCCACTGGGAGCTGTGGGCGGCCATGCAAATGTAAACAAACTGCCTGGTGGTTCACCAGCAGATTAGCCTGACAGGCCGCAGGTTGCCCACCACTGCTTTAGTAGGTGGGTGTGAAACTAAGGGAATCTAACACACTGAGGGGGCCAAGGAAGAGATACAATACATCAGTTGAGACTTGCCTCTGAGTTTGGTCTGTAACATTATTTTATAGAAAATTTCCAAGCAATAGTCTCAACTGGTATTGAACCAGCTCCCTTTTGAAGTCAATGGCAAAATTCCTGTTACCTTCAATGGGAGCAATATAAGGCCTTTATGTAATTTAGATAGGATGCTGTTTCTCTATAGCGATCTATGTATTGTAGCTTTGTCTAGAGTACCTCCAAGAATCAATAAAATTAATTCAAAATATCATTTTGAATTACTTATTTCACTGAGTTGCTGGCAATACTCATTTATAAACATGGGTCATTGACATTGACAGTCAGTATAATAATGCTCTGAGGTACTAGTTTTAGTGTATTGTAAAATATCTTTCCCCTATACTTCATTTGCTGACTTTGTACCCATCTGTTCTTTTTCCTTTTAAAAAGAAAAAAAAGCCATTTTTTTTAACCATACTCATTCACCTGCATATTTCATTGGGCTTTATCACTGTTCTTGTTAGTATGAACTTATTCAGGCAGACAGCCACACCAGCATACACTCTTTTCAGTGTGTTTAATTGATATACATTTGACATTAGTATAGCTTACATGTAACAAGGTGGCCTGCTCCTTTAACAGTTAGAGGCTTGGAACCCAACCAGCACGGTTCACTAATTAGATACAACTGAAGGGGGGACAGGTGTTCCCTATAAAGTGCTGTGGGAAAGGTTGGAGGAAGATTACAGAGAGGAGATGCAGGAAGACATTCTCCTGCAGTAGGAAGAAGAAACACTGTGACACTAAGCACCTCTGTATTCACACCCTACACATTATTGTAGTTTAATGATGAATTGGTGGTCTCAGACCAGTCATTAGCAGAAGTGTCCACAGCACCAAAACAGTGGTTATAATTAATACTATTTGACATGTCTGTTGGTAGCCTCAGCAGAAAGGCCAAGAACTGCTGGAGCATAGAGAGTGAACTAACATCTCATTAAGAACAGGAGTACTTGTGGCACCTTAGAGACTATCAAATTTATTTGAGCATAAGCTTTCGTGGGTTACTGGCCACTTCATCAGATGCATAGAATGGAACATATAGTAAGAAGATATATATACATACAGAGAACATGAAAAGGTGGAAGTTGCCATACCAACTCTAAGAGGCTAATTAATTAAGATTATCAGCAGGAGGGGGAAAAAATCTTTTGTAGTGATGATCAAGATGGTCCATTTCAGATGGTTAACAAGAAGGTGTGAGGATACTTAACATGGGGAAATAGATTTAATTTGTGTAATGACCCAGCCACTCCCAGTCTCTATTCAAGCCCAAGTTAATTGTATCTAGTTTGCAAATTAATTCTAGTTCGACAGTTTCTCGCTGGAATCTGTTCTTGAAGCTTTTCTGTTGCAAAATTGCCACCTTTAACTCTGATACTGAATGACCAGAGAGATTGAAGTGTTCTCCTACTGTTTTTTGGATGTTATGATTCCTGATGTCAGATTTGTGTCCATTTATTCTTTTGCATAGAGACTGTCCGGTTTGGCCAGTGTACATGGCAGAGGGGCATTGCTGGCACATGATGGCATATATCACATTGGTAGATGTGCAGGTGAACGAGCCCCTGATGGCATGGCTGATGTGATTATGTCCTACGATGGTGTCACTTGAATAGATATGTGGACAGAGTTAACATCGGGCTTTGTTGCAAGGCTAGCTTCCTGGGTTAGTGTTTTTGTTGTGTGGTGTGTGGTTGCTGGTGAGTATTTGCTTCAGGTTGGGGGGCTGTCTGTAAGTGAGGACTGGTCTGTCTCCCAAGATCTGTGAAAATAAGGGATCGTCTTTCAGGATAGGCTGTAGATCTTTGATGATGCCCTGGAGAGATTTTAGTTGGGGGCTGAAGGTGACAGCTAGTGGCGTTCTGTTATTTTCTTTGTTGGGCCTGTCCTGTAGTAGGTAACTTCTGGGTTATAGATGTTCCTTTCGTAAGAGATTTGAATCGCATTGCCAGGGTAGCATCACTGCCTTTGCTCTCTCTATAGCTGTTTTTGTCCTGTAGTGTGAGCATGTATTTTAGCTTTCTATGCTGTTCATCTGGAACCTTGCAGGAATTATTTCCACAGAGAAGGCCAAAACAATAATACTCTGCATGTGAACACCTCTGAACTTTTGGGAAGGTTCAGATCTAAATCTCAGCTTTGTGGTTTTGGACAATCTCTGATAACTTCATTGCATTAACCATTCTCAACACCCATCCAAAATACTACTGTTACGTTTTTGAAGAGGCTTTCCAGGAATTGTATTAAAATAGCAATATGCATACAGTGTGGGTAGGTTTATAGCAGAAATATACTCTCACCTACTTATGTATGTCTCTAAATACACGTGTTTGAAGGTTTCTACATAATTCTAAACTTTTGGTCTATGTCTTTTTATTAGTTCTTTATCCTTAGATCAGCTTACTGAGAGCAATTGCCATGCACTCCATAAATGGCAGTTTTCATTATAAACTTCTTTATTCATCCATTCCAGAATTATTCTGGTTCATTTTGCTGAGGTAAATTACTTGGTCAGTAGGAAAAAAATGAGGAGTTCTTGTGGCACCTTAGAGACTAACAAATTTATTTGGGCATAAGCTTTTGTGGGCTAAAACCCACTTCATTGGATGCATGCAGTGGAAAATACAGTAGGAAGATAGATAGATATACACAGAGAACATGAAAAAATGGGTGTTGCCATACCAACTGTAACGAGACTAATCAATTAAGGTGGGCTATTATCAGCAGGAGAAAAAAAACTTTTATAGAGATAATCAGGATGGCCCATTTCAAACAGTTGACAATAAGGTGTGAGTAACAGTAGGGGAAAAATTAGCATGGGGAAATAGCTTTTACTTTGTGTAATGACCCATCCACTCCCAGTCTTTATTCAAGCCTAATTTAATGGTGTCCAGTTTGCAAATTAATTCCAGTTCTGCTGTTTCTTGTTGGAGTCTGTTTTTGAAGTTTTTTTTGTTGGAGAATTGCACCTTTTAGGTCTGAAATTGAGTGACCAGGGAGGTTGAAGTGTTCTCCGACTGGTTTTTGAATGTTATAATTCTTGATGTCTGATTTGTGTCCATTTATTCTTTTGTGTAGAGATTGTCCGGTTTGGCCAATGTACATGGCAGAGGGGCATTGCTGGCACATGATGGCATATATCACATTGGTAGATGTGCAGGTGAATGAGCCTCTGATGGTGTGGCTGATGTGATTAGGCCCTATGGTGGTGTCCCCTGAATAGATATTTGGGCACAGTTGGCAACTGGTTTAGTTGCAAGGATAGGTTCCTGGGTTAGTGTTTTTGTTGTGTGGTGTGTGGTTGCTGGTGAGTATTTGCTTCAGGTTGGGGGGCTGTCTGTAAGCGAGGACTGGCCTGTCTCCCAAGATCTGTGAGAGTGAGGGATCATCCTTCAGTAGAGTATTTAGACTACTACAAAACCCAATTAAACTAAAATTTAATCTCCTCAGACTTGAAACTTCAGAGTTTTGTCTTTTAGTTTAACTCCATGTTCTATTTCACATACTACTTAATTCCACAACAACCAAATGGAATTTCAAAAATGTTATAAAATCAGAACTGTCTATATTCCAGGTGATACCTGCCTGTCTACATACATTGACCCAATCCTGAAGTCCTAATTCAGTTGAAAAGTTGGCTATGACCAAAAGTATCAAAAGGGGCAGAAAGATTGAGGACGAGGATGGTTACTTTATGTTGACAGTGAAATCAGTGTAGTTTGCTTAACAAAACAAGAGCTTGAAACAAGATCCTTAGATCTACTCTGAATCTGTAGATTTAAGGCAATGAACTGTACCAGCTATCCAGAGCTCAAGAGGAAGTAAAGCAAGAGGAGATCTTTATTAACTTAAGGTTCTACCCAAGGTCCAGATATTGTCACCTTTTCACTGACTAGTATCTACTCTTTGAGATTAATTAATGGGATTACTTGGCCAGCAAGGTTCTACTCAGTGTGAGTAAAGGTCGCAGACTCTGGCCCCAAATAAGTAGCCAGAGTTGTGATTATTATTGTATTACAGTAGCGCAGAGCAGCCCTATCTGAGATCCAGGCTCCCTCATGCTAGGCAACATACAAACACATAGTTAGAGATTGTTCCTGCCATGAAGAATTTAGTCTAAATATGCCAGACAAATAAAGGAAAGTTCACTATTCCTATCTCACAAATGGAGAACTGAGGCACAGAATGATTAAATAGCTTGCCCAAGGTCTCGCAGCAAATCTTTGAAAGAAACAGGTATTGAACCCAGGTCTCCTGAGCTGCAGGCTACTATTTAATTTTGTGACCATCCTTCCTGTCACATCATATTCTCTAACAGAAAGCCACTCTAAGATATCCGGCTAAGGCAGTGGCTTAAAGGCAGAACCATTGAAATTTGAAATAAACTGTGACAAAATCTATAGCTGTGTATGTGTTGACCCCTCAAGATGTGGCAATAATAGGCAATAGCCACAGTACACATGCTCTGTTCCATGCAATATAGTTGATTCAGCAGTAACATTCCATTCCTGATTTTGAAAAATAATCAGTTATGTGAGGAATGTTATTCTGCCATTGCTAGAGACAGGGCAAAGTACCTAAACCAGGAATCATTCTGATTTGGTTCCATTTTATTTGGACCACCAAAATTTACGTGGATTGACTAAATAGTTCTGTTTTGTCTCATTTCTATAATGAACAAACCAGGGAACACCTTGGAAAACCTTGTCTGTCAAATTTTTGGTTTTGCAAAACCAGCTTTTTTTCCCCTGAACCACTACCGTCTGAATGGAAGCAAGGGGGTGAGGAGTGGGAAAAGATTTGGATAAATGCTATGTCGCATCTGGAACTAGCTTCTGAGCCATTTGGACTAGGGATCGTGTCTTCTTATCTGTGTTGTGACGATCCTAGCATGCTTCTGGGCACTGTCGAACTGAAAAATCAATATTGATAGTTGACTTTTATTGCTAATGTGTTTGCTATAAATACTTTAACATAGGTTCTC
The DNA here is from genome assembly GCF_015237465.2 of Chelonia mydas. Lineage (NCBI taxonomy): Eukaryota > Metazoa > Chordata > Testudines > Cheloniidae > Chelonia > Chelonia mydas. The sequence continues at coordinate 88,065,968 of NC_057850.1, read as the reverse complement.
CCTTTCTTCTCCCTATAATGACCTTCTCCCTATAAATCACTAAGTCATAAAACTGTACAGGAAAATTATTCAGATTCAGCATGCAACTATTTACTACTTATGCATTTTTTTTCACAGTAGGAATTGCTAACTGAACACAATGGTTCACTTTGTTGCCTTCTGCTGGAGATACATTTGAAATCAATTATCTCAATCACATCACAACAATGCAAAGATTGCTTAATTAGGGATCCTGTAAAGCTAAAGACCAAGAAATGTCAGCTATTGACAAAAAGAAAAGGAGTACTTGTGGCACCTTAGAGACTAACAAATTTATTTGAGCATAAGCTTTCGTGAGCTACAGATGCTTCATCGGATACATGTGTAGCTGTAGCTCATGAAAGCTTATGCTCAAATAAATTTGTTAGTCTCTAAAGTGCCACAAGTACTCCTTTTCTTTTTGCGAATACAGACTAACACGGCTGCTACTCTGAAACCAGCTATTGACAGTGGTCACTGCTAACCATTTTGGAAAACCGACCCATTGGTTTTAAAGAGTCCACTGTCAAACTTAACAAATTCACAGATTTTGGCTCACAGTGCAGAATACCACAGGCTTACCTCTGCTTTGGTGCTTTATAGTACAGTGCAGAAATTATACAGAATTATAATATGACTGTCATTTTGCTGTCTTTAAAAAAAGATGAATTAGCCCTATTTTGAAATTGGACCAACATGGTTTGAATTTCTGTAAAGTTGGACTATTTTATTGTCTTCAGGATATTTATAAGGGCAGTTAGTTATTGTGCTTTCTGTATGTTTCCTCTGTTTAGGGGTTAGTGCTTTAAAGAGCTAGATGGGTACTGAAACTGGAGGGGTAGAACCAGGACAGTTTTATTAATATTCTAAACATACAGCATTTTATTTATGAAGTGTGTGAAATCTTTTAAAAAAAAGACAGTCTCAACACTTTAATTTTTATTGCCACTTGTTTCCACTCTCTGCCAATTTTTTTCAACACCATACAAAGGTGCCTTTGTGGCCTAATGCTGTCTAAATCTAAATTTTAAGATTCTAGCAGTTAAAACCAGTTATACAAGACCTGTGTACATTTTCATTATATCCATTATAACTGATTTCACACAAATGAGCAATTCTCAGTCTTTCAGATGAGATGTAAAATTGAGGTCCTGAACAATTTTAGTTATTAAAAGAAAATCCCATGGCACTCTTCACAAGAGTAAGCACATTATTCTGCTTTGCTGGCCATATTCTAGTTTGGGTAATTAGATTTTGCCTACCTAAAATACCACCTGTAGTTCCAACAGGATAATTTACCCTTTACTTCCTATACTAAAGAGTTGCTGAGTTTCACCCCGGAAGTGGCTGCATTTCAGGGATGGGTGACACAATTCTAAAATAAGAGTAATAAATCCATTTATAAGGCTTGTTGAAACCTTTTGGAGTCCTTCTGGATGAAAGGCTCTCTTGGGCTGAAACATTTCCAATTTAAGACAACAGCAAAAATCCCTTTGAGTCCAGTGGTGCGGATCAGGCCCTATATCATTGTAGTCTGAAATATCAACTGAGTATGTAAAGCAGATCTATAATCTAATTAACTCCTTTTGAATTGATTGTAGTGCTATTTGAAGGAACACAGGAATTGGCTTACTGGATCAGCAGCAGTCCATCTAGTCTAGCAGCCTGACTCTGTCAATGGCCAATAGTACCACAAACACCATAATGGAGAATTATGAACAACCTGCCCATAGGGGACATTTTCTTCCTAATCTCATCAATTAATAGTTGGCTTATGCCCTGAAGCTTGAGTGTTTATATCTCTAATTGATTTCTTTTTTTAATCTGATAATTAACTCATTTGGTGGTATTGTTGCTGTTGTAAATACATATAATTTCTCTGGTATTCCAGCTCTACTTCAGAGTGAGTTCTCTGGGGCCAATATTAAATGTTTCTGTTACACTAAAAGTGATTAGATAGTGCTCGACATTACGATTTAGGTAAAATCCAGGAATGCAACTGAAGTCAACAGTGCAATCTGTTCAAATGCATTTTCAACAGAAGTTAGTCTATTTTTAATGACAGGTTTCAGAGTAGCAGCCGTGTTAGTCTGTATCCGCAAAAAGAAAAGGAGGACTTGTGGCACCTTAGAGACTAACCAATTTATTTGAGCATAAGCTTTCGTGAAGTACAGCTCACTTCATCGGATGCATAAAGTGGAAAATACAGTGGGGAGATTTATATACACAGAGAACATGAAACAATGGGTGTTACCATACACACTGTAATGACAGTGATCAGGTAAGGTGACCTATTATCAGCAGGAGAGTGCGGGGGGGACCTTTTGTAGTGATAATCAAGGTAGGCCATTTCCAGCAGTTGACAAGAACATTTGAGGAACAGTGGGGGAGAGGGGGAGGGAATAAACATGGGGAAATAGTTTTACTTTGTGTAATGACCCATCCACTCCCAGTCTTTATTCAAGCCTAAGTTAATTGTATTCAGTTTGCAAATTAATTCCAATTCAGCAGTCTCTCGTTGGAGTCTGTTTTTGAAGTTTTTTTTGTTGAAGAATTGCCACTTTTAGGTCTGTAATCGAGTGACCAAAGAGATTGAAGTGTTCTCCGACTGGTTTTTGAATGTTATAATTCTTGATGTCCTATTAGCACTATGGTGCTAATAAGCGATGGTCACATAAACACCACCCTATACCAGAAACCTACTGACCGCTATGCCTACCTACATGCCTCCAGCTTTCATCCAGACCACACCACACGATCCATTGTCTACAGCCAAGCTCTACGATACAACCGCATTTGCTCCAACCCCTCGGACAGAGACAAACACCTACAAGATCTCTATCAAGCATTCTTACAACTACAATACCCACCTGCTGAAGTGAAGAAACAGATTGACAGAGCCAGAAGAGTACCCAGAAGTTACCTACTACAGGACAGGCCCAACAAAGAAAATAACAGAACGCCACTAGACATCACCTTCTGCCCCCAACTAAAACCTCTCCAACGCATCATCAAGGATCTACAACATATCCTGAAGGACAACCCATCACTCTCACAGATCTTGGGAGACAGGCCAGTCCTTGCTTACAGACAGCCCCCCAACCTGAAGCAAATACTCACCAGCAACCACACACCACACAACAGAACCACTAACCCAGGAACCTATCCTTGCAACAAAGCCCGTTGCCAATTGTGTCCACATATCTATTCAGGGGACACCATCATAGGGCCTAATCACATCAGCCACACTATCAGAGGCTCATTCACCTGCACATCTACCAATGTGATATATGCCACCATGTGCCAGCAATGCCCCTCTCCCATGTACATTGGCCAAACTGGACAGTCTCTACATAAAAGAATAAATGGACACAAATTAGACGTCAAGAATTATAACGTTCAAAAATCAGTTGGAGAACACTTCAATCCCCATGTTTATTCCCTCCGCCCCCCCCCCCCCCAGCTGTTCCTCAGACGTTTTTGTCAACTGTTGGAAATGGCCCACCTTGATTATCACTACCCCCCGCTCTCCTGTTGATAATTGCTCACCTTACCTGATCACTCTCGTTACAGTGTGTATGGTAACACCCATTGTTTCATGTTCTCTGTGTATATAAATCTCCCCACTGTATTTTCCACTGCATGCATCCGATGAAGTGAGCTGTAGCTCATGAAAGCTTATGCTCAAATAAATTTGTTTGTCTCCAAGGTGCCACAAGTACTCCTTTTCTGTTTTTAATGCTTCACTCACCATTCCATTTCCAGTTAACAACATGTAGGGCCAGGATCTGTTCTAACCTCTTCTGATTTCTCTTAAGGGTTGTGGCTTAACAGGTTTTTGCATGGTTTCCTTCCCTAATATGAACAAGGGTCCCCCCGCTGCCGCCTTTCTCTCAAAAATAGTTAAGTAAGCTGTACTCTAGGGATTTCCTAAGATATAGCACAGAGAAGCATGTTTGTCCACAATGGCTGGAGAAACTGTGCTAGCCACCACTATGTTTAAACACTGCTTTTGCTAGCATAGTTTTATGACCAGGAGGAACAAGGTATAGACAAAAAGTGTATTGCACTGTGTCCAATAAATCAATGGAGAAATTTCATCCCCTATCTACTGCAGAAAATATATGTACTTCATAGTCCACTCTTGCATGGCAATACTTTCTAAGGAGTGTGGTATCTAGCTATGCTGTCCCTTTTCTCGTTTACATTAAAAATGCTTATTAAAGAGAGTTAATGTCATAAAGATTCTGAAGCACTCTAAAAAGCATTTTGCTCAGAGCTCATGCTGTGCATTCTCTGCATAGTGTTCTGCCCCACAGCTGGTTGAAATCAGTGGGAGTGTTCACTTTTGGAAGGGAGGCAGGGAGAATTTACTACCCATACTTTAATCCAAACAAAGGATTTGTCCATATTTTCACCAAATAAAATGTGTATAAAGTCAAAGGAGGAACTGTTCCTTTATTCAGCATTACTAAAGAATATATATCAATTACAATGTGCCCATGTGTCTATAGAAAAATACAAAATAAACATGCATCATAATAAATAAGGGAGGGAGGAAGATTAAGGCACAGGAGAATTAAGATTAAGGCACAGGGACTCAGATTTTTTTTAAAAACTGTTTAATTTATCATTATTAATGTAAACTTTCCATACAAGTATTAAGAAATCTTATTTTACCTTTAAAAGGACTATTTGTATTTGTGTATGTTGTTCAAATTAAAAAAATGGTAACCATAATATTTTAAAAATCTACTTGATCCTGATATAAGGCTGTGTGTCGTTTTTCCCCGGAAAAGATTTCCAAGGCTATTTTTTTCATGTCACTAATATTGGGGGAATCTGTCCTTTTCCACAAAAACAAACTATTGCCCCTGTGGCTGCTAGTAGTAATTTTGTTATCAATAGGCCCTCTTTGTGTCAATAAGATACTTCAGACAGAAATGTATTGGAACCACTGTGGATAGGCAAAGTTTAGTTATCTTGACAATTATTTTCCACCAAAATACTATTATCTTAGGGCATTCCCATGCACCATTTATGCAGAAACTATCCTTATTCCTCCACAAAAGGTAATAATGATGCACCCTATGAAAATTTAAATTCTGAGACCAAGCATTGAAACAGGCACCATTAATGTGTGTGGCTTAAACCATCCAAGAAAAAGAAATCCTGATGCTGCTATATGTGACTCTGGACCATTCATTTAACCTTTTTGTGCCTCAGTTTCTACATCTGTAAAGTTGGAATCTACATACCTCCTATCAAAAGGTTTTTATTAAAAATATCACATTAAAAAGTAAATTTAATTTGACTCTGCAAAGTTTAGGTAACATAATTCTTGTAATATTATCACTGCTTCTAGAGACCCAGAATTGCAGTTTTAGAGAGCTCATGCTGGAATCCTAGAGATCTAAATGGAACCAAAACTGGCTCCTAACCTAGGCTTTCATAGACACCAACTTTAAAGTTCCTTGGCTCCAATGCCTTCTCCCCTGTTTCAGCTAAATGGCTTTCTCCATTTTCCATGCTGGGTTTTCCCACCATGGTAACTTCATTTTTGTGGGGATGGGGGCTGAGGGCAGGAAGAGGAAGGTGTGTTGGTAAAGAACAAAAAAAAACCCATTTTTAAAAACAATTTGCCACCTTAACTGACTAAGAGGAAATAAGAGGTCTCCAGGTCCACATACCATGCGTGGGCAAAGATGTCAAACAATAATTACAACAGATCAAACAAAACCAACATACAAATGTTGATTAGCTCCCCGTTCCTTTCATTGGGACACAGTAATGCTGCATGCCTAATGGTGCTGCATTAGAAACTCCAAATTGGTGTTCACTGACAATACTGCTGGTTTCATCTAGATCCAAAGGAAACCCAGAATGACAAAAACCCAACCAAACAAAAAGCAAATCTATAATTCCCCTCACCCCTCCCAACCCTCTTCTGAGATATTAATGTCCCAGGATTCTTTTATTATATAAAGGCAAGGGAAAGAAACAAAATCTTCTTCACAATTTGCACCTTTTGTATTTGGTTTCTCTTGATAGCTTTATCTTGGGGCTTGATAGTAACTTTAATGAAGGGTTTAAAATAAAATAGAATACATTTTGTATTAACTGTTAAATAGCTCCTTCTCTCCTCCCCCACCCCTAGGTAAAATATAGATGATGATCCTTCCGTCCTTATTCACACAGAACTCCCCTGAAAGTAAGTAGGAATTCTGCCTGGCTAAGGACAGAAGGATTATTCCTAAATATTTTGTCCATCACAGCTGGTGAAATATGGGCACTGTTTTGAGCCCACAGGAGCCTACCAGTGAGAATGTACTACAGGTCTCCCTCTATGCTGATCCACAGAGGATATGAGTTATAACACCCAACCTATAAAGAGGTGTTTTTTCAGCTCAAGCTGTAGGTGCTCATGCTTTTAGCTTTGGAGGTCGCTAGTTCAATTCCTTGTTTGTCACTAAGAGAGCAGCTATCCCAACACAACATTTTAAGACAGGAAATGACTCAAAAATGGGTATGATTTGTCCTTAGGTAAAGTCAAACTCCTCTGTAAAAGATGTGAGAGCATTTGTCATAATGATACTACTAGTACAAGTTTTTATCATTATAATGGTATAGCATACTATGGGTCATGTCCGCAGTACATCAGATCCCTAAGTTTTCCTCTGTAGACAATGTGGTACTTGTCTGCCTGTTGCCATGACATACATCAGTCATCGTAAGCTACAAGGTCAATTTTTGTGCCTAATTTTGAAGACATATTTTCCTGGGATCCAACTGTATTTTCGTATCCCAGAATGGTTCTTTAATTCACTAGCAGAAAAGTGAGAACTCATGGGTAGGACAAATGACTACCTATTTGTCTTATTAATTAACCAACTTCTGTTTTGACACCCAGAAAAGCAAAATGTATTGGGTTTTAATTTATTATTTACCAAACAGTGGAGGATTGGCCCACATTGTGACATACCTGCCACACAAACAAAACCCCTCCTGTGGCAGAAGAGGCATATTAATGGTGCTTTAAAGTTCACCTCGTGTTCTATATGTGCTAAATTCATTCCCCCTCCTCCACCATCACTGGAAATTATGAATTTCTCACTGTAAGTGGTTGCATTCTTAGCAGCACTGCCCCATTTTTGAAGTTTTGCCATCTGCATACCATACTTCTCAGCCTTAGCAATGTATAAGTCTAATGAGTCCTATTAAAGTCAACAAAAACTTCAAATGGTTAGAATTATCCATTGGGCTAAAGGAGTTCTCTGAGATTATCTAATGGATGATTGTATATATTTGAATGCAAAGTATTTCTATTATTAATTAAATAGTTAACTGGTGTGATGCAACAATGCAATCAATGTGTTACCTTTGATGAACCCTTTTCACTACACCTGAAGCTGATGTAGACTTTTGAAAATATGTTCTTGAAACTTTTGTAGTTTGCACTATATTGTGTTTTCCTGCTTGATGTTCATTTGTTTCCAAAATCGATTTTGTATCAGAGCTACAAAAATCCTTAAACTTCCCACATGGTTCTGTTTACTGTGTATTATCCTGGTATAAAGGTGGGAAAGTTTCTCTTTCTCTCCCTCTCCCTCCTGTTAGAGATACATCATCCAGACATACAACAGGCATTCATGAATCCTTATCAGTGATCCTGCATTTGACATATACTGTACTGTATGTCCTGAGGCATTCAAGGGTTTCAGAAGAATTTTTTCTTTATCCTTAAAGGGTAATAAGAGAATAAACTCTAACAAGGCTGCTTATTTGCTCTCTTAGCTTCATGTGCTGCTTATGTAAATGTTTGCAGCTGGCTGTCATGAAAGCCACATGCTGGTTTCTGCCTTTGCTGCCTCTGTATTTGGTTATTAGTGGTGCTCTCCAGGTTCCATTTAATACAGATGCAGAAGTTCAAACTCTCACTGAGTTTAACCTTTCCCAAAACCTTCTCTCTCATATTTTAGATCTCAACAATGATTCCTTCTGCTTTACCACAAAACCTTTCATTACAGATCCAGCCTATCACCTGACTGCCCTTTGCCCTGGATGCATTCTATTCACTTACACTATCCCTTGTCTGGGTTTCTTTGGACTGTCCACAGTTCTGATTTAAAGCTTCTGGATCTTAAGTATCAGAGGTTTTATTCTGCATATCTCATAAAAGAGGAATGTTAGGAGCTGTGTCCGTGTGCAAACCTTATCACAATACTGGTGCGCTAGAGGCTGTGTGAGAGAAGATGTGTTGGGATGCCTACCAATGTCTACTATGTAAACTCCCAATCAGATGAGAAAGCAGAGACAGTTCTCTAAAATGTGTGAGGACCTAACACTTCTGACGCTTCAATTTCCAGCCCATTATCTTCAAAGAATCCTGCAAATTTTGGACACCTTTACTGTGTGCTACGTATTTGATACCTGACCCCCTTATAGAGGGGCCTAGGTCATGACATCTGAACAGTGTGTCATACCTCAGAGCTTCCAAAGGATTAGTGATATGATATAGATAGGATTAGATGTACATTCATGCATGTGTGGATGTTGTGGTAGCAGAGGTTAACCACTGCTTTGCATTAGTATGTTTTAGACTAATCAATGCATGCTCATCCAGCAAAGGCTCTTAGTCACACCTATATGCTGTTATCTTCATACCCTATCTTAAGTCTCATGAACCCCCAAGTAATGTGGGCTTCAGATGTACCACTGGTAGGTAAGGCTTTAACATCATTCCTCAGTGTCTCCTGCCAACACTAGTACTGTTGTTCACCAGGACTTCCACCTGTACAAGAGCATGTACATCAGATCTGGACCCCAAATAATCCTCCAGAGAGCCCAGATGATCTGGTACTGTATGACTTACTGGTCTGAAAAAAATATACTATATAGATCTATACTATCCCTCCCAGGCCTTCGTACCATTCACACACCTTTGTATTTGACAGCAAAAGCGGGCTGGCCCGGCATAGGAAGCGTCAAGATACTGGGCAAAGGTAGGCAGGACTAGTGGGACCTAGGAACTGAAGCCAGAGGGCAGAGCTGGAGATAGAATCAGGCTGAGGGTCAATACTATGTATCTGGTATACCAAGTGTTCTGGTTCTGAGGGTCAATCAGGAGTCAGAATCCAAGTCAGAGCTGAGATCAATACTAAGAGTTTGGAAGCAGAGTGGTCATGGCAAATAGCTAAGTATCCACATTGTGGTATATTTCATGGGTTTATAAAGGATCAATGTGCCAATCAGGGATCGCTATGATAACTATCAGTCAGATCACTCCCATTGCATGCTGTCTCCACAGACTGTGGTCACAGGGGTAGTGAGGTTACAGTTGCTGCTGGGTGGCAGTGTTGGTTAGCTGGTAGGCCTGCAGGCCTGGGTTCAAGTGCCACTGCTCTTTACACAAAATGACTGAGATGTGGCCTCATCTGTTGTGGTATGTAGTTGGTTATGTAGGAACTTAGCACAATGTTACGGGACTTCAATAACCCTTATACGTTTCCTCTGATCATAAATACACAGTTATGCAGAGAATTTATTGCCTTGGGTCTAATTATGATGATGATGTAGTGGAGTCATTGTGATGGAGTTGGGCAGATTGTCCCATTTTGACCTGGGGATGTATATTTATCTGAACTGAGCACTTGAAAAGTGCTGCCCCGTCTGCTTCTCTCCCCCTGCCCTTCTTTTACACTGGGTTTTTTGGTTGAGAGTGAGTGTGATGAGAGGCTTTTAAGGGAAAGGTTTGCTAATCTTCCCTACAGTAGATGAAACTGTAGCTTTTCTCCCAGGGGAATGTTCATAATCCCTATTCAATAAAAATTGTGGGACTAACATGACATGTACCACATTTCTCTCTGCACAGTCACAATGCTTTTAACTGGCTCCCTTCCCACTCCTTGTTTGTATATTGTCAGTGTAGACTGCAAGCTTTTTAAGGCAGTGACTAAGTCTGCAAAGCCATTTTGTACCTTCTTGATTATATATAAGTAATTTCATATTAATAATAAGATGGAAGGGAAACCATTTGTAGGGCCGGCTCCAGGCACCTGCGTCCCAAGCACTGGCGGCAATTCGGCGGCAGCTCCTCAGTCCCGCCGTCCGCGGTGGCAATTTGGCGGCAGCTTCTCCCTCTTGCCGTCCACGGCGGCAGTTTTTTTTTTCACTGCTTGGGGCGGCAAGAACTGTAGAGCCGGCCCTGACCGTTCGAGAGGTGGATTTGTACGGTGGGTGTTATGAATGGTGGTGAATAGGGAATGTGTTTGTGGCTCGTCAAAGGTGTCTGTCCCAGATTTTTTAAAGGTATTTAGGTATTGCTCTGCTCAGCTTCCTAAAGCCTAAATGATTTAAATGGCTAAGTCCCATTTTCAAAAGTGACTTGTGATACACCTCTGCTCAAAGCGAGGACTATTTTCTATCTTGAGGAAACATCCCCACTCTAGGTCTCATCAACCTAGTGTGATTGAAAATAGAAGTGTATCTGAGGCAGCAGTAGAGACTAGACTCCCCAGATATGATCCCGTCCCAGTTGTTAAGTTTGGATTTGGGCGGCTAGCTTCTAGCACCACACTGAATACTCTTCAATCAGAGCTACCCACAGGTATGTCTACTTGAGCTGGAAATTACACTGCTATCCTGAAGTGTAGCTGTACCCTTAGGCACGAATTCCTATTGACTCCTAAGTACCTAAATCACTTTTGAAAGTGGGACTGTTGTTTTGGTTTTGTCTTGTCCCGCAATAATCATATCAGGCCATGAAGTTTGAGAATGAATTTGGAAACGCATACAGGATCCTCTGGAAGGGCTTAACCTTGGTGTCCAATGGGAAAAGCTTAACTTTCCTTACAATATTACATTCAGAAGTGTGTACTGGTGTTAAGGCCTGCTCCTGACACATCTTGCAGACTGGATATATATTGGTCCCATCTCTATTGGCTTCATTCTTGCAGCGTACCCTGTCCCCAGTCTCTCAATGGTGGGTGTTATTTTCTGAGATGCTTTGATGCCAGTCAGGGAATTTTGCATCTTTTCATCATTTATTTCATCTAACATTTCCCTTGATTAGGCATCAATATCCTCAACTGTTGTCATTCCAACCTGAGTTTCCAATCTTCCAGTTTTGACCAGGACATTAGCTTCCTCACTCCTGTATACATCATGTGATGGAATCCATTGAAAAGACAATTGAATGGGACTTAGCCATCTAAGTCACTTAGGTCCTGCAGTGCTGAGCAGAATAACACCTAAGTACTTTAAAAATCTGGGCCTCTGTCTGTTGGCTCCATGTTACTCCCTCCCAGAAGAGGTTTAGAGCTCAGACTGCCTGAAGTCAGAGAGAAGAGCGAGCCTGCCAGTTCCTCCACCATTTTCAGAGAAATGTTTTCTTCTTTAAATATTGAACTATTTTTCCCCTACTGCTGTCTGAGGAGGTGGCTCCCCCCGAGCAAGTTTATTTTTGAGCTGTGTGAAATTATTCGTATTTTTTGTGGGCTACTGACTATAAATGTACGAGGGCATTTTTATAAAATCTATGGACTTTTACAAAATCTATTGTCATTTTGTAAGGATTAATAGGATTGGTCATCTACCTACTTGCCATTAAGGAACTGTTATAACCATCTGACTATACTACTCCATTTTTTGTTTTCCCTTCAGAATCAGCCAGTTTCTGGCAAAGATGGGCCATCTGTCTGTGTTTGTGCAACAGAACCTAGTTTTAAACCAGGTGAGGTTTTATGGGTCATGGCTATATTAAAGGGTGATAGGCAAAGAGCCACTTGCAGACAGATGCCAGGAGGAATCCGTGTGTGTGTGTGTGTGTTGGGGAACAAAACACTCAAAAATGGAGACGTACCAGCTTCTTTCCATGAGTTGTTCCAGTGTTGCAAACATGAAGCCGAATCAAGTACTTTGCAATTGAGGCATTGACTTCTTGTCAACATTCAGAAATCTGATGGTTCTTCATTCACTTGTTAATCCTAATGTCTGAAAAGTGTGACATATAGTGTAAATGAGGTCAGTATTGTGGCGATTCATCTGAGTTTTACAAGGAAAGTGATTCTTGTGATTGCTGCCCTAGATGATATTGGATTTTGATTCATCTGGCAATATTAAGCCCTGAATCCTCCACTCAACTGTTCACTAACATGTTTTTATAGTGCAGTTGAATTCTGTCCAAATTGGGCAATATATAATTTAAAATATATATTTTATGCCTGCCTCAAAAAACTTCAGGAAAATAGCTGATGCAGGGTTACTGCCAGTGTTTGTGTCACCGAAGGGTGGGAGTCTCAGTTCTAGATTAGACCTGGTATCTCTCAAAAAGAGAAATCTTCATATTAAATAAGTGTGTCAGCTCAAGGAAAAGCCCCAATAGCCTGCATAATAAGAAATGAGTAAATGAAAGTTTGTCCCATTTTTGTGGCTGAATTCTGAGAATGGAATGGATACTGATTATCATCACTGTTTTTAAAAAAAACAAATTCTGTTTAAAGAAATGTTTGTGACAATTGGAAGGATAAGAGAGGCTGATAATGGGTATCTATACTACAGAGAAATGAGTAGGCGCTAGTTGTAAGTTTGTTTAAATGAGTTCCCATGCTGCAGCAGATGACTGACATCTCCACTACAATGTATTGGCTTGGCAGCCTGCTCTGCAGAAAAGGCAAGTGACAATTCTAGTATTAACCATACAGTATTTTACCCACCACTTACTACAGCCAAGTGTTACTGACTCTTTACATGTTGTAGAAATGGTGACTTGATAACAGTGCAAAGCATTTTCACATGCATTGGAAAATCATGTTATGAAATAATGTTGGTCCTTCGCTCTCAGCTAATTTGATTCTATTCTCCTTCTTGGGATGTGTCGTGGGGGTCTCCTGTGTGTTGAGCGGGGCTGCCCTGGTTGGCCCAGTGTGGGGTTGGTACACCCTGTCACACAATCGTCAGGACTCCTTGTGAGATCAGGCAATTGTGAAAAGGAGAATTCAGGACCCCTGGCAGGGCTGAGTGAACAATCATTCTGCAGCCCCTGGGTGGAGCAGCCTATGGACTCTGAGCCTCCTGTCTGGGGCAGGCAAACAAAAGTTGGGGCTCTGACCCTCTGGGCAGGGCAGAGCAAACAATCAGCCCCCAGCAGCCACACCCAGTGGCAAGTGCAGAGTAGGGGACCCATGACCCTCCCTATTCCACTGAGTTCCAACCCAGGGCCCTATGAAGGCAGGAAATTCCCAGTTAAGGGTTTAAGCATCGGCTTCTAATACATTCCCTGGGTTACTTCCTACCGCAAGGGTTGGCTTCGGCATCTCCTTGACTGGCAGCAGCACAGCATCCGAGTCAGTCTCCGCGGTTGGCTGGTCGTCCGCAGCATAGTCTGGGTCCACGGTTCTCACCAGTTGGAGAGTTGCAGGTGTCTCTGCAGGACTCTATATATATCACTGCAACACACATATCCTTCTTCCTCCTCAGCCAGCCCAGACCGAGCTGAGCTGCTTCCTTTTATCTGTCCCTTCCACCTGGAGCATGCATAGCAGGGGTGATGGGGTGTGGTCTTCTGGGCCTATAGTGATTGGTCAGGCCCCATAGGTCCACTGAGGGATTGGTACAAATCATCACAGGATGATTTACTGGGAGTTTGTTGTGGGTTCTTAGATGTTCAATCATTTTTTACCTTAATATCTATGAATCTATTAATCTATTTTGGAGCATCTGGTGGGTACAGAGCAACATTAATATAATTAGTATTAATATAATAGACTATTGCTTAGTGCTTAACCACCTACCAACCTGGAGAATGAACACAGCAATAGAAATTGGCTACTAGGAGTGGTATTTTGAGGGCATGAAGTGGAAAATTACACCCACAGAATGAACCCTATCAGTCTGGGTCTATAATGTATGTGAATAATATTCTATAGATTGTGGTATCTATAACTGCAAATACAAAATGTACTGTACAAATATTTGTATATGTAATAGATTTTAGTATTTTTTGCTATATATATTTGACAAGTTCTAAGTACAATTTTGTAAGTCCATAAGTGAATTCCAGAGATGAGATTTTTTTTTTCTAAATTACCGTCTCTAAAAAGGCTCAGTGAGGAATGTGAGAAAAATACAGTTGAAAGAAGAATGCAAATTATGTTGGGAGATGTAAGATTACAGGCATCTAACAAGTTCAGCTGGAGGTGAAACACACCTTATCCTGTAAAGTAAGTAATAAAATATTATAGTTCTGCCCTGTCCATTTTACCAGGAGCAGATGGACCTAATGAAGTAAAGGATTAACAAGACTGAATGGGCTGAAGAATATTTCCTGTCACCCTTGCAGCGAAGTTTTTAATAATTGTATTATGAATAATATGTAATTATGGAGTTTTATAAGGAAATAATATTGCTTTGTACTTCTAAGGCATACTTCATTGGAACTTTCAACGTGCTTTACAAATATTAATTTATTAAGCCTCACTACAACCTATGAAGGAATAGTGATCTACTATTTTCAGAAGGGGCTTAAACCTGCTGCCACTGACTTCAATAGGAGCAGGTTAGAAGTGATTCTCCCGAGTCATAGCAGTAAGTTTGTGGCAGAGCTAGAAATAGAAGAGCCCTCTGACCCTCAGTCCTAAGCATCCATGCTTTTGGGTGCCCATCTTGTATAGGTTCATGTTTATAATGCACTTTGAAGATGTAAAGAGCTATAGACAATCAATGCTAAATTATGTCTCAACTCAGTGCATGGCCCTTTGAGAGTGTCACAGTGCTATAATGCAAAGTAGAGGAAAAGCAGGAACAGAAACCATGGAACGTTGTTTTCCATGGGGTTTCACAGGTGTAAATGTTACCTAACTGGGCTTGTCAAACTCTTTTTATTTTTAAATTAATTTTTTTTTTAAATTCACAAGAAGAAAAGAAGCATCCTTGACTCTCAGCCCAGATTGAGTTTGCAGTGGGCAGAAAACAAACATCTTTTTACTTGTAAACTGAGTTTATTTCATGCTGATATCATGGCAAAGAAACACACACTGTTGCCTTCAGTGGAGTAGCACAGTGTACCTGATTGGAAATCTGTTGGTGTTGCCCAAGAAGGAATAGGATCCAATTCTTAGGGCTTGTCTTTACTGCAGAGTTACTCAAGTCATAACTTGAGTTGCCCCTACCTTGAGTCCCATCCACACATAGTGCTTAACTCAGGTGTGGTGGTGTTTTAACTGGAGCATACAGAACCAGAAGGGAATAGGCTAAAGCCTGAGTTAACACAACTTCCTCAGATGCTGAAACAAAGCACTCTGCAGCTCAAATGTTATTTCACAATGTGGGTGCTCTCACTCAAGCTAAGCTAACTTGAGAGGGGTTAACTCCAGTGTAGATAACTGCTGTGAAGACCTATCCTTAGTTGTGTTGGCTCTGCAATAAATTTTGTTACTATAGTGAACAGATATGATTGAACACATAATGGAGCAGATGTGATAAGTAAGGCGGTGCCACTTTTTCATGGTCATTTTTCAGATTAGAACTGCACTTTAAAAGCTATCCAGTTTAACAAAATACCTGAACATGTTTGAAATTTTCTTTAAGATTGTAATTTTTATTGTTGAGAACAATGTTAATAAAGCAAATTGCAGTGAAAGAGAGATGTGGGTGCTCAGCACTTGTGAAAATCAGGTCTTAAGCTTACTTTGATAATTATTTTTAAGGGTGGAATTTTCAATGGCAGTCTAAGAGAGTTAGAAACAGAGATCTCAAGGAAGACCGAAGGGTTGAAATGTTGATTCTTGTATCAGTCTAATTTGCTTTATTCTCTTGCTTTAATAAATATTATTGTACATTAGTAAGAATTCATTTGGCTGGATTTTAAATGAACCTTAGAATCCCTGATTCTAAAGGGACCACAGAGCCCGTGTAACCCATACACCCCCTGGGCGTGGTGTTCTGTGCCCTCTAGTGACCCCGAGACCACTTAGAGGGAGAGAAATAAAATGAGTCTGCTCTACAGCCTTCACTAACAACCATATATATGGCTTTTAGCTCATTCAATAGAGGATCATGCACTAAGCTCCCGAGGTCCTAAGTTCAATCTCACCTGCTGATGACTGGGGTCTGTTGGTGTTACACCTGCATTTCTTTTTAAAGTGATGGAAGCCAGAAACTTCAGGATTGAAATGGAAACAGCATTCTTAATTCATCACTGTCTTCCCAGTTATTCCATCTGGTATTTATTTGAGACTGGGGGTAAGAATATATATCACATGATAAAAATTATAGCAAATGGGAGAAAGGCGGAGTTCACGGTAAGGAATACAGATCGGAAGGTAGGATTTGTAGAAAATTGGTAAGGGAAGCAAAAGTTGAAATCTATGGCTGGCAGAGTTAAGGGCGATAAGTTGGAGGTTTTAAAGTATATTAGAAACAAAAAGAATTCTAACAATGGTATTGGTGCATTACTAGATGGAAATGGTAGAATTATCAATAATACAGAGAAAGCAGAAGTGTTTAATAAATATTTCTGTTCTGTATTTGGGAAAAATCAGAGAATGTAGTCATATCATATGATAACACGTTTTCCATTCCACTAGTATCTCAGGAAGATGTTAAACAGCAGTTACTAAAGTATGTAAAGTTGAAGCCATGTTGGTCCCATGATATTAGAGAGATGAGGTGGATGAGGTACTATCTTTGATTGGACCAACTTCTGTAGGTGAGAGAGACAAGTTTTTGAGCCATATTGAGCCCAGATCTCAAGAAGAGCTTCATGTGGTTCAAAACTTTCTCTCTCTCACCAACAGAAGTTGGTCCAATCGAAGATAGTAACTTGCCCACCTTGTCTCTCTAATATCCCAGCTTGTGTTAATTTCCACAAGAAACATTAAGTAGTAGTTTTATGTGTATGATTTATAAAAAGCTTTGATTCAAACTTTAATTTCTCTTCAGACAATTCTCAGAAATATGACTCCAATAAACATGGTGTCTCGGTTACCCTTACTTTTAAAATTGATTTCAGCTTGTATACAAAATTGGATGAATAACAACTTTTTGTCTTACTGCTAGTACAATAAAACTAAATATATTACTTTACTCTGATTTGCAAAGAAAATTCAGCACCAACTCTGTTTTCTCATGGTACTGAATCCCAATCCCATCATCGGCTTTTGATTTTAGTTGTGCTATGCAAATAGCTCAGATAAGAGACAAACTATTCTATCCAGTCCTGTCTGAGTTCACCAAATTAGAGCCATAGTCCTTATACACTCACTGCATCCCACTGACGTTAGGGGGGAATGCTCTGGATGAATACTTTGGAGAACTATGGCCTGAATCAGAGTTTTGAGGACATGTGTGTCTTTTTTTTTTTCTTTCTTTAAATCTGAAATAGTCAAGTAATAGGGAAGACGCTAGTAGCCCTTTAATGAAGCAGAGCACGATAGACCATCATTATGGATAATACTGGTTTCCTAATTCTAATAAAGTTCTTTGTTCAATGTTACAAGAAAGTGACTGAGTCTTCTGCTAAATTATTATTATTTTAAACCAAAAACTTCCTTTAAAAATTGCGTTTTCAAAAACTGACAATTTTTGCTGAATACCAAAACTTTAACTAAAAATTGTTTGTTTGTTTTTTAAATTTTTAGTTTTGGTTTCGTATCAAACTAAAAAAAAAAAACCTCCTGAAAATGTTTTAGCATTGCTTGATTAACGCTAAAGATAATAAATTTCATAGGGAGGATATGGCTAAACCATGACGAGCCTCAAAGCTACGGACAAAAAGTTTCTACCTGATGTAGTGGAAAGCTAAGAGGAGTTGTCATGATCAAAGTGATGATCTAGGAAGATTATTTTGGTATCAGCATTTTGAAGGGATCTGAATAGGCAAGGCTGCAGCAGTGAAGGCTGGAGAGGAAGAAACTGGTGTAGTTGAGCTGTTAAATGATAAGGACAAGAAATCTGGCAATCGGGACAGAGAGAAAAGTCCCAAGTGAAAGATGTGAAGATTTGAAAACTATGGAGAGATCCAAGTAAAAAATGGCATCCATATTGCAGCCGAGAGAATCTAGAAGGATTATGATTTCTGATTTTATTGTAGTCCCACACTAGCAAAAATTAGTAATTGATAATAGGCAAATAATATTTTAAGCTCTTACTCAAAGCTTGTGTAATTTGTATCTTTTATTTGAAAATTAAACCAAAACATGAATAGGTGACCTTCTTATGGTTTTTTTTTGTTTTTTGTTTTTTTAAAGAACATAAGAACAACCATATTGGGTCAGACCAGTATGGTCCATCTAGACCAGTATCTTGTCTTCCAACAGTGGCCAGTGCCAGATGCTTCAGAGGGAATGAACAGAACCAGGGCAATTTCAAATGATCCACCCACTTCCAGTCTCAGCTTTTAGTAGTCAGAGGTTTAGGGACACCCAGAGTCTGGGGTTGTGTCTCTTGATGGATCTTTTTATAATGGCATTCCACTCTGCAGTTAATATAATATATCATATGTGACAAAGTTCCTGCTCTACCTTGGTGGGTCTTGCACTTATTGGCGGATTTGCTCGCCTTGGAACTTCACAGCAGCCCTCAGCTTGGCCGTTTTTCTGAACCCACAGTCCAGGTCGACTCCTCCTGTGTCTGACCAGGAGTTGGGAAGATTTGGGGGAACCCGGGCCCACCCTCTACTCTGGTTCCAGCCCAGGGCCCTGTGGAATGCAGCTGTCTAGAGTGCCTCCTGGAACAGCTGTGCGACAGCTACAACTCCCTGGACTACTTCCCCGTGGCCTCCTCCCAACACCTTCTTTATCCTCACCATAGGACCTTCCTCCTGGTGTCTGGTAATGCTTGTACACCTCAGTCCTCCAACAGTCCGCATTCTCACTCTCAGCTCCCAGTGCCTCTTGCTCCCAGCTCCTCACATGCACACCAGAAACTGAAGTGAGCTCCTTTTTAAAACCCAGGTGCCCTGATTAGCCTGCCTTAATTGATTCTAGCAGCTTCTTGAGTGGCTGCAGGTGTTCTAATCAGCCTGTCTTAATTGTCTCCAGAAGGTTCCTGATTGTTCTGGAACCTTCCCTGTTACCCTACCCCGGGAAAAGGGACCTACTTAGCCTGGGGCTAATATATCTGCCTTCTATTACTCTCCTATAGCCATCTGGCCCGACCCTGTCACACATATTTTACAAGTTTTTATTCATACTGAGTGTTTACTACAGGCAACATATCAACTATTTAGCATAAGCAACTAAATCATAACATAGTTTAACCAGAAATGCACAAGTAAAATATATCCCAAAATTAAATGTGCTACTAAAATTAATAGGCCAGATCTTCAGCTGGTGTAAATCTGTCTATGGAGCTACACTAATTTACACTAGCTGAGAATCTGGCTGGCTGTGTGTGTGTGTGTGTGTAATGCCTGCTGGATTTATCTGGTAAACAGAGGTGTGATGTGGTTTACAAATCCCACACTAAACCAGAGCCAGGCATGGAGCAATACTGGACTAGGGAGGCTCTGCCCCTCAGCAATTGAGGGGCATGCAACAAGTGGAGGGACAGTTTAAAAGGGCATTGGCAGCCCTGGGGAAGGGTGGAAGGAGCTACAGGTTGCACCAGAAAGTGAGGATGCTGCCTGGAGCTGAGGGAAGAGTGACTACGGCACTGGTAAGACCACTCTGGAAGCAGTGATGTGGAATCACCTCCCTACTTTTGGCACCGAAGAGTGAGAATCATAGAATCATAGAATATCAGGGTTGGAAGGGACCGCAGGAGGTCATCTAGTCCAACCCCCTGCTCAAAGTAGGACCAATCTCCAATTAAATCATCCCAGCCAGGGCTTTGTCAAGCCTGACCTTAAAAACTTCTAAGGAAGGAGATTCCACCACCTCCCTAGGTAACGTATTCCAGTGTTTCACCACCCTCCTAGTGAAAAAGTTTTTCCTAATATCCAACCTAAATCTCCCCCACTGCAACTTGAGACCATTACTCCTTGTCCTGTCATCCGCTACCACTGAGAATAGTCTAGATCCATCCTCTTTGGAACCCCCTTTCAGGTAGTTGAAAGCAGCTATCAAATCCCCCCTCATTCTTCTCTTCTGTAGACTAAACAATCCCAGTTCCCTCAGCCTCTCCTCATAAGTCATGTGTTCCAGTCCCCTATTCATTTTTGTTGCCCTCCGCTGGACTCTCTCCAATTTTTTCACAACCTTCTTGATCTGTGGGGCCCAAAACTGGACACAGTACTCCAGACGAGGCCTCACCAATGTCGAATAGAGGGGAATGATCACGTACCTCGATCTGCTGGCAATGCCCCTACTTATACATCCCAAAATGCCATTGGCCTTCTTGGCAACAAGGGCACACTGTTGACTCATATCTAGCTTCTCGCCCACTGTAACCCCTAGGTCCTTTTCTGCAGAACTGCTGCCTAGCCGTTCGGTCCCTAGTCTGTAGCGGAGCATTGGTTTCTTCCATCCTAAGTGCAGGACTCTGCCCTTGTCCTTGTTGAACCTCATCAGATTTCTTTTGGTCCAATCCTCCAATTTGTCTAGGTCCCTCTGTATCCTATCCCTACTCTCCAGCGTATCTACCTCTCCTCCCAGTTTAGTGTCGTCTGCAAATTTGCTGAGGGTGCAATCCACACCATCCTCCAGATCATTTATGAAGATATTGAACAAAACCGGTCCCAGGACCGACCCTTGGGGCACTCTGCTTGATACTGGCTGCCAACTAGACATGGAGCCATTGATCACTACCCATTGAGCCCGACAATCTAGCCAGCTTTCTATCCACCTTATAGTGCATTCATCCAGCCCATACTTCTTTAACTTGCTGGCAAGAATACTGTGGGAGACACTGTGAAAAACTTTGCTAAAGTCAAGGAACAACATGTCCACTGCTTTCCCTTCATCCACAGAACCAGTTATCTCGTCATAGAAGGCAATTAGATTAGTCAGGCATGACTTGCCCTTGGTGAATCCATGCTGACTGTTCCTGGTCACTTTCCTCTCATCTAAGTGCTTCAGAATTGATTCCTTAAGGACCTGCTCCATGATTTTTCCGGGGACTGAGGTGAGGCTGACTGGTCTGTAGTTCCCAGGATCCTCCTTCTTCCCTTTTTTAAAGATGGGCACTACATTAGCCTTTTTCCAGTCGTCCGGGACTTCCCCCGATCGCCATGAGTTTTCAAAGATAATGGCCAATGGCTCTGCAATCACATCCGCCAACTCCTTTAGCACTCTCGGATGCAACGCATCCGGCCCCATGGACTTGTGCATGTCCAGCTTTTCTAAATAGTCCCAAACCACTTCTTTCTCCACAGAGGGCTGGTCACCTCCTCCCCATGCTGTGCTGCCCAGTGCAGTAGTCTGGGAGCTGACCTTGTTCGTGAAGACAGAGGCAAAAAAAGTATTGAGTACGTTAGCTTTTTCCACATCCTCTGTCACTAGGTTGCCTCCCTCATTCAGTAAGGGGCCCACACTTTCCTTGACTTTCTTCTTGTTGCCAACAAACCTGAAGAAACCCTTCTTGTTACTCTTAACAACTCTTGCTAGCTGCAACTCCAGATGTGATTTGGCCTTCCTGATTTCACTCCTGCATGCCCGAGCAATATTTTATACTCATTTTTATACTGGTCATTTGTCCACTCTTCCACTTCTTGTAAGTTTCTTTTTTGTGTTTAAGATCAGCAAGGATTTCACTGTTAAGCCAAGCTGGTCGCCTGCCATATTTACTATTCTTTCTACACATCGGGATGGTTTGTCCCTGTAACCTCAATAAGGATTCTTTAAAATAAAGCCAGCTCTCCTGGACTCCTTTCCCCCTCATGTTATTCTCCCAGGGGATCTTGCCCATCAGTTCCCTGAGGAGTCAAAGTCTGCTTTTCTGAAGTCCAGGGTCCGTATTCTGCTGCTTTCCTTTCCTCCTTGTGTCAGGATCCTGAACTCAACCATCTCATGGTCACTGCCTCCCAGGTTCCCATCCACTTTTGCTTTCCCTACTAATTCTTCCTGGTTTGTGAGCAGCAGGTCAAGAAGAGCTCTGCCCCTAGTTGGTTCCTCCAGCACTTGCACCAGGAAATTGTCCCCTACATTTTCCAAAAGCTTCCTGGATTGTCTGTGCACCACTGTATTGCTCTCCCAGCAGATATCAGGGTGATTGAAGTCTCCCATGAGAACCAGGGCGTGCGATCTAGTAGCTTCTGCGAGTTACCGGAAGAAAGCCTCGTTCACCTCATCCCCCTGGTCCAGTGGTCTATAGCAGACTCCCACCACGACATCACCCTTGGTGAGATGTTACCCTCTGGGCAGACTAAACTACTATTATTAAGACAGTTACCATGCCCCAAAGGAAGGTGCTCCAGCCTGGTAGGAAGCGATCCGGGGGAGGGGGGCATGTAACTTGGGGTGGACCAATGGATGGTCTGGACCCTTTTAGGCCCTGGGTCTGAACCCAGTGAAGTGGGAGGGCCCAGGTCCTCCCTTACCTTGTCCCCTTCCCCTCGCTCACAACAGAGACTTCAGGGCAGAAGAAGAAATACCTGGAGGCGGAGGGGGGAGAGGGAGTGGTGGATGAGGCTTGCAGTATGCCACTTGGGAGGGCCCCCTTCCAGAATGGAGAGACTGAAAAGGGCTAGAGCCATGGCCTGACCACGAGGCTAGCTGGCTTTTGGACTGACCCATTAAAAGAGGTAACATATCTGCTGCTAGACCATTTCATGGGAGTGTAATTTATTCATTTTACGGCTGGTATTTGTAGCGACACATAACCATAGCTCTGTGTCCTCCTCCTTTGGGGTGTTGTGTGACCCCAGGAACATAAGGAGTGAGTTGTTAAGATGTGTTACAAGAATGCCATATAAATGGGATGTGTGTACATACAAAAATAATTTAATAAATAATGTGCACGTAGATGGTGTTTAAGAATATGCTGCACTGTTCCTGGCTTTGGTGGGACCAATAATAATTGTTGTTGTGCACTGTATATGGCTTTTTGTGTGCAGTTATTTACATAGACAATGTACTCTTAACAATGTGCTCCTCAAAGTGAAGGGACTGTAATTTGTAGTTTGCCCTTACATAGGCCACACAAGGGGGGAAACCTTCCCTCCCCTAACATTCACATAAGGCCTAGAAAGAATCTGGTCTTCATTTCTACAAAGTCCTTATTCATACCTCACTCCCATTGGCTTCAGTCCTCTGTTTGCCTCCATTAACATTAATGAGGATTTTCCTTGAGCCAAGGATTTCAGGGTTCCCAGTCCGGAAAAGATTTATTTTTGTTTGAAAGACAAGAGAGAATTTGTCAGAATGTGACCTCTGTTTCTAGATTTATATCTCTAATGGGCTGTTTAATTTATAAAATATGTGTACAGAAGAACCTCACTAACGATGCACTAATAAGATCCATTTTGAATTACTGACTTTTCTGAATTAGAAAGCAAGTGAATAAACACAGTATAAAAGCAAAGATAATGGATCACTACTTGTATCTTGTTCATTTATTTTGACCATGCAGTTCAGTTTTAATTATTTATGATACTTCATGTACAAATAAATGTTCTGTGGTATATTTTGTAAATAAAATGAAATATTAGCAATATGTCAACTCACCAGACACTCTCCTATTAAATCTTTATTGAAAGATGGGGCAAGGTGTCCAGTGTTTATACAGATTATAAAGTGTACACATTAACAAGTTTCAAATGTGTTAATTTTCTAGCTTTGAATTGAATTGTTACACAGTATGGAATATCTGAATGTGCCATAGGAGTTCTCCTACACATACATGTGCAACTCTATTTCCTCTTAAAATTACTGAAAACAGGAACAATTGTAGCCAGCAATTCATGGTTTTTGTTTCCAGAGAGCGTGACCTTTCATGTAGATCCTTTACAGAGTGCTTCCGGTTTCATGAAAACGTGAACAGTAAGAAGAAACGTCGCTCTGAACAGCATCTCAGAGTGATGTTCACAGGTATCGATCACTGAATCACCTGCCACTACTTATGGTGAATCCAGAATGTAATGCTGGCTCCACTGAGTCAATGGCAAAATTTCCGTTGACTTCAGTGGGGACAGAATTACACCCCCAGTGCCCCAACTACACAGGCCTCCTTATTTAGAGAATTAAGAAGGAAGGAACTTGAAGGAAGTTCAACTTGGCTGTTTTTCTAACTTATTCTTTTAACTATTTGTATGCATGACCTAAATGAGCATTAATATCTCTCCAGCTAGAGTGTATATGCCAAATAAGCATGACATAATCAGTGTACGCTCATACCCATTCAGTAGGTTGTTCATATAGGGCTTTACCCAAAGCCCACTGAAGTCAATAGAAAGATTCCGATTGGCATCAGTGGTTAGATTAGGCTCACGCTAAGCGCTACCAGTGACTTTCGGGTTGAAGATCACTTCCATCTAGTTTCAGCCATATTGTTACCTTAGTACAATAATAGAGGTGGTGCAATACTGTAGTGCAGTAGAAACCTGATATTTTTACTCCAATTATACATTGATATAACTCCATTAACTTCAGCAGATCTACTCCTGATTTACATTGTTGTGAGTGATAAGAGAATCAGGCCTTGTAGGTATGTATGTCTTTTTTTTTTTTTTTTGCACATCTTATCCACACAAGTTAGTCAGAATTCTGGAGAATGAGGTAATCCTGAACTGTGGTGAATGCAACTCCAGCTATTCTTTTTCTGTTCATCAGAATCCTCATTTTTTCACCATTAAGTTTTTTTCCTTCTCTTTTGTTCTTTAATTAATTCTCCCCTTTTCACCAGTGCAGTACACTATCTGTATTGGTTTAAGACAACAGTTCTCAGAAACGTCCATTTCTCTCTCTTCACTGATTATTGCACGACAAGTACTAATATTAGAAACATACTGTACAATCAGTTTTAGTGGGAACCTTAATACACTAGACCTTGAGTACTAAATTTATCCAAAGATTAACTCCCTTGTTTGGTTTCTTAGCAAAGCATTAGATTTGATTCTGCCAGTCATATACTGTAACCAATCTATGCATGCAGCATCTATTGATGAAAATGATATTGTATATGCACCAATATTTCTATATAAATATGCTTTTATAAGTCATCTCATGCTCAAAGACCTCTGCTATAAGGGAGTGATGAATGTGGCTCAATGATAATGTATGGGCCTTAGTGTATATCTATGCTGCAGCCAGGAGCAGGCTTCCCAGCATGGGACCGGAGTGGGAGGTGGGGGGTGGGGGGCAAAGAGGGGAGACGTGTGCTGGCTCTGCTCCAAAGTACCAGTGTGGCTGTAGCAGGTTGGGTTAACCACCTGAATTCCAGCCCAAGGGGATGTACTCAGGTGGCTAGCCCAAGCCATCACCTGTGCTGCAGTGGCCACACTGCTATTTTTAGCACTCAAGCATGCTCCCAGCTGCAGGGAAGGGATACCCTGAGTGTCATTCTCTTTATTCTTGCCTCTCTGGAAAATTTCTTTTTCTCTGCTACTATAGTGCGTTTCTCCAGATTACTATGTAGATTCAGTTTATGGACTATCCACACTCCATAAATTCTTCCTACTCCTCCTCCCATCGTGTAGATCAGTCATCCTGATGTATATCTGGTATGATTTAATCTCCTGTACTGTCAACTTTGAATCTCCTTTCATTGTCAATGTAAAACATAACATTGTGTTCTATAGCCAACTTTATTTTACTCTGAAATGTTTTGGGCTATGGCATTTTCATCTGATTTTTTTCCTCTGTGGAAGGAATAGAGAACTTTTGGTTTCCAGAAGCTTGGTGCAGGATCACGACATTTCTTTGGTGGAACATTGTTGCTTTGTGCACTAAATTTACTTGTCTTTAAAAAATATAGTAAATGTTAGGACATCTAAAGCCATTTTGAAGGGCTGTAGTTCTATATTGTTTTTGTTGATATGTTTTGCATTTGTTACAAATTTTGGGATTCAACAAAGTAAAAGCTGCATTTTCCAGAAGGACAAAACTTACAATATTGCAATGAGACAAAGTTTTGTTTTCTGTACCCTTATCGGAAAAAAACAAAATAAGTGAGAATTCAAAAGTAAGTCCATTTCTTTCACAGCCAGAACTTTTCACAGACTTCAGGAGATGAAGATATGAGCAACACAAGGAGAAGCTTCCTAAACAAAGTAAATCCGTAAGGAGTCCAAAGATCTTCTACCTCTTCATATTTTAGTTTTTCAGAGATGTAGCAGGAGACAGTATGCTATACGTGCTGTGAAAAAAATCCCGAATACGACAGGTGAGAAAATACTTTGCAGCCAAGCAGCTATCTCTGATGCCTTAGGAATCCATTTTAAATATAGACCTTGGGACACTACCCCAGTACACTATTACTATACTATTGCTAATAATGTGATAGTTTAATATATACTGTCAAAAGCAGAGATAGCTGCTAACAGTACAGCAACAACAGGATAGCCTCTAACCATCTGAAGCTTACTTTTTCTGGGCAAGAAAACTTGGGCCTGATCCTGAAAACCCTTATGTGAGTACTCTTCTTGTTTGCTAGTTGACCCACTGAAATAAATTAGCTTTCAAATAATTCAGTTGCCAGGTCTCAGATGAAATTATTTGAGGTATGTTTTCCAGCTCTAGTAGGGTTTTCTTTATTAAAATGTCACATGTAAATAAATTAGCTCTCTCAAAAAATAAAGCAGACACAGTATCCATGTCTTGATTTTAAAAAATAAAAAAAGTTTTGAGAGAAATGATGCAGAAAACCAGGACAATTTACATCATTTGGGGGTGTGAGTTTAGCATCTGGCATAGTGGTGTCTGTCTGAAAGTTAGACATAAAGAGTTGCTAGGCCAGGAAAGATATGTTTAGAAGTGGTGGTCTTTAGAGAGATTTACTTTCTACATCTAAGGTGACTGTTGCCCCCTTACTAACATTCAGTGGGGGTGTTTTAGTTGCTAACTCTGAGTACTAAAAGGGGGAAGGGTAGATGGGGAATCAGGACCCTGTGACTGCTAGTCCCTAGGAGCAATGGGGAGAGGCCAATGCTCCAGATCAGCCTGAATGACAGGGTGGACAGGCTAATCAGGGAGTCAGGAGTCCAGGGGGGTCCCGTCCTCCATGTGAGCTGCATTTGCCTGGGTCAGACAGAGTGGGGCCGAGGTGAAGGAGAAACCAGGGGCCCAAGCTAAGCTGGGGAGCAGAGTTGTGCCAGATCCAGAGGGACGAGAAAAGCAGCTCAGAGAGAGCAGACCCTGTCCTGGGAGCAGAGCTGCAGCCCCAAAGCTAGGGGCACAGCCCAGAGAGAGCAGACTTGCCCTGGGAGCAGAGCTGCAGCAACTAGAGCCAGAGGGGCCAGAAAAGCAGCCCATGAAGCAGGTCAGTGCTGGGAGCAGAGTCACAGAAGCAGCCCGCAGAGCAGACCTGTCCTGGGAGCAGAATTGCAGCAACCAGAGCCAGAGGGGCCAAAGAAGCAGCCCAGGGAGCTGGAGGCAGAGCAGCAGCAGCAGTGCAGAGACAGAGTGGTGGAGCTGGGGCTGGAGCAGTCCGGAGCTGGGTGCGGTGAGCCGCTGGGGAGACCGAGGGGGACCCTGGGCAGCAAGCCCAGCACAGGGAGGTGCCTCAGCCAAGAGGCTCTGCAGCCCAGGCTTGGATCATAACCCCGACAGGGCGGGGGCGACACTGGGAAGAAGGGTCTTACCACTTACAGCCTGAGAGCGGGTGGCCACCACCAGAGCAAGTGTCCAACCCCCAGCATCCCTGCAGCACAGCCAGGGCCTGAGAAGAAGGCCTGGGACATACAAGGAGCAGACTGTGAACTGCCCTGACATTCCAGAGACACTGTTCGTGATGTTCAGCAGAGCGGGTTGATGTGTTCCTTTAACCGTTCCCATTTTTCCTTATTCTTTTTAAAATTAATTGTTGATTAAATAACTTGCATTTGCTTTAAATTGTATGTAATGGTCAGTGGGTCAGAGAAGTGCCCAGTGCAGAGAGTACCCCGGAGTGGGGACACTCTAGCCCCTCTCCTAGGTGACCACAGCAGGGTTAGGGGTTGAGCCCCCCAGGAATCCTGGGCCCAGCCTTGTTGGGGTTACGAGGATTCTGCCAGACAGGAGAGTGGAAGGGGAGTCCTCAAGGGCAGGGAGGCCACTGGGTAAAGGAAGTGGGAGCGAGGACTCAGATCCTTTCACTAGCCCACTTCACCAGGGTAGTGCAGAAGCCAGGAAAGTTCCCCACAATAGCGGGACTATTCCCCTGCTTACATACATCCCTTTCCCAGTTTCCCCTGAGAATGAAAAGGAAAACAATCTGCCTCAGCGTCACTTAAGCAGTTCTTGGCACTGTAGGCGAACCTCTTGTACAAGAATGTCTTTGGTACTGTTAAATTTCCAACCTGAGTACAGAATGACATGAGAACAAGATGGTGGAGGTAATATTTGGCTGTTGATTCCAAATGAGTTTTCTTCCAAACAGATATTTACAGTAGAACTGGTTGCAAAATGTTTGTTTGAAAATGCAGTTTCCACAACATTAAAATTTTCCAGGGAAAAATTTCCATTTAGGAAAAAAAATAGTTTTTTCCATCAGGAAAATCTAAACAAAATATTTCATGTTCAGTTGAGTAAGCCAGACTCAAAACCTTTTGGTTCATCAAACTGAATCAAAATGTTTCATTTTGGGTAAATTCAACATTAATCTGTGTCTGCCTGAGCTCCCAAGGTATGTCCTAAGAGCTATGGTTCAGATTCTTTAGGTCCCCATTCTTCCCTATAGGTTGGGCTCTCCAGCTGGACGATGTCTTTCATGATGCACCTGTTGGTGAACTCCTGTGGTGCATTGTGGGAGTCCCAGTGACTGCAGTCCAGCCTGAGAGATGTAGTCCATCCTGGGATCCTAGATTATGGGGAAGAATGAGGGCATGAGGCACCTGAGCCCAAACGTCCATGAGGCATTATGGCTGTTCAGGCCATTCAGTATCTAACTGAGCCAAAAATAAATGTTTGAAATTGGTTCAACAAACTACAGTGAAATATTTCAGTCCAGGAATATTGAAATGTTTCGTTTCAATCAAAAAAGTTAAAATGAAAAATCTCTATTTCTTATTCAATTTTTTTCCAAACTTTTCATTCCACAAAAGAATTCTTTTGACTTTTTTATCCCCAACTATGGTGAAAAAAAGTTTTGAAAGGTTTTAATTTCCAATGCGATGGAAATTCTGATTTTTGACCAGCGCTAATTTGCAGTAAACACTACAGTGATCTTCTTGTGGGTGGCGTGAAATTCCTGTTCTGTGCATTAATTACAGAAGGGTTTGTATAAAATAAAAAATACCTCAATCCCCACCCCTTTTTATTGCTAATTTCCCAAACCAAATCCACACTTTAAAAAAAAAAAGTTTTTAGAGATGCCCCATTCCACTGACCTCTCATCAGATTCCCTCTCTCCTTCCTTCTGATGTCTGCCTGCTTCTTGTACTGTGTTCTTATCCTTGTAACTACCATCACCACTGAACATTGACTGTCAATTTCAATAGGAGTTGAGGGTGCTCAGCACCTTTTCAGGATTTAGTTCTTTCATAGGAACGTATGGGACCCAGCAACTCTGGCAGCCTTTCTGCTTGATGCCAGGCACCTCTTTAAGTTTTGCATGTTCTCTCACACAAAGCACTCTTGGGTGTGGGAATTTTACCAGCGTTTAATCCAGGGGCCAGCAAAGTGGCTGCAACACTTGCTGAACTTCTTGGTCCAAGAAGGATGGAGGGAGATAGAGTTTATTTGAGATCCTGAGGAGGGAGATGCATAGGTTTGGATACAGCAATGGGCTCTGATACAGTAGTTTGAATAAACTTTATCTGAACTTCTGGGTTCATATTCAAACTGAAGCTTTTGAGATTAATCCAGCACCAAATAACGCAGAGGGTTTAAAAGAGTCAAAATGGAACAGCAGGCCCCAAAGAGAAGAAAAATTCCACTTGTGTGTGCTATACATTCCCACTTTCCTTTTCTTGGACAGCTGTGGTTTGACTTCAAACACTTTGATAACAGTTT
Source organism: Chelonia mydas (assembly GCF_015237465.2). Taxonomy (NCBI): domain Eukaryota; kingdom Metazoa; phylum Chordata; order Testudines; family Cheloniidae; genus Chelonia; species Chelonia mydas. The sequence goes on along the minus strand of NC_057850.1, from coordinate 88,035,927 downwards.
TGAGATGAAACAAAAAATCTGTTTTCCATTAAAATTACTGTGCATATCTTACTGTGAAGAAACCGGATGTCCTGGTGCACCGGGATGTAGGGAAACTTCTCTTCCATTCACCATCTTCAACTCCAAGTGCAGATGCTCTTCTTCAAACTTGTCTTCTCTAACAAGCACGTAGCAACATGTAAATAACTTCATCATATTGGCTTTATTTTATTAACACAGGAATCTTTTTATTTTCTTCAATGGGCTTTGGGTGAGGACTGGAATTTTGAGCATTCAAAATTAGAAGCTACTTATTATGTCTTTATTTATGCATATTTGTGTCGCTGCTATTTTCTAGGGCTTAATTCTAAATGGTATTGAAGGGCTTGATCCTGAAAACTTGTATTCATCTTTATTCTATGTGGATAGTTCCATTACGGTTAATGGGACTTATGTACATAAGTGTTTGCAGCATTGGGCCCTAAAAAAAGAGTCTACTAAAGGCCCACTATGATGGGGTTTACAAAGGCCACACTAAGGCTGAGGCAGTGGAAAGGATAGGAGCAGTATTGGGTCAGTGTAGATGTGAACATTTTAACTGCAGGATGTTGGTACAGCAGAAAAATTGTTCCCCTCTGTGTCGTCATACTATTTTACACCCTGAATTCTGATTCTCTTAGAAAAAGGGTCTGTTATATACTTCATCCAATTGGATTTTGATTTCTGTACATGTAATTTGTTAAAAGCATTCTGTAGCTTTATGAATCTACTAATTTCTGATTAGTTGATGATTTCTTTAGACAATCTGTTCACTACTCAATGACTGATTTAATTACACCAGTTCAAAGAGCCTTGAATTTGCTCATGATTAAGTACTTGCACAGTTATATAACTGTTTGTCGACCAAGAAAGATTAGCCTGTGTAAACGTAAAGCCTCTCTAGTAACTCTTGTGCCATTATGTCCAAAGAGGCACATTACAAGATGTACTATTTGCAAACCTACTGATCTAGCTTACCTATGGGAAAAAGATCTGTAAAGTGGCTAAAGCCCTATACCCTGACTATTCCCTAGAATCCTACCACCCTTAGTCAGAGAAATGTTAAGGAGGAGCATGGTGTTCTAGAACTTTTTGTTCTGGCAGCTGTAGGTTCCATGATACCAATGTTGTGTGTGTTTTGAGTTAGTGTTTCAGTGTAAAATAGTGTGGCTTCACTGAAGTCAATGGAGTTATGCCAATTTATACCAACAGCAGATCTTGCTCAAAATTTTTTGTAATTTACAATTTTCGCTGCGTATTTAAGCAGATAAAGATAGAAGGCTTAACACCATGTGTTGTCACTAGGAATCATGCTGTGAGACCATGAGAATGGATCCTAACGTTTCAGTATTATTTAAGAGATATCTAAATAATATCCATTTCACCCCATAAACTATGATGGGCCATCTCAGATATCCACTATGAGATTTTCAGCAAAATCTGAAATCCTGCGTACATCACCCCCTAAATTGTGTTAACACATGTGAGCTCAGATTATATTAGACAAAAGTATTCATCTCCAAGCAATGTAATTAATGAAATTCTAATTAGCTGGGTCATGAAAGTACTAAGGGGCATCCATTGCAGTAATGAATTGTTTTAACATATTTATTGATTTTTCTACCGAAAATTAACACAGTTCAAAAAGGTAAGAACCTTTGGTAATCCTGTCTCCTGCTGTTTATATATAATGTGTACTGTATCAACAATAAACAAACAAACAAAGAAACAACAACAACAAGTTAGCTAACAGGAAATAAATCTATAATTATTTCTAACAAATGTCCATACAGCCTCACAAATATACCTCTATACAAATGGTCTAACTCTGTATGCCAAAAACACTTCAAGAGCACATTCAATCTGTGGTAAATAAATAAATAAACATATCTAGGATTCCATTAGTGGCTCCAGCTAAATATGAATTGCTCATTTATAGTTTTATCAGATTTCTCATTCATAATGGTCCACCAGCTGGTCTGGCTCATAAAACAAATAGGAATTTTTATTATGAAACTGCCTTGCATCAGAAGGGGTGGAAAGGTTTGAGCTCTCCATGCATACATTTAAGATCAGGAATTAGAGAAGCTATTTTATGCTATATGAATTGAGTAATTGATACTCATAAGAACACACTAACGGCCATACTGCGTCAGGCCAATGGTCCATCTAACCCAGTATCCTGTTTTCCAACAGTGGCCAATGCCAGGTGCTCCAGAGGGAGTGAACAGAACAAGTAATCATCGAGTGATCCATCCTGTTGCCCACTCCCAGATTCTGGCGAACAGAGGCTAGGGACACCATCCCTGCCATCCTGGCTAATATCCATTGACGGACCTATCCTCCATGAATTTATCTAGTTCTTATTTGAACACTGTTATAGTCTTGGCCTTCACACCACCATCTGGCAAAGAGTTCCACAGGTTCACTGTGCATTGTGTGAAGAAATACTTCCTTCTGTTTGTTTTTTGATTAATTTCATTGAGTGACACCTAGTTCTTGTGTTATGAGAAGGAGTAAATAACACTTCCTTATTTATTTTTCTCCATACCAGTCGTGATTTTATAGAGCTCTATCATATCCCCCCTTAGTCGTCTCTTTTCCAAGTTGAAAAGTCCTAGTCTTATTAATCTCTCCTCATACAGAAGCCATTCCATACCCTAATCATTTTGTTGCCCTTTTCTGAAACTTTTCCAATTCCAATATATCTTTTTTTGAGATGAGGCAACCACATCTGCACGCAGTATTCAAGATGTGGGCATACCATGGATTTATATAGGGGCAATATGATATTTTCTGTCTTATTATCTATCCCTTTCTTAATTATTCCCAACATTCTGTTCGCTTTTTTGACTGCTGCCGCACATTGAGTGGATGTTTTCAGAGAACCATCCACAGTGACTCCAAGATCTTTCTTGAGTGGTAACAGCTAATTTAGCCCCCATTGTTTTATATATAATGGTTGGGATTATGTTTTCTACTGCACATTACTTTGCATTTATCAACAAAAACTATGTTGACTCTTTCCCAACAAATTGTGTTCATCTATGTCTCTGATAATTCTATTCTTTACTATAGTTTCAACCAATTTGCCTATTCAGACCCTGGCTGAACCCTAGTCTCTCTCCTTGGGTCGGGTATATCTGCCCCTTTCTTCATGTGACCCTGCACCTCCACATCCCCATGTGTCTCTGCACCCCCACTCAGCCACCCCATCCACATGTGTCCCTGCACTCTCACTCAGCCATCTCTCCTCCTCCCCCCAGAAGTGTCCCTACTCCCCTCCCTGTGTGGCCCTGCACCTCCCTCCCCCATCCCCATGTGTCTCTGCATCCTCACTCATCCACCCCTTCCCCCATTCCCATGTGTCCCTGAATCTCCTCTCCCCTGTCCCCATGTGGACCTATACCCCAGCTCTCATTCAGCCCCTACCCCAGTCTGTCCCCCACTAGCCCTTCTGAATCCCAGTCTGTGACTCCCCCGAATCCCATGCCTCCTCGCCACATGAGCAAGGTGCTGTGGGGAATGCAGCCTCATCTCCTCCCTATCCATACCTGGGCTGCTCCCACTTGGGAGTGGCTGTCCTCTGTTCTGGCACCACAGCAGCACCTGTGGGTGAAAGGTATAACTGCAGCGCCCCTCGAGCAGAATGTATTTCCTATGAGGAAAAAAATTCTGTGGGGGACATGAATTCTGCACATGTGCAGTGGTGCAGAATTCCCACAGGAGTGAATTGAGTAACTCTATACTACTAAAAAAGAATCTGGTTATTGTGACAACATTTTAAATGTCCACTTGTAATCTGAGTGGAAAAAAATTGTCAATAAATTTCACTGGGGTTAGTCTCTTCAGTGAGACCTGAATGGGTCTACTCCAGTTTTTGTCTCTAGTCTTGGGTTAACAGCATGTACTTTTTGGATATATGAATTATTCACAATCTCTTTATTCAACTATGGTTCCTTTTTACCTTTAATGGCAAATAATAATCAGCTATCCAAAAGTCATATTGATAGGGATAGATTCAAATTGATATAATAGAACACATAAGTGCATCCGATGAAGTGAGCTGTAGCTCACGAAAGGTTATGCTCAAATAAATTTGTTAGTCTCTAAGGTGCCACAAGTACTCCTTTTTTTTTTTTGCGAATACAAACTAACACAGCTGCTACTCTGAAACCTGTCATAAGATTTTTTGTGGCTTTACTAACCTAAGTGTAGGAGATGAAAATGTTGCTCACTTAAGTTCTTTGTTGAACAGTCTATGTCTAATTATGTGAGCTTAAAAAACATGAGGAAGATGGTCGCATCTTTTCTAAATATGTTATTTCTTCCTTAGTGCCTACCACTATTTTTACTTAGGTCTGGAGATTTTTGAAATTCTTAGCTGTTGTAGCATTTTAGTTGGTTGCCATGTCATGTTTAATTTGGCTCCATGTCATAGCTATTCTGGAAAAGCAGCAAACGTACCTTTATCATTATTTTATATTAGTCATTCATAGAGAGAAGGACAGAGATGTTTTTGTCTAAGTTCTATGCTTGCATAACGAGAGAGTGCAAGGTGAAACCTTTTTATCTCAAGGTGAAACTTTGTATCATAGGCACTTATTATAAGACCAATCCAATGGAAATAAATGGAATTTTTTTTACTTTGAGATAGAGCTAATCCAAATATAAGAAAGGGGGAAATGTTCCATGGAAAATTTCAACCGAAATGAAAAAAAAAACATAAAATTTTGACTTTTCATCAAAAAATGGAAACCACAGAAAACAAAAATGTTTACGTTTTTGGCAATTGAAAATATGAGGCTTTCATATGAAATATACTTGTGGTCTTTGGATGAAATTTTTTTCAGATATTTAAGAAAACAATAAAAAAAAATTGAGGAAAGCAGACATTTTGTGAAAATTTTACTTAGTCAAAAACTCAATTTTCCACTGGGGGATAATATTTTGATTGAATCTTTTTGACCAGTCCAACTATCATGAAGAATTTTTTTTCAATTCAACATCATATTTACATTCATAGACCTCACTAATACTCCTGTTTTTGTTTTTTTTTAACTTGGGACAGGGTTAACAGGAATTAGCAGAGCCAATACTGACTACAACCATTCTGTTTTAGATGAATTTAGGGTCATAACACATTTTGGATAAGTCTGTGTTTGATATCCTGAAAACTAAATTGCTTTTGTAGGAGACTCAAATAGTAGGTATATTTGGATAGCATTCAAAGCACTTGGAATATGCTTTAAAGTGAAATTATATTTGGAAAAGTAACTGTATAAAAATGGCACCTTCTTACTCACCAGATCTGTTCTTACAGTGTATTCAGAAAAATCTGTCTGTTAGTGACAAAAATAAGGTTCTTATTATAAACTGCTTTTTATTCCTGTTAACCCTGTGGAGCCAAAAAAAACTAAGAGGAAAAGAGTTGGGTTCTATCCTTTTTGTCCATCATCCACAAAATTGCTTACTAAATTCTAATAGGTGGGCCAATTAGGTACACCGAAGGAAACCCATTGAAGGCAACCTTTATTTCTGATGAATATCTATGAAAACATAAGAACCTGTTTGATGCTCAGATTTCAGGAAGAGTATTCAGAGCTCTCAGGAAAAAACAAACACAAACCCATCATTTTAGTTCTAAATTGAACACATTTGATCTGGAGTCATGGAGGCAAAATAAACATGGAATCCCTTTTCAGAGCAGAACTCCATTTTTAAATTGGCCTCTAATTTTGATAAACTTCCTTTTCTGCTTTGTGGAAATATTTCATAGCTTATTCATTTTTATTGCAGTTCTACTTCAGTATGTCACCCTCTCCAACCTTTGTATTAGCTTCTCTGCACAAATGTAGACAATCACATGCCATAAGAACTATCTCCAAAAGTGTAGTTTCACCGAAAATCTTTTCATGTATATCAGATGCAGGTTTTTAGGAGACTAAAGTTATCAGCATCTTGGAGACAGGCCTGCTGGGTATGGTGCTTTGTTCTCAGAGTAAATGGCTATTGAGTAAGACTTCATCTGTGTGTGTGTGTGTGTGTGTGTGTGCGTGCGCATACATGTAAACATTAAAATATTATTTTATACAAATTTGAAAATAAGTAATATGTTATATAGTAAAGTTTGCACCAGTACTTTCAATATGCCCATGGATGTTGTAAAATAATTGACTCCATTCCAGAATTACAGAATAGTTTGTGGACATCAGATCTGAACAAACCCTGAACTTTGATGGAATCAGATACAGATCTGAACTTTATAGCTCAGGCCCACGAGGGACTTTCCTGTCCTTTCCATGCTGATGATCCTTGTACTTTGACTATATAACAAACTGGAAGATAGGCCAATGTACTACATGAATAATACTAATAGACAGTGTTGTTCTCACCCACAATAACATTTCATGGTGCCTAATTAATATGTTTGTCAAAGAGACAACCTAGCATATAAATTGTTATATAGTATGGAAGGATAGGAATTTGGAGTATTTGTGAAATTATCTGATTACATACCTTGTTAGTTTCAACAACAGATTTTATGTACCATTATGTGAACACTAGAAACGATAGCTTTGGCATCTAGTAACCTTGCCATAGGAATTTTATTTTGTCATACTACTGTTTAAGATATTAATGTACTCTTGGGGGGGGGTTTAAAGAAGAAAATTAGAGCGCAAAGAAAAGCGAGATTTTGTTGGCATGCTGTGCACCACATATTTTGTGAGACAGCACTCCCTAAGTTTTGTAATAAAACCTGGATTTGTTTTGAGGCTTGAACGAGGAAGAGCTCAGCATGTTGCACTAATAACAACTGACAACTGAAAAGTGAGCAAATGGGTTGTCTAGCAATGCAGGATCTGAAGATGGCCTGAAGAGGCAATGCTCAGATCTGGATCTAGATCTAGATTAGAGTTATACTAGAGTTGGAGATTTCAGGCCGTGAACTGAGGACTTGATATGAATTTTGCTACACGTTCACAAACATGTTAGGATTGTTAAGCATACTGTTTTTTGATTAGTTATTAGATTATAATAGGAATGAACATTACCTTTTTTGTATATATTTTTGAAAGGAGTAGCTCTTTTTAGAGAAATACAAAAACATATAATGGCTGGAAAAAATGACACACCCGTTTTCTTTTTTTAAATAGATTTTCAAAAAGTAAAAAGTGTGGCCTTTTTATTTTTGCATATTTTCACTAGGATGAAAGGTAATTTTGAATGGGCAAAAATGAACTGTTCTGCTTTGGGTCTGAAAAGCATGCCATTTTCTGGCCCTTCAAAAGCAGGAAAACTGACACTTGAAACAAGTACGCTTGAGGAGTCTGAGCGTGAATACATTTTCCAAATCCATACCTGAAGGAAATTTGTGCAGTCCTTCTTGGCCTGAAATGATGTAAATACTTGGGATTAGTGTCCAGAATCTTCCCTTTATTAATGTGCTTTGGGATGAACTTCCATCATCCTGAAGTTTCAGTGATACATTAATTATTCTCTAGGATAATGCTGGTGAGTCAGTAAAATGGTCATCTCTATTGCATACATCATTGGCCTGTCAATAGCCAACAAAAACTGATTTAGAAATGATTAAGTAATGTCAGATAATTTGAAGCATACCTGATTCATGAGGAGTTAGTGGCTCAGCTCTAATACTGAGGATCCCTCTTTCCCCTTTTGGATGAGTACTTGGAAACATACACATCAGATATGTACTAGTTAACACTTTTAGAAATGCAAGCTATCTAATATTACGTATGTTCAAATTTCTAATATCCTCATCCTTATTTTTAATGAAAAATAAACATGAACCCTTTAGTATGTCTGAAATATGTACATCATTCTCTAGAACAGAGGTCTCAAACTCACTGCCCGCGGGCCATCTGTGACCTGTGAACCTCCCCAATGCGGCCCGCGGCGCTCCAGCAGTTTTGGGGCCGGGTCTCTCCCTCGGCCTCACCTGCAGCCCCCGGGTGCTCCCCCGCGCAAGGTGATTTAAAATGTCCCAGGGCCTGGCAGTGCAGCAGAGCTGAGCGGCATCAGCCTGCTTGCTCCACATGTCTGCTGGCTCCTCCCTTGCGGCCCTGGGGCGGGGCAGGGCCTCTGCACACTGCCTCTGCCCCAAGCACCCCTGCAGCCAATGGGAAGCTGTGCCCTCTGGCCCTCCCTGCCTTGGAGCCCCAGGTATGTGCCGCCCCCCCCCCCCCCGACCTCCCTCCCAGAGCCTGCACCCCAGCCCCTTCCCACACCCCCTCCCACCCGCTAACTCCCTCCCAGAGCCTACACCCCCTTCCCACACACCCCAGCCCCCAAACTCCCTCCCAGAACCTGCAACCCCTCCCCACATACCCCTCCTGCCCCCAAACTCCCTCCCAGAGCCTGCACCCCCTCCCCACACACCCCAGCCCCCAAACTCTCTCCCAGAGCCTGCAACCCCACCCCCTCCTCCTGCATCCCTGCCCCAGCCCAGAGACTGGACCCCTGCCCCAGCCCAGAGCCTGCAGTGTAGACATAGACGTGATTGATAATAATAATAATATAGGCTATTTTGGTAGTACCTAAGGACCAACCAAGAGTAGGGCCCCACTGTACTAGGCACTGTACAAACACAGAAGAGTAGATGGTCCCTGTCTCAAAGAGCTTACAATTTCAATAGAGAAGACAGACACAGGGTGTGGGAAGGGGTGTAACAGAGAAGCAAAACGAATAATGTGATGGCAGCAAAGGGCTTGTTAGTGTCATCATTTCAGAGGGGTGGGGGCAGAGAAGGGAAAAGGAGAGAAGATTTACTGAGAAGGGGATAAGCTAAATGGAAAGAAAAGGGAAGGTAAGTGGGGTGAGGGGTTAGGGCAGGGGAGAAGAGATTGTGAGGGAGGGGAAGGGAGAGGACTGGCACAAACAGCCTGAAGAGAGACTTCTGCAGGGCTGAAGGATGGTGGGCGCATGCCACTGGATCAGCAATCTCCACTTCCACCCTATCACCACCCCATTAGTTCTGCCCTCCTCTGTTAAATTTGACAATGAAAGGAAGGTGATGGTCTTTAATTAGCATGCTTGGAACAATCCTGATAATAGGTTATTTCTAATGTCTGTGATTCATACTTCCATAAATTCTGTGGAAAAAAACACCATTGTGTTACAAAATGTAGGCATAGTTGGGGGGGAAAAACCCAGAGGTCTGGCAATAATGAAGTATTATGGTTTGAACAACAGCTTACTGTTAAACCATTCCAACTCCACGTGGCAGCACAGCATTCTCTTGCCAACTCTGAGACAGCAGTGACGAAGCAGAGAGTAATTTTTGCTTGTTAGGCACCTTGGGAGCAGCTATAAGTGCCCAATGGCGTGGTATACCCAGGGACAGTAATACAAAAACAAAACGATTTTTTATAATGGCACTTCTAAGGGCTAAATTTTGCCCTCAAGGCTACACTAAATTTTATTTGTTTGCTTTTGTGGATGGGGGTGGGGTGGGGTTGGTAGTAATGCACTTGAGTGAAGAGTTAAAACCATGTATGTGTGGTCCCTTTCTATCTGATTTGAAAATACATGCTGTCTGCATTTCTGATCACCAACCTTCTAAAAACAGCTGTGTTTTCACCAAAAAGGGAGTGCAATTAGCAAAACATTGATGTTCTTTGTTTTCATCTCTCTTCAAAGCGGATTTGGACCTAAATTCAGGCACTAAATTAATGTAGACTTTTGGTGGAATTATTTAACATTTTTGACCCCTCTCAGATGTGTAGCCAAAGCATTGTTTTCTGGCTATAGTGTACATGTTTCTAAAGTCCCTTTGTCTCACATATTATCCCTAATAAAAGTTGTAAGTTTGAGGATGAAATTTTGTTGTCTTTCCAGAGGAGCATATCAATTCCTATGAACATCTCATTGTAAAGGCTGTGAAAGTCTCAGAACTGTATCTCTTGTATCACTGAATGGATTACACTCTCTGTTAATTTTATTGAAAATTACTTCTAAAGCAGGGGTCTCAAACTCAAATTTATCTTAGGGCCGGTGCAAGTCCTCAAGTCCTCCCAGTGGGCCAATAATGTCACTCATTCCGCCCAGAACCCACCCCGCAAAACTCCACTCCCCACCTGCCTAAGGCTCTGGGAGAGAGTTTGGGTGGGGGAGGAGGTCTGGGGTAGGGGATTGTAGTGCAGGCTCTGGGAGGAAGTTTGGGTGCAGAAGGGGTGAGAAGTTGGGCTCGGGGAGGGGGTCTCCCAGCCTGGGTATTTGGACTCGTACTAGCAGGCTTGAGCTAGCATTCTAAAAAATGCCCATGTTGATGTTGCTGCACTGGCAGAGGCTCGGGTTTGCCACCCAAACTCAGACCCACCCACTCTCCTAACTGGAGCTCTTCGCAGGTGTTTCTGAGCAAGACCAGAAATTCTCCCTGGAATAAGCCCCATAGTGTGAGTGAATGCTGCTCTCAGCACCATTAACTTATGGTGCGGCTCCTCCTCACCTACAGCTGTACAGCAATGAGGGGAGGTCATCAATAGCACCATGGCTCTAGCAGACTTGTTGCCTTCAGACGGGTCGGTCTTGGGAGCTTATGGAGGTGCTGAGCCTCGTGTATTATGTAATCTCTTTGGCCCTCATGACAGCTAATGGTTTAGGCGCTGGAAGGACATGTGCAAGGGGGGTGGGGAAAGCAGGCACATGGGTCCCCTGATCAGTGGGGGCACAGAACTTCTTCGGGGCTGGGGCAGGGAGAGGGAACTCCTCTGGCCCTGGGCCGGGGTAGGAGATGACAGCTCCTCCAGCCCTGGTAGGGTGACTAGATGTCCTGACTTTATAGGGACAGTCCCGATTTTGGGGGCTTTTTCTTATAAAGGCACCTATTACCCCCCACCCTCTGTCCTGATTTTTTATTCTTGCTATCTGGTCACTCTAGGCCCTGTGGTCGGGGAGGGGGGGGGGTAGAAGAGGAAGGAGTGGAACTTGCTCCACTGGCCTCAGAGCCATGGTGGGGAGGACCAGGTCCTCCAGCACCGGGGTAGAGAAGGCGAGGTCCTTTGACTACAGGGGGAGTGAGCGGGGAGGAGAAAGTGCCTCACCAAAATTTTATTCCTGTGCACATCCCTCGGCTGGTCCCTGGTTTGTTCTGAAGCCCATGGGTGTGGGTGGGTAGAATTATTCTCTTCCCTGCTGGGGGAAGTGTAAGCTGACACTCCTAGAATTTCTTGCCCCCTACTTGTTTTTTTCTCCAAATCAAGGTGAATTTAGCCCTGACTGAGTAGGCCATTTCTCTTGATTGTCGTGATCTAGACAGTTCACTTTTTGAATTACATGGTGGAAAGTGGGACTGCAAGTTAATAAACCTGCCATTTAGCTCCAAAGGTAGGTTGAAAATTTGACCTCTGGCATAACCTAAGAAGTCCGGCAATTTCTTGCACTTTTGACCACATCACAGAACTGTCAGAAAGTCTGGCATACATGTAGTTATTTATGCTCAGGAGATACTCAGGACTGGCTGCACTAACATGCATTTATTGGCATAACTGGACAAGGGAATCTAAGCAGATTCTGACTGCAAAATTCCCAGCCATTCGTGTTATTCCTTCACTTGCCCAATTATTGAAAAATCCTAGATCTCCCCTCCATTAAATGAATTGCCTTATATATTAATGGCAAAATACAGTAGATGCAGACCTAACTAAAATTACTGTGTTACATTGGTTTTAAAAAAGATGGAACTGATTTTATGCAAAGAATTTTTTTCATACTATTGTACTTACAATGGAAACAGACACAATGCATAATCACAAGGTTATTATTCATTCTTGCCTTGTAAATTTTCAAATCTGTGGGACAGTGTCCAATCGGAAAGGAAAAAATTATTCAGCAATAGGCATGAGAATTTTGGCAACTGCTGTATAATCAGTTTGTTGACCGTTTTTTCTGAAGATGTAGTTTAGGTTTGCCTGAGCCTGAGATCTTTGAAACGAATAATGTGTAAATATGTGTTTTAACATGATTGCCAGAAAAGGAAACAAAGTAAAATGAAATCATTACATCAGGGACAGACTTATTGATGTGAACAGCTTCACCTTCAGAACAATCAGGAAATGACACAACTACCCACTCCCGAAGTGTTTTTATTATAGGAAATAGGGTATCAATTATTGCCCCCTCCTCGCTATTAAACATAGGTCTTCCTGGTTTTTTTTTTACCGTCTTACAGCTGTGCCCCAGAAGCTTTTACTTTGACTTTTGCAACATACAACGGATCAGACTAGACTGAAAAGAGATCCACAGACCAGCATAAGAACATACGAGTGGCCATACTGGGTCAGACCAAAGGTCCATCTAGCCCAGTATCCTGTCTTCTGACAGTGGCCAATGCCAGCTGCCCCAGAGGGAATGAACAGAACAGGTAATCATCAAGTGATCCATCCCCTGTCACCCATTCCCAGCTTCTGGCAAACAGAGGTTAGGGACACCATCCCTACCCCTCCTCGCTAATAGCCATTGATGGACCTATCCTCCATGAATTTATCTAGTTCTTTTTTGAACCCTGTTATAGTCTTGGCCTTCACAACATCCTCTGGCAAGGAGTTCCACAGGTTGACTGTGCATTGTGTGAAAAAATACTTCCTTTTGTTTATTTTAAACCTGCTGCCTATTAATTTCATTTGGTGGCCCCAAGTTCTTGTGTTATACAAAGGAGTAAATAACACTTCCTTATTTACTTTCTCCACACCAGTCATAATTTTATAGAGCTCTATCATATCCCCCCATAGTCATCTCTTCTCCAAGCTGAAAAGTCCCAGTCTTATTAATCTCTCCTCATATGGCAGCCATTCCATACCCCAATCATTTTTGTTGTCCTTTTCTGAACCTTTTCCAGTTCCAATATATCTTTTTTGAGATGTGCGACCACATTTGCACGCAGTATTCAAGATGTGGGCATACCATGGATTTATATAGAGGCAATATGATATTTTCTGTCTTATTACCTATCCCTTTCTTAATTATTCCCAACATTCTGTTTGCTTTTTTGACTGCCACTGCACATTGAGTGGTTGTTTTCAGAGAACTATCCACAATGACTCCAAGATCTTTCTTGAGTGATAACAGCTAATTTAGACCCCATCATTGTATATTTATAGTTGGGATTATGTTTTCCAATGTGCATTACTTTGCATTTATCAACACTAAATTTCATCGGCTATTTTATTGCCCAGTCACGCAGTTCTGAGAGATCCTTTTGTAGCTCTTCACAGTCTGCCTGGTACCTAACTATCTTGAGTAGTTTTGTATCATCTGCAAATTTTGCCACCTCACTGTTTACCCCTTTTTCCAGATCATTTATGAATATGTTGAATAGGGCTGGTCTCAGTATAGACCACTGGGGCACACCACTCTTAACCTCTCTCCATTCTGAAAACTGATATTTTATTCCTACCCTTTGTTACCTGTCTTTTAATCAGTTACAGACCATGAGAGGACCTTCTCTTTTATCCCATGACAGATTATTTTGCTTAAGAGCCTTTGGTGAGGGACCTTGTCAAAGGCTTTCTGAAAAATCTAAGTACACTATATCCACTGGATCCCCCTTGTCCACATGATTGTTGACCCCCTCAAAGTAGATTGGTGAGACATGATTTCTCTTTTAAAAAATTATGTTAATTTGTTGGGGAAGAGTCATGTTAATCTGTGTGTATGACAATTTTGTTCTTTACTAATGTTTCAACCAGTTTGCCTGGTACTGAAGTGAAGTTTACCAGCCTACAATTGCTGGGATCACCTCTAGAGCCCTTTTTAAAAATTGGCACCACATTAGCTATCCTCCAGACATTTGGAACAGAAGCTGCTTTAAATGATAGGTTACAGACTACACTTAGTAGTCCTGCAATTTCACATTTGAGTTCCTTCAGAACTCTTGGGTGAATATCATCTGGTCCTGGTGACTTATTACTGTTTAAAAGAAAAGGAGGACTTGTGGCACCTTAGAGGCTAACAAATTTATCTGAGCATAAGCTTTTGTGTGGCTGATGTGATTAGGCCCTATGATGGTGTCCCCTGAATAGATATGTGGACACAGTTGGCAACGGGCTTTGTTGCAAGGATAGGTTGCTGGGTTAGTGGTTTTGTTGTATGGTGTGTGGTTGCTGGTGAGTATTTGTTTCAGGTTGCAGGGCTGTCTGTAAGCAAGGACTGGCCTGTCTCCCAAGATCTGTGAGAGTGATGGGTTGTCCTTCAGGATAGGTTGTAGATCCTTGATGATGCATTGGAGAGGTTTTACTTGGGGGGGTGAAGGTGATGGCTAGTGGTGTTCTGTTATTTTCTTTGTTGCCACACTATCAGAGGCTCGTTCACCTGCACATCTACCATGTGATATATGCCATCATGTACCAGCAATGCCCCTCTGCCACGTACATTGGTCAAACTGGACAGTCTCTACGTAAAAGAATAAACGGACAAATCAGACATCAAGAATTATAACATTCAAAAACCAGTCAGAGAACACTTCAATCTCTTTGGTCACTCGAATACAGACCTAAAAGTGGCAATTCTTCAACAAAAAAACTTCAAAATCAGACTCCAACGAGATACTGCTGAATTGGAATTAATTTGCAAACTGGATACAATTAACTTAGGCTTGAATAAAGACTGGGAGTGGATGTGTCATTACACAAAGTAAAACTATTTCCCCATGTTTATTTCCCCCCCCCCCCCCACTGTTCCTCAGACGTTCTTGTCAACTGCTGGAAATGGCCCACCTTGATTATCACTACAAAAGATTTTTTCCCCTTTGCTCTCCTGCTGGTAATAGCTCACCTTACCTGATCACTCTTGTTACAGTGTGTATGGTAACACCCATTGTTTCATGTTCTCTGTGTATATAAATCTCCCCCCTGTATTTTTCCACTGAATTCATCCGATGAAGTGAGCTGTAGCTCATGAAGGCTTATGCTCAGATAAATTTGTTAGTCTCTAAGGTGCCACAAGTCCTCCTTTTCTTTTTGCGGATACAGACTAACACGGCTGCTACTCTGAAAACTGATTCCTGTTTAGTTTATCAACAATCATCACTGCACCATCTCACTTTGTCTGCATCTATTTCCCTTCTCTTTCTCTATATAGACTCTAGCAGCCTGAAAATGCTGTTGCTGAAGAAAATACTTGCTGTTCATCAAGAAAAAAAAATATCCCTTTCATTTAAGTAGCTATTAGTGGTATCTCTGTTTGCATCTTGTAACATCATCAAGTACTTGCTAGGATTAAGTATCTCAGACACAGATTGCGTACATGAAAGCAGCTTGGCAAAATGAGGAAGTGATATGTTAACAGCTAGCGGAGTTCATAAGCACTGGCAGCTAGGTCTGCCTGGAAAACACGAATTCCTTTTTGTGAAAACCTGTGACATTTGTTTCATTTCTGATGCGTAGCCACTAGCACAATCGACAGGGCCCTCCCCGGGGATGTGAGTCCCGCAGACCAGGGGAGTGCTAGAGAATTGAACCACATTGCCAGGCTATTGGCTATTTGTGGTGGCGGTGGTGGGGTTGCATGTGTGTTTGTGTGTGTGTGTCCATCCCTGCCGTCCCTCAATTCCATCCTGGAACTGACAAACCTTTTCCAACTAAAGTTTTTGAAACTGATACACTTCTGCAAAAATGTTCGGTTCTGACAAATCTGCATGTTCTAACGGGAAAAAAAAATTTCATCAAAAAGTTCCTGACCAGCTCTTCTATCAACTTTGCAAGTGTATAATAGACATTTGGGGTGAAATCCTGGCCCTATTGAAGTCAATGGGAGTTTTCCATTGATTTCAATGGGGCCAGAATTACCCCTTTGATACATTGCAATCTGTTTTCTCAATTCTTGGGATGGGGAAGTTGAGAGACAATCCCTCCCCCACCTTAGAGAAGACCAGACCCCCCATTGTGTGTCTGATTCCTAAGTACCACACATTAAGAGACTGTGACATTTAAGCAGCATTGGCTTTTAGTTCTTATGGCGCTAGCTGTGAATGTTTAGAGTCACTATTCGGGGTGGGCACTTGAGGGCATATAGCAAGGAGGTAGGGGTCTGTGTAAACATGAAATAAAAACAGTCTTACATTTGCCGTGAGCATGGTGTCCTTGGTCTCTGTAATCTGTACAGTTCTCACAATGATACAATCGAATTCTCAGAAAAGTCCAAATGCTTGGTTCTTTGTATATGCTATAGTGATAGTATAGTGCATTTTATTTCTGGGTATCATCTATACATATGTGAAACGCAGTGGAATGATTTAGCTGAAGTAAGGACATGTATTGATTCATTTCATTTCTGTAATTTTATAACAGTGATATAAAAGCTGGGTAATAGAGCCTGTCAAGGGCAAATATTTTACTACAAACGTTGTAGTCTACTGCTATATTTGTAAAAGGTGGAATATGTAAGATATTGTAACTGAAACAAATGCTTATTTAGATAGATTCATTTACATTATACCTAGGATTTATTAGGCCATATCATTCATTCACTGCCACACTCCTGATCCATTTGATATATTTTTAGAACTTTATCCAGGACAGTTTTAAATGGTTCAGGCAATGGAATATGGTAAAGATGTGCAGCCAACTTATGTGTATAAAAAAAGATTTTAGGGTCAAAAGGGACCATTAGATATTGTAGTCCAATTATCTGTGTAACACTGACAGGAAAACTTCATTGAGTTAACCCTGTAACAAGCCCAATCATTTGTGTTTGGCCAAAGCATATCGTCCAGAAAAATCACCTAGTCATGATCTGAAGACATCAAGAGATGGAGAATCCATCACTTCCCGTGGGAGTTTGCTCCAAAGTCTAATCACCCTCATTGTTAAAAAAATGTTCATTATTTCTAATTTGAATTTGTCTGGCTTTAACTTCCAGCCATTGGCTCTTGTGTCTTTGCTAGGCTGAAGAGCCTTTTAAATACCTAGTAGGTATTTATACACTGTAATCAGGTCACATCTCAGTCTTTTTGAAACTCTGAACAGAATGAGCTCTTTAAGTCTCTCACTGTAAGGCATTTTATCCAGCCCTTGAATCCATTTTGTGGCTCTTTTCATTTTTGGTCATTATATTTTTTTGTGCAAACATGCTGAATCCTCTGCTCTAAGTGCAAAACAGAAGTCAACCATGATTAAAACCATAATATTTACATTCACCCCTAAATTCATCTCAAAGTTTTTAATCTGGGAATTTCCTTATCTCCCTCTCTTAAATAGAAGCACTTAGTCATCGGCGCATAGCTGTGTCCTTGTGCATAAAATAATACAACTAGCCGCAGATCTGTCTGCAAGAACAATCACTTTATACAATCAATGCTACCTATGTGCATTTCCCCATCCAGATTCTACTCCCATGCCCACACAAAGTCAGGGTCTCAGTTGTTCAATACAGTATAATGTAAAGTATCTGACTAGTGTAAAGGTTTTATAAAAATGCATCTGCACCCTTTTTATGCCAGCAGCTAACTATAAGATGTTTTCCAGAAAGAAATCCAATTGGGGTTTGTTGAGAAGACACAACTTTTCAAAGTTCTGGCTTATTGCAGTTGAACATCCATCATGCTTTCCCCCCATGAGTAACTATCTCAAGGAAAGTTATTTTAAAAAAATTATTCTGCACTCCTTTTCAAGATCTGGGTTTTGTGTGTACTTTTCAACAAAAGCTTGCTGATGTCACCTGTACTTGTGAATCATCTGATGGCAGATAACAATGTGTTAATCATCTCCTTTACTGTGGAATATCATGATCAAAATCTGTACTAGTGAAAAGGAAGACAATACTTGTACTGTATGGCACAATGGACAACTGTTAATATAACAACATGGGGAGTTTTATAAATACAGGAATGCTGCTCCTCATTCCATTGCATTTTTATTGGTTCACAAGAGAATAAAGGAATGTCTTTCATGTCTGTGTCTACAAGGTCCCAAGTATGATCATGATTGCCATCCACCCCAAGACATGGGAATGGGCTATTATCAGTGAAACACGATCATTTGAGTCACTGCATTGGGACTATTTGGCGTATGCCTTTGCTGGGGCCAATGGACAGAAGGTAAGCATGCAGTTAAAGTCAGTATGGTTTGGTGGATTGGGCAGGAGTATCACCTCCTGGTGCAGTGAGGAGTTTTAAGACTCAAAAGATATAAAACATGGCAGTCCGTTATTGTGGAATAGCGTGATCAAAAGTTGTACTAGTGAAAAGGAAGATAATACTTGTACTGTAAGGCATAAATTATAGATATCATTCTAGAAGCCCTCAGTTTCTTGTGCTTTGGGATCTATAAATTGGTAAAAATTGCTACACACTCTCATTGCTACACACTCAGAACTATGAGTCAGATTTACCATAAAGAAATATAAGCATTCCCTTATTAAAAACATCATAGAAGTCTGTTGCAATTGTACATCCTGTCTGAAAGTCTTACTTCTATATGGGGCCCAATCCTGGTCTTATGAAGCCAGTGGGAGACTTTCCAAGCAGAAGCAGGCCTATAATGTTCAGGCCCAGATATAGAACACACTGTAAATGAATGAAAGCATATCTTTGTTGCCACACACTTTCAAAATTTGGCTTTGTTGCAGACACATAAAAGCAGGAGATAAAGCTGTCAAACCACAGTGTAATGTGGAATTATTTTAACAGTCTGGTGTTCTTTACATTAGTATATAATTATGTTTCAGTTAAACGGCTACTTTAAGATTCATTTTCTTAAACCACAGGAATAATGCTTTTAACCTTCTGCATTAACCACAAGTGCTGTTGTAAAGAGCTGTGACACTGTGTGCTTCCCTGGCTGCCTACAGTTTTTTATTTATGTTGAAAACTTCACCGTACCAAATCAGACAAATTTAGAACTTACGTTTTCATTAAGCCTGTACTTTGGTTTGATTTGTGTTTCTGTCCTGGGGCCAGTGGCCCTACAGGAAGGATCAGGGCCTAAATGGCCCGTGATATCCCTATGGGGAATACCTGGGAGCAGTGAGGTGCTTCCAGGTGGTGCCCCTTTAATACATTAGAAATAGAGCAGCTGAGGCAGAAGGAGACTGCTAGAACAGTATAAAGAGGAAGTTGCTATGGGGAGGGAGAAGCCCTGTGGTTGCTGAAGGCTGGAGGAGCTTGCAGGAGGTAGACGATGACTCTGTGAAGACAAGAACTGCGTGAGGGCTAAGAGTTCACAGTAGGATTGCCAAGAAAAGTGTCAGAGTCCCTGGGGAAGGGAGATAGTGGGGAGTACATGTCAGTAAATTCCAGGAAGGGAGCTGGTCTGCCTGTAGATCAGAGAGACCTACAGCCTGAGCCAGGCTCGTGGGAAGGGAAGAGGAAGATGAAGAGTGTGCTGTCAAAGAGAAAGAGAGACACATACACCCTGGACAGGGAGCAATATAACTAAGAGGTTAGCTCTCCAGGGAGGAATAGTGGAACAAGAGACTGAAGCCCAGCATGAATGTGGGTGGACAGCTAAGACTGGGAGTCACGAGGGACTGCTGCTGACTTCCCAACAAGAGAAGAATAAAACTCTGACAGGAAACTGAATCGTGGGCCTATTTCTCTGTTAACTGATTGCTTACTCATGAATAAAGTTCCTGTCTCCCCATTCCCCCACCAGATAAGGAGTTATTGTAGGTAACATCTGAGTCAGGACTGATTTGTGTAGCCAGAAGGGGAAACTGAGGCATGGCACAGGGCCTAGGCTTGTGCCAGTTTCTCTCAAGTGAGTATGGTTTGCATGAGTGGCAGCCCTAGAGGCTGAAGCTGAGCAACTCACGGAAGCTACTAGATCGCATGCCCTGATTCTCATGGGTGACTTTAATTTCCCTGATATCTGCTGGGAGAGCAATACAGCGGTGCATAGACAATCCAGGAAGTTTTTGGAAAGCGTAGGGGACAATTTCCTGGTGCAAGTGCTAGGGGAGCCAACTAGGGGGGGGCGCTTTTCTTGACCTGCTGCTCACAAACCGGGTAGAATTAGTGGGGGAAGCAAAAGTGGATGGGAATCTGGGAGGCAGTGACCATGAGTTGGTTGAGTTCAGGATCCTGACGCAGGGAAGAAAGGTAAGCAGCAGGATATGGACCCTGGACTTCAGGAAAGCAGACTTCGACTCCCTCAGGGAACAGATGGCCAGGATCCCCTGGGGGACTAACATGAAGGGGAAGGGAGTACAGGAGAGCTGGCTGTATTTCAAGGAATCCCTGTTGAGGTTACAGGGACAAACCATCCCGATGAGTCGAAAGAATAGTAAATATGGCAGGCGACCGGCTTGGCTTAATGGTGAAATCCTAGCGGATCTTAAACATAAAAAAGAAGCTTACAAGAAGTGGAAGGTTGGACATATGACCAGGGAAGAGTATAAAAATATTGCTCGGGCATGTAGGAAAGATATCAGGAGGGCCAAATCGCACCTGGAGCTGCAGCTAGCAAGAGATGTCAAGAGTAACAAGAAGGGTTTCTTCAGGTATGTTGGCAACAAGAAGAAAGCCAAGGAAAGTGTGGGCCCCTTACTGAATGAGGGAGGCAACCTAGTGACAGAGGATGTGGAAAAAGCTAATGTACTCAATGCTTTTTTTGCCTCTGTTTTCACTAACAAGGTCAGCTCCCAGACTGCTGCGCTGGGCATCACAAAATGGGGAAGAGATGGCCAGCCCTCTGTGGAGATAGAGGTGGTTAGGGACTATTTAGAAAAGCTGGATGTGCACAAGTCCATGGGGCCGGACGAGTTGCATCCGAGAGTGCTGAAGGAATTGGCGGCTGTGATTGCAGAGCCCTTGGCCATTATCTTTGAAAACTCGTGGCGAACGGGGGAAGTCCCGGATGACTGGAAAAAGGCTAATGTAGTGCCAATCTTTAAAAAAGGGAAGAAGGAGGATCCTGGGAACTACAGGCCAGTCAGCCTCACCTCAGTCCCTGGAAAAATCATGGAGCAGGTCCTCAAAGAATCAATCCTGAAGCACTTACATGAGAGGAAAGTGATCAGGAACAGTCAGCATGGATTCACCAAGGGAAGGTCATGCCTGACTAATCTAATCGCCTTTTATGATGAGATTACTGGTTCTGTGGATGAAGGGAAAGCAGTGGATGTATTGTTTCTTGACTTTAGCAAAGCTTTTGACACGGTCTCCCACAGTATTCTTGTCAGCAAGTTAAGGAAGTATGGGCTGGATGAATGCACTATAAGGTGGGTAGAAAGCTGGCTAGATTGTCGGGCTCAACGGGTAGTGATCAATGGCTCCATGTCTAGTTGGCAGCCGGTGTCAAGTGGAGTGCCCCAGGGGTCGGTCCTGGGGCCGGTTTTGTTCAATATCTTCATAAATGATCTGGAGGATGGTGTGGATTGCACTCTCAGCAAATTTGCGGATGATACTAAACTGGGAGGAGTGGTAGATACACTGGAGGGGAGGGATAGGATACAGAAGGACCTAGACAAATTGGAGGTTTGGGCCAAAAGAAATCTGATGAGGTTCAATAAGGATAAGTGCAGGGTCCTGCACTTAGGATGGAAGAATCCAATGCACCGCTACAGACTAGGGACCGAATGGCTAGGCAGCAGTTCTGCGGAAAAGGACCTAGGGGTGACAGTGGACGAGAAGCTGGATATGAGTCAGCAGTGTGCCCTTGTTGCCAAGAAGGCCAATGGCATTTTGGGATGTATAAGTAGGGGCATAGCGAGCAGATCGAGGGACGTGATCGTTCCCCTCTATTCGACACTGGTGAGGCCTCATCTGGAGTACTGTGTCCAGTTTTGGGCCCCACACTACAAGAAGGATGTGGATAAATTGGAGAGAGTCCAGCGAAGGGCAACAAAAATGATTAGGGGTCTAGAGCACATGACTTATGAGGAGAGGCTGAGGGAGCTGGGATTGTTTAGTCTGCAGAAGAGAAGAATGAGGGGGGATTTGATAGCTGCTTTCAACTACCTGAAAGGAGGTTCCAAAGAGGATGACTCTAGACTGTTCTCAATGGTAGCAGATGACAGAACGAGGAGTAATGGTCTCAAGTTGCAATGGGGGAGGTTTAGATTGGATATTAGGAAAAACTTTTTCACTAAGAGGGTGGTGAAACACTGGAATGCGTTACCTAGGGAGGTGGTAGAATCTCCTGCCTTAGAGGTTTTTAAGGTCAGGCTTGACAAAGCCCTGGCTGGGATGATTTAACTGGGACTTGGTCCTGCTTCGAGCAGGGGGTTGGACTAGATGACCTTCTGGGGTCCCTTCCAACCCTGATATTCTATGATTCTATGATTCTATGAGCAGCGTAGGTCCAGAACTGAAGCTGTGTGAATAACGGATTTTTCAGTTTGCTCTCAATTCTGAAAAATCAGGAGGGGAAAAGAAACCTCAGTTTGGGTTGAACTGAAACCAAAGTTCTCCAGATCTCTTGGCAAATCAAAAAAAGTCAGAAAAATCTTGTTTTGGGGCACACAAAATGCTTTGTTTGACCTGAAATTAAACACGGTCTTTCTGGGCATTTTAAATCTTTTTTTTAAAAAAAGCAAAAGAAATAAAGGGCTAGAGTCATAAAACACCAGTGGCGGGGCCACTCCCTCTTCTCTGCAATGGTCCAGTGATTAGGGTGCTTACTTGCGGGAGAGGGATGGGGGTAGTTCCAGTCCTTGTTTCAGTGAATATTTGTTTGTGTGCCATAGAACAGCTTCAGCAGAACCCAGCCCAGAATACGGGGTGTTAGGGTACTGCTCCAGAGCAGAGATTTGAATCTGAGTTTCCCAGATGAGTGCCCCTAACCACTGGTGTGTTGAGTGAAAGGAAGCACCAGGTCCTCCTCAGCTTTTTGAATCTAGCCTGAAAAATCAAAGTAGTTCGTTCTGATAATGTTGAGTCAAACAGTTTCAGCCCTGCCAATTTGTTTGTTTCAAGCAAAACAATTCCTTAAAACTGATACAATTTTTCAAAATGTTTGATCAAAATCTGCATTTTTTTTTTCAGTTGAAAAAAGTTTTGGATAAAAATGTTTACGCAGCTGTATATAGCACATGCTTTGGTAGTGCAAACTTCCCCATTAAATGGGCCATATTTCTTTCTGCTGCATCTGTAGGATCCTGATGCACTGATATAACTGAAGAGAACTTTGAGTTATTAAAGGAAGGCAATTAGCTTTCTCTGAAACATTTATCATATAATCTAAGTCTGGTAAGCACAAGATATTTCAGTTGACTGGCAAATGAATTGTGTGAATATGTGTGGGAAGGATGGTGCCCCATTTCAGTTAGATGGGGCAATTAGAACTGGCTCACTGGGCCAGCTTTCTTTCTTTCTTTCTTTCTTTCTTTCTTTCTTTCTTTCTTTCTTTCTTTCTTTCTTTCTTTCAGGCACCAAGTGCCTTTCAGGAGTAATAATAGCACTCCTTATACTATTTAAATAGAGACTTTGGCCAAGATTTTCAAAAGACGTGCTGGATGCCTCAATTTTGGGTGATTTTTAGAAAGTAGAGGCCGGACTTTTAGAAAGTAATGAGCACTTACCTCCTGAAAATCAAATGGCTGTATTGTGTTTCAAGTCTGATACTCAAAAATTAAGTCACCCAAAATCACTGTCACTTCTGAAAATCTTGCACATGTAGATTTTTTTAAATCATATTTTTTTCAATCACCAATTAAAAGGGATCATGGGACTAAAAGGCTATCCTCCCTGCCTCTTCTATCTCCCTTCTAATCACTCCCCAGACCCAGAGGAGATAATGCATCGGGTTCTCTGTGTGTTAAATATCTGTCTGGATTAAATTTTCCCCTTTCAAGCATGGAAGGTAATTGTACAGTTCCCATGATGACTTAAGACAATATTGCCTCAGAACAAGCAGGACTTGGCCTTTCCTTTCGATGAATCAAGTGATACCTGATGCCAAATTCTGGGGAGCCAAAAAGTTAGGACAAATTTTTTAAAAGTGCTTAAGTGACTTAGACTCTAAATTATTCAGGCACTTTTGAAAAATTTGCCTTTAGGCTCATGCTCTGTTCTCTTGCATTTATTGAAATTGATAACTCAGGATATGTGAACATTTGTAGTTAGGAAAGGTAGTTAATTTGGATCTAATACAGAATAAACTGGAATTAGGTTAGACAAGGTGGGTGAGGTAATATCTTCTATTGGACCAATTTCTGTTGGTGAGAGATGAAGCTTTTGAGCCACACACAGCTCTTCTTCAGTTTGTCTCTCACCACCACAAATTGGTCCAATAAACGATATTACCTCACCTACTTTGTCTCTCTAATATCCTGGGACCATGGCTACAACTACACTTGAACTAGGTTATGCAGTTTAAACAAAAAAAACAACACCATTTGAATGGCTTTTGAATAAAAGGTCACATACACTGTTCCTTGTCCACAATGCATTAGTTAGAGGAAAAACAACTAGTATTTTAGGCCCACATAAAATAGGAAAAAAATTACTTATAAATTTGAAATGTGCCAAATTCAAATACAGTCCTTTTGGATTTTGTTTGTTTCCTGTATAGAGCCCAGTACCCTTTTCCTTCTAATTGCCTTTGTCTAGACAGAAATTGACTATAAAGCAATATCAATACTGCATATTGCCCTGGCATCAAAGAAGAACTTTCAACATTTTAATGATGCATTCTGTAGCACAGTAGTAGTAGTGAATGGATTTATTTTAACGTGGGAATAAACTGGTTGCTGAAGATAATTTTTATGATACATCTCCATATAATTTCTGCCAAATAAACAAAATATTCCTTAGATAATAGAGGTATTAGGCTGTCACATTCTGGGTATTTGCTATACTGAATTAAAGTCCCTATAAATTCTAAATTCTTTTACTTTGCTGACTTTGCAGAGTTCCATGGTAAACAAACTGGCACATCATAAAACCTACTTATTGAACAAAGACAACATATTTTATGTATTGACTTTTGCATGATTCAATTTACACTAAGTATCACAATGACCTCTATAACTACACTGTGAACTTTAAAAGCAAGTTTGCATTTTGTGGTAAACTCTTCCTTTTCAGTGTGGTTTTTAAAATGATGACCCAGCCTTTCAAAGATTGATGAAAGCACAGTAGACATTCCAGATGGATAATGAAAATTAAAGGTCTTCACAATGCTGAGGGCAATAATTACTGATGTAAAAGGATGGAAAAGTGGATCAATTAATTGTTAAAATGATTTTTAAACTTTCTTTATAAATTATATTGGGTGAAAAACAGAATGATTATTCTCATGTTTGCATATAGAGGTTTTGAACCCTTCACCAGAGCTTTAAAGTCCTGCAGTTATAATTAAATCAGAGATAATGTGTCCATTTCTGTCACCCTAATATTGATTTAAGTTCTTATACTGCACCCATATCTGTGGTTTCTGAGTGCTTTACTACTTACTCATACAAATAGTTCGGATTCATGGGAACTGTATACTATTGACTTGATTTAGAGTATTCCTGTAAATGTTACAGTATCAGGACCCATATTTGAATGAAAGGGCTATTATCTTTTGCCAAACTCATTACTTACTGGGTCTGTTTTGGGGTCAGAGGGGAGAAAAAGTTTTTGGGGGGGGCGGGGACAGGTTTGGCTGATCATGCGAAAAGGAGAAAAGATGAGTTTGTGCCACCTTTGGGGATCCTGGGTTCCTTATGGTTTTATTCATATTGGTGGAGCAGAAACAGAGAATTGGAATGACTGTGATTAGTGGTATGAAATGTGCCAATTATATGGTGATTAAACCTTGGCTGAATACTTTAACTGTTCATTTCCAGACTTAACATTTTGGGGTATTTTTGAAGATGTCAGATTTTTGTAAAGAAAGCATAATTTTTTTGAGTGTCAGCTGAGCTACGGTTAAACTATACTTCTGTTTTTTTACAGGTTTTGTTTAGTTTGAACTGAGTGCCAAAAACTGTTTACATTGAGTTGGCATATAAAATGCATAGGAGGGGAATCCTGCTTCCATAGTTCTTAGAGGCCTTCCAAAGTGAGGCTTCTCTCCTACACACTTGGTAAATCCAGAGATTGACTAATTATTTCTGGACACAATAGGGAGGTAGTAGTCCATGGATGTGGGAGCGGAGGAGACTTTTATTCATATTGAAAACTTTATTTCCTTTAGGTCTTCTATAGTTTATCCACATTGAATAGTTTAAGCATTTAAAAAGGTAAGAGAGCCTGCTTCAGCGCCAGGATTGGAGCAATCCCTGTTGCCCAGCAGAGTGGGGGCAGGGAGAGGGCTGAGGATACAGAGGGTGGCTTGTGGAATGGGGAGCTCATTCTCCTTTGCAAGCAGCTCCACACTTACAGCAGTTGTGGCTATAGATACCTTTACCCCTCCCCCCTCTACCCCCAACAACTACTTATGCACCAAACCAACCTTCTCCAGATCGGGTCAGTTGGGTGTTTGGTCAGTTTGCAGATCTTTCTGTGGCTTATGTTCCCCCAGAAGTTTAATTCTTTTCAGGATTTGGCCCAA
Source organism: Chelonia mydas (assembly GCF_015237465.2). Lineage (NCBI taxonomy): Eukaryota > Metazoa > Chordata > Testudines > Cheloniidae > Chelonia > Chelonia mydas. Next base: position 88,009,471 of record NC_057850.1, on the reverse strand, counting down.
GCACTTTAGTTACTATACTGTAAGATAATGCTAAAAATGGGGGGTCAGGAATGACCAAAATTAGCATAATGAGCATCCTGAATCTATTTCTTACTCATTGTCTGATGGCAGCAATGCTGTTGAAGTCAGATGTAAATCTTCAGAATTTTCATATGGTATTGTAAAGACCCTAATGCTCCCTCATTAAGTGGATAGGAGCAGGAGATATCCTCCATGCTTGCTGTACAGGTTGTTTCTTGAGGAAGAATCTCCAGATTATTTTTTCATCTGAGAGATTCTTCAGCTATCCTATTTTAGCCCATAAATCTCATCTTCCAAAGACAGCAGCTGTGCCAATATATCTGTAATAACTCTACTTACCTACTTTTCCTTTTCCTGGCCTCTTTCTTTCAATCTCTTCTTGTTTCATTTATTTCTCCTCTTCATTCTTTTCTCTCTGCTTTCTTCTGGTTGCTTTATTATATTTGTTTACCTACATGGCATTCTTTAGACTTTCCTGTAAGTTGAGTGAATCAGTTTGCATTCAGTCTTTGTTACTGCACATTTACTCATTTGTCCTTAAAAAGCTTCCTCAAATGAAAATCTTCAAAAAGGGACTTTCTCTGTATATAATTCTGTTACCCTATTATCCCCCAGATGGGTCTATGGCTACAAACAGCTCTCTGTGTAATAACAAAATAAGTTTTCTACAGTAGCACACGGTATGATTTACACTAGGCAATTAAATCAGTTCCTAAAGGGTGCATGGTACTAAAAACTGTAATGGCTTGACAAACATGAGTATTGTGTGGCTGTTTTAACGTTTCCATAAGTACTTCATTAAACTGTAAAAAGGAGAACATAACTGCAATGTACAGCCAATAGACTGCATTATAACATAAAAATGTTTGAAGGAGTTTTTGTTCGTTCCAATTAAAAATGGCATGTTCAAAAGAAAAGGTAGGGTCAGGGCATTTCAAATTAGAGTCCTTTCCAGATGACGATTTTTAACTATTTATGGCTTTAGGATCCAAACCTCCAAACACATATTACTAGGCATAACGCGTACCACTGTAAGTAATCTCATTTACTTCACAAATACTATGCATAATAGTAAACACTAAAGCCAGTAGTTTTGGTAGGATCAAGCCCTTCCATGTGATAGGAATTATGTGAATTGAGTTGGATGATCCTATCATGGTATAAGGCCCTGATATGGCGCAGAGGCTGTACAGGTACACTTTATGAGGTACACTTTATGAGTCTGTTTTTTGGACATGACAAATTCATGGTGACTGCTTTATGGGATATGACATAAGGAAGGTTTTAATAGTAACACAAGGTACCAGAACATGATCACAAGGATTCAAATGTTAATGGCCACAAATAACAGGATTATAAATATTACTTGTGTAATGATATGGATAAAATACATCAAGTGATGAACTTCGCATTCCTCTTTCTTGGTGGGTTTTTAATACCTGTGAGATATTGGGTTTGCTTGCGACCACAGTCAAAATATTTGAGAATGCAAAAATCAGGGTAGGGAACATCCTTATGTTTCCATGGGTGTTTTTTTCTCCACAATAGTCAATTACAGAGATGGTTTGTTTGAAGCAAGCATGATTATCCACAGTATTAGTTAACTTTCTTTGAGATGAGGAGGATTCAGACTTTTTAAGTTAAATTAGATGTGCAAGAGCTCTTACTCTGGGAAACAGCCATGGTTTTACAGTGCAGAAGCGTTAGAGGAAATACTTCTAGCACTCCAGGATTAAGTAATTTCAAGTAATGTAGACAATGGGAGCCTGATTAATCTGTTTTACTCACTCCTCCAAGAATCCAAATAACTCCAATTCAAGCTAATGGGAGTTACTTCTATCCTGTGGGAGAAGTGAAAAATCAGATCCTAAATTTTTAAAGTGAACTCAAGAAAGGAATGCGTGCAACTTACTTCACTTGTGAGTATTAAATTACTGAGCCTGATTGCATTTAAACTGAAGACCTACAAAGAAAATATATTCATGATCAAATAGTGAGCTCTGCTAAGTCTGGTCTGTAAATAAGAAAAGGTGAGCATGCATACTGTGCCTCAGACAGAGCCTTCCTTATGTCTTCTGGCTTCCAGGATCTTTATATCCAACTCCATTCCCCTCCTCCCCTGCCAAGAAGCATAAAGCCAAAACCTTCATGTGTTTTTTAGGTTGCAACAGCAGGAATCTAGTTCAGAGGTTCTCAACGTGTGGTCCATGGACAACTGGGGGTCCCCAGACTATGTCTAAGTGGTCTGCAAAAGGCTGTCGTTACCATAGAACAGTGGTTTTCAACCTGTGGCATACGGCCCACTGGAGGAACCGCAGACTGTCTAAAATTTCCAAAGGGGTCTGCACATTCAAATTTTTTTGGGGTCCACAACCACTGGATCTAGTTAACACTCACCACAAGAGGCAAGTAGCATTTTTTTGGTATGTTTATCTGTGTATATAATCTGTGTCTGGGCCCTGGAGAGGGCTAAAGAGGAGGAATTCTCATTGAGGTTCTCCTTGCAGAGATTTTTCCCATGTCATTCCATCAGTGGATTAGGGTTTGCTTCCCATCCATGGGACTGGACTCCCAAACCTACAGAACTTCACCATTGTGGGTGGATCATGTGGCATCAGTGGGAAGCTTAGGGCCATACCCATGGAGGCTATTCGCCTTTGCAGCATCTGAGGCTCTGCTCTACATCAGTGGCTCTATTGCCAGTGACTCCCCTATCCTGAGCTCCCTTGGGAGTCCTCTTAAAGCAAATCCCCACTGTGGAGCAGGCTCCTCATTCCTGGGGAAATGTTCCTGAGTCTGTGATGAGATGATGTGAGTATCCCTGGCCCCCTCCACTTCTATCCTGAATCACCCCTGGCCCCAGACAGAGCCTCAGTGCACTCTCTATGGGGTCTGTGGGAAGAGGATTCTTCTGCCATGGAAGCAATTGACTCATTCTGTTTGGGTGAGGGACTTCAACACGCTGCTGGGGATACCCACAGCTGAGCGCCGTGGTATTACCTCTCTGCCTCAGCAAGAGTTAGCTTTGATTGCGCTTAGACTGTGTGTGTATAAGATCCTTGCCACACTAGTCTGTTTTCCTCACCAGCAAAATCCTCAAAACTCTCCAGCCCAAACTTACCTAGCAGTTAACAATAAGTGAATTCCAACTCCCAAGCGCCTCAGAGATGTTCCTCTGCAGTGCACAGCCCGTATCACTGCACATTCACAGAAGACATTAAATTTGCTGCCCTTTAAAACAGTCAGTACATTACCGCTTAATTTAAGGGGGGTAAACATATCCTTCCCTTCAAATACAGCACTGACTTAATCTACAGTAAAAATAAAACAAGTTTAGTCACAAAAGGACATAGGTTAAGTAATACCATGTAAGAGGGATGAAGGTAGAAACGGACACAAGTAAATAAAAGTGAAACCACGTTTAAAAGACTAAAATTTTAATCTAGCAAGATAGTCTTTATTTAAGATGGTTTCTCTGACCCATAGGCTCCTTTCCAGCTTTTACTGGCCAGGATCCATAACAGGGATAAATCACTTGGTTCCTTTGTCTTCTAAAGTGACGGATAACCCAGGGTTCTTTGCCTGACTCTTTCATAGTCCAGTGAACATTTGAAAAGTATTCTTCTGAAAGGTTCCCCCAGATGAAGTTTTAGTTCATGCTGAGAAAAGGAGCCATGAGGTCTGGATGATAAGGCTCCATGCTGGTTCCTCCCCTGTTGGTGATTGCTACAATGCAAATTGATTTCTTCCTACAATCTCAGATATACAAATGAATAACCAACTAACTATGATTGCACCTGGAGGCACTGGACTTCCCTTTCTATGGGAAAAACCTGTTTACCAATCCCAGATTTATCTGTTTGAACACATTTTAGTCCCATTTTGTGGGTTTACTGTATGTACATTATGCAATATTAATCGGTGTTACCAGTTTTACCTTACATGACACAGATTATGACAGTAGTGAGTTGGGGTACACTGAACTGGTTTGGTTAGCTGAAACTCACTACCAGATACCAGGCAGCCCCTTCCCCTCTGGCATTGGGATGCTGTCAGGGTCACAGGGACATCTGCAGGCAGATCTTGGAAGCACAATCAGAGCCTCTGTTTGTACTTTCCAGAAGCCCCAACAGGGCAGTGGACTAGGGTCATTACAAGGAGAGCTGGAGGAGAGGAGTAGGTCTGTCCTGTATCTGCTGCTAATGTTTGCAGTACATGAGACAGATCTAAAGTCCTTACTAGTTCTTACTGAAGAAAAGGTCTCATGGAAGTAATCGAATCTTTAGTTCCCCTTTCTTTATCCATGTGCAGGTTTATGAGTACTGAGAATAGGTCCTGAGTTAGCCCTGATTTTCTAATTCCTTTTTGGAAAAGTTCTAAGGGTGGAACCAATAAGGTTCCTCTTGATCATGCTAAAATCCTCACATCTGTTACAATGGGTACTTCAGACTGCTTGCAGTCTGGGGGCAGAACCAGACAAGTCACTGGCAGCAGAGAAATACACCACCTCTTGAAGTTCCATCCAGTTTTAGCTACCTCTTCAGCAGCTTATGACTCAGTCAGGCCTTCTGGCTGCAGAGCTCTTTTTGCGGGGGAATGTCACTCTTTTGTTTCAGTTTCTGACAAACAACTCGAGTCAATGCAGTGTAATTGTAGCCTGTGTTGGTCCCTGGATATTAGAGAGACAAGGGTGAAGTAATATTGGTCTGACTGCGGAGCTCAACCACTTCCTCTCCCGCCCTCACCCCCTGTCTTTCCATGCATTGCAGATTGAGGGCACCGGACACAGCACAGAAAGCCAGAGAGCTCAGTTAGGGGCTGATAGGCCCAGTTCACCCTCTATAACAGGCCTCCCAGGTGATCTCTCCTATTATCCCAAGGGCCGCTAAGGGAAAAACAAACCCATGAGGCGCGTATGGATCCCAGGCCCGTATTTTCCTTGCAAGACCCAGAAGGGGGCTGGGAGAAAAATAAACCAAGCCTCCTTGAGCACTGGGAATCACTGGCCACTTGAAATATTTCTGGAGCATTCTCTGAGGTCTGTGTTGCTACCTCCTCTGAAGCAGGGCCAGAGTGACAAACTTCCAAAGGGGAAATAAAATCGTCACTGTTTTCCCTACTCACTTTCATGCCTGGGTCCCTTGTTCACATTTGAGGAATGCAAACATGGCAGATCAAAGCAGAACAGATCAGGCCATACCCATTATAATGATCTGTGCACCTTACTACTCACAGAAAGGAAATTCTTAGGTAAGCATACACTCAAGTCCCTTAGTATTTAATAGGCAATTAAATCCTTTCTATAGGTAAATGGAACCTTGCTATAGAACTATAGCAATTCTCTATTAAATAGTTATTAATAAATAATTCTATGGGCTGATTTTAAAATGCCATAGCAGGATTATCACTTTCTACTACATTCTGGGAGACTCTTACATAGGGGTTATGTTTTTTTCATTGAAATGTCTAATACTTGTGCAACATGATTCTTTCACAAAGGTGAAAAATACATTATATTTCTCATTTCACAAGGTGGCTTATGGCACATGCAAGACAGTGTCCCGCCCCCGGTGGCTAAATTCCTCTCGCGGGTATGCAATAGTGAGGAAAAGACACCCTCCAGGTATCTCCATTTGATGATTCCCTCTCTCTCCTTTACTTTATTTTGTGGGAAGGTACCTAAGAACGTGAACCCATAGTGGAGTTTGTATGAGTTTTCTGGATTGAGGGGTGGGGGGAAAAGAAGCTGGCGTTCCAGTCTCAGTGAGTTTGGGTGAGGTTTCAAATTATTGCGTGAGTGTGGGTGGGTGCGGTGGGAAAGGGTGGCTCCACGCAATAGTGGGTGTGAGTGAGAGGTGCTAGGGACGGATGAATGTGTCTGTTTATGCATGCATATATATATAAAAATTACCTTTTAATCATCCACACATAAAATCCATTAGGTTAACAAATATTGGACAAATTTCTTATTTAGCACACAGACTCACTCTGTCCTTACTTATTTTAGTTGACTTCATGTGCTGCATTTAGAATGCCTCTAGGCAAGAACAACTGTTTTCACAAAGCCATAATTGAGCAGGTACGATAGTGTGCATACTAGTGCCATTTCAACTGAACTGAAAAAGTTAAAGAAACGCCATTGGTGGCTAATATAACCAGATATACTTTCTCTTTGCAACCAGAGGTTGATGGTGTATGGATTCTTGACTGTTTAAACTCTATTATAGTTCTGGAGAAAGTATAAAAATATAAAAGTCCTCTTAAAAATGAGCCATGTATTGAAGCATACACAGCAAAGAACCAGTCTGTTGTTGACTCTGAAGAAAATGCTAAATTCTCTTTCTTTTTGGTACACTTAGTAACATTTCCAGGACTCATGGAAATGTCTACTATGCTACATGAAGAGAATTAAAGTTCAGTGTAAAATATGACTTATTTGCATGGACTTGTTTCTTGATTTCTACAGAGGAAGGGCCATGTTAATTCATTATTATTATTTTTTTGCATTGAGATACACAGTGTAGAATAAGTGAAAGTATGAAAAACTTTCCTTTACTTTTTCTTAAGTGAATCTGTTTTACTAAAAACCTAATAAATTGGGTGAGTCTTGAAGAATTCTGTCAAACTATGTAATTAAAATGTTTTATTTACCTTCTTCTCTGTGACGAGAATTATAGGAAGCCCAAAGGGAGGAGAACTGGAATGTAAAGCAATATTGTGTTAATGACCCTGCTTGTACAGACAAAGGAAGTGTCTGTGAGAGAGGGCAGAGGGAATGCTGGAGAGCATTGCTTGCTGTCTTTGCATTTCCTAACAGTAACTTATGCAATATTGTACCTCTGTTCTACAGAAACCCACACTCTAGCAAGACACTGTTAGCACTGTTAATCATGCCTGCACTTGGTATCTCAGCCCCAGTGGGTCACTGGTGAGCTTTTAATATCTTGGGGAAGTGCAGAACCAGGGTCTTTGTCCATTTCCCCAGGGATATTATCTGTCATGGGATTTACCAGTGGATGACTGTATTATCAAGTTACATGTGTTTTGACACCATAAGTGAACTTAACAGCTTTTCCAGGGAATGCAGAAATAATGCCTGGCTTTCCTGCATTTGTAGCCATCTGAATATGTGGAGAACTTGACTAATGAGAAATAGGCAAACTGAGTCAGGAAGAAAAAAAATCACCTCTCAAAGCTTCGCTTGGTTTTTAGAACCATGTTTGTGAAGGTTCTGAAATGTATAGTTAACTATATGTCTTCTCATTAATTTTAATTTTCCTCCATTTGTTCCCTCTCAAGCTTCAGACCTGGACTGGGCTGGAACTAGAAGAGCTGTATGATCACAGGAGAAGTCACTATAGGTCTGGCTCAAACTGGAGCAGTTAATACTGGAAATCTCATGAGAGAGTCTTTTCTTTTGAGACTTTCAACTCAATTTTACAGACACAAGTTGTTTACGTAGCTTGGAGCTTTGGGCATGTATCCAAACTGAACCCAAACACACAGCCTTTTGGAGTTTGCCTTCTTTAACAGTGGATCAAAATGCCTCTGAACTTGAGACAGATCTTGATCCATATCCATATTTTGCAGTTGTTGCCCCTTTCTAGCTACCAACAGAGCAGCAGCTTTATCCAGAAGAGAAGAGGTGGGCTGGAAGTTTCACAAGAATAGACTCAGATGCTACCAACACCCTCAGCTGAAGAGACCAACTTATTTATTATTAAGTGCGAGCAGGTAAAATACCATCTAGCTGTGTTGCCAGGAGGATAATAAGGATGTGCTCAGGCTAAGGAAGCTCTAATCGGCATTACGTTGCAAAACTAAAAGATAGCTAACACCACTACACAGACTGGGCTCATTTTTAAAATAAAAATCTTCAGAGCTGTTTCAGTGTATGGTGCTTGTGGGAGAGAGTAGAAGAAGAAGGTGGTGTGTGTGCGTGGGAGAAGCATTTTAGTGGAGTCTCTCCTTTCTTTTGGCATTCAGATTACATCTTCCATAGGATAGGTCCCAAAAAGCTTGACCTTGTTGTCGGCATGCATGCAAATAGGTTGAAATGATTCTGACACAACCCAGTAGGAGTTAATATGCCACTAAGAGGCATGGAACAGCTCTGCTTGAAGTCAGTTCTTCAGAAGGAAAAGTGAACACAGAGCAACTGCATTGAATAATAACTCAGAGAGAAATACCAAGAAGTTGAAAGCCAACTGCCATAAACATTCATTTAAGGAAATGACAGGTTCTTAAAAATATCAGGAACAATCCTCCCAGAGAGGGAAACCATTTTCCATCTTACAGTTACTGGTTATGTGAAGACTAAATTGTTCTTGTCCTACCTCTGATCTTTACTAGCTGTTCTCCGTGTAGGAAATTGTTGCAAGTATATAAATGTAACTCTTCTACTATAACGTGGAATTTTTCACCTATGATATGAGTGTGGCTGATAACATGATCTGCAACCTTATAATATCAGCTTTCGTGCCATATTAAAAGACTAATCTCTAGTTGGCACAGCTGTACCAAGCTGTTTGCCTGAAGTTTAGTATTGCCGTAAACCTAATCAAATCTCCATTTGTCCCAAAGGCTGCCATCAGTCTACCAGCTGGGTCTAGTTGTGGAATTTGGCTTCAGCCGTAAGTAGGGATGGCCTGTAGAGTTGCATCACTTCAAGAGGAGCTAGAATTGTGCCCCAAGAATAGAGCTATTACTCAACTGTGCCTTAAGAATAGAGCTGTGTGAATAATTGCCTGTTTTGTTTTGTTTGTTTGGTTTGTCAAATTGTTAAAAAAATGTTTTGGGTCAACCAAAAACATTTTTTTCAATTTTTCAGTGAACTGAAAAAGCTGAAATTTTTTTGTTCCTGGTGAAACAATGTTTCATTTCATTTGCGTTTTTTACCTTTTTAATGTAAAAAAAAATTACAATTGAAGTAAAATTTGAAACATTTTGTTTAAAATTTTTTGGATTTTTTTTTTTTACCTAAACCATTTGTTGAATTCTGCACAAATTCACTAAATGTTTCAGTTGCCCTGACTATGCATTTTTTTGGCAAAACAATTTTTTACCCAGCTCTATTCAGGAAACTCAATCCTCCTTGCAGTTTTCCTGTGTGCTTGGGAGAGCACACACCACACCATCCCATAGGATGTGCCCAAATAGAAGGCTAATGCAGGGCCTCCATAAGCACACAAAGGGACTTCAACTATATCTGGCGCCTCTGCTATCTTCAGGAACACCTGAGCTATGACCATGGATTTTCCCTTAGAAAATAGTTCCTCCTGTTAGATTTCTGAAGAATGGACTCAAGCCCTGGGAATGCTGCATATGACTGTGGAACGTTCACATTTACTACATGTACATTAGGATTTACAAGTTCTACTACTGTTACTTCTATTTGAAAGCCTGTGTTTCACTGCGTATAATAGCACATGCATGGCAGAAACATGAAGTAAACATCAAAAGGAATTCTTTTGCAGTTTTTAAAAATGCTTTAAAAGTATTTAAGTAAGAGATTTGAATTAAGCCTAGGATGGATACCCTGTAATTGTGGTTATAAAACTGTTCAATCAGACATAACTTGTATATTATTAGATGTTTAGACATGAGAAGTAATTCTTCCACTCTACTCCGCGCTGATTAGGCCTCAACTGGAGTATAGTGTCCAGTTCTGGGAGCCACATTTCAGGAAAGATGTGGAAAAATTGGAAAAAGTCCAGAGAAGAGCAACAAAAATGATTAAAGGTCTAGAAAACATGACCTATGAGGGAAGATTGAAAAAACTGGGTTTGTTTAGTCTGGAGAAGAGAAGACTGAGAGGGGACATGACAGTTTTCAAGTACACGGAGGAGGGAGAAAAATTGTTCTTAACTTCTGAGGATAGGATAAGAAGCAATGGACTTAAATTGCAGCAAGGGCAGTTTAGTTTGGACATTAGGAAAAACTTCCTAACTATCAGAGTGATTAAGCTCTGGAATAAATTGCCTAGGGAGGTTGTGGAATCTTCATCCTTGGGGATTTTTAAGAGCAGGTTGGAGAAACACCTGTCAGGAATGGTCTAGATAATACTTAGTCCTGCCTTGAGTGCAGGGGACGGGACTAGGTGACCTCTTGAGGTCCCTTGCAGTTCTATGATTCTATGATTATTAAAAGCTGCCTCTAAAGCAATTTTATAGCTTATTCTGCAATTATCTAGTTTGAATTTGATCTTTGAAAAAAGCTTTGTTTGCAGAGAGGAAATAGTAAGACAAAAAGGGAGAGGAGAGAGAGAAGGGAAACCTCAATTTAAATACAACTGGCATAAATGTCATTACCTGGTGTATATTTGTTTGCATTTATAGAGACACACACACAATTTGTTTCTTTTTTTATGATATAGTCAGATGAAAAGCTTAAATCTTAGACAAATCCTATGCCTGTTCTGCACGATTAACCTACATATTCTCATTATGAACAACATAGAAACTGTGGGCCAAATTGCCCCTGCCTTTGTATGGACATGCAAGGAGATGAGAGAACAAAGGAGATTCCCTTCTCCTCATCTACAGCCTTGAATGGCCATGTACAAAAGCTAACCGTGATTGAAGTGCCTTGATGTGGACACAGCAGCAAAATGAGGAGAGATACATGGATGGATTCTTAGCAGCAGACCGCAACTTTTATTCAGCTTAAACATGGGGAGGGGCGCTATCTGGTTCCTGTGCAGGGGTTACAGGGCTCCTACCATATAACCTGTAACTTGGGGTAGGCTCTCCTTGGCTTACTGCCGCAGGAGTGCAGAATGGTGGGGACCTTGGCCTGCAAGGGTCCACAAGGTGGCATGAGCCCAAGGCCCATCACCAAACTCCAAGGTCTCTTACCTCTGGGAACCATTGATTTTTATCCTTTTTAACTGCATTGGAAACTGGCTGCAAGTTGTGACTAATTAACAACTCAATCAAATACCTCCATTAGGTAGGAATGTGCTTAGTACCTAACTGTGGTTGGAAGGTGCTACAAGGAAGGTAGAATTGGCTCATGGTAGAAAAAATTCCTTCCTGACACCCTCCCCGCAAAACAGGTGATTTGCTAGACCCACATCTATCAGGCCAGATTCCCATTCCTAGTTAGGGTGGGTGGGTGGCGTGGAGCTGCTGAAATGGAGCTGAAGGAGGCTCCACATAGCCCCCACTCCAGGTTAAATCATGGAAACTGGGCCAGGGCTGGCCAATCAGCACCCTTCCCCCAACTAGCAAGTGGGTTCAGATTCTAAAGGCAGGAGGAACTACTTGGTATCCCTCAGTGAGCACTGCTGGGGCTGTCCCCTTTCACTACTGGCCCCATCAAGTTCCCCCACTAGTTGAGGCTGGTGGATGGAATTTCCCTGAGAGCAGGGACTGCTCCCTATTTGTGTACCCCTAAGAGTGTGTGGAGGTGCTGCCATCTCAAGGGACTAGGAAGGAAGTAGGGCTTTTCTCCTTCTGTCATCCAGTGGACTGGACATGGTGCATCAAGGATGCCCTCACTCGAGCTGGTCAGGGATTTTCTGACCTTTTAAAAAAAAAATCCGTATGTCAAAATTGAATCTATTTGTGGGACCATATCGGTTTCAACTAAACTTTTTGTTGGGAAGATTTCTCAGTTCCAGGTACAACCTGCTTCCCCATATTCCACGTTAGTGTCCTAACCACTGTGCTCTAGTTGGCTTCTCTTTCTATCAATCTCTGTGCTGGAGAGGTTCCACTTTGTATAAATAATTAAATATTGAGAGAGAGAAAACTGATTCTACAGTCTGGTGCTAGGACACTCATCTGGGATGTCGGAAATCTGGGTTGAAAGTCCAGTCTCTCCCACATCCCTGGTGAGTGTCTTAACCACCAGGCTATAGAATCAATGTGTCTGGCCTAAAGATATTTAATTATTTATACAAAGTGGAACAACTCCAACAGAAGAGACTCAGAGCAACCCCCCCCCCCCCCGCCCCGAATCACCAATAGTCTGGCGATATAGGAGATCGGATTTCAGTATCTGCTCTGCCTGATTCAGAGCAGGGATTTGGAGTGGAATCTGGTTCTCCCATGCTCCCAGGTGAGTGCTCTAACCACGGAGCTTTTGGGTATTGTAGGGTGGGTGCATCTCTCACTTTCCATGAAAACTTTTGAAAGGTCTCAGTTTCACCCCAATGCGGAATGGGAAAAATCTTATGGAATTTCAGATTTTTGTGGGATGAGAAAAAAAACAGTTCCTGCCTCACTGTAACACTCACCCTGTGCAGCAGGGAGCTGAGGTGGATTGCATCTTCTTGAGCTTCCACTGGAACGAGATGGCTCTGCCCTGCCCTCAATTCATGGCAGCACCTATGTGGCACCATTTAGCCCTGCGTGTATGTTTATTGTTTGTAACTTACATGCAATCGTCTCTCTTTATGGATGCAACTAAACATACTAAATAACGAAGCTAATGCCAATTGTATTTTAGATTTTATAGGGTTTTTACCATTTATTTTTGTTTTGTCTTTCTAACTACTTCTCATCTCCAAGCAAGCCTTTTCCAAATGTATTTTCTTCATTTGTGTTTTATAACTGTAAAGAAAAGCATAGATCAGAAATCATGTGAAATTATTTTTAAATAAAATAAAATGCTACATTGGTCTTTGTTATTACTCAGGATTTTTCTGATAATTTAGAGGAATTCAGTATGAATGACATGATGAGATTTAAAAGTGAGGCACTATTTATGATCGTTAAAGATTCCATAATGATTGTTGCAAGAATAAGAACATTAGCCCTGTTGTCCTGGTCAAATTCTAGTTTGTGTAATTCTATTCTACCTAATAAAATTCTCCTTGAAGTCTATTTCATATAAATGCAGTACACTCCTTAACTTTGTATCCTAAAATAGTATGTATTGCTATGTGCTCTTAAAGAGCTGATTTGTTCTGTTGCACTTCAGTGGTGGATTAACTGATTTGTATATACAGCATACACAGGATGAGATTGTGGCTAGTCCTGCTTAGGTGAGCAAGGAGAAGGGAGGATCCAAAGAGTTCCCATGCAGGGACTAGCCACTGTTTCTGTCCTTGTGAACCCTGTGCCTGATCCAACAATCATCTAAGTGAATGGGAGTTGCATCAGGACAGTGTAGTGCTGACAACAGCACTAGAGAATCCAAGTGGGGAGGTGGATGGAGAGAAGCAGAGTCTTAGACCCCACTGATAACATTTTACATCACTTTTTGTGAGTAAGTAACATCCACAAAATGGAATCGTTGAGGCATTGCTGGCAGGTTGCCAAGATCCATGGGTTTGTGGTATTTTATGCAGTGGTTGTTTGGGGCTGCTGCTTGCTGTGTTGCGTGTGTCTCAGCACTTTTTGATTTGTACACGCATTGCCTGGATCCTGGCAACCTTCCTGCAGTGAAAAACCAACCATGGATTGACTACTGGGATGGTACGTCAGATGAAGATCTGCACAATCCCAGTTGTCAAACCTCTCCTGTTGACAACAGTGCTTAAGAGGCTGATCTTGCTGAGCACTTCCAGCTCCTTTAGAGCAAGCCCAGCCCTTGTGTTAAGCCCAGTCCATTGTACTCTGGAACTGCATCCACTTAAGCTAGGCGAGAACCTGAAGCACTGACTTGAGGAACTGATAGTGTTCCGTGCCTTGCAAATAGCACCCAGCATATCACAGGAACTGACCCTAAGTGACATGTCCTTTAATAATGAATGCAGAATAGAATGTGGTGGAACTCTGCTGCACAGCTGGAACACCATGTAGCCATTAATCCTTCCTCTCCACAAAAGTACAGATTCAAACCCAGTTTTGTTGACCTTGTAATTACCTGGCCATGCTTTGCTCTTGCCTGTTCTTGTTAATAAGGAACTTTACAAAATAGTTTGCCCAAGAACTAACCCTGTTTTGTTTTTTACATGATAGTTTGTTGTCCCCCAAATGCAATAAAGCCAATTTGACCTTGCCGTTTCACATGATCATTTTTCCAGTTCAAATAGTTCTTCTTTTTGGAACAATAGTACCATGTCTATCAAATGGAATCTTAGAAACTGTTTGAATATGCACTACCATTAATATTTAGTAGAAGAAACAGTGTGTTCAATTATTATCAGAACTGAATGTTTTTTAGAGAGTTTAGAATATTTGTGTCCAGAAATGTGATTTTTTTTTAAATGTAGGAGTTTGGGTAATGTTACTGAATTTCCTTGTTTATCAGCAATCTAAGTTAAAGATATGCAAATCTTTATGTAGAATTTTGTGTGTCACACATCTAGAAACTGATTTATTAAGGTTAAAAAAAAATGGTCCCAGGGAAAGTTTCCCTTCACAGAACACAAAGCACTATAGAGAGAGAAAAGAGCTCCAAGTTAATAGAAGATAAAGGTAAAGTTAGAAGGTGTGATTTAGTTTAGGGTCTGAGGTTCACAGAAGTCTTCTCATTACTTCAGTGGACTTTGTAAATCAGGCCCAAAATCTCACCTTCAGGCATATCCTTTTATTTCAAATGAGGAAAGCAGAGACTACCACAGAACTACAGCAGCAGCAAAACGGTGACCCAGCTGCTGGACAGTAATGAGGAGGTCAGGACTGCAATAGTGAAGTCAGTGGGAAGAGGCAGTAGGTGGATGTTAAGGAAGATCAAAGTCCATGGAGAAGGATATTTTTTAATCAGATTAGTTTAGAACTGGATTCACAGATGGGTAGAAATATAATGAAGATGATAGAGAATGACACTAGACACACAAGTCTGTTAATGCCTTTTGTTTTTCTCTCACTATTGACAACTGAAAGTGTTTGAAAAATAATGAGCCTGGCCCCCCAAATCATGAGACTTTTAAAAATATAATTTTGGGGTTCTTTTTATTTTCTGGTTTCTGAGACCTTAGAGCACACTGAAGTAACATTTTAAAACTTTTATCTTAACCACGAGGGCTAGAAACTTTTATTTTAGAAAAAGAAAGAGAAGATTGTCACAAAATCACTTGACTCCAGGAGCTGGGGTTTTAACAGAAACACCACATATCTCAATAATGTTATAGGATTGAATTTTATATTTGGTTAGATAGAGTTTTCCATTGTTGCCAGATCTCATGATTTTAAGAACTTGAGAGGATGAAGAAAAGTCTGGAACCGAGACCCAGTGCCGGGTTTACAATGGCTCCAGTGGCTCCATGGAGCCGGGCCCATGCTCAGAAGAAGAGACTGGCCTGCTCTGCTTGCACTGCGCCCCAAGACTGCGCTGACTCCCCCTCCCACCACTTGCTCCTCTCCGCATGCCCGCCAGCTGGTCCAGGGCTCCTCCCCACTGCCTGACCCCACCCCCTGCTCCTCTCAGTCCCCTGGCTGGACCCCAGGGCACCTCTGGCTCTGGGCAGTCTCTGCTTCCCACCACCTGTGGGGCCCCACCTGTCTCCTCAGAGCTGAGCCGCCTGGGACTGGTGCAGAAGCCTGGCCAGTCTCAGCCAGGTGTGTGTGTTGGGGGAGAACAGTGTGGAGGGCTTGCCTGGGCCCCTCCAGGCAAGTGCGTCTTGAGGGACCCTGGCTGGGGCAGGTCCTGGCCTGGCTGATCGCGCCACTCCCGAGGGGCCAGAGCAATTCCCGGCCCTGGGACCAGCCCTGGCTGCGCTGCCAGCTCAGCCTGGCAGACACTGTCGCCTCCCAGCAGGGCTGGTGAGTGCGGCCGGCAGGCAGAGCTTGGGGGAGTGGGTCTGTGGGGCGTATGGAGGGTGCTGGGCTGTGAAGGGGTGGGGAGGATCTGTGTGCTGGGGCACTAAGGAGTGGGGGTTCTGAGGCGGGTGCTTGGCAGTTGTGGTGGGGTTGTAGGCAGGGGCGGTGGTGTGCAGGGTGCTGGGCATTTGTGGGTGGGTCTGGGGGGCCTCTAGCCATAGGGAGTCGGGGGGTACTGGGCGGGGTGTGTGTGTGGTGTGGCATGGGCCTGCCTCTGAGGGGAAGGGGCCTGCTGGCAGCACAGGGTCGGGCAGGCCACTGTGCGTCTGGCAACTGCCGGTTTGTAAATAGTGCCCTCACACTGGGTGGAGCGGGGTTTCCCCTGCCATGCCATGCCATGCCATGCCATACCCCATAGCCTCTGGCTGGCCCCTTGCTCTGGGGACTGACCTCCCCGCTCTGTGCTCGATTGCCTTCATGGGGGCCCACAAATATGTTTGGCACTGGGCCCACTAAAGGCTAATTCGGCCCTGCTGAGAACCTATTTTTCATTGAAAGGTAAAGAAAAGCATACTGCAAAAATGGCTAAACCAGTAGTGTTAGATTCTAGATTGAGCTAGAAAAGCCTTTTTTGCAATCTAGGAAACTGTACAAAATCTAGAAGTAGATTTTAGGCTTTTTGCTATAATGAGCTGACAATATTCTACAAGTATTACTTCACAGTCTTCTTTACTGCATTTATGCTATAAATTCAGTATAAAAGACACTGATGTACTCCAGTCATGTACTGCAAGTGATTTATTTTTCCATTCCAGTTATTTTTCTTAAAAGTGAATTTAATGCTTGTGAAAGGCAAAATTATCCTCTTATGCCACAGAATATGTACAACACAAGCAGTGGCCTTATAGGTACATTACCCTGATAATATGCTCAGTCTTGACCAGGAAGGCTACCTCCGGAGATGAGGATAATTCAGTAGCCATTCCTATACATTCTCTGTCCACTTTATTTTGCCATCAAGAGTACCCGTTACTACCAATTGCATGGCCCACACTACTGTGGGTCTTTGGAAAGAGTTCTACTTAAAGCCCTTCCCAAATTTGTCCTACTTCCCTTGGTTGCTGCAGTATTTTAAAACAAATTATAATTTGACCCTATGTGTTTGCAGAAATAATCTTCTGAAAGCCAACTGATATAGGTGTGATTTTCCAGAATTTGCAGACATTCTGTGTGAATTGCCCCATCCATCTAAAAGGGGTGTTAATTTCCAACACTGTTACCTGATATCACTGCATTTCATTGTAATAGATACAGAGTTGTTGTGTTTGTCCATTGTTGTGGGATGTGTTGCCTGGTCAGGCACCCCACTTCCTGCCTTTTTTAAAAGCATACTATTCTAGCGCTCTATATTATTATTATTAATACTCTATAATTATACACTTTATACTTAATACATAACATTAAGTATAGTTATTATGTATACTTATTATGTATTAAGTATACTTATTATGAATATATCATGAATACTCTTCATTATGTTCTTAATAAGTATACTATTATAGTAAGTAACCCTGTCCTAAATCTCCCTTAGTCTCTGTGTCTGGTGCTGCCCTCCAACTGAGTTCCCTGTACCGTCTGCAAGAGAGGGGACGAACTGTACAAATTCTCCACCCTAACCTGGAGAAAAGTGCAAAACAATCTCCTCTCTGCAGCCCTCCAGCCTTTAAGGGCTGCTTTCCTGGCTTCTCAACAGCAGCCATTAGTTGTTGCTACTGCTTCTCCCTTTTTGAAGCTGAATCTCCTGGCTGCTTCCCTACGCTGTGCCTGAGGCTCTGGCACTACAAAGGGAAGCATAGAGAATGGCTGGGGCTGGGAAGAAAGTAATGACAGTGCAGATGGGAGATGGAACTACTATTCCAACACCTGCCTGAGTGGAAGGAAGAAGGGGATCCCCTTCCTAAAATCCCTGTGAAAAATGTCTATTGGGCCATGCAAAAAGACAAAGTAGGAGGGCAGGAGATGAAACCCACATAGAGAAAGATTGGCAATAGTTTAAATCCCTTTCAAAAAGGTTTGGGTCTGCACCATGCCTGGTCAACTGGGCTAGTCTTTGTGATGTGGACACAGTCCACTTACAACTGCACTAAGAGCATCAGTTCATTTGACATAGGCAAATGAGCAATTGTCAGATAATAATGACAGGTTTCAGAGTAACAGCCGTGTTAGTCTGTATTCGCAAAAAGAAAAGGAGTACTTGTGGCACCTTAGAGACTAACCAATTTATTTGAGCATAAGCTTTCGTGAGCTACAGCTCACTTCATCGGATTCATACTGTGGAATGTATAGAAGATCTTTTTATACACACACAAAGCATGAAAAAATGGGTGTTTACCACTACAAAAGGTTTTCTCTCCCCCCACCCCACTCTCCTGCTGGTAATAGCTTATCTAAAGTGATCACTCTCCTTACAATGTGTATGATAATCAAGTTGGGCCATTTCCAGCACAAATCCAGGGTTTAACAAGAACGTCTGGGTGGGGGGGGGTAGGAAAAAACAAGGGGAAATAGGTTACCTTGCATAATGACTTAGCCACTCCCAGTCTCTATTCAAGCCTGTCTCCCAACCTATCCTGAAGGATGACCCAACACTCTCACATATCTTGGGAGACAGGCCAGTCCTTGCCTACAGACAGCCCCCCAACCTGAAGCAAATACTCACCAGCAACCACATACCACACAACAGAACCACTAACCCAGGAACCTATCCTTGCAACAAAGCCCGTTGCCAACTGTGCTCACATATCTATTCAGGGGACACCATCACAGGGCCTAATAACATCAGCCACGCTATCAGAGGCTCGTTCACCTGCACATCCACCAATGTGATATACGCCATCATGTGCCAGCAATGCCCCTCTGCCATGTACATTGGCCAAACTGGACAGTCTCTACGTAAAAGAATAAATGGACACAAATCAGATGTCAAGAATTATAACATTCATAAACCAGTCGGAGAACACTTCAATCTCTCTGGTCACTCGATTACAGACCTAAAGGTCGCAATATTACAACAAAAAAACTTCAAAACCAGACTCCAGCGAGAGACCGCTGAATTGGAATTAATTTGCAAATTGGATACAATTAACTTAGGCTTGAATAGAGACTGGGAGTGGCTAAGTCATTATGCAAGGTAACCTATTTCACCTTGTTTTTTCCTACCCCCCCCCCCCCCCCCCCCCCCCCCGTCGTTCTTGTTAAACCCTGGATTTGTGCTGGAAATGGCCCACCTTGATTATCATACACATTGTAAGGAGAGTGATCACTTTAGATAAGCTATTACCAGCAGGAGAGTGGGGTGGGGGGAGAAAAAACCTTTTGTAGTGGTAAACACCCATTTTTTCATGCTTTGTGTGTATAAAAAGATCTTCTATACTTTCCACAGTATGCATCCGATGAAGTGAGCTGTAGCTCACGAAAGCTTATGCTCAAATAAATTGGTTAGTCTCTACGGTGCCACAAGTACTCCTTTTCTTTTTTCAGATAATAATGAATTTCAGTCACTGAGCTAGGCTGGATTTGAACTGGTAACTGAGAAGAGTAAGGAATTTCCTTGATTGCTTAGACTCAGTTGGAGAAAAGACTTTTGGCTGAAATGTGTGCGTGTGTGCACCGATGTCTGCTTTTCATTTGGGTAACAAATGTATTATCTTACGGTTACATTAATCTTTGGAGAGTTCTCTTTTTGTTCAGTTTTTTGGATGTGTCCAGCCTGACTTCTTGGTGTTCTGCTTTATGCTGAGGCTGCCAACAAAGGTGCAAATTAGTGTAAATGACCATGAGATGCTTTTTGTGATGTGGCGGTCGGGCCCTTCACTACTGGAGGAAGGTTAAATCAGATCACCAAACAGATGCTCAGGCCACTAAACTGGGTGGAGAATGTGCCTAATTCCAACCGTCCTAGGCCAATTGCATAGCTGAATTTCTGCTCAGTGTTTGTGACAATGGATCCAGAATTATCTTGGAACCACTTTGTTTCATTGTGCTGACATTCTTTTCTAATTAGCTGGTGTCAAACCAATAAATTACTTAGCAACAGTAACTGAATATTTGGACTCTTATTTCTATCATTGTTCCAATTATATTTAAAAATCTGATCTTTTAAAAAGACACTTGAAATAATTGTTAAATTACAATTACATATTTACATAAACTACATATTTAATACCTTCAATTACTTCAATTAATTATATATTTATTAAATATTCACGGTATGTGTACTGTTTCATTTTGCTCAGTTTGAAAAATGAAACGACTGGTTGGTTTCACTTTTATAGTAATAATATCTAGAGACCATCTTATTTTCTGATGTTCCTGTTTCTAGCTCAATGCTGTCATGTTTGGGTCCACAGTACTGTGGGGGAAGGTTTAAATTAGACTGTGCCAAAATATTTCTCTTCATGTTACCTCAGGTTTTATAAAACCTCTCTGAATGTTTTCTTCAGGAAATATTAGTTTAAACTAAAATGATAGTCTTCCTTTTTAAGCTCTGA
Source organism: Chelonia mydas (assembly GCF_015237465.2). Taxonomy (NCBI): domain Eukaryota; kingdom Metazoa; phylum Chordata; order Testudines; family Cheloniidae; genus Chelonia; species Chelonia mydas. The sequence continues at coordinate 87,989,247 of NC_057850.1, read as the reverse complement.
GAAAACAGATCAAATTCTGGCTGGATGATAACTTGAAACTGGGTGTTCTTTCTTCTCGCTGGGAATTTCAGGGAGATTTTCTGGCGGGGTCTGGTGGGGTGTACTGGAATTGTTAATAGAGTAACTTACATTCTGCTCAACCTCCCATATCTACCTATTAGTCTTTTGTAATGCCTGTCATACAGTACCTAAGAGCTTCCCAGTTGAATTAGATTTGCATGGTGAGGTCCCCTAGTGGAATTCATCATGGAGTCTTCTGGTCTTTCTCCTTTCCTGTTAGAGGAGACTCTCTTCTTGGGATATGAGCTTATTGCTGTTTCTGTTTTTTTTCTAGTAGTGCATGCTTTAGAGTCTGGGGTTCATACCAATATACTGTGGATATGTTTTAAGAGTTAATTGGACAATATAAAGTAATGCAAGTTTTAATGTTTCTAAGTACGGATTTTCTCTGTCTGGTTTGTCCTTTTCCATTTGGCACACTGTTTTTTCACCCCGTGGTTTCTATGAAGCTTAATCTAACATGGTTATCTTGTTAAACAACAGTACCAAATTCCATGCATTTTGTGTCTGAAGTTGCCAAAGCTTTGTTGTGTACCTACATAATTGATTATTTAGTATGGTATTGGGAATGATATTTAATGCTGGTGTTGCAGCACTGACAGGGGAGCACAAACTGTAGTTTGTAGCATCTTCAAAACTAACAATTAAATTGAAAGTAATTCATAATGCCTCGATCACTTGATGATTACCTCTTCTGTTTATCCCCTTTGGGGCACCTGGCATTGGCCACTGTTGGAAGACAGGATACTGGGCTAAATCTGGGATGCTGTTCCCGCCAAATGATGAAAGTAAAAATCGTAAATGAATCAAACTGTACCATAGAATCTCTATGGATAGAAATTCCATGCTCAAATAATAAGAATATAGCAGTAGGGATATATTACCGACCACCTGACCAGGATGGTGATAGAGACTGTGAAATGCTCAGGGAGATTAGAGAGGCTATTAAAATAAAAAACTCAATAATAATAAGGGGGGATTTCAATTATCCCCATATTGACTGGGTACCTGTCACCCAGTAGCATCGCTGGGGGGGGGGGGGGGGGGGGCGCGGGGCAGCGGCCGCTCCCCCACAGAGCAGAAGTGGCGCCTTTTTAATTCTTTGGTGCCTTTTACATTTTTACTGACCCGGCGGTGCTCCGGGTCTTCGGCGGCGGGTCAGGCAGCGCTCCGGGTCTTCAGCAGCACTTCAGCATCGGGTCCTTCACTCGCTCTGGTCTTCGGCTGCAGTGCAGTGGTGGCAGGAGGGGCCCTTCAGTGCCGAAGACCGGAGCGGGTGAAGGACCCGACGCCGAAGTGCTGCTGAAGACCCGGAGCGCCGCCGGGTGAATACTAGCAGGTGGCGCCTTTTTTTTAATCTCTGCTCCCCCCTGTTTTTTCCACCTGGCTACACCACTGATGTCACCTCAGGATGGGACACAGAGATAAAGTTTCTTGACACCTTAAATGACTGCTTCTTGGAGCAGGTGGTCCTGGAACCCATCAGAGGAGAGGCAATTCTTGATTTAGTCCTAAGTGGAGCACAGGATCTGTTCCAAGAGGTGAATATAGCTGGACCACTTGGTAATAGTGACCATAATGTAATTAAATTTAATATCCCTGTGGCAGGAAAAACACCACAGCGGCCCAACACCGTAGCGTTTAATTTCAGAATGGGGAACTACACAAAAATGAGGAGGTTAGTTAAACAGAAATTAAAGGGTACAGTGCCAAAAGTGAAATCTCTGCAAGCTGCGTGGAAACTTTTTAAAGACACCATAATAGAAGCTCAACTTAAATGTATACCCCAAATTAAAAAACATAGTAAGAGAACCAACTGGAGTTTCTTGGAGTAGAGAGGACAAAGGAAGTTCACCCATGGGATTGTGGGATACTTTTGGTGGACTCTGAAGATTGAGGGGGAAGAGAGGGTGCCGCATCTACTCTGCAAAGCAATAAGGTTCAAACCTAGCAGCTCATTTCTGCCATTGCTCGTTTCTGGCAGCTGGCAAGAGAAATGTTACACTTCTATAAAAGACATTTTAACCAAAAGGTGGCACTGCAGCTGCATGCATTCTGCTTTAGGTTAGCTGTCTTACGTGAGCTAATAAGCTATTCACTGCATGTATTATAATTTCTGGTTTCATACCCTGTGAATTATGAGTACATACAGTAATTGAAGCAACAATGAGTTCATTATTTCCAAAATATAGGCAAATAACTCTCCAGGATACAAACAATGTAAAAACTAACCATACTGTAAAAATAATAAAGGAATTGTACTAACTTAAGTGATCCCAATCAACTGATTAAGCAAATAAACAATCTCTGAAATCTAACGCAGCCAATATGTGTGCAATATGATGCCATAGGGGCATAAACAAAACTTATTTATTAGTTTATGAACAGCTAGTTTTGTTTTGCAGCATCCAATGCAAAAGGAGAATTGCTTGTTAAAAATAGTGACTTTGGGCCTGATCTTGCGGCACTGAAAGCCGATAGGAGTTGTGAGGTAGACTTTGGTGGGGACTGGACTGGGTCCTTAGTTAGCTGATTTGTAGGTGTTGTTTAACTAGTCTGCTAATGAAAAAGGTCACTAATTGGATTTTGTAACGATGTTTGCTTTGAAGTGATAGAAGGCAGAAAATTCAGAATCAAACTTCCAGGCTAGATTCACTTCCACTGGAGAAATTTGGTCCCCAATGGGGAAAAGGCAACTTGGAGGGGAGGCCACAAAGGACCTGCCAACCAGTTGTGCCAGAGGTATGGCAATCATTGACCCAGCCTAGAAAATGGGTGGTGCTGACTGAGAAGGAAGGTGTGAGCATGGCTCAGAATAAGGACTGATTGAGTGCATCCCCTAAACATCATTTATTGGCAGCGGTTCTCTTGGGCCATGCTTACACAATAAAGCTGTTGTCCCTTGATGGAACCCTCAGGAGCATGCCACAGCCATCCTCTGGGGGGCTGATGCTCTTCTCATGGGCACAAGTAGTGCAATTTGCACCTTTGTGTGCCAGTGGAGAGAAACAACCCTCCATTTGTAATCTGTGTTGTCATGGTTAGATATTGTAGGAACCCCCTAAATAAAGAATGAACATGTGTGCCATACTACATATTCTGTAATATCTAGGCATAACATGGCAGATTGAGAGAGAGCATTTCATCAACTGTGGATCACTGTGCAATTGCATATTTAGAAAAAAATATGCATATTTAAAATCCTATATGGGGAATACTTTTACAGTTACTTCATTTTTACTTCATTTTATTTCCTATGTAGGACAAAAGAAAGAAAAAGATTATATACTAATCACAAGCTACGTTTTCTTCCATGTATTGTTTGAGATGTTTAAACAATATCATTATGGATGTCTGACATGAAGGGGAACAGTAAAAAGGTCAGCAGCTGAACAAAGCTTTTTCTCTACAGGAGATTAGTCAAACAAGACAAACATGACTAAGCGATGTTGAATAAAGAGCAAATTTAAGGCCCAGTGCTAACATGGGCAAAACTCCTGCTGACTTTACTAGGAGTTTCTTTACATAAATATCACAGTATCATGCCTTATAGTGGAGAAACAGTCCATAAGATTAAAAAACATATAAATGTGCAGTAACGAAGAAGATCCTTAAGAAGTAACTTTTCTTTATGTCCAGACTCTGAATGAACTTACCATACAGTTCTTTGCTTTCAGAATACACCACATGTGGGCCAGCTATATATACACACACACATACACATATCTATTGCTCAGAAATCATGAGTGAGGCCCCCAAAATTATGAGATTGGCTTAAAATCATGAGGGTTTTTTTTAAAGGGATTCTTTTTATTTTCCTTATGGTATTGAATACAGTTGGGCTACAACTGGGTCACTTTTGCAAGCTTTACACTGAAGCCATGAAAGCTAGACGTGTTTTTAAGTGAAAAATGAGATTCCATGGAATCATAAGAGTCCAGGAGCTAGGGCTTCAAGAACAGCACCAAATATTGTCCGACTCATGATGAAATTGCAAAAGTTGGCAACTCTGTAAAATGCAAGTGTGTGTGTGTGTGTGTACACACGCAGATATATATATATATAGTATAATTATATATATATATAGTTCCTGGTAAAGGAAAGTATATGGAATGGAATTTTAGAGTATACGATCACTGCTTCCACATTCTTCTTGGCAAATTCTTGCTTTACTGAGACTATGGACCTCTGTTTGTATTTTTAAATTATAATTTATAACTTAAGAACATAAGAATGGCCATAGTAGGTCAGACCAATGGTCCATCTAGTTCAGTATCCTGTCTTCCAATAGTGGAGAATGAACAGGGCAGTTTCAAATGATCCATCCACTGTCATCCAGTCCCAACTTCTGGCAGTCAAAGGTTTAGGGACACCCAGTGCATGGGGCTGCATCCTTGACTAATAGCCATTGATGAGCCTGTACTCACTGAATTATATCATTATTTTTTTTAACACAATTGTGTTTTTGGCCTTCACGACATCTCTTAGCAATGAGTTCCACAGGTTGTATGAAGAAGTACTTCCTTATGTTTGTTTTAAACCCATTGCCTATTAATTTCATTGGGGGACCCCTAGTTATAGTGTTATGCAAAAGGGTAAGTAACATTTCCCTTTTTCACTTTCTCTACACCATTCATGATTTTATAGAGCTGTCATATTCCCCCCAGTCATCTATTTTTGAAGATGAACAGTCCTAGTTATTTAATCTCTCCCCTATGGAAGCTGTTTCATATGCCTAATCACTTTTGTTACCCTTCACTATATTTTTTCCTATTCTAATATATATTTTTGAAAATGGGGCAACCAGAATTGCACATGATATTCAAGGTATGGGTGTACTATGGATTTATATAGTGGCATTATAACATTTTCTGTCATCTTATATATCCCTTTCCTAATGGTTCCTAACATTTTGTTAGCTTTTTTGACTGGTGTTGCACATTGAGCAGATGTTCTCAGAGAGCTATCAATGAGGACTCCAACATTTCTTTCTTGAGTGGTAACAGCTAATTTAGACCCCACAATTTTGTATGTATAGTTGGGGTTATGTTTTCCAGAGTGTAATAGTTTGCATGTATTAACACTGAATTGCATCTGCCATTTTGTTGTCCAATCATCCAGTTTTGTGAGATCCCTTTGCAACTCTTTGCAGTCAGCTTCAGCCTTACCTATTTTGAGTAATTTTATATCATCTGCAAACTTTGCCACCTCACTGTTTACCCCTTTTCCCAGATCATTTATGAATATATTGAACAGCACTAGTCCCAGTACAGATCCTTTGGGGACCCCACTATTTACCTCTCTCCATTCTGAAAACTGGCCATTTATTCCTACTTGTGGTTTCCTATCTTTTAACCAGTTACTGATCCAGGAGAGGGCCTTCTCTCTTATTCCATGACTGCTTACTTGGCTTAAGAGCCGTTGGTGAGAGATCTTGTCAAAGGCTTTCTGAAAGTCCAAGTACACTATCCCCACTGGATCACCCTTGTCCACATGTTTGCTGGCACTCTCAAAGAATTCTGTAAAGTGTGAGGCATGATTTCTCTTTGCAAAGGCCATGTTAACTCTTCCCTAACATATTGTGTTCATCTATCAAATCTATCTATCTGATATTTCAGTTCTTTATTATACTTTCAACCACTTTGCCTAGTAATGAAGTTAGGCTTATTGGCCTGAAATTGCCAGGATCGCCTCTGGTGCCCTTTTTTTTTTTTTAAAAATCAGTGTTACATTAGCTATCCTCCAGACATCTGGTACAGAGCCTGATTTAAGTGATAGGTTACATACCACAGTTAGTAGTTCTGCAATTTCATATTTGAGTTCCTTCCCTCCTTCCTTACATTTTAATATACAGAATTACTACTGTAAAAAAATTGAAGCCATTGTGAGTTACACAACACAGAGAGACGCAATGTGATCAAAATTTTCCCCAAATTAAGATTAGTAAAAGTAAGCTTTTTACAAATTTCTGGTCAGTAAAAATTTTTCCACAAATTTAAAATAAATTCCAATGGAAATAGGTTTTTTGTTTGTTTGAATGGCCATTCCTCTGAAAGCATTGTCTTAGTGCTGGGGAGCCCACATGTGAAAGTTACGCTTGAGTGCCCAGTTTCAGAGAAATACAAACTGTAAACAAGCAGCCCAGTGAAAAGAACATTGGATTTTTAAAAATTATTTGTTTTTCAACCAAAGGTGATGGGACGGTGTTAATTATAGGTAAAGAAATCTCATATATTTGCAGGGGCGCTGGAACAATTTATATAGTGGCGGTGCTGAGAGCCATTGAACCCAACTGTAAAACCCTGTGTATAATGGAAACCACTCCAAGCTAGGGGGTGCTGTAGCACCCCCTGCACCCCTAGTTCCAGCACTTACGTATATTTGTGTGTATCCCAGTGTCCCTTTACATTAGTAAACTTTTAAATTTATATTTATTCCTTGAGAACATCTTGCCTTCCTAACTGAAGAATAACTCCTGAGGCAGTCTATACAGCTTTTGCTCCAGTAAAAAATGCACGGAAGTACCCGGAATAAATAAACTAAACCACTGTTGCCTGTGACAAACCTGTCATTAATTTTTAAAATGCCTCTTGGAGCGAATACGGTACATATTGCAGCAGCTCCCTCAAGGGATCTTAAATGCAGGGCAGACCTTCCCGCTAGAGCCTCCTGTGGTGGGTGTGTGGCTGGGACTTGCATGATTAATCACGCCGGGAGTCACATATCTAAGGTGTCTTCAAAATAGCACTGAAGGAGAAGCGAGCACAGGTGACGTGAGCAGGAAGGAGGTGGAGAGAGGAGATCGGCGGCGCAGAGTAACCAGGCTCTGGATCCCCGGCTTGCAGCTGGCCCGCCCGCAGCGAGCTGCCTTTGCTATGCCTCTAACTCGGGCTCTGTGTCGGAGCGAGACCTGCCCCACACGCCTGTTCCTATTGGAGCAAACCTCTCCTGCTCCGCCGCCTGTTTGCTCCGCCGGCCTGTCCCCCCGCAGGGGCGGGGCCTCGCAAAGTTTTCATTGAGGTGGAGAAGTGTGGGCAAAGAGCACAGCTGCAGCTGTGTGTGAGCCTCGGTGAGGGGCAGCAAGGCAGACAGCAGGCGCGGCAGGAGCGGGAGAGGCGGTCTACTTCCCCCTCTGCCTACCTACAGCGCTCTGGCCATGCACCAGCGGAGGGGAGCATGCCAGTCATTTTAGAAGGATGCAAAATGCCAGCAACCTAGCAGCTTGGGATGATTTTGCTCAGTCTACCACAAGCTGGGTCCTACGGGCCAGAAGCTGGAAGAAAGTGGCTGGAGTCCTTAGTGTGTCTGGGAATCTGTGAATCGTGACTCACATCGCTCCTCGGATATATAAACAGAGAGCGAGCGAGCGAGAGCAAAGCCTTTGGTATATAACAGAACCGATCGAGTGCGATTTAATTTTAAAATGCTGGTTCTCCTTTCTTGATGTGGAGCACAACAAAATGGTTCTCCAGTAAGAAGAAGAAAAAAAGGCTTCTCTAAGAAACCGTGCGTCTTGCAACTGAAGTCACCAGAAATCCAGCTGCTTCGGTATTTAATGGGCTCTTCCAAAGGTGTTAAGGGACTTGTGAGAAATCTGCAGCAAGTCGAGAAAATCCGGTGAAAGATCATGCTAAACTGCATTAGCGCTGTGCAAGGGTGGACCTAAAAGTTATGAAGTGGTACCTGTCGTAACAGCAAGCAAATATTGTTCTCATTTCTTGAATCAAGACTCGAACTAGTCAGATCTCCAAGCAATGGCAACAGAAGTGGTGTGTGGATTGATCTTCAGATTGCTACTTCCAATATGTCTAGTAGCTGGTACGTGAATTTTGCTTTGAGTGTGTGTGGCGGGAGGAGAGGGCGTTAATTTTAAATTATTGTTCTTATCCGCAGCTACTCCAAGGGTATCCATATCATTGTAAAACTGCTTTACTTTTCTGAACGCCTTACCTTTAAAATGAAATCGTGTTTCTTTGGCAGTCGTTGTTCTAGAAATGCAGCCATCGGTGTATTACCTCCTTTTTTTTTCTTAAGATGCTCTGTGCATGGGCTTCAGAAATCCCCTCTGCGTTTTTCTGAATGTTGTTGATTCTGGAATTACTTTTTCCCCACAAACTTTCATGTCTGCAGTTCATTGACACCTAATTTACATTTTTCTACGGGACAGGCTAGAGGCAGTTTACAACTAATTCAAGATACCCCACGTGTATTTGATTTCATGCAATATGCGAGGATAATAATCGTGGCTGTATCACTGGCACTGAACTGGTCAAGTGAAATACTGTACAGTACTCCGCGATTTGCACAGATCTTTACATAACCTTGTATCATTTTACTCGAAAATTCTAGTGTATACAAATCTGTACTTTCCTTCCCCATCCCAACAGACGGTGCAAAAATATTAATAAGGTATTTTCTCATTCTAGGCATTTTATATTTTCCTTTTTGTTGAATTCAGTATCCTTTGAAAAAGTAAATTATTTTTAGATTTAAAATAACAGGAATTGATGTTTGAGATAGAGGTAGATGACTAATTTGTTTAATAGGTTCTGAGAAAGTTTAATTATTAAATCATTTTACTAACAGGCAGCTACCTAAAAATGAATTATTTTGGGATTTAGAACTGTAATGAACAGCTATTGGTGGATGGGTTAGTGTCCTCCTCTTAATCTGCAAATAAAACTTTGAATAAACTCACGATTACGTTTTAGATAGAACTGAAAAAGCTAACCTCAATCTACCAAAAAAGAAAGAGATTTAAGATGATAAACCAAGCACAAGTTAATGAATGAGACAAATCTCGGAAATGGTGTTTTGATTTAGCCTTGATCAATTAATTTACCATCAATTGCCTAAATGTATGCGACAAATTTTATTTAAACTACAAAAATATAGTGGGACTGAAACGTCACCAGGATTTTTGTGGTATTCATACCAAAAATGCACTTCAGTATTATCAATGGTCTCTTTAATATTTTTACTGTATTTTGCCCACAGCAAATAGATATGTGTATTGGCTGGGGTAAATCCATTTGAGGTATGAGTAGACCACGTTTCAAAGGTAATGTGACATTCTGCACAGCCCGGAGCTCTGCAGTTACACATCCAGTTTAGGCAGCCCGCCGCGTTTTGAAGAATTAAGTCCAACAGCAGGACGTGAACAGCTTGTTCTCTAAAGTTCACTGTGGATCTGACAGGCAGTCGCTTGTTTTACTTTTTTGCCAGCTGTGCGATCATAAGGCATGGGCACATCGGACTAGGGCACTAGGAGGAGGACTTTAATGTCCTGCTCCAAAGTACTTAGGATTCAGGTGCGGGGAAACGGAGAAGTTTTGCGGAGGACTGTAACTCCGGATTGCCGCACGGGATCTGTTAAAACACCTCCGCATAACTGAGGATGGGGGGGTAAATCGTTGCAAATTCATAGCGCGGCGAGATGCCGCAGCAGTCAGACCGCTTTCTGCTTTCCGAAGCGCATCGACTATGTTTTCAAAGGGGGGCGGAGGGACAGGAGACGGACCGTTAGAAAGAGACAATTACCCCACCCCAGGCAAACCTCCAGCACCCCTACAGGGCACCTCCCGTTTACAGCCTCTGACCCTGTCCAAGTACAACCACGCCCTGGACGATCCAGGGCAGGAGGTGAGCGAGAGAGCTCCCCATGACCCGGTGGAGAAGAGGCGCGCTTGTAGGCAGCTGCCGCCCGCTTTAGCGGCGCAGAAGAAAGCTCCGCGCAGCTTCCCTGCCTGCAGCAGGCGCGAGCTGCGCGGGCGAGGGAGGCTCCCGGGGGTTCGCTGCTGCCCCAGGAGCGCGCGCGGCGGCAGCGTTTGCGCGGGACTCAGTTGGATCTCGACAAGCTCCCGCTTTGGGTCCCAGTGGCGGGGGAGGGGGTTCCCCAGTGCCCGCAGCTGCCAACGCCCCCTCCCCTTCTCCAGCTCAGTCTCCCTCGGGACTACGGGGCTGATCTCTCGGTGCCTCCCAGGAGGTTATAACCCTCCGAGGTTAACGGTGTAACGAGTCCCCCGGCATTGCAATTAACACCCCTCTCAGCTGGGTAGCAATGGCTCTGCTCAGAGTCAGCCCCTTGTTCCACCCCCATCGGCCCGGCGTTGCAGAGAAACTTGCCGTAGGGCAGCAGCTTTGCCCAGCCAGCACGACGGCCCCCTCCTCCCCCCTTTTCGTTTCCTGTTGCAGTCAGTGATGGGTCCCGCACGTGGGAGGGGCCCGTGCTCCTACAGGGAGCAGAGAGTTTGGGCCGGGCGGTAAGGGACCATGCAGGAGGCTGAGCCGAGCAGGTGCAGCCCCAGGGTCCCTGCCACCGCCCCCCCAGACTTCGTGAATCCCGGTAATGTTGAACTCCTCAGACTTTCCCGCTAATTGTTCTGGTTGCTCAGCGGAGCCGGTCCCAAGTATTGGGCCAGCAACTGTTCAAAGAGCGAGATGAGATTCTCAAGGTTAGTGGATGGGTTCCAGCGCCTGATCCTCCCGAAGCCTCCTCCACCAAACATTCAGGCAGCTTTCCCCACCTTTTGTCAACGGGGGGAGGGGGGTCGCACAGAGCTACCTGCTGTTGGGAGCTGGTTTTATTATTTTATTTTATATCTAGGAAATGTGGTCTTAAATGCACCTGAAGCAAAGCACTCCTCCTCAGAAGAAGAAGGGATCCCCCTACCATGCCCTCCTCTGACTAATGGTGAAGGTTTCAAATTCTCCCACAAAGTGCACTATTTCTGCTCCTCACCACAGTATCAGCTAATTCACCACAATTGTGCTTCATCTGATCTATGAGTGAGGGGAGCCCTAGGCCTCCAATTCCCTTGGTGCTAACCCCCCCGCCCCACAGGGCCTGGGTCTCCACTGCCTCTCACCTAGTGCTGTCCTTCATGCCTGTGAAAAGCGGGTGTAAGATGTAGTCAAACTGGTTTTAGGTTTCAGAGTGGTAGCCGCGTTTGTCTGTATCACAAAAACAAGGAGGCGTCCTTGTGGCATCTTAGAGACTATATGTTAGTTTCTCAAGTGCCACAAGGACTCCTTGTTGTTCAAACTGGTTTTGACATTAACTTCCCTTTGCATATTATACATGTCCACATATGGCACAAGGCACTGGAGAATCAGCCATGTAATCTTCTGTTTCAGTGTTCACAGAGGGCCTCAGCTGCTCAAGGGCCAACTCTGTCTTTGAGATCTTCATGTCTACTAAAGACCTCAAAGACCTCAGTGAAGTGTGAACACATTTCCCTTACTTCTATATATTCGCTGTAGATAATGTTAGAAATGTGTATGTACACATACATCAGAGTGATATGACAGTCTTTGGAGAATATCGTGAAGACAGAACGGTGGCCGCACTTATGTGTGGTATATACCAGTGATCCTTGGAGTGCAAAAGAAGAACTAGCAGAAAAGTTATGCTGCAAGTTTGGGGGAGAGGAATAAACTGATATAATAATGGAAACTTCATATATGCACAGAGCAGCCATTCCGACACGGTAACATTAACCCTAGCATTGAAATGATGACATTGGGATGGTCTGGTTTTGCTACCCTCTTTGCATCATGTGTTCTGAATAGATTTGTCTCAGAATCATTTTGCCATCATAATTTTTGGTAACTTGTAATGAAAACGTGCCTTACTATTGTAGCAGTATCTCAACAGATGTGAATTGACATTGTCATGAGAAGTTCTAATAGTTATGTATCTCATTCAGCTGCAAGGGAAAAATGTCCAAATAAAAATGTAAGGCATGATTTTTGGATTTCAGGTAGTGGAAAGTTTTTTAGATCCCAGTTTTTGGATCCAGTGATCTTGCTCAGTTGGAGATGAGGAAGTACATTAAATAGGATATTAGCTTGGTGTGTTAACTAATCTATTATGTTATGTGCATGTTTTAATGGTTATAAAATGTGAATGCAGTTCTCATAAGGGTGAGACGCTGCCAATACAGCTCAACTTCATTTCACCACACTTCTGCTATTCTAGTCCTCACTTGTTCATTAGCAAAGGCCACCATCTGTCCCCAACCATGAGGAAGCTTATAGTGGCTTCTGGACAATCCTCACTAGAATTCTAATGCCAAAGCGATGCTCACTTGTGTGCCTTAAAACAAACTTTTTAACCCACACATCTGGAGATGAAGGGCGAGTGTGCTGTGACTCATTGTGCCTCCTAGCCCAATCTAAGCAGTACTTGTACAGTTATACAAAAAGGAGGAAAATAGTTTGTTCTCTTAATCAATATTTAACTGTTGCATAGTTAGATAAGCTGGATTTATTGATTTTTCGTAATAGAGTAGTGTGAAACTTGCTTATCTGATTACATGTATTGCTGTCAAAAATATAATCTAAATAGATTGAGGAAATAACATAACATTTGGTGCACCAAATTGTTAGTGGTTATATATTTAAAACATTTGCATAGTAAGTTGAAAAATTAGTATTACTTTTTTTAAAACGTATATACACTGCTGCAATGTTTGAGTGTCTCCCATGTATTAAATAGTATTATGTATTACTGTAATTAATATTTTGGGGGCAAGGACAGCAATGCCAAAACCAGTGTGTTGCACCGTGCACATAAGTCCAAATATTTTCAGGGGAAAAGAATAACTTGTGTTTTTCTTGTTGTTGTGTTTGTTTGTTTTCTAAAGAGTTGGTGATTTGTATATAGTAGTATTTATTTCATTTGTTTGTCTTAGATACAAAATTCTCATTAAAGACAAGAATCTCAAAGATGAAAATGAAAGATTTTTAGACTGTGAAACCTCTGATGCAACCATATCTGTGTGTCACTACTAATTTGCCATAATATTCCTTTGGCCTGTGAAGTGTTGCAACACTTCTGTATAGTGTGGCAGATTTGGATACAAGGCAACTCATCGTAACCCCAAAGATTTCAAACTTTCCTCACCGTTAAGTGCAATATTCTATAGTAAGAGACTGTTCATATCATATTTTATTGTATAATGTTACTAGTGTTTAAAATAATCAGGAAAAGGAAAATGAGAACCCATGGCATCGGCACTAAAAATGCATAATTGTTTAATTCTGCCAACTATCTTGGAATCAGCATAAAATGGTTATTTTATATTGCAAGTTAATTTGTCATATACAGAATGTTGTTTCTCTCTCTCTCCTTCTCTCTCTGCAGTAAGACCTCAGAATTTTTAAGAGGCTAATTATGAAATTAACCTTGTGCTAATTAATTTGTCTAAAACATCTCAGTCTAAAAACCACAAAATTGAAAGTGATGTAAACCACAGTTTTCTCTATTTCTGCTTCCAATTGCTTTACTTTGCGCACACTTAATTAGTTTTGTAGAAAATAAAATAATCTGGTTTCCAGTGGGATGCTGAAGGAACCTACCTAGAGAATCAGCTTTCTTTGGTTGTAGCTAACTCTGTGGGATTAGGTGTGTGCCCTTGCTCGCTCACACACGTGCGCTCACTCTCTTGCTAAAATAATACGTTAGATGTGGCTGAATCATTTTGGATAAATTATAATTCTACACTTTTGGGTTCTGGTCAGGATGAAAAGTGTAAGTCTCTGAAAAGCTGCTAGAATGTCAGTTTTTGTGATATTATTGGTGTGACCAAAAGCAAGAATGTCTGTAAATCATTCTGTCAGGTCTTGTAGACCCAAGAGGGTCAGATTTTTTCAGTTAGGCATTACTGGTTGTTTATCCAAACCAAAACTCTTAACTTTGGGAGTTTCCCCTTTAAGTTATGATATTAAGATGGTGTCAGTGATGACATGCTGTGAAGATAACAACAAAATATTTCAAAGTTACAGTGAACTTTAAATTGTGAAAATGATAGCACTGCTGGTTATTCCATAGTCACCTTGGTAAAGAAAAATCCAGATATTAAGAAAAGAACTATTCATTTTATTGCCATTACAGTGACATATAATAGCAATAAAATCATCTTTGATGTACCAAGGAAGGGCAGGGAAGATTCATAGATTCATAGATACTAAGGTCAGAAGGGACCATTATGATCAACTAGTCTGACCTCCTGCACAATGCAGGCCACAAAATTTCACCCACCCACTCCTGCGAAAAACCTCTCACCTATGTCTGAGCTATTGAAGTCCTCAAATCGTGGTTTAAAGACTTCAAGGGCAGGGAAGAGAGAGACATAATTGTCATTCTTTTTATTGTTGGGAGGTGCTCACATAGTCTGGTGATGGATGCCAACGTAAAAACTCAGCTTGACAGTATACACACACCTTCCACGTAACCCCTTCTTTAACATAGTCTTCTTGTAACACTTTAAAACTTACTTTTGGGTTTTTCCCAGCACACCCATAAAAATGTATTAATCAGATCAACAAAAAATATTGAGGAACTTAAGTAGCATAAGAAAGATATGACACTGAGAAGCCACTTCAGCCAAACTGCATGTGAGACCCTAAAATGTATGTTTGGTTTGTTTTTGTTTTAAGCTTCAACACCGATGGGGCTAATCCTGCTTCAGTTAAATCAGTGGGAGTTTTGTCATTGATTTTAACGAGAGCAGGTTCAAGCCTTGGGTTAAGCTAGCAATGAAAATAAATATATATTTCTGTAGCCTTGCCGGGGCAATATTTCTTCAACGCTGTGGAAAGAGCAAAATTGTTTTAAATCTGCATTACTTTTATTTTAGAGGAATGAAAAGCCAAACATAAGAAAAACTAACAAAATATCCATGGAAGAGAGTATAGTGTGGTGGTCGTGATATAACAGCCATCTTGAATTTGCTCACAACATTGCCTCCCAGCATGCCCTTTCAATTAAAGGTGCAGCACACACACATGATAGAATCATTACCTCTCCCTTACAGTTACATTGCTGCACACACACCACAGTTATTAATCCCTAAATATTTAATAAATTCTACCCAACTTCCATCTCATTTAGAAGATTAAAATAGGCCAAGTAGATCCTGTCAATCACTTGACAAGATTTATGAAAAACCTGGAATTTCCAAGCAAGTTGAATTGCTCAATGAATGAGATTAAACTGGGAATGAAATCAGTGGGAAAGCTAAAAACAGTTAATGATGATCTGGGTACAAGGCAGTTCTGTTGTTCTCTTTTCTCTGTTCACATTTGTCGAAGATTGAATTTGGCTTGTTATTTTGCACAGTGTATGCCAATGCAAATAAAAATGGGGATGAGGACAACCTGCCTAGTGACCTTCTGAATTGAATGGAACTATAAAAATCCATTTGTTTATTAATACTTGAGCTCTCAGGCATAAATACATTGGTCAGATCCATTTAGAACCCAAACTCCCACAATAGATTGTGGGCTGTAGTTCTTTAGAGACTTCACTTTTAGTTATGATCAGGTCATGCACAGGACTCTCATTCTCTGCATTTAAATTACAAGCAGAAAATATAGACTATATTCTGATTATCTGTGTATCAGAGCAAGCAATGCACAGCATGACAAGGCAGAGCTTCACATATTTTGGAAACCGATAAGACACTGTTTTCTTGTGGTGGGTGGATGAAGATAATAGTACTATTAATACAGCTGTAGTTAGACCCCTTGTGCTGGGGTCCATTTCTATATACTATTGAAAATGTCTGCTATAATTCCAAATATCTGAGTCCCACAAAAAAAATTGTAAGTTAACAGCTGGTGGATATAGTTCAACAGTCTCTGAACTACTACAGCACTAAAATCATCATTTCATAGGGCAGCCAGGCTGGGTCATTTGTTGGAGCAGATGAATAGCAGATGCTGGCAAAAGCAGGCAAATACCCCAGAAGTGTTGGCAGTGCTAAAAAAGACTATCAGTAGAGAATATCAGTTATTTGGATCTTATCTGAGGGAGATTTCAAAGAATACCCTCCTTCCTTATGACAAATGTTGGATATTAAAACATTTTTCAGGCATAAAGTTGTGTATGTTTGAGCTCCAATTTCTCCTCTGCCTTCCTTCATGGTAACAACAGGTCTTTATGAGGCTGAAATGCCTGGCTCTCAACCTTTCACTGAGAAGGCAGTAACCTCTGGCATACCATGCAGTAGTCTAGACTAGTACTTCAGGCTAGATTCATAGGGGCAAAGCTCCCAACATTTCACATGGGTAAAGCAGGATGCTGTGCCACTCAGGTTTGGCCTGTCCGCCCCTCTGTAGATGGAGACGGAGTGGTGGACAGGTCAAACCTGAGGGGTTGCAACCTAGTGTATGAGGTTGCAGAGCCAAATGCCACTTACTTTGGGGGCACGCTTAAATGTGGGGCCTAGGGGCAAACTGCTCCTTCTGCCCCCGCTCTGGGTGGCCCCAAACGTGGAAAATGTTCACTTCAACTAGGACGGAGGACTCTGGGCATTAGGACAGGACCATGAAACCTAGGACCGTTGGCAGGTCTGTAAGGGGTACTAACTTCTAGGTGCCCTGCTGCCTAGGGAATTCACAATCCTGAGTTAGGCACCTAGTCTCCCAAAACAACACAGGAGGACTGGTGTCTAGGCTCCCAATAGAACCCAGGAGGAGTGGATGCACAGAAGCCAGCATGGTAAGTGGGGAGCTGCCTATGCTAGCTAATAGGGAATGCCGAGGAGAGAGGTGTGGTCTAAGTCCTGTTCTTTACAGGGACTTATGTGCATAACTTTGGGCCAGAGGGGGGCACCTCTCTCTGCCTGGGTCATAGTTGTAAATCCCTTCTTGTGGAGTTACATGTCGAAGTCACGTCAGTCTCCTCTGAAGAAAAAATTAGGGAAAGTTGTTGTTGGTGCCCCCACATGCCCAGTGCTTAAAGCACTCACCGGATATAGGAGACTGGGATAAAAAAAGATATCCCTCCTCTGCCTGATTCAGAGCAGAGATTTGAACTCAGGAGTCCCACCTCCCAGATGAAAGTCCTAGTCACTGGTCAATAGCCATTCTCTCTCTCTTGCTGTCTGGCTCAGTGACTTTTTAAGGATTTCATACCAAGCAGAGCAGGTTCAACAGGACAGATTGAGAGAGAGACCCACCCAAGAATTTCTTATAGCCCAGTGGTAGGTGGGGGAGCTGCATTCAAGTTTCTGCTCTGAATTGGGTAGTGGAGGGATTTGAACTCCAGATTCCCCTGTCCTGGGTATGTGTCCTAAACACCAGGCCACTGGGCATAAGGGCATGGGTACCACCACTCTGTCTTCTGTGCAGGGTAGGTGTACTCTGACAGCTCCTATAGGGTTGGGCCTCGCTGTAGAGAAAGACGAAGGGAATGGCTAGCTTGTGAGTCCTGCTGGGGTTTAACCACTGAGCAGCTTGGTACTGTCAGGACTTAGGCAGCTTTGCACATGCCCATCAACAGAAATGTAGGTGCCTAGGGGAGTGAATGCCAATGCCACCTAAATGTTGGACTTAGAGCTAAATTCACAAGGGGGACTTAGGCACCTAATTGCCCCTTTAGATGTTTAAGTACCATACTTAGTTGTTTGTTGTGCTTGTTCTGTGGATAATCATATTTGTACAACGAAGGATGACATTAAAAAGCCTTAACTAAAGGAAAAGGTTATCTATGGTATGTGGTTTATGTGATTAAGCCCATGATTTTAGGCATTTCTGTAAATATGATTTGCTAAACCACTAAACACTAAAATGTGTTTCTCCTTTGGTGCTACAGCAGACGTGTCAATATTTATAACATAACCCACACCCAACTTATCCTCTGTTGCCAAATTATCCAGTTTTCTATAGCACTGACTTTTCCAATATTCATAATACTTCATGCTATGATTATGCTTGGCAGGATTCAATTTTTATTTATTTTTACAATTTCAATGGATATCATCAATGTTTATTTTTAAGCTTTTTCCCCCCAATTTTTATCTATTTACATTTTCACAGTTGTGGGAAAATATGGGGGGCTCAAATTGGGGGTGTCAGACAATAATTATTTAATTACAGTAAATATTTAGATTCAAAAAGTTAAAGCTATAACGGTTAAAACACAAATTGTCAATATCACATGGCAATATACACAAAGTAAACATCCTTAAATCAAAATGAGTTCTGAGGCAGCATTTTTCTTACTTTGCGGGTTTGTAAGTTTTGGTTATTATTGATGGAACTATTTTTTGTTGGTTTGTATGTATGATGAAATTGGCATTTACTGATTAAAAATCTAATCCTTCCAAGCCTAGCTATGATCTTTTCAGATCTCAAAAGCTAAGCAGGGTCAAACCTGGGCAGTACTTGGAGAGAGCCCAGGTGCTGCTGGCAGTAGTGCTGGTAACACAGAAAGTATCACTCTGATTTCTGAGTCAGCGTTGAACTTGCCTCATTCTGGTGCTAAGGGCACGAGGTGCTGAGGATTGGTCTTTCTTTCATATGAATCAGGTTACGATTTTGAGCATTCAAAAATCAGAAAATGAAAAAGCTGAATTATGTTAAGCTGCCATCTTGCACAGATGTAGTAGTTTCTATTTTTGATTTTATTAAATGTCTCTTAATACATTATTGTTAAACACATTTAGGATGTGCAGTGTGGCTGAATTAATTGGCCTTTTTTTTTTTTTGAGAATTTTGCCTGTTTGTTTTCTTTCTTGAGTAGTGCAAAAACCATAACCTTAATGTTGCATTACGGTTACTATTTTATTTTGAGTATTAAATCCTTTTTTGATTTTGTGCTAAGATATATGCCTTAATAATATCCTGTGGCAGTGAATTCCACAGTTTAACTCTACTTTGTATTAAAAAGGGAGTACTTCTTAATCGATTTCAAATTTGTAGCCTCAGTAAATAATCTGTTGGATGAGAAGTAATATATAATCATTTAGATCAACAAAAATGTAATGTTTGCTTTACTCTAAAATGTTGAAATAACATTTGCAGGGATCAAAAGCAACCATTAAGATTGACAGTAGAAATTAATAGCTATAAATTTTCGATCTGCTTGTCTGAGGAGCAAGGGATGAGATGTTACACTTTTAATTTGCTTTTTAACCAGACCCTTGTAGTATACATGCAGTGTTCATTTCAAGAGATTAGAGAGAAGCACAGTATGGCATTTCATCTTTTAATTCATTCAGATAGCTTCAGTTTGGAAGTTCTGTTGCAAATAAAATGAAAATAAAAGGTGTGTGTGTGAGAGAGAGAGAGAGAGATCGCTCTTTTTCTTTTAATTATTATAAAACACAAGATTGCAGACATTACAAATTATTTCTGCTCTTTGCAAGACCTGTGTTACATCTAGCCTGACAGAGTAATAACTATTTTTTAAAATTGTGGGTCAGATCCTGGCCCTCACTTCAAAAGTGTTGCATGAGATTATACATTGAAATATGTAGTTTTTAAAGAGGAAACTACTATGGATTTGGTCTAAATATACACCTTGGTTTGTGCATCTCTTCCTGGGTGTAGTCAAAAGATGCTAAGCCGTTTTCCCAATGGTGCTATCTCCACCCTCGCCAAGCCTATTGCTGTTACCCCAGCTCCAAGTGTGTACCTCACCCACATATTAAGAAGACGTTGGGTAAGTGTATACTTAGATCAACTTCCGCAGACTAACTCCTTTCAATAGCTGTTGTATATTAAAGAATTTCAGAGTACACATTTGGATATGTTTAAAGTCCTGTTTAGCTTTTGTTAAATGCAGAAGAGATTGCAAAGAGTGAGATGAACAGCAGTGAAAACGGTTAAAGAACCAGTATACTTTCCTGGTAGTTCAGAACCAGCTTTATTTCCAGATTGATTAATGAAATGGAAGTGCAGACTACAACAATGATTACATAGTCTGTTCCTGTGTATCTCCAGCAAATGTCCTCAGCAGCTTACTTGGATTTCATTTTAACTCATGTATTTGCGAACTCAGTAACCCTTTTGATATAAATTAATGCACTATGCAGAGCCAGCACTAGGTATAAGCAGACTAAGCAATTGCTTTGGGCCCCAAACAGCTCAAGGGCGCCACCTGTTTGCTTTTTATTATGTGGGGTGTGTGTGTGTGTGTGGGGGGGTATTTCTGCTTTGGGGGGCCCCCAGCGGGCTAGCACTGGCACCATGCAAAACACATGTTTAATTATGGTTCCCACATTTAACAACATGTTGTCGTTCTCCTTTTCCACGTGTATGGCCTTTATGCACTCTGTTAGTGGTAAAGCTTGCTATACACTGAGAATAGGATGGCCTGTAACCCAATGGCAAGTGAGGGGATTGCTATTTTGTATCACAAGATTGTCACAGAAATTGAGCGCAGCTTCTAAAAACTCAATATACATTGGCTTAATGAGTTGTAGAGGGTAATTGTGATGGATTATGGGTTTACATCAGCTCAGCTCAAGTTGTCCTTTTGTTAGACCACTTCTTTGGGAGATGTTTCTGATCAATATATGTGGGTGCAATGTATTTGATGTGCAATTTTGTCATTATATTTTAATGGTTTAAGGACTTGCCTACTGTTCACTCAGCACTTATAGTTGAGCATAATTACATGTTCCACACTGATTTGTAGTTTTTTCAGATAGCAACTGTGACAGGGTTGGGCCAGATGGCTATAGGAGAGTAATAGCAGGTAGATATATTAGCCCCAGGCTAAGTAGGTCCCTTTTCCCGGGGTAAGATAACAGGGAAGGTTCCAGAACAATCAGGAACCTTCTGAAGACAATTAAGACAGGCTGATTAGAACACCCTGCAGCCAATCAAGAAGCTGCTAGAATCAATTAAGGCAGGCTACTCAGGGCACATGGGTTTTAAAAAGGAGCTCATTTCAGTTTGTGGTGTGCGTGTGAGGAGCTGGGAGCAAGAGGCACTACGAGCTGAGAGTGAGAACGCGGACTGTTGGAGGACTGAGGTGTACAAGCATTACCAGACATCGGAGGAAGGTCCTATGGTAAGGATAAAGAAGGTGTTGGGAGGAGGCCATGGGGAAGTAGCCCAGGGAGTTGTTGCTGTCGCACAGCTGTTCCAGGAGGCACTCAAGACAGCTGCATTCCACAGGGCCCTGGGCTGAAACCCGGAGTAGAGGGCGGGCCTGGGTTCCCCCAAATCCTCCCAACTCCTGGTCAGACACAGGAGGAGTCGACCTGGACTGTGAATTCAGAAAAACGGCCAAGCTGAGGGCTGCCGTGAAGCTCCAAGGCGAGCAAATCCGCCAATAAGCGCAAAACCCACCAAGGTAGAGCAGGAATTTTGTCACACAACATGTGACACAGCTTTAAACCTATTCCATCCACTTTCCCAGATACCACATCTCTTTTCTGAGATGTGTGTATTGCAGTGCATCTTTTGGAATACGTTTTTAGCTGAAGCATAGAATTCTAGTAGCTCGGGTCTAAGCATCTGCATGACACATACAGAATATTTACTTTGAAGAAATTCTGTAGTTCTGGTCTAACCACTGTTCTAAGTTTGGATTTATAAAAGTATATTTGTACCTATAGTATTAGCCAGAGATATTCATGTGATACTTTGAATCCCAGTTGTGTACACATGAACACCTGAAAAATTGTTGCACCCTCCATGGCATGTGCATTACCAACCAAAGGAGCTGCATGATCTTATTGCTATTCTCCTCCTCCTTTCCCTCTTCTCCCAAAGTTTAACACTTGTCAAACTACTGCTTAACTTAGAAGACAAAGGTCTTTGGGGCAGGGCACATGTTTCTTATTTGTTAGTTAAATGCTAGCCATGCATATTTACTGTATTGTGCTGTGTAAATAATAAATAACATTTCCATAGTCTTCTCTAAACTGAAGGGAAATCAATGAAATACCTTTTTAAAAAGTTTGGATGAAATGGCATTACCTTTTTTTTTTTAAATAGAAAATTGCAGTGTTTTTAAAGTTACTGTCGGGGGAGGAGGAAATTGCTAACTCTAATTATAGAGTTAAAGAGTTAAACATCAATGTTAATGTTAAATCATATCTGCCTCTGACTTTGTGTAGATCTCTGATTAATTGAAAAACATTAATCTCCAAAATTCACTCTTTCCACCCCTTTCACACTGCCAAAATCCATGTCCATTCTTTGATCTCATACTTTTTCTGACCTCCTTGATCTTCACCTCTTCCTTCTTCAACCTCTCCGAATCTCACCTGTGAAAATTATCTGCTTTGCCAGCCGTGTTCAGCTCCTTTCTAAATCCCTTGGTTGCCTCCCGTAACAAATTCAAGCTCCTATCTTTGTCTTCAGAGCCCTCCAGAACTTATCTGTTGTCTCCTTTCACTCACCCCAGATCCACCTTGCTTAGCCTACTTCAGGGATCGGCAATCTTTGGCACCCGGCCTGCCAGGGTAAGCCCCCTGGCGGGCCGGGTCAGTTTGCTTACCTGCTGCATCCACAGGTTCAGCCGATTGCGGCTCCCACTGGCTGCAGTTCGCCGCTCCAGGTCAATGGGGGCTGTGGGAAGCGGCGCGGGCCGAGGGATGTGCTGGCCGCCAATCCCTGGCCTACTTGCTCGTCTGACTACCTCCTGCATCCTAGGCCAGCTTTTGTGTCGCCATGTGCTTGGAGCCTCCTAAATGCAATTCCTTCAAATTCCTTCTCCAAACACATTTCTTCAAGGAGTCTTTTTAAATCCTAGTCATCCATTCTACTAAGGGAAGTTCAGTGTTTTAAATTAATATGTGAACATTACTCATCTAATCTACCACACAAACCTTATTGTCTTAACCCTTCTTGTGTCCATCACCTCTTCATTTATTCTTTTTCCTTAATTTAGGTTGACCAGAGACTTCATCTTTCTTTGGCAAGTGATGTGCATATTTATAGCACTGTATGAATAGTGAGTCACCTCGGTTGCACGCTCTATGTGATGACTTTTGGATTGTATGAGGTTCCTTCCCTCTCACTAGACTAGTGCTACACTTACATAGCAACCACAGCGTTATCTCAAATCTTGCTGTTTACTTCATATTTCCATAATTATAGAATCCTACAGGTTAGCGATAGGAAATAATTATCGGGTCATCTAAGCCAGTCTCCCTGGGGACTTACTTTTAAATGTCCCCAAAAATAAGGCCTCCGCCATTCTCTTGGAAAATTATACTCCGTGATTTAATTGCTCTCCTTATCTTGTCCTAGTTACATGGCCTGTGGTTGCAGGAGGGATTGGAGTTCTTTCAATGCTAGCTTTTCCTTCCTCTTCTGCACCACACAGTATGAGGCATGAGTATGAGAAAGGGGAGCCTGGGTTGCACTTCTAAGACCCAAAGCCGGCTTGCTTCCCAGGTTCTGACAGGACTTTACGTCTGCTTGACAATGGCAGAACCTCTTCCTTATCATTGAGATATTTGGTAGACATGAGAGAGGAAATGGTGATGAGCAAGGGGATATATGATGTTTTTTGGGGGTCTGTTTGGCAGCATTGGTCAGTGTCTCCCCAACCCCCACCTCCACCCCACAGCTTCAAGTTGTCCTGCCTGTGCCCATTTGGGAGCTTCTCCTGGTCACCGCTTCCCTGCTGATTTCCATATGCCCCCACTTTGGAGATTCTTTCTGGGCTCCACTTCCAGTCGCTTCATGTTGGGGCTTCCCTGCTTATGGTCATCTATTACTCCTGATTGGTTTACCCCTTATTTCAACTGATTTTGACAGGTAATATTTCTTTGATTTCACAGAGTCAAAATACATTCAGGTCAGGATTCCTGGGTCTATACAATCAGTTGTTTAGTTTTTATTAATTTATGGAGGAGCAGTAGAAACACTGTAAATAAGGACATAGGAGGAGTACTGTATAAAGCCAATTAGTTATCCATCTTGCTCATGAATCTGGTCAAAATATAACTTTAACACCAAGACAAAAATCCAAAACAACCAATCAGCCAAACCCTAGAATGAAGACTATCAAATAAAGTGCTAAATGTGCTATCTTTCCAAACTGAAATATAATAGACTAAGACATGTGGCCAAAAATAAAGTAAGATTTGCAGATAATACAGAAGTTTAATGCTGTACTGTATCTTAAATTACACATTTACAGTGTTTAACCTGTCAGCCATTCACTTGACTCAACTGGTGCCAATGCAAACTTCACATTTAACATTAAATTCAGTTAATTACTCATAATTTTTCATTGTCCTATGCAAGTACAGTACCTTAGTTGCTCAAAGACCTCTTCTTAGAGGATCAAAGGCAAATGTATGTTTTTTGTTAAATGCTTACAATTCGCTATATGATTGAAAATTAAACAAAAATTGCTTTGAGATACAATAACTTTGTACAAATGAAACCAACATCAGCCTTGGTCAGCCAACCCCCAATGAGCAACACTATCATTTACCACTTTTTATGGTAAACTAGAGAGTCTGAAGTAAGAGAGAGCCTTACAGTGCCAATTTCAAGGATTTATGTGATGACAGATGTAGTGGTGATGGCCTAGATTCCTCCCTCCCACGAAGAAAGCTGTGTCAGAGGGACAGAATAGTTCCCTGAGGTTCCTGTGTTTCCTATAAATTGGCTACTCAAAGGGGAGGGGGGTTGTACTGGATAGTGATGAAGTGAGCACGTGGTAGAACCCCCTCCTGCACTCCCCTGCCCAAACCCATGGATCATGAGGATCAACGTTGGACAAGAATCTCTAGAACTGTCAAAGCATGGATAGCCTGGTGCTTCCACTGTCTGCAATGACTTGCAACATAAGGTTGCTAACAGTCCCATATTATAATGGATGTTCCCTTATTTAAATAAAAATTGCCTGTCCCTAAATCATTACAGGAAGCTTTTGGTTCTGTATTTCGACTAGTGCTGCTGGAGCAGTCTGGAGTGTTGTTCCAGCACCTGCAATCCAAGATGCAGAGTTGCTCCAGCACTTCGCTTCGCAAAGTGCCACTTGTTGGAAGCTTGACCTGGTACATGGGATCTCAATGCCACGCAAATTTGGCCTGGCAACCCAGAGTCATGCCAGACACAGGGCAGCCAGGCCAAATTTGAGTAGTGCTGCTAATGGAGGGACAGCTGGGCTAAATTTGAGTGGTGTTGCGACACAGTTCATGGGGTTGCAATGCCACTGAAATTTGGCCTAGCATCCCTTCTGTCCGTGAACCCCTTCTGAAAACTGCTCCTCCCACTGGAGCCTGAAAAGGTGCCCCAGCTAGTTTGAGCAAGTCTCTTCCACTTGCTGTCTTCCTCCAGTCCACATCCCTTATTTCAGCCCCATCCCAGTAGTGCATGGGACTACAGCAGGCCCAGATCATCAACTGCAGACTCTGACAGCTCCCAGTGCTTGCACTGAATCTGAACAGGGGCTGCAGCAGCTGCCCGACCCAGTGGCTGAGGCGCTGGGTTCTCTGCAGCGCCAGAGATGGAGAGAGAGAACCCCTAGGAAGGATGGGGGAGAAGGAACTCACCCCCAGAGGCTCAAGTCAAGACTTCTGAAGTCTGTCCTGTATTTTTGAAAAACAGCATTAGCATCCTTATCTTGGCAGTGCAGCTCCTGAGGAAGCCATGTTGCCATTAGCAGGGTCCGTTAAAAATAAAGTAACTACATAGAAGCAGGATAATTCCAACAACTATACTTTATATGTATAAAAATGGAAACTTTAAAATAAGAAAAGCAAAGAAAAAACTCTTTATCAAAAGACCATGTTTGAATAATTAGCATGTGGAACTTATTGCCGCCAGATAGTATTGAGACTACGAGCATAAGAGGGTTCACAAAGATTTAGATGTTGATATGGATAACTCTTCAAATTCTCTTTATCTCTTAAAACCCTTCATAATATGTTTGGAATAGATTTAAACCCTCATTCTTCAGGGCATAAGTCAACCTCCGACTGAAGGGGTTAGAGAAATATTTCCCTGTGGGCAAGTTATTCCATAATTGCTCACTTTGGGATTATTGTACCTTCTTCTGAAGTAGTTGGTATTAGCCAATGCCTTAAGTAAGATTCTGGAATAGATGGACCATTAATGTGACTGAATCCTGGCAATTCATGTGTTCTTTTAAACATATGCAACTAATGTTGAATACCACAGAGTAGACTTTGACATAAATTTGTGTAAAATACTCCAAGTGTGAGAAGCTGAAGGTATTAGGATCACTTAAAATTATTAGCTTGGTTTTTATTTTAAAAAGTTATAACTCCAAATCAAAAGTATTCAAGAAAAGACAAGCAATTGATGCCTGAAGTCTAGAGAGCCTTCATGTAAACGTTTACTAATAGGGTCATACCTGAGTAGTGATGTTAAGATCCAGACTTAGAAGATCAAAACTTGTCTAAAGTTCAATGGCATTTGGGCCTGGGGTTTTTGTTCAGGGCCTTCTCTAATAAAAAAATATTCTAAGAACTCTAAATCTATTCAGTAAATGTTATTTTTTAAGTTGTCCCATAGTGTGGAAGAAGTTGACTAAATATGCACGTCAAAACATCCTAGTCATGGCTTCTTATATTTGCGCCAAGTTGTATAGCAGTTGTTCTTAGAAATCTTACTGTGAGAAATTATTTTTTAATCTTTCCCTAACCTTATTGGTACCACACATTTCAGAGGATCCAGTTTTCCATTCACGTTTTCTCCCCCCCCCATGACATACAGCCACATTACATATCCGTAGGGCTCTGCTGTGTCCGTTTTTTTAGCACTTAATGGTATATAGCCAAAGGCTTTGAAAAGGTTAAAATAATGTTTCTCAGTTGGATGTGTTGATTATTAATGGATGATGTTCTGTTACATTGGCACAGTCATCTATCACTGACTTGTAATGGAATAATTAATTTATGGGGGAAGTTGAGGTCTAAGCCATTACTTTTCAATTTCAGGAAATATCCTATGGCAGTGTTCTGAAAGGGCTAACTAGCCCGTAAATTCTGGGCATTATTTCATAGTAATCATGATCATATAATAGAATTACCTTAATTAGACAGTAAGGCTTTCTACATTGCAAATCATTGTGAATGGCATCTTTCTAAATACCTTTTTTTAAAAACCACAGAACTGAAAAGATTACTTTTGATGTCACCTCATTGCATTCTTTCCTCACAAAATACAATGAATATTTTACTGTTAATTATCCTGATGAAATGCTTGCAAAACAGCTGGTCAGAATGGTTATTTTAATCTAAGGTTGCAGCTACAAATATCCAGACTTTTAAAAAGCTTGTATTTCAGAAGCAATTGATACCAATTGTTCAGAGGCCCTAATGTGTTTGTATTTTGAGTCCAATGAGAACTAACAGTTCCAAAAATTTGCTATTGAAGAAGACAAAATTGAGCTACTTTAATCAATTGCAGTGTGTAGCAAACAATATATACTGAAATCAAAAGGTCACTTTTTGAACATCAGAAGACTGTTTTTCCAAATCATTGAAAATTACATTTTGAGAGTATGACAATTATAACTGATCAGCAACTTGTAGCAAAAGTGGCTTTCATATAAGAAAGAGATTTGGTACCAGTAGTCATACATATGAATGTTTTCTGTTTTTCCTTTATCTACATTTGCCTGCCCCGAGGGAACAGATAATTTACATACGGAAAACAATAATGTAATGTACTTTAAGCAGCCCAGGTGACTCTCCTGACTCTTATTTAAAAAAAAAAAATACATTGGACAACTGTCACACAAATCAGACTGATCAATTTATTATTGAGAGACCATTTTCTTACCTAATTCAAAGCTGGCTAGAAATAATGTTTAAAACTACTGAAATAGTTCATATAAGGGTGTTTCAAAACTGTATTTTATCTATATTGATAGTTCTGATTTATAATGAGGTATAAAATGAGGTGAAAGCAACAGGTTTTTAGAAAGGCTCTGGGGGCAATTGGTGTGTTTGTCTTTAGCACAGGATTGAACAATAGAAAGGGGATGAACAATAGGGGCCTGATTTTTCAGAGGTGCTGAGCACACTGTTATCTTTGACTTTTGCTGGAATTTTAGGAGCTCAGCCTTCTGAACATCAGGCCTTACGAGTAGTGCTGGGTGAAGTATGATAGCTAAAAAATGTTTTGCCAAAAAATATGGCTTCAGGTCAGGAGAAACATTTAGTGAATTGCCGCCTCCACAATTTGGTGAATCTAGCTCTTCTTTTCCTTTGCTTTTATTTTATTTTAAAAAGATTTTAAATGCCCTGAAACACTTCCTTCTAGGTTGACTAAAATATTTTGTTCAACCCCAAATGAAAGCTTTCTAGCTTTTTAGATTTGTTGGAAATTCAAAAATAAATACCTTCAGTTTTGGTTTGACTCAATCTGGATTTTTTTTTTCAGAGTAGCCAGCAAACTGAAAAATCAGTTATTCAGACAGCTCTATTTATGAGTCTCCTGTTGGCTTTCCAAATCTATGCCTACTCTCCAACTGTATAATAGGGACAAGTGAAATCTCAGTGGGAAGGAGAAAAATAACATGGATAACATTACCTACATGCTAAAAATATAGTACCTAGTAACCTGCCACATAATTACCAATTGTAACTTAGTATTGGTCAAAGCAATTAAAGTGAATCAAAGTCAATGTTATGATCTTATGAACATCTTTGAATGCAACTATCCTCTTCGTTGAGAAAGACTGATATTCAGAAATTTCCTCAAGGAATTTGACATATTGGTAGCAAAGAGCATTGACTTGAGTTTATATGGATTCGTGGTTGACATGTTGTTGTTGGTGGCTAAGATTGACACACAAAGAACAGTTTAATTTATTTCAAAACATTACCTTTTAGGTTGGCAGATTCTTTAAAACAGATGCAGTGTGTTGTAGATGGCATTTTTTTAAAGTAATGGTCCCATAGGCAGTTGTCCAAGTTTGAGCTCTGTCAGTTCCAAATGGGAGTACGCTTCAGAATGCTAGGTTTTTTCATTCTGTGAAATACATGGCACATAAGGGGTTTAAATTCTTTCATCTTAACAAAATTAAATTATTTAAATTTAAAAAGAAACTGCTTTAATAACCGATGCTGCTTTAATGGTAAAGTTTTTTAATATTTTTTTCTTGCTGTTTGTTTGTTCCACTTATGTGTCTCTTCAGAAGGTTTTCAGTAAGTTGTCTGGCCCCTGTCAGTGTGTATAGAGCCAATTTTAAATGTAAATCCATGTAAGTAGATGGAGTTACATGGATGATGAATGTGGTACGTTATACAGTAAAGCTCCATATTTCTATGAGCAACTTCAATATCTTTGGTCATGGAGGAATCTTTCTGTGCTTTAAGCTAATAGTTTATTACTATCACAGCTTATACTCTGATTTAGATAAGCACAGAATTCCATCCATACTGCCATTCTAGATGCAGCTTGCAGTGGGTTATGTGAGGTTACATTTCATCATGTGATGCCAGAATTCTCCCACTGTCATACTCAGAGGATATGAGTAATTCCCATCAATTTAAATGAGACCTACTCATGCCCTGTGAAATAAAAATCATGATCCCAGGGAAGAAAATATGCTCCAAAAATGGTTCTAAAATGGAAAAGCTTTTAAACATCCCCATATGCTCCTGGTTTTTTGTTTTGTTTTGAAAGCTAGTGTATAATGTGAACAGAAATGTGGGGTTGCTCTCTGGGAGCAGATACATACTATATAAAGAAGCAGCAAATGCAAAAAATCATCCACACTTATAGGCTTTCTCTCTACTCCAATGCTAATTGTGTTATAATGTGTTAACGGTTAGCAATCAGACTGTAGACAGACAACAGATATGCTGAATTATCTAATATGTTAAAACCAATAGGCAGTTGTAATGAAGACATTTTTCACAGGGACTAGAGACTCAACAAACTTCAGATTGACCATAACCATTCTAAAAAGATCCCTGTTATGCTAAATAGAATGATCACCGTTTATTAGTCAATATTTACTTACCTGAGATACTACAGTTATTTCCTATTCTAAGCATAAGGGGAAACTCTGATATCTGATACTATTGTTGACTTTGCTGTGATGAACTCTACAGTTAGTGTAAGGTGACAGCTGATGTCTACAGATGGATGCATAGACAGTAGAAGATAAGCAGATATTGGGAATGTAGTCTTGAATGCCAGTAAGAGAATAATATTTAACATAGTGATTAATCAAAAAAGAATGAGAAGATATTGCCAGTAGACTTGGATATTAATATGCAGGAAAAAATGGTGCTGTGTACAATCCTATCGCCAATCCATAACCCATTTTCCCCTTTCTGTGCTTATGTTCATAGCAAAGGATAGACTTGTAATTTACACCTTTCACAGACTCTCTGGTACATATTTTTTGGAGACTGTAGACTTAAAGGGCTGGATGTTGATCTCATGTACAACAGCATTATGGTAGTATAATTCCAGTAACTTCAGTGTCATTACTTTGGGTTTACGTCTGTATATCTGACATTAGAATTGGGCCCAGAAAAAAAGCCAATGGTCCAAACGTTGCATATAAACAAAGTACTAATAAACGTGATTGTTTCCAGACTTAGTTAGCTAACATACACAATTTAATACATAGTACTATATTAACTATAATATCAATGACACAAATTTGTAGGGGTCAGCGATTTTAGGAGCATCTAAGCTTTTGTCACCCTTTTAAGAAGAAGGTTAAGAAGATGAAGGTTTGGGCACTTAGCATTGAAAGGGTCTTTAAGTATTCACTGGGTTGATTAAGCTCCGTCCATGTGCATGCATATTATGATGAAACATATGGAGTCAAAATTGCTATGAAAAAGCTAGTTGACTGTAGCGGGCTGAAATAAATCAATGAGAAGAATTTTAAGGAGGAGATCACTGTTCTGACCTGTGGTGTGAGATGTAGGAACATCATTTCGTTTATAAGGACATAACCCTAAAAAATCACCACGGCAACCATTAGTGGTCTACATGGTGCCAAGCACTGCTGGAGCCAGCCAGTGAATTCAGGGCCTGGAAGTATAGCGCATACAGAAGGTAACCATACTAGTGGTCACACGGCCTGCTCCAGATTCCTACAGTTCTCTGACTTCGAATTGGCATGTTTACTTTCTTCCAAATTCTGTTTGGCAGATATCAAAGCATACATGGGAGGAGATGAGGAAAGGAGGTAGAATAGCGCTTGACTCAAATAACATAACTTGGAGAGAACAAAATGGGGAGCAGTGGCTGAACAGTGATGGGGTCAGAAGTGCTGGAACTAGGGGTGCTGGGGGTGCTGCTTGAAGTAGTAATACATGGTTTCTCCCTTCAGCACCCCCACTATAAAAATTGTTGCAGGACCACTGGATGGGGTAAGGTGTAAAATGGAGAGGCTGCCCCAATGCTCACTAGGGTGCCATAAGACTCCTCATTCCAGAATCTCTTCCATCAGCAACCTCTCCCTGGTGGCCCTCAATTCCGTACAGTACCCTAGTACTGTCAGCCTCCCCTGTGTTTTAGGTGTGTTGGGGTATAAGTTCCTGTCTCCCGCACACAGGCAGCAATTGATAAGGGGGTGCAGAGGAGAAGTGTAGACCCTGGAGGGGAAATGAGTGTCATACCTGGCAGTGCACAAAACTTGACAATTATGTAATATCCCTATTTCCCAAATTAGGAAACCCTATCAAATGGGAGGTGAATCATACAACAAATCCATGACAGAACTGGGAATAGAGTTTAAATTTAACTCCCAGTGTCCTACTCTAAAACCAAATCATACAAATAGGTTAATTCTGCTAGTAGACAACACATTATCTGAATGTGGATTTCAAACCTATGGTTAAAAAGAGAAAGTTAAGTTATGAGGAGAAGAATTTCACTGCTTGAGAATGGAAGCTTCCTTTTCTATCACAGACTACAAGAAACTATGCCGGACCCCAAATGCAGAAAATGTTATAATTTACATGATTCTGCCACTCACCTTTGTGTACAGCAAGCTATCCGAATGCACCAAAAACTGGAATACTTTAAAAGACACCTAGTGGAATTATGTAACAATGTACTAGTGCTTACATGTCCCATTTTTATATGATGCATATTGCATGATGAGAATAGCACCCTTTTGTCCACTGAAATACATTGCTGCAGCTGTCCTTTAGCACGTCAGAGTCCTTTAGTAACTGTTTACTGGACATGCTGTCACAGAATCATCAAAATTATTACTGCTTGTGGAACTGAACAACGTTATTATAATTCTTTGCAGAGTTAGTCAAAATTTTTGATTTTGGAAATTGGATTTTAAAAGGCTTTTTAAAAAAGTACTCAAGAACCCCTTTCCTCTGTGCCCCACCAGCTCTAATTTGTATTCTGATAGCACTGAGGAGAGCCATTTGGAGATCAGGACCCCATTGTGCTAGAGACTATACATGCATGATGTAAAAAGACACTCCTTGCCCCAAAGAGCTTCCAGTCTTGATTTATGACAAGACAACAGGTGGATGAAACAAAGATCGGAGGGGAAAGGAGAAGTTGTGATAATTGTATAATCAGAAAATCTTGCCTCGCAAATAATAGCCACCAGTCACCTGCCTCATCTTCATCAGTTGGTATGGTTTGGTAGGAATGGTGGTTGGAGGAGGGTAAGGTAGTTGTATAGGTGAAGCTCCACAGGAGGGGGGTGTGTGTGTTTGTGTGTGTGTGTGTATTTAGAGTACCAGGGGAGTGTAAAAGTAAACTCCTTTAGCTGAAGGTATGCTGACTTCTTCAATCCACATTAAAGTATCTGTTGAATTTGTTCAGTTGCACAAAGATATTTCCAGGGAGATTGAATAAACGCGTATAGACTTGCTGGTAATACCAGGCACTTGTTGAATCTTCTCATTATCTTGTAATATTTATTTCATCTTTTTGCCAGCAGTGAGAGAGCTTAGGTTAATCAACCACCTCAGGGAAAACTGAGTAATCTGGAACAGTGCCTTTAACACAGGTGGCCATGTAGCCTGTCTTCTGCGGTGCCTGTACAGTGGGCAGAGTGCATATTGGCAAATACAGTAAAGACATCTAGCAATTAGATGACTATTATGCATTGAATCACTTTTATCACCAATGTACATATAAAGGTAAATCAGATAATTTATTGGATGAGTGCAAAATTTTACTGCTTATGCTAGTTCACTTCTGCAGAGAGAACTGGAAATGGTCAGGATGGATGTAGGAAGACACGAATTGTTCTGGTCCAACTTCAAAGGGTCTGAGTTTGTAATGTAGTAAAATTAGCAATGGCTTCTCCTCTTTCTCTTCTCTAGAACCCAGTTGTGTTTATGTAGAGGCTAGTCTGCTAAACCAGGTCTCAGAAAAGCAGAATTTAAAGGCAAGAGCATTAAACTTTCCCAGTTAATTTCAAGAGCTGAGATTTCTTTATCACTGACTCATAGAAATGTAGGGGTAGAAGGGACCTTGAGAGATCATCTAGCCCAGTCCCTTGCACTGAGGCAGGACCAAGTATACCTAGACCATCCTTGGCACAGGTGTTTGTCTGACCTACTCTTAAAAACATACAATGATGGGGATTCCACAGCCTCCCTTAGAAGCCTAGTCCATTACTTAACTTTCCTTAGAGTTAGAAAGGTTTTCCTAATATCTAATCTAAGTCTCCCTTGATGCAGATTAAGTTGATTTACTTCTTGTCTTGCCTTCAGTGGACATGGTGAACAGTTGATCATGGTCCTCTTTATAATAACCTTTAACATATTTGTAGACTGTTATTAGTCTCCCAACCCCAGCCATCCTTTCTCAATACTAAACATGCCCTGTTTTTTTTTAAATTAAGGCAAAGTTACAATAAAACATTAACATGCTACATTGTACTTTACTTAGTGCTTATTCAGGATCAGCTTAATATTAAAAGAACCTGACTAATAATTCTGGGTTGCTGATCTCTTACTCTATGATAAAAAGGGTGACCATATAATTAAATATCTATTCCATAGGTGCCGACTCCATGGGTGCTCTGGGGCTGGAGCACCCACGGGGAGAAATTAGCGGTGCTCCACACCCACCGGCAGCCAAGCTCTCCCCTCCTCACCTCCTTATTCTCTCCCCCTGCCGGAGCGTGCCGCATCCCCACTCCTCCCCCTCTCTCCCAGTGCTTCTCACCCCGCCCTCTGCCTAACAGCTGTTTGGCGGTGTTTAGGACTTTTTGGGAGGGAGGGGGAGAAGCAGGACGCTGTGTGCACGGGGGAGGAAGTGGAGAAGAGGCAGGGCAGGGGAGGGGACTTGGGGGTAAGAGGGTGGAATGGGGGCAGGAAGGGGGTGTGGACTTTGGGGAAGGAGTGGGATGGGGCGGGGCAAAGGTGCTGCACGGGCGGGAAGAGGCGGGGTCGGCGGGGGAGGGTCAAGCACCCACCGGGCAGAAGGGAAGTCGGCGCCTATGATCTATTCTCTTGTGTATGTACTTGGTGTGAAAGTTTTTCTGTTACAGGAACAGTCCATATTTTGCTATACCACAATTCCCTAAGAGGAGAGATCATATTTTTCCAGTAACGTGCAGCACAAAGTCTCACTACTAACAATAAAATAAATTAATTTGTCATTCTGTTTAAAGAGTAGATCAAGAAATCTCTAGGAGACTGCCATTTTGTCATAAGATTTATCTCTTTTTAATAATTTCCTCCCAAAATAATCTAATTCATGGGCACAACCACCGCGTGTACAAGTATGTTCCCTTTTCCCCGCAACTACTCCAACATAGTGCCTTCCTAATAGCAAAAACATGGCTCTCAACTGGAGTCAAATGCAATCTATACAGTAATCTATGAAAATTTTATTTGAGCTACACAGAGTGAAGCTCTATATCCCCTTTCCCATCTAGAGACCTACTCTTCCAGATCAGTTTTTGTCCAAATCCCTTTTTTACTCCTTAGCAATGCATCCTGTATCCACTTTCCATAGGGTTCCTTTTTGATTGTCAGGTCATTACAGAACTCCTGATGGAGCCATACTGCCTCTTTCTATTCTTCCTATCATTCCTTTGCACTGGGATAGTTTGCTGTTGTGCCTTTAATAATATTGTCTTTTGGAGAAACTGCTAGCTCTGATAAATTCCCTTTTCCCTTAGATTTTTCTTCCCATGGGACCTTACTTAGCAGTTCTGAGTTTAAAGTTTGCTTTTTTTGAAGTACATTGTCCTTAATCTGCTGCTCTCACTCCTGCCTTTCCTTAGAGTCCTTTCACCCAAATTGCTGTCAACTTTTAGATTTGCAACTAATTCCTCACTGTTAGAATCAAGTCTAAAATGGCCACCCTCCGGGTTATTTCTTCCACCTTCTGAAAAAAGTTGTCCCTAATACAGGAGTTCTCAAAATTCATTGCACTGCAACTCCCTTCTGATAACAAAAATTATTACACAACCCCAAGAGGAGGGACCGAAGTCTGAGCCTAGATGCCCCGGGGCCAAAGCCTGAGCCCCACCGTCACAGGCAGGGGGGCCAAAGCTGAAGCCCAAGGACTTCAGCCCCAGGCAGGTGGCCTGTAACCTGAGCCCCACCACCCTTGGGCTTTGGCTTTGGCTTCAGTCCCAGGTGGTGGGGCTCAGGTTTTAGCTGTGGCCCAGGCCCAAACAAGTCTGATCCACAGTTTGAGAACTGCTGCCTAATACATCCCAAGAACATGCTGGAGATTTGTGTTTTGCTGTATTTTTTTTTTAAACACATTTGGGTCATTAAAGTCCCCCATTACTACTACTAGGTCTTTTGTCTTGAATATTTCTGTTACTTGTTCTAGAAATGCCTCCTCCACTTCCTTCTGCTGATTTGGTGGCCTAATAATAGAGCCCTACAGGATGTCCAGTTCCCCCCCTCCTTTTATCTTTACTCAGAGAATTTTAACTGGTTTGCCCCTCACCTCCATCTGGACCTCAGACATTATTTCAGAATGTTTGCATAATGTTGTAAATTTCCTCACTGTTGTGGTGAGAGCACAGGTTTCAGCCAGTACCATAACCCCATTTTATAGAGATGGTTTAAAGGAAGGAATTGAGGGAGATAGAGAGAGAGCTACTCTTCTGGGTGTAGGAGGTAGCGTGGTGGAAGACTGGAAGCGGAGAAAGGGAAAAGGAGATAAATGGAGAGAAAAAGTAGGAAGGCAGGGAGTGGGAGCAGGGATGTAGGGAGAGACGAGGTCCTTGAAGAGGAGGATGAAGAGCTTGAATTTGATCTGGTAAGAGATAGGAAATCAGTGGAGGGATTCATAGAGAAGAGAGATGTGTTTGGAGAGGTTGGGATAGTTAGATAAGTTTAGCAGTGTTTTGGGTAAAACTGGAGGGTGAATGGGAGATTGGCAGCTAGGCCAGGTGGGAGAACAGTAATAGAGGCAAGAGATGACCCTGACAGCTGCAATGACTTTAGCAGTAGGGGCTCTGCAGAATGTATGGATTCTGGAGATGTTGGAGGAAGAAGTGAGAAGACTTCAGTGAGAGACTGGAATGGTAGAAGAGAGGAGGAGAGAGAGGATCGTAGACTGCACCAAATTATAAGCCTGAGTGATGGGAAAGATAATGAAGTTGTCAGCTAAGGAGAGAAAAGAGATCATGATAAAAGATGAATTTTGGAGGGATTTAGCTTGAGATGACGGCTGGGCAACCAGGAAGGGATTCCAGAGAGGCAGCTAGGGATGTGAGGTGGGGTAGATGGAGAGAATTCTGGGAGGAACGGGTGGACAAGCAGATTTGGGAATCATTGGTGCAGAGATGGTTGGTTGTGAAAATATAGAGGTAAACCTAAAATATTTATTTTCAAAGCTGGGCATATTGCTCTTGTGACAGTTATCTGTTTCTGTGACTTTATTTCTATTTCAGCAAATGGCTGATGTAGATTTAATTGTTTAATCTGGTGGCTGCTGAGGCTGTAGAATATTTACTCATTGTTAATATCCTCACCTGCTGTATATGGATTGATTCTTAGATAAGGCCTGTTGTGGGCATTGACCAACCAGAGATGAGCATATTTAATCAAAGGATGGTTGTTTCCATTAAAAAGGAAGCATGTGTCATGCTACAATACTGAGAATGGTCAGTATGGACCCAAAAGTGGAAGAATCTACTACCTCCTAGCATGGCTGCTTCTCCTACCCCTACTCCTGCTCCTCTCAACCACATGGCTGC
Organism: Chelonia mydas; assembly: GCF_015237465.2. Lineage (NCBI taxonomy): Eukaryota > Metazoa > Chordata > Testudines > Cheloniidae > Chelonia > Chelonia mydas. The sequence continues at coordinate 87,952,316 of NC_057850.1, read as the reverse complement.
TTTCTCAGTTTTGCCCTTCAGGGACTGACACCTCTCTGTCCCATGCAGGCATCGAGGGAGCTCAGAGGTCCCATTTCTTGCTGCCTGCCTCCCTTTGTTAGCAGCAGACTCCTTCACTGCCTGCTGTGAATTGCTCAGAATGCGGTTGCAAGTGGGAGGAACTGTCATCTGCTTTGAGAGAGAACCATTCAATGGTAGGGGAAGCAGTGCAGTGAGTTGTTGGGAGAGGAGCAGCTAAAACAACTTGCTGTCACCTGGTCTCAGGATGTTGGCTGGGACCTCAGTTCCCCAAGACTGATTATTCTGAAAACCCAAGGTTGTTCCTGCTATATTGGGGCTATTGGCAGGTGTAGTGGTGCATCATACATCACCCTCTCCCCTCCATTTCAAAGGACTGAGGTCTGTGTGGAAGGATGCTGGTCCCACTACCACAGTTTTTGAGGAGCGGCTGAATGTGGTGGTACTTGAGGGGATGGGCCATTGAAGGGTAGGACAGAGGGCAATTTTTACTGATTCTAGGGTCTTGGTTGCCTCTGTCCAGCTGCTGGCATAAACACAGAGAAGTTACCATCTATTAGTACTCTGAGGGTAACTTTGAATTTTACATATAAACATCCACCACTGCCCTTGTTTGGGAGAGACTCTGTTTGATATCACTGTTGCTTTATGAATCTGAGTAATATTTTATATTTGCTATGAGATACATACTCTTTCTCATGTCTTATAATTGCTTTTAAAAAGAACAAAATGCCATGAGCTAAATAGAGACATCTTCATAAATTGTCTTTCTGTACTTTTCGGGACATTTTATTTTTCTTAGTAATATATTCTGTTAGTCATCTAATTCCTCATAGGGTTATGACCTTATAGTGCTAGTATGTCAATGAGCTCTTTCATTTTCTTCTTCCAGAACATATTTTAAACTAATTAAATGCTTCTGTCTGTAACTTTATCCTGACCGGAGGAATACGCAGAATTGTGATTATACCGTGTTTCATATTGTCAGAGGATAAATAGATATACAGAAAATTGTTACTCACCTACATGATAAGGTCTATAAACCCCACACTGACATGGAAGGGGTTTGGAAGACTGTGTGAAAGTAGCCCCCCCCCACCCCCCGTCCCTGTCAATCATGTATAGTAGGGAAGAGGGCTTTAAAAGGAGGAAGCAGCAGTACACAAAGGGGGGAAACCCTGAGAAGGGAGAGTCTAGTAGGGGGAACCTTTATGCCAGAAACTTCCCAGCTCTGTGAGGAGTCCAGCAAACCCCAGAGGTAGCCTGATAGGGAGGGACTGACTTGGCAATGCAGCCATAGGGACTCCAACAAAACTGCTACCAAGGCAGCCCTGAAGTAAGGTGGTGCCTCAGACTTTTCCCCCTTGTTATTGACTTCAGGAGTGGCTTGGCTTGTGTTGACCTGAACTTTTGCTTTTCCCTCACCCAGAAGTAAAGGAAGTAGGTCCACAAGGGCAGGCCACTACTAAAACTAAGAGGCTACTGCCTGCACTAGGCCAACCCTGCGGTGGGAATTGGGTGGCGAGGGGGTCCCAGCCCAGCTAGCGAGGTGCCCCAGAGAGATTCTTTTTACAACCTAATGTTTACATATGATTTTTACGGTAACTTTTGTTAATTTGAAAATGAATGCATTGACACTCTTGCTTTTCTGCTTGTAAAAGAACAGTTGCATTTTTTTTTTAGTTCTTCTGTCCTGCACTTCACTTTTTGTTTCCATCAATTTTATTATGAGGATTTCCTAACAGTAATTTCAAATATTTATTAAAAAATGTAACTACGTCTGAAATTGTCTATTTATTAAGAAAATTCCCAGGAAGAAAGCTTTGTGAAACTGGAGTTAAGTATGAAATATGTTTTAGGAACTTAGGAAGAAAAACTTGAACTACCAAAGAAGCAAGTCTTCAGTTTCGTTTTGAAAGAGCATACAGGCAGGCTTCTTAAGCTTCTTGAACAAGAGCTAGAGAGGAGGATATGAGGAAGCTCAAAGCGTGAGGCAGACTTAATTGCAGCCTAAATATTTGTGGACATATTTGTTTGTTCATGCAAAGTTTCACCTTTTGTAAATGCAAAACAGGTATTTGAGGACCAAATGGCAAACTACACTTGCGGATCAGCAGTTGTTTGTGCATCAACTAATTTTGCTTGCAGAAGCCTGGTGTTGACACATTCTTATAGATGTGGAAAGAATGCAAAGATATGTATGTGCATGAGTAAGGAGGCTTGCTAAAAATGTTGGCTCCTATTTTCAGCTCACAAAGTGATCAGGAGATAAAGGTTGTCTTCACATCTTTCGGTCACGTTAACTTTACATGTTGGAAAGGCTATTAAAGTGATTATGGTTTTTGTACCATGAGGAAACTGTAGATTTGTAAAGTTTTCAGAAGGTGGCGTGTATTGTTACTGCTTGTTTTGTGCTTAAACTCATGTTGCAAAATGCTGTTTACAACTAAGTGCATCATTTTTTGCAAGCTCTCCAAGGAGCACAGTATATATTAACAAATAGCTATGAAAAATGCATGAAGTGCCAGGAACTGCTGCAAACGAGAGTATTGTAAACTGACCTTGTGATAACTTTGTACAATTAGAGCAAGAAACTATGTGTTGTTTGGATGCTAAAACATCAGACCTATAATACGTCTTACTGAAAGAACAAAAGAATGCATCTTTCTCTCATTTAGCTGGCCACATGTATTGAATAATATATTTGTTTTATGTTGGTCTGAGTATCATCATTATATTGATGACACTGTAGCCTATAATACCTTAGTCTCTTGTGGTGCCTTCACATATATGTTGAACAGAAGGGGTCACAGTACTGAACGAATTCCACACCTGAGAGCTCTCAGTGCGAGAGAAGAACTGTTGTCGCACTGTACTGACAAGTGAAAATACACTGTATGTGAAATCTTGTTCTGAAGCCTTAAGGATTGAGATCTGAAAAACTAATAGATTTCAGATATTACTGAAGCTGATCAGCCTCTACTTTTTTCAGTGATCTGAGCCAGAAAGGAAGGGAAAGATCTCTTGGCCTCTACTACAAACCCAGCACAGGATTGCAACTTGTTTCATGATGGAGCCTATAGAAATTGTTGCTGGTCTTCCACCAATGGCACTCTGTTGTCCTCTCCATGTTTTCAACTCTTGAAAATGATCTGTATATCATGAAGATGTGGGGGGCAATGCAAAAGGTTGTGGGTGGCTAAACGCCAGGGCATTAATGGTTGTGGATGGCAGATTGCTGTGATGTCTCCCCACGCAATACATACCCTGATCGAGATCTGAGGGTGAGTCAACATTGCAGATTCTTTACTTTTAACAGAAGGATAGAAAGGCCTTGGACTTGGTCTGGAGGAAATGATCGGATCAGGTTAAGGGGATGCTCACTGAATCACTTGCGTAGTAACCCATCTCCAGTAAACACTTGGATTAATATCAAGATTGAGAGGTCACAGTTCAGTTAACTAGTATGTCCTCTCGTTGTGCACTGAAGTTTCCCAGATTTCAATAGACTTAGTGACTCCCGTACAAAACCTGACTCTGCCTCTCAGCTGATTTTATGGAGGGAGCCTGTGAAGAGGAAGGTGGGGTGGTATGTAGATCATTATGATTCCCATGTTAGCTATATCCTAAGGCTCACTACTGTCTCTAATGGGTCACTTCCTGCATGTAAGGTCAGAAGCAAACATTTTTGCTCTACTTCCTTGTTCCACTTGAGGCTCGTATTGCAGCAACCACTTATTCAATGAGCTCAGTGAAAACACATGGTTAGCTGGGTTGTCCCCTCAGGTCTCAGTGGATATGTCTCCACGGCAGTTGGGAGGTTTGTAGTTTGCTGAGCCTTGCAGCATGCATAACAGACTTGCACTAGCAGGGCTTGTGCCATCGCCCTCAAAATAGCTGTGTGGACATTATAGCACTGGTGGAGGCTTGGGCAAGCCACCTGAGCTCAAGCCCACCCTGCTCCCTAGATCTGAGTGTGGGTGGCTAGCTTGAGCCTCTGATGGTGTCGCAATATTCACACAGCTATTTTTAGCTCACTAGCACGAGCCCCACTAGCACGAGTTTGTCTGTGGGGGCTGGGAAGCTCTCTGCCAGCTGCAGTGTAGACATACCCAGTGATATGAGCAAAGTCTGATGTTTCTTTAGTAATTAGGTTATGGATGCTGCTGGTTTTATGCTTTTGTTTGTTTTTGTTTTTCACAGTGTTTTAGATTTAAGGCAGAATGTTAGATTATTGTAGTGAGGGCCCGATCCAAAGCCCTTTGAAGTCAGCGGAAAGACTCACTGACTTTGACTTTGGATCCAGCCATGAACGTACCTTGCTTTCTACTGTGAACTCCTCTGCATGGCTATCACTACTAAGGTTCTTTCTGCTTTCCTTTACTTCTCATGCTGTGCAACCTCAAATCCTCCACATCACAACTAGCAAGCTCCCAGTTTAGCAAACTAAAACACTCTATTCCCTACAACAAAATGGCCTCCTTTGACACCGCTTTCAGTTTCTGCTGGTTAAGTTTTCGGGAGTGATAGTCCTGGAACTAGGAGTCAGCTTGGGGCTATGTGTATTTGCAACATGACCAGTGGGGACTTCACTGTGTATATTTAGTAGAGGAACATCCAAATGCAGGATACCTGTACAGATTACCTAAAATGAACATCCTCTTTATCATTAGCCTAGGGTGTTAGGGGGAAACATTTTCAGCTGATATCATTAAACAACCAAACATTATATTTGAAATGAGATAATCCTTTGCAAAATATTTAGTAGCATAAGAAGTTGGGTTTTTTCCTTCCCAGCCTAAGTAAGAATTGCTAATTCTCCCTAATACTCTGACTTTTTTTTAAAATCCCCTACTCATTTGGTAAGCTATGGCTAATTCATCCTGTCCCTTGTTTTTGGCCAGAGAAGCTTTTTACTGTGCTTAATTATCATGCTGGCAATAAAATAGTAATAAAATATATTGCTGCGTATCCGCTGAAGAACAGTAACTATCATCAGTAGCGTTGTCAGATGTGTGGTTGTACGTTATGCAGGCTATTTACTCACTGTCATTACTAACCCGCTGCATTGTTTGGCTGACATAATGTCATCATTTCCCAAAGTGGCAAAAAAAACAAAGGTGACACCAGCAGCTGTACTTGCTGATGTGCTAGGAGTTTACCTACCAGATTAAGGTGTAGGAGGTGCTGACAGGTGGCATGTGCAAAGCAAAGGAAAGTACCTTGTTCTGCTGAAAGTTGCTTGGAGATGAAATGAGTGATTTCTGTTTTCTCTTAGCTACATTATCAATTAACAATAGTTTTTAATTTATTGTAACTTATTTCTGGTTTGGGGTGATGTGGTGTATTTTTCTCCTTTAATTTCACCCTCACTTTAGGTAGTGTTAAACTTCCTCTTGGATGGATATCTCTATGGAACTCACCTGTGTTCCTTCCAAGTCAAGTGGAAGGGTTGTGTAGAGAGCAACTTAAAATATTTGCTTCCCCCACCTCAATCTTCCGGGACTAAGCATAGTGCCTTTATCGTCCTCCTAGCCTCAAGTTGATGCTTCAGGAGTTGGCCTTGGAGCAGTTTATTGCAAGATCATTCCAACGTAGAGAAAGAAGGATGAGGTAGTTCTCTTGAAGACTGGGAGGCTGAAGCAGTATCTAGGAGTGCCCAGGGAGGGGCAGAAGAAGAAACAAAAGGGTTTGGGGAGAGCTGTAGACTTGTCATAGAAGAAAACTATGGGGAACTGGGACTAAAAGACATAGGGATGTCTTTTGGGTGGATTGATGATAAACTAAATTCTGATACACTCTAGTATAACTATTACTACATATTCTCTGGATCAATTTTTTCTCCTTGTCCCAATTTTTCTGTAGTGGTCAGGCTATCCTGGTCCAGCAGATGATTGATTGTTGACATGGCCCTATTTTTTATTACAATTTCATATGTTCTGATCATAGGCTCCAACTCCATGGGTGCTCTGGGGCTGGAGCACCTCCCTCCCCCCCAAAAAAACTAGAGGGTGCTCAACACCTATCAGCTATTGCTGATTGGTGGTGCCCCCAAACAGCTGATTGGTGACTGTGGGAGGGACTTGGAGGAGACAGAGTTCAGTGAGTGGGTGGGGGCCTTGGGAAGGAGGTGGAGCGGGGTTGGGAAGAGGTGGAGCTGAGGAAGCATTGTTATAAGTCAGCCCTAAAAATGTTGGCATACTGTGGGGCCATGCAGGTGTCATTACACAAAGTAAAACTATTTCCCCATGTTTATTTTCCTCCCCACCCCCCACTGTTCCTCACACATTCTTGTCAACTGCTGGAAATGGCCCACCTTGATTATCACTACAAAAGATTTTTTTTCTCTCCTGCTGGCAATAGCTCACCTTACCTGATCACTGTTGTTACAGTGTGTATGGTAACATCCATTGTTTCATGTTCTCTGTGTATATAAAATCTCCCCCCTGTATTTTCTACTGCATGCATCCAATGAAGTGAGCTGTAGCTCACGAAAGGTTATGCTCAAATACATTTGTTAGTCTCTAAGGTGCCACTAGGATTTAAGTGATTCCAAGTAGTAACAGACAGAAGAAAGTGAATTACAAGCAAAATAAAATAGAACATGCAAGTCTATGTCTAATACAGTAAGAATTCTGAATACAGATAAAAACCTCAAGCTTAGAGGAATTGCAGTAAGCTTCCTTTTACAGACTAGACTCCTTCTAGTCTGGGTCCAGCAATCTCTTACACCCGCTGTAGTTACTGTCCTTTGTTCCAGTTTCTTTCAGGTATCCTTGCGGGTGGAATCGCTGTCTCCTTAGCCAACTGAAGACCAAATGGAGGGTCTCCCAGGGGTTTAAATAGACTTTCTCCAGTGGGTCGATACCCTCCTCCCCCTGTGTAGAATCCAACTACAAAATGGAGTTTTGGAGTCACGTGGGCAAGTCACATGTCCATGCATGACTGAGTTTCTTACCAGTAGCAGCCATGGTTCACATGCTTCCTTAAACATCCTCAGGTAGACTTCTTATGTGGATTGGAGCCTTACAAGAGTCATTGTCCTTTAAGTGTTTCTTGATTGGGCACCTAATTTGCACATTCCTTTCTCAAGAAGCTGACCAAATGCTCTACTAAAGCTATTTAGAAATGAAGCCAGTATACAGCCAATATTCATAACTTCTAATACAAAACTGATGCATGCATACAAATAGGATTAATTGATTCAATAGATCATAATCTTTACATAGACATGTTACATGGCATATGTAGCGTAAAACATATTCCAGTTATGTCATTTTAATTTTATATATATAATATAAAGCATATTTCCATAAAGCCTTATGGGGGACACCGTCACAATGACATTCATGAAATACAACTCACTGGTAATGTCACTTACGTTACGGTTCAGATCCTGCAGTTAATAGTGTGTGGCTGGTCTACTGCACCTGTGCAGAGCCCCGTTGAAGTCAGTGAGCATCCATGCTTCTTCAGGTGTAGGATCGGGACGTAAATTATTTTACCCCTGGATTTGGCACTGGTGCAACTGCTGCTGGAATACTGTATCTAGTCTTGCATTCACAGTTCTATAAGGATATTGATAAATTAGAGGGGATTCAGAGAAGAGCCAAAAGAAAGAATAAAGAATTAGAAAACATGCCTTCTAGTGATAAACTAGATAAATTGAGCTCCTTGAGTTTCACATTGAGATGGTTAAGGGAAGGATTGATTAGACTTATAAGTACTTACATGGGAACAAATGTTTGATAATAGGCTCTTCAATCTAGCAGGGAAAGGTCTAACATGATCCAATAGCTGGAAGTTGAGGATTGACAAATTCAGGTTGGAAATAAGGCATACATTTTTAACAATGTAGGAAATTAACCATTGGAACAGTTTGCCAAGGGTTGTAGTCGTCCTTTCTGGCCTCGAAATCTATGAATAAGGCTTTTTCTTTTTCACTCACTGGTATTGGTTTTTTGTCCACACATTTTTATTTTGTTATCCCACTGATATACAGATTACTGTTAACGGTATAGTGTCATGTTTTAAGGCCATGCAATATATATATAATTACATCCAAAATAATTCCCTATGTTAAAAGAACTGTTAAGGTTGTATAATCAAGCTCTCCACAGTTAGGAAATGCCAAAATTAAGGTTGCCTGTGGAACCTTGGTTGAACCCTTTCTGTGTACGTATTGTGATACAGTTATGTTCATCCCCAGAACACCATCCATCCTATGTATTAAATGAGGCAGGGGTTGTATGGTAAGAATAGTATGTGATCATGTAATTAGAGATGGTATCATAATAGAAATAATACAATTAAACACTTTAAATTTTATTATTTTTACTTTAATAAATGTAAATTACAGTTGCTTATGAAAATTTGTGTAGTCTAATAATTAGATCGCATAACTATCTGATTTGCCTTCACACATGCAGTTTGATGCTAATTTTGAGTTTTGGGATATGCAAAAATGTGGGTGCATAAATATTCATACACAAACTTTAGAATGTAACTTTTGGTAACACAGATTTGAAGAACACTTGAAAATATGTACCTTAGAATTTGGGTGTTTTATCCAACCTGATAATTAAACAAAAATAAAGCCTACATGCCATATTTTAGTCTTGATATTTGTACTGTTTAAAATAAAATAAAATTGTGAGGAGTAGTTCCTGAATGTCATTCAGCTTTAGAGATAATTTCCCTGAATTTTTACAGTGGTTTACTTTGGAGAAGTTTGAGTAAATGAATACATTGCTTGAATAGTTGGGGGTTTTTTAGTTATAAAACTAAATTATCATCTGTTCACTTTCAGCATATAACTTTGCTGGAATTTGCAGGTGCAGATAATAAAATAACTTTTCCTAACATGCTCTCACATGTTTACATAGCTCACTGAGAGACTATGACAGTAATCCTTAGACCATATGATATATTGGTAGTATTTTTAACCCCTCCCCCCACCACCACGTAGAGACAGAAGTAATGAGCTTTTATGACATTTTCTTTCAAAGAGTGAGTAAGGAATGTGCCTTTTCTGGATAACTATTTCTTTACTTTTTATGTATTTTTATTTGTACTTAATTATTCAAAGACTATATCCTGGGAAAGTCTTACGTGAAATCTTTCCAACTAACAATAACAAATAAACTAGTATAATATACTATTTATTTCATATAGAAGTGTGGTGACAATATTTCTGAATGATCCTGTGCTTACTGTGTGTTTTGTTAGGATTTGCACCATATAGAACGCTATTTTTAAAATAAAAGGCTGCTCTGTACATGACACGCAGTAAGTGAATATGCCATAGTTATTGTGATCCTGCATATGCATACATTTGTGTTTTTCTCTCCCTCTACACAAATACACAATGAGGACCTTCTATTATATCGTGATACACTAGTTCCCTATTCATCCCAAATCAAATTCGCACTCTTAGTTCTCACTTTCAGGGTCTACCATAATCTAGCTCTTTTTTCTGCTTCTCTTGTTTCTTCCTTCCCTACCCCATCCTCGGTTCAAAGAACTCCTCTGGATCATCCTCTTTGTAGTGGTCTCGCACATCAAGCCATGGAATTTTCCTTTATTTTTTCCTATTCTTTTAACCTATAGCATCATATATTCAAATAAGTTAAGATCAGCTGATTAGTTGAGTTACTTACGATGCCATAGCCCTTTTTTCATTCTACACGGCATATGTCACAGAACACCCTCATGGATAAGGGCAGGCATTTACATTTAAAAAACTTGCATGTATTCTAAGTCTAAGTAATGACACTTATACATCTGTAGATGTTATGTCAATTGCAAGGAGGCTCTACTTTTTGAGATTCAAATTGTGTGCTCAGTACATTACAGAACAACAACAAGGGCCCTGATTTCAACTTTCTTACAGTACTGCACATATATAGAATAAAATGTTCTTAATATATGGTGGTAATTGTATCACCATATAAGCAAAGAAAGCTGCACCATGGACTCCTCCCTCTTCTGCCTGCCCACTAGTACTTTCTTTTGTGCAACACTTAATTTTGCAAGGTTGGTAGAGGCTTGTCTTCACTCCCAAAATGGCTGAGCATGCTATGTGGTCCACCCTGGAAAAGTTGAGCAGGCCCCCTACCTCACTCAGGAAAGTACTATGTCTCCTGCACTAGTTAAAAGAGGAAGAGGCTTCCTGCACCCTCTGCAGGCCCAAGTGCACTTGTGCATTGCAAAGCAAAATTGTGTTCTAATCTTGGTTGCCTCCTACAATTATTCGTTGCGTGGAACTTTCGCAAGTTGATAAGTGTGTGAGAATCAATTGAAAGTTCAGGTTTAATTAGTTTAGTCTAAAGAAGTGTTCTGTACTTTGTTGCACTTTGGTTTGACTAATTGATTCCTTGTGATTAAATTGGATTAATTTAGACAGAATGTTGTTTGGATTGACAAAATAGACTATAAAATGCTGAGAAATATCAGTGTCAGAGTGATTAATTGGGTTAAATCAGCTTTGTGTTTGATTATAATATGAAAAATGTTCCTTAAGATAACTAACATAACTTAACAAGCTAGGGCTTAAATGTGGAAAACAGATAATATTTGATTTAAGTAACAGTGGGACAAAGTTATTTAAAATAGGTAGCACTCAAGTCTTTTTTAAAATATCTGTCTGTATACAAATAATTCAGATAACTGTCTCATGAGAGTAAAAAAACATTATCAAACAAATTCACTTGTGCTATAGATCTGATTTCATTTAAATAATTCTTTCAAAAAACCCTACCACCAACAGCAAAAAAAACCCAGATCAAAACTGTGAGTGCCTAATAAGGGACAGGTAGAATCCAGATATTAATAGCTCTTATGCAGTAGCACAAGAAATGTCTTTGAAATGTCAGTGTTTGTGATTATATGGGTTTTAAAGAGTATTTCTAAATTAATTAGTTATATTTTCTAACATTAGTATGAGGCTAATTTTATTATTATGTTAGGTCATACTATTAATATATATTGTTTGTAAGTCAGTATATTATTAAAATGTTTAACTTAGGTTAAACAAAAAGTTAAGGATCTGTTTAATCAATCAAGGTTTTTATCTCACATCTATCATTCTTTCCTATTTGGCCCAAGGGGATTAATTTATTATCAGTTTTGTATCTTGTCTCCATTAAACTACCATTCTGAACAGATATCTCGTAGTTAGAAGCACTAATGCATAATACTGATATATTTATTTTTTTCATATATAAAAGGTTTGAAATTTTTTAACATACAAGTTTTCAAATACAGTGTTTTGAGCAGATTGATATAACTAAAGATAATGGTTTTTACACAACACTGAATTTTAGTAATGAGCATTTAACATCTTCTCCAGCAACAAGAAGCAGCCAAAACTTAATTGCTATGCTGCTGGCCATGAGAGCTCCACAGATCTCCTGAGTGCCACAGCTGCAGAAACTACATATGATTTTAGGGGATTAAATTTATCCTTTCAGAGGGCATGGAACAAATTTGTCATTTGGGTTTCTTTCTTCTTCAGAGGATTGACCTTGACTCTGCCAGTCTTCTAGAAATCCCAGGGATGGACTGGCTGGGTCATAGGCCAGGATACTACTCTTCGAGCTCAAGCAATAGTGAAAAAGGTGGATCTCTCTAGTGCAGCCACAGTCCTCCTTGCAATACAGGAAGACAAACAATTGCCAAACAGGCATCTTTGGCCAGACCACCTCTGGAAAATCAGGCAATGGGGAAGGATTTTGGGGCTCCCTGAGAGAAATGATAGGGATGCTTTCTTGACTAGATGTTTAATCACCTAGACAAGAACCTTAAAGGGGCCATAGCTGAATTTTACCATAGTACTCTTTCCTTGTTGATGGGTCTGTTCATTTTACCATTTATTAGCCTCTACATGCTCTAGCATTTATTGAAAAACAGATCAACTGCTAGCACAAATGGCATCCCTGGCCGACTGTCAGATGATAGAGCAAGAAAAGGAACAAGCATGGCTTAAGGACTTAATCTGCTTTGCCATATAACAGAACTTCTCTTTCCAGCATGGCTCTGAATGGTGAGTTCAAATGACTGAAGAGTTCTGTGCTGAGGAACACTAGAAAAGAACAGCACGGTATGGTTTGTTGGTTCAGGGGTGGCCAACCTGAGCCCGAGAAGGAGCCAGAATTTACCCATGTACATTGCCAAAGAGCCACAGTAATACATCAACAGCATGCCCCGGCTCCCAGCGCCTCCCGCCCACCAGCAGCCCCGCCGATCAGCGCCTCCCCCTCTCTCCCCACACTTGCCGATCAGCTGTTTTGTGGCATGCAGGAGACTCGGGATGGGGAGCAGCAAGGGCATGGCAGGCTGAACGGAGGAAGTGGGAAGGTGTGGAGTGGGAGCAGGGCCTGTGGCAGAGCCAGGGGCCGAGCAGTGAGCAACCCCCGACACATGGGAAAGTTGGCACCTGCAGCTCCAACCCTGGAGTCGGTGCCTATACAAGGAGCCGCATATTAACTTCTGAAGAGCCACATGTGGCTCCGGAGCCACAGGTTGGCCACCCCTGTTTTGGTTCCTCCTCCTCCTCCCCCCGCCCCTGTGAATAATGGTATTGACTTTTGTTATAGTAACCTCTGTGTAGGTTCTTGTAACATCTGTCTAGGTTCTTTATGGTGATGGGTGCCAATATGTGTCTGAGTGCCTGATCTTTCTTCAGAATAAATCAGGCTGTCATGGAGGAAAGACATACAACGTTTGGAGTCTTGCATCTCTCAGATATCCACAGATATTTGTAGCTGGATTAGATTCTGAAGAACCACCTACGGTGATCCCCTGCTTGTATGACATTTGGATAACATTTCCTGCATTTATGGGTTTAACTTGAGGCATGAGTGCTTTGTGATTCATATGCAAAACTCAACAACTAGGATTTTCAAACTGTTTTGTCACATGTCGTATTTATTACTGTTTTGCATCTGTTTTCAGACATGATGCATGCAGACACAAGTAAAACTGACCCTAGAAATACAACATAAATACCAAGATATGCATGTGGTATGAGAACAAATGTTCACAGTGGGCCTTTTTCAGAGTCTAAGTCCAAGTTTAATTTGTGTAATAGAAGAATACAAAGAAACTTGTGTTTTTTATTTCTCATCTCAGACATTCAAGAGGATTGTTAATGAGTTTCCATCTTCTTCACTTAGTTGGCACCCTAAGGTTCCAGTGGGGAAAAAACATGCTGGTAAAAATCTCTAACTGCTTAGTCAGGTCATGCTATTGACACTGGAGCTGATGAAAGCGTGGTTTGATGGGTCATAAAAGTATCTTTGTCTGAGTATGAACATTTGGATTCCAAGCGGATGTGGTTGCTTGAGCAATAGTGATTGTGGAAATGACAGTTTCTGCTAGATGGCTCCTGCCTGCCAGCAGATGGAGATAGACAAGTCTAGGATTTTTTGTGATGTCATCTCTTTGTTTACTTATTGGCCAGACTAATACATACTAGTTATTGTCTCTCTCCAGCAGCTAGACGCCTCTATGAGTCTTATCTTAGAGAGGAGCCTGTCGATGACACAAAAATTGGGGGAGTGGTAGATAATAGAGGACAGATCACTGATTCAGAGAGATCTGGATTGCTTGGTAAACTGAGTGCAAGCAAACAATATGCATCTTAATATGGCTAAATGTAAATGCATACCTCTAGGAACAAAGAATATAGGCCATACTTACAGGACGGGGGATTCTGTCCTGGAAAGCAGTGACTCTGAAAAAGATTTGGGGGTTGTGGTCGGTAATCCATTAAACATGAGCTCCCATGATGTGATGTTATGGCAAAAAGAGCTAATGTGATCCTGGGATGCATAAACGGGAATCTTGAGCAGGAGTAGAGAGGTTATTTTACTTCTATATTTGGCACTAATGTGACTGTTGCTGGAATACTCTGTCCAGTTCTGGTGCCTGTAATTCAAGAAGGATGTTGATAAATTGGAGATGGTTATGAGAAGAGCCACGAGAATGATTAAAGGATTAGAAACACACCTTCTAGTGATAGACTCCAGGAACTCAATCTATTTAACTTAACAAAGAGAAGGTTAAGGGGTGACTTGATTAGTCTATAAGTATCCACAGGGGGGAAAATATTTAATAATAGGCTCTTTGATCTTGCAGAGAAGGTGTATAGCTCAATCCAATGGCTGAAAGTTGAAGAGAGACGAATTCAGACTGGAAATAGGGCATAACATTTTAAGGGTGAAAGTAATTAGCCATTGGAACAATTTACCAAGGGTTGTAACGGAGTCTCTATCACTGACGATCTTTAAATCAAGATTGGATGTTTTTCTAAAAATATGCTCTAGGAATTATTTTGGGGAAGTTCTCTGGCCTGTGACATGTTACACAGAAGGTCAGACTAAATGATGACAATGGTCCCTTCTCGCCTATGAATAGCTCCGTCCATGGGAAAAAGGCAGTGCAGAATGACTAAGAGACCCCAGTCCTATAAACACTTTAATGCATGTGCTTAACTTCATGGTTGTGAGTAGTCCCATCAGTGTTTGCAGAATCTAGGCCTATTTCAACATTCTGCAACTTTTAGAGAGGGGATACATCTGTCTGTGACCACAGAGTAACCTCTGTTGGTGTCAGTGCTCAAGAGATTATAGGTAACCCTTCTGCTTGAGCAGACCCTACACTTTTGAAACCAGTGCACAAGGATTTGAACGTACTTGTATCTCAGTGACTTTAATGGTTATTTTTAAGCTAATACCCTATGTGTGGGTTTGTTTTAGGATTCTGGATTATAGGTGAGGCTGGTGGCACTGCCTATTATTAATGATGCCTGACACTTCTTGTTATAAGATCTTGTTTTCCATGCTGGAAAGAGTCTGTTTTGTTTTTGTTTTGTGGTTTTTTGTTTTTTGTTTTTTTTTTAATTTCAGCCAAAATGATTCAGCCTTGCCAAGAATTAGGTGAGGGGAAAATATATTGTTTTGTCCATGTTTATGTTAAAAAAAAATCTGGGGACCTGTTTTTAAAATGTAATAGTACCTGCATGCTTTGAAGCAGGGACTTCTAATTTAGCAGGTGCGTGATCTTTGTGTCTTTATGTGCCTCTTGCCATCCAAAATCTGCCCAAATTTGGCCAAGTTCTGAGTTTGGCCTATGAAAAATCACAGTTCACACATGCTCAGTAGAAATTTGCTAGAGCTTAACAGCTAAAATCGCCAAAGATTCCATTCTCACGGAGCATGCTCACAGCTCCTAGTGCTGACCAGACTGCCCATGGGTCATGCCTACAGATCTACTGAGCATGTTGTAGCCCATGGCTAAAGGGCCAAAGCTGGATTTTCCCTGTAATGGCTGCTCCCAGCTGCTATGGCCTGGGGTTGGGGCCTGGCACCAGAACTGACAGGAGGGACCCTGTGTCTTCTGTTCTCTTAATGATCCAACTACTCTTGTTGGCACTCAGGCAGTGTGGAGGAGGAAACAGATTCATATGCATGAGGGGACAAAAGCCTGATCAGGGTGGAGGAAATAGAATAGATTGGGAGAAGGTGAGACTAGCACTGGTGGGGTCAGAAAAAGAAACTGAGACTGGCTGGGCCAGGAGGCTGGGACTGGGCACTGGGGATGTGTGAGAGGAATCTGGAATAGAGATCTGATGGGGGAGGCTGGGACTGGTTGGGCAAGGAGAGCAGGACTGGGAGTTGGGGGCAAAGGCTGGGCAAGGAGACTGGGAGCCAGTGAAGGAAATGTGGGGGGACTGGGTGCCAGTTGGCTGTGGGTGGGGGGGAAAACTGACATCAGTTGAGGAGGTAGGGGGAGATTGGAACTAGCTGTGCAAAGACGAGGACTAAGAACCAGTGTGTGGTGATGAAGGGAGATAGATCTGACAAGAGGCTGGGTGTGGGGGG
The DNA here is from genome assembly GCF_015237465.2 of Chelonia mydas. NCBI lineage: Eukaryota > Metazoa > Chordata > Testudines > Cheloniidae > Chelonia > Chelonia mydas. Next base: position 87,936,414 of record NC_057850.1, on the reverse strand, counting down.
AGAACTAGAACTGATTGAACAAGAAGGCAGCGGGAGAGACTGAGATTGGATGGGGAGCCTGGGAAGAGGGAACTGGAACTGCCTGGTCAAGTAGACTAGGACTAGGTGTGGGAAATGAGAAAGACTAGGGGTTTGGGGAGATTAGGACTCGGAGTGAGCCTGGAGGGGGAGACTAGGACTGGGATGAGAAGCATAGGAAGTGGAGACTGGGACTGGTTAGGGAAGGAGAATGGGACTGGGATAAGAAGCCAGGAGTGGGGGAGAGAGGCCTGGCACAGGGGCAGGTTAGAGAAGATGGAGCAGAAGGGGTCAAACTTGGGGCTGGGGGAATGAGCAGAAGGGTCTGTGCTCACTGGAGCACACTCCCCTCCCGAGGCTGGGATGGAATCCAATGTTCCTGAATTTCACCATTCCTCTGCTATCAGCAACTATCTGTGAAACCCCATTGCAGAGGTCTGTGCAGTTGTTAAAGGTTTCAACTCTGCTGATGAACCATGTGGGGTAATGTGAGCCCACGTGATAGAATTTGTGTATATTCAGTTTACTTTTTTAAAAACCTGGCGGGGGAGGGGAAGTTAAAAGAATATTATTAAAGTTACAAAGTCAAGCACTTAAAAGTTAGGGAATGCCAGAATTCAGGTTGTCTGTGCAACTTTTGTTCAGCCTCTTTGTGTGTATGCATTAATATACAGTCTTTTAATTACATGATCAGATACTACTTTTTCAGTTCACATGACGGAGCTGCTCTGGGGACAAATCAGGGTTGTATAACGCAGGTTGTGTAATGTTTGTAGGATCCCTGCTTCACTTGCTGCAGAAGTTGGAAGGTATATTGTGAATGGTGCAGTGGATTCCAGGAAGAGAAAAAATGGTCTTGTGGTTAAAGTAGTTGAATACTACCCCGGAGAACTGGATTCTAACCTTGTCTCTGCCACAGACGTTCTGTTTAATGCCAGGCAAGTTGCTTAAATCAGACTATTCAGAGGTGGTTGTTAACTGTACGTTCCTCATTTCTGGGCAGTCAATCTGAGACCCTGGGGTCTAATCTGTTGAAATGCTGAATGGTCACAGCTGCAGCTGAAGTCAGTGGGATCTATGCTTGAATGTACAAAGTGCTATATGATGCTAAGTACTCTGAAAAATCAGACCCTAGGTGTCTCAAAATGGGCACCAAAAATGAGTGGCAACTTTAACCTTAACCTCTCTACCTCCACTCTCATATGTAAAATGTGGATACCACCCCCCTCAGCTTACTGGGGTGTTGTGAAGTACCAGGATACTATAGTGATAGCAGCCATAGAAAAGGCCCATGAGAAAATTAGTAATTCTGTCTTCAGAACAGGGTTTGACTAGTGTGAAATAAACAAGTCCTGGGACCACATGTTAAACAATGAGGGGAAAACAAAATATTGAATAGCTGTTTAAGTGAGCACTGTCCATCCCGTGCACTAAATGAATTTCCTGTGGGGGAAAAAATAGAATGGATCACATGATTAGAGACTGGCAGGCAACCATTTCCTAGCTTTTGTGGCATGACTTTGCAACCTTTTTTGACTCACATAATTCATTTGATCATGGATCTATGCTTGCTCATATCTACAGTGGTCCAGAATCTTCATTCATTTCCATGCATTCCAAATACAGATCTGAAGGTCTGTAGATGCTGTAACACTGGCAAACCAGCTGCCAGCTCTTGCCAAGGCTTTAGGTCTCAGTCGAGCACTGACAGATTCATTGCTGGAAACCAGTCTGTTTCACCTGTGTTGGTATGGTTCAGATGGGTGTTGCACTTATAACAATGGGTTTAGACTTTATGAAATGCTTGTAAGCTCCTCCATGCATTAATTTCACTTATATCTTTATCACATGCTATAAAGTATTTTTTTTACTTTATAACTGTAAAGAATGTTTGCTCTGGAACTGTGAACCTGTCGGGAGGGATGGTTTCCTGCTCATCAAGAAGAGCTATCAAAACTAAATGGGCCATTGAGGAACATCACAATCCAAAACCTTTAATTGGCCCTTCACACCCCTGAAGAGGCGACACGCAAAAGGGCTTGTCCCATCCGCATGAATTCTGGAAGAAAGAAGTAAAAAATAACTCACGACAAATTTTTTCATCTCGTTTGCTGTTTGGACTCTGATAGGGCTGGAGCTATGAAAGAAGCAGAGATCCACAGGGTCAACCTGGGTTGGCCCTAAAAGACATTCAGTGCTGACAGATTACTGCAATTCTGTCAGCTTTTCGAACCATAGACTAGAACTCATTTGTGTATATATGTTTACCTGCTTTAACCTGTAAATGACTTTCATTTTCCCCCCTAGTTAAGAAAATCCTTAGTTAGTTTACTATAGGATTGGCTACAAGTATTCTTTGGTTTGAGATCTAAGGTACTGAATGAAGTGATTAGTCTTTTTGGACTGGACGCAACCTGAATCTTTTGTGATCTTTGGTGACTAGGAACCAACTATCACGAAGTCCAATTTGCCTGGGTGGCAAGATAGACTGGAATGCCCAAAGGGACTGTCTGTGACTCTATGGTAAGACTGTGATAGTGCTTTAGGAGTTCACACTCATTACCAGGTTGGTGAAATCTAATTATAAAACGTACAACCAGTTTTGGGTGTCTGTTCCCTGCTTTTTTTCAGTCTGCCCTGAGGCTGACACTCATGGTTGTGAACCACTCCAGACAGCATGACAGATACATCTGGATCAATAGGGTTTTGGATTAGAGGATACAATGGCCAGTCAGATTTGTAAAAGCCATGCTATAGAGACCTAGTTTTCCTGCCACTGCATACGAGCAACTCCCACTGAAGCAAGTAGCCATTGTATGTATGTAGTAGCTGGATAATAGGGTTCCTTGTCCTTAAATCTAGAGTATTGTGGAGTTACCTAGAGCTGGCTGGGAATTTTTCAACAAAATATTTTTACGACCAAAATGCTGATTCATCAAAACCAAAACTTTTCAAGGGAGAAGGTTGGTTTCAGCAAGCTTGTTAGCTTGACAAATTGCAACCTTGATGTTGTTTAACATAGGCTTGGACGTGTGTGTGTGTGTAATTATATCTATGGAATGCCTTGGACTAATAAAAATAGCTTTACACTTAAAATTAAGAGTAGATGGGCCCAACTGGTTTGAAAATATCTGAAACTCATAACTCTGTGGGTACTGCTATGTCTTCTAGTGACATTTCCAGAAAATTGTACTTCAGAAAAGCATGTCCTACCACAGTAATTCAGTACATGCATCACTATGTAACTCACTTCACCTATCACTGTTGTTTTTTTAATACCTAGCCGATATAAAGAGCTGAATTCTTCAGGCATAAGAACATAAGGCATGATAGATCTTTTCAATTATTTTTTCTTTAAAGAAAAAAAACTCAATACCTGCCAGAAAATTGCTTCATGCATAGTATTCACTCTGTTCTGCTCACTTATGCCTATATGAGTAGAAAGTAATTTGTTAGTCTGAGTTCAAGTCAAACATGAATTTCCTGTTTATTTTAGCATTTACTACCAGTCTAATTTGTAAAATACAGATCTTCTCTCAGGTGACCTTTCTGGAGAAAATTATGAATTACATTTACTAGATTAGAGCAAATATCTTTCAGGACATTATCCATCTTAAGTTTCTTGCAAGCTTTAATAAAAAATATAAAGCATTACATTTTATACTGTCCCTTTTACAGCAGCACACACTAGTCAAAAATGTGTCAGAAAACTTTAGGCTCAAAAGATACACTTGCATAGCCAGTCTATTTTCTTGACAAAAATGAATCAAGGATACTCTGTTTCCTTGAGGTTGTCTCAGTTTAGCACAGACAAAAGAGCTGTGTTGTTTTTCCCTTGCTTTGTCTAATTTATATTGAGATAAGATGGCATGATTGTTGTTGCAGCATGACGTGATGCAGGAGGCCTGGGGTCCAGAGACACCTGGGGACTCTATTTCAGGGTTTTATACTTTGCCTATCACTGCTACTTCTGGGGACCTTCCATGTAAAATTGTTAGCAATAGTGAAGTCCCACAAGGTGTGCCTACATTGCAATAGCAGACTCGTGGCGCAGCTGCAGCTGGCCTGGGTTAGCTGCTTTGGGGCTATAAAATTGCAGTGTAGATGTTCAGGCTTGGGCTGGAGCATGGTCTCTGTGATCCCATGAGGATGGAGGGTCTCAGAGCCTGGGTTCCAGCCCAAACGTCTACCATTTTTTATTGTTGTTGTTTATTTAAGCCCCACAGCTTTTTTAGCTCCTTGAACGTGAGTCAGTTGACCCAAGCTCTGAGCCTTAGTGCTGTGGGTTTTTTTTTTATCACAGTGTAGACACCCTTAGAGGACTTTTGTGGAGTTTCTGGCGCTCTTCTTTTTTCAGGGTTAAAAATTCAGCTTGGAATATTCTTTGTTCTTTGGTAGGTTTGTTGGTTTGATTTGGTTGGGCTCTTTCTCCTTGAGCCATTGGAGGCTGGGAATTTCCTAGTGCTGATATTCTCTGTATCCAAAGCAGGCATTGATTTTACTGCACTACCAAGCAGATGATTTTAAGCAGCATTGCCAGCTTGCTGGGAGTGTGGCAAATTCTGGGGGTGTGGCTAATCACATCATTGTGGGTCAGCAACTGTACCACCACCCTTACGGGCCACAGAGTTGGAAGGTGGGACTGCAGCATGTGTAGGCATACCTGAACTAACTTTGATGGAGCCAGTCCACTAAAAATAACAGTCTAGCAGCTCAAGTAGGTGCCCAGTTACTGGGTAGGAATTGTACTTGGGCAGCCAACAGGAGCTGCACCTTCTGATTTTCAGTATAGAGGCACAAATCCTTTCATCTCTGCACTCAGGGCTGTGAGTGTTTTAAATCCCGCAGCCTAGCCCATAATGAATATTTGTGCTTCATAGAGCTGGTGCAGTCGTAATGGGAGAATTGGCAGAAGTGAAGACGCTTAGGTAGTGGGTGTGCATGAAAGGGCTGGAAAGAATGGATGAGCTAAAATGTTAAGAGCCTCATTCTGTCCAAATTCCTGAATTGAAATCTTGGTAATGAGCTCATCCTTCTTGTGGGATAGGCAGGGTGAAGAAAAGTGCATCTTACAAGGCTATAACCTAAGGGATAACATGTATAATTTTTAGGCTCTCCCCTTCCTCAGCCACGTATCAAGATTTTTCATTTGCTCTGGGTTTTCTTTAAAAGCTATTCTCTCTCGTGTTAAACAGTAAAGCATCCAGCTCAATGGAGTCCTGTGGAGGCTTTCTCCATTCAAAGTACCTCCTCTTTCCAGGTCTCTCTCTCCCTTTTTAATTCATGATCATTTACACTTTGTAATTACATTGTAGCATCCAGACTCCTTGCCTGAGAAGATGGAGCCCCCACGCCTTAATGGCATTCCAAGCAGACCAGTAGAGGGCACTTTTGAGTGAGATCCACTCCCTTTTTTGAAACTACAAATATGAGAATAGTTTGTCCTCAAAACCTCTTGTGGGTCTTGGATCTGGGTCTACCATATGGCAGCACAAAGCTCATTTGAGATGTAAATGTAAATAGATCTCCCATAGATGTAAATAGAAATTTTGCACTTTGGGGGATATTGGGATTAATATCTAGCATGAAGATCTCGGATCTCTTGAGGCCAGTCTGAAGTTGACCTTTGAGTGTCATTATCCACATCTTAAATTAATTTTTTTGCAATATCTTGTGGCAAAATTAGCAAAATTTAGCATATAAGGAGGGAGAGGAATTCCCACCCCACAAAAAGATCTGGTTATGAAACTGGCAAAGAAGCAACCCAGCCTTCCACATTTTGATAGTTACTGGGAGTGTGCAAAATTTGTTTGTTAATCTCTTTTCCTTAAAGGACATTGTTTCTATCATTAGTTATCATAAATGACATTTAAAAAATTAAAAATTGTTTTTGAATTTTTGATGGTATTGGATTTATATGGGCACTGTTCTGTTCTACTTATTCTTATGAACTCTGTTTCACATTAGCTTACATGAGCATGGTGGTTGAAATTCTTGGTATTTCCTGCCTAGCTTATGCCTCAGACTTTAAAATATTTGAATCAAATTGGGAATCTTGTAAATAAGTACATGATCAGTAGAGTGTTTCATTTTAGTAACATCCTAGACATGCATTTTTTTCCTGTTAGTATTCCAGGTCTAGAACACGTCTAGTAAGGTACTGACACTTAAATCTTTGGATTTCTGGAACTTTTCAAGAAAAGTGTATTGCATTTCTGAACATCTTAAAGTGAACAAATGCAGAAAGTCATAAACAAAACGTCTTTGAACCTAACCAAAATAATAACATTTTGAAAAATGGAACACATGATTAGTGTTGATGATTTCATTGTAATGTGTATGCAGCTTAGAGTGGATTCAACTTCTGAGTTGAGTAATAATGGTCATAATGTATATTAATACAGAAAATCTATCATACTTAAAATGGTTCCTTGTTTGTACTTTTGAATAGTAGGATGGCAAAGTGAGGCCAGTGTATTTAATAGATACTGCTTTGTTCAAATTATCTTGCCTCAAGCTAACTTCAAAGTTATAGTTATGAATGCAATGCATGTAAGTGATAATATAAAATGAAGTCAACTGAAACATTATTTCATTTAGGGAATACCATTAATAATTTGTAAAGGCAGATCTCTTGTGTTGCTATTAAAATATTAAATTTTATGTATTGAGTGATTGACTAAAAGTGTGTTCTTAATGTGTATAATGAAAGTCGAAAGTGTATTGTAAACTCAGGCTGAATTGTCCCCTGACTGGGCTGTATCAGAAAATGTGCATTTCTGAAGGCTTCCAAGATGTGTCCAAACTCTTACTGCTATGGAGAATAATTTGTATGTCTTTATATTTCTCCATTAGCAATACAAATTCCTGAAATACTGATTTAACTTTGTTTCCCCAAATATAGGTCAAGAAAGTCCCAGTGTATTTAATTATTTAAGAAAAGCTTCATACTAGCGGAGAAAGAAACTAGGGTTCGTATTAATTTAGATTCAATACAGAACTGTTATCTTAAAATTAATAAGTGGCAATGACAATTGACAATGTGATTGGAGGTGCATCAGTAACTGCTTTCTGGAAGACTATGCTTTTATAGTCAAACAACAATCTCCAGCATTGATATGACTCTAGTGTCAATTATATACAAATGAGAACGGTGTCTGCTGTATTTGTCAGAAGAAAGTGAGTTGTTAACTATGAGATTGCAAGGGTAGAGAAAATGAATAAGAAAGGATTCAGGGCAAAAAGAATGTTTTGTGTGTGTGGCTGTGGGGTTGGAGACCTTGTTCAAGTGTACTCTATAAATGTTTGGTGGGTAGAGTAGAGTTGTTTGAAGCTTTCTGAAATTTCACCAAAAAATGTATTTTTGCTAAAAATGTTTGGTTTTTGACCAGCTCTAATGTAGAGCAAAAACTGAGCAAAACACTAGTGTGGAACTCATGAATGGAAAGGGAGAGGGGTTGCCAGATTCACACTTCACAGAAGCAGTCACCGCTTTGTGGACCGTCAAGATGAATTTGGCTCAAAAGGGAGGCTCAGAATTGTTTTTTTTTTTTTTTTTAAATTAATGGGGAAAGTTTAATAAAGATTGACATCTGAGAGAATGCAGAAAATGAGGTAGCAGATTACTAACTGACATAAAGAAAACATGTTTTGGCAACATGTTTATAATCAAAGGACTGTCTGTAGTATACCACCTTTATCCTTCAATCAATAGTTTCTAACATCACATTTGCTGAAGAGGATATATTAATTATTGTAAGCGGATACTGACTCTTGTTGAGTTTAATATCTGAATGTATTGACTAGAGAGAGAAACACTTTGGTCAATATTTAACTTGCTAGCCAATGCTTTGATATTCACTGGACCAAGTCAAAAATACATATTGCTTGTTGCAACAATCATTCTAATTAAATATAAGCCCAAATCAAAAGTCTGCATCTGAACTCCCTGACTTCCAGGGGTAGGTGGATTTTGGAATTAGAACGTGTGATTTTGTAATTGGCTGTGTATTTATAATGGGTTGAACTGAAACTCTGATGCCAATCATTCCCAAACTTTGAAGAGTTGAGATCTGTATGCATATTTTCAAGAATTATCTCTAATTTCTAATTAGAATTCTAAATGCAAAAAAAAGGCAGAAGGATTATTTCCTCCCTTTTAAAAAAACATCTTTTAAAGGACAGATGAAGTTACTTGTATTTTAATTTAAAAAAATAAAGTGGATGGGGAGAATTATTATTCCTCCTTTTTAGGAACGAGGAAGATAGTTGTGCCTTTTTTGTATATGCAGTCTATATGGGTTAACATTGCTCCAGATCACAGTATTATTGACCTCTGAAGACTAAGACTGTCTGTACTACAGACCTTACGGCGGCAGAGCTATACTGCTACAGCTGCGCCACTGTAAGATCTCCCGTGCACCTGCTCTATGCCAACGGGAGAGAGCTCTCCAGCCGTCCTAATTATACTACTCCCAACGAGTGGCGGTAGCTATGTTAGCTATGTTAGGAGAGCCTCTCCTGCCGACATCGCGCTGTCCACACCAGCACATTTGTCGGTGGAAATTTATGTTGGTCGGGGGTGGGGTGGGGTGGTGGTCGGGGGTGTGAAAAAACCAAAAGTTTTTACTGACAAAAGTTCTGGTGTGGACAAAGCCTTGGACTATTGGCATTCACTGATTCATTTTATGTCTGTTTGCAGCCATTCAGGAGACTGGATTTTTTTTTCTTGTATTCACCAGTAAGTGTTACTTTAGGAATAATAAGGCTGTATTATATATGTCACCCTTCTGCCAAGTGAAGTCAGCAACAACAAGGGTTGAGTTCAATATGTAGGGGTTCTTCTTAGCATTACAAAACAGAACCGACTCAAGCCCCCACCCAGAAACCTGGTAAAACTAACAGCACCCCAGGGAGCCTTTGGGAGGCAATACTTCCCCCCTCACAAACAGAGAGTCTGTGTATAACAAAATAATTTTTTTTATCAAAAGGCAGAGGGAATCAGCATTAATGTAGGAAAACACTGCAACCACAATTTGAAAATATGCAAACAATAAGTAAATACCCACTCCACATTATCTTTGGAAACCGTCCTTTGTCTCAGTTTCTCACCTTGTGATTTGAAAGTCCCGAAGGATGAATGTCTCTTTAATAACCTCCTCTCCTTTCCTTCCACTGCACCCCATTCGCAGTTTGTTGTCTGAAGTCAGCGAAGACCCAGAATTCAGGGGTACGTTAATGTGGGTTCATCTCCCGCCCCCCAAAGGGGGATCAAGCAATGCCTCTGCTGTTGTCATTGCTCACTACTGCTGTTGTTGCCACTGCTCCAGCTGCGATGCATGCTCTGAGGTTCCACTACTTAGCTCAGTTTTTAGTGATTTCACCAGCTAGTGGAGAACCTCACTGCTGCAGCACTGTTTTGTCTTTCACTGCTGCACTGTCCCCCACACAAGGTCTAAGGTTCTGCCCCCTAAACCAGCTTACCAGTTATTTCAGCTTTAGTGATCGCTAACCAGAAACGAGGACTCTAAATCGAGTCTGATCAGTTCTGTCTTTAAACACTGAAGGGGGATTGCCAAATTATGTCCAAAACTCTTTAAGCGTCCAGAATGCCTGTGATAAGGGGGGGGGGGGGAGGAGTAGCTCTCTTTTAGACACCCAGCCATTCAGTAGCTATAAAATCCCTCTTAGTAGCTGTTCTCTAATTCCTCTACCTGTAAAGCGTTAAAAAGTTTCCCTGCTATGCATAGGTAAAAGGAATTGAGTGGGCACCTGGCCAAAAGAGCCAATGGGAAGGCTAGAACTTTTTAAAATTGAAACAAGACTCCCCTTTTGTCTGTCGGTTGTTGCTCTCTTGGAGAGGCAGACAGGGAGCAGTTATGCTGTGAGAAGCTTGGGCCAGGTATGAAAAATCATCAGTATCATACCTAGAAACTACTCATCTAAAACCCCAGATATGTAAGTAGATCAGAAAATGTCTATAAAGACGCTATTAGGTTTATCCCTTTATTTCTTTATGGCTTGTGGATTCATCTGTGCTAACCCCAGGTGCTTTTGTTTTGCTTGTAACCTCTAAGATGGACCTAGAGAGCTATTCTTGATGCTTAATCCTTGTAGTTTTTTTTAATCTAGCAAAAGCCTAAATTCCCAGATGTATTTTCTTCTTTTTTATTAATAAAATTTACCTTTTTTAAGAACAGAATTGGATTTTTGTGTCTTAAGAGGTTTGTGCACATGTTGTTTAATTAGCTGGTGGCAACAGGTGATTTCCTCCCCCCCCCCTTTCTCAGCTCTTCCCGGAGGGGAGGGGTGAAAGAGCTTGAAGGGTACCCCCCAGGAAGGAATTCCCAAGTGTGCCTTCCTGGTGGGTTTTGCACTTGGGTGGTGGCAGTATCTACTAATCCAAAGTCAGAGAAAAGCTGTAAACTTGGGAGTTTAATACAAGCCTGGAGTGGCAAGTATTAATTTTTAGAGTCCTTGTGGGCTCCCATCTTCTACACTCAAAGTGCCAGAGGAGGGAATCAGCCTTGACAACGCCTGTCCCCACCCACCTCTCTTTCACTTTCACTTCGATTTGGCATCACTGCTTAGAGAGTGATGTTACAGGTAGGGTGACCTCCTGCCCCATTAAGGCATATTAACTACAGTTCTGCACTTCAGTCATAGAATAAGGATAACAACATTTCATTACCCCTGCATCCATGCCTAAAGTGAATTTTAACCCCAAACAGCCAAAGATGATCACTTTGGCAAAACAGGTTTTTCTGCTGATTATCTAAGCAAAGTAGGTGTGTCTATACAAATATAGTCTGCTCCTGACGTCTTTCCCCCTAGTTCATCAACAGATGGCAGGGGAGAGCTCATTCATTGTGGAGTAATGATGGAGACTATTAAGCTTGTTTGTAAAACTCTTTAAAAATGCTTAAATTCAACTGGGGCATCTTTTTCTTTCTTTTATGGGACACATGACAAACCAAGCCAAATACAAACGGATCATATAAAATGTATGACTTGTAGCTGTTTGTTGTTCTGCAGCTGAGACTTCTATTAGCTGTAGGGATTATCCCATTCATCATTATATAACATTCTGACATGCATCACTATAAATCACTGTAAGATTTCATAGCTGTGGTTTTTGGAGATTATCGTAGAACTAGAAGTCAGAGATAGAAAAGAGTTTTAGGTCATCCAAGCCACCTTCCTGCCAATGCAAAATTGTTCTCTACATTAGGTTTTCGTCCAGTCTAATTTTAAGGTCCTCAAGGGATGGGGCTTCCACAAGTAATATGTCTCACTTTCCGGAAGCTTTTCCTGATGATCAGTCTATTTTCCCTTTCTTAATTTCACTCAATTCCTCTTGGTTGTGCCCCCATGTATTGCACTAAATTCCTTTCCCTCCTTGGTGTTTATGTTCTTCGGATATCTTAACAGGCACTCTTTTCATCTTTACCTTAGTGGTTGCTTAGCCAAACTCTACAGATCTTGCCACAGAAATCGTCCACCCATGCCAATTTTTGTATCTCTCCTCTGAACTATCTCCACTTTTTTTCATTTGCTTTCTGACAACTTAATGCCTACAACTGAATTCTGCATTCCTGATGCAGTTGCTCAAGAGCCACCTACATTTGGATTATTAAACTTTATTTAAAGGAATGTCTGTGCAAACAGAAATGACCTGAATCTGACTAATACGATGAAAAAATGTATGTTGTTCTTACTATGTCACATGTATTGTATATCCTCTAGTAATGAAGAATACATGGACTTTAAAATCCACAACATAATATTATTATTTTACAGAATAATTCTGAACATGCATGTTCTTGCATTATGATTCAATGGTGCGCATTTCATATTGTGAAGAAAAAATGTGTTTAGAGAGTGCCATTTTTCCCAGAGGCCAAATCAAAGAGGGTTCAATAATTGTGATACTAGGAAAATAGTGACTATCTAGTGCAGAAAAGAGGTAAGCAATGATTGATTAGTTTCTGCTAAAAATGTGCAGAAGTTAGCTTTAAGGGTCGTCATCATTTTGTAAAATTATTACCACATTAGCACATACACACAAAAGGGAAAAGAAGAAAAGAAATACTGCTTCCTTGCTTTGGGGAAGATGAAGTCAGTCAACATTCCTGAACTGCTACACTGCACAATTTCTATCCACCTGGTGCTCTGAAAAGACTGACATTTTGTCACTTAGGGAATAACATAAGCTTGAAATGTGCTACAAGTTCAAGCATTCTTTATTGTTGATTAAAGTTGGTTTCTATTTGTATGATATATTTAAGAATGTTTTTGGAGTATTTGTAACCTATTCATGCAGTATACAAGATACAATTTAGCCTGTTGTTTACCACAGAGTGTACATGTGAATGCATTATTTTGACCCTTTATTCAAGGAATGTTCTATAGCGTGGAATGACTATTTTTTTCATAACCTTCCTTAAATTATTCCTGGAACTTTAAGTGCAGAATTGATTTCTGCCTATTTTAACCTTCTTTTTAATTCTTCTGTATAAACTAAGCACATGCTTATACAAAAGTCCCAGGAGATCCATCAGTAGTATGAACTCTGGGTCTAATCTTCCTTCAGCTACATGGACTCATTTAGCTATTTTTCCAGTGCATATTTATGCAGTGGCTGAGTTTGCAAGATAGTGTATGTGGCAACGTGCAGCATGTGCCCAAGTCTGAGAGCAGGACGGAGCCCAGATTTTTAGCTGTGAATGAAGTGCACTGTGCACTGAACATCCATGTCCAAGAGAGTAAAAATAGAGCCATAGTAGCTATTTTCTGTGATCATCCTATGAACAGAGGTAAGTTTGAGTGATTATGGTGAGCAGGTTTTGGCCCGAATTATGTTAGATCAAGAGTAGTATTTTCAGTATCTCCTTAACAACTTGCCTTCATCTTTGCAGTATTTTAAAGTATAAGCTTTGCTTTTTTCAGTGGTAGTCCTAACTGGAACCATGGTAGGGGTGGACAAAACGCAGATTGGTTCAAGAACAACAAAGGAGTGCTATCTGACATGTGATATATTTGCCTGTTCTGTTGCCATTACATTACAGTCTCAATTGGTCCAGCATTTGTCGCTAAAATGTCTTTTGAAATAGGTCCCTATTCCAGCTTTACTGAGAAACAAATTTATCTTTCATACAGAGCTGTAAATTTAGATAAATTTGATTGACTTTAGTTAAGTTATTTCAGATTTATGCTGGTATACATTAATTTGGCCTTCAGTTCTTATTTGAGTCAATGGATATTTGCTTGAGTTAAGGGCATTAGGATTTGGCTGAGTATTTTTTTATTTGAAATACAATTTTCCAAATTTCCTGTACATAAGTTGTTCTAATGGAAGCATCCAAATTTTTGCTAATCTACTGCAATTGTATTTTTGTGTGCTCTGGACATACTTGCTCTGGAAAATGGCAGACATCTGAACCACAAAGCATCCTTTTTCTGAGGTGAAAATGCTCCCACGTTGCAGGCACTCTGTGTGCCTGCCTTGTCGAATACTACTCTGACTTTAATACACTGGCAGCATTGAGACTGGTCTAGTATAGAAAACACAAAGGTAGCCGACATATCCTTTTGCACCACTCTAAAACTACTACTGATTATCAAATTTAAGATGCAGCTGAAAGTCAGGGAGTGGCAGGAACAGCTCTCTCGATCACTGATATAGTGAGTCTGGAATTGTTTAAGATATTTAGCATTTTTTTTTCTTCTAGTGCTCTGGGATATTCTACCTTTTAACACTTTATGGCAGGAGTGGCCAACCTGAGCCTCAGAAGGAGCCAGAATTTGCCAATGTACATTGCCAAAGAGCCACAATAATATGTCAGCAGCCCCCATCTGCCTCCTCCCCGCCCTGCTCCCAGCACCTCCTGCACACTGGCAGCCCTGCCGATCTGGGCCTCCCCCTCCCTCCCTGCACCTCCCCATCAGCTGTTTCATGGCATGCAGGAGTCTTGGGGAGGTGTGGGAGGGGAGGATCGAGGGCATGGCAGGCTCAGAGGAGGGGGTGCGAAGGGGTGAAGTGGGGGCAGGGCCTGTGGCAGAGTCTGTGGTTGAGCAATGAACACCCCCCCGGGCACATTGGAAAGTTGGTGCCTGTAGCTCAAGCCCCAGAGTCGGTGCCTGTACAAGGAGCCGCATATTAACTCCTGAAGAGCTGCATGTGGCTCCGGAGCCACAGGTTGGCCACCGCTGCTTTTTGGAGTCACTAGACTCTAGTGCAGGCATGGGCAAACTTTTTGGTCTGACAGCCACATCTGGGTATAGAAAGTGTATGGCGGGCCATGAATGCGCACAAAATTGGGGTGGGGGTGTGGGCTCTGGCTGGGGCATGCAGGCTCTGGGGTGGGACCAGAAATGAGGCGTTCAGGGTACAGGAGGGAGTGAGGGCTCCAGCGGGAGGTGTGGGGTTTGGGGTGTAGAAGGGTGCTCTGGGCTGGGGTCGAGGGTTTTGGCGGGTGGGAGGGGGATCAGGGCTGGGACAGGGGGTTGGGGTGTTGGGGGTGGCTCAGGAGTGCAGGTTCTGGGCGGCACTTACCTCAAGCGGCTCCTGGAAGCAGCGGCATGTCCCACCTCTGGCTCCTATGTGGAGGCATGGCCAGGCGGCTCTGCTGCACGCTGCCCCATCTGCAGGTGCCACCCCTGCAGCTCCCATCGACTGCAGTTCCCAGCCAATAGGAGCTGTGGGGGCGGCGCTTGGGGCGGGGGCAGCGTGCGGAGTATAGCCCCCTGGCTGCCCCTACATGTAGGGGCTGGAGGGGGGACATGCCGCTGCTTCCGGGAACCATGCAGAGTGGCCCCCGACCCTGCTCCCCGCTGGAGTACCAGAACGTGGCAAGCCCCAGACCCTGCTCCCCAGTGGGAGCTCGAGGGCTGTATTGGGCCCATGAGCCGTAGTTTGCCCACCCCTGCTCTAGTGTGTTGTCTTATGTGATTTATGAAATCCAGGAAGTTTGATAAACAGAATAGCAGGAAGTTGGATATTGTAGAATTACAGATTCTAAGCTTGACTGAGGTTAGGATTCCTTTCTGAATCCAGAGCCTCTTGCTCTTGAAAGAAGGACTGATTTAGAACTCATTTGTTTAGTTCCTTGCTTATAAAATATTTTTAATAAGCATAAAAACATGAACAGCTCTTAGATGTTGAATTTGGAGGAAGGTGAGTCTTCCTCACTTACAGCATCTGAATCTAATTTGGAGTCTTCTGATTCTGCTGCCTGCAAATAAACTGAAACCTTGGGCAGGGTGTTATTTTTGGAAACCATGTGGACCACTGAATGAATGAGTGGAGGACCCACTTTTCTCTCTTTCTTTGCAGAAGGCTTCAGGGCTGTTGGAGGAGAATGGGAGCTTTCTTCTAAATGCCAGATTTTTTATGCAAGGGTCATACAAAAGGGGGTTCAGATCAGGATTGCCAGCTTTACGTGACCACAAAACAGGATGTGCTCCCCTCTCCTCAGCCCCAAACTCCATATAAAAATCAAGCCATTCATACTTATTTCAGTCGGCATTTTAACTTTTAAAGGGGTTCTTAGAATCTTTCTCAGCTAAAGGCTAAGAAATGACTTTTGCCCTTTAAAGGGTTAGCGTTAACTAAGAAAATGAACTGGGGAATTTGGTAGGCAGGGTGTGCCAAGCTGAAAAACATATACAAATTGAAGTTATACAGAATTGTCTCCCCTGTCTGTCCATATGTATATTATCTCACAAATATATATTTATATATAAAAATATGTAGAGTGTTTTTATATAATGTACATATTGTAAATGTGTGGCTCTGTAGTCACAACTGTAACTATATATGACATGTATAAAAGCTAATTCATTATCTCTATTCTATGGAAATATGAACAAAGGAAGCCTTGTTGATATGTACAATGCAGGATGCAGCTCAGATGTGAAGGAGTTCTGACATGAGTGTTCTTAACAAGCACCAGTTAAACTCTGTTCTGGGCATGCAAAGTTTCTTTTTTAATGGATTTGTTTTTTTGTTCATGTTTCTTGATTGAAACTGAAACCCTCTTGGCTCCTTTTGATTATTTTCTAGTCTATGCGCTTGTTTATTATTGCTTTAGGAATCAGATTTTGTATATTAACTGTTTGCTGGTAGGCAGCACAAGAGAGCGGTATATGCACTATTGTTTTGCCATGCAACTAAATATTGGTAGATTTAAAAATAGTCAGTTATGCTGTGATTTACTTCTTAAATAAAACAGTCCCAACCACAATATAAACATTTTAAGGCAGGTCATATTTCTGGCCTAATTTACTTGACTGTGTCATTCACTGTGCTGTAGAAATATTCCTAAAGCTTCTAGTCTGTTTCTGATATTTTAGAAATACTGTGGTTTGACCAATGATTTTGAGTCAGTGTAGCTGATCAGATTAAAATGGTTTGTAAATTAGAGACATGTTTTGTCTATTAGTCTCACAGTTCTAGAGGAAATTTAGTGATCTCCGCCATCTAGTAGCTAAACTTCGAAGAGCATTACTTGAGCACTCAAAGCTCCAGAGGAAGTCAGTACCAGTGTTGATTGAACAAGAAATGTGAAATCAGACTATTACCCTGCAACTTTGACTTCCTCATGGTTCCTATTATTTCCTCCCAGTCCAGACAAGACGAGAGAGAGCCTTTGTATGTCCTAGCCAGTAGGAGTGGTGTGTAGCTTGTTACAGCTCTTTGTATATTGCTTCCAGGATACAGACTCTTTCAAATGGAAATTTACATGTCCATCTGTGTGACTTTTTCTGGAATTGCCAAGAGTTACTCTGGTGTAGGGTCTTCAATAAGATAAGGAACAAGACCAATACCTCTCCTTAGAAGAACTGGTTCAAAGAGAGAAGAAATGAACCTCTGATTGTTGTGAAGGGTTTAAGAATCCCTTTAGTACTGCTATTGCAAAAACCCTGTTTTTAACCTAAATGTTTGTTTGCCAAACTTATTAACTAAGACTCAGATTATATAATGAACCTATTAGTCTAACATTTATGACCATCCAGAAAGGAAGAGACGACCTTTCGCTAGCGAGTGAGACCATGCAATATTTGTTTCTGGTGCAGAAGGAGCAGGGGATTTTAATCACAAATGCAGAAATAAACACTTAGTTTAAAAACATTACAGGTTTTGGGTAAAATGAGGTAAGACTTTTTGGGCACCAGTGTTAGGTTTATTGTATCCTATTAAGCAAATTCCACAAAAACCTAGTTTTAGTAAACACATGCCTGTGAATATTTTTCAATTTTAATACATATATTTATGTTATGGTTGGTATGGGGTAAGCTGTGCTTTTAGACCTTTTGAGTCCACCTTGAGTGCACCACTTTGGAGTCAGGTTTTGCTATCTTCACCCCTCTGGGTATAACATGGTCCTTCCACTTGGGAAGCGAGTCTCTGATGTGTAACCCCCTGTTACTAATGTTAACACAACTAGTCCAGTTGTGTTGGGCACAGGTAATCCCTTTTCCTCCTGGGACCTGTGATAGTCAATCTGATTTAAAGTGACCCAGAACTAGCTTCTTCAAAACAAAGCATTATGTATTCACCAAAAGGTACATAGCATACAGAGCAAAGGGTAAAAAACAATAAAGGACTATGTGCCTATTTCCCCTTGCCTAAGCCTTAATCTTTTCTTGTAAGCTTTTGTATATTCCATTAGTTGATCTACCTCCAACTCTGGCTGGGAAAAACAGCTGGAATACTGCAGTTTCTGTGTGTCTCTTTTTGGTGTGTCTTGGTCAGCATCTCATCCGTAGGCAGCTGTTAACACCTCCTACCACCACTCCTTTTTTTCCCCAGGGCCCAGGATCCTCTAATAGCTTAGTTTTCCCTTTCCTCTGAGGCTCAGGCTAGAAAGAATAAACTTTGACAGACTAAGGGCTTGTCTACACTGGCAAGTTTTGTCGCCAAAAACTGCCTTTTGGCAACAAAACAGCAGGAGCGTACACACTACAATGGGACTTTTTTCTTGTGAAAAACGCCCAGTTTTGGTGACAAAAATCTTTCACCCCTATGAGAGACTTTTGTCTTTTCCCCTCCCTTTATTGTCGACAAAGAGCCAGTGTAGACACTGCTGATTGTTTTGTCCACAGAACTGGCTTCCGCCAGTATCTCACAACGCCTGCCCTGATTGCTCTGCTCAGTGATCTCTGCTGCCCTGCAGGCATGCGCCCCTCCCCTTTCAAAGCTCTGGGGAAGTATCTGTCTGCTGCTCCCTTTGGGGAGCTAACAAAGAGCAAATCATTGGAATGCTCCTGTTCTGCCCTGCGCTAGGAACACAGCAGCAGGAAGACGGCTGCTGCAGGGGAAGGGGGACAGACGGCTGTGCTGCTTTGCGTTCCTCAACAGGGAGAGCTCACAGAGCTGCTCAGGATGCTGCTCTCGGCAGCTGCGGGGTCTGTGGGAGAGTTCGGAGAGAATCCCAAGATGCGCAGCGATCAGCTCTTCCTTCCCACAACATTGCACTGTGGGATACATACCCACGGTGCATGGCTCACCCTGTCGATGATGGTGTCCCCAATGTGGACATGATCTGTTGACAGAGGGAGCAAGTGTGAGCACCCTTTGGCAATTTTTCTTTTGTCGGCTTTTGGGTGTCGACATAAGTTTTGTCAACAAAACTTGGTAGTGTAGACAAGCCGTAAGTGGAGTCAACACAAGGGTATCCCTCAGTTAATAGCTTCCCTATTTCAGAGTAGCAGCCATGTTAGTCTGTATTCGTAAAAAGAAAAGGAGTACCTGTAGCACCTTAGAGACTAACAAATTTATTAGAGCATAAGCTTTCGTGAGCTACAGCTCACTTCATTGGATGATAAAATTATTGTCTTAGGTAAACTTGCAAAATCTCTCAAATTTCTGTAAGGATGGCCCTCCGGAGGCAAATAGCGTATAGCTTTCTGCATGAAGAATATAATTGATTTCTTTGTGCAGAGGACAGTGAGTCTGCATTTCTACATTCCATTCTGTTCAGGCTCTTCTACCATATCTTCCATCATCATATGTGAGCACCTTCTGGAGTTAAGAATTAATTTATGTTTTACATGTGAAATCTCCTCTTCATTCTCCCTCCCTCCCCCGCCCCACCCAGGTTGAAGATCTGGGTGGGAGGGCACATGCTAAGTTAGTTACAGTAATGTAACCATAGGGCTGTAGCAGTGAAGAGGAGAGAAATCAGTGAGATAGGGGTTGTATGAGGCTTATCTCTTGCGTTCCTGGAGGAGCCTTGTTTTTCTTTATCTCACTTCCATCCCCCCACCACTGCTGCCATTCTACTGTATGTGATAAAGCCTAAGGCCAGTTATCTTTCAGGAGCATCTTTTTTTATCCCAGGTTGACTGACTACTACAGAACCCTCGAGTGGCTAAGGGAGGGAACTTCCCTTGTGCAAAGAGAGACCACAAGTACATTTACACTAACTGCTCCTTTCTGGTAGCTGCAGATTTCATCCTGGGTTAAATTCTGGCCACTTTATTGCTGAAGACTTTGGAGTCGATGGAGTAGGTCCTCAGCTGGCATAAATTATTGCAGTTCCATTGACATTAATAAAAGTAGGCTGACTGACACTAGGGGTGAGAATTTAGCCAACTGGAAGTACTCAGAAGAGTAAAGTAAGAGGGGTTTGTACATCTTTACTGTTGGATCTCCTCACTATATAGAACTTTTACAGTGTCAGTGAGGGATCAGTGGCTTCCCTACTGAGATCACTAAGGAAAGAATACTTTTTGTTTGGAAAACAGTTTGGTGTTTTTTTTTTTTTTAAATCTCCAAGTCAAGTTTAATGCACCCTTCACTTAATTTTAATCCTTCAGGATATATACTTTGGCTCCTTCTCAAGGAACAGATCATCTGAGATTTTCAGTAGTCTCATTTCTCCAAAAGTGAGAGTTTTCAATTACAGAGAGATGGTTGGTTTTAATTGCACAGATGCATTATTTTGTTTGAAGAAGGAATTTTCACAATGTGACCTTACAACTGTATTTTGGTTATTTTCCGTTAACTTTTCTTTTACCAGCCTTCACATACTCAACGCTCGTCTAATGAAAAAAGTTCATTGTCTTTTTTTTCTATGAAAAGCAAAGAATCTTTGTCACCTTTAGATAACTGCATCAGATGTGGAACTTCATATATAAACTGAGAATCAAGAACTCTAATTTCCTTTAGTCTAATTTAACTCCTTTCCATTCCATATAGGTTTGATGCTTCAGAGACTCATTGAGTATTTTCACAATAATGGCTTAGCTCCAAAGTAAAACGTAATCAGATTTTTTTATTGAGCCTAGATATAAACAGATTAGAATTATTAACTGCGTGGGAAGTTTTTTCCAAATTAGACTTCCCTTTAAATTCCCACATTCAAATACTTTTGGACAAGAATACAATGGTTTGTTTTCTAAACATAAAGGACATATTAAATCATTTTGGATGTCCAGTCTTGCTGTTAGAACTTGTCTGGTAACTTATCAAAGGTCCTGGGGAGTTTCCATAATTCAGGTTCTAAGGATGCTGTAGAATGGAGAATCAGTATGTGGAAGAAAGCATCCAAAAAGTACAAAATACTTGGCAATTTAAAGCAAGCACAAGGCATAGATTGGAATCTCTTTGAGGAAGAGAATTTTGTGGTGTCTTGATCTGTTTATATAAAGGACCATGTAAATTCAGCAACTGGTGGGCGTTTTTGCTCAAGTCTTAAGGAGGTCACCTAAGAAAGGGGGCTAGAGTCTACAAAAAAAGAGAGGCTCTCAGCAGCCATTTTGTGTGTGTGTGAGAGAGAGAGAGGGAGGGAGGGGAGAAGAAGAGACTGAGATTGGATGAAAAGTCCTGTGCAGGAGGGCAGAGGAGAGAGGAAGGATCCTGCCAGGAATGAGAAGGTATTCACCAGAGGTGTTTTTTACCAGGTTAAATGGTGTGTACTGCCCTGGGAAAAACAGATTAGTCTCAGTTCAAGGCATTTTCTATTTTAAAAGCTGTTTAATTAATGCACACACCACATTCCTTAGTTTTAGCTATATATTCAACTTGTGGTTACATAACAAGTGTGATTGCAGATGTTCTTGCAGAGCCATTGGCCATTATCTTTGAAAACTCATGGCGATCGGGGGAAGTCCCGGACGACTGGAAAAAGGCTAATGTAGTGCCCATCTTTAAAAAAGGGAAGAAGGGGGATCCTGGGAACTACAGGCCAGCCAGCCTCACCTCAGTCCCTGGAAAAATCATGGAGCAGGTCCTCAAGGAATCAATTCTGAAGCACTTAGAGGAGAGGAAAGTGAACAGGAACAGTCAGCATGGATTCACCAAGGGCAAGTCATGCCTGACTAATCTAATTGCCTTCTATGACGAGATAACTGGTTCTGTGGATGAAGGGAAAGCAGTGGACGTGTTGTTCCTTGACTTTAGCAAAGCTGTTGACACGGTCTCCCACAGTATTCTTGCCAGCAAGTTAAAGAAGTATGGGCTGGCTGAATGGACTATAAGGTGGATAGAAAGTTGGCTAGATTGTCGTGCTCAACGGGTAGTGATCAATGGCTCCATGTCTAGTTGGCAGCCGGTATCAAGTGGAGTGCCCCAAGGGTCGGTCCTGGAGCCGGTTTTGTTCAATATCTTCATAAATGATCTGGAGGCTGGTGTGGATTGCACCCTCAGCAAGTTTGCAGATGACACTAAACTGGGAGGAGAGGTAGATACGCTGGAGGGTATAGGATACAGAGGGACCTAGACAAATTAGAGGACTGGGCCAAAAGCAATCTGATGAGGTTCAACAAGGACAAGTGCAGAGTCCTGCACTTAGGACAGAAGAATCCCATGCACCGCTACAGACTAGGGACCGAATGGCTCGGCAGCAGTTCTGCAGAAAAGGACCTAGGGGTTACAGTGGATGAGAAGCTGGATATGAGTCAACAGTGTGCCCTTGTTGCCAAGAAGGCCAGTGGCATTTTGGGATGTATAAGTAGGGGCATTGCCAGCAGATCGAGGGACGTGATTGTTCCCCTCTATTCGACATTGGTGAGGCCTCATCTGGAGTACTGTGTCCAGTTTGTAGTGTGTCCCACACTACAAGAAGGATGTGGAAAAATTGGAAAGAGTCCAGCGGAGGGCAACAAAAATGATGAGGGGAACACATGACTTATGAGGAGAGGCTGAGGGAACTGGGATTGTTTAGTCTGCAGAAGAGAAGAATGAGGGGGGATTTGATAGCTGCGTTCAACTACCTGAAAGGGGGTTCCAAAGAGGATGGATCTAGACTGTTCTCAGTGGTAGCAGATGACAGAACAAGGAGTAATGGTCTCAAGTTGCAGTAGGGGAGGTTTAGGTTGGATATTAGGAAAAACTTTTTCACTAGGAGGGTGGTAAAACACTGGAATGCATTACCTAGGGAGGTGGTGGAATCTCCTTCCTTAGAAGTTTTTAAGGTCAGGCTTGACAAAGCCGTGGCTGGGATGATTTAGTTGGGGATTGGTCCTGCTTTGAGCAGGGCGTTGGACTAGATGACCTCCTGAGGTCCCTTCCAACCCTGAGATTCTATGATTCTATGATTCTATGAAGGCAGTAGATTCAGAAATTTAATCTAGGATTGTACAAAAAAAAATTAAAATTGCAGTAGGCGTAGTATGTAATACAATACTGAATATCAGAAATATATAATTTGGTTTGGTATTTTCTCAAGGAAGTTTATATATGTCATGACACTTCCGTTTTCAATATTATATAACTATTATATACTGAAAACTATTATCAAATTGCTAAATATTTTTCAGTAATTTTCATAGTGTATATTCTAATAGTAATTTTATTTTTTTACTAATATCCCAGTTTGAACCAGTATTTACTAATGCCCGTCCTAAACTAGTTTTTCCCAGGAAATTGCTGACTCTGGATCTGGACTTCTTAGATGACTCTGGCCTATGCATAAAGAATTTTCCAGAGTGGTGAGAAACCTGAGGCAGAGAAATGCGTACTGGTGTGTTTATTATTTTGACTAGAGCTGTGTATTTCTTGTGCTATTATGTAAAGAGTATTGTTGTGTTAGAATCCTATGCAAAGTCTGTCTGGGTGTCTGGCTTTCACTGTTGCATGCCCCTCAAAATGTAAATCAGAAGGTTCATACCTTTGGAGGGATTCTGGGGAACATGCAGTGCTGCTGGGGAGAGAGGGCACTAGTTTCAGGCCCTATGCAATTGATCAAAGGGGTCTCCATTACTAAGAGGGTTGTCAGATATAAGGTCTGCATCAGGAGTGCGTCTGTCTGGAACCCAAAAGTCAGAGACAAGGAAGAGTTAGGCAAAGGGTGTGCTGTAGAGTAAGTCCTCCAGGAAACGTACAGATGCCACATCCTTCCCCCGCTTCATGCAGTCTTTGGGTTCCCTGTCTTCTTGCTGAGGCCTGAAACAGAAGCTCAGGACAGGGTAGTGGCAGGTTGCAGCTATACAGAGCCGTAGAAAGTTTGTTACCTCATCTCTGTATGTAATTCTGTTCACAATAAAAGGTTTATCTTGAAACTGTTCTGCTCATCAGTAAAATACTACATAGGGCACATAGGAATCAGTGTTTGGATCCCCTCACAGCTGTTGGATGAGTGTCCAACAATTAGATCTGTGACACCTTCACTACTTTGGTGTCTGGGGTGGAGCTATAGAAACCTTTCTCTTTTTCTTTTGTTGGCTGCCTCACCTATCAAAAGCTACTGGTGTATATTGTAAATACAGTGTTGTAGGATACTTGATGATGTGTTTTACTGGCATCCTTCATAAGAAGAATGTAACAGATTTACGTGCCTTTTATCCATTACTTTAAGGAGTAAAAGTCCCAATTTGGACAGGCAGTGCCACAGCAAAAGAGAAACAGTTCTCCAGTAATGAATTAATAATTCACTATATTTTAAGTAGGAATAAATAATTACCATTTCTCTTTCTTTTTACCACTTCATATAAAGTGAATTATTTATTACTTTTTGTACAAGAAAGATCATCTCAGAGTTTGGATAATACTGGACCATAAGAATAAAAGACTAGCATCTCCTTCAGATGAAGAGAGATTCCTTGACAATCACTGTGATTCTTCGATTTCGTCAGTTTCCCTTTTTCTAATATTATGTCTTTGTAATGTTGTTTAGATTGCCATTTCACTAATCACTTGCAATTCTGCACATTCTGGGCCCATTTTATCCCCGATGTGTCCAGAGGTGAAATTGGCCTTTTGTGTTTCTTTTCTATAACTGAAATAATGGTAGAAGATTAAACATGCTATTCATATTAATATTTATAACCGTTATAATGATATTTTTATTTCTTCATGTTAGCACTTGACTGGTATCCATAGTCATACTTAATCATAAATATTTTTTCTGGGTTAGCTTTTGCCACATCCTTCATCTGACTCAGAGTTTTTAGGAATACTTCCTTACCCTAATGACACCATCACAAACAAGTGGCTGTTCCTTTCCAAATCTTATATAAATTGACATTTGACAACTGATATATTGAAAACATGATTTGCCATGGAGTATTTGGATGGCTGAGTGGATTAGTAATGGACATGGAATATTTCACATCTAGGCTGGTAGTAAGAATCTGATCCGGTGCATAAGTGGCTAAAAGTTACAGCCATCTGATGAGTGCTTAGGGGCTAAATGTGATGAGTTGATAGTCTTAGCTCATTTCCTGGTGAAGGTGTCCACATCACAAAGTCACCACCACATCTGTCACCAGTTGGCACCCTGATTAGCAGTAGCTCTGTGTAGAACCTTCTGATTTTAGTTCACATGAGTTTCATGAACCAAACCCAGCATGTTAAAATTGCAATGGTTCACATAGTTTTAGGTTTGTTTGGACACTTGCATTCATACAACTGGTCCCCTCAATGCCTAGAGACAGGCGGAGAGTTAGGTTGTCATCCTCTCATATCCCCAGTAAGTGGTTCAAGGAACAGGCTGACTTCTTTAGCTTCATTTGTCTGCACTAGAACTGCAGCCTCAGACAGTGCTTGTCTACATGGGGAGTTATTCTGGAATAGCTAATCCTGTCTGACTGCACATGTGGAGTACCATATTATTGTGAAATAAGCTTCATGTGCAGACACTCTCATCAGGAATAGTTAATTCACATTAAATTCACACCCTATCTTATTCCAAATTAACTTGAATATGTAGACAAACTCTTAGACCTTCACCAACTACAGGATCTGTGATTATAAACTGGAAGGAAAGAAGCCTGGAGACAAAAGATACAGTGATTAATCAGGAAAAAACCTTCTGTAACCACTGTGAGGAGGAGAGATTGAATTTGAATGATATTTTTCTACTCCTTCACTCAAAACGTAAAGGGGCAAAAGGTATCTAGTGCCTCAAACTTATTGGCATGGTCAGAGATCTCCAATAAAAAGTTGAGAAGAAAGACAGCAAAACTCTGGGACAAATAAAGGAGACAGCAAAAATAGTCTCACAGTGTGTGGCAACCTGCCATTGAATTTGAAATGAACGATAATGCTAAATGGTCCATTACTACTGTGAAACGTATCCTAAGTATTCTTGATTGTATTGCATTTATCTCTCAAAACACTTGTATACCTTGTCATGCCAACAGAGTTACTGATGTTGGATTTCCTGCAAAAGTGGAGTAGAGGGTACTGGGCCCGTTGTAGGGAAGTGAGCCAGCAGAGTTCTCCGAACAATTCACATAAATCTCTAGCTGAGGCTCCAAAATGTAATTTATTGGTTTGTATTGCCTGTGCCATAATTAGCTTCCTTCCAGCCTGAGGAGGTGGGACAAGTGGGTTCAGGTGTTAGCCTGATGAGCACCTGGGCCTCTGAAAAAGAGCTGAGAGAACTCAGAGAGAGGAACTGCAGGAAGCAGGTTAGTTTCCTGTGGGAGACCCTGACATAGTAGGTAGGTAGGCCCCAGGAAGGAAAGGCAGTGGGAGCCTGCTGAGGAAAAAAAGGCCTTCAGGGGGAAAGTCCTGGAAGGCAGTGCTTAGCTAAAAACAAATCAGCAAAGCTTAAAAGTAGGGCTGAAGAGCTGGGAACTTCAATGAGTGGTAGATTGCAAGAGGGACTCCAGGGAAAGCAACCTGTGAGTCAGCGCTCTATAACTGAGTAGGGAAAGAGTTAAAATTAGCCTGGAAGTTGCCATCAACTGAGCCCAAAAGGTAGGCCGAAGAGTAGCCCAAGAGGGACAGAAGAACCTGATGTTTTTTTGGTCTTTTAGATGGCCTTTTATTATCCTCAAAGAAGTTTAATTTGTTTAGTAACTTGGCCACATCACTGGTACCTACCCATCTGGAGAAGGCCAAAGG
Source organism: Chelonia mydas (assembly GCF_015237465.2). Taxonomy (NCBI): domain Eukaryota; kingdom Metazoa; phylum Chordata; order Testudines; family Cheloniidae; genus Chelonia; species Chelonia mydas. Next base: position 87,910,100 of record NC_057850.1, on the reverse strand, counting down.
GACTCACCTTGGTGGAAGAAACTGAAGCAGAGATGCTGCAGGGCCACGTCATGCCAAGACAGGGCACTCTGAAGTTAGCAGCTCAGTTGCAGTACCAAAACTTGAAACGATGTATGAAATTTCCTAGCTAAGAGACTCCATTGTGAGACAAAGGGCAAGGAAAGTCAAGCATTGCCTTATCCCTCAAACTTGACCTGGTGGGGCATGTTGGGACATTGTAGAGAAGTTTGCATTGCCACAACCTGTTATCCCTTCTCTGTAGATTAAATCAAAATTTAGTCTCCAAGGCTGTCAAGCAAACACCTTTCACAAGCACTAAAATCACAAAGTTGTAAAAACTTAAGTTAGCTTTTGAAGTGAAAAGTGCTGTTGATATGAAAAGTAGCAAATCGTGACACCTCCATTGTTCTAAGTTTGAAAAAGAGATTCCTGGTGCTGTTCTCCCTGTCTGACTTTTCATGTTCTCATTTTTATTTGAAAGACCTGTGAGGAGAATAGCTGCGGTGCACTTCTAAATTTGAAGAAAGAAGGGAGCAATACTCTTTACACTCAATTCCCAGACAATCTGCCCAAAGTCTAACCGGTTCCAGACGATTTTTAAATGAGTGAGCTTAGTGAAATTGCTGCTCTGAGACGATGAAAGAGTCACTGTCCAGCAGTCATCTTTGCTGATGAGCATTAACCAAGGGGAAAACGTGACTCTAAATACATCCATAAACCAAACCTACAGATTTTATCCAGGTTAATCATATATCTATCAAAGCATTCACTGGCTTTCCAAAAGTGTAAAGTTTTCTGTCTGAGGCTACTGCATACTTATTACACTAAACAGTTATTTGAGCTAACTGTAAGAAACCTGTTTCATGTTATTTTGTACAATAAAGTCTGATTCCACACTCATCTACCCTGACCATTGATTTAAATGGAATTACTCCTAATTTACACTGATGTGAGAGCAAAATCGGGCTCGGCATAGCAGGAATTCAGAAAGAGAGGGAGACCAAATATTAACATAAGACTAAAACGTATCTGGGCATTATATAGTTAGGATGATTGGTAAGGAATGTAGTTCTGATTTGGAATTTAGTTCTTGAAGTTCTCAGTATGGTTTCAAAAGTGTAAATCGTCCCACTTTTTTTCAAGAAGGCAGTTTGGAACATAATGTATTTATAGCACATTTTCCATCCATTATATGGCATGTAATTATAATGATTCTTACCTTTGCTGTAGGCAGCTCAGGGGAGAAGTAGTAGAGTTTCTTTGACAAAAACAAAAGGATAAGAACATGGTGTGGGGGGGAGTTGTAAAATAGTATAGAGGGATAGCGATTTAAATAAATCACTAACAAATTTATTTGAGCATAAACTTCCGATGAAGTGAGCTGTAGCTCACGAAAGTTTATGCTCAAATAAATTTGTTAGTCTCTAAGGTGCCACAAGTCCTCCTTTTCTTTTTAAATAAATCCTAAAACTTTACTTTCTGGATATCTGGTGTTTGATATTTAATAATGGCAGAAACTGGTAATGAAAAGAGAAGTTCATGCCGAAAGGAACTTTGCTCTAATATTGACCATTTGTTTATTCTCACAGGGCCATTTCTGCTCTGCTACCTAGGCAGCTCCACTGACTTTTCTAGGGTTGCACTGGTGTAACTGAGCAGAAATTGAACCTGTGTGGTTTAACTAAGCGGAGTTTGGCCCAAAGTGTTGAAGACTAATTTAGTTTATAAGCAACGCTTTTATTTGAATAATTTTGTTTTTCAACTACTTAATAGTGGATTGTATTATCCAGGTGGTGATGAGGAAGACCTGATCTTTCACACCCCTGACCGACACATCTATGCCAACCTAACCCCCAGTGCATATGCAGCTATGCTGACAGAAGAGTGCATCTGTCAATGTAGCTACCATTGTGTGGGGAGCTGGTGTTCCTCCACTGATGGAAAAACCCTTTATGCTGGTGTAGGCTGAATCTCCACTATGGAGTTAGGCTCGCATAGTTTCTGTAATGTAGACAAACCCTATGTTTTATTTTCAGTTTTATTATTTTATAATCAATGTAAGGCTCATCAAATTGAGGAACAAACTGCATAGATCTGCAGTTTGTGGCCAACTTTCCTTTCCATTCCATACCTGCAGCTGTCATGAAAGGCGGTGGGAGCTACAGACCAGTTTCAGAAGACAAAATTTATCTAATGCGATAGGTATTTTTAAAAGGGACAATAAATAAAAGTGCACACATAAATGGAGGAAAAGACTGCATTTTTATTCTCATTCACTCTTGGTGTTTAGTGTTAAACAAGAATGTTACTAGAAAAATATATAGTAAAAACATTAATACATCTCTGCAAGAGCTGTGGAATAACTGAGTTTTTGGTTTGGTGTCTGAACCAAAAAGTGAAAAAAACCTCAAATGTTTGTTTCAGGTCGACCTGAAATGAAATGTGTTTGAATTTTTTGGTGAAAAAATAAATGAAACATTATATTCAAACTGAAATGAAATATTTTGTTTAATTTTTGAGGATTTTAACCCCATTAAAAACAAAATTGAAGCAACATTGAAAGCAGTCATTTCAAAATGGAAAATCAAAACATTTCATTTTGAAAATATTGAAACAAAATGTTTTGACTTTTTTTCTGATTTTTTTATTATTATTGTTATTTTTTATTTCTAGCCAAAGCAATTTGGTGAGTTTGACCTGAATTAATTCACAAAATGTTTTGATTGACCCAAATATGCATTTTTTTTAATGGAAAAAATGTAATCAAAAAAATTTCATCCAAGTTTAATCACAGCAAAATATACTTACTTCAGTCAGGCATGCGGTCTTCAAATCCTATTGCTCTGGGAAATGCACATTGTCTGCTTGGATAGTTGGTGTTAAAAAAAACCCAGCAAAATGATTTGAGGACATATTAGTCTCTCTTTCTGCAGCTGCTGAACACAACCTCTCCCATTTTGTGTTTAAACTGCTATTGGTTTATTGAGCTCTTGTATCCCACACATAGCACACTTGGACCATGGCTTGAAATGCTGCTCATAACTTCCATAGCTGAATCATTACCACCTTATTAACACTTTGTCATAATTAAACACTGTGCTGTATTTGCAGTATTAATAAAAACTATGAAGTAGGTTGTCTGTCTGGCTCTGCCTGGGACCAGGCTCCAATAGTCCTTTCTGCAATCAGCAGAGCAATCTTAGTCCAGTGTCCTACAAGTTGTTTTTCTTGTATGGATCCTCACTTAATTCAGTGGGGCTCCATATGGGCACAGGGTCTGTCTCCATGTATCACATTGCAAAATTGGGGCATTAGTTCTTGTACAACAAGGCCTTGATTCAGCAAAGCCTTTAAGTCTGTACTTAATTTTAAGCATGTGAGTGGTGCCATTATCACTGTTCCCATTGTCACTTGTTCACAAATGCAGTAGATTTCAGTAAAATCAACTTAAACCTGAAATTTCTGTTCTAGGAAAGTTTTGGTTCAGTTGTTCATGTTTGGTAGGATTTCCATTGTGCTGTATAGATGGAAATTCTTTGGTTTCATGCTTCTGCATCTATTCTTTAATGGCACCACAACTGTGAAAATGATCTTCCAGCACTTGCACCGTGGATTGGCATGCAAAGATACTAGCTACAATATTGTAAAATCTGGGCAACATTTTACACTAGCCTACCACCAGTGGATTTTTCATTCAGTCCAACTAAGCTGATTTCTTTAATCTTCCGCAAGTATTGTGTGTTTTTGAAAATCTTACAGTGTAACTCCCATTGACTTCAACAGGAGCTGAATTAGGCCAATGGTGTGTGGTTCTGGAAAATTCAGTAGTTTCTTAGCTATGTTTTTTGTCCTTTAAGGATTGATATGCTAGAACAGAACACATCCTCTCTAAGTGCTAATTTAGAAACCTTGAAATGTTAAATAATCACACTGCTTCAAAGAATTTTGCAGCTGGATGATAAAAATGCTGTTCTCATCCATGTAATCATGCATTTTTGGACACAACTTAATATTTTAGTTATTTTTCACCTCTTTGCTTAGATTCTATTGGATTCTATTCGTGCTCCTGCCACTGAATTCCTATGTGATGCTAGGCAAGACACTTAAACCAAATGGTCTCTAATTATGTGTTTCTCATTTTCTGGGTGCCTAATGTGAGATCCTGGGGCCTGTTTTGCAGAAGTGCTGAGTGCTCACAGCTGTGACTGAAGTCAATGTGCTTTAATATATTAAGTACTAAGTACTCTGGAAAAATCAGGTACTAGTTATCTCAGATTGGAATCCAAAATTAGTGAGATATCTGACCTTAATCTTTATCTCAGTTCCCCATCTGTTAAAAGGGCATAAGACCACTCCCCCACCGCACAGAGTATTGTAAACCTAAATGAATGTTTGTGAAGCACTCAGACGCTAGAGTGATGAATGCCATAGAAAAGGAAATCAATAATTGTCTTCAGAGCATGGTTTGTTCGTGTGCAGTAAATAAGGCAAGGGACCACACCTTGAACAACAGGGAAAAAATGAAATATTGAATAGCTGCTCATTAGCTGAGCATCCTCCTTGTGTGCACTGAATGAGGCAGGGATCCTGTGGGGAAAAATAGGATGTGATCATGTAATTATTAGGGCTGTCGATTAATCGCAGTTAACTCACACGATTAACTAAAAAAAATTAATAGCGATTAATTGCACTGTTATACAATAGAATACCAACTGAAATTTATTAAATATTTTTGGGTGTCTTTCTACATTTTCAAATATATCGATTTTCAGTTACAACACAGAATACAAAGTGTACCATTCTCACTTTATATTTTTTATTACAAATATTTGCACTGTAAAAATGATAAAGAAAAGAAATAGTATTTTTCAATTCACCTCATTCAAGCACTGTAGTGCAATCTCTTTATCGTGAAAGTGCAACTTACAAACGTAGTTCTTTTGGTTACATAACTGCACTCAAAACCAAAACAATGTAAAACTTTAGAGCCTACAGGTCCAATCAGTCCTACTTCTTGTTCAGCCAATCGCTCAGACAAACAGGTTTGTTTACATTTGCTGCCCACTTCTTAATTACAATGTCACCTGAAAGTGAGAACAGGCATTTGCATGGTACTGTTGTAGCTGGTGTCACAAGATATTTATGTGCCAGATGTGCTAAAGATTCATATGCCTCTTCATGCTTCAGCCATCGTTCCAAAGGACATGCTTCCATGTTGATGACACTCGTTACAAAGGTCAAATGTGTTAATTAAATTTGTGACTGAACTCCTTGGGGAAGAATTATGTCTCCTGCTCTGATTTGTTCACATTCTGCCGTATATTTCATGTTATAGCTGTCTCAGATGATGACCCAGCACATGTTGTCGTTCATTTTAAGAACACTTTCTCTGCAAATTTGACAAAATACAAAGAAGATACCAGTGTGAAATCTCTAAAGATAGCTACAGCACTTGACCCAAGATTTAAGAATCTGAAGTGCCTTCCAAAATCTGAGAGGGATGCGGTGTGGCGCATGCTTTCAGAAGTCTTAAAAGAGCAACACTCCCATGCAGAAACTACAGGACCCAAACCACCAAAAGAGAAAATCAACCTTCTGCTGGTGGCATCTGACTCAGATGATGAAAATGAATATGCGTCGGTCTGCACTGCTTTGGATCGTTATCGAGCAGAACTTGTCATCTGCGTGGACGCATGTCCGCTGGAATGGTGGTTGAAGCATGAAGGGACATATGAATCTTTAGTGTATCAGGCATTTGCATGCACTGTTCTCACTTTTAGGTGTCATTGTAAACCAGAAGCAGGCAGCAAATATAAACAAACTTGTTTGTCTGAGTGATTGGCTGAACAAGAAGTAGGACTGATTGGACTTGTAGGCTCTAAAGTTTTACTTGTTTAATTTTTGAATGCAGGGTTTTTGTACATAATTCTATATCTATAAGTTCAACTTTCATGATAAAGAGATTGCACTACAGTACTTGTATTAAGTGAATTGAAAAATACAATTTGTTTTGTTTTTTACAGCGCTAATATTTTTGATCAAAAGTAAATATAAAGTGAGCCCTGTACACTTTGTATTCTGTGTTGTAATTGAAATCAATATATTTGAAAATGTAGAAAACATCCAAAATATGTAAATAAATGCTATTCTATTATTAACAGTGCGATTAATCACAATTAACCTTTTTAATCACTTGACAGCCCTCATAATTATAGATTGTATCATAATTCATATACTTAGGGAACAAATTAAGGCAGCCTTAATTCTGGCATTCCTAACTGCTAAGTGTTAGACTTTGAAACCTGAATAACATTCCTTTAAAAAATAGTTTGTGTAATATACACGATGATCTTTCACTTTGTTTGCCTTGAACTTGTTAATCATTTGCACTAATGTATGTACACCATGTTACCTCCCTATTGTCCTGTGTAATGATTTCTTATGAGGGCACCATTATTACATTGTCATATGCAGCACCCTGATTTGAAAATGGAGATACATTATTTATTATTTCTATTACAAAACTACCTAGGAGCCCTAGTCATGGTCCAGGGTCCCATTGTGCTAGGCACCTTACAAACCTATAGTCATCATCTTCATGTGTTCTGCATGGTAGAAACCAGCCAAATATCAAGTGTTCTGCCTTGTGGTTAGGTGAAGGAGGTATGGTTGATAATTTGCCTTGAGCCTGCAAGAATGGATCCTATCTTGCTTTTCTTGCACAATTAGATGTGAATGATCTTTTTACTATAAAATAACTTCACAGTGCTGTAGTAACTCATCCAAGTGTCTTCCAATATAGTTAGAAGATGTACTCTACAAGTTACGTGTTCTCCATTAAGTGTCACATATTTCAGTATTTTCCCTCCAACTCTAGCTTATTTACACAAGACTGTATTTTAAAGAACTGCAAATGTAAAATGGGTAGAACTTTTGAGTTCCATGTTTTCTAGGGAGTTTGTTTCTCAGAGCAGGTGGTTATTTTTTTGGTAACTTTCTTTTGGGGATAACGATGAAAAGAATATAGCTATAGACTGGGATTTTCACAGGGGACCACAGGAGATAGGTGCCCAATATCTCTGGCTTTGGGTGAAAGTTGGGCAATATCACTCTTTTGAGTTCTTGTGGAAAGCCCAGGTTAATGTTCAATTCGCTTTTAAAGAAAAGAAAAAAAAGTAGATTCCTTAGGAGTGACTGAATATTTTAAGGTGTGAACTGCATCAGATCTTTCTTTCAGCCAACAACATTGTTTTGCAGTGTGTTAAACATTTTGCCAGCAGCACTTCTTCAAATGAAGATTTTTATCCAATATTTTTTGTTGCTGTCGAAATAGCATGAAAATTGAACCAAAATTAAGTCTATAGGTAACAATCTTCCTTGAAGCATACCTTTGCTGAGCCTTCTTAATAAATTTTCAACTGTAAAGTTGTTAAACAAGATGCAAGTGCTATGCAAGATCCTGCTGAAGATAGAAGAAATATGACTTCATTATCGTTGGCTGGATCAATTCCTCTTCATGCTAATGCACACACATCAGTCCAGAGAGGATTTTGCCAAGAATAATATATAATCTACTCAAGCCTACAGTAAAAGCTTACAAAAAATCTATTTTTATGTCGTTCTTGAAAGAAGGAAGCAATAGCAGGCAGTAAATTAATTCCATTCCTAAAAAGCCACTGCTGTTAATGTAAGGTAAATATGAAAACAATTTGAGCGGATGGCTAATTTCGTCTTATGCTGCCTATGTCCTTCACCATTTTTTTTTTGCTACCATCTTTGGTTTTTGCCACAGTTATCGCTTACAAACAGGGATGCAGTAGACATCTGCAATGCCAAAGTAAACTTGCAATTCAAAGTATTTTAGTGGTTAGGAGGACCCCAGGTTGCAAAGTTTTTCAGAGTTTTAGACAATCCGATTAGAAATAGAATATTTTCTCACTTAGGTGATAGTATTATTTCAAAAGACCAAGGAGGTATAAATCCATTAGCATTTAAATTCTGTTTGGCCTCCAGATTTTCTTATTTAGCTGATGAAGAAATTTTAAAATTGTTCAGAAAGTCCGTTGTGGGATAACTGTCAAGATGGAAGAACACAGTGCGGTACAGCAAAACATAATTAAGCCACTAAAATATTAAATGCTAGAAAAAATTGGCAAATCTATTTCTTTATAATTATTAGTTTTTATTATTTATTTTTGTGGTAGCGCCTGCAGGCTACTTAATTGGTTAAAATATTTAAAACATTTAATTATTTTTTTATAAGAATTTTAATGAAAAAAGACTTTTCTTGAAAATTTTGGCCCAGTTTTTACAGATCAACAGGAAGCTTTAACTCCTCATTCCAGTTGAATATACCTAAGAGCTTATTTGACTTTCCACCATCATAGCACTTTACAAACATCAGCTCTTACAACAGACCTGTGTTCTAAGCATTACACCATTTTGCAGATATGCAACACCTAAATTGTTCTAAATTTAAGACAATTGGATCCTGATTTTCAGAGGAATGGTACACTGCCTTTTGGCTCCCATTGATTAAAGCTGGAGTTGTGGGTAATAATCAACTCTGAAAATCAGGCCTTAGAAATCTCAAGTTGGGCACCTAAAATTAATGGATTCTTTTTGAAAATTTAGGCCTTATTGAGATGTTGACAGTAATGGACAGAATTGATGTAGTCTGGAAACAGAACTTGGGAGTTCCTTGCTAGCATTCCTAGTTGAGGCTACTCCTGAAGGCCACAGATGCTTCACAGCTACACTCTGCAGCTGTAGAATACAGAAGACCCATATAGTTTTTACATCAGACTAATCTCTGTCAGTTTAGAAATTAATAGTACAATCCCTTACAAATTGATGTTGTACAAAACACTAGTCAGTTTTGCAATCTTAAATTACAACTGCTGTATAACTTTGGTTATTTAATAACACAACTTTTGTTTATTGTACCATTTATAAGTAGGGTGGGGCAGAAGTTATGATCATCAGAACAGGCTAGATCTAAGTATGTTGATTACATGCAGAGTATAGGCCAAATTCATTCTTGGTATAGCCTTAGTCAAGATTGTGATGATGCACCAGGGATGAAGTTGGCTTAGTAAATCTAACTTTATTTAGGAACCAAATTTGCAACAGAATGGACAGAGTAAGCCAATACCTTTCCTCCAAAAGTTGGTCATCTTGGAATTAGTTGAGGGAATTGATTTGATGATTTTACTTACATTCCATGATAGTGGTATGAATAAATAGGAATGTTGTTGTTTTTTCTCCTTACTCCTGGTATCTGGCTTATCTCACAGGAAAAACTGAATGTGGTAGGTCTCATAATGTTTTAACATCTGCCATGCAGTTGGATTACATCATGCTGAGTTTTTAATAAAGAAGTCCATATACTTGACTTGCAGCATAGTCTGCATGTACAACTCTGAAGTTGCAAACACAGTCTTTAATGATATTGCTTCTTGAACAAATGTCTCCTGAAAGTATCCAATTCAGTGAAAGTACGGTAATGCTGAACATACGAAAAAAGAAAAAGAAACACTGAAAGAAGTTAACAAACTGCCTCCTTTGCAAAACACCTTGTATTTACACTATCAGCATGAGATTTTAAAATATCACTGGCATGAAGATCTTACATGGTGGTTTCACAGTTTTTTTTCTCACTACAGGATCTTTTGTTCAGTTTTACCATCTGGTGTTTGCCTTTGGTCATAAAAAGAATTCTGGAATGAGCAGAGTGCTTTTTAAAGGATAAAAACTAAATGTTAAGTTTTGGTTCCAGAATTTTGTGTGGTTAAAAATAAAATTAAATAATTATAATAAAGAGTGTTACATTCTATTCTGCATAACCAAAAAGAAGAGGAGGAAAATGGATAAAAAGATTTTAATTTCCCTGGATACATTGAATAACTTTATGAATTTAGCATATCTTCCTCATTACTTAGTAGTAGTAATAATAATTTATGGATTTAGTGCCTTCTACCTGAGGATCTCAGCTATTCATGATTTAAGTATTGCTGTACTCCTGAGAGGTAGATAGCATTATCCCAATTTTATAGATGAGGAAAGTGAGACACACAAATAACAAGTGAGACTCATCCAAGGTCAAACAGGAAGTCTGTGGTGCATCTGGGAAATGAAACCAGGTCTCCTGACTCCATCTTCTGCCTCAACTATACGACCACCCTTCCTCTAAAAGGAAATGTATAGTACTGCATGCATGTTTTGAATCACTATATTTCTTCCTTAAATAGAACCTTTAGTGATTCTGTAGAACAAATACAGAGAGTGATACAATTATCTTTTTATGTGAAGAAGTTGTGTAGTAGCTATAAGCATTAGTCAAATATGCAACTCATGGTGAATGCAGTTTGTCTTTAAATTTAAGTATTCCCAGATAGATTGGCCAGATTAACAAACATACTCTCTCTTTTTTCCATTGCAGCATGTGCGTTCCGTTACAATGGGCTCTCTTTTGTGTACCTCGTCTACCTCTTGCTCATTCCTCTGTTTTCAGAACCTACAAAAACAACAATGCAAGGTAAGAGTTTCCCTGATGGTTTTTTAAAGATACATAACATGTAATATGTACAGAAATCTTGTAGGTGGTATAAGATGGAGTCTTACAGGTATTTCTTCAATATACTTTCATTGGTTTGAACTTTTCCTCCGGTAAGTGAGCTGGTTTTGTAATATGTCATGTAAACTCACTGAATCTGGATTTGGAGTGAGTACTCCCTAGTAACTGATCTGATTAAATTCAACTATGGAGTATTCTTTTTACAATGTATATTTTAGCCACCTATACAGACATTGGCACCCCACTGATCTCCCCATTACCATGATCTTGAAAAGTTTTTGATTTTTGTTTTTTTGTTTTCAGTTTTACAGCTGTAGAATAACTAAATGCACCATGGATAAAATCACCCACATGTCACGTAATAGCGGCACTTCAATATTAAAATGTGAAAATAGGATTCCAGAGATGAAAAACAAAAGCCATTTCAGAAATAGGATATTTGTTCTTCCTGTGGGGTATATTGCAACAACAAATGGGTTAATCTGTAAAAGTTAGTTCTCAGAAGTTTCTGGGCAACAGTATTGTAACTTCAGGATCATTGAACAGTAAATGAAAATTTGCTGTGGTAAGCTAATATTTCCTTTTTGTGTTTTATCAGTGATATGTATTGTCACCCAGTAGCTTGCGGGAGCTGCTTTAGTGAGTAGGTCTCTGAACTGGTCCCTGCAGTTCAGAACTCTCCGTCATGTGGCTTGACTCAAACTCTTGTATTAAAGCAGTTATTGTACCCCCAGTTCACCTTCAGACTATTATTTACAATAGTATCTCTCTTCAAGAAACATTTTATTTTTACTCAAGTGAGTGGTGGGGTGAAGAATAAAAGTAAGCTTCTTCCATATGGGAGAGAAGGAAAAGGAGATATTATATGGGGCCCTATTGAGGCTGACGCTGTAAGTTGAAAATGTTACCTAAATTATTGGCTTTGTTTTGAATGCTGTGGGTACCATGTGCATGTAGCACACTTCCCCTACAGCAGCTCTCTCAAACAACACGCTGCACCACTGTGATGGTTAATGGAAAATCACACCATTTTATTCAATAAATATCCCTAATGAAACAAACTAGGAAATCTAGACTTCAAACATAAAAACAGCTCAAATTACTAGGCTCCTACGGAGCTCTTACCTGAATCAGTAGCATCACGTCCATATAAAGACCCCATAACATCTCTGAATACAGGGCTTCTATTACCACATCAGTCACCCCAAAGGGGTCTCCCAGGTTGCATCTGGAGCTACCTCTTTCCATTTTCAGCAGTAACTCTTGGCCGCCAGTCTGGTTCAGTTTATACTCTCCTGGCAACCTCCATCTGGTATGTTTCAGAATGGGGTCAGTGTGGCTCCTCTTCCTTCCTGAGCATCAGTAGTCTTGACCTTCTCCCAGGATAGCTTTTGTCTGGCAGTTTTGTTTTCAACATGACTCTAGCTTCTAGTATTCATATAGATAGATTTAGAATCTAGAGTCATGGCGTATACTATATATAAAAATCTGTGTTTCTGGAAAACTGTTTGCATCTGATCCAGTGTTCTCCTGTTTTATGTCCGGCCTTCTGAATACTAGATAAGAGAGAACATGAGAGGAAAGGAGAGTCATCCTACTCAACTGCCAATTTGAAAGACATCGGCTTCTTACCTTTTTAGATTATAGTGACTTGGTTGAGTAATAAGTCATACACCAGTGTACATTAACCAGCAAGTAACCTACTTACAAGTGTTTTAATGATAAATAACAATATTCCTTCTTAAAAACAGAAACCATTTCAGTGTCTTCCATATGCAGATTCAATTGGCAGATACACCATTTACCCTCTCCTCCTGCCCCCGGTCAGTGGCATCGAACATTTTTGTTTCTTGAATTCACTGAAAACATTCCTTGAGGAATCTTTAAGTTTGTCTAAGTGCAGCCTCCCATCTCCAGGGTATTCTCCTTTTTTCTCGTTACTGGAGAGAAGAGACGAGAAATAGAATCTTTCAGGAAGTTGTAATATTGTTGTTCATTTTATAACACACAGAGAAATCATCTAACTAGAAATGGTTGTTTTTACCAAGTTAGAGTACTGTGTTCTGTTACAGACCTCACTAAGAGATAATGCACAAAACTAGTTTGAAGATAGGGTGAAAAAAAAAGCAATTAAACTGAAAATATCTCTCATCTTATTTACTTACTTATTTATATGGCCTCTATTACAGTACTGTAGTGTTTGAGCACCTACATATACAATATTTTATGGGGAAAAGAGGTTTTTTTCCCCATCAAGTTCCATTGGAGGAGAAAGGAGTCAAAGCTAGTCTTGCACTATGGAAAATATGCCATCACCTTAACTATTAATTCATTAATTATGACTTTGACAAGGATAAAACACAGTGAGTGTAAATGCTGATGCTTTTTTGAAACCCTCAGAGTAATTTCCAAAATGATATGATGCCACATTTATTCCCACATGTTAGTTACATGTAGGTTCGAAAATGCATTTAGTCAATCCATTTTACAGGAAATGTGTTGCCTTTTAATTTATTATTTTGATTACAGTAGCACCTGAAGAATCCAACAAAGAATGGGGCCCCACTGTGCTAAGCGCCGTACACATAGATAACGAGGGACAAAGTTTACAGTCAAAATAGACAAGCTATTCAAAGAATGGCAGAAGAGAAGTATTATTTAACCCATTTTACTGATGGAGAATTGAGGCACGGCAAGAATAAGGTGGAATTTTCAAAAGTGTAGAGTTTTCTGTTGATTTAAGTGGGAGCAGAGTTAGGTCAATGCTGAGTGCTATAGAGAATTCCACCCAAGTGGCTTGGCCAAGGTAATACATCTATGGAGTATGTGGCAGAGCCAGGTACTGAATTTAGGAATCCCAAATCCCAGTTCAGTAACTTAATCCCCAAACAATCATTCCTTTGCTTTTAATCTAAAACCATCGTCCTCATGTATTATGGAATAAAATGGAGCATTCATCTTTCCCTCTCTATAACATTCACTAATTCATATATTTCCACTATGGGTCCTCTTAATTTTCCCCTTCCCAAAGCTCCTGTAGTTTTAACCAGTCAATCCCCACAAAACCTGAGTGGCATTAATGCAACGGGATTAGTTTCTGCTTGGATGCATAAGTGCCCAGTGCAGCCAGCAAAAACAGAGTTGAAAAATAAAATTAAAAAGCAAATCCTCAAAATGTTAGGAAATCCCAATCTAAGTAAAACTGTCAGTCATTTTTACTGTGGAAAGTTAGAAGGACAGTGAGAAAATGAAACATTAGTAAATGCCCAGATGTGGATTAAAGTTTCTCTTAAAAGCACTGAAGGTGACACACGAGACGGAAGCAGCAAGCCTAGAAGGGGAATACGGGTGCAGCTTCCTAGCCAATATCCGGTTACCATGTTGATTTTATGTGTTTTGCTTTTTCTGCCCTTTTCGTGCCAGCAAGAATGATTGACAACTTAAATATAGTTATTTTCTAACAGCCAAGTGTGATATTTTTTGACTGTCATCCTCATCCTCTCATTTTAGTTTTGTTTTTTAATTTATTGGATTTAAAACAAATTCCGAAGTGGTTTGATGGATACACTTTAAAACAATCCAATTTCAGTGGGGAGTGCTTTCAAAAAATTTCAGATGGTCTCATAGTAATTTTAAGTCATGGTGCACTGTACAGCTCATAAGGTAGCTACAGTGTGATGTCTTGGTGCATTTTGTGTTAAGAGTGAAATAATTTAAAATCCAAACTTAACATATTAGAACAGACTGTCTGGGGAAGATTGCTGTTAACTTTAAATGTGTGGATTGTGGAGGGTTAAATACCTTAGCTTGTTGACTTTTAAATTGTATATGTGTGTATGTATTTCTTTCTCTGTTGTATGTATGTGTGTGTCCACAGAATATAAAACGGGAAAATTTATAGCTATTTTAACTGGAAACAGCCAAACCACCATTAAATCATAGAGTTAAAATGTGAAATAAAGCAAACTTTCTACAAAATAGAAAAAATAAACATCTCGCTATGTCTCCATGTTTTCCTTTCCTTCTTTCCTTTTTCTCTTGCTGTACTTCACTTTTTAGTCTATACAATACCTGGATCTTGTTACCTATTTTTAATGTGTTCCCACCAATTAATTTTTCACTAAAGTCTACTCTCTTTCATTGTATGTTTTTTTGTTTGTTTGTTTGTTTTTCACTTTCTGTTCTTGCCTTTTTTCCTCCATCTCATTGTTACTTTTGTGTTTTTCTTTCTGTCCATTTTTCCTCATTTCCCCTCTTTCTGACCCATTCCGCTCATCCACCTACCACTTACACTCTTCAATCACCATTCCCATCCCTCTGGGTCTTCCCATCCATCTTTCTCTTTCCCTTGGCTCTTCTACTATTTCCTCCTCCTTCCCCCTAGTTCTTTTCCTTTGTTGGTCTTCTCTCTTCCAACTTCCAAGGAGGCACTTACAAAATGACTACAGATTCATAGGTTGGCATGGACAAAATCAGTATAGGGGAAATTTTCTTTTAAAAGTTTTGAAAGAGTGCATTATTATAAACAATGGGGAGTGAAATATTGTATTGAACTATATTGTACATGAAATCCCTTTTAACCTCTTTCTCTTTATTCTGTAATGTTTATCTTCTAGAAAAATGTGATCACTAAAATAACTCAATAATATTAATTCTTACCTCGTGTTTTAATTCTCCTTTCTCCATGAGTTATGTTCTTTCCCGTTGATCTGAGATCTCATCCATCTCTAAAATGACATATTTTCTCTAATTAAAGCTAAAAAATTAAGATATTCAATTGACTGAAAAAATTAGCTGAACATTTTAATTGCTGAAATATTATTCAACCATTCATAATGGAAACATATTCACAAATAACTTATGCATTTAAAATTCATTGGGTTCATTGTTTATTCATCTTGGGTAATTATTTGTTCAACTCTACCTCTAATGTTTATAGGTCTTGAAATCAATTACTATTGGCTATGACTATGACATTAATATAAACACAAAGTGTAGTATTCTCTATCTAAAAATTATAAAGAGGACATATTGGTGCAGATAACAGGTTATTTCATTTGATTATAGAGGTGGTTTAAAACTGCTTAGGCTAAGTTATCAAGCGCAGCATTAGGAACTGCTCTTGTTGCAACCATAATTTTACAGTAATTCTAAAACCATATAGCTTTTTAGGTAGTGGTCCTCCTTGTATAAACAGTGGCTGACTAGTTTCTGGTTTATTACCTATAGTAGCTCTCTTAAGGCAAAGAATAAGTAGTAACTGCTTAATAGACCAGTTGCAAACTATAATTCTATTGCCCTGATTGGGAATCAATGGAGTAATGTGTTTAAAACAGTTTTAATGATAGTGTTATTTCTGTCATGAAAGAGTAGAGTAAGTAAAGTTATGTCTTATATTTTAATTGGCTTGGACAGGAGAAATTACTCATTTATCAGTACTGAATAACTGATTTTCCTTAATAGAAGTGAGATTGCATTCTGTTAGATTTACCAGCTGTTCCTTACTCCAGTTGCTAATTTATATTATGGTAGCTGTGAATAAGAAGCCTTCTTAACCAGATAGTGTTTGTTTTTAAAGTAATATACATCACTTTAGTAAAGCAGTGGATCAGATTCAGCTATCGTTACTTATGCTGAGTAACAACATGGATAGAAGTACTTTGGAATAAGATACTACTCAGTGTGAGAGAAGACTGGCAGAATCTGGCTCAAAATAAATATCTGCTAGGTATTCTTATATGTTGTTTGGCTGAGGAGCTAATGTAATAAGAATTATCCATTTAAAATATGAATATATTTAAACCATGCACAAACCTGCAAATATTCAAGAATATTTTTTGCCCAGTTGTGCTGGAAGGAGAGGAGACACTGGATGTGGTTTAATTAGGCTGCAGATTTATTCTTAGATGTCTGGGAGTATCTGATAGATAAAAGTGTATAGTGCAGGTAATTCCATAATCATTTCAGTATATACCTGGGAAGCTTCCATCAGCCCTTCCCGTCCCCCATCGTGTCTTTTACCAATGCAGTTTACAGAAATTGATATAGAACATAAGGTTTGTAGGAAATATTAGTGCTTACAGGCATCTTGGGCTTGTTGAATCAACTTGCTAAATAATGAGTTCATAAAACAGTAATTTAGACCTTTACCCTGCAAAGAATTATGTACGTAGCTGTTATGCTCTGTGAGTAATCCCATTGAACTTGATATAGAGGTAATAAATTCAACCACATTTAGAGGTTTACAGATCTGCTACTGTTTCTATGCTAAGAGAGCTGATTCTTTAGCTGAAGTGGTAGGAGCTCATGCTTTTGTATTCAGCGGTCCTGGGTTCAGCCACCACAGGCAACCCAAACAGGGCTGGTGTTACATTTGGCCTTGCCACTGGTAACCATTAGTCCATGACATCTTTTCAGAGACAGAGGTAGATATCAAGAATCCTAATGCCCTGCATTCCACTGCTGTCTCTCAAATACTGTTTAACCCAAACACAATTTGTGTTTTGTGTCTCCCTGTATGGTCTGATCCAGCTAGGAGGAGATAACATGCTTCCCTGCAACAACTACTTATAGAGCTGAAATGGAAGAGGTCTTTTGTATGGATCTGAAGGTTGTGTGACAAAGTTCCTGCTCTACCTTGGTGGGTCTTGTGCTTATTGGCAGATATGCTCGCCTTGGAGCTTCACGGCAGCCCTCAGCTTGGCCGTTTTTCTGAATTCACAGTCCAGGTCGACTCCTCCTGTGTCTGACCAGGAGTTGGGAGGATTTGGGGGAACCCGGGCCCGCCCTCTACTCCGGGTTCCAGCCCAGGGCCCTGGGGAATGCAGCTGTCTAGAGTGCCTCCTGGAACAGCTGTGCGACAGCTACAACTCCCTGGGGTACTTCCCCATGGCCTCCTCCCTACACCTTCTTTATCCTCAC
Source organism: Chelonia mydas (assembly GCF_015237465.2). Classification (NCBI taxonomy): domain Eukaryota; kingdom Metazoa; phylum Chordata; order Testudines; family Cheloniidae; genus Chelonia; species Chelonia mydas. The sequence goes on along the minus strand of NC_057850.1, from coordinate 87,892,603 downwards.
CATAGGACCTTCCTCCTGGTGTCTGATAATGCTTGTACACCTCAGTCCTCCAACAGTCCGCGTTCTCACTCTCAGCTCGTAGTGCCTCTTGCTCCCAGCTCCTCACACGCACACCACAAACTGAAGTGAGTTGCTTAGCCTGCCTTAATTGATTCTAGCAGCTTCTTGATTGGCTGCAGGTGTTCTAATTAGCCTGTCTTAATTGTCTCCAGAAGGTTCCTGATTGTTCTGGAACCTTCCCTGTTACCTTACCCCGGGAAAAGGGACCTACTTAGCCTGGGGCTAGTATATCTGCCTTCTGTTACTCTCCTATAGCCATCTGGCCTGACCCTGTCACAGTTGTGGGTTCACTTTTGGGGCCTTGATACCTCAGGATGTGGCTAATGCTGCATACAGCCTTTCACCTGCGAGTCATCAGTTTGTATCCTTCCCAATTCAGCAGGAATTAAAAGTTTCTCCCATCTAATAGACATTTAGTAACTCCTATGTGAGATGAGTTTGAATCCCCATTCAAACACCCCGCTATGTTTTGCACAAGACTATAAGCTTTTCAGGCAGAGGCTTTTTTTTTTACTATGTGTTTGTATGGTGCCTCCACCACAGGCCCTGCTTGTAGTTGGATTCTCAAGTGAGTGTTCATATAGCTGGGGCCAGAATGGTCTTATTCACTGTGAATTTGTGAAAGTTGGCAGTGCTGTAATTGTCATATACATTGAAGAGGAAGAGTGGGAGTTAAAATATCAGAACAAAAATATGATTATTTATTATATAGGTTAGTTAGACAGAAATTAAAGGGTACAGTGCCAAAAGTGAAATCTCTGCAAGCTGCGTGGAAACTTTTTAAAGACACTGTAATCGAGGCTCAACTTAAATGTATACCCCAAATTAAAAAACATAGTAAGAGAACCAAAAAAGAGCAACTGTGGCTAAACAACAAAGTAAAAGAAGCAATGAGAGGCAAAAAGGCATCCTTTAAAAAGTGGAAGTTAAATCCTAGTGAGGAAAATAGAAAGGAGCATAAACACTGGCAAATAAAGTGTAAAAATACAATTAGGAAGGCCAAAAAAGAATTTGAGGAACAGTTAGCCAAAGACTCAAAGTAATAGCAATTTTTTTTAAGTACATCAGAAGCAGGAAGCCTGCTAAGCAACCAGAGGGGCCACTGGACGATCAAGGTGCTAAAGGAGCATTCAAGGACAATAAGGCCATTGCGGAGAAACTGAATGAATTCTTTGCATTGGTCTTCATGGCTGAGGATGTGAGGGAGATTTCCAAACCTGAGCCATTCTTTTTAGGTGAAAGATCTGAGGAACTGTCCCAGGTTGAGGTATCATTAAAGGAGGTTTTGGGAACAAATTGATAAATTAAACAGCAATAAGTCACCAGGACCAGATGGTATTCACCCAAGAGTTCTGAAGGAACTCAAGTGTGAAACTGTAGAACTACTAAATGTAGTTTGTAACCTATCATTTAAATCAGCTTCTGTACCAGATGACTGGAGGATAGCTAATGTGATGCCAATTTTTAAAAAGGGCTCCAGAGGTGATCCTGGCAATTACAGGCCGGTAAACCTGACTTCAGTACCAGGCAAACTGGTTGAAACTATAATAAAGAACAATATTGTCAGACGTATAGATGAGCATAAGTTGTTGAGAAAGAGTCAACACGGTTTTAGTAAAGGGAAATCATGCCTCACCAATCTACTAGAATTCTTTGAGGAGGTCAACAAGCATGTGGACCAAGGGGATCCAGTGGATATAGTGTACTAAGATTTTCAGAAAGCCTTTGACAAAGCTCTTACGCAAAGTAAGCTGCCATGGGATAAGAGGGAAGGTGCTCTGATGGATTGATAACTGGTTAAAAGATAGGAAACAAAAAGTAGGTATAAATGGTCAATTCTCAGAATGGAGAGAGGTAACTAGTGGTGCCCCTGGGGTCTGTTCTGAGACCAGTCCTATTGAACCTATTCATAAATGATCTAGAAAAAGGGGTAAACAGTGAGGTGGCAAAATTTGCAGATGATACAAAATTACTCAAGATAGTTAAGACTCAGGCAGACTGCGAAGAGCTACAAAAGGATCTCTCAAAACTGGGTGAGTGGGCAACAAAATGGCAGATGAAATTTCATGTTGATAAATGCAAAGTAATATACATTGGAAAGCATAATCCCAACTATACATATAAAATGATGGGGTCTAAATTAGCTGAGAAAGAGATCTTGGAGTCATTGTGGATAGTTCTCAGAAAACATCCGCTCAATGTGCAGCGGCAGTCAAAAAAGCGAACAGAATGCTGGGAATAATTAAGAAAGGGATAGATAATAAGACAGAAAATATCATGTTGCCTCTCTATAAATCCATGGTATGCCCACATCTTGAATACTGTGTGCAGATGTGGTCGTCCCATCTCAAAAAAGATATATTGGAATTGGAAAAGTTTCAGAAAAGGGCAACAAAAATGATGAGGGGCATGGAATGGCTTTCGTATGAGGAGAGGTTAATAAAACTGGGACTTTTCAGCTTGGAAAAGAGACAGCTAAGAGGAGATATCATTGAGGTCTATAAAATCATGACTGGTGTAGAGAAAGTAGATTAGGAAGTGTTGTTTACTACTTCTCATAACACAAGAACTAGGGGTCACCAAATGAAATCAATAGGCAATAGGTTTTTTTAAAAAAAGGAAGTATTTCTTCACACAACTCACAGTCAACCTGTGGAACTCCTTGCCAGAGGATGTTGTGAAGGCCAAGACTATAACAGGGTTCAAAAAAGAACTAGATAAATTCATGGAAGATAGGTCCATCGATGGCTATTAGCTAGGATGGGCAACCTCTGTTTGCCAGAAGCTGGGAATGAGCGACAGAGGATGGATCACTTGATGATCACCTGTTCTGTTCATTCCCTCTGGGGCACATGGCATTGGCCACTGTTAGAAGACAGGATAGTGGGCTAGATGGACCTTTGGTCTGACCCAGCAGGGCCATTCTTATGTTCATATGTATGATTTAAAAAAATCTCATGTTTTTTGGAGGGGGAATGACTCACGACTTTTGAAATTTTTGGCTTGGCAATACTGTGTGTTAATATGTGTTTTAGAAAGGTTCCATCCATACTGTAACTGTAACCACAGAGATAATTGCTTCCATTTTTTGGAGGTTTATTGCCCATTGGCTTTTAGGTGTCAATTATAAAGTACACTGAGGAATAAGTGGGTTGCTGACTAGAGAGGGAGAGCTGTTTGATGTCCCCAGAACTACTGAATGTCTTTGTATATGCTTGAGGCATCAGAGAGATTTATTTATAGTTCAGAAAATGCTTTTGAGCAATTAAAAATGTGATTTTTACTGGATTGGGTATATGTCTGTTTATGGAGCCATGCCAGTCTGCTACATAAACATCCTTTGGCTCAAAATACTGCATCTCAGCTAGGTTTCTTCATTTTTAGCATCATGCATATTCCCAGGGGGTGAACAATGGAGTTCATTATAACTAACAGGCCAGATCCAGGAGTACTTATTCATTCCTTATTCAGGGAAATTTTAGTAAAAATGAAGCAGGTCTTTAAGATCTAGCCCAACATTGGAAATCCGCTTGCTTTTCATAAGTGGAGAACTGTTCTGTCAGTTACTAATATCCTATACCGTTCTCCCTGCGTTCATATCAGACCATTTGGTGGGGAAAATAACCTTCTTAAAATTAATGTTAAGTGAATTTATTACTTATGAAAAGCATCATACTGACTGCCCAGAAAATGGAAATCCTCCATTCATTGCTGGAGCATTTTATACCACAGCAACTGTACCCTTTGGTGTGTCTCAAGCTTTGCAAAGTGGCATGCTCTAATGTGAGAAGATAGATCTCTGATTCTGTGCCCGTTTACCCATGGCCTCTCTAAAGAGACAGTCAACAGAGATTCCAGGTAGAGGGCTGATTTTATGCTATGGACACCAGTTTTCATCTTCATCATCATCGTTTAAGTGCCAGATGTGTTTTTGGAGCTGAATAAGACACAGAATCCAGACAGCACCTGGTCCTAACTTTACAACCAAAGCAAAATAGGCATGGTAAACAGGGTGAAGTGGGAAGCCAAAAAGAGGAAATAACTAGGGTTTTTACTTTAGCTTATATTATTAAATCATTGGTGCTTTTTTTTGTATATCTTCAGGAGTGATCTGAATGAAAAGAAGAGTAGTGTCTTTGCAGCCTGGAGTTGGATAAGAGCTCTATAGATAGGGGCAGCATTGAAGAAGGCCTGGAGTTAGTTGTGATGGTGTGAAATTAGGGCATGAATACAGGTGTTAGAAGCACTGCTGGGCTGTTGGGCTACCAGGACTTGGGCTAAGACACCAGTTTATTTCACATACAGGCCACCAAACTACTGTCATGTTAATGAGCTTTGGCCATTCCCATTATGGCAAGGACTTGGTAGTGAAAGTCTCCTTATTCTTTTATCCCTCAAATATTCATAAACAGAGGAATAGAAAATGATTTTAGGGTGTATGTGCGTCTAGAGTTAAGTAATAAAATAGTTGCTGAATCTCATTGTAATGAGCAGTTTTGTAAATTTGTCTACATTTAAGAACATGAGATTGTGGTGGAGCAGATCCCCACCCCTGTCAGGAAGCAGTTAGAGCACCTCTGGGCAAATCAGCCTCAGCCTGGTGCACCTGTGGATATGGCTACACTGTATTGTGAACCTAGGTTTCTAGGACCCAGGAGTTTTGGTGTTTCCAAGCCCATGTTTGAGCTTCCAAACTGCATTGTGAATCTGGCCTTAGAATTGCTGGACCTGGATCTTTCAGCTGTGCTAGCGTGTCCATACTGCACTATGAAGACCTTCTGATTCAGGCCGGAGACCAAATGGCGTCCCAGGCGAATAGTGTCTTTGGTGCCCTCCCACACATTTGTTAAACTTTTGAATACCTTATTTTTTATTGCATTTGTAGCCCATTTCATGACTTGGATGCACAATTTGCCTGCATGATTTATCCCTGTCATATAAGATGATAAATTTCCTTACTAGGAAATCTGTATTTATTCCTTCCATATATAAGCAAATAAAAAAAAATCCATTTCCTCTAAGCCTATAGAAACATTTTTAATTTTAAGAATAACTGAAATGTACTAACATCAAGAAATTGAACTGTGACCCTTCGGCCTTGAAATCTAAGCCTAAGTCTTCCATACTTGTACTAGATCTTGATTTATGCATCCAAATTCTTTCATTTGCATAACAAATGGCAAATAGCATGCCAAAAAAAAAAAAGGGGGTATGAACAAATGGAAACCACATTTGGAAAACTTAATCCAGAATAATTTAAAGGAAATTTTGTCATCAAATATACTTCTTAGAGGTTGATTGTTTAAACAATTCTAGTAGAGGAAATGTGTGTAATTTTACCCCTCCATTTGCCACAGTGGGCCACTGAATGCATCCGATGAAGTGAGCTGTAGCTCACGAAAGCTTATGCTCAAATAAATTGATTAGTCTCTAAGGTGCCATTAGTACTCCTTTTCTTTTCACTATGGAGATTATATCGGCATAGCTATGTCGAAATAGCTATGCCACCATAATTCCTTAGTTTAGATGCCAGCTACACTGATGTAAGGGGTTTTCCATTGGTGTAGGATCATCACCTCCCCCAAATGAAGTTAGATATGTTGATGGAAGCATTCTTCCTTCTACATAGCTGTGTCTACACTGGGGTTAGGTCATCATAACACTGTCCAGGGGAGTGGTTTTTTCACAACGCTGACAAACATAGCTATTTTGACCTAATTTTTTAGTTTAGACAAAGCCCTAGTGATGTTACTCAGGTCTTAAATTCGTGGAACTAATAACACAATTTGGACCCTAAGGTATAAATAAAATCAGAACACTTTTTAAGATGGGAATTGTCTTATTACAGTAAATTGATTGTATTATCTTTACTACTGTAGAAGAAGTACTGCTGGTCCCCATGGTACCCCCTCCCCATCCCCGACAGCTGTATTTTAAATATGTATTCTAGATTTTGGGCTATAATAACGACATAAGGGGGAATCCTGCTCCACCTTCCTCTGTGGAATTGGAGGACCCTGAATGCAGTATGGCCATTGTAGTTCTGTGTGTGAAGGGGAGAGGGTATTGCACCCAAGTCATTTGCAGTGAGCAGAGCAGTACATAGCAGGATTTGGACGAAAGGCTTATGGATTTATAATTACATATGTCCACCGGTCAGTTCCCACTTTCTGTAGGAGGGGCCTAATGGCTGTGAGAGCTTATAACTTTGTAGTGTTCAGAGGACACTGTGGCAGTGTTGAAGGTTTCCTTTTGCTTGATAACAATGGAGACCTGCTGCTCACAGCTCATTTACTTGAACTGGTGGGGAAGGATTGAGGATTTGCTCCCTAGTGAGAAGAAGAAAAAAGAACTGTAGATTTGACTAGATGGGGAGGGTGGTACCATGTAACTGTATGTTTAAGTATTGAATATAAAATAATAGCAGACATATAAAGCTACCTGCATCTGTTTTTTATTAAAACACTTTCATTAGCCCCCTTTTTGAATACCATTATATTTTAAAGAATCATGTTTGATTATGTCATCATAAAGGCAGAGGGAAGAAAATCCAGTAAACCATTAGGTATGTGTTTTTATTATAGTGATCAACCTAAAGATGAGAGGAATTCCTATAAAAGCAGCATGTGCCAGTGTTTCAAAAAGCAGTTGCAACTGTTTTCAGTTACTCTCCTGTAGACACTGCCCCGCCCAAGATCATACAATCATACTACAGTACTTCAAGGACTGCCCTGAATCCACTATGTACAGTATTCCAGGCAACAAGAGGATGCCTGAAGGAGCTCTTAAAAATGAGCTGCAGAATGAACTAGCCAGCGGGCCAGGCTGTGACAATGGCATCATTTGTTATTGCTTTGGTTGCAGCCTGGGCTGTTCATCATAAATCTCTTCTCTGTTAGAAAACTGCCTGACTTGTACTAGAAATTTGTCTGCTGTGGTGCCAGTAAATAAACTATATTTATTTGTGGTCTATTTCTCTTGCTTGAAGGACTTTTTCCCATTCTTAACCCTTCCCCAGTTTTGCTTCAGACAGTATATATCTTGTTTAACATGCAATCAGGTGAGACTGGGGTGGTTAGCAGTAGTGCCTATGTATTCCCCAAAGTAGACACTCTGGAATGGCTGGCTGTTTTCTGTTTCATTTGTCAATGTACTTCTCACCATTTAGTAGAAAGGAGTAGAATGTAGTGATACAGCTGATCAGAAACTGGCAGTAGAATGTAATATTGCATAAGTGTGTGTTATAAAGACAGGCTTGGACCAAACCACAGATCTGACCCTAACCTGAACTTTGTGGCTGGCCCAGTCTCTGTAATGGACTGAAATCCTGAATTCAGACATCCTGATATTTGACGAAGTTCAGATGCAGGCCCAGATTTTGCACCTTGGTCCCATTTCTAGTACATATTTTAAAAAATTAAAATAAAGCCCATGTAGGAAGTATTGCGTGGGGTGGTTCAGCTCTTCATAGCCGAGGGGTAGACCCTGGAATAACTGAACACACAGTTCCTCCCAGGAGAGCATGGGCTGTTGGCATACTACATCTTCCCTTTGGCTGGTCCAGCTTTGCTTTCCCCTCTGTTGTCACACAACTTTTGTCCCAGATTTGTTTGATTTCTGTAAGAGTTCCTTCAGTACCCTAGTTAAAGAAGAAAAAAAAAATTGTGAATTCCAGGTGGTGACAAGGACCTGTCACTGGCAGCCCTATAATAAGAGAGTGTTGAGGAACATTTATGTTAATTGTCCTTCCATGTGGTTTCTGACCTTCTGCTGCTTTCTTTTGCTGCCTCAGTCCTGCACTGCTAAATGACACATGACATTAGGGCTTTCTAATTTTAATGAAAATGTCTTGACAGTTTTTCAGATCGCTGAGAGCATTTAGAATCCAGAAAATAGAGACAGCGGGGAGAGGTAGAGAAGAAAATTAAGTTCCCACCACTCCTACTGATATTTCCTTTTGCCATTATCTGGATCTACATGTGTAGCACATTGTTCAAATCACAGACATTGAATTTAGAGTTAGAAAACTATTCATTTACAAGCAGTCAGAGCAAAATATTGATAGATTTGGATTAAATTATTCATAATGCTTTTTTAACTAGCGTGCTTATATCCTGTTATGACCGTTAACATGGGTTGTACTAGTTAGTAAAATAAATAGTGCTCAGCAGGCTGGTCTGTTTTGTTTGTGTGTTATCTGAGCTGAAAATAATAATAAGGTGCTGATTCACTTGTCTTTACATTTGAATAGCAGTAACTGATTCTGTCATTAAGCCAGATGTTGTCCATCAAATATTTATCATGTAGCCATTGCAAAGGCTTTTAAGGGTCCATGCAATTGCTGCTGCTAAGTTAGAGAACAGAGCTTTTTCGAGTATTTCTTTAATTACTCGTGTCTGAGTTCCAAGAATTTTTATGCTGCTATTTCATGTAAAGTTAATTCCCATAATGCAAGGAGTATGAGAAATAAACAGGAAGAACTGGAAATGTTAGTACATAAGATAAATTATCACTTAATTGGCATCACAGAGCTGGTGGGATAAATCTGACGTCTGGAATATTGGTATAGAAGGCGATAGCTTGTTCAGGAAGGACAGGCAGGGGGGAAAAAGGAGGAGGTGTTGCATAAGCGTGTATATGACAAGAATATAACACTTGTTCTGAGGTCCAGAAAGAGGTGAGAGGAAGACCAGTTGAAAGTGTCTGTGTAAAGGTAAAAGGGGAAGAAGTAGCAGGGACGTCCTGGTAGAAGGTCTCCTGGCAACACCAAATCAGCAAGAGAAAGAGGATAAGGCATTTTTAGAACAAATGACTGAAGTATCCAAAACAGAAGACCTGGTAGTAATGTGGGAAATCTGTTGGAAAAGTAATACAGCAAAACACAAAATTTCCAGTAAGTTCTTGGAATGTATTGGGGACAGATTTTTGTTTCAGAAAGTGAAGGAAGTAACCAGAGGAACAGCTATTTTAGACTTGATTCTGACTACAGGGAGGAATTGGTTGCAAATGTGAAGGCAGAAGGGTAAAAGTGATCACAAGATTCATGTTTCTAAGGAAAGGAAGGAGTCAGAGCAATAGAATAAGGACAACAAACTTCAAAAAAGCATACTTTAACTCAGAGAACTGCTATGTAAGGTCCCATGGGATGAAAATCTAAGGGAAAAAAGAATTCAGGAGAGCTGGCAGTTTCTTAAGGGCACAGTTTGAATAAGTGCCTTTAACGTTATCCCAGTGCAAAGGAAAGATAGGAAGAATAGCAAGAGGCCAATATGGCCACGTCAGAGTTCTTTAGTAACCTGAAAATCAAAAAAAAAAAAAAAACTAGAAAAAGTGGAAACGTGGACAGATTGTGAAGAAGGAGTACAAAAGAATACCACAAATATGTAGGGACAAAATCAGAAAGGCTAAAAGATGAGATCTGCACTCACCTGCAGCTTGCCACGCTGGCCAAACAGGAAATGAGATTCAAAAGTTTGTGGGCCTTTTCCTGTCTACCTGGCCAGTGCATCTGAGTTGAGAGCGCTGTCCAGAGCGGTCACAGTGGAGCACTCTGGGATAGTTCCTGGAGGCCAATACTGTCAAAATGCGACCACACTACCCCAAGGTAAGTGCTAATCCCGTTGTCGGGGGAGGAGTACAGAAATCGATTTTAAGAGCCCTTTAAGTCGAAGTAAATGGCTTCATCGTGTGGCCGGGTGCAGGGTTAAATAGATCTAACGCTGCTAAATTCGACCTAAACTCGTAGTGTAAACCAGGGCTAAGGCACAAACTGAGTTACATCTCGCAAGGAACATTAAAAAGCAATGAGAAGAGGTTCTTGAAATACATGAGGAGCAAGAGAAAGATGAAGGAAAGTGTGGGTCTTCTACTTAGTGGGAAAGGAGAGGTAATAACTGATGACATCAAGCGCACTGAAATGTTTAATGCCGGTTTTGCTTCACTCTTCACTAAAAGGGTTAATGGTGACCAGATACTTAACACAGTTAATATTAACAACAAGGAGGAAGGAACGTAAGCCAAAATAGGAAAAGAACAGGTTAAAGAATATTTAGAGAAGTTAGATGTATTCAAGTTAGCAGGGCCTGCTGATATTCATCCTAGGGTACTTAAGGAACTATCTGAAGCAATTATTTTTGAGGTTGGGTGAGGTCCCGGAGGAGGGGAAAAGGGCAAACATAGTACCTATCTTTAAAAATGGGAACAAAGGGGAGCTGGGGAATTACAGCCTAACTTAGATACCTGGAAGATTACTGGAAAAAATTATTAAACAAGCAATTTGTAAGCACTTAGGGGATAATAGGGTAATAAATAATAGCCAGGATGGATTTGTCAAGAATGAATCATGCCAAACTAACCTCGTTTCCTTCTTTGACGGTGTTACTGGCCTAGTGGATGGGGGAATCAGTAAATGTGATGTATCTTGATTTTAGTAAGGTTTTTGATATAGTCCCACATGACATTCTCATAAAGAAACTCAAGAAAAGGGGTCTAGATGAGATTACTATAAAGTGGGTGCATAAATGGTTGACAGACCACACTCAGAGTAGTTATCTATGGTTCATTGCCCAAGTGGGAGGACATATCTAGTGGGGTGCCAGATTGGTCTGTCCTGGGTCCAATGCTAGTTAATATTTTCATTAATGACTTGGATAATGGAGTGGAGAATATGTTTATACAATTTGTGGATGACAAAATGCTGGGAGAAGCAAAGCAACTGGGAGAAGTTGTTAGCACTTTGGAGGACTGGATTAGAATTCAAAACAACCTTGACAACTTGTAGAATTCATCTGAAATCAACAAGATGAAATTCAGTAAATACAAGTGCTACACTTTAGGGAGGAAAAAAGTCAAATGCTCAACTACAAAATGGGGAATAACTGGCTAGGTGGCAGTACTGCTGAAAATGATCTGGGAGTTACAGTGGATCACAAATTGAATGAGTCAACAATGTGATGCAGTTGCAAATAAGGCTAATATAATTCTGGGATGTATTAACAGGAGTATCGTATATAAGGCATGGGAAATAATTGTCCCATTCTACTCTGCATTGGTGAGGCCTCAGCTGGAGTACTTTGTCCAGTTCTGGGCACCACATGCTAGGAAGGATGTGGATAAATTGGGGAGAGTCAGAGAAGAGTAACAAAAATTATAAAAGGTTTTGAAAATGTAATTTATGAGGAAAGGTTAAAAAAACCCAAAAACCTTAGTCATGTTTAGTTTTGAGAAAAGAAGACTATGGGGGGATTTGATAAGTATTCAAATATGTGAAGGTCTGTGATAAAGAGGACCGATCAATTGTTTTCCATGTGCACTGTACATGAAACAAATACAAGATTAAGTGGCTTTCATCTTCAGCAAGGGAGTTTTAGGTTATATATTAGGAAAATTCTAACTATAAGAGTAGTTAAATTCTAGATTAAGCTTCCAAGGGAGGTTGTGGCATCCCCACCACTGGAGGATTTTAAGAACAGGGATGGTCTAGGTTTACTTGGTCCTGCCTCAGCACACAGGACTGGACTTGATGAACTCTCCAGGTTCTTCCATTTCTGTGATTCTGTGACAATGCTGGAGTGGGACAATGGGAAGAAAGAAGAGTTTGAACTAGGCTGCTTTTCTCATTAGAGATGGGTGCCCTCAATAATAAATACGCATCTCTTTGTGTAATGGCATAATAAACCAACACATTTTTGTTCATGAATAGTTCTCATGTGAGTAATTCCACTACTTTGGTGGGATTAACTTGTGTACAAAGATTTTCTAGATCTGTCCCAACAATGCTAGGGAAGTTTGGGGGAAATAAACAGTTCCCTGAAAAAATATTCCATAAAAGCAGAAATGTTAATTGAAAAAAAAAAAACATGCCTCAAAGTGTTTCATAGTTACCTGCAAACAGCCATGTGACATAGGGGACAGTTCAGGGGCAAATGTTGAAGAGTGATAGGTGTGTAATTTTCATTATGTCTTTTGGATACCTTACCCTGACGAGCAGTTGATTCTCATAGGATCAGATCTGTAGACCTTAATCTGGCAAAACTCCTATTGTAGTAAGCATTGTAGGATTTGATCCCTAATAAAATGAACCAAACTCAAGATTATTTAAAAGTATTCCCATTATTGGTGAAGATCAAGTAGTAGAAAAATAATGTGTGTAGGATCCATAATGAATGTTAAGTCTTCTTATGACTAAAATTTCAATGGGAGCTGCAGGGTCTTGACAGCTCTGAAAATCAGGCCACTTATTTAGGTATTTAACTTTAGGCACCCAAGTTTGAAAATTTTGGCTTGTATTTTTTCCAAAAGGAATAGCTGTGTGGGTGGAATGTGTCCTTTGTTGCCAAATATTCATTCAAATGTCCATGCCAAACATATTAATTCTGTTATACCACCATCAAATAGCCGGGTGAACTAACTTAATTTTTTATTTGAAGAGATAAAGAAACATTTGCTTTAAATATAAAAACATGACTTTTGAGATTCCAGTTGTCTATTCTGTAGGTGTATGTCTATAAGATGACATTTTTTACTGCTTTGTAATTGAGTTGGCTGATGCTACATAATATGGGAAGGAAAACCTACAAGGGAATGCATTTTAATGGTGTGTGTTAATAAAACTTTAAGACTTGAAACCAATCTTAAAATGCTTAAAATATCTTTCAAAGCTCTGATGTCAGGACCAGATCAATCTATTCTCACTTCATTTAGCCTGACCCAAGGAAATGTGTTAAATCCCATTCCCAAGAGCCTTTTGCGGAGAAGCACAATGAGAGTTTTGCAGGAGAAAGGAAGGAAATAAGCTTCTAAGCATGCTTGTGTGATGCACATATGGATTGCATTGTATAAACAATTATGTGTGCATGGCGTGCCAGAATTAGCAGTAGGCAAAATCATTTGGTAAAATGAGAATTCACTTGGACCTTTGCCCAAAACTTGAACGAAATCACTTCAAGATTTGAAAAAAGTTTGCATAATGTCCACCCTGCCCCATTGGTTTATTAAGACAATCAGTGACACAAGTGGGCTGCAGGAAGACTGTTCCAGATTGGAAAAGCTGTGACATGATTGTGTGACGGGACAGAGAGGAGGCCCGTACTATCTGAGTGGGAAGAGAAATAGAGAGTCATGGGGGAAGTCTTATGATATTGTGGTCCAAAATGCCATATTGTCTGCATTTTTAAAAAACTGCTTATTGTGACTTTAGTTAGGACTTTTGTGAGAAATGGGAAATTCTGTACTTTTCATTGCAGGACACATTCTAATAATGCCTCTGATGCCATACAGGAATATAAAGGAAGTTGCTTAACTGCATAATTTTTTTTTCAGAAATAGGCATCATAAAAATGATGTGGCTTAAAAGTAACAAAGTTCAGTTCAAACCTAGAGTGACCACAGCCATGTATAGATATTGTTGTAAAACAAGCGGTAGCTGACAACATGCAATCCTTTGGGCACAGCCATTCATTTAAAAAACAACAACCCAAAAAACAACCCTGGCTACTCAGAAAAAAACAATGAAAGGGGCTGTGAGGAAACACAAGATAAAATTAATCTTGCCTTTTAAAACCTTTCTTTGTTCATTCATAAAATTCTGTGGTAAAGCTGCTGAGGTCGTCATCTTCCCCTGTTTCACACAGGGCTCTAGCAAATTCTGAGCCTGTTCTTTAATTGATCTTCTGGGTGCATTTGTGATTAAATTCTGGGAAATTGCTAAATTGTGAGTCACATCATAAAATCCAATTAATGATTGGTTGATGGTTTGTCTTCCAGCTCAATCCTCCAAGTTTCGTTTAATTCTAAATCAGTATATAGGTTATTGCTGGCAAATGGCTGGAGCTGATTTTTGTAGAAGAATGTTGCACAAAGTCAAAGATGTTTGTTTTTGTTATTGCTAAGACTAAAGCTGTTTTGTTTGAGAAGTGTGTCCTATAGCTTTTGGTGACTGTTTGGGTCTGTTTTACAGGTTTACTGCATATTTGTGTTGGGATGAGGTGGGAAATCAGTTTTAAAAAAATAAACTGATCTTTAAAAACTCATCGGCTATTAAAGCTTCATAAAATGGGCTTTTCCCTTTTTCTGTTGATTATTGGAAGCAGAAAGTTCTTACACAGACTGAGAGCTACTTCTGCCAGGGGGTGCTGTTGTGTCTTTCCTTTCTCACTGCCCTTGCAGCTATTTTCCAGGACTTCACGTTTTTCATCTTGCTTGTGTCTCAGTCAATAAGAAAGGCAGAAAAATAGTACAAGTGCCCTTTTTGGAATTGCTGAGCTCTAAAAGGTTACAGGTATGAAGGGGATTTCAAAGCAAGGCAAAAGGTGACACTTAGACCGGAAGAATCTCTGCATGGCTTTCTGATTGTTAGGATAAATTCTGATCCCAAGAGGTTATGGTGCTGATTGGCTCAGATGAAATGCAGAGTGTGTGAAGTGACAAATTCTCTGCTGACGATGTAGTTGCTCCAGCAGAGAATCTGGTCTGAAGAGTTTTTATTATATGGGTCTCTTTTGAGATATGAGTTAATGAAGAAATGGTTTTCAGAAGGTGAGCAGCACTCATGAACTTAAATAATCATCCATAAATATCTATTTTGCTCAAACATAATAGCCTTCCTCACAAAACCAAAGTAGAAAAGAGTCAATCAAAATTTTTTCAGTGGCATCTCTGGAAAATTGACAAGAAATGGCAAAACTTCTAGATTTGGGAATTATTTTTTATGCACAGTGAAATGCATTTACATATGTTGTTAATTTTTTTTAAAATGCCCACAGGCAGAGCTCAGTGGATCCTCATCTTATAGGGACCTCTTTTTAAAAATCATGGTTTTTAAACAATTAAAATTTAAAAATGGATTGAATGAGTAAGTCCATTAATGTCACGAGAGCATGTGCATTACGCCATCATGTTGAACTGTAATGACTATCAGAACTGTAAATACACAGCTGACCATATTAGATTTTATGTCTAAAATTATTGAAGATTATAACACAAAACAAAAACTTCTTATAGAAATGCCTGGAATAAACTTAAGTATTGGTTTTGTTATTCACCAAAAGTGCTATGCTATAGATCTTAAAGAATGTTTGCTTTTTGCTGATAGCAATTAATCCATTGTTATGTTGTTGTTGTTTCTATAGTTTCTTCATAATAATAGAAAATGATAGCAGAAGTCTGAGCATTAAGTCATTAGGTTGGGAATGGAGGCATTTGCTTTTAAGATTGAATTCACTTTAATAAACCAAGTGTTGTTTTTTTTTTAGACAACATACAATATTATATGTTGTATGTAAACATTGTTAAACAGACAAACGTCTGGAAATGCAGACGGATGCCATTCTAATCTCAATTTGTCAGAATTTTCCCCATTACCTAGATTATACAGGACAATAATACCTTGCATTTATATACAGACAACTCCATTCCCCCCACAAGACTTTGTATCCAAGACTTTTAAAATGGTTTTCTAATAATTAAATAAGCTTCACAACAGTCTTGCAAGGTAGAAAATTATTATTATTAATTTTGAGAGTTATTGAACAGAGGCACTGAGAGGTTATGTGACTTGCCCAAAAGCACACAGCAAGGCATTAACTGAGCCAGGAAGAGAACCCAGGTTTCCTGACTCTCATTCCCTTTGCTTTAAAACTCTGTACCTACTGTACTAGACCACCATTCCCCTTAGGGGCTCTGTTAGGTATTTCTCTATCTGTAGTAATATCTACTCACAGCAAAAAACAGCATAACTATTGGCCTATCATGTGTTTTACTGTAGCTCTTTCAAACGTTCCTATCCATGACATATTGCATACTTCAGACAACTGTAGGGATTAGTATAATACACAAATAATGAGAAATTATTGTTCCATTCAGGCTCTCGTTGTTTCGTTGTATAGGCATAAACATTTTAGATTGGAATAAAGCTACAAGCTGTTATTTATGTTACAGTAGCTCCAACAATGTGCATGGTGTTGTGCAGACATACAGACACGCTTCCTGCCAGGAACAGCTTATTGACCAAAATTGATGATAAAATATATAATTTAAAAGGTAAGTTAATGTTAGCCCAAATCGATATTTAAAGATGACACACAAAGATAGTTTGTGCTATAAGGCTGGTTGCACCAGCAGCAATTATTGTATTGAAGGTGTAAGCCACATATCAACACATTTCCAGTACTCTAGTACATCAAATCAGTTTCTTTTTATTGTAGGCCCATTCCACTTGCTGTGGTGTAAAGATCACTTTATCTAACTTTAGTTTCAAAATTCTTTATTTTTTGTCTGAATGATCTTTAACTGTAAAAATGAGGGAACACCAACTTTATGTGACATTTAAGTAACTTTGGGACTAAAGTGAATGACATCCCTCAAAATAATAGATATGTAGAGAACTACTCCATTGTCTCGCTATACTGAAAGAAGGACAGGAGCCATTTGACATGGGTTTAATCAGGCTGCAACTTTATTATTACATGTCTAGGACACCCTGGCAGATAAAAGTGTACAGTGCAGGTAACCCCATGTTTATTCCGTAATTATCCGGGAGGCTTTTACCAGCTCCCCCTCTTTTTCCATCCAGGTCCCTCCAGCAAATCCATTGCTGGGCCCTTACCATCGTAGGAGGGTTAAGGCGGGCTATAAGACTGGGGAGTTGGCTCCCTGCCAAATCACAGGACTCCCCAACCACCCCCCATTTGTTCCTTTAATGAACACCTCTTTTTAAGTCCTTTTCCAAGCCATTTATTTGGTCACTGTATACCTTTCCTATGGAGTATCTGCACTGGACATCCTCCCTACACTTAAATAATGAGTTGTGACATATGGCCTACCGCCCTTCATGTCATGCATGAACAGAGCCCATCTGAACCTGCTGTGGGTAAGGCGAAAAAACCCCATCTGCACCCAAACCAATATAGTGGTAAGGGAAAAAATCCTTCCCAGCCCCCCTAAAAAAGAGGCGGCTAGCGTAATGCCCACAGCAGGACTGGACCAAATCTGGAATTTTACCACCTAAAGGGGAGGGAGGATGGGTCCTGCTTCAGCCTGCTCCATATAAAAGGGAGACTTCAGGTGCAGAGCTGCCCCTTTTAAACCCTGTATTGTCCTAGGGGATGAGTCAGCGACCATATTGACCCTTTTGCAGCAGTTTTCATCCCCGCCTCCTCCCAGCCATAAAGCATTATTCCCTTCATTTGTCTAGCAAGCCAAATACACCCCATCCCCGCCGCTTAAAGGTGCAGGGCAGTCATTCTGCATGCTCAGAGAATCCCACATATTTTGGCCTTGCCCTGGCTTCACAGCAGGACTGCTGATGAGGTCATATATTGAGAATCTTGAAGGGTCAGGTACAGCGGTGCAGTGGTGAAAAATAATGAAGTGGGAAACCTCTTAAACTAAACTCCATAATCCCCAAATGAGACGTGGGTAAACACAAACCCAAGTTTATCCTTGATTACACTACTGGCTATGGATCCACTAAAGAGCTTACAGTGGTGCAGCTGCCTTGCTGTAAGCTCTCTAATGGAGCCACTCTAAGCTCTCCCCTCAGCTTAATTACTCCAGCCCCCGTGAGCAGCGATAGCTATGTCAGCAGGACAAGCTTTCCCGCCGACAAAGAGCTGTCCATACTGGTACTTACATTGGCGTAAATTATGTCTAGGGTTTCCAGATGTCCGTTTTTTGACTGGAATGTCCAGTTGAAAAGGGCCCCTCGTGGCTCCAGTCAGCACCACTGATCGGGCCATTAAAAGTCTGGCCAGCAGCACAGTGGGGCTAAGGCAGGCTCCCTACCTGCCATGGCTCCGCGCTGCTCTCAGAAGCAGCGGCATGTCCTCCCTCTGGCTCCTAGGCATAGTGCCCCCAGGGGCTGCCCCCGCCCCGAGCACCAGTACTCCTATTGGATGGGAACTGCGACCAGTGGGAGCTGGTGAGGGGCAGCGTCTGTGGGTGAGAGCAGCGCGTGGAGCCTTCTGCCCCCCGCCCCCACCTCGGAGCCGGACCTGCTGTCTGCTTTCAGGTGCAGCACGGAGCTAGGACAGGCAGGGAGCCTGCCTTAGCCCTGCTGCGCCATGCGCCTGACGTAAGCCCATGCCCCAGCCCTGAGCCCCACCAAACCCGGAGCCCCCTCCTGCATGCCAGCCTAGAGCCTGCACCCCAACCCCCTGCCTCAAACCGCAGCTCCATTCCTGCACTCCAAATCCCTCAGCCCGTGCCTGGAGCCCCCTCCTGCACCCCAGAGCCCATACCCCCTCCCACACCCCAACCTCTTGCCTCAACCTGCAGCCCCCTCCCACATTCCAAATTCCTCGGCCCCACCCTCCTGCAACCCTCACCCCAATGCCCACACCCCCAGATGGAGCCCTCACCCCTCCATGCCCCAACCCCCTGCCTCAACCTGCAGCCACCTCCTGCACCCTGAACCCCTCATTTCTGGCCCCACCCCAGAGCCCGCACCACAACCCTGAGCCCTCACCCCCTCCTGCACCCCAACCCCCTGCCCCAGCCTAATGAAAGTGAGGGAGGGAAGGGGAATGTAGTGCGAGGAGGGGAGAGGTGGGGCCTCAGAGAAGGGACGGGGCTAGGGTCTTCGGTTTTTTATTAGACAGTTGGCAACCCTAGTTACGTCATTCAAGGGGGTGACTTATACGCATCCCTTAGTGACATAACTTATGTCGACTTATCTGTAGTATAGCCATAGCCTCAGTAGTAAAATAAATAAATAAATGGAGAGCCTGCTTTTTAGGAAATCCTTGCTGGTGGAAATGAAGATGCCAATTTGCTTAAGTGCTTTGCTGAACAGGGATGGACTACTGAAACAGGGCCTAAATGGAAGAGGGATGGTGAGGAGTGTGGAATCTGTGTAACAGGAGGGTTCAATATATTGCTTGATATAATAGTTTTTTGGCACATAACTCACTGAGCCATGTCCAAATTTGTTAGCCTGGATTAGCTCTTTCTCTTCCTCAGACTTCTTCCAGCAGCATGAATTTTCATTAAAGTTATCCCATTAGCACAAGCTCTTTTTATTTAGAATCACAAGGCCTTGGCCACATGTCAGAAGAGCATAAAGAGTAGCTGAACTCTGATCGCACAAGTCCTCTCTGTCTAGTCCAAGATCCCTGGCTTGTGTAGCTATTATGTACATTGTGTACATTCAAAGATCAATGCTGAGAAACAGATCTTGTAAACAGTACACTTGTTTACCAGTCAGTTGAGAGTCTGTTAGTCTATACAGAAATTTTATCAGCACTAAAATTGTAGTCTGGTGAAAATAGTTAGATCAGTAGGAAAAGTTAGTGATGGTTGTAGTCCATTGATATTTGGAGTCAGTGTTTTTGCTGGTAGCACACAAAGGCCTGCATGTTTGTCTTGGTTCCTGAGATGCTCTTTTTTTTTCTTTTTTTTTTTTTAGTCTCTTTAGGAGATGCTATACTCATTTTTAATATAAACTGCCCTTTGAAATAAATGGAAATAATTTGACTCTGTTTTCAAGGTAAACTGAAGGGAGCACTGAAAAAAACAAAACCCCAAATTTCCTTCGTGACTTCTAACCAGCCATATTCACTTCAAAAATATTTTTGAAGAGGACTGTGCTAGCAACTTGTCAGAAAATCATTTCTGTAGTGAAATCTATTTAGCTCTTTCAAGTGTTGTTGTACAAGAAGGGCAATAAGATTCAGTGGGTGAAAAAAGAAATGAAACTTGTTTTCTGAAGTTTATCTGCAGTGCACTTCATGCTACTCTAATATTATGCCTCAAAGGGGCACAGCTGTCTAGGAAGCAAGGGCCTCCAGAGCTGCAGTGGGGAAGTAGGTCCTGTTATACTCTGTCCGCCCCCGCCCCACTTACTCTCCTACCTACCACTCTAGCCATGTGACCTAACTTATGGCAATAGGGCTGTGGCCCGTCTGGTGCTGCTAGTACTGCACTCAGCCCTAGTCAGTCCACCTGAATCCCCACCTCCTGTGTTCCACAGGGCAGCCAGCTGAATTATAGCTGCCTCCTGACTGTGGTGGAAGGCAGTGGGGATCATCTCTGTAATTTACTTGCCCAGCTGTAATTTAAATCTTTTACTTAAAGAGGCTTTTCTGTAGACACTGAATTCTTTTGATTGTAAAAATTTCCCTCAGCTATAAAAGCAATGAACACATTTCATTATGGGCATTTGGTGTTTGGCTGGCTGGTGGGTTTTTTTTTTTTTTGCAGTGTATAACTCTAGGGGTCTGATTCCAGTAAATTATACTTATTTATGAGTCAGATATTTATTATGGACTGCATCCGACAAGCAACTGGCAGCGCTGTGGTCAAAATAAAATAAAAATTGTAGCATAAAACAAATTTGGCCAGTAGATCAACATTATATTACATACCTGCCAACATCCTCTGACATAAACAGTAGATTGCAAATTTGAAAAAATACTCAAACATATGCATAATTCTGGCAGAAACCATCACAAGTACATACCTTCCCATTTTAAATGTATGCTATAGCAAGCTCTTAGGTGGGGGGAGATAATTGTGTGCATTTTTTGACAATCTATGATGTTTTCCAGACAGCAATCTAAGAAATAAAAATCCATGTCCTATTTCCTATTCTAATATATCCAGTATAGTTTGTATTCTTTTTTCATGGTGACAAGTCATAAAGAGGAGGAGGAGGAGGAGGAAGAGTGTCTATTAGTGCTACTTCTGGTTTAGTTATCATTCACTTAACCCAAAAAGTCGCAAGGAAATACAGAAAGTTGTGCTATTTAAAATAATCATGCACTAATGTCCTTAGAAGTGGTGCTGACATTTTAGTTTTACACTAGATGGTTAGGGATTCAGAAAACTACATCATCTCTTTCCGCTTCCCCATTTCTTTCAAAAGTATTTGCTTTCTGACCTTAGGTAACAATTAGAAAAATGTCAAGGTAGCCCCCACAGATTTTCACAGGATCTGATGCTGAACTATTAAAGTAAATGGAGGCCTTCCCTTTGAATTCAGTAAGTATAGGGTTAAGCCCACAGTAATTATTAATCTTAAATAGGGAAGAAATGAGATACCTGAGAAATATGGGCTTTATTTTGTAAAAGAAGAGAGAGAGGTGTTTGCTTAGAGATATTTGCCAGAATTCAATGGATCTGTGCTGGTTTACACCAGCAGGCGATCTGGTCCTTTTATCTTTAGAAAGAGCCTGGGATATCTGAATTAGGATAATCTAAATTAAGAGAAGTCAGGGAGACCTAGGATGACTTTGAAACATTTTAATATCTGGGCTAATTCTTAATATCGCTCTGATTTCATTACTTCCTTTGCATTGGGCCTGGGTCAGGAAAATCAGTGGATTGCTCTAGTTTCTCTCCAGATCTGTTGAAAGGGCCAAAAACCTATAGTCTTCAGGGAAAAACTGTAGACTTGTCCGATCTGATATTAACTTTAACATTAGTCTTGTTCTAACCACAAATAAGTCAGTCAGTGTTTTTTCATATTTAGAACAATTTTGAAGTTTTATAATGGGTAGCAAAAACCTCAAAATTGTAGTTGACTAAATGCTCCCAAAGAATATAATTACATATGTATCTTCTTAAGAACATAAGAATGGCCATACCAGATCAGACCAGTGATCCATCTAGCCCAGTATCATGTCTCCAACAGTGGCCAGTTCAGAGCTTCAGGAGGAGTGTATGGAAAAGGGAAGTTGGAGTGATCCATCTCTTTCTTCCCCTCCCAGCTTCTGGCAATCAGAGGTTTGAGTATGGGGTTACATCCCTAACCATCTTGTCTGATAGCCACTGATGGGCCTATCCTCCATAAACTTATCTAGTTCTTTTTTGAACCCAGTTATACTTTTGGCCATCACAACAAAACATGGCAATGAGTTCCAAGTGTATTCTGTGAAAAAGTACTTCCTCTTGTTTGTATTAAACCTGCTGCCTATTAATTTCATTGGGTGACCCCTGATTTTTGTATTGCGGCACAGGATAAATAACATTTATCTATTCACTTTTTCCACACCATTCATGATTTTATAGACTTCTATAATATCTCCCTTCAGTTGTCTCTTTTCTAAGCTGGTCACCCCTCATCTTTTTAGTCGTTTCCCCATATGGAAGCTGTTCCATACCCTTGACCTTCTGTGTAATTTTTCTGATTCTAATGTATCCTTTTTGAGATGGAGTGACCAGAACTGGACACAATATTCAAGGTATAGGGGTAACGATATTTTGCCTCTTATCTATCCCTTTCCTAATAGTTCCTAACGTTAGACTTTTTGACCATAGCTGCAAATTGAGCTGAAGTTCTCCGAGAATGATCCATGATGACTCCAAGATCTTTCTTGAATAGTGACAGCTAATTTAAAACCCACCATTATATATGTGTAGTTGGGATTGTTTTTTCTAGTGTGCATTACTTTGCACTTATTGTTTAATTTTATATGCCATTTTGTTGCCCTGTCACAGAGTTTTGTGAGATCCCTTTGTAACTCCTTTGCAGTCAACTTTGGACTTAACTACTGTGAATACTTTTATATTATCTGCAAACTTTGCTGCTTCACTGTTCACTCCCTTTTCCAGACCATTGTTCTATATGTTGAACAGCACAGGTACCAGTACAGATTCTTGGGAACCCTGCTGATTACCTCTCTCCATTGTGAAAACTGACCATTTATTCCTACCCTTTGTTTCCTATCTTTTAACCAGTTACTGATCCATGAGAGGACCTTCCCTCTTATCACATGACTACTTACTTTCTTAAGAACCTTTGGTGACAGACCTTTTCAAAAGCTTTCTGAAAATCCAAGTACATTATATTGACTGGATAACTCTTATCTGCATGCTTCTCTGTCAAAGAGTTCTTATAGATTGGTGAGGCATAGCTTCCATTTACAAAAGCTGTGTTAACTTTTCCCTGACAAATCATGTTTATCTATCTGACTGATAATTCTGTTCTTTACCATAGCTTCTACCAGTGTGCCTGGCACTGAAGTTAGGCTCAGTGGCCTGTAAGCATTTGGTTCCAATCTACGTTAAAAGTGTTGAGTTTACTGGAGAGCTAGCAGATTCCTTTTGAACTCAGGAAAATTAGTTTCCTTTCCATAGGCTCAGGCCCCACATTTTTGAAATAATAAAACTAATGAAAGGAAGAGAGAGAGAGAGGGTCATTTGACAAATCTTATGATGTAGAATAGGATGGATGGTGTGTATGATTGAGATACTCTTAATTGTGAAATTAGAATCTCAAAGGAGCACTGAGCTTGAGATAGTAAAAAGCCAGTGAAAGCAAGTTAAACAAATACTTCTGTTTGTAGTCGCACATGCCTCTCTGTGCTTCTTGCTCCTGCTTGCACAATTTAACTTGCACACACTCTCTCTCTCTTTATAGATATATGGCCTTTACTTTACTTCATTTAACAATTCTTATTTGTAGAAAACTTTATGCCAGTTAGGTAGGGGCAACTTTGAAGCTCCAGTGCTTTGTTCCATAACACATTTTTCCTTGGACAACGCTGTTACTGACAATGGGAGTAGGATGTGAGTGCAGGTATTGCATCAGAATCAGGCCCTATCTAATCAAAATCAGAGCTGGTTGGTCAAGTACCTCTTTTCTGTACAGCAGTGGACTCTGCATATTGTATGACCTGTACGTATTCTCCTTTGAAATGGGAAAAGGGTGTTATTTCTTAGGAGAAAGTATGTCATCCACTCACATCTTCCAGGCACTGAGGTGAATGAACAGACAATGGTAGGAATGGCATTATTTCATTTGAAGTCGCCTCTAGTCATCTGTTAAAAGAGTTATGGGGCTTGATGCACTCTAAATGCAGCCTAATATGCATTAAAGCTTCCATGTTTGTTAAAAGCACTATGTAAAGAGCTGTACTCAGGAAACCGTTTGTAATGCACAATAACTTTTATTGGTCCTAGAAAACCTAGGAACAATAGTACACATTCTTAAGTGCCATCGACTGGCACAGTACCTTAATTGTATCCATATGGGTACTGCATGGTTCAGTGGATATGGCACTGAATTGGGGGCCAGGAAATGTTGGCTCTGTATCTGACTTTGTGTGATCTTGAGCAAGTCACTTTGACCTGAGATTCCGATGTGAAAAATTGGGGTAATTATATGCACCTTCCTTTTCAAAATGCTTTGCAATTTACCACTGGACAGTGCAATATAAAATAACTTTTTTTTAATTAAAAACAAAATGAATATACTTTTAAACTAAGTCTTCTATATTCTTCTTCTGCAAAAATGATCAGACTATGCGTGTTTCAAGAAAAAGATAAAATTTAATTAAAATATTTCTGTGACTATTTTGTCCAAGACTACTGGTGGGCAGACTCTACACCAGTGATACTCGGTTACTTCTACCCGTGGGCTGATTTGAGAATTGTATGACAAGAGGCAGGCCATTTATGCAGAAGGCTGACCAAATAAAAATTTAAAAACTCTTCAGTTGCCAATAAATAAAGACTTTGATTGCAGCATAAATATTGGTGTTTCTATCTTTTAATAAAGTTTAGAAATCAACATTAGCAAACTGTGGCAAACTGTAATGGGAGAGGTGACATCCACGATCTCCAGCAAGCTTTGTGAAGGGTGGTTTGTAGGCAGTGAGGGCAAGGAACATACACTGGTGAAGATGCTCATCTGTCAGGCAGTTGCGATGTTGGTTTTTTATAATGTTCATGGTAGAAAACTCAGATTTGCAGAGGTATGTTGGTCGAAACATCATTAAAAGATAGATGGCTAGATTCTGGCTATTCTGAAACTGGTCAGCATATCGAGTCCAGAAATCACAAAGTCCCACTTCTCTGAATTTTGCGTGCAAGACATCTGAGCTCTTGAGCCTTACAATTTCTGATTGAAAGGCACCTTCATCAGTTGAATCAAGAATGTTATTTGCTTTAGAAGGGCAAGGTCCATTGGCAGAGATAACAAATGGCAGAGACAACAATAAACAAATAAAAGCAAGTCCTTTGGAATTTTAAAATTCTCAAATCACATTTTAAAATTTTTGATCAGATTGTTTAGGAATTCTTGCATCATTTTCGTTAAGGTTTCATCTGTAGCAACAGCACTCAATGTAGGAAAATGCAACATCAAGATTCCTCTGAAAGGCAGACACTTTTTCAAACAGATCCCCAACACTGCTTGCGCTGTGGCCAACTGGGCTTTTAGTGGCCTGGTCAACTATGCTGACCAGAGCTTCCAGGGTGCCTTTTTGCCTAGGTGTTCCTGTTGAAAACCGGACACCTGACAACCCTAGCGCCCAGCCAGCTGCTGCCGCTCTCCGACCTGGCACCTCTTTTATTACAAATTAAGCACTGCCAGTAAGTTAAGTTACAAGGAAAGTCATAGGCAAATGATAGGCAGCACATGACTGTTTGTGAATTTAATTACAAACATTTCCACACAGGAAGATTTAGCGGGCCACATGTGGCCTATGGGTCACCTATTGAGTATCACTGCTCTATATCCTCATGTCTGGAACAAGTCTGAATCTGTTAAACCATCATAGAAGGCTTTTTGTATCCTCTTTTTCAAGTTGTTGTTGTGTTCATTGCTTTCTTTTTCTCTACCAACTCTGGAGATACAGAGCTGATATTTTCCCTTGGGTGTGCATGCAAGGCTCCCATTTACTTCACCATCCTTCTGTCCAGGATTTGAATAGTCACTAATTTAGAAAATAAAACTAACATTAGTATTTGTTCAGGAAACCAAAAGCGTTAATGCCTCAAATCACCTGCATTGATCATGAATGAATGTTGGTGTAAAGCAGAGGTTTTCCTTTTCCATAGCAGGACACTCCTCCCATTTAACAATGTGGAAAGACAACAACCCCCTGGTAACTGTTTGCAACACCCAGGTTGTACACATATCTTAAGGATGCTCAGGTATGTAGTACATTATAGCACGAATAAGAAGAATGGTAAACTGGATCCTGTTAACTTCGGTACTTGGTACTTGGGTGAGGGAGAGGCAGGGCTCAGCAGCCCTGAGTACTTGGGTACTTGGAACTATGTAAAAGTAAATATATGCACACAAGGTACTAACTAGATTTTAGTTGTGGGCACGCACACTGTATCCTGATGTCACTAGGATAGGAACAGATACAGAAACCATAACAATTGGAATTGCTATCTGGCTTGGCTTTGGGGAGTTTACTCCAAGTCCTGACTTGGTGATTTGAACACATACAGTTTAAAAAAAAAAAAAGTGAGTACAGCACATATTGCTGACATCTAATGGGCATTTCATATGCATAGTTTTACAGGTCCTGGTCTATCTTTTAGAGCCAAATTCTATATACTCAGCTGGCAAAGAACAGAAAAAAAAGTGCTTTGGCTGAATTAATTCTGGCAGAGCAATTTTGAAACCCCCAAATTTCCCTCCCTGGAATTGCAGCAAAAAATAGTTAAAGATAATTTCTTCATTTTAAAATCAAAGGGTCTGCTTGTACATTCCAGATCTCCTCCTCTGCATATGGAAGGGGAGACTGGTTGCCTTGCAGTAGTGTTCCATAGCCATTTGCTTGGCCCTGTGGTGTGGCTCCAGGATCCATGTTGGGGGAGGAGGTGGGCAGTGGGTAGGTCAGGGCAAGAGTGGGTCAGTTAGGTACCATGCCCCTATTTTAGCCCTAAGGAAATGTCACCCAGAAAGGTTATACCGTTCCAAGCTGACTTCAAAATCTGGTGTGATAGAAATCCTTTTGTGTGTAGGATGGAAGTAGAGTGGAGGAGGGGGAGTAGGAGGTTGGTTCATCTTAAAAGCAAACACTTTGTCTAGGTAGCACTTCCCTATGAATCAGTGCTTGACTCAGTACCATAGCATGGTATTTGAGGGCACTAGAAGATTTGCACTTTGGATAAAATGTAAAACCAAAATCCTCACCTTTAGCACATAAAAACCTTCTGCCAACTTTTATCAAGAACAAGGCTATTCTGTTCTATTTAACATTGGTTAGCTAAACACCAAGTTGGGTAATTACTGTTAAGAGCTCCTTCTAAAGATCTACAGAAGGGAAGACATCAGTGTACAACAACAGGTTTCATTAATCCCACAAACCCCAAGAACCATGCTATATATTCTTGAGTGCCATCTGTTGGCACCTTATCTATTAATTATTTACATCTGCATGCACATCTTATTTATAGAGCACTCTTGTAGTGTTTGCATTTGGCCTACCCACTGTAAAGTCCCGTTGTGTAGTTTCTGGTGGTTTATGCTATTCAAGTCCTATCTTAAAGTGCTGTGTAGTGTTGCTTTGGACTGTTAAACAGTGGTCATGTTCCTTCCCAGAGACAGCTGCATTTCAGTGTTAGGCAAATTTATCTCTTTATATTCCTTGCCTATTTTACAGGACTTTTGTGGTTCTTTATAAAAGTGCATTGAGATACTAGGCTGAGATGCTATAATAGTGTCATGGAGTCAGAGTTTTAGGCCTTCAGGTCCTCTAGTCTGACCTCTGGCAATCTCATGCCACCAGTATCTCCCAGCGTCTGCACACTAAGCCCAACAGCCAAAATTAAACTACAGTATTACAGCCCTCAGAAGACTAAACTATCATGTGCCACAGGCAGAGAATAGGAGGAACTGAGGAGCAGTGTCTGAGGCCCCTGCAATGGCAGGGAAATGATTAACTGAAATATACCCAATAATCCTGGCAAGTGACCTGTACCCACATGCTGCAGAAGGAGGAGAAAAACCCCTGAGGTCACTGCCAATCTGATCTGGGGAAAAATTCCTTCCCAACCCCACATATGGTGATCAGTTAGGTACTGAGCATGTGAGCAAGAACCAGCCAGCTAAGCAGATGAGGGAGAATGTTCAGTACCCCCTCAGAGTACCAGCCCACTGTGTCCAGTGTCCCCTCTCTAGCATTTTGATGCTTCAGAAGAAGGAGACAACCCCCTCTCTCTCCCTCCCCTTACCCCACCCACAAAACAACCTTTCAGGATAAATTGGGAGTGGGTCCCTGCCTGATCCTGGCAGGTGACCAACTGAAGCCCTGAAGCGTGACCTTTTAGGAATGTAAGACATAAACTGGAAGTGAGAATCCAGGGCTGCTGAGCCCTGCCTCTCTCTCACCACCACCCCCAATCACCTCCTTCAGACAGTTGCACTCATAAATTTGTCTGTCTCTATCTTAAACCTAAGTTGTTTGCCTGCACAACTCCTATTAGGAGCCTGTTCTAGAATATCACTTATCTGATGGTTGGAAACTTCCTTCTAATTTCCAGCCTGAATTTGTTCATGTCCAGTTTATATCCATTTGTTTTTGTGCCAACACTGTCATTTAGCTTAAATAGCTCTTCATTCTCCCTTGTATTTACACTCTTGATATGTTTATAGGAATGCCTTGTACAGTGGCATTAATACCTCTCTATCTCTACTGGAAATGCCTCCTCCGATAGATCCTAAGATTGCATTTGCCTTTTGTGCAGGTGTATCACATTGGTGGCTCACAGTCCTCTTGTGATTGATCCACACACCCAAGGCTCTCTCCTCTTCCGTCATTTCCCACTAATGAGCCCACAGCTTGTAGCAGAAATTCTTATGATTAGACCCTAAGTGTATGGCTTTGCACTTTGTACTATTGAATTTTATCCCATTTCTGTCACTCCAGTCTTCCAGATCATCAGATCTTCCTGTATAATATTCTGATCCTCCTGTGTATTGGTGATGCCTCCCAACTTGGTATCATCAGCAAATTTCATTAGCGCACTCCTACTTTTTGTGCCAAGGAAATTAATTAAAATATTGAATAATATTGGTCCCAAGATGATTTTTGAGGAATTCCACTAGTAACCTTCCTCCAATCCAACAGTGAATTTTTCAGCACAATCTGTTGCCTTCTCCCCTTTAGCCAGCTCTTTAATCAACTTACAATGCCTGTACTGGTCCCCATTTTCTCTAATTTAACTAATAATTTACCTGTGTAGTACTGTGTTGAATGCTTTACTGAAGTCTGAGTATATTAGATCTACTTCATTTCCCATATCTAGTAATATCAGTTATTTTCTCAAACAAAGAAATCAGATTAGTCTGGGATGATCTACCTTTGGCAAACCCATGTATTGGTATTTTTAAATTATATTAGTTTACTGGTTATTTTTGAACGTATAACACCCTTACCCCTGTTGTATTGAATAAATAATGTAGCTCAGTTAAATATTGTTTAATATAGACTAAAGCCGTACTATATTAAAATTAGAGGAGTCAAAACCATACCTCAAATATGAATTTGCTAATTTGAATCCCTAGGTGTTCAAACCTGTATCTGTAGTATGGCTCCAAAACAGATCCGAACCAAAGGTCTTGTTTCTGGTTCAAACTGGTGCGAACACCTGTGTGAACAATCTCTTACTTCAGTTTGAGTGGTTTATTTTGGTTCAGCTTAAATTGATTGGGAATTGATTGGGAATCAATTTAAGATAAACTGCAATCAGCCATTCTTTAACCAAAATAAGTGTCCAAACAAAGTTTTGCACTGGTGCAACTAACTCAATTTAAAACTGATTTATGTTAAAATAGTACAACTTTGCCATGCAGAGAAGACCCTGGTTGTGAACACGGCCCCCTTTGTTCATCATTACTAATTAAGAAAATGAACCCTTTACCTTATTGTGTGGGTAACATTTTCAGAGTGGACAGTGTTCTCTTGCTGTGTAAAAGCCAAAACTTAGAAGCAATGAAAATATATCTAGAAATTGGTTAATAGGTCAAAAGAAGAGTTCATTTTTAGTCTGTGGTTGGAGGTCAGCACGCTACAATTAAAATGTGTGATTTTAGTAATTTAAAGTTATTGTGCAGTTTGCATATATTCATTGTCTGGGATCTCCCTTGTCTCTGCAGAGCAATGAGATTTTACTTGTTCAAAAGAAAGAATGAGGTACACCTGAGTAGCAACTTATCTGCACATTTTGAAGATAAATTTTGAGTCTCAGGTTGACTTAGTGAGATTCCTAAAATTGGGTTCTACTTCCTAGATTTTTTTTTCTTTTGCTTGATCTGTGGAATCTATCATTGTGTACATACTACATGAAGTTCTAAGTGGTCATGGTGCTCAGCATAGCACTAAGGACTAGAAATTATTACAGTATCAGTTTTTTTTTCTTTTGCAGTAGTAACAATTGAATTTTCACTCACTCTTAAATGAAGTAGAGATGGTACTTCATTTCTCCACTAGTACCTCAGTATTGGAGTGAAATGTGGAACATTTTCATCATATTCCTAAGACCTGTATGATCTATGGGTCTCCTAGGGTCCTGCACATACAGGGCCCCTGCAACTTCATACCACCTGACCAGCCACATACAGGGGCCCTGCAACTTCATACCACCTGACCAGTAGGGGGAATAGGCAGGTGGTGAGGGAGCTTGAAGCGAATATGCCCTTGCATAAGATTGCAGCTAAGGTCCACCTTGTGCTATTTCCCTTTATTTAGGGTGTTTCTGACTTGAGAAAAATCACTCACTGGCTAAGGACATCATCAGGAGGGTCTAGTTACATTGTTCTTTCTGTAAACTCCTTGGTTTGGCCATTCTAGCCAAATTATCACTATATCCCAATCTATAAAACACACAATTTAGAAAATGACGTGCCTAGAAGCAAAACCTCCCTCTTGTAAGGACAGAGCAAGTTTACCTAGATACTTTGCTGAGGCAGGTCAGATGAATTATAATTGGCTTCAACTGACACTCTGTAACAAGCTGTAGCACTCTATACCTTCAGCCATCTGGTGCTCAGAAAGGTGTGCAATTCTTTCCTTGGAAATATCAGAAATGTGTGATCTCATCCTTATAACTGAATGACCCAAATGATCAGCATAAACTGGGAGTGAATACATCAATAGGAAATAACTTTTGGGAAGTAAGTTCTTACCCTTATTTTTGATCAAAATAATTACTAGGAGCAATAGTTAATGTAGTAAAAAGGAATTTAGTTTAGGTATCTCCCCTCCATTGATGAAACTCTCATCTGCATCAGTGAGAACTTTGAATACATTTGGAGGGTGGAATATGGTACTTAAATCTTCAAGAGGTACAAAATTCTGCTTATATTTACAAAATCTGGATCAAAGTTTTACAACTGAGCTTGCTTCTCCCATCAAATTAAGCAGTTGACATACGAAAGAGATGTCATGAGCACAATGCAAATATGCTTTAGAGCCCATAAAGAGAATCTAATTTGCCCCAAATACTTGATTCTCCGGTGCAAGCCACTATTTTCATTCCAGCAGAAAAAAATTACTGTTTAGCAAAATCCACTTTTAACCTCTACTCTTTTATATGGTAAGTTTTTAATCTTTTCTGAATCTGCAAAACACAAATGGCCTATGTATGCTGGAGACAATGTGTTGATTATGAAAAGAGTAGTTGGGTGAGGTTAGGCAATGAAGTAGCCGAGTCACAGGATGTGCTCTATCTAGTGACCTTTGGGGTATTTTCTTGGGTATTTGAGGAAGAAGCAACCTGTAGAATTTGGGATATAATCTGAAGAGTCGTTTAATACAGTTTGGCAAGAAATTTTTTAGAGTGGGATAGATAGCCATACATATTATTATTGAGAGTTTTATATTCGTGAAAGAATTCAGATTATCAGCTGGGTACTTGCTGAGGCTATTATAATATAAATACATGTAATGATTTGGGCAATTAGATTCCATTATGACAGGCACACTGAAATCTATCGATAGGTATGGCTCTGGAATTACCAATAGAAAAGTATTCATATAAAATGTAATGGGCCTGAGTCTCATTCACACTAAGGCCCCTTTATTTCATTCTGGCAACATAAAAGGGTCTTAAAGTAAGTATAACGATAGCCCACTGTAAGTCCCCTTTACGTTCCGAGAATGACATAACGGGTCCTGAGTGTAAATGAAAATACTAGATTCATAGAGTTTGTGACCCGAAGTGACCATTAGATCATTTGGAATTATCTCCTGTTTATATCACTGGCTATTAAACTTCATCCAGTTATCCCAGTATGGATCCCAATAACTTGTATTTGACTGAAGCATATCTTCCAGAAAGGCATCCAATCTTGTGAGATAACTTCAAATCTATTCCTAGTGGCAGATGGATGCTTAATTTCCACTTGTCAGAAAAGGAAACTTCTCTTGTTGTAATGACAGAAGGGGGAAGGGATAACTCAGTGGTTTGAGCATTGGCCTGCTAAACCCAGGGTTGTGAGTTCAATCCTTGAGGGGGCCATTTAGGGATCTGGGGCAAAAACTGGGGACTGGTCCTGCTTTGAGCAGGGGGTTGGACTAGATGATCTCCTGAGGTCCCTTCCAACCCTGATATTCTATGATTCTGTGACAGTATAATACAACACAGCAAGTGATAGTACTGGAGAAACTGGTACATCAGTTTTGAACACATCAAAACCTGGCATATTAATATCAACCAGGCTTAATTCATTCATGTTTATAAATTGCTTTGAGATTTTTCTGATGGAAGATCCCATGCAAACTATTAGAATATATTTTGTGTGTGTGTGTGTATTTTATATTTATATATTTAAAATATAAAATAAATTATATAAGGGACATATAAGGGGGCCTTAGTGTAAATGATATATATGATATTTTAAATATGTTATCTACACGTGTATACGTATGTTTCATATCTGAGGAGTGTTGGAGCTCAGTAAGAGTTCTTTCATTCTAAAATGCAACATTATGAAGATTAATATCTAATTGCTTTGTATTTGAAGAGAACACTCCTGTTGCTTTTTAAAAATGTATGCGGTTGCTTATGAAAAAAGTGTGTGCACGTATTACCCATCAGATATGTTGTGGGTAGATCCTTCATTTGTCCTAAGAATCAATAGTGGACTGTTCAAGGAAGCCAAAAAGGATGTTAACAGCAATTTGATTTTTGAAGAATGTTCGTGATGTTTGTACTAATTTTGCATGCGCTTGGGAAATTATTTATCTGTGAGAGGAGGGTGTTATTCTACTTACACTGTATATAGAGAATATTTAGTGATATAGTGAAGTTATTTACACGGGTCATCTAGATATGTTACAGAAAATAATTCAAAGCATAAAATATCCTGCTAATCCTATCAAGATCATTAAAATGCTTCCTGATAGTGAAATTGGGTCAAAGGGCCAGGTCAACTCTAAGGGATACAGGGGTTTGTTTGTAATTGAATCCCCATGTATACACCCATGGCAGCAGTTGTCATCTGAGTAGGGTTGAACCATAGGGCAGGGTGGCAGTGGCCCAGCTGTGATCTTTCTGTGGGAATCCTGCTGGTGAAGGGGAGCTTTGGAATATGATCATGAGACCCAACAGGGTAAACCTTGCATTGCCTGTGAACTCCTAAGGGATGAATTGGGGCCCAATGTTTATTCTGGTGCTCGTTCATACAAATTTGCCTGGAATAGGAGTGCAGCCTAAGACTCAAATGCAGTCCAGAGTGTCAGACACCAAATGAAGCTTTCATCTACCTCCTCCCTGTAATTGCACAAGTTTTTAAGGTATGGTAAATTCAGGCAACAAACAGAAGTTCTGCTATCATGGGAGAAAAATGTATGAAAATGATGATAAGGTGCATTCATTTCTGATAAGAAATTTGTGTAAACCTATGTGAAGATTAGATGTGTCCCTCAGCCTCCTGGAAAGTTTCCAGGGCACTTGCAGCCCTCTATTTTAAGGTGCAGGGACACCAGTCTAGGATATTATGCAGTCCAACTCTGTGCAGATTCTGTCATTGTCACTTACATTGAACGCAAGCTTACTCCACCCTAGCTCGTAGAGAGACTATTGGTAGAGTAAGGCAGGGGTTCTCAACCTTTTTCTTGTTGAGGCCCCTCCAACATACTATTAAAAACTCCACGGCCCCTCTATGCCACAACAACTATTTTCCTGCATATAAAAGCCAAGGTCGGCATTAGGGGTTAGCAAGCAGGGCAGTTGCCCACAGCCCCACACCAGTTGTTCAGGCTTCAGCTTTGGCTTCAGCCCTTGGTGGCAGGGCTTTGGTTTTCTGCCTTGGACCCCAGTGAGTCTAATTCTGGCTCTGCTTGACAGACCCTCTGAAACCTGCTTCCGGCCCCCCGGGGGACCTAGGACCCCTCGTTGAGAACTCCTGGAGTAAGGTCCTATTTTATGTGAAGTAAGGGGTTTGGAATCTGCCACCTAGTTGGTCATGGGTGTGTCTGGGAAATACTGTAACAGCTGTATGAACGACTCATTTAGGTCAATGGAAATTACAAGTTTATCTTTATACCTGTTTATTGAGAGAGATTTGGAAAGACTCAACTCTAAAACCTAGTTTACGTATTATAAAAACAGGTTTTGACTTACAGGGATGCTACAAAACCTGTCTTTTCCCCTACATTTCTAATGACCCTACCACTTCCTTGGCTCTTCCACAACTGTGGATCCTGTTCCCCGCCCCAAATACTTGCAAGGAGCGCCTACTGAGGTGTTCCCCAGGGTGCGTAGGGAGCATAGAGCTCCTGTTCAGATTCCCCACCTCTCCTATATAGTTGAATTTGCCCAGTCAAAAAGGGACTCTGGCGGCTCTGGTCAGCACTGCTGACCAGGCCGCTAAAAGTCCAGTCAGCAGCGCAGTGGGGCTAAGGCAGGATCCCTGTCTGCCCTGGCTCTGTGCAGCTCCCAGAAGCAGCCGGCATGTTCAGCTCCGAGGCGCTGGGGCAGCCCCGGGGGCTCCTTGTGTTGCCCCCACCCTGAGTGCTGGAACCACAGCCAATGGGAGCTGTGGGAGTGGCGCCTGCGAGCGCAGAGCCCCTGGCACCTCTGCCTAGGAGCTGGACATGCCGGCTGCTTCCGGGAGTCGCCTGATATAAGTGGCACTCGGCCGGAGCCCAACCCTTCTCGCACCCTAATTCTCTTCCAGAGCCTGCACCCCAACCACCTGCCCCAGCCCTGAACCCCCTCCCATACCCAAATTCGCTCCTGGAGCCCATACCCTGTTCTGCACCTCAGCCTCCCCCCAGCCTGGAGCCCCCTCCTGCACTCCAAACCCCTCATCCCTGGCACCACCCCAGAGCCCACACCCCCTCCTGCACCCCAGCCTTGAGCCCCCTCCTGCACTCTGAACCCCTCGGCCCCAGCCTGGAGCCCCCTCCTGCACTCCAAACCCCTCATCCCTGGATCAACCCCAGAGCCAGCACCCCCAGCTGTAGCCCTCCCGCATCCCAGACTGGAGCCCCCTCCCGCACTGTGAACCTCTCCTTTCTGTCCCCACTCTGGAGCCTGCATCCCCAGCCGAAGCCCTCACCATCTCCTGCCCTCTGTCGCTCCTGCTCTCCCCCAACCCCTGTGCCAGAAAGTGAGTGAGGGTTGGGGAGAGCGAGCGACAGAGGGCAGGAGGATGGAGTGAGCGGGAGGGCAGGGCCTCAGAGAAGGGACAGGGCAAGTGTGTTTGTTTTTGTGCAATTAGAAAATTGGCAACCCTATGTAGGGCCGGAAAGGATCTCGAGAGGTCATCTCATCCAGCCCGCTGTGCTGAGACAGGACTAAGTATGCTTAGACCATGCCTGACATGTTTGTCTAACCTGTTGGAAAAAACCTGCAATGGTGGGGATTCCACAACTTCTCTTGGAAGCATATGCCAGAGCTTAGCTATCCTCAGAGAGAGAGAAATTTTCCTAAGGACTAATTTGAATTTTCCTTGATGCAGATTAAACCTATTATTTCTTGTCTTGCTTTCAGGAGGTATGGAGAAGAATTGATCACCATTCTCTTTATAACAGCCATTAACATATTTAAAGATTATCAGGTCCCCCCCTCAGTCATCTTTTCTCAAGACTAAATAAACCCAGTTTTTTTTAAACCTTTACTCATAGGTCAGGTTTTCTAAACTTTTTTAGAAATTTTTAATTCTAAAATTAATGCTTAATTTTTGTTGCTCTTCTCTAGACTTTCTCCAGTTCGTCCACATCTTTCTTCAAGTGTGGTGCCTAGAATTGGACACAGATGAGGCCTTACCCATGCTGAGTAGAACGAGACAATTACCTCCCATGTCTTACAAATGACACTCTGTTAGTATATCCCTGAATGATATTAACCTTTTCTCTACTGCATCACATTGGTGGCTCATATTAAATGCGTGGATTCACTATAAGCCCCAGTTCCTTTTCAGGAGTACTACTGTCTAGCCAGTTAATCCCCATTTTGTAGAAGTGCATCTGATTTTTTCCTTCCTAAGTGAAGTACTTTGTACATATCTTTATTGAATTTCATCTTGTTGATTTTAGACACATACTCCAATTTATCAAGGTCATTTTGAATTCTAATCCTGTCCTCCAAAATGCTTGCAACTCCTCCCAGCTTGGAGTCATCTGCAAATTTTATCAGCAAACTCTTCGCTGCATTATCCAAGTCATTAATGAAAATGTTGAAAAGTATTGGACTAAGGACATATCTCCCACTAGCTATATCATCTTGGTTTGAGAAAAAACCTTGATAACTACTCTTTGAGTATG
This sequence comes from Chelonia mydas, assembly GCF_015237465.2. Taxonomy (NCBI): domain Eukaryota; kingdom Metazoa; phylum Chordata; order Testudines; family Cheloniidae; genus Chelonia; species Chelonia mydas. The sequence continues at coordinate 87,856,091 of NC_057850.1, read as the reverse complement.
GTCTTTTAACCACTTATGCTCTCACTTTATAGAGATTTTATCTAGACCACGTTTCCCTAGTTTTCTTATGAAAGTGTCATGTGGGACTGTATCAAAAGCCTGGCTAAAATCAAGATATATCTCACACACTGCTTTCCCCTCCTCCATCTACTAGGCCAGGAATCCAAGTGTGTGTGTGTGAGGAAGGAAAGGCCAGGATTCAACCCACATTGAATATGGAGATGTGCCTACCTTTAATGTCTCCTTGTGCTATGGTAAACTTGCTTCCTCTCTTTCCCATGAAAAGCATTCTCCTGGCTCATAAATTATTAATATTATAAATGAATTTTCTGTCTGGCAAGCTTCTCCAAACTAAATTATTGTTCTTTCACATAACACACCACATCGCATTATCCTGTTTATAATCGAGAAGGCACTTAATGTCTGTATAGTAACTTTGAAACATACTAATACGTTTCTGTTGTTAGTTCTTTTATATCTGTACATCTTGTTTCCTTTTATTAGCTTCACATGCCTTATTCCTGGAGGTCATGAAACCAAAGTCAGTGAGCTGATGGCAAATTTTATCAGCAGATCTCATGATTTGGCCCAATGGGAGATTTGCCTGAGTAAGGAATTCAGAATTTGGCTCCTAATGAACTCTGGGATATAGGGAAAATTCTGTGTTTATACTGAAGCACAATGAAAAGATTATTGCACTGAATGTGAAAATTCTAATACTAGCAGTAGAGAATCTTGCTTTTGAGTGAAGCTGTCTTGTGAGAATATTACTTCTGAGAAGGCTGCTTTGTGTTTATGAAGAAACTAAAGAAAGGGAATTACAGATATAATCTGAAAGAAGGGACCATGTTAAGGAAGAAATGGTCTCTCAGATCAGTCTGCAGCTCCAATATTCTGTTCAGTTTATGCTTGGTCTGACCACTGATAAAAATGGGAGTTCTGCACATGTAGGATGAGAATATCAAAATCAAGCTGTATCTTGCAGAGAGCAATTTTTGCCGTTATCTGCTAAAAGATAGTATTTATGCTGCATTACAACTGTTCACAGTGATTGTGAACAGAAAATAAATTATGGCAACCTTAGGGTGTTGTAAAACTGGGTGTCAGGGTGTCATCAACATTTGATGTGTGTCTAGAATATGATCCGTATAAATTCAGTGTCAGGGAAGGAGACCTTTTAACTCTGCAAGATGTAGTAATTAAGTAGTTTTATTTGCCTTATGAAATGAAGAAGAATCCTTGAAGACAAACAACTTTGTTTTTATTTACGTGTTAAAGAGTGACAGTGCATTGGAGTGGATGAATTTATTGCTGGTTGTATAAAATCAAATTAAATACTGTTGGAAAAATTGCACAATTGCTTGGTAATCATAATAATGTAATAAATAATAGAACCCTCCACCAATTTGAGGATTCATGACTTTAGCATCATATGCTTTTAGCTTCTGGCTACAGACTAGGTGCCCATCTCAGATCTGTGCAGTTGGTCCTTGAGGGCTTTCTCTATAACCTGAGTAGAGGGGGAAAGTTTACAAGACAGAGTGTGGAGGAGTAGGAAGCAGCTGGGCAAGATGGAGTGGGAAGCAAGGGGCATTGCCTTTCCTGATGACCAGCAGAGAGAGAGAGAGAGAGAGTGTATGTGTGTAAGTAAAGTATGAGGGGTGTTCATACCCCTGTGCAGCCTGGAGAAGCCCTCTTTCACCCAGATTGGCCTGGCAGCTACTTGTTACGGAAGGGATACATTTATCTGATAAATTGGATTGGAAAAGAATTTGAAGGCAAGCATTCTTTAAGGGAGCTGAAGAAGGGAGGGGTTGTGGACATCTAGCCTCCTTCACTCTCACATGAGGGGATGGCTGCAGTGTCTCAGCAATGGGATGGCTTGGATGAGGTCTGGGATTATATGGAAATGATCAAGGAAATGACGATGACCCGCACTGTAGAGTTTTTTGCTGGGTACTTCCATCTCTTTTAAGTTAATAAAGTTGTGGCCTAACCATACCACATCCACTGCATCCCGGAAGGACAGAGGTATGGGGAGAGAGAATGAGAGACTCTGACCGAATGCGTCCTTGTAGTCACACCCTACTGTAATAATCTGTGTGCAAGGCAAATCTGCATTTCAGCATGCACAGTGGCAGGGGGAGAGAGAGAGAATGATGGCACTTTCACCTCTAGACTCCATGTCACCTTCTTTACTGATTGAATAACTTTCTTTGAGGGGTACTGGACTATAAAAGAGGGATTGGACTTTAAAAGTGAAGGGGCAAAACACCCCAGGCTTGCCTGCGCATGCATTTGCGCTCTCTCTTTCTCTCTCACTTAAGATGACAAAGGAACCAGACCTTTGGACTTTGTGGGCAGATTCTGACTTGAGAATTTGGTCAGCAATGTTGCTGGGAAGCTGTGGTCGGGATTTTACCTTGAACCAAGTCTATCTTGTTAAGTTTTAGTTACTAGAAAGCGTTTTTTCTCTTGTAACCATTTCTGACTTTAGTGCCTTATACTTGTATTCACTTAAAAACTTTTTCTAGTTAAAAAAAAAATTAAACGAGTTTATTTATTTAAACTAATCCTCCAAATATTACGGATTTTTTTGCCATGCTGTATTAGGAGGAGAACATCACCAGACAGACATTTCAGTTGTTTTATTTAACTATTCCTCACCTCTCTCTTGATTTATTTATTGATTGATTTATTTAAAAACATTTTTGCTGTTAACAAACATGTTATCTCTGGAGACACAAATCCACAGTTTGAGAACTGCAAAACTAAGCATCTCTGGTGGTATATTCTAGACTGAGCACTGAGTCCCATTGGGTAGATATAAAGATTAACCTAAATAATCTATACAGAAGTCCCTGGGACCCCATAATATTGGGTCCCTAATCCATGAACTATTGGAACTCATTTACAAAACTTTTCTTAAACATTACATGAATATATTGTCTCATACTATAGAATTAGAATTTATAATCCCTGTTCCATGGTGAGATATCTTTGGGCTATAATGTATCTTAATTAAAACTATCTTTAGATAGGTTTTTTCCTCAAAAAGCATTTTATCAAAAAAATCCGATTTAGATAAAAAAAATCTGATTTATTTTGATTTTTTTTAAATAATTGATTTTTATTCACCCTGCTTGCAGGGGCAATGGACCTCTGATATCTGAACTGCCCAAGAGAGGGCTGGACAGTGCAGAACATGTGTTTTGGGGGAAAATCCTGGACTGGGAGTGTGATGGGGTCACCTTGCAAGTAGTAACCAAGGGTGGTGGAAGCCAGAGTGTTGACTGGAGTGTTGCTGCAGGCTGCAGCTATTCGCGGACACTCAGGGTGTGACCTGTGTGCTGTTTGGCTGTTTGTGAGGGGGCGCAGGTTGGGAGCTGCAGAAGGAGAGCACTGTGAGGCACCCAAGGTTGCAAGGCAGGTGGTGACGCAACCCCTTACTTGTCTGGATTGCAGAAACAAATTACTAACACAACACACTTTGAGTCAGGCAAAAAGAGTGATTTTTTTGAGGACGGTATTTTACATACAAAACCATTGTACTATTTAAATTCAGTACTAGCAGATCTCAGGTAAATATTATTTCTATATTACTTTAATTTGTAAGATGAATTTATATCATTTGCAAATCTTGTGCCTTGTGCCAGAATGTCATTAGGTTTGTGCTGAAATGCCAAACAATTACAAAGAAGGTAGGTTTTCAAAAGACTCAGATTTAAAACAATATTTTTATTCAGGGGAAATTATACTATCTCTATAGTTAAGGTTGCAGCCAGGATCCATTATAAGTCGTACTTGTAGCCAAATATAACTTTGGTTAGCCAACTTGCTCTAGCCTGAAAATTGCCATATTTACTCTATTTTACAGCTTTATATTTAGCCTTTAGACAGCTTTAGACAGTCTGAACCATGAGTGTTTTAGAATATTTATTCACCTTTCCTAAACTTTTAATTTCCATACTTTTAAAATGTTGATGTTTTGTAAAAACTAATTTTTGTGGTGTACAATCTTCCGAAAATTAACATTTTATCTTACAACGTAACGGTATTTTAAAGATAGGCACTGTAGTTCCAGTTATGTTTGATATCACACATTCAAGCTACACAGCATCTGAAATCTGTTCTTTACTAGTCTATAATAGAACGGTCACAATTAGTTCTTCTTTCTCAGCTCTCACCTTATTCCTCAATCATTCTTTTGTTGGCTTTGCGTTGCTGTTTGGCATGGATTTACTACTTAGGAAAAATGCCAGATTTTTAGCTCTCAAATTTGAAGTCCTGTATTTAGAGTAGATAGAGGAGTGGTAAGCTTCTCCATATCACTTTGCCAATGTGTTCAACACTGGATGGAGGAATAATTTCTGGTTGTGAAGGTCTTCATGCCAGTGCAATTTTTAGTTTGTATTGAGCCAAGCAGTGAGAGTACAAATCATGCTACATGTCAGTTTCCAAGCTTTCATTTTATCTTTTTGCTTTAAAGAAGTGGTATTCTTGTTTTGTCTGGTGCTTGGTTTTTAGTTTAACAATCCCGTCCTTTCCCCATATGAACTCAGTAATCAAATAGTTTTGGGTCTGGGGACCTGCGTGTTGCACAGGAGCCAAGCAGAATACTGACAGCAGTGTAACAACTGGTTATAGGAGACATGGTCATTGATGCTGTTTCTACATAAGGCCATACTCCAGTGAGGATACATGTGGATAGATGGTGATGCATCAGTAATTTTTATGGCAATGTCTGCCTCTGATGCCTACAGTGTCTCACATAGCAGTTTCTTTGGTCAAAGAAGATGGTGATGATCCTTTGCTGCCTCTTCTTTATCCATCTTCCATCTATTCCTTCAGAGTAAGAATCCCAAACAAAAACACAAACTTCTCTAAGTTGAACAAAACCAGGAGAATAACTTTTAAAATGTTTTTAGCATATAATCCAAGAATTCTTTATTACATTTTATATGTGCATGGAAGCAGTAGCTAGACTCAAAACAAAAATTGGGACATGAAGAAGGTTGATCTTGTGGTTAAGGCATTGGATTGGGACTTGGGAGATAAGTGTTCAAGTTCCTAACTCTGCTTCAGACTCCCAGTGTGACATGGAATAAATCTGATAAGCTCTTTGTGCCTCAGTTCTCCATCTCTAGGGATGATAATCCTTCCTTCATCTATTTTGTAGATTTCAATCTCTATGGGGCAGGGGCTTACTTACTGTGGAACTGTAGAGTGCCTTACAAAATGATGCCCTGATCTCAATTGGCAACCTCTAAATGCCACCAAAATATAAATAAACACTAAAACAGTAATTAAATAATACCTTATCAAATTTGCAAAACAAGGCACCAAGAAATATAGCATTTAAAAAAATACTCTGTTGGGGTTGGGGAAGGAATGAGGATGCCTATTTGTAGTGCCACTCTTCCTTTCCGGATGCATGAGTCATTTTCTACTACTTATAACCATTACAAGAAATGATGTATAACAACTGATAAGAATATAAGTCTATATTCCAGAGAGAAAGATTATTATGAATAAATAAACCAGGTACTCATTAATCTAGGTGTAAGTGCTTTAAAATTCTTATTTGCATTTCTGTGGTGTCTGTAGTAAGTTTTATAGCAAAGGAATTAACATATTAAATCCCTGTGGGCCAGATTTATAAAGGTATGTCTGTGCGTAAAGATGCAGGTGGATGTCTAGAGGGATTTCTAAAAGCACCTAAGCAGGTTAGGTGCTTATCGTTCATTGAAATCAACTTTGGTCTGAGCTTTTTAAAAGGGCATCCGGTTTTGGTTGGTTTTAGATTTTTTAGACATTGAAGTATCTCTCCTACTTGGGGTAATTACTGTAGTCCAACGTCCCTATTGATTCCATTGCAAGAGTTGGTCCTTGGTGGAATTTTTCTGAATATTTTTTGAAGGTTTCTTTCCAAACACATAGACTCCATGTTTTTTAAATGTCTGTTATGTGTTAAAAATATAACTGCATATGTTCAAGTTGTCTATCTTTATTAGACAGCTCAATGTAGATCTATCATGAGACCATTAGCAAAACTATTAGTTCTGAAGTCTCATTGTGCAGTAACATTGACACTAGAATAGAGTCTTAAAGCTACAGCACACTTGCGTATCATTAAATTGGTTTTCACCTTCAGGGTTTTTGCCTACAGGACAAAGCAACCCATGGTGTCATGATATTACAATGCAATGCATTATTAATAATATTCTGAATTACTCTAACATCCAAAAGCCCCAGCTAACATTGGGGGCCCACTTTGTGCATTCACTACCTGAGCTAAATTCAGGAGCTTGAAGCCTAAATTCTGCCCTCTACCAGAGAAAATGTTAACACTGTGTAATTCAGAGAGGAAATCTATCAGAGGGGACATGATAGTGGTTTATAATATAATATAATGAATGCTATGGAAGAGGTAAATGGGACAGTCCTAATAACCATTTAAAAAAAAACAATAGAACAAGAATGCACATCCAATGGAACAAGTGCTAAATTTAAAACTGATGAAAGGAACCACTTTTTTACACAATGAAGAATTACCCTGTGGAACCCACTGCCACAGGATTATATGGATAATGAAAAGACCTATAGTGTGAAAGTGTATTGCCCACATCATTATTTTTCTCATGCTCCAGGTCATAAGACAACCACTAGTGGCCAGATTTTCAAGTGTTCAGTACCCAGCAGCCCCACTTACTTTGATATCTAAATGGGAGCTGAGCTAACTTCAAAATCTGTTCTTAACTGCACAGGACTAAGAATCTCCCCATATAGGCTATAATTGTCCGTTACAGGAATCTTTGCATCTTTCTCTGATTGATTATGCAGCTGTTGAAAACACAATACTAGAGTAGATGGATCACTGGTGTAGTCCAGTGTGGCATTTCCTTCTTGGGGAAAGGAGGTTCTTCTTTAAGTGATTGCCCACATGGATTCCACTCTTGGTGCACATACACCCCAGATGCCACAAAGCTCGATTTTTTTGGCAAGCAGTATCAATTGGGGCCGTGCCTCCCCATGCAAGGGCATAAAGGATGGAGTGAGTGCCTTGGTTCCTTTCTACTGCCCATAGGAATAAGACAGCCCCTGCAGTATCCGTTGCCTTCTATCTGTGCACTGCGCTATTGTTAGTTAGTAGTCACATAGTTAGGTAGATAGTTATTGCCTACTGGCTATAAATAAAGTAAATATGTCGATGCTTTTTTTAGTTACATTTCAGTTTGAGACTAGGACCCTAACCCCAGCCATATAGGGATGCTTGCAACGTGGCAGAAGCTAAATCCCTAGGGTTCAAAACTTGCCCCTCCTGTGAAGCTTCGATGCCAGTTAACAGGCACCTTGGATGTTTGCATAAGACATCCTTCTGCAAAAGATGGCCTTCATGTTATCATCAGAATGTGCTAAGCAGTCACTTCATTTAGATCGGTGACTAAGAGATGAGAAATGCAGTCTGACTCCCATGTAGGAAGTTCAGCAGTAAATTTGGGAAATATTTGCCTAATACTTATTTATGTTGTTAAATTGAACAGAGAAGGTCAGATCTCCAGCTGCTGTAAATTGCCATAGTTCCATTTTCTTCAGCGGCACTGTGCTGATTTACACCATCTGAGATACTTTTTTTAAAAAAATTGTATCTATTAAAGCTTAGATTAATAATTCCTGGTGTTTCACTGCAGAGTTTCTGACTTCCTAACCATTGCCTTTTATTTTCCATTTACAACATTCAGATTTACAGACTCTGAAAGTATGGGAAGTTTTCTGTTGAAAAATTTGAGTACAGTGTATATTATCAGTAAGTGTTTATGATATGTAGAAAACTGGTTGATATTATGCTTCATTCACTTCTCATGATCAAGGAAGTGACAGTTAGTTGTATGAGTCGTAACCTCCCCTACATTAGTGAGATTTGTCAGTCATCTGTCCAAGTAATTTTGAATATTAGGCAATACCCTGATCTGGGTTTTATATCTTTTAAGAATATTTCAAATTCCAGAATGTGTCCCTCCTCCTTCATTTGTTAACCTGTAATTTCCAGGTATAAAAAGGATCTCTTTAATATATCCTTTCATTTCTATTGTTTAGTCCAGACATGTACTTTTACCCTTTTCTCTATATTTTTGATAAAATTTCAGATCTATCAGGTTTTTTTGTTCCCAGTACTTAATTCACCTGCTATAATGTAGTTCAGAGTTCTCAGCTGGTTTTGCTTGCTTGCCTCTTCTAGTTTCTTTGTTCTGTGCTTAGGAGTGCGTGTGCGTGCAAGCCTGAAATGTAATTCTGCAGTGGACATGCTGTCTTCCTTTGACCTTTTCAGTTCCTGCTGACAGTTCAAACAGTAAACATCGTAAAATCTGTAATAGTGTCACATACTCCCACTTAGACTTTGTATGCTCTCCTCATACATCTGGTGGTCTGTTTGCATCATTGCTGCAGAGCTGAGCTAGATAGTCTGCTCTCTTATGCCTTCATGGGCTATAGAGTTGGAATCCTTTTTAAATCCATCAAATCTCTGCAGTCATATATGGAACTTGACCAGCAATAATAGCAGCAGTTGCACTTCACTGAGCAAATTCCTGGTGTCTACAGACATTCAGTCAAGAGGTACAGAGGCACTTAGAGATTACATTACAGTCCCTCTTTTGCTGAGAAATTTGCATGTTCTTTAAGATACCAGGATGATTAAAAAATTATCCCTCAGTTTAATAGCCAAATGCTGCATCAAGAGTAGTAATCAGATCTGTGCTTAAGCAAACAGCTCTGCCATTATTACCAAACGTACAATCTCAATAAAACATTTCCTGCTTTGTCCACTGGTTGTGAACAGTTACCTGTCTAGCAGTCAGGAGGCTCCACTAAATCTGTCTTTAGCTGGATACGTTTTAACCTTCATGACGATGACAAGCTGTTAGCTGATTAGTACAGAGAGCCATGGGTGGCCCTGGTAAATCAGGCACAGAGAAAGGGGAAGCAACAGATGTTTTAGACCTTCTAAGGAATTTAAACACTTGTGGTAGCATCCATGTGGGTCATTTGTGAAACTCATCCGTGTTTCCTTTGTGGATTCCTGGAGTTTCATGAACATTTCTGCTGCGTGCATGGGAGATGTTATGGATGAATCCTGCTAAACAGAGGTTATTGTATAAATCCTGACCTTGGAGGGGTGTGTATATAGCTCATGTTGGTGTCTCTGGGAATTCACAAACTTCAAAGAGCAGAAGGCTGTTTAAGATTGGTAATTCGTTTAAATCTGACCTGTGTTACAATTGGTCATATGTCACACAGTATCATTTCTGTTCCCTTACTGGACCAGTGTAACTCATAAACAGGAACAAAACTTGAAATGGCTCTGAATCTCTAAGGGACACAGAGAAGATTAGGGAAAGGTAATGGGTAAACATGAGGAGAGAATTTTAGAAAATACTAAATATTTTCCTTTCTTGGCCTAGCAGGCCTTTCCTCAGACATCATTTATAGAAGAATTAAGCTACTGTAAGTCTTATTAGCTTGGAAAAGAGTTTACATATATATATATATATATATATATTTTCCCCAGGTGCACACAAAGTAGTTACATGTGTAGATAGATCTAGTTACAAAAGATGTGGTCTGGTTAATTGCCTTCATCAGAGCTCTTCTGAGGGCTTAAGGAACCTATTACGTTTGCTGTCTAATAATTTCCAAAATATACCACTCCTGCTGCAAATACTCATGCATGTGAGTTGAAAACTTATCTCCACTAACACTTGTACCTAAGAGCTTTTGCACAAGTAAACTTGCTCACTTGAATATTCACAAAAGGTCAATACAAGAAGCGTGAACATGGCTGAACTGAATTCTTGGGGGCCTGGTCCATGACTTGGGCTACTAGATGCTCTGGTAATACAAATAATAATTAATAACATTTATCTGAGCAAATAGTCTCAAATGTTTTTAGTCTTTACCCTGCTCTCATTACAGCTGAGGTCACGATTGCATATTTTAAAGGGGATCACTGCTTCATTTAGAACATATAACAAATTTCTTGATTGTCCATACCCTCTCCAAAATTCACTAGGTAATCACAGTAATATTGAGGGTTGCAAAAGAAGATGTAAATTAAATTCAGAGAGAGGTTCTTTCAGGTACAAGGCAGTCTAAATCTATGCCAGATTTTAATCAGTCATACATAAAAGATTGACTGTACTGTAATTATTATAATGTACTTTGATCCATTTCAGCCTTCGCTATAACAACTTAAATGTGGGGAATCATATGTTTATGGTGTCTCCTCAACAATTTCATTATAAAATTATTAGGGACTGCTAATGTGAAGTGCTTATGCAGAAATGTATTCACATGTGACCAGAAAGGGCCAGAAATAAAATGCGAATACCTCACACTGGATGGGATTTTAATGCTTTTTAAAATAAAATTTATTAACTGTTTTCCAAAAATTCATTGCACTTGTCTGGAAAGGATGAGTGCATGAGGTACCATAGGCAGATGCAGTTTAATGCTTTACCGACTTGAAATGAAACAGTTCAGTTCAACAAACCAAAATATTTCAGTACAGGTTGAACCACTCCCAAACTAAATATTTTCTTTGGAGTTTCCTGATGGAAAATTTAAAAAAAAAATTCTTCAAAATCAAAATTTTCTGTGGAAATACTCTGATTTTTGTGTGAACTACATTTTTTTTTAAATCAAAAATCACTAGAAAGTTCTTGACCAGCTCTGTCACTTAACAGAACTTTATTTTTCAGGGTAAAGATATGGAATTGAGGGAAGGGAAAGTATGATGTAGAAAAAAACCAATGGTTATGCAGCAAAAGCAAGCATCCCGTGAAGGGCTAAAACTACTTTAAAACACTACTAAAATGGTTATTTTTGCTGCATATGTGGCATGTGCATAACATATGTTGAGGTGTAGTGTAAATATTTTAGTTTCACTCACTTGGAATGCCCTGCAGAACCCATTCATGGCTTTGCCACTTGTAAGTAATACAGCCATCCCAAACCCATGTCACGATAACTATGTTTATGTTTACCACCCTACAGTAATTTTTAATTACCTGTAATGCACAGTGGTCTCCCCTTGACCAAGCCAAGGGGTGCATCATTAAAGACACATGATTGCTGGTGTATCATGGGAGATGTAGTCTGGCCGTAGATTGCATAGGTCATCAGTTGTAAAGCCAAGCATTCAAAAGTTAGCAAATGCCAGAATTAATGTTACCTGTGCAACTTTTATTCACACCCCTCTTTTGCAAACATCTAATCTGAACAAACATCTAATCAAAGAGTGCAAACAGAGATTTTTCAAGGGCTTATAACTTGTCCAAATTTTGGTGTGTTTTCATGGGAATGGCAAAAGACATATCCTTCATACTAAGACCCCATCCCTGCCAAATCTCAAGCCCATGCTCCAAAACAGGGAGGTACTAGAGTTTCTTGGTGAAATTGTTGTACAGTAACTCCTCACTTAACGTTGTAGTTATGTTCCTAAAAAATGCGACTTTAAGTGAAATGATGTTAAGCAAATCCAATTTTCCCCATAAAAATTAATGTAAATGAGGGGGTTAGGTTCCAGGGAATTTTTTTTTTGCCAGACAAAAGACATTATAAACATTTTAAACAATTTTAAACAAGCAATTTAATACTACAATCATCATTGCTGAGTATGAAGCTTGGTTGAGGTGGTGGAGTCAGAGAGTGGAAGAGGGTGGATTCTCCGGCTGCTTCTCCTGCTGAAGTTTCTGAACTTGAAAAAACACATCTAGAGATTGTTGTTTTGCTTTCCTTTTTTTTCTTGGTAAATTTCTTTATAGCAAGTCATTAGATGACCAACTCCCCTAATCATTTTGAAGCTGCGTTCCCTGTCAGGATCGTCATCAACCTTCAGCCCGCCAACTCCACCCCTTCCCCCAAGTCCCCACCCTGACCCGCCTCTTCTCTCCCCCACACCTCCTCCCCTTTTACTTTGCAGCTCCGTCCTCACTCCTCCCCCCTCCCTCCCCTCTCTTCTGAATGCGGCAAGCCAGCTGATTGCCACAGGCAGGAGGCAGGAGAGGGAAGGGGGAGGCATGCCAAGTCCTCGCTTCTCCCCCCTCCCTCCTGCCCAGGGCAATCAGCTGGCTTGCGGCGTTTAGGAGGCAGGAGGGAGTGGGGAGAGAGGACTTGTTGTGCAGGCTCCCCTTCCTTCCCCCCCCACCCCCCGCCTCCTCCTCAGGGCAATCAGCTGGTTTGCAGTGTTCAGGAGGCAGGGGAGGGAGGGGGAGACTGTGCGCCGAGTCCTTGCTCCTCCCCTTTCCCTCCTGCCTCCTAAATGCCACAAGCCAGCTGATTGCTGCAGGCAGGAGGCAGAGGGAGGAGGGGGAAGGTGCTGATCCGTGGGGCTGCCGGCGGGCAGGAGGGGGACAATGTTGGGGGGCTGCCAGCTGTGGACAAAGCAGGCAGCCAAACAATGTAAAACAAAACAAAAATACACTTAATAGAAGTGTTACCCAGGGTTCTTTTAACGCAAAGCTCTTGGTAACTTTTACTCTGTGTGAGGTGGTGTCAGGAAATAAATCAGGGGAGACTCGGCCGTCCAACCGATAGATGGCTGGCACAAACAGGACAACACAAGAGTGCTTTCACTTAAAGCTAAACTTTACTTAATCTAAAGCACTTATACATATGTCTGCAACAGGTTAGTAAAACACCCCCAACCCTTGATAATTACCAAAGCTGAATGTGGCTCTCGAGTGACACAGCGGCAGCCTGTCTGCTAGTGGGGAACACAAGATGCATCCAGAGGGAGAGTCCAGTCCTGAAGAGTCCCCCCACCTCAAACTTTCCCCCCTTATTTATACATTATTAATAGAATGACATGTCCCTTAAAGAAAACTTGTTAAGCAAGCAGTTCCAATGGGCAAGCAAGAGGCTCCTTCTGATTATTGATTAACTAGGTGTGGGTTTTTCCAGAGTTTGCAGTCTTGAGGCCCCAGTAGACATTCCTGGGGCACATCCTACTCTTCTAAAGGTATGTCTACACTACGAAATTAGGTCGAATTTATAGAAGTTGGTTTTGTAGAAAGCGTTTTTATACAGTCGATTGTGTGTGTCCCCACACAAATGCTCTAAGTGCATGTAGTCGGCGGAGTGTGTCCACAGTACCGAGGCAACCGTCGACTTCCGGAGCGTTGCACTGTGGGTAGCTATCCCACAGTTCCCGCAGTCTCCGCCGCCCATTTGAATTCTGGGTAGAAATCCCAGGGCCCGATGGGGCTAAAACATTGTCGCGGATGGTTCTGGGTACATATCGTCAGGCCCCTCCCTCCCTCCGTGAAAGCAAGGGCAGACAATCGTTTTGCGCCTTTTTTCTTGAGTTACCTGTGCAGACGCCGTACCATGGCAAGCATGGAACCCGCTAAGCTAACCATCACCGTATGTCTCCTGGGTGCTGGCAGACGTGGTACTGCATTGCTGCACAGCAGCAGTTTATTGCCTTTTGGCAGCAGACAGTGCAGTATGACTGGTAGCCATCGTCGACGTAGTCCTGGGTGCTCTTTTAACCGGGTGCCTGGGCAAAGATGGGAGTGACTCAGCCAGGTCATTTCCCTTTTAAGTTTCGTCTCATGGTGATTGAGTCTTCTAATCTGCAGCTAGCAGAAGACGATGGCCAGTAGTCATACTGCACCGTCTTCTGCCAGCAAGATGTATAGAGATAGATGAAGTGGCTCAAAACAAGAAATAGACCAGATTTGTTTTGTATTCATTTTCTCCTCCCTACCTCCTTCCCTTTGTGAAATCAACGGCCTGCTAAACCCGGTTTTGAGTTCTATTCTTGAGGTTTTGAGTTCTATCCTTGAGGGGGCCATTCAGTTTCTCGCAAAGCCACCCCCTTTGTTGATTTTAATTCCCTGTAAGCCAACCCTGTAAGCCATGTCGTCAGTCGCCCCTCCCTCCGTCAGGGCAACGGCAGACAGTCGTTCCGTGCCTTTTTTCTGTGCAGACGCCACACCACGTCAAGCATGGAGCCCGCTCAGATCACTTTGGCAATTAGGAGCACATTAAACACCACACAGATTATCCAGCAGTATATGCAGCACCAGAACCTGGCAAAGCGAAACCGGGCAAGTAGGCGACGTCAGCGTGGTGACGAGAGTGATGAGGACATGGACACAGACTTCTCTCAAAGCATGGGCCCTGGCAATGCAGGCATCATGGTGCTAGTGGGGCAGGTTCATGCCATGGAACGCCGATTCTGGGCCCGGGAAACAAGCACAGACTGGTGGGACCGCATAGTCTTGCAGGTCTGGGACGATTCCCAGTGGGAGGTTGAGGCAAATCGCCTGGCTGCTGGTTATGCGCAGCCAGACACCAGGGTGGTTAGAAGAGCACAGGAGGGCGCAGTGCGCATTAGAGAAGCTTTGAAGACCAGTTTCATGACTGGCTAGGCTACAGTGTGAAAGTTTTGTTTCTCCTTGATGAAACCGCCCGCCCCTTGGTTCACTCTACTTCCCTGTAAGCTAACCATCCTCCCGTCCTCCCTTCGATCACCACTTGCAGAGGCAATAAAGTCATTGTTGCTTCACATTCATGCATTCTTTATTAATTCATCACTCAAATAGGGGGATAACTGCCAAGGTAGCCTGGGAGGGGTGGTGGAGGAGAGAAGCACCGGGAGGGATGGTGGAGGAGGGAAGGACAAGGCCACACAGCACTTTAAAAGTTTAAAACTTTAAAATGTATTGAATGCCAGCCTTTTGTTGCTTGGGCAATCCTCTGGGGTGGAGTGGCTGGGTGGCCGGAGGCCCCCCCACCGCGTTCTTGGGCGTCTGGGTGAGGAGGCTATGGAACTTGGGGAGGAGGGCGGTTGGTTACACAGGGGCTGTAGTGGCAGTCTGTGCTCCTGCTGCCTTTCCTGCAGCTCAGCCATACGCTGGAGTGCATTAGTTTGATCCTCCAGCAGCCTCAGCATTGAATCCTGCCTCCTCTCATCACGCTGCCGCCACCTTTCAGCTTCAGCCCTTTCTTCAGCCCGCCACTTACTCTCCTCAGCCCACCACCTCTCCTCCCGGTCATTTTGTGCTTTCCTGCACTCTGACATGGTCTGCCTCCACGCATTCGTCTGTGCTCTGTCAGTGTGGGAGGACAGCATGAGCTCAGAGAACATTTCATCACAAGTGCGTTTTTTTTGCCTTCTAATCTTCACTAGCCTCTGGGAAGGAGAAGATCCTGTGATCCTTGAAACACATGCAGCTGGTGGAGAAAAAAAAAAGGGACAGTGGTATTTAAAAAGTCACATTTTATAGAACAATGGGTACACTCTTTCACGGTAAACCTTGCTGTTAACATTACATCCACAGCACATGTGCTTTCGTTCCAAGGTTGCATTTTGCGTCCCCCCACCACGTGGCTAGCCCCTCACCCCTCATCCCTCCCCGTGGCTACAGCCGGGAACATTTCTGTTCAGCCACAGGCAAACAGCCCAGCAGGAACGGGCACCTCTGAATGTCCCCTTAAGAAAAGCACCCTATTTCAACCAGGTGACCATGAATGCTATCACTCTCCTGAGGATAACACAGAGAGATAAAGAACGGATGTTGTTTGAATGCCAGCAAACATACACTGCAATGCTTTGTTCTACAATGATTCCCGAGTACTTGCTACTGGCCTGGAGTGGTAAAGTGTCCTACCATGGTGGATGGAATAAGGCTGCCCTCCCCAGAAACCTTTTGCAAAGGCTTTGGGAGTACATGCAGGAGAGCCACAAATGCCAGGGCAAATTAATCATTAAACATGCTTGCTTTTAAACCATGTATAGTATTTTAAAAGGTACACTCACCAGAGGTCCCTTCTCCGCCTGGCGGGTCCCGGAGGCAGCCTTGGGTGGGCTCGGGGGGTACTGGCTCCAGGTCCAGGGTGAGAAACAGTTCCTGGCTGTCGGGAAAACCGGTTTCTCCGCTTGCTTGCTGTGAGCTATCTACAACCTCAACATCATCATCTTCCTCGTCCCCAAAACCTGCTTCCGTGTTGCCTCCATCTCCATTGAATGAGTCAAACAACACGGCTGGGGTAGTGGTGGCTGAACCCCCTAAAATAGCATGCAGCTCATCATAGAAGCGGCATGTTTTGGGCTCTGACCCGGAGCGGCCGTTCGCCTCTCTGGTTTTCTGGTGGGCTTGCTTCAGCTCCTTAAGTTTCACGCGGCACTGCTTCGGGTCCCTGTTATGGCCTCTGTCCTTCATGCCCTGGAAGATTTTGACAAATGTTTTGGCATTTCAAAAACTGGAACGGAGTTCTGATGCACGGATTCCTCTCCCCATAGAACAATCAGATCCCGTACCTCTCGTTCAGTCCATGCTGGAGCTCTTTTGCGATTCTGGGACTCCATCATAGTCACCTGTGCTGATGAGCTCTGCATGGTCACCTGCCTTGCCACGCTGGCCAAACAGGAAATTGAAATTCAGAAGTTCGCTGGCCTTTTCCTGTCTACCTGGCCAGTGCATCTGAGTTGAGAATGCTGTCCAGAGCGGTCACAATGGAGTACTCTGGGATAGCTCCCGGAGGCCAATACCGTGTCCACAGTACCCCAAATTCGACCCAGCAAGGCCGATTTCAGCGCTAATCCCCTTGTTGGGGGTGGAGTAAGGAAATCGATTTTAAGAGCCCTTTAAGTCGAAAAAAGGGCTTTATCGTGTGGACGGGTGCAGGGTTAAATCGATTTAACACTGGTAAATTCGACCTCAACTCCTAGCATAGACCAGGGCTTAGATGCATGGATGCATGTATCAGCAACTTCAACACAATTCTTATCAGGAAGGATGCGGGGTCAAGCTGCCCTTTCTGTGGCACCCAACCCTCCCCCCCCCCCCCCCGCCTTGGTTAAGCTAACTTGGCTGCTTTTAGCAATAAGCCACAGTGGTTTCAGGCACTTTACTGGTTTGCCAAAGTCTCCCCATACAGAAGCAGTATTGGATGCAACATTAACAAAGGCCTACGTTCCCCAGGAGAGCTTCAACAACATAGTTGATCTAAATCAATCAGCTGCAGGCACATCCTCAAGCTCAGTGAGAACTTGCTTCAGGCTTCTAGAACACATGGTTTCCTGCACCTATGTAACTTGGCGTGTCACACTGCACCATTGCATGCAAGGGCGATTTAAAATCAATATATCAGCCAGTCAGTTATCACCTAGACAAAGTGTAGGTCTCTCAAAAACCTTTAAATTGGTGGAAGGATCCTGAGGGAGTTTTCAGAGGCATGCCCTTCTCTCCAACATTACCATGCAAGACTCTCTGACAGTGATGCCTCCAGTATGGGATAGGGGGTTCATAGGAACTACTGAGAGTCAAGGTCTCTGGACTCCTCAAGAGGCCTGATTGCACATAAACAGTCTGGAGTTCAAAGCAAGTTGTCACACTTGTGCAGCACTCCTACTTCTATCTATTGTCTAGATATTGACAGACAATGCCACAGCAAGGTTTCATATAAACAAACAGGGAGGAGTGAGATTCACCCCTCTTTGTCAGGAAGCTGTGTGTTAGTGGAACTTCTGTATCAGTCACAAGATCTGGTACCTCACAAGCTACCACATCTACAGTATGTACTGGCTGATAGCTTGAAAATTGCCTGCTGAAGAAATCACCAGTGGTCAACATATCTTAGGCCACATCTACACTATCACTTATGTCAGCAAAATGTATCTTGCTCAGGGGTGTGAAAAAACACACCCTTGAGCAACATAAGTTTTACTGCATAAGTGGTAGTGTGCACAGCTCTATGTCGGTGGGACAGCTTCTCCCCCTGACATAACTACTACTGCTTGTTGAGGTGGTTTTATTATATCAACAGGAGAGCTCTCTTATTCTGTACTGTAACCAAAGATAACACTGTGTCTTTGTGAAACTCCTCTCCTTGGAGATATTATCAAATTGCATACACTGTAGGCACTGCACTTTTCTGTTTTGCCTTTGTGACAAATCTGTGGAAAATGGTTTGCTTTGTGGCACTTCATGCATATCTTCCCTAGTGCTAAGTTTTCCTCTTGCTTTGAATGATGCAGTCCACATCTGTTGCAAACCTACTGTGTCTCTGCCTTTGCCACATGCTTCTCTTGTAACACTGCATGAGGGTGGTGCTCTGCTGTTGCACCCAGGACCCATTTGTCCACGCTTAGTATGTGTGGATGTCTGATTGCTGGTCGCACCTCCCTGTTTTATCACTTACATATCGTGAGTGGTATTAGTGAGGACTTCCATTTGCTCTTTACGTGTCTCTTGTCCTTTTAGCTACTTTAATGGTTTTTTTCCTAATTTAAACTGTCCTTTGTTTGTAATTTTTCTTTTATTACTATTGAGTTTGTATCCTTCCACATGTCATCCCCATCTGTAAAATCACATTATTTTATTATAAGTTGTAGGCTTCCACTCATCAATTGTTTCAGTAGGTCACTGATTTTCTCTTTTTCTCTCAGCGTGAGTCAGGATCAGCAGCTAGTCCCGGCTGGACTGGAGGCAGGAGAGGACGGGACTTCCTCTTCCCCTGCAAGGAGTGGCTGGGGCTGTGTCAGACCCACACCCAGAAACCTCACCCAGCTGCAGGAAGCTCAGCATCCTCCTTTGCTTCCCGCCCCCATTGCTCCTCAGCTGCTGGGGGAGGGGTCACTGTACAGGAAGCTGCTCCCCCATCCACCCAACCCCATGTATCTGGGCCTCCCATACCCAGACACCCCCTTCAAGCCTCACTCCGAACACCCAGAAACGCCCCCCAGGCCTCCATACCCGAACCCCACCCCATTGAACCTCAACCCCTGCATTGTGGGGGAGGGATAGCTCAGTGGTTTGAGCATTGGCCTGCTAAACCTAGGGTTTTGAGTTCAATCCTTAAGGGGGCCATTTAGGGATCTGGGCAAAAATTGGGATTGGTCCTGCTTTGAGCAGGGGGTTGGACTAGATGACCTCCTGAGGTCCCTTCCAACCCTGATAGTCTATGGTTCTATGATCTGGAGCCCACTGCACCCAGACCCCCTGCCTCCGGACCTGCACCCCTGCACCCAGATCACCTCCCATTGAGCTCCCTGCACTCAACCCCCCACACTGATGAGCGTCACCCCGCTGCACCCCCCTGAGCTCCCACATCCAGACCCCTGGGCTGCTTACTCCCAACTAGCTGCATCCAGACCTCCACCCACCAAGCCCCACTCTCCCAGAACCCTGACCCCTCCGCTGAGCCCCAGCCACCTTCACCTGGAAACCCCTGCAGAGTCCCATTGCTGCTGCACTTGGAGCCCCCACCAAGGAGCTTCTGAGCATCCAGATCCCCACATACCTAGACTCCCCCCCGCCGCCCCCGACTGAGCTGCCTGCACCCAGATTGTCCCACACAGAATCCTCTCACCCCACACCTGGATACCCTCATTGACCCCTGCATACTTTGAGCCTGCCTGCCCTACACCTGGTGTGCCTGGAGCAGAGAGGCAGGGTCCCGGGTGTTTCTGGGGCAGGCCTTGTGCCGTGTCAGGGTCAGGTGCAACCGCACCACTGAGTCTGTGTCCTGGGGTAGGGGGGCTGCAGGGTGAGCTCCCACCTTTGTGCAGCCCGTGGCCTGTGCTCCCCACTGCCATGCTGGAGCCTCTGCATTTATTTATTGACCAATAAAACTTGCAGAATTTTAAAATATTGTGTGCAGAATTTTTAAATTTTTGGTGCAGAATTCCCCTGGGAGTAGGTCACTGTGCATTGTCTTCATTTATAGTGGTCACAGGAATGGAGATCTACCCAGGATAGGGTAAACTAAACAGGTTTTATTTACAAGATTTTCAAGTACATACTTGGCTCTGAGCACCCTAGCTCAGCACAAAGACACAGAGAAAGCCAGCATATAGGAGTCATTGCCTGTGCCTCTCTTAAGGGGACAGTGGACCAGGTATCTAACTGCATATGAATATATTATAGTCAATAAAGCATGACATCATTCAAGGAATATTCGCCAGTTGCGGTCAATACTCTATAGATTTCTTTGCAACGTTGAACAAGAAGAAATGTCAAAACTTCTTGTCCAGAGGAGGTCAACATCCAGGTTCTCTAACAGATGCATTACTGGTCTCCAGGTCTCATGTATGCTTATTCTCCAATTACTCTAATCCTAATTACTCTCATCAGAACACTCAGAACTCAGCAAAGATGATAGGGCTGTTGCTAGCCTGGCGAAGGCGGTTTTGCATTTCAGATCTGATGAACCTCTTAGTTCAGCCCCAATCCAGCTGCTTCTTCAGCTGTATCTGAATCACAGAAAGAAGGCCAAATTCTCTATCCAGATCCAACTTCCCTGCACCCTACGGCATGGATGCTGTATCGCTGTCAGTGCTAGAGAGAAGTTATCCGTATTAATAGCAGAAAGTACACTACCAGAGCTATATACACGGCTAAATGGAAAAGGTTTACTATCCAAGTCAATCTGCACCGAGACATAGTTCACGGATCCCAGATGTACTCGATAACCAGTTATCGTTAAAGACACGTGATTTGGCCTGATTTGTCTAAGAGTATGTCAATGCTTAACCCCCCCCACCCCAAAAAAAAAGGCCTGTAGCAGCAAGTCTCAGAGCACTGGCCAACTGACTTGGTTTAACAGGGCTCATGCTATGGGGCTACAAATAGCAGTACAGACATTCAGGCTCGGGTTGCAGCTCAGGCTCTGAGACCTACCCCCCCACACACACACCCACATTGGTTTTAGAACCTTAGTTCCAGCCTTTGCTTGAACATCTGCATTACGTGAGCCATAGCGTGAGCCAAGTCAGTTGACCTGGGTTCTGAGACTTACTGTTGCAGGTCTTACTTTGCAGCACAGACATATCTGATGAGTCCACTTAGCAGCCATTTCAGTTAATCATCCTCCAATGCAGGGGCAATCATTCCAGGTTAGCTAGGTTCCTGTTTGGCCTTATTAGAGTCTACCTCCCAGTCAAATGACTTATGCCCTCTTGGAGTCTAAACATTGTTCTAATGGTATCAATGGGACCACTCTTGGAGTCTCTAGCTACATGATCCTGTTTTCACGTGTCCAGTAAAACAGCAGTTTTGGTAGCAATACTATCTGCTAGACAGGTGGGAAAGATTTAGGCCCTTGTGGCAGGACAGCCTTATATCCTAAAAAGACAGGGTAACTTTCAGACCTCATTCCAAGTTTTCTGCCCAAAACAGTTTTTGATTTCCATCTTACTCAGATGGGTGACATCCCTATTTTCTTCCCTGAGCCACACCCTAATAAAGGGGAAGCTAAGCTACACCGTACATGTACAGGGTTCTGGCATTCTATCTAGACAGGACTACATAGTTCAGAATATCTGATAAGTTATTTGTATCTTATGCAGAAAGGTTGAGAGGTCAACACATTTGAACCTAAAGGCTTTCTAATTGGATTTATAGTTGCATTGGACTATGGCAGTGGTTCTCAGCTAGGGTATGTGTACCCCTGGGGGTACGTAAAGGTCTTCCAGGGAGTACATCAACTCATCTAGCTGTTTGCCTAAGGGCATAAGTTATTTGACTGGGGAGAAGACTCTAATAAGGTCAAACAAGAATCTAGCTAACCTGGGATGATTGCCCATGTAGTGGAGGATGACCTAAAAAGATTAGTGAAGTCAGTACAAACTAAAATTTCTTACAGACAGTGATTTGTTTATGCTGCTCTATGTACTATACACTGAAAAGTAAGTACAATATTTATATTTCAAATTGTTTATTTGATATGATAAAAATGAGTAAGTCAGCAATCTTTTCAGTAATAGTGGGCTGTGACGCTTTTGTATTTTTATGTCTGATTTTTGTAAGCAAGTAGTTTTTAAGTGAGGTGAAACTTGGGGTACACAAGACAAATTAGATTTCTGAAAATGGTCCAATAGTCTGGAAAGGTTGAGAGCCAGTGGACTATGGTATGAATTAGCTAATGTAGGCTCTCTGGAAAGATTCACAGCTTACTCCACCAGGGTTCAGGCAGCCAGCCTCCGAATCTTTTTTGAGAAGTGTGCCCATGGTCGAAATATGTTGGGCAGCTACTTGGAGTTCAACACACAGGTCCACTCCATCATGAAAGCACATGACCAGATTTGCTTCTGCAATACCCCTTGTGGCCCATCAGACCACAGATCTCAGCTGGCAGGTCGTTGCCTCTTCTGAGGTCAGAGATACTAGTGTTTTAGATACTGGTGCTTGCCTCTGGCCAAGGCACAATTCAGTCCTACTGCATCCAGGATATTAAGATCTCAAAGAAATCAGGAACAAAACCCCACAACTCAAAACCTTCAGTGAGAACCTGCATTTCTATTCAGGGCTTGTCTCCAAGCAGTCTGTACTCAGTCAGGCCAGCCTCCCAGTGGTTGTCCCATCTAGCAGGAAGTTAATCCAACAGCAAGCTATCCCCGTCTCTGGGCTGCAACCCTCTCTCACATCAGGAGAAACAGAGCTCAGCTCTCCTTCCTGGGCAATCCAAAACTGGCCCAGGTCTCCTCCTTTTAACTCCAGTTTCCACGACTGACATCTGTTGCAGGTGTAGTGTGATAGGGCCAGTTTGGGTTCACAGGTTCTCTCATTAACCCTCTTGTTGCCAGTATGAGGACCAATCTGCTTAATCACAAAATATCCCAGTCTGTTTTTTTTGGCAGGGATGTCTTTCAGTAATCATTAGTTAGACTCCTGGTTCCCACCTCCATTGAATTTTTTTATTATTTGTGAGCCCACATCAGTTCTCTCTCTCTCTCTCTTTCTCTCTCTCTCTATATATATGGGCAAGCAACTGTCATCTACCTTACAGTTACAGTGGTTCTTTGAGACATTATTCATATATGCTACCTGCCCTTCCACGCTACTGTGGAGTTCTATAATACCTGCATTCTAAATTGGCGAAGGAAGTGAGGAACAGTTGGAGTCACCCTGCCCTTTATGCCCTTTGGATGTATAAGGACACTCAAATTGCAGTCCCAGCTCCCAGTGGACACTGTTGGCCAAAATAATATGAACTGGAGGGCACAGGGTTCATGTGAACGTCATTGGAATACATGTGGACAAGACAATTTGAAGAACCACAGTCACTCTACCCATTTCATCTAGGGTCTGTACACCAGAAAATTCAAACTCTTATAACTAAATATCTTGGCATAAAATTTTGCAATATTTGTATATACTAGTGTATAAAATAGTTTTTATTTCCTGTAAAACTGAAGTAGCTGTTTAACACTACAAAAGTCTGCAATGATCCTCTGGAAAAATAATGAGTGATTAAGTTCTAAGACTTCTCTGGAAAAATATTTTAACAAAATGGGTAACTTGCCTCTGTAAACTTGCTAGTCAAAGATTATAACTGGCTGAAGGATGGCATTGTCTATTGATGCAGAGGATGTAGCTCAGTTCTAATAGTATTCTGGGCATGAAAATTTCTAGAAAAAACAGGAAGTCTTGCAAGAAGCTAGAGTAAGTAGGCATTTATTTTTCTATGTAGGTCTTTTTCTGTTTTCATTTCTAAATCAGGTTACTTTAAATTACACAACTCTTTTGACTGTCAGGTTTACCCAAGTCCATTTTACATTCCTGTAAACATAATCAGACATACCTGTTAACATTTTTATTCATTTTTATGTGTGCTGAAATTCAATAGTATCCTAATTAAAATGAGAGAGAGAGAGAAAAGAAATAAAGGCAGATAAGCATCTGTGTTTTACATAGAAATAAACAATAGTTAATTTGTTTACAGAAGGTAAAGTTAAAAATTTGTTGATAAACATGTTTTTAATGACATATGAGCTCTCACAAAAAATACAAGAATTTGTAATGTTAAAGGTCATAATGGTCCCCTCTGACCTTAAAGTCTATGATTCTATGAAAGGATGCTAATCGGGATAGACAGCATTTTATTATAATATAATATTTTGCTTAAAATTTGATCAAAATGGGATTTATATATAGTTTTAACATTCCTTCTGTTAACATTTTTCTTTTATACTAGGGCACAGTAATAATCAGAGTTCTTGATTGGGCTCTTAACTCACACTAGAGATGGAAATGAACCTAAAAAATCAGATCAAAATCCGACAAACTTGGGGGAAATTTGGAGTGGAAGCACTGGATCTGAAAATTCTTGTGGTATTGGGGAAGTTAGGATGTAGATTTGACCTTCACACCTTGGATCCCTCCCTCTACGACACAACTTGGAGCTCTGGAGCTATTGGATGTAGATGTACATTTTGTGGGGCTTGGTCCCATGCAAGTATGGCATGGACAGGGGCGTTCATTAATTCTTTCATTTCTTGCCTCTTGCTGAGACTCCCAGCAAGTTAGCCAGTTAGTGTTTTTGTGATGCTTAGAGCTGTCATCTACCTTGGCTGTACTAGAAGCAAATTCCTTGGGTAGAAAGTAGTGTTGAAGTGCAAAGAATTCTTAAAATGTATTAAAATAGATTTTATATATAGTATTAATCTTTATCTAAATTTAGACAGGCTGCAGGGTAATGGAATGCTTACAATGTAGCAGAAAAAACTATACTATTTGCAAGAAAGGAAGAAAGTAAATTTTTCTTTGGTGGGGGGAAACAAAAACAAAAAAAGAAAACATGGCAACTGCAGGATGACTTAAGCATTTTATTTGCATGGGTCCTACTTAGGAAGCATATTTAATGCTCACTGAATGGAAGTAATCTTTTTTTCAGGTTTTGTGCCAATGTCTAATTTTTGTAATCTGTGGATTAATGATTTGCCATTGTATAAATATACAGTATAGAAAGCACATCACTATCAAATTTTATTCTAAATAAAATCCTTTCAAACTATTGCATTCCCCTTTTCTTTATTCATAGCCTTTGCCTTGTTGTAATCCACCACTTTAGAGATGAACAACCCTGTATCAGTGCTATTAACACAATCTTTGTATCTCTGATTATTCAAAACATATCAAACACTGTGCAAATTACAACCTGGTTAAACAATCCTGCAGAGCAAGGAAAATATACAGATAGACACAAATATCAAACAATTCAAGGGTCCCTTTGTACCTAAATGTTCCCAGTGAGCTGTTTAAAACTATCCTGTACATACAGTTGTCACTTTACTTAGGAGTTATCTCTGGGGTGGAATGCAGGAGATGTTTAATGTTTAACCTTATTACAAGAGAGTTCCCATATCTGTGTATATGTAAACACTTAATAGGTAAGTAGATGGCACTCAAGAATATGTAGCATAGTTACTAGGTTTTGTAAGATCAATAAAATGTGTTGTTGGGCAGTGAAAGTGGCTTCCACTCTGCAGCTCTTTACATCAGCTCTTACAAAGACTACATGACAACTTAGAAAACTGTAATGTATAATGCTGGGGTTTTCAAGGGATCCTAAGGGACCTAGGATCCTAAGTCCCACTGGCTTTCAGGAGTAATTGGGTGTCTTAAACTCCTTAGCATTTGATCCTACAAAGTACACTCTGGCACAATACAGCAAAAAAAATTAAATGTGCTTGACTGTAGTCCCATTCAGTGGGACTACTTTTGTACTTAAAGTTAGGTACATGCATAAGTGCTTTATTGGATTGGGCTAGAATGTTCAGCACCTTGAAAAATTGATCTCTTAGTCTTTGTTTGGAACTGATATCTGATTAGCGCCTGCTTCTCCCAGGATCATCGGAATATAGACTAGAGGATCATAAGAGCAGAAAATATTGGTGAATTCAAGAAAAGAATTGACAGGAACTTTGTAGCCAATAGTATTATTAACTATACCTACTAAAATAGATGGCTTTCCTGTCAAGCAGAAGGTGGATAAAGTAGGTAGGTGGGTCAAAGTTTATATTCCATATTTAACCTTTTGTGTACATATGTATATGTATCTAATTTTAATACTTGTCATGAAAATGACAGATTTTCATGCAAAATTCAGTAACATTTTTTTCTTTATACTTGCAATTGGCCAGAACCAAACTTCCAGTTTTTAGCACTGCTGAAACTTTGGGGGGAGGTAAAGTCCAGATTTAAACATTGTGGTGGTAGACCTTTCGTCTTTATTTTGCTCTCATTATAACGTTAAATGTGATATTGAGGCACTAAGAGTCTCACTTGTAACTGAAGTCTCACATCTGAAAAATCCAATTGAGAAGGTAGCCTAAAAATATTTTGCCTCCTGGAAAGGTGTCTCCCCCTCCCCCAATCTGTGTGCATTAGGTATGAAAATATAGGATGGGATTTTCAAAATCATTCATCTTCGGCCTCATTTTGCTCTCATTTGAGGTCAATGGCCAAATGCCTTTTGACTTCTATGGGAGAAGTGGTGAGCCAGCACCAAGCACTTTAGAAAATTCCACCCATACTTCATAGGACATGTATAAGCCATTAACTAGAAACCATTTCAGGAGATAATTATACATGAAATATTTATATTAATATTAATATTCCACATATTAGCAAAAATTGCATAAATAGTGGCTTGTATTTTCACGTTATTTCTGCTGTAACCAGCTAAAATACTCTTTGGTAAACATAAATGTCTGAGGATTCCCACACAAAAGCTGTTAACATAGGAGCTAAAGTTAAAAGTGCATATCAGTAATTTAGGGTAAAATGCAATACAGAGATGTTGTAGTTATCCTGAAACCAAGGGGTATAAACCCAGGAAAATCAGAGTTAAGGTAAAAGAAATCCAATTGTAAGGTATAGGATTCCTCCAGTTAGGGCCCTCAAAGCCCTTAACTCTGCTCTGTAATGACACCATGCAATAACCATATGATTAAAGAATTCTGCTGTTTGTGGTCTCAGACTAAACATTCAAACATCAGAAGACTGACTTTAAATCATGAGATTTCAGCACATAAACTTACTGTGTTCTTTTTATTTGTCTCCTGGTTTTTGAGGTGATAGGGTTCATGTTTTCAAGCATTTCTGTGCAAGCACAAGGGTCAGAAACTTATTTTATTTTTAATGAAATTTTCAGTTCTCATGAAGTGACATGAATCCAGGAACTGGTGATGTAAGAAAAACACCAAATATCACGAGACTCACACTAAAATCGAGAGAATTGGCCTGAGTCCTGGAGGGTAGGTTGAAGAGTAGCCTACCCTGCATTATGGATTGTATGGTAAGGAGTCCTGTAACCCTGGCACCAGTTATGGGTTATATAGTAAGGCGCCCACACTGGAACTAGTTAAATGCCTGGCATAGCAGAGTATGGGTGATGGGCGGGTAGTGCTCCTCTCCTGTGTGAAAATTTAATAAAAGTTGCAGCCATGGAGCCTGCCACTTAATTACATGCATGTCTCTCTCCTCATTTTGCCACAGTGTCCACATCAATGACTATGCAACTATTTTATATAAAGTGGAACAACTTCAACAGCAGAGTTTGGGAGACCTGTTCCCAGACACCTCATAGCCCAGTGGCATAGGCACTCTCCTGCAGTGTGGGGGACCTAAGTTCAAATCCCGCCTCTACATCAACAGGGAATTGAACCTGGATCTCCCACATCCCAAGTGGTGCTCAGCATTGTTAGGGAGATGACACTAATGCTGTTTTGCAACTAGCGCCTGATGTCCAAAACAACACATTTCTAGCTGAAGCTATTTGGGAAATTCATGTCAAATATGCAATAGTTTTGGGTCACCAAAACTACATTTCTTGGCAAATAAACTATTTGAAATTTTTTGCCCAGTTCTAACGCAAAGTACTTGTGTGTGGGCATGTAGTCCTAGCTGTGAATAGTGTAGTCTGGTCCTGGTCTAGATTATTTAACTACTTCTGGGCTACTGCTGTGGTAAGGAGTTTTAGGAACCCTTCCCTCCATCCTGTTAAGGTGTTCCCTCCTCTATAAAAGTAGATCAAGAGCCTGATCCAAAGCTCATTGAAGTCTATGGACTTTAGTGGAGTTTGGATTATTTCCCAAGTACGTTGTATTGACTAATCTGTAAAAAGAAAAGGGATACTTGTGGTGCCTTAGAGACTAACAAATTTATTAGAGCATAAGCTTTCGTGAGCTAATGAAAGCTTATGCTCTAATAAATTTGTTAGTCTCTAAGGTGCCACAAGTACTCCTTTTCTTTTTACGGATACAGACTAACACGGCTGCTACTCTGACTAGTCTGTAATTTTCTGTCATCATAACACACATTGGCAGAAAATAGCTGGATGTGCACATGTGGGGCAAAAGTAGTGGTCAGATGCTTGTTTAATTGTCTTTGTGCCAGAGTTTGGTGAGGGCAATTAGAAGCCATGATCCCCTGCTGTGTCAAGTTTAATCCCATAAAAATGTACCATTTCAATTGTGGATAGTTGTGCCTGTGAACTCAGTTCACTATCATCAAGTAACTCTGTGTGCAAACTTTAAAATTTGCTTTATTTGAGCATTCCTGCAAGTAGTACTTGATTTCTTGGATGCACATTATCAGTGAATACAAATTACAATATTGCTGATGGTATTTATGAAAAGAAACATCATTTTAAGTAATGGTGATGTCCCTGTATTAATATGGGGTCATATTATAAGAGCACTTGAAGTATATCAGAAATGAGAGTTTCATGGTAATCTACTAAACGGTCTGTCAGGAATATAATGAATAGCGTGATTGGGTCTGAAAGAGATTTTAAATTGATAGCATTATGACATGCCTTTAAATGGTTCCTTATTCTGAGACAAGAGTGAAATGGAAAAGTGTGGCCATGATAGAATTATCAAGTTATAGAGCGTCATTAACCTTCCACATTTGTATCAACAAAAATAAATTCATGGCGTTTTGTCAGCTGTGTAATCAAACTGCATATCTAAAGCATCTGTTCCGGTAGTATCCATATTAGAGAGTAGTATCTGAATATAACTAACCACTATAAACTTGGCCTCTCTATATTTAGTAGTTCTAGCTGTACTAGTATGAGAATGCCTAAAGGCCCCAACTGAAATCAGAGTGCAGTTATAGTAGGAGTTGTGTATGTAATAAGAGACATTCTATGCCCTGCAGAGCTTACAGTTGAAATGGATAAGTTGGACAAAGGGTGAAAAGAGAGGTACAGAGATGTGAAGTGCCTTGCTGAAGGTAACACAACGAGTCAGGAGCAGAGCTGGGAATGGAATCCAGGTCTCCTGAATCCCAGTGCTGCCTTATATATCTGAATCCCAGTGCCTTTGTATCTTTGTCTATAATGTAAATAGTTACATGGTTCCTATCAAATTTCAAGAGGGATTCTCTGAAAGAGACCTATAGTGCACCACAACCCCTATTTTTGGTCTGCTCCTGTCTCCGTGGTTGTTGAAGCAACTCCCTTCCATGAGCCATTGGATACTTGAGGGAGAAAGTCATTTAATCACAAATTTGGGAGTTATGGGGAATTGGAGGAGCCTTTGTCCCCATCAGTTCTGCCACAGGCTTTCTATATCACTTTGGCCAAGATCTCTGTTTTTTGATGTGTAAAATTTGGCTAATAATACTTACCAACTTCATAGATTTGATCTGAAAGTAAATTTATGGAAGGTTGGGTGGAAGGTACCATGGAGATGCAACTTTTTATTTATTTTTTTTCATTATAGTTAAGGCAGACAAATGGATAGTTCTTGCCCATTTTTTAGTAGCAATACATTTTAGATTTTAAAAAGAATGTTGTTTTCTGAAGAAATATCAGTGATTTACAAAATTCCCATCTCTTCTCTTCTGAATTCACTCTTTTCTTTCAATTCTCACTTTTGATGGGAAAGGCAGGACACTGCTGGGGACGTATGAGGACATTTTCAAAATCTCTTCCAAACGTTTTTTATTTGTTGTCTGACGTGGATCTCCAGCAAGTCATAGAGAATCAACAACTAAGTGCCTATGGGAAAATCGTCTCCTAGTCTGTTGAAAATTATTTCCAAAAAGCTACCAAAGGAGACTGATCAGCTAGCCTGTCTGTCAACCCCAGTTTGTACAAAGGAAAGCGTTCATTTTAAAAGAGTGTCTATGCTCCTTCTGACCATCACAGCAGTTTTAAGTTGCTAACCTTTCTGGCCATGTTGTATGTAATTAAAGGAGTAACAGGTTGGTAGCTCTTTCTCTTTGCCTTTCGGAATGTTAATCAACATTTGCTTATTTACAGTGTATATGTCAGATGATTAGGTGATAGAAATATTTTAAAATTTTCTTCATTAAGACTGATATCTGGAGATTCTAGATAATTTCTAAAAAACATTTGAGGAAAATATTGTATGAGTTATAATCAAGGGTTTTTATAACTGAAGTGCCATATTTAAACATTTGTTATAATTGTGCTGTATACTGTGATATGAGTGACAGAAACCCTCAAGGTAACATTCATAACTAGTGGATAACTGGTTTGCTTTAGAAACCTTTTCCATTTACCAGATTTTTACAAAATTTCTATGCTTGGATAATTTTAAACACTATTTTGACTCTTTGGAACTTCTCCCAACTATGTACATCTCAATATTGTGTCTTCTAGGACATACAGGAAGGTTATTAAAATCCTTGTGTTTCATCAGTCTATCATTCCTGCTGCTGCACATCATCTTCCAAATCACAATAAACAGCCTTGAAGCTGGAAACAATATTGAACCCGGTTTTAACTGTGAGTATCCTTTCTATCTTTGGTGCATTAACTTGAAGGATGCAAGAATGCTTTGCTGGTATAAAAGGGAGGAGTGCTGATGGCTGGACTTTTTTTACCATTAAGGCTCTGCCCAACTTTGTTAACCTTTGGCATGCTGCAAGGCCTGTCTCTTCCTTATGGACCAAAGGGAGGTGGGAGGTTTTATTATTAAATGTTTGTAATACTTATATTGCTGTCAGGGTAGTGTTCTCAATGGATCTATTATGTATTGTGCTATATGTGAATTTTATTTTTGAGAGTTGGTCAAGGTTATTCACAGCCTGGAATGGCCTCTCTTTTATGTAGTTAATGCATATCTCATTACATTAAAATTAAACTGTTGTATATTAATGCAAATCCATCTAGACTGACTACCGCTATCATATTATGCCTCCTCTGAAATTTTGTTGTACTTGCTAATTTAAGTAACTTTAAACCTTGAATCCAAACCTTGGATTCAAAGTTTACAACCCTAAACACACTACTTTCTTCTTCTTCTCCAATATTATATAGGAAATAGCATTTTTAATATTTTCTTTTTACGCTAATATTAATTAAATCAGGTAACCTATTGTATCTTCCTCTTTCCAAAAATATTCTTCAATAATTCAAATGTGAACACTGTTGCACAAATGTTGATTATCCAAAGACTTGAAATAAGATAAATGTAAGCTCCAGATAGACAATTTATATTTGTCTTACAATGCTTATGTTTGACATTTATAACTGGCAAGTTACCTTTGATAAATGCCCATTTTATTTATCACAGAATGTGCTACTATCACTTGAATAAACAGTAGTACTACAATTAAATACAAGACACCGGTAAAGCTGAGGGTCTGACTTAAAACAACAAAAGCCCCAGGAAACTCAGAATTAATGCTAACACTTCATCCTTAAGTCATACTATTTTTTAAAGAAAAGATACAATTGTGCACATCAAATGACAGTTTTAATGCTGACTTATTGGGCTTTTGTCAGATCTTTAATGTTCTCAAAAGAAATTTTTGCATTTTCAAAATATAAAATGCATATAATTGATCCAGTGCATTAGATAAGTTCCTTTGCTATTTCTATTTGATCATTATTATGGCTATTATAATTTTATTATGGTAGCATTCACAATGCTCTAGGGACTTTCCATATATGTAGATAAATAATTCCTGCCCCCACAATCTTTATAATCTTCATGGGCAAGCAACAAAGAGGGTGGGAGGAGAAAGAGAAAATGTAAAATCTTTTCCCTCCTATAATTAGTATCAAGTATGCCCAAGTGGCCTTCAACCTAATGCCTTATTAGATGACTAGTTTCTTGCATATGTCATAGTATAAGTAAGTATTGGTTAGAGATTAGTAGGAGGACCTGGTATTGGTTTTATGGACTAGTTCAGGCAGGATATTTCATTTAGAAAGGGGTATGGTAGAAAGCGCAAAGATGGTTGTGGCTGAAAGGGATAAACAAGAGTGTCAAGGCTAATAGTGTTGAGGAGATGGACATAGATAATAAAAGAAATACTTAATATTATTTAGAGACCAACAAATTTATTAGAGCATAAGCTTTCGTGGGCTATAGCCCACTTCATCGGATGCATAAATGAAACATATAATAAGATATATATATAGCTATATATACACACACATACAGATAAGTTGGAAGTTGCCATACAAACTGTAAGAGGCTAATTAATTAAGATGAGCTATTATCAGCAGGAGAAAAAACTTTTGTAGTGATAATCAAGATGGCCCATTTAGACAGTTGACAAGAAGGTGTGAGGATACTTAACATAGGGAAATAGATTCAATGTGTGTAATGACCCAGCCACTCCCAGTCTCTATTCAAACCCAAGTTAATAGTATCTATTTTGCATAGTAATTCAAGGTCGGCAGTTTCTCCTTGGAGTCTGTTTTTGAAGTTTTTCTGTTGCAAAATTGCCACCCTTAAATCTTTTACTGCGTGGCCAGAGTGGTTGAAGTGTTCTCCTACTGGTTTTTGAATGTTATGATTTCTGATGTCAGATTTGTGTCCATTTATTCTTCTGCTTAGAGACTGTCCAGTTTGGCCAATGTACATGGGAGAGGGGCATTGCTGGCACATGATGGCATATATCACATTGGTAGTGGCTGGGTCATTACACATATTGAATCTATTTCCCTGTGCTAAGTATCCTCACACCTTCTTGTCAACTGTCTAAATGGGCCATCTTGATTATCGCTACAAAAATTTTTTTCTCCTGCTGATAATAGCGCATCTTAATTAATTAGCCTCTTACAGTTTGTATGGCAACTTCCACCTTCTCTGTATGTGTATATATATATCTTCTTACTATTTGTTCCATTCTATGCATCCAATGAAGTGAGCTGTAGCTCACGAAAGCTCATGCTCTAATAAATTTGTTAGTCTCTAAGGTGCCACAAGTACTCCTTTTCTTTTTGCAGATACAGACTAACACGGCTGCTACTCTGAAACCTTAATATTATTTATTATTAAATAATGGCATCATAATATGCATGGTACTTACCAGAGAAATAAGATGTGATTCCGACTCCAAGTAGTAATTTTGGGGCACTATTGTGGATCCTTACTCATACTTACTCAAGCAGGTAGCCCTATTGCAGTCATACAGTAGGGAATACTCATGCAAATATGGCTTTGCAAGATTGTGCATAGCTAGAGTGACCAGATGTCCTGTTTTTAAAGGGACAGTCCTGTATTTAAGCCTGCCTACAGGTGTATCAACTTTTTCTTAAAAATGGGCAAATTGTCCCATATTTTTTGCCTCTCCCCCATCAGTACTGGGGGGTCCTGCTACTGGTCGGATCCCTGCTCACCAGCCACCCGCCCACTGGTGGTGAGTGGGGGGTCCAGTGGCCAGTGATGGGTGTGCAAGCCTGGTGGCGGGGTGAAGATGCAGCATGCGGGGCCAGGCTGCTCCCCCTATTGGTCTGTCAGCACGGCCCCCGCTGCGTGCCTGGTCTCGGCCAGCAGAACCCCATCCCCGCATCTTGTTTCCAGCCGGTGCTGGCTGCGTGCTGCAAGCTGCAGTGGCCAGTGAGTGCAGGCAGATGCCAGGCAGCATCCAGTTACGTGTCGCCTCTGCTGCCCATCCATTGTCCCTTTACTTGCTCCTCCTCTCGCTGTCCTCTCCCTGCTTTGCCCCTTCGCCCTCCTCAGCTCCGCTGCTCCTCCATATCCCTCTGGCGGGGCATGTCCCTCTCCCAGTGCTGTGCAGAGAATCAGCCCCTGGGCAGAGTGCTCAGGTCACCAGCAACCTGGCCAGCAGGCTCCTTCCTTCCCCCACTGCCTCTGGCTGGGCCAGCAACCTGGGAAAGCCCAAGACCCTCCGGCCCAGAGCACTGGCCAGAAGGAGCCAAACCCCGCAAAGCACTGGCACGGGGCATCCTCTCCACCCCTCAGCCAAGCTCTGGAGTAAAGGCGGGGAGGTGGAGGAGTGATTTCCAGCCTGTTCTTGCCCCTAACCTACAGGGGGTGGGGGTAGGATCGGGGGAAGGGATGAGCTCTGCAAAGACATGGGTGAGGTCTTCCCTCTCTCCCACCCTCCCCTGTAGCTGGAAGCGGTTCCCATCCCTTTCGTCCTGCACAGTGCTGAAATGCTGCTGCTGGCCACGTTCTGGTGTGAACCCTGGCAGAAATCTGGGTGGGGGCATGTGACCCTGCTTACCACCCCCCCCCCACACACACATGCATTGCCTTGGGAAGACGCGGCGCCAAGTACCGGGAGAGGCGGGTTCATCCCGGTGGCCCAGCGAGGCATGGAGGGTGGAGAGTGTTGGGCAGGGAGGGTCGGGTTGATCGGTCACCCACCCTGTGCGAGAGAGGGGTATGGGTGGGTGTGTGTCCCTTCTCTCCCCTTGTGAACCCTAAAGCCTTAACGATAAGAAGGTAAATAAAAAGAATCCAACTACACAGTATTTCTTTTTAATGGGGGCTCAGTCAACCTGATGTTAATTTGAATGTTTGTACTGCATAGTTCTGATTGATTGCGGTTTAACTTGCTTACCAGGTGTCCCATATTCAGCATAGGGAGATACACCACCGTGTGCATGGCGGTATGTTAAAATATAACTTGATGAGCCATGATAACATTGGCAACAGAGCACCTGAACGATATTAACTGTGCCCTGTAGTGCTACTATGCAATTATAGTCAATGCATTTTAGAGCAAGCTGATTTTTAAAGACACATTCATTCCTCCCCCCTTAATATTTTGCTCATCACTAGAGAGCTTATTGTGTAGGAGCCTTAACATGTTTG
The DNA here is from genome assembly GCF_015237465.2 of Chelonia mydas. Classification (NCBI taxonomy): domain Eukaryota; kingdom Metazoa; phylum Chordata; order Testudines; family Cheloniidae; genus Chelonia; species Chelonia mydas. The sequence continues at coordinate 87,821,242 of NC_057850.1, read as the reverse complement.
GATTTCTTTTAAGTTTAACTCTGATTTTCTGGGATTTGTAATTATTTTGTGTAATTATAACTGTAACTAGTTATAACAGTTTATATTATATAAATATAATAACCTATAATATTTTTACTCTTAAATTACTAATACATACTCTCAGCCTTAATTCTCTTGTAACACAGGTTTTCAGCATAGCATACCTTTAAGAAGTAGTGACAGTTGGGCCAAGTAACATGCCCATAGGAAGGCTTGACACATTTATTCACTCAACTTTCTGATACCACTGATCCATTACAACCAATAGATCCGTAGCAGAATTGAATAGAAAGAATTAGCTACTTCAGTTTGCTGTAGAAGGAAAGCATTGGTTGATTGTTGCCTCTGATGCCACAATAGCTGCAGCTGAGAGTGACCTGAGCTGTTGACCCGTCAATATTTTATTGTAATAATGACAGTCAGAAACAAAAATGTTAGGATAAGTTAGGATAATTATAACTAAATTTCTTCAAATGCAGTGTATGCCTGAGATTTCAATGAGTTTGATCTACATGGACACTTTTTGAGAGTCTGTGTAATTCTGTTGTTGAGTTCATTCAGGACAAGAAAAGGTTTGGTACCCCTGCTAAATTTCTTGAAGGACCCAATTTTAAAATTAATTTTAGCTCATAAACTGATGATTTCCTGTAAATTCTCAGATAAATCATTGTGTACACAATTACAGTGCTGTAATTTTGGGGAGGATACAATATATTCTTCATATATAACAAAGAGGTTGGATCCTTGCTTTAGATGCAAAACTCAACTCAGCTTTCATTATGGATCCATGACTGGCTTCTCCATAATATAAGGACTGCAGTTTAGTATTGCTTCAAGGTATAGGACCGACCATTGGTGATATTTGCATTTATTATTGCAAATTGCAATATTATTATTATTATTTATTGGGCCAGCTACACAGGCACTCTGGCTCAGGAGGAGAGGTAGGATGACTCCACCCCAGTTTAATTTAACCCAAAAAAAAGCCTGTTTACCCCGGCTTTGAGGTGCTGGGAAGTGTAAATTTCACTCAGAGTTTGAATAAATTAGAGCAAATGTTGCCTTCATTTAAATATAGAGAATATATGTAATTGATGTTATTTATTAACTATTTAAGGCAGAGGGTGACCAGGGGTTTTCAGGAGAGCATTTCCCATTATGCTGGAAATAGTGACACTAGGACAGGGGGAAGGAAGGGAGTGACAGCAGAAGAGGAAAGAAGAGAATGATAACATTGAATTAGTTCAGTGTATAGTTTATTTGATCATTTTTAAGTATTCAGGTGTTCAAAAAATGTTTAAATAACATGAAATAGCTTTCATGCTGTAGGAAAATGGAAACCAGGCCCCAGAACTCAATAGTTTGTACCTCAGAAATAAGTCTTAAGGTTCCATAGAATTCTTCAGGCCTCTTATGTAATATTCAGAGCTACTGCCAACTTGAACTGGGGATGAGAGATGGGTAAACAGGTTTCTTTTTTCAAATTTTGTAAATCTGTTTGATCCTGAGCCAATGTAGGTCAAGTTGTTAACTCAGAGAATTTTTTTTCTCTCACTGCTAAGTTATTAAACCCCTGAAAATACTTTCAGGGTTGGTAATAGAAACGCTTGCAAATCTTTTAAAAACTGGGGATAGTGCAAACTGTCATTTTTTAAAGAGTTAAAGTGATAACAGTTTAACAGTGACACTGGTTAAACAGTAACAGTTTAACCAGTGAACTAAAACCCACCTCTTTAATTTTTTAAGTCTAGAAGCATATAGATTTTGGCATCTGCAGAAGCAAAGTAGCAAATGTCAAACTGAAAAATAAAAATTTTCTAGACATACAGAACTGTTTTTTTTTTTTTTTTTTTTTTTAGTTTTGCTTTCTATCCAAGACATTTGTAAATCAAAATGAAATGCTCCAGATGGCTTGGTTTTTGCACCAATAGATAGTGTTCCAGTTCAGGACCACCAAATATCAGCACATACAGTTTCTTCATTTTGTTATTTTAACTACCTCACTCCCATTCAAAGCTCATACACCTTTACCTTCAGCACAGCTATGAAAATCCACAGCATCTTCTTGAGTCTTTAGGACACATGTTATTGTGGCAACATTAGCATTTAGAAATACTGAATCATGGGAGGGCTCTTGTTTCCCCTTTGAATCCAGTGATTATTACCTGGCACAAATAAAAAAAAATTATTTAAAAATTGCACATTTAACTTTATACCAGATTTCTGGTTTGTTAAAGGCTGCATTGTGCAGGTTTGACATTTAATACCTCTGCTTTTTTTAAAAAAATACAGCTCATCTAGGTAAGAGAGGAAATAGATACATCAGAAGTAAGGTCTGTAAACCTTCCCAAAATATCTGTAGTGCTGCCTATTAAAATATTTTTTATTCTGTCAGAAATATCCTTTTAAAATAAATATCAGCTAGGTTTCAATTATGCCATTACAAATAATATATAATCTGGTTTTGATGTAGTGGTAATATAGGCACAGTAGTGCAATTTTTTTTATAGATCATTTTTGTCAATTTGTAACTGTTGAAATAGAATTATTATTAGATCAGTTGAACAACTTCTGGCCATAGAATCCATAATATTAAAAATTGAAAAGACATACTGCCTTAGGACCTAAAGTACATGCCACTGGCTGTGCAGGATTTCATTCCTACAGTATATTTTTGTGATGCTTCCACAAGTCCAGTTTTAAATGACTTAATCGACGGAGCTTCTACCACTTTCTGTGGCAGGCTGTAACATGATCTAAATGATATCACAGGTAAAAGAGTTTTCCTGGTACTCATTCTAAGTTTTCTTTTCTTTAAATTAATGCCATTACCCCCATTCCCTTATGCTGCCCTAAACAATTCATGTCTTGGTGTCTGCACCCTTCTAACATCTGCAGATAGTTTCCACTCCAACTGTCTCCTCTTAACTATATTTTGACCAATGCCATACCTTTTTAGTGCCTGATTCTGCCACCTTTGCTCTCACTGGCTACGGCTGTACTCTGTGGTAAATCCTGTTTACACTTTTATTCAGACTGAATAGTATCTTATGTCATGAGACATCCCACTTACAACAATGGTACTACTTACAGAGGTACGGTTCTACTCAGTGTGAGTTAGAATACCAAAGTCTGAACTTCAACTATTCAAATTTTTCCTTATAAATCAAATTCTCAACCTGATAAAGCTGTAACAGATATTTTTAAAATATTTCTAAAGATTATACAAGTTATGGTTTAGTTTTATTCTGTATTATTTAGATGTTATATCTGCAGAGTGTAGAGTAAGATTTGATGTCAGGAGGAAGGATGGATTTATAGTTAAAGCATGGGATCTAGGTTCAGATCATGGCTTGGTCTCAGATTTCCTCTGTAACCCTGGGCAAGTCTCTATCACCATTCCTCAGTTTCCCTACATGGAAAACATAGAATCATAGGACTGGAAGGGACCATGAGAGATCATCTAGTCTAGTCCCCTGCACTCATGGCAGGACTAAGTATTATCTAGACCATCACTGACAGGGGTTTGTTTAACCTGCTCTTAAAAATCTCCAATGATGGAGATTCCACAACCTGCCTAGGCAATTTATTCCAGTAATTAACCACCCTGACAGTTAGGAAGTTTTTCCTAATGTCCAACCTAAACCTCCCTTGCAATTTAAGTCCATTGCTTCTTGTCCTACCTTCAGAGGTTGAGAACAACAATTTTGCTCCCTCCTCCTTGTAACAACCTTTTATGTATTTGAAAACTGTTATCATGTCCCTTCTATCTTCTCTTCTCCAGACTAAACAAACCCACCTTTTTTTAATCTTCCCTGATAGCTCATGTTTTCTAGACCTTTAATCATTTTTGTTGCTCTTCTCTGGACTTTCTCCAGTTTGTCCACATCTTTCCTGAAATGCGGTGCCCAGAACTGGACACAATTCTCCAGTTGAGACCTAATCAGCGTGGAGTAGAGTGGAAGAATTACTTCTCTTGTCTTGCTCACAACACTCCTGCTAATACATCCCAGAATGATGTTTGCTTTTTTTGCAACAGCGTTACGCTGTTGACTCATATTTAGCTTGTGATCCATTATGAACCCCAGATCCCTTTCCGCAGTACTCCTTCCTAGACAGTCATTTCCCATTTTGTATGTGTACAACTGATTGTTCCTTCCTAAGTGGAGTACTCTGCATGTGTCCTTATTGAATTTCATCCTATTTACTTCAGACCATTTCTCCAATTTGTCCAGATCATTTTGAATTATAATCGTATCCTCCAAAGCACTTGTAACCCCTCCCAGCTTGTTATTGTCCACAAACTTTATAGTGTACTCTCTATGCCATTATGTAAATAATTGATGAAGATGTTTAACAGAACCAGACCCAGACCCAGAAATGATCCCTGCGAGACCCCACTCAATATGCCCTTCCAGCTTGACTGCAAACCACTGATAACTACTCTCTGGGAATGGTTTTCCAGCCAGTTATGCATCCACCTTATCATAGCTCTATCTAGATTGTATTTCCCTAGTTTGTTTAAGAGAAGGTAAGTCAAAAACTTGGAGACCTGGGGAAAAGGTCAGAATCTGGGGGGAGCATAGACTGTTATAACAGGGATAAGGGAGAGACAAGAGAGAACAGGGGGGGAAATCAAATCAGTGTCTTAGATGTCTGTATACTAATGCAAGAAGTATGGGGAATAAACAGGAAGAACTTGAAATGCTAGTTAATAAACACAACTATGACATAGTTGACATCCCAGAGACTTTGTGGGATAATACACATGACTGGAATATTGGCATAGTAGGGTGCAGCTTGTTCAGGAAGGACAGGCAGGGAAAAAAGGGAGTTGCCTTATACATTAACAATATATGCACTTGGACTGAGGTTGAGATGGAAATAGGAGACAGACTTGTTGAAAGTGTCTGGGTAAGGATAAAAGGGGTAAAAAAAATGGATGATGTCATGGTAGGGGTCTACTACAGACCACCTAACAAAGAAGAAGGGGTGGCTGGGGCTTTTTTTAAGCAACTAACAAAGCACAGGACTTGGTGGTGATGGGGGACTTCAACTACCCAGACATGTGTTGGGAAAATAATATAGCAAGACACAGATTATCCAACAAGTTTGTGGAATGTATTGGAGACAAGGTTTTATTTCAGAAGGTAGAGAAAGCTACTAGTGGAGAGGCTGTTCTAGATTTGATTATGACAAATAGGGAAGAACTGGTTGAGAATTTGAAGTGGAAGCAGCTTAGGTGAAAGTGATCATGAAATGGTAGAGGACATGATTCTAAGGAACACAGGAGGGAAAACAACACAATAAAGATAATGGATTTCAAGAAGGCAGACTTCAGCAAACTCAGGGAGTTGGTAGGTAAGATCCCATGGGAAGCAAGTCTAAGGGGAAAAACAACTGAAGAGGGTTGGCAGTTTTTTGAAGAGACACTATTAAGGGCACAAGACCAAACTGTCCCACTGCGTAGATAAGATAGGAAGTACGGCAGGAGGCCACTTTGGCTTAACCAGAAGATCTTCAATGATCTGAAACTCTGGAGTCCTACAAAAAGTGGAAACGGTCAAATTACAAAGGATAAATATAAACACAAGTATGTAGGGACAAAATTAGAAAAGGCCAAGGCACAAAACAAGATTAAACTAGCTAAAGACATGAAGGGTACAAGAAAACATTCTACAAATATATTAGAAGCAAGAGGAAACCCAAGGATAGGGTAGGCCCTGTTATTCAGTGTGGGGGTCGGGGGGGAGAACAATAACAGAAAATGTGGAAATGGCAGAATTGCTAAATGACTTTGTTTTTCACCAAAAAAGTTAGTAGCAATTGGACAACTAACATAGTGAATGCCAGTGAAAATGAGGTAGAATCAGAGACTAAAACAGGGAAAGAACAAGTTAAAAATTACTTAAATTAGATATCTTCAGGTCACCAGCACCTGATGATATACATCCTAGAATACTCACGGGGCTGACTGAGGAGATATCTGAACCATAAGGGATTATCTTTGAAAAGTCATGGAAGACTAGAGAGATTCCAGAGGACTGGAAAATGGCAAATATAGTGCCCATCAATAAAAAGGGGAAATATGGACCACCAGGGGAATTTAACTTCAGTACCTGGAAAGATAATGGAGCAAATAATTAAGCAATCAATTTGCAAGCACCTAGACATTAATAAGGTGATAAGTAACAGCATGGATTTGTCAAGAACAAATTGTGCCAACCTAATAGCTTTCTTTGATAGAGTAACAAGCTTTGCGGATGGGGAGAAGCTCATTAGATATCGCATAGCATGTTATGGTAACTGTCAAATGAATTCTTGTCACCCCTGTGGCATTTTTTCCTTAAATTAAAGTGAAATATAATTTCTTAGGGAACTGCTACAAAAGCGTTACAAAAATTTGCAGTACTACCAAAGTATACTTGATGTTTTGGTTTGTATTAGGAAGCAATCACATTTAGCATGAGTAAATTCAGTATCTCTGTTTATTGAATGTTCAAGCGCAAAATCTATATCAGAACTTCAATAGCAATGAGTCACTCCTTAGTTCTGTCTTTCTCACAAGATTCTGTGTGTTTGACTACTGGGGATTTCTTATTAGATTGTATTGATTTTGATTTAATACTCTGTCTTTAAACTCCAGCATGTTTCTAGTTTGATGTATTACCTCCATAAAAAAATACTTTTACTTCCTCTGCTAAACAGATAGAGAATTAAAGGATTTCATTTCATGTTCGTATTGCAGATGAGATAGTCAGACACATGCATATCTTCCAAATACCTCCGAGCATTCCCTTAACACTTACCCTATCTGTGAGCTCCTCCTAAGTGTCGGGGGTCAAGATGTGTTCACATTATTCCAGATAGTGCTGTCCTGAAGAAGACAACTCATCTAGGTTAAAGTTACAGCATCAGCCAATGAAGCTTTTTTGATCCTAATGCGTAACTGTATTTTCCAGAAATATTTTATCCACCAGGTTCAAAGGTAACAGTTACAAAAATACTTGGCCTGCTGATTAGTGTGTGAACAGCCCAATATTGGCCTGGCTCTTTTCTAGAAAAAATCTTTTCATCTGTCAGACAACAGAACTCGTATGTTTACCAGGTGAGAGAAGTAACACTCTTTTAACATTATGAAGGACTCTACAGCTTCAGCCTTATGTTTCATCCTGTCTGTATCAGCCTTTGATTTTCACCATTGGTACTCAAGTTTCATGGGTTTTTCTTTCTTTTCCCTCCATCTTCTCTTCATTATTGAAATGAAAACATCTTAATCCATATATCCTGTCAGGAATCTTCTTGTACTGTTGTAGTAGAAGATGAAAAAGATGCTGTCTAGTTGATCAAACTTTGGGGCAAAGATACTCTACCTTTTCAAATGTTGTGATCTCAGTGGGCTATGTCTTGCATATTATAAGGGCCAAATTCCATCCTGATTCTGTATGTAGAAATGCCGTTGATAATTACTAGGATGTCTCACAAAAACTCAGGATAAAATATGGCCTGTTATATGTATAAAAATTATTCCAAACATTGTCACCAGAAAGTTACCATTTTTTTAAACATCCCCTTTTTCCTGTCAAACTTGTAAAATTTATCTGTAATATTCTTTTGGAACCAAATTCCAGTTCCCCAGAGGTAGGAACTGGATTTTACATTCCATGGGGTTATCACCTGAATATACTCTTAGCTCTCCACTACACTATGAATTCCAAAGCCACTTCCAGTAATTAGATTGTGAGCTCTTGCGGACAGGAAACACTTCTTTGTTCTATATAGTGCCTATCAAGTTGGGTCCTGGTCCCTTGCTAGGGCTCCAAAGTACTACCACAGTACAAATGAATAATAATAACATGGGATTCCTGCACTGCTGCTTGTCACCAAAGAATGTCCATATGTAACCATGATAACAGCCCAGATCTTTGGGGAATGGAAACCTTATTGTGTTACCTATGAGAGCAAGAACAAACTGCAGAAATGTGTGTAAAACTAGCACAGCAAATTCAAACTAGGCTTCTGTGTGAAGAGTTCATAGTTGAATATATCTTCTTATCTCTTCACCTGGCAAGAACTGAATGAGGCCTGAAGACCTAAAATGAAGGATCCAAGAAATATCAGCAATGCAGGATGCTTAAAAATGATATGGGACCCTTTTTCATTTAAATAACCTTTTCTATAATTCCAGTTTCATGGTGCAATACTTCAGATCTAAGTAATACACAGTACTATGAAAGAAAGAAAGAAAACAGTAAGTCTTTGAGGGATGGAGGCAAACTTAGGCCTAACAGGGATGGCCATCCTTTGAAATAAGGGATAGTTGTGAGGCATGGTTCTGTGATAGCAAATATAGTCAAGTATATAGGAAAATGGAAGAGTGTATCATTGTACAATAGAAGTATCAGCCATGTCTAAGTATAATCAGGTTTCAGAGTGGTAGCCATGTTAGTTTGTATCAGCAAGAACAACGAGGAGTCCTTGTGGCACCTTAGAGACTAACAAATTTATTTGGGCAAAAGCTTTCGTGGGCTAGAACCCGCTTCATCAGATGCATGGAGTGGAAAATACAGTAGCAGGTGTATATTTACACAGTACATGAAAAATGGGAGTTGCCTTACTAAGTGTGGGGGAGAGGGGGTCAGTGCTAACGAGACAATTCAATTAACAGTAGAATAACAAGGGAGGAAAAATCACTTTTGTAGTGGTAATGAGGGTGGCCCATTTCAAACAGTTGACAAGAAGGTGTGAGGAACAGTAGGGGGAAATTAATATGGGGAAATTAGTTTTTGTAACGACCCATCCACTCCAAGTCTTTATTCAGGCCTAATTTGATGGTGTCCAGTTTGCAAATTAATTCCAGTTCTGCAGTTTCTCATGGGAGTCTGATTTTGAAGTTTTCTTGTTGAAGAATTGCCACTTTTAAGTCTGTTATTGAGAGACCAGAGAGATTGAAGTGTTCTCCGACTGGTTTTTGAATGTTATAATTCCTGATGTTAGATTTGTGTCCATTTATTCTTTTGCTCAGAGACTGTTCGGTTTGGCCAATGTACATGGCAGAGGGGCATTGCTGACACATGATGGCATATATCACATTGGTAGATATGCAGGTGAATGAGCCCCTGATGGTGTGGCTGATGTGGTTAGGTCCTATGATGGTCTCCCTTGAATAAATATGTGAACAGAGTTGGCACTGGGGTTTGTTGCAGGGTTTGGTTCCTGGGTTAGTGTTTTTGTTGTGTGGTGTATGGTTGCTGGTGAGTATTTGCTTCAGGTTGGGGGGCTGTCTGTAAGCGAGGACTGGCCTGTCTCCCAAGGTCTGTGAGAGTGAGGGATCGTCCTCCGGGATAGGTTGTAGATCCTTGATGATGCATTGGAGAGGTTTTATTATGGGGCTGTAGGTGACGGCTAGTGGCATTCTGTTACTTTCTTAGTTGGGCCTGTCTTGTAGTAGGTGACTTCTGGGTATGCTTCTGGCTCTATCCATCTGTTTCTTCACCTCACCGGGTGGGTATTGTAGTTTTAAGAATGCTTGATAGAGATCCTGTAGGTGTTTGTCTCTGTCTGAGGGATTGGAGCAAATGCTTGGCTGTAGACAATGGATCGTGTGAGTGGTCTGAATGTAAGCTGGAGGCATGTAGGTAAGTATAGTGGTCAGTAGGTTTCCGGTATAGGGTGGTGTTTATGTGACCATCGCTTATTAGCACTGAAGTGTCTAGAAGTGGATCTCTTGTGTGGACTGGTCCAGGCTGAGGTTGATGGTGGGATGGAAATTGTTGAAATCCTGGTGGAATTCCTCAACGGCTTCCTTCCCATGGGTCCAGATGATGAAGATGTCATCAGTGTAGCGCAAGTAGAATAGGGGCGTTAAGAGTAAGGCATCTCCCATCTTTTCATGTACTGTGTATATATACCTGCTACTGTATTTTCCACTCCATGCATCTGATGAAATGGGTTCTAGCCCACAAAAGCTTATGCCCAAATAAATTTGTTAGTCTCTAAGGTGCCACAATGACTCCTCGTTGTTGTTTTTTAAAGTATAATCAGTGTTTCCAAAGGTCTGTGGTTTATAGTTTAACTCCACTGATTTTGCAGAGCATATACTATATAAACCTTCAGCCATATTATGGTGTTGGAATGTATTTGTTAGGCCAGATGAGATAACTTCATTTGTAAATATAATTTGCTCTCTAAAAAGAAGTTAATTGTGTTCTGAATTAGGGGAGAATTATCTTCAACATTACTTCACCCATTATAAACAACTTTAAAAGGCCAGGAAATTTATGACTGGGAAAACAGAAGTTCTAACATTGCTTTTTAAGCATATATAATAGATTATCTTTAATTTCCTGCTGACTTTACTGTGTAACAGCTCAGAAAGTGAGTATTCATTGTATTTTTAGTCTTCCAGTAATGGCCAGTTTATTAGCTACTACATGTACATCAACTAGTATTTTAAATATTCATTTTCAGCTATTATATATCATAAGTTCTGGAAAATATATCTAATTCTTCTCTAATGCCTTTAGCATTCTAGTTTGTATTGCTCCATTTCAAACACTCTTTATTCATGACAGACTCTTTAAAAAATGAGTTATAATGTGCAGAGGCATACTTTTGCTGACAGCAAAATATTCACCACTGATATGTGGTGAGCAGCAAAACGCCCATTGCTCATGGGAAATTGACATCTACCTACGTTCATAAAAGTTGTAATTAATTTCTTTGCATTTATAATGCAAAGGTATTGTGGGGGGAGGTGGCGGTTACACTGCATAATTTGAGTTTCTGTTGCATCAAAATTTATTCTCTTGGACAAATTTACCTACAGTGCATCATGTCTTATGTGGTACTTTAGTTCTAATCTCTGTGACCAAGAACATGGATTTATGGGGCAGCAATAATTATGAAATCATCTAATAATCTCCAGTTGAGATCATTCTAAAATTGAATCATAAAGTAAAATTCTATAACTAAATTTGTAGTATTTATTTGCACTGAAGCATAGAATAAATACCTGAGTGATGCTGTCCTCTGAAAAATCCTTAATATGAATCAGAGAATATAAGGCTGAAGCTTTAGTCTACATTGGCAGAGGTTGTGACTTGAGTAAACATATTAGCCATCTTTGGAACTCTGCCACAGGCTGTGATAAATGAAGAAGCGGAGGGAGCTCCTGTTTATAAACACGCAGCCAGCCAGTTAGCTGTAAAATCCCCCTTGGTGTCTGTTCTCTGCTTGCTTTACCTGTAAAGGGTTAACAAGCCAACAGGTAAAAGAAAAGGAGTGGCACCTGACCAAAAGAGCCAATGGGAGGGCTAGAACTTTTAAATTTGGGAAAGAAACTTTCCCTTTGTCTGTTGTTCCCTGGGCTGCAGGGACGGAGCAGCAAAGCTATAAGCAGGAATTCTATGTACGGTTTGAACCAGGTATGAAAAAGTATTTTCCATACCTAGAAGAAATAATTTGCATAGGGAATGTTTAGTTAGACGCTATCAGGTTTATTTCTCATTTTGGCTTGTGGATCCCTCTGTGCTAACCCCAGATGCTTTTGTTTGCTTGTAACATTTAAGCTGAACTCCCCAAGAAAGCTATTTTGGGTGCTTAATTTTTGGAATTGCTCTTTTAAAATCTAGCAAAAGCCTAAGTTCCAGATGTATTTTTTTTCTTTTTGTTTTTAATAAACTTTACCTTTTTTAAGAACAGGATTGGATTTTTGGTGTCCTAAGAGGTTGGTGCATATGTTGTTTGATTAGCTGATAGCCACAGCTAATTTCCTTTTTTTTTCTTTCTCAGCTCTTCCCCGGAGGGTGGCGGGGGGGCATAAAAGGGCTTGAGGGTACCCCACAGGGAGGAATTCCCAAGTGTTCCTTCCTGGGTTCAAAGGGGTTTTTTGCATTTGGGTGGTGGCAGCGTTAACCAAGCCAAGGTCAGAGAGAAGCTGTAACCTTGGGAGTTTAATCAAAGCCTGGAGTGGCAAGTATTAATTTTTTAAATCCTTACTGGTCCCCACTTCCTGCACTCAGAGTGACAGAGTGGGGATTCAGCCTTGACACAGGCATTTTTCTAGAGTATAAGGTTTTTCATGGATGGTGCATTGTTGGTCATGTAGTTTGAAACAAAGATTTTGTGGAAAAGTGACCGCTTCCTGGCTCAGACTTTAGCGTTGCTTCAGTGATCTCTTGGGATCAAACAATTTTACCTCATTCAAAAATTCATACTCTGTTTCACAATCTGGAAACATATCTTTGTTCAATTTCTGTGCTTTTCCTTTGAATGCCTCTTTGAACACTCCTAGAATTTCTTCAAAAAGAATAGGAGTACTTGTGGCACCTTAGAGACTAACAAATTTATTAGAAAGAGGGAAACTCTATTCCTCCACATGATGTTGTTCATATGGTGAGATACTCAGGAATGGACCATGATTTTTCAAGTGGAAGATTAATTTTTAGTAATGTTGTTATGAACAATTGAGTAATAGAATTTTTCTGTGCCTGGGAAGCAGAATTAGAGTCCCTTGTTTATTATTGATGTCATCCTCTTCAAACTTTGCCCTCCGCTTGGCATGAAACTTGGACTTGAGGTTGATAGACTTCCGAACATATTCCAGTATCACACCCAAGGAAATACAGAACAATTTCCCATAATCATTTTACAGCTCATCTTCTAAGTCTGTGATATAAACTTGGGCAGTCATGTACAGTCTTACGCAGTTGCAGTAGAAGTAGACTTTGTTACAAATCAGTTGGACTGCAGGCTGATGATCAGTCTTGTCATTGGGACTGTACTCATGGGTCAAACAGAATTTCTATTGTCTGCCTCCCACTCTACCCTCTTAAGTACAATAATGCATTAGCAAGCATAATGAACGCAGCAATATCCCAGTTGTGATGGGGGAAACACTCATAAAACTGAATGTCAAAGAGGAAGGTGGAAAGGCAAAATGGTGAATGGAGAGAATCAAAATCAAACAGGACAGGATATTTGTCAGTTTATAAGGAGACACCATCAGTGATTCATATGGCTGCTTTGAAAATATTATTATATAGTCATATGAACAGCAATCCAATCCCATATCCCCTGATTATATGTTTAGTCTTTCTATAACTAATTAAATTTTTATCGCTTCTATATATCATTTAATTTTATCAAATTAAAATCTGTTCAAGACAACAAAAGCTCAGAAACTAGACTTCCATGGTACTGAACATTTAAAATATTGAATCATGCACTTAACTGCTTTACAACTGTATAATATGTTGCTCAAAATGTATCTACAGTGCTTCCCAGCATACAAAATGTGTCGTGAATGATCCCTTTGGTTTTCAGTTAGAATTGTGGCATATCCATAGCATATCCTTGCAGCAAATATGCTGGAATTAGTAAGGGCCAGCAGAGAAGTGCTTAACTGTGTTGTTAACACAGGATTTCAGTGTGATGTAGATAAAAATATTGAAATATGTTATTGTTGATCATTTAAATCATAAAAGCAACATTTTCATTTCGAACTTCTATTATAAAATTCCTTTCCTGTTGGACAATAAGTAATATTTTCAAATCTTAATTGAGCATTGCTTAAACAGTAATTTCCCTACATATAGGGAATATATATTTTACTTTATTTCCAGTAGAGTGCCTTAGATACTTAACTTTCTGTAATGTCCTCATCCAGTGCACTTCAGTATTTTACCTTTCTGAATTTTTATAGGAATTGTTGCACTACAGTGATCAATATAAAGAAATATTGTTTACCCAATTGTTTTAAATGCAATCCAGGCAACAGAATGTATATGCTATATGGGAGTAAAAGACTTAATGTAATACCATGATTTGAATAAACAATGTGCTCCAGTCAATTAAACAAAAATCCCTTCATCTTTTGAAGTTGTGGCATTTGGGTATGCTCCCTCAGCTCATCATCCATGGCAAATTGTTCTACATCAGAGTCTAAAAGAATGAGTTTTAGGGACATTTAGAGACCACCAGCATGGAGCAAAAACTCATGCCTTCCTACATGACTTACTATGGGAGGTGCCCCTCCCCAATTAAATAAGGGTTCTTTTTGTCTACTGCTTCAAGTTGCATTCCAACTTTAAAATAGTTTGGAGCAGGTTTTGGTGATTCCTTCTTAAAGAATGCTGCAGGTGCCATTTCAGCTCCATTTAGTGTTCTTAACAGAAACATTGGCCAAGATGATGCATTCATCTGGAAACCGAGTGGTGGCTGACTCTCAGATGAACTCATACCCGTAAAAAGAGAAGGGATCCAAAAAGGCACAAAGCCAGTTTTTCTCTGTTACACTGGTATGATCAACTCTGTTTAATTCAGATCAACTCTATTTAATTAAGTAGCGTTACTCTGATATTAAAAAGAACAATAGAGTGGAATGTTGCCCAAAATGATAATGCTGCTGTAGCCAATGAATCTTAGCAGGAATCATGGGAGTTGCTATCATGATGTGTGTCTGTAATTTTAATCACCTTAATAAAGAGAACTGATAGCTATTTAGGATGGGAATTTCAAAGGAGCCTAACAGAGTTGGGTGCCCAAATCCATTGAAAAATCAATAAATTTGGTGTGAGTTGCGTGTCCATCTCCCTTAGGCCCTTTTGCAAATCCCAGACTAAATAGGGATTAAACTTCTCACATTGTACTGCTGTGAGACCGCACTGAAATGACTAACAGTTGTTAGGAACAGGGGTACTCTGAACTTTTCTGTGACTCAATTAAATTTATTACTGTTGCTTTCAGTGAAGTATTTACTCACCAACACATTGAGAATTAATATATAGCTTCTGATGAAATTTGTCACCTACCAGTGTAAGACAATAGATTTTTGTCAGTTCCTGCAGCTGCTGTTTCATTCTTTGCTATAGTTTAAAAAAATATTCATCAACACCTTAGTGACAGGAACAGAGGAGAACTAGGAAGCGGAAATGTTATATCATGTTCTTATTGTTATCTAGAATGACACAGAATAGTTGTGGAAACCCATCTTTGACTTTTTCCAGATGTCTGTGGAACAGGATCAGCATTCTGGCTTTGTTTTAGGTAGATGTGTATTTGATGAACTTCCTTGCTTAGATATTTTTCATAGAGTACTTAGCCAACATTTCAGTGACTATATGAAGGTTAATAAAAAGTTGTTTAAAAAACTTCCCATAAAATACAGTGCAGGGAAACAGATTTATTGTAGCTGTTGTGTAATCTAACTTGTTGTAGGAATATGGCTGAGAGAATGTGGCGGCAATGAATGTTTTGTTTTATTCTCAAGCTTGTGCTGTTTGACTGACTGGAATATAAGTGCACCACACAACAAACATTTATTTTAGTTGAGTCATTTGTTGAAGGTAGCATGAGACTGTTAGACTACAGTAGGAGAAAATAACATGGGATCCAATTCTGCGACACTTACTCAGTACTAACTCAGGAAGTATTCCATTGGGCAAAATCCTGATTCATGTTTATGTGGCAGTAAGAGACTCTCTAAACTGGCTCTCAAGAAGTGATCCTGAGTGTTTAATGTATAAACAAGTGCAGAGAAGACTCGCTCTTCTTGGCAGTTTGGTGCTGCATGATAAGGTACAGAGTTTATGTAAGTAATCTCCCCTACCCCACATGAAATTCTTACTGAATCCTAACCCATTCCTCCTCCCTTTCCAGTTGAAGCAATGGAGGTTACTGCATATCTAGGGCTGTATTACCGCCCAACTCTGCTCCCACGTAGGGGAAAAGTGTGTCTGAGATGGAGTCCCAGCTCTCTGCCTATTGATTTGGGGCTGGTGGTCACTCAGATAATGTGTGTGTGTGTGTGTGTGTGTATATGCATGTATGTCTTTATCCTTCTCCTACCCACACCTTCTCATGTCCATACCCTGGCCACCACTGACCATGGTGACTAGGGGAAGCTTTTGCTCAGTGGACTGTTCTGTCCTTGGTTAATAGCTCCATTTTGGAGATGTTGACCACAGAGGATATGATAACAAATGAGATGAGTATTGTGGATGAGTATACTCAAAAGATAGGTGAGTAGCCATCTATCATTATTCCCTCTCCAATTATAAAGTTTTTGCTGTTTCTTTATTTCCACCTTTAAACCTCATCTTTTATATTGCCTGTAATCTTGTCCATTTCCCTTATCTCGCCAAATCTTTGTAACCATATCTGTACAGTTGAATGGGCTGAATGATTTTTAACAATGTAATAGACATCTTCCTATCTGTAATTATTTCTGCTGATAGTTATATTTTGGCCAATTGTATGAAATTTGAATCTACTTGTTAAAGAGGGATCAGTATTGAAATATCTTTCTTGCTTAGCTACCAATGGGTAACTTGGTCTGCCTGGTACTTGAAATAGCACAGGTTTGTGTTCAGTATAAAATCACAGAAAGCTGCGATCACTGTAATGGATGAGGCCACTCATGGAGGCCACAATGGAGGAGAAGAAGGAGGGGGAGAAGAGAGAGCTCACATGCATGCATGCATCTTGGTAGTCTTTTAAAAGGTGGTCTTTTCCCCCTCACCAGATCACCTTAGAACCATTTCTTAAGTTTTTTTCTCTCTTATTTCTCTTTAAATATAGATAAGCATAAATATCCCTAACAGCTAAGTATAAAGAAGTAGCTAAATGTGAAACAATTACACAAGTGACACTTCTTGGACGAATGTGTTATAGACTTTGAACTGCTGTCATACCCTAGCTCAAAATATACTTTCCTTTTCCTATTTTGTACACCATTGGGACATTGTTTGCAGTATGGGAGAACCCTAATTCACAGCTACCTTACCTTAGATCTCAGTTCCTCCTGTGCCACGGATACATAGGGCAGTCCAGTTCCTCCATTGATTACAGTCACTCTCTAGTTATGGTTCTTTTTCCCAGGTGATGCGAGCGCATTCAATATTCTCTGTCACTGTCTTCTGCCAGTTCTTCCTTGCTTTCTCTTTCCTCCGAGATACCCAATTCAATGCTTGCTTAGCATGTCTCTCATCTTCCATACAATGTACGTCACAACCACCTTCCTTTGCTGTTATTTTCTGACGTGTCCTGCTCTGTCAGATCGTGTATTCACACATTTGTTGTTTTGTTTTTTCCATTAAATGTGTAATAATTTTCTCAGCTGTCTGTGATGGACAGCCTCCAAACTCTTTTTGTGGACCATTCCTAACATAGGCCAAGTCTCTGCTCCATACAGTAGCATGCTTGGTACAATCCTATAGTATAATCTGACCTTTAGTTTGGTGTGGAGGCTTCTGCCACTGTTATCAACAGTGCCAGCCCAAAGTCCAGATAAAAGAGGATGTTTCTGCACTTGGGTTTGCGACCCACTCGGCTCTTACTGCAAACGAAACAGTTCAGTTAATCCAAAACTTGAGGACTGTTCACGAAGATGGAGTTCAAAACCAAAGTATGACAGATCTCAATGAAAACCAAAAGGAAGCTGAGATCTCAAGATATCAAATCTTGATGACCAAGTCTATAACAAGAGTAGGCACGTAGAATGCCTATACATTGTATAATATGGGAAAGCTGGCACTGGTTACCTGAGAAATAAAAAATACCATGTGAACATGGTTGGTGTCAGTGATATGACATGAGCAGGCGTTGGCAAGATGGTGTCTCATTGTGCTACAATCTTATACTCAGGAAGAGGACTGCATACAGGAGGAGGAATGTGATGGCATTTACAGAGCCTACACTAAGGCAAAGGGAGTGATGGAACAGCACGGGGCTAAGAAGACCCTGCCCCTCAACAGCTTCCGAGCAGGCTCCAAGTGGAAGACCTGTTTAAAAGGGCAGTCTGACAGTCAAGCAGGGGGGTAATAAAGGGGATCTGACAGTCAAGCATAATAAAGGAGAGGCTGTCTGCAGGAACGAAGCCAGTTTGTAGCTTTTGGCATAAACGGACCTATAAGGAAAGGATCTGGACTGTGGATAAGACCTGACCAGGAGGAAAGAGTCCTAACCCTTTTTCTCCCCTTCCTTCTCCTGACAAGGGGGAACAAATGGATACTGAAAAAGGGTGCTGGAAAATCCCAACTGACTATCTGAATTTGCGGGGGCGGGGGGAGACAAGCAATGCTCCACTGGGATGGAAGCTGAGGATGGGGACCATGCCCCAAATGAAGAGAGAACAGGGGAGGAAGGAAATGGTCCAGGGGATGCTGGTCTGGTGTATCATCTAGAGGGGACTGAGACTCTCCCCACAGCTTCCTTTTTGGGCCACAGGCAATGTACCCACTTCTTCTAACTGGAAGAACCCAGGGAACACCAGGGGATCCATGGCCTGCTGTCTCCCAAATGAAGCCTGCTACGGAGATGTAGAAGTTATGCTGGATAACATCACAGCAAAGACCCTGCTGGCTTGTGAGCCAGTGAATGACAGAATAATAACAGCCAAGCTCAAAACAAGACACGTTCACATCTAACTATATAAAATTGATTTTGTCACTTTACATATTTAGCCTCCTTAATATAAATATAGAAAGAAGCCCAGACTTAAAAATAAAATATATAACAGTAGGTCTTATATTCACACAAGTGTTATATTACAGCTGTGCATAATTAATAACGCTAGGCCATCACACCCTACAGGTGTATTTAGAATGATGATAAGTCATTGGTTCTATGACTGAATCTGTTCTTGGTGTAATTTAAGTCCTTTGCGTTTCTGCACATTGCAACATGTGTGTTTTCCATGAAACGTTACATTATTCATAAACTACCAACCTGTGAGGTCTTGAAAATCAGGAATATCCTTCAGGAAGTGTTGGAACTTGCTACTCACTGCCAACAAACACAAGGATGTCATGATGGAATCAAAATCTGCATTTATTATGTGATACGACTGTTTTGTACCCATCGTAGATGCATCCTAAAGTGCACTTGAATAGGTGTTTTTCATAATAATGGCCTTAGTGATTGTTTTAATATGTGCCAAAGAGACAATCAAAGAACATTAATTTGGCTATATGAAGCCTAGTGACCATAATGACTTGATGGGGAAGACTTTCCAGGAGTCAGAGAAAAATGTAGAATAAAAATGGATCAAGACCTTTCGAAAAAGAAACTAGCAATTCTTATCACCCTAACTCTCCTCTTGAAGTGAATGTATGCATTCATATCAGGAACATATTTGCAAATATTGGGTTTGTATTAGTACAGTGGTTTTCGATCTTTTTTCATTTGTGGACCCCGAAAAAATTTCAGCTGGATGTGTGGACCCCCTTGGAAATCTTAGACATAGTCTGTGGACACTCAGGGATCTGTGTATCAGAGGTTGAAAACCACTGTATTAGTTTCAACTATTAGACCTGTAGTGGTGAGTATCAGAATAAATATGCCCCTAATTTCATTTCAGTTGGTATTCTTCCCAACTCCCATTTGATCAGTTCTAAAACAGTTCTAAACTGGATTGGTCTCTCTCTGTTCACAGGGACCCTTCATTTATAGCCAACTTAGTTGTGAATTTACAGCACTGTCAGCCCCGAAACTTGAAAAGATAAATCAAAACCTCACTTGTGCCCTGAAGAAGGGCTGTGTGTGGCTGGAAAACTTGTCTCTCTCACCAACAGAAGTTGGTCCAATAAAAGATACTACTTCACCCACCTTGTCTCTCTCACCTGTGCCCTGTCATTAACCACTGGCCAGAGTGAAATCCAGCTGCTCGCCATTATTCAGTGCTTTCATTTTTGAAAATATGTGGTTAGTAGCAGTTATTTTTTAAGACTCTGGCATTTGGAAATCAAGTTCAGCCACTGGTTATTGGATTTCAAAATGGTAAAATATGTTATTAATCATGTTTTGATAAGACTTAATAGATGTAGTAGTGATGTATTTATTAAGTATGTTTTTTATGAAATCTTTTTGATTTTCTACCTACTTTTACTGATGCTGTTGAAAACTGTTTGAGTCTAAATGATTACTATAACTCCTCTGATTCCGTTAACTAAGCCCCTGAAGAAATGTGGTATGACATAATAAATATTAGCAATGCATATATTGCGAATAGATAGACAATGCAATGTGATACAAATTTAGTCTTTAAAAAATGTTATTGTGCTCAAACAAAGGAGGGAAGTTAAGTGCTTTACTATTATTTCCATATTTTTAAAAAATATTAAATTGGATTCTTCTATTTCACAGGTTCGGTGGGCTTTTTCTTTAGTGAAGGAAATATTTTTATGCGGGGTATGAAAATGTAAACATGACAGATGTGCTACATTATGTTTGCCCATTGCATAAACAAAGTACATTCTCATCTCATATCCTGCTTTAGTATTGATTCAGACTTTTACATCTGGCAGGAACTGGAAGTAATTTTATTTCTTATTTTTCTTTTGGAAGCCAACTTTTTAAGTGTGTAATAAGTTTCCTGGAAAATATCATGTACAACTGAGGTAAAACCATCATCCTTATTACCTACTGAGAAATGAACTTTTTTTAGTTAAATGTATATAAATAATTAATTATTTTTCTTATACTTAGCAACGCACTAATGTACAGTATTATTTTAAGTGTACAAGAATATATGTGTGTATCTTATCTATGTCAATCAAAATACTGAGTAATCTGTCAAATCCAATCTAATTTTGATGCAGTGGTATGATGGGGAGGGTCTTTATTAAATCCAACACTGAGATTACAGGTTTGACTCATTTAAGGAGGAGGGGTGAAATCCTGGCTCCTTTGGAGTATGTGGTAGTTTTGTCATTGCCTTCAGTAGGCTCAGGATTTTACTTTTCGTATCTTGGTTGCAGAGAGACTTCTCAGCAAGTGGCTGTAGTCTTGGTTATGTTAATTGGAAAATTCTGAGTGTAAGCAAAATCATGAAATTCAGTTAAGCTCTCTTACCCTTTTTGGCAGTGTTCTGACTTCATTCCCATCTTTTTTACCAGCTAGGTTACTGTTGTAATTAAAAATGATTTAATTGTTAAACACTGTCTCATTTAACAATGGGTGAGCTGACCTGAAAGTAACAAGAGATGCATTGGGGATGATATTTCCAATGTTTGTTCTACTATTAAGCCTGTACTTATATTGTAACTAAATGGTAATTTTGTGAGTGCTAAGAAGGAGCTATCTAAAGGTAGCTGTTATACTAAAAGTTTAGTACTCTCCAAAATGTATGCAACATTATTTCTGTGCTTTTAGAGCTGTGAAGATAATGGTTCTCTCTTATGTAGCACCCTTCATGGGTAAATTTCAATGCGTTACAAAGATGGGTCATCATTAATATTCCCATTTTACAGATGAGGAAAATAAGGCACAAACGGCCAAAGGTCATATAGCAAATTAATGGCAGAGCTGGGAAAAACACTAAGAATAAGACGGATGTGAGGCTATGGTAGTTCTACTAATATTTGCCAAGAGAATCCCAATATTTGGGTTATAAAATGTAACAAGGGAAGATGGGGAAAATATTTCTCATTTCCCCCATTTTCCTAAGTGTAATTCTTCTGTTTAGCGAGCTGCATTATGTACTGCTTCCCTGTTTAACAGTGACTTCATTCACCTTCAGCCTTTTTTTCTGAAACCCTGAACTTGAAAACTCACTGCCATGCTCAATTTTTCCTCTTGTCTGACACCATAAAATAATTTGATATTATTTTCTCATTTTACTGCCGTCAGCATTTGTGGCACAGATAGCTGCATGGACCTTGAAACATAGTGGAGCATTTTTGTTGTTTTAGTCCTTATGTAGGAATCTATGTATTCAGCTTTCAGAAGTTCACTATTACTGCTCACAAAGGCTGGCTTCTATCATTTCATAAGGCTTTTGCTTTCTATGAAAAATGTGAATAAAAGTCATCCCAGGAGTATAGGGTACAATAGACATTCCAAAGCAAGCTCTCCTGTTATGAAGGTTTATGAACTGATGAGTAGGGAATATAGGGACTCCTGAAATTTCCAACTGCTGATGTTAAATCCAATCAAGGAAATTAAACAAACCCGTTGGGAGCATTCCAGCACTGTAGAGAGTTTTACAGATCCATGTTATTATATATCCCTCATTGCTGAGTAGTGATACATATTAAGAATTGGTAAAGTGAATAGTTAAATTAGTTAGTTACCGTACAATCAGAATACTTTAAAAATGGCAACACACAGTAATGAGCTACATTTAAAATAGCAATCCTGAGGAGTAATTGGATTACCCTGAAAGCTAAATAATAACAGAGGTGGTTTTGTGATTTTTTTTTCCTCCCACACTTTTTTCTGAATTGTTATCTTCAGTTGTTGTATGCAGTGGTGTTGTAGCCATGTTGGCTAGACAGATAAGGTGGGTGAGGTCATGTCTTTTATTGAACCAACTTCTGTTGGTGAGAGAGACAAACTGTTGAGCTTCACCTGAAGAAGAGCTCTGTCTAAGGCCTGGTTTGCACTAAGCTTACTCACTCTCTGTAAGCATCTACACTAAAATATCACTCCCGCTGATGTAACTCGCCTGCTACGCCATAATAACTCCACCTCCATGAGCGACGTAGTGCTTAGGTCAACATAGTTAGGGTGATGCAGTGTCAGTGTAGACAGTGTTACTTATGTTGACTTTAGCGGCCTCCAGGAGGTGTTCCACAATGCTTCACCATGACTGCACTGGTCACCGTTTTGAACTCTGCTGCCCAGCAGCCAGGTGCACAGAGACATTCCCCTCCGCTTTTAAAGCCCTGTGAATTTTTAAAATTCTATTTCCTGTTTGCTCAGTGTGGAGAGCTCACATAGCAACTGCCCAGCTGACCATGCTAGCTCCACGCTGCAGACGTGCTCCAGCCTGGAGCAGACTGGAGGCCGTAGATCTCCTGGGTCTGTGGGGAGAAGAAACTGTGCAGGCACAGCTCCAAACCAGCCATAGAAACATCGATAGCTATTAGGGTGACCAGATAGCAAGTATGAAAAATTGGGGGTGGGGGGATAATTGTCTTCTATACAAGACAAAGCCCCAAATATCGGGACTGTCCCTATAAAATCGGGACCTCTGATCACCCTAATAGCTTTTAGCAGATCACTTGGGATATGGAGGATAAGGGCTACAAGAGGGACCCACAGCAGTGCCGTGTGAAAGTCAAGGTGTACCAGGTGTACGAGAAGGCAAGGGAGGCTAAGAGTCACTCTGGTGCAGAGCCACAGACATGCTGCTTTTACAAGGAGCTGCATGCCATCCTCAGTGGTGACTCCCAGCCCAAACGATACTTTGGAGGAGTCAGAGTCACAGGTCTCCGTGGACGAGGTGTTGGACAATGAAGATGAGAAGGAGAATTGGGCAGGTGACCGGGGGATCCAGTGGTGCAGTGAGCCAGGACCTCTTTTTTTTGCTCCAGAGCAGCTGAACCAGTCCCTACAGGTCAGCACAATTGAGCCTGATGCAGGGGAAGGAACCTTCAGGTTAGTATGCAGCTTGCTTTGATATTACAGGGAGACATCTGTTCATTTACTCTTTTTTAATCATGCTACAAGAGGGAGTGAAATAACCAATAGAGGTAGAGTTGCTATCTGTTTCTAATTCCCTGTACGGTTAGGCAGAGGGGGGCCCTGCAGAATGGTTTGTTTACATGCACTGGGATGTCCCATGAATCCTTTATAGAGATCTTGAGGAAGCTTTTTTGGGGGTATTCTGCAATCCTCTGCCGAAGGTTTCTGGGGAGGGCTGCCTTATTTCTTTTGACGCAGTAGGACACTTTCCCACACCAATCAACAATTACTTCAGTAGGCATCATTGCAGCACACAGGCTAGCAGTATATGGACCCGGTCTGCAGGAAGACACGTTCAGGAGCTGTTCCCTTTCAGTCTCTGTTACCCTCAGGAGTGAGATATCAGCTAAAGTCTCCATTGCCTGTGGAAAATGATGCCAGTATTCAGTTCAGTTGCCCTGTCCACATATACTCATGCCTGTGAGCTGCCCCCCGCTTATTGTGCCAGCTTGCGCCCTCCCCTCCAGGCCGTACTCACCATGGCTGGGACTGCTGCCGTGCTCTGTGAATCCCCAGCTAAATGGAGAATGTAGTGCTTGTAACTTGTGTGGATCAACGGGAGTGAATACACTCACAATAGTACCTCTGTGCATTGTATTTTTGTGCAGCTGGAAATGTGACCTTGAGGGTCTCTTCATCCACACCAGCAGAGTGGCTCAGCCTCATGAGGAGGTGAAGGAAGAGGACATGGGAGAACAAGTTCCAAGAGATCCTGCAAGCCTCTGGTGTTGCAGATACAGAGCAGAGGGCTTGGAGAATCACACTCGTGGACAGAATGGACAGGGACAGTGCAAACAGGAGAAAAGTGTGGGAAAAGGAGAGTGATGTGCAGCAGGAGATGATAGCGCTTCTGAGGCGGCAAACAGACAAGCTGTAGAGTATTGTTGACCTTCAAGCTCAACAGATCTGTGCTTGCCTCCCTCTGTAGCCCGCAGAGAACTGCCTTCTGGGACCTCCCTAACCATCCCCCACCCCATTCTACATGGCATCTGGGGTCACTGAACTACACCTACCACTCCATCCTGGAGGAGTGTACAGACAATCACAGCTGCACATACACTGACCTGTGAAAGACACGGTTGGTGTACGTGTTTGTGAAATGAAAATGACTGTTCTTTCCTCTTCAAAAATTCTTTCCCCGTATATATAAAATTTCATTCAGTTATAAATATGTTGGTTTGCATGGAATAAAAGTCTATTTATGGAAACTATTCATCTCTATTAGTTCATAACATATGGTGGCTGGGGCTGACATCATTCGCAGATAATAGCAATAGTGCATTTACAATGTAAATTTACCCCACACAGAGCACTCATTACAAGGCTTATACTGGGGCGCAAAAAATTGGCAGGCACACCCCACAACAGTAACACACATTACTGTGGCTCATTATTAAAATGGTCTTTCAAAGCCTCCCTGAGCCATATAGTTCCCCTTGAGCTCATCTTATAGCCCTGGTATATGGCTGCTCCAAACTGGCAGACAGCCGTTCCACCTCCACCTTCCACCCTAGTGGAAACTTCTCCCCCTTTTGCTTCATAGATATTATGAAGCACACAGTAGGCAGCTATAACCATTGGGATTTTTTTTTCACTGATGTCTACTTTTGTGAGTAGATAGCACCAGCAGCCTTTCAAACAGCCAAAGACATGTTCAACTGTCATTCTGCACTTACTGACCCTGTGGTTGAAGCACTGCTTTCTGCTGTCAAGTGGCCCAGTGTACAGCTTCATGAGCCATGGGAGTAAGGGTAGGCTGGGTCTCCCAGGATCACTACTGGCATTTCAACATCCTCTATGGTGATTCTCTGGTCTGGAAAGAAAGTTCCTGCTTGCAGCTTTCTGAACATGCCTGTGTTCTTAAAGATGCATGCCCCTTCCCTGACCAGCCTGCATTGATACTGGTTAAATGTCCCCCATGATCCACCAGCGCTTGCAATAGAAAAGAAGCACTTTCTGTTGATGTGCTCTGTGGAATGGGGTCTGGTGCCAAAATAGGGATATGAATGCCGTCTATCCCCCCACTGCAGTTCGGGAACCCTAACACTCCAGTGTGTCCTGCACATTGCCCAGAATCACAGTTTGTAGCAGTATGTGATTAATGGCCCCGCACACTTACATCACAGCAACCTTCACGGTAGATTTCCCAACTCCAAATTGATTGCCGATTGATCAGTAGTAATGTGGCATTGCCAGCTTCCACACAGTGATCGTCACTTGCTTCTCCACCATCAGAGCAGCTCTCATTTTGATGTCACTGTGCCAGAGGGCTGGGGTGAGCTCTGCACGCAATACCAGGAATGTGCTGTGTGCATCCGAAAGTTCTTTAGCCACTGCTTGTCACCCCATACCTGCATAACATGGTGAAATAGTTTTACTTTGTGTAATGACCCATCCACTCCCAGTCTTTATTCAAGCCTAAGTTAATTGTATTCAGTTTGCAAATTAATTCCAATTCAGCAGTCTCTCGTTGGAGTCTGTTTTTGAAGTTTTTTTGTTGAAGAATTGCCACTTTTAGGTCTGTAATGGAGTGACCAAAGAGATTGAAGTGTTCTCCGACTGGTTTTTGAATGTTGTAATTCTTGACGTCTTATTAGCACTACGGTGCTAATAAGCGATGGTCATATAAACACCACCCTATACCGGAAACCTGCTGACCGCTATGCCTACCTACATGCCTCCAGCTTTCATCCAGACCACACAACACGATCCATTCTCTACAGCCAAGCTCTACGATACAACCGTATTTGCTCCAACCCCTCAGATAGAGACAAACACCTACAAGATCTCTATCAAGCATTCTTACAACTACAATACCCACCTGCTGAAGTGAAGAAACAGATTGACAGAGCCAGAAGGTACCTACTACAGGACAAAGAAAATAACAGAACGCCACTGCCATCACCTTCAGCCCCCAACTAAAACCTCTCCAACGCATCATCAAGGATCTACAACCTATCCTGAAGGACGACCCATCACTCTCACAGATCTTGGGAGACAGGCCAGTCCTTGCCTACAGACAGCCCCCAAACCTGAACCAAATACTCACCAACAACCACACACCACACAACAGAACCACTAACCCAGGAACCTATCTTTGCAACAAAGCCCGTTGCCAACTGTGTCCACATATCTATTCAGGGGACACCATCATAGGGCCTAATAACATCTAACACACTATCAGAGGCTCGTTCACCTGCACATCTACCAATGTGATATATGCCATCATGTGCCAGCAATGCCCCTCTGCCACGCACATTGGCCAAACTGGGCGGTCTCTAAGTAAAAGAATAAATGGACACAAATCAGATGTCAAGAATTATAACATTCAAAAACCAATCGGAGAGCACTTCAATCTCTTTGGTCCCTCGATTATAGACCTAAAAGTGGCAATTCTTCAACAAAAAAACTTAAGAGCTTATGCTCAAATAAATTTGTTAGTCTCTAAGGTGCCACAAGTCCTCCTTTTCTTTTTGCGGATACAGACTAATACGGCTGCAACTCTGAAACCTGTCAGTAATGTCAGAGTTTCTTAATAGGCAATTCACAGTGTGTTACTAGGTTTGGGATAATGGTAATTTCAGGAGTCTTGGTACCTCTCATAATGGGTAATCATTCTAAATATAAGTGAGCACATTAGCACCTCTTATTTGATCCTTTGATCTTGAAAGCATGAAGAAATTGTAGTAAATAGGCAGGCAAGGGGTGAGGGAAGTGAAGCAGGTAGACACAGACAAGAGTCGTTTCCATCATTTTGTTGCAGGGTTTAATAATATGTTATATTTCCAATAATACATAATGTAACTGTTTCCCCCCTTATTTTAGTTTATTTTACAATGGTTTTATGTCTTCTCAAGAGAATGCAAACAAATATATAAAAAGGATGTCTTCCTTGAAGGATATTGGCTATTGTAGACAATTGTGTTTCTGGAACAAGAATTCATGAAATCTCTTCTCTCTTCCTGTGAGTCTTCTCCAGACAGGTGCTGAACACCCTGAGCTAATCCTGGAAGTTAGCCATGTCCAGCACCTTGTATAGTCTGGCCCTTTATAAGTGGAGATGGATCCAAACCAAAAACTTGTAGTCAAACAACTCCTAAAATGTTCAGAGCTTGATCCAAACATAACACTACCCCTTCTCGTTAAATGGACTGAACAAAAACCCTGAATTTTGGAGGAAGTTGAATTCAGATCCTGATATGTGTCTTTGTTCCATCTCTCTATATAAGTGCAAAATATCATTCTGTGTAATTATTATTTATGATTAAATGTATTTATTTGCTGTGCTGTAGAAAGGGTGAAATTACTTCTTCAGGTCAGAGGTTTAACATATTGGGCTAAATTCAGCACTGACTTCTACTCAGTGTATCCCCATTGAAGTTATCCTTGTTCAATGGATTAGACCCTGGTCCTGGAAGTTGTAGCAAGTGGCCCAACTCCAGCACCTGCACAGAGCCCACCCAGGGGTTGTACTTGAAGGATTGGAGCTATAAGATGGAAAAGCCATACTAATGAGTCACATGGAGGTTATAAGTTGGACACAATTTCCACACTGTTTTTGTGTGACTCATATCCAGTTGATAATTAGAATCCCACCCTACACCTTCATCACTTACATTCTAAAATGGGCCATTCATTTGTTTAAGTTATATAATTACTTACAGGAGTAGTAAATGTATTACTAATTCGACAATTACTTTATTATGAGGCAGTAGTAAAAAAAAATTTGCTTGAAGTCTAAAATACATCTCTTGAATTATTGCTTAATTCAATACATATTTTTGACTCAAGCAGTTAATTACTTAAAGCCAGAATTTTCTGGGCAACCTCAAATAACATGTTATTAATGCCACATGAAAAAATAATTGTGGAATGAGTAATGAATCACCTAGAGGAGTGACTTTTCCTTATACATAAAATAAATGAAAATATTTCATTTTTCTATAGAGTAGAACATTCTTGATTATTAGGTTTGGCAACCTGATAGTTACCCTCAGTGGATCCCCTTCTCCTGCTTGTATTTTGAAATGTAGAAATCAAGACTTGTTCAGGAGCACTGCAGGAGTGGAGTATTGTCCATTATATTATAGCTTAAAATAATGATAGTGCTGTTGGGGGCTAATACTGAATATTTTTTCTTTAAATAAAGAAGAGGTAGCAGTGGAGTCTTTGTCACTTCATTAACAATGTGCTTCAGCTTGGAAGAATCACACTGACATGTGAGAACGCCCTTGGACTAAACTTTCTAAAGTGACACCCGAACAATGAGGCACCAAAATCACTAATCCTTTTTGAATATTTAGATGCTTGGTTTTCTTCCGACTGCTGAGATGGGTGTCAGGTAACTTTTATGATGTGAACTCTTGGTTAGTAGAAACTGCACTGAAAAAAACTTCATTTGACATATGCCACCAAATAGCTGTCACATGGCAGTTACTTCTGGTCACTGCTTTTCAGAGCTCAGTGTGAGCTAGAGCCCTACAGATGAAAAGCTTTATATCTCTAACAAATTTCTGAGCCATCTGTTCAACCTTTTGAGGTTGATTCTTATTAGCTATGATAGAACTTACTATGCAAACAATAACATTTTTTCAGAAGTTATTAGAAGTGTAGATGACCCATGTTATATCTACTACTTTCTGAATAGATCTGAAGAGTTCATGAGTTCCAGAACTTACTTGAGTACCCCCATTCCTATGTTTCAATTTTCTTACAATCTTTTTTTATCCATTTTTGGTCGTATAATTCTCTATGCCAACAGTGTAGATGCTCAAGTTAACTATGTCAATGAGAGCATTTTCTATGGATTTGATTTATGCTACAGCAGTGGTTAACACACAGAGTGTTTATATAAAGACTGATGCATAGACACATTCCTGACAAGAGATGGGAGACTGCAGTCAGCCAAAAACCCTAGTGAAGTACTGTAAATCTTTGTAGCTCTGCACTGAGATAGAAACTAAAAATATTTTTTTCACATGAATATATCCATATGAAACCATTAAGCAAGGATGATGGTGACTTGCCTTTTTTTTTTAAATCCAGACAAACAAAAGGCAGAGATTAATAGCAATAGACGATAGCCAATTTCTATGTTTTAAATTATAATTTGGTGTATGTTTTGGAATTTTGTATTTCACACAGGACCAGATTGTACAACTGTACAGGGAAGGTCAGAGGCATAAAGTACCCCCATTCTCTTCTGACCTGGCTAGCCATACTGTGGGTAGCTTCAAAGAAGAAGGGGAACAACAGTGTAGCCTTCATGGAACTGCTACTTTTACCCTCTGCCCTAACTGTGTTCAGAAAGGGGTGAGGAATGGCTCCACTTCCCCTCCCAATGCTCTTGCCAACACAACTGCACCAATACACCAGGGGACATAGTCTGCCAGATATAGGGTAGATGGAGGGTATGTCCCCTTTCCATGAAACAGGGGGAGGGAACTGGGTCCCAGATTGTGACGCATTGAGTTACAATCTGCTTCAGTCTCCTCATGCAACAATGCACTGCTCCTTGAATGGGATTCATGGGGAAGTCACTATTGAGCCCATTATAAATGGGTATGGTACCATACCTACATCAGCAATTTTACATACCTTTTTTCTTAGTACGGAGTTCATTTTAAAAGATTTTGGAGTGGATATTTATTTCTGAGTTCACAATTCTTTAATATATTAGGATAATTTCTCCCTGAAAAGCAGATACAAAATCTTTATCAATATCTTGGCACTGTTTAAAAGGGAGAAATATGTGTGTAAAACATATGCTAATTCATTCCTAGGCTGTTAAAACTTTTGACCTCCACTTTTATTTTTAAAAAAACCTAGAATATTTATCCACAGTATTTTTCAGTTTCCATGGTAACTTTGTCATGTTACAGTAGGCAACGTTATATTTAAAATATCATTTTGTAGATTAAAAACATTGACTTTCTTAGCCACCCTAGTGAACTCACTACCTGGGCCTGACCTGAAGCCAATGGGAGTCTTTCCATTGACTTTAATAGGCTTTGGCTCAGGTCCTCTCTCACCTCAATTTAGTTCAGGAAAATAAATTCAGAGACCACCTTCTACCTACACTCTTGCTCAGTACCACCACCACTATCAAGGTAAAAGCCACTGCTTTACTTATCCCACACAAAGTTTCATTCAGTTTTCTAGCTACCCTGAATGTGTGTGTGCAAAAAATTGCACACACACATTTTTATGCCTGCACTTTGCAGGTACAGACAGCTAAGAATATTAACTCTAGCATGTGCCCTTTACTGTAACACCTATATGTGTACAAGTGTTAGCATATGGCTGTTGAGCTATAAAGTGCAGGCACAAGCATGTATGTGTTCCAAGTGGAGGCTGAAAGGCCGCCTCATAAAGTAGTAATAACTCTGAACACAGCCACAAATCAAGCATGTTCAAAACAGAGCTGGGCTTTAGCTGTGAAAGTCAGCTCTGAACCCAAATCTCTGGTGTGTTAGGAGCCAAGGTTTTGCTTCCAGACCCATATCCAGTACAAAACAATACTGTTGACATTGGCCTCCAGAAGACCTATGAAACAGTCTAGCAATGGGATGAATTAAATGCTTCCTTCCATACCTGATTGAAGTACTGCCACAAGAGAGAGACATCTTCATATGGTACTTCCACAGGCATGGTCAGTTATACTTCACTATTAGGCCTCTTCCTCCACAAGCATATCACCTTGGGGACTAAAACTAAACTTGTACAGACTTCAGTAAATCCACTCTGACATTGGCATTTCTAGTCCTGGATGATAGGAAACAGTCAGAGTGAAATAACCCTGGGAACTCTGCTGCAGTTTTAGTACTTCATGTCTACAGACTTCATAAAAAGAGCGGTATCTGAGTCTGTTTGTCTCATGCTCTTGTTTCACACACTTCACAGTGAGAAAATGAGACATAACCATCGTTTAGTGACATATGGAGAATTATGAATTATTTCAGCACTAAACTTTTCATCCCCATAACAATAGAAAAGAAAGGGCGATGTGAAAGTTTTAGCTTTTGAGACAAATTCTTCTCTCATTCTTAGTGGTTTAAATCTGGAGCAATTCCACTGAATTACATTATAACTAGATTTACATCAGTATAAACGAAAGCAGAATTTGGCCTTTAGAGATCATTCCAAGGTAGGCTGAAATTTTCACGTACGACATGTTCTTTCTTAGAGATTTATCTTCTTTTAAATACTTCAGTCTGTCTCTCCATTGAATGCATGTCCCTCCACTTCCAGCATATAGTGGTATAGGGTCCCATAGTGCTGTGAATAGTCCATATGTCTTACCACATAAAATGTGTTTAATGCATTCCAGCTGGTCTGGGAAAGAAATTATGACAGTCTATCTACATTTCAGAAAACATTGCCAAGACATTCTGATTTGTGTATGCAGTATTTGTAATATTATAAAAATGCATCAGCATAAAGAAAAGTTTGGGACAGGACATAAAGTATATGAAATTTCTTTTTATTGAAATTCAAGGTTCCTTGTCCTCTTCCTTTTTCCCATCTGGGGTGTCTCATTTTGAGTAAACTAAGAATGCTCTAGGTGTATCTTTGAACATATTCAGAAAACGCTTTATAAATTATACTCTCAAATGATACTGATTGCACCCCTGAATCATCATTCTTTGTATTAATCCCATTGTGGGGCCTTCCAGTTCTTCAGGTACACTTGCAGTTGGAAAGTAAGCCAGATAGCACCATTTTTTGAAGCGATGCTACTGTTGGCCCTGAATCTCTGGAAAAAATAAATACAAAGGAAAGACAATGTGTTGTTTGTCCCCTCATGCAGCATGTCTGATATAATTTCTTCTGTGGGCAATCAAATGCTATAAGATTGAGGAATCTACCCAGATTAAAAACAAATTTGTGAGTTGCACTTGGAAATTACCTGTAAACTGTATAACACACAAATCCCAATTATGCAGGAACTTATTACCTTTCATAATCATATTTTAATTTCTGGTTAAAATACTTGAAAAGGTTTTAATATTCTGAAGAAGCATTTGCGCTGAAACACATTCTGGGGAATATAAATGACCACAATCAGAACAGGGTGAGGAGGATAGATTTAGACACATTCTCAAGATGGCCAAAAGTTTATATTTCATTTTATAAGTTACTAAAGCAAGAGAAATATAACTCCTTTGATTAAACATATAACTATAGAACAAATAGACTACTTGAATCACACACAGTTGGAATTCCAGGCACTTTTAAAAGTGATGATAATTAGGCAGATCTACTGTTTTCATCAGTTTGTTGACTGTGCTGTTATTTGTGGCTCTCTAATTAAAAGTAGTTAAGCACTGGTAAATGATCTGCTAATACACTGGGTGCAATCCTGCAATCTTTATCCAGGCCTTGTTTTGGACAAAACTCTCATTGACTTCAGGCTAAGGTATTCAATCAGGATGAGCCTTAGGCAGAGTGGGAATACTTACAAGTACTGGGCCAGAAATGACAGGTATACACAGGAAGGAGGGGGACAAATTCAGAAGCATTCCTTCCCCCCTCTCCCCTGAAATCTTAAAAGACACCTCCATTCATTGGAATTCCATTTTTTTGGAGGAGATAGGTGCAGAGCCAAATGAGTAGTACTCATCCTGGCCTTGATCTTGCAACTTGTTGCTTGTGGGTGGGTACCTGTGCATTGAAGTCATTGGGACTGTGTCAGGGTATAGGAGTCCTTTTGCATGCAATAAGTTGCAGGATCATTGCCCATGACATCATTATGCTCTCGTTCCCAATCCTATAGAAGCCCCTCACGGTGATCAGTCTCCCTGGGTTGAGAGGGAGTGATCCATAGGTAAAGCAATGGCCATTCTTGATGACATCAGTCTACCACTCCTGCAAAAAACCCCAGAGCCCTGTGGTAACTCCTAGAGTCATACTGCTATCATCAACCTTAACTTATGCAAGTTCCTCACCCTTCCTCTCCAAGCAGTAACTCCTGGGGAGTGCCTTTAGTTAACACTAAATGTGGCACACCTAAAATGGTGATGTACTTTCCATATGATGATCTTGTGACCAGCGCCCTTCCAAATCTCATCTCCTCCTTGGTCTTTTTTTTGCTGCTCCTCTTGTGTTTGTCCACAGCAGCCTAATGGCAACACTATTTCACGGGGATAGGATATCTGTGTTTGTGTGCCTCTGTGCTGAAACTGGGCGGTTGTAGATTCCAGAAACTCTTTACCCTTCAATACCTTTTCTTAGAGGTTTCAGGGTTGGGAATGTTTGGGTAATTTCACACAGACAACAGTAATGTTAGCCCAAAACAGAGAAAATAGAATGAAAATAAACTGTTTAACGTATCTAGATTTACGCATCTCATCAGCTAGACTAGATATGGCACTTTCAGCTTATTTACAGAGAAAAATACATCTCTTGAAAACATGCCACTCGGGTCTGCCTATTAGCATTGTGCTGCTGTCTACAGGGAGACTTCTTGCTGTGTCCAGACATCTCTTATGAAGTCTGCGTGGCTGGGTCAGCTTTCATGTTGCACAAACCTCTCTGGATGTATGGCAGCCATCCCCTGCTTGCCGAATCAGTTTTCTCCAGCTATCTACACACACACACACAATAGGGTTTGGACTTGCATCTCCTACAGCAGAGAAAGCAACACCACTGAGGTAGATTAATAGCTCTGATACTGCCTTACACAGACCACCTTTGGCTGGTTGTATCTAGTTTCAGTCATGCCTCTTGGTAATCTCCCTTAAGCAATTTTTCTTTTGTGAAGAAATCTGAATTATAGGCAGGTCCCCATATCCTCCGTCACAGAGTTGCTCTGTTCAGATTAGAAGATATAAGACTTGATTTTCTAGTGTGTGATGGAAGTTCAAGTAAAAGAAGTGATCAACACTCATTGTTCTTTCTGTCATCTTGGTGGTGGTTGTTTGTTTTTTTTTAAATAGTGTCTATATACAAACATCACAAGGGACGATTGTATGTAACAAAATGTTATAACACAGTGATAGACACAACCACAGGATCTGTAGTTTTCTCTCCTGTTAATGGTCCCTTCAGCTTACCTGCAGATCTCCTAAGTTCCCATCCTCCCTATCCCATGTAGTTGCATCTCTGAAGGCCATCCTTTCCTACCTTCCCCTTATTTATATTTTTACACTGATATTCTGGATGAAATTTATTTCCACATAAGTTTGTGCTGATGAGGTGGTCAGAAAGAATGAAACATTGAAATGCATATTCTTTATGCCGTGCACACTGTATACATCCATCACTGCAGGAAACTAAGTCAACATTATTATTCATAACAGTATATTGTGTTACTATAAAACTATGCAGAGGGTAGTAACAGAAATTTGGAGGGAGGCCAATTAAATTGCACTCTGAAGTTAAAACTTTTCCTCTGCCTTTAAGATGATTAGCAGGGAGAGGGGAGAATTTCACTCTGCCAACAAAAATGGAGAAATATCACGTTTTCTTCAGATATATGAAAAACAAAACACACTGCCATTTTCCTTCAAGTTCGTTTGCTTTTACTGTGAAAACCAAAGCCATTTTGACCCAGACAAAACCAGCCTCCTATATTCGCAGAAGACCCATTTTATTTTCACTTGGCATTTTTTCAGTGGATATGAAGCAGAACTGGAAAATCTTGAGCCCACTAGCCAGTCTGAATGGCTGCTGTGGGTGCTGAATGGCTGTGTGTGGAGCTTAAGGGGGAAAATCTCTTTCCTTTTCAAGGTACTGCTCTGTGGCTGATTTTGCAGTCCTATGGTTTGAATGCCCCTTTCTGTAGTGGGAAGGAGGGGGAGGGTCCTTATACCTGTGGATCTTCTGGTCCTTCTCAGACTTGCCCCTTTTGTAATCATGTGCAGGTGTCCCCATAGTGCTCTATACTGCACACAGGGTTGCAGCCACTGTGTCCTTGGAATCCTTTTCCTATCTACCTGCAACAGTTCAGTTGGCAGGGGGCCTCTGAAAAAATGGAGATAGGATTTGCCACAGAATACATAAGGATTTACTGAAAATGCTGGAAATTCCTCTGAGTTTCCCTATAAACCTCCTTAGGAGATTAGTACAAAACTTCCGACTAATCGGCTATTTCAAGTTTCATGTCAGAAATTTCCCAAAGAGCCCTGCACTCCTGTGTAGTTTTGGGAGATTTGAAATTTTGCTGTCCTGCATAGATCTAGGGTTGGGATCAAAATGAATACTGTGTGTTCGCTATGCTCCAGGTGTGAGGTATTTGGCCTTACGAGGTTTGGTTTTGCTGTATTGTAAAAACAAAAAAGTCATTGTTGTTATGGAAAACTGCTCTTTGATCAGCTAGTTTACAATGTCATGCTGACTGGTTACAATTCAGCCACCTACAGTTAATACTGAATGAGTCAGGGCTCTCTCTTTTATTACCTGTAATTTTATACAAATGTAACACATAAGAAGCAATGCAGAAAATGCTTGCCTGTAACTTTTGTTTTTCCAAGTCTCTCCCTTCCACTAGCCTCTTTTCTATGATATTTAATTACCGAGTAATCTCTGATTTCTAGAAGGAGAGGGCTGTGACTCTAAAATAAAAAATACTTATGAATCATATTACAAATAAAATATACACCAATAAATTTTCCTGCATATCAAACTTGAAGAAATTCAGCCTCCCGTAACTTTGTATAAATCTTGATTGCTTTTTTAAGATTCTAAATTCTGTCCCCAGCGTCCCCCTTCCCTTCCATAAATTACACACAGTAGAGCTGGAAAGAACAATGTTTTATTGTAACATACCTGTTTATGCTAATAATCTTTGGGACAGGGACTGTCTTTTTGCTCTTTGTACAGCACCTAGTACAAGGGGGGTCCTGGTCTGTGACTGAGACTGCCCTATGATAATACCATGATGATGATGTAACTATAATTACTTTAATAATAGAAAATACATTTCTTATCCTTATCAACGTCATTACAGATGAGGTTTTTTTTTTCATTTAAACCATGGTGTTATAAGACTTGATCCAAAGCCCATTGAACTCAATGAGACTCTTGCCATTTAAAGAGGAGGGCTTTGAATCAGACCCAGAAGTTGTCCTTATCTATCCATAAATTGAGTTAAACAAATGCAAAATCCTTGTTTGGGCACTTGGGACTCAATCCTGCAAGATGCTGAGCACTTCAGTTTCTGTTGACTTCAGTGGGAGTCCAGATGCTCACTATGTAGGATCGAGCCCTCAATGTAGCCACTTTATGTAGCTTAATTTAATAAGAAATTGGCTTAAGGCACATGCATATAGATTCCAAGGCCATAAGAGATTATTGTGACCATATAGTCTGACCTCCTGTATTACACAGGCCAAGAGCATATCTTTTAGAAAATCATCCAATCTTGATTTAAAAGTTGTCTGTGTTAAAGAATCCACCAAGATGCTTAGTAAATTGTTCCAATGGTTAATTTCCCTGACTTAAAAATTTACACCTTTTTTTCTAGTCTGAATTTGTCTAGCTTTAACTTCCAGCCATTGGATCATGTTACACTTTTCTCCACTAGAATGATGAGCCATTATTAAATATTCATGCCCCATGTAGATACAGACTATAATCAAGTCACCCCTTAACCTTCTCTTTGTTCAGGTAATAGATTGAGTTCCTTGAGTCTGTCAGTCTAAGGCAGGTTTTCTAATCCTTTAATCATTCTCGTGGCTCATCTCTGAACCCTCTCCAACTTTTCAACATCTTTATTGAATTTTGTGGACACCAGAACTGGACATGGTATTTCAGCAGTGGTTGCGCCACTGCCAAATACAGAAGTATTATAACCTTCCTATTCCTACTCAAGATTCCCCTGTTTGTATATCCAAGGATTGCATTAGCCCTTTTGGCCATAGTGTTGCATTGGGAGCTCATGTTCAGCTGATTATCCACCACAACTCCCAAATCATTTTTTTAGAATCCTTGCTTCCCAGGATAGAGTCCCCCATCCTGTAAGTGTGGTCTACTTTCTTTGTTCCTAGATGTATGCACTTACATTTAACTGTATTAAAACACACATTGTTTGCTTGCCCCAAGTTTACCATGAAGTCCATATTGCTCTGAATCAGTGGCCTGTCCTCTTCATTATTTACCATTTCCCCCAATTTTAGTGTCATCTGCAGACTTTATCAGTAATGATTTTGTTTTCTTCCAAGTCATTGATAAAACGGTTAAATAGGGCCAAGAATTGATCCCTGCAGGACCCCACTATAAACATACCTCCTTAATGACAATTCCACATTTACAATTACATTTTGAGACCAATCACCTAGCCACCTTTTAATTCATTTAATGTGTGCCATGTTAATTTTATATCGTTCTATTTTTTTTTCTCAAAATGTTGTGTGGTACCAAGCCTCACAGAAGTCTAAGTATATTACCTCAACACTATTGCCCTTATCAATCAAACTTGTAATCTCATCAAAAAAGATAAGTTAGTTGGACAGATCTATTTTCATAAACCTATTTTGATTGGCATTAATTATATTACGTTCCTTTAATTCTTTATTAATAGAGTCCTGTTATTAACCACTCCATTATCTTGCCTGGAATCATTGTCAAACTGACAGACCCATGTCATTGTGTTTACCCTTTTAAAATACTGGCACAACATTAGCTTTCTTCCGGTCTTCTGGCACTTCCCCAGTGTTTCAAGAATGTAGGGAGAAAATTAGAAAGGCCAAGGCAAAAAACGAGATTAAACTAGCTAGGGACAAAAAGGGTAAAAAGAAAACATTTTACAAATACATTAGAAACAAGAGAAAGACCAAGAACAAAGTAAGCCCATTACTCAATGAGGAGGGAAGGACAAGAACAGAAAATGCAGCAATGGCTGAAGTGTTAAATGGCTTTTTTGTTTGTTTTCACCAAAAAAGTTAGCAGTGATTGGACAATAACAGGGTGAGCTGTGTAAATGGGGTATGATCTGAGGCTGAAATAGGAAAAGGACAAGTTAAGAACTACTTAGACAAGTTAGATGTCTGCAGGTTGTCGGGACCTGACGAAATACACCCTAGAATACCTAAAGAACTGGCTGAAGAGATCTCTGAGCCACTAGTGATTATCTTTCATAGAATCATAGAATAGCAGGGTTGGAAGGGACCTCAGGAGGTCATCTAGTCCAACCCCTTGCTCAAAGTAGGACCAGTCACCAACTAAATCATCCCAGCCAGGGCTTTGTCAAGCCTAACCTTAAAAACTTCTAAGGAAGGAGATTCTACCACCTCCCTAGGTAACCCATTCCAGTGCTTCACCACCCTTCTAGTGAATTTTTTCTCCCTAATATCCAACCTAAACCCCCCCCCCACTGCAACTTGAGACCATTACTCCTTGTTCTGTCATCTGCTACCACTGAGAACAGTCTAGATCCATCCTCTTTGGAACCCCCTTTCAGGTAGTTGAAAGCCTATCAAATCCCCCCTCATTCTTCTCTTCTGCAGACTAAATAATCCCAGTTCCCTCAGCTTCTCCTCATAAGTCATGAGTCATAAGTCAGCCCCCTAATCATTTTTGTTGCCCTCCACTGGACTCTTTCCAATTTTTCCACATCCTTCTTGTAGTGTGGGGCCCAAAACTGGACACAGTACTCCAGATGAGGCCTCACCAATACTGGACAGAGGGGAACGATCAGGTCCCTCGATCTGCTGGCAGTGCTCCTACTTATACAGCCCAAAATGCTGTTAGCCTTCTTGGCAACAAGGGCATACTGTTGACTCATATCATCCACTGTAACCCCTAGGTCCTTTTCTGCAGAACTGCTGCCTAGCCACTCGGTCCCTAGTCTGTAGCAGTGCATGGGATTCTTCCATACTAAGTGCAGGACTCTGCACTTGTCCTTGTTGAATCTCATCAGATTTCTTTTGGTCCAATCCTCTAATTTGTCTAGATCCCTCTGTATCCTATCACTACCCTCCAGTGTATCACCACTCCTCCCAGTTTAGTGTCATCTGCAAACTTGCTGAGGGTGCAGTCCATGCCATCTTTGAGAACTCATGGAGGCGGGAGAGAGCCGAGAGGACTGAAAAAGGGCAAATATAGTACTGGTCATGAAAAAGGGGAAAAAGGACAACCTAGGGAGTTCTAAACCAGTCAGATTAACTTTGGTATCCTGAAAGATAATGGAGCAAATAAACAACTAATTTGTAAGAACCTAGAAGAAAATAAGGTGAAGTAAGAGTCAACATTGATTTATCAAAAACAAATCTTGTCAAACCAACCTGATATCCTCCTTTGGCAGGATAAAAGCTTTGTGGATCGGGGGAAGCAGTAGATGTGGTATACCTCAACTTTAGTAAGGCTTCTGATACTGTCTCAAATGACCTGCTTATAAACAAACTAGAGAAATATAGCCTAGATGAACCTTTTATTAGATGGGTGCACAACTAGTCAGAACATATACTCAGAAAGTTATCCGTGGTTCACAATCAAGTTGGAAGGGCATATTGACTGGGGTCCCATAGGGATCTGTTCTGAGCCAAGTTGTATTCCATATCTTCATAAATTGTTTAGGTAATGGCATAGAGAATACATTTATAAAGTTTGCAGATGACACCAAGCTGGGAGGGTTGCAAGCACTTTGGAGGACAGGATTAGAATTGAAAATGATCTTGACAAACTGGAGAAATGGTCTGAAATAAATAGGATGAGATTCAATGAGGAGAAATGCAAAGTACTCCACTTATGAAGGAATAATCAATTGCACAAATATGAAATGGGAAATGACTGCCTAGGCAGGAGTACTGCAAAAAAAGATCTGGGGGTTACAGTGGATCATCAACTAAATATGAGTCAAAAATGTAACGCTGTTGCAAAAAAAGTGAACATAATTTTTGGATGTATTAGCAGGAGTGTTACAAGCAAGACATGAGAAGTATCTCGTCCATTCTACTCAGCACTGATAAAGTCTCAACTGGAGCATTTTGTCCAGTTCTAGGCACCACAGTTCAGGAAAGATGTTGGCAAATTGGAGAAAGTTCAAAGGAGAGCAACAAAAATGATTAAAGATCTAGAAAACATGCCTATGAGGAAGGATTGAAAAATTGGATTTGTTTTCTCTGGAGAAAGGAAGACAAGTACATAAAAGATTGTTAAATTGTTCTCTTTGTTTACTGAGGTCAGGACATTAAGTAATGGGCTTAAAATGTAAAAAGGGAGATTTAGGTTTGACATTAGGAAAAACTTCCTGAGTGTCAAGGTAGTTAAGCACTGGAACAAATTACCCAGGGAGGTTGTGGAATCTCCATCATTGGAAGTTTTTAAGAACAGTTAGTCAAACGTGTGTCAGGGATGGTCTATATAATACTTAGGTCTGCCTCACTTCAGGGAACCTGACTAGATGAGCTATCAAGATCCCTTCCAGTCCTACATTTCTATGATTCCATGATTACTTGTACCTAAACTACCATTCATGCCATGATAAAAGCCAGGTTTAAGTCAATTTTAAGTGTGTCCACACAGGAATTTGATTTAAAATCCACCCTTATTTGAACCAGTGCAAATATGTCCCTACCTTGCACAACTTCACCACCTAAGACAAAGTGTATACCAGGCACTAAGTAGGGTTATAGGTAGGGCCCTACCAACTTCACAGTCCATTTTGGTCAATTTCATGGTCATAGGATTTTAAAAATCACAACTTTAATTATTTCTGCTATTTAAATCTGAAATTTCACAGTGTTGTAATTGAAGGGGTCCTGATCCAAAAAGGAGTTGTGGGAGGCGGGAGGGGTTGCAAGGTTATTGTAGGGGGGTTGCGGTACCGCTACCCTTACTTCTGCACTGCTGCTGTCGGCAGCACTGCCTTCAGAGCTAGGTAGTTGGAGAGCGGCGGCTGCTGCTTTGGAGCCCAGCTCTGAAGGCAGAGCCGCCAGCAGCAGCGCAGAAGTAAGGATGGCATGGCATGGTATGGTATTGTCACCCTTACGTCTGTGCGGCTGCCTGCAGCGCTGGGCTATAAGTCAGCAGCCACTACTCTCCAGCCACCCAGATCTGAAGGCAGCAGCACAGAAGTAAAGATGGCATGGTATGATATGGTATGGTATTGCCACCCTTACTTCTGCGCTGCTGCTGGTGGGGTGCTGCCTTCAGACCTGGGTGCCCAGCCAACATCTGCCACTCTCTTGCAGCCCAGCTCTGAAAGCAACACAGAAGTCAGGG
Source organism: Chelonia mydas (assembly GCF_015237465.2). Taxonomy (NCBI): domain Eukaryota; kingdom Metazoa; phylum Chordata; order Testudines; family Cheloniidae; genus Chelonia; species Chelonia mydas. The sequence goes on along the minus strand of NC_057850.1, from coordinate 87,779,590 downwards.
TGGCAATACCGTGACTCCCCTAAAATAACTTTGCGACTCCCCTGCAACTCCCTTTTGGGTCAGGATCCCCAGTTTGAGAAATGCCGCTCTCCCCTGTGAAATCTGTATAGTACAGGATAAAAGCGCACAGTAGACCAGATTTCATGGGAGGAGACCAGATTTCACAGTCCGTGACGCATTTTTCATGGCTGAGAATTTGGTAGGGCCCTAGCATGTTAGCTAACACAAATTTGGCTCTTCACTTAAAAAAGAAAAAAAAAGTTCCTGCTTGCCTTAGCCCCGCTTTGCTGCTGACTGGGAGCTGCCTGAGGTAAGCACCGCCGAGCTGGAACCTGCACCCTGGTCCCCCTGCCCCAGGTCAGAACCACCACACACATCCTTACTCCCTCCCAGACCCCCCCACCTGCACCCGAACCCCCTGGCCCAGGTCGGAACCCCTTCCTGCACCTAAACCCCCTCCAAGAGCCCAGACCCCTTCCCACACCCCAACCCCCTATCCCAGCCCTGAGCCTGCTCCTGCACTCCAAACCCTTTGGCCCCAGCTTAGAGCCCCCTCCTGTACTCCAAACCCCTCATCCCCGGCCCCATCTCAGACCCTGCACCCCCAGCCAGAGCCTGCATCCTCTCCCACACCCCAAATTTCTGCCCCAGCCCTGAGCCCACTCCCACACTCCAAACCCCTTGGACCCAGCCTGGAGCCCCCTCCTGCACCCCAAACTCCTCATCTCCAGCCCCCATCCAGAGCCCTCACCCCCCTCCCACACCCCAACCCTTTGCCTCAGCCCAGTGAAAGTGAGTGAGGGTGTGGGAGAGCAAGCGATGGAGGGAGGGGGCAGGAATGAGTGGGAGATGGGGACTCAGAGAAGGAGCAGTGGAAGGGGCTGGGGCAAGAATGTTCAGTTTTGTGCAGTTAGAAAGTTGGCAACCCTGTTGTCAAAGTTTTTGTATGCTTCGCATCAGAGGAGAGTTTTAAGGAGGATAATGAGGTAACTTAGTAGCTATTTACAGAGAATACCTTCCAAGTGTGTGGGCAGCATGGGAGAAAGCAAAATGGTGTTTGAAAACTTAACAAGTGGGCAGGGGAGGCTGGCATCACAGGCTGATTGGAGGTGGTGAGCATAGTCTGATAATGAATAAGAGCTGAGATGTAGGGTGGGGATTGACTATGAAACACCTGGAAAGTGAAGATAAGCATCATACTCTCCACGAGGAGCCTGTGAAGGGATTAAAAAAACAGAGGGTGAACATGGTCAAGGTGACAGGCTAGGCAAATGATCTTTGCAGCAGCAGCATACTTAAGGTTTAAAAAAAAGCACTACAAAGAAAACATATTAAAAAAAAAAAAAGCAAACCCACACACATGCGAATAAATTTATCAGTGTTTCCCTACCCCTAACAAGGATATTGGGAGGAGAAGTCCTTCAAACCCCCGCGCAATGGGGATTGCCTTGTTGGTCACAAGTTCATCACAGTTTCAGCTCATAACAACCATGCTCATAACACATTTAGTCATTTTATACTGTTCAGGGGTCTTTGATCTAGAGTTTCCAGGAGTAGGTAACCAGCGGACTACAGGGCTTGCGCCCAGGGTTAGCTTCAAAAGATTGGCTCTGGAGGGAAGAATTTGCATTTCCCTCCTTCCAAGTACTTTCTAGGAAATCCACTTTACACGTGTTGTTCCAAAAAGTCCTTTGAAGTGCCATACAATCCCAGAACCGTACATAAATATTTGAATTTTTGATACCAAGAACTCCAAAGACTGAATTCAGTAGGATTTAATTTCAGTAAGGTTTGTCCAGGCTGTTGCAGGATATTGTCAGTCTGTCACATTAGACACACACACACACACTTCAGTAATATTGCTATTTGCAATACATTAATATGGCCTGCCCAATTTATAAGTATATGTTCCCACTCATTAAAATCTTTTTGAAAAAATTTAGTCTTTTTGAAGTCTTTAAACCATGATTTGAGGACTTCAATAGCTCAGACATAGGTGAGAGGTTTATTGCAGAAGTGGGTGGGTGAGATTTGGTGGCCTGCATTGTGCAGGAGGTCAGACTAGATGATCATAATCGTCCCTTCTGACCTTAATATCAATGAATCTATCCCCCTCTCCCAGCCCAGTTAATATGGAATGAGGCACGGTTCTTTTTAATGAGAAAGCAATCTTTTTAGCTCATGACGACAATGTTATAGATACTTAAGGAACAGGAATAACTACACAGAGTGCTTTCCCATGACATTTTCTGATCCAGGGCTGAATTGTGCACTTTATTCAGCCGGAACTCTCATGGGAAGTTGGTTGAGGGTGAGTATACCAAGATGCTCAGGTACCACAGTGAAGACTACAGTATAATACATAGATAGAGAAAGCCAGGGGAAGAGATTATAGACCTATATTCTCTGCTTTTTGAATTGGGGGGCTTATCCCAGGATTAGATGCCTGGCAAATTCAGATAGTGTGACTATTTAGATCAGAAGGATGGGATTTATAAAGGAAAGTAAACAGAGCCTCTAGAGAATCTTCCCATAGTACTTCAGTGGAAGAGCTGTTCCCCAGTTTCATAAAGCTAGGGGTAAACCAGACAACAGACACAGTTCAAGAGAGGCGCTCTTGGCCTACGTTGTGCGTACTCCTAAATGAAGTATTGTCCTATGACAGATGTTGCTTTAAGGAAGGTTTACTGGTAAGCCTTGCTTTGACACAGCCAGCAAAAGGATACATGTCTGAGAAGATCTATGCTTTCCAGCTGGCTGAAAAACTCCAGAAGGCTTACAGATTTGACTTCACAGATCACTCTTCAGGCTGAGGGACAGCAAAATCAGGATTTTGATCATGAAGCGAAAAAATATTCATTGTGGTTTTGTTTGAATTCTGATTATTATATTTTTATATGGATCCTGTGGGTCCATGCAAGCTCATGTGGGAGTCAATCTTATAGCTAAAAGAAAAGGAGTACTTGTGGCACCTTAGAGACTAACAAATTTATTTGAGCATAAGTGAGCTGTAGCTCATGGAAGCTTCTGCTCAAATAAATTTGTTAGTCTCTAAGGTGCCACAAGTACTCCTTTCCTTTTTGCGGATACAGACTAACACAGCTGCTACTCTGAAACCAACCCTATAGCTACTTTCTACTTAATGTAATTTAAAAAAAACGGGTCTGTTTTGTAAAAAATCACTTTCCATTTTGCCAAATGATAAATTTCTGGGAAAACATAATTACGTCTTAGTTTCAATTTTTTAGGAAAGATAAAAATAAAATGGCAAAACTGCCACTGAATGTAATGGGAGCAGATGAGTCCTTACCTAAATAACAAGCTTTCAGGATAGATATATTTTAATCTACTCACCCTAGTGCACTGTGATCTTTCACCCATGGCCACAGATACTTAAGTTCCATGGACCATTGTAGCCCTGCTATTGTGGGTGTACTTCCTGGTCCCCTCTGCCGTCTTATTTGGGTGGTGCAGATGAGAAGTGGCAGTGGTAGTTGGAATGAGACTATCAAATTGCTAATCTGCCTAGTATGTGAATAGGCTTTAGTTTTTGTAGGAGTTCCGTGTATCTCTGTTTAAAGGCTGGCCATTAGGAAAATTATAATTTTTGTTTGTTTGTTTTTCACAAGCATAAAGGGCATAAGTTAGTAATTTCTTTTCTTTCAGGCTGACATCGTGAAGTTTGCAGGAGTATGCCAAAATACCAAACATTGCCAGCTCTTTAATACTATTTCTCCTTACCCACCACTTTAAAGAGGAGACAAGCCTAGTGCATGTTATACTGGAATAATCAGGAAACCAAAGAAAATATATCTGTTTCTACAAAACAAACACACACAAAAAATAATAGAATCTGTAAAAATGACATCTTACACTTTTTGTCACTTAATGACTTCAAAGTGCAGTAGCTGCACTATTCTGTTTCCTCTGAGTTGACATGATGTCCATAGGGTGTATCCATCTATACAAAATCTGTACACGATGGTAAAGCTATACAGGCTGGTTTCATACAAACTGGTGGACTCTTCACTGAGGACTCCAGATAAAAAGAGACAAAATATCTTTGGATTTGGTCTTAATTTGTATTTTCCTTCTCATCTTCTGCAAGGTATTTTAACCTCTGGTTTGCTGTGGTGAATTAGTTTAGGGCCAAATAGTGCCTGGCCCTTGTATGAGGTCACCGTTGGAGAGGCTGCAAGAAGCATTCTCCCTGTTTAAGCCCTCCAGACAGGTCCAGGCACAGTTGCAGTTCCTGCATTTTCTTACAGTACGACCCACCTCCAAGGGAGTGGGGAGGAGATAAGGCCATGACAGGTCACATGCTATCAGATGTGTAGGGTAGTTCATGCATACTACACCCTTCTACAGGACTGGTGAAGTAGGTGTGCTTCCTTTCTCGGCTTGCACAATGGACCCCAGACTTCTCCCTGGGAGCTGCAGACCTGTAATGTATTGACACAATCTGGCCCCAGGCTAATAGTTATGCTACATCTGTCTAATATATACCTATGTACATCTAATACCTATCATTTCACTACAGGACCTAGGCAGCATGAGTCAATTATCTAGTAGTGGATTGTCTTCCTCCTTAGCTTCTTCAGTTCACAGTAAGCAGGTAGTAGTAACAACAACAACAAAACTCAAAACAAACAAAAAACCTGGGCTCTCACAGTTCATAAAGAAGTGAAAAGCAAGTTTTTCATTTTATCTTCAGTAGGTTGAATCACCTTACTTTCCTATAATATTGTCTCACTAAGCAAATATGTGAGCATTGTGTGCATTTCACCATTCTTCCTGTTAAATGCAAGCAGTAATTCTTGAAGTACTTTATGCTTCATCTTTTGAAGAGTTTTAATGCTAGTGTAGTTCATGTAAGCCAGAATCATAGGAACAGATGGGAATTCTTTATGGTCAGGCAATATGGAGCAAGTACCTGGAACAAAAGTCTAATTATAGGAGTACCAAATTAAGTACAACAGTTTTAGTGGTTCTGATATGAAGTAGTAAAAGAAAAAAGTGAGGTGGATTCTGAAACTTCAGGAGTGAATGCTTTCCACAACTAAGCCAGGGATTTAGGACTTGCTCCAATTCCCATTGAAGATGATAGCCAAATTCCTATCAACTATGGGAGCAGGATCAGCTTAATTCATAAACGTGCCCTGTTGTTTTTAATATGAGTCACGTGAATTAAATTTTGTTTAATGCTTTGGAAGCATTTAGGGCAAGTTTAAATCAAATTGTAATTTTTCTGCGTTAATAGCCTTATTCTTCAGCTTGTTAATGCTGCTACCTCAGGGTGTTTACTCTTGGCTATTAGTGCAACTTAGAGGTTTACACTACTGAGAATGAAATAGGCAACTCTTAAAACAAAGTGTTTGAGGTCATAAACATTATAAAATGGGACTCCTTAAAGAGATACATTTTAAAAAAATGCAAAATGGTCGTTTCATTCTTGGCAGGGTTTGTTTCAGAGGAGTAGCACGTAGTTCAAAGAGCACTTAATAAGCAGCTGCAGCCAAAGGAGGATTTCAAACCAGTGGGAGCCCACTTTCCTGGTCTCCCTCTCTCTCTACAATGTGGCTGTGTACGTGTCATATAACTAAATTGTGTGGGGTGAAAGGTTACAGACAACCAGTACACAGCACACTGCACAAGAGTGGAGGGAACTGAAATGTTGACCAAAAACACCAAGGTTAACCCCTTCTCTTACAAAAAGTGTTCATGCAAAGCAGATAGATTCCCATCCAATATACATAGCAGCAGCACCACAAAGCAAAACAGGGAACCAAAGTGATTGTATTCTGCATTGTTCTGTACATAATCCTGGATTTGAGGGCAAATTCAATAGTGTAGTCATAGTATAATACATATGTACCTCGTTCAGTCAATCTGATTGTTCACTCAGTTTTGCTCAAGTGTCTGTGCAGTCCTTTGGATGCAAGCACAAAATGTGGCATGCAGACAAGAGTTAAAATGCAGTGACCAAGAAATCAGAATCTTCCAGTATGTCCTAGTGAGACAAATAGAAATGAAAATGGAACAATTATCTTAGAAGATAAAGATGTAGAGATTTTTTTTTATCTCCAATTGAATCTTGTGCGCCTCTCTCTTCACTGCTAGATGTTGCTGCTAGTCTAATGGTAAATATATCACGGCTTGAAAGGACCACCTCCAGGTGTTAAATAGTCCATCCTCAGTATTCAGTCATGTCTTGATCTTTCTGCTGAGACTGCTTGTGAGGGTGGTTATGATTTTTTGTGCTGTAGACCCAAGCCCACTTTAAACTGAGTGGAGATAACCAAATGTATGCAATGTTGTAGCTGTGTTAGTCCCAGGATATTAGAGAGATGGAACAGATTGTTTAGCAAAAGTAGTTAACACATTCACCTTGAATAGTCCCCTGAAATATGTGTTAACTATTTATGGTAAACGATCTGTTCCATCTCCTAGTTAGTGGTGACACTCTGAGTAAGGCACGTCTACACTATACAGCTTTTAGCCACATGGCTGTGTCACTACAGCTGTGCCACTAAAAGTTGCGCAGTGTAGCCACTGTTTCTCGGCTCTCCTGCCAACAAAAAAACATTCACCCTCAACAAGCGGAATTTGCGTTGTCGGCAGGAGAGCGTTCCTGCCAACAACGTGCTGTTCACACTGGCGCTTGTCGTGGAAAAACGTTTCTTTTGGGGGGCGGGGGAGTAACACCTCTGAAAGACAAAAGTTTTGTCATTCAATTGCCAGTGTAGACACAGCCTCAGTTTCCCAGACCTGAAGAAAAGCTTTGTGTAAGCTCTGGAAATGATCCGTCATTTCACACTAATTATCAATACGCCTCAGTTGATAAAAGCTGTCAGCCAAGAGCAGAAAGATTCTGCGTCCCATGCCCTGAGCATTTACTGCACTGTAAAAATAATTTTATTTGAATCGTTTCCAAAAATGTATGTAAACCAAGTCTGCAGTGACAGGCCGAGAAGATGAAGATCAAAAAAAGGGGATTTCCAGAAACTTTTAATGTAGAGTGTTAGTGACCAAACTCTGCACCAGTCTGTATGCTTAGCCACCTGCTCTACCAAAATACTTTTAATATGAAATTAAATGTCAAACATTTATTGATTTCAGGAATGTACATTTTATTGGGATTTTTTTGCAAAGATGATTTTAAAAACAGGAGAATAAATATTTAGATTTGTTCAGCAGGCCCTAGTGGCCTTATTTATATTATTCTCTATTTTGGAGTGGGTGAAGGGAGCCCTATAAAACATAATGCCTTTACAAAACAAACTTTATTTTTTACTAGATTAGTTTTAATGGGTATAATTTTTAATTTAGAAAACAAAAGTGGCACTGTAGTACTTAATAGGTAACTTAAATGGGAAAATAGGTCATTTTGGGGGTTAACCACTTCCTTACTTGTGTACTCTTCATAGTTTAGCAGATAAAATAGAAACCGCCTCAATGCCAACATTTATATATAAAAACATAAACTTCACTAAAGTTAGGCTCCTAAATAGGTGACCTGATTTTTCAAAAGTGCTGAGCACCCAACAGCTCCCATAAAGTTATTTGTTTGTCAGTTTTGGATAAATCCCTTTAACAGAATAGAAGGGACCGACTGTAAAGGATATATGTATTGGGATTTTTTCACACTGACCATAAAATGTCATCATGTGCTCCACACACATTCATCAGGCAGGACTTTGATCTGCCAGTGAAAAAGATGTTCTCCATTTTTTCATAAGAGATGGATCTGAGCTACAGAATTCAGATTTGGATTAGAATCTGAAATTCTCCAAATCCAGCTCTTTGAATCTGACCATCTCTTCTTTTCCCCACTCCTCTATTCTCTATAGAGCATCGTCCAACAAAGCTTTTTCTTTTTGATTTTTTCTGTTGTCCTACACATAATTGATGGTTTCAGACTAGCAGCCGTGTTAGTCTGTATTCGCAAAAAGGAGTACTTGTTAGTCTCTAAGGTGCCACAAGTACTCCTTTTCTTTTTACATAATTGATGGGGAGTCATCTATGATGTTGGCAGAAGTCTGGTGTCAGAGTTTTAGTTAATTTGTGTTCCCTCTTTTGGATTATTGTCGCTGTAGCAGCAAAACAATAATATTTCTGGGTCATTCATTGACAGGAATTATTGTCTCTCTTACAGTTTCTGTAATTATATTTCCCGCAGAGCGTAAAATATTGGTCAAGTTTTGAATCTTGGCTTTGTGATTGCATCCCTTTAAATACATGGGTCTCAATCTTGCACGACTTACATGAGTAGTCCAATAGGAGTCAATGCTATGAAGTCAGCTGGACTGTTCACATGGTTAGAGATAACTCTTATATGTAATGCTTACAGGATTGAGTCCTTGATTTATAAAGAAGATTTAGATTTTAGATGTTACTTAGTTTAAAACAAAAGACATGGTGGGATTTCCAAAGGTTCTGTTTAACTTTCTGCAAGAATCTTAATGAATATTACCAGTAAAACGAAAAGGTGAAGTTTCAAGAGTGTAGTGTGTGAATATGCTGATTCAGCAATTTCAGCAGTAGTGTGAATTGCAGTGAGTCGGCCACATTTGAATTTAAAGACAACTGTGACAGTGACCAACTGCTTTGCAATGGGGAACGGGTGATGTAAGTTGACACCTTAAAGCAGTCCATATCATTCAGTGGTAGTCTGTTCTGGCAGGTCTCCACTATGAGGTGACACCATTTAAAGATGTTTTCAGCTGGGTGGAAAAAAACAAAATAAAATACAGAATCTAGCTAGAGAGAGGAAGTGGACGAATAAGAGAAACTAAAAATGTGAGGTTCTTTATTCAATGTTTTTTTTTCTAGGTTCTACATGGGAGAAAACGTTACGACAGATCGGTTTTGAAAGGTAAGCAGTGAATTTATCTCCTATGCATGTTACATCTTAAAATACAAACAAAAAAAGAGATGTGCACACACAGGTTGGCAGAGTTATTTACGTTAATTGACCTACATTATCTGGGATGTCAAAGTTAGGGGGAGTGATATGCAGAGTTACTGATATGTTCACAACTTTCGTTTTTAACTATATCTGTGATCATCATGGAGCACAAGGTTCTTTTGTAAATCCGGCTCACAGTCATTTCAGCTGGGAGCAACATAATGTATTAGGGTTAAAGTAGGCTTCATAGAGTATTTGGTTTGAAGTCTTACCTCTGAATGAAGGTATCGCTGCTTTCCCATATTTTTCATAAGACTTCTGAACTATGGCATATTAACTAACAAAAACGAATGAATGTGGAAAAGGAACATGATTGGCAAAGCGCTATTTAACATCAGAGAAAATCCGGAATTCAGCATTCCTGAAGTGCAAAGGCTTCTTTCAGCCAAACATAACCATAAGGTCGTCATACCAGAAACATATGTCTCTCATGGAACTAAACTAGGCCAGGCCTTGCTAAAGAGTAATCTGTTCTCAGGGCTGGAAATACTCAGTCCCCTGTATGCCCATCTACAAACATGAAGCAGAGTAATCTGCTTCCTGTCCATATATAGAGCTCTGATCTTCTGTCTAAACCAAATATTTCTAGACTGCACAAGAGTGTGCTAGGGCAAGGCATGGGGGCACTATGAACTGGACTAGATATGTATGAGAGAAGGGGAGTGTTGTCTTTTAACATTAAGCGGAGACTGACTGGTGCTAATAACATAGATGGCCTTTTCAAAGCCAGGGTGACGTTGAGGAGAGGAAAGCCTTTCCTTTTCATTGTCTCCACCTAGTATCATCTTTCTAGCTGCTCTCACTTTTATTGCCTTGTTGGTTAATTTAAACAACTTGCCTGTATTTAAGTGAATGGCTAATTCATTGAACCAGAATGCAACTATTCTGCACAAGGCATAAATTGGTGCCTTATAGATTTTCTATTACAATAAAATTTATCTTTAAATTTAAACCTCTCCCTTGATTAAAATCCTCAGACATTAATAACAATAAACGAAAGGCGGCTCTGTGTCATTCTTGTCTAAAAGCATTCCACTTCACTAATTCCTCCTGAGCACATAAATTGACTGAACTCTGAACCACTATAGTATTAGCAAATGTAAGGGGTGGATCAATACTACCATTAAACAACTTACCCTCAGGACTTCAAGGACAGTGTCCCAGAGTCATTCCCCAGATTTATTCTTAAGGCTCAGCATTAGAAGTTATTTGGAAATAGAGGCTCTGAAAGTTGTCCACACATTTGTCTACAGCTTTATTTTTCTTGAAGTTTACAAAGAGTTGATGATACCCTTACTGATCTATTTAAAAAAAAAATTTTTGAACTTCATTGTATGAATTTAACAAAGTGTAGGCCTGTTGTATTTCTTCTGTGGTATATTTAATTATATATGATTTCAGTGGTAGGCTTACTTTTGTAAAGACCGGAGGATCACAGACAGGGAGTTTGTACTATTTTTGGCAGGGGACAATTCAGGGAAAGGATTAATTTTAATTTTAATGCCTTCAGAATATTAACTATTTGCAGGGTATATGTTGAAACACTATGTTTCCGAGAAGTTAAAAGGACTGAGGGGAAGAAGTTATAATTTTGAATCTTTGCAGCGGTAAAAGTTACTTTTTGATTGGTACTGATTTGCCTTTTTAGTTTCACAGGCTATTGCTGGTTGAGATGTAAAGCTGCACTCAACCACAAAGGAGCTGCTTGAGCTTCTGACAACATATATAAATGGCATTGCTAAAAAATACCATAGGTACCAGTTGAAGTAACATGATTGAATGTTCACTGAAGAAGTAACTAAGGATTCATGGCAACATATGTATTTTAGTAATGCATTTTAATTTTCAGCCCCTTGGAGAGAAATTGTCAATTTAATGCACTGAATAAATTAAAACAAAACAAACCACCCATCACCAAATTTAAAAAAATGGGCCAAATTAATCTCTTGGATAAATCATTTATATTATTATACCTATTATGAGTTTGGTCCAACATTTTTAACCTGCCAAAAATATTGATTGCATTGTCCCATATTTTTAGCAAGAGTTAAACAGGAAATGTGGGAGATGAGATGGTCTACTAATAATTTAGTAGGTAAACAATCATTCTGGCCTGCAGAAGTCTCACTTGGCCAACCAACCCTTTAAGGGAAGACAGTCTATGTAATGGTTCAATAAGGCTGTGAATTACTTTTTACACTTTTAGTGAGGATTTTATGCCTCTGAAAAATTAAGAAAAGAATTGGATATGGTGTGTTTCATTTTTCTTTCAGAGAGTTGTCATGTCTCGAAGTTTGGTGAACTCTGTCTTCAGGCCTCAGATCTCAGTATTTTAAAAACCCCTTTTTTCCCTAACTATATTTAAATTCAAGATTAATGGCTGCCCTTGGTTGCTTTCTAAATCCTCCTCCTGTGGGTGAACTGCTTAGAATAGAGAAATAGCTTGCTGACTGAGTAAAAAAAAAAAAAAAAAAGCCTTGAGGCACAGAGTCCTGGAAATAATTATCAAGATAGGCCACAGAATTCTCTTCCTATCTTCTTCAGACAGCTTTTTCCCATCTGTCTATACTAGACTCCAGAAAGAGACAATTCAGCACATATTATGCCAGTGGATGGATCAGAGTTTTAGAGCTTGTTTCCATTGCAGGACAGGTCGTAGAAAAATGTGCACAATTTTATTTTAGAGCTTCTCTAAAGTCAGAAACACTCAGGCTTGTTTTGATCTGAAACCCATCCAGGATTTCATTCTAGGATGGTTCATATCATGAAAAATTTAAAAGCCTCTGTCCTCTCATTTTCATGTGGTCATTTGGCTTAATTCTTCAGTTTTCTATAATCACTTACAAGAACCTTAATTGGAATGCAGTACATTGGACCTTTTTTGTAGTGTGGGGATCATTCTGGTTTTAACATTACTTAAATTATAATTATAATTCCCTTTTATTATATTCTGAGGCTCTAGTTTATAATCATTCACGCTTTCAGTCAATTAACTGCAAGATGATGAATTAGATTTGAAGTTCATTATTTGTGACATCTGACAGGATCTTGTCCATTTATAGGCAGACTGTTTTTACAGCATAGTGAGTCTGGAAGATATAAAACACATTGGTCCGTTACAGAAATTATGCATTTTCAGTTGTTAGGACTAACAGCATCGGGTACATCTTTTCTGTAGGGTTGTGCTGCTTTTCCCACAAGTTAAATCTAATTTTATTTCTTAAAAGGCAGTTTATTTAACATGATATTCAGTCTCTGGTGCAAAACAGGGAAATACTGACTCTTTCATTGCTACAGTTTTCTTTAAAGTTTTATCACTTGCTGCTGCTGTTTTCCCAAGTCATGCCAAAGCGGGAAAATGGTAGTTTCAACTAAAGATAAAATGTATGACCAGCTTGAAGCTGTCAGGGATTAGAAATACAAAGGGCACAGTAATATAGATTATTTATTTTAGATTTTACTTATAGTGCTCATTAGAAGATGCTAGTATTTAGAAAAGATTACTTTAATGATACTATCTTATTAGTAGGTCTAGTCATGGAGAAAAGGACTTGTAGAAGACATAATCAACAATCTAATAATAATAGTCATTCTGATCATTCCTATTGTAGACAAGATGCTAACATGCTCTGATTTGTTCAACAATACACAATTCTCACTGTAGAAGGTGTCTTGTGAAGAATCTGAATATGTTCATGTATGCCAGGAAATTAGGTGTTCTCCTAGGGCAACATCTATATTTCACTGTGTTACACTGAGTTAATTGAATAATTTAATTGAAGCCAATGTATTTGGTCCTTGATATCACATCCACTAGCAGGAATTGTTTCTCTGTCAGTTCCAGATGGGCATAGAAGAACAAAACAACCTCTTTCTCCCTAACTCATAAATGAGTTGAACATTTAACCAAGTTTTGTTCAACAGAATCTTCATACTTTTTCCTGGTGTTTTCACTTATTTCTGATTTTTTAAACAGTCTTCTTTATAGGACTTGCTTCATTTTATGAACATCGTCAGGTGTTCTTACAGTGAACTAGCTCATATTTTAAGTGATCTGTCAGAAAAATACTTTGGAGGTTCAATGTTTGTTTTTGTAAGCAATGTCTTGGTTTTGAAGCTTTTCATTGTTTAAAACAGCAGTATTCTCCTATGAACAGTGCTTTCCAAAGTAGGCAAAGGGAGAAGCAGGTACTAGAGTACACTGCATTGTAAACAATCTTTTGTTGCCTGTAGTACCCATAGCCTGAATTGTAAATAGGAAAGTGATATGAGTATGGAGGGGAGAATGGCCTTCACTGTTTGCAAGCACATCCCTCGCAAGGTGTGGACTAAGGTGTAGAGCTGTGCAGATGCACTGACATTGGCACAGATAAAAGTTTGCTTATCCCAGAATGCAGGCAGGTTTTAAGATGTATGAGGGAAGGTCAGTCCTCAGAATCATGGCTTTAAGAGGGCTAGACCAGTAGTTAAAGTTTGGGAAACCTGTATGTAGGAAGAAGAAAGTAGGTCCCTTTCTTACTGCGACATTTCAGATTAGCTTGATTGACAGAAGGAAATGAAGACACTGAGCATACATTTCAGGAAATTAGGCCCTGATAATATACAGGGCATGTCATCATTACTTTGTGGTTACATGATGTTTACTCTGCAGTTGAGTATTTACATTGCTGTTGTATTTGTAGCCTGCAAAACAAAGAGACACCAAGAGATCTGGTTGTCTGAGCCTTTATGTAAGCACTCCTTGTGAGTCCAACATACTGCTTTTTAGCACGAGATAAATTAAAAATGCTGGAGCTTAAGTAAAGTAGCTTTATATCCAGGAAATGACTAGAGTTAAGAGCCTTTCAATTAAATGGAGTGTATCTGGATTTGACAGATTTAAATGAAGCTCTTATTGTTATTGATTGGGGTTTTTTTGAGACATTACAAGTAAGATAATTGCAACATACTATAGTAGCAATCACCTTTATCGAAATCTATACAGACTACAGCATCTGTGCATTTGGAGAAATTAGATGTAAAAAATGCTTAGTTTTATACCTCCGTCATAATGAGGAATACATTAAAATGTTGAATTTATCTGTTTACGTGTAATGTAACCTCTTTCTATTCCTTTAGAGCTAATAACTAAAGCTTGCTATATGATCAGAAAAAACTCAAACAAACTGATATATATGCTTGTGGATAATTAGGCTGACTTTACTCCACTGCTGTTTGAGGGGTTGTATTGTTCATAATTTGTGAGTACTGTCTCAGATAACCACCAAATACTTGTGGAAATGTCCACAAAGCAGGAAAGTCTTATGAATTTTAGCAAAACTTTGATCAAAAATTCATAGCAGAGGGTATGTTGCTCAATATTTGCTTGTTCAAAGATTTTTCAGTCCTCCAATCACAGAGGAGAAAAATACCACAAATAATGAAAATCAAATAGCTGAAACAAATAATTTCCAAAGAACCGATAGGCTGAAAGTTGTTCGGCAAAATATTTATGAATAGTTAATACATTTTAAGGTAATCATTGTTGGTTCGTAGATACTTTGCCAACACAGAAAAGGATGAATTCACAAGGACTGTTATAGATTCTTAGATTTTACAGCCAGAAGGGATTGGTATAATCATCTAGTGTTGTTACCTGTGTATCATAGCCCATAAAATCTCGTCCGGTAATTACTGCATCAAACACATAACTTCTCTTTCAGCTATAGTATATTGTTTAGAAAAACATCGAGTCTTGGTTTGAAGACTCCTGGAGATGGAGAATTCACCACATCCCTACGTAAATTGTTCTAATGCTTGATTACCCTCGTGTTTAAAAAATTGCACCTTGTATCTATTGTGAATTTGTCTAATTTCACCTTCCAACCACTGGATCTCACTATGCCATCTTCCAATTGAAGATGAAGAGCTATCTACTGTTAAGAGCTGTCTACTGTCAGTTACTTTTAGGCCATGATCGAGTCACCTCTAAACCTTCTTTTGGATAAACTAAATATATTGTGCTCACGACAACCATGTACAGTGGGTCCTTTGTCCCACAGGACAGAAGGAAAGAAGTCATTATCCCTAAAAGGGCTCCATCTGCAATGGGTGGAAGGGAAAGTTTTAGGGTTCCCAACTTTCTAATCACACAAAACCGAACACTTTAGCCCTGCCCCTTCCCTGAGGCCCTTCTCCACCCCTACTCACTACATTTTCCCCTCCCTTGGTGGCTCGCTCTCCCCCACCCTCACTCACTTTCCCTGGGCTGGAGCAAGGAGTTTGGGTGCGGGAGACGGTGAGGGCTCCGGCTGGGGGGTGCGGACGCTGGGGTGGGGCTGGGGTTGAAGGGTTTCGGTTGCACGAGGGGGCTGCAGGTTGAGGCAGGGGGTTGGGGTGCTGGAGGGAGTACGGGCTCTGGACTGGGGGTGCAGGCTCTGGGATAGGGCCAGGGATGAGGGGTTTGGGGTGCAGGAGGGCGTTCCAGGTTTGGGGGGAACTCAGGGCTGGGGCAGGGGGTTGGGTCGCAGGCTTACCTCTGGTGGTTCCCGGGCAGTGGGGCTAAGGCAGGCTCCCTGCCTGTCCTGGCACCGTGCTGCGTCCTGGAAATGGCCAACAGGTCTGGCTCCTAGGTGGGGGGGGCCAGGAGGTTCCGCATGCTGCTCTCGCCTACAGCCACACACCCCCCACCCTCCCCGCCGCCACTCGGGAGTGCGGAGTTGGTGCTCAGGGCAGGGGTAGCGCATGGAGCCCCATGGCTCCCCACCTAGGAGCTGGACCTGCTGGCCACTTCCGGGGCGCACACAGTGCCAGGGCAGGTAAGGACTAACCTGCCTTAGACTTGCAGCACTGCCGACTGGACTTTTAAGGGCCTGTTGGCAGTCCTGACTGGAGCGGCCAGGGTCCCTTTTCGACCGGGCATTCCAGTCGAAAACCAGACACCTGGCAACCTTAGAAGGTTTACTTGGATGAGGCAAGAACGAACAGTAAATGACCTGACCAGGAGGTGAGGCACTGTCCTTACAGGTGACCGGAGAGGAGAGGGAGAAAGGTATTTATACCCCGGGGAGTTCCGGAGAAGTTCTCTCGCCCTCTCTCCACTTCTAGGCAGATTGCAGCAACAGCTCCAGGTGTCTCCACATGCTCACTGCAGCAGTGCAGTAAGATCAGGAGGGAGAAGGGGAATCCCCCCTCGCAGCATGCAAGTGTAGTTAGCAAGCATGTGGAAGGAGGGGAAACCCCCCACGCCTCAGGCAGTATGGGGAGGTGTAGAGCCAGAGTCCCAGAGGCACTGGAGGAGGCCAGAATCACTCCAGGATCACAAGAGAAAGAATGGAAAGCAGCAGCAGTTGGAGGCAGTGACAGGACACAAAGAAGTGTAGCTGTTTTCCCCCTGGCAGAGATTTTTTTTCTTGGCTGGGGGAGGGCCAATGGACCCCTTAGTGAGTTGAGGGCATAGCTGTTGAAGACATAGGGTTGAGCTCCCTCCTCCCTACCCCACCCCGTTTGGCCCACCAGTTCACTGCTGGGCCTCAGGGGTTGGACAGCTCTGAGTCGGCATGGGTGGAGGAGTGGTTTACAGGGGCAAGGGAATGGGTCAAGGAGGGACATGCTCTGGGATCAGTTGATGCCCCTTGTGCACCATTTGGTGGCCTGGGAGCAGGCACTGCATGTGATTATTTTTCACCAGGGTCTGAACAATTTAGGAAAGTGTAAAGGGATCAACTTGGTGATTTGAGTTGAGAAGGATTTGGGGCAGATGTAGGATTTTTTTTCCCAGGATGACAATTGTTTGGTCTGAAATGTTGCAATGGAGGGTATGGCAGGTATCATGAAGGCCAGGGGGTATGTGAGGTAGATAAATTCATGTGTGACCAAGGAAGATGAATTACGCATCTGCACATGTCTTCTGGTTGGGTACCTGACTTATTCAGGGATACACCTCTCCGACTGGGGAGCAGATATATTTTTGTCCCTGTCAAGGCTGATTCCCCACTCTGGCACTTTGAGTGCAGAAGGTGGGGGCCCGCAAGTATTCTAAAAATTAATACTGGCTGCTCCAGGCTTGTATTAAACTCCCAAGGTTACAGCTTCTCTCTGACCTTGGATGGATAGATGCTGCCACCACCCAAATGCAAAAAACACCTTTGAACCCAGGAAAGCGCACTTGGGAATTCCTCCCTGTGGCGTACCCTCACGCCCTTTCACCACGCCCTCCGGGGAAGAGCTGAGAAAGAAAACAAAGGAAATCAGCTGTTGCCACCACCTAATTAAACAACATATGCACAAACCTCTTAGGACACAACAACCCCAATCCTGTTCTTAAAAAAGGTAAATTTTATTAAAAACAAAAAGAAAGAAAATACATCTGGAACTTAGGCTATTGCTAGATTTAAAAAGAGCAAATATAATAATTAAGCATTAACAATGGTTTTCTTGAGGTCCAGCTTAATGGTTACAAGCAAAGCAAAATAAAAGCATTTGGGGGTTAGCACAGAGAAGTCTACAAGCCATAAAGAAATAAAAGAGATAAACCTAATTGCATCTTCCTAGACATTTCCTGATCTACTTACATATCTGGGGTTTCAAATGAGTAGTTTCTAGGTATGATTTAATGATTTTTCATACCTGGCTTAAAGCTTCTTAGAGCATTGCTGCTCTGTCTCTCCTCCGTGGGAGAACAACCACAGACAGACAAAAGGAGAATCTTGTTTCAATTTTAAAAAGTTTCTAGCCTTCCCATTGGCTCTTTTGGCCAGGTGCCCACTCACTTCCTTTTACCTATGCATGCAGTCAGACTTTTTAACCCTTTACAGGTAAAGCAAGTAGAGAACAGCTATCAAGAGGGATTTTATAGCTAACTGGCTGGCTGGGTGTCCATAAAAGGGAGCTACCCCCATCCCCTTCATTTATCACAGTCCCATATTAAGGAAGGAATTAGTAAGTACCTAGGAACATGATGGATGTGTGGGGGGAGGCAGCCAAGGTAATTGCTGGTACCTCCTTGTGGCAGATGTCCAGTGCAGGTACTCATTAGAGAAGCAATATGGCATCAGAAAAAATCGACTGGAAGGGGGTTTAGAGCAGCGTTTCCCAAACTTTTTTGGCCACGGAACACTTTTTAGCCTATTATGGAACACTTATAATATTATTTTGTAGTCCTTTGGTTTTCAAATAAAAAATTGCATTATTTATGCTCAAATATATTTTATTTTATAGAACAAAGCAAAAATATAAATTTAAAGTAACTTGAACTAACAATTTCTAACTGGAAAGCGTGTATAAAATAGTAGAAAACTCAAGTGCAAGAGTCAAAATTAAATTCTAGATTCTTTCACAGAACACCTATTCACATCGTGTGGAACACCAGTGTTCCGCGGAACACAGTTTGGGAAACGCTGGTTTAGAGGAAAGCATCCCTTAAGGGAGCTAGGGAAGGGCGTTCAGGGCTGCTAACGTGGTACATTGGGGACCCAATCCCCCTCCTTTTAAAGCCCCTTTAACCTTCATATGAGAGAGGTGTGGTGGCATTCCAGCAACGAGGTGGCTGGGACCAGGCTGGAAAGGGGGAGAGCTGATGCCATCCTCAAACAGAGGGAAATGATTAATGATCACTAAGGCTGTGAGTTTGTCACAGAGGTCATGGAAGTCACGGATTCTGTGACTTTCCGTGACTGCTGCAGAGGCTGGTGCAACGGGCCCGGAGGCCACCTAAGCAGCTCGGGCAGCCCTTGGGCCAGCAGCACCTGCCACTGCTGGAGCAGTCAGGGCCACTACGCCCCTTTTCCCCAGCAGCAGCAGTTTGGGTGTGGGAGGGGGCTCAGGGCTGGAGGTTGGTGCGCGGGAGGGGTTAAGGGCTCTGGGCAGCACTTACCTTGGGGGGCTTCCCAGAAGTGGCGACATGTTCCCAGCCAATGGGAGCTGCAGAGCCAGCACTTGAGGCAGGGGCAGCGCATGGAGCTAGGAGTTGAGGGAGGGACATGTCTTCGCTTCCAGGGAGCCATGAGGAGCTGGGTAGGGAGCCTGCAAGCCCCAACCCTTCCAGTGCCAGCAGGGGTCCCGGGCCGTGGACCGCCACCCGCTCTCACCTCCCCCAAGCACCAGTGGGGGTCCAGGGTTGCTCCCCACCATGCACTCACAGCGTCCCCTGGACCATCCCACCCCCCCAGAGCACCTCTGCCTCCCCACTCTGGCCCCCTCCCCCACCAAGTTTTAGTCAGAGGTATATAGTATAAGTCATGGATAGGTCATGGGCCGTGAACTTTTGTTTACTGCCTGTGACCTGTCTATGACTTTTACTAAAAATACCCATGACTAAAATGTAGCCTTAATGATGACCTGCACTGTACAACTTATTGCCAGATACTCTGATATTTTAAGTGAGTAAAGCTGTGGCCTAATTAAATCCCATCCGTAGCCTCCTGTCTTTCTTTCCTCATGGCCGGACAATGAGCCTCTTTAAGTCTTTCACTATAAAGGAGGCAATCCAGACCTCGAATCATTCTTGTAACTCTTTTCTGAACCCTCTCCCATTTCCAATGAATAAGTCAACTCCCACTGCAACTAACAATATGGCTTCTCTCCTCCTTTTCCCTTGTTCCCATGGTTTCTCTCTCATGTGTAATGCTTTACATTAAGATTCCACAAAACTGGTTTAAGATCAATTTAATCATGGATATTATATGTTACATAAATACCAACTGATTTAAAAAAAACACATTGTTGAAGAATAAAAGATGTGTGATTATTATGACTGGCAACTTGATGAATACACTTTTCATAATAAATTGATATTTCAGTAACACCGAGAAAAGACCTTTTGGTTTGAATAGCGGTTTCTTATTAAAAACATATTAGTCTGTCAATAGCTGTGTAATGTACACACATTGTGGACAAGGCTATTATTCACAAGTTAATGTTTACAAAATCAGCTATTACTAGCATATGGACATGCAACATTTTGTGTTAATTCTAAATCAAATGTGTGTTTGGAAATCATAATTAAAGCATGTCCTTCTGTCATATTTGCACCTCAGTGTTACTGCTTATTCTGTTATTACCAATCCTGCATTCACCTAAAAAGAACAGAATAATGTATTTGTTGACAGTACTGTAAACCAAGTGAGAAAATGTTGGCTCTGCTACGTCCCTTGGGGGAAATTCTGAGTGCTTAAGTGGCACTTAGGGGATGCTTAGGCCCTGTGCTGCCCCTTTGCATAGGGGTGAATTTAGCCCCTTGTGTGTAGAACACACTGACTTTTTGTATACAGTTGACTCTTACTGTGGAGTGGGGTTTTCTCATGGCTGTGAGGTGAATAGGGTTGGTATGCTTTAGGAGGTGGAGAGTTGGTGCGTCTGGATAGGTTTCCCCTAGAGGCATGGGGATGGTGTCTAAATAAGCTATGCTTCAATCTGTGCAACAGTTAGGCGGGTAGTGAGTTATACTGGGGACATAGTCTATGTAAAAAATGCTCATGCTGCTGTTACCTTGTCCTCTCATCTCCATACATTTGTTTGTTGCATTTTATCATTGTGATGCTCCCTACCTAGGAGCCAGCTCAAATCAAAGGCACAGGCCCATTCACCTGTTAGACTAGAAGAAAGAGGGATTTATCACATTACCTGTACATGGCACATGCCTTACAATTACATTTGCCCTAAATGCTTGAAAACTAGTGAAATGCTAATGTTGTCTTCGCTCATCTGAAATTTGTTGATTTACATTCTACTTAGTTAGCTCTAGATCAAAAGGTGTGCTAGCATTAGGATGAGAATTTATTTAATATGTAAAACTGCACAAAAACTAATGAAGGATTGTTTCTGGCTATCTCTCTGTTCCTGTAAACTAATGAAAGATTGTCTGGGTGGCTGAAACCATATACATTATCTCTAAATTGCCCATTAAATGAGATGAAAGCCTCAGAACTGTAAATAAAGAAACATGGTAATTTCAAAGCATGGGTCTCTGAGAGCCCATGCTGTGCTGAAAACTCTTGCCTGGCTGTTTTCAGCTATAAGGAGGAATCCTGGACATGATTCTGCATCTCTGCACTGATGAATTCTGACATGGAGAATTCTGAACAAATGGACAGAGGTTCCACAAAGCCATTTTGAGTAACCCTGGTGACTTATGGAAACTAGCAGACATTACATCTCTGCTATCAATTTACAAACTTACAAATTCTGACTCACCTATAACGTATCTTACCTGCTTTAACTTCTAAACAGCTCTCATTTCTTTTTCTTAGCTAATAAATCTTTAGTTTAGTTTATTAAAGAAAATGGCTGTCAGCATTGTTTTTGGCATGAGATCTGGAGCATCCACTGACCTCGAGTGAGTGGGGTTGGAAGGTTGGGGTTGGAAGAATCTAATGTGTGAATTTTGGTTTTTATAACCTTTCATGATAAAGTCCAGTTTGTCTGGATGGTAATGAGGGGTTGGAGAGCTGAAGGGGACTGTCCATGGCTCAGTGGTCAGACTAACGTAGTAGTCCAGGAGTGCACATTTGTTACAAGCTTGGTGAAATCTAATTTAAAAATATAGCACCAGTTTGGGGTGTCTGCCCTGTTCTCTGACAGTCTGGCCTAAGACTGGCACTCTCAGCTATAAGCCATAACAGATAGCGTGACAATCATTAACCAGGATTGTAAATCATTGGCTGTCAGGCTGTCTTCCAGTATCAGCTTCACAAAGATATTTCAGCTTTTGGTGGAGGGGCCAGCAAGTTGAAGGTGTCTCACCATCGACCCATTGTGCTCTCTCTCTCTCCCTACAGCCCCTCACTTCAAGAGCTGCAGCTGCTTCTTCGTGGCTTGGCATTCCAGCCAGGCCACTGTAGTCCCCTGCTTCTAGGATATCAGAGACTTCCAATGTGAACAGTCCCAGGCAGTCCTCTCTCTGCCATCTGGTCCATGCCACTTCCCCAGTGGCTCGTAGGGGAACCCAAGCTTGCCCGCTACTCTGGGTTCCAGCTCCGGCCCTTTCATCAGCAGCTGAAGTCTGCCCTACTCTGTCCCTTGCTGCTTTCCCTTGAGCCTTTCCTACCTTTCTGGCTCTCCCCCTTCCCTGGGTTTGCCAGCCCAAACTCCCTCCTCCCAGGGACATTTTTTTACTCTTTTTAGCCCCACTTCCTTCTCCCAGGGAGTGATTGCAGACTACTTCTCTGCAGCCCCATTCTGCTGTCGGCTCCTGGGCTTTATACAGGCCCCCCTGTTCCTGTCCAGCTGAGCCTCATTTAATCAATCCCTGCTCCCTGGCTCCTCCTCCAGGTGCAACCTGGGAGTTATTTGGCCTACCTCGCTACCTTGACCCCTTCAAGTCATGTGTGGGGTGGAATCCCCATCACGGCTTCTCTGACTTTCCTTCTTCCCTAACACAACCATTCATGGCCAGCCATTATTTGGCCAAGAGTGTAATTTACTTTTACATTAGCCACAAGATTCCAAATGTGATTTATGGGGGTCAGAAAGTCAAGCTAGCTTAGAAAACATTTCTCACCCCAAAAGGCATGTCCTTTACTTATTTGCATCATGAACACTAGATGACTCAACTCTTTCTTTAGTTTTTCTGTTAATTCTGTCAGTTGATCCTTGAGTATGACACAGGTTGATTTATGGGGGCTCCCTGAGATTCCTCGTCATATTATTGTCTAATCGGTGACTTCTATGTTTCTCTTTAGGAACTTATGAATATTAATGAATGTGAATTTATTCTACAGTGGTTACAATTACGCGTATTATTTAGGTATTTCAGCTGCTGAATGTAATGCATATGTATAGCATGAGGCCACAGAGCTGAAAAGAAATTGAGCGTATTCTCCTTCCTCCCTTCAGAGTTTGAGAATGAAATCAATAAAGTTTTGTTTCTTATAATTTACTGCTTATGATAAAATTGTTTCCCAGATTCCATTCCAGTCCATTCATTGTATTGTCTGGCTGTTATCTAGTTGGTAGATACAGGATTTAAAGTAGAAAACCACATGACAAGAACGTGTTTATATCATTTAAACTAAATAACTGTAGTTGTCCTATTTCCTAGGAGTAGACAGTAATTAAGGAACAAGGTACAAGTTGGGATGTAGCTACCTTGTTGTGTGCATTTACTTCAGGGTGTTGTATAGCACAGAGCACAGATATGAGCCCTTTCTTTTCTGAGTTGTGTGATTGCTTTAATTTAATTTCCAAACCTGCCCTTGTCTTGTAATTTCATTATAGCCATGTCTGTAGAACTCATGTGGTTTAAAGTGCTTCTGTTGATTTTGTTTATAGGGCAGAAAATAGAAGGAGAAATACGGGTTTTTTTAGTCTGGTTCAATATGTACTACATGCTTAAAATCTTTTATTTTAAATAAACTTTTCTTTGCTTCTTTTGCATTAAATAAAACTTCTATCCAGATGTCTGAATAATGGAGAAAATCCAGATTAAAAATAAATTTATAATAAATAAAGTGGTGGGTGAAATTCTGTGGCCTGCGTTGTGCAGGAGGTCAGACTAGATTATCATACTTGTCCCTTCTGACCTAAATATCTATGAATCTATGAAAACAAAAACAAAAAGAGTGTTTAAAGAGATCTGAACAAGTTATGTTTACTTTTGATATTTTAGGTCATCTAGAGTCTGTTGGTAAGCATTAAATACTGAATGAGTCAAAATTTTACATTAGTTTGATTCTGGACTTCAGTAGAATTACTCTAGTTTTACACCAGTGTGCATGAAAGCAGATTGACTCCCAGCGTTCAGACAGACAAGATACTCTGGCTAAAATGAGGTTAGCCTACCTGGTAATAAACAAAATCCTACGTTTAATATGGTATAATAGAGCATAATTCTGCAGCATTTCTTTCTCCTTCATCTTTAGTTGGAAAAAAAATTAGGGGCTCTAGCTAGCCAGAATAAACTGAAATACGGTCTCCACTGATAACTGCTTTTACTGCTGCAGTATCTGATTAAACGTTTGCATTCCATGGGGTGCTGAAGGGTCTTGTGATATTGGTAATGGAGCTTGTTTAGTTGTTGTGAAATGACTCTCTCCTGGAGAAGAGAGAGGAAGGAGACAACAACAACCATAGGCCAAACCGGACAGTCTCTACGCAAAAGAATAAATGGACACAAATCAGACATCAAGAATTGTAACATTCAAAAACCAGTAGGTGAGCACTTCAGTCTCCCTAGACACTCAATAACAGACTTAAAAGTGGCAATTCTTCAACAAAAAAACCTTCAAAAACAGACTTCAACGAGAAACTGCAGAACTGGAATTAATTTGGAAACTGGACACCATCAAATTAGGCCTGCATAAAGATGGGAGTGGCCGGGTCACTACAAAAAGTAATTTTCCCTCTGTTGATACTCATACCTTCTTGTCAACTGTTGGGAATGGGCAACGTCCACCTTGATTGAACTGGCCTCATTAGCACTACAAAAAGTAGTTTCCCCTTTGTTGATATTCACCCGTTCTTGTCAACTGTTGAGAATAGGCCACTTCCACCTTGATTGAATTGGCCTGGATAGCCAATTGACCCCCTCGTCCCCCAACTGGGTAAGGCAACTCCCATCTTTTCATGTGCTGTAATATATATACTGCTTACTGTATTTTTCACTCCATGCATCTTATGAAGTGAGTTTTAGCCCACGAAAGCTTATGCCCAGATAAATTTGTTAGTCTCTAAGATGCCACAAGGACTCCTCATTGTTTTTGCTGATACAGACTAATACAGCTGCCGCCCTGAAGGAGACAGTTGATCTGCATTGATTAGGCAATATAGGGAAGCTTGTGCTGCCACTGCCTGTGGTAGATCTGTTATGAGTGTAAAGAGGACTTCATTCTCTAGGGGCTACAACTCTGATGCCTGGCATGAGTAGTAAATTCACTTACAGCATCAAAATAGAATAAAAATATGTTCCATTTCTTCAGTGATGTAGATGTGACAACCACCATGCCTTCTCATACGTGTTTTTGTTCTTTTTTTCTTTATATATTTGAGCTAGTTTGCATCTGAACTTACATTTTTCTTGACAAATCCTATGCTTTTTCACTTTTGCAGGAGAAAAAAACCCCTTTATATTTCTTCCATGATTATTTACTCTGTTAACTTTAAGCAGAATAGAACACCTTTTCTTTTTTTACAGTATCTTAGTTTTAAAATTTCTATAACTCTGACATTTTACTCTGCATTTTGAAATGTAGAACAATTTACAATGACATGATATTTTTAAAAGGATTATTTCCCTTTTAGTGGAAAAGTTTACCACATGAGTAACACTCTTAACTAGGAAAGGATATTAGTAGGTTACTAGCTTTTCTTAAACACTCCCTTCTAGGAGAGCCATGATTTCACCTATGAAATATTTTTTTTGAAAGATGTAATCCTTCATTGAAACATCCTGACTTGCTTCTAATCTATATCTGAAAAAATTGTTCAGAATCCCCAGTTTCCATTTAAGCAAGAGTCTTAATGCTCATGTAATTAGTCTCTAGTTAAAGTAATTACAAAGATCATAGATATCCTCCAGGATACATAACTGCAATATTCCAATAAACTTGCTTCCCTTGTGTTGATTTCAGTTACATTGGCACCTTCTTTTTATACAGCACTGAAAGCATCAACACGAACTTCCTAGGGAGCTGATTCTGCAATCCTTAATCATGTGAGTAGTTCTGCTGACTTCAGGAATTGGACTCATATGAGTAAATGTTGCAGGATCATCAACCCCTGTATTGGTTGTTAGTGGTATAAATAAATGAACCATATATAATTTAGAGATTGAAAAAGCTAAGTGGGCAGCATGACAAATAGTCTGGAAGGAAATCATACTGTTTGTTATACAAATAAAACAGTTGTTGGATCAGTAAGATTTAATACTGAGTATGGATATGCTAAAAGTCAAGGACCCACTTACTCACAGGTGGAAGGAAAGTCATATTTCCCATTTACTCTGCTGTTAACCCATCAAAAATTTGGCTTGCAAGCATCCTGAAAAACAGGTCTTTCACAAGTAACAACGATTGGTGTTTAAATAGTCGAGTCTATTGGCTGTTTCAAATTTCCAAAATAACTCATTAATCTTACCACGTAAAGTAGTTACATAACAGTGTTATCGATCACCATGCACTTTGCCAATAGACACCTTAATTTTTTCTGTAAAAATAATTGTTAGGCTCTGACAGACCCATACTGACAGCTGGGAGTTCCACTATAAATTCCACTATTTAGCTACAGAACCAGTTCAGCACCAGCCATGGCAATGTAAACTTGCCAAAACTCTCCCACAAATGCTCCTCTGTTCTGAGAAGGTAGGTCATGGTCATGTCCTCCTTTACTAATCTTCTGAGACTACCAATATGGGTGTTGATTAGTACTAACTGTAAGGGATTTTTTTTGTTGGCATCCTGAGGCCTTTGATTGTCGGTCCATGAAAAATCAAAATGTGTTATAAGTGAAGACACCCACTCTCCCTGTAGTAGAAGGGTACATTTTTCTAAATCATCTTAATCCAATTTTCAAAAGTGTCTTAAGCCTGAAGTTTCTAAGTGTCTATGTCACTTAGAAGCTTTTGAAAATTGCACTTGTATTCTTTATGTTCCAATAAAATATCCAGACTGGTTGGATCAACTGTATGTTCCAATAAAGTCTCCTAAGAGGCTGGAGACTGGTTGGATCAGCTTTGCTTTTCTAAACAAAAGGAATAAATAAATCCATTTCCCCTAGCAATGTTCAGTAGTCAAATACCTGCTAACCAAATGTGACAACAGAAACCATTGTTTTGGTGAATGACTCCCAGTAACCCTGCATTAATTCCATGAGTCTTAATATACCATGTGCTAATAAAACAACAGTTTCACTGCATTTTGCATTTTTAATTGTATCTACACCATAAATTTCTTGAATAGGGAAAATCACTGGGGAGAAGGGACATATAAAACAGATTCTGTAGTTAACAGCTGTAGAATATTGTTAGTTTTTTTCTCTCTCTCGATAAGGTGACATTCTACAAGACTTTGGTTTTTGCTTTTATACCTGTTGGGTCTGCTGTTCATGAATAAAAGCCAAGCACACATGGAGAAGTCTTTCAAACAAGTCTGCCATTGTTATTTTTCAGCCAGTGGGAATGTTTTCTTTTTACTTTTTCTGTAACAGCAGAGAGAGGGTGTATGTAATAGCCATATTCAAACTGCTCAATAAGGTTATGTTCCATTTAGTCAAATCATATGTCTGGCTTTTAAAAAGTTGAATATTTCATAACCAATGATATCTAGACTGGACTAGATGGACTTAGACTGAAACCCCAGATGCTAAACTATGAATGTTGAGGAAATGTTTATCAAAATTCAAATTGTAATTTTTGCAGCTTAGGTACATCTTTAATAACAAAAGATTTGTAGTTACGTGTGCTAACGATAAAGGTATTTAAATTTCTTTTGCAGCGGGTAGAAATAATTTTTCCCCTTGTACAGCAGTACTTAAATTTATATTTAAGCACCTCAGATCTATTTGACTTCAGTGGAACTGAGAGTATTCAGCACCACTGAAAACCAGGTCACTTATTTAGTACTAGCCTTCAGATACTTAATCTTCAACACTCAAGTCTGAAAACTTTGCCCATTTTGTTTTGTTCATTTTCTGTTTCTCTGTCTCTGCATCAGATACTAGGCTCTGCTGGAGACAAGATACCAAAGGTCAATCTGATATGGCAAATTTTATGTTTAGGTATGCCATGATGTTCAGTGAAAACAACACATAAGGTTCTTAAGTACATCCTCTCTAAGAGGTGCAGTGCAGGACTTGCAACTGAGTAAGAAGGCTTTAGGGTTTTAAACCACCTTAACACCATTGCAATTCCTATGCTTCTTCTGGGGCGCTTTGCTCCAGGTGTACAGCTCTAAGTTAAAACAGTCTCACAGGGAATCTGTGTCCCTGTTCATGCTGTGGCCCCTCCCTGGCACACCGCTACCATCCCTAGTCCCACCATTGACACATCCCCTATGAAGGCCTTGTGAAAGAGTCCTCAGAAGTCAACCATGTTTCTCCTCCATGTGTGATTGTGGCTTTTAGACACCCTTCATGCCTCTCTGGCCCTGTTTGATGTAAAGGAGATTAATATCTTTACAGTATTCAGAGAATTATAGGCAACATCTAGACTCTTGAATGTTTCATGCCATATTGGCCTTCTTAAACATTAAGCGTGACTGATGTGAAAGTTAAAGAACAACATAAAAATGTGTACAAAGGAAAAGGAAAGATCACATTTCTGAAATGTGATCAGATCAAGCAAAGTGTAAAGGATCCGGAGATTTTGTGATTTTAATTAGTACAGGTAGTTTTAATTAGTACAGGTGACCATGGATAATTCACTTCACCTCTCAGTGACACAGGTTCCACTCCTACCTTTGTCTTGTTTTGTCTATTTAGAAATGGTGACCATCTCTAATTTACATGAGTGTATGGGGCTAGGACAATGGGGTGCCAACCTTGGTTAAGGCTTCCAGATGCTACTGTAATACAAATAAATAATAAATTGCTTGCAGTGTTACATTTTGTTGAACACCAGCTGGAGACTGATTTAGGCAGGTGTCAGGTTTCTCATTCTGTATGTGGCCTGCAACCAAATAGTAGAAGTGGAAGTGGAGGTATGATTTTTAATTTCTCCCACAGTAATGCAAATAGCAGCACTTTTCTTCTACCTTTTTCTCTATATACCATATGACTATCTGGCTCCTGTCACTATAGCATCTGAGCATCTCTTCCTTCTATCTCATCCTGTAAGAAAAATTGTTTGACTAATTTATAGCTGTTTTTGGCTTTTTATTTTGATTAATTTGCCTGTGTGGTATATGTATGTGTATTATTATTTTTAAATGTCAGTGTTCTACTCTTTTAATCTATCTGACATCTCTTTACAAACACATCTGTGGTATACTACTGGTATGCAATGTGCAGGGTCTCTTCCTAGGAGAAACTTTCCTGGTCCCTACTAGCCTTTATCCTGGAGATGGCATGTATCCTGCAAATTGTATCCCTTTTTCTGTTGTGATATGACAGCTACAGCAAACAAGAAGAAGATTCATCACCCTGGCAGGTACATTTCTAAGAGAATACTCAAATTAGTTGTAACTGTTTCCCATTTAAAAAAATGAATCACATTAATGAAAAAGCCAAGTGTATGCATGAGAATGGTAAACAATTAAAACAGTGACACGCAATAAGACCTACCAAGATTGAAAAGAGATACAGTACATTTGCTACATTAATGTTATCTGTAAAGGGATTCTTTCAAATTAGTGTAGAGTGATTGTTTTACAACTAATAATAATTTATTTGGAAAACTGGTTAACAATGTATCTATAGTATCTTCAGCATGCTACCGTCTATACAGCAACTACAGTATGTTCAAGTCATAGTTAAATACATTCAGTCTCATCAAACATGCCTTTTATTGAAAGCTCTGGAGCTTTTCAATGACTGGAACAGCAAAAGAAACCAAGTCAAATACACTAAGGCCTTATTCACACACAACCTCAGTTTAACAAAAGAGCTATTTCATAATTCTTTGTGTAGACAAGACCTATAATTACTCTTAAAGATGCTGGGCAAATGGTGGGATAATTTAGAAGGGTCATGTAAACTGGTGGAGTGATTTAGTAGCAAAATTCCAGATGCAATCAGAGATGTCTTTTCTTCAGGAAGTAATGTTTACATCAAGAAAGTAAATTAAATTCATGCAGGCAAAAAAGGAAACAAAGTCTTCAACAATAAACTTTAACCAAAAAATCCATACTAAATTTGTGGAACTATTACTAGATGCAAGTTCCTGATCATCTCTCAATTACTTTTCCTTTCACTGTATGTTGTTTCTCCTTCCCTTGTTGGTATGCTGTCTCTGCAGGGCTAGATTATGGCACTTAGACATAGATCTGTGTTGAGGATGGTGAGGTGCTCCACAATTAGCAGCATACAAACTGCTCTTTAAGGGGTACTGCATGTACTGCTGCCTGAGTAGCCAGCCAACTCCATTTGTCAGGAAACAGAGGGGCAAAGCCTTGCCTTCATTATTCCCTGACCCTGCCCTCCTCTCTGGGGCACGGTACATTTCTGTGGCAACCCTGGGGTAATCCTCCAAGGGTAGAGGAAG
Source organism: Chelonia mydas (assembly GCF_015237465.2). NCBI lineage: Eukaryota > Metazoa > Chordata > Testudines > Cheloniidae > Chelonia > Chelonia mydas. The sequence continues at coordinate 87,749,513 of NC_057850.1, read as the reverse complement.
CAATTCTGACTGGCCCTTACATAGGATGCACAAGAGGTCAGAGATGCTCCTTACTCCATTCCCATCCCCCTGTGTACCTGCTTAAGGAGCAGCCAGGATATAGCCTTAGTCTGTAGTCTATTCATGACAGAGGCCTTGTCATAATGGCTTTCTATAGAGCACCTGGCACATAATTGATTTTAGGAGAAAAAAGAATCTGGCACTTAAATAGAGTTTTAAACCTGATGATAGTAGAAGGGAATCATCTTAGCCTGAGATATTCTTTCATCAGCATATGGACAAGAAAAAGAATAGCCCAATTTTCAAGATTAGTTTAGAAACAGGGCTTTACTGCAGGATTTTTAAAATCCAGTTTGGACATTTAAAGACTGTTGCTGTTCAATGAATACACAACCTATATAATTCACAGAATTATTGTATTTATCTGACGTGAGCCAGTTAAAATATTTTTGCCATTAGCAGTTCAAATGAACTCAGCAGATGAGGTGCCAAGTGAAACAGAGTTAGCAGCTTTTTAGAAACTCTGACTTAGCCCAAATCCATGAAGTACCATTTCAGATGACATAAAGAAAAACGTTGCCAGGAAAGCTGCAAGATGTCTAAGAACAAAAATCTTGGCATGTCACTGTACTGTATGTGTCACTGCATGTGAGTTTTGAGAAACTGTCCTCAACTTGCTTTTCTGACAATGAAAACTTTATTGCAATGCACATTAGATGTAAGGCTAGACCTACGCCGTCAGATATACCCATTGAAAAAAAATTCAGCCCAGTGTCCTGCAGTACTTCATTCATGTGCCTTTGGTAAGAACAGGGGTGGGGTGCATGTTACACAAATGTGTGCTATGCAGAAAATGTCCTTGCAAAGCAGATTTGTTGTCCTTTATAACCAATGCTAAACATAAGTAGCATGTGTGAACTGTGAAATAAGTTTGACTTTGCAAATGGGTAGGTAACAAATGCCTGTTACTTGTGGGTCCAGTACTTTAAAAGTACACACTTCTTCTGATAGGCCATCCTGAAAATTAAACTCAGAGATTTAGGTTGCTTCTGGAAGCCTCCCAAGATAAGCGCCCTCCCACACCCAAACTCCCTTCCAAAGCCCGCATCCCTTCACACACCCCAACCCTGAGCCCCCTCCCTCACTCTGAACCCCTCGGCCCCAGCTTGGAGTCCCCTTCTGCACCCCCAGCCCCAACCCAGAGCCTGCATCCCCAGACGGAGCACTCACCCGCACACCCCCCCCCCGCACCCAAACCTCCTGCCCCAGCCCGGTGAAAGTGAGTGAGGGTGGGAGGGGAGTGAGTGACGTGGGGGGGGTGGAGTGAGCAGAGGCAGGACAAGGGTGTTCTGGTTTGTGCAATTAGAAAGTTGGCAACCCTATAGTGACCTAAATTACACCAACCTAAGCGTAGGTGTGGACAGTGCCATGTTGGCGGGAGAGCTGCCTCTGCCATTGCTGCTTGTGGGGGGTGGATTTATTAAGTCAACAGGAGAGCTGTCTCTCCCGTCAGCTTAGAGTGGCTACACTAGAGAGCTTACAGCTGTGCCACTGTAAATTCTCTAGTGTAGCCACAGCCTTAGAGAAATGGATAACCATATCGTTATCCCATATGACTAAACCAGGTTAATCTGAATAGATGGCAAATTCAGAAGATGATGAGGTATAATCTCTCTTGCCAAATGAGTAATCATTTGGTTTTATATTTAAAATCCAAGAACATAAATAGGAAGATTTCTTCCATTTATAAATATACCCCCTTCTACTACCCCTTCACCCCCCCCCCCCCATGGAGTTTGTACTTCTGTCTCAATCAAAGCAATGTGCATTTCTTCTGTCACAAAGCATTGGAAGACCAAAACTGAGGGGGAAAAGCACGTTCAACTTCTGTAGAGCTTTACTCCCAGTCCTAAATTACATTGACTCTGAGACCCATAATACAAGCAATCCCAAGCAAAAAAAAAAAAAAAAGACATTAGTTGTCATAACCTTAATATTGACCACACAATCTTGTTCTAGAAAAGTACAGATTGTCATAGTTTCAGGGTTAACTACACCTTTGACACACACACACCCCATCCCATGGTTCTTCAAAAACACCCTACTTAGGTTTTAGGCTTCCTAGTTGCCATCTCTGTAGGGCACAGACCCATGCTTTTTTCCTCCATGCTAGAGCTTTAGATTTGCTATCCCTCTGCAGCTCACTGTAATTTCCCCAGCAGATCTGATTGGGGTCCAGCATGTGTCGTTAGCCTTTCTCCACAGCAGCTGTAACAGTGTATGTCAGTTAACAACTGAACTTCACAAAGCAAAATACAAATTCAGACAGGCCCACAGCACGTACAGCAACAAATATTGAAACCAGGAGATTCATACACACTGCAAAGAGAGGGAAGAATAACTGTAACTAATGGGGAGAGAGGACACTGAAACCAAATACATTGTTTGCTAACATAGGCACTATTTGTACACCTTGTCGAGATATAAAGTTTATTAAAATGAATTATACCAGAGAGAATATGGAGCTCTGGGGAACATGTTAGGGGGAGAAATGGGATTGCACAAGAAAGAGCATTCCACTAGACCAGGATCTCCAGAGTACGATGCACTCCAGGCATGTCTCCTGTAGCCTCCTGTCCATCTCTGATGTGCTCCTTCGCTTGCTATGCTGGCTTTGTGCCAACAAGGGTTTTTTCCCCAGCTTCCCCTAAGTGGCAGTTTTAAGTCTCTCTGTGCCACTTGAGTGGCACAAAATAATTTCACCTATGCTGACATCTGACTCTGGGCATATTCAGCTTTTGAAAGGAGACAAATGAGAGCTTATATGATAGATGTATATAAAAGAGTGAATAGGTTAGAGCAGAGGCTCTCAATCTTTCCAGACTACTGTACCTCCTTCAGGAGTCTGATTTGTCTCACGTACCCCGAAGTTACACCTCACTTAAAAACAACTTGCTTACAAAATCAAACATAAAAATACAAAATGTCACAGCCCACTGTTACTGAAAAATTGTTTACTTTCTCACTTTTACCATATAATTATAAACAAATTGGAATATAAATATTGTACTTATATTTCAGTATGTAGTATATAGAGCAGTACAAACATCATTGTCTGTATGAAATTTTAGTTTGTAGTGACTTCATTAGTGCTTCTTATGTAGCCTGTTATAAAACTAGGCGAATATCTAGATGAGTTGATGTACCCCCTGGAAGACCTCTGTGTACCCCAGGGGTACGTGTATCCCTGTTTGAGAACCACTGGTTTAGACAAGGTATATCAGGAGCTCCTGTTTATCCTGCCTCAGAATATAATAACAGAACAAAAAAACCCCAACGAAATGAAGAGAACAAATTTAGAGCTGAAAAAAAAACTTTTTTTAACACAATACATAATTAATGCATATCCCCCAGGCTACTGAGACCAAGAGTTTAGCTACTCTCAAATTTGGAGGATTATTATTTGTTTTAATTTCTAGCGACACACAAAGGTGTGCTGAGCACCTTCAAAACCAGAAAAGACATGATCCCTGCCTTGAGGTTCTCACAAACGTATAAGAGATCCAACATCAGGAAAAGGTCTGACAAGGCAGTGAGGCAGGGGAATAATGGTGAGTGACATCAGTAACACCACATGGTTACTCAGCAAAGGCACACGCACAGCACCATGAAGTTGTAAAGAGTTTTTGCCCTTTATAAAAATAGCCACTGTACATTAGATAGCATAAAATTATATTAAGGATAAAAGCTCTCTTGTTTACTAAATGACTGGAATTAGAAAGAAACTTCCACAGGTTATTCCGTAATTGTCCATTTGGGGTTTTTTGTACCTCTGAAATATCTGGTGTTGGCCAGTGTTGGAGAGCATGAAGTGGACTAGCAGGACCATTCATATCCTCTGATGTGTCAATTCCTATATAATAGAAATTGGTTGTATCAGAAAACATTGCCACTCTCCACCTAATAATAGACCATTTGGTCCAATATTAGTACAAGATTTATAAGTTGCTCTGTTCCTGCCACCCCATGTGCTTCTTATTTTCTTTTCATTTAAATTAATTTCAGTTAACTTTTCTCATGCCATTTTAATGCACGGATTCATACGGAAATGAACATCTGATACATGGTATTTATTGCCAGTTTTGTCTGAGCACTGAATTGTTAAACTGTTGTCAGTGTTTTTCTTGGCATAGCCTCGCCTCCTGTAGACCACGGTAGCTGGGAGAGTTACAGTCATAAACTTACCAGCTGTAGAATGTGAGCCAGTCTTTGTTTTAATCTGGAGAGCAATCAGCATTGCCGTTAGTGTCCAAAAACGTCAGAGGATACATGTGTAACAGTTTGGCTTTGTGTTTTATTTTGTTTTTTTATGAATAAATCATAGGAGAACTTCAGATAGAAACTGGCACAGAAAGGATAATGATGCTCATGGCCAGTGGAGTACTAACTGTTACATGATGTGCATGAGGGTTCTGAAAAGACTGCTGGGGAGCTAATACCAAAGAGTTCATGTCACAGGTAAAAGTGGAAGGTGTTCCTGCAAATCATTTTCCTTCCATTTGAAGCTGAAAAATGTCTTCCTGAGTGCTCTGCCAAGATGCTAGTCTTCCATGTTAGAGACACAATTTGGGCGAGGTGATATCTTTTCTTGGACCGACTTCTGTTAGTGCAAGAGAGAAGCTTCTGAGCCACACAAAGCTCTTCTTTACATTGGCAACATGCTGCAGATCTTTCCTTATGCTACCTCACCTGAGGAAACAGCCATGTTGCAGAATGTTACTCCTCAAAGTCATTTCTGTTTGCAACCAAGCCTCTTCAGACCAACTTTCACGTGTTATTCCATGAATGCCTACCTGCCGCTGGTTTACATTTGTGCATTTATGTAGTTACTAAATGAAATAGCTCTGGGTACATGGGTAACACAAATGTTTTCTGGCAAATAAATGTTGGACACAAATTAACTCTGATTTTTTTTAAAAAAATGTGGCATTTCAGGCTGCAAACACATCTACTTTCACTCTCATTTTCTATCAGTGTCACTTTTTAGCTTAGTGCCATACACTGGAACAAGATGTACTGTACTGCAATCATGGTGTTTCTTATAGCCAAAACCTCAAGGAAATCAGCTGAGTTGTGTGGAAGGTGGGAGAGATTGGGCTGCTGCATGACGCTCACTTTTCACAGAGCCCCAAATCTGTGGAGTCTGTACTCCAAAGTGTCCATGTGTTTTTGTTATGGATTCCTCCTAGACAAAAACTTCTTCCAACCATTCTCCAGGAAAGAAGTAGAAAAGGCACTGAACTCAATCAATCAGTGAAACCAGGGAAAGCCTGCAGCTTTGACAATGTATGACCAGAAAGATTACAGCATATTAGCAAGAAAAAGCCAATGGTGGGTTGGTTTTTTTAATCTACTGTGTCATATAGGAGAATATGATATTCAAGATATTCTTAAGGTGATAGTTTTACTAAAGCAAGATAAAGGTCACTTTTCAGTAGCCAGCTATCACCCAACAAGTCCTAAATTATAGCTACAAACTCCTGGAGCAAATGAACCTACAGAGTATTACACCCATAACAGAACAACTTTTGAGAAACGATAAGATGGGTTTCCAAACAAATTGGAGCACCTGTGACCAAGTGTTAGTGCTTACTAAGCACATTAAGAATGGATTTCAAGAGAAGAAAATGAGCTCCCTGTTTTTGACCTTACAGTAGCCTATGACACCATTTGGCACACTTTGTCTGCTGTCTGATATGTCAAGGGTTGTCATGGCAACTGAGTTGATGTTCCAAGGTAGATTTTTTTCAGGTGGCTATGGGACACAGCACCAGCACCTGGAGGTTCTAGAGGAACGGACTCCCTCAAGGCACCAACTTTATTTAATATATCCACCAATGGCCTACCAAACATGATTCATGTACACTGATAACTGCTTGGATTCAAGGGACCAGGACTTCCAAAAGATTAAAGAGAACCTGAACAGTGATATGGCTGCCTTATGTAGGTGACTATGGCAAGAATTGGAGACTGAAACCAAGTATGTTAAAGACTGTCAAAGTGCTTCCACTTACACCGGGCTCAGAGCCAACTTGAGCTTAACAACTTGAGTTTTTTGAATGGTCAGTGGTTGACATGCGATTCAAAGCCAATGTCAAACTGTATCTAGGGGTCATCCTAGATTGCACACTTTCATGCAAATATCTCATTAAAATAGCTCAAAAGAAACAAGCTCCTGAACAAACTGGTAGGGTCCACCTGGGGAGCCAGTGCACAGACACTGTGTTGTTTGGGGCTTGCTTTCTGCTACTCAGTTTGCAAGTACTACACCCCAGTTGGGTTAAATTCTGCCCACACTAGACTGTTAGACATACAGTTTACTCATACTATTAGCATTATCACAGTCACACTGAAGCCAACAAAACTTGGATAACCAATATTCTTCCATCTAACATCTAGTATCAAAATTAAGCCTACAAACTGAAGCAAAGGTACAGAAAATACTACCATTCAGGAATATATGGGATGCACCTGTCCAATAACTGCCTAGCAGAAATCGTATCTGGACAGTGTTACACACTTTCCATCCAGGTGATAACATCATCAGCTCACAGTGGTGGACAGAAGTACCAGGAATCCTACATCATCATCAGGCTGGATGAATGGCTACCTGGCTTTGGGCTCCAATGTTGCCTTTGGAGCCAGCCTAACAGGTTCAGGTATGGTGCAGTTCGCTGCACCAAGACCAGCTATGTCTGCAGCGTCCAGGACAGCCTACTGTGCAGCTGTATTGGATGGCTGTTGTTTTTGTGTTGGGCTCCCAGGAGGACTGTTTGAGCTGAACACTGCTGATTCAGAGGCCATTGATTGGCTCAAGACCATTTAGCTGGGTTTTTTTATGTTTTACATCTTATGTTGCCCACATACAAACATATACGCTTCATGGCAGATAACAACAAAGAAGTTATTCCATTATCAGCATTATCTTCCATGCTGTCCCACTCTGCAAAGTGAACCAACCCTCTGGTTTTCTGGGGAAGCTGAGAATAGTGGGAGTCATGTCATGAGTGAAGAATATGAGGGAATTAGGTCTCAATTTGGGGCAACTGGGCATCTAAGTGAATGTTCCTATCTTTGTCTCATGTTATGGTACTTGTGACATCTATGGATTAGTGGATTGCACGCACCTATTTTGTGAGGGAGGAAATTCCCGCATACTTTGGAATTATATGATGGACACTCCAGGCTGAAACTCTGTGTTTACTGGTCCCTACATGGATTTCTTCTGAGTAGTGGGTGATCTGGCTGCATACAAAAGTTTACCATATAATATACTGTACGTTAGCAGAAATGTATGTTGAGTTGTAAATATTAATCCCTTCTGATCCTAAACTGTTGGGAAAATTTAGAGATGCTTTTGTTACATAGCAATATTACGTATCCTTAGTATTATTACAGTTCATGGACTACTCTGACAAGAGGACAAAATAAAAGGTAGATCTTATATGATGACACGTTGAACTTCAATTGATGAAAGTTGCAGAGAGAGGGAACATTTTGAAATACTTGCTGAACTCATCACAGAATAAATCATCATATTTTAAGTTTTTGGGCACTGTTTGATCCAGGTCATCAGGAATGTGTTGTAACATATAAATGTATTTAGGCTGGCTGTCAGTCACCACATAGATACAAGAATTAATGTGATGAGACTATGCAGGATTTTATATTGGGGGATGAACCAAACCTTAATTATGACCATTTTTGATACAAGCTAATTAATATTTTGGTGAAATTCATACTTATGTGGAGAGCAGGTGTATAAGTGAGAAACAGAAGATACCCGCTACCAAAATCCACTTAGAAGATTCTAGTCCAAATGCACCTATAATTGAGCTGTCCTCAGCTATCCCCTGTTTACTTCAGCTCTGCCTCCACCCAGGAACTTATTATCACTTTGATCTGAATAAACTGCACCTCAAATTGGCGGGCTATTTCAACAGCTTTCTCAGGACTGGCAGGCACAAGACCAGGGTAAGAATGTACCCGCTTCCTCTTTGGCTTATATCATCTATTTGCCCTGCATATTTGGAGCTGTAGAACACAAGTAGAGGTGGCATTATGTGGTACTTCCAGGATTCAAATTGTAGCACACAAGGATGCTCTGCATGATGTCCACTAATTCCCCATTAAATTTTACCAATTTTGTGCACTGCCCTGGACACCTCAGAATTTGTACCTTTTATCAGAAGATCAATAAATCTTAAGAAAGAGTGGGGGTGTTTAAAAAAACTGACATAAACCAGCTTTTCATATGAAGCACAGACCCATAAATTTCTCAGTGTTGGATGTTTGATGTCTGTAATGAGGCACCAAAAACCTGACATGTGCATTTAGTTTTCAATAGAGGTTGTCTCTGTATAATAATGTTTGGAAAGCAAACGTTGGGTTAATATGTGGTTAAACACTTCGCAATACAGAAAATGTTCTTCCTTGCAAGATAGTTGTCCTGAGAAAGTGAAGTGTACTTTTGGTTTTACAATCCATGCAGACATCGTTTGTAAGTCATTATTAAGATTTTACAGATACTTCAGGAACTCTTTTAACTTGTGGGTTGGCTAGTCCAGCATGTGCCAAATGTTTTTATAAGTAGTTTTCTGTGCATTTTTACTTCCCTTTTTCTCCCACTGTTTTTCTTTAAGTAACCAAAATTCTCCCAAATTGCAACTTCAGCTATTTTTGTAAAAACAGGTATTGTGGTTTTAGTACACTGAAAGGATGTTCACGTTAAAGGAATGCAGGGTTTGTGTGATAGCGCATAATACTGTGGGTTGAGAGTCTGACAGTAATCTTGCCTTTTACTTTTGTAACATCGTACATTTTCATTATGTGGGTGTGCGTGTGTGTAGGGAATGGATTACAGGCAGACCTACCACTGCTCACTGCCTTATACACAGTGAGGAAGATGGGAGGGTTTGCTGTGGTGACCATATCCAGCACATCATGCTAGCCAATGCCAACATGACTATAGGCCTTGGGCATGCAGTGATTGGTGGGATTCTGGCTGTAGGTCCAGATTAGATCCTCAAATCAAGACAAGATCTGCTCCTAACTCAAAGGAAAGCAATGGGGGCTGTACATTGACTTTATGCTCCCCTAATCATGAGGCCGTTTGACACTCTATTCAAGTTAAAGAGGCTTTAGGCTTTCCTTAATTTGTGCCCATCTGCAGTAGTCTCCAAAAGGCCATTCTGACAGTGAGGATTATCAGATCAGAAGAGCACGCAAGCCACATCCCTCATAGCATCCCCAACACGCCCCCTGTGTTGGGGTTATCCGAGAGAGTGCACAGCTAGCTATACTGGTCATAGACCATCAGGGGAATCCTTGCACAGCTGGTTAAATCGACTTTATTGTTGTCTGATACTGGTGATAAGTGCAAAGCAGCCTGCAGCAGGTGTCAACATCTGGCCCCATTTTTTTTTTATTGTTCAAATCTTGTTTCTCATTGAATAAACCAGTTCTTCGTTGCTAGCACATGGTGAGTCCTCAGAAATCCATTTGGGTGCTACTGGGAACTTTTCTGTTGCCACAGCCATGTTATATAAAATTGCATAAAAAAAAAGAACAGGCAGAAATGGTCTGTGGGAAGTACCTTAGAATCATTTTCAGGAAAAATATTCAAGAGTATTCTTGGATCTGATGGATAAGTTTCATCCTGTCCTTTGAAAAAAAAAAAAGAAAGAAAAAAAGCACCATATAAGAGCTAGGTGGTATTATTATCTACTATTTGTTGTATACATTCTCAGTATTTTTGTAGATTTACACACTTCCATCGTATATTTCCAGGCAGTAGTTTCTGTATTGTGTATCCAAGGTTTGTTTATCTCTAATGTGTTTCAGGAGCACTTTTTAAATATCATGAATCAAGAAATAACACTGTACTTTAAAATGTATATTTGTTGCTGTATTTTATTTTGATACATAAAAATCTTCTGATTTTCCACTGATCTGGATGTCCAAAGACAGGTTTCCATTGCACATTTTTGTGGTTCTGTTTCATCAACAGATGCACGTCATCATTCCAGGCTGCCCCAGTGACCTATGCTTGCAGGCAGGCATGGTGTTGTGGGTGAACCCTTACTTGATTTTTCCCTCACCCAGCGTTATCAACATGTCCAGACAGGCCTGTTCATGATAAAGAGCACCCCTTTTTGGAAGGCCTCATTTATTAACAGAATAGTCAATGTAGAAATCAACAACACTTTCATCCCAACATCTTGGCTGGGTGATCAGGTTGTTCTTAGCCCATCTGTCCCCCACTTGAGTCTTGTGCGCTCATCTTTCCAAGCTGTTCCTCATGCATTCTCTGTTCCAGTATTTGTCCCTGGTGTTAGGCATCTTGAACCTACCAGAGTAAAATCCTTCTCTGGAGTGAGCGATCTCGGAGGTTTATCCACTGTGACTCTCTTCCAGGGACTAGGCAGGCGAGGCCTCCAGCCAGCATCAGGGAGACCCTTGGCTGATACTAGACCCTCTTGGATGCCTGTTGACTGCAGTCCCATCTCTAGGAGCACATCTTCCAGGCTCCTCATTCTGGTGGGTTCCCCAGAGAGCTCATACTCTTGGCTTCCTGCTCAGGCCTCTGACTCAGACCTCTCTTGGGATCTCTTCTCCACAGGAGCTTCCTGTCTCTCCTCTAACTAAGCTTATGTAATCTTTATTTGAAGTCTTTATAAGGTAGTCAGTCACAGGCAGACTGGGCTCTAACTCCCCATAAAGGGCAGCTGCCCAGAGACAGTGCCTTATAAGTATGGATAGCAAATTTACTTATATCAGGTGCATTTACACTAAAGTAGTCTGTTACCTTAGTGGAAGGTGATGTGTTCAGCTCTTCAGGAATACAAATGATTAAATGTCATATTTGTAAGTATTGGTCAGAAAATATTTCAGGAAAATTTTAACAAAAGGAACTTTTTTTTTGCCAAAACTGCTGACAACTAAATGTCTTCAATTTTATGATAAAAAAAAAAAAAAAAAAAAAAAGGAAAGCAAAAACTTTCCACAAACTAGTTAGTTACAAATGCAAATTTTAATGGGGCAGGGGGCGGGAACTTTCAAAGGAAAACGTTCAGCCTAGTCTAATATTTATAAAACGGTTGATCAGGAAAAGAAAATTGGATCTTGAGAAACTGAAAAGATTAGAAATAATTCCATTTAAAATTATCAGCTATAAAATTAATCCTGCCTACCTTCCATTTATTTTATATATATATATAAAAAATCCTAATAAAAACACTCCCCCCCCAATACACACACTCTGTGTTAAAAGAACATTGTTAAGGTTGCAACATCAAGCACACAAAAGTTAGGAAATAGCAGAATTAAGGTGCATGTGCAAACTTAATTTGATCATTGTGTGTATGGTTTATGATACAGACTTTAATTACATGATCACAGACTCTCCCCCCCCCCCCCCCACACAGAACCCTTGCCTCATTCAGAGCTATAATTCAGTGTTGGCCCCAAATCTTATTTATTGTACATTATTCAAAGTCAGCTCTGTAGACAGAATTAATAATTTCCTCATGGGCTTTTCTATGACACTCCTCACTGTAGTATCTGAGGGCCTCCCAAACATTAATGAAGTTATTTTCACAACACCCCTGTGAGGTGAGGGGGATATTATTAGGTGATGGAGAAGTGAGGCATAGAGAGATTAAGGTAAAAAATATCATCCACTAATTTTAGATGCCCAATTTGAGATGTTTAGGACCAGGTTTTTCATATAGCGCTTTGTATATTTAAAGCACAGCTCTCATTGACTTCAGTTTGCAGCTGTGAGTGCTCAGCACTTCTGCAAATCGGAGCTCAGGATATCAAGTCAGGCACTCAGAAAATAAAGAACTGGCAATTAGTGACCACCAGTGGAAAGTTTGGCTTAAAGTGCCTTGCCCATAATCACAAAGGAATTCTGTGCAAAAGCAAGAATAGAATCCACTTCACCAGGGCAACATTCAACTGATTTAATCATAAGATCATCCTCTCTCTTCCTGCAAGCCGCTGCTTCATTCATTACACACCTTCCAACTTCTGCATCAAATGAATCAGGGGTCCTCCAAAGAGCCTCTTTCACTACACAACCCTGATTCATCTCCAGAGCAGATCCACTCTCTGCACTGAAAAAATAGTTGGTGATCATATAATTAAAGATTTTATTGCAATACATATGCAAAAGCAGCCTTAATTCTGGCATTTCCTAACTTCTGAGTGCTTGACTTTGCAACCTTAATAAAGTTCTTTTATCATATTTCTCTATGAAATTTCTTAGGTTTTTAACAAAGCAAAAAAAACAACAACAAATACAAATTGCATTATTTAGCATCATATTGATACTCTCATAGCTGAAGCCTTGAAATCTACCACACAGACCTCTGCCACTTAAACTTACAGAGTAACTGGTAGCAGTAATAGGTTGTCATTTCTATGTGGACCAGCACTAGAGCGTTTGCTTTGCCAGTGGGTTTCACAAATGTTTGCTGACAGCATGAGGAATAGTGAGACACAGGAATCCTCCATTCCAGGCTCTGGAGGGAAGTGTTCTCTGGGGGGCACAGATTCTTCTGCCCATTTCCCATACCATCTAATGTGTCCCTGTCCTGCCTTTTCTTCACAGGCACCGACTTACCAATGTGCCGGGGACAGTGCTTGACTCCCGGCTCTGCACCTGGCCCTGCCCCCACTCCTTCCCCCAAGGCTCCACCCTCGACCTGCCTCTTCCCGCCCCGCTCCACCCCATCCCACCCCGCTCCACCCCATCCCACTTCTTCCCACCCCATTATACCCCCTCCCCTGAGCCTACTGCATCCTCGCTCCTCCCCTGCAGAGCCTCCTGCACGTCGTGAAACAGCTGATCGCGGCTGGCGGGAGGCATGGGGAGGAAGTGGGGAGGTGCTGATTAGTGGGGCCCGCTGGCAGGCAGGAGTTGCTGGGGGGAAAAGGGAGAACTGATGTGGGGCTGCCATTTTTTTCCCATGGGTGCTCCAGTCCTGGAGCACCCACGGAGTCAGCGCCTATGTTTTTCCCCATCCCCTGCTTCTGATCCTAGCCAGTGCGAGTCTCCTTGCCCAGCCAGTCCTAGTTTCCCTCTCCCCTTCCCTGCCAGCTAGGGTGACCAAATGTCCTGATTTTATAGGGACCGTCCTGATATTTGGGGCTTTTGCTTATATAGGCAACTATGACCCCCCCCCCATCCCGATTTTTCACACTTGGTATCCAGTCACCCTACTGCCAGCATCCTGTCCCAGCATCCACCCCTCTCCCCACAGGTATGGCTCTTATTCTCTCTGCATTCAAATCAGACAGCTTCCGCCTTCACCCTGCCTGGGATCAGCACAGAGGTGTCATTGAATGGTCAGGAGAAACCATCTGCTCTCTCTGCAGCAACCCATACCTGCAGTTACAGGGAAAGTCCTGCTCAGCCCTGGGATAAAGCATGCCCAATGCTCATGAAACATTAAGGAAATTTTGCTGCTAACCTCTAAGAAGTCTCTACTGAGTATGTGCAAACTGCAATAACTTGGCTAAATTTGGGCAGATTTAATTGGGGGTGGCAAAACGCACATTCCTGACATACAAGCCACCATGCTGCCAAATGCTAAGTGCCTGCTCCACATCATGGGGGCTCTAGAGCTTTTCAAATAAAAGGTCTTTGGAATTTTTTAACAAGGGCAAAACACGATTTTTTTCCTTAGCCTCATTCTCAGAAATGGCTGAACAATTTTTGCTAGAACGTCAATAAATAAATAAATAGTCTAAGGCAGACACCCAGCATGGAAAATTTCACCTTCAAATGGCTAAAGTATGGCAAAGTTATAAGCCCCCCAATTCTGGGTCTTACAGTGGAAAGTATCTGTGTATCATGCTTTGTTCATTTCAAGCAAGAAATAATTCATTCTAATCCGAGAGAAAGAACTGTCCTGGAAAGTTAAACCTGTAATTTTATTGCCACTGATTTGTAAATCATAATGTGAATATAACAAATAGAAACTATGTTGATTTAGTTTCTTATGGGTATTTAATTTGTGTTTAAATGATAGGGAGTACATCTAAGCTTACATACACATTGCCAGCAGTGAGCTAATGCCCAGACCCACCAATTTAATTCCACACACTGGAATCCTGTTAAATCGATCTAATAATTTAATCTGTTTATGCTGCATGTTACAAACGGCTTTAGCAAACAGCCGTTTCCTTTTTTCACATAACATTTTTCAAAATCACCTGTCTTAAAAATTATCTTTTGAAGTTTAAAATTTAAAAAATTTGAAATCCATATGTTATAGTTTCAAATTAACCACTCACCCTTTCAAAGACACATACACAATCTGTTTATTTTAAACTGAGCATATTTTATCTCATTTAAGATATATTTACACAGCATCTGGGAATGAGCCTCCTATCCTGGGCCCACACTAGTGGGGCTTGTGCTGGCATGCTAAAAATGGTAGTATAGACGTTCTGGCTTGGGCTGTCAGCCTGGTGGGAGGAGGAGGGCTTTAGAGCCTGAGCTCCAGCCCAGATTGCACTGTCAAAGCAATTTCTACACAGCTATTTTTGGGCAAGCCGTTAGAGACAATAGATATAGAAGCTCCTGGTGTCATTCTAAAAACAGCACTTTTCAAAGTATGGCTGCAGTTTAATGGCCAAATTCTCACTTTTATACCTTAAGGGGCAAATGCAGCCCTCTCACATCGACAGCTGCCCAGCGCCTCAGTGCATAGGAATTGGTGTAGTTTCACTGCATGGGGCCAGGGACAAAGGCATGCATGGCTCCTCCACTCCCCAGCTACAGGGGTACTGCATCTCTGCATTGCACCTCAGCTTGGGAAAGGATTTCTCATTCATGCGTCTTCCCAGTGTCTTCCTGACTTTTTTCACTGTGTGTTTGGGTCTGGATTTTGGCTTAAGGGTTCTTCCCTGCTCCCACAAAGTCGATAGGAGGTCTGTAGGATTGCACCCTAGAACCAACGGTTATTAGTTATATTGCAGGACACCTAAAATAGAAAATGTGATTTGGATATTATTTTTCTTATTTGTTTTATAGTAACACCTAGGAGCCCCAGTAAACCAGGAACACGTTTTGCTAGACGCTGTACAAATGCAGAACAAAAAGATGATTGCTGCACAAAGAGTTTATAATCTAAGTATAACACTGGATACACCAGGTGGATTCAGATGGACAGATGAGGAAAACTCTGTTTTGGAATCATGTTGATGTAATAGTGACATAAGCTTCTCATATGGATGTGAAAGTCATAGCATGTCTTTTTTTTATACCCCAGAATAAAAAAGCAGCTATGGCAACCCTAACATAGTTATTCTTGTCTTCAAAAATGTGCAGTCAATTCTATATGGTCAACTAATGTTTCAAATCCCTAATTTATTTTTTGGCCCTCCTACAGAGCAACCTTTTAAGTGGTCTAGCCCATTTTTCTTTAAATATTGAAAAAAAATCATTCAAGATGATGTTGATTATCTCAGATTTCATGCCAGAACATGTTTATGGCTTTGTTATAAACTCCTGACAATAGTGTGTGTTAATAGAAAAATTAGCCTTTAAGGCAAACTCTCTTGAGTTTAGCCAAATGAATGGTGCCATGCTAACTAGGGATCAAGGTCTTTGCCAATTCATTGTCCAATATGATTCTTGGAAGGGGGAAAGTTGATTCTTAAGGACATATGCTCTATATGCTTTCGTGTCCATTCTGGTTTTAAACTTCTTCAAGGCTATTTTGGGAATGAAGAACACAATGCATAGACTGTTAGCAAAATATGGCAATGTGTGAATGGAGTCCTTAGCGAGTGTAGAAAAACTGCAGTCAATCTATAAATCCTTTCCATTCTTTTTGTTGTGCAGGTAGCCCCAAGTATTACAGTACGGGGTTTGGCCCCTTAGCCTTAACTCCTGTTTTAAATCCCATTTCTCATAATATCACATTTCATTATGCATTTTGTAAAATCCTACAGGCACTTGATTTTGTTAGTAAAAGGAACTGGGAGCAACAGCACACAAAACTTTGACACAACAGACTTTCATGTTTGTTTTTCTGGGATGTGATTTGCAGAGGAGATAGGACCTGTATCCATAGCGGTGTATACTCCTGAGAACTACTGGTGTGTTAAAATCACCTTTTAAAGTTATCCTAGTGTAGCTGATTGGATCCTATGGAACTGAATTTTAAACCTCAATAAGACACATTTTGTAGTGGCTTTATTTCTAGAAAACTCTCACTAACTGTGCATTGAAATGGTCCATTCACACAATTATTTCACAGGAACAGATCAGATCCATTTTCACAGTGAATCTTGCTAATCTGATGTTATGTGTGTCCAGTTAATCTCTATCTATTACAACAAGTACTATCCTATTGAGAAATTTACTTCTGAACATCTACAAAGCCTTCACTTCCTGCGGTGCTAAACATACTGTCTTACATCGTGATATACCATTCAGTTCTATAGCATTGAAACAGAAGCACAGGAAATATGCCAGTGCTCTACTAATAAAGAGGCTAATGTAATCTGTTGACTGTCTTGGAAGCCTTTCTTGGACACTTCAGCCTTTTCTCTGCTATAGTACCACTTGAAAGCATTGGCCAAAACAGTTTCAAGATACTCAGTTGCCATGGAATGCATGTTTGCAGTGTTGTTGTAGCCATGTTGGTCCCAGGGTATGAGAAAGACAAAGTGGGTGACCAACTTCTGTTGGTGAAAGAGACAACCTTTCTTCTTTGTGAAACTTGAAAGCTTGTCTCTTTCACCAACAGAAGCTGGTCCAATAAGAGATATTATCTCACCCAGTTTGTGTGTCTGATGATTTAATGCATAATCACTCCAGTTTAATACTGCAGGAGTGTAATACTTGAGAGATGCACAAGTCAGGAAGATTGAAATAATATACAAAGGTTCTATTTTCTTTTCTTTTTCTTTTGCAAATAAGTCTTCATTAACTTTCTTCTGGAAGGTACATAATCAGTTGGGTTCAAGTCTATTTGAATCCAGAGGTAAAGAAAGGACTTAAGGGGATGACTACCCTGCCGCTGGGAGGTCTGACTCTCAGCCGGTATAGATGGACTCTTGCTAGCACTCATGTGGCACAACATCCACACTGCTATTTTAGTACACTAGCTCAAGCAGCATGTTGCACCATGTGTAGTCATTCACATCACACCTGTGAAAAGTGGGTGTTAAAAGCTAACATTCTTAATTCTTAGCACTTTGTACCTGATTTGCACAAACAAGAAAGTGTAAGGCAGTGAAAAATCAGGTCCAATTTGAGTTTTTGCCTGAGTTAAAAACTGTAGGATGTGACCCTGTGTGTGCGCACTAATGGGCAAGAGTCCTATAGGCAATTATGTACGTCTTTTACTACACACAGCATTGATTCGTAGCAGTGATGCTAGAAGTATTTTGGTGAGTCCAGAAATACTGGAATGATACTCAATTACCAGTTGCACCTTAGCAAGGACTTCTTCTGTAAATTTCACTGCTGCTAGGATATAAACACAGAAAGACAGAGATAATTTTTAATAGACCCTAAAAAATACTTCAGGTTGTTGTTTCTTTTCACTCATACAGTTCAGGCACTGAGCTGGTAATCTAGCCTACTCATCTGTAACCTGTGTGTTCCCACAATCCATTGCAGTCATTAAACCTGAAAATAGTTCTAGACGTGTATTCTTTTAAAAAGTCAATCGCAAAACTGTCTTTGAAATAATTAAGCTTGTATCCTGTTAATAGTAGTTAAAAAGTGTAGGAAGTCAATGTAGCAGCTTAAATAGACCAGTCATTGTGTCAACTAACTACAAGTCTAAATTCTGTTAACAAAATTAATCAAATTCAGATGCAGCATCCAAACCCATAGAGGTAATAGTCCCCAGACAAAACAGTTTAAATCTGCACAGTACAGCATATTGTGTACTTTCCATTAAATTCACTGAGCTATCCAGATATTTAGGAACAGGAAGTGGGAGTCCTAAGGAAAGACATGGCACTTTCTCTCTAGTTAGTTCTTAAGGATTAAACTTGCTTTTGTGAACAGTAGTAGAAGGAAAATGACATACAGCTTGTATATATTCCTGAATACTGTATGCGTCATAGGGTCTCCAGTAGTTATACAATTTTATAGCTCATTAAAGTTTCACAATAGAGGCCAAAAAAAGATTAAGTGGTATTTAAAGGATCTGGTTAAAGAAAACATTTTGTTAAATATTATAGTAAAATATATTATTTTATTTTTCATATCTTTAAAGTAAATATAGCACTCCTGAAAGATGTCAAAATATAGAAAGACTGAAATTCAATTTTCATAGTAGTGGTATATCACTGGGCTGCAGGCTTTTCAGTACTACCCACCTATGTCTCAGTTGTGATTAAGGGATAAGAGTGGGTGGGAATGTAATTCTACCTCCATAACCATGCAGTAGTTTTTCTCCCTGCTATGAATACCACCCAGGGTGATGGTTGGGTCTGTGTTTGTACACATCTGTCCTCTTGGAACTGGACTGAGACTTCTTGAGAGCCATCGGATTTTAATGTTGATTCTAGGGCAGTTTACTCTCTCCACTAAATAACTTTAGGATCTACAAAATGACTTTTGATCAGCCAAACAATGTGCTGGAATATTTGCACAAGAAGACACTACTAGGAATGAATCACTTATACTGTAATTACATGGCACCAAGTCATTCTGTACAAATTACTTACTGTTTCACTCTGGGAGGTGTACTCTCCAACACTTTTAAAAGAATGGTGTCCAGTTAACTTAATATTTCAAGCCAATGCAGAATTAGAAGTAACAAATGTTTCCTTTGTTTTTTCAATCTATACAGTGTGAAGGGAGCCGATGCTGGCAACGTGATCAGAGTGTTTGTACCAGATATCGGGATGTTCATTGCTAGCTTGACCATATGGCTTGTCTGCAGAAACCTTGTGCTGAAGCCAGTGACAGAGGATGCAGCACAGTACAACACACAATTTGAAAATGAAGAAATGGTATTAGATGCACATTTATACCTGTATAATGTTTATTATTATTATTATCATTTTATTATTTATTATGTATTTGTATTATAGTACAATAGTACCTAGGAGCCATAGTCATGAATCCCATTGTGCTTACTATCCTTAATCTCATGGGGTTGGAGATCAATACCCTTTCACGCACTGAATTGTATCTTACTCTGTGAGCAATCTTGCTGATTTTATTTTACTGCCCGGCGTGGAATAAAACCCTATTCAGCATGAGGAAGGGTATCAGAATTTGGTGCTTAACCACCAAGAATCTCTCATGTGGTGTGTTTAACTTAATTCAGGAGTGATGGAGTGAAATGTGACCTTAACAATATCTGATTATGAAAAAATCTTAATTTTATGAAATCTTTTTATATATAATTTTTATTTCAGAAGGTACATGTGTTATCTTTGTTTTTTATGCTGCTTACATCAATTCCATGCCCTGAAAACAGAGAGAGCACTGAGAGTACATAGTCATTTAGATAGAACAATTCCCATTCTGCCAATACACAGAACAAAAAGACAGTCCCCATTCCAAAGAGTTTATAATGTAAATATAAGATAAGAGTAAGACACAACATATGGAGACAGACAGACAGGGAAATATAAGGAAATAACTAGACAGTATTGGTCAGTGTGACTTTTAGTTAATACTGGTTTCAGAGTAACAGCCGTGTTAGTCTGTATTCACAAAAAGAAAAGGAGTACTTGTGGCACCTTAGAGACTAACCAATTTATTTGAGCATGAGCTTTCGTGAGCTACCCGATGAAGTGAGCTGTAGCTCACGAAAGCTCATGCTCAGATAAATTGGTTAGTCTCTAAGGTGCCACAAGTACTCCTTTTCTTTTTAGTTAATACTGTGTTTTGAGGACCTTGTCTGAGCTAAATTTGGAAAATATCTCACAAGTGTATTTAAAAGTGACCTTGGTTTCATAAAACAAAAACGAATGAATCTTAAGAGGAAAAACATACCAAAATCATTGTCTTAAGGAAGCAAAATGGAAAATTAAAAATTGAATAATTATTGATTGACCAAAGATTCAAACGTTGCATTACGGTCTGAATTATTCAAATGTTCAGGGTCTTCAGATCCAGGGTTTTGATTTAGCCCATTATGGTGACAAACCAGCCAGACATTTGGATCTGTTTCTTTTCCAAAGTTTGAGGGTAATCAGAACTGGGTGTTTTTTTTCAGAGTCACTACTAGGTATTTTGCAAAATTGCTTGAGATTGCAACTTTTGTCTGTATTTCCCAAAGTCCATGACCAGCAGCATCTGAAAGGGAAGATACCTCATGCACCGTGCTTTTTGGAAAGAGATTGTTAAATTTGTGAATAATTTTGTTGCCTTTGCCTACTCTGGGTATATAGTGACATCATGGGAGCAGACGGTGGCAGAAAGATTAAAGTAGAAAATTCCCCTAAAGCTAGAGAAACAAATTGACAAAGAAATACAAATATTGGGAGTCTGCACGTTGCTGTGCTGGCTGCAGCGAGGCTGATGCATTTATGGAATGTATCACTGAGTGTCGGCGTTTGTGGGGATTTTGAAGGATTCATAATTTTTTGCACATTGGCCCCATTTGTATTAATTTTAATTGATATTTTGGATTTATGCTTTGGATGAGTGTGTTGAACCAGGAAACCTAAATAAATAAATACACCAGTTCTTCAACACTGCACTGGCTTGCAGATTACCATGTTTTAGGAAGCACACTGGACTGGGTCTTTAATTGGTTTAAATTGTTGCATCTCACCCTGCAAATAAAAGCATCTGAAAAAGTGGTAAGTCCAGCACAGTGCCACAAAGTGAACAGTCTGGGGGTTTATTGTACCAGCAAGTGAAGCAAATTCCATAGCTGAGGAACTTCTAACAGGAATCCCTGCCACCCGTCTCCAGACATAACATTAAGGGTGCATGGGTTGATGACCCCAGCTACAAAGTGCCTTTGGAGATCGGAAGCCTTTTAGATTACTAGGTTCCAAGCCATAGAGGGCTTTATAAATCAAAAACTCAACACCTTGAACTGCACTCAGAAGCAAATAGTATGCCCTGCAGCTTTGCCTATTTAGGGCAGGTAGTCATATACATAGAACAGTTCCCATGTACTCTCAGTGCTCTCTCTGTTTTTAGGGCATAGAGTTACATGATGGTAAGCAGTGTAAAAAACAAAGATAACACATCTACCCTCTGAAATAAAATGTAAATATAAAAATATTTGATAAAATCAAGATATTTTCATTATCAGATGTTAAGGTCACACTTCACACCGTCACTCCTGAATTAAGTTAAACACATCACATGAGAGATTCTTAGGGTGGTTAAGCACCAAATTCTGATACCCTTCCTCATGCTGAGTAGTGTTTTATTCCACGGGCAGTAAATCTGTAAAATAAAATCAGCGAGACTGCTCACAAAGTAAGATATAATTCAGTGCATGAAAGGGTATTGATATCCAACTGTAAGGGATTAAGGATAGTAAGGATCAATGAAAATATGGAAATCCTGATTCATAATAGTGCATCCAACTTTCAGAAAAACAGACCTGCACCAGAACAAAAAAAATGTACAGTATTGTGAAGCGCTGGAAAGGGGATGGGAGGCACACAATTATTTGTAAGTAAAGCTGTCCCAGTAATAAGCATAGAGTGTGGTTTTAATGAGCAGTGAGTCATGAAGTAGAAAGGTTTGCCAGATACCAGGCTGCAGTCCAACTCATTACCACCCCTAAATGGTTGCACACTTGGAGCAAATGTGTCTGCAGGCCTTTTTTATTAGGACTCAGAAAATCTAAAGCAGGTGAATTTAGCTGGAGAAGGGCCCAGACTGCAAACTCAGAGAAGCACAATGCCAGTCAAAAAGTATAAAAGATGAGGGGGGCAGGGAGAGAAAAGAAAAGAGAAAAGTTAACTTCCCAGCTGTGTCTGAAAGTAAACAGTCACTGAAGCAGATGGTGATTTTATGTGCCAACGTGCAGAGACAGTATATACAGTTTAATAGGTATTAGAAAAAAAAAGTTGTTTTTCTTGAGACTGTGGATGACTATGCCAGTCAGCTTAGGTTTGTGGAAAATAGATCCTGTCAAACTAACTTGATACCTGTTTTGGATGAGATGACGAGTTTGGCTGATAACTGTAATAGTGTTGATACATAGACTTCTGTAAATCATTTGGCTTAGTATCATATGGCATTTTGATTACAAAATCTAGAACAATACAAAATTAACATGGTACACAGTAAAGGACTAAAAGCTAGCTAACTGACAGGTTTCAAAATGTAATTGTAAATGGGGAATCATCATTAAGTACATGTGTTTCTAGAGGATCCCACAGGGATCAGTTCATGGCCTTATATTTAATATTTTTGTCAACATCTGGAAGAAAACATAAAATGGTTGCTGATAAAGTATGCAGATGACACAAAGATTTGGGGAGCGGTAATAATGAAGAGGACCGGTCACTGACTGGTAAACTGGGTGGAAACAAACGATATATGTCTTAATGCAGTCAAATATAAAGTCTTACATCTAAGAACAAAGAATAAAGGCCATACTTACAGCCCTGGGAAAAGGTGACTCTGAAAAAAGACTTGGAGGTCATGGTTGATAATCAGCTGAACATGGGCTCCCAGTGCACCACCCCAATCAAAAGGACTAATGCAATCTTTGGATGTATAAACAGAGGACTCTTGAGTAGGAGTAGGGAGGTTATAATACTGCTGTATGTGGCACTGGTGTGACCGCTATTGAACTACTGTGTCCAGTTCTAGTGCCCACAGTTCAAGAAGGATGTTGATAAATTGGAGAGGGTTCAGAGAAGAGCCACAAAAATGATTAAAGAATTGGAAAACATACCTTATAGTGATAGACTCAAGTAGGTCAACATAAGAATGGCCATACTGGGTCAGACCAATGGGCCAGCTAGCCCAGTATCTTGTCTTCTAATAGTGGCCAGTGCCAGATGCTTCAGAAGGAATGAACAGAACAGGGCAATTTGAGTGCAGTATTCAATCTATTTGGCTTAATAAAGAGAAGGTTAAGGGGTGACTTGATTACAGTCTGTAAGTACCGACATGGGAAACAAAAATTTGATAATGGGCTCTTTAGCCTAGAAAACAAAGGTATAAAAAGGTCCAGTGCCTGGAAGTAGAAGCTAGACAAATTCTGACTGGAAATAAAAAGCAGTTTTTTAACAGTGAGGGTAATTAATCGTTGGAACAATTTACCAAGGGTTGTGGTGGATTCTCCATCACTGGCAATTTTAAAATAAAGATTGGATGCTTTTCTAAAGGATATGCTCTAGTTCAAACAAGAATTAATTCAAATAAGACCTGTGTTTATACAGGAGGTCAGACTAGATGAACACTTTGGTGCCTTCTGGCATTATAATCGCTGAATCTATGGATTGTCTAGTATTGTAAGTGACTAAAAAAATCCCTGGAAGACTGCATAACTTAAACTTTACCAGATGGGGTGATCTTAATTGGAATGTACATTTTTAGTTTTGCTCTCACTGTACTTATCACCTTCCCCCTCAAACTTTATTCTTGTCCATGATACTTAAAATCCTAAAAACCCCTGGTCTGTGCTTTAGGTCAAAGTATCTGAGCCAGGTTTAGGCTCAGACTGTCCCTGACTCTCAATTTGGAATCTCAAAAATGTTTGATGAAAAGGTTCTTACATAAAGAAGAGTTTAGAAAATGAAAGTCAGCAAGGAAGGATAGTCTTGTGTTCATGGCACTGTAATGGATTCAGGAGATCTGGGTCAATTCCCGGGTATGCCACAAATCTCTTTTGTGGCCTCAGGTCAGTCTCGTAACTTCTCTATACCTCAGTTCTCCATCAGTAAAATGAGGATAATAAAGCTTCCTTTCTCCCACCCTTTGCCTGTCTCATACACTTGAATTGTAAGCTATTTAAGGCAAGGACTGTGTTTTACCATGTGTCTGTCCAGCACCTAGCACAATGGAGAATCAGTTTTCGTTGGTCCCTCTATGAATGGTAATCCAAGGCAAATGGTATGAAATATACTGAGGTCTAAAACTGTCCCATGCCTCACCTAAGGCATCCAAAACCTTTAAAACTACATTGGAACATAGGGGTTGCCATACAGGATCAGACCCAAGGTCCTTCTATTCCAGTATCTTGTCTCTGACAGTGGCCCGGACTAGATGTTTTAGAGGAATGTGTAAGGACATGCAGATATGGAATAACCTGCCCCCATATTAAGTCATATTCTGATTTCTAATAGTTAGAGACTGGCTGAAGTCCTGAAGCATGAGCTTTAATATCCCGTCCAAATTTTATAATTAATTCTGACAACTGTATATTCTTGATATCAGTATAATTATCCAATCCCTTTTAAAATTTTAAATTCTTACCCTCAGTGACTTCTTATGGCAATAAGTTCCACAGTTTAATCGTGCTTAAAAGTATTTCCTTTTTTAAATTTTTTAATTTCATTGACTGTTCCTTTATTCTTGTGATATGAGACAGGAAGCATAGAAGTTTTCAATTTACCATCCCTCAACTAATAATTCTTTTATATTATTTTATCAAGTCCCCGCTTCTTTGTCTCCTAAGATAAACAATCCCTCTCTTCCCTTTCTAGGCCCTTGATCATTGTTGTTGCATATCTCTGAATCCCCTCTAGCTCTGTAATATCCTTTTGAGTTGGGGTGACCAGTACTGCACACAATAATACAGTTGAGGCCACACTGATTTATATAAAGGCATTATTCACCATCCTATTCCTTAGGTATCCTAACATAGTTTTACCTTTCTTAACTGCAGCTGCACAATGAAGTTTTCATTAACACGTGTACTGTAATATCCAGGTCCCTTTCTAGAGCTGATACAATTCATTTAGAACTCTGTAGGGTGAATGAGTAGTTTAAAAATTTCCCTCCAATGTGCATTAGAACTTGTGGTTCTTGCATTTGTCAACGTTGAATTTTGTCACTATGTTGTCCATTCACCTTGCTTGATTAGCTGTGTAGGAAGTTCCTCAGTCCTCTGTTGTCATGAATAACCTAAATAATTTTGTCTTCAAATTTTGCTACCTCACTGCTCACCCACACCTTCACCCCCACCACCTCAGAACATTAATAAATGTGCAGCAGGGAAACTTGAAACATGCCACTGTTTACCAGAAAATAAAGAGACTAAAATGCTGACCTTTTTAGGTATTGCAAGTGAAGTCTTAGCCCGCAGGCAGTTAAGTCTGCCAGTTTCTCTCTCATTAACAAATGGTGTTTCAGCCTCTCAGGTCAACCTGCCTAATTCCATATATGTGATTTCCTCCTCTTTTGCTTTGGCTTATAGTCCTCACAGTCTTTGAATTCAAGATGTAAGATTTTTATTACCATATTAGCCATGTAATCCTGTGTTGGATTCATATGAAATTTGCTTAGGTGTATCTTGGGAAGTGAAATCTCTGTCCATTCCCTGTGCAATAGCTATTGTGTGCAATATTTAATTATGTGCCTTCCCCCATCCCCCACTCTAGAACACCAATTTTCTTTTCCAATTTCTTGTGTATTTCAAAAATTCCTTTGATCCTATATAGATTTCAACCAATAATGCACAACTCATTTTTGCATACACTCTGGAGAGCATAGCTTTCTAAGTTAAGAGTTCTCCCCATAGGAGGCTGTTGATTGGCTTTGCCTACAGAGTTAGACCAAAACCATTATCTTTCTGTCACAGCCTTCAGGTTCCCCTAGTTTTCAGTAATTTCTCATGTGTTAAACATTACTATAATCACCGGTTCATATTCTCCTTTCACAGTGGTGTAACTCCATTGACTTCAGTGAAGTTACCCAGGATTTACACTAGTGTAAATGAGAGCAGAATAATGCTTCCTAGAATCACAAGTTCAGATCCTAGCAGGGTTGACTCAGTTCTTTCTGTTCTGAATGAACTGCAGTGATCTCATGAGGCTTTTAACTTACATAGGAGTTTGCACACTAGTCTGTGGCTTAAAGTTTTGTCTATATTGTGGTTTAAATCAAACTGAGGAACAGTATTTCCAGTATTGTAAAGAGGGTTTCTAGCACAGTTTAACTTTTAAAATCTCTTCTTCATTATCAGTGTTAGGACTCCGTTTTAAAACAGGGTATGAGTATGAGCTGATCCTGTCCACAGAGACCAGTTGAATTGTGTTATAAACAAATTAAAAATTCAATTTTCCCAGTGTATGTAGTATACTGTGTGCTGATCAATTGTTACTCTCCTTCCAAAAAATGGGTGCATTTCTGAGGTGCTATATTTATGTTCTTAAAGTGTCGAGGACCTTTTTGGAAGAAAGGAGTTGAGTATTTGAAAGATGATGATAATTGCTTATGAATGAATGAATCTTGTCTCACATTTATATTTTTGTGTATTACCATAATGTTTTAAACTTGTTTTCATCAGCACGGTTGTCTTATTCCTGTTATAACTGATTTTCAGGCTATATAGTAGAATCGTAAACCCTTTGCGAGAGCTAATCAATCTACATTTTATCACTACTCTGAGATCAGTATTCAATGCATCACATAACTTATTGCAGGTAAAATGTTTACCACTCTACAGTGTCAACAAGGAGTATTTTGATATAAAGAAATGTACAAATTCAATAGAATCCTCTTTAAAATTGCAAGTCCAGTCTTGCAAACTCTCTTCCACATGAGTAGCCCCATATATCTCAATGGCATTATTTGTATGAGAAATGATTCATTACCCCGAGTAGGGGTTTGCAGGGCGTGCCGTCAGCAAATGGTTTTACTTTTTCCCTCCTAGAGTGAAATCCTGGACCATTTAAATTCAGTGGTGGTTTTTCAGTTAATTTCAATAGGGCCAAGATTTCATCACTAATTTCCTTGTAAATATTGAGGATTAGATTGTGTCTGTTAGATGTAGGTCTGTTCTGGGGTCGTTGTGCTTGGGCCTCCCTCCAAGGGAGCTTTAAGGAAGACATTGTGCAACAAGGAGCCTGCCAGCAGCTCTGTCCTTTGATATGCTCTGTGGCAGGCCAGTTCAATAGGCAGTTGTGTCCAGTGGGAAATGCCATTCTCTGTCTTCCCTACCTCATTTTGGAAGAGAGAGCAAGCCACAGTTTCTTCTGAGCAGTTATTCAATTATATTTCAATATAGGTGGCTAAATACTGGATATAAAATACCATCTGATGTTACTGTCAAAAATCACCAAATAGAACAGCAGGAGAATTAAAAATACTTGGAAAGCTCACTACAAAAATCCCGCACATAAACCACAATATTAAGAAAAATATTCATATTGATTAACAAGAAGGATATTCTTATGATTTGTTTGGTTTGTGTTTACCTTTCACAGAGTGTCTCCGTTTGTGTTGAAGAGGGGTGTAAAACTGATAAATGCCATAATTAATTCAGCATCAATAGGGGTACTGCATCCTACTGTCATCATGCATTGATTTGGGTTCTGGAATGAGCAAACATTAGAGTTGCTAGCATCAAGAGTGGAATCTGGGAGGGCTGTTCTTCCAGTCATAATCTGCAGCCCTCTTACTACATTTTTTAAACAGGAACCCCAGTCACTTTCTGATTAAGTAAAGGCCTGGTCTGTTGCCCACTAAAGTCATTCAGAGGTGCTTAGGGGCCATAAGTGTCTGTGACACTTCAATAGCTCCTCCAGCTTACATCATCAGAAGAAAGTTTGTCAGCAGAATATTGCATTGTCTTGCTTATTTTTTCTTTGGATATTTTTGGGTCATATCCTCATTTGAAAAATTCTGCATATACATTGAAATCCCTCTTCCTTCCAGTTCCCCCATTTTTAAAGTAAATGGTAGATAGCTTCTTAAAAAAAAATTTGCTTTGCGCATTGTAGACCTTTAGACTTATTACAAATGAGCTTAAAAATGTGACCTGCAAAATGTTATCACAAGTTACATCGAGAAATGAACAAAGAGGTTTGGGTAAAAAAAGAGAAAATTGAATCAAAATACCATAAGCTATTCTCATACTCCAGCTGAAACCAAGGTATTGGAAGCAGAGATCTTGTATGCAAACCTAGTGGTATAAGATTTCCATCCCAGTTTCCAGGCCAAACAGTTCAGATATAAGCATTATTTAAACAGAAACTTTTTGAAGTAATCCAGTTACTAGTTACAGTACCCACAATGATCTATATCAATTATACCTAACAATTGTATAGGGCTATTTTTAAGTAATCCTCACAACACCCCTGTGAGGTAAGTACAGAAGATAAATATTTTCCCTATTTTACAGGTAGAGAAATAGACACAAGAGATGACAGTGCAGTTGTAGTCTGAAAAATGTCACTATGAAAATGGCATTGTGAGGCTCTCCATGTGTTGCTCTTTTATTTTCAGATAAAATATGCTCATATACCTTTTCTGCAAATGGAACCAGAGATCTCAGAGTTAAGTTGGTTTAAAAAAACCCCAAATTTGTCAGGAATCATCATTGGCAATAAATGTTCTACAGGTCAAATAGTGCCTTCCACCACATTTATGCAACCCCCACTGACTCTGTGTTTTGCTCTCTGAGACACCTGGGGAAACCCATTATCTTCTATGAGTTTGCACAGGTGTAACTGATTGGAATTTAGTTAAGAATTCTGTTGATGATGAACAAAAAGGAATAGAATCCAGTTTGCTCTCTCTTAGCTGAGCATGCTGTAGAAAACTGACAGGACTTCAAAGTTGTGAGAATTTATTTCAGCCAGTAAACTCTCTGACTCACAGGGATCTGTTGAATAAGAAGGAACCATTTTTACATAGAAATTTTTCAGAGTATAATCACACTTCATGCAACTTGCCTCAGGTCACTCGTCAGGACAGCGTCAGGACCAGAATTAGAACTCAGAAATTCCTGTCATCTTAGTACACACTGTATCTCTCATTATGTTTTGCACTTCTGTACTGCATATAATCAAAACATTCTGAAACATGAATACATTCATCCAAACATCAAGTTTATAATAGTATGTCCTGCCATTACATTCCTGTTTGTCTATAAGCATCATACACCGCTTGATACACATACATTGATGTGTAGTCTTTGGTATTGCATTTAGAATAAAAATTGGTTCTGACATAGTTGCTCAAAACTCAAAACAAATTTTGAGGTTTGGATAAGTTCAGATAACTTTTTTTTCCCAAACTGATTTCTCATTTTCTCACTCCTTTGTGTTTCCTGGTTCCTGGGAGGAAATGTCAAAATACTGCAGAAGAGGCTATTTGTGCAGCCTTTATGATCTAACTTGAAGGAGGAAGCACCTGAACTCTCATGAGAGACTATTCTTGGGAGCTTTCCAGTGCCATTAAACAGATTCAAAAAGTCAAATAATGTAATATATTGGCAAACTTTGGAGGGTTTTTTTTCCCATTCTCAGCCACAGAACCTTTTGAGATCCACCTATGTCTTCTATAACATCTCTGGTTAGTAAAAATTGAAATGATAACAACCATGAGGTTTTTAAAGGTTTAGATTCCTTTCTAGTGTCCAAAAGTCAGTGAATGACTATTCTGTTTATTTACAGATGTAGTATCCTTAGTTGTAGGTACAATACGAAAAGGTTTTCTGGTGCAAGAAAGAATTTAAATTGAGACTAAGGCTGCCTGTTAGTAAATACATTTATGGGGCCTAGGATATCTCAGTGCATTAGTGTTTATACTGTACCAGATGAAACATGTAAAAGCTAGATTTTATTAAAGCAGTCCCCCAAAGTAGCTAATGGATATTCTGGCCCTAATCATGATAGTAGCTGCCACAGAGTCAAGACTGTTTCTCTGCCTGTGCTTTATCTCTGTTTGGCAGTTTTAAAAAGTGTTGTACAGTGAACACTCCTGGGACTTGCACAAAGTTGAAAAACTTAAACTACATTTAGTCTGTTTACAAAAAAGTCATGGGGCCCCATTCTACATAGAAAAGGCCACGGAAACACATTTTTATGACTTCAAAAATGTTATATACTAGTTGAATGGAGGGGTTTATGTGATTTAATCGGCAGCCACAGGGATTCTGTAGTTGCATAATAAGTAATTTATTATGGAAGTAAAAGTATTTTTCTAACTATGTTCTATGCAGCATTGGTTTGTAGTCTCAGGCTGACCCATGTGGGGTGAAGGCTTTGCAAAACAGTCTGCCTTGAATAATGCTGTTTTATGATGAGCATGTCCAGCATATGCATCAAAAACTGTTAGAACAACAGACAGGTTATCACCAGGTGAAAGTCAAAATCCTTAGTCCATTCACGTTGTGCCCAACCTATCCCAACCTCAGTGATTACTTCCATTTTTATTTGAGAAAGCAACAATAGAAGCTTCAGAGTTGTCATTATAAACAATCTGTTAGATGTTAATTGAGACTGGTAAGCAGGGACTGGTAAGTCCAGAAAGACTCTTCTTCCTAGTGGTTCTCCCCCCTCCACCCTGACAAACACCCCAACACCCAGACTAAAGGGGAGTAAGACAGAATGTGCATCAGATTGACTAGAACTATGGGGAGCTAAACTAGGGTGACCAGACTCTCAAAGTGGAAAAACCAGGATCCCTATTGTGTTGTAGGGAAACCAAAAGGCTATTTTTGGAAGGAGTTAAGAAGATATGCATAGGATGAGTTTAGCAGCTGAGATGGGTTGGAAGAGAGAAAAAGGGTTTCTGCTCCACCATTTGTGCAACAAAGCAACTTCCCTTCTTTTCCTTACTTGTCACCCTCGTTTTTTTCCTTTTATTTCTTTTTACCTCCCTTCTTTTCCCTTTTTTCCATCTTGTGTATTTCCTGCCGTTTGTTTAATACTATTTAAATTTTCATTTTATCCCCCCAAGACCAGTTTTTAAATTCATTTTTCTGTTCCCTTCAGGGTAAGGGTTTGAGGGGGGGGGCTGGGGGGGGGTTGGTTTTGTGTTTTTTCTCTGTCTTCAGTTTATATTTCCTGTTCTTGCACATATGTGAAGCGCTGACTCAGATATTAAGTCATCATTATTGTTTTAAAAGAGCTCTCTTTTCAGCTTTCAATGAAATTAGCTTGTGTATAACATCTTCCTATTTAATATAGACTCCTAGCAATTACATTTCTGTAATGATTTTTATATTCAAGGCATTTTACGCACATTCATCTATGCAGATCCATCTATGCCAAATTCTGCCTAGCAGAAGAAAGTGGCTGTCATTCTGGTCTCCTAGAAGAGTGCTGCTCTGCTCAGGTACCGATTTTGCCAGCATGGCCAGGGGATGTTATGATTCAGCTTGCAACTTCTTGGAAAATCTAGCCTGAGAACTAGCAAATATGTCCTTAATAAACTCCTGTGTGTGGTAGCTAAATACTATCAACATTTACAGATGGGGTAACTAAGGAAGATAAATTAAGAACATTCTTTAAAAACATAAATTAAGTCCACCAAGGGAGTCACTCTCCAGGCTGGGATTAGACATTGGGAGTTCTTAGCCCAAAGGTCTGTGCTCCAATTACTGGACATGCCAATCTCTAGTAGAAAGCATAATTTGTATATATACAAACAAAATCTGTTTTCAAAGTTTCCATTTGAGCTCATTGTTTTAATCCACATTGTCATTTATATCGAACATCTGCCAGTCTCCTTTATAATAGCAGTTACTTTGAAATTATCTTTTTATTTTTGTTGTAAACAGTATCTCCATAGATACAAATAAATAAATGGAAGAGCTGAAGATGTCTTCCTTTATATAGGTCCGTGCACACTAAAAGCTCAATCCCACATCCCTGAATATCCAGAACTTCCACTGATTTCATTTGCTTTTTGCATGCACATAAGAGTTAGCTGTTTAATGATCATGTTAAACAAGAAACGTAGTTAGAGCTACAGTTGGCTTGGAAACACAGGACTGGACCCAACGGGGCTAAATAAGGAGTTCTTCTAGTAATTGTAGTACATAGGAAGGTGTCATTGCACTCTTTTTCCTGTGTTTTTCCCATTGATAGAGTGATAGGAAGAATATTATGCAGCATTTAGCTGAACTGCAGCATTGTTTTGTGGTTAATTATTTAAGTAAAGTAGCATCAACTAGAGAGCTCTCTAGACATGAGCTCTAGCAAGGGCAGCAGACAATAGTAATTCCTCTCCATGCTAGCCCCCCTCCCCCCTTCCGGAAGTGTTTACTGGGTGTGCACATTGCAACCTCCTAATGATTGTCTTGCTTCTAGAGCTATTAACCTTGTTTGTTGAAAGCCATGAAAATGAACTGTGAAGATGACAAAGTGGTTGTGACGCCAGCGCACTCCACTTATAATGGACGTAATTAGTGAAACAGCCGGATGTGTCTGAGAGAGAGGAGGATTTCCCAGACCAGCTCTACGGCATTTAATACATATTTCATTGTCTGCAAAATAGAAACTCTAGATGGAACAAGCTTTTTCTGGGCAGTCACAGACAATATTAATGGGAAGAGAAAGTTGGCACAAAGTTTAAAGGTGAAATGGAACAAGAGGGAGTTTCTTTTCCTCGGGGAATCCACCTAACAAAATTGTAATGAAGTATTCTGTACAGTTAAATACTCAGAAGGATAACAGTTCTGCAATTGCCACTGGAAGCCTCCCAATCAATGCTGTCTAATTTGTCATTTCCAATGGCTGCAATAAATACGTTGTTCTCTTGAAAAGTCATTACAGATATAATACTCACACGTGCCCATAGCTATCAAAAAGAAAGTAATTGGGTCAGATGCTCAGCTGGTTTAATTTTGAGTCACTCCAGTGAAACAAATGGAACTATGCCAAGTTACACAAGGTGAAGATCTGGCCCATTTATTGTTAGATTTTTTTTAAATGTCCTTTATGTTGTGTCTGGAATAATATATTTTCCTTCAATTGTATTCATGGCTGGCCTCCTGGTGATGCAGATGCCCCCGCGTCCTGTATCAGGCTAGCTAGGGTGATTAAGACTCCCTTCACTCAATGATGCGTATCTTTGTGTTCTTCAGAAAGTTTAATATCTTTCCCTGGACCAGGGCACCATCAAGTCCTAACAAATTACTTACCTATTGGGTGTGTCTTTTCTGGTTTTCTTCTTCTTCTTCTTTCTCTTTTTTTCGTTATTTAATTCCCCTTTCCCTCCCATTTTCATTGTTTAATTGCTACTTAACATTTTTCAAATTTGTCTTTCTGTCCCTTGTATTATTTGTTTCTTCACCATCTTTCTTTCTCACATTCTCTCCCTCTCTCTCATCCTTCCAGGCTTCCATCTTTCTTTGAGTTTGAGTGGTACATCTCTTTCCCTCCCAGTCTTTTCATCCATCCATCCATCCTGAGCTATCACCTTCCTCACAGCTCTTTCATTCTATTCCCCTGTCCCAAACACATGCACACTTCGCTTTCTTCTCTCGTTCCCTGTTGCTGGGATTCTCTCCATCTCTTTCTCTTCCCTGTCGGTGGGAATTGTTACCTGAATACCAGTCCCACATGGTGGGCCTCCTCAGTAAACCCATTTGTACTGGATAAATTGATAGTGTAACGTTACAGAAACAAAATAGAATGGGGATGTGGGGACCAACTGGGACACTCTTTTGGTGAATTTGACTCAGTCAGGTTTGAGTAACATAGTGCAATCAGTGGATATATTGAAGAAACAAGAAAGCTTGTTTATTGTAATGTTTCTATCCGTGATCTCTTTTTGCATTTATACTAATAGCACACTGGTATTAATCTCTTTTAGAGAGTCACATTTATAGCCACATCCATACTAGAATTACATATATAGAATTCTCTTTCTCTTTCTCTATGAAAACTAGCCTTGATAGTAGCACTATTTGGTATAATGAAGCAAATCTAGGTTTGGAAGAAGGCCTAGATTTTTTGATTTCTGAGTCCAGGCATGCTACTGATAGTTGTCATGGCTGTTCGTTGTGCCAGTGCCTCTTGCTAACTAATCCATGGAAAGATCAAGGAAAAGGCAGCTAACACACCCTTCCATCCAATTGATAACCCCCTTCCATCTGGGTTCGTAAGAAGGGGGGAGGAAAGAACCTGCAATAGGGAATGGTAATGATCCCAAGAAGGAGGTTACCCTGAGGAACATCATCTGGTAGGGAGTCACCTTTGGTCTGGACCTGGACCAAAATCTAATCAACAAACCTGGCAGAATGTTGAGTGGTCATAATTTTGAATAGAGACATGTAGAACTGGAATTACCTGCTAGCTGCCAGAGGAACCAGCTGGATTGCATTTGCCAGGGAAAATCTCACTCTCAAATATTTTTCATCTCTTTCTTCTTCAGACAAGTCTAAGGTGGTAGCCTTAGATATCCAAATGGACTTCTAATATACCTTTCACAACTCTTTATTTGGATTCTTTTGTGATTATAGAGTCAGTCACTATAAAAAAGACTTGACAAATAACCTATATGACACAGGTCCCTTGTTTCATCTCACATTGTTTTCTCTCTCTTTCTAAGGCTGGAAGAGAAAAGTTAGAGCCAGATGATGCATTGATATGTGAGGATTTGGATGGTGGAGAAAATAGCGAAGAGGAATTTGAAGAAACCACAAAATTAAAACTACTGCGCAGAATTGCCTCACTGGCTTCCAAACTGAAAGAGTTTATTGGAAACATTATAACCACCGCTGGAAAAGTTGTTGTTACAATTTTACTTGGTTCAACAGGTTGGTGCTTTTGATAAATTCATCAAGAGTCCCTGAGATTATGCATTGTACAAATGAATTTTCAGCACTTTGGCACACTGGGGAATAAAAATGGAAATTTGGAAGGAAAATTAATTTCTGCTGATTTTTATTTAAATTAGCTTTTTGGCAGGCATGGAACTACACTGAGTTGCTTAATTTCATTTATTTATTTATTTTATTTTGGTGCTAGTACTAAGCGGTCCACTCATTGCATATATTAATTTTAAAGCTATTATTATGGCCAAACTGTGAAAGGCTGCATGTTGTAGGTAAGAAGTGGAATGTGCATTAATAGACTAGGTGCTGGCTCCTTCTACTAACGCACACTCACACTGACTCGCTCACACTCACACACGTCTCACATGTCACACATCTGCACATCACACAATATTAAACATACACAAACAAAACATTGCTATTCTTTATTTACTGGTTTGTTATACATTCTGTAATAAAAAATGTTCAAATTTGATTTTTTTTATGAAATTACAAAATTGGTTGATAAAGGTAACACTGGTGACATAATAGACTTCTGTAGGGCATTCAACATACTCCTGCATGACATTCTGATTAATAAATAGAACTATATAAAATTAGTGTAATCCATATTAAATGGATTAAAAACTGATTAACTGATGGATCAGGAAAAGTAATTGTAAATGAGGAAACATCATCCTAGAGCGATGTTTCTAGTGGGGTCCTGCAAGAGTCTGTACTCCCAATGCTATTCAATGTCTTTATCAAAGAATAAAACAGAATAAAGTATAAAATTTCTGGTGAAATTTGAGCAGATTGTCAAAAACAGTGGGGAAGTGGTAAATAGTGATGGGGACAGGTTAGTTACGCAGACCAATCTGGATCACTTGGTAAAGTGGGCTCATTTGGATAACATGCATTTTAATGGAGCCAAATCTAGGAACATAGAATGTAGGTCACACCTAAAAGATGGGAGACTATATCTTGGAATGCAATGACATGGAAAAGGACTTCAGATTCATGGTAGATAACCAAATGAACGTGAGTTTCCAATGCGATGCTTTAGCTAAGAGGGCAAATGCATTCTAGGGATATATAAGCAAAGAATATAAAGGAGGAGTTCAGAGGTGATATTCCTTCGGTATTTGGAATTAGTGAGAACATCGGTGTAGCACTGTTTCCTGTTCTTGTGTCTGCACTTCAAAAAGGATGTTGAAAAATCAAAGAGGACTCAGAAAAGAGCTATAAGAATGATTTGAGGTCTGGAAAAGATGTCTTATAGTGCGAGATTTAATAAGCTCAATCTGTTTAGTTGGGGGAGGGAGGTTAAAAGGTGAATTGATCACAGTCTGAAAGTACCTGCCAAGGGAAAAGTTTTTTTCTGATAGTAGACATTTTTTTAATCTAGCAGAAAAAGGCATAATGATTGCAAACTAAAACTAGACAACGTCAGGCTAGAAAAAAGTGAAATTTTTTAACAGCAAGAGTAATGAGCAATTGGAAGTGAGCTGTAGCTCACGAAAGCTTATGCTCAAATAAATTTGTTAGTCTCTAAGGTGCCACAAGTCCTCCTTTTCTTTTTGCGGATATAGACTAACACGGCTGCTACTCTCAAAATTTACCTATGAATGTGGTAGATTCTCCATCACTGAAGACTTTAAATCAAGACTGGATATCTATTTAAAAGAAAGAACAGTGTTATAGGCTTGATGCAGATTGGATGAGTTTCTGTGGCCTCTGTTTTGCATGAGGTCAGACTAGATGATCATAAGGGAACCTTCTGACCTTTAAATATATGAATCATGAAAATGGTACATACTCACAGATTATATACTGGAGGAGAGACAATAGCTTGGCCTAAAGTACCGCGTACAAGCCTGTGATTATGCTAATACAACACAGACCAATTTACTGTTAGTGGAAGGTTCTTTTAGCACAGATATATAAAGCTAACTTAGTATGTACAATACTGTGTGTCCTACACCTCAGCAGTGAAGGGCTGCAGGCACCCCAGGTTTATGCTAGCTTCTGCTAACATAACCCAGGATGAAAGACCCTGGTCAGCTGAAGCACAACAGGAAGTGGGGATTTTCATCAGTGTAAAGAGTTCACAACCCTACTCAGCTTGGGAGCTGAAAGGGAGACATCATCACCCAAGAGTGAGTGGAGCTGGCCAGGAGAGCACGCTGGCCGGTGAATGCATTGATTCATCCCATCCATCAGGTGGCTTCTGTCTGATGGTAGAGCTCCAAACACAGTTTAAAGCTGCATCCACCAAGGCAGGGGTTCTCAAACTGGGGATTGGGACCCTTCAGGGGGTCACAAGGTTCTTGCATGGGGGGTCGCAAGCTTTCAGCCTCCACCCCAAACCCCACTTTGCCTTCAGCATTTATAATGGTGTTAAATATGTAAAAAGTATTTTTAATTTATAAGGAGGGGTCACACTCAGAGGCTTTCTATGTGAAAGAGGTCACCAGTATAAAAGTTTGAGAACCAGTGCACCAAGACCTGGATCTTTCTGAGGCACAGCAGGCCACTCTGCTGCAGGATGACTACCCAGACTCAGATGAATGAGCCCCAGATCTCTTGGGTTGTACCCACCTTCCATTCAAGTATGCAATTGTCAAGATTTTTGAAGCAAAATGGGCCAGATTCATCCCTAGTGTGATTCCATTGACTTCAGTGGAGTTGCTTTGGTGATGCCTTTGGCACATTATGTAGGATGAAAGTTTCTTATGTCACTTCCTCCAGTTTCCTGCATCTTAGATATGAGCATCTCCCCACCCCCACCTCCTCAAATACCCCTTTTGCAGGGTACAGTAGGCGTTTCATGAGATGTGCTCCAGCTGTGAAGAGTGAAAATAGCAACTTCACAAATGAAATGTTGTTTAAGTGTGTAAAAGAAAATCTACGTAGGATACAAGAGAGCCCTTGGTATACACTAAGTATTACAAATTTTTATGAGATATAAATTGGATTACTTTTCATCCATATTTGGCACTTACATAGACCGCATGTACTGGATATATTGTAGATGCTCTTTTATTTCCAGTATACACAGTATCTCACTGACTGGGGGACAAATTTCTAGTGATTAGAAATTCAATGATTACATGGGAAACTTTCACACCATATTAATTAATCATAGTATTTTATTATCCTACTGATTATTTTACAGAAATGTTAACTTGAAATCTAACAATTTTTTTAAAAAAGTTAAAAGTATTTTTAGGTACAGTACCTACCTCTGCGTCTCCCTGCTGATTTGGGGGTTTACGATCACAAATTCTTGTTTTTCTCTCCCCTTTTACTGTGGGAAAGAGCTGCACAAACTAGGGACACGAAGTACTCAGAGGAAATATTGAAACTGACTATATATAGGCATGGCAGAATTTGATTTTATAATTCTTTAATTACAGTAGATGTTGAGATTCAAAAAGTTAAAGCTTTATAACCATTAAACACAAATTGTCAACATCACAGGTCAAAATACATCAAACTCTAATAAGTTATCAAGCAGCATTTTTCTTACTCTGCTTATCTGTAAATTTCTATTAGTACTAATGGAAATATTTTTTCATCGGTATGAAATCAACATTTACTAATATAAATCTAATCCTTCTAAATTTAGCTACATACCAAGTGTTGTTTTTTCATAGAATAAGCAAAATGAAAAAAAAATACATGTTTTATGGCATTTTTCAGTTAATAGCAGTCTTAGCTGTTACCTATAATAAGTAAAAACTATCAAAACAGAAATGTGATTTTGAAATTGTTTTGATAAACTACATAATGTTTTAGGATTAATAAATGTTTTTAACACTAATATTCTCAAAGTATCCTCAATATTTGTTTTTGCAGGTATGATGTTGCCATCTTTGACGTCAGCTGTGTATT
The DNA here is from genome assembly GCF_015237465.2 of Chelonia mydas. Classification (NCBI taxonomy): domain Eukaryota; kingdom Metazoa; phylum Chordata; order Testudines; family Cheloniidae; genus Chelonia; species Chelonia mydas. The sequence continues at coordinate 87,710,919 of NC_057850.1, read as the reverse complement.
TCTTTGTATTTTTGGGGCTGTGCACATGGTGGTCCTGTTGCCTAGCATTTGATCCGCTGATATTCAGCTGTCTGTGTGTATTAATGGCTATATACAGTGCGGGGCACTTGATTGGACTTTATCTGTACCAGTTACAATTCTTTCAGGAAGTTGTTCCCCCAAAGGACTACTATGCAAGGTAAGAGACCTGTCTGCATTTTTTAATTATAGACAAGTGGTGCACTTTTCTGATGATAGATGTTGTTGGAATTGCTCTTCCACATTACAAATAATTTAACATAATTCTAGGAAAATATGTGTAATGCTAGGAAAATCCATGTTCAGCCTTTGAGAGTCAAAGCATGAAGTAAACTGGATTGGCCCTAGAGGCTTCTCTGTGTGAGAGATGACAACAATGAGCCTTTTTAGGCAGGAGTAATCCTCAGTGGGAAAGAGAGAGGTTCTCTGGCTAAAAAGATAAGAAGACAGAGAAATCCAGAAGATATGATGACCCACGGACTAAGGGAATGGCAGTACATCACCCAGAACATACACACACGTTTGTGGCAGTGGCGACAAGAAGATATAAAATACAACATTACCATCTCTTGATTGGTAGAGAGTGTGCGTACATTATTGTCATTGTCAGTGCACTTACTTTGAACTGAAGGCTACTTTGACAACTTGCCAGGAGGTTGAGGATCATGCCTACTTTGCATAATATTAGACAAATAGCATGAACCCTTCCTGACCTTCAAAAATATAGAGGTATATCCAGTGCTAATACACCACACACCAATTCTGTGCTCATACAGGTAGCCTGGATGCTTGGATCAAAATGTAACATGCTGGTGTCTGAAGTTTCCACACAGCACCTCTGTAATAAATATCTATTGGATGTAAAACATACAAGAAGAAATCTTTTTAAAAAAAATCGAAAGTATATGAAGTCATGGAAGTATTTTATTGGTTAGTATGTGTTCCACTGGGTTGTGACCTCAGATTGCCTTTATGATAAATAATGCTTGGGGCCGCTATATTTAATTGAATTAAATTAAATTTAACTCTTTAATGTTCATGTTGTCTGTAGTAAGTTTCATGTTACTTTAAGCTATTTTAAATTGAAAATGAAAGAACACTTGATGAGCCACTATTAATCATTTTTTGTCTCAAAGCAATTCGTTAAAACGAGTGAAAAATAGAGTCTCACAACTGTATATGTAACTGTTTTCGTATAACAGTTGGTACGTTAAGTACATTGGCACGTTACGTTCAGTTTCTGGCACTTATATTTTTTGACATTTTATTTATTCCACAACTACATTTTGTAATGTTGGGATTGCTGACTTTAGGAGGATGATCTAAGTAGCCATATGGTGCAGGGAACATAAATCTTCACATGTATATCAGAAAAGATTCCTAGGTGTAAGTTCTTTCACCTAGAGGCCAGCTTAGGCAATCGTATGAATTCTCATAACCTAGAGGGAGAAAAAAGAGAAAAGTATTTTTAAAACAGATTCTTAAGCAGTCTAAAACCCTTCTTTTTCATAGGTTTATAGATTCCAAGGTTAGAAGAGACCACTGGGATCAAGTCTGACCTTCTGTATAACACAGGCCATAGAACTTCCTTTTGCTTCTTTTTTAATATGTTGGGAGAAAATTGCAAACATCCCATTAACTACCTGTGTACTAGGATATGGCCCTATATTATATGCCAATAAATTCTTATCAAGGTAGAAAAGCTTCTCTAATCTACTTTGTAGTGTGCTGCATAGTATTTTTACTTAAAGCATTAAAGCGCTCTCTTTAATTTGAACATTTATAAAGACTACTCTTCTTTTCACTTATTTCAAATCCACACATGGAAACAGCTAAAAGTTTGCAGTTAATGTAGTTTAGGTCTTAATTTTTGCTTTAAATTTCTTCATAAATAGTGCAGTTGGGAATTTCACTTAAAGAGGACTCCAATGAGATTCCTAAAGATACAAGACCTCAAAAAGCTGAAAAATTCGTATAATGTATTATGTGATTTGGGGCATGTTTTGTTTATTGTCTATTTACATTTCTCACTATCCTAAACTCTTTACAGATTTAAAGTACCAAGTTTAATTAGCCACCTCTTAATCAAAGTTTTAGAATAAAAATGATATGCATGAGTAAAACATCCTAGTAAATATGCAAAGTAACTTGACAGTAGGGGCAGAAAAGTAGACTCTTGGGCTTTAGAAACTTAACTGTTCTTATAAATAATATATGATGTGACTTAAGGATCTTATATTCTAAATTACACAGACAATAGTGTTCAGATGCATAATATAACAGAAGACAAGTGAGCAGTAGATAGTCTAATCTCTAAGCAGTACATGTATCTTTTTGTAATCACACATCTTGATCTGATGAATTGATATTGATGGGCTTTGTGGAAGTAATAATTTTAGGAGAGAGCTGAAGAAAGAGCAGTAGTGGTATTTGTTGGCCATTAAGGGATATACAAATCTGAGACTGAGAGAAGGCCACAAATATGGTATTAAAAAGAGTTGCATGGGTGGTGCTTAGGCTGTGGATAGAGGAATAGAAGAAAATGAGATACAGATGTATTTTGGGTGGCACAGAAAAATATTTTAGCATTTCCCATACTACAAGAAATTTGGTATATTGCAATTTTATTCACAATATTTTCAGTTTGAGGCATAAGTTTGACACATTAATACGAGCGTCTGGCTCACACACGTAAATCCCAAGTACATTGAGATAAGAATCATATTCTTAATATATTTTACAGTTATTCTTTTATTTGTTATGTATTTTGCTTTTCCTTTTCTCTTTCCTATCCAAAATATATTTTTAATAGTCACTTACAAGAGAAAGGGGTAACAATTCTCAGCTTTGTTAATTTATGTGAAAATCACTTCACCTCTTTGTGCTAAAATCATTGCTAGGGAAATCAGTTCAGTAAGTATGTGCTAATGCTTGGGGGGCGGGGCTCGGCTTTGTTACAAGGAGAAAGTGACTTTCACCCATCCACAAAATAGAGAGGATCCACCTGAAATAGGGCTTTTATTTCTTTGTAAAATTTAAAAACTCTGTTCCCAGGTTAGATTCCTCCCTTCTTTCCACTTTGTGCAGATGCAAGGGCTGACGTTAAAATAAATCCTGTTGAGCTAATGAGGGATAATATTTCTCTCAAAGGAGTAGAAGGCTGGACTTTTAAAAGCTGTTAACATTGACATTCCTGGGTCCACAAGAAATGTATGAGTTGTTTCCGGTCAAAATAATGTGTCTGCTTTGGATAGCGAAACACATCAGTTTGCCAGCATGCCACTTTCTGTCAGATTAGATTAAGTTAAACTACATCCGGACAAGTAGGGAAGTTCTGATGTTAACTGTATTCATCCACTAATGTTTTCCCCCTATGCTGTACCTTTAAGAAACCCCCACTTCAAAATCCAGCACTAGTGATAAAAATAAAAGCATCCATTGACCGCTTGTATGAGAAGAGGCATAACCAAAAATAAAAACAGGATGGTGTACGTTGGTGAACTTGAATGTTTTGATCTGAATCCTCCTGGGGAGCTGCAGCAATAAATAAATTAAAACGTAAAAAGGATATGGAAAAATATAGCACTGTGTCTTTACCATACTGCTTTATCTAGGATAAATATATGGAACTTCTTTAAAGCAGCAATCATGCCACAGAGCCTGCTTATATTTATGCCTCTGCTACATGCAGATGTAATTTTCATGCAACATTTCATAAAACTCAGTGTGCACAAAACGGTTCTGCATGTTGAAGCCTGATAAGTAGACTGAAAAGCTGGTAGTGAGGAGGTAGAGCCAGGGCACTCATTATATGCCCTTGACATTCTGCAGTGGCAGGGCTCCTGTGGAGCTGCATCTTCAGTTCAAAGATATCTTTCCCTAGACCAGTCCCTGCGGGAGGGAGGAGGCACAAGCAGTGCCTCTCTTCCCAGGGAACAGGGTCCCTTGCTGGTGCAGGAGGGTGCAGTTTGTGAGACCTTTGCCAGTGAGGATGAATCAACTCTTTAGTTAGGACTTAGTGCTGTAAAGTTTCAAAGTCCCGAACAAATATTAATTGAGCTCTTGCCAGCTAGACCGCATTGGTTCTGTTACCTTCTTTTTAAACAGATATTCTTCCAATTCTTAAATACAGATTCCTTCTAAATGAACTAACTGCCATATCATTGGTAAGTTGGTGATTTACTGAAAGGGAAAAACTGCACCAACTCAAAAAAAATACCATTTCTGAACATTAATTCTGAACATATCATATTTCTGCCATATACATATTGTGACAGAACCAGACCAGTTTGGGTACAGGAGTCTGGTAGAAGGCAAATATACTGGCCACTGGATAAACAGTTTTCTGTTCCCTGAGCGACCAGAGCAGGGGCTGCCCTAGAGCAATCAGGAACCTGCTAGAACCAATTAAGACGAGCAAGCTAATCAAGACACCTAGAGTCAATTAAAAACTTTCTAGAATCAGTTATGGCAGGCAGGCTAATCTGGACGCCTGGTTTAAAAAGGACCTCCCATCAGTTAGTAGGGGAGTGCACAAGGAGCAGGGAGTGAGAAGGCATGCTTCTGGAGGACTGAAGAGTTCAAGCCGTGATCAGGCTTCAGGAGGAAGATCCTGCAGCAAAGATAAAGAAGGTGCTGGGGGAAGGTCATGGGGAAGTAGCCCAGGGAGTTGTAGCTGTCACACAGCTGATACAGGGAACATTGTAGACAGCTGCTATCCACAGGGCCCTGGGCTGGAACCTGGTGTAGAGGGTGGGCCCGGGTTCCCCCCATCCCCCCCAACTCCTGATCGGACACAGGAGGAGTTGACCTGGTCTGTGAGAAACACTAGAAGGGAAGGTCTAAATTGGAAAGGGATCTGGCCTGTCCCCGACCCACTAGGTGGGATACAAAGACTGCGGGGATTGTTCTCTGTTTCCCCCATGCTGGCCAGTGACGGGGTTAACTGAGTGGACGGCAGGTTTGAGCCCCTAGCAAAAGTGGCCAAACTGAGGCATGCCGTGAATCTCTGAGGCAAGCAAATCCTCCAATAAGCGCAGGACCCACAAAGGCAAAGGAGGAACTTTGTCACAATATATATTCTTTACATTGACTAGTAAACAAAATGATCTTAGAAACTATATACAAAGTGTGGCATCCTGAAAAAATATGCAACAATATGTTGGCACTTGCACAAAGTGTTTCCTGCAGTTTTTTCAGGTGTGGTTTATTTATATAGTATCTAGAATGTTGGGTAGCAGAGGGCTTGCCAAGATGAAGAAATGGGATCAATCCAATAACATAAGGCTTATCTCAAGTCATTTACCCTATTCCTTCACAAAATTGTTAGTAACATAGTATATTCACCGAATGATTTATCCTTTAGGTATGTAACTAAATAGTTAGTGTGCTTCCCTGCCAATCAATGCCAGATTTAGGGTTTATAACTTACAGTTTAAAAATGAATGAGTTTGTCTAGAGAATGAGTGAGTTTACCCTTATAAATTAATAAAAATCTAGACAAATCTAAGACAAAAACTGTAGATTTGTTGTCTTTATATGGTCTGTATGGCGATCACTAACTTCCGGTGATATTGAGGGCCTCATCTTGTGGTTTCAATCGTCTGAAAGGTAGAAAGCACCTCAAGTCCAGTTGAAGTGAATGAGAATTGAGGATGCCCAGCAAGTTGCTGTATTAGATCCTAAACATATAGGTCAAATCTGAGACTTTGTTCTAAGCATAAGGGAAATTGCTTTCTGAATAACGTCTGTTTATCTTTTATGGGGTTTACTTTTTATAGCAGCCATCACAATAGAATCTAAGCACTGCATCACATGACCAGTCTAGGTTGTCTTCCACTCTGATCATGCAAAATACTGGTAGAGTCATAATGGCTGAATTATTTGCATATTTACAAAATAGAGGAAGTTTTTCCCTTTCCCTGGGCACAACTCAGAGCCCTTCATTTGAACATCCCCAAGAGCTGGGATCTGGATTCAAAGTTTGCAGCCTAATCCCTTCTCTGATATACAAGGGGAATAAAATGTGTATACATGGTGAATAAAAAAAATGTCTAGGAAAAACAGTGAAATTGGTAACTCAGATTAGTCACAGACACAAATTGCATTGCAGCAGTATATTAGAATATTCTTTCTTGCAAATTAATTCTCTGGGTTTCTTCCTCTCTTTCCCCCCCCCCGCAAGAGTAAGTCTTAGAGACAAGTGGAACATTCTTCTCAAACCACAAACGCACTGGACCTGGGCCTTCCTTGGAGGCCCAATACTGATGACAAGTATTGATAAGGATGTCCAATCAGAAGGAAGATCAGAAATCCATTTGTATGTTCTATATGGAGCCACTATGTGGATGGAGTAGACTCTCTGCTCCTTGTGTCCCCTTTCTAATCATTCTAGGCATTGATATCACATGATGTCTGAGTGCCCTCTGTGGTGGAGGAACTGAGTGGATTCATGCTACATGGATCTTATCTGCTGCCCTTGCCCCTTACCTATCATCCTCTGCCAATTAAAGCAAACTAAGCACCTATAGAGTGGTATTCCAGACCACACAAGGGATGGTCCTCCTGTCGCAGTACCTCTCTTTTCACAGCAGAATTGCACTGATTATTTTGCCAGGGAGCCTACTTTAACTTGATTTAAGGGGAAGATTTACACCTAAAAGAGCAACAGAGGTAGCTAATTGTCATTGTCGTCACACTAATTTCCCAAGGGAGATGCATATTAATAATGAAACATCCCACAACTCAGAACACTCGTAGTAATATTTAGAAATAATACCTACGTAACTCCCTTAAAGTTTTAGGTCTTTTTTGCTACAGGTGTGGCTGGTTCTGTTAGCAGCTTGGAAAGGCAAGTTCAAGCTCTTGTTGGTAAAAGGCAATACCTGTCCTTGCCATTATACTAATCTCTTGCCTGTATTAAATCTAAACTATGAGGTAGCCCAAGGCATGTGCTGTTCTGGATAACACCTTTCTTTGGAAGTGTTTTGTCCCAGGTTTTCATCCACCAAACAAGCAAGGACATGATGAGCCTTATTATATGCAACAAAGTCCCTCATTAGGAGTCATTTCTTTACTGCTGGGTGGCATGATGAATCATATATTTTCTAAATGGTTTGGACGGTCTCTGTGAATATCCCATCTCTACTGAGGGTTGTCCAAACACAGGGCCCTTGCATCTTTTATTGTGATATTATACTTAGTAATATTTGGACTGTGGTGGAGCCCACTATGTACTAGACACTTTCCAAGTGTCCCAGGCAGTTCACAGTCTAACAGGACAAGCCCCATACAAAGTGTTGTGGGGGAGAGAGAAAATACAGGACCAGATTCTTAGACCTGCTCTAATCACATTACACCACTCATGCTATACAAAGGAAGCAGAAACTGCTTCCATCTTGCCAGCTGAGGATTCCCCTGGAGTTTGGGAATTCCTCAATATGTAATACTGGCATAGCTGATTTCCATGCTACCTCCCTGCAGCCTCCAGGGTAGAAGGCAGTGAGGAGTATGGCTGAAGTGCACTGTACTCCAGCTATCCCTAGTGAGGGATGGTCCCTTGGGGACTTCTGTCAGACGGTATAGCATAGAGCAGCTCATTAGGCAAATTATTCTGCCCAGGGTTAGGGCTGAGATGGAACTGGACAGAGAATCAAATATCCAGAACCTGCCGCCTGACAGATGTCCTTGTCCTGCTGTGCCAAATGGCTATTGGCTGTAGCTGAGAATCTGGCCTCAGGTCTTTTTAACGCAGTGTTAGTTTTTTTACCTCTGCTAAACAACTTACACATTGTTAGTTAGTAGTTATTGTAATCTTCATGATAGAAGTAGGTCTAAAAGAGGATTATGGAGCAGGATGAAATAATGGCCTTATGGACTAGTTCAGAAGACTATTCCATGTGTAAATCTAGAGGTGGAAGAAAGCAAGAATGGCTGTGGAAGAGGCTGACAAATAGCACCATTGTAGGAGCCAGGGTTGGGAGGGCAACGTAAGAAATGAGTGGAAAAGCAGGGAGGAACAGAGTTGTGAAAGATGTCAAGGATGACAGAAAGAAGTTTGAACTTGATGCATTGCAGAACCACCATCTTCAATTTATAAAATATCCAGTTATAAAGATATGTTTAAGGAAACCCATCTATCTGCAAATGATTATTTTTATATCATACAGTCTTCTGCAAAGAGCAGTAGTTCTTATTGAGACAATAGATTACTGTATCATTAATTACTGATTATTTCTGTAAACTGTTATTCATATATATTTGCTTTATCTGCTCTATCTATGCACAGGATACTAACTACTGAAAAATATAGAGTGAAATTCAGAATGTTCTCTGGGGCTCCTCTTTCTTTATGTCAAGATACAAAGCATTTTTTATCTTGAATGATTAGAGTCTAGATTTATTCTACTGATGACCAAAGCCTTCATTGTAAAACAAAGCTCATGGGATAAGATGTTGGTCTTGTGATCCGTGTTTCATTCCTGGGCCTAATTTCTTATTTACTGGGACTGGGGGTGCTTCGAAAATAGGATTGCCAACTTTGGTTGGATGAATTCCTGGAGGTTTCATCACATGTCATTATCTTTAATTAAAGATTAATCTTTAATTCCTTGAGACTCCAGGACAATCCTGGAGGCTTGGCAACCCTATTTGAAGAATGGGTGTGTTTCCTGTCTCTTTGCATTGACCCATACTGCCAAGCTAGGAGTGGCATGAAGTCCCATTTGGTCCTATTAGTTGAAGATGATGTCTATGACCTGGAGCATTTCAGAGAGGATTGGAACGAGGAAGTCTCCCAGTGAGGAAGGAGATGGGAGGATGAAGACTGAGGACAAGTCACTGCCCTCAGAACTTTAAGGATAAATACTGGAATTCAATACTGTGCCCACTTTTAAAAAAATAACTCCACCCATTTAAACATTTTATTAACTCAAACAAGGAAAACTTAAAAACTGTCTCAATTTAGGCCATATCCCAATAGCCATGTCTGACTGTTCCCACTATGTCAATAATCCTAACACTTTGGTTTTCACTTACTTTGTTAATCCCTATATAGCCAGTGAAATTGCAGACAGTCCTACTAAAATCTGCACAGCAGGTGCTGTGTAATGTGACTCCCCTTGCCTCACTGCTATGTCCAAAATGTATGTAGTAATTAGTCACTTAATAGAAATACGATATTCTGTTAAATTGACAAGGAGTTAAATTAAAAGAGTCAGAAAGACTGTGTTATTTTTATAAACTAGGACTAACGAGATATACAGATGATGGAAAAAAGTTACCTTGGCTATTTCCTTAGCTACAAGACAACACTATGTTTCTCTTAAGAGACAGTGTGATTGAGAGAGTTACAAAGAAGACCCCATGGTTCTATTGCTTAGAAAGTCTTCAGACTGCTTCTCTGAAAAGTTATCAGATATTGAGTCATCCCACGACAGATCAGGAATACAGTGATGAAAATAAATGTGCTTTGTTTCTTGGCCAACTGCCCAAAATAAAAAGTAAAAATACCACCCATGTTCACAGGAGCTTCATAAGTAAAAACTAACTGAACTGTGTATGCTGTAATGCAAAAACTGTAATACCATATGTACTGTGCATGGAACGGCCACTGTTGAGTCTTTGTCATTGGACTCAATCTTGTCTTTGCACTCCCCTGAATCTAGTGACTTCACCAGGCTAGGGTCTGCTGTGTGCTACCCTTCCCAAAGTGGAGTTAGCCCTGTCTACATGAGTGTTACATTACAAAGGTTGGTGCACAGTGCTCCACCTGTGTTCCCTGAGTCAGGGACGGTTGTGCTCAGTGCTGCTACTTCTGGGTCATGGATGGTGTGCTTCAGGCCTCCTCCAACACCAAGCTGTCACTTAAGGTACAACGAACCCCCTAAACATTATGGAATTTTTGCCATTGACTTCAATGGAGCCAGGATTTCTCCCTGTTCTTAGATATCACAACACTGTAAACTCAAATTGGGTTTTAAAAATGTAAACTATTAATATCTTTGTTTTTTAAAAATCACTTTGAATTTCTGCCGGGGATTTTCCTGCCTGTAAGGAAAGTTAAGCATTCAATCTTGTAGTTTATGAGCAGTTCCACAGCATACCACTTCCATCCCTCTGACTTACTCTTCCCCAACACACACACACACACACACACACAAAATTCTCTGACCTCTCCAGAGGGCTGTCAGTGGACCACAGCGCCACAAGAGGTCTGACCTCCCCGGCTTTTGGAGAGACAAGAAGAGAACCAGACACAGTCAGACCCCTCTGTGTAAGCATCCCCCACAGAAAGATCTTGGCCAAGTATGTTTAAAGATACAACATTATAATTGTGATCAATATTTTCAAACAGTAAAGTTAGGAACCTAACTCCATATTTAGGTACCTATATAAGTAGCCTGATTTTCAGAGGTGCTGAGCACCTAGCAACTTTGATTGAAATTTTGGTTCCTAACTTTAGGCCCCTTCATTTGAAAAATATTAGCCATTATTTGTAATATAATACATACATCCTTAACTGGGTACTACAGATATCATGGCTTTTAAAACATTCTTTCATTTTCCTTCATCTAATTGACATTTCTCTGTGCTGTTGGTTTACTTTGTGCCCTTCTCTCCTCATGAACAGTGAAGATTAAACTGGTTAATTTCACTTTCTGGGTCAAAGTTATGTGGGGTCAGCACGGGTGTCTGCCAACAGGCAGAGACACAAGGTGGCTAGAATCTCCTCTTCCCCGGGGACCTGCAGCCAGTCCAGGTAGCCACTATGATAGTATTAATATCCCGTAAACAGCCTTGCCATGAGCGCTGCTAAAGAATTTCTGACTGAGATTAAAGCTGCTCTCACTTGGGGCTAATCCCCATGAGATATCCAGCAAATTACACTGAGGTGACATGGACCCATTGTTTATAATTCATTTCCCTCTGCATGTGTTCTCATCGTATTGTGTTTGGGGGGCTTTAATATTACAGGTGAATAATTTAATTAAATAAAAATTGTGGATCGTTACTAATCTTAGATGGTTTAATAAGCCACCCCTAACTCTTTTTAAAATATCCTTAATTTTGTGTCAAAAAGTCCTTGATAGTGTTTCTTTATGAAAATGAACTCCAGACAGAAAAAAGTCAGAGCTACAGGGCCCGACTGAACACTAAGCTTCCATGACTTTGTAGAGAACACTTAATACTCCACAAACTGATGTCACACCACTCTTAGTGATGTGATCATAGCTGAACTGATTGACCACTAGTACAAACCATAACAGGCTACAGTGGAGTATATAATAATGCCAATATCCTCCTGGCAATGAAAACCACCCATAGAGGGGATTAAATGTGCAGACACAGCAGTGAGAGTTAATGGTAGTGGGGCAGAAGAGGTGGTGATGTTGTCAGGGTGAGAACTGTGGAAGCCTTGTGGTGAGTCTACCTGCTATCCTTGGTCTGCATTTTTCACAGATCCTTTGCTTTACGCAGAACCTCTCCTGACCATTTTATGAGGTCATCGTTCCTGTCTCAGCAATCTGCCAAAAATGGGTTCCCCCAAAACCTCATTTTTCCGGTTATTTGTTTCTTCTCCCCTGGGTATTTCCGCAGAAGGGGAACATCAGGGTCTTAGTTATTGCACCCAGACATTGTCAAACACAATTTTATTGCCACATAAGAGACACGTATGATGGGTCCAACTCAGGCTTTCACCGCAAACAGAATCTTTTCAAGACTGAAAAAGTTGGGTTGACTTTTGTTGTTTTGTTTTTCTTTTATTTTTCATATGCCTTTTAACATTCTGATTTTGATAGATTCCAAAAGTTGAAGTATGAAAATATAGAAAGAGACCTTTTGGAGGAGTTCCCAACTGGCTGTAGCAAGAAAGTATCAGAAACTTCACAAGCTTGTTCTTGTGAGATTTCCAGCTTAATCTCTGCAATAAAGGCAATCAGATTCATCCAAATGTTGGCATGATGATCCAAGAGGAATACTCTGAGGTTCATTCATACAACTAAGAGTTTAGTAATGGTGCACTCCTTGAAGATCAATAATATTTTTGCTCCAAGACTATCAGTAAGTTACTCATTTTCTGAGGAAGGCAATGGGACCCTGTCTTAGGCAGCTTGTTAGTGATAATCTCCTTTTGAATACCCCACTTCCCCTCTCTGTTTGTCTTTATGTAGAAGTCATATGTGGTGTATCTCCATTAACTTGACCCAACAACCAGAGTTGCTCCTTCATTGTAGCTGATGAACTATATATGACAAATTCAGTCCTGGCAAAAGCAGACACAACTTTGTTCATGTTTTTGGAGTTGTACCAGGGATGAATTTGGCTGTGTATCTTCCCCTTAACTTGAAACGGATGTAAATAAATGGATGTGCTAAGACCTTTTGAAAACAACTGCCTTCTTCACATGGTAAACACCAGTTTCCAAGATGTGTTTTGCTACAGTGGTGAGTGATATGCAATTGGTGAGGTTTTCTTTGGCATACCTGGTTGTTGGTTGGCTTTCTGTACAGGTGGGTCTCATTAATATGAGAGGAAAATGTCTTGCCTATCAGAACAATGTATAAGCTGTATCCAGAAACCAGGCTTGAATTGCTAACATAAAATCAGTCTCCATTGCATGACGTAACATTGGCTAAATTCCACCTCCTTCTGCTGCCAAATTGGTACATATTACCAGTATTGGAAGACATATCTTTCTTTGGGTTTATTGTTAAGACTTTGGGGGCAGATTTTCAAAGTTTTAATTAACTATAATTAACTTTTGTCAGCAAATGTCAAATGTGCTTGAGCAAATCAGGTATGTGCACACTCACAGCAGATATTTTCATGTTCACGTGTCCAGTAGGCACCTAATTCACCATGGACCCAATCCACTCCCCAGTAAAGTTAATGTGAAAAACTCCAATTGCAGCCAAATGGAGATGGATCAGGTCCCATGTGCATATACAAAGACCTGATATGCTCATTCAGGTTTGAGTATGTGCACTCATATGTTACACGTGAACTTTGTATGCATGAAGATAACTTTGAAAATCTGTCCATTTAATTAATTAAATTTAAGTTAACATACATAACTACACAAATTTGTTTGGGCAAAGGTACCCTGATGCAGAACTCTTTAATGCTCTTATTGTAAAGCTTGCCAATGAACAGTGCATTCCAGCTGGAACAATATACCAAGCAAACTAGGGAAATATGGTCTAGATGAAATTACTATAGGGTGGGTACAAAACTGGTTGAAAGACTGTACTCAAAAAGTAGGTTCGCTGGCAGACTGGGGGGACATATCTAGTGGGGTGACAATGGGGTTTGTCCTGTGTCCATTACTATTCAATATTTGCATTACTGACTTGGATAACAGAGTGGAAAGTATGCTTCTAAAATTTGCAGATGACACCAAGGTAGAAGGGGTTGCAAGTACTTTAGAGTATGGGATTAGAATTCAAAATCACCTTGACAACTTGGACAATTGGTCTGAAATCAACAAGATGAAATTCAGTAAAGACAAGTATAAAATACTACACTCAAGAATAAAAAAAACAAATGCATAACTAAAAATCAAATGCACACCTAGCTAAGCAGTAGTACTGAAGAAAAGGATCTGGGAGTTATAGTCAACACAAATATTAGTCAACAATGTGATGCAGTTGCAAAAAAAAAAGTCTTGTATCATTCTGAGGTGTGTTAACAGGTGTATCATAAGTAAGAAATGGGAGGTAATTGTCCCATTCTACTCAGCACCTGTGAGGCCTCAGCTGGAGTATTTTGTCCAGTTCAGGGCACCATACTTTATGAGATATATAGACAAACTGGAGAGAATCCAGAGGACAGCAACAAAAATGATAAACAGTTTAGAATGAAAAGAAGTTAAATAACAGGACATTTTTAGTCTTGAGGGAAAAAAAGACTGAGCTGGGGGGGCCCTGATAACGGTCTTCAAATATGTTAAGGACTGTGATCAGTTGTTCTGGTCCATTGAAAGTAGGCCAAGAAGTAAACAACTTAATCTGAAGCAAGGAAGATTTAGATTAGATATTAGGAAAAAGTTTCTATCTAAGAATAGTTAAGTTCTGGAATAGGCTTCCAAGGGAGGTTGCCTTTGTCGGTTTTTAAGAACAAATTAGACAAACAAGTGTCAGGGATGGTCTCAGCTCAAGGGGCTGCAATAGAGGGCTTTTCCAGCCCTACATTTCTATGAGTCTATCTGGAAGGGGAAGAATCCTTAAAATGATGCCAACGTCGTATAATTAATAGAGAAAAATAGTTAATCATAGCTTTTAATATGCCTGGGTCCAAATGGGTGATATTAGCCTTTAAAGTATGTGATAAATCTGGACGATCAGCCAGTTTGTGAATATTTTAAATATAGCATTAATAACAAGCATAAAATCTAAGTGAAAGTAATGGCCCTGGTCCTGCATGATGGACTGATTTTAATGGGAATTAAAGGCACTCATCATTTCACGGGACTGGGCCCTCAGTTTGGTATCAAAAGCTAGTTGCCCTTTGTTTTGTAACATTTTGAAAAGGGTAGGCCTCAAATGGGATGGTAAGCTTTGTGAATTTTGCCTCTTCCCATTCGCTCCTCCTAAGTGTTCCTCCATCCACAAGGTCAGAAGCTGGTGTTAAGTGCTGGTGACAGAAGATGCCACATCATGTCCTCTGACCTAGAAAACATCAACTGAATGCACAGCTGTATGCCATGATTCCTAAATAAGGGCCCATTGCCATGCCCAGAAAACACACATACATTTGTATAAAATCACATAGTCCTACCAGCTTCTGATCTCTACCACGTTATGGTATTAAGAGAAAAGAATTATAAATAGCAATTTGCTTTTGGCTGGACACACCTCTCCTTAGTTTTTCATAATATCTACTTGCCAACCTTCTTTTTTCATATTCTGGCATGCCTACCAATGATGATAATAATATTTAACTCTTATGTAGCTCTTTATATTTTCAAATCATCATACAAATATTCACTTATGAATCATCCCACTGTCTTATGAGGTAGTGGGAAGAGACAGAGCCTGGTCCCAGTCTTAACACAGCAGAGACTTGAGAAGTGTGTACTAGAGAAGTGTGTCATGTTCTCTGCATATATAAAATCTCCCCACTGTATTTTCCACTGCATGCATCCAATGAAGTGGGCTGTAGCTCACGAAAGCTTATGCTCAAATAAATTTGTTCGTCTCTAAGGTACCATAAGTACTTCGGTACTAGAGAAGTGTGATTTAAAAGTCAGTCTAAATAAACAAGTGGAAAGCCCTAATTTTGATGTAATTAAACCAGTTTAACCCTTGCTTATATCAGTTCAGCTTATGTTGGTAAGCTGCTGACACAAATTAAACCTATTTAGTCAGTGTTTACTTCCATTTAAGTGCATATACATATTACAGGTTTGCAGTCATGTAACTAGCTGAACTGTGTATTTTTTCTTGTATTGACTGGGCCTTCATGTCCACCATCCCTGCATCCACAGTCACTTTCCCGGTGTTTTCCTTTATTCTTAATTTAAGATCAACAAACATAAACCTGAGCTTGAGTTTTCTCCTGAGTTGACTTACTAGGGTTTTCCCTGCAAGATCTTAGTCACTCTTTTGCCTCAACAACTCACTATCTTTGATCCATCTGAGTAGAATCTAATGAAATCCTCCTGGTCTGGCTGCCAGATGAGTCAACAGAATAGATCTACATCTCCATGCACAGTTTTGGAGCCTCTCACAGGTAGGTTGATAAATATTATTATCCCCATTTAACAGATCGAAAACTAACACAGGAAGATTAAATCACTTGCCCAAGACACATACTGTCTCTCAAAGCTTGGATTAGCATTCCTGGCTCAAGCTGCTGAACTTAGTTTAGTAGAGCCTGCTGTAAGCTTTCTCCATCTGAAGTTTGAAATCAATATGTGCCATACTTTGTCAAGGCAAATACTGCTCTTGTCAAAACTTAATTTAGCCTTTGCTCTGCATATCTCCATGGACCATTAAAAACTTATTGTCCTAACAGAGAATCACATGCTTAGTTATTGTGCCTGAATCAGTAATATTTTATTCAGATAATTCTGTTTTACTAAATGCTTGTGTCCACTAACATTATTTTTGCACGTGTTCCCTTTGCCACGTGATTTCTATTGAAGACACTGACATAAAATACACTTGGTAGGCTAACCACACAAGTAAGTTTTTAATTCCACCAGCATCTGAACTGAAGGCAAGAGGGAGATCGATAGCCTGAGTTACCTGGTTGCTTGGGAAGATCAGCTCGATCTGCCCTTTTGTAGTATCCACCCCTCTATGTATGTGAAACTTCTGAAGTGGAATTGTTGGCTGCTATCCTTCCAGTCACTCTGCCAACTCATTTCAAAGAGCTAGTAACCTCAGTTACTAATTGGCACAGCAAGACAACATTAAACCATGCTTCCTGCTGAGTGTAGGGGTATCCAAATTCACCCTTTGGCAAGGAGAATCCTTTTGTACACTATGCATTGTTTCTGAACATTCCCTCCGTTTTTCCCCCTATATCCCTTCCACACTGTTCCTAGAGACCTGGGCCTACTTGCTTATTGCATTTGACCATCTGTGTATAAAAAATAAAAACTCACTTGTATTTCCTTGATACTAGTTTTTCCCCTAGACGGTGCTATTTAACATTAATTGTTTTTCTTCTCCTCCTCTGGTCCTTCTGACTAAACGTGTGTATGAGGGAGTGAGAGAGAATGGCCACCTAACGTGTCCAGTATGTTTCCTTCCTTCTGACTCTTGACATTTCTTTTTTTTGTCTCCCATCCTGGAGGTTCTGCACAAGGTTCCAGCAGCATCAGTGTTGATGTATCACTTCCCATGCATTTCAGAAATCTCTTCCAAGTGCCTCAGCAAAGCAATATGGCATGTGACCCAATAATGAGAACAGGAAATGAGGTTCACTGGTTTTGCTTGTCTTCTTCCATTTTTCCACCTTTATTTTTCTTTTGAAGCTATACCATTTTGGGCTGTGATCACCAAGTGGTGTCACACTTGGTCAGTGTTTGATTGGGAGACCTCCAAAGAGAGCCCAGACTAAATTGGCACAGCACTTTTTGAAGAATAGCAATATTAGTCCTGATTTAGTGACTGAATTGCAGTTGGTATTCAGTGACAGGTTGTTGTGACTATTGCATATGTAGGCCAGCTTGTTGTTTTAAAGCCACAAACAATGTTGGGGGTGAGAGGAGATGGAGCTGTAAGTGAAACTCCAGGTAGAATTAGATGGAACCCCAGCTAGACTTCCTCCTGACTCTTTATGGTAGCGAAATCAGAGTGTGAGCCAAATGAAAGGAAGCAGCTTGTAGGCTCCTCATGCCAGGCCAGTTCTTACCTCAGCATTCCCTGTCTCTGGTGCAGATGTGTAAATCCTGTCCCCATCAGCGTATTGGGAGGGAAGCCACTCACCTACTGAGCTGCAGGGAGTACTCAAAGAGGATCTTTGTTGTGTGCTCCTCTATTTCTGTCTTTGCTTCTACTCTTCTCAGAGCAAAGGTCCCCCACTGCCAACACAAACTGTTCCCTCTAAACCCTCTCAATGGAGGGGAAGAGGAAATGAATCAAGGGGGCCATCTCTTACCCTGGCCTCTGTGGGGAAGGAATTGAGAAATAACCCATGCATTGAAAAGAGCCGTGCTGCTTGGTCTCTCCAAAGGCAGGTACATTTGTCTTGAGTACCCAGGTCTTTAGGAAGGTAGTGACTAGGCGGGGAGGGGACATGTGTGTTCCTTTTCCCTTTCTATAACCAATGAAAGATAACTGCTGAGCCTGACAACTCTCCTCAAATCAACTGGAATCAGGTGCCCCTACCTCTTTGTGTGGGATCTTGGCTCTGCTGGTTTCTCTCCAGGGTGCCCCCTCTCTTCCTGCACTAGCTGCTGTGCTGCTTGCTACTTCCACACTCCTCACCACTTTGTGAAGATTGTGTGGCAACGGGCTTCTGGTCTCTTTCTACCTTCTCTCCTCCTCTTAATGGAGTAGCAGTTCAGAGGCTGCCCTTCTCTTTCCCCTCCTCCTTCCTTCACAGGGTGAAAGAAAAGCTATTGGGAACACAGTTTCATGTAATAATCAGATATTCTTCTTAACACAATCACCATAAAGAGCCCTAAGGCAGGACTGAATTAAAGAATTTTGGGGCCTTGTGTGCTATGGAAATTGGGGGTTCTCCACCCTTCCTTAAACTAGACAGAAAAGAAGAGGCCCAGCTGCCTAGAGCTCCAAACCTGCTTGTGCATCTGCCTAGGGCACTAAACCGGAGTGGCACTGTAACCCTGTGCGCCAGCTTGCAGTGCCACTCACTGAAGTTTGGCCTGCCCCTAGCACGATTGGGGACTACTGGGACAAACTTGGTTGGGTACCAACTGAGGTTGCCATCTCTGTGGATTAGAAAAAATGGCCACTGCTCCCCCAACCAGCCTGACCCTCCATTTCCCCTCTTAGGCATCCCCCTGCCTCCATCAGCCTGAGATGCCTCTTTCTCCCTCAGGTGTCGCCCACAACCACCAACCTGACTCCCCTGTCCAATAACCCCTACACCCACCCCATCCCAGGAGCCTCAGCTTCCCTCATCCTGGTCTCCCTCTACCATCCCTTCCCAGGAGCCCATGCTTCTCTCACCCTGGTCTCTGCACCTTATCTCTCAGGTCCATGCTGCTTTCCTGTGCTGAGAGGAGCAGGAGTCTCCGCTGCCACCGTGCACATGGAGTGAGAGCTGGGTACTGGGCTGGCAGTGCTCCCAGTGGCCAGGTGACCTGAATGCCCTAGTGGAATGCCCTAGTGGAAACAGTTGTGGTGCTCCTATGCAAAGAGTTCTGTGGACCTGATGAAGAGCTCTGTGGAGCTCGAAAGCTTGTCCCTTCCACCAACAGACATTAGTCCCCCAATAAAAGATATTATTTCACTTACCTTGTCTCTCTCAGATCCTGGGATGCACATCACTACTACAACATGGCAAATCAGTTCTGGGTCCAGTTCTGTTCAATCCCTTCATCAATGATTTAGATAATGGCATAGAGAGTACACTTATAAAGTTTACGGACGATGCCAAGCTGGGAGGGGTTGCAAGTGCTTTGGAGGATAGGATTACAATTCAAAATGATCTGGACAAACTGAAGAAATGGTCAGAAGTAAACAATCCAATCCAATAAGGACTTATATATCCTATTCTCCATGAACTTATCTAGTTCTTGGGGAGTTCAAAAAGAACTAGATAAGTTCATGGAGGATAGGTACATCAATGGCTATTAGCCAGGATAGGCAGGGATGCAAAACTATGCTCTGGAGTGTCCCTAGCCTGTTTGCCAGAAGCTGGGAATGGGTGACAGGGGATGGATCATTCATGATTGCCTGTTCTGTTCATTCCCTCTGAAGTACCTGGCATTGAACGCTGTCAGAAGACAGGATACTGGGCTGGATGGATCATTGGTGTGACACAGTATGGCTGTTCTTACGACAAATGCAAAGTACTCCTCTTAGGAAGAAACAATAAGTTGCACACATACAAAATGGGAAATGACTGCTTAGGAAGAAGTACTGCAGAAGGGGACCTGGGGGTCATAGTGGATCACAAGTTAAATATAGTCAACAGGGTAACACTCCCCTCCCCCCCCCAAAAAAAAAAAAGGTGAAGGGGCAAACATCATTCTGGGATGTATTAGCAGGAGTGTTGTAAGCAAGACACAAGAAGTAATTCTTCTGCTGTACTCCATGCTGATTAGGCCTCAAACTGGAGCATTGTGTCCAGTTGTGGATGCCATATTTCAGGAAAGATGTGGACAAAATGCAGAAAGTCCAGAGAAGAGCAACAAAAATGATTAAAGGTCTAGAAAACATGACCTATGAGGAAAGATTGGAAAAAAAATGGGTTTGTTTAGTCTGTAGAAGAGAAGACTGAGAGGGGACATGATAACAGTTTTCAAGTACATGAAAGGTTGTTACAAGGAGGAGGGATAAAAATTGTTCTTCTTAACCTCTGAGAATAGGACAAAAGCAATGGGCTTAAACTGCAGCAAGGGCAGTTTAAGTTGGACATTAGGAAAAAATTCCTGACTATCATGGTGGTTAAGCACTGGAATAAATTGTCTAGGGAAGTTATGGAATCTCCATCTTTGGGGATTTTTAAGAGCAGGTTAGACAAACACCTGTCAGGGTGGTCTAGATAATATTTAATCCTGCCATGAGTGCAGGGGACTGGACTAGATGATCTCTTGAGGTCCCTTCCAGTCCTACGATTCTATGATCATATGATTTCTATGAAATTACAAGTAACTTTAAGTAACCAGTGAAAAAATCCGGGCACATTGCAACTGGCAATGCAGAATCAAAAATGTCCAGGACAATTAAAAAAACCCCAGCAAGTGGCAACTCTAGGGCCAAACCTGGTGTGGTCCCTACGCAGGTGGACAGAGTGCAAATTGGTTAATCCAGGCCTGCCCTCAGGGCTACAGCTTGTACAACTTTTGATATAGTTCACTGATCTACTGTAAAACAAGCATTATATTAATGTCCATCAGAGCATTCAGGCTATAACAGAGATGCAATATGGATGACAAAACAAAATGTAAACCTGGGGAAATGGACTGATTTGGCAGATGAATATATCTTTTTCATACCATGATTCAGAAAGGAGCCTCTGTCTGAGCTCCAAAGAGCTTTGATTGTATCCAGAGCATTAGTAAAACCCCTGGGATATTATTCCCTGTAAAGTAAAGACATTTGTATTTCTACCACTGCAGAGAGTAACTCCAAAGTCCTAATGTTGTATGAAACAGGCTGTAACTCCCAAATCTTTATATCCAGACTTAAGTCTCCAGAAGACAGCTGCTTTATTTCACACACATTAAGTATTTGAATGTCTGAGGTCCAGTTGTTTTTAATGGATGTCCAAAGCCTAACAGCTTCCAGTCACATAGCCTCAGAAAAAATTCCATTATTAGGTTGCTTTTACAAAAATAGGTTATGTAGCAAATAATATTTAACATCCTGTTTTAAAGTTGTTAATACACTTGAGAGAAAAGTGAATTTTTTATGGCTGCTTATAAGATGTTTTTTAATTAAGAGCCAAGTTTTAGTTAAATAAAGTTTTTGCTAACTTTATATAAATCTCAATCCTCAGGGTGTAACCCTTTCTTCTATGCATTTATCCCTGGATTAATGGCTCATCATTTCTCTCTTTACTTACATTACATGGATGATATTTGCCCACAAGGTTTAAATTCTGTATTTTTTCATGAGGTTTCACATGTAACAGCTCTGCATTTGAGATTAGTTTTCCTTTAAAGGAAAAATCATTGGCTAAAAGAAGAGGGTGTGGAATATACTAGTCCTGGTTTTGTCGTTGCCAGCAAAACTTTGATCCAATCGGAGCTATGGAAACCAGGTCTTGGTAGAAAAAAGTACAAACAGACATCTGCTAAAGAGCTATAGAAACATGATGACATTCAAACAAAAGTTACAATGATCTGCTTAACCATCAAGCATCATGCTCACTGTGTGTATTGTAGTGTTGTGATAGCAACACTGTAGTTATGGCTGAGGGAAGGCACTTTCATTCTAAGTCAGACAGTTTAAAAAAAAAATCTCCTTAAGCTAAAATTGGGTTGAGAAGAATTATGAGCAAACAATGAATTGTTGTAAGCATGGCAAAAATTCCATTAAGCCAATTTTGAATTATCCAAGTATGAATAAAAGGGTTTTTTTCACATGTTATAAACTTGGTTACCACAGATGTTTTGAACATTTTTGCATCACTCAAAACCAGCCTAATTTAAAAGCTTCAACCCTGTCAGATTCTGCAAGCCCTCTGTACTTGGGACTCCCATTGAGCTGTGTGAAGAGGAGACTTACAGGATCAAGCCCTTGGCGAAGACAAGTGTTTGTGGAATCTTCAAGGAAATTTGGGTTGGCAAAAGAAATGCCAATTTTTCGACTAGTAATGGCTGACTTGATCATCTTAACCCTAATCCTTCTGGACCCTCAACATACTCTGGCCACCTTTTCCTATTCCTTAGTCCCCATCCTCCAGTGTTTCTTTTAAAATGTAGGGTCAGTTAAAATTTAGTGTACTTTGGAGGCTTGTGCCCCAAAGTGTGCTACATCCTACAGCGTATGTACAATTTATAATAAACTTCTGGGGTAGAGATAAAGTCTGGAGGGGCTGTCAGACCTGCTGGGTTCTTTTCAAGAGTATGTGTTTATTTTACAGTGTGATGTGAGATTCGAGTGTAATATGTTTGTGTGTGTGTTTATCTGGATAACAGAACTTGGAGCACTTTTTAAAGATCTGATTTTACAAACCATTACTCATGTGAGTAGCCTTTAGTCATTCCTGTTAGTCTCTCTGAAATTAGTGGGACAGCTTGTGTGAGTAAGGGCTACTGGCATTGTTGAGGAAAAGGATATGTAATAATGGTATTTGTTCTTTACTATGCAATTGCTTTATTTCCAGATGCATTTTTTATTCCAGCCAATTTCTGATTTGACAAAGCTCATATTCATCACTGAGGGCTAAAACAAAGTCAAGTCTGCGGTTTAAAAAAGATGCCACCATTTTAAAGGACTCGAGGAAGAAAAGCAGCTGAACAATTTTTGTAAAGCATGAAAAATAATTTTTTTCATGTTCAGCTGATTTTAAAATCAGCTCATGTAAATTTTACCAACATTTCTAAAAACATTCACCTTTGGACTATGTTTGTGTTTCCAAAGAAATTAAAAAGAAATCTGTTCATTTCTATTTATTTCAGGTTTTGCTAACCTCCCTTTCGTTAGAATAACTATATTTTGGGCTGAAACAAAGTGGAAAAAATCCCCTCAATTTATACTAAATATTGAGCAAGGAGGAAGGTTGCATTATGTTCTTGTACTGTATCTTAGTCTGGCGGACTAGGGCTTTCTTTTAATTTGCATTACACTACTTTAAATAAAAAAGCTTCTGTTAATCTTGCTGTTATTTTAAATAGTGATTTTATAAGCATCAGGCACTGCAAAAGGTTTCTGTAATAATAAAAAGTAAATAAAGAGGAAATGCTGATCTGACAGGAATTTGCTATAAACCTTTGCTTCAGCACTATAAAAATTTGATCTTTTCTCTGTCCTTTTCTCTGATCAGCTCCCATTTTGCGTCAGCATTTGACATTGTAATAGACTTAGCCATACTCATTTTTCACTTTTTGTACATCTATGGTAAAACTTTTATGCTAGAGGAGAGCAGGTCGAGTGTGAATAATCAGGGATTTTCTCCATTCAGATCAAATTGCTTTTATAATACGGACCTAGCATTAATATTGTTGCATGATTTAAGTGTTAACATTTGTATTAGCAAGTAACAGGAATATTTTAGCATAAAGTAAGGTCTAAAGATGCGAGAGAAATCTTTATTTAAAAAAATCCTTTTGTGTGATATGAAGGCTTTTGATGGGAAAATGTCTTTATTCAATAAATTTATAAATGTTCTGCAAAGCTGCAATTTGAGTTTTCCAATCCCTAATTACATTTTCATTTTACACTATTATGCTATGATGCTGCATTGATCATACTTTGTAACATACATTACCAGATAGCGGTACCAGTTACATGAGAAAGAAAGGAAAAAGACGTCATCCTTGCAGGGAGACCTCTGGATCCATGTGTAACCCGTTGAAGAACCAATTGCAGGGATGGGCCCATTATTTCCACGTACTCTTAGTTCTAATGGAGTAACTGTCCACTAAAATTAATAGGAGTTGCAGCCACATAGCAGAGCATGGGGATATGGCCCCACAGTGTACAGAATATCTGAGAAGGTGGTGTATAAAAAAAGTAATGTTAGAAAAACATTTAATAGGGTATTTTAATTTATTTGACTGCAGTGTAGCAACTGGAAACAAGGAGAGCCAGCACCATGTGAAAGCATTTTGCATTATTGTCTCTAAAATTAGACAGCATTGTTACTTATGTTACACTGGTTACACAAATCCCCCTGTAGTGAGGGCCCAAGAGCTTCTGCTCCCTCTACAAATATTGTTTCTTTCCTTATAAATTATAATGGTGATGCTTTTTATTATCATTTCCCCAGCTCAAAAGATAACACAATCATATTTGTTCTGGGAATTTATACTTCCTTTTGTCTTTACATCCTACGGAAGCAGTGGCTTCTGGCTTCTGCCAGATGAGGTAACATTGCATGCAATAGCTGTACAGATTTTTGGGGGTTGGGGTGGGTGGGAAATGGCTGGTTGGTTTTAATCTCTGTTTTTTTTGGCCCTGACAGCTTGAAAAAAAGTAAGTCTCAGCTGTGTTCAGAGAACCATTTAGATCCTTTTCTTTCTTTCTCCATTTACCAAAACAAAACCTCTCCAGCATTTCAATAGCTGTTAGGATGTAACGTATTCCGTCTCTTCACTTTATCATCTCTGAGTGGGGTAGAACACTAAAAGACTATGTTATATGTTAACATATATGTACACATGTTGTTTGCTTGAGGTTGTGTGTCTGACCTGAATGATCTATGGCAGGTGTTCAGAGAGAATTTTGACAATACTGGAAACAGGTTTAGCTTTTATAAATCTGCCAACAGATGCAATTAGAATGGGACAAAAACCGTCATTTCTCAATCACCAGACTTTGAGGTCCAGCAAGAATACATGAGAACCAAAAACAAAACAGTGTGTTGAGCTTATGAGTATTTGTGATTAGGCCATTGAGAGGCTCACGAGAACTCTAGCCAGCCTGAGAATTAGTTGCACTCTAAGCCCCTTCAGAAGAAGCATAATCAATAGTACATGATAAGAGACATTTTCCTGCCATTATGAATCACTTGATGTCCTCTTTGATCCAAAGCACTGAATGAATTTTTTATGCGTAATTACCTGAATAAAGTGTGGTGTGCACATTGCTGCACGTTAGTGTGTGCTCATGAGAAAAACTGCTGTGTGCTTTACTTCCATCTAGTGAATCAGGATCTAAATCCCTATGACCTTGTTAGTTTTTCACTTGCAGGCTTTCTGCAGCAAACATGTGGCTTTTAGTTGTCTTAATTACTTAATGACTGTTCCTAACCCTTTAATGTAAGGTCGTTGTTTCTGGCATTAAGTGGTCAAAACCAGCATTTTCATATCCTATTGTTCCCTGACCTTAAACACCAGAAATAGGAGTCAGATTAAGTGAGAACTTCAGTAATGAAGTCACATACTCAGTTATTTCTAAAGTGTAAAATCTGAAATTAGAAGTATGGTACATACACATTTTAACTACATTTTAAAAAAACAATAATGTTTCATTAATAAAGAAAAGCTTCACTGCCAAAGAAGGATTTTTGTTTTGCCTTGTAATATATGAAAAACTTGCAATGACAGATCTTATACTGTAACAACAATGCATTCATTTAATGTTTGATAATGATATACACTGGCTTCTTTAGCCAATATATTTTTTTATTTATGACATGGAAGTATTAAGTGGAACTAGTTTCCTTTTGCAGTCCTTATCTTGTGTAGTGGTAAGGATGTAATACAACAGTTGGTACTCATATCACTGTTCAGTGAAGTATGAAGTTTTATCAATTTAAATTTTCACGGGGGAAATTGTGAGGGGTCAGGTAATAATTATTTCTGAGAAAAGATGTTGAGATTCAAAAAGTTAAATCTTCATAGCTGTTGAAACAAATTGTCAACATCACATGTCAAAATATACAAAGTAAATATCCTTAAATCTAGCACTAATCATTACTCAAGAAGGATTTTTCTTACTTTCATAGCTGTAAATTTCCACTATTCTCGATGGAAATATTTTGTGTGCGTGTACAGAGAAATTGACGCTTATCAACATTGATAAAAATCTAATCCTTCCAAACCTACATACATAGCTTGGTAAACTGGGAGCAAACAATATTTGTTTTGATACAGCAAAATCTGAGGTTATGTATATAGGAACAATCTAGGGTATACTTACAAGATAGAGGACTGTATCCTGGAAAACAGTGCTTCTGAAAATAACTTGGTTATTATAGTAGACAACCAAATGAACATAATATTCTATTGTGATGCTGTGGGTGAAAGGCTACAGTAATCCTTGGATGTAGAAACGGGAATATTGAGTAGGAGTAGGGAGGTGGAATTTCCTCTGCATATGGCATTGCTGAGACTATTACTGGAATTCAGTTCTGGTGTCTGTACTTGAAAAAAGGTTGTTGAAGTGTTCAGAGTAGAGCTGCAAGAATAATTCGAGGTCTAGAAAATAGTACTTAAAATGAGAGACTCAAGGAGTTCAATCTATTTAGTTTGTCAAAGAGAAGATTTAAATGACTTGATTACATTTATTATTACCAACACAAGGAAAAGGTATCTTATAGTAGCAAACTCTTTAACCAAGAAAGGTATAACAAGATCCAGTTACTGAAAGTTGCAGCTAGACAAATACAAACTGGAAATGAAGTGCAAAATTTTAACAATAAAGGTAATTAGCCAACCAAGTGATGTGATAGATTTCCCATCACTTGGAATCTGTAACTCAAGACTATATGTCTTTCTAAAATATACAACCACAATTTATGATTTGATGCAAGAATTACTAGGTTTACACAGTGAGTCAGATTAGATTATCATAATTGCCCTTCTGTCTTAAAAACTGATGGAGCAAGTCCTGGTCTCCTTGAAGTCAATGGATAAACGGCTAATAACGTCAACATGACCAGAATCTGGGCCTGTGAATCTGTTTCTGAAACGAAAAATGTCCCAGTGCATGACAACTGTATGTAGCATATATTGCTTTAGCTGATCATAATTAATTTGTTCAGCAGTCTTGTGGATAATGTATGTTTAATTTCCATTTAAGTTTGCTTAACCATTAATCAGTGGATACTTAAAACCATAACATAGCACTGATTCTAATAACATCTTAAAGTACCAATAAACTGCTGTAAATTGGACAAGCATTAGCTGTGAGCTGAGTGCAGCTAATAGCTGTGTGACACTTCAACTCCATAATTCGGGATATCATGAGAAAGTAAGTTTTTCATGGTTTTCAATTAAAAGCAACATTTCCACTCTAAGTCAATGTGATTTTGATGCTAAATTATTATTAAATATTTATCATAGTTACAGCTTGCAAATTTGTCAAATAGAGTCTTGGAAGTTCAGAGTACATCCACCAAATGGATAATTCACAGATTCAGTAGGAAGCTTTTGCTGGGAAAATGGGCTGGAAAAGCAGCAATGGGACAACCACCTGTTACCTTTGTTTTAAAAGCTATTTTTAAGTGAGCTGTTTCCTAATGTTCCTCAGCAGAGTAATAAAGTTCCTCCTGGCCTTCATAATTTAAAACACTTCTTGGATCATTGCCTTTCTGTGAATTCACTGATTTCTATAAAATATGTTTTTGGAATACTAAATTGTACTTTGAAAAACATAACTTCTGCCTCTATGCACAAACGGAATGGCTCACTGTGTTGTACCTGGAAAATCATTTGTTTCTCAAGAAGCTAAAAATGATTTTTAAGCAAAGAGTATACAGTAATAGATGGGTTTCTCCAGATGTTTTTTCAGTGTCCAGACTGAACAAGCTACATGCATGTCAAGTTTTGCATTTTATTTCCTCTTTTCCCTTTACTTATCATATATGCTATATATGTTGGAAAATACATCTACTAAGGTCAGAACCAAGCTCAAAATATAGCTGATCCTCAGTTGGGCTGATTTTGTGACATGTTTCTGACATCAAAATATCTAGAACGAAGCATGGTATGTCATATATCACTTCTCATGCAACTTCATATTGTGGAAGTCATCCCAGAATATTTGTTATGTATTTAAAAGCTTTGAATAACGAAAAGGTTTTAGGGTCTGATCTTGAGTGATGATGTGCACCCACAATTTGAACTGAAGTTAATGGCCAGGCACAAATGCTGCATGAGAGGCAATTTGTGACTTGGTACAAAGCCCATTAAATGAATGAAAATATTTCCATTTGACTTGCGTATACTTTGGATCAGGCACACAGTGAATATTGTGTTGAGTACCTTCATACTGGAAGAGTGCTGAAACATTGAGGTGACTTCAGAGAAGATAAAGAATGATGGATCTAGAGGTACTGAGTTATGAGAAGGTTAAAAGAGCTAAATAGGTATTGCATAGCTATGTGACATCTAAGTGGAGCACACTGTAATGATCTACAAGTATTTGATGGGAATAAACAGCTAGAAGGGACTTGAATTAATTACTGTGGTACAAAGTGGGAATAATTAGGAGTGAGGGGATGAAAATAAAACAAAGAATATTTAGGCTGAATGTCAAGAAAATCTTCTGAACAGTAAAACTATGTAGAATGTGTAGTAGTCTTCCGAGGGATGTTAAATGAAGATTTAAAATCTAGAAACTTTAAAATTACTGTAGATTTTGTACAAAGCAGTAGAATATATGTTGTAGGAATCATTTCTACACTGGCAGAGAGATAAAGTAGATGACCTAAAGTAACAGATCTTTTCTTTTCCTGATTTTAGTATACACTAAAGGTTTCTATTGACTTCAGTGAGAGTTGGATCATGACCTGAAACAATGATACAGTTGTGAAACAGAGTTGGTGTGATTCAATGCTGTACTTATAAATAAAATGTTAAAATAATAGAGAGAAGAGTGTAGCATAAAATAAAGGAGAAATATAGAATGGTGGGAGCTGGATGTATCTGATCAGTAAGAGAGAAGAAATGCAAGTTGGTTGAGAGACTGGGCAGAAGGCGACAGAGGATGTTCCACTATGATAGTAGAAATATTAACATAACACAGTTTAGCATATTTTGCAGTTAAATAGACCTGAACCAAATCACCAGGTCCAAATGTGCTTGAACTCAGAGGAAGTTTGATTCTGGTCCATATCCAAACCTGGCTGCTCAGGCTCTTCTCTAGTTACAGCATTTTATTTTGTATGCAGAATTCTCTTTTACTTTTCCAAGCAGTGGTATCCACCCAAAAACTGTAAAATGTCTTAAAGTTTATAGCCACTGGCTCATGTTAGCTATCAGAATGAGAAATGACCACTAAGGAAATTGTTTAATAGAATATGTTAGAACACCAGACTTAGAGATTTCTTACTAGAGATTGATTGCTGTTACACCCATATTGCTAATCCCTAGTAAATGAAAAGGTATGAACTCTCGCCTTTTTAATTCTCTTCCTTTCATAACCTCAAAAAGACACACATCAGGCAGTACATTTCTGTGGAATTATTGTGTTGGTTGAAGTCAGAAGGTGAGGTATGCAATAATCCTGCAGAAAGTCATTATCTGGCATGCCTTATTGCCTAATTAGACATTAAAAAATACAGTGTACTTAAGTGAACAGAGATCACTGCTTAAGTCTTCCAAAGAAATCATAGCTCTGCCATCTTTAGTTAATCTTTAATTAAATAGTGATAAACCATGGTGAAGACTTTAATAACTCTGCTTTAGAACTCTGCAAAAATATTTTAAACTGTAGAGACTAGATTAATTATGGAGTTTTCACCAGTTTTGGTGTGAAATTTCTAGCATCTTGCTTTAAATTTTAATTGTAGAAAATACAGCAGTTTTCTTGTTTGAAATAATTTTCAATCTGCAAATAGCCATTCTTACCTGACAGAAATTTTTGTGAGGTCCAGGCCAAAGCAAAATAATACTTTAAAAATCCTTCTCTGAGATGCTTCATGTTTTCTTTGTGGAAAACTTCACCTATGTTATTTTTCATAAGTAATTTCACAAATAACTTTTCTTGTGCTCCCTCTAAAATGTGTTTCTTGAGTGGCTTCACTTTCCATCAGTTTTGAATTCAGATGGACTATTCATTTGTGTAAAATTACCCATGTATATAAGTATTGGGAGATTGAGGCCTAGGTTTTTAGGACAGTGCATTAAAATTCCTAGCTGTTACAAGTTCTGGAGCCTCAGTAGATATTACTGAGAAGAGTTACTCTACAACTCTGTCCTGGACAAAGTGACTAGAATGATGATGTGGGACTATTTACTAATTTGTTATGAATCATAACTTACTAAATGTTAAAGATTGGACCCAGGGGAGTGGCAGAGTGCTGCCATGATGTAACATGTGGATTTGCCATGAAGTTTTCTTTTTCGTTTTCTTCAGGCCTGAGTCTACAAGGGTCAGGTCCCTGGTAGTTTTTTCATTGGAACAGAGAGGTGCAAAGACATAATGTCCTTATTTTCTGTCTTGATATTTAAATAACCCTCCCTGTTTTGTACTTACTAAATGTTGGGAAATGAAAATGTTGACTTTGACCTGCATTTCAGTTAAGACTCTTTAAGCAAATAAAATTTTAATCAGATCAAACTGTATTAAAGTCAATTTTTCACAAGTAGAAAAAATTAAACAAAATTAAGAAAGATAATCATGTATCTGTTAATTTCACTTTTAAAACATTTTAAAATTCAATATTTGTTCTCTAAATTTTTTTCTTACTCTTTTTGAACAGGTTATTTGGTGTCACTTCAGTAATTAAAACCAACTGCTCAAGCACCTGGAAGATCATAGCAAACCAAGACCTCGTCTGGTATCACCATGCCAATCCCATATTACTGCTGGTGATGTACTACACCCTGGCAACTCTTATTCGTCTTTGGCTACAAGAGCCCATTGTAAGGCTCTTCCCACTTTATTTTTTCTTCCCACTTTATGAAGAGAATAAAGCCGCCAGAGTAGAATTTTTCTAATGCTCACTAGTGATTGTAAGATTCTCAGATTGTTACTGGCATTTGCAAACAGTAGAACAAAATTTTTATGTGAGGCAAGCTGCTGTCTTAAATACACTCTTTCTGATAAGTCCCTCCAGCTCTTACATGGGTAGTCCTCCTAAAGTCAATGAGACTACTTATGTGATTAAGGGCTAC
This sequence comes from Chelonia mydas, assembly GCF_015237465.2. Lineage (NCBI taxonomy): Eukaryota > Metazoa > Chordata > Testudines > Cheloniidae > Chelonia > Chelonia mydas. The sequence goes on along the minus strand of NC_057850.1, from coordinate 87,680,024 downwards.
AGGATCAAAGACTTGGGTCATATCTACACTATCTGCTAAATCGGCACAGCTGTGATCAATGCAGTGGTGTTGGTTTATTGGGTCTGGTAAAGACACACTAAATTGATGGGAGAGTGCTCTCATATCAATTTGCATACTCCACCTCCCTGAGAGCCGGAAGTTATGTCGATGGGAAATCGTCTCATGTCACAGTGTAGACACCGATGTAAGTCGACCTAAGTTATGTCGACTTCAGTTACATAATTTGCGTAACTGAATTAGCATAACTTAGATCGTCTCACAGCATTAGTGTAGATCAGTCCTTAGCTTACTTTTGAATTGTGAAAGTCTGTGAGAATATTGTCTACAGTAGGTAGGGTTGTTGGGTTTTTTTTCATAATGCAAAGCACCATAAAGTCACAGCAAAATGAGCAGTAAGTGCAGCACACAGGAGTTACTCTGTGTTTCATGGTCTTTACATAGCCTTGAAAATTTCCTCATACCAAAGGCAATAAAGAATGAAAATTTAAAAGCAGCCTCAAGGGTTCGTTGCCCAAAAACCAAAATATCAGCTGCAAGCTGGTGCAGGATACTGTAAGACATACATAGTTTTGCCTAATCTTGCAATTTTATCATGAGTTTAGCAACATTTGGTGTTTTTCTTAAAGCCCCAAGTCCAGGATTCATGTGATTATGTGAACATCTCAGCTTCCATTTTTTTAAAAAGTAAAGTTCTTAGATCTTATGGTTGTGGAGAAAAGTGTGGAACATGACTACAAAGGCACCCTGAAGACTCAGAAAACAAACGGAAAATAAAATGAGCCCAAATTTCATTATTTATAAAAATGGTATGATTTGTGGAGGCCTGACTCACAATTTTTGAAGCTTGGTTTGGTAATGCTGCACACGGTAGTACAGGTATGCAGCACTAAAGCTGTGAAGAGTCTACATTTCAGTTGCATCCTTGTGGAATATTAATGTCTTCATTTATTACCTCACTCACCTTTATTACCTCACTCTTTGTTAAGAGTCAGACATTTTTAGGAGGATAGGAAGCTGGTTGGCTGTCTTAAAAAGTTAACTCTTATAAAGGGAAAATATCAAAATATGAAAACATGGTAAGATAAATGCTGTCTTTGTACTATGACTTCTTTTTTGATGAAGAAGATACACCATTACAACATCTGTCTATAAAACGATATGTTCTGGTTTCTAAATCTTAGTGGCTTTATAGACTGTTTTGCCATGGATGGTTTTCACCTTTGATTGTGCCATGGATCAGGGATTGATTTTTCTTTTTACTTGTTTTGTCTTAGAAGATTTTAGACCAAATTCTATTCTCAGTTACACCAGTCTAAATCCACTGTAATTCCATTGCAGTCAATAGAGTTACTTTGGATTTATGCTACTTTAATGGAGATCTGAATTTGGTCCTTGTCTTTTATTGTAGCTGCCTATGTCTTCTGTTTTTACAATCTGAAACAATGTCAAAGCAGCATAGTAGTGAGAATCTCATCTTTAACTTATGGTACCTCCTCTACATTATTAACCAAGTTCAGAAGGCAAAGATGATAAATTTGCTGAATGGGTCAATCTGAGAGCAGATGCTATTTCTCTGTTCTGATTAATGCAGCTCAAGAAAAATGCTCAAGGAATTATGCCCACATTTGGGTCCTGAGTTTTCAGGGTGAGAAAAAGTACTCAAAAAGGAGCATAAGTGGGATTTTAAATGGTGCATGATTGTGCTACTTCTACGCAGAGATGAATTGAACTCTCATTCCTTACTCAAAAAAATTCCCATTAAAGTTGTTTGGAAGTTTTCTTGAGTAAGGACCTCATGTTTGGGCCCTTGAGTCCTGCAATAATTTAATAAAACAAGAAGAGCCAATTTATCTCTTGTGACTTCAGTGAAGTTATATCAGGAATCAGTTTATTCACTGGATAATATTTAAAATATAAATCTAGGGCCTGATTCTTCACTCGCTCACTTTGATGTTAATCAGGAAAAACTTCACTGTGAAGCTCATGTGAGAAGAGAACCAGACCTCTACAATGCTGTTTGAGTTAGTCTGGTGTGGATGGTGGGGGTTGGGAAAACATTGTTAGTGCTACTCTTAAACTCTCCTGGAGCTGTGCACTCAACCATCGTAGTTGCTTGTATGGTGGGAGAACTGGAAGTGTTGGACAAGTCAAAGGCAGCCTAGAATTATGAGATTGTCTGCTAGATAATGCTCTTCTTGACCTCTTTTTCCTCATCCTTGAAATAGATTAAACAAGACACCATTTCCCACCCACACCCATCGCCACCTGAAGTTCATATAACTTAAAATCATTATCTCAATACCTCAGTACACTTAGTGTTTGTGTGGTCAAATCAATGCCAAACAAAATGTTGCTGGTAAATGTTTCGTTGTGGGCCACTTTTATCTGAAAACTTTCAATACATGAAAGTGGTATGGCAAATGTAGGCCTTATAATTAGTTTATTTTACATTTGTTAAAATTTGGTTTGGAATATCCTCCAGATTCTAAATATAAATATACATACATGTGTGAAATGTGCTGCTATGCTTTTGAAAAGTAAAAATAAATTAATAACTACTGCTTATTTAGGCTGAGCTTTTTAAAAAGAGGAGCTTAATATGAGGCTTGCAGAGTGGGTTTTTCAAATCCACCTAGATTATTTGGGCACCTTACTCCCATGGGCAGATTTGTAATCTCAGCTCTATTTCATGGGTTAGACTTCAGAATAAGTGGGCTGATATAGAAGGGCTGAGAATCTCACAACCCCTATTAAAGCTCCACTTTAGAATCTTGGTTTTGAAAATCTTGGCCTGAGGAAGACGACAAAAGTAAAATTTTGTGCTATGCTGTTTCAATAGAGTCAGCAGATGGAGCTCAAATAAACTGACAAACATTGTTCCCAGAGCCGAGTGGATATTGGTTATGATACTGTTCTCTTTTTTTTTAAAAAAAAAAGAAAGGGAGTAAATCAAAAGCCAATTTAATTCAGGCTTCATTTGAAACAAAGAAATAAAATATATCTACTAAATAGAAAGAATAAAATGGGAAGAAAAAAATTATAGAATCATAGAATATCGAGGTTGGAAGGGACTTCAGGAGGTTATCTAGTCCAACCCCCACTCAAAGCAGGACCAATCCCCAACTAAATCATCATTTTTCATCCTGTTGAGCCAGACCATTGAAAGTGAAAAAAATATGAAAATTACTTGACTAGATCAAAATCTGTTCTAATTTACATCAGTATAAATCCTGAGCAACACCACAGAAGTCAATAGATACTCTGGATTTTGGTTGCAATTTAGTAAAGCACTTAAACATATGTTTAAGTTCCATTAAGGCCAATGGGACCTTAGCGTGTGTTTGAAGTTAAGCATGTGCTTAACTGCTTTGTTAAATAGGGATTGGTTTTCTGAATTGGGGCCTTACAGCAGTATAAATGACATCAGAATTTGGCTTAATACTTATGTGTAATCAACTCTCCAAACTGCCTGCTATTTAGCCAGGGCTGATAGAAATTACACAGAGATGAAGTATGATTTAGGGTAACTATAATGTTAGTGCACCAGCAATGCAGAATCAGACTGTAATGCTTCCTGTTTGTCAGACTCAAATGCTTATTAATAGAGTGCTTTTCCTGACAGGATAACCCACTTTACAGCATGTACACTCTATCCTAAAAATCCTTAATTTTGCTATTCATGGTGAGATTAAAACCTAACCACTAAGAGGTAGGGGATTGGAAGAAACTTCCCATTGGGGATGTGATTCCATAGTTGTCCAAGGTGTGGTTTCTAGATGTTCTGAATCAGTTCACTGTTCTGATCCATTTACTGTGTTACCATATATCAGGAACAGGATTAGTGTGTTATTCTGTAGTCTTTGAATATGTATTGCTTATGCCCAGAAAATATTTTTTTCTTTTAATTTACTGCTCAGTATAGCAAGACAATGCTGTTTCCACATTCAAATAGGCAAGCAGCAGAGAGTTTTAATTTCAGTAAATCTAGCTTTAAAATGATTACATATCTGTATTATACTTTATGGTTTGGTTTATACTATAAAGCAGGATGTGGAAGTCTGGTTACTTATGGTATCCTATAGGAATCAGGAAACATCTTGATATTGATGGGTTTAGTAATTATAGAATAGCTCTGTCATCATTTTCTGAAAATGTCATACTAATAAAAAGCATCCATCATAGATACAGTACATTAAACACTAGATGATATTTCAAGGCATATAATTTAGAGGAAGAACAGCATCTAGGTACCATAGTGTTACTCTTAGAAAATCACGGTTTAAGAATTACAACTATCCTGGCCATTCCCATTGTTTAGGAAATGGATGATGAAGAGAAATCTGGTATCAGCGAAGAAGACAAAGAAATAGACTGCAACCCATCCTCAAGGAGACGAAGTTTGTGGTATGCAAGCCACTACACAACTGATGAGAGAAAAGTAAGACCTGGGGGAAGGTTTCCCTACATCAAAATGTTTCAAACATGTAGTTCATTTTATTGTGGTAGCTTTGTAAGTAATGTATTACTATGTGGGGACATAGTGGTGTAAGTTCAAAGTAAAAATGTGTGAGTATGTAATTGGCATGACACCAAGATTTTGAGTTAGGGAAAGGAATGTTATTATTTTGTAAAACTTAGAAGAAGAAAAACAAGGGACGGTGCAAGGAAGTGAAAGCAGAATGTTTCCTGTGTTTCCAGCTTCCAAAACAAAAAGATCCAGGATTAGAGTCTCTCCTTTGCTGGACGGCTCTATGGACAGGAGAGCAGGGAGGGCTGTCAGGGAGCCAGATACCTGCAATAAAGGCTGATCTATCTAATGACAGCTGACTAGGATCCCTGATTAGTGAGGCAAAGCTGCCGTCGCCCTCCCGCAACACAACCCAGCCTGCCACCAACATGTTCCTTTTCTTCCCTGTACACCCCTATGCTAGGGTGGGCAGGGTAGTTGGTGTAGGAGCCAACTCCACCAGCTTCACGGCACCAAAGAGTCCTCTTCTCCTTGCCCGCTAGGGGAATTCTCATATGGCCAGCTGCCCCCAGATTTTGACTCCAAAAGTATTAGGGTGAGCCTTAAATTAGCAAATCCAATCCCCACGAGTCCTGTGATGGAAGTAACAATAACAGTAGTAGTAGTAGTAGTGTAATCAGAAAAACTGCTCTGAGTGAACTGGACACTGAACTATAACAACAGACAGATTGCTATATTCCCGTCTCCAACAATTGCAGTAGTAACTTTAGTACTTCTATATGCTCAGCTGGTATTAGAAAAGCCAGCGAAGACATACGTTGGAAGTATCTCCAACTTCATACCGTTTGATCTGGAACGGTGATAACACAAGCCAACAAAGGCAGTTAAAAGATGTGAAATGATATATATGGTATCACAAATTTCAGACAATTTGTATTCCAGAATGCTTTACAGAGTTGTGGTAGTGTACATTTACAAAGTGAAATGACGGCAGCAGGAAAGAACATTTAAATAACAAATGAAGTGGAGAGATACAGGAGTTCAGTTCTAGAGTGCAGGAGCCGCAGAGAAAAAGACTCTTAAGTTGACAGTCCTGAGATGTTGAGAGCAAGATGAAGCATGTGTTCAATGAGGGGAAGGAATAAAGAGGGGAGAACAGGAGGACAAAGTCTTCTAGATAGGAACAATTCCATGGACGATTTTATAAACAAGAAAGATAGTTTTGAACCAGATCCTGAAATGAAACCGACCAAGTGGAGTTGTTTGAAAATGTTTGCATATTTTTGAAGAGGGGTAGTATTCTTCACTCGCTGGATTCTAGAAAGCTGGGGCTTGGGGAGGCCATTGAAAGGAGGTGTAGTAGTCTAGGTGAGAGGAGCTGAAGGCATGGATGAGGGTTTCATCAGAAGTGGAGCTGAGTCAGTGTAATATGTGGACAACAGGTGATAGGGACATTCACACACATAAGAATAGAAGGAACTAGAGTAGATAGCATTGCATTTGTTGAAGGATCTGTTACCCAAGAGAAGCACTAATGGTTTGGAGTACAGAAAGAGGCTGCCCCAGTCATAATTGTTTATTATAAAAACTATAAAATATATATACTCCTATAATACAGTTGTAGACTTTGCTCTGTCCTATTGTAAGGTCATGGTTCTCTACAAAGTTTCATGTAGACTTAAAAGTCTAAGACAGTAAAAGTTGATTAATGTGGTGGGGTTATTGTGCTTCACACACTGCTTTCATGTCACAGAGCAAGGGCCCAACCCTATCAGCCTAACTCAAGAGGGCCACTTTCATAAATAAAAACTGAAAAAATGGGTCCCAACGCTTGCTTTCTTTTAAAAAAAGAACCAACCAAACAAAAACCTTCCACTGTACTCTGGGTTTCACTACATGTGGTGCTGATTACTTGTAGAGAAATGTGTCTTCTTGTCCAAAAGATACATCTTCTATAAGCCAAATGTAATCTTGGTAAAGCCAATATGATGCAGGAAGATGAGTTTGTGTATTATTAACAAATTTTAAAATACTGTAGTTACAATATTTTCTTCTTCTATGAGTCACATCTTACAGTCTTTTCTCAGGCAAAATTCCCATTGATTTCAAGCATGAGCTTTGCCTGAGAAAAGATTGCAGCCTCTAGCCCTATGTAATTATTATCTATCAAATTTTCAACAAATAGAAATTACTAAAGTGTGTTTTGATGATCTCTGTATCTCTTCATCTACTGCTTCATATTATATCAATAATTTTTGCTGAATGATGGAGGGCAGTAATTAGATGCCGTTGACAAAAATGTAGTGCTCTTCCAGTAATTTAAATGATATTATTAATACTTTGAAATGTAGGTATAACATTTGTATGCTAGTGTAATAATTCTGTTGAAAGTGATTTTATACTTATAGAAATTCTAATGATCGTTTAAAAAACCCTTAATTTTAAATGTCTCATTGGAAAGTCATTTGATACTAACTGTAATAACATATTGATGAATTCCCATGGCCATCACATATAATTTCAATATAACATTTTCAGTTGTGATTTGGAATTAAGACACTTAAAAATAAAGTTATGCCAATAATTATGCTAAAATGAATGCTGTTTTATTGGGCATAATATACAATTCTGCTGACTCTTTAAAAATTCTTACTGAATTTCTTAATTCAGATCTGTTGAGAGGGTTAGCAAATATGCATGCATCTATTAAACTTATTACTGCTTGAGCTATGCTTCTTCATTAATAATCTGTCCTTGCATTGCTTTTTACAGCTTCTGTCAATGACTCAAGATGAATACAAGCCAGCTGATGTTAGTATACTATCAGTCTTTGCAATTTATTTGTATTCGTATCTATGGTGTAAATATGGATTATGCCATATGCCTTACAGAGACAAGTTTACATGAAATTTTAAAATGTTCTGATCTTTTTATTAGCCTAGCCGTTATATTACAACCTTGATTATCCAAACCTCCCTGTTGTCTAAAACAGGATCATCTTCCCATTGTCTGTTAATTACATTGAGAACTCCTTTGATTATCCAAAATCTTGATTATTTAAACTTACTAAGTATCAGTCATGACATTAGAATATTTGAGGTTGTATTAACTGGCAAAAGATCTTCCTTAGTTCCTTGTATTTTAAAGAAAACATGCAACTCTGCTTTTCTAACGTAAGCTACCCTAAAATTTGGTTTAATTCCTTCTTTGTGATGTGTTTTTAAAGTGTTCATGTTGAATTGTTGAGGTCCAGCAAAAATGACCACATACCTGAGTTGAATATTAAAATGGTGGAAAGTATGAAACTTTATTTGAACAGGCAACAAACTGATTAGCCCAAAGGTAGGAAATCCTAATAGATTCTGAAGAGGGAAATGCTCTATTTCAGTCCCATACTCTAACAAATGGAGTTGCAGGTCTCCTCCTCCATGCAGCCAGGAAACAGCTGTAACTAAACCTGAATATGGCCCCCTGGCCTTGTGACATCTACTGCATCAGGAAATTACATGATATATTTTGCAATGAGATTGGGTCTGTAAAACTGGCCCATCTGCATTGGTCAACTGCTAGAAACCCTTGCCAAACAAGGACAATGGTCAACAACACGTTGCAGAAAGGAAAGTTCAAACAGTGGCATAAACATTGAGTAATAAACAACTGTAACAAACACAACTAATTTTACTAATTGTAACAAATGCAGATCACCCTACTGATTTTAAAAATGCAAATCATTTGTACCCATCATCTTCATCGGTACTGGAAACCATTAGACAGAAAATTAACCTTGAAAAATATCCAGCCACAAGACTGCTTCAAAGAGAAGGATAGGACTCATGGCTATGGCATAGAACTAGTCAGAAGATCAGGGTTCTTTCATAGCTTGGCCAGAGATTGCCTATGACACCTAACAGAAGGCACAACCTTTCCATGCCTCCACTGGTGTGTCTTTAAAATAGGTGTAATGCCTACCTCACAGTGATGGTTTGAGGATTAAGTAATGTTTATAAAGAGCTTTGAGATTCTTTGATGGGAGTTACTGTAGAAGTGCAAAGCACCACCATCATTATTATTACTGTTTTGTTAAAGAAAATATAACGAAATCAGTGTAATAATTCTTTTTAGCATAAATTGGTCTGCTAAAATTATTCTTAGGACAGTTGTGTTGACATCATGTGTAATGTGTGATTGTTCAGTATATAGAGAAACCTGCTGAAATGATTTCATTAAGTTTATTTCATATTTTAAAAACAATACCTAGTGAAAGTTAGTAAGTAGCAGTTTCACTCACACAGAAGCTTTTCTAAAAGGAATGCTTTTCTCCAATCCTCGTTTGGCAGGTCCTGCTCGTAACAGTGAATGGGACTCCTGTAGATTATCACACCATACACCCCACACTTCACTTGGAGAATGGCCCTGCCAAAGCTGATATGTACTCAACCCCACAGTACAAATGGGAGCCATCAGATGACATGTCAGGTAGTAACATGAATTATTTGGGAATAAACCTGCATGTTTGGTACTTTATTATTTACTCTATAGTTAGATTCTTTGCCTTGTGCATTTTTTGTTAAGCAGCTTGGCATAAGAGTTAAGAAACTGTTAGAACAAATTGATAAATTAAACAGCAATAAGTCTCCAGAACTACATGGTATTCACCCAAGAGTTCTGAAGGAACTCAGATATGAAATTGCAGAACTTCTAACTGTAATATATAACCTATTGCTGAAACAAGCATCAGTACCAGATGGCTGGCAAGTAGCTAATATGAAACTCATTTTTAAAAGGGTTCTAGAAGATTATTCTGGCAATTACAGGCTAATAAGCCTAACATCAGTACTGGGCAAATTGGTAAAGATCAAGATTATCAGAAACGTGGATGAACACAATTTTTGGGGGGAGAGGCAACATGGCTTTTGTAAAGGGAAGTCATGCCTCACCAATCAATTTGAATTCTTTGAGAGTGTCAGCAAGCATGTGGATACAGGTGATCCAGTCAATACAGTACTTGGATTTTCAGAAAGCATTTGACAAGGTCCCTCACCAAAGGCTCTTAAGGAAACTTAGTTGGCATGGCATAATATGGAAGGTCCTCTCAGGGATCAGTAATTAGTTAAAAGATATGAAACAAAGGATAAGAATAAATGGTCAGTTTTCAAAATGGAGAGAGGTAAACAGTGGGGTCCCCAAGGGAATTGTACTGGGGCCAGTCCTATTCAACATACCCATGAATGATCTGGAAAAAGAGTGAACCAGGAAGTGGCACAGTTTGTAGATGACACAAAATTATTCAAGATAGTTAAGTCCAAAGCTGAGTGCAAAGAGTTGCAGGGGGGCTCACAAAACTGGGTGACTGGCCAACCAACTGGCAGATGAAATTCAGTGTTGATAAGGGCAAAATAATGTGCATTGGAAAAAATAATCCCAAATCCACATGTAGAATGTTGGGTTCTAAACTAACGGTTATGACTCAAGAAAAAGACCTTGGAGTCATCATAGATAGTTCTTGGAAAACTTCAGTTGAAGGCCCAGCTGAGGTAAAAAATACTAACAGGATGTTAGGAACTATTAGGAAAGGGATAGAAAATAAGACAGAAAATATCATAATGCCACTATATAAATCCATGATAAACCCACACCTTGAATATTGTGTCCAGTTTTAGAGACCCCATCTGAAAAGGGATATAGTGGGAATGGAAAAGGTTCAGAGAAGGGAGACAAAGATGAACCAGGGTCTGGAATGGCTTCCATACAAGAAGAGACTAAAAAGAATAGGGATGTTCATCTTAGAAGAGAGATGATTAAAGGAAGGTATGATAGAGGTCTATAAAATCATGAATGGTGTGGAAAAAGTGAATAGAGATGCGTTGTTTACCTTTTCCTACAATGCCAAAACCAGGGGTCACTCAAATTAATAGGCAGCGGATTTAATACAAACAAAAGAAAATACTTTTTCACACAATGCCCAATTAACCTGTGGAATTCATTGCTAGAGGATGTCGTGATGGCCAAAATTGACTCAGTTTGTGCAAAGACTGTAGGGTTTTGAACTGTGTGTGCATGCGCTGCCATTAGACTTATTTGAATTGCACTGTAAGAATCTTTTTCTACTTAGAAAAGAAAGAAGAGGAAGATGAGGAAGAAGAAGAGGAGGAAGATATTCAGGAGAAAAAAGAAAGTGTTAAAATACATGCCATGGTCTCTGTCTTCCATTTTATCATGAAACAAAGTTACATTTGTGCTCTGATTGCAATGATGGTACGTATGAAAGACAAAAATAATTGAGTTGGAGTACTATACGTAATCTAATTATAGATGTCATCTAACTCTGGAAATGAGCTTCTGCCACCTTATTGACAGCATAAATATATTTATCTTCCAAATGTCTCGGTGAAGGGTGATTTGTCATGTTGATTTTTCATTGGCGTTTACTTTAATGTTGTAAAATCTGGACCTGAGATTGAATCCGTTGGGTGCATGTGGTTTATTAAAACATTACCCCTCAAATTATGCCTTGATCCTACCACCAACTCCTTATGGGGTAGGGCACAGGTTTCTGCTCGCAGGGATTCCGTTACAGAATCAGGGCTTAAAATTCTAGCTTTAAACTACATAGTATTTTGTTACTTGCGGCAGATCAGAAAATGCTCAACATGCTAATTTTTCTGATAATTCAGAAGCATTTTTTTAGTGGGTTTTAATGCATTTACTCAAATCAGAAATTGTCTGCAAAAATAAAGCACTTCATAGTCATACAGTAAATCTAAACTTGCCGTTTCTACTTCAAATTGAATCGATGCATCTTGTTCAAACTCTGTATGAAAATAAACCTTGATTTCTTTCATCTACACAGGGAAGACATCTAGGAAAATACAATTTTGTGCCAACAATTTTTTTTGTCATTAATTTTCTTCTTTTTGAAATTACACTGCCTATCCCTTAAAACATAGGGTCATTTTGTGCAAATTAGCCTCGGATTATACTGTAGCAAGTTCACAGCGTGATAGATAGTTCTCTGTCAGCACTTCCAAGGTCTGGCTTTTCTATTTTGAAAAGGTTTCAACTGGGATGCTATTTACCATAAAGTGTCTTGGCCCAATCTTGCTTTAATTTTTTTTAAAAAATAGTTTGGCCACTTTTTGTTTGCATACAGCAAAAGAAAACAGATTTTTTGGTTTGGTTTTTGGACTTTTGTTTGCTGTCCCTTAGCATGAAAAGTCTCTGGAGATTAACAAAACATAGCAGATTCTTTGTGCAGAATCTGGATTGAATATGGTGCTTTTTGAGATGTTAATAAGTAGTTACTTTCTTGCTGTCGTATATTTATTTTTTTGAAGTGACTGCTGCACATGTGCTTTAATTACTTTAAATTCCATTCAGCATTCAAATCTGTCAGTATCAGTGATGGAGCTGTATTGTTCTGAGCTTTCTTCTAGTCTTAAATTGAGATAATATCAGCTCCGAAGGACCTTTGTTCTAAGTGTTGTGAACCAAATTCAGCTGCTGTTCCACTTATACCATACCCAAATGTGACCATTGTCTGTGTTACAGTTGTGTATCTTAATGGAAGAATAGCATATGCACGATTCTCAGAGGCTATAATGGACACTGTATCAATTCAGGACTAATCCAGCCTTGATTAAAATATTCTTCATATTTCATGCTTTTCTGTCTAAACAAAAAAAAGAAATTAAGATTCCATTGACTTCAGCTAAATTACTCTAGATTTATACTGGTGCATTGCCAATACCAGAATCTAGTCCAAAATCTATAACAGCATTTAATAAAAAGACACTTCCACCCGTGCTATAATACAGTGTTTTGTCCAGAACAGTTTTAAGTAACGAGTTGTTTGATACCTGTAAAATGAGCAGAGCATTTGAATATACTGTAAGAAAGAATGCTACGCTGGGTTGGGTTAGGCTAGGTCAGTCTAAGTCTACTCCATCTCTAATCTCTAATATCTAGAGTACAACAGAGAGTGAAATCTAAAGCATGCTTTATAGTCACTGCTGAATTCTGGGAGACCTAAACTAACACTTCTACTGAAGTACCAAGACACAAAGGTACCAGACAAAATTTTTTTTATCTAAACTGTGAATTTCCTAGGAATCTGTTTACAGTATGTAGTCCAGAGGATCTACTGTAGCTGTCAGTGGCCCAATTCATATTAACATAAATGGGAGTCACATGGCTAAATCTACATACAAATAATGAAATATGAAAACATATCCTAGACAATGTGTGTCAAGTTGGGCAGTGCTATAAAGTTTTACTGACTGTATGCAGTAATGCTGTAACTAAGTGAATATATGAACATTTTTCTCTCTCTCTCCCATCCCCTCCCTCCCAAGGCTTGGAGTATCACTTATCACAGTTGGTTGACTTTTGTGTTATTGATCTGGTCCTGCACACTTTGGATGATTCGTGACCGAAGGAAATATGCTATGATCAGTTCACCTTTCATGGTTGTTTATGGAAATTTGCTGTTAACATTACAATATATATGGAGTATTGACCTAAATAATGATGAGCTTCCTAAAGTTTCAGGATTTTTAGAAAAGAAGGATCCTGGGGAATTAGCATCAAAGGTAAGTGTAGTTTGCTTACAGACATCTGTAGTTTAAAGAACTAAACAATATACACTAGCCATCAGTAAAAATTTCAGGTCCTTTGGTGTTTAATACAATGAATAATGCTGTTCAGCATGGGACTTACAGTACAGGATGAGTGGTTAAAAAATACAATAGCACAAAATTCCTTCTTGCCAGTAAATTAAATACTATAATGAATGTGTCAAATTTAGATAATTTTATAAAATAGTTCTCACCAGGGAGAAAATAGCATTAGTATTTGGCCCGTAAAAACAGAAGGAAAGGGAAGAGAAAAAATATGTACTTGGATTTGTTAAATACGAGATAAATTAAATAGAATTATGAGGCAGCTTTTGTTTGATGAAACCTGTTTGTACGTACACACACACACACACACACACACAACCTATACATAAACACTATACATACACAAATTATATACATTTTTATAAGTGCATTTCTGCTTTGTCATTAGCATCAGTCAGTACAGGTGAAAACTCAGTGCTGTAGTTGTACTTGAATAAAAGATTTCCATTCCCTTCTCTTTTTTCTGAATGAAGACTAATGTAGCATACCTCAGTACAATGGTTGTTCCCTCCTTTCTCCCTTTCATTTTTAGTTATTTTGTTGGCAGAATTTGTGTGTGGCAACACTTTATCACCCCACCTCTCACAGCCCATGACATTCTGTCTCAGCTATTCATGAACACTTTTGTTATGAACACATATTGCATGTGGAGTCTGGTGGAATTAAAAATTGCAAATCCAGACACTTGTAAGTATATGGTAAAATCTGTTGACTTCAATGGGAGCAGAGTTTAGGCCAGCATTTTGAAAATCTCATGTGTAGCTCTTTTTTGCTTTGCAAGTTATCCACAAACACTTAGAAATATTAGATAAATGTACTGTGTGAAGAATAAAAATATATTGTGAGAACACTTCTGGTCCAGATACTTTCAGGAATATTTCTCTGTGCTATTATTCATGACACTATGAACATTTGCTGTCCGTAAACATTCTTATGAATAAAAAAATCATCTGAATGCTTCTGAACAAGTGAATAAAAAGGATTGTACGTTTTAGTGAGTGGAATCACTGGCTTTTATTCACCAGAATATTCGTAGGTACCATTTTTGGTATATTAATGAACACCTGAGATGTCATGCCAGTTTAAGTATAAGAGCCTCACTATAAGAGCAGTGGAAAAAGATAATTGAACCTGTAATGTCAAATATTTTTTAATTTGTGAAGAGTAGCTGAGTTCATTTGACTGTATAAAAACACACCAAATTTGTCTCTAAGAATAGAAGTGCCCAGGTCAGCAAGCTTTTTGAGCATGTGCCAAACTTTAAGCACATGAATAGTCTATTGAAGTTAATGGAACGACTCTCTCACGTAAAATTAGGCACATGCGCAAGTACTTATCAGAATTAATTCTTTAGTCATTCAGTTGAAGAAACATGAATTGGAATCACCTTAGATCACAAATGAAAGCATTTCTTGGTCTCAATTAATGAGGCTTTTTTTCACCCAGATATTTGCCCTGTCTTGAAACCACTACATTTGGCAGATTATCTTTGAGGGAGGAAAGTGAGCAAACAATAGAAGCTTCTTCATAGAGCACTCAAGAGGAGCTTCTCACAGAATGTGGATAGTTCGCCCAATTCCCTTATAACTGAGTGAACCACTTCCATCATGATACACTTGATTTCCATTTGAAGAGGTTCTGCACCTGTATTTCCTGCTTGGCAGTGCCCCTTGCCAAGCCATGACTGGATTTATAATGTATTTGAATGCTAGTGAGCATTCTATTATTTTTCCTATGGAAGGTAGTGCTTGATAAGAGTGATTAAATAGTCAAGAGGTAAGTTCTGCAATTTCTCTTCATTGACTTTGTAAATCTCTCTTAAGAGATTTAGCTGCCTTGATATATTGCCAGCCCCTTTTCAATAATTTCAAAGATGAATTGCATCGTGGAATGTCATATTTAAAACTAACTGCTGTCAGGAAAGTGAAATTATTTTGTATATGGGATGATTTTAGTTACACCTATAAAACTAACTGAAGGACATCTGTTGGATTTGTTAGACTGGATAAAATGCACCCTGTGGATTTAAATAAAGATTCAGTGGAATAAAAGAGAAGTGAATGTACCATAATTTTCCCTGCATATATTTGTATGGGCTTTGAAGAGTGTGTACTGGCTTGAAAGGTAAATAGAGCTGCATTACACAGAGGCTGGCTGTCAGAGGCAGTATGAAAACACCTCTATATTCCACAGCTCCAAAAGCTAGTCTGATGCTGGCAGTGACTCCAAAGAGGACAGCAGCTGAGCAAAATAGAGCTCAGTCAGTGTAGAGGTAAATGCATGTTATCTGATGCTCAAGGTTGCATAGCAGTGGCCACTTCTCTGTGAATTTGCCCAGCACTCCTGGAGGATTAGGGCAGATCTTCAGCTGGTGTAAATTTATCATTAATTTCAGTGGACCTATGAAAATTTATCCCCAGTGAGAATCTGCCCCCATTGTGTCTGAGTCAGCACAATGCTTTTGAAAGTCACTTCTGATGATGTGGAACCTCTTGTTGCTACCCATTCTCATGGGCTTAGCTTAACAGCCATAAAAGGCCCTTCATGTGTGTGAAAGGTGCTGTGTTAATATGACCGGAGAATGAAGCCCTCTATTACCCCACAGAACAAAGAGGTGGTGGTAGTGGCAGAGTAGGTTTCCTCCATGCTGATCTGCCAATATACTTTAACATTGATGTGAAGCATCCATCTCCAGAAGGGAGAGAGTAGTTCTGTTTCCATTACCCACCTCTCTTGAGATACCATTTAGTGTCAGTTGTAATGGTTTTTGTGATGTATGTATTCTGCAAACTGGAATGAGGCTGCCAACTCGATTTACAGACACCACGAACAGCCACCTGGAGAAAAGAATTTTGTGTCACTGCCAATCTGGGCTGGATTCATACTAGTTGCTTTGAAATGATGGTCTATGTACCCCATTATCAGTTCCCTAAGTCATCCACTTACCCCAAGGATTTGTTTTCTGCTGTGTAACCCTGAATTACATCTAGCAGCAATGGAGGGAGATTCCACCCCCGCAATCAATAGCTTAAAAGTGTTGACCCAATCTCTGTGCATTTGCCATTCATGAAAGGGCTTCACTTATCCGTTATGTTTGTATGTTTAGCAGTTTTGATATTTATTTTCAGTATTTATTTTTAGCTAATCTGGTGCCTTTTCACTCCTTTAAAAACTGGCGTTATTATTTCTCTTGTGATAGTGTTTAGACATCCCCTTCAGGGATTGGGGCCTGTGGAGGTAGGCATTTTACATATACATGTCCCTTCCTCAAAGAGCTTACAGTGTAAATCAGGTTCATTTTTATGGTGAATTCATCAATTTGAGCTGAAATCAGTTGTTTTATTATAATATAATGGTGATGAAATGATGCAGGATCACTCACTCAACTTCTGGCCATTCAGTATTTTTGGAACATACGTGCTTCCTGCACCACTTCTCACACTACTGGTATGTGTCGCGTGGAAGCAAGTGAGAACAAACACTGTGATCACAATGTAAATTACATCCGAATGCACAAACAGGAAGGAAATATCATTAAAAATCTCTTAAAAAGGAACATTGTCATTTTTGTCAGTGTTTATAACCATTATCAGTGGCTGAAAAACATAACAAGAAGTCATTGTTTTATCAGTTGCTTTCAGTTTACATGAAAAAGCAGAATCACTTTTTATTAGGGCTGTCAAGCAATTAAAAAAATTAATTGTGATTAATCACACAATTAATCGCGCTGTTAAACAATAATAGAATACCGTTTATATAAATATTTTTGATGTTTTCCACATTTTCAAACATATTGATTTCAATCACAACACAGAATACAAAGTGTACAGTGCTCAATTTATATTTTTTATTATAAATATTTTCACTTTAAAAATAAAAGAAATAGTATTTTTCAATTCACTTAAAACAAGTACTGTGTGCAATCTCTTTATAATGAAAGTAGAACTTATAAATTTATAGTTATGTACAAAAAATAATTGCATTCAAAAACAAAACAATGTAAAACTTTAGAGCTTACAAGTCCACTCAGTCCTACTTCTTGTTCAATCAATTGCTCAGACAAACAAGTTTGTTTACATTTGAAGGAGATAATGCTGCCCGCTTCTTGTTTACAGTGTCACCTGAAAGTAAGAATAGGCATTCGCATGGCACTGTTGTAGCCGGCTTCGCAAGATATGTACTTGCCAGATGCGCTAAATATTCATATGTCCCTTCATGCTTAAACCACCATTCCAAAGGATATACATCCATGCCGATGATAATGATCCAAAGCAGTGTAGACCAACACATGTTCATTTTCATCATCTGAGTCAGATGTCACCAGCAGAAGGTCCATTTTCTTTTTTGGTGGTTTGGGTTCTGTAGTTTCTGCGTCTAAGTGTTGCTCTTTTAAAACTTCTGAAAGCATGCTCCACACCCCATCCCTCTCAGATTTTGGAAAGCACTTCAGATTCTTAAATCATGGGTCGAGTGCTATAGCTATCTTTAGAACTCTTACATTGGTACCTTCTATGTGTTTTGTCAAATCTGCAGTGAAAGTGAACAACATGCTGGGTCATCATCTGAGACTGCTGTAACATGAAATATATGGCAGAATGCAGGTAAAACACAGAGGAGGAGACATACAATTCTCCCCCAAGGAGTTCAGTCACAAATTTAATTAACGCATTATATTTTTAATGAGTGTCAACAGCATGGAAGCATGTCCTCTGGAATGGTGGCCAAAGCATGAAGGGGCATACGAATGTTTAGCATATCTGGCACGAAAATACCTTGCATGCCGGCTACAAAAGTGCCATGTGAACATCTTTTCTCTCTTTCAGGTGACATTGTAAATAAGAAGCGAGCAGCATTATCTCCTGTAAATGTAAACAAACTTGTTTCTCTTAGCAATTGGCTGCACAAGAAGTAGGACTGAGTGGACTTGTAGACTCTAAAGTTTTACATTGTTTTGTTTTTGAGTGCAGTTATGTAACAAAAAAATCTACATTTGTAAGTTGCACTTTCACAATAAAGAGATTGCACTATGGTACTTACATGAGGTGAATTAAAAAATACTATTTCTTTTATCATTTTTACAGTGCAAATATTTGTAATAAAAAATATAAAGTGAGCTCTGTACACTTTGTATTCTGTGTTGTAATTTAAATCAATATATTTGAAAATGTAGAAAACCTCCAAAATATTTAATGCATTTCAATTGGTATTCTATTGTTTAACCATGCGATTAATCACAATTAATTTTTTTGACTTAATCGGGTGAGTTAACTGTGATTAATTGACAGCCCTGCTTTTTATATTACATCGTCAGCCTCGTTAGCAGCAGCAGCAGCCCCACAGTAGAGTATACCAAATATTTGATTGTTTGTATGTCTCATTTAAAATTTTATTCTTGTTTTCTATATAAAGTAATGAAATGAGGCTTGATCCTGAACCACTGAAATCCATGGGAGCATTGACTTCAGTGGATATAGGCTCAAGCCCATGATAAACAGGTGCCATACTGTTTTCTGTGTTCTGGCTGGCTTTCAGTACTGACACTTGCTGAAGTTGGCAGTATAGAAAACAAAAAAGTACACACTCTTTGTTTAAAATATTTATTTATGTACCTGGTTATGGAATAATAGACTATCCTCTCCTAGCGCAAGGAATCAAAAGAGAAACTTATTAACAAAAGCCACAGAATGAAAAGTCAGTTTCCTACCCAAACTGGATGACAACTGCAAGTAAAATAAACTTGCTTTTAATGGAATAGGTTGCATAAATGACCTAGCTTCCAGAAATGTGTTCTTTGGCAATGATGATATTGTTGCCAATTTTGCTGGATAGTGGAAAACAAAGGCATGAAAAACATTTCAAAATATCTGTTAACATTAGCAGGATCTAGGATGTACAATTAGTCTGTCTCTCTTGTTTTTGTTTTGATTTTTGCTTGCAGATCCTTTTCACGATTACTTTCTGGCTACTGCTTAGGCAACACCTCACAGAGCAGAAAGTGCTTCAGCTAAAAGAAACTACTTTAGATGAGGTCAAAGTTGAAGATGAAGAAAATGAAGAAAAAGGTAAAAGAATATCAAGTTTGACTGCTTCAATGAATGTAGGAGGTTATGGTTACTTCTTTTCTTATTGCTAAAGTAATTGGAAAGTTGCATCTGCTATTGACTAAGGGCAAAACAATATGTTGCTAAATCCATGCACTACAAATTTCTCAGGGGACATAATAAAATAGCTTTGAACTTGATAATATCAAACAAAATATATAAACTCTCTTTACAGTTGAACGACAGTAAATGATACGATGAAATAAATAACTTGAATGGAAAATACAAGAAAAACTTTCTATAGATGCACCACACTTGCACCCCCTCCACACCCTAAAAAAGATCACTGTACACAAAATTTAACCATAAAAGGAGAAGGGCCTACATGGATAATGTCCATTGGTGATTTCAATGGGAGCTGCACCTGTGTAACCAAGAGCAGAATTTGGCCTATAGGTTTCAGTGAGGTGTAGTTATTCTTGTTTTAAACTGATTTAAATCAGATCAGAATCAGGCCTGGGCTGTGATGATCAGAGCCACGAGTCACTCCCTGAAATTGCCAGGCCTTGGCATTATTTACATGTGCAGATGCCTTTTGATGGCCCCCACTTCACACCCAGCATAGCAAGACTAGGAACAGGGATTTCTCCTTACTGCTCCCATTAATGGGACAGCAGTAACTTGCCCTTTTTTTCATGGTTTGGTCACAGTAGAGCAAGAGGGAGGGATAGTCATTCTTTTGAAATGCAGCATTTAACTCCCACCTGGTATGACACATCTATATGTTTTTTTTAAGTTTTGTTGGTTGGTTGGTTTTAAACAGGAACCTCTGCTTTGAATTTCAAAGCTGTCTTATGTTTGTGGGTTTGGCCAAAACCACAGTATTCCCTTTGGAATTTATGTCTCTGGATGTCAGTGATACGTTTTTTTTCCAGTTTAACAATGTTTTTTGCCTGAAAATATAGGCATTACAGTATATATTTGCTTTGACTATGATCCAATACATAGCCTTCAGGCCATGGTTCTTGTCAAGGCTGATTCCCCACTCTGGCACTTTGAGTGCAGAAGGTGGGGGCCCACAAGGATTTTAAAAATTAATACTGGCCACTCCAGGCTGATATTAAACTCCCAAGGTCACAGCTTCTCTCTGACCTTGGATGGTAGATGCTGCCACCACCCAAATGCAAAAAACCCCTTTGAAACCAGAAAGGCACACTTGGGAATTCCTTCCTTTGGGGTATCCTCAAGTCCTTTCATCCCCCCATCTCCCCACCCTTCGGGGAAGAGCTGAGGAAGAAAAACAAAGGAAATCAGCTGTTGCCACCAGCTAATTAAGCAACATGCACAAACCTCTTAGGACACCAAAAATCCAATCCTGTTCTTAAAAAAGGTAAATTTTATTAAATACAAAATGAAAGAAAATACATCTGGAATTTAGGCTTTTGCCAGATTTAAAAAACCCACTTACAAAATTTAAACATCAAAAATAACCTTCTTGAGATCCATTTTAAAGGTTACAAGCAAAACAGAAAGCATTAGGGTTAGCACAGAGGAGTCCTCAAGCCAATAAGAAATAAACAGAAATAAACCTAACCGCGTCTTCCTAGACACTCCCTAATTTATTTACATATCTGGGGTTTCAGGTAAGCAATCTCTAGGTATGATCTGATGGTTTTTCATACCTGGCTTTCAGCTTCTCACAGCATAACTGCTCCCTGTTCCCCTCTTTCCCGAAGAACCACAACACACAGACAAAGGGAAGTTTTTTCCCAATTTTAAAAAGTTCTAGGCTTCCCATTGGCTCTTTTGGTCAGGTGCCCAGTCCTTTCCTTTTACCTAGGGGCTTGTTAACCCTTTACAGGTAAAGCAAGTAGAGAGCAACTACCAAGAGGGATTCCAAAGCCAACTGGCTGGCTGGGTGTCCACAAAAGGGAGCTATCCCCACTCTCATTTATCACAGTTCTCCACTATGTCTGAGTGCAGCTTGGGCAAAGTGGGGAGCGGTAATCACAGGGAATTGGTGTGGCTTCCTCACCTTTTGGCCCCAGTGGAAGTCCAAGCAAATTAAGCTACAGACCTTATGCCCAGTGAAGGATCATGGAGCTCTGCCACAGCATGCCTTCTCCTGTCCCAACCCACCTTCCAGAATGCCCTGAAAAGTCTTTTCCCCTTATGGTGGCAGTGGACGCTAGTGGCTTACAAGGTGACATAGAGGGAATATTCTACTTGCAGGAATTTGAGGGAATACTCTACTGGCTATCTCCAGCTGTTTTAAAGACACTTTGTGCTGCTTACCCAGCACAAAGTGACCTTAGTGGACCAGAGACTCTGGCCCTCAGATTTTTGAAAGGGGCGTAAGAGTGAGTACATTTACCAACTAGGCACCTGGGCTTAGGAGTGTGGTCATGGAGACACTACTGTCAACTTGTAGAGGAGGAAAATAACATATTTTAGAAGGAAATGCATGACCAAAATTCTCTGGAGCCTTCTCCCTCAATCAGAAGCAGAGGTTATAAAGTCAATTCAGACATGTATCTAAATGTAATCTAAGCTTCCATGTCCTGCATAAAGCTTTTATGCTTTACCTCATTTACAATTACAAGGAAAGATCCTATAAAGGAAAGATCCTGTAAAAATAGGTTGGGGGTGATGCAACTTGATTTGTGTCTTTGCAGAAGAGGAATTGCAAGAAGGGGAAGTGACAGAGGAAGCAGATGAAGAAGATGAGGATGAACAGGACATTATGAAAGTCCTGGGAAACTTGGTGATGGCTATGTTCATTAAGTACTGGATTTATGTCTGCGGAGGAATGTTCTTCTTCGTCAGCTTTGAGGGCAGAATTGTCATGTACAAAATCATCTATATGATGCTCTTCCTCTTTTGCGTGGCCCTGTACCAGGTAAATGAGAGCAATACTAAGCAAAATTCTTCCTTTGTTTGCACTGGTGCGTCCTCTTGACTCAGCACCAGTGGAACTGAGAACAACATTTAATAATTTAATCCACTGTGTATTCTTTCTTTCACTAGTTCTCAACAGCTTAGACCATTTGAAGAGTTTTGATTCTCTGAAACCTCAATAGATTGGCTGATGGGAGAGAGAAGCAAAGTTTTAAAAGTTGTAGTTTGGATAAGCACCCAAACATATGAATGCTTAGCTGAACGAGAACCCAGACTTTATGGTGATGGGCACCCTAGAACTAAATTAGTAAAAAATACTAATAATCAACCACTCAAAACCTTTTGGGCCTGAAGAATTGATCTGGGTAACTTATGAGAACAGGTTGTTTCATGAGATTTCTGACTTTTTTTCCTTCCAATCCTGGCTGGAACTTGGAAGAATAGAGCTTACATAAACATGAGGGGGAAAATGAAAAAAGTTAACTTAAAAATGGATCAAGTTGGGGTTTGTTTAGAATTTTGGACTAAGATTCACCATGGTGTTTTATCGAGGTCAGTTTAACCATCCCTAGCTGAATTTAGGAATACTATTGATCTTTACATTAGAACTGCATGACTTCATGTTTGATTGCTGATGACGGCCACTTTTCCATTGCTTAGCTGTAGACTACAAAATAAACAATACTATGATACTACAAAGACTGGTTCTCCCTTTGCTACCTGGACATGTCTCTGATAAGTAACAATGAGAGTTAAGCCTCCATGTCAAGAATAAAAAATGGTGTTAGTTTAGAGGGGAGGGTTATATTTTTATAGGCATCTGCCTGCACAACAGTATAGTTTGCTGGTTTCTTCCGCTTTGGATCTGTTTGCCTTACCATCTTCAATGGCTGGTTCCCAGGTGCACTATGAATGGTGGAGGCGAATCCTAAAATATTTTTGGATGTCAGTGGTTGTTTACACTATGCTGGTGCTTATCTTCATCTATACATATCAATTTGAATCATTTCCTGGCTTGTGGATGAACATGACGGGGCTAGATGAAAAAAAGTGAGTATTTTCATTTTACTTGGACTTATTGTACACAAGCAGATGGGCAGTGATTTTTTTTCATACTGTTACAAAGACTTTATGTAGATCTGTGTGAAACTCCCTATTTTGCTTTGCAGATTTTCATAGTAAAAAAGCTGAGATTTTCACCAATATTTGTAAACAATTTGCAAACCTGGACTCACATTAATTTTGACATGAGAGAAATGGTGATGTTTTGCACTCTTTGATCTCCTTCCTCCACTTCCTTATTATTATGGAAAAAATGTCAGGAAACCTTCTCCAACCATGACTGGCTTTGGGGGGTTCTGCTGCCCCATGCACACAAGCAAATATGTGCCCCTACAACTCTGCTGTCACCCCCACAAAAATGTCACTGAACATTTTGCTGTCCCTGCTGTTTGGTTGCCCTAGATGACCACCTCTTTCTGACCACCAGCCCTAATTTCTGACCACCCTAATTCTGACTACACAGTGGACAAGTGGAGGTGTCCTGCGAAACATTTTTTGCTTTTCCCTAATCATTCTCCTAAAGGCATAACCCTTCCTTAAAAAATAGACTTAAAGGCTGTAACAAAAACAAACAAAAAATGAAAAATAAAAACAGAAAACACAAAACAAAATCTTCTGAAACAGCAGATATATGCCAAATCTGCCATCTTATATAGGATCCCAGTAAACTGTTTTGTAGAAGCAGAACAAACTTCTTTTACTGCTTTCTATTGCCAACAATATTGTAACAATGTAGTTGTTGGCTTGGAGCTGGAAAAGCTGGCTCTGAAATACTACACTGAAAACATTTGATATAGGAAAGAAATTAAATCTACAAATTTTGTGGCTGTGGTAATTTATTTAATAGTGCTCATTTAGTGTGACTCATATCTTTAAAGGGTTAAGTGGCAAGGTAAGGTACTGTACATTTGCATTGTTCTTACCTTTTGTTCGGAAAAATGAAAAGATAAAAGATACATAGCAAGTACAATCTTACTTACTGTGCCATTTTGTGACTATTCACCTAATGTGATATGGGAGAAATATTGCAAAATTCATTTTGAACAGGTGACTTAGTGACTTGTTTTATTTTTCAGACTAGAGGATCTCGGTTTAAAACAGTTTTCTGTGGCTGAGCTGTTCACACGTATCTTTATTCCAACCTCTTTCTTATTGGTGTGTATATTACACCTTCATTACTTCCATGACCATTTCCTCCAGCTCACTGACTTAAAAGCTGTAACCAGCAAACAGGACAGCACTATTTACAGGTAAACAAGCAAAGTAAACAAAGCTACCAGTTGTCCATAATATAGTACTCTTTTCTACTGTTCTCTAACAATTTACTTTGCAGGAAATGTTATTTGCCTTTTTATAACCCACTGATTAGCGCCCCCTCCCCACCCCGCCTCCCTCACCCCCCCCCCCCCACACACACATATGCATGCACACACATATTTAGGTTTAGACTTTGGGGTAGATTTTCAGAGTACAAAAGACACTTATGTCACCTAACACCCGTTGACTTTCAATGGGCATTAGGTGCCTAAGTGCCACATGTGCTTTTTAAGAACCCTGACAAGAATAGGGAAGATTTTCAAAGTGACTGTTGATTTTGAGTACCCAATATTTGAGTGCCCACATTGAGACAAGTTCAAGAGGTCTGCATTTTGGAAAGTGCTGCGCAGCTGCCCTGTGAAAATCAGGCCCCTTTATTAAGGTGTCTCATACTGAGCTCTCACAAATTAAACCACTAGGCACTTTTGAAAATCGTGGCCTTTATACTGTGCCACCTCGCTAGACTATTAAGCAAACTCATCAAAATGTCTAACAGAGTATTGTGATTCTCGCAGCCCTTCCACCTTCAGGTATTCACTGTTATACACTTACAGATTTTCTGCACAAAAGCTAATTTGTGCTTCCATCATGTTTACAAAAGAATAGGAGATAAAAATGGGTTTCTTTTAGAAATGGATTTGACTGTTGTTTTTGTGAAGTAGCAAAGTGCTTTAGATTGTTAATTTGAAGTAAAACGTTTGCATTCTAAATATAACATGTAGTGATGTGTGACACAATGACATTTTTATGGTCATGAATTTGGGAAGACTGCACTGCGCCATAAATGAACTATGGGGCAATACCAATTTACACCAGCTGAGAATTTGGCCCAATTTGTTTAATGGCTTGAAATTTAGGAAATAAAGGAATGTCTCTGGTAATCATGATCAGATATCTGGTATACATATGTTTATACCTAACTGTACAGCATACTGTGACAGGGTCGGGCCAGATGGCTATACGAGAGCAATAGAAGGCAGATATATTAGCCCCAGGCTAAGTAGGTCCCTTTTCCCTGGGTAAGGTAACAGGGGAGGTTCCAGAACAATCAGGAACCTTCTGGAGACAATTAAGACAGGCTGATTAGAACACCTGCAGCCAATCAAGAAGCTGCTAGAATCAATTAAGGCAGGCTAATCAGCTCACTTCAGTTTGTGGTGTGCGTGTGAGGAGCTGGGAGCAAGAGGCACTAGGAGCTGAGAGTGAGAACGCGGACTGTTGGAGGACTGAGGTGTACAAGCATTACCAGACACCAGGAGGAAGGTCCTATGGTGAGGATAAAGAAGGTGTTGGGAGGAGGCCACGGGGAAGTAGCCCAGGGAGTTGTAGCTGTCGCACAGCTGTTCCAGGAGGCACTCTAGACAGCTGCATTCCACAGGGCCCTGGGCTGGAACCCGGAGTAGAGGGCGGGCCCGGGTTCCCCCCAAATCCTCCCAATTCCTGGTCAGACACAGGAGGAGTCGACCTGGACTATGGGTTCAGAAAAATGGCCAAGCTGAGGGCTGCCGTGAAGCTCCAAGGTGAGCAAATCCGCCAGTAAGCGCAAGACCCACCAAGGTAGAGCAGGAACTTTGTCACAATACATATGCAGTAGAATCTGGTATGTTTGTGTTCTTATTCAGCATTGTATTTAGTATAAGCTCTATTTTTTGAACATGCATGTGCAGAATTCTTGAGTATATATTTTAAATGGACTGTAAAAAATTGTTGATAAATTCCTAACAATCTTTTCTTTATTTGCTTTTCCAAACATATTTCTCTTTTTCATTTTTTTTTTATGTTAGCAAAGTAGTAAATCACATGGTAAATGCAAGGCTCTCTTGAGAGAATCTGTGTGTGAACATTCTTTTGTGCTGCAAATTCTTTGTGCAGCAAAAGGTGCATGATACTCAATTAAAAGAACTTTTCCTTACCATACAACTGTGCACCTGAATCTGGGCCCAGTTTGATGATTGCATTTGAGCAGTGGTGTAACTTGGGCTGAGGGATTGCCATTTGGGAGGCATAGTATAGCATACTATAGCATAGCAAACACTGGAATGTGTTACCTAGGGAGGTGGTAGAATCTCCTTCCTTATAAGTTTTTAAGGTCAGGCTTGACAAAGCCCTGGCTGGGATGATTTAATTGGGGATTGGTCCTGCTTTGAGCAGGGGGTTGGACTAGATGACCTCCTGAGGTCCCTTCCAACTCTGATATTCTATGATTCTATGATATGGTAACTGCACACATTTTACTGTAGATCGAGCACTTTGCACAGTGTTCAGTAACAAAGCAGCAGCTTCCAATGTGCGTTCCAAAGGCACAATATGAGAGAACTGCCTGACACAGTTCCAGTCCTTCAGATGCATTCATGCTGCAACATCTTCTCCCTGCAAAACAGCTGTCTTTGCATCCTCTGCTATTGTTGTCATTACCCATACGTAGGGACAGAGGATATAAAATACTGTCCATCTTCAAATGCTGACATGAAGAAAACTGATGTAATTGCCCAAAGTGAGGAGCCAGTGGTACAATGGACACTAAGTGTCTTGTTGAAAACAGAACAATCAAAGTTAGAAAATACCAATATTAGAAAAAAAGTAAACAGGAAGGTGACTGTGTGTGGATTTTCATTTTAAGCCAATGAAAATATCCTTATGCTCTAGGCCCCCCGGGTCTAACGACTCTGATAGTAGAAGTTGATTTATTAGTTGCAGTCAGCATTTTAGGACTTTGTTTTATTAAAATGGTAAAGAAAGAATATCTATTATTACATTATCTTTCATTCCATGCTAATGCAACACAGTTTTTATGTCATACAGCTAGCTGCGGACTGGATGGTGAGCAACTGTTATACTAGGAGTTAGAGATTTTTAAAACTGTTTTCTAAAAGTGACAACATTTACTTTTTTTACAGTATTTTGAAACCCATAGTTGTCACATATATCATATTTGTTCTTCATCAGTGACTTTCACAGCAAGCCTTTCCTATTTGCAAATCAAAATAAATTTTCTCCTTTTTACTATAGTAATTAACACAAACACAACCTGACATTTGAAAATCGAGCTGTTTTCCTCCTCCTTGACACAGTGTGTTGTCAACTGACACCTGGCACTGACACCACTTGAAAGGCTTCTGGAACCAGAATTTAGCTATCAATTCTTTTCATGGTACATGAAGCAGAATAAGATGCATCTTGATTTGGCACAGCTACCGATACTGGCGTGGCAGTGCTGTCAGCAGTAAAAACCTGGTTGTGCAGAAAATTAAGAGGTTATGTGATACAGAAAATCTATTAAAAGTAGTTATGTACAAAGCAAGGTCTAGCTTTTATAAAGCCATCAAAGCAACATGCAGTTATTCATTCATTTCATTTTAAAAGATCTGGTGACTTAGCACCACTTTTAGTGTGCCAGCTATTTATGTTTTTTTCTACTTCTGTTAATTTTATCTGTGTTGTATCAACTGATTTCTACAGGAAGACAAACCTTTATTTTCAGTATGTGGACAACACTGGAGATTTAGTCATTTTCATAGAGAAACTGTTAATTAGATATTAAGCCCCAATTCATGAAAACACTTACACACGTGCTTTAATTCCCATGGTAGTCAATGGGATTTAGGAACACATTTAAAGTTAAACCCACTATTAAATTCTGTCCTGAACAAGAATGCTTTCCTGAACTGAGGCCTTAGTCTGAAACTAAGATTCATTGAAATCACCGGGACTATTTTGTGGAGTAAGGTACTACTCAAACATGATTAAAGATGGCACAATGAATGTCTGAGGAAGTTTCTACCGGAAGGAAGGGTGGTAGAACCTGGCACAATGGAATTAACTCATGGATATGTCTCAAGGTGGCACAATTGGGCTGTTGAATAGTATATTCAAGTGAGAGGAAGAGTGATCCGGTGGTTACGGCGCTTATTTGGGATCCAGGTTCCCAAATTCCCTGCTTTGTCAAAGACTATCTTTGTGACCTCGGGCAAGCTACTTAATCTCTCTATGCCAACATTTCTTATTTATAAAATGGAGAGAATGGTACTTTCCTAACCCATAGGGTTATTGTGGAGATAAGTACATTAAAGACTGAAAGTTGCTTAGATACTACAGTTAAGGGGATCATATAAATACCTTAAATAGACTTATGTCCATTGAAAGAAGCAATACATATTGTATGTGACAAATATGAGATCAAGCTAAAGAATAAAACCTGTTCTGACATTTTTGTGGTCCCTGAGATTTATCCACAGTCCTTCTAGCGGAAGTTGCTTGCCATCTAGTAGTGCTATTGTACATATAGGCCTTTTTCACTGCAAGATTAGTAATAAGTGTTTAGACTTAGTGTCTCATTGTGACAATACTTGCCTCTGTAACAGGTAACAAAGTACATTCATTCCTGTTTAACAGTTTCCTTTTTTCTCTCTCTAACTCATTTCTCCTTTGCCATCGCATGCATTCTTGTGCTTTCATCTCTTCCTCGTAGCCATGCTAAAGTTAATGGTCGTGTTTATCTAATAATAAATAGGTGGGTACACTTCAATGTTTCCTTTTCTTAAAAAAATGTACTTTAATTTGTTTGCTATTTCTTCAGTTCCTAGAAACAAAGATCACTGATGCTGTGCAGTACTGTGAAATAAGCAAAGACAATGTTTAGACTTCTAAACCCACCGGATGGTTTATAGTGGTTAACACATCTGCCACATGGATTTAGAGGCTGTGAATTCTCTCCCCAACTCAGATTCTTCTCTTAAACTTCATTCAAGCTCAATAAAGGCATAGCCAATACTATTTCTAATTGGCTGTAGTTAACAGAATTAGTTCAGGAGGTTGGTATAGCTACTCTTTACAGATATCCATATCCACACGCCTACTTACCTCAGATGTACTTTAGATAGTGCACTTAAGAGTTAAAGAAATATGCACAAGAAGTATTTTTCTGAAGAAAAATGAAAGTCTGTGCCTTTGGGTCAGCTTTCTTGTATACAAAGTAATAGAAGTATAGACAAAAATAGAACACCTGTACATTTCAGTATATTAAAACCAGTTAAGCGATGTACTGAGTTGAGTGCTACAGAATCTAAACCACAAAACTGATATTATCATCATGCCATCATAAAATTAGCTTTTTAAAATATTTCCATAAGCAAGATTCCTTTCAATTTTTCAAGGATTTTTTTTAAAATTAGGGTAAGAATAAGAATGGGGTCGGTTTTTTGTTACTCCTGAACATAAGCACAAAAACTGGGCAAATACCTCAACAAGTTTTCTGTGAATATTTGCTTAAATGAAAAACTAATGTTCTTATCCTGTGCTTATGTCCCTTTTGTGTGCACTTGCAGTCAATATTTCAGTCTGCAGTTCTCAAGGAGAATGGGTCTTGGGCAGCTGAACCCCTTAGGTGCCTTTAAAAATCCCAGCTGTAGTGAATGAGTTTGCTGGCAGGAATGGTCACAGAAATAGCAAATTTTAAGTAAGTATTAGGCATTATCCACAGAAAATAAATGCTGAACTTGTAAACTTGA
The DNA here is from genome assembly GCF_015237465.2 of Chelonia mydas. Classification (NCBI taxonomy): domain Eukaryota; kingdom Metazoa; phylum Chordata; order Testudines; family Cheloniidae; genus Chelonia; species Chelonia mydas. The sequence continues at coordinate 87,650,032 of NC_057850.1, read as the reverse complement.
GCATCCACGCTAGTAACACCCATCCAGTCAGAGAACAGAAACAATGCCATGTGAGCTGTGCGTCCATTCAAAACTAACAGCTTGACTCTTGGATATTGAGTACTCTCAATGGTTGGCTCAGGAATATTGTACAGATCAAGCATTATTAACAAATTATTTGGCAAATATTCTGAACAAGTGAATTTAAAAAAAAACCCATAAATTGCTGGCAGAAAATTCACAAAGAGCCTAAGAGGCATAAATGTGGCAAACACGTTATTCACTATTAATTATTCACTCAGCTCTAGTAAATATATTAAACGTAGTTAAATGTGGCCCTCATTCAGCAGCGTATTTGAGCACACAACCTAACTTTAGGCACCTGAGTAGTGCCATTGATCTCAGTAGTCTGTGGAACTATTCAGGTACCTAAAATTTAGCCATGCTGAAATACCTTGCTGAATTGGGGCCTCTGTGGGTATATCTATGCTGCAGCTGGGAGCAAGCACCCTTAATATCCATTTATATTCTTGCTTATTGCTGAAATAAAATATCTTGGGGAGGTGTCTACTGAAAGCTAAGGATTTAGTCAAATGAGATTAATGGGCATAAGATTCCAGTCATATTCCGTGGTGTTTTTCTTAGTAATCATTTTCATAGGTATACTTTGTAAGATTATATATGTTTGGGACAGACTATTGTATTAAAGCAATATTATGCACTGTACCTTTTCTGTCTTTCAATAATTAGCATGCAATTAATTTGCTGCTTGAGGATCAATTAGCCAATTTTCTGTAACCTTTCCCTTATTTAAGCCACTTGAACTTGCAATTTGAAGAAATTTTATTTGAAGAAATATTTGAAGAAATTGCAAGTCCCAGTTATTTGAAAGATGCTTTTGCTTGTTTAACTGTTGCATTGGCAGCTCATGCTGTGCTGTTCATGTTTTGTAAACAAAGTTTTGAAATACATTGTACAGAGTAAATAGGTATTTCTAGATTTTCAATTTTCTAATATGCTAGTTAAAAGTTTCAGGGATTGTTGTCTACAATTAATAAAATTGAATAATATGCTAGTACTTCATCCTGTAAATAAAAATGAAACAATACTTTAGCCTATTAAAATTAGTTCCCTGAATAAAAAAAATACAGTAGATGTTTTATAACATTCCTGATTATACTATATTTATTACTGTAGCTAAATGGTTAGGGACCTGATCTTGCATACCCTTACTGCCAAACAGAGTGCTACAGGAATAGTCTCATTCAAAAGGAGCTATTCATGATAGAGGTGTGTGCAGGTGTGTCACTATCCTTAGAGGTATGTGCAGGATCTGGCAGTAAGAAAGGAGGGGAGTAATATGTTAATGTCAGAAGAGTCTATGTTAGAGAGGAGTCTGAGCCACATGATCCATTAGTGAGATGTGGGCTAGCAGTGCAGTGCCAATCCAGACCCAGATCTGACTGTCCACAAAGTTCAGAGGTGTTAGGATTTAAGGTTTTGGTTGCAGTCAGTCTCCAATTTATATATTATTTAAATACATGTGAAAAGCAAAATGAATTGGCGAGTTTCATATTAGGCTAAAACTTTTTATATCGTAGAAAATGAGTGATGGCTTTTTTACAAAGAGAAGACAAAATTAATAAAGATGATAGAAGAGGAAGAGTTTAAATGTCACAATAATTCTACCATTACTATCATTTCTACTTTAAAATACATAATTTGCATGCTGTGTATTTCAGCTTATTCTTGACTTTGCTAGGTGGTTCATTCAGACATGGCTCAGGATTTGAGGTATGACCTCTGCAAGTTTTAGAAAAGAGAGAGAATGTGTAGGCCTTCCCAAAATTACATGATATCAGATCTATTGAAGGAGTGACCTTGGAATTTTTGCTATACTGTTTATGAATCTGCAGTTGGAAAAAAAGCACCTTTGAAACTAACATGTTTCTTTGCTACCCAGTTACATCTTTCCATGTCAAAAAGTTGAAAATGTATTCAAAATATGAATTGTATAGCTTACCTGTGACAATTCAGTTGCATTACTAAAAGCATGGGAGAATACGTGCACTTTTTAGCAATTAGTTTTAGCATAATTATATGGCACTTTCCATTTTGCTCTGATTTTGTCATTCTACTAGAAGTGCCCAGTTAATGCCATGATGCATGCTCTTGACGTCAGAAGGCTGCTGTGGATGGAGTGGGAGAATGCTTTAGTAGTTGTTATGTAGCATGATGTATTTATTATCTCTGATCTTCTTTTATAACTCCTCTGTTCTCATTTCCCTTTTTCTTTCTGTTTCAATTACTTTGAGCAGCCTCAAGAAAAAAATACCAAACCACCACAATGAGTAAGTCCCCCATGAAGTAATGAAATGCTCACTCTCTCACAGTGTCATTTCATGCTTCTACACCTTAAACTCTGACCATTTTCTCCATTGGGGAAAATGTCAAGTTTAGGTGTCAAAACCACTCATTACTAACTAATCACTAGCATCCGAGTGAGAAATAATTACTAATACATTCTGACTCAGTTTACAGTGTTTGTTTGCAGAAAGTACCAGAATCATTAACATTTCCAGTTCAATGGCATTTATACATGAATTGTTTATTTTTTTAAATTATACTGCTTGAAAAAAATCGTTCTTGATACCAATATGGCTCAGTGTGCTGATAACTCATTATTTACCAACAGACTGGTGCACCAAGATGGAAGTCTGCCTGACCTAACCATGCTGAATTTAACTGCCGGCAATGCAAAGGAAGAGGATAAAAATCTGGAAGAGGATGGTGATGAAAGAATGGAAGAGAGAGATGGGGAGGGAGAGAAAGGTGGGGATGAAAAAGAGAAGGAGGAGGAAGATGAGGAAGAGGATGATGAATCTGATGTAGAAGAAACTTCCGGTAGGCTTTGAGGCTGTAATGTTGCCCTTTGCTAACTTTATTTAACTTCAGTTGTAGGTTCATCTTTGACGAGCTCATCTTACTTTAGATAACATTATGTTTTCCTTTTAATTTTGACTAGAGTCTTTGCCAAAATAGTATGGATTGAGCAGATGGGTCCTTGTTAATTATTCAATATGCTTCAGTCTCTTAAGATGAGAACAGCTACTGTTACCTACAGTATGCTTACAAAATGAAAAAACCCTCCAACTTCTACTAGAGGAAAACTCTTTACAAAGCCAATGATGGATGAGGAGGTTCCTGAAGCTCATGGAAAGCTCCTTCCATGTGAATTCCGAAAGAAATAATGCTTTTTTTTCTTTTGTATTGTATGTTTTTAAGGTTATTCATTTCAGTAAGTTCTCTGCTTCATTGTTCACGAAAAGCATTAGTGTCACATTTTTCAATTTTGAATGAGGAATATCTCACTGATTCTAAATGAATATAAAAATGCCGAAGTGTGGTGGTGGGTGAGGTTAACACTGTTATCCTGGATATCCTTGGCTAAGACATAAATAATTTCTGTAATACAGTTATGAACATGAACCCTGCATGACTTAGATTAGCAAGAGAAATAACACGTCAGAGACAGGAAACTGAGGGAAGAGTGTTTAGAACAGAGGAAAATCAGATTGTCTGGAAATTGCCTTACATTAATTTGGGCAACTACTGTTACCATTATATGTAGAGCTCTGGAACAGAAATAGAGACTTGAAATGAGGCCTGCTCAAAGAAAAATGCCAGTTTATATGCTATAAGAAGCCTGCACCAGGGGATCAGAAACCACTCGTACTTCCCTGGCTGGGGGATTCCATCTGCATAGAGGACTCCACAGTGGGTATAGCCCTGGCATACCCAGCTCCTGTGCTCTTTCTGTGCAGGCAAGAGCGTGATTGGAATATGCTGCACTCTGGCTTATCCCTAGCTGGTGGAAGTTCCCTTGGGAACACTGGCCAGCTGTTGAAAGTTAACCTACACTGGGGCAGAGCCAAGAATCAGGGAGCAGTAACTGACTCCCTGGAGGCCTCCGCTCTGTGCTGCGCTGAATGGATCTTGGCAGGAGCACAGAAAATATCTGTGACTGGATGTGAGGTACTTTTAAATTAAATACACATATAGTGTGTGTGTGTGTGTGTGTGTGTGTGTGTGTGTGTGTGTGTGTGTGTGTGTGTGAGAGAGAGAGAGAGAGAGAGAGAGAGAGAGTGAAAACCAAAAAGCTATATCATAAAGTTGCACTGTTAAGCACTCAAGTGTCTGGAGTTGCCAGCATTATTTTAGCAGGGTAATGCATACAGTCTTTGTTGCATGATTAAATGCTATTTCTCAAATAATACAATATTCCATTTAATTTTTTTAAATGTGTAGCATCTTGTGCCATATGTTATTCTCTGTATGCCAGATAGAACTCATGACCATAATTTGCATGCCCTGCTTCATTCACCTGGCACCTTCAAAGTGTTGTTTTCCAGTATGGTAAAAAAAAATTGCACAATATAACATTTTATTCTTTGAGAAATAATACGTGATCATGTCATTAAAGACTATCTTAATTCATACACATGCATACAGAAACATACTTGCAAAGGAGATTTTTTTAAAGAAAAAAGAAGAAAACAAAATGAATAATTGGGAATTATGTGGCCAGAAACCCAAAAAGGCAGAATTTCATACAAAATATGCACTCAGTAGACAGTTCTTTTTCTTTTTAAATAAAAATAATTATCAGAAAACTTGACATCATTGTCTAAGGGGCCCTGAAATGCCTCTGCATCTTCGGCCAATTTAGGCAACCACATCTAATTTTTCATCTCCAGTACTAACTGTGCAACCATTCTTACTGTATGTTAGGTTCTCATTCGTCTTCATTTTACTAACCCAATCTTCAGACTTAATTCTCATTTTAAAAAGTGGTCTCACTCTACTTCTCATCAAATAGCATTGTGAGCTAGTGAAGTCTCAGATTACTGATGCTTGATCCTGCAAAGTGATCTGGCTAGCAGACCCTTTTCCAAGATGGAATCCATTGACTTCAGTGACACAGGCATATGAGTCCACATCCATGTATCAGCTTGCAGGATCAGGTCGTAAGACTATATTGTTTATATAATACATATGTACTACATATATAGGTACCTTATAATGAATTATTACAATTAGTTAAAACTAAATTATTACTAATATTACCAGATAACTTGCATCCAAGAATTTTCAAAGAGCTGGCTGAAGAGCTAACTGGATATTTAATGCTGATTTTCAATAAGTTCCAGAAGACTGGAAGAATGCTAATGTTGTGCTAATTTTTAAAAAGGGGTAAATGGGATGATCCAGGTAATTATATGCCTGTCAGCCTGACTTCGATCCCTAGAAAGATAATGGAGCAGCTAATATGGGACTGAGTTAATAAAGAAATAAAGAAGGGTAATGCAACTAATGCAAATCCACATGGGTTTATGGAAAATAGATCCTGTCAAATTAACTTGATATCTTTTTTGATGAGATTACAAATTTGATTGATAAAGGTAATAATGTTGATAAAATATACTTAGACTTCTGTACGGCTTTTGACTTGGTACCACATGATATTTTGATTTAAAAAACTGGAACGATATAATATTAACAATACACACATTAAATAGATTAAAAACTGGCTAACTGATAGGTCTCCAAATGCAATTATAAATTTTCATCAAGCAGGTATGTTTTCAGTGGAGTTCCACACCAATTGGTCCTTGGCCCTATGGTAGTTATTATTTTTCACAGTGACTTGGAAGAAAACATAAAATTATTACTGATAAAGTTTTCAGATGACACCAAAATTGGGGGAGTAGTATTAATGAAGACAGATCTCCGATTCAGATACAGATCACTGGTAAACTGGGTGCAAGCAAACAATATGAGTTTTAATTCAGCTAAATGTATACACCTAGGAACAAAGAATGTTGACCATACTTACAGGATGGGGGATTCTCTATCCTGGGAAGCAGTGGCTCTGAAAAAGACTTGTGGGTCATAGAGGATATTCAGGTAAACAGGAGCTCCCAGTGTAATGGTGTGGCCAAAAGAATTAATGTGATCCTTGGTTGCATAAACAGTGGAACTCAAGTAAGAATAGAGGGGTTATTTTACCTCTGTTTTTGGCACTGATGTGACTGCTGCTGCAATGCTGTGTCCAGTTCTACTGCTCACAGTTCAAGAAGGATGTTGATAAACTGGAGAAGAGAAGAGTCACAAGATTGGTTAAAAGATTAGGAAACATGCCTTACAGTGATAGACTCAAATAACTCAGTCTATTTAGCTTAACAAACAGGAGGGTAAAGGGTGATTTGATTACAGTCTGTAATCTACATGAAGGAACAAATGTTTAATAATGGGCTCTTCAGCCTAGAGGAGAAAGATATAATGGGATCGAATGGCTGGAAGTTGTAGCTAAACAAATTTCAGACTGGAAATAAGGTATAATTTTTTAATGGTGAGGGCACTTAACCACTGGAACAATTTACCAAGGGTTGTGGTGGATTCTTCATCACTGATCATTTTTAAATCGAGATTGGATGTTTTGCTAAAAGATCTGCTCTTAGAATTATTTTGGGAAGTTCTATGGCTTTTGTTATACAGGTGGTCTGACAAGATGATCACAGTGGTCCCTTCTGGTGTTGGAATCTATGAATTACGCTAGTGCCTAGAGGCCAACTCGCAAGGCATGTGCAAACATAGAATAAGAGAGAATCCTTGTCCCAAAGATTGTACAGACTAAATAGACAAGACAGTCAAAAGTCCAGGGAAAGGGATAGAACACACAGGCAGAGAGAACAGAGTGATGGCTGGCCATGTTAGTGCCATGATTTTTTTTTCCCCATTTTTTTTGTTGTGTTGTTGTTTTGGAATTAAACTCCTTTATGTGAGGTTAAGTTAGGAGAGTATTTGCTACCTGGAAAAATAAAGGAAAGGAGAGGGGACATTGAAGGGAGGGGAAACTGTAAGGGGAACAGAGCAATGAAGAAGTAAGGAAGGGGAGAGGAGCCTGAAGGGCAGGTGGAGTGAAGTCGAAGTGAAGAGACTAAGGGAGGAGACAGGAAGGGGTTGGAGCAAACAGCCAATCAGTACAGGGCAGAGAATATTCAGAGTGAAAACTGTGGACAACCTTGTCGTGACATTATTGCTGTCTGACAGGCCCTGTTTAAACTGCTTCTATAGCTGCTTCTGCCACCTTCCATCTCTGTCTGGCTCCTCCCTTCAGTTTTTTCCTTTCTGCACCAAGGATATGGAACGTAACAGTGTCCAAGTGGGGGTCACTCCCACATAATGCTGGGCCTCGGGAGCACTGGGGGCTTGTCTCTGGCTGGCCCCATCTTTTGCCTTCCTTTTCCTGAGTGCCACACTACCTGCTTAAACTGCTCCTGCTGGCTTACGTCTGTGACTGGCTCCTCCCTGCAAATTACATTTGTCAAAATAAATGAACAAAGTACATCTGTGATGCTACCTCTGTGTTTTTTCATCAAGTCCTTCATTTATTGGTTAGCAAAATATGGTATTCTACGATGTAGTGTGTTATGTGTATGAAACAGAGCAGTACTAATGCTAAGTGTACAATGAAGGTAACTAAAAAGTTGTATTTCAAGCAAAACTCTGCAGGAGGGTTTGCAGACTCTATTACAGTATATTGCTCTTCCCAGAGGACTGTGTAAACATCTGAGAGACTTGTGAACATGTTTTTAATCATCTCAGTGGCATATTCAGCTTTTAGAAAGCAGTGTTCGGCCATATGCTAGCGTCAGGCAGTCTTTTCCATTTCCACATTGTCACTCTCAGCAATACCATTTTCAGGGTTGGAATGTGATTCTGCTCAAAGCTGACATAAAGATTTGCTAGGAAGAAATATCCTCTGTGAATTATTTTCATGTTTACACTTTTCTGAACAAAACAGGACCATATCCACTAAATAGAATCAAACTAAACTGTTTTAGTTCTACAAGATCAATTGATGGATTAAGGCAGGGATACATGGATTCACGGATTCACAGATCCAGGCCCTGGGTCTGCAGGGGCCATTGGATGCACAGTCAGTGCCACAAGTACTTTTGTAGTGGGTAGCCTTTGATTTGTTGTTGTGGTGGGCCCCATTTTGTCTTAATCCACCATTGAAAGTCAGAGCTGATTTTACTCACCTTAATGTCTCTTGTTTTGGGGCTGAGCGGAAAAAATCCTGTCTTACTATTTTCTACTGAAGAGGGAAGTAACAAAGGTAAAGAGAGTTTTTCAGTGACTCCATTGGGTTTGTCTTTGCAGATTTAAAGAATAAGTGGCATCTGGTGATCGACCGCCTCACAGTGCTATTCTTGAAATTTCTGGAATATTTTCATAAACTGCAAGTTTTTGTGTGGTGGCTTTTGGAACTGCATATTATCAAAATTGTTTCTTCATACATCATCTGGGTCACAGTGAAAGAGGCAAGTAAAACCTGTGCTGACAAAATTTCATCCTTCTATTGATGCTTCTTGGCTCCACAGCAAACACTTGGGCCAAACCTCGTTCCAACCTACTTCTTAGGTGCAGTCTTAACTGCGGTTCCATGGTCCAGCTGGGCTCTCCAGATGTTGGTGCCTAATCAAACCCTGAAGTCCCATCTTAAATTAAAGTCATCAGTTGGGAATGGGGACCCCTCTCACACAGCAAACCTGCAGTCCTCTCCACCAATGAAGATACTACGGTTTTTGTTTAATTTTTTGGGAGCCAAAGTCATAGTCGCTCTGTCTTTCTCCATCCCACCAGCAGCCCCTTCAGATGAGAGGGAGAACTCTGATGTGCCTAGAAAATAATTTGTGAGAGTCCCCTACCACGAAAATCAGCCTTTCTACCACCCCCAACAGTCCACTGTGTACACCTTGTTGCTGCAAAAAAATCAGGGCCACAGGTTTGGCCCTTTTTATTTAAAACCATACTTGTAGAGTGAGCATGCCACTGTGTGGGTTAGTGGTGCTAATAGTATTTTGAAGTTAGAATTGTTTCCAACCTAATTGATTACTATGTTTTCCACCGGCCACTAACTGCTGTTGAGTTTCAGTGACATCCATGTCTAGCATCACATCGAGAGCTGTTTTAAATGTTTATTTCATTACTTTTCTTAGATCTTGTTTTCGGCCCTTTGTTTTGAAGGATTTTTCAGTGACTGTTGTGTGTGAGGTATTGTAGGTGTAAAAGGTCACGTTAAGGTGCCTGGTCATCTGGCTGCTCTGTGTAATTTCTGTTTTGTGTTTTCAGGTGTCTCTGTTTAACTTTGTGTTTTTGATTGCCTGGGCTCTTGCTTTGCCATATGCTCAATTCCGCCCATTGGCATCAAGTGTCTGCACTGTTTGGACATGTGTGATTATCGTCTGCAAAATGTTATATCAGCTCACATCTATTGACCCTAGCACCTTTTCCAGTAACTGTACAATGGTGAGTAGTAGTGCATATTAAGAGTTTAATTGCTAGGTACTTCAGTGAAAGGACAGAGCCAAAGGAAGCATGTGAAGTGTTCAAAGCTGCGGTTCAGCTGATGTGTTTCCGCTGAGCCATCATGATTCCTGCCCCCAGTGGCTCCAAGGAGATTCTAACGAAAGAACTTATCGTTGTTTGTGTTTTAGCCTACAGAAAATGAAACTGACATAGGCAGTGAAGAACTGAAGACGTCGCTTCTCTACAGCGCACCCATTGATCCTACAGAGTGGGTTGGATTAAGGAAGTCTTATCCCCTGCTTGTATACTTAAGGGTAACTGCTCTACATTTTTCTGTGTTTAGACTGACTGCCTCTTACTCCCGATGAACTTTTCAATACCCTTGAAATGGATCATGTGCCCCCCCCGCGCGCGCACACACACACACACACACAATACATTATTCCATGAATTGTGAGCTGTGGGCAATGGAGAAAAAAAATGTGATGTACGGTTAGGGGACAAGTGCCCTGCTATGCATGATTCCTAAGCCCCTAACTCAAGGAAATTCCATGCAATAATTCAGATAAAGTGCACAGGGAACCATAGCTCTCTTGCGCTACTATGGACTAAAAGAATGTCAAGAAATTTGACTTACAAGATTTGTAAGAAGTAACAACATACATCCACTTCAGATATTATAAAATCTAGGATAAATGTTCGATCTGGATAATTGTCTCTGGCTGCCAGCACATTTCACCTGCAATTATTTTTTTAAAACTTTTATCCCTTAGAAACAACTTGGGAAAAATGTTGTGGGTTTTTTGGGAGGTGGGGGTAGGGAGAGGGGAAACAGCAATAATCCTGTCTTTATTCTAGTTTTTGTTCTGTTTAATGCAGGCAGGGTGTGTTTTGTTACTTTCATTTGGATTAAACATTTCTTAGTTTTACTCTATGTCAGCACCCGAAGGCTATCCTGCATGACTCCCTTAGGATTAGAGAGTGTCTGAAGTCCTTTAGTTAACGATTTAGGATAAGAAGTTCTGCATGGAAAATGGCTGAAAAAATCATGGTTGAGTCACTGCACATTTAGATTATATCACAGGTTTAATGATCACTTGTGACTCCTCCTGAATTAAAAAAAACAATCAGTGACTTACTTCACCTACCTGTATGGTACCTTCATTGGCCTGCAGATTTATGTTCGTTCTGAACACAGTCATCAGATTAGTTGAAATTAGAACTACACCCTTCTGCAGAGGGTAACTTTCTCAGTGCTGACCCAGCCCATTTCAGGTTCTCTGCTTCTTATCTTCATGTGATTTCAGCAAGACAAGGCCAAAATTTGGGACAGATGCACAGTTTCTGGTCTTTTATCACATAAAAGATACTGTCTGGCAGTACTTAATAGTGCTGCTGTTCCCTCTTGCACCAACACAGGCAAAGTGAACAGCCCACATAAATTAGGGTTATGAAAACAACACCAAAAGAACTCTATCAAGCACTTCCATTGTTTTGTTGGTGAGAACAGAAGTCAGTGGCCTTGCAGGTATTCGAGTATGAATTCAGAGTCTCAGTTGTCAAGACACCTGCAGTGAGGAACAGTAGGTCTCTCTACCCCCTCCAGAGGGAGGAACAGAAATTGTGGAATTGGTAAACCCTTGATGCATTTTATGGCTCAAGTAAACTTCCCATTTTGAAATTGAATCCCAGAACATTTTGGTATTGCAGCAATATTAAACAATAACATCCACTAGAATATTCATTGATTATGCTTCTCAGAAAATATTTCCAACTCCTCATATTTCAGTTTTGATTTTATCTTCTTTTTATTGCTCTTTTGTAGAATAACTTACTGATGCTGGCTATTCTGGCCTTTGAAGTTACAATTTACCGGCATCAGGAGTACTACAGATGTCGAAATAATCTTACTGCACCTGTGACTAAAACCATTTTCCATGACATTACAAGATTACATTTGGATGATGGACTCGTAAACTGTGCCAAGTATTTCATAAACTACTTCTTCTACAAGTTTGGGTTGGAGGTAAATAACATATTCATGTGGTTAAGACAATGATTCCCAACCATGTGTTGTTTTGTTTTGTTGGTCCCAGTTAGAGATGTACTGACAACCTGCTGCTTCCTCATCTGCTACTCTCACTAGGGCCAGAGTTGTCTAGGCACAGTTACCACCATCTCTTCCCCCTCTCCATCTTCCCCTCCCCATGCTTTTTCTCTTGTTTTTCTCTTTTCTTTTCAATATACTTGTTTCTCATTCCTGTGCTCTGTTTCTAATTCACCAAAAGGGAAGGCTGTGTGCTATTCAGGGAGGGATTGGCAAGGGGCATCCACTGATGTCACCCACAACTGAGTTGAGTACCATGGGAGCAGAGGAGAAAAGCGGCAGCTGGCAGGCTACTGTCTATGGCTAAGTACATGTTAGCTGTTCTTGCACCTGCTGCACTCTGGACTGTTGCAGGATCTGGGAAAAGAAAGAAGTCACTCTTTATTTTAGTATTATTTATATTTTGGTAGATCCAAGAAGCTTGGTTCCCCACTGTGCTTCTTGGCTTCAAGAGCTTACTACTTAAATAGACAAGATAGACAAAGCATGGGCAGGGAAAGATACAGGGGAAGTGATTTTCCCAAGGTCACGTGGCAGGTCAGTGGCAGATCTGGAAGTAGAACCTGAGCTCCTGAGTCCCAGGCCAATGCTGTATTCCATGGATAAAGTTGCTCTGCTTTGCCAGCCGCAGCACGGGTAAAGGGGTAGGGCAGATCTGAGGTTAGACAGCTCTCCTTCCTCCTTCTGTATCTCTTGTTTAGCCTGCATCTCTGTCTAGCTCTCACCTTCCCTCTGCCTTCCCTTCCCTGCCAGTCTGGCACCAACTCATACAGACAAAGCAAAATTTAATCCATCTTGAAAATAAAGTAATGCTGAGTAAATACCTCATAAAACACGTATAAATATTTGCTTGAATAGAACAGTGAATTTGCTTCCGCTATGTTCACACCCTTTTGTGTTCAATTTTCGTTAATATTCAAATGAAGAAAATTAGTGTAGTGGCAAGAATGTTTGTGTAAAAGGCAAGTTTTAAGCAAACTTTAGAGAATACCTGCAGAAAGCAAGTTTTCAGCTCATGTGCATAAGTATTTGCAGTGGAAACCCAATTATAAGTTACTGTGTGCCTATGAGTCCAATCAGAACTAACCAACATCTCTCTCAAATTCCAAATAGTCAATGTAATGAATGGTTAACAAGCAACCCTTGGGAGCAATTCACCAAAATTAGTTAGCCACAAAAATTGAGACCATCACTGTTTGAGAGCAGTTCCTGGAGAGAGAAATGATGAAATTCATTGACTAAATGATTCACTATGAATTATTCACTGAGTTCTAAAACAAAGTGTTGCATCATAGCATCACCTAAAGGCACTGTTTTAAGTGCAACCAGAGAGTAGAAACTACCCTGGGAAAAAGAGCTTCAAAAATAATGGCGAACCACTTCAGAACAATTGAGCTGTTTGTCTATAGTAAACAAAAGTTACATTGTCACAAAGCTTATTCTTTTTATGTGGTTCCCACCTGAGGATGCCCTCCAGTTATTATTTTTCTTTATGAGTTCATTCTTTTAACATCTGTAAGTAGTATCAAAATATATGTCTATGTAACATGCATTGCTTGGCAACAATTAAGCATTTCCAATCTAGGCTTTATCATGACTACGTTCTGGCCATTTTCTATCTTTTTAGTAGCATGAAATGGAAACTTGCTTTACAGTTGTATTGAGATAGTCAGTGATGATAGAAAATTACACAAAGTGTGGGGTGGTGGAGGACTATTAACCATGTCAGAGGCTTAGTATGTGAAGAGCTACACTCAGCTACATCAAGTTTCCAAGAATCAGATTGAAAAGCTAATTTATTATATCTGCCCTGACCATCTCAGGGGTTCTAAATGCTGCATATTTTTCTTTACTTCTTCCACAGACCTGTTTCCTACTGTCAGTTAATGTAATTGGTCAACGAATGGATTTCTTTGCCATGATTCATGCCTTCTGGTTAATTGCTGTATTATATCGACGTAGAAGAAAAGCTATTGCAGAGATCTGGCCAAAGTACTGCTGTTTTCTGGCATGCACCATTATATTCCAGTATTTCATTTGTATTGGCATTCCACCTGCTCCTTGTAAAGGTAGGGTCACTTACCTTTTATGGCCATTTGCTCTTACAGGAAACTGCTGGAAAACTGACAGATACTTTAAAGAAAATGAAGTAATTGTTATAAACTATTGATTACATTTTTGCATGCTTCCTTTTATTGTAGACTATCCATGGAGAAGCCTTAATGCCAACTTCAACTCCAACATCATAAAGTGGTTATACTTTCCAGACTTCATTGAAAGACCAAATCCTATTTTTCTTGTCTGTAAGTATTTTAGCACAGGCTATGAAAGTTGTTTACTTTTCTTTGGTTTCAAATCATGCAAAAGTATAATACAAAGCTTTTATTTGTTTCGAAGAAGCAACAATACAGGGCATTATTATTATATTTATTACGTAGATCCTAGAGGCCTTATTCATGGAGCAGGACCCCATTGTGCTAGGCATTATACCAACACAGTACATTGAACAGTAATTGTGTTTTTATCAAATCAGTGCATTCAAATGTTCAGTAATTTATGCAACTGGTACATTCTCATTTTTCTTTAATAAAGCTGAATAAAAAGTGATGAATTCTGTTTCCTCCCTTTAATCTCCTTCTCAGAAAAAATCATGCAAGTGGAATAATCAGGTGAAAATGAAATGTAGTAACAAATGTCAAACTTGTATTACAGTGCATCATAGATAATGCAATCTCCCAGTAAGAACTACTGTGCTGTGATTAGATGATAACATTTCACCAATAGCATTCAGCATTCCACACCATAGATCTGAGATAATGGCTGAAGTTCTCACGGTGATATCTTCATTTTTCCAGACGATTTCATGTTGCTGCTCTGTGCATCCTTACAAAGACAAATGTTTGAGGATGAAAATAAGGCTGCTGTGCGAATCATGGCTGGGGACAATGTGGAAATTTGCATGAACCTTGATGCAGCGTCATTTAGCCAGCACAACCCTGTTCCCGACTTCATTCACTGCCGGTAATGTCGGGTCTGGAATATTTTGAAATAACAATGTATCTTCTTTTTAAAGTTCTCTGTTTTGAAGGTATCTGTAATAGAAGAGTGTTTGAATTTTGGCTTCCAACTCTATTGAGATCTGTCTTAAATTTTCCCATTTTACAACATGCAACTTGTGCAGCAGTAAGTTATTTATCTTCCATAAGAAATAGCTGGAAAGGGTATATGGTACTACCTAGAAGGCTCTTTCCAACACAGGTGAGCATGTTTCTGAATATCTCAGTGTAGCTAGCCCACTGATGGTGGCCTCGATGGTGCCATGCGGAAGGTACAGATCAACAGCATTGCAGGTGGAGTTCAAGGAGGGATTGTGCCTGAAGGAGCAAAATCCTTCCGTAGGTTTCCTGGTGAGTACCTGGTGGTACACCTGATCTATTCCTTGTCTTCTCTGCCCCATGCACTTGTGCGAGACCGAGTTAGTCTGGCCCTGTCTATGTATCTCTTTAATATCACAAATGTATTTATCAGTTAATTACGTCTTGCTGCTTTGCTCAAAATTGAAGAAAGTCATACACTATTTAAACAAACAAAAATCTCTGGAAAAGAAGAAGATTCTTCACTCAACCCAAATAAGGGCAAAGGGGACATAAAGCTGTCTCATATGGACAGCTGAGGATTTCCGCTGCATGACACCCCCTTCCCACCCATGGACTTTGGAGGTCTGTTTTGGTGGTGTGGGGTAAAAAAAAGGGGTGGAGCCAGAAACACACTGCACCAGCCAATCTTTGGCAAATGGAGCAGCTATTATGTAACGACTTCAGCTGTCGAAAATTAGAGCAGCTCATAATCCTGGAGCCATCTTCTCCCTGCTCCTCAGCTGCTGCGTGTGTAAGCTCAGCACAGCTGGCCATCTAGCCTGATGCATTTCTGAAGGTTTGGTGCAATATTTACAAGAATAACTATGGGGGAAACTTCATTAGCGTCTATGTTTTGCCCTCTAGATGTTTGTTGTGACTCAGAAAGCATGTTATGCTCAGATGGCTGAGAGGGAGCAGAGTGGAAAGCTGTTTTTAATTGATAAACAGTTATTATTTCACCAGACACTCATTGTAATTGCAGTCCCTTCATAAAATCTTTAAATGGATCCTATTGTTTCTACTGGATCCTGTGGCCAAAGCCATGAATAGCTTTGAAGGTGAACTCACTGAAATGCATTCAGCTGACATGGTTATTTGGAGATTATAGCCCTTGATGCACTCTGCTGCCATTGAGAACAGGCAACTGTTGATAGCAGGGTGAGGCCTGGTGCCACCATCTCCCTACTAGATATTGCATCAAGTGGAGATGATTTCCTGGAGTCTTATCAGTAACCAGAAATACCTACAGAAAATGTCTGCCACAGTGGGGCTTAATTGGGAGGAATGAAGGGAAGGGAGTGGCGTTGGCTCCAATACTAAAGGAAGAGTATTAAATTCTACTTGTTGCCACAGCTGCCACATCCACGTTAGCTCTGAGCTCATATTTGAGGAGAGTGCACCGGAGATGAAGATGATTCCAAGCTGTCATTGAGTTAGGGGTTCTGGGCAAGAGCATCATTGGTGAGAATGCCAGGGGACAGTGCGAACATGTTTTCTGACCTAAATCAGGAAAATCACTGTGACTAGTGTCAATGAGTCTACATTTAAAAGTTCTCTTCAGAAATAAAAGGGCTAAAGACTCACTTTGCTTGGCATTTTTTTTTAATGTCCACAGGAGTCTGGTGGACATGCCTATCACTCCAGGGAATAACTGCCCAACTGCACCTTTTCCCATCATAAAATCAGTCCTTTGCACTGCAACTCGTCAAGCTCTTTCAAATAAATTTCATTTTAGCTTTTTTCGGAAAAGCTGGTTTTAGCAGATTTTCAAAAAGTAATGATTGACTTATTTTTATCTAAATCGAGAATAACTTGTTTGAATCCCAGAAATATGGGAGAAATTGTCTGCTGGCAAAATATGAAGAACCTGCAGCACAAAGAATGTACTCTGAAGATTTTTGGATAGGAGACAAAATCAGACTTTTATTGGGAAATAAACCTCAACCTTAACTGGACTGCTGCCTTTCCATAAACTTTAGGACCAAATTCTCCCTTTTGAGTCATATGTAAAATTCCTTGAAGTCCTAGATCGCTCTATGTATATTCAAAGGCGGTATTTGGGATGTGATGAGAAAATAGAGTCTTATATAGGTAATTAACAGTATACAGCCTTTTCAGAAAAGGTTTGCTGCTCACATTTATGGGGTGGCAATGTTGTCGCTGGAAAGTATTGGATATGAAAAACAGAAAATCCAGAGAAACAATCTGTTTAATTGTGTTAGGGTGAACACACAAGTTTGTGACTATATTTGTTCTGGTTAAGCATGGAAATGTATGTGCCTTTTATATTTGATGCATGTAGGTTGTGTAGATCTGTTGTGTTGAGACTCATGTTGTGTAGAAAATAAAATGAAAAATAAGGCAGAAAAAGGAGGAAGAAAAGGAAACTTGTTAGAAAACTCAGGGACCAAATAAGCAACAGCAATCTCATGACTTTCACGCTGGTTACTAAATTTTACCAGGGTATACACTACATGGAGACTCTGAGACTAAAATATCAACTGGTTTAGCCATATTTAGAGATTCTGAGTTTTGAATTGTTCATTGTTCATAGACTGGAGTAACAGCATTTTAGTTGGACTGAGAAAACTCTTGTATTTGATAAAAGTTCCTCTTTTTAAGATAACAGAGCCAAGCATTTTGAGAGGCGTTCAGGTAACCTTGACCCATATCTATTGGCTATGTCTCATCGTTGTTTGCAAGAACGAGGGGCGTATCTTCCTTTAATCTAAAGTGAGCTAGTGCCTGGTCTTCAGAAGTTTTGAATGTAGCAGTTCCCACTGACTACAGGAAGACGCGCATGCTGATGAGCAGAATGAGGAGATCCTTTTTTCTAGTATCACTGAGAAATTAGAACAAGCCCTAAAACTAAACAAATTAGATTTACTTAAATCAGTCATAGTCAAAGAAGTGACTGTAAAAATGACATAATATCATGCCAGTTTTTCTCCCTATAAGACTTCCATGTAAAATATGCTCAGCTCACAAGTCAGAGAGATGATTTTTCTAGCTGTCAGTATTGCAAATTCACTCTGAGATCTAAAGATCAAGCTGTGTCCTTCCTCACTGATGTGTCATCACTAGTAATAAAGATTCTTAATTGTAATTTAGCTGACCGTTTATTGTGAAGCAGAACAGAGTCATATTCCTTATAGCTACATTACACCTGCCATGCTAACTGGAAGTTTTCAAATCTTTTCTAAAGCATCCTGGCTGACTTCCTAGATAGATTCTCTTCTTCCCTCTTTCTGAGCAAGTGAATCTCTAAAGGAAGGAGAGCATCATGGTGGATTGGTTAAGCATGAGCTATCTATTAATAACAAGAATAGTAATGGTCCCTACCAAGTGGAGCTTGGACCTCCATGTGTTTCAGGACATTTACTATAATCTGGGACACCTATTTGAATAGCTGAGCTCCACCCTATCAGCAAAACTATCTCCTTCCTGCTCATGATCATTTGAGTCTAAGACTCTGGGGACATGATACATTTTCATGGGATCCTACCTCTGATTCTGGAGAAAAGAACATTCATGAAAGAGTGTTGGCCCCTGCAGTCCAACCATCCTTGGTTTTAGAACCTAAATCTGTGATTGCAGTGCATTCCTAGAAACGCCCTATACGACTGCATTGAAGGTTTGATCCTGTTCTTCAGCCCGGAATGCTTACACTGACCGTGTGGAGATTGAGCAAGGCAGATAGACTGCTAAAGGTTTTTCCAAGGAGTTTAGTGACTGGGTCATGCTCAGGGGCAGTCAACTTCTGTCCCTAATCCCTAGATTTGAAATACTTTCCCCGCTTTCAAGTTCCAAAAGAAGTTGAATGTGCATTCCCGTTCCCATGTTCTGTAATGGACCTGTGCTTGAATTTTCATATGCTCACTGAGTCCAGTTCAAAACTCGGGCAGTTTTATGTTAATTAGCCTTTTGTTTACCTGTGCTGTGTCCCAGTCCTCCTTTGCTGTATCAGAGAAAGTGTCTTTCTGTGTGCAAAGCAAGTTCTGGAATTGTACTGATCTCTTACTCAGAGTTTTGTAAAAGTTAACAGTTTCTGTCTTTCTAAACAGAAATCCATCAAGAGTTCAGTGTCATGACAAGATGCCATTTTTACAATCACTTCTCTGACTACGACTGATTTGCTCAAGACTGTATTCCATTAACCAAATGGCTTCATGCAAAATTATTAAATTCCATTCTGCAGTAGCCAATTTCATTGATTCAGAGTGCCGAAGCATCTGCTTCTGAAATTTATAAGGTGGCCACCTGTTCATTTCCTCATAACTTCCTCTTGAACTACCAAATTGATCTGTACTTGTTTATTAATGTTACTTTGCATTAGATTCTCCGAGAGTAGTTATATATAATAAGCTCCTAGCCCTCCTCCCCTCCCTCCAAAGGCCTAGCTTGTGATATTTGCTAATTGTAATTGTTGCTGGGTAGACTAGGAGAAGGAGGACATACATCAAGGGAAGATTACTCACCAGTAATTCTGTTTGTTGTAGTCCTCTTTTCCTGTGCTACATCTCTCCTGCTCCCCTCAAGAAGTGCTGCTTGGAGTAGTTTTTCTTTGATCTTATTATATATGTCTTTGTTCTGGAAGTCTTGGATTTGACTAATCTTTTGTCTTCTTACTTCTGGTTGGTAAAGCCACAGGCTTCCTTGTTTTGGATTTGCTGTTTAGAAAGGAAGAAGAGAGGACTAGGGAAAAGAGAATTGCTGTTGAGTAATTTTCCCTTAATTCCCTTATTTTGTAAGTGTGGGATCAGATTATGCCCAATGTATCAGTATGTGTTTATTTTCTTGAACCCAGAAATGTGTTAGTTGCCTTATAGAACAAATTGCAGAGACAGTCCCTGCCCCAAGGAGCTTGCACTCTGAATTAGGTTTTACAATCTAAATTAAAACTATATTGACTTGAGTGCCTATGTAAACTAGGGACTAGCACCTGCTTAACACCAGGGCTGAATTTGGCCCATGTCCTCTCTCTTGGGGCATTTCACATTTCCAAAGCATTGTATATGAGGTTTTAGTCAAACATCTCTCATTGCTGTCCATAAAGTGTCACATAGCAAAAATCTTACATAACAATCTGAAGATTTTCTTCTGATTTTTCTCCCCTGAGGAGACACTTGACAGTAACTGTTTCAGTAGGCATTGCTAAAAGGCCTTTTATTACAGTAGGAACAATCGGAAAAAAGAACTTGTAACCAAACCGATCACTTAACTTTCCTGTTTCTGGAAAAACACTTGAGATCAACAGTGACAAATGAACCTGAAGGAAGAGATTTTCTGAAAGTCCAAATTTCACTCCACCCCCAGATTTCTCAGGGGATGCACAACTAAGCCTGCAGGAAACCACAAGTGAAGAAATTTTAAAAAACAAAACAAAGCCAAAGAATAAAAAGTAGGGACTTTCTAGAGGCAAAGCCAAGATGGCTTTACAGGCGGATCTCTGTTCCCACTGCTTGTGATGTGGGAAAATCCCAATTTAGAAGAACTCCTGTGCAAGAACCTAGAAATGGACAGAAAAAATACGGAGATATCAAAATATTTTAGCCCCTAACACCAGGACCTAATCCCAGCATCTAACACAGAGCTGGCCCCTGTAACGCCTGCAACCAAGGAGACAACAGCAGGTGAAGCAGCAGACCACTCTCATAAGCAGATGTAATGCATTCTTTGGAACCACACATATTCTGACTTAGATTAATGACAGAGGATCTGCAAATCATCATTACAGACTTCAGCTCAGACTTGCATGAAATAAACATTTTGTTGCTAATAAAAAGGGTTTTAACAACCAGTGCAACTTTGGATTTATAGTCTAAAGCAAGTGGAGACAAGAAAAAAGGAACTTACTGATAGAGGAGATGAACTTGAAAAACAGGAGAAGAAAAAATACCATTAACTGTAGGAAAGGCCCTGAAGAGATCTTATGAACTAGGTCCAATTAATTTTCTTGCACATCCTGGAAGAAAACATGGATAATCCAATAAAAATAAAGCTTATTTTTGAAAGTGCTAATATAGCTAAAGCAAAGGGAAAATCAACAAATCAGCGTTCAGCAGAGTGAAGGGGACTGCAGGGTTCAGCAGGGAAAAGGAGGAGAATGTGGGGTTCAGGAAGAAGACTGGGGGATAGAGCCATATGGAGGGCAGAAAAGGAGATTGACAGGGATGCAAGGAAACATCGGGGTGCCAGAGAGGGACGATATGAGGGGTAGGAGACTCTGACGTGAAAGTCTTGGGGCGTAGGTAAATATACAGGGTGCCTATGGAACAAGAGACTGGTCAGGAAACATACAGAGATGGGGGGGAGGGGGGTGACCTGAGTGAGAGGCAGCAAGAGAGATGGGGAGGGGAGAGCTGAGAAGATGGAGAGGGAAGCAGGAGAGTGATGTGGGAAGGGGGGCAAGAGAGAGAGACGATTCCATTAGCCTGAAGAAGCATAGAGACATCAGTTACTGCTACAGGACACCAACATCTTGGCCGTCCTTAGTGGGTGCAGAAGAGTCTGGCTGGTGTATCATAGACTCTGAGGCCAGAAAGTACGATTGTGATCATCTAGTCTGACCCCCTGCACTTCACAGGCCACACAGAAACTCTCCCACCCACTCCTATAATAGACTCATAACCTTTGTGTGAGTTATCAACAGAGCTGGTAATCTTGCTTGAAGCTCCAAAGTACTAATTGGGCAGTAGCATCCTTGTTTCAAAGGGGATGATGCTATAATATTGATGCTGACCGGTGTCGTCATGCTGAGAAGTCTTGGCACCAGGATGCCAGCAGCTAAGCCGCAACATCACATAGTCATTCAGACTATTATCTGGAGCAGATTTTAACGTAGATCAGTTTCTTTGCAGCTCATTGTTTTTCGCCTCACAGCAGATTTGACAATATTGGAACCTCTTGTTAAACATTAAGAGGCATAAATAACAATCCCCTGTGGTGTAAAACAGTGGTTTTCAAACTGCGGATGGCGACCCAGTACTGGGTCGTGGAATGCAAGGCACTGGGTCGCAGCGGCTCTGGTCAGCACCACCAACCAGACAGTTAAAAGTCCCAGCGGCAGTGCTGCCCAGCTAAGGCAGGCTACTCCCTACCTGTTCTGACACCGCGCTGCGCCCCCCAGAAGTGGCCAGCAACAGGTCTGGCTCCTAGGCAGGGGGGCCCCAGGGCTCCGCGCACTGCCCCTGCCCCGAGCACTGGCTCCACAATCCCATTGGCTGGTTCCTGGCCAATGGGTGCTGGGTGGGGGGGTGGTGCCTGCAGGTGAGAGTCGCGCAGAGCTGGACTTTCTGCTGGCTGCTTCTCGGACACAGTGCGGTCCGCAGTGCCAGGACAGGCGGGAAGCCTCTTGTAGCACCCCCGCTGCACCGCTGACCTGGTGCCGCCCGAGGTAAGCCCACGCCCCAACCCTGTGCCCCGATCCCCTGCCCCAGCCCTGAGCCCCCCCAAACCTGGAGCCCCTTCCTGCACCCCAAACCCCTCAACCCTGGCCGCACCCCAGAGCCTGCACCCCCAGCCCAGCTCTTGTTTTTCTCCTCCTTTGGAGTAAGAATATTAAGGTAAGAATATTAAGGTGCACTGAATTTTTTACATGTTCAAAAATGAGAAAAAAAATGCATGAGTGTGTAATATGTGCTTTGTAGTGTTATGTAGTTTATTTAATCCATGCATAATTTAAATTTTAAAAAGAGATTGTTCTAAAACCAGCCTCCTAATCCAAATACCTCCCAAACTCTGTGTGGATGTTTTGCTCCAGAACTGAACTTTGTTGCAAGCCTCTGATTGAGTGAAAACCCCAGATATACTTGAACTTTGGAGATGTTTGCATCCAGACAGAACCCTTGAGGCTGATAGCCCAAGTCGGTAAAAAATGTAGAAAAATGCTTTTGATTAGATCTTTTTTGAGAGATTTCTTTTCAGCTTCAGTTTTTTTTCCTCTTTAGCTTTTCTCAAAAATGCTGATGCAGAATATGTAAGCACAATGGGACAAGGCTTCTCAAATATTGGATGATAAAAGTAGTGTCAGGAAGCAGATCTCTTCCCAGACATCCCACACATCAATAATTATTATGTAAAGGAACAGCAACACAACAGTACATCTTTTTCAGCAGAAGCACAGACAGTGCCATTTCAGTCACATCCAGGGGCCCCTGAAGACCTGTTCAATTGGGGCCCCCCGTTTACTTATTCTCCTGCAAAACTTATAAACAGTTTGTTCCTTGGTGTTTTATCGCACAAAACCCAACAACATCTATAGAATTTTGACTGCAGTTTAGTCCTATTTAGTCCCAATAGTCTTATTGCTTACAAGAAGTAAACCAAAAGGACCCTTTTTGTCACCTATCATTAAGTATCTCCCTGAGTGCAACTTAAGCAGGGAGAATATATAAATATAGACCAGCAAGACAGCTCCAGAAAGGTCTGGTGAGGCATGAGAATGTCAAGCAGGGGTTTCTTCACATGGCAGTCGACAGTACAGTTGGCTCATTTACTCCTTAGGTAGTTTGGCACAGAAGGTGTGAATGTTCATGTCATGCTCTCCCTGCATGGTTTCCTGGAACAGCAGGTTTCACAGCTTGTGTGAGCTGATCCTGAACATCTGGAAGCAAAATATTCCAGTAAGGGAAACTAAGAATTGATTGGTTTGGAAATGGTTAGTTATACCTACTGCTCCCTACAGCCTTTTGCACATTTTCTAATGGTAGTCTCTGTTCTCCTTGTAAGTGAATATTAAGTCAAGATTTTTGAAGAATCTGAAAATACTGCATTGTTCCTCCTTTCTCCCAATCAAGATGGATTTCAGATTGTCCTGTCTGAGGCCTCTTAGCGAAGGTTTCAGTAAATTATAACACACTGGCATTCTGCAGAAAACACCTCCCCAAACCTCTTACAGTTGATCTGCATTGAAGAAAGATATTTTTAGCAGCTGTCTTTGGAAATGGGGCCTCTCACCAGACTGAATTCTCTAGAAGTCATCAATAAGTATAGAATTGTTTGCAATGAGGTCATGCAGGTGGGTTTTAGAAATAGATTTGCTGAACAGTTACCCAGACTTCTTCAGCAATGAGCTCAAACAGTCTTTTACATGCATATAACATTGCCACATAAATCACGGCATCATGAAGTTTGTGAAGAATGTATTTTCCATCCTTTTATGATAAAGGACTTGATCCTGTAAGGTGCTGAGCACTCTGCCACTGTTCATCAAAGCACTTAAGCTTGAATCAAGCACATGATGGGAGAAGTTACATTGGCTTTAGAGTTGAAGTTAAGCAGGTGTGTAAGAGCTTTGCTGAGTCAAGATCAGAGTGCTCTGCACTTTGTAGGGTTAAGTCAGTAGTGGGCAAAAATGTGTAGGAAAATGATCAGAAAAAGTTTAGTAATTTTTTTCCTTGTTTCTGTCTTCTTGTTACAGATCCTACTTAGATATGTATAAAGTGATAATATTTAGTTACCTCTTCTGGTTTGTGCTTACTATCATCTTCATCACGGGAACTACAAGGATCAGCATATTTTGTATGGGTTACTTGGTGGCCTGTTTCTATTTCCTGCTCTTTGGTGGTGATCTATTATTGAAACCTATCCGAAGCATTCTACGTTATTGGGACTGGCTGATTGCATACAATGTCTTTGTGATTACAATGAAAAACATACTGTCGGTAAGTGGCTGCATCTATAGTTTCAGTGCTGAATGCTGTTGTGGGTTAGCTGCAAAAGTGTGCAGTCATTAAGCAGTCCTAAAACCTTCCTTTCAGCATCACAAAATTGTACTAATGCATGCAAGAGTCTTCCATGTTTCATTCAGAAACTGTAAATACAGTATCCAAAATTACTGTGGGTTTCTATATTATAAGAAAATGTGTACCTATTTTGCTCAGTCCAACTGTCTGAAAGTTCACAAGGTAAGAAGCAATTCTCAAGGAGCCAAATCCTGAATTCTTTACTTGGGAAAGCTCTCTTTTGAAGTCTGTAGAAGCTTTGTGTGAGTAAGAACTCTGTAAGGACTACAAGTCTGTAAGGTCTACAATGAATAGAGTGTTTGTGTCATTATGGTGTTTAATTATAATTGACATTTTGGAGCCACTGGACAGTCATCATGCTAAGAAGTTTTGTAGTTTCTGACACTGAGAATAGGGGGCCTGATGCAAGAGATGGCAAACCAGCTTCTAGTTTCCTTTAATTCTGATCTAAGTTTCAATTGAAAATGTCAGTATTTAACTCTTAAAGGCTTTATTTAACTATTAGGGTTCTTTTTATGAATGTTAAACAATTAGTTAGAGAACACTCCTATGATGCCTCCGATAAGCTGAGAAAAGCCAATAATTTAAAATGTTATAAAAGATAACTTTAAATGTATTTTTGGCAGTTGTAGCTTACCTTTGAACATTTTTACTGCTGGACTGAGAAAAACAGGCATTTTTCATTTTAAATATATATAAATCAGCGTGTTATGTATGATTGTGTTTCGTTCCACGAAGGAGGGTTACCACATCTCCTCCAAGCACTAAACACAATGGAAGGTGATAAAGATGAATCAGTGAGTCTAAGTAACTTTACAGAAGTACCACCGGCCTGGAGTGGTTTGCATATACAGGTTCAAGCTGGGTTTCCAGAAACCAACAGACAAAGAAAGGGCTTTTAAAGTACCTTCTTTCTGATCCAGCAAACAGATGAGGCCTTCTGTCCCAGGGGAGCCCCAACCCTGTTGGAAAGGCTAAAAAGACTTTGGTCCGCTAGGGCCCCCTAAGACTGATTGGTGACTCCTGGTATGTTTAGTGTGTGGAGTGGAACACAGAGGGGGACATACAGATGCAGCCACCCTGGAACTGTGACAGTGACATAAACAGATGTGCTAAGATTCTTATCACTTGTTTCTGAACTTTATGTATCAGCCTCTTCATTTGCTTTTCAGATAGGAGCATGTGGCTACATTGAGTCATTAATTCGAAACAGTTGCTGGTTGATTCAAGCATTTAGCCTGGCTTGTACAGTTAAAGGATACCATCAACGTAAGTGCAGTTAGATTTTTTTCAATGCTTTTCTATAAATAAAGGTTAACTACGTTGGCACCTTTCAAAATTTCAGACAAATGTATTTTCCCTTGACTGATTTGATATCTTGAGAACAATATTATATAATGCAAACTAAATTAGGTATGGTCTAGGACATAAATAGACTAACATGATCAAATACTTAAAATAGTGCATAAAACTGAGTACTATCTGCTGTTTATACAGTTATAACCATTTTTAAAAATCAGTATTTGGCAAAAGATAACAAATACTGACATCTTAACTTATCACAGATTTAACCATAATATCTGTGCCTAGTGGTTTGCAAATGTAGATTTTTTTTATGGTTTCTACTGTAAAACTGTAGAACATAGAATTCTGTGAAATTTTAATGGCTGAACCTGTGTCCTGCCTAGGAATTCTGCTGCAAAGTTGTTGTTTCCTTTTTCAAATTTTTTGTTTGTTTGTTTTTTCTGATCTAAATAGGGAAAGGATATACAAAGCCAGTTCACCAAACAAAATTACATACAATGCAGCCCTGATTATGCAAAAGTTTTGAGTGGCAACAGAAACCTCTCTGGGGCTTGCAAAAATCAAGATGGTTCATGCAGCAAGCTTTGAAACTCCAACTTGGAGTATGGACTTCAAAACCTACTAGGCTGGCTTCTCTGATTTTAGAGCTCTTATGCACAGGCTGCACGCCCCATCCTCTAACTCCAGAGTACTGCCTAGCTTCCCCAAGCACAGCTAACTTTGCAGGTGGAGTTTACACTCTGGGTCCACAAAGCCCAGGTTTAGTTCTGTGACATCCAAAAAGTAACTCCCTATATAAAAAAATAAAATACAGCATACATCGGATGGAATTGTACGTTTCAGTTATCTTAAGAAAAATGATTTACAGGCCCAAAAAGGCTTTTCAGAACTCTGGCTTATTTCCATTGGGCAGAATGGAGATGTGCTTACATATTTAAGAAGATGATAATCCTTACGTTGGTGATTTCTGTTTGTTTTTATAAGCTAAAGAAACTGGAGACTGTAAATTGCCTAGCGGTGAGGCAGGAATTATTTGGGACAGTATATGCTTTGCTTTCCTGCTGCTGCAAAGAAGAGTCTTCATGAGCTACTACTTCCTACATGTGGTTGCTGATATAAAAGCTTCACAGATCCTGGCATCAAGGTAGCATTCAGTGTAGTAACGGAAACTGATTAAACACAAATCCTTCATTATTAGGTTTGTTTTTATTAGTATGTATATTGAGTATTGCCAATAAAGCGTCTGACTAACCCAAGCTCCAGCCACTTTGACATAAGTTTGACTACTCCACAATCAATACCAAATCAAAATTGCAAACACATTTCTTCCTTTAAAAGGGAATTCTGTCTGGCTGCTTATATTGGCTACCTCGGCAAGAAAGGCCAGCAAAAGGCCTCTGAATCAGATACCATAGAACTCTCTGATTTCTGCACTTGGATGAATTTTACTGAATGTGCCCAAGGCTGCTTGTGCTTCATTATGTAGCTGTCTCTGTGACCCTTTCCCTTTCTCTTTCTCATACAACCTAGCCAATTCAGGATATAATCATGCATCCATTACCATTGTATGTTTAGAGTAAAGCTAGCTCAAACCAAAATCTTGGATAGTAACATCCCCCCAAGTTGGAAACTTAATCTACCTAATGCTTTAATTCCTCAGCTGTAAACATGAAGATAATACTTCCCTATGTCACAGGGATGTCACTGGGATAAAATCTATGAATAATTGTAAGGCACTGAGATATTACATTGATGAGGGTCATATACATTGCTAGATAGAGCTGAACATCATAGGTGGGCCCTTGCCTCACTAAAATCTGAGATCTAAACATTCTTGAACTTTGGGGGAGTTTAGATTTGGATCCAAACTTTATGACCGGAGCCCATCTTTAGTTCACAGTTAACATTATGAAACATACAGTCCTGACCCAGAGAAGATTAGATTGTCTTTAGGACAATTGCAATACGTCTCTAAAGCCAGATGGTATTCATCCAAGAGTCTAGACATTTAAGAATGAAGTGGTTGAGTTGCTACAAACAATATGCACTTCCTATTAAAATAATCTTCTGTGCTACAGAACTGACATGGTATGCCAGTATTGTACCTATGATTTAAAAAGTGCATATGGTTATCCTGGGAATTGCACATAAGTGAGGCTCATTTCAGTACCAGATAAACTGGTTAAAAAAATAATTAGAATGGATTTATGAAACCTCTAGATGTCTGCACACTGCGATGTTGACAAACAAGCATGGCTTTTATAAAGGCCACTAGTGCACTAAAATTTTCTGAGGGAGTCAACAACAACAACAAAAGGAGGTACAATAAACACAATTTATTTTGACTTTCAAAATACCCTTGATAAAGTCCCTCATGAGAGAGACTGTTGATGAAACTAAGTAGTCATGGAGTGAAATGTTTTGTCATGGATCAAAAACTGCTTGAGAAACAGAAAACAAAGGGTAGGAATAGTCAGTTGTCAACATGGAAGTAGGCTAAGAACAACAAACTTTGAAAGGACTTAGCAAAGCTAAGCAACTGGCAACACAGTGGCAGATAAAATTCAGCATAGGCAAGTGCAAAGTACTGGTGATATGCATCAAGAAATAGTTTAAACTAATACACACTGACGGATTGTAAATTAACTCTAACCATTTTGTTACCCCCTAACTAACTAACTGAGGTTCAAGTATGCCTCCAGATTGGAAGTGGGACACGTACTCATTTGAGGAGTCATACGCATTTGCATTTTGTTTTGTGAGCACGAAGCACGTGCTGTGCTCACTGAGGCCTAGGCAGGCAGAACTCCACCCACTCAAAGGCAGAGCTGCCCGTGCTTGACAAGAGGGTTTAATGTATGCCATTGTTTACAAGTAAAGAATCAAATTCTGCAGTTGTGCAAGGAGTTCTCACTCAAGCTTTGACTTTGAGTCCTTGAGGCCAGTGAACCCAAGCACTGGATAACGACTGCTGTAACTAAATGGTTGAGTAGTGACTGCAGGATTTGGCCCAAAATCTGGTAATGGTTGCCTGAAAACAAATGAATTATTATGCTGTGATTGCTCATCATTTCTGTACTGTCCTTCTGATGGTAGTGTTTTGTCTCAGACTATTTAAGTAGTTTATAAAGTAAGCTTCTCCCTGTGTTTTACTTGCTATAAAGGGAATGTGGAATCATAATAGTGTTACATTTCCCCCCTGTTTCTTCTGTAGAGGTGCTGAACTTTTCCAGGCCACAATTGTCAAGGCAGTAAAGGCAAGAATCGAAGAAGAGAAAAAATCAATGGATCAATTGAAGAGACAGTATGGATTGTTACTTATTATATTTATTTCACTGGTTACTCCTACTTTACAGCATATTAACCCTTTTCTGGGAGCTGGAAGGGATATTTCTTTTGCATTCTCTCGTCTTCTAAAGCATCCTTTCCTACTTCTCTGCATATTATTGCACACAACCAAACCAGTGCTTATATGCTGGTTTGTTTGTTTTTTATATATAATTTCTTGAGTATAGAAATTATATTCTGTCAATTGAGAGCCTTCACTTATTCCACTGTTCTGTGGCTGCAGAATCCACCCTTTGCTATACAATTAAGCCAAAGGATCTAAATTTTCATTTAAAAATAAAATTGTCTTTCTATAACTAATGGTTGTACAATTAACCTTTAAAATGTGAACAACATGTAAACCAATGCAATATTGACTTCCTTAGTCTGTAGAAAGCCTGAAAATATACTATAAATAGTCCTTTACTGTAAATAAAAACAGAAGGTGTGAACCTCCCCACTAGTTTCAAGGTGGGGTTTTTTACCTTTGAAATATAAGGATGATAACTTAAATTCCAACATTGTTAACTATTTCGTTGCTTATCATTTTAGCAATGTGGCAGCATGGTCTGTCTCTTTAGGGGACTACATCGGTCAATATAATTTGTTTTGTTTTTCCATTTGAGAAAACTAATAACTTGGAGAGCCAGATTAGCCAAATCCTGCTGGAGTCACAGGTTACCAAGTGGGACCTTGAGACACAGGAAACAGGATAAAAAACAAAAACTTCAGTAGCAGTGGGGTTAGTCAGCAAAGCTGTGGTTCTGAGCTGGCTAGCGAATGGCAAAACCCCCACTGACTTCAGTATGATCAGGATTTCACCTCTTGTGTCTTTATTCATAGTGACCTTTGTTGTGGGTAAGTTCTTTTGTTTAGTTTGTGCTGCTTTTGCCCAGGATGAGAATCTATTTTATCTTGACTGAAAATATTTTCTTTTGCTCTGACTGGTCTGGAGAACCCTTTCCTGTGTAAAGCCAACCCAGCCACTCAGCTTCTATCACATATTGCTAATGTTCTTGTCTCATTTCCCAATCTGCCTTCCGTGCCACCCTAAGTGCTAAAAGTCCTATCTATCTGCTACTCACATGCCAAAACATCCAGTTACCCTTCCCCTGACCCACTACCAACAGTCAAGTCCACACCTGCCCAACTGAGGTCATTACAAAGCTTTCCTCTGTGGCCATTCTCCTCATGTAAATCTTTTCCTTGGTGTATAAGTGCTGTGGAGGGTGCTGCTATGCATTAGGGTGAATTTCATCCTAACTGTAAAAAAAGACAATATGCCTGTACTGGAAGTCATCCTTGTTTTAATTCTGCATAGATATGTTTGAGGTCAAGGTGATATGTTACTTAAAAAAACAAACAAACAAAAATCCAATGTACTGTATTCAAAAATCATTGTTTTGGGTTTGCAGTAAATCTGACTTCAACAAAAACAAAGCCAAAGCGTACTTTGTTTGATTTTATTCAATAATAAACATCAATAGAATGTAGAGAACTGCCTACACAGCAGGAAATCAAAAACAACTGTACCAGTTTGACTGACTTAGAGAAATTCCAGCAGTAGTTGAACACAAGGAAAAAGAGAAATCTGATCACCCATTGGACTATAGTACAAATATATAACTGAATATGTACTATAATGTAGTTAGAGACCTAGAATATAATTTGTTTCTAACGAATGGTCAGATCCATCAACTGAAAATTATGTTGACACTTTTTAGTCACTAGAATTTTTGACCCTGATGATTCTAAACAAGTTGTTCAAAAAATTCAAAAAGTTATTGCAAAATTTGGGTACTTAAGGGTCTGATCCAAAACCCTATTGAAGTGAATCAAAAAACTTCCACTGGCTTCAGTGGCCTTTGGATCAGTCTCTTACTGAGCACCAGATTGTGGAGATGGCTTCTCAGGCTCAGAGGAGGGAGGGCATGAGAAATGCCCAACCCCCAGTCCCTGCACCCCATGCTACATTTGAACAAAACTGAAGTCCCTGCACTCCCAAAGGAGCTAGGGTCATAGCCACGAGTGCATAGGAGGAAGTACGCTGCACCCCTTGAAGGGGTGTAATACCATGCACATGTAACTCCTGCTGAGTTGTGGGAGTCTTCAGGAGAAGTTCTGCATGAGACAGCTTTCCCCCCAGAGCTCCTTCTACAGTACTATAGCCCCCAATGCCCCCAGTGCAGGACTGAGCCTGAATTTTTATACTATAAACAGGGGTGAAAGTAACTCCGGACACTTAACGGGATGGGGACGGCTCTAGCCCCCAAAAGGGGTGGGGCCTCGGGCAAAAGGGGTGGGGCTGGGGGGGTCAGCATCCCCCAGCCAGCCCTTCCAGGCTGCCTGGCCTATGCAGCCCAGGGCGCCAGTAGCGATTTAAAGGGCCCGGGGTTCCGGGCACCACCGTTGCTACCGCAGCAGCGGTGTCCAGAGCCCCAGGCCCTTTTAAATCACTGGTGCTCTCAGTCTCCAGGCTGAGTGCTCTGTCTGCACAGCACTCTCACGCCCTGCCATCCTCTGGAGTGAGACACTGGGCCTCAGATTCAACTCTGGTCTATTTCACAGGGCCATGTAGAGCTCATCTTCAGGGCTCCCTAACTACTTTTTAAATGGGAGATTAATGTATGTCTGTGTAGGATGGATCGGTGGGTAGCAATCGATATATCGGGGGTCGATTTATCGCATCTAGTGTAGACGCGATAAATTGGTCCCCGAGTACTCTCCCATCAACTCCAGCGCCGCGAGAGGCGCAAGCAGAGTCGACAGGGGAGCGGCGGCAGTCAACTCGTCACCCTGAAGACACCACAGTAAGTCGATGTAGGTAGGTCAACTTCAGTTACGCTATTCTCGAGCTGAAGTTGCGTACCTTACGTCGACCCCCTCCCACCCCCTCCTCCCCAGTGTAGACCAGGGCTTATTTGCAAATGGCAGAATCATTTAAAATCCCATCCAGAATTTCCTCTGTGTGTGTGTGTGCGCGTGCACATGTATGCTCATAAGTAGTATATGTTTAAAAGTCATGTTTCTTTGTGGGTCCAAAGGGGTGAAGGATTGAATATGATATCTCATTTGCTAGGATGGACCGCATCAAAGCTAGGCAACAAAAATACAAAAAGGGTAAAGAGAGAATGCTGAGCATGACCCAAGAATCAACAGAAGGGCAAGAAATTCAAAAGGCTTCTGAAGAAGATGATGAAGGTACCTCTAGCATGTTTCCATGCCATAAACATATCAGAAGTTGGAGCTCAGTGATAGAAACTCAGTAGGCTTAAGTCTGTGTGTGTGAGAAATACTGATGTGATGGGCATTATTAGTGGAATACCATTTTAAACCTTGATTCATCCAGATAAATATCTGGCTTTTGTACTTCCATTTTAAGAAAATGATTTGCTTTGAGATAAACAGACATACCTTTGGTTAAATTTGTGTCTTTTAGCAAGGAACTGAATAACAGACATTTACTTGAGCAACAGCTGTATTTATAAAAAATTGTAGTGTTTCAGAAAGAGAAAGATTTACAATTTTTCCAGCAACCTTTTCTTGGCTGCTATGAGTTTTTTGAAACCATTGAAATACACAAACATCTTTTATTGTTTGAAACAGTATAGATTAAAATATCATGAAGTGCCATTGTTTCCAATCATACCTAACTGGGGTTGAATTTTGGATCAAAAAGTTATTGGCATTTGAAATGTACTTTTACAGCTTTGTTTTTTATGAATGAATTTTATTTTTCAGAGTGTTAACAAATAATGGATTATTTTTTCAGAACTTAACTTCATCGATGATTAATAGAAACTGTTTCCAAATCATGTTTATAGCATTTACAAGCAAGTTTTATGCCTATTAGACAATAACATTTTAATAAATGAAATGTCACTGGACATCTATATAAACCTTTTTTTGTTTATTTTCCATTAGTTTTATGGAAAATCAATGAAATCCATCAGTGTGTAATGCACGTCTGCATGGTGATAATTTATTTTATTTATATATGTGTGTGTGTGTATATATATATATATAAACTGTGAACTTTTTTGTTGTACTTGGAGTGGAATACTATTGTTTTTTATTTATTGTGTAAGATAGATCATTAGCATTCTGGGCTACCTCTTAAAACATAAATATCATTCATACTGAGTATATTGAATAGAGCTGAAATCTGATGTGCTTATGCAGTTTAGATCTATTACAAAAAATAAGTGATTAAACAAAGTGTA
This sequence comes from Chelonia mydas, assembly GCF_015237465.2. Taxonomy (NCBI): domain Eukaryota; kingdom Metazoa; phylum Chordata; order Testudines; family Cheloniidae; genus Chelonia; species Chelonia mydas. The sequence goes on along the minus strand of NC_057850.1, from coordinate 87,616,830 downwards.
AAAATGTGTTTTTCATTTTGTAAAATTAATATTTGGCCATATTTTATTTTAGGAGAAGCAGACAAAGAGAAAACCAAGGGCAAAAAAAAGCTGTGGTGGCGGCCTTGGGTTGATCATGCTTCCAGTAGGTTTTCTCAATCATCTTACAAATACATGGATTTACCCCTTATATCCTTGACCAGAATGAAAGCATTCCCACAACTTGTTTGTTTTTATGCATGGTTTTATGATTGTGACTTGATAGAGTGCTTGATTGTATAAACCAGTGATTTCAACTTTAAACCTCCAGGGGACAAATAAGCAATTTTCTGTAATGCGGATTTTGGTATTTCTGACCATTTGCAGTTATATCCAGTCAAAGAAAAACATGAACCAAAATAATCTATCTCACACACATAGAAGGGGAAGCCTCCAAAAAGATGATAAAATGGTTTTAAATTTGAGAGTAGAAGCTTTGCCCCAATACTGATTAGTTGTATGCATTTGGGGCCGGAGCTTAGTCCTTATTAGTTTTATTTTTCAAAGTTAGATGGTTCACCAGTTGTCATCTCATGCACAGATCACCATGGCCTTCAGTGAGAATGGACTCAAGCCATGTGCATGGAAAATATTCTTCTTTAAAAATCGCATTAATCAGTTATATCAATGAGAACTTAACCTGAATAAGAACTGTAGGATGGGTCCCTCAGTAACCATGAGAACCTTGATTGGTGTGATGTTTTCAAAAGTGTTGAGAGTTTGCCTAACTCTGTTTCCACTTAAGTCAATTGGAGATTTACTGTTGGCTTCAGTGAGGGTAGAGTTAGGCTAACAGCTCTAGAAAATCCCACCTTTATAAATACAAAGCATTTAAATGTGAGGTATAGAACTGTATTCATGCTTCTGAGATAGGAACAGATGGTGCCAGTGAAGGTCTTCTTCCAAAATCTCTGACGTTATTGGTGAGACTTGAGAGAGCCATTCCAGCAAAAAGTTTATACTATTAATACTGGCGAACAGTTCTGATCTTCAACTTCTTCCTCAAGTCAAATCTTTCCATAGATCCCTCCCCGCCAAAAAAATTGTCCTTATTACTTCATTGCAGTTGCAACAAAATTTGCCCCTACACTGTGCAGCTGATATTCAGTCGGTGGTGCTTGTTTTTACTAAATGGGGGACAGGAAATAAAAGGTTTTTCTGGGAAAAAACTTGCATCTGAAGAAGTGGGTTCTTTACCCACGAAAGCTTATGCCCAAATAAATCTGTTAGTCTTTGAGGTGCCATCAGACTCCTTATAATATTTTTAATTCCTTTACAGCCCTAAAACTCAGTACAGTTAGCCTGATAATACATGGATGGTTCTACCCTAATTTACACCCTTTATAAATCAGAAGAGAGAAGAGTATGGCACTTAAGTGCCTAAACTCATATGTCCAGTTACTAGATCTTAGCTCACAGAAGTCATCTATTGCACGATAGTCAGTATTGGCTATTTAACAAGTGAATGGTACTGATCAGAGTGCAAAGTTAAACTGAAACATTTATGAATGATCTTGCGCCTCTAGAGTTGCTTATTTTTCCCTTCCAGACATATTTTTATGCTCTTTGTGTCCATGTCTGTATTTTTGTGTATGTGTGTTCTTGCCAACAGTATTTTATAGTATATTACATGCCTGTTTCTGTCAAGTCACAAGTAAACTGTGCCTATGTCTTTCTGTTTGTAAAGAGCATAATATTACTTTAGAGAGACCTATCCTTTTTCAAAAACTTACTTCTTGTCATTTCAGTTTCATTTAAAACAACAATAGCAAAATAAACACAAGCTACAATTAGCAACTGTTTTCTTACAATTTTAAACTACAGTATTTTTGGAAGGAATTGGATATGGTCTGTCTTAATCCTCACACTGGTTTTGTAGTAAACAGAAGAACTGCCCAAACAAGGCCTTGATTTCAGCAATTTCTGGTTCATTTCACCCTCATTATATCATTTTCTTAGGGAACAACATGCATTTTGGTGTTTAAACAGTGAGCCTTATTTAAATTATTTATCGCAATAAAACCTGTGGAAAGCATCATGTAGCCTGAGCCTACAGACATTGCCTGCCCTGCCATGCAGACTCACTACCATGTCCATTCAAATAAAGGGGACTACACAGAGTAGAAGCATAATAGTACTTACTGTAGTAAGTGTTTGCAAGATCAGGCCCACAATTTGGACATGAATACCGACTGAAAGGAAGGTCTTCTCCATGGAAGGACCACCATTTGTAAATCCTTTATAGTATTTCTATAACCACTTTCCGTAAAAGGCTAAAGACATTTCCTTTTTAGTGTTTTGGCTTGTGGCTGTAGGTGTGTTTACTTCTGTTGAGGAGCCTGCACTACCGGAGTTCAGTGTTTTATGCCAGTTCTGGTGTTCGCTAATTGGACCATGTTTCCTTTTCATTCCGTTTATACAGTTATGTACTCGGATACCTTCTGATCATAATGATGACAATGGGATGGGAAACATCTGTGAGATTTTCCTCATTGAGATGTCTCCCAAATTGTTCCAATGAGGGAAGCAGTGCTCCTTCAGTCCCTGTGGAACAGGCCCCTGAGCCCTAAAAGGATCAGCAGGTGGCAGAGCCATCTGCATAGAGGTTCTTTGCTTCTCTGTTGGCTGTGTATCCCCACCCTTAACAGTTCTGCTCTAATGGAGTGATGTAAACAGAGCTCCCAGCTGTTCCGATAGCTCCCAAATGGGGATTCCCACTATGGGATATGAGTGGGGAGGAGAAAATATTACAGTTCCCACTCCTCAAGCCCTACCCCTCCCTTGACCTGCCCTTCCTCCCTTGCAAATCCCCACATCTGTGCAGAGTTCTCCATGACACATGGAAAAAAGAGGAATGTTGCCACAAAATCCCCTTCCTCAATGGGAAGGGGGGAGGGGATCTGTGAGTGAACACAAATCTGGCCATTAATTAATTATTTTACTTATTAAATGTTTTAATAATGCCCATAGGTGGTTAATGTACTCTCTGTTCCATCCTGAGGTGTATCTGCCAGAGCGTGTTGTTGTTGTTCAGTCATACTTTCTTTTTCAATTAAAACATTCCTTATTAGCTGTTAGAGGCGTGTTTTGTTATATTACTGTCTCTTCAGAAATACTTGAGTGCACAGCTGAGAGAGAGAATTTACATGAGTGTTTGTACATTACTGCAGCACAATGAGGCTCCAGGCTTAAGGGTGCCTGTAATGTACAAACACTCATGTACATACCGTAATGTATGACAGTAATACTCTACAATATATTAACCCCTAAGTATCACACAGACTGTAGATCTCATCCTGCTGACCTGTCTGTGGGGACAACTTCTGTTATCAGCAACTGGAATTTTTCCTGAAAAACAGCTCCAGGTTAGGGGCCTTAAATCATGAATGTCTCTGAAAGCTTTCATTTTTAACATCTCTTCTGGGGACATTCTTAGAGGCCTGTGTGAAATATTTTTACTTGTTTCAACATTTTTCTGTTATTCAATATTTGTGACCCCAATTCTGCAATCGGATCCATTCAGGTGGGCTCTTAAGCCCACAGAGTCCCATTGATGTTAATGGAGATCTGCACAGCCCCAGAGGTCCACCTGAGCAGACATGACTGCCTCTGTTTTTAATGGCAACTTGTACCATGTCTGTGTTTGGATAGAGAACTGGCAACTTTCATCTCAGGTTTAAGATTTAATATGATTTATTAGTGTCCATCTGAGCACAAAAGAGACATGTAGACTGCCACATATGATTGAGAAGGGTTGAAGCTATTTTGATTTTTCTAGAGGTTTATAATGAGGGTAAAATGTACACTTTTTATATAAATATATATTGTTCCATATGTCTTGGGTGACTATGTGATATTTAGTCTAAGTAACTATTGTTTTAAAATCTTTCCGTTTACATGCAGGTTTTACTTTACCATTCTTCACTGCCAAACGTAATACCGTGACTTTGTTTTTTCTCTTGCGCGTCATCTTATTTTTCATTTCTTTTGTTTTCCTTGTTCATTCATGTTAGGCCTGTTACCTTATTACATACCAAAATAATGCTTCTGTTCAAGGATATAAGGCCCAGTTCATTCATTCTGCATCTTTAATGTATGGAGGTTTCAGATCCTTTCTGAATCCATGGGCAAAAACCTCATTTGTGATCATGTTTAATAATATTAAAGTGATTCATTTTAAACAAGCCAAGGTTTTCCATTACCTCATCAAAGCTTAAAAGTTTGAAGAAAATAACTCATACGTCCCATTATGTAGTTTAAAGGATACCTCAGCATTTAAAAAAGCAGTTCTGTACTCTTTGTCCAGTTGTACAATTTACGTAAAATCGTTAATTTACCTTCTGAGATTATTTTACTCTCTAACAAAATGAAAGCAACCTTCAATCCTGGATACATTTAGGTTTAATTATGTATCAAGTTCCTGTCAAATATTTTAATGTAATAACTTGGTCTACTTCAAGCTTTTTCTTTACATTTTGCCAGCCCTGTTCCTCTTTGTGGTGATGTTTTCTTAGCTTATTCTTATCTCTGTCATGGCCAAAGAACCACATACTCTAACACCAAATAATCTGTCTGACACTGAGTCCTGTTCATCTCTTGTTTCATCTCCATTTCTCCTGCTTTGGAGTCCATTAATGAGTGGCTGGTTATTTATACATCTTTGGCTCAGCTCAGCCTAGAGCTCCTTTTTTACAAGAAATAAGCAAATATTTTGTTTCATTTAGTGGTCAGAAGTGGAGATTATTATTTATTTGAGACGGATAGCGAAGAAGAGGAGGAGGATGAAAAAAAAGATGATGAAGAACCTCGGCGAAGATCCGCATTCCAGGTATTTTACATAATGTGCTTGTCAGTTGAAGTTCTTACTGAGAGAGCTTGAGTTAAGATATAAGCATCTCATAACATACTCTCATACATTAAAGTTGACCATAGTTGCTAATATTAGGTGGTGCCAGATGTTTTAGCTTTTAAACAAAACCCACATTTGATTTCTCAAATACTTGACATTGTCCTTTGTTTTTCATATTGTTAAAACATTACCGTTCGAGACTGAAATCATTGATTTCTAAGACTAGAGGATCCTACCTGTACCTAGGAGCTGTGACCATATAAGGCTCTTGATCCATGCACACATCTCCAGTTGTGCACATGAGAACTGAGGGTGGAATAAGGCTCTTAATACTGTGCATTTTTGCCAGAGAGTGGAGTTGAGGAGGCAGAATAGTATGTTAGCTTGTGAGTAGCTTGTCAACTGCTTGGTCAGCTTTCCACGTTCCATACAACTTCCATCACTGTGTATGTGTGTAGCATTATTAGCACAATACTAACCTTTAACTTGCTGTTTGTTATAGACCCTACTAAATATTTACTTTTAACTGCTATATTTGCCTTTACCGTAAATTGCCTCTAACAGTCATCTGTCATGGGCTTATAATGATATCCTTATCAGCTTGACCATTCACTAGGGTTTACATTTATGGATTTAAAGATAATGTTTTATATAAGCATTTTATTTATTAGGATAATACAAAAAGCTCAATAATTATCTAGCTGAAAGTTTACAGCAAATAGCACATGTCTTTTTATCACATTGTTTTCAAGTAATGTAAACCCTTTAATAACAAGTATATAATTACTATCATACAAAAGGTAACTTTTTATTAATCCTTTTCCTTTTTTTCTACTAATTGCTCTTCCTTTGTCCTTCTTTGTAGAGAGCTATTGGGAAATTTGCTTCAGCCATTTTAGCCTTGCCAAAGTCTGTCATTAAACTGCCCAAAACTATTCTCCAGTATTTAATCAGAGCAGCAAAGGTATTTGCCATTTCACTAGTGTGCAATATGTGCCCTCATTACGTAATATTCTGTATAATGTACCCAACTGCCCTTGCCTGCATTTTCCCTCTTGTATGAGCTGTCTGAGGAGCTGTGAGAGTCCAAAGCTTTTTACATATTAAATGTCATCAGTTGAACTATTTGAAGTGCACAAACTACAATAAGTTGTCTGTCTTATTTTAACTATGACCTCAGAGAAAATGCAGATCCAAATTTTTGTTTTCTTTTGATATTACTGCCTAAGGTATTGTAAGAGGGTCACATCAAGTTGCATGCATCTTTAGACAGTGTAGTAAGATCTTAAAAGTAAACTAACAAAATACACATTCTGGCCCAAACTCATTGTCCTAGCACTTTATTTTCCTGGTCTAGGTCATCATAAATCTGATCTGTGCATCCTTAGCATTTTCTTTTGTCTTCCTCAAATAAATTTAGCACATTCCAGCCTTTTATAGTGCTCATGGTAATGCACTCCATATACACAACATGATACTACTTTAGAGTAAGCACTAAATGCATTATTGATTAACCACACAAAACCATAAGCCTATTAGTTCTTGCTTGTCAAGTGTTGTCCACTACTGAAATTCTAAAGCAAGATATATGTTTTCCCTGGCAGAAGTTGAAATACCCTGTCGTTTAACGTAACTAGAGTTATAGTCAGTTTATTAATTTCATTTCTTTCCTTCAGTCTTCCTTTCCCCCATTATCTCAGTCTGTTCCATCATCAATATGTTCTCCTCTGTTTACAGTATGATTGCAAGCTGTTCAGTAGTAGCCTTTGACAGTGCCTCACCTATAGTGTCCAATGTGGTATGTTAGGTCAAGTCATTATTAAAATTGGATAAACATACCTCTAGATCACTCTCCATTAACAAACACTCTTTAAAAAGCAAAGAGGATTCCATGCCTCCTATGCCAAGACATTTTTCACATGGCATTTGCATTGGACAAAGCAGCCTAGGAAAAAGAAAATAGGTGACCTTGAGAGACTAGGAAGGAGACCAGCTTCCCTTCTGTACCAGATCATTTTCCCCTCGCAATTATTGAGTGCACATTCACAAATCAGAACCAGTCAGAAGATTTCTTTTTCTGTAAATTCAGCGAAAAGCCAATTTTGTGAAAGTTCTTAAGATTGTGTTTGGAAGACCTCAGAGTGATTTCTGTTCATAAAATAGCAAAAACAAATAAACAAAAGGAACATTTACAATGTTATTTCCTGTAATGGACAATTCCAGCTTCCCTGAGACACAGGTGTGCTCATGTTGTTGTGTGCATGCTTGTATTGGTTTGCTTTATTTTCCCCTCATGCATGAAATCATGTGCTTCTTGCTTAACAACTTCTGTTGACTAGAAATGAAGAATGCCAGTTGCAAATGATTTTCATTTTTGAATGAAAATCATAGAAAAACAAAAACACATCTTTTGTCTCAAATTGCTAGGAAATAGTATTTAATGCCTTTAGTTCTTGTTTCATGTTATACTGTGCTGGAAAAAAAATAAAATATAATTGCTTTTTTCAGTAACCTTCCCCCACACCCTCAGCAAAGCTATTCAAACTACTACTACAGGGTAATAATACTTAGCACTGCTACAGCATTTAATAAACATTGGACAAACTCCTGCTTACTCACTCACGGAAATCAGATTAATATGAGTATGATGAGCAGGATTTGGCCTGTTAGCTCATTCATCCCCATGAAATCCCATGGATGCAGGTAAGTATTATCATCTCCATTTTCCAGATAGAGAAACTGAGGCAGAAAGGTTAAGTGACTTACCCAAAGCAACAGAGGAAGTTTATTGTCAAAATGAGGATGAAAACTCAGGAGTTTCCTGGCTATTAGTTGTAGACTGTTCACAGACTACTAGACCTCTGTCTGTAATCCTCAGATAGAAAGAAAATCACATAAAGTGTATGAAGTTTGCTGACACAAATACTAGCATTGAAATATTAATAGCAATTTTTGATGTTTTAGATTATTGGTTATAACACCTGCTGTTAAAGTTTCCATTTCATTGCACCTTACTTGTAATGCTGATAAAGTAGAAATATAAATTAGAAAGATTTGGGGGAATTGAGCCCTATGTACAACACTGTGTTAATCCCCAAATTTAATTCCCAGAACATTAATTTTTGTGGGTTCTTATGAAACTTGGTTCACCCACAAACATTTTCACATTTGGTTTCATGTTGACAAAAATAGTTCAAGAAAATTCAGCAGATCTGCAGGGAAGGTGTTTGGATTGAGATTCAAAATGTTTGCTTACCCCTGTGTTTACCCTAAATATGTATTCCTGTGTGTAGTTTATTTTACTGTTTAGTTTCAAAACATGAAGAACCTTGAAATAAATGAATTATTTCCTCCAGTTTGTGTATCAGGCCTGGATTACTGATCCTAAAACTGCACTTCGACAGAGGCGCAAAGAGAAGAAAAAGTTTGGGAAGGAAGACAAGCGAAGGCGAAAAGGATCTGGGGATGGTGTGTATGCTTTTGGATGGTCTTCAGAAGTCCCCTTTAAACAAACAAAGAAGCAAAAACGTATTCTTCTTTCAATCCCTGGTGTGGCAGGCAACCATACCATCACAGAATGCTCTCAATTCTGCCAGGGGAATAGGAGGAGTGCTTTGTGCTGAACTGAGTTTGCCTTGTGTCTTTACCTGGAAGACACTGTATAATGTTCTGTATACTGTGCTGACCTGTTTTGCTTCAGTCTTCACTAAAAAGATGAATTGTGACCAGTCACTTAACATGTAACAGCAAGGAGGAAGGAACACAAGCCTAAATAGGGAAAGAACAAGTTAAAGAATATTTATATATCTTAGATGTATTCCAATCAGCAGGACCTGATGAAATTCATCCTAATGTACTTAAAGAGCTAGCTGAAACAATTATCTTTGAGCACTCATGGAGGATGGGTGAGGTCCCAGAGGACTGGAGAAGGACAAACATAGTGCGTATCTTTAAAAGGGGGAACAAAGAGGACCCAGGGAATTATAGATTGGCCAGCCTAACTTTGATACCTGGAAAGATACCGGAACAAATTATTAAACAAGCAATTTATAAGCACCTAGAAGATTATAAAATTTTAAGGAATAGCCAGCATGGATTTGTCAAAAACAAATCATGTAAGGCCAACCTAATTTTCTTCTTGGACAGGGTTACTGGCCTAGTGGATAGCTGGGAAGCAGTAAATGTGATATATCTTGATTTTAGTAATGCTTTTGTTACAATCCCACATGACATTCTCATAGGCAAACTAGGGAAATGTGGTCTAGATGAAATTACTTTAAGGTGGGTGCACACAATTGGTTGAAAAGCCATACTCAAAGAGTAGTTATCAGTGGTTCACTGTCAAACTGGGAGGTTATATCGAGTGAGATCCCAGCAGGGTCAGTCCTGGGTTCAGTAATATTCAATATTTTCATCAATGACTTGGGTTAATTAATGGAGTTGAGAGTAGGCTTAATAAAATTAGCAGAGGACACCAAGCTGGGAGAGGTTGCAAGCACTGTGGAGGACAGTATTAGAATTCAAAATGGCCGTGACAAATTGGAGAGTCGGTCTGAAATAAACAAGATGAAATCCAATAAAGTTAAGTGCAAAGTACTTCACTTTCGAAGGAAGAATCAAGTGCACAACTACAAAACAGGGAATAACTGGCTAGGTGGTATTACTGCTAAAAAACGATCTGGTATTATAGTGGGTCACAAATTAAATATGAGTAAACAATGCGATGCAATTGCAAAAAAGGCTAGGATAGTTCTGGGGTGTTTTAATAGAAATGTCCTATGTAAGATGTGGGAGATAATTGTCCTGCTCTACTTAGCACTGGTTTGGCCTCTGTTGGAATAGCGTGTCCAATTCTGGGTGCCACACTTTAGAAAAGATGTGGACAAATTGGAGAGAAGAGCCACAAAACTGATAAAATGTTTAAAAAACCTGACCTTAAAAAAATTGGCCATGTTTCGGCTTGGGGGAAAAAAAAAAAGCTTGAGGGGAGACCTGATAAGTCTTCAAATATGTAAAGGTCTGTTATAAAGAGGATGGGGATCAATTGTTCTCTGTGTCCACTGAAGGAAGGACAAGAAATAATGGGTTTAATCGGAAGAAAGAGAGATTTAGGTTAGATATTTGAAAAATCTTTCTAACTATAAGTGTGGTTAAGCCCCGGAATAGGCTTCCAAGGGAGGCTGTGTAATCCCTGTCATTGGAGGTTTTTAAGAACCAGTTGGACAAACACCTGTCAGGGATGGTCTGAATTGACTTGGGCCTGCTTCAGTGCAGGGGGCTGTGCTTGATGACCCCTAGAGGTCCCTTCTAGCCCTACATTGCTTTGACTCACCACAGATAGCTATGCTCCGAATCCTTTTTTCTTGAAAAAGCCTCTTTTTGTGTGAAGCTGCATAATCTAGGAAGCTAGAGACTAGTTGGGAGGTTATTTTGTAAGCGAGGAATGCCCCCGGAAAAATATATGTATTAAAAGAAGAGCTTATGTAGAATGGATTCACTTATCACCGAAGACCAAAATTGATGAGCATAACTTTTCCATTGCAACGACTTGAATTTGCAATTCAAAATTTGTATTATGCAAACATTAGCTAATATTCCCTTAAAAATTGTTTCTGTCAACGTTCTTGCCGGTAAACTTGTTCCTTACAATATATGTATATATGTAAAGCAAACACAATAGAAGAGCTAAAACAGTTCAAATGAATCTATATAAAAATTCAAATGAATAGTCACACAGTATTTTTGCTGTATTTACCAATTTTAATGGCCAGTTTCACATTGTCTGAAAAGAAGTTCTTGAGTTGGCATATAGGCATGAAAAATCAAGAATTATTTTTCAGTTTTCATGTCGAATACTTCATTATGGTAGATTCACACATTTTCCAGCAGCAGTTAAATTCACAATGCATTTGGCAGGCAGCAAAGAAAATACATTCAAATTTAACATTCTTTTCTTAGCGTCTCAAAACTAAACATTTCAGAGTACATAAACAGTTTGTAAGTGATTGGCAACTCTTGAGTTTTTGCTACATTTAAAAAAACAGAAATACTCACCAGAAGTATTCTTGCCAATGTATGTTAGAAAAAAACATTCATCCTGAAGCAGTTACATTAGAAGTCCCTCTATCTGGTATCTTCCTCTGGTATTTATTGAATTATCTTCTGTCACTGAAGCTACAACAGCTATGTTCAGGGATCAGATACTATTGGATCACTTCTTTGACCCACTTAGTCATGTCTGTGATTTTTTTAATGACAAATATCTGCACTATACTGACTGTTCCACTTATACGTAAATAAAACAGCACATGATGGATTCAAAACAACCCTTCTGCTTTGTTTCAGCTAATCGGGTCCATCTTCATGCTGTTGTCAATTCATTTATTCTCGATCAGCATGACAGTATTAGAGTTCAATGAGTTAAAGGCAAAAGTAGGTTAAAAAAAGTATTCTAGCATATTAAAGTTTCTAGAGGATTAACAAGCAAACTTTTAAGGCTAGATCTTCAGCAGCTGTAAACAGGCATAACTTGGTTGAAATCTACGTGACTGCAGTGATTTACACCATCTAAGGATCTGGCTTTTAAGGTAATTGATAAACAAAATGTCCTTACAAAAAATAAACCAGTATCTTTCATGGACCAGCTCCAACTGCGTTGTTAGAATGTTTCCCCTCACTTGGATCGTGTGAGATCTGGAGAAACCTGTTCTGCTAAGACAGGATGGATCCAAGTACTTTTTAATAAGCATGAAATCTCACTTCAATTGTAGTGGGATTTACATGTTAACCTCTGGGGGAAAGGCTTTACTCATTGCTTATATTTTAATTTGGCAGGTGCTGCAGGTGTAGAACATGAAGAGAGAGACGATGAACCTGTCAAAAAGAAATCAGATGGGCCAGGTATGCAGGCAGAAGAAAGGCTGCACTAGTATTGCATTGTAATTGTGATTGCAGGGATAAATGGCGTTGGTCAATGTGTGAGTCACCCAAGGGCAACATACAAGCAACGTGATTCTCTCCAGCTTTCATCTCTTTAGTCAGAATCACAACTGACTCTAGTCTAACCAAATACAGATATGTTCATTCATGGAATCACAGAGGAAGAGATAATGACTACTAAATCATCCAGTCCACTTCCCTGACAGTACAGAAGTGTTCTCACTTTCAGATGTTTTATCCAGTAGTTTTAAAAATCCCAAGCAAAAGGTCTTTCACAATAGAAGCAAATACTCTCAAGCTCTTCCGCAACCTATGTACACAAACAGACATCAACATTTGCATAGTCTTCTGGCCGGTGGATGTATCTGTGTTATACATTTGTGTACTGTATTATGCCTGTCTTAGGATCCAGTCCTGCTTCCGTTCAAGTCAGTGCCAAAACTTCTGTTGACTTTTATTGTGCAGGATCTGACATTCAAATTTTAAGGCCAGTAGAGCCAGGACCTTATATTTATTATGTGTTGTGCACTGCTGAGCACCCTGTTCTGGCTCAGTTAGAGACCAATACTGCAAAATGTTGAATGTCTCCTGCAGGGTAATAAATGCCCTTAAATCCCGTTGATTCTAATTCCCAATGGAACTTGAGAGTGCTCAGCACCTCACAAGAGGCAGTCAACAACTTGGCCAATAACGATAAGCTGGTAAGGGGCTTCTCTGGCTTAGGAAATTAGTACAGCTATGCCACATCCTAAAACTAACTATATGGGTCAGATCCTCAGGACTGGCTCCTTGGCTTCAGGTGGTGTGAATAGAAGAAGGTGACTTCTCCTTCAGTCTAGCCTTGACCAGTTCTCACCTGCTGCAGTGTGATCTTCTCTTCTAGAGCTATTTATCTCCTGTATTTATAATGGAAAGGGCACTCTACTCTCCGGCAAAACTTGTGCCGCAGAGTGAACCACAAGGCAGCAAAGGTCAGAAGCATGAGATACCTTGTCCCTTTCCCACAAGATCAGCACTTCTCAAAAGAAGAACAGGTTCTTACTTTCTTCCAGCTTTTACTATCTCATGGCGTAGCTTGGTCAACTAACATACTGAGATGAATTTCAGTGAATGTGGATGGTCTGATGAGGGTTGAGGAAAGGGAAATATGATGCTAATTGGATTATCATTGGGTTTGATTGGAGCAAGCATGTAGCATCTTTCATATTTGCTTTTAACTGTTTCACACATCCCCTAGATAAAATTCATTGAAGAAGGTGTTACCAAAACTGGAAGGAAAAATTATTAGAAAGGGTTATTCTAGTTAACAGCTTTGAACCAAATTGCTAGGCACCTGCTTCTCCCATTGAAGTCAATGGGGGCAGCAGGTGTTCATTCTCTCTCGGTATTTGACCCTTTAAGTATTACAGTCTCTCAAGAAAATAAATATCTTTCCCTTTCTAAAGATGTTTACATGTGATTGATCCCCAAAAGATTGTTTTTTAAAAAGTGACAGAGAACAGAACAGCCACAAACTCATTAAAAATGTATACTAAATTGCCTCCAACCCTGAGAGAAAAATGACCTTCTAGATTAAATTGGAAGTCATTGGCAAAGCATCTCAGTGAGACTATAGGATACCTATAATAGCTGAATAGTAAAATAGACTTCTTGTTTGTAAGTGAGCAGAGACTGCCACGCAATTAATCTCAATTGTGCAAATGGTACCCCAACAATTGTGAGGGCGTGTTTCAACACATTTTATACTGTCTGCATTTATGCTCTGTGTGTATGTGAGAGATAGAGAATCACATTTTCTTTTAAATTGTGCATGAGTACATGTGAAGTCTTAGGCGCCATCTTTATGAGTTGCCGGGGGGTGCTCGACCCCCGCTCCACCCCAGGCCCTGCCATCCACTCCACCCCTTCCCCCAAACCTCCACCCCAACCCCGCCTCTTCCCACCCCTGCCCCGCCAAGTTCCACACCCTCCCCTGAGCACACCCTACCTTTGCTCCTCCCCCCCAGCACTCCTGCATGCTGCTCAACAGCTGATCTCTGGTGGGCGGGGGAGGTCTGGGGGGAAGGGGGAGGAGCTGACTGGGGGGACTGCCAGTGGGTGCTGAGCACCCACTATTTTTTTTCCAACCCTGGAGCACCCACAGAGTCGGTGTCTATGTCTGAAGTTTAGGCAAATTGCAGTGCTCATCAGAAACAAAAATTAAACTTTACCTTTAACTTATAGTGACAAGATTTTGGTTAGCCCAGAGATGAGTACCTAAAAGTATGTAGGAATAATGCTTCGGTAAGTAAATAATAAAATCCCTCCAAACCCATATATTACAGAAAAGCACTGGAAGTGAAAACAGCAATTGGATAATGATAATGCAAAAAAAGTGAGAAGACGGAGGGAGGGTCAATGGAATCATTTGGCAGTGGGGTGGCTCCCTGAATTAGAAATTTCATCTGTTTTTAACATTTCTAGATATCTATTGCATATTACTTTGTTAGTGTACAACTTTTGCATGCCTTTCAAAACACAAACTACTCACACCCCAAAGTGCTGAGCAACATAGTCTGGTGACAGTGGGTACTGACACTGTTAAAAAGCTTCTCAACAGCAGAGCTATAATGCTGACATAGGTCTGTTCCGTAACACATACTGTAAACTTCTAGCTGCATATTGCAGATTCTTCCACTTGGTCAGCATTAGATACATATATCTGGTTCTTTCAGATTTGGAAACCACAACATAGGGCTAGATTTTGCTTTGGAAAGAGCAGCACATAAAGCACTGTCAAACTATGAGCAGGAGGGATGGAGATGGGTTGCAAATAGTGGCATAAACCCCTATTTATGGGGTATTCTATAAACCCCTAAATATCCAGAGGAGCACCTACCCATATGAGAAGTACCACTGATAGTGCCAACAGCCCTATTCAAGTCAGAAAGTACTCCTCAATCGAAGTCTGCTGAATTGAATTGATCTCAGCTAGTGAAGCGACTTGAGAGTAGAAGTCAACTGATTACACGTTGCAAGAATATATGAGAAAGAGAGGGCTCATAAGATGAGGCAGTGTAGCCCAGATACAAGAGTAATAACTGTAGGCAGGTCAAAGATACCAGCTCAGGCTAACAAGGTCCAGGCATGAATGGAGAACTGGCTAGGAGAAATTCCACTGGACAGAAGAAAATGAATGTGCCGGATGGATGAATAAAGTGCCCAGTTCTACAAGGTGCTGAGCGCCCACAACTTCCATTAAGCTGATGGAACTGAGGGTGTCTGCACCTCTCAGGAGATGCTTAGCCCTTAGGGCTTTACCCTGTAAAACGCTTCCACAGTTGAGGAGTTCCTCTGAAGCTGGTGACAATTACTTATGTGACTATCAGGATCAATCTTTTAGAGGGGAAAAACGCATTCCAAGATTACAAACACTAGTCAGACAGACAGGCCATGTCTACACAGGAACACTCAGGAAACTTCAGGCAAATTGACTAAAGGTGTGAAGTCAAAGTTAAACCCCCAGGAATAAGTTACAGCAAATTAAGGCCATTTTACTCCTGAATGAGAGCAGCCACGTTGGGGAGGTAGGTGGGGGTATTAATATGTATTAACTTATGCACATTGACTTCACACCTTTAGTTGATTCACTTTAAGTTTCCTGCGTGTTCACATTTAGTCATGGCCATAGAAAGGTAGGAAAATAGCCCCAACAAACCACATGGCTTTCAGCCATTTCCAAACATTCCTGCTGCTGATATAGAAAGGTCTTGCAGCCTGGATTATTATATTCAATAAAGTAAAAATTGAACAAGCTGTTGTGAAATGTCAGAACAGGATCATAATGTGAATAAAATAAGCTTACGTTCATTAACTCTGTCACTCTTCCCCCCTCTCAGATAATATCATCAAAAGAATATTTAATATTTTGAAGTTCACCTGGGTCCTTTTCCTGGCAACGCTAGATAGTTTTACAGCTTGGCTCAATTCCATTTCAAGAGAGCACATTGATATCTCTACTGTGCTGAGAATCGAGAGATGTATGCTGACCAGGGAAATTAAAAAGGTAACATACGTTGTGCTTTACTTTTGCTCGTACCATTTGCATTGCAGTGATAAATGAGAGGTTTATCGTTTCAACTTAATTTGAGGCAGTGTAGTAGAGATGGATATTTGTAAAAGTCTCACTTACACAGATTTTAGAAATAGTATGAATTCTGTAATCCTCGTTGTGTTCTATTTCAAAAAAACAAAAACAGATAAATCTTGAGAACTGTGACTCTGAGAATATGTGCTGGAACTAAGGGTGCTGTAGCATCCCTTCCCTTGAAGTGGTTTCCATCATATACATGGTTTACAGTGTGATTCAATGGGTCTCAGCAGCCCCACTATAAAAATAGTTTCAGCACTCTGTCTCTGAGCCCAAAGCGGCTGATTGGAAAAACAAATGTTCTCGGGGATTTAATTCTGAAACTCCCATTGAAGAGAGGGATTTATAGTAGACGTTCAGAAATCACATCAGGAGAGAGGAAGGCACAACATAAATGCTCAAGAATTCGACTCAGTCTGGATCTGCTCAGACTCCTAGAAATGCAGTTCACACTGGGCATGTGTGGCTTATCATATAAATTAATATAGTCACTCCTGTATGTACATTTAAAACATAGAGTGCTTTTGCTTTCACAGTCATTCTTCTTTATTATGGTCCTACAAAAAAAGCTATAATGCTGTATGTGTGCCCTTATAAATATTTAAAAGGTAAAGGGTTATAATGTCACAGACACTTGATTATAATTTCACTGCAGAAGCAGTGGGTAAATAGTATTAAAAAAAAATTTCCCCAAAACTTTTGGTTAAAATGTATTTCTTTTTTGTCAAAATTTCAAATTAGAAAGTTTTGAATCAAATTTAATTTAGAGGGAGAGAACTGAAATTTGAAGAAGTAACAATACTAACAAAGGGACAGACCAACATATTTTCATGTAGTTTATAATTGATCACTTTACTGAACTAAGGAAATCTGTGCATGAAGTCTCAATAAAACTCAGAAAAATGACTTTGCAAAATAGCAAACTTCTTACTCAATACGTGCTCCAAAGTCAATACAGCTATTGGTGGAGTGAGTTGGATACTGTTTGGCCTTAGGAAACATCAATAAAGTTGTGATAGACAGAAGGAACTCTGCTTGGCTCCTGTGCACGGGGTTATGCTTACAGTGAATGAAACCATCCTTTTGTTGACAAATTTGACCAGGAAGTCATTGAGCGAATAGATAGTGAAGCCTCTTTCTACATGGACAGTTTTATGAACAAATTTTTATCTCAATTACAACTGTGTAAATCTGGAGTAACTCCAATGGAGTTACCCCATATTTATGCCTTTGTAAGTGAGATCATAATCTGACTTTGTCTGAAATGGGCTTGAGGAAATTTGGGCTTTTGCCAGTTTGTTCTTTGCAAAGACTCATTTCATGCAGCCAAATGACTGAAGAAACCAAAATCTCACACAACACAAATGCCTTACTATAGCTCTTCTCTCTTTCTCAGGGGAATGTTCCAACTCGTGAGAGCATCCATATGTATTACCAGAACCATATGATGAAGCTTTCTAAGGAATCAGGACTGGACACAATTGATGAAAATCCTGGTCAAGATTCTAGTTTACAGGCATCTGAGAGGATGGATAGTTTAGATTCAGCTGCTTCTCATGACAGTATTTCCAGGTATTTTACTGTAAAAACAAAATGCTTGTTTTTTGTACAGATAGAAAAATCATGTGATAGAAATTATTTTAGGAAATTATTTCATAATGTTGGACTTCACATCTGAGGCTGAAGAACCCTTTGATTTATCAGATTTATCAGTCACTGTACAGTAGATAAAAGATGATCAAATTGACAGACCCATGTGTTTCCCTCTGTGCAAAAGTGCACAAAGGGAGTGAATTAATTCTTATTCTCCCAACTCACCAACCAACCTCCCACCCCAACCCACCACTAGTCCACCAGACCTGGTTGGAGCTCAAAGTAGGCAGGGAGCATGGAGCAGAGCCCCAAAAGGAAGACAAAGCCAGGAATCTGAAGGGATCCTGGTCCCTAACCTCATGGGCAGCTGCATGGATGATTCCTGTCTACACTCTACAGTAGGAGCAATTGCCATGCTGTCATTGGCTCAGTGCTCTCAATTATGGTCTGTGACTCTGCAGAGGGGAGTGAGTCACTGAACGCCGCTCATGTTAGTGCTACCTCAAGCGCCATTATCTCTCCATTTGTCTGCAGTTTTGAAGGGGGTTAGGGCCATACTCCTTAGTGCAGCTCCCTCTTACCCTTGACCTCAATCCTTTTCCTGAGGGGCTGCATGGATATTTTAGAGAGGCGACACGGTCACCAAGCTCTGGGAGGAACATCTGGCTGAACTAATTTTCCTCTGCATGTCAGTACCAAATGACAAGCTTCTAGAGGGTTTTTGAACTGTCTTATAGAGATTAATACACTGAAGACAGTCTCGTGATATTTCACTTTGATTGTGAGAATAGATGCTGAATGAAGGAATTCCATCCTTATTACAAATGTTTTGTTCTGGACAGTTAAATTCTGGTCTCCTGCACATAGCCTGAGTAAAAGGACTTTGTACTGGGAAACTACGTGGGTTTGAGGGAATATAATTTTCCCTCACAAGACAAAGGCAGGGCACAGAGGCCTGGAAGTGCCTCCCTGCTGCGTTTTTCCATTCATCTTGGAATGGTCCACTAGATAAGTGCAGTTTATGGGCTCATGTCTGTGCCCCCACCATTTACCTGACCAACTCCTACTCCTGAGGGAATTCTGCACCCAAAAATGTTAAATTCTGCACCAAAAAATTAAAAAATATGTGCACAATATTTTAAAATTCTGCAAAATTCTGCAAATGTTATTTGTCAATAATTAAATGTGGCTCCAGCATGGCAGTGAGGATCACAGGCCACTGGCTGCACTGAGGTGGAAGATCACACTGAAGCCCACACCTCCCCTTGTACAGGGACTTGGCAGTGAGGCTGCACCTGACCCTGACACAGTGCAAGGGCTGAGTCTGCCTCAGAAACACCCTGGGGCTCTGCCCCTCTGCGCCAGGTGCACCAGATGTGGGTGGGCAGGTTCATCCCAGTAGGATCCAAGTGTGGAGGGACTTGGTGTGGGGTGAGAGATTTCTGTGTGAGGCGGTCTGGGTGCGAGCAGCTCAGTGGGAGATCTGGATGCACTGGGGCTTGTTGTGGGATTCTGGGTGCAGGGGCAATGGGATTCTGCAGGGTGAAGGTGGTTGGGGCTCAGCAGGGGGGTTTGGGTGTGGTGAAATGGGGCTCATCGGTGGGCTCTGGGTGGGGGGGACTCAGTGGGAGGGCTCTGGGTGCTGGGGGAGTGGGGCTTCATGGGGCGGAGGTCCAGGTGCAGCTGGTTGGGGATCAGTGGGGTGGGGGTTGGGTGTGGGGGGCTCATCATAGCGATCCAGGTGTATGGGCGGTAGGGCTTGTCAGGGTGAGAGTTCGATGGGCTTGCTTAATGGGGGAGCTCTAGCTGCTGCCGAGGGATGCCTGCTTCCCCCCATGATTCCCCTATTCCCTTTTGTTCTTCGTCTTATCCACCTCCCTGACTTCCCCATTCCTCATCCCCCTCCCCTCACTCCCACATTCCCTCTCCCAGCCCCATTCCACCCTTCTTCTTTCCCCACCTGCTCATCCCCCCTTCCCTCATTTCCCCCACCTCCCATTATGCAGCCCCACCACAGGCACTCACTGTTGCACAAAAAACAGGAAGGCTCCCAGCACACACAGGAGGAGCACGACTGGCACTTGGATCCAGGAGGTGGTATTCAGCTGCAGAGTCAGCAGAGCCCAGATTCAGCCTCCTTCAGCTGGGAAGCTCTGCGCTTGCAGAAATGGGCGGGGGGTGGGGGCAGTGGCACGTAACCCCATGTGCTCTCCCATGCCTCACCTCTGTTTGGAGGGGGAAATCCCCACCCCCAAAAAAACTGCGCCAATGGTTGCCTCTTCCCCCCATCCCCTTGGCTTCCCATTGCTTCCCTGCCATTTTCCACAGGGAAGCACAGGGATTCTACTGGCGGGGGTGGGGACGGGAACGGCATTTTCTGTGGGCACACAGTCATGCAGAATCCCCGCAGGAGTAAATCCACCTTCCTTTTCCACACTTCCCTGAGAGAGATGCTGCAGAGTTCAGTGCCAAAGGCTTAGCACATCCTTGCTGTTTCGCACATGCACAGACTCTCACTCATCCACTTCCATGTGTTACAAGAACATCCTTTGTTTTCTCTGTGTCCAATGCGTTTTTGACCTGTGAGAGCCTGCAGAAGCTGTTCTACAGTGTCAGGGAGACCTCTGATAATCTGATAGTTGCTTTCTGCAGTTTCTTCTTCTCTGAAGCGTGGCAGTACCTGCTCACACTTGATACTCCCCTGCAAACTCAGTTGCTTGTATGTACAGTAACTCTGCTCAGCTTTTACTAATGACATATGGTAAGAGGTTAACAGGCTAAAAATAGTACAGGGCTTGTCTTCCTTTCGGAGTTTATTCAAAAGTAAATGTAACTGAGTCTCTGAACACCTATCTGAAATAAAAATGTGTAAGCAATGTGCATAAACAAAATACCCACAAAATTACGCAGCATTTCCACAGGCTGTAAAAAAAACCCCACGGTCAATGCTGGCACTCATAAGACATTCAATAGTTTACTGAAGTTTAACTGTCAAAATTCTTTATTTCATGCAGTAATAAAGCTAGCACACATTTCCTCATGGCTAACTACCAGGAGAAATAGCACCTGCATGAGTTGTCTGAAAATTCACTGGAGTCAGATTGTATAGGAAAAATGTCATTCAGCCAAATTCTGCTCTCACCTGAATGCAAGACCCATTGACTTTACTTTGAGTCTCACATGGCTATCTGAGAGGTAGAATTTGGCTCTTGGGATTCATCTGATCATTTAAAGAGACAATACTTGTAGGTACAAAACCATTTTCATTAAATAATGTTTCAGTCACATTACCCAATATATACTGTACTGGTGTACAGTCAGAAATTGAAATCAGCTGTTTAGCAGTGTGTAGTAGCAATATGGCAGTGTTAGCTGGCGTGCTGACAACAATGAAAGCCATATGTTGGGGAGGGTAATTTTGTTTTATAAAAGGAAGTCAGTTGCCAAACATAATTACAAAAAAATTATATAATTCTTGTAAATTCAATATTTGAATTCAGTCTCTGTAGTAAAATTGTATCCACCGTTGAAATTCAATCAATTCTTTTTGGAATAACCTCTTTGCCTCCCTCTTCCCCTCCTCTCACCCCCTGCTTTTGAGTGACACCTCACTTGCTTCTTTCAAACCTTTAGACTTTGATGGTGATGCTGAACCAAAACTGGACAAGAGGATAAATAACAATGCCTATTTTAACAGTTGTTGTATACCCACTAATATAATCTTTGAAAAAAACTTTGTTTCCCCAAAATAAGATGTCACAAGGGCACATTAATAAATGAACAACAGAAGTATTGTCACAATTGATTTTCTAATCTCAAACTCTTTTCCTGGAAATAGATATTTACGTGTTTGTGTATCAGTAGTGTTTGTGGAGTATGTGCATCTGCTGCATCACTAATGACCTCTAAATGGAGGAAGCAATAACCAGTCACTTAGATCTAATGATAGATCTTCTGTCTGTTTATAAAAGCATCCTTGCCTGTCTCTTTCTGGGATTATGAAGAGGTCTCATGAGCTGTTTTAGCAATACAACGTGAGTGACATTTTGCATTGCCCAAACAACAGTGAGAGAACTTTATCATCTCAAAAACCTCACCCAAAAGCTCATCAATTTTGCACCAGTTCCTTTGCTAATTTTTTTCCTTTGCTAAATATAGAGCTTGCCCTGTCAACAACAAGATTACTTTTTAAAATGTGCCAGTGTTTCTTAATTGTAAGTCCAGTTCTGTTCCAGTTGAAGTTAATGGCAAAACACGAATTGACATCATCAAGAGTCAGTTTGGGCTTTATACTTAACATGCTCTCATACACAGTTCTATTATTTTTATGAAATCTACTGTTATACTCATATTATTTCCCTATTAGCCTATAAATTGTCTTTCCTACTGGTACTTTTCACTTCCGGGGAATGTGATTCAAATAATAATTTTTTAACCATTATATACCAATTCATTTCCAAGCCTCAGAGTGACTGAGATTAATCCCTGTTTCATCACTTGAAGATTAAGCAGTATCTGGATGCTCTGAGGGACAGTTTCCTCTATAATTAAGTTGTTGTTTTGGTCTTTAGTTTGTCCCAGCACAAACTGACTCTACTCTAGGTAGTCAGTGAACCACGTTTATGGATTTTATTTAGCATATACGTGGTTGGTCTCATAAGGTGCTTAGTGATGGGAAAAAACTGGATGCTTATTTCTGAATTAAAATAATTAAATCTTAACTCAGTTTATACTCAAGCAAATGTCCATGAATTCTGTAGGACTCTGCTTGACTATTTTCTGAAAAAGCAAACTAGGCAGTTATACTGTAAAATATCACATGCCAAAACATCTGTCTGGCTTCTATAAAGGTCCTGTCAGTAAAATTATCATATTCATTTTTTTTTATTTTTAAGGGGAAAATTCTTCTCTCTAATCAACAGTGGATCTGTCCCTTGTGGATCCCTATTGTATATTTGATGCTTTAGGCACTTTTGATGGCACTGGATGTCCTAAATGCAAAGTGAGGACATTATCTGGCTAGGCTGAAAGAATGACAGGAGACATTAGATATGGGTTTAATCAGGCTGCAACTTTATTATTAAATAGATGTCTGGGACTACCCCGGCGGATAAAAAATTTACAGGGACCTTTCCTACCACCCCCCTCGCAGGAGGAGTTAAGGTGAACTATGATCATGGGGAGGGGGGGGTGACTCCCTGCTGTACCAATCATAGGAGTCCCCAACTGGCCCCCGACTTGCTTAATTACCAAGCACCTCTCCTTAATTCCTTTTCCACGCCATTTTTCCCTTCTTTTGTGCTTTCATTTATGGAGTACCTGCACTGAACATCCGCTATACAGTTAAATAAAGAGTTGTGACATATGGCCTACCGCCCGTCATGTTGTGCATGAATAGAGCCTACCTGAACCTGCTGCAAGAAGGCGAAAAAAACCTCACTGCACCCGGCCAATATGGTGGTAAGGGAAAAATTCCTTCCCAGCCCCCCTTCGCAGGGAGACTAGCGTAATGCCCACAGCAGATATAGCTAAACACTCGGCATATTTGTGACCTAATTAGGGAGGGAGGGTGGTGATTGTAGGCAGTGGAGTTTGGCACAGAAGAGATGAGAAGACAATTTTGCCCTGTTATAACTAGTTGTTTCCTATGCCCTGCCAGAAAATATTTCAAGCCAGCATTATAATGAGCTCATTGCCCTTTATTTCCAGTTAACTTATTAGCTAAATATCTTATCAATTTTGGTAAAATGGCTGGGAGCTGATAAAGTCCAATTAGTTGTCTTTTGTGGAATGTGGCCTAAGCTTACAAAGGAATAGAGCAGGGATGGCCAAACTGCGGCTCGCGAGCCACATGCGGCTCTTTTACCATTAAAGTGCTGCTTGCAGAGCCCTCCACACACACACACACCCATTGTCCACCTACCAGACTTGGGGAGTGGGGAACTCGGGACCTCTGCCTTGAAGCGGGGTGGTGGGGTAGGGGCTTCTGCTCAGTGGGGAGCAGGGTCTCAGGGCTTCAACAGGAGCGGGGATGAGAGCGGTAGGTATGCCCCAGCTCTCAAACTTCTGATGCAGCTCAGAGGGCCAGTAAGTTTGGCCACCCCTGAAATAGAGAGTAAAACCCTAGCTCCATTAAAGTCAAATGCAAAGCTCTGATTGACTTCTGCAGAGTCAGGATTTCACCTTGCATGTTTTTAGATGTCAGAGCAAGGATCAAATCCTAGCACCTACTGAACTCTTTTGACTTTAGTAGGAACTGTGTGATGCTCAGAAGCTCTCACCAAAGCTTTTCTTCAGCCCAGAGTCTCCCACAATTCTGTTTCCTTCCGCTCTGCAGTTCTGTAGGCAGCTCAGTATTGTAACGCAGCCTGTGCTGGCCGCACCACCTTCTCCAGTTTGCCACCAGGCAATTTATTCCAAAGCTGTGTGAAAACTCTTAGGATGTGATTAGTAACAATAACTTCAATGCCAACCAGTGGCCTATGTACAGGGTTAACTGGGTCACAAACTGTAGATATAAAAATTTGGCTAATAAGTCATCCAGGGAAGGTAGAATTGTTGGAAATGCAGCTAGCAGAATGGGAAATTTCTTACCCATCCTATCATTCAGAATAAAAACATCTATGCTAAATATATACCCATTTGTAATGGATAGCTGATTAACTTTATTTACAAATACTTTGACTTGGGATTTTAATGCACGTTTCAATTTAAAATACCTATTCTTTGAATGTTTTTTTAAAGAAGCTAGGGCTTGTCAAAGTCTCTAGAGATGCCAATTTGAAAAGTGACCTGGAAGAATATGCCTGGATAAATGTTTGTGCTGGTTAGTGACTGAGTCAACACAAACTTTGCCAGTTGTACATCACAGTATAGATCATATCCTCCTTAACAGCTTATTGGTGTTGCAGGTTCCTACGCATTCGGAAGCACATTTACTGTGCTATCAGTATAATCTTGTGCCGCTTTCCAAACCTTGGAGGATTCTCATCAGCTACTCAGAACATGCAGATTTTCCTTCTGGCCACTGAGCTGTAATCAAAATCATTGCAAAGACTAACTCTAATCTTGCCCCTAATTAAATCAGTAATTGTTTTGCCATTGACTTCAACAGGTGCCAGATCAAGTCCTCCAGGTGGGGAGCAGTTGAGGGAAACTGGAATACATTTTTTCAATGAAAATGTACCAGTGGAGGCGCTTCTTATGATATAAGAGTCACCTTCTGCTTGTGGCCCCAGGCGCCAGAGTTACTTCGTTTCCCTTCCCTGTATCTCCCCACTGTTATTTACAAGACAACACGTCTACACACACACATATATATATTTAGAGAGGAACTTGTAATTTTACAAGGTAATAACTATATTGTGGATTAACTAAACACCAAAGTGAAAAAGGGCAATGGGCCACATTTTCAAAAGTACTTGATTTCAATGGTTGTTAGATGCCTAATCTGCTTTATGTGCTTTTGAAAATCCCACAAGGTGCGTATTGCCTCTTTAGATGCCTAAATACCTTTGGAAATCTGTCCCTCGGTGCTTTCAGAAAAGAAACCCAGCTCCCAACATAGATGATGAGATGGAGTTTGGGTTTTAAAAGGACACTAAATATCATAAAAAAATTACACAATCTGCTGTTAGCTCCCTATAATTCAATACCAAAAACCTCATTTAAAGAGTTAGAACTAGAGTGCCCTATAGATCCATGTATAGTGTGGACCTTCCAGGTGCTCAATCCTACACCCACTGAAGTCAGTGGGAAAAGTCCCACTGATTTCAGTGGTGCAGGATCAGATCCTAAGTGTGGATCTCCCCTCATTGTTTAGTGCTTTCTTTTCTCACTTATGAATCTTAGAGACCCAGAGAGGTGACTGCATGGATTAAAACTCCAAACAGTTCCCTCAACTCAGTTCATGCACATCTGTGTACTTCATTCACAATTACAGCAAAATACATTGTGTTTACCTACCATATGTCATTAATGTATTTGCTTCCTTCCCATTGCTAATGTTTCTATTTACATTAGTGTTGTCTTTTTCATTACTCATCCACTTCTCATTTTATCCAATAGCATCTGAATGTATAATATATGCCTCTGTTGTCCCACTTGTAGTGACAAGTGAAAGGAGATAAGGGTTTAACTGAAAATGTCCTTTCTTTGATATTGTGTGTGCTTTACAAATTTTGAAATAATGGGGAAAATATTTTTAAATGACTCAAAATAAATAAAATCTTCTTAAAATGATTAATTATCAATGTCAATATTATACAATATAATATTAGATACAAAATCCAAAGCAATGGTAATTATACATGGCATTCATCAAGTAAGTACTGATTCGGCTCTGTTTTTTCTATTAGTAGAACATAAGGGTTTTTTTAATTTTGAAAGCTCTTTTAGGAAATTGGCCTGCACCCATATAAAAGAATTCCACCGAATCTATTTTTAATAAAATAGATATTGTACAGAGAAGATCAGCTTCCAAAATGTTTTAATTGAATTTTGGGAATTTGTATTCAAAGCAAACAAAAGTAAAAACTCTCACTTGTACAAAGTTATCTCTAGGCAGTATGGGAACTTTGAGACTATATTGATTCCAATATCTATATGCATAGCGGTTATATTTTATGATTAGTAGTTATGACTTCTATATTTTTATAGCCACAAACTGGCTGTACATAAGAATTTGGATTTATGGTGACTCTAATCAGGTCCTTATCTTCTCTCTGAACTTTTTGTCTTTGTGTCTGTGTTTTGCTGCATGGCGAGCACATTCATTTACTGAACTGTGTATAAAGTAATGTCATTGGTATTTAACATTGTGTTTATAACTGTTTGCGCTGCTAGCTGCTACACTGAAGCAACCATGCTGTTCTCAAGGCAGTCAACCCTTGATGATTTAGATGGACCAGACACTGTTCCTAAAACAAGTGAGCGCGCTCGACCTAGGCTTCGTAAAATGTACAGCATGGATATGTCCTCCTCATCAGCTGACAGTGGCAGTATAGTGTCAAGGTGCTTAACTCATGCATGCTTTGTTCACTCATTTACCCTGGCCATTCTACATGTGACATTGTATACGTGTGAAGATGTGTGTGTTTAAAACAATTTGCATGCTTATTGGAAGCTTCATTCCCTTGTATATTGTGACAAGACTGTGATGTACAAGACAGTATCATAAACCAGTTACGTATTTGTTATTTTGCTTTTAAAAAAAAAAGTCCCCTATTCTTTTATTCATTATAACTTGATCTGTAATTTTGACCTTTGAATGTTGACTCCTGCATCCGTATATAGGAACCTGAATAAAAAAGGGGCTGATTTTCAAAGGTGCTGAACCCCCAGCAGCTGCCATTGACTTCAGTGGAATTTATGGGACGTCAGCTCTTCAAATAATCCAGTACCTAAATACGGATTTAGGAATCTAATTTTAGGCATCCAGGTCTGCAAATTTTGGCCACGCTCCTTTAATTTTTAGTTACTCTCTTCATAGGAAAGAATTATTAAATATGTTTTAAATTCTCTTCCACTGATTTACAGACTCTGAAGTTTTGGAATTAAGACGGGAAATTATTAAGAAAAGATAGCGAGCAATATAAACAAACAGTGAAAGAAAAAACATATTAGAGAACTGTTCCAGAACTGTTCACTCAGTTTTGCAACTCAAGACTAAAATTGCCTAAATTTTATATGGCTTCAAGATATAAAAGCAACGTTTCAAATTTCATTTCAAAAATAAAATTGTATGGCATATTATGTCATTCTATTTCCATATTGCACACTATTTTAGCAACTTCTGGGTGTTGATTTATTTTGAAATTCAGCATTTTACATTCTTCAAAGGAACTATTTACTATTAAGAATCATCAAAATGTACATTCAAGCAACAGCTACCATCAGTTTACTTCTGAAAACTCTCACTAGAAGTTAAAAGGTGACCTAACATAGCTACAGTTTGAAAGTGGTTTCAAAGGAAAAGGGTATAGAAATCTATTTTGAATTTTGGCAGGAGATAGTATTGTCAACTGGCTTTTACAATAGCAAGTTTATTATATATATATTGGGTAAAATCCTAGTGAAGTCAAAGGGAGCTCTGCCATTACCAGCCAGTATTTCAATCCTTTGTCTCTTTGGCGAGCTGTAAAAGGATGTGATGCATGTAAAATCCATGTTGTTCCTTTTTATTATCTGACTGTTGGAGCTGGGATGGGGGCAAACAGGAGAGGGGCATATGGGAGCGAAGAAAGAGAAGAACCTAGGAATAGGGGAAGAGTGGGGCATAGCCAAAAGAAGGCAAGAAGCAAAGCAAGGACAGGAAAGTAGCTGAAGGGGGATAGCCAGATTCTCAGTTAAGTCAATGAGCTGCACCAATTTACACCAGCTGAGAAGCTGGTGCAGAGAGGAGCAAACACAGAATGGTGTCAGGAGAGATGAAAAACACATAAAGCGGAGTAGAGCTTTGTCAAGCAAGGTGGAGAAGCAGAGAGGTAGGTGAGCAGATAAAAGTGAGTAAGAACAATGTGAAAAGAGAGGAAGTACACAAAGAAGAGGAAAGAGGCAGGTAAGCCAAAGAAGTGAAGAAGAAAAATGTAGAGTGAACTGAAGGTAAGATACCATAATACCCTGCTACTCAAACAGTTATTTACTCTGGATGGCATTACTCCATGTTTGCAGTTGGCCTATCCTTTTATATAGATATAGCATGAAACGTGAGGGGATGGATTCTGTGTGTCCAATTGAATTTTGCCTGCAAGCTGCAGTTTTGAAATGATAAAGCTATGATTGTTAGAAATGTTACATTTACAATTAAATATATGCATTCCTATATTATACTGTAGCATCATCCAGCTCACTTGAAACAAATGTAGAAATATGCTCTAATTGTGTTTAGAATTTGTTTGTTCTAAGAAAATTGTGTGCAACTTCCCTCTTTGTCAGCATTAATTTGTCCTGTCTTGGTTTGGAACTGTATTGAATCACTGCAAGCTCAACATGCAATCACTCCTCGTGCAAATGGATCAGTGTTTTTTATGTGTAAGGAAGAGGTGACAGCATCTTCTACCAACTGCAGTGCATTTTCAAAGTTTGGGAGCAGAGTGAGGGCTTGCCAATATTTCCATGTCAAAACAGAGTTAGCAAAGTTTTCCGAGTAATTGTGTTAAGAGAGAAATCCTTTTTCTTCCTCCTGACAGTGAACCTACCCAGGTCACCATGCTGTATTCTCGTCAGGGCACAACAGAAACCATTGAAGAAGTAGAAGGGGAGCATGAAGAAGAAGGGGCAGGTTCTACATCAAGACGAGAAGATGAGGTGGATGATTATGGCTTGGATTCAGAAGGAGCTGCGTACACTCCTGATACTGACATGCCATCATACTCTGCTGCGGATGGCAATGCCGAAATCCCACCTTCATACAGCAAAGCTGTCAGCTTTGATCATCTTTCCTTCAGTTCCCAAGATGACTCTGCTGGCAAGAATCTCATGATGGTGAGCCCAGATGACAGTCAAATTGACAAGCTAAATGATACTATCCTCCCTCCACTGACACACGACCTGACTGCCAGTGAGCTGCTTCTGAACAAGTAAGAAACTTTAGAGAAGAAAAAACTTAGTCTTTGAAGTTTTCCTAAATACTTTAATTCCTGTTTCAGGAGGTGTTTTCTGTCTAACTACTGCTGATATTAGTGAGGATTTTTCTCTCAAAAATTGGTTTTAATTGTTGGGGTGGGGCTGTTTCTCTCTAATTGTTTTAATTTTATTTGGGAAAGGTCCTTCCTTCTAAAATTACATGGAAAAAAATCTATGCTTCTCCCCCAACACACACTTAGTTAATAGCCCCCATTGCCATTGGATTTCTGCAGTTGAAATCCAATGGCAATGCTGCACTCCTTCATGGGCTGCAGCATACTCCCCTCCCCACCATGCAGCCAACAAGTTATCCTGACCAGTGCTTGGGAGTTGGAGCCAATAGCTCTTCTTTCTCATCTTCCTTTGTGACATCATTCTTCCCAAGGACAGTAAGGAGGGAGCTTTCCCTGTTCTCCCCTGCCTGCAGACACTGAAATTCTGCCCAGCCCTTATGCAGGCCACATAAGATGTGAAAAGTCTCCTTATTCCTTCCTTTACCACAGTGCACTTGCATAAGGGCCAGGCAGAATCTCAAATCCCAGAAATGATCCCATCAGCTCAGTTAGAACTAGACCAAAAGGCACCACACTCCCTGAGCAAATCAAGTGCTTTTTCGTCTATGCTTCCATGTTCCTTTGTTTTTCAAGTATTCAACCAAATCTTTCCAAAGGCTGGAACATTCAAAGTGTTGACAAGACAAAAAAGCTCTTCTTTTATGCTATGATTGTGCAGTGCCTAGTACAGCGAGGTTCTGGCCCATGACTAGAGCTCCTAGGCGCCACTGTAGTACAAATAATAATAAATAAATGACACTCATGAAAAGCAGAGAGATTTAAATCTATGTGAGTTCATGTAATAATTTTACACTTGTCACAATTTTATTATGTTTTTAACATCAGCTTGTTTTTTTTATTAGCAGTCGGGTTTACCCTAACAGACAAAGGAGACAAGGCACATCTGGTGGCTAAAATAAAAATGGCATTCACTCTGATCTCACTTACACTAATTTCACACCAGTGTAACTGTACTGACTTTTAATGGAGTTATTCCTGATTCCTGGTATAAGTAGATCAGAACTGGATCCAATGTCTCACTGCCAGAACATGATTTGCAGATGAGGTGCAGTGATTAGGTGTTTATCGGCAAGCTGATTGTTTTCATGTATTAAATACCAAACTAGCACTTCCAAATGGTTTACTGTAAATTGTCGCTGGAGTTTAATGTTACATGAATGTATTTAGCATCAGGCTATGTTACATATATTTGTTTAGAATACCAAATTCTGTTCATGTTTACAGATTTTCCAACAGAATCTGGAACCATTATAAAGGAGAAAACAGTAATAATAAAAATCAGCTCTCGTGAATTTCATATTGATGTCATTCATAGAACTCTTCTTCTCACAGGATGTTTCGTGATGAAGAGCTGGAGGAATCAGAGAAATTCTACAGTGGTCAGCCTCGACTATTGCTTCTCGTTTATGCCCTGTATAATACACTGGTGGCCCGGTCAGAAATGGTGTGTTATTTTGTGATTATCCTTAATCACATGATCTCTGCCTCCATGATTACCCTTGTGCTTCCCATCCTTATATTCCTTTGGGCCATGCTGTCTGTCCCCAGGCCGAGCAAACGCTTCTGGATGACAGCCATTGTCTACACTGAGGTATGCCATTACTCCTACATCCTTATTTGTCAAACACATTGGGAACAGATAACATGCTTTTTTGCGAATAAAAGTGAATAATAAGCCGCTCAGGGCAGGAATTGTCTCTTTTCTGTGCTTGTACATCTCTCCTTTGGGCATTATAATACAAATATATACTAAAAATAACATCCTTGGGCATTGGTGTGAGAGGTGATTGTTTGACTTTTCTGTGTTGCACTTGGCTGACCTCCTTCTAGTTTTAAAAAGACAACATCTACTAATAGCTACCATCTAGTGGTATCCAAGATACTGCAGTTACTATTTCTTGTATTTATAGGAAAATAACTGCAGTATCTCAAATGCCACTGGGTAGCACCTGTTGGTAAACACTGATCTTTTCATGGCGACCCCTCTAATTGGAATGTATGAAAACATAATTAGTTTCACAGAACAATAAATGCACTAATTAATCTAATTTAAAAAAAACCATGAAATAGTCACATGGTATTTCATGTTGCTGACATGAGGTTACTTGTCTGTCAGTTGAATGGTGTTTGGATAATTGTTCTTGATACATTATGTTTCCGTACAGGTGACCATTGTTATCAAGTACTTCTTCCAGTTTGGCTTCTTTCCCTGGAATAAACATGTGGATTACACCAAAGATAAACCTTACCATCCGCCCAATATTATTGGTATTGAAAAGAAAGAGGGTTATGTGCACTATGACCTTGTTCAGCTCCTTGCTTTGTTCTTCCATCGATCCATTTTAAAGGTAAACTGAGATAAAAGCCATGTCTTTATTTTATTTAATTTTTATAGTCATTCCTATTACGACTCAGCACAATGAATTTGTCTTCGCAGTACCCCTGTGAGGTAAAATATTACTATGCCCATTGTACAGACGGGGAAACTAAAGAACAGAGAGATTGTGTGGCTTGCCTAGTATCATACAATTTGGCTGTGGCAGAACAAGGAATAGAGTGGAAACCTTCTGGTCCCACTGTGCAGGGCCATTCCCCCTCTCTGTCCCTTGTTAATCAGCGTTTTTACAGGTTTATTTACAGGTGTTGAGTTAACATTACTTTAACTTTTTTAATTAAGTTACTTTATTTTAAAATGAAAAGGAGTACTTGTGGCACCTTAGAGACTAACAAATTTATTTGAGCATAAGCTTTCGTGAGCTACAGCTCATTTCATCGCATGCGCATCCGATGAAGTGAGCTGTAGCTCAAGAAAGCTTATGCTCAAATAAATTTGTTAGTCTCTAAGGTGTCACAAGTACTCCTTTTCTTTTTGCGGATACAGACTAACACGGCTGCTACTCTGAAACCTGTCTTTATTTTAAAATGTTTTTGCCATTTAAATTGTGTTGACTCCATTTTCTAAGGAAATGTTTGAAACTCATTAAAAGCCTGAAGACATCTCAACAAAAAAATACTGATCTCATTGCTGACTTTGCAGATAGTGTGTCCCCAAAGGTAGGCAAAGTGGCCATTTCTTATGTTTGGTGTGTCCATATCAATGAGTGAAACATTTATTCGTCCTTAAGAATTTTTCGAATTATCAATACAGTCAAATCTTAATTGTCCAACACCAAGCAACTAAAACTCTTATATGTGAACAATAGATATGACACCTGAGATTTGCCTTCAACACATGTCTTTTGGGGCTGCTTAGGCAGTATTGTTTTCTTTCATACTGAAATACTTTAATGACATTTGTGTGGATGGACAATTGATCTTTTTCTTTTTTTTCTTTCTGGAAATGGGATGAAAGCGGAGGGGAGAATTGAGGTGTACGGTTGAAATGAACCAAGGAAAAAATCATGGAAGGGGTATATTTTGATGAAATCCCTGATTTTATGGCTGTGGCTCATTCATAATTTTTCCCCAAAAACCTAAGGAAAGTACTGCCCTACACATAATATTGTTGCAGAATTTAAAACTGGCACCTACTACAACACAAATATAATAATATCTCTAACTAGATTTATTCTAAAATGGACATTAAGTAGGCACTTCCTTTGCCTTGTTAGCGTCCCAGAACACATACTGATTGCTGTGTAACTTTCAGATATTTATTATATCCCTTTAGTCAAACAAACTTTGATGACTTCAAATTAAAAAAGGGATCTGAGCCTTATAAATATCAGAATAGAGAGACAGAAGATGCTCGTAATTATATAGTCTGTTTTGCAGCACAATAAATATCACCCTAACTGAAGTACAAGAGCGACACGCTTTTCCTCCTTTCTCCACTAGTGCCATGGGTTATGGGATGAAGATGATGAAGGTGAAAGCTGCAGTAGTAAAGAGGAATATGGCGATGAGCTCTCACTGACAGCAGGCAGGAGAGATTCTGCTGACTCTTTAAAGTCAGTGAACCTTGCGGCTTCTGTAGAATCCATACATGTCCACTTCCCAGAACAGCAGACTGCCGTCAGGAGGAAAAGTTCCAGCAGCGGGTCACAACTTTCACACAGATCCAGTTTGTCCTCACACAGGTCAAAGAGAGGTATGTGTCACAGCGCTACTGGGCCTTGAAAACCAGTAGCTCAGTTCTGATTAGATGATTCTGTTGAGACCTTTGATGTATGTCTGTGGAGAGCTCAGAAAATATTTAACACAACGGCTGCTTTTTGAGACCGGGAAATATGCGAATCAAAATCCCGGATACTTATAGAGATGGGCCCAACCCAACACCCAGAAGTGAACACCCTCAACTTTGATGAAGTTCAGATCCAGATCCAAGCACTACAGCCAGTGCTTTCTCTATAATTTGCTGGCACTGAACATTCCAAATCTTTGGGAAGGTCCAGATCCAAACTTTATGGCTCAGCACCATCTCTAGTTAGCAGGAGTTCATAGTGAACTTCTTTTTGTTACCATCTGAGGTCATATGGTACCTGCAGTGAGGAAAGTATTGATTTTGTGATATTGTGACAGATCACCTTCCCTATCTCCTGAAGAGGAAGACTTTACTATAGTTTGGAGAGAGAGATATAGATAGATAGGTAGATAGATAGATAGATATTAGATTATAGATATCCAAATCAATATGACAAATCTATCAATCTCTCTATATATACACACACCATATATATATATATATATAGTTTGGAAAGAGATATAGATAGATAGATAGATATTAGATTATAGATATCCAAATCAATATGACAAATCTATCAATCTCTCTATATATACACACACCCTGGCAACTGAAGCAGGCCAGTCACATCAGTTTTGGTACCAACTCTTTATAGCCATATTAAGTCAAGGTTTGATTCAGCCAGTTGTCAAGTCTGTGTCAAACAGTCCAGACTTTACTATATATGTCTATATTAAAAAAAGGTGCCTGGCTTCATTTAAAAACTTCTTAAATGTGTGACTTATTTACACGGGTTATACTCTGTGATTTTATTCCTTCTGTATTTTTATCTAAACTTTGATTTTAATTGGATGCCTTCTTTCTTGTTTTCTTCCTCCCATCCTCACTTCCAGGGAGCACCAGTACACGAAACAGCAGTCAGAAAGGAAGCAGTGTATTAAGCATCAAGCAAAAATCTAGAAAAGAGCTTCTTATGGAAAAGTTTCGAGAACAAATGATCAAAGCAAAGGCATTTACGATTAAAAAGTGAGCAAATTTTCTCTAGGGGATTGGAGAGGTGGATAGGGGAAATTACAGTGAAATAACTTTTTAAGTAACTAAAAATATGCTACTCTTAGTAAAAATAAGTTATAAATGTATAAATTTATCAGGGGACTGGATGATTCAGTAGATTGGTGATAGAATACAGAATCTTTCACTCTTGGTCACCAATTCACATATAAACAAAACAACAGTGGCTGTCAAAGTCCATTTGAAGGCTAATTGTTGTCCTTTGTGAATGAGTTGGTGGACTAAGTGAATTTCCTAGTGGGCAGGTGTTTGCAGAACATTACAAAAATGGCCAACACAACAGGTAATAATTGGCTTCTGTAAAACACCGTGAACCCCAAAAGTGAAGTGTATGATTAAGCAAATTAATAATATCAGTCCCTTCCTTTTGTAAGCTTAGGAACTTGAGTTCAAGGAACTTGTCTTAAATCAGATTGTGGTGTATGTTGTTTCAGGACTCTTCAAATATATGTGCCCATCAGACAGTTTTTCTACAATCTCATTCACCCGGAATACAGTGCTGTGACTGATGTTTATGTGCTGATGTTCCTCGCAGATACTGTGGACTTCATCATCATTGTGTTTGGGTTTTGGGCTTTTGGGGTATGTTATGAGAGGCTTGTTCTGTAAATCCTCTTTCAGACTCTTCGCCCAATTGTGAAATACCATGTAGAATTTGTTATCCCAAAGT
Organism: Chelonia mydas; assembly: GCF_015237465.2. Taxonomy (NCBI): domain Eukaryota; kingdom Metazoa; phylum Chordata; order Testudines; family Cheloniidae; genus Chelonia; species Chelonia mydas. The sequence continues at coordinate 87,581,679 of NC_057850.1, read as the reverse complement.
TATAGTGATGTTTTCCTTCCCAGAAACATTCTGCGGCAGCAGATATCACCTCTTCATTATCAGAGGACCAGGTACCAGAGGCATTCTTGGTGATGGTGCTCATTCAGTTTGGGACCATGGTGGTAGACCGAGCACTGTACCTCAGAAAGACTGTCATGGGAAAAGTCATCTTCCAGGTCATTCTTGTTTTTGGGATACACTTTTGGATGTTCTTTATCTTGCCTGGAGTAACTGAAAGGTAAATCCATTAAAAATAAAGCATAAGAGTTGAATAACATCATTTTTCAAGTTTATTCCTAATTTAATTTGAGTGAATTACAGCTAAAGACTGAATCACAAACAGGTTTCTTCTTGATCTCATTACCAATGGATTGTTTAAGTACCTTTTCAGAATAATTAGTGCTGCAAATATGGAACTGCTTGAATGGGGAAAGACTGAACTATATAAAACCATACTGAATTAGAACCGCCTTTAGGGCGATAATTTTGTAGTTAATGTATCATGAAGATCTGGACACAAAGTACTACATTCAAAGTTGAGTTTAAGGTAGTCAGAACTGACATAATGCAAACTCTTGGGCCATCCCTGCTTTAATGAATGCTTCCTAACAACCTCCTGTTTCCTGTAATAGCTCTATTTTCCACCCCCCTCAACATTAAATACACCGCCTTTTTATAGCTATCATACAGCTATTGAGTATTAGGTCATAATTTGTCCCAGCAACTAATGAAAAAGTGCAAACTTAAAATTCCAAGAGAATTGCATTGTACCTTGCAAATAGTGATAGAATAGTTTACTGAGGGGGAAAAATGGTTTATTGCATGTGAAGAATACAAACTAATTAGAAAAGACAAAAAGACTCTCCTTTGCACTTAAAAATAGTCGTTGAATGTATTTATTATATTTTTCCAAGTGCAATAGTAATTACAGCTATGCTTGAATAAAACTGCTGTTCTCCCAATGACCTCCTACCTCAAAAGTTACTGAGCATTGAAAAGGGAGAGAAAAATGAAGTTTGGGATTGTCAGTTTAATTTATTGTTTAAAAGAAAAGGCAACAAAATCCCTCTTGATCTTTACCCTGCCTTTAAGAAATATGTATCTCCTAATCTTAATCTTGGATTTGCATTTGAAACCTGTCAGGGTCAATTTAAATCAAACTGATTTCTATAAACCCATGAAAGTTCCTTATCTAGAATAGTTTTCCAAAACAACTCATTGAAAACATTGGCTCATATCTTGCTCCCCAAACACTGTCCTTGGTGAGGAGTTCACAGCATGCTGCTGAGCTGTAATCATGCTAGGGACCACTCCACTTCTGAGATGCCCACATAAATAGCTCCTTCCCAGTTTACGTGGTCTAAATCAGCATCCCTGGTCATTGAGAAACGGAGATGCATCCCAACCATCAGTGACTTTCTCACACATTCCAGGGACCCTGGTCCCCCATCTCTGACCCTTATCATCACTAGAGGTACAGTAATACTTGCAGGCTCTTTTGGGAGAGAGGCAAGACCAGAAATCCACAGTGTTGCTTGTCGAAGGGTGAGTAATACATTTGCATGTGTACCCCATCCATCCTGCTGCAGCTTCATGTCAAGCTGCTCAAGGAATGGATGTGGGGCCTCTCCATGAGCACAGTGAGTCTGCCACTGGGAGATTCAGCGCAATGAACAGCAGGTGAAACAGTTGTACAGTGCTACTGTGTTGCTTACAGCCCTGCAAACATGAGTCAGGATTTAGCCCAATTCTATAGATTTTTGTTATTAAATATCTACACTTTCAGTTGTAGTTTTTCTCTAGAGCTGGGTGACAGCCACAGGGGGACCTGAAACCAAGGATTGATTGCAGGTTTTCATAAATGAGGAGCTGAGAGATGTGCAGAGCATATTGGATTAATTCTGTAGAACATAGATATAAAACTCATCAATTTTTTATCTCTCCTTTTAATTGCAGGAAATTTAGCCAAAACACAGTTGCCCAGCTCTGGTATTTTGTGAAATGTGTTTATTTTGGGTTATCAGCATATCAGATACGTTGTGGTTACCCAACCCGTGTTCTTGGCAACTTCCTCACCAAAAGTTACAACTATGTAAACCTCTTCTTATTTCAAGGGTAAGTGTATCCCACGCTCTCTCAGCCACCCTTGTATATATGTAGTATGAAGGTTTAATTGTCACTCAGAAGGCCTCATTATTCATGACTTAGTTCTGCAGGTCATTGCAAATGAGTGCTAATAAAACCTTTATTGCATATCATATCATATCATACCACCACAGTATATGCTGCACATAATTAAAGACAAAAGCTATTTTAGAAATGTTATCTGTTCTTTAAATCTATAAGCCTTCCTTGTCATGAGCCCAATTATACAGACCTCTAAGGGAGAGAAAAAATGTAATTAATCCATTTTTAGAATTCTAACAATTACCTTACATAGTTTACATAAAAATCACTGTAGTGTCCTATGTCCCTGGATCTTCCAGGTCCAGAAACAAGTGCTGTGTGTCCTATTGGAAAGTTTGGACCCTCCACTTTTCCAAGTTTAAAATGCTCTTTCTAACTCTGCAAAGTAACAAGATATTTGACTTTAAACCTGTCACTGGAGTCGCACCCAACACCAAGAGTCTTGAGTGGGAAATAACACATGGGAGGGTTAAGGAAATATTTGTTGTAGTAGAAAGGATCTTTTTTTAAAAAAAATAGTGTCTCTCAAGTTGCTCAGGGATATGGAATATTAGTAGTTACCCTTGGAGAGATGGCTCAGTGGGCAGAATGCAGGTAAGAAAATAAAAGTACGATACTCTAAACGCAGTGCATAAATATTGCCATCACATATATACTATGAAATAGCTATAACATGAGCCACGCGTGATTTCCCTGTCAAACAAGTGATAATTTTTTTAAATGTCAAAAGTGTGGTGAGATGAATCATAACATTTTAAGACTACATACACACTCTTCAGCATATTAAAGAGGGACTTTCATGTTGGAGCAATTCAAATTTAAACTTGCCTAAATCATTCACATTATAGTTGTCTCTCATATTTTGTTTACCATTACTGCTAATTACTACTGACTGTGAGTCTGAAAAGTTTTGGGGTTCTGTGCTTGCCAGCTAACAGTTCATACCATAATCAAATTTATCACAATCCCTTTGTTCTAATAATCCAGGCTTTATTCCAAGATTTTTAGTATGTACTGGTTACAGTCCAGCTAGAAAAATCACAGAAATAGCTTTCCTCACACTATAACAGTGTTTCTGGTTTGATTGGCACTAGGAAGAAGAAAGTGGAAAGGTGGATAAATATTAAATAAGTCAGTTTAATTAAAATATTTGCAAAAGGTAACCAAACAATATCTGAACCTCAGAAACTATTCAAGTTGCGCAAAAGCTACTTTGCGTACTCACAGCCCAGCTTCTCCTGTTGATCCTACAGTAAAGTCATTAGGCCAGACTTCTCTACACAGTTTTAGCCCTTGCACCAATCTGGTAGTGCAAAAGCACCACAAAGCAAATGACCAGCAGAAAATTCCCTTCCAAGTGAAATGCAATCGGTTCTTATATCCGTCTCTGCCTTCCCCTCCCAGTTTAGGAGCTATGGCAGAAGGGAAGAAGGGGCTTTGGCCCAAGAGAGAATCTATCCCATAAAGTTGCACCTGTGATGCTGTCATCACACCCATGATTATTGATTACAAGTGACATAAGTGCATGTTTGACTTTTCTACGGGGTTATTAAAATATGGTGAACATCAGTAATACCCAAGCAACCCCAGAAAATGACTAAGTGCAATTGTTTTCACATTCATGTTTTCTATTTTCAATTCTGAACCCCTCCATTAAGCTTTTTGATATTTAACATTTGTGTAATTTTCCCACACATGGTGTAATGATAGGACTCACTAAAAATTATCTGTGTTCCTTAATTAGATACAATGCTATACCTCACTACCGCCCAGTAAGATAGTTCATCTACTATACTGTCTCTCCTTTTAGATTCCGTCTGGTTCCATTTTTGACGGAGTTGAGAGCAGTAATGGACTGGGTTTGGACTGATACCACTCTGAGCCTTTCCAGCTGGATCTGCGTTGAGGATATTTATGCTCATATATTTATCTTGAAATGTTGGCGAGAGTCTGAAAAGGTAAGAAAGCTATGCAACTGATTTAAACCTTTTTTTACACCCAAAGTTAATTGTGGCAATAATGAAGAAAAGCTGCCAATTCATGAGTTCCTAAATTTAAAAAAATATATCAGAAGGCCAGATTTCTATCAGAGAGGCCTAAGGTTCATGTGCAAAAATGTTCATCCAATTATGTGCCTGTGTCTGTGTGCAATTGCTGCAGATGAAAATTTGAATGGCTTTCCGGCATCTAACTTCTCGTTTGTGCCTAACTAATTTTCCTTTCATTCATACAAGTTCTATGTAAAATCATGGTAATTTGTGTCTGCCAACATAGATACTCAGTTGTAGACCTAGATTTCGGGGGTGGATTTAAGAATAAGACAAGGTAAGCAAATGAACTCAGGTTGTCCAGAGTTGGTGGAGGAATAGCCAAACAACTGGGGCCCTCTCTACACTACAAATTATGTTGGAATACAGCCACCGCAGTTAGTGTATCATTCAAACACATGCATACTTGGCTGCTTGCATTAGCACTGTGCATACTCACCGGGGATATTTGTGTCAGTTCAAACAGTGGTGCACCACAGGTAAGTATCTCAGTGTGCTATGTACCAGTGTCTGGTGCAATGCCTTCTGGGAAGTTTTCACAATGTATTGTGGGATAGAAATAATTTGCCCAGGGATCTCTAGGAGCTAGGGGTCAAGTTCCCAGCATGCAACTTTCTTTGTCCCTTAGTGCCATTCATATCCCATAATTTTTGCTCCCTCTTTTAAAATCCTACAAACCTGCATGGCACTGTTTGGTGTCTGCCATCTCTGACAGAAGCATGGAGCCCAAATAGCTCTGTGCTATTCTCATGAATGTTGCAAATACAGGATACATGATTGTCAATTATTATCAGAGTCACAGGAAGAACTTCAACAGTTGGGGACATAAATATTTTTGAGGACAGTTTGCTAAGGGAGATAGCAAAAAAAAATTCAAGGTTGCTGGTGGTATTCATGCAGTTGCAGGTGGTGGAGCACTGCTTCTGAGCTTGAGAAACAAGCACTGACCCATAGGACTGCATCATCATGCAGGCTTGGGTTGACAATCCGTGACCGCAGAACTTTTGGATAAGAAAGGCCAAATTCCTGAGTCTGTGTGCTGAGCTCATCCTGGCCCTCCAACGCAGAGACACCAGAATAAAAGGTGCACTGAGAGTTGCAAGCTTCCAGAGTGTGATGGCCACTTGCTCTTCAACCCCAGATTGGTATGGGTCAGTGGGAAATCCACAGTGGAGTTTTTTGTCGTGCAAGTGTGTACAGCCTAGTCATCTCCTCCACTCAGGAGTGTGACTCCTGGCAATGTGCAGAACATAGTGGATGGATCTGCAGCACAGAGGTTCCCAAACTGCAGTTGGGCGATAGACAGCACACATATCCCTGTTTTTGCATCAGCCCACATTGACACACAGAACATCAACAGAAAGGGCTGCTTTTCTGGTTTTCTGTGGTTATGCAAGCGTTGCTGGATCACCAGTGATGCTTCACCGATATCAATATGGGCTGGTCAAGGAAGGTGCATGATGCTCACATCTTTAAGAACACAGGGCTGTTCAGAAAGCTGCAAGCAGGGACATTCTTTTTTGATCAGCAGAGTACCCTGGGCGATATTGAAATGCCAATTGTTGATCCTGGGGGACCCAGTCTATGCCTTGCTTTCCTGGCTCATGAAGATGTACACTAGCCACCTTGACAGCACCAAGAAAAGATTCAACTACCAGGTCGGCAAGTCCAGAACGACTGTCGAATATGCTTTTGATAGACTGAAGGGATGCTGGCGGTGTTTACTCACAAGATTGGATATCAGCAAGAAAAATACCCCAATGGTTATAACTGCCTTCTGTGTCCTGCATAATATCTGTGAGGCAAAGAATGAAAATTTGCCATGGGGTAGAGGGCTGAGGTAAAGTGGCTGACACAGGGCTATTAGGAGAGCCCAATGTGGAACTATGTGGTTGCAAGAGACTTTGAAAGAGCAGTTTAACAGTCAGCTACATTAATGTGCCATGCCAGTGGTCTTCAATCTTCTTTCATTTGCTGGCCCTTAAAAAGTTTCAAATGCAGGTGCAGACTCCTTTGGAAATCTTAGACATAGTCTGCGGACCCCCAGAAGTCCGCATCCTCAGACCACATGTTGAAAACCACTTCATTCTGGCCCTGAACGTTTGTGAGCTGTTAGGAATTGTGTGTAGTGGTTGGTGTACATTAGTATATGTAACACTTTGTTCTCTTAATGACTGTATGAATTATTCTGACTTTGATGTGCATTTATAATTGTTACTGTTTTTCACTGAAGCTATGAATTGGGTGGTGCTTGCTGCACATTTACACATACAACTGGGTGTTTTGTTGAATCTCTGAGTCCTATGGTACTGGGTGCTTGGAGTGCTGCTATACTCACTGCACTATGTATATTGAACTAATAAAGGTTTATTTTCAAGAAACAGAATTTTACTGACCAACAAAAGCGGTGGGGAAAAACTTGCAAATAAAAAAGTACAATACAATACAAACTTCTAACATAAAATAACAGAACAGAAATTTAAATTTAGGAAGGCAGCAAACATTTCTGTCCACTTTAGTCCACAAGTGAAGTCCATTCTGGCTATCCATACACCAACTGTGCCTCTCACAGGTAAGCATATGTGAAGCTGTGGTTGTCCTTACTGTCCGTAACCATGGAGTGGTAGGCGTAGGGATGCGGCCTCTGGTGCCATGCAGAATGTTGTGGGGTTGTCAAGGTTCCTTCCCCACTCTGAACTCTAGGGTACAGATGTGGGGACCTGCATGAAAACCCCTTAAGCTTATTTTTACCAGCTTAGGTTAAAACTTCCCAAAGGTACAAACTATTTTACCTTTTGTCCCTGGACTTTATTGCTGCCACCACCAAGCGTCTAACAAATATATAACAGGGAAAGAGCCCACTTAGAAACGTCTTTCCCCCCAAAATCCTCCCCAAACCCTACACCCCCTTTCCTGGGGAGGGCTTGATAAAAATCCTCACCAATTTGCATAAGTGAACACAGACCCAAACCCTTGGATCTTAAGAACAATGAAAAAGCAATCAGGTTCTTAAAAGAAGAATTTTAATTGAAGAAAAAGTAAAAGAGTCACCTCTGTAAAATCAGGATGGTAAATACCTTACAGGGTAATCAGATTCAAAACATAAGAGAATCCCTCTAGACAAAACCTTAAGTTACAAAAAGACACAAAAACAGGAATATACGTTCCATTCAGCACAACTTATTTTATCAGCCATTTAAACAAAACAGAATCTAATGCATATCTAACTAGATTGCTTATTAGCCCTTTACAGGAGTTCTAACCTGCATTCCTGCTCTGGTCTGGGCAAAAACAACAGAGAGAACAGAGACAACCTTTGTTTCTCCCCCGCTCCAGCTTTGAAAGTATCTTGTCTCCTCATTGGTCATTTTGGTCAGGTGCCAGCAAGGTTATCCTAGCTTCTTAACCCTTTACAGGTGAAAGGGTTTTTCCTCTGGCCAGGAGAGATTTTAAAGGTCTTTACCCTTCCCTTTATATTTATGATAGGGGTGTAGGGAGTTGCAGCCATGGAGTTGTCTAGGGACTGCAAAGGGTGGCGAGTCTGTGATTATTGGACATGTAGGTCAACTAGGGTCTGCAGTATCTCAGCCTGAGAAGCCCCACAATGTCCAGGTGCATCTCCTTCTTCTGCTGCTGCTGAGATTCCTGGGTTTTTCTCCATTTTCTGCTGTCCTCTCTGTGCCATTCCAGGCGGTCTGCCATGTTGATCCACCAGGCCCTTTGTTTGCAGTCCAATGCAGCACTGGCTTGCAGGGTCTCGTTGAACATATCCTCCCTCCTCCTATTCTTTCTCCTCCTCATGGTCAGGTGTTCTGTGGGTGGCACCCCTTCAGGCCACAAGAGCAGCAGCTGCAGATAAAATAGATGCATGTATAATTGGATTTACAGCCACAATGGAAAGTGAAAGTTAAGTTTCAAAACTCCCTTCCCTTATTCCCTTAAAACTTTTTAACCAGGCATATTTATTGGCAATTCATTTTTGGAGTGCTTCTGCACAGAGCCACTCTCCATCCTCAGCCATGGTGAGCATGGCCCACCAAGGGCAAGTGTGGGGGGAAAGGAGGAAGGCATTAAGATTTTTGCTTGCATGAAACAATAACATTTCAGTGCCTGTTTCCATGGGTATGACTATAAGGCAATGGCACTGTATATTGGCATTATTTTCCAAGGCGGTGGTGATTTTTTTCTGATAACTTACTCCTGAGGGTAACAAAGGCACAGAGTACAGCTGCTGCTGGCATCCTGAAGTTGCCCAGGTCCATATGCTGCTGGTCTGTTTTCAGCTGGTGCCATTGCGTACTCATCCCAGAGTGTCATGGTAGAAATTAGGCTGCCATTCCTAGAAACCTTCAAGAGAAGATTGCAGAGTATCTCCGTGAAAGTTTATTCAAGATCTCTCAAGATGATACAAGGGACAGCCCTATGTACATAAACAAACCCCCACCCCACCTCAAAGCAGGTCTCCTCCTCCTCCTCCTCCACTCCTTCCTCCTCCTGGATGCTCACAGCAGGGGTCTCTAGCGCCTTGGGGGTATCCCTAGTGGTTTGCAGGGTGCTGGTGGAGTCTCCACCAAGTACGGCATGCAGCTTGGTAGAAAAGCAGCAGGTCTGCAGCTCAGTCCCAGATCAGTTGTTGGCCTCTGCTACGCCTGCTTCAGTTCCTTTGCTTCCATGCAGCACAGAGGCTGATTCCTGTCATACCCCTTTGTCTGCATCCCCTGTGCAGTCTTTTCACAGATGTCCACATTGCTATGACTGGTCCCTGGCGGTGCCAACACAGCCTCTTCTCCTCACAGGCCCAGGAGACCCAGTATCTTTTCTCTGCTCTAGGCAGGAGCACATCTAGTGTGTGGAGCTGGCATGGTCGGTTGGGCAGTTGCACACCACAAGGGAGAGATGCTGTGTGTGCTTGTCAACCTGGACAATCAGGGACAGGCGTCTGAAAAATATGCAAGATGTTTTAAAGGGGTTCTGGTCTCTGATCCCTGAGCAGTGGAGTTCACAATTGTGGCCAGAGCAGTCACTGTGGGGCATTTTGGCACAGTTGCTGGAGGACTGTTAGGGTATAACAATGTCCTGTAGTGTGAGACAAATGGTTCTGCAGTGTGAGACAAATAGGTCACAGTGTCTACACTCCCACTGTGTTGACTTCTGTAGGTCAACCATGGTTCAATGCTATTTCGGCAGGTGGTTTTATTGCATCCCTTAACAGCATGCTTATGTGTGCGGGAGACAAATTTGAGTGTAGACAAGTGCACAAATACATCCACGCAAGGTGCCTTACGTTGACCTAACTTTCTAGTGTGGACAAGGCCTTGTTGAGTAGCCAGGAGTAGAACAACCTTGGCAGCTTGTAACAGAGGTGAGTGCAGATGAGAATACATAGCCCCCACCTCCGCCTAGACCACAATGGAGGTCCAAAGAATTCCTCTCCTGCTTCCTTCCTGTTCCTAGTTTGTCCTTCGTTCTCCTTTCTGCACTATTCCCCTATTTTTACCTTTTTATTTGTTTCCACCTCTTTGATGTAGCCTTTCTTTGTCTTTCTTTTGTCAATTTTTAAAACATTAGACTCAGACAGTTTAAATGAGTTAAGATTCAGTTCGAATAAAAATCGGGGATCCTGGATTCAGTGTTACCTTTGTAAAAAACAGCATCCAGATGCTTGGTTGTTTTGCCAATTTTAAAAAGAAATTAAGTGTTGTTTTAGGAATAGGAAATAACCCAACCATTCAGAAAATAATAAAATGGCCTTATATTTGAGTGTTTACTGACATATTTCTAGTTTTATTATAATCCTACCTCTTAATCCTACCTACTTGATTTCAAGGTGTGTCACTTAGTTAGAAGTAAATTAACCGGATATCCACACATACCTGGCATTTAGTTGTTTACATTCCTGTCATGAATTGAATTGCATCACATCACACATTTCAGAAATTAATAGGGAAAGATACAGGGAGTAATCTACGTGCTCTATGTGTTTTTTTTTCTATAATAGGAACATTCTATACTGTGCTATGGAATAATTCTAGAATATATAAGTTTCCAAGTCTAAGTCATGATGTGTGTGCCAATGACACACATTGCCACACTTGCTGATGGATTTTGCATATCTCAAAAATCTGTATGTTAAAAACAAAATAACTGATGATAACTGAGAGTAGTTCAAGGTACGTCTCTGAGTGGTATTCCTGAGTAACTTGGCTATTACTAACTCTCTGAGCTGCTTTGTAATAGCATTAAAGGTGCCTGAAATAACCTTCTACAGATAAATGATATGTCCCTTGAGAGCTCAATATGATATTAATGAAAACAGTGTCTTGTAGTGTGAGACAAATGGTTTGACACAATACTTTTAAAATGTAACTGATTTGTTTTAAATATAGAGTTGTATTACAAATGTAATATTCTCTTAGGGCTTTATGGATTCATGTTGTAAAGCAAGAACAATTTCCTGAAAGCCAGATTTCTGGCAAGTGTATGCGTGCAATGCAACTTTATTTTGTATATGCCATCTTTCATACACATTTTATTTCAAAATGCTGTACAGAGTTAATGTTTGCTGTGTTGGTCCCAGGACAATCTGTAACCCACTAGCCCCTCTTTTTTGTCCTGTGACTGCAGAGGTGTTAACTGGCAACTTCACCTTGAATGGTTAGACTATGTGTTAACTAGTTATGCTAAAAAATCTGTTCCACCTTCTATTTAGCTGGGACACTCTGCCTTTCCCAGACATGAAGAAGAGCTCTGTGCGAAAGCTTGTCCCTCTCACCAACAGAAGTTGGTCCAATAAAAGCTATTACCTCACCCACCTAGTCTCTGTACAGAGTTAAATCCTATAAGAGAGCAGGCAGAATAAATCACAGTGATGCAAAGACATTGTACGTGCTGGTGAATCCATTAAAGCATTCAGTCATGAGGTCAGTAACAGAGGGGGAGAGGAATCATAGCCAGGGGGGGGGGCAGGGGAGGGAAGATTTGTTTTCTGATGTGATGGGAAAAGAGAAGAAGAGATGCAAGAAGGTTGTTCTAGACCCCAGGAGCTGCAGAAGAGAAGGCTCTCACTCCAATAGTGGACATATTGTGGAAAGGGAGAGCAAAGATCCTGGTGCTAGGCAAAATTAAGGAGCAGGATTGGGGATCAGAGACAAGGGATGTGGGCTGAGAAGCACTCTGGGGCAAGCCCACGGAGAGTTTAAGAACAAGGAGGACAGTTTTGAATATATCTGAAGTGTATGGGGAGTTAGTGCAGTGTAAGACTGACATTTATATGTCTATTGCTGAAAAATAAATACAACCTTTCTCTGCAAGAAAAATTACAATGTTTTCAGGATCTAAAAGTTTCAATTCTGTCTAAAAGGGATCTGAGATAAAACAGTGTTTGAAGCACAGCTTGGTGAAAGTTGATGGCTTCAATTGGCAAAGAATTGAGCAGACCTTCAGGTTTTTTTTAGTTTTGGTTCATACGGTTTCATGCCTTCTGTTTGAGAAGAAAGTTCAAATGAACCTCTCCATTGTTATCTCATTTGGGATTGGGAACATGCTGAACCCCACAGAGTTTTGCAAGGTTTTCACCCCAAGCCCTAAAATGACCCCGGTTCACTTGAAACTTACCTCCATGTTTGCCTGAAACTCAACCAAGTTTCAGTCAAATCCCAGCCCAATTTTGACTCAAAATGTTCATGAAACTTGTCCTGAACTAGGTTTTGTCGTGAGCCATGAAAGAGGTTATTATTTATTCATACATGGGTTCATATTAAAACTGTCCCACTGCTGAACACATGGTTTGCTTTACCATGTGACTGTTTTTTGTTGCAGAGATACCCACAGCCAAGAGGCCAGAAGAAAAAGAAAGTTGTGAAGTATGGAATGGGTGGCATGATTGTTGTCTTGCTGATTTGTATTGTCTGGTTCCCTCTGCTCTTCATGTCTTTAGTCAAATCTGTTGCAGGCGTCACCAACAGGCCTCTTGATGTATCAATCACAATAACCCTCGGAGGTTATCAGGTAAATGACAGAAGAAAAGTCAATTATTGCCCTATATGTCTTTGTGCTGTTCTTTACATTGAGCTGTCAAGGTTCCTTCCCCACTCTGAACTCTAGGGTACAGATGTGGGGACCTGCATGAAAAACCCCCTAAGCTTATTTTTACCAGCTTAGGTTAAAACTTCTCCAAGGTACAAACTATTTTACCTTTTGTCCCTGGACTTTATTGCTGCCACCACCAAGCATCTAACAAAATATAACCGGGAAAGAGCCCACTTGGAAACGTCTTTCCCCAAAATCCCCCCAAGCCCTACACCCCCTTTCCTGGGGAAGGCTTAATAAAAATCCTCACCAATTTGCGTAGGTGAACACAGACCCAAACCCTTGGATCTTAAGAACAATGAAAAAGCAATCAGGTTCTTAAAAGAATTCTTCTAATTAAAGAAAAAGTTAAAAAATCACCTCTGTAATCAGGGTAATCAGATTCAAAACATAGAGAATCCCTCTAGGCTAAACCTTAAGTTACAAAAAGACACAAAAACAGGAATATACATTCCATTCAGCACAACTTATTTTATCAGCCAGAATAGAATTTAACGCATATCTAACTAGATTGCTTACTGACTTTTTACAGGAGTTCTGACCTGCATTCCTGCTCTGGTCCCAGCAAAAGCATCACACAGACAGAGAGGACCCTTTGTTTCCCCCCACTCCAGCTTTGAAAGTATCTTGTCTCCTCATTGATCATTTTGGTCAGGTGCCAGCGAGGTTATCTTAGCTTCTTAACCCTTTACAGGTGAAAGGGTTCCAACTGAGTTATGCAGGAGGTCAGACTAGGTGAGCTCTCCTGTTGACATAGAGTGGCTGCATGAGCCATCTGTAAGCTGGCTAGTGTAGACATGGTCTAACATTTAGGGCATGGCTACACTTGCAGATGTAGAGTGCTTTGAGTTAAACCAGCTGTCGTAGAGTGCAGTAGGGAAAGTGCTGCAGTCTGTCCACACTGACAGCTACAAGCACACTGGAGTGACCCCATTAGCAGCTCTTGAAACGGCCACAGAGAGCATGCATTATGGTAGCTATCCCAGCATGCAAGTGGCTGCAACGTGTTTTTCAAATGTTGGGGGGTGGGGTGGAGTGTGACAGGGAGTGTGTTGTGTGGGTTGTGGGGGGGAGAGAGAGTGGGTTGTGGGGGGGGGGGGCTGAGAGCCTGTCAGCATGCTGTCTTGTAAGTTCAGACAGCGGCAGCAGCAGACTCCCCCTCCGCCCCGCCTCTCTCTCTCACACACAGCATTCCACAGTAATGGTTGCTTTGTCTCGGAGCAGATAAGCAGCCGGCTGTCAGAAACGGAGCTTCCAAAGGGCTTATCTGCATTCCTACAGCAAGTTCAAAACAATGAGAAAAGTGGCCACTTGACTTAAGGGGATTATGGGATGTTTCCAGAGGCTGATCAGAGCACAGTAATGCAACACTTCATTAACACTGATGCCCAGGCATTTCAGCCAAGGCGCAACAAGCATTAATCTACTCGCCGAGGTGGGGTACCAGGAGCGCTCTAGCCGTGGAGTCAGAGCGCTCTACGTGCCTTGCCAGTGTGGACGGGTAGTGAGCTAGGGCGCCCGGGACTGCTTTAATGCACTCTAACTCGCAAGTGTAGCCAAGCCCTAAGTCTCTGTCAAGTGTTGGTGCAATCTGGAAAATGAAAAGAATGTAAACAAACCTGAGTCAGATATTTGGGTGATCATTCCATATTTATCTCATCTCTTTCACTGGGGCCCACTTTTGTACTAGCTGGCCAATTTCGGGGTCCAATCAGATTTTGAAAGAGCCCAGCAAGCAATGTAGTTTGTAGGGATGCCTTCATTTATCTCACTGAAAGTCACTGGGACTTAGAAACCTGAGTGCCTTGGTCACTTTTGAAAATGAGATTTGGAGACAGATTTTTAAAGAAATTAAGGCACCTAATTCCCATTGAAATCAGTGGGAGTTAGGTGCCTAAATACCTTTTCAAACCTGTCCCCCTTTTTCCCCCGGCTACTAAATCAGTGAGGTATTGCAATGCTAAGCAAATCAATGCCTAAATATCTTTAAAAATCTGGGTCTGAATCACCTTTGAAAATGGGACATAGACTCCTAAGTACCTTAAGCACTAAAATTTTACATGCATTTCCCAGGAAAGGGGTTATGGGGGAGAGGAATGATCAGAGAGGCCATTTTCACTTTGCCTTTCTTAGGAGCGAGTCTCATGGCCCTTTGTGAAATTTTAAAAAAATGTTATTTCCAGATTAAAATATGCTGTAGAGCATTTACAAAAATGAACACAAAAGATTTCCAAAGTGAATATTAACTTGGGACATTCACAAACAGCCACAGGAATTCACTTCTCTGAAGGAGTAAATCTAAAATGACAGCTTTCAGAAGTGCGATAGCATATACAGAATAGTCTCCATTTGTTCTCTCATTCATGTTTGCTCCGACCAATGCAAATAGATGTTTTCCTGAAAGAAATTTCAAATGATGGAATTTCCACACATTTCTGGATGGGATTCCTTAACATTAGGATCATTTTGGAACAAAACTTGGTGAAATGTTTTGATTTAGGGGTAGTTTGTTTTCCCCAAAATTGGACCATTTAAGAAAATTTGACAAGAAATTCAGAGCTTCAGTTCTGGAAGTTTTTGGATCTCATGTGTGACCTTTTTCTCCATCCCTCAGAATCTCTCCCTATGGCACCAAGGACTGACATAATCTTAGACTGAAATTCACAGAATGTTTTATTTTTAATGTAGAAACAAAATGAAATACATTTGACAAGGATGTGTTCTTTTATTTTCCAGCCTATTTTTACAATGAGTGCTCAGCAGAACCAGCTCAAGGATTTGAATCAAACTGAGTTCAATTCATTTCAAAGAGAATATTCGGGTAATACTGTAAGTAAAATGTGGAGTGTTTCATCATTTTAAGAATTTGTGTGTATATGTCCAGTGTATTCTGATCGGCCAAATCATTCTGTTTAATTTCCTTTGGGTGACAATAAGGGATCAATAGTGCTGGCCTTATTAAGATGATTAGTTCCATTGAATTTGTCTGAAATAAGGACTACTTACATGAATAAGAGCTTCCAAGGGTGAGATCTTTAAGGATATGTTTACACTACAATAAAATACCCACAGCTGGCCCTGGTCAGGTGACTTTGGCTCCTGAGGCTATACGATTGCAGTGTATACATTTGGGCTGTGGCTCCAGCCCAGGCTCTAGGACCCTCCCTAAGACAAACCCTGAGTGTTTGTCAGTAATCATTTCACTTAATAGTGTCTGCAAAGCTACTTTAGGTTTCCTTGGTAAGAGAAAAGCATTCAAAATCAGACCTTAAATGCACGTGGTAGCCAGTTTTTCAGTAGACTCTATTTAAAAGATGTCAAACACGCTTTGCATCATATCATTATCTAAAAGTATAAACACCATCAACATGCCTTACCCTAAAACAAGCACGATGCATCTTATGCCATGTTATTTGCCAGCAGTTGGAACAAATATTTGTCCCATACTCACCTTCTCCTTTGGTAACAAGAGTCTGCAGGCCCCATTCTTCTATGCAGAATTCCCCATTTTCACTTTGCTAAAAGTGTTACTTATATAAGCAGACGGGGTTTGGGGATAGAAATGTAAAATTCATTAATTTGGACTCTCCCTGACTCACCTCACCCAGAGTAGAAGGGGAAACAAGGCCAAAGCCAAAAGAAGATACCCCCAGCCATGTTGTGTGGTATCTTGCGCCTCCTGAATTCTACCTTGCACTTTGAGAAAGCCTCAAGTTACCACGTGGTCCAGTGCGATGTCTGGTAATCTACGTCACATAGAATTTGTCAGACGAATTACATATAATGGTAGCCACTTGTGCTGTGTGGCACCCTTGTGAACTTGCTTCAAGTAAGTTTGAGGTGCCACACAAAACAAGTGGGGACTAGAACATATATTATCTCAAATTAAAATTTGTTCTGGATAACTCATTAGCTCCACTAGCTTAAATGTGTATTGAGGACCTCAGAAACGAAAGCATAGAATCCACATGCTTAATTTTATTCAGGCCCATTTTTGCAAATGTTTTTTTTACCAGGTTAGGTGGGTTTTTTTTGTTTTTTAAATCAGTTTCACTAGCAATGCAATTTTTTTTCACATCATTGACTTCTAGTCTGGGCTGTATTTTGGGTAAACCTCTCTCCTCTTATGCCTTACCTGGTGCCTGAGGAAAACCATCAGTGCAAATCACTAGACTCATAATTAGTAGTACACCTATAGTTCTGGCTGACCTGTAAGAATAGTTGTGTGTTTCATGTATGTTAAACTTTCCTTTCTCTTTTTGCATGTACAGGGTGCTTTGCAGTTTCTAGAAGGCTATGGAAAAGAAGATATAACTGTAGCAGAACTAGAAGGGAATTCAAATTCATTGTGGACTATCAGCCCTCCCAGTAGAAAGAAAATGATTCAAGGTCTCCGGGATTTTTCTGCTGAGTTCACTCTAGTTCTTTCATGGAGTATTCAAAGGTAAATAGTATGATGATATTGACAGATTGATTATTGGGCTAGGGCTGCTAGTTTAATGGAAGTGTTTTGCATTGCCCCTGTATGTGTGATGTGTTTATTTTCCCATCCAATTCTCTCATTCACTAGGTCAGGAAGGCTGAGAGTGGGTGGCTGGGGAGGAGATGGGGAAGGGAATGATCTTTGTCGCTCAACAATGAGCCCTCCTAGCAACAAAAAATAACATTCATGAATTTTAAAGGGGAGCTTGCCTTAGAACTACTGAGCAAGAATGCCCTTTGCCAGGCATTAGCACCTCCAAGGTGGAAACTATGAAAGCAGGAGTAAAATGATCTGAGATTCAGCATGGAAGAACATAGGGGAAAAGATTTCAGAGTAGCAGCCGTGTTAGTCTGTATTCGCAAAAAGAAAAGGAGGACTTGTGGCACCTTGTTAGTCTCTAAGGTGCCACAAGTCCTCCTTTTCTTTATAGGGGAAAAGCAAGTTCTAGAATAGGACTATGATGCTTGAGCTTTTCTACCAGTGAAAGATTGTTACCAAGCCTACTGCAGACCTTATTCGAACATGCAGTATGCTAAAGAGCACGTCTGCCATAAAAATACAGCTAAGGGTAGTATAAAAAGTAAAAAAAAACCCTAACAACTTCATTTGTGACTCTGCTGATACTGTAGCTTTGGTGACCAAAAGACACTTTTAAAACAAGGTGGACGCAGCGTAGGCCAAGATTGTCAACAGTGACTCGAGGTCGTGGCTTCCTCAGGGTTTGAGTGCCCAACCTGCTGCACTTTGGAGATGCCTGATTTTCAGACCATGCAGAGCTTCTGCCCTCTGAAAATCCAGTCATTTTCAGCGGCCTCAGGTTGGGCACCCAGAAACTGAAATCCTAACCTCAATCTTCAAAAACAACCATTTATTTGGAGGGCCCCAAAGTGGGTTAAGAGAAAAATATGAAAATCCCAACCTTAGGGTTTAAAAACCAATGACCAGACTAATAGGAAATCTGCTTCAGACAACATGCTCATCAATAGTTATGTAAATTAAACACTTTGAAGGACGAGGCCTTTGGAAAATCATTTGGTATAAGCAGATAATTTAATGGGGAAATGAAATTAAGGTACAAAAGAGAAACAATCTGTCCTCTTGCTCCGGCTTTACAGCCTCAAGCGCTATTGGCCATACCCTTTATGCTGTAAGGAATTAAATAGCAAGACACAAGATGAAAAGCAGTTAACTACCTGAACATCTAGAGGGAGGTGGGGAGTACGGCCTGAGGGCTAGATCCAGCCCGCAGCAAGTCTCCAGGCCGTGGGCCGAAAGCCCCAAGCCTTGGTGCCCCCTTGTAGTGCTGGAGTCACTAGCACTGGCTTGCCCCGCTGTAGGGGGAAGCTAGTGTTGCCAGGCCTTTAAAAGTCTGGTCAGCTCCGTGCAGCTCCCGGAAGCGACTGGCATGTCCCTGTGGCCCCTAGGAGCAGGGGCAATCAGGGAAGTTCTGTGCACTGCCCCCAGCCCCTGCACAGAACCTCCAGCCCCTCCACCTAGGGGCCGGACATGGCAGCCACTTCTGGGAGCAGCACTGAGGCCCGGCTCTGCCTTAGCCCCACTGTGCCACCGACCGGGAGCCGCCTGAGGTAAGCACTGCCTAGCCGGAGCCTGCACCAAGAACCCCCTGCCCCAGGTCGGAACCCCCTCCCAAACTCCAAACCGCTTGGCCCCAGCCCAGAGCCCCCTCTTACACTCCAAACTCCTCATCCCCACCCCCAGCCGGACCCCTCACCTCCTCCCACACCGCAACCCCCAGCCCGGAGCCCCCTCCCACTCCCTGAACCCCTCATTTCTGGCCCCACCCCAGAGCCTAGGGGAAACCCTGATCCTCCACACCCCCACGCGGGGCTCACGACTGTGTGTGTGTGTGTGTGTGGCCCACGACTGTTTTTTTCTGTGGGTCAGTGGCCCAGATAGAAAAAAGATTCCCCGCCCTTGATCTAGAGCCACCCTGAACTAAGTAGAGACAATGCCCATTCCCTTCATTGGGGCATGCGCCCGTTTACTCTAGGGCTCATTTGCCCCCTGGTGTACAGTCTTCCCTTCAAGCTTTGCTACACTCCTGTAAGAGCCATGCTGTGGTGTGCACAGATTGCACATTAATAAGAACATAAGAGCAGCCATACTGGGTCAGACCTATGGTCCATCTAGCCCAGTATCCTGTCTTCCTACAGTGGCCAATGCCAGGTGCCCCAGAGGGAATGAACAGAACAGGCAATCATCCAGTGATCCAGCCCCTGTTGTCCATTTCCAGCTTCTGGGAATTGTAATATCTAACCCTGATAAAAGAATCATGTAGATGGACACCTGGGCTCCTATCATAACAGCTGTCTGTTCACAGCTACATTACTAGGAGTTGTGTACATAAATCAAAAACAAATATTGGGCCCATAATAAAAAGATACTTTATTTAAGATTAAAAAATAATTAATTAGACCGTTTTTTATTACTGTGAAAAGATAGTCTGTTATCCAGTGGAAATATAGCTTCCTTATTCAGAGCTACAGTCCATTTTTAATACTCCTCAACTAATCTATCAGTTATGTTAGTTTAATTAAAAACAGTAATGAATTGGATCGTTTATCTTTGGGAAGCAGTGGACTATATAGTAAGTATGATTGAATATTACATGGTTAACATTTACAGCAGTGGAGGCCAAGCTTGTTCAGCCTGAAGGCCAATCATCCGATTTTAAAAATGTCAGGGGACCGCGCTTAGTTCTCTGTGAGAGATTCTCTGGTATATTCTGCTCCTCTGGCAACATAGGGGAGCAGAAGACACATGCAAGTCCACTGTTGGGGATGCTCCCAGCGTCAAGGAGCCTCCAGCAGGCAGAGAGCTGACACAGCCAGCTCCTACTCGCTCCCTGCAGCCCCTGTCACAAAGGGCATGTGGGATGTGGAGGGAAAGGAGCGGCTGTGGCACTTTTTCACTGCATTCCAGCTTCCTACAGCTGCCATGTGGTCTAACGAGGACTGTTACCAGCTGATGGAGGTTAGAACAGTCACTGGGCTGCTCTAATTTGGGCTGGGACAGAGAATCAGGGAACTGTGTTGTAATTGGCTGTTGATTTTCAGCTTCTCCTTTCCCCCCCTCCTAAGCTCTCCTAAGTGACTGGGAGGACCTGGGAGGACGGGGGAGGCAGGGTGGGAGAGATGGAGGGGGTGGCCTGCCTTTGCTAGATGCTGCCCTAGGCTCATGTAGAGCCAGTTAAGCTTCTCTGCTACTCTCCCTGGAGCTCCCACAGCCTAGCAAGGAAGCAGGCAAAGGAGCAGCCAGAACTACCCTCCTCTCTGTCCTGTGATGCAATCAGCAGGGCAGCTGCTGAACAGAACCTTATTGGCTCACCCCATCAGTGCCCTAGGGGGTTGCAAAGGAAGTAGTGGGAGGGAGCTGGGAAAGCAGTGCCCCCATCCATCTCCCCAGGGTGCACAGGGCTGATTCAGGCACTTCCATTTAAAAATCATCAGGGGAAACATGTTTTCTGTTCATAATCAAATACACATTTTCGTCTTGTCTCAAGGGCCCCAGGAGCCCTCAGCCTAGACACCCTGATTTATAAGTGGTGTTTGAATGAGGGGATGAATACCATGTTCTTATTTCATTTGTACATGAGCCCACTGATGATAATGAAAGTCTTTAGAATCACTCGGAGAACATTGGTAGTTGGAGTTGTGGTTATTCAGGCAACGAGGTGTCATGTGCCATCTGCCAAGGCCAACATCTGGCCTCTGTGTTCAAAAGCAAGCCGTCAGGCAGGTTTCTGTGTACGGCTTCTATTTTGACTTTGACACAGTTACATTGTACTATCAAAAATTGCCTCTGAACCATATAAAGCCATGATCAATAATAGCAGGGGGATTTAGGCCACTAAACGTCAGCTGCGGGTTCCGCGTACTGTCTTGGTAGCCTGATGCTTGACAGGATATGGGGAAGGGCCATCAGCACCATGCAGATAGACTAGCAACCCCACATCAGCTAAGCACAGCTCAGAGAACTGGGCATTGTGTGGTACTGAGCTTCACTCTCTGTTTTCATTTTCATTTATTGTTATAGAAACCTCTCTCTTGGTGCAAAAGCAGAAATAGCATCGGATAAGCTTTCCTGTAACCTACTGAACAAAACTAGAGAAAATATCGCTACAATGATGTCTGGGGATCACACGGTAAAGAAGGTGTAAGTTATGTTCTTGACTTGTTCATACAGATGTTTCTCTTAAAGCAGATAACTAACAGGTACACAGTTGTTACCTATAATGTAATCTCATAGCATAGCATATACCATAAAACTGAAACATACTTCACTGAATGTACAGCAAAATGGACAGTCACCACCCAAGTGAATACATTACTCAAAGCTCTGAGTGAGGGCCACACCTTGCACCATCAGTGGGGCAGCTGTGAGAGGAATTGTGTTCTCTAGCACACCGGGAGACGGGGAGCATGTATGGATGGTGCAGCATACTGTGTCCTCCTCGCCAACTCCACTTTCCTGGCAACAAGGATTGGCAGAGCCCCTGGCTTTTGCACAGACTATAAAGGGGTGAAAATTCCTAGCACCTACACAAAGGCCAAGGCCATTCTAGCCCTATACTAATAAATGTTACTTCAAAGGTAATATGCAGCGGTGTTGTAGCTGTGTCAGTCCCAAGATATTAGAGAAACAAGGTGGGTGAGGTGATATCTTTTATTGGGCCAGCTTCTGTTGGTGAGCGAGACAAGCTTTCCAGCCACACAGAGCCCTTCTTCTGGTCTGGGAAACTCAGGGTATGTCTTCACTAGCATGCCGCAGCAGTGCTTTAACGTGGCTATGTCGTTGCGGCACCAGCACTGGTGGAGAGCTCTCCCAGTGCTGTAAAAAAACCACCCCCACGAGGGGAGTAGCTCCCAGCGCTGGGAGAATGGCTCCCGGTGCTGGGGTACTGTCTACGCTGGCACGTCACAGCGCTGAAACTCGCAGTGCTAAGGGGGGGTGTGTTTTTTCACACCCCTGAGCGAGAAAGTTGCAGCACTGTAAAGTGGCAGTATAGACAAGGCCTTAATCAGAGTGTCACAGCTAAACACAAGGTGGAACAGATTGTTTAGCATAAGTAGCTAACACACCTTTCAAAGGACCATTCGAGGTGAAGTGGCCCTTTAACATCCCTGCAGTCATAGGGAGGAAGGGAAAGCGGGGTGAGGAGACAGAGAGAGAGAGAGAAAGCAGCCGGGGGCGGGGGGGGGAGTTGTTAATGTGTTATGATTTTTAGCATCTAGCAAAGTTATGAATTTAAATTCCCAGGCTTGTCTTTTGAAAGTGTTGTACAGGTTTCCTTTGAGGATGAGGACTGATAGGTCAGATATAGAGTGATCACTAAATGCCCCAAAAGCAAATATGTGGGTGAAACCAGGTAATTGCTATGGTCTCAAATGAACTCTCACAGAAAAATAATAAAAGGCAAAAACACCCTGTCACCTGTGGGTGAATACTTTTCACAAAGTGATCACTCGGTATCACTTCAGTGTTTTTAACATAGACCTACCCTAAGATTCCAGGAACGTCACTCTGAAGCCTAAAATGTCTGGTGAGTCAGTGCAAAGCAACAGATACTGCTACATGGATGGTTGAGAGCTCTTTTTGTTCAGAATATATGTAGGTCTATTGCACAGATATATGGCTGCATATAGGTCTATATTGTATGTCTTTGCGTGTCTTTTAAATATTTTATTTCTCATACTTTTTAAATAAAGGCATTTCCTGGAGGGTGTGGATCTGTTTGATTCAAGAAGTAAATGATGTATTTGTAAGCCCCATTCTCAGAAGGCAGTAATTTTATAAAAGCTACACCCACTCCCACATGGTCTTCCCCAAGCTTAGCACTAGCTGAACACTGTACTATTCTGAGATTATAAACATTTCCATCAGATGTACTTCATTTATTTAGCAAGTGGTGGTGTGTTGCCTCTCTCCTTTTTGATAGTGTGATACAATATTTTTGTTTAAGTGGGAAAACAAAGGAATGCGTTCCCCAGGCCCTCATTGCTCCCTGTGCACACACATACCCAGCATTCATGGTTGATGACCGGTGAGTGGGGAAATTTTGAATGGAACGCTTTTGTTAAAATATTGGCAGAACATCACTGGTAAGTCCATCAAAGTCAATGGAGTGACACTGGTTCAAAGCTGATGTGAGCTCAGAATCCAGTCCAAAAATTACAGCAAAGTACTCGCCTTCTTCAAACTGGAATCATATTCTACAGCTGCCCCAAGAGGGACGTCTAAGGGAATTTATAAAGATACAAAAATATGGAATCATTTGCTGTCACATTTTTCTTGCAGGACGTTAGAAATGATGTTTCCATACTACATCAAGGCACCTAGTGATTCTCTGGCAAAACCCATAAAGCAACTATGGAAAGGTATGTACTCCAGGCTGTGGTTATCTCTGTGTATATTTTTTTTCATTGTGCAACACACAAGGCTGTTTAGGTAATAATGGGACTGTGTCAAGGAAGGTTGGGCTGCTGCTCTGCTCTGTTGTAGCTATTGTGTGGGTAAAAGGAGGATATCGGGCTCTAGAGCTATCGACCCAGCACCTTTCACACAAGAAAAACCCTCAAAGCTATGTTTAAATACTTAGCCCTTTATATAGAATGTTTTAGCTGAGGGGCTGAAAGCACTTTGCCAAAGGTGTGTGAACATTGTTTACCCCCATTTTTTGAGATGGGAAAGTGGAGGCACGGAGAATTTAATAGCAACATTTTAAAACTTCGATACCTGAAGTCAGTCATCAAATTGCATAGTTAGGCATCCTCATGGGCTTTCATTTATTATTATTATAATAATTAGGCATTATGGTAGATCCAACCAAGGATCAGGGCCCCATAGTGTTAGGCCTTGTACCAACAAGTAAGAATTAACTGCCCAAAAACTTTGTTAATGCAGTTAAAACTTTGTTAAGGTTAACCCGAACCCTCATGCTCTTCTGGAGTGACAAGTGCACCTGTACAGAAACCGCTGAAAACCAGGAATTATACAGTTAAGGTGCACACTAGCCCCAGCCTGTAACCTTAACTCTGCCCTCTTTGAGTGATGCCCCCATACACTCCTGACAGATGTTGTAGCACTCTATCCTTCCAGATAATATGGAATGCTGTGGAGACACAGCATGTGGGCACAGCAGAAGAAACCATCAGACCATGGCAGGCTTAGAGAACACCAGCTGACTACACTTAGCCTGTACTCAACCACTCCTACATGCACTGACTACCTCAGAGAAACCGGCTGTTATAACCCCTTACAATCTCTTGGCCTTTGTACTAAGGATTTCTCTGGTCGACCACCTACACTTACCTCTGTAGTGCCTTGTCACATATGCTACCCAACTACTATAAATCCCCAGGGCAAGAATATACTATTCTGCTCCTCTACTTCTGCAACCAACATAACTCACCCCAGAAACAAGGGGATTGTGATCCTTTTGGGTGCATTTGCTCCTCTCATGTCACAGTGTGAGTTGTGGCAATGTGCTGCAAGTAATCCTTGCACCAGTCAGTACAGTGTCCCTAACACAGCGAAGGTCAGATCGAGTGCATGCAGGCGAATAAGAGAATACAATTCTGTGGGACACAATACACATGCAATGACACATTTACCAAGTCATTCTTCATGTCTGCTTATTATAGGGCAGGCCTTCCTAAAACACACTTACAGTATAACTGCAGTGGCTTTTGCCAGTGCCAGAGGGCAGAGCGAAAGTTGCAAAGCGGCGCTGGTGTGTACCTTAACTCTGTATTTCCTGTTTTTCAGAGGTTTAAGTACTGGTGCACTCAACATTCTGGAAGGGCATGAGGCATTGCTGCTCAGCTTGAACTCTGTACTGACTGACATTGTCAGAATTTCCCTTGTTTTTTGAGGAGCTGATGGTAATGAGGGGGTCATGACTGCGGAGTACCTGAGGGGAGACTTGGCTGCAACTCAGCTACCAGCTCTGTCCCTCTCCATGTCCCCAGTCAGGCTGGAGGAAGGAAGGAAGATGGTAACCAATGGTCTGTGAGGAGCACATCTACCAGCAGGAGGCAGCCAGGGTACTGGAGAGGAGCCCCAGGCTCTGTATTCCTCTTCACAGATAGTATAGGGGGAAGGAGTCCAACCCTCTGCAGAATAGGAAGTGGGGAGTAGCCCACCCAATGGGAAATTCTCATATGAATCCAAACACTCCATGGAAACAAAGCCAACCTGACACAAGAGCTCTGACACATTCCTCTTAATGGGTCTTCTCCCTTCCTTTCCCAAACAGAGGTGGCGAGTTGTATGGGCCTGTGGTGCCTGGGCTCCAGGAATATTCAGGGCTCAGGGGCCTGGCTCCACCAATGTTCGGAGCCAGGTCTCTCCCTCCGCCCTGCCTGCCACCCCCGCACGCCTCCCCCGGAGCGTCCCTGCCTCAAGTGGGCGGCTGCCCTGCCGCTCTGCACTGCACTCCCTCGCCACCGCCGGTGGCCGCTGCTGCCTACTGCATAAGAGCGGCGCCGGCGGCAGGCTGAGGTGGCTGCTGCACCTGCGGCGGGAGGAGGGAAGGAGGCGAGCACATGACTGGCAGCCCTCCCCTCCCCCGGCACCCCCCGGGAGGCAATGCTGAGGGTGCTTCCGGGGGACGGAGTCTGGACCTCACCTGAGCAGCTGCTGGGGCTTGGGTGAGTTTCCGACCGTATGATCCATGCCCTCCACACCCCTGCCTGCAGCCACCACTCCCGCCCCACGCTGGGCAAGGGGCAGCCCCATCCCCCGGGAGACTACGGTGAGGGGCAGCAGGCTGCAGCAGTGGAGGCCAGCCCCCACCCCCGGCACCCACCACAGGGGAGGTGAGGAGGCTTCCTGGACCTGAGCAGCTGGGGCTTGGGTGAGTGTTGCACCACCCTGATCCACCCACCCCCCCACCCCCGCCTGCAGTCACTGCTCCTGCCCCATGCTGGGCAAGAGGCAGCCCCCAGTGAGGCTACGGTGAGGGGCACCAACAGGGGAGGCGGTCCCATGTGATGGCAGCCCCCTCCCGGCACCCAGCACAGGGGAGGCAAGGGGGGGCCCTAGGAGCACATTCAGTGACAGTGGTGAAGGGTGAGTGGGCTGCTGGGGAGAAGTGGGAGCCACCTCCCCCAGAGCTTGCTGCTGCCAGCGGGGAGAGGGTTGCGGGGAGTCCTCTCTGGGCCTAGCCCTGGGGCTACATGAGAGTATGGTCGTGTTTAGCACCATGCTTGATTATTTTACACCCTTTAAGTATATAATTGGTTGTATACGCATACAACAAAATATAATGTATTGAAGCAGGTGAATGCTGCTTCTGACTTTCCACTTTTAATTGGCCCTTGTAATCTTGTGGCGCCGACGCGTTGCAGCTTCATTTTATCCCAGCAACAAATTCTTGATTTGTAGGACCAGTAATAATCAACAATGGATAAATTCTTAATAAAGTTACCCAGAGAAAAAAAGAAGAAAAGGGTAATTCATCAAGTGACTGCCTGAGTTCAACACCCAGCTTTCAAACTGAAGTTATACAAAAGAAATATATGGCACATCCACAAGATAAGAAAAGGACTTTTCAGCAATCTTGGCAATCAAGATTTACATGGTTGGAGTACAATAGCAAATTAGACAGAACGTTTTGCTCAGTCTGCAAAGAAGATCTTAATATTTTCTACCAAGGTCGAACCAATGTTTATTTCATCTGGATTTCAAGACTGGAGACACACAGTGCGTGGTTTTACATCACACGAAAAATCCTCTTGTCGCAAGGAAGCGATACTGAAGTAGGCTGCTCTGCAACCACAGGTAAATGCTTCTGCACTAGTGTCGGCCAGTTACAGAAAAGAATCCCATGCGCTGCACAAGCTTTTTAACTGTGTTCAGTACGTAGCTCACAAAGGCATAGCATTACGTGGACATAATGAGAGTGATTCAGATTGGATGCAGCTCTTGTTGCTATGCAGTACAGAGTCAGAGGAACTGAGACAGTGGCTTAGTCACACAAAATACAACTGATTGTCACATGAGGTTATTAATGAAATCGAAATGATGGCGCTCAGACAAATTGTGCAAAAGATCAAGGCTTCAAAGTTTTATGCCATTGTAATGGCTGAGACTACTGATTTGTCAAGAAAAGAACAAGTAAGTTTTTCTTTAGGGTTCTTTTCTAGTGAAGACTGGGAGATTTATGAGGAGTTTATTGGGTTTTACCAAACTGACACAATGGATGCTGCGTCTCTTTTCCAAATTGTATAAGATACACTTCTCAGGTGTGATTTCCACTTTTCTGATTGCCGAGGGCAGTGTTACAGTGGAGCCAGTAATGTGTCCAGCAAATTTACTGGGGTCCAAGCCAGAGTGAAGGATCAAGAGCTGAGAGCAGAATTTGTGCACTGTGCTGCATGTTCCCTTATCCTTGCCACGCAGGCTGCCCTGCATAATATTCCAGAATTTCATTATATGTTTTCAATGGTGAAAGATCTCATCAGTGCCTTCAGGGAGTCACCAAAGGGTATGGCAGCATTCAGAGAGTGAAAGGGCGCCTTCTTTACGACTACTGTGCCCAACAAGATGGACACTAAGGATCAGTAGCATTAAATCACTGTTCCATGATTAAGAGGCTATGATGAACTGCCCAGATGAATTTAGTTACTCTTCAGATGAATTTGGCTCAAAATGTAGTGGATTCTCGAAGCTCTCAAAGAACTTCAATCTTTTTCAGCGTACTTTATACTAACGATTCTTGAGAAAGCCATGGGTCCTGTAGAAGAAGCTAATGCAAAAATTCAAAGCCCAAACATGTCATTGGCAAGCGTTATGAAGAAAGTTGGCTTGTTGCAAGAGGTATTGAGTGGGATGCACACTGACTCGTCATACAATCACTTCTGGGAAACAACAGTAGAGAAGGCAAGAAATTTTTATTTAGATGATCCTACACTCCCGAGAAAACGGAAGCCACTGAGATGGCTCAACCCTGGAAGCCTTCCTCACACCTTCAGTGACCCCAAAGGATATTTTCATAAAATATATGTTGGGATCATTGATGCTTGCAAAGTTGCCATTGAACAGAGGTTTTCAACAGAAAGCTTCACATTTGCAGTAAAATTGGAGAAGCATATAACTGATGCAAATTGCTCGAAACAGGACATTGCCCCAGTAAGTGAAGCTTTCCATGGTGACATTAACACGGAGAGGCTATCTCTTCATTTAGAAATGTTGAGTGATATTTGCAGATTGAGAAATTGTCAGCTTAATTCGGTGAGCGAAGTGAAGCTATATCTGAAACAAAATGAAGGCTTGAGTGACATGTTGTCAGAAGTTACAATTCTCCTGAAATTATTCTACACAAGTCCGACTACAACCTGCACTACTGAGTGATCATTCAGTTGCCTGCGCAGACTGAAAAAATTATTTGCGAACGACAATGGGCCAAGAACATCTAAATTACTTGGCATTTCTGCACATTCGTAAGAACTCTACCTCTGAATTGGACATTGCAAGTCTCCTGGATGACTTCATTTCAAGAACTGAACAATGACAAAAAGTGTTCGCTGCCTCCTGAAGAACATCACAAAAGAAGGGGCTACATTTGTTTTAATTTTGGAAAGTATTTGCTTTTGAGGGTTATTAATCCAAGCGTGCTTGGTTATTTCCGTATTCAAGCGTATTAATAAAGTTGATATTCTTAGTTAAATAATTTTTTCTTACAATAGTGATATTGTGCAATATAGAGAAACTGTTAAACGCTTACTGTTTCCAGTCCATTTTTACATTATTTTAAAATATATATCGGCTTACAAGGCAGGTGTGGGTGGGACTTGGATCCTTTCTGGGCACCACCAAAAATTATACAAACCTGCCGCCCATGTTCCCAAAGTCTACCATAGAGAACTGTCAATCTAGGGCATCGGATCTTGAGGAGACACAATTAACTTTACACACTTTGTAGTCCCACTGAAGTCAACAGCGTTAATGTTAAGCTCTTGAATGAGTCCTTGCAGGGCCTAGACACAACTAGTTTTCAGAAGTAATTTCATTTGGAGTTGTGAGTGCCCAGCATGTCTGAAAAATCAGGCCTCATTTATTTAGGTCCCTAAATTTGGATAGTGGCCAACATTTGCACTCAAGTTTGAAAATGTTGGCCATATTGGTTTCTATTGGTTTCTATGAAG
Organism: Chelonia mydas; assembly: GCF_015237465.2. Classification (NCBI taxonomy): domain Eukaryota; kingdom Metazoa; phylum Chordata; order Testudines; family Cheloniidae; genus Chelonia; species Chelonia mydas. The sequence goes on along the minus strand of NC_057850.1, from coordinate 87,552,703 downwards.
TTTTAAATCTGGTTATGTGAGAAAAATTTTAAAAAGACCATTCAAAAGGGATTTTTGGGAGGGAAAACACAAACTTTAAAAGGCTAGAGAACCATTGTAGTACTGTTCTATAAACTATTTTAAAATGGGTTCTAAGATTGTTTTAATTGACTTATTTTTAGGTTGCACCATCACTGTGTCATATTAATAAGCATCTGATCCTAACAAATTTGACTTATTGACAACATGCTTGTTTTTGTGTTAATGTTTTCTCTTTCAATAGAGGGGAGGATGGAAAACATCACTGTTTCTCTTGTCAAAAATGAGTCTAAAGATGGGGTTCGTGAATGGTGGGTTCTCAATCAGCTTGGAAAAAGATACAGACAGGAAGAAAGTCTTGAACTCTTTGTATTCAGTGACAAAGTTAGCCCTCCTAGCCTTGGATTCCTGGCGGGCTATGGGTAAGAGAGAATCTTGTACTTAAAACCACAGTACTGTCTATCAGAAATAATTTAAGGTGAACTGAGAAATGTATCTCCTGTTGACCAGGGTTTTATGTAACAGATGACAGCATCACAAATACCTAAAATAAATCATAGAGGTGCAGGACTGGCCCTAGCCCCACCAAAAAAAAAAGTGCATTAAGAAGGGAGTAAATTTCATGATTTTGTGGCGATTAAGGTCTTTTTTTAGAATCTCTAATGGCCTTCATAGCTATAACATCATGGTATCAGAGACACAGTATTCCTTATCTTAGGTGGAATAAGAACCCTTCACTAGAAACCCTAGCAGCTGGATAAACAAACTGATTTTAAACAATTTTTTTAAATAGGTTTGTCATTCTCAATTATAAATAGAGACCGAGTTCTGCCCCCTGGTGTTTTTCCATTCTCAGGATCGGGGATTTGCTCCCCCTACACAAGATCCATGTGGAGTGGGAGATGGACCATGATGGTTGTTTCACCATCCTGCCGCTTACCCTGCCAAAGAACCCTCTTCGTGCTCAGGAAACCACAGCTGGGAGGGAGAGGGGGACAAGGCCAAAGAGAGGACATACATTGTCTTCTCCCATAACCCTGCAGAGAAATTAACACTGTCTGAGGCTTTTCTGCGTATGCCCTCCCACTTTGTGGAATATTCCTTCATGGGGTTTTAAAGGGAGCGGCCAATGGAGGAAGCATTAGCAGCCCAGCTTCACAGGCCCCAGACCTTGTAGAGCATTATGGTTAATCCTAGCCTCCAGCATATCTCAGGGATCTGCAAGTTCTGGTAAAGAAACCTTAGCAGAAAGATAAACCTGCTGGAGGCTCTCTCTACAGGAATGATTTGGGGGAACCTGCAGTAGGAGATCCCCAAGAAGATTCCTCTCCTCAGCATGTTTTCCACATGGGGTGGGGTTTTTGTCCCTTTATGATTTTAATAGTATACAATTTTTAAAAAGATTTTTAGAAATGATTTTATGAGAAATGTTTAGGTTTTGAAGATTACACATTATTCCTAATGTGTAACACAGTTGAATCAGTAGAAATGGTCATCTTTCATAAACCCATCACCACCTTAGTTTTATCAGCATTTGCCTGTATTTGAATTTATAACCAGATTAGAAAAACCTCTTTGAACTCTTGTTTTACAGTATCATGGGACTGTATGCCTCAGTTGTCCTGGTGATAGGGAAGTTTGTCCGTGAGTTCTTCAGCGGGATCTCTCACTCCATCATGTTTGAAGAACTACCAAACGTGGACCGTATCTTGAAGTTGTGTACTGATATTTTCTTAGTAAGAGAGACTGGAGAACTGGAACTAGAGGAAGACCTGTACGCCAAATTAATATTCCTGTACCGCTCACCAGAGACTATGATCAAATGGACTAGGGAAAAAACTAATTGATCCCTTTGGAGTCACACTGCAAATCAAAAGGACTTCATCTGAATTTTAAAAAAGCACAATATTCTCATAAGAGCTAAGCCTTTTATAGTTAGGTAGCAATGATTTTTCACTGATTGAGTCTAGGAAGCTATTTCCTTAGGAGTCCATGCTGCCTTCAAATTAAGGATTAATGGTGAAGAAGATTGGTTTGATTTTTTTTTAAAATGCCCACTCCTCTAAAATCAGGGGACCTTGCTTTGTAATTTAATCAACCAAATGTTCTGTATCCTTGTCTGGGTAAGTTAATCTTCCAGACATTAAATTTCTACCCTTAAAGAAAAAGGAAAGAAAGAAACGATCCCTCAGATGACTTCACTGGACCTTTTCTGGAGCGATACAGTTTGTGCAATATGCTGTTGTACGTCACTGACTTTGAAGATATAGTAATGGGAATCTGACTAGCCTTCAGGACAACCATGCCAAAAGGCTATAGTGGGAGCTGAAGAAATGCTAGCCATATCCATTTTTAGAAAAGCAGAGGTTTTGATGTACTGAAGACTCTGTGGACAACCCTCTGTAAGCAAAAAGAAAACAAGTGACAATCTCTTTAATTACCTTATTTTATTTGTACAGTCCCAGGAGACATTTCCAGGAAACATCAATGACTTTTCTCAGGAAAAAAAACTTGGTTTTAGCCCTTAAACCTTAAAGAATTATGGTGAAATATTGGGGTGTTCTGCTGGGCCATCTTCCCACAATTACTGCTTTCCTTTAGACAGAGAAAAGCCAACTGAACGACTAAGGAGCTGTTTCACTTCTTATATCTCTTTGAAGACTGAATAGTGTGTGCTACTCTGTGCTTCCCATTACATGCTTCCCCTCCCTCCCCCCCATTTTGATGATTTAAGGCAATGGTTTTGTTATCTGATATTCTCCTTCCAGTGTTTCAGGTATACAAAAATGTTTACATATTCCAATTTACATTTTTACATCCGAGACGGGTTTTTTAAGTTCCCAAATATAGAAGAACATATGAGCTTGAAAAATGGCCTTTTCTTAAATTACTATGGTTGGTGACACAAACGGTTCATTAGAGAACATTGTAGCATGAAAATTTATGATTGCAATGTAGGATTAATTCCATGTTTAAAAAAATGCAATTTCTGAAAAACAAAATAATTGAGTGGGTAGGGTATGTTAAAAGGTTATACTGTGTAGTTTTGATTCAGTAATGACTTAAAATAAAGCACATGATGCAAAGTCATTTTAGAAGTATTTTTTCTTCTTCCTCTTTACACTAAATGGGAAACGTCTTTATCTAGTTAAGCTGTTCACAGTGGAGTTAAGGTCAGTGACAAATCAATCACATTCTTTCAGTTAGCTGCTGCTATTTGTTATATAAATGATGTAGTCAGTTACCAGAGGGCAAAAAATACAAGGTAACTTTCAGCTAAAGGGACAATTGTAGCTTTATTGGTACATCTTAGTGCAGGGCTTTATAAAAACAGCACAGTTGAAATTACAACACACTTACCGTCTTATTCCGTACTTCCATGAAAGTGATGTCAGTTCCATTCTATACCCTAGCAGCACATTTTGGACACTGTGAAGTGCACAAGAAAATAAACTGCTTTGTTATATTGTAACAATAAAATCAACTGGTGACTGGAAGGCTATTTGATTTCTTCATACACCGTAAAGAAAAGGTGGCAGTTGTTCTATAGGCTGGCAAGATTTCTGGTTGTGCTGAACGTTCCTCTGTGGAGTGATTTACTCTTCAAAGTCTAGTTCTTCCTCACACCATGGCCATCATGTGACTCTACGCAGGGGTTACTGTAGAACCAGTAGCGGGACTGGCTGACCTAACAGAGGCAATACTGTGTGTTCCCCTTTTCTAAACTGAAGAATAAGGTACTGGGAGTTAAATGTGGCTGGTGTGTAACGCTTCCAAAATGTACCAGCCAACCAGCCTACTTTGACCACTGTTGTCTCTCCTCCCTCCTTAATAGGCTCTTATTTACTGGTGAAAAACTTGGTCGCAGAATGAACTTGACAGCCTTTTAGACTTGCAAAACGGCTCCTTCCTTTTCATTAATTGACTAAACAATCTTTCTACCTGACCTGTCATGCACTCCGTAGTTCAGCCATGTCCGTGCATCTGCCTCCAGCGCAAGCTACAAAGGCCTTAGGCAATAGCATGGTTTTGTGAAAGAGCTCATGCCTGCCAACAGTTTGGGGAAACGGAGCCCTAACTTGAAGTGCTGAGCTTTCTTGGTCAAGGCAAGAAATTCAAATCTCAAGCAGGTGGATGCTAGGTAAAAATAAGAGAAACTGTTAAACGTTGCATCTTATAAACTTCAGTGCTTATAGGCTGCAGGGTAGACATACCCTTCAAGTCAATGGAACCTTTAACCACTGACTTTGAACAGTACAAGGATCTGACCATAAATTCAATATGGATTTCCTATTATTGCAAACAGCCATATTTTGGAAGGTTAGTGGGGAAAAGATGGTTAAGAGACATGCTGCCAAGTTCCCACACAATTTCAGTCATTTTAAATTTTTGGCACTCTATACTAGTCTAAAAGGCACCTGTGCAGACTAAGAGGGAATGGGTACACAGTTGTTTAGACAGTAAACTATGAGGGGCATTGTCTCTTTATAGTCCACTTACCACTCGGCAACTCCTCGTGGCCAAGTGTGGCGAAGGAGCTCTCTGGGCTGGTGCGCCCCGCCAACGGTCATTCCCCTTTCTGCGGCTCTTTCTCAGCCTGGCTTCAGCTCAGCCTACAGCCCTTATGTTGGGCTTGTGCACGCCTTTCCTTGGGACCATTAGGGGAGCCCAGTGCCACCTGCTACTCTTGGTTCGGGCTCAGGGCCCTGGGCTGCTCCTTTTAGCTGGGGCAGTAGTGTTCCATGGGTGCTTCGTCTAGGTCCCTCTGTCTCTCCCAGGACCCTGCTTGGAGTAATTTCCTTTCTCTCTGCTTTCTGCCTGGCTCTCTCCAGCCCTTTTCCCAACTGGGCTTTACCACCACTTAATCCTGGCTCTCGTTTCCAGTACTGCAGCCACCTTCTGCTCTTTATGGGGAATTTGCCTGATTCCCCTCAATCAAGCTGGCTCAACCTCCAGCTCCCAGGGCAAGCCACCCTGTTACACTCTTACTTGAGCTTTGTACGGTACTGGCACAATGGGCCCTGATGTCAGCTGAGGCCCGTTAAGTGCCTTAGTAATGATACAGACCACTGGAACATATGAAAGGGGGCATCACCTGCTGAGACTAGTCTCATTTCTACTGCTATCTGGTGGGGGGAGGGGCGCAAATGAGTTTAGTTGAATTCAGTTTTACTCCGTTTTAATTTCAAGTTTAAAACTGCCTTGTTTTGTCAGTATGATTTAAACAAAACCCCATGGTCAGGATCCAGGCTGGGACGGATGCATTAACCTTCTGAGGACAACATTTAAATCAGCACACTTAGAAGAAAACACTTTAAATCAAAGCATGTCTAGAAATTAGCCCTAAACTGGCTATTCGTCAGCATTCAGCATGTTAAAACAACAAAAACAGCTGCAGCGTTGTTCATTTTTCTTGCTTTTTCTGTCTTAGTATAAAACATAAGACGTGACCCCTCTCTCGTATGCTTGGTGTATTGCCTGTTTGCCAGTGGCTTTTTTCTTCTCCCAGCGAATAACTGCAGTAGCTCGTATTCCTTCTAACAGCTTTATCAGAGCAGTTCAAGTACCTGAAGTGAAGTAGAACCTAGTTACCACACGTTCGTTTAGGGCAAACTTGAAAACTCTTTTTCTTTGTGAAATCAGCAGTGCTAGCAGGGATGCCTCCCTGCACTAACAGTAGGGTTGCCAGGCATCCGGTTTTTGACTGGAACGCCGGCTCGAAAAGGGACCCTGGTGCTGACGAGGCCATTAAAAGTCCGGTGGGTGGAGCAGCAAGGGCCCGGGGCTGAGGCAGGCTCCCTGATTGCCCTAGCTCCATGTGGCTCCCGGAAGCAGCTGCAAGCTCCTTGCAGCCCCTAGGCACATGGGCGGCCAGGGAGGCTTCTCACGCTGCCCCTGCACCAGTGCCGGCTCCACAACTCTCATTGGCCAGGAACCACGACCAATAGGAGCTGCGGGGACGGTGCCTGTGGGCATGAGGGCAGTGCGTGGAGCTGCCTATCTGCCGGGACCTGGTGGCTGCAGTAAGCTTGATGGGGTGGGGAACAGTCAGATTGGTGCATACTTCAGCTGTTTTCCTAGCAGTTTTTATCTCCCTTTAATGGATAAAGTTGATCAGGCTTTTTATACTTAAGGTCCAAGTTTCTACTTTCCTAAGACACATGGGCTTGGTGAAATACAGGTGAGTAAACAAGAAACCCTACTGTAGCAATCAGGTTCCAGAGAGTTCTAATTTAAGAATGAGGCTTTACTAAAGGGATTGTTGCTTAATTATTATTTGTATTATCCCAAAGACTCCATTTGGCATAAGGGCCTCATGCATGTGCTAGGTGCTGTACAAAAACCATACAAAGATCTAGTCGCTGCCCTGAAGTGACTAATCTAATCAACAGAGGTGACAAAGCAAAAATTCAAGGGACATGTTTTCATGTAAAAAGGGGGAATCTGTGTGCCAGTGTAACACCGACAGACCCCCACTCAGCAGCTCTGGAGCTTAGTGCATGAACCTCTACCGCATGAGCTTAAAAAGCTAACTGGCTCTTTGCAAGAGGTAAAAAATTAGTTTACTCTACAGCCTTAGCTAAGTGGTCTCCGTGCCACTAGATAGGATAGAACACCACACCCAGGAGGTGTGTAGGTTACGCTGGCATTCTAAGGGATGTTAGCGGATTTTTGCTCATCTCTTATTTACTGCTTTTCTATCTTTTTTCCCTTTTAAGTAAAAACTAACATCTTAGAGCGCAGGGGCAACTGAGAAGGGTAAAGGCACTAGGAATTAGGCAGGGGCCCAAGAGGGGGATACATCTACACTGCAATTGAAAACCCATGGCTAGCATGTGCCAACTGACTTGGGTTGCAGGGCTCAGGCCAAGGGGCTGTTTAACTGCAGTGCAGACATCCAGGCTCGGGCTGGAGCCTGGGCTCTAGGAACCCATGAGATGGGAGGGTCCCAGAGCTCAAATATCTAGACCACAATTAAACAGCCTCTGAGGCCTGCAAGTCCAATTCAGCTTGCAATTAGACACCTGTAGCTGGCCCATGCCAAGTAGACATACCCCGAGGGGCCCACTCAGCAGGCGTTTAGGGAGAAGAGTCGCCTCGAGCTACCAGAGACTTGAAGGAAGAAGGGACAGAATCACCAAGAGATTGGGAGAGTGAAAAAGAGAGAGAGATTTTCTGATGGAGAAGGTGAGAGGGGGATGTGGATTTGGATAGATGTTTTGGACTGCCAGAAAAACAGGCTATATGAAAAGGCCCCTTCTTATACAGTTTTGGAGCATGATTTGAATTTGGCTCGGGCCCTGTTTGGATTATTGTGACAGCGCTGGTTGGTGGAACTCGGGTATTCCTGGAGGTAACAGGCAGAGCTGGTGGCAATGTTTCAACTGACCTTTTCGGTTAAGTAAAAAAGATGTAGTTTTGTCAGTGTTTCATGAAATCAGGTCACTTTCATCCAAAATTTTAATTTTTGATGAAAATACGGACATTTCAAACAGACATTTTTGTTGCCAGTTGGGTTTCTGAAGTCCAAAAAATGTGCATTTTTTCAGATTTTTTTTTTACCCTCTCTTACATTTTGCTTTGCCTTCCTCATTTCTTTTTCCACTGGAAAAAGGAGGAAAAGGGGGAAAGGATAGACTACAAAATGGGGACAATGTGTGAGGAAAGGTCTCTCCCGTTTCTACTCACTTTGCCCCCCGTTTTTCAGGGGGGTAGAGAGGGAAGAGAACAGAGAAAGGCAAAACACACACACAATTCTGTTTTCAAAAGCCAAAATGAAATAATTTCAATTTGAAATTAAAATTTCAGATTTTTCATCAAAATGTGAAGTTTTCTGTGAAAAAGTTGGAACAAAACTGTTTTGTTCAAGAGTTTTCTTGGAAATAAAATCGGATTTTTCCACCCGCTCCGGGAACAGGAAAAAAAACAAACAGTTTCACTCCAGCAGTGTTTGTGCTGGAGGTTGTTTAGAACTCCTTAAAATCAGGGCTAATCAGACAGGGATTCTTTACATCATATTCTTTTTCCATTTCAATTAAGAGAATTTTTATTTAGTCCTTTCGTGGTTAAGGAGTGAGACATTTCATCATCTCGCAAGTGCCTTTCATCTAAAAACCATTAAGATACCCAACAGCGTGGCTGTGAGGTTAGATGAACGTTATTATATGGAGGGGGATGTTAAGTGACTTGTAGGAGGACAGGAACTAAGGTGAAGGGAGAACAGCAAGTCAGGAAATGAGTTGGATAAAAACATTGACGTTCTAAGGAGGTTTCTGCTATGCTTGAAAATAATATTTTTAACAGTGTGAGAGGTAATTTGAAATTAATGGTTTGGGAGGTTACTGACCAGCATGAACAAACTGCATGGAATTGGATTCAGCTAGTCAACCAAATGCATTTATTTCCCAGACGAACTGCAAATATTTCTCTTCTTCTTGCATAGCTTTGTAGACATCTTTATCCTGTGCGGATATTACTACAAGTTTTAACAGCTGAATTCACAGGGTGGACAGCTGTGTGCAAAGCACCTGCAAAAAATAAAAATAAGGGGATTTTAAAGCTAATCATTAGAGGATTGCAGCGGCCATGTATAAAAACACTCATGTTCCAGGCTACAACTAAATCACCAACATTCTTTATGAATTGCCTCTCATTTCTTTCTCCTGCTCCAGTCTTGGTGCCATCCTCCTTGCAACCTTCTATGTATTGGGAATGTCCTCGCAATCCACCACCATCCTCTCCAGTCAAAGCCTTCTGAAAGGACCCACAAATCTGAATATTACCAAACTGTGAGAAATAAAAAGTTATCTAAACCAACTTCATAACTCTAGGTCTCCCACTGCATCTTGCCTTCCTCCATCTATCTTCTGCACTATGGGCTCATCCTCAGATGGCTGATTCTTGGCTGTCTCCACTTGGTGTAGTTTAGAGATGCCTCTAGGCTACACTAAATTATGCAGGTTTGTAAAAGCCCGTTAGGGGCCATTACACAAGCTGGGGCTCAGCAGAGTACAGTGTACTCCAGCTACATTTGCATGTAAAACTTTGTATGAATTCTGCATAAGAGGATTTGGCTCAAGAGGTGGAGGTTGTTTTGAAAGAGAATTATGGGTCTAGCAGAGGCAATGCATGGGGGGGCATGTGGGGTCAAGTGCCCCCCCCCCGATTGGCCTGCTGAGGGAGGAGGGGAGGGGTTCCCTTCTTCCACTCCACCTACCCCCTCTCCCTGCGAGCCGGGCCGGGCAGGGACCAGAAGGGGAAGGACCTGCTTCTTTTCTTGCTGGCTGCTCTGAAGTGGCCAGCTTCAGCCACATGAGAAGTGGCTCCCTGCCGAGCACAGCTGCCAGGGAGAGTGGCTGAACATGCCCCGGGGGGGGGGGGGGGGCACGGGGGGAAGAGGCACAGTGGGAGAAAGAGCCTCCTCCCCACTGCTCCCAGGTAACATGGGGCAGGGAGAATGCAATAGCCCTGGGCTGGGTGCAGGGGTGGGGTGTCGTTGGGCAGAGAAGACACATGGGGCGGTCATGTGTCCTCCCCTTTAGAGATTGTGTACCCCCACCCCGGGGAGGCATGAGTAGTCTATGTCCGAGGCCTAGAACTGAGTTTTCTGTAATAATTGTCTCATTTGCAGTACACGAATTCATTACAACACACAGGGGTTTTATCCACCTTCATACTTCTGGTGGCTCATTTATTTTTCAGACAACTACCTCATATTCAGAGGGGAACAGACAATCTGATCGAGGAAGCTGCCAGAACACATGCGGCGTGTTCACAGTGATACGCTCTTCAAACTCTTGTAACAATACATTTGGGGAAAGCACACTTGTTATATTAGACAATAAATTATGCTGCTTTGTGGCTACAAGAGTGATGTAACTCAGTAAATTATTAATGACCCTTTTCAGATGACTTTGTTTCTAAATATGTTGCAGGCCAACGCAGTGTATTTGCAGCAACATCTCTCCGCCACGGCTATTGAAAAACCAGCATATTCAGCTTGAAACCTGAGCAGGCTTTAGCATGAAGTGCTCAGAGTAAGATCAGGACAAAGGTGACCTTGGAGATCATTCTTCTTCTTTTCAGACACAAAGGAGACCTCCTGTGAGACATTAATTGCTCATCACAGCTGACTCCTTTCCATTTACATTCTTTTGAAAAGAATGCCTTTCAGTAAAAGATGGCCTTGGAAGGGACACTGATTAGTGACCCAGCACCAAAGCCTAACACAGCCCCTTCATGAGCCAGCTGGCTGCTGGTGGACTTTTGGTTTTAGGGTAGCAGTAGAAGTTAAAGGTGAACTGCAAAGCAAAAAATTAAAGGTGAGGCCCAGACTTCATTGCTAAAACATCTCCTCTAACCTGGCAGTTAGAATTTTTTTTTTTTTAAATGGAAACTTTGTGGTATTTTCTGATTTACTGAGGATATCCCCAGCATACGCTACCTAAAATCTCACTGTAACCTGTACAATCCATTGAATTTGTGATGTGACAGTGATGCAAGCGGATATCGTCAATGACCCAGGAAGAACAGTGGTCACCATTAAGAATTCAGCTTCTGCCAAAAGATGTTAGAATAGCTCGAGTTCATTCTTATTCTAAGCACAGAAGAAAGACGATTGCCCAACTATCACAGTGTGGTCAGTGAGGGCAAATGCTTAATAGTGACCACTGTACCTACAGGATTTCAAAGATTTTGTTTGTTTGTTTTAAAAGGTTAGTTATGTATTCAGAGCCCACCACTGCTTTCATTCTTAATCCATAATACACAATACCAACATTTTCAGAGACATATCATCTCGTACACAGGAAACTGGTTTTTTGCTCCTTCATATTATGGAATAAATATGGCACTGGCAAAAACTGTAGGAGAGTCAATGGTCTTATGCAAACTCGCAGAAAAATGCAAGGTTTATAAATATCTCTGTACCTCAGTGCAACGGAGGAGGAAATATTAAAGAAAACACATTGTTTAAACCCCCTTCACACATGTACTAACAAGACAAAATCCTCCTATGCAGTATGTAACAAAGCATTATGCAACCCCACTTTCTCCTCCTCATGCTGGCCAACAACTATGACATTTGTACCAGTAGGGCTCTCTCTTCCCCTTGCAGCAGAGGCTGCACCATTGAGATAGCAAAAACTACCTTTACAACTGCCTCACACTACCAAATCCCTTCCACTGCCCTGAGAGTTTTGGAGCGATCGTATTCTCAGAAGCTGCTGTAAGCCTACGACAGAGTTCTCAAACTGCACCATCTCCACAAGCCACCCAACCCTAATGTAGTCACAGATCTTGCTCTAGCTGAGAAGGTGGATGAATGTCACAGAAATTGTTTTAACTAGCCAGGATGCAACTGCGCTCCAGTCTTAACATGGAGACACTCAATTTACAGGCATCAAAGAGACCACAGTAATTGTTTTTGGCAACTGTACCAGAGCAAATAGGCTGCCACTGCAGGCACCCAAAATGGAATGACAAAGCCATTGGTTGTTCCTTGGGAGGTGAAATTCATTTCAGACTGTTTTTGTCGTCCTTGTTAGTCCAGACATTTTCTTTGTTGTTCTCTGCTGGACTTGCAATTAGATAATGTTGATTAAAAACCCCATTCTTAGTACTTGAAAGCCATATTTCTCCTGTTTGTTTTAGACAAGCTCCATAGTCATTCCTGTGGTTTTATGTATCTACTTCTACTATTCCCAACTGAAAACTGGTGTTATTGGTCTGGTTCCAAATGACTAGAGGAGAACACTGACCCCATCAGTCTGCCTGACTTGTCGTGGGCTTACAGAAGGAAGAAGAAATGGCATTCAGATGGCTGCCAGCAATGGAACAATATCAGTTCATGAAGTTTGGCCCTAGATCCAAAGTTCAGAGCCAGAATAGCAATTCAAAGCCATTTCTACTGAGAAAACACACTGCACCGCTGCATCAGAAGTCAGGGGGACTTTTGGGGAGGGGAAAAATGACTATCACACAGTACAGTACATTTTTTTTCCCCCAAAAGTCAGCTGGGTGCAGAAATAGATGCAGTGAATCCAGACACTATCACCTTGTCTAGATGAACAGTTAGTGTGGGACGTGTAAATCTACAGCACAGTGCTGGGTCCCATGTGTGGACCCTGCTCCCGTGCACTAGAAGTTCTCTGGGGCATTTTCATCTACTCTGCTTTGACATGGGGTTAGAGCAAAATGCCCTTGGGAACTTTTAGTGCACAGGAGCAGGTCCATGTGAGACAGTCCGTGTGAGACAAGCTCATGCCCTGCAGATGCACATCCCAGATCGCCAATGCACCATTATGTTCAGCTAGACAAGCTGTAAGTGAACGCTGACCAACTCTAGGGTCACTGAAACATCTGCTTCCTGCTCACAAACCTCAAGAACTTCAGTGCAGAGCATGAAAACTTTCAGGATATTGCACTGTCCACCATTCAACATGCTTCTCCCCCGCTCCCCCCCACCAAGTTTTGCGTATGGATTTGGCATCCATTAGAAATCAAAATAAAGCAAGAAAGAGGGAGTTTGAATTGCAGCAAACACCCGAAGTCACGCCTCCCCTCCTATGGGCACAATCACTGCTGGAACGGGCTGTGTCAAACACGAAAGGACTTGATGGCCTGACCAACTCCAGGCAGTGATGGGACCAGTGTAATTATTATGGCTGCTCAGGTCTGTGGTACACCAAACCTTTTAAGGTACAGTAGTGCAGCAGATGAGCCATGACTTGGAGGCAAGCACTGAAGGAACTTCAGCTGCTAAGCCCTGGACAGGTCCAAGGAACCATTCAGCTATGTGGCTAAAGTGAAGGGATATTTTACTAGGGCTGGCAGAAAGGAAAGGTTGTAAATCCCCTAGATACGCTGGCTTAACCAGTTAGGGTTGCACACAATGGTCCAATTAAAAGGTTGGATTTCCCTACATCTAGTGTCTAGGGTGCCCTCTCTGGCCAGGCCTCTAATAAAGGCTTTTCTGGCTAGGACCGTCTGTGGTGCGTCTACTCCCTCCCCCGGCCATTTGAGGGACATTGGTTCACCAGTGGTGTGACAGCACCTCCTGCACAACTCTCTAGAGCAGCTTCTCCAGCCCACAGTGGTAGCTAGGCTATAAGCAGCCCACCCACAGTCCCTGGCCGCATACAGTTGTCTATTACTAGGACAGTAGCCTGTTCTCTTGGGTCAGAGCGCACTATTTCCCAGATTAATGCACAGGGTCTAAGGCACTTTGGCTGCAATATGTCACTTTAAGAGTCTGGGCTAATCCTTGTGCCCTTGGAGTTCTCTTTAGTCCATGCTCTGCTCAGCATGGACTAAATCTGGTTGCAGTTCTCACCCCAGTCTCATTCCATGCTGCTTCTCCAAGTCTTGCAGTGACCTGAACCTGAAGCCAGTTGCAGTCTGCTCTGCCAATGGTTCTCTAGCTCCTACTGCAGCTTGCTCCCCTGCTCAGCTTCCAGCTTGGCTGCTCTGATCCTAGCTCATGATGCAGCCAGGGCTTTCAGAGAAAGGTTCCTTCCTGGGCCAGGGTGTTTCTGGAGTTTCTGTTTTCTTGCCCCATTGGCCTGGGAAGAAGGAGGTGTGCACCTATGTGGCCATGCTGGCAGGTCATGGGAGAGAGGGGAATGGTGGTTTTCCACTTAATGGATTCAGTCATAGCCTTTTGGGGGTCAGAACCCTAGGGACTCACCGCAGAGGTGCAGAATTTAGGATAATGGGCAGGCCTAGGGCTACTGGAAACATGAACGTGAGTTGGAAGGGGGACTTGAGGAGGTTTATGGGAGTGAACTGGCTTTTCAGCAACCTGCTGGTGCCATGAATACAGCTTACCTATCCAGGCTGCAAGAACCACAGCATGTTGGGAGCGGTGGAGTCCCCAAGGGGAAGGCATGACAGGGAACCTGACAAAGCGCAGCGAGAATGCCACAGCAGTAACTAACTGTTCCCACTAACATGAAATGCTACTTTCTGGCAGGCCCCTCAACAACCCAAAGCCACAAGGAAGGAAAAGACAAACCTTCTTTGGTAGGAATCTAAGTCAAAAACAATGGAAGGGAGAGGGAAGAAAGGAAGGGAGGGAGGCCAAGTTGGTTGTGGACAAATGCCAGCTAACTCAGCTATTGAATAGTACCACGCAGCCTAAAGGAGGGCGAGGGGAAGATTGTACATGTAGCCCAGCTGACCGGTCTCCAAGCGGCAGCAGGTGTGGGACAGGGTCAGTGACCCTAAAGAGCACACAAGGTGCACTTGGTGGTGGACAGAGGCAGCCTGCTTCTATCCAGAGCCACCTTTTACAGCAACCCCAGCTGGCACTCCCATTGCCTCTAAAAGGCGTTGGCAGTGACCATCTGGACCGCTAGTTCCACCTGAACCCACCAGCATTAGCATCCAACCTGACTAAAAACCAGGAAAGACTAATTTCTGCCCCTGAAGTTCAGAAGCAAAATGAGGTTCCAACACCCTCTCGTTCCTGGGGCAGGCGCACATTAGCATTCACCCCCGCCTCTGAGGAGGGTGATGCTAGGTGGCGAAGAGGCCATCTTCGCTGTGAACTCACCCCACAGAACGCAAGCACCGGCCATTTTAATGCTGAATGAGGTATCCATGCTGGAGCATTCTTATTTCTTCATAGCACAACACCACATACTTGATTGCCTTTTTGCAAAGTCGGGGGGAAAGTGCTGGCACTTTAATATTTACAACAACTGCAGAACTCAAAGAAGTTTTGCCTAGGCAGGCTCCATATCTCTTCCTTTCATCTCAGGCTATGAATACCTGCAGCATGAAACACACTGCAATGGACTGCTTAATAGCCTGTATCATCACTTTAAGCATGACCCATGTCAGCCCAGCTACGATTCCATTAGTGCACAAGGAGATATTTTAAGAGATTTTACATATATACATAAAATCACCTAACCCAAAGGTGATGGATTTATCGTGATACTTCATATTTTCAGGACATCATAAAGCATATTTAATATTCTTATTTTTCAGTATAGCTCAGTTGGAGGATGAAGTAGAGTTCTATGCTTTGAGATCACAGCCCAACATAATACTTGAAAGGAGAAATAAATTGATTAAAAAAAAAAAAATCAGTGAAGTTCAGCAGAAAGGGGAAATATTACTTAAGAAAGTATCTTCTTCTTAAGAACACTAGCTTTATAAGAAAAATAAATTAACACTGGAGATAACATTTAGATATTAAAAACAAGGCAAGAAACAACTGTATATCTAATGTTGATTCCTGATGTGTAAAACCAAAATTATTATCCACCTTAGGGAGGTGGGAGAAACACTCCCTTTGCTCATTCTTATGGGAGGAAAGAATCCCATTTACTTTCCCAGTGTTTCCTGCTTCTATCAGTTATTTGTATATCGTCATGTACTCTAAATGTGACATGTCACCAAACAACTCAGCTGCTCAATGTTTCTGAATAAGCAAGTCCAATATCAGCTCTGAAAGAACATGTTTCTGCCTGTGGGCAACTGTGTGTAAGGCAGCACTATTTGCCTTTTTGATTCACTAGTAATTCTCAAAAAAATTCTCACCAGAAGTGTGTAAGGCAGCACTATTTGCCTTTTTGATTCACTAGTAATTCTCAAAAAAATTCTCACCAGAAAAGCAAAATTCCATTATTTGTTGCAGATTAGATGAGGTTTCCCCAATGGTGATAGTCATTTAATAGTATGTACCCTCTACTACTTCACCCACGGGCACACATCTTACCATCACCACAACTATTGTACACACACCACATAGGCCACACACCACAACCTTAACTCTGCCCTCTAGGGATATCAGTCTTCCAGCATCTCCTTACCAAACTATCCCCTACAAACACAGCAAACTACCCCTCAACCTTTCCTTCTTCACATGGCCTTCTCTCACTACTCTCAGTTGTGGATGTTTGGTGAGTTCTCGGTTAGTATTTTCATTGTCTAGGCAACACAGGTAAACACAGCAACATATGGTTTTACTACTCTAAAGTCATGCAGAGGTCGTTACTTAGATACTATGGCAATAGGCAAAATAGAAAAAATGGTAAATGGGTGAATAGACAGAAGAGATTAACAACACAAAGAAAATCAGTACAAGTTTTATGGGGGAATTTGTATCCACGAACAGCAGAAAAGTGTGTCAAATCATGGTATATTATATGATGCTTCTCACTATTAATGCTCACCATTGTTGTTGATTTTCCTATTCATTAATTATGAAACATATCAAGCCAGATTGAGGACCCTTGGAATTCATTCAGTATATGATTCAGCTGCATTTCACAGAAATTTATCCATAAAGAGTCAGTCAAACTGGAGGGTTGGCTCAGGTTTTCTAAAATTCTGCCAAAGATGAATGCAACCAACTGTCTAAGGCTAGTTAGTTTTGCTACAGCTTCCAGTTTTTCTTTAAAAGACATTCACAAATGACAGGGAGCACAACCCTTGCAGATAGGTCCTGAAGCCTTCCAGGTTGGCAGAAGACACGAGGGACAGTTTGCAGAACAAGAATATGATGTCCATTCGCTTCCCACCTGGAAGTTAAATATAACATGCCACCAGAATGTGAAGATGGAAATAATTCCTGGCATTCCATTGCCATTCATTTTTGATAGTGTATTTAAATCCTATTTGTACTCAAGACTTGTCAAGGAATTTCTCATTCTCATTCATGTGGTTGGGGGAGGAAGAGATCTGGTCCTTTTTATAGTTTATAAAGTGTCATGTACTTCTACATTGTATAAATTGTTAAAAGGAATTTACTCACAGATGTTTAACACATTGAATTTAATGATCATCAATAAGATTGAGAAATTAGTTCATAAAAGGCCAGAAAATTCAGAATCATGGATTCCCAAAGCAACCATGGGAATAACTGAGCAATAACTCAGGTCCCTTGTACATACAAAATAGAAGAGGGATGATTCAGATGCCATCAAGGTTATAATTCACGATTTAATTTATCATCTGAATTCTTACAGCCAGCTGGATCTGAATTTAGGTCTAGCATCTGAACCAAAATAGCTGGAATCTCACCACTTCTCTGTTCTAAAAGGAGCCAGGCTGGCTTTGTTTGAGGGGCTGGGTGGAAGCCTATCAGCCAGCAAAGGAGTCCAGCCAGACTCAGGAGCCTACTAGTACCTGTTATATAGACTCATCTCTCCCTCATATTGGAGTCACTGCGTGGGCTACTTCAAACCCAAGGCACTGGGAGACACAGGACTCAATCTCCACAGAGACCCTTGGGGATAGGGAGCTTTTCTGCAGGAGCCTACCACCCCTTCTGGGGCTCCAGAGGTTGATAACCCAACTCCCCCACAGTCCTCTCCCCTTCCTGAGGATCAGCCAGGCCAGCAAGAAGCCAGTGGCACATTGACCACACTAAGAAGTCAATACAGTACAGTGGTTGGCACTCAGCAGCCAGCATCAATCAGCAGTTTCCACACTACTGCAGACAAGATCCACTACTGGGATACGTCAGGCACTGTGGTGTGGTATCACGCTGGCTTTTTGAACTCATAGCCATTCTTTTTTCAAACTCTCTAACCCTCGTGCCTTGCTCAGGCAAAACTCCCATGAGCCTCTGAGCTTAGGAGTCTAAAAATCAGACTCTGCAATTTGCAAGCCATAATGGGGGACGGTAGCGAGGGGCTGCTGCTTTAGCTCTATACCATTAATCTTTCACTGGCTGGTTCAGGCTGAAGCAGTATGCACAGGGTCCAGGATCAGACCCTTAGTTTAGATAAAGCATTTAATCAAATCACTCTAGGTGTAATGTTACAATATTAAATGTACAATCACCTGAAAACAGGCACTTTGCTTTATAGTGGCCAAAGTGACTACTGTTGTCCAGCCAACTTAATTGCAAATGAATCAGCTTCTCAACTGATTAAGCTTTCAGACTCCAACACCCTTTCTTAGTGCCTTCCGTGTTAGCTGTACCTGTTAAAAATACTATTAAACAAAATCTGTTGCTGGAATTTAAGGCAGTGGTTCTCAAATTATTCTCCAGGGACTGCCAGTGGCTTGCAGAATGCTTTTGTTTCATCCCAAAGAAAACACTTTGAGAAACAAGCAGTGAAGTGTAGAGTTGCTAAGGGAAATGCCATAGAAATCCTCTTCTAACCAACGGCAGGATGAAAGTTAAAAACAAGTGAAAAGTAGAGACTGGCTAAAGCTAACCACATTATCTCATAGACCTCTCCATACAACCATTCAGCACCTAATCAGGTGCTAAGGATATAATCCTGTGCTTTTCAGCAGTGTTCAAATCAGAGTCATAGAAGGTTGGACTATCCTCACAGCTTTGGTCTACAGTCATAAAGAAATTGCCCCACGCAAGCAGCTGATTCCATTAAGCAGGGTGAAAAATTAAAGAAAACACGAAGTCTGCAATTATGTGAGTCATACACAGCGAGTACCCTTTGCTCCAGTTCCTACAGTAACATACCAGACATTTGACCTCAACTTTGCTATATTATGAGCAAAGCAACCACTGTGAATAGAATCCTTTTTAACTATCTGTGCAGCTCTCATTGGGGGACCAGTGTAGTCTCCCTGGTACTCACACAAAACACCCTTTATTACTCTGCTAACAGAAGATTTGTGACTCCAGGGAAGAATATGCTGATCTCACTCAATTCAAAGAGTAGGAAGGCATAGTCTTAATGGAGAAATCAAGTCTATAATTTAGGATACTTTTCAGAGAGGGAAGGACCCTCTTCTCTCTAGCACATTTAGACAATGGGACAAAGGGAAGGAAAGAAAATGATCAGTTAATGAAAGAACTTGCTCACAGTAGCAGCAAGTTTGTTGGCTTCTACGTATAAAATCCTCATTCAATAAAAAGACTGGCAGGGAGGTTGCTGGAGTTTTTGTTTTTTTGTTTGTGTGTTTAATTGGAGGCTGGAGATTACATAAATATCATCCAGCTGATCTTGAATTCACTACTGGGATTTCTAGGAGATTAGCAGAAACAGTGCTATTCAGAGAAATGAGACCAAATCTCTCTTTTTTTTGCCAAGAGTTTTTCCATGGATTCGAAGGAGAGACACCCACACTTCTGGCCCAGTAACCTGCGTATGGAAATTAATATTCCCAGTGCTGATATTGTGTTCCTGTGACCCAGTCTCTTTGTATTCATCATTGGCATGTACTTAATTTATTTACAGACGGCATACTCAGAGCAAGTAAAATAAACCAGATCAGTGAGCAGCTTACGTGAACACAGACCATTAGCACTAGCTAGAGCCAAAACCAATGGACTAAATCACCCACATGGACCTCATGCTGTTGGCTGGGAGCATTCTGTAATGAAAAACGGGCAGGGGTGATTATTGTTAGTTCAAATGCACACACCAGCCAGCCCTTTCTCTCTTAGTCACACAGGTAAAGATGCACACAGGACAAGGATTGGGGAGGAAAGGGAAGGACTGGGTGCATTGCTAGGATCAGACTTTTTAGCAAGTATTAAAATGACATCACAAGTCAGAAATAAGGGCGACAGAACCATGAATGGATTCCACAGCCTAGCTAGAGGGGGAGGAGAGGGAAGGCTTGCTACAGTCCCCTCCACACAACCTAAGATGGGGGACAGGGCTACCAGGTGGCATCCAAGAGCATAGAGAAGGGGGCTGAGAAGCTGCAATATGTGGCTACCACGGGGGGAGTGGGGGGGTGTTCTATCTAGTTAGCATTCTACCATGCCCATCACTACGGTATCTGAGCATACGAATCCATGGTGGAGGGCTCCAGGAAGTCTGATGCGTGACGAAGAGGAATGGGGAACCTCCAACTTACTGTGTACAGTTGGGTAGTGGAGCCCCTAGGGCAGGGTGGCATAGGACAGGTTAAGGGAAAAGAGATTGAGGGATAGTAACCAACCTGCAAGGTTTCAGAAAAAGACAAACTCTTCCAAAATGCCTCTGACCAGCCCCGCTATATGTTGGGGGTGAGGGGTGGAATTTCCTTCTGGCTATTGTAAGTGGCTAAGTGAAGTTTCGGAGTGCAATGAAGAGCTCCACCAGATTGCTGTAAATTATGCCACAGGTTAGATTCTATGTCAATGGTGGACCAGTGTTGTGGAGCCAAGCTGCATCGTGCCCACTCTCCACCCTGGAAGCAGTGAGGGGGAGCAGCGCCACAGGGTACATCAGCACACTCCTTATGGTGACATGTAGAGTACACACAGCATGCCCCTCCCCACCTCCACCCCAGCAAGGGTATAAATAGTAGTGTACGCACTGTTTAGGCCAGTAAAGATACAGCTGACTCCTTACAGTACATAGCCTACACAGCTCTCTACATGCCCAAGCAGTGCCTCCCCTGTCTATTCTCAGCACCGTAGCGTCCTGTTGTCTCCCCACTGCCAGAGCCTTTTACTGCAACGTGTAGCTACATATACCCTACACGTGGCCATCAGTGGTGTGCAGACTCACCAACAGTTCCTCTCTGCCAGGGGAATTTGTGGCTGGATTACAACTCCTTTGGATTGCCTAAGTGGCACAACAGGGTCATAACTGATCTTAAAAATTTGGTCCATATGTCCTTCATTATTTCTGTGTACAAACAAACAAAAAAACCTTCCTTAAGATGCCTAGAGTACTTAACACCATTAACTATGACCTGAGCAAGAATTAACATCGTGTGAGAGAGAGAGAGAGAGAGAGAGAGAGAGAGAGCGCAAGCACATGCAAGTTGAAAGCCAGGAATTTCAAAGCTAAACTTCAAGTTAAAAGTTAACTGCAACACCTTATTGCTCCGGCCCTCTCCTGGGGTCACCTAGTGGGTCACGGTGCAATGAAGTTTGAAAACCCTGCTCTACTGAAATTGCTCAAAAAGTCTCTTCCTGGCTAAATCTCAGAACCATCCTCCTTCATCTCAACCTGCTGGTTGGCTATTTCAAAGGCAGCCAAGCTCTTCTTGAAATCTTGTTCTCCCTTGCCTTTTGTGACTGTCTTCTGCTGGGTCTCCTCCTACCTCTCTAATTGCTCCTTCAGAGGATTCTGTTCATCCCCACCCAGCTTTCTATTGAGATGGTGCATCATCCCTGGCCCCCTCCTCTACATTGTCTCTGCATTTGACTGAGATCATACAAAGTTTTAGCCAACATTTTCACACTGATGGCTCACAAATCTTTTCTCCACTCTGGATCTGCCTCTTTCAATCCAAACTAGAATCTCAGCCTCTCTTTCTGACACTTCTTTGTGGATGCTCAGTTGTCAAGCCAAACTAAGCCTGGCCAAGACTGAGCTCTTGATTTCTCCCATCTCTCAGTCACTGTAGACACCACAGTCACTCAGGCACAGAACCAGAGCATTATCTTAGACTCAGCCTTCTCCCTATGACCACACACCCAGGCTCTGTTTAAATCTTGCCACTTCTTCCTATACAAGATCTGGCCTTTCCTCCGTCCACACATCTAAAACTCATCCAAGTCCTTATTCCCTTGCATCTCAACTACCGAGTCCTGTCCTCCCATTCTGTTCAAAAAGCTGTTGCAAAAATCATTTGCCTGGCTTGTTGTTTATACCATGTCACCCCACTTCTTTGTATCCAGCCACAGGATCACGATTTTCCACAACGCCAAAAACAAAACTACCTGTTTTCGCTTTTAGACCATGAAGGTCCTTAGCCTCATCTTACTTATCTTTTAGGTGGTACCGAGCCATGACCCCTGCCCTCCATTCCAGCAATGAGGTCAGCCTTCATTGGTCAAAATGTTGGAAACACATCATAACATTTTCTCCCTCCTCCCACCCCATGCATGGACGTAGCTCCCCATAAAAGTCTGCATTTTCCTCCTTCAGATATCACCTTAAAATCCATCTCTGATGTGGTGTCTTAAAAAACAACCTCTCTCGAGAAGGACCAGGTAATTAGTGTTCTGCGACCACAGATTATTACACTTAAAATCATCTCATTGTTGTATGACCTGGGGAGGGATGTAACGACGAGGGGATGGGAGTGCGGGGGGGTTGGTACAGGGAGGGATGCAGTGAGGGGATAGAAGTGCAGCCCTATTCCCAGCACTTGGAGACGGGGATACATACCTTGAACTCCTGGGTGCCGGAGATGGGGTGACAGACTGTGGTTTGCTGCAGGGCATGCGCCACGGCTTGAGCCCAGCCACGGGAGGAGTGGGCGGCAGCAGCGGGAGAGGCACATGCCAGGAACCCTCAACAGCCACCTACTAGGTGCGCTACTTTGTCCCTTGCTCTTCCCCAGCCAACGGGAGCCGCACCTGCAGGCGAGGCAGCATGCAGACCCCCCTGGCCGCCGCTCCTAAGCCTAGGAGCCGGACATGCCAGTTGCTTCCTGGGAACTGCGTGGTGGAGAGGCTAGCAGGGAGCCTGCCAGGCCCACGGCATGGCACCACCAACTGGACAGTCAGCAGTGCTGACCGGAGCCACCAGGGTCTCTTTTCGACCGGGTGTTCTGATCAAAAACCAGACACCTAGTCACCCTCGTTGTACCCACCTGTGGCCTCTTGTCTTTTACCTAAGTCATAAGCTCTTATGGGTTCAGACCATCACTCTGTTCTGTGTTTGTACCGTGCCTGGCACAATGAGGCTAGGTACCCTAGGCACTGCGGCAATGCAGATGGCAACCACCGCCACTGTCTATTTGGGGTGTTGTAATAGGTGATTTAGTTCAGCTGCCTGGTTCATAGTTCAGTAGAGGATCTAAGTGTTGTTTCTGGGATGTATGGGGAGGAAAAGAGATGAGATGTTGGTGCCTTATGCTGCCAACTGGTGAATGGCTGAAGTTGTATTTGAATCAGTGAACTGTATATGAGTTTTAAGCAACTTGTATACCTACCTTTCCAATCTGAGAAATGAGGTTGTGTGGTCCATATCAGAAATGTGGAAAAGGCACCATGGGGTTGTGGTTGGGTGCAAAGGCTGAGAGTATATTGATCGGGAGCTAGAATTAAGGTTGTTTATGGATTTCCTGGACTTCCACTTTTGATATTGTGTCCGACCTTGGCTGTCCTGATGTGTGTGAGCTGAGGTGTGTGGCTGCCACAATTGAGTATGGAATTGTCCAGAGTTCAGCCCTTTTAGTCAGTTCTCTTCTTCAGCATTAAGGTTGAGTCAGGCTCTCAGCAGGGGATTTGGACTCGCCCTATTCAGTAATACTGTTTGACTTATTATTAAGTCAGTGCAAAAAGCTATGGCTCCTAAGAGCCACCCTTCTGGATAAAAGGCTAATTGTAATGGCTTGGAAAAAAACTTAACTCTTCCTGATATAAATCACTGGAGTAGTAATTTATTGGAAACTGCCAAATATGAACAAGTCACATATACGGGACTAAACAAACTAATATTTTATGAAGAGACTTAGCTGCCACTTAGTGAACTATACACCAGGTCATCCAGGGAAGCCCCAATGCATAGCCGGGGGATTAATATTCGCAGTTTTATTGAGATACTTTTAACACTGATTTGTAAGATCTCTCTTATGATTAATGCACATATTGGTTTTCCTCATCAAGATAGATTCTCAACTGCATATTCCTATAATGGCTAGTTGTCTGTGGGTCAATCTGTCTGGTCTCTCATCTTAAACTACGCCTAGATGTTTTTTCTAAAAGATACGGTCTAAGAATTATTTTAGGAAAGTTCAATGGCCTGTGTTATACAGGATGTCAAGCTAGATGAATGGTCCCTTCTAACCTTGGAATCTGTGAATCTCCCTTCTGTCTTCAGCCCTGGTCTTGCAAAGAAATTTATGTGGACAGATTCTTGAGCTCAAACAAAATCTCAATGAGGTCACAGACTTGGCTGGCCCACACAGCTCCCCAATTGGTTCCCAAAGAAAATCCACTTGTCAGACTTCCCACAACATCTCCTCCTCTCTTGCCATAAACAACAAAAACACAAGCCCAATTCCCTGATGACTGGAGGAAAGAGGGAGAGATCCTTATACCTTTGGATGCATTCCAATCACGACTTTTTTGTATTCTGGTACTACCCAAAAGGCCCCCAGTGAGGACTGGGAATCCATTGTGCTAGGCCCTGTACAGACCCAGGAAGATACTGTCCTTTTGTCAAAGAGGCCTCCTTGCTAGTTTTGGGTGGGGGGGGGGGAGAAAGACTGGGGGAGGGGGAAAGAAGGGGAAGCTACTTTGATTTGGACTTAGATTGGGCTGTAGAATTGTTGTACTAATAATATGCTTGAATACTTTCATTGTTTCTGTGTGCCGGCAGCGTTTGCTCTTTTCTGAATCTTTTTTTTTTTTTTTTTTTTTTAAGTTTCTGCCCCTCATTAAAAACACCCAACAACTCAGGATGCGCCACCCTTTGCCAAGAATATTACTTGCCGAGTGCTTAGGAATTTTACAGATGTGGGGTTCCCAGCTCTTTCTGGTGGTCATAGTTTGTCTGTTTCAAACTGCACAGCACCAAGGGTGGTGCTGTGAGCTGGTTGGGAGAGACTCCAGAGGTGGCTCGAGAGCCCATCTTGCCCTTTTCTACCTGATATTATGTCCCATCTTCTTGGATTAGGGGTTGTGAGAACGGTTTGTACCTTGCTGCTACTGATCCATGTCTCTTTTCCCCCTCTACCAAACCATGTGAGCTGGTTTGTGGGTGTCCATACAGCTGTCCATAAAGTTAGACCTTCAGAAAATAGCCATGACGTAGCACTAGCATCAGTGACTTGTGATGCTAGAGGAAGTTCAAGCACTGCTTATGGGAATCAGGTAGGGCAGCATCCAAGGTCAGCGCTAGCACATTGTTGCCTGGCACAGTAGGCATTCAGTTAAGGCCAGCGGTGGTGGTGACTGGGAGCTGGTACAGTCAGGCATTTGCTGGTTTTTCCAAGAGCAGCAGAATCTCCACAGATGCATCTGATTATGGGTCAAATCCTCCATTCCTCTCTGTGCACATGCAAGGTCCAAAGTACAGCGTAAGGAGCAAGAACTCTGCCTTTAGGAGGCTGGGAAGTGGAGAGCCCATGCAAGAGACTCTCTTTCCCTACACTCTGTTTAGCCAAACTTTGCTGTGGCTCTCTAAGCAGAAATGCACGGAAGTCCTGGATGGAGCAGGAGAATGGTAGGGATGCAGCACAGATGCATAGGGCCAAAATTACCCCAGGAATTAGGACGCTGCAAGCACCAAGCCTCCTCCCAGCCTGTGCCACATTCTGTTCCTCGTCCTTGGAGGCACTTGCCTGCATTTCAGCCATACCTGGTCTACCTTTTATTGGGGAGTTACAAAGCACTGAAGAAATTACAGTGGGGAAATCTTTGAGTCTGAATGTGCTAGGGTGACAGGGCAGCCAGCATTTCAGGGTCTGGAAACCATGCACCATTGCAGCTGCAAGGAAGAATTGACTAAGAAAAATAAGAAATTCTGCTCTTTATCTTCAAAATAACATTGCCATGTCAGAGCAGATCTACAAAGCCAACCTTTGCAAGGTCTAGAAGTGGAAGAATTGTTGAACTTGTAACTCAAAGAAAAATATAAAGTTGTCTGTCTGAGCTGTGCTGCGTGAGTGCAGGTCATTAAATGCTGACCTGCTAACGGTGTGTGATAAAACACAGAAAGCAGTTAATTTCAGGTCTCTCTAGAAATTCCCTGCACATCAGCAGATCACTGCTGCTGGACGCCACTGAAAAATGCTGCTCTAGAGGCTTTTACTTTTCAATTCCAACCCCTGTCAATATTTCTTCCCTTGTAGTTGAAACTCAGTTTTATTACTTTAATACAGAACTGGAAATTCATCCTGAAAGAGCATAATGCAGTACAAGGTGGTTCTTTACCTTCCAAGTTAAAATTGCTGTTGAAATACAGGAGTTTGTCATATAAGGCCAGTTCATACAGGAGCATCAGGTTGAAGCAATGCGAGCTTCCACTCTGTTTAGTGTGCTAGGTGTCTTCATGAGTAACTACCAACAGTTTTTATGTTGACCTTATGCAGAAGATAAAAGCTATTTTAATGCGAGGTTGCAGTGATGGAAACCAACTGCTCTGGAGAATAAAGTTCGCTAACCATGTTCTATAGGTAGTAGGGAAGCTTTATATATGATGTAATAAGTTGGTTAGCATATGCGTACAGCTGCTCTCCAATGGCCATCATGAGTCATAGGCCCTATGGCAAAAGTTAATTCTCCTTTATCTTTAAAGGCAGGAGTATGTGTATTGTTAGTAGGATCCAAGTCTCTCACACCTTACAGAGATTCAAGATGCTGAATTTATTAAAGGATATTTTCACATTCTGTTGCCACAAAGACTATGGCAAGGGATAGCAGCTAGGGTGTTAAAATAGCTACATTTACAATAAGTGCCTGTATTATACCTGACATTAAGGCATGTTCCCTAAACTAATACAGTTCAAACACTTAACATGGGTTTTGGGGGCTGAACACCTGATTCCAAGAAAATTTCAGCTTAGTTTAAAAGACACACCCTTAAATTAAAAGCAACAGTTCTGTCTTACAACAAGCATCCTGAGAGTACTAAATACGAGAGAAGCCTGCAGAAAAAAAAATTTCTATTGTTCCGGTTTGTTTCCTTTATACACTTGACACACTTTATGTAGAGGCAATTACACAATTTTCCTGTGTAGTCCTAGCCTCTAAACCTAGAAACACTTAAGCAAATACTTAACTCTATGCAATTGGAGTAACATTTCACATGCAAGTAAACTTTTAAATGTTTGAAACAAATTATTTAAAAACCAAACCAACCTCGTCTCAGGACATACTACTTAATGGGTGAGTCAATTTAGAAGAACTCTAGCCGTCAGGATCCGTTTCACATACCACAAGAGGTTGCAGTGAGGGGGAAGACTGTAAAGAAGTGGGCTACTGCCTTGTTTCAAAGCCATTGAATATAAAATAGACCAGCAAAAACAAATGGACTAGGACTTTTTGCTATGACAACAGGCTGTTCCAAGAGGTGACCATATGTGTATTACAAGAAACCTCAGTGCAATTCATTGTTGTTCCAAGGAAACCAAGCCACTGAGATTAAAGATTTCATAAACATTGATGCCCTATGAAACAGCCATCCTGTGGCAGAGATCAGATGCAGAATATGTGGTTGGGGGTGTGTGCGGGAAATACAAGTCCTAATAGAAGATACGGTGCAGACAGAAATACAAATGCAACATTAACTACTACAAACATGGCAGCCAGGCAAACTAGATATACAAGGTGCACAGCAGTTACCAAAACACATTTACTCCAAATGCAGTGAAGTGGAACAAAGCCAGGCTGGCTCAGGGTAGAGGGGAGACCTGCTGTGCTCCCCAGGAGTGCCAGCAGCAAGGAACTATAGAGCAACAGAAGCAGGTCTACTGTGTTCCTGCTCCCCCCCCTTTTAAAGCTGCAGTACTGAACTATACCGAATCACAAAGGGTTCAATCCTGTGCCTGCTGAAATCAGTGGCCCTTTTGCTTTTGGCCTCAGCAAGATCAAGATCAGGCCCCAAATTTTTCAACGTATCCACTTCAGCGCTGGATGTCAGTAAGTGCACAGGCTAGGCACATGGAACATATAAGTTCAGTAAGGACCTACTGAATATTTTAAAACTCTGTACAGGAACTCCTCACTTAACGTTGTAGTTATGTTCCTGAAAAATGCAACTTTAAGTGAAACGATGTTAAGCGAATCCAATTTCCCGATAAGAATTAATGTAAATAGGGGAGGTTAGGTTCCAGGGAAATTTTTTTTTGCCAGACAAAAGGCATTATACACATATTTAATACAGGTATAAGTTTTAAACAATTTTAAACAAGCAATTTAATACTACAGTCATTGCTGAGTATGAAGCTTGGTTGACATTGTGGAGTCAGAGAGTGAAAGAGGGTGGATTGTCTGGCTGCTTCTCTTGCTGAACTTTCTGAACTCGAAAAAAAATATATCTAGAGATTGTTGTTTTGCTTCCTTTTTTTTTTAACTTGGTAAATTTCTTTATAGCAAGTCATTAGATGACCAACTCCCCTAATCACTTTGGAGCTGCGTTCCCTGTCAGGATCGTCATCACTCAAGATTTGCAAGCCAGCTTCAATTATTTGGAAAGCTTCAGAAAGACGTTTGGCAGTCAAATTTCGATGGGTTGGTTCTTCTTCTACTTCTTGGTCCCCTTCTTCCATTGCTCTCGTCACCTACAGTTGCATCAGATCTTCATTGGTTAGCTCTTCTCCGTGTGATTGCAGAAGTTGTGTAACGTTGGCTTCTTCAACCTCATCAAAACCTGCTTTCTTGGCCAAGCCAAGGATATTTTTCTTCATAGTGGGGACAGCATCTTTAAATCCTATTAAGTCACTGGAGATAATGAGGCAGGCAAGGAGGCTGAAGGTGCTGTAGGCCAGGAGAAGCATGTTGTGCAGCAGCAGTGGCAGCTTCCCCTACTCTGCAAGCACCAGGGGTGGGGAGCTCAACCCTCAGCCCGCTCACTCCACCCCTTCCCCCAATCCCCCACCCTTGACCTGCCTCTTCTTCCCCTCCCCTCACTTCATCCCCCTTTACTTCACAGGCTGCTTCCTTGCTCCTACCCACTCCCTCCTGCCTCCTAAGAGGCAGGGGAAGGAGGGGGAGCCTGCATGCTGAGTCCTTGCTCCTATCCCCTCAACCCGGCAAGCCAGCTGATTGCCAAGGGCAGGAGGGAGAAGGGGGGATGGGGGGAGCGTAGGGAGGCTGCCTGCTGTGGAGAAAGCAGGCAGCCAAACAACGTAAGAGTGGAGCATTGCTCAACTTTAAACGAGCATGTTCCTTAATTGATCAGCAACGTAAAAAAACAACGTTAACTGGGACAACTTTAAGCAAGGAGTTCTGTATTTTAACACCTCAGACAATTCTGAGGTTAAAATCTTTCTAGTCTATAATTCCACTTAACCTCTCAATAGCCCCCAAATCCACTCATTTGGACAGATGGCTAAATCACATTTGGAGTTTCTAGACCAAGCTATGACACAGAAAGGACATTCCTAGAAGAAACTTTTAAAAAAACTTCAAAGAGAGAAGACAAGCATTTTTCAAATTCGTATGTCCAGATCCCTTTGTCAGAGTGACTGCAATATCACAGTTACAAAGAGTTCCTCTCCAGCAGGAAACACTTCAGGCAGAAATTAAAGAAAGAGGGAGGGAACTGGGTTACATAAAGAGAAAATGAGTTACAACTAGACAGCCAAGCTTACAGCAGTGGATAATACTTAGTACCTATAGAGGAAAATTCCTTTTGACTGTACTAGGAGCAGAGCTGGGTCTTTAAATACAGAGTCACGACTGCAACTCCAGAACAAGTGTTAGTGTTAAATATTAGGACCTTGATTACATTTACACACACACACACACACACACACTCACTCACTCCCTTCATGGGCCAAACCTTCAGTCTAGGCGAACAGAGGAAAACAGACTCCTGAGTGCCTGCTGGAGCAGGTGAGCTAGGAACGAGCAGAGCCAAGACTTGACTACCCAACATACCCATGACACAGAGACATGGCACGAGGGGATTGGAGGGGAGGGTCGTAATTTGCTGTTGGTACATCCCAGCAAGAAGTTACTTACTTCCCTCTCAGGGCAGAGGCAAGCAGGGTAGGAGCTGTGCACCAGAACGATGCCTCTGCGCCACTTGTTCCTCATGGAGATGTCTAAGGTCAAAGTCCAGACCTAGGTGAACGGGGCCTACAGAGAGCAAAGATGTTTTAAAATGCTCGGCCAAGCTTATTACCTGTGGCCATATCTGTTCTCCAGTCAGTGAAGCTATGTTAACAGTAATGTCTGCTCAGAGAGCAAAGCGGCCATACATAGCCCAATCTGCCAAAAATCAGATGAACCGGAGCATCTGCGTTTGCAATCCCCGCTATCCCATAAAAGACAACGGTCAGACAGAAAACATGTGTTTCATATTTGTGAATCTCAGTGATTTGTAGTAAGGGAGCAGAACTGGAGCAACCGCTGCCACTAGGCTGTTAAACATTAGCATGTGATAGTAATTGATTAGTAAATTAGACTTCTTCAGTTATTTCCATAACTTCTCACAATAGCCTGCAATTGGTTTCAGTGCTGTATCTCCTTGGAGGGTGAAGGGGGGAGGCACACAATATTAAGTGTGTACAGGACCATGAGACAATGAGATTAAGGGACCTCCAAATGTCATCATTCAAAGTATGATGAGAAATCACACCATCATTAGAGTCTGGAGTCCCCTAAGCTATATCTCAGTTAGTCTATCTGCTAATTTGGTACAGTAGACCCTGCATTATTCACATAAGGAATCTCAAAATGTGTAAATAGCCTGACTGACTTCAGAGGGACTCCTTCCATATAAGGATTCCTCATGTGAATAAATAGTTTTGACGCAAAAGACACAAAAACTTGATAAAGTTTTGCACTATAGATCCTAGTGATTCCTGGATACGTTACAGACAGACATTAAAAATGCATAAGTTAAAAAACAAAAATAAAAAAAAACCAAAAAACCCAAGATTTTACCCAGCTCTACCATCTGGCTTGAACTGTTGGCTGATCTTTTCCTTTGTCTGGATGCAAAGAGAAGATACTGGAAAGTCTGGAAAGGAAAGTCTGCTTTGCAACTAAGATAGTTTAAGTAAATGCTAGTAAGTATTTTATCTTTTTTTTTGTAACCACTGACTTTTATGCCTCGTTACTTGTACTCACTTAAAAATCTCCCTTTGTAGTTAATAAACTTGTTTTACTGTTTAATCGAATCCAGCAGGTCTAAATCGAAGTCTCTGGGCAATTATTTAGGGTGATAAACCAGAATATTATTCCCTTAAAGGAACAACAGACTTAATATACTGTACCCTTCCGGAGTACATACATTTCTGGGGAAAGATCTGGGACTGGAGGTGTGTTGGGGTCATCCTTCAATAAAACCCAGGTTGGTTGCAGTTACACACAGACACTCAGGCTGTGGCTTGCATGCTGGAAGGCTGTTTGAGAGTATCCCACGTGGGAGTGATAAAGAAAAGAACCAGAAAACAACCCTATAATCATGGCAGGCTAGGCTTCTGTCTTTTTTCTATGCTTATCTGTCCTTCCCCTATGTTTATGAGTAGAAAGAATTTGAACTATGTATAACCTGTACTCCCTGTTTGGGGAAAGAATTCCTTATACAGATGGGCCTCCATGTTCATACCTCAGGACTCAGACCAACAGGGGTTGACCGGTTTGAACTGGAAGAGATATCGCAAAGTATGTTGAACCAAGCTATAAAAGCTCTACCTTGTTCTTTGTTCTGGGCTTCGCCATATTCCTCTGTGTAGGAATTGGTGAGCCCTTCAGCTGTCGTACCTTCTAGCATTAAAGTGCCTCATTTTATCTAAGAGTCCTGACTCTGTGTTTGTTTGGCTAATGCAGAAGTCCAGGGAAGGCTACCCTCCCAACCCTAGATGGGAGGGAAACCCTTTTTCCCTAAAAGGAGCCACTCAGCTAGGCATTGTAAGGCATCCAAGGTTGCAGGGCTGGGATGACAGCCCCCTCAGTAGTCTGGATTGTGTCCCGGTACATCACAGAATCCCATCAAACTGGGTGACTAGGCAACAAAATGGCAGATGAAATTCACATTTTGATAAATGCAAAGTAATGCACACTGGAAAACATAATCCCAACTATACATACAAACTCAGGTGTCTAAATTAGCTGTTACCACACAAGAAAGAGATCTTGGAGTCATTGTGGATAGTTCTCTGAAAACATCCACTCATTTTGCAGCAGCAGTCAAAAAAGCTAACAATGTTAGGAGCCATTAGGAAAGGGATAGATAATAAGACAGTAAATATTACAATGCCACTCTCTAAATCCACGGTATGCCAACACCTTGAGTACTGCATGCAGTTCTGATCACCCAATCTCAAAACGGATATATTACAAACGGAAATGGTTCAGAAAAGGCCAAGAAAAATGACTAAGAGTATGGAACAGCTTCCATAGGAGGAGAGATTAAAGAGACTGGGACTTATCTTGGAAAAGAGATGACTAAGGAGGGATATGATAGAGGTCTATAAAATGATGAACTGTGTAGAGAAAGCATAAGAAGTGTTATTTACCCCTTTACATAAACACAAAAACCAGGGATTACCCAATGAAATTAACAGGCAGCAGAAAACGAACAAAAGAAATACTTCTTTACAGAATGCATATTCTACCTGTGGAACTCCTTGCCAGGGGATGTTGTGAAGGCCAAAACTGTAATTAAGTTCAAAAAAGAATTAGATAAGTTCATGGAGGATAGGTTCATCATTGGCAATTAACCACGGTGGTCAGGATGCAACCCATTGCTTTGGGGTTGAGCCTCTGACTGCCAGATGCTGTGACTGGATGACACAGGATGGATCACTGATGATTGCCCTGTTCTGTTCATTGCTTTTGGGGCATCGGGCATTGGCCACTATCAGAGGACAGGATGCTGGGCTAGATGGACCACTGAAAAGATATTACTGGGTTCCTTCTCACTGCCTGGGGGACATGAAGGGGAGGGGAAAGGTGAGAGGGTAAAGCAGACCGTGAGGGGAAAAGATAGATAGAATATAGAAGACAGCCAGAAAGACAGGGAAGGAAATCAAGAGATCAAAAACGACCGTTCAAAGGCACACAACTCTTATCCAAACTGAAATAGAACCAAAGTCCAGGAGATATACAAGGGGGTAGCCTCATCACTCACTCCCATTCCACCTCCGCCCCACCCCAAATATCCATTTGGCCTATCACTGAATTCCCTTTAACTTTATAAGGAAAAAATAGTACAATATCAATGGAGGGTTTCTGCACCATTCACAAAAAAAGGGGAGGGGCCAGAGAAAATTGAGGTCAAAACTTAAGAACAAGTATATGGTGGATATAGGAGAAAGTTGTTTAAATAATCTTATTCGAACCTAATTGGATTATTTGGAGAACAGCTATGCCTAAATGTTACCCTCCCCCTGAAGCCTTGCTCATGCTGGATTATAGTGTGAACGCCATTGCCCAATAGTAACATCAGCAATGTAAAACCAACACAACAGTTATTTTAACTCCTTTAACAAAAATAAAAACTAAAAAAAAGGAGAGAACCTGAACTAATATTATTGAAAAAACAAGCGAGTCTCATAGTAAAACATTCTCAGTCATTTGGTGAAGTATAACCAGCGATAATATTTATTCTTGGACAGGATTTTAGGAAATCAGATTTCTTTATGGTTGAGGAATTGAACAGATTCATCATTAAACAACGTAATGAAGATTTCCGGTTAGATCTGGTATCTCTTGTAAGTGTGCATTTAGGGCAAATGAGTTGACTATTTCCAGGAATACTGTTAACCCAAATTCTAGGAAATTAGGTAGGGATGAAATGAAGTAAAGTCATCAAGGGTGAGTAGGGAGGAGGAAGATTCAGGGGTGGGAGGGAGAGAAAGAGGGGACGGGAGTAGGATAGATGCTTTCTGTGCGCTGGAATCATGGGGAGGTGAGGTAAGGTAGCAGATACAGTATTGGAACAGCTACTTTGCTTGCAACACTCCAACCTGCTAACACACCTGCAGGAGCTCATAACTATTTCCTGCTTCCAGATGGAGGGCCATACCTCAAATAAAAGAGGAGATCCTCTTCCCCGCCCCTTTGCTCCTCAGCTGGCTCCCTCTGTTGGGGAAGTTCAAAGAAAGGAAACCAAGCGGAAGAGAGGAGACAAAATAGTGGGTTGGCCCTGGACCATTGTTGCTAAATGGAGAGCTGAATTCCAGCCCTGACCTGGTAAAGTTGTTTTAATGCATCCCATCTGCATCTTCTGCAGGGGTCTATTGATGTAGTGGGATCAGATACCTTTCAGCTTCCTCTGCGGTCATAAAACTAAACATCTTGGCTTCCTTTTTAACTTTGAAAGGAGCGAGGAAGGAACAGTGAACACCTCCGATACTCTGAGGTGTTCACTGTGACTTCTAGCAAGAAGATTCTATTCTCAGCTTCCTCTAGTCTTGATGCATGCTAGTAATTTGTTGGATCTTCAGATATTTTTCCTCAAGATAAAACTCCAGAGAGCAGACTTTTTTTTTAAGCCATAATTTCACTCTAGTCTCAGAGGGGCAAATTCTCAGAGAGCTTTGTGACAGCATCTCTTTCTTAGGAGTTTGTGGGAAATCTGGTGATGAAGGAACATCCATAATGGCATCAAATTAGGAGAAAAGAATTGTAGAATAATGTCTGAGCATTAGATTAAATAAAAAAGCGATGCAATTGCTGATGGCTGTAGATTTGATAGGGAAGGGAGCTTGTAAAGCTAGGCAGCCACCATCCCCCTAGCGGGTCCTGGAAGTCAAAACACTAATATAAACAAAACATACCAGACACATGAACCACATCCAAGTTCCACAAGTGTCATTCCAAATATTTCCTACTCACTGTCTTCTGAAATGTCCACATTCAAGAATCTGTCAAAAGTCATGACATCTTTTAAAAAACAACCAAGAAGTCTAGATGGTTTAGATTAGTTATATGTAAATCCAAACAGATTGTGGCTTGGTGTTTGAGTTCAAGCTTCACAGGACTTTGTAGCAGAAGTAACTGCTTGAACATCAAGTCCCCATGGAGCAAAATCCCATTGCACATGCTATGATTTCAACAGCCTTTCATGAGCCTGAGTTCAGAGATGAGACACTAGTGAATGAGGCTCTACGTAGCTGCACTCAGCCAATGGCAAGGGGCTTTCCACTTCAGCTCACTCTCTGGGAACATGAGTGAAATCCTTAAACCTACCTTTTACACTGGGTAAAAGTGGCATACAGGGGCCCTAAAAGAGATTTAAGACAACACAGGTACTGCAGGTGACAGCTAGAAGGCTACTATCTGAATATCACTGTCTCAAGCCCTGGAGTAAGAGGCATGCCAGGGTAGGGCTGAGGATGAATGAGATGTTTCAGGAATGATGCTGCAGTACAGCAGAGAGATTCTGGCCACTACTGCATCCCAAAAAGCAGGCCAGGTTTTGGAGGAAGCAAACATGGCTTTAAGCCACCATAGCCCTGGCCCCTGCCACCCCTTGTGGCTGAGAGTTCTGTGCTACACCTCTTGGAGGCACTGCACAGAATCTCACCCACCAGGCTCTTAACTGGTGATGTTGAAACATATAAGAACCAAGTTGGATAGATCATAACTCCCACTGAAGGATCTAAGCATGTCAACCATTCATAAATTTGTCCGGACAACACATCTGTGAAGCAGCAAAGTATTATCTCCATTGTATAGATGGAGCACAGAGAGAGGCACAGATTAAGTGACTTGCCCAAAGTCATACTACAAAGACTGTAATAGAGTCAGGAATTGAACCAGAGTCTTCAGAGTCCCAGTCTAATTAAGCAGGGCAGCCTGGACCCCAGCCACGCAGGCCCTGCGGCCTTTAGCACACAGCTGGGCTGCAGCTGTGTGTTAATTGGGCTGCATGCAGCCCACACACTGAGAACCACTGGTCTAAATAATACTTAGTCTTTCCTTGAGTGCAGGGGACTGGACTAGATGACCTCTCAAGGTCCCTTCGTCCTATGATTCTATCTGTGTTGGGTGAAAGTCACTTTAGAGTAGGTTTCAGAGTAGCAGCCGTGTTAGTCTGTATTCGCAAAAAGAAAAGGAGGACTTGTGGCACCTTAGAGACTAACCAATTTATTTGAGCATAAGCTTTCGTGAGCTACAGCTCACTTCATCGGATGCATCCGATGAAGTGAGCTGTAGCTCACGAAAGAGCTTATGCTTAAATAAATTGGTTAGTCTCTAAGGTGCCACAAGTACTCCTTTTCACTTTAGAGTAGGTTACTATTGCTACTCTCCAAATGGAGGAGGAAATATTTTAAACTGGAGAGTAATGAACAACACTTCTAATCTGAATTTTCAGATGTAGAACAGTTCGTATGAAGACTCAAAACTTTCAGGATTCATTAATTTTTTCACTAATACTCAGAAGTTGTTTAAATATTCAAAAATAATGAACATGATGCGACAAGTCATAATGACCAAATCTGACCCTTTCTTTTTGCAAAGATATTCACAGATCAGATTCTTGGATTTTTAAACTGTTGAACTAGCTCTGCTAAACACATTGTGATAAGATGTTCTTATGTCAGTCTGCCAAAACTTGAACCCAGGATGTTCAAAAGTTATACAAGTCTGAATGCTTCACACAGGTTTTAATTTTTTCAGAAGAGTTTGCTCAGCCTTAGTTAAGGTAGATCCAAAAGAGAAATCCTATTTACTTTTGGCACCTTAGAGCCTAACCAAATTTATTTGAGCATAAGCTTTCGTGAGCTACAGCTCACTTCATCGGATGCATTCAGTGGAAAATACAGTGAGGAGATTTATATACACACAGAACATGAAAAAATGGGTGTTATCATACACACTGTTAATAGCTGGTAATAGCTCATCTTAAGTGATCACTCTCCTTACATTGTGTATGGTAACACCCATTTTTTCATGTTCTGTGTGTATATAAATCTCCTCACTGTATTTTCCACTGAATGCATCCGATGAAGTGAGCTGTAGCTCACGAAAGCTTATGCTCAAATAAATTGGTTAGTCTCTAAGGTGCCAAAAGTCCTCCTTTTCTTTTTGCGAATACAGACTAACACAGCTGCTACTCTGAAAACTAATTTACTTTGTCTTCTCTACTTACAAACATTGTAGAACTCCAGAAATACTGCCATCTAGTGGATTTATTCCTGTCTGCCTATACTGCACATAATAGCCCTTCCAGCGTACGTGCACAAAACAATACTGGATGGGATCAATGCTATTATAGCAGCACTCAGTGACCGTACATTAAACACCCCAAAAAGAATTACCCAAATTTGTAAAGCCACCATCCCACCAAGCAATCTTTGCAAACCATTACCACCGACACAGGGACCCATACATCTACCGTCTGACAAGCACATCACAAGACAACTGAAAGAAAGCCATCTCTTGCTGAGTGGAATCAGAGCAGAGCCAAGCTTCTCTCAGCTGTGAGTGAGCATTACAGATTGATCAGTCTAGCAATTAATCTAAATAGTATCAAATTCCTCCCTCAAGTCCCCCCTGAAGAGTCAGTTGTAGAGATATTTTTCACATTATTTCCTGAACTACTTTGTTGTGTTGCTGGATACTGTTAAAACCACCAATGCTCTTTGTACTGGAAGTGGCTGTATTTCCATGAGAGTGGAGTGAGCCCTAAACTTCTTAAGCTATACAGGGAGAGTACTTTGAGTTCCTTGGCCCAGCCAGTGCACATAATCTGCTCACCTGCTTTTTATTCTGTGCAGGTGGTAGAGGCCCCCTTGGTGTGCCAGAGGTTGGTCCTGGCAGATACCACCAGAATTGGAGACCTCCTGGACTACGACTAGGAGAATCCCCTGGTGCTCAGCCAGCACATGGGACTCTCCACCCTTTGTACTCCAGGAGGTGAGAGCAGCCTTACCGCCTTCCTCTGGGGTTTTTCTTAAGCAGTCCTGTGGGAGGGTGTTTCCTGCCCATCCCTCACCCCTGGCTCTCCAGGCCTTATCTGGCCCCTACACCGCAAAAGTCTTCCTCCCCCTCAGACCTCCTCCCCTCTGTAAACCAAGCTGGCTGCACAACTTGCAGTGAGTTTGTTTTTGAACCACACCTAGGGAACAGCCATACGCACTCGTGTCCCACACATTCCATTTCCATTTCCTC
Source organism: Chelonia mydas (assembly GCF_015237465.2). Taxonomy (NCBI): domain Eukaryota; kingdom Metazoa; phylum Chordata; order Testudines; family Cheloniidae; genus Chelonia; species Chelonia mydas. Next base: position 87,515,058 of record NC_057850.1, on the reverse strand, counting down.
ACCCACATTCCATTTCCTCACCGTGTTGCACCCTGACACCAAGTGGTGGGACTTTTTACCACCTGTGGAAGGTGAGGAGCCCTGGTGGATCAGTCTGTGTTCCACCTTGGTCCCACAACCCGCCAGGGATATCACTTATACTCACTTAAAATCTCTCTTTGTAGTTAATAAACTTGTTTTATTGTTTTATCTAAACCAATGTGTTTACGTTGAAGTGTCCGAGTAACTATTGAAGGTAATAAACTGGCATTATAATGGATTCAGTATATTTGTACTGTCCAGGAGAGGGCTGGGCAGTACAGGACATACATTTCTGGGGGAAGATCTGGAACTGGGGTTGTACTGGGATCACCCAGCAGTATAACCAAGGCTGGTAAGAACTGTTACTAGGGTGTAGGTGGCAGGCTCCAGTTACACACACATACTCAGGGTGTGGCTTGCATGCAGGAAGGCTGTGAATGACACAGGTGGGAGCTACAGCCACAAGGCATTGTAAAGGACCCAAGGTTGCAGGGCAGGCATGACAAAGCCCCCCACTAATCTGAATTGTACCCCAGTATGTCAAACTGAGCAAATGCAGTTTGTTAAGATTGTTTTACCTTGACATGTGCATGCTCCAGGCCGGAATCCAGTGATCTATCTCCTATCTTGAATGCTGGGGAAGTTGAATTTCTGACTGAGTTATGGAACTACTTGTTTCCATAGTTGAAATGCAATTAGTTAAAGATAGGGATGGAAACATCCACAATTACAACCAACACTGCGGCTGGAATTCTTCACCTTTGGAAGAACAGACAAATTGTAATTAACAATTTTAAAATCAAGATTAGATGTTTTCTGAAAGATGAGCTCTAAGAATTATTTCAGGAAATTTCTATGGGCTGTGTTATACTGGAGGTCAGTTTAGATCAGGGTGGGTAAACTTTTTGGCCCAAGGGCCACATCAAGGAGTAAAAATTATATGGCAGGCCATGAATGCTCACAAAATGGGGTTTGGGGTGTGGGTGGGGGAAGACAGCTCTCATTGGGGGTATGGGCTGTGGGGTGAGGCCAGAAATAAGGAGTTTGGGGTGCGGGAGGGGGTTCCGGCTGGGGGTGTGGTCTCTCGGGTGGGGCTGGGGATGAGGAGTTTGGGGTGTAGGAGGGTGCTCCAGGCTGGGGCAGGGGGTTGGGGCATGGGGAGAGGCTTAGGGGGTGCAGGCTCCGAGCAGTGCTTACCTCAAGTGGCTCCCGGAAGCAGCAGCAGCAGGTCCCTGCTCTGGCTCCTATGCAGAGGCGCAACCAGGCAGCTCTGCATGCTGCCCTATCCACAGGCACCGCCCCTGCAGCTCCCATTGGCTAGGGTTCCCGGCCAATGGGAGCTGTGGGGGCAGCACTTGGGGCAGGGGCAGCATGCAGAGTGGAGCTCCCTGGCTGCCCCTATGCATAGGAACCAGAGGCCATGCCGCTGCTTCTGGGAGCCACGTGGAGCGGCCCCTGACCCTGCTCCCCAGCTGGAGCACAGGAGAGGGTCAAGTGCCAGACCCCGCTCCCCAGCAGGAGGTCAAGGGCCAGATTAAAACAGCTGGCGGGCCAGATGCGGCCCGTGGGCCATAGTTTGCCCACCCCTGGTTTAGATGATCACAATGGCCTCTTTTGGCCTTGGAATCTACACATCTATGTTTAACAGTTGATGTTTTCCTCCCTTCTCCACCGTGAATGCACAGGTTTGAAAACCTGTCAGACACAGGCACTGGCTTACCAACAGGTCTGCATGCTGGCTTCTATATTGCTATAACCTCTCCTGCCAAACTGCAGAGGTTTTCCAGTCTCCCAATCCTTTGGCTCAAGTGTGATTCTGGTGCACACCTCCCATGCTTGCCTTCTTTTCTCAGTGGTGTTTCTAATCAGTGGTAACTCTGCAGTGGCAGACGTTTTCCAATTCCCTGATCAGAAGTCTCTATTTAAATCCCAGAGGTATCTCCTGTTACAGGATTATTAGCATTTTTAAAGGAGGTATTGTCATTTGTTTTGATCCAAAAACAACGAGAAGTTCTTGTGGCACCTTAGAGACTAACAAATTTATTTGGACATAAGCTTTTGTGGGCTAGAACCCACTTCATCAGATGCATAGAGTGGAAAATACAGGAGCAGGTATAAATACATGAAGAGATGGGAGGTTCCCCTCCCCCCCCCCCCAATAGAACTAGGGTTTGGTTTCCCCTAATGGGAGAATGCAAAAATGGATCCCACTGTAAAACAAACTACAACAAAGAACCCACAGATTCCTTAAACAAAACCACTATAAGTAGTAAATATCCTTTTTGCTGCAGCAAGAAGAAATACTGCTAGGAGAGAGAGAATAAAGTTAAGTGTTAAAAACAAAACACACATGCCAACAACAACAAGAGCTCAGGAACAAAACAGAGCCTTTTGGGGGTAATTTCACTTGCTGTCCAACTTTAATATATCTGCACTTTAGATAATTCTAGATTGGACAAAACAAATAGATTCTGCTGAACACAGAATAAGCATAGTGAAAGAAGATGTAGTTTTGCATAATATATTTTGCAATAAATATAGCTTTCACATGTAAGTCACCACAAGTGTCAGTAACTCTTGAAGCTTTCCATCTGACAAGGATAACACCTGATGTTATCAGAGATTAAAATGCATCATAGGATTTGTCTGAAACAATACTATGCCCCATTTCAGATCTCTTACCTTTCCTCTATCAAATTGCATCCATGCTTCAATTTTTTTTGTGGTAGATCAGTTCCCCCTTCAGCCAAACTACAAAGCCCTCCCCTTTCAGGGCAAACAAAACTAGTCCAAAAGATACACAGCATAATAGTCCCAGTACCCTCTCTCAAGGATAAACAGTCCCCTCCCCTGTTAATGCAGAAGGAGAAAGGAAGGATTCCCTCACTGCAATCCCAAGGCTGAATTCTGTAAACAAAACACACAGGTGCCAACTCTGTCTCATTCCACACCACTACTGTTTCAACCCAGCCCTCATCTGTCCCCTAATTAACCCCTCCCCAGCACAAGTTCTTGCCTCTTCATTAACAAGCCTTTCCCACAGCCCCACTTGTTTGAGGTTTGCCCAGTTCTCTTTAATGAGACCCCCACAACCGCTCTGGGCTCTCCCAGCCACAATCTGCTCTTTGTATGGTCCTGCCACTCCAGTTATATGGCTGTCTTCATGATACGCTCCTATTTGCCAGGCCATAGAGGGGTGAGCCCCAGTAATAGGCAGGCAGGCAAGCAGCATTTGCTCTTAAAGGGGCCAGTACTCTCAGTTTCAACCATACAAGACAATTTTGACAAGCTATTCAGCTGCATGCAATTGTCAGTAGAACTATTCACAATGGAAGCCTTGCTATACAAGATCCTGCTGCAATCAATGGGATTTTGTGGACTCTGCATGTTACACCTAATAAGAAAAGGTGAAATTCTGCCCCTGATAAGCATCCACAGTTCCACTGAAAAATATTACAAGAAGCTGTTTGTGATATTTTCTTTTCAAAAAATCAAATTGTTCAGAAAAAAACAAAAAGCTTCTTGACAATCTGCATATTATATTCAAATGGTCCTGAAAGATCCTGAAAAATTGAATTCATCATGGGAATACTGGCAGCCATTTTATTAGAGCAGCACTACCAGATTCTGCAACTGAACAAAAACTGTCAGTGCATTCACATAATCAACTCAAATCTTTATCAATCACTTAGTCAAAGAAATTCTACATTATCCCCTCCCTCCCAAAAAAATCCTAAAGAAAAGAATGGCAGTAGGCTATTTTTCCTTCCACACCCTTCCCATGTTAAGGTTACACAGTTAAGGACTGAAAAGTCAGGAAACTTGAAAGTTAAAGATAGAAAGGACAACCTTAACTGTGTCTCTGCTACATATACATTTCAACACAATCTTGAATTAAGTGCTCACACTGCTTCTGAAGTAATACAGTATAATTTTATATATCTAGGGTTATCTAACGGCATGATAATGCAGACTATCGTAAGTCATAATAGTAAGAGATTAGAATACAAAACCTAACTTCTGCATTTACTGATTTAACTATGGAGCATTAACATTGTGTTGTGGGTTTCTTCAGTATTCAACAATAACCCAGTTGCAACACATCCTCAATAAGCTGCAGAATAATCGCACACACTTGAGCAAGTCTGATAGTCCATTCATTGTGAGACGACAAAGTGTAGCATATTAAGCAAATTATTATAATGCCCCCAAACTGGCAGGCGGTCACAGCTGAGAATACCAGATTCAGGACAAACTGCTGAGAAATGGGGCACACTCATCCCAAACTGGTGGTTAGTCATCAGAAGATATACCAAACCAATAATAAAAATAAGCTTGTTAACCAGTGAGGTGAGACAAGAAGTCAAAAATGCAGTCTCCTTTGGCATTCCAGCACTTATTTCACCACCCAGACTCTAAGCTTTATGAAGAGTGGTTATTGAAAACCAATTTAATCAAAAAGAGTTCTTTTGATCCCAAGAGATAGCTTTATAGCCAGGTCAATATATAATTCAGATCTTACCCAATAATCATGCTATTTGTTTACAAGAGAAAAGAAAAAAAGTTGAAATGGTTAAGGAAATCATATACTTACAAGCGACTGAAAAAGTTCTTATATCAGGTTTGAAGCAGCAAAAGAATAAAACTGCTAGTTTGCAAAAGTCTCTCTGGAAATTACCCAAATAGCTTGGGGGTCATCAGTCCTTATTTAGTGCTTCCTCGTTAGAAATCCAGTCCAAAGAAATGAAAACAAAGTGGAGATGTTTCCAGAGTCTTTTATACCATCCATATGGCAGAGGGAATTTTACTGTCCCAAACAAAGCCCACAGAACAGCTTGTGGAAAAGTACAGGCACAAGATGGAGTCCAGGATCACTCGCCCTTACAGGGCTTGCTGACTCACAGGGGCAAGCCATTGGCTACTTGGAGGTGAAGGCATCTGCATGAAGAGCCATGGGGTGGAATGAGTTTCTTCTGTGGCCCATTATGAGAGTTAATTGTCTCTGATGGGCCATCAACACAAAGCTGTCTGGCTTCAATGTAGATGTTATTTGTTGTTACCCCAGGAACAGACACATTTGAAATACTGCTACATAATCAATATTCATAACTTTAGATACAAAAATGATATATGCATATAAACAGGATAATCATATTTGATAGATTGTAACTTTTCCATTAAATACTTTACATGACAAACTTTGTGTAAGATTTGTTGCAGTTGTGTAACAGTGGTAGCAACAATGTTATACCTGTTCATATTTCAGTCATACAGCATCACAGCCCCTCTAATTTTTCTGTCCAACTTTGACCTGAAGGTCAAGTCTCTCTTACAAAAAAGATGTATGGCTACTGAATGGCAGATGATAAATTCTCCCGCTCTGCTTTTTATGTAATTACTTGTGAAAATGTTTCTCTTCTTCAAAAGAATAGGTCCACAGATCCTCAGTATGGAGCTGTACCTGTAGACGGCAGAATCAAGGCTGATTGAATGGCTGACGAGGGACTAGCCCCCCGCCTTCTGAGACACCCTCCCCCCCCAACTTAGTTTTGAGGTGCTTCTAAATCTAGCCCCTACCCCCTCTGGAATCTGGACTGTGAAACAAAAACCAAAACTCGTCTTGCATCAGCACCTTGCAAACAAAAACAAAAACACCTCGGCAACAAACAACAAGAAATTTTAACTATTGCAGATCACTTTAACCATGAGTTAAACACATCTCTCTTAATGGATTGTCAGAGAGGGACAGATAGTTTACCTAGCCCTTTGAAAGAGGGACTTTCTCAGGTAAACAGCCACAAATTCTGCCATTCTTTCTCAGGGCGAGGTCCACAGCTCCTCAGTGTGTTCTCTCAGTACTGGCCAACCTGCAGCACAAGCTGTGTTCTGTTAACCTGGCAGTGGCGGCATGGCTGACCACAGCATAAGTGGGGTCTGAGTTAGCCCAGACATTTCTGAGTCATTTTCTGTCAACTTTTCTATTCCTCTGATTTTCTGTGAGATGTTCTGCCAGAGAAGCCTGCCCAGACATGTTACACTGGAAGCCGCTGCAGCCAGTAACCTAGGAGCAGAAGGGGTTTTCAGTAATCTTGCTGCAGAACTCCCATCCCACCCCCAGCAAATAGCAGCTCAGTAAGGCATAGAATCCTGAAAGGTTGTTTGGTTGGTTCTCTCATTGCTCTGAGCAGGAGGTCTATAGACTGTTACTGAGTTACAGGACTATAGCCCTGTTGCAGCTAATGGGGGGTGGGGGGTAGAATTGGGAACCAGAATCAGATGAGTAATTCTGTGAACTTCTGCTAACTGACATTTTTTAACCTTGCCCTTTTGAGAGTGGATAGAAAGGCTGTAAGTAAGGTGGTCAATCAAAGGTTCCCAAAATACCTGACATTCCAGTACTGGCTTAGGTGCCAGCTTCCTCGGTTCCTGGGGAGTGCTTCACTCCTGCTCCACCACAGGCCCCACCCCACCTCTTCCCAACCCATTCTGTGCCCTCCCTGGAGCGTGCCCCACCCTCATGCTGCTCCCTTCCCCCCCAGTGCTTCCTGCACACTGCTGAACTGCTGCTCGTGGCGGGTGGGAGGGGGAGGAACGGAGTGGTGGGGCTGCTGGTAGGAGGGGGAGGAGCTGATGCTCAGGGCCACTACTTCCCCCCCCCCCCCATGGGTGCTCCAGCCCCAGAGCACCCATGGAGTCGGCGCTTATGCTTCCAGGAGTGATGTTGGCCCACCTTCGCTGACATGACGGTGTGTGTGACATCATGCAAAAAAGGTGGCATTCCCCCCCCCATAAGAGCATGCCACACTGCCCCTCCCACATGACCTCATATATGCAATGAGTATGAGATCACGCCACGTGGAGGGCGCCATTTTTAAGAGAGAGAAGGGGCAGAGGGGCATTTCACGTCTGATACTGGACAAAACCACATCTGGTTGAGTACCAGTACTGGATGGGGGACCAACCTTTCAGAAAGAGGACCACCCAGTTTAATACTGGACAAGTGGCCTCCCTCAGTGTAAGAGGACATGACCATTGCTGCCTGTGCCTCACAAGACATCAGCCTCTGAGGAGAAAGTGCTTTTCGCACCAAACTCAGGAGATCCCTAGCCCTAGAGGAAATTTTTTTCTTTAGGGGGAGATTCTCTTCTTCTCCCCTCTCTGCACAATTCCCAACTTCTCCAGGGTCTAGGGGCTTGAGACCAAACTGCCCAATGAGAAAAGGGGGGTTGGATGAGACGACCTGAGGTTCGGGGGTGCATACCCGAAATGGTCTGAGCTGCTGCTCCTTGCTCCATCTGTGGGGAACTCCTGGGGAAGGTAGGGGGAGCGAAGCGAATCCTTTCCAGTCCCTGAGGCTGAAAGGAAGCTGGAGTGCACAAGGCACAAACCTTTCCTTTTGCACCCTTTCGTAGGGGATACAGAGCAGGCGCAGCACAGCCTTGGACTTCTCTTCTTTGGGTCCTTCTCTGCCATCCTCCTAGCAGTTGGGTTGGGGGGCGGATGTTGTGGCAACTCCAGGCAAAAAACAAACTGACTCTTCAAGCTTTTTCTTTCCTTCTCTCTCTTGCAGTAGGTCCTGGGTTCCACTGACCTGCCAGTAGCTATTGGAGGCGGGACAAAACTGAGTAGGTCTTCACAAGGTGGGGACTAGCCCTGCAACAGCCATCCAATCAGCTTTGAATCCGATTCTGCCCACTACAGCTACAGATGGGCGATTACCCTCAATGAAGTTCTTTGGACCTTACCTAGAAAGAGAATTATAAATTTAAGACCAGTCTGGACATAGAAATACTAAGATTACCAGAGTATAAGCAGAGTACCACACTCTATGCGCTGAGGTTTTAGATACCAAGTATCTCCATTATCAAGGCCTTAAAATATTCTGCGCTGCCTTACTATTGCTGCACATCTGCCTTAAGAATGCACCTTCAAAAGTCCACACAGGCTAACCACTCTATCCTTACATGCCAAAATGTGTGCTCTGGGCTCCGGTGTAGCATGAGAGAACCATAATTCATTCTTTCTAGCTGTTCAACTTGGAAACTCATTTCCTGTCAGAAGACTGGTGCCAGAGAAATACTGGACAGTTTTTGTCAGTAAAATAAGACACGTGGCATGTACAGGACATATGGAGCACTGTCCACCTTTACACTTTATGAGTTCTTTGCTAGACTATTACTAACAAAATTACTCTGGGACAGATGTTGAGAAATGCAGCAAAGAAATCCCTGGTTAGAAAGTGGTCAGCTGCACACAAAAATATCCCTGAATCCTGCTGTAGGGTTTTCATCTTTAATTCCTGAATTGTAGTGTGTTGGCGACAGAAGAGTGACAATTCTTGAGATGCCACAGCCTGGAATTTCTTGTTTGTGGAGCTGTGTGCACGTAACATGCATATAATAGCAACATACCTCTCTGTTGTGTAGACATGGCAGCTACCTCAGTTTCCCACCACTAGTATAGCCTTCCTGGGCTGGAAGAGGAGATATCAGAGTGTAGATTCTTCTCATCATTGTCCCAGAAAAATGTCATAGGCTGGGTCTTTTCTCTTGTGATCAGATTCATAATAATAGAGAGTTTAAATAGGAAGATTAGCAGACAACTCCCCCTTGCCTACAAACCTCATCTCCTGCTTGGTATTGCTCCAGTGATGTAGTGGAAATGGAGAACTACCCTAAGGAATCAGTCTGGTACTCCCCTGCCAGTAGGGGAAGAATTACCAGTGGCGTAAAGCTGGAGTAGCCAACCTCATAGTACCTGCTTAGGCATAGGGGTCATGTTAGGGCATAGCTGGAGTGCAATGAACTCTGGAAGTCACCAGTGGGCAGAGTGATCACTAGAGAAACGTTTTAGATACTGTAATTTAAAGTAGCCCTTTGGACATTCTAAATTGCACAAGGGGCCATTTCAGCCAATAGCCAGGTTCAGGATTAGGCAAGAAGAAAAGATAGCTTGCAGCCACTATCTCCTCCCTCCACTCCTGGGGCCTCTGCCAAAGCACAGCACAACTGTGACTAAGGATCTGGCCCTTTATCTGCATTGAGTCTCATACATAAACATACAAATTAGGTATTTCTAAACTATAAAATTCGAGTCATAAGGGTAGAGAATCCCTAAGGCTCAATGGGAATATCTGTAGTAACATTAAAATCCAGCTACAGTGACTATTGTACAGTTAACAATGAGATATCTTGATTCAGTTGTGTAGTAATCAAATTGATATAACAAACATATAAAACCACTTGAAGATAGGAAGCGGGGACGCAGTGCAGACGACAAGACGCACAGGGGAATCTCTCTCTGACTACACCATCCACAGAACAACAACAAAGTGTAGAGAACCATTGATCTGTCCAGGGATGCAGCACTTGATGTCCACATCAGGTCCCCCCTGCATATCTTTTTTGACAAATTAATACTCCACCATAGGAAATTAAAAAGTGAGCTATATCCCAGCTGGAAAGCAAGGGTCTCTTTCAACACTTACACACTTCACTATATAAAGTTGACACCGATTCCAAACTCTGCACCACCACCTAGTGATCATAAAATAGTAGTGCTTCCGTGCAAAATACAATGCTTAGGCTTGATTAGTGTGACACGTACAATTAAAACAAGACAAAAAACTAAGTGCAAGCAAAACAATTTAAAAACACTCACTAAATTCACATACAGTAAGTGATGGCTTTCGAGCCACACAGAGCTCTTCCTCAGGTCTGGGAAAGGCACTCAGTGTCACAGCTAAATACAAGATTGAACAGCTAGTTTAGCATAAAAGTAGTTAGTACATATTCAAAGGGACATATTCAAGGTGAAGTGGCCCATTAACATCCTTGTAATCATAGGAGAGAAAAAAAGGATAAATTCATAACGTTGCTAGACGCTAAGAGCTTGTCTACACTGGCACATTACAGTACTGCAACTTTCTTGCTCAGAGGTGTGAAAAAACACCCCCCACCCCCCTTTAGCACTGCAAGTTTCAGCGCTGTAACGTGCCAGTATAGACAGTGCCCCAGCGCTGGTAGCCACACTCCCCTCATGGAGGGGTGCTTTTTTTTTTTTTCTTTTTTTTTTTTTTTTTTAAAACAGCTCTGCCATGACTACACAGCCACGTTAAAGCGCTGGTGCACTGTCTACACTGGCACTTTACAGGACCGAAACTTATGGTGCTCAGGGGTGTGTTTTTGCACATCCCTGAGTGAGAAATCATGGGATTAATAACCACAAGGGTGTTAATGGGTCAGTTCACCCTTAGATTGTTGACATTCAGGCTCACTAGTCAGGGGGTACCCGAACAACCAACCAAATGCATTAGCTGATACCAAGGCAGAGCAGTAGACGGCATCATAGATAGGAGATAAGAGGGAAGAGAGGAGGTAGAGAAGGTTTAGCTTCCCAAAACACACAGCTGCTTGTCTTCTGTAGGACAGCATATGCTTCAGCTAAATTGAAGATATTGCAATTCAAGGCAACTAAAGCACTGGGGACAAAACAAGGTTCCAGAAGATGCTTCATTTGCAATAATTGCTATACATGTTATTTTTTCCTCAGTCAAACACATTAATCCGTTCTAAACAATCATGTAATAGCTGAGAGAAAGTGCGAAACCTCTGGTTTATCCAGTCTTATTACAGTATTGGCTATCCCTCAGATCAGGAGTGCACAAGTAACACTACATCTCTGAAGTGCGGGTTGGAATTTAAACCAAGCTGACAGATTCAGCCACACCATCCTGGTAACACAGATAGCAAGAAATCTAAAGCAGCTTTTGAAAATCTGTAACAAGTAGATTTTTAGACTACAGAAGAGAAGAAGGGAAACTCCTCCTTGAGATGAATCCACACTGGGAACTCATTCGTGATGTCCTGATAGCAGTGGGAGAATGAATTATAGTACACTTTAATATGCAGAAAATTAGAAACGCATTTGTCACTAGACATACAGGTTAGCTAATATTTTGGCACAGTATGTAAAACCAAATCTCTATTTTTAAAAAAATTATGTTTAAAGGGGTTGGATTGCTATAACATAGGAAACTAGGAATATACAAAATTCACATGGAGTAATGTTTATGTTTATATTAATCTTACCCTAGAGGAAAAGTAGAGCGTCACTTTTTTTTTTGGCAATCACTTGAAATAACTAAAATAGGCTCCAAGTTACTTCTGTTTCTGATTTATTATAGTTAATTTTATAACCTGACAAGAGGATAAGCAATAGATTACGTGTTGCCACCACAGGATTGCATGCTTTAGTATTAAAAAGGGTCATTGGCATAAAATATGGCCTTGTATTCTTATTGACCTATTCTTAATCCAGACATGAGAATGTTCTGAGATAGCATTGGTCAGAATTTCAGAAGAGACATCAAATAACCAAGAAAACAGAGGTCTACCCTCAACCTAACTCAGAATGAGGAAATAAATTCATTAGTTATTAGAGGCTTTTGCATCTGAACTAAACAATTTAAGAAGCCAGGACCAATCTAATCTAATCTAAGAAGTCAAAGCCAGATTTATTTAGGGTCCAGAAAAGAAGTAATAGCCAACAGATCCCCAAACCCCCACGTGCCTACAAACGAATGCAGATTGTGATCTTTGAACAAAGCCCATCTGGTTCAGGTGTATAAATAACTTCTAATCTTCAAACCAAAATCTTAGCTGTAGTTTTACTATCCCAATTTGCTATGGATGTAAATCCATAATTCCCCTACCCACCTGTAGTCTTTTTATTTTTTTAAAACCAACTGAAATTCAGGTCAGGTATAAAGTAGATTGGTGTGGCTATTAGATCCAGCTTCTTTACATGTAAAGCAAGTCATTGTCTTTCTGAAAATTATGCCTCACATTTTCTAGTTTAAATAGTTCTCATCTATGTAGCTGGGAATAAGAATTCCCTCTCCTGCAGGAATTACTGGGGGACATTCTGTGGACTCCATTATTTAGGAGGCCCAACTAGATAATCATAATTTATCCCTTCTGGCCTCAAAGTCAAGTTCTTCTGGACAACTGCTAACATTTTTTACCATGTTTTTCTGCACTTTTCCAATATCCTTGCTCATGACCTGACGCCCAGGACACCAAAAAAAGTCGTTATTACAGTTTAAACCTCTAATATTTTTGAAAAAGCTTTGCTTTTACTCTGTGCTAGTGCTCATTCACAGCACTAGAAGGATGATTAACACTGTGCTACATAGAACGTTCAGCATCAGAGTTCTTCAATCCTTTCTGTGCCAGCAAAGGTTAGTTTTTTAAACCATCACAAAGTTGAGTTTTCTATAAGATCTATAAGTTTTCTAGCAGTTATATTATGCACCTTACAGGCTTTTAAGATGTGAACTGTGCTATGAAAAGACCTTTGTTCGCATTCCATATGAAAGAGGGCTCAGGAAGAAAATTCCACCATAAATTCGCATGGCAGTGTTACAGTTCTGGTAGAAACATAGCCTCCTCTTCAGTAGTCATGTAGGGAAGGTACCAATGCTTCACACTGAGTAATTAAACAGGGCAGCTGGGTGCAGTTGCCATCCTTTTATCACAAGGAGTTAATTTGACAGAAGACAAGTAGTATTTGTGGAAACTGCAAATGTTCAACCCAGACAGACCCTGACTATAGAGGTCTCAGAGTAGCTGTTGTGACAGCGGCTTTATACCCCTCAACCTCTGGTATAAAGTCATCATAACTGGATGTTGCCTTGTGTTATTACAACTAAGTGAATTTGACCTTAAGCATTAAACAGCATATTCCAACAGAGAAATGGTTTTTATGCACAAAGAACACTGCGAAGTATGGATTTTGCACATAGCCATGCAAAAGTGTCAGTGTATATGGAGTATTCATTCATATTTTGCTGAAATACAGTCACTGCACTGACAATGCAAATACGATTTTAATTTAAATAATTTATTGCCAACTTATGTTATTAGAGCTAGGGATACCTCTTGGTCATTAAGTAATTAAGTCTGCATTAGTTGGGCGGGGGAGGAGAGAAACAAACACATTGCTACCTGATTTGTCTATATCCACCTACCCAATTTCAACTATTTGTGAACAAATGGAAAAATCCACAGACTGACCCATGTCTTTCCCAGACACAATAGTACAGTATAGTCCCCACCATGGTTGCTTAGCCTCATGATACTGAATTCAAAGTACCCTTGAAGACTTTTAAGGGCACCTTTGCTTCTGTAGTCAAGAACACTGGGCAGGAAAGGTTTTTGTAGCTGACTAGTTAAAATTTGCCATGTATTTTTATTTGTTTTATCTCATTCTTAATCAGCCACGGTAGAATCCATATAGTTAGTTAGGAGATCATGCAATATAATTAAAGTTAGAAACAAAACCAACTGACACATGATTAATATATTATCTTTTTTACTGGAAAATTAAACAGGAATTGTATGCATTTCAGGAGGATGAAAATCAGCACCATTTGCTAGCAGGAAAAAAAAAAAAAGGTTAAGAGCCAAATGCAGAATCTTCTAAAAAGGTGAAACTCATATCTGATTTGTGCATGTAAAGTTTATAGGGATAACTAGCTCCTGAGTGAATAAATCACTGCTGAATGTTTTAATAGGGTCCAGTGAGTGCTGATTTACTAAATAAAAAATACAAATAAGAAGGAACCTAAATAGCAGTGTGCACTCCCATTCACACTGAAGTCAGAATGTCTAGTGAGTCCCTTGTTCATAGAAAAAGCTGCAAAATCATTTTGACACTAAGAAAAAAGAAATTCAACCCGACTGCCCATTTGTTCCAATCAATGCAGCACATACGGTTGTTTAAGCTCACCTCTAGATTTGAGGCTCCGACCTTACATTAGTAAGCCACGTTGGAATGAGACCAAGACACTTTTCTGCATACCGCTTTGAATATTCTTACTTGTAGTGCTTACTTGTAATTCTTAAGATTACTAAGTATTACTGTTAGATTTTATCTTAAAAAAATTAGCCTGTTCCGCTTTGTCAGATAGTTACAGAAGGACAAATACATATTCAGGGATTTAAAGCAGTTAGGCTGACTAAATTAGAAATGGTTATTTACCAAAGTAAGTTTTATTCGTTGAATATGTTGCCTCCACAGATCCACACTAAAACAGTGTACCCTGTGCCACACATAGCAACAAGAAACTATTTCAAAGCAATTCGCCTATAGAGGAGCGTGTGCATGAGTACCAGAGCCTCCCACACAATTGCCCTCAGTTCCTTTTTAACCATGGACACATCCTTCAAACCTCCAAAGCAGATAGGAGCGCGTACCTGTGTTACAACAGTGGACATCTTCAACTGTTCAGGTTCGTTCTCCCAAGACACCAACGTTCTCAGTCCCACTGGGACTAAGGCACATCCAACTAGCCCTTGCAACACAAGTCTGTCTAGACACTAGCTTATTCTTTCCACTGCTCCAGCCAGGTGAGCTATACCTCTATCTAGATACTTACACAGTCCTCATTACCACAGTTGAGCAGGTTATCAGCAGCAGAGGACTGGTTTGAAGAAAACGAGAAGTAATCGTTCCGGTTCATCAACATTAAGAACACAGCCTATCTGGAACACAAGAAGCCAACAGAGAGCACCAAAGTGAGACTTCGGCATGCAAAAAAACCCCAAGATACAGTGAGCAAGCACACGCTGTGCAAATCATTACTGGATCAAGCTCTGTGAAGAGATAGAGAGAGCTTCAGACACAGGAAACCTCAGTCACTTATGACAGCCTGACGAAAGCTCTAGGTCCCACGGCCAACAAAGTTACCCCTCTCAAAATCACACAGCGGTGAAATCATTACAGATAAAAGCAGGCAGTTGTCTTCTTGGGTTGAACACTATTCAGAGCTATATGCACAAGAAAGAACCACCACCAACGAATCACTGGACCAAATACCAACTCTATAGGTCATGCCAGAGCTAGATGTGGAGCCCACTGTAGAAGAGCTAAGCAAGGCCATTGATTTGCTAACAAATGGCAAGGCTCCTGGAAAAGATGGCATCCCAGCGGAAATCCTCAAATGCAAGAAAGACAGCCTGTTACCATATCTTCCTCAGCTGCTACTTAAATGCTGGAAGCCAGGGGGAGGTACCACAAGAGATGCATGGTGCAAACATCACTTTGTATAAAAATAAAGGCGAAAAGGCAACTGCAACAACTACAGGGGTATCTTGCTACTAAGCGTAGCGCGAAAAGCTTTCGCAAAAGTCATCTTAGTGCGCCTACAACAGCTGGCGAATCATGTCTACCCTGAATCACAGTGTGGATTCAGGGCTAGAAGATCAACTGTAGACATATTTTCCTCTGTGTCCACTCCAAGAAAAATGCAGAGAGCAATACTGACCATTCTACATCACCTTTGTGGACCTAACCAAAGCATTCGACACAGTCAGCAGAGCAGGTCTATTTGCAATACTAGAAAAGATAGCATGTCCACCAAACCTGTTAGTCTTATATGTTAATTCCACAACAACATGAGAGCAACTGTCCAGGTTGACAGGTCCACTTCAGACAGCTTTGAGATGAAAAGTGGAGTGACGCAAGGATGTGTTCTTGCCCCTACACTCTCTGGAATCTTCTTCTCATACTCTTGGACTGTGCGATTAAGGACATGAAAGATGGAGTGTATCTCCACACAAAATCAGATGTGAAAACTCTTCAATCTGTCCTGACTTAAGTGAAAGACCAAAAGCCAAAAAGGTGCTAATCAGGGAACTTCTATTCACTGATGATGCTGCCCTTATAGCCCACAATGAAGATCTATTACAAGAACTCATGGACCGCCTTTCAAGTACCTGTCAGGCATTTGCTCTCACCATCAGCATCAAGAGAAAACGGCTGTATTAGGACGGGGATTCCACAAGATCCTTCAATTACCTCAAAAGCAAACCAGCTAGTAGTCCAAAAGTTCAGCTATTTAGGTTCTACAGTGACCACCAACCTCTCACTGGATGAAGAGCTAAATGTTCACATTGGAGAGGTTGCCACCACCTTTAGCAGACTAACTAAAAGAGCATGAAACAACTCAAAGCTTACCATCAAGACCAAAATGCTAGTGTACCCAAGCTTGCGTCCTCAGAATTCTCATGTATGGTGGGGAAACATGGACAACTTATGCTCATCATGAGAAAAAGTTGAACAGTTTCCACCTACGTTGTTTACGACGCATACTAAACACCAAATGGCAAGATGACGTCATCAACGTAGAGGTTCTTCAAAGGGAAAATTTACCAAGTGTGACAACCCTGCTCAAGCAAAGACGACTGCGCTGGCTGGGCCATCTGAGTGGGTTGGAAGACAGATGCATACCCAAGGATATGTTCCCTCTGATAGCTCCCCGGTTAACAAGAACATCAGGACGTCCCAAGCTTTGCTATAAAGACACACAAGTGAGATATGAAGGAATTTGGAGTTGATCCTGACTAATGGGAAATCTTGGCAAGTGATCGTAACAAGTGGTGCCATCGTCTCCATCAGGGATCAAAGTCCATGACAGGAGTGGACTCCTACAGCTTGAAAAGAAAAGGAAGCAAGCAGCTCCCAACCAAGATACATAAATTTGCAATAATTAGCAAAGATCATGCAAATCTCAGATTGGCCTATTCAGTCATGAGACACTGCAAACCGTCTACATCATAGGCTGCAATTCCCACCATCTCTCGCAGATGAAAGTTTGCCAACAACATTACCATAGTTGAACAGGTTATCAGCAGCAGAGACTACATCAGAGCCCGTGCTTCCTCACGAACACTCCCAGAGCCATTAGCCCTGTGATCAATGTATGTATAACAAAAAACACCAAGACAGACCCTGTGGTACCCTGCGCCAAGAAAACTCTTCAGACAGAGAAGCAATTACTCACAATTGCCCTACATGGCTTCATAGAAAGTTGACTGCTATCCACCCTTGCTAGGATGTGCAGGTGGGTCAGAGCCTCATGCAGTGGTATCAAAGGCTGCTGACAGATCTGAAAGAACTAAGGGTGAATTCCTTGCCCCACTGAAGTCAAGAGCAAAATTCCATGTCTTCAAGGGGGCCAGAATTTCATTCAGAAGAGTCTGTCCATTGCCAGGATGACAGCAATTATACCAGTGCAGTTTTTACCCCATAGCCATGCCTATAACCGGGGTGACCAGGATTAAGGATGCCTGAAGACTTAAAAAATGGCAAGAGTTGCCAAGCCACTACCTTTTCAATAATCTTTCAAAATTAAATAAAAGCAGGAGGCTAAAAAACAGATCTATAATTAAGACTGCCAGCATCAAAAGTTGGTTTTCTGAGCAGAGGCCTCCACAACTTCTAGGACAGTGAGCCATCTAGATTGAGACAGTGAGAGATGGAGATACACTTCTCTACTTCAACCTATATATCACAATGGTCTCTTCTGGCTTTGGAATCTATGAGTCAGTGTGGAAAAGATAGCTTAAATTCATGGGAGCAGATGGAATCACACAAGGATAAAATGTAGAGGTAGAAGGGAACTAAAAACACAGCACTGAGGGGCTCTTGAGAAAGGGAAGCAAGATATGAAGGACAGCCACCCGAAGGGAGAGCAGGCAGAGAGGCAGGAATTAAAATGAAACTCATCTTAATTATTTAATGCAGAGTTGTATCTGAAAGGTAAAAGCAAATATGTAATTTTTGTCCTGATGTAAAGGGATAGCAAAGAAAGCATTGGCCAGATGTATCTAAAAAAATTAGCCATACTCAATCATGTGAAGAATAACTGGATTTGGTTTTTACTAATACAGTACAAAATACTTTTTAAAAATCGATTCTTCCCCTAGGCTAAAACAGTGTATTTTTTCCAAGAGCATTATTTTAAAAGCTATAAAAAAAATCCTCCTTCACATTTTTAGAACACAAATGAAATGTAATTTTGTAGAATGACAGAACTATCGATGTCCAATACAGATCTGGCAAATGAAGTCAACAGAATATTAATTTGTAAACTCTACTTGTGGATTCAGATATTCTAAATGATTTATGTACAGTATTTAATGTGCTCTAGTTCTTCTACCATCTTTCATGCAGCATTATGACACTTGCCGCAATTGTGTATTATTTAGAAGAAATGGATTCTTGCGATTATCCAACAAAGGAATTCATGCTGAAATTGGAAGTCCAGCTGATCACCACCAGAGGAAAAGCTAGCATAAGTTTGTAATTTCAAGTTTTATTTTTATATTGGTGAAACATAGAACCTCTTCTGAAAGAGGCAGCATCTGCAGAGCTGTTACAAATACGCTTCATACTCTAATACACCTCACAGGTTTGGAAAAGGTATGGATAAAGCACAGTTTCACATTATATGAACACTTTACACTGTATTTGGGCATACAAATTCAGTCATATTAAAAGGTAATTTATATATTATCTGACTTCACATACAATGGATAATATTTCAACATCTTCATACAAACTTACTTTTGTTTTTAAATAGTTGGCATCATTTTTGGAAATAATTTCTCTTACTGCAAAACAGTATATTTTCACTTTAACTTATTATTTAAGTGATAAGTTACAAAAAAGTACCAATTGTTTTGGAAAGTAGAAACAAACATTAAATATGTAATATAGACACATCTGTTTACAATTACACATTTACTAAAGGCAGTAACATTCCTATTACACTTTTACCTAAAAATAGTCTATTTTATATAATCTATTCTCCCCTATCTAGTTTTCAACCATAGACATCTTTTCATATTTCAGTCTTGAAAGCAACATTGCAATCAAATATTAAATTTTTATTCTCTTTGATGCATACAAGTCCCTTTCATTTTAATGAGCTTTGCTAGCATAGTACAATGAATTTTTGCCCTTAACTTTCCTTAATCAGTACATGAATTTTAATTGGGAAACCTCTATCAACATGGAAGGAATTGTCAAGCTAAAACCTCACCATAATACTTTGAAAAAATCAGTGGTTAGTGTCTAAAATTGTTTTGGACAACACAAAAAACAGATGCTACAAAAGTGCTTTGTTTCAGAAGTGAATGCATAGACTTGTAGCCTTATCTTACACAACATGTTAGTGTTTTATCACTGGGGTAGTTTAAACAAAAACTGCACTACTTTCGTCTTACTAACATATACAAGTACACTAATTTTCTTCACTTATGCATGTCACACTCCCTTTCCTCAGATATCCCAGGTTGTGTGTAACAGGTAGTCTTAAATTCCCAGTGTAGTCACTAAAGATCTCCTCACACAAAAGTACTGGAAACATCAATCATATCCTACAAGAGCCCCTCTTTTAGAGCATAATGTATGTCCATGAGCACTCAAGGAGTCAGAAGTTATTGAGTTCATTAGAGTAAGCTATTCCAAGAGTTATATTGGTTAGTACCGTTCAAAGGACAAGTCACAGATCTTCAAAGCCTTCTCACCAGTCTTGATAGAAAAGTAAAACACTCACACTTGCCAAATTTTATAGAAGTCAAGGTGTGCAAGCAAACTTCCAACATCCATGTCCCTAGTATAACGTGACAATTTAAAAAACAAAACAAAACAAAAAGAAAACCACACACACGAGGAAAGCTCAGCACTAAAAGGGTATTTTCAAACAACTTCGCATTTCAGATCCAAGCTTCAGTCCATTACTACACAATTTGGGCACACAGAACCAGTTTTTAAAACATCTATCCTAGCATAACATAGAATAAAAGACTCAACAATGGGAGCTTCTATCAACAGTGTATGTCATACTAGCCTTGCCTGACCAATGTGGTACATATTCAAAGTTTGCACATTCTTTCACAACATTCCTAAATCAGATATCATCGACTCAAAAGAGCTTTTTCACACTTGTACATTTAACAGAATTGTTTCAAGAATTCTCAAAATTTCTGAAATGATTTGATGCCTTAACATGGTAGAAGCCACAGTATTAGCATTTATACCTTGCTTCTGGTCTAATGCTCACTGCAATTTAGGAGTCATGGTGCATCATGTATATCATGAATCCTCCCCCTACCCCCGTCAGATTCTGAATGACTTCATCCTATAGTAGTCCTTCATGGGTTCTTCCGTAGAAATTTCTGCAGAATTGAAGTCTATGGTCACCTATTAGGCATGGAATAGTCAAACTGGAGTAGTCAAATTTAGTTTGATCCTGAAGAATATGCACTAGATTTTTGTGATGATTTACACTTAAGTTTTTCAAATAACTTTGATGGGTTATTAATGGGAACTTTGGGCCAAAGCTACAAAATGCTAAACAGACCACTTACTGGCTACATTATGCTTTAAGTAATTGTAGAAGAGTACTGCTGATTCCAAATTTAAATTAACTCAAATTTTTGAAGAACTGTGTTTTGACCTATTTCCAAGATGTTACATTTCACTTAGATTTTTGCTGATTTCTTTTTCTGCAAGGGTTTTATATTCGGCAAACAATACATCTATCTGCAGTCTTTTCAATTGATTATTGTTGGCTCCTTTCTCCTTTGCAATATATACATTACAAACAGCATCTCAATCTGCATGCAAACGTATCACCAAAGATCTCCTGAGAATATTGTTTCTTTAGGTGAAAGAGAGCCCCATTATTTTCCCATAGGTATCTGAAGAAACTTGCAAGATGGCTTCATATCAGTTGTCCTAGTTATTTTCCACACCCTTTTACACTCCTGGATAATGCTTATAAAAATAAGGCATTTAAAACAAATCCCTCTACAGAAAAATGTAGAAAAATGTTTTCAGAATAAATGGAATGGTCCACACCCCACAGGCTTAAACTTGTATAAATATCTGGAGTTTGTCTTCTTTATTCAGATACTCAATGTGCAAAAAACTACACCAAGATGAATAACCTTTAAAACTGCCAAAGTGGAAAGAAATTACAAACATGTTACAGAGAACCAGAAGAGCCAGTCAAAATATTCCAGAATCCAATGATTTGAAACTCTAGTTGTTTCAATACTTCTCCCCAATCTGATTTAGTTTCTTTTAACCTATGTGCTTTAGAGAAGACACAATATTATTCAGATATTTCAATCAGAGGAAGGCAGTGACTCAGGAAGTTCCTACCATGTACGCAATGGAATCCAGAAATGCTTCAACAAGTGGTGGGTTATCATGCTTTTTTGTAATAGTACCCAAAAGCTGTCAAGTCAATATTAGCATTCCGATATCATGAGTGCAATGAAGCGCTGGTAATTCTGGTACCTTTGGATATGCTCAACATCCACAAACAGCAATATTTCTGATATTTAACATTAAACATGTTTACAACTAGCATAGTCCACCAGAATATTCATCATCTTCCTCCTCAGCATGGGAGCCAACTGCGGCCGGTCCTCCTGCTTTGTCCAGTGTAGTAACTGGTGATTTCTTCTTAGTTCCTCCTCCTGGGACCGCCAAACTAAGAGCTAGCTTGGCATACTGACAACAACAAACAACAAGATGATGACAGGTTTAGTGTCAACATTGTCATAGGGCTAAATCCTACTTGCCTTTCTCTAGAAAGAATCACAATGAAGTAAATGGGACTACATGCCTAAATAAGGTGAGCACGATTTGCCTCAGTCTATTGACTGCACTCAAAATGGCAACAATCCATTATTTTGTAACATTCTGTTCCAATAGCATAAAAAAAGAGAGACCTAATGCACGCACTATTCTCTGTGTTAAAGTGATTAAACACGTACTATGAATTCTGCTCCTTTATAGAATAATCATTGCCATGTTGCACAGTACAATTGACTAGAAGTTTAAGATAAGCAAGTCTCATCAATGCAGTTTTTTAAATGTGCAGCACTGCATATTTTATCTAACCACCACCACATAAGTGGTCTTTTACAGAAGCTTTTTCAATCAAGATGGCATCATCTTTTCAGATTTTAAAGTTATATTAGGTGAAAAATAAATATTGTTAGAAAACCTAAACTAGGATGATCAGAAGTTTCTATTACTGCCTGTCTTTTTACAATTTGCAAATATGCAGGTGGTTTTTTTTTTAAAATAGCAAGTATTTTCTTGAAAGGAAAAAAAGACATCTTTCTTTAAAATAGCAAATGACCATGGTAAGTCGCTGTAAAATTACAGGACCACTCTTGAGAACTGAGCAGTGCTTGCAACTCCTCTTGATATCAATAAAAGCTGAAGGTGCTTAGCATGGATTTCTAGCTAAAATGGACTTGTACAAACAGTACTGTATTTCTGAGCTGAAGCACTGACTGCAGAGTTTTCAGCCCATGTTGGGGACAGAAGGGAACTGAACTCAGATGCTATTCAACAATATTCCAGCCAATTTTTCAGACAGACTTACGAATGCCGTAAGTTGCTCATTCATCTGACCCTTCCAGATAAAAGGGAAGATCAGAGGAATGCGGAAATTTACAAGTGGTGAGCAGTAAAGTGGAAAATATGAGAAGCTGGAGGGTGGGGAGAGCAAATCCAGGACAAAACACACGGTAACTCCAAACCAGTTCTCTTTCTTACCAGGAAAAAAGGTTTATGAAAACCCACATGAAATGCTAACTTACGTCATTGTCCATGTACTTGAAGAGTGGTGAGTTACAGACATTAGAAACTTGATCCTGGTCCTGGTTGTCATAGCCTTCTAGAAGCTGTTCTAGTGCTGCACAGTCTTCACTTCCATTGAATCCCGGTATACTAAAGGAAACAAAAAGTTTATTTAAAACATTTAAAACTTGTCCACTCATAGCACTCAACAATTTGTTTATGTTTACATGTTACTGAGTAAGAGCAGAGGGACAGGCAGCTGTAAGGCTTGTGTTTATAAAAATTTATGGTATTGCTTAAATAAGTCTCAAAACCCAGGCTGAACAAAAATGCCTAATGGCGTGAAAATGTATTTTTTACTATATGATCATCTAACCATGCAAATTATAAACAGATCATCAATTTTTTAAAAAATGTTTAGTTCTCTGCTTGGGACTAGTTGTCTGCATGGTCCCAGATGACAGAAGTGCCTTAAATCTCATGAGTTTCTGTTAACTAGTCATAATATTTTCCTTTTACAGTGCATGTATGGAATCATAAGTGTTTGAGACTAGGCAAGGTAAAGACTTAGGTTAAAATGATCCATTTTTAATTATCTTTAGAATTTAAAAAAAAAATGTACGATATCTGGTCTTAAGCTACAAAGTGGCAAGAAAATGGTAACACAAAATAAAAGCAGTAAATTCAATTGGCAACAATCAAAAAGTCCCTTATCAGTACTGAACATAGTTACAAGAGCTAATCCATCTCTGTTCAGTGTATGAAAGAGACAGATACTAAAATGAGGCAGCACTTAAAACGATTAAATATTTTTAGTGAAAGAACGCCAAGAGCAACAACCCTGTATTGTTTATTCAGCTTTTATTAAAGCTAAGCAAACAGATAATCTGGGAAGAAGGAACAGAAAAGGGGAGAGTAGTGAACTGAACAAAATTCTTCTAGCTGTTTAATTTTTAAGCAAAAAGTAAAATCAATATAAATATTTTCATTGTTTATTTTAAGGTATGTATGTCTTACTATTAAACTAATAGTATATTAATAACTACAACTGACCATTTGAAAACAACAAATGTTTTTCAAATGGTAGTCTTCCAAAAGACACTGTTGTACCATAAACCAAACCAACAGAGTACAGGATTCAAACCTGTGGAAATACAGACTTGCCACATGGCTCTTTAATAAAGATGAATTCATATCTATCTTCAACATAACCAAAATTTAAGTTTGAAAACAATGAGGCAAATATATGCCTTACCTGTAACTTTCCCTGACACATCTTTCTGCAGCAACATAGTCATGTCTATGAAGATGAACTAAGACTTGAGCAATAGTTTTCTAAAATAAATGAAATGACTGATCACTCTTTAGTAACCAAATGCAAGATATTTAACTTCTATTATGAATTCAATATCAAAAGTCCTGTTGCTTGCTCAGGATAGGTAAAAAGAACACTACAACCAATGGCACAATTGCTCTACACCGTTCCCTGCTCCACATTCACAAATGAAAAAAGTGATGGGCTCTGAAAATACTGATCTACACCGGCTGTGGATCTGTCCCATCTTTTTTAAAAGTAGTGTCGAGGAAGAGATCAAAGTGGACCAATTCTGTTGTAACCTTAGATTATCTGAACCTAGGTTTACAAATTTAGAACTGAAAGACAAAATTATTCTAACAAGAATTTTGAAACCACAAACCAATTTTTTGCTTATGTTAGGATTTTCTGACTAGATATGCTTATCATTTGCCCAAAAAGTTAATGCATTCAAAATATCTAGCCCCACTTCCCGCCATCAGCACACATTTAGAAAATAAATTAACATATCTCCCATTCCACATAGCCCAAAGAATTATTTAATTTAACTGTATTTGCAGGTTCACCTACACAGATATTTTATCTTTTAGCATTTTCAAGGAGATCAGAAAGCTATAAAAACCATTCTGATGATCCGCAACAACTATTTGCAACATTTTCAAGACTATTATGCTGATACAAGATAGTTAAGGAGGTGGGTGAAAGGAGGGGCTAGCCATCCAGGAGGTGCTCATCCAGTAAGAAGAAGTTTATCCTGGATTGCAAGGCATACAGTGCCATTCAGTTAGAGGTGCTGCAGACACACAAGCCTATCAATTTCCCTTTGCGCATTTCTATTTTATAAACAGGAAAGAAACATTCACTCAGGTCTTTTACCTTATAACATGTTGGATAATTTTCAACTTCTTTATAAATATTTTTTTCCTTCTGAATAGACAATGCAGCCTCATCTAATCTAGAAACAAGAACAAACATAGAAGGAACTGTGAGAAACCAGTGATTAGAGCCTTATGATGTGCACATTTTAATGTCTGTAGGTGGTAAAGGCGGCACAGGAGCTGTAAAGACATTTCAGTAGTCCACATGAAGCCTATTAAAAGAATTCATATTTGTGTCTAATCAATTTTTTTTCCCTCCAGACTGAACAAAAAAACCCAAAACACTGTTTGTTTAAATCCACTGGCATGAAGAATCAAAGTAATCTAAACACTAAAAACTATCGAGTCTTAAAGTTTTCATTTGGTCTTCAATCTTGATGGAATCAGTGTAACATTGCAAAGGTTAAAAAAAATACACATCTTTCAGAAATCCTGTTATTTTTGAGTTACCAGATAAAAATACTAAAGTGAAATCCAGAAATCAGTGCTTCAGTTTGAAAGCAATCCATGCCACATGCCAGTAAAGTTTAATTTTATGCTAATCAGAGCACCGACACATGTACGTCCTATACTTTTCTAGCATTTCTGTCCCTGTCATTGCCAGGTCCCAGACCTATGTGAAAACAAAAGCTGTAATCTTTGAAGTCAACCCAACTCACGGAAGGAAGTCACAATCCAGTGCACATTACTTTTTTAAATAAAAACACTCATGGTGATGAATTGTGAGTACCCAAAACTGCATAAGAAACGCAGACAGGGCTCATTCCTGTACAGAGCTGAGCTCTGGTCTAAACTGGTGTTTAAATTCTTGCTGGATCCCACTAGGATGTTCAGCACCCTACAGGTGTAAATCCAAATAATGCAAAACAGAAAGGAAATGGAATATTTACTTGCAAATATCTTGGTGATCAGTTATGTTGAGCAAGGATCATTTCAGGCAGTGGAAGTCCACAGAGAGCTAATATTTCCAGCCAAGCAGTCGTACATACACATAGTGTTGAAATACAGCAACTATTTTACAAGTCACAACACTATAGCGTTTGTACAGGAAGTAAACACTGTATCCAACTGAAACTGCAGAGTCAGTTTAGGTAGGAAGTACATCAAAGCTAATGACCCAAGAGTTCACACTGGATATTTAAGGAGGACAAACATGGTCAGGACCTTCATGATACACCTCATCCAAAAGGTGACACCTTTAGCAGCACAGTATCAGCATCAAGCTGGAGCACTGGTTTGGCACTGGAAGGGACAAAATGTCAGCTACTGAAACATCAATTTATGTGAGAAGGTTTGGCACTATTTTTTTTTTTTTTTTTAAAAGACTCTCCCCCCATACCTGCAGTACAGATTTTAAACCACACGTACATACACGCCCATCATAATCTACATATAAAATGAGTGAAACTCAAACGTTAGCAGGACTGTCTAAGTTTTCCATCCTTTTTATGCCTGAGAAATAAATATACTTGCAATGTGAACACAAATGTTTTTAATAAAGTACAAAAGTGGGTCTTTTCAGACAAAAAAAGAAGGTGATTTCAGGTTGCAAAAAAAGGACAATAACCCTGCCTAGTACCCTGGAGAGGCATTTTTAAAGTTTTGCATACATTTAAAATTTATCAGAGTACTTGCTAGTGTTTTATAACATGGATGTAAAAACCATGCCATTTAAGAGAACTTAGGAACTCCACCTTCATGGTCTACTATTTTACATTTTTAAGCATAAAAGAATTGCTTGGTTTTGGAAAAGGCATGTAATCAAGAAGCACAGGATTTAAAATTTCATTAGCCTCTCTAATAGAGGTTCAGATTACATTTGTCAGCTATAAATCAACTTCATACTCGAATTAATCAAGCTATTTTGGATGAAAGTTTCTAGTTACTATAACTACTAAGGACTTCACATGGCAGCTAACTGATTCAATATATCTCACAATTCTTGGCAATCATAATTCCATTTCCCTACCAAAGATTTTCTTTCACTGAAACTCACAAAACAGTCAAAGAATATGGATATTTTAGACTACTACTCTTCTGACGCAGAATCATCAATGACATCCACAGAAGTACAGTAGGACCTCCCTGATCTGCTCACACAAATTATGTTTAAGTCTGCTATTGTGATTGATGATGAAAACACAACAAACTGATTTTCTGTTTAATTATATGCAAGTTACTTGATGTTCCAAACCCCAAGTGACATCAGACACAATGTGGCCTCTATAAATCAGTATGACAATCAAGCTATCTCAAAAACATTAGTGTACACATCTCAGCTGACAGTCCTTCCACCCATGTAATAAAAGGGTTTTCCTTTTATATTATCATTGTTGCTCACAATTACAGCACACACTCAAGGCTTGACAAAATTTAATTAGGAACACAGACTCAAAGACAGCCTTATAGTAAGCTGTTGGTTGTAGTTATGTATGTTTATGCTAAATCACGGTACAATTTGGTACTACTAACCAACAGAATTAGAAAAACAGGTCAGCCTGAGGATTCAAAGTCAAATGCTTCCCCCTTGATTCAGGATCAGACACCCGCATATGGGTTGCTTTGGTTGGATAAGTCACTTAATTCCCCTACTTAATATTCTACACAATTTACACATGAAGAAATCTAAAGTGCTTACTACCCAGTGTTGTGGGGAATAATTCACACTGATGAAGAACTTTAGAGATGAGCCACACCAGGTTCTCAATCATTCGTAATTCGTCTTCACTGAATTATTAGAGGAATACTAAACATTTTATAGCGCCAAAAAACAAAAACAAGAAAAAAACAGATGAGTTTTTCTGCACTCAGGTATAGCCAGAGAAACTTAAACTGGATCTTAGTCTGACAGGCACCAACATAATCTTCTGTTTCCAGATAGTGACTTTTGAAGAGGCAGTATGTAAATTCAGTGAAACTCAGCAGTAAAGATTTCAATTATATTTAGAGGAAAACATAGATTCAGAACATAAAAAGTTATACCTGCGTCCTCTGACTAAAAGTCTTGAGGCCTTCCCTAGCAATTCTACAGCCTGCCGTAAACGTTCTTCATTCTAAAGGTGCAGAACAAAAACAAAATGTTTTACACATTTGTGGCTTTAATTCTGTGTAACTTCTCTCCTTTTTGTAAATGAAACACAAACATAAGGTATGAGCTCAGGTCAGTGTGGGGTTCTCCCATGGCCTTACTACTTTTAATCAGCATTCTGCTGTGTAACATCTTTCCAATGTCACAGAACTGCTGCAGAGCTCCCTCCCGCTGGACTGCCCAAGAAGTGGGAGGAAGCTGTATAGGAGATTAAATTCAGATCCTATACAGTGGGGGATGGAGTATTGGTAGGGAAGGAGCAATGCTGGACTCTGCACCTTTACATTAAATATCCCAATAGGAGCTGAGTGACTTCCTGTGCAACATTATTCACTCACTGCTGTGATAAAGAACAAGACAGAGCTCAAAACTCAACCTCACATTACAGCTATCTGTGTGCAGAGCTATTTTAGGCTGACTGACCTTGAACACGTCTTCCTTGTACTCAATCTTTATTTCCTTACCAGCCTTTATTTCCTTTGCTGTTCAAATTAAAATGGTAGTACTTACTTCGAACACTGATGCTGTCTGCTGATAGAGTTGTACAGCCTTTTCTGGGTTCATACTTTCTATTAGCCTGAAATAAATACAAGCCAGAATTATTATTATTCAGCTCAGATAGTAAAGTTTTCTCCTAGTACAGGATTCACACAACAGTCTATAAAAAGGCGGCACCAATGTTTTGGGACTTGTCCTAGCTACCAATACTGCAGGCTTACTTTCCAGCCCGTTCCAGTGCAATAGCTGCTGTGTCAGGTGTTCCATTCTCCAGGTACATCGTACTGGCCTTCTCAATTAGCTGAACTGCTTCAGGAAGTTTTTGCATCTCCTGTAAGAAAAAGTTGGGGAGAACAACAGTGTCAGGAACTATGCTAATATACAACAGACCAAATGGAAGTATTCTGTATTGCATAGCATTACATTTGTAGAGTTCAGCTCCCTACAACGTAAACTACAACATCCACAGCGCAAACAAGCATCTCATCCTACTTTTCCCTCCACCTGCCTCTGATAAATCAGAAAAGTTGGCTGATTTTGTTCTTTGCATTAGCCACATGATGGAATACACTGAATGAGCACTCACGCAGTGGAGCTACAAAACCAAAGCAGCCAGTCCTGTTTCCCTTTGTCACGTTTCAATTTTGGAATAAATAAATCAGTTCCCTGGTAGCCAAACTTTACTACAAAAAGTCTGTATATATGTCCACTTCCGATGATGTGCCCTCCAAACAAATTGTACTTGATTTGAACCCTGAAATAATGATTCTCTGAAAGTCTGTTTAACTGATCAACATCTGGATTACAAGTTCGCTTTCAGTTCCCTAAAAACTGGCTTATGGTGGTTAATTAGCTTATTTTACTATAAATTGATTTTCTATCCCCTAAATGATGTTTTCAACTGTTGGTTAAACCCATTCAATAAAATGCAAAGCTATCAAGTCATTATTGCATGCAAAATCACTAACAGGATTGTGGCAAATGTGATTAGAAAACTAATTCCTGTTGACTACAAGATTTATGTTGAGCTAAAACAGAAGGGCTAAGGTATGGGAGTTGTCACCAAGAACTATAATACGTCAGCTTACTGAAGGATCACGAGTTATATGATGGTGGTCTGTTAACAATGTCTTTGTATGTTAAAAATACGAATCACAGTGCATGTGATGAAACTATAGGATATTCCACTCATCAGCACCAAGACTGGTTTGATGAAAAACAACAAGGAAATCCTAGCATTAATTCACCAGAAAAGAACTGCGTTCTGTCACCGGCAAAATGATTCTTCTAGCCAACGAAAACATGAGGCTTACCATCTGCTCAAGGCCGAAGTCCAAAGGAGACTGTGTGACATCAAAAATAAGTGGTGGCAAGAGAAGGCCTCTGAGATCCAGGGTTTCATAGGTCAAGATGACACAAGAAGCTTCTTTCAAGCAACAAAAGCTACATATGGGTCAAGCTCCAAACGTCCAACCCCCTTACGTTCCAAGATTGTCCTTGAGGGTGGAGCCAATGCAGCCATTAAACAATGCTGGAAGGAGCACTTGGATAGCCTACTAAACCACGAATCCAGAGTCTCTGAAGACACCATCGAGTCTATTCCACAACGCTCAGCAATGGCACACCTTGGTGATCCCCCGACTTCTGAGGAAGTCCAGCGTGCCATCACCCAGCCAAAAAAATCACAAGGCACCAGGCCCAGACGGTATCCCAGCGGAGGCTTTTAAAACTGGTGGAACAATGCTCCAGCACAAACTTTGCCAACTCCTCAACAAAATCTGGACCTGCGAAGAAATTCCACCTGACTTTAAGAATGCCAACATTGTTACAATATTCAAGAAAGGGGATAAATCTTTGCAGAAGAACTACAGAGGTATTGCCCTCCTCTCCATCGCAGGGAAGATCCTTGCCCTGATGCTACTAAAACACCTTTGCTCCCTTGCCAAGGAACTCCTTCCCAAATCACAGTGTGGCTTCAGGCCATCCAGAGGCACAACTGACATGATCTTCGTGGCACAACATATTCAGGAAAAGTAAAGAGAACACCACCAGGAATTGTTCATGGCATTCATCGATCTAACCAAGGCCTCTGACTCTATCAATCGTGATGCCCTATGGAAGGTGCTGTGTAGGTTTGGCTGTCCACAGAAATTCATTGCCATCATCACGATGGAATGACTGCCACCATTCTGTGCAACGGCTCAGAGACCGAACCATTCAGCATTCGCACTGGTGTCAAGCAGGGCTGTGTCACTGCTCCAAACACACTTAACCATTTACCTTGCCGTGATCCTGATTCTCATCCGTGACCGCCTTCCTGATCGAATCGGGATTGAGTATCATATGGATGGTTAACTCCTCCTGATCTTAGATTTTGTTTGGAGACGTCCGAGATTGAGAATTGGCATCACTGACCTTCACTATGCAGATGACTGTGTCTTTCTTGCACACACAGGCCGACCTGCAAAGTACCCTAAATCTTTTTGCAGATGCCTCTCACAGCCTAGGTCGGTGTGTCTCTCTCTCTCTCAACATCGGGAAAACCAAGGTACTTTACCAGCCCTTACCTGCACAAACTACTCTTTGTACTCCACAAATCACCATCAGTGGAGAACCCCTGGAAAATGTGGACCATTTTCCATACCTTGGCAACCACCTCTCCCAAACAGCCAGCATTGACACAAACTGAACACAGGATCCGCTGTGCCAGCACATCCTTTGGAAGACTACTCAAATGAGTCTTCAATTATAGAGATCCACAAACAGGCACCAAGATCTTGGTTTACAAGGCAGTTTTCATCCTCACCTTTCTCTATGGGTGTGAGACCTGGGTAACCTATAGACAACATTTCAAGTGGCTGGAGTGGTTCCAGCAGCACTGCCTCAGGAGGATTCTCATGATCAGCTGGGAAAATGGACGCACTAACATCAGCATTCTCTCTGCAGCCAACATGAGCTGTATAGAAGGGCAGGTCATGAAACACCAA
Source organism: Chelonia mydas (assembly GCF_015237465.2). NCBI lineage: Eukaryota > Metazoa > Chordata > Testudines > Cheloniidae > Chelonia > Chelonia mydas. The sequence goes on along the minus strand of NC_057850.1, from coordinate 87,483,816 downwards.
ATCTGCTGGGCTGGCCACTGTATAAGTATGCCTGACTCTTGCCTCCTGAAGCAAGTACTGTACTCTTCTCTCAGTTAAGGCAGGGAAGAAGGGCTCGCGGAGGACAGCGAAAGTGTCCTCAAAGACATCCTGAAAGTACACCTTAAAAAGGGAGGCATCAATCCAACAAACTGGGAGGATTTGGCACGGAACAGAACACATGGCGCCACACCATACACCAAGCCAGAGCTCACTTTGAGGAGAGCAGACATGCTCATGAGACAGAGATGTGACAAAGGAGGAAAGAAAGGGCACAACAGTCCAGCCAACAACTATGTCTTCTCCAAGATTACACCTGTCACTTCTGTGGGAAAATCTGCAGGGCACAAATTGGGCTCTTCAGCCACTTAAAAACCCACCAATGAACCCCCTTGGCAGATATCCTCGCATTGAGGGATAGCCAAAGAAGTTAATGCCGCCTTAGTGTGTTTACTGCAAAGTAATTCTACCTTATGGCAATTCCCAAATGGCATGAAGTAAAATATTATGTACCATATAGGCTGTCCCATACCAAAGCTAGCAAAAGCTAATGAGTTTGGCCTACGTAAAGAGATTTTTATTGATGTATGTTCTTTATTGCATCTGCCTTGAAATGAGCATTTGATAGATGGAGTGTGAAGTTGTCTTGTTACACCATAGCTTCCAGGCACTTCTGGGTCCGGTGCTGAAATGCTATTTTGCTGCTTCTTACAGAAATAATATATTAATCCAAACACATGCCTATGCCTCCTACAGGAAAAACTCTCAAACATTTACAAGAACTCTTTGATTTCTCATATTTTTGGCCTGTTGTATACAGCGTAGAAAGTCTGTGGAGCTGGAGCAGAACTATAAAATAGGTAACGACTCCTCCCTCCCCCTCAACTTAGTAGAACTACCTCTGCAGAAGTCAGATGCCACAACGAGAGAACATGTGACTGGTTGCTCTTTGCAACATCATCAACCTGCCAACTCCCAGGAATTCAGAAGTGAACAAAGACCTTGTCATCATTAGCCATTTTTCTATTGGGAAAATTTCATAGAAGAACAACTCTAGAGGCACACAGAGCCAATACAGAAGTACAGGATCTACACATGGATAGCCCTCTGATTCTGTGGAGCATTGGAAGGAGACAGTAGTGTCCCCTGATTATTCTACACAGGTGAACTCCCCTTCCCCTCTCATAAGAGCAGAAGGAAGAAATCTCAAGTTCAAATCTAATTTCCTGTCCCTTTGAGGGAGTATCTCCGGTAAGTGACAACAGGACACACTATTATTTACCTGAACCCCAAAAATAAGCTGCGACTATGAAGTACATTAGATTATTAAGAAAAGAGAAATGTAATTACATACATACTAAACTCAATCTCCCATCTCCCGATTTTGATTTATCAAGTTTCAACCAGGAAAGAAGGTTGCATCATTTAAAATTATTGGGGGGGAAAAAAATAAAAGGTCAACACTGGAAGTGCTAGCACCACTTTAACGCTAATGCTGCAAGCTGAAAACTGCATATATTTTAAAATACAACTGTCCAGGGGAGACTTCTTATTGTTTTGAAACAAACACATAAATAAAGTGACCAGTAAATACCTTTAACATCATGCCAGCTTGTTCATAAGCTCTGCAAAGAAAAAAGTTAGGTTTACTCACAGTGTTATTTCAGTGAGTTGAAATGACATGTCTTGCTGTGTAGCAAGAGCTACTATACATCAGCTAATGGTGAATCATAACGACACATACATTTCAAACACTGTACGTGGCTTTTATTTACAAAGACAGTTTCTAACTTGTGCGCTAGTGACAGATATTGCAACCTCATGCTGCATCTTTGGGGACCACTTTATTACGTTCATGAATAAAGTACGTATGATTGTATTCAACTCCATGGAGGAGCAGCTGTCGTAACACTTCACGAACTAAAAACAGTGGACAATGATTAAGGCCAGTTGCTAATACTGTAAGTAACTCTAAAGACATACCACCCTCAGTGGTAGTTTGCATATACTGATTCAAACTGGGTTTTCCAGACACTGAGAAACAAATAAATAGCTGTGTTTATATCAGGACTTTCTTTTGATCTAGCAAATAGACACGCTTTTATCCAATGGGGCTCCAATCCTGCTGAAGGGTTGGAAGAATGATGGCCTACCAGAGTCTGGAGCGAACCACAAAGAGGGGATAAACAGTATCCCTGAGACCGTGACAGTGTTGTCTTCTATGGATCAAGTGCTTTTGACCATATTTGGAGCCCTGAAAAAGCATAATGTTTCCCAGCCCAGACCAAAGATACCTTCCTGCTTCTATAGCATGTACTGTGTGTGGCAAATTTTGCACCAGTGCTTCAAACTAATCAGACAATCTTTTCACTATTTGCCATGAGTTGGAGGAATGGGAGGGTAGGAAAGGTCTGATTGTGTTTCCACTACACAGACTAGACCACAGTGGCATGAAAAACTTAAAAAAAAAAACAAAAAACCTCTACTAATAGAATTAAGAACAGCTAATATTATAGAGCACCATTCTGGTGATTAGAGACATTGAAGAAATTTCAAGTATGTGAAGAGAAAAATTATTTATTACCTTAATCATACATGCAGTAAGCAAAAACTCAAATGAAATAAGCAGATCCTGAGTAATATCCTATTGATGAACAATCCAAGAGATATTGGAACTAATCCTGATAGGTGCTAAAAAGTCTTAATATCCATTTACTTCAATGGGATTTGCAGAGTCTCAAAAGCTTTCCAGGATGAAGCCACTAAGAAGTCTGATCATGAACCAGTGAAAATAATGGAAACTTTGCCATTAAATGAAAGCAGACTTAGCCCCAATGTATGCATTTTTTAAATAGTCCCATCTTTAGATACACATAGCATATTGGGAAATGCATCAAATTAACTGAGGAATTTAAACTTACTTGGCAGCATGGAAGAGACTGGATGTAACAGAGCCAAAGTTAAGGATACAAGCCATAAAACCTGACAGGTAATTATATATCAAAAATAATTTACTGAAGGATTAAGCAAACTGAACTTTTATCCAAATACTAGTACCAAAGATAACATTTATATGGAGGCAAAACTAATCTGATACGTGTGCATGCTAGTTTTTTTGTTTTTTGTTTTAAATAAACATTAGGGCAAAATAAAATTCAACATATCCAACTATGAAAGAGCTGACGAAACTAGATTACATACATTTATTTAAAAAGAGCTTTGGTTACTACATTGTGTTAGATAGTGTAATGTTAGCTAATCTTTTAGCAGTATGTTTAATGTGTACCATTCATTTCTAGGCACCACATGGCAAAAACCATGCAAACGATTAACTAAAAAAAAAAAAAAAACTAGCACACATTCCCTAAGGGAAATGTCTTCAATTTAAAAGCCATGTTACAAACAAGGAGATCCCATTTAAGTCACCTACTTGCAGCAAAATAAATAAATAATTTTTTAAAAAACCCACCATCAAACAAAAAACCCCCTCAAAAAGTAAAAATCTCAAGGAAATCTAAGGAACAGAAAGCAAACGCTAAATCCAGGAACAGAAAGCAAACGCTAGAATCTGTTAATAATAATAATAATAATAATAATATGTGCTGAGTGGTACCTGGGCACCTCAATCATAGACCAGGGTCCCACTGTGCTAGGGACTGGCCGAACAAAATAAGACGACCGTTCCTGCTCCATAGGGCTTCTTATTTTTCATTCACCAGATAGAATTCAAGCCCTCAAGGAAACATTCTTTAAAATGAATTTTGGAAGTTAGCTAAGAAACCTTTTAATATTTAGTCTGTTTTTGTCTCTTACATCTTTCCACACTACCCCCTCCCCTCAGTCCAGTTCTGATTGCTAAACAGGTATTCGATTCCTTGAATACTGAACTAACCATCAGTGAAAAGATACGCTCTATTATTTGCATGTGCTTCAGCTTCCCTCAAATAGGCGTCCTTTGCCTGCTCAAACTGTTTGGCATTCTTAAAAGCAACACCTACAAAGAAGAATTGAAGAAAAAAAAAAGTGTTTATGTTTTGCCATTTTCCTTCTTTCATCTATTGTTCAAGACACACAAAGCCAGATTTTTAAAAGATATTTAGACACCTAAAAATACAGATGGGCATGTAGTGGGATTTTCAAACGGGAGTCAGCTGCCTAGATACTTCTGAAAAATCCAACTACGCGCCTATCTACACCTTTATGCCCCATAGCTTTAAAAATATGCCCCATAATGAAAGTATTTACATTCTTTCTCAATTTATTATTATACCTTATATCAAGGCTCATAAGAATCATTCTTAAATTATTAGTATTTTCTTCCTCTATACAATGTAAGCTAATTGGATTTTCACTATAGTCAGCCTCTCTTCTCAGCTGAATATCCGTACTTCAGTATCCTTTCCATTCACTAACCAGAAATGATGCCAAATAACTTTATTTTAAGGTTCTAACACATTAGAAGTGATGCCTAGTTGCAGTTTTCCTTCTAAATCAAGATCCCTGTCAACAACAAAGTGTACCTGCAATAAATACCAGCCTTCATAATTAGTTCTGGGCACATTACAATATAAAGAAACTTAACTAACCAGCAAATGTGTACTTATTTAATCAGGATTTTAAAAAAAATCAAAGCAGACTCAGCTCAACTCCACTACTGGAGAGCGCATGCACACACATCTTTTTTTCCCCCGCAGTTGCTATTGATGACTTACCAAAACAAAACCAAGAATTTAATATCTGGTGAGTGACTGGGAATATAAAGTGTAATAGGCTAGAAAGATATGCTGCAGATGCTATTAGTGGAAGAAATAGATTTTGGAAGGCGGATAACGTGATTAGACAAAAATGAATCAAACAGAATTGGGCTGCTACATTTCATATTAGCGAGACACTTTCCGGGATACTTGCAAATAAGGAGCAGAAATCCTCAAGACTAAGATGTCAAAAGCATTCAGTAGAATTTCTGCTCAGTATCTTACTGAAAAAAAGAGTCTCAATATTGAGAGATTTAAATTCAACAAAACAAAACTCAAGACAGAACACTGAGGCGGGGGGAAGGATAGCTCAATGGTTTGAGCACTGGCCTGCTAAACCCAGGGTTGCGAGTTCAATCCTTGGAGGGGGCCATTTAGGGATCTGGGGCAATTGGGGATTGACCCTGCTTTGAGCAGGGGGTTGGACTAGATGACCTCCTGAGGTCCCTTCCAACCCTGATATTCTATGATTCTATGAGATAGCTGTCAAAAATAAATCTGAAGCATTGGTGAGCACCAAAATGTTATTTGAAGATGGTGTTATAAGACCACTGACAAGAGTCCCCAAAGAGCTCAAGGGAAGAGAAGTGGGGGTGGGGGGAAAGTCAGAGAGAGAGAGAAGGCAGGAGGGACAGGGGAGAAGGAGGAATAGTGCAAAAAGAGATTTAATTTGACAAAGTTCAGTGGTATCCAAGACAGCAATCAGGCAAACCCAGGATGGCACTGCAATAGGAAGGCCAAGACAGATTTGAGTATCACCTGCATGCATACCAATGGAAAGTTACACCATATAAACACAACTGGATTCTAAGAGCACCATCTGTGTCCAAGGATTCCAAAAGATTTTTAAGAAATAGAGCAGGGTACATCAGAGAGCCAACAGCAAAGCATTAACCTTGAGGAATCTGATAGATTTTTCCCCTCATCCTCATCAACCTCAACTAAGCAGGAAGAGAGAGAGAAATATTTGCCCTTTAAATAGCATGCACCTTCAAAGTATCCAACAGACAAACTTTGCATACACACGTTCTCTCTCTGTCAAGTCTGTCAAACAAATTAGGGTTCTGCAGAGGTTTCCACTATTTGCCTCTATACAGCATTAGGAGTTTCCCTTCCTCACTCAAGTCCAATTCTTTTACCACTCCTTGCATGGAGCTCCCACTGAAGACAACAGGGATTCCCATGCAGAGTGGACATGCTCGCACGCGCGCGCACACACACACACGTCAAGCCCCTATTTACAAACAGAAAAAAAAAAAAGAAAAGAAAAAGAAAGGAATCTAACTATGCCTAACTATTTTATCCAAAAGTCCACTTAACTCTGTGTTCAACCATATTTTGCAAGCAAGATATTTAAAATTGTGATTTGCACTGAGATTCAGTTTACATATTATTAGTTCTAATCATTTCAAATAAATATTCGAAACACATAAGAGCAATGTATTTCATAGTAAAATTAGAAGATTTGGTTCTTTATTTTACTCCCTGCCCTCACAACCATCTACAGATTTACAGACATCTTAAAATGATGACATCCAAAATATTATCTAAGATTAAATTACTGGATTATTTAAACCTATAAAATGCATTCCCACATAGAGTCATACATACCTGCCTTTCCATATTCAGTAGCTGCACTATCATAGTCTGGTTTCCACTTTAAGAATCCAGTTTTCAGGCTGAAATGCAAAAATCAAAAGTCCATCAATAATGAATAAATGGTTGAAACGAGAAACTCTTCTTCCCGCTGTCAACATATATGGTTTTGTTTCAAGTGGCGGCAATGCGGGAGGAAGAGGGGGCAGGCTAGCAAGGGGCCACTGCCTCCTACCCCCTTCGAGACTTCACTAAAATCACCCTCACCCATCCATGTGAGATACAGAGAAATGGCAAAGAACTGCCAGAAACTATGGTAAGTAAGGACCAACAATTTGGGCCTCACTGCTCCATCCGGATCAGACCAGGAACAGATGTTTGGCCCCTTTGGAGTTCTGTAATTTCTCCCTCTCTTTTCAGGATAAGCCTCAAATTATTTCTGCTGAGAGGGGGATTTGGAAGGAAAGTACTTTTTTTTTTAAGCAATAGTGGAACAACTTGTTTCAGGATGAAGGTTTTGGAATTAAAAGTTAACTATCATGTGTTGTATTTCTGGCAGTTTATATTGTCTGTCTATAGCAGTGATTTTCAACCCTTTTTCGTTTGCATACCCCTAAGAAGTTTCAAATGGAGGTTCGGAGCCCTTTGGAAATCTTAGACACAGTCTGCAGACCCCCCCACCCGCCAAGAGGTCCAGAGACCACAAGTTGAAAACTATGGGTCTACAGTGTTTGTCTCTCTTGGCTACTTAAATCATAACCTCTTTGGAGCAATGATTACATCTAATGCATTTATACTGTCCTCAACACAACAGTACCAATCTTGGGTGGTAGCCTTCTGGTGCCATCGTCCTCTTTCAACAAAGAACAAAAGTAGCTATATGTAAATGCTTTGCTTTCAAAATAAGTTTGGTGTGAGCACAGCTTCAGTGAAGTTGCTTGAACAAAAGCCAGTCACAAGTTTCCCACCTCATCTCTTTTCAGTTTTTATTTCTGTTGCATTTCTTCTTCATCATAGTTCTCCCATTCACCTGCCTCCGAAGCACCACTCCACTTCCCTTTTCTCTCCATCAGCCTCCTAGTATCTGTCTCAGACTCTAGAGGAGTGGAAGAGGCTTCCCCTACTCCCAATCATTCTAGCTGAGGGGCCTGTCACTGCCCCTGTCAAACATACAGCGAAGGGTAGCCTAGAATTCCTCCTTACCTGTAAGGGGTTAAGAAGCTCAGATAGCCGGGTTAGTACCTGATCAACAGGACCAATGGGGAAAGAAGATACTTTCAAATCTGGTCGGGGGAAAGGTTTTTTTCGTGTTCTTTGTGTGGGTGTTCTCTCTTGGGACTGAGAGGGGCCAGACAGAAATCCATCTTCTCCAACCCATCCTAATCCAAGTCTCCAATACTGCAACCAGGTAAGCCACGCAAGGCAGATTAGTTTCTCTTTTGTTTTGCTTGTGAATTTTCCCTGTGCTAAGAGGGAGGTTTATTCCCGTTTTCTGTAAATTTAAGGTTTTGCCCAGAGGGGAATCCTCTGTGTTTTGAATCTGAATACCCTGTAAAGTATTTACCATCCTGATTTTACAGAGGTGATTCTTTTACCTTTCCTTTAAATAAAATCCTTCTTTTAAGAACCTGACTGATTTTTTCCATTGTTCAAAGACCCAGGGGTTTGGATCTTTGATCACTTTGTAACCAAATGGTTAGGATATTATTCTCAAGCCTCCTCAGGAAAGTGGGTGTAAGGGCTGGGGTGGGGAGGGATTGCTGGGGGAAGAGGAACTCCAAGTGGTCGTTTTCCCTGGTTCTTTGTTCAATCATTTGGTGGTGGCAGCGTTAGTTAAACCCAAGGAACAAGGGAGAATGTGTGCCTGGGGAGTTTTTAACCTACACTGGTAGAAATAAGCTTAGGGGGTCTTTCATGCGGGTCCCCACATCTGTGCCCTAGAGTTCAGAGTGGGGAAGGACCAACCCCCAGTCATTCTAGCAGAGGAGCCTGTCACTGCCCCCATATAGGATTAGGGGGGCTCTGAGAGCTCAGGGCCCCGCTATCCACGCAAGGTATTTCTGTGACCACACGCCCCACTGTTAATGGGGCTTTCTCACAGCACCCCGTGTTACGGGCGGGGAGCTAAGGCACAGAGAAGCCAAGCGACTTGAGCAAGGTCGCACGGGGAGTTAGTGGTGGACGAGCAGGCCCCAGGCGAGTGCCCGCGCCGCACCTTCCCGGCGGGCCACCCCGCGCGCCGCCAGGCTCCCGGGGGCAGGCCCGCGGGGGGTAAGGGGGGAGACGTGGCCTCCAGCCCTCCTCGCGTTGGAGCCCCCCCCCCCCAGTCCCTCTAACCGCCGCCCCGCGGCTCCCGACCCGCGCACGGCACTCTGGGAGCTGTAGTTCTCTCCGCGAAGGTGCGCGGGGCCGAGCTCCCAAGGCGCGCGGCCGCGGGGTGGGTGGGGGGAGGCTGGGGCCGATGACGGGCTGGAGCCACGGGGAACCCGGCGGAAGCGGCTGCTCCGCGAACGCCCGAGACCCGGCCCCCCACGACCCCTCTCCCAGTAGCGAGCGGCGCAGCCACTCTCCAGCCCGGCCCGCGGCCTGCTCGGGACCCCGGGCAGGGACAGCCCGGCCTCCCGCGCCGCGCTCACTATTTCTCCGCCTTGGCGATGTGCTCCAGCGCCTCGTTGATCTTCTGCGCCGCCATCTCGCCGGGCCGGGCCCGTCTGCACCCGACAGAAACCACCACCTCCGTCAGGGAAGCAGAGACGAGCTACGGAAAGCCGTAGGGCTCATTAGTAGACATAGGGGGCGGGGCCTGATGCCACGCGCCTGCGCGGGGAGTAGACGGAGTCTACCATTAGGGGAGGGGCTACTGGTTTGGGGCGGACGCCCGGCCGCCGCGCCGGGTCAGAACAGGAGATTAAGCGCGTGCGCAGTCTCGGCACACAGGCGTGAGGGCGCGCGGCTCACGTGGTGCCGCAAGGGCCCTGCGAGGCTGTGTCGAGACCTCCTCGTCGCCCCGCGGGCAGAGTCAGGGGGCCCTTTGCCTGGTCGCTGCTAGCTGGGCCTGCGGCAGGGGCTTCAGGGGCAGTGCTAGTGCTGTGGCTCTCTGGTCTGCCCAACTCACCTGGGGCTTCACAGCTCTCCCCATACCCCCCTTGTCTCTTATGGCCTCCACCGTGGCTGGCCTCATCCCGCCCTTGGCTCCCTCTTCCACAGCTGTTGTCACCCAGGCAGGGCTCCCAGACCTGCTGGGTAAGTGGCACTCCGTTTCCTTTGGCCAGCCCCTCTCATGTCCCACTTCTGCCCGGGGGCCTCCCAGGGTGCTCCTGGCTGCACTGCAGGATAACCTCTGACCAGTCTAAGGAACAGCTGATGCTGGAAAAGCCAACTACAGGGAATCCAAGAGGAGTCTTGGTTTGTGCTGGCTCTGCTTGGCCCCTCATCTTCCCTTTCAGGGCAGGCAGAGGAGCTCAGCTGCCAGGGTGGTACCTACCCCTTCCCCAGAAGCCTTGCGTAGCAGAGAAGGACACAAAACTAATGTCAAAACCTATCCTGTTGTCATTTATAAAACATAACTTTTCCCCCTTCCTTATTGTGTGTTTAATTTCCACAGGGCTTTTGCCTGGAAAACAAGACCAAAAAAACCCAATCAAACCCCCAAACAATGTAGTTGGGAGTCAGTGGCCATGTCTCTTTCTCACGCACACTGCCCCACAGTGTCCTTGCTGCACTGGGGTGACCTTAGCAAGCCAGATGTTGCCTGACCATGTCCTCCTCAGCTCTGAAAATCTAAAATAAGTTAGCAGATATATAGCAAGGCTACCTGCTGTCCATCTAGGCCCCAATAAAGTATTTACTTCTTGACAGTGCTCCACAGATACTCATCCCCCTTTATTCTTCTCCACCCTTCCCCTACCCCAACTCTTTCCCCTAAGTCAGACACATGCCAGAGTAAAGTAAATAAAATGGATGGAGCCACGATTAAAGGCCCAGAGAGATGGCACTCTCCAGACCTGCACCTGGATCATTGCTGTCTCTGGAGCCTAGAGGAAAACAGGAGAGAAAACTATATAGAAACAAAACAAAGAGTAGGTCAGGATTCAAAATGTCCCATCACATGATAAGGGTCAGTTAATACCCAGAAGTATTATAAGAGTCAGAATCCACTGACAGTAGTGATGGTTGTTATATTAAGGGTTGTAAGCTAGTGGGTCATCCTGCACACAACATCCTCAAAGGTTAGGAGCTTCTTACAAGCATAAGCTGGTAGCATCTAGGCGTATAGTGGGTTCTGGATGGCAAGATTCCTGTAGCAGAGAATGACCCAAGAAATGTCTCCTTTCCCTGTCTGTGGCAGTCAGGACAGAATTTGGTCCTTACAGTATGACCTATCCTAATTACTGCTAGTTACTGTGCCTTTCAACAAATGTTTGTGTTTGTAAGGAAGTGAATTAATGGAAATGAGAAATCACAGAGCTGCTGTTTTGTAGGCAGAAAATAACCCGAAATATTTGTGAAGCACCCAACCCCACTTTTTTTAGTTTTCCAACACTGTTCTGTTCTTTGGTTATAAAAAGCTGATCAATTCCAAATGAAATTACTTATATGCACTGTGTGGTGATGCATTACTGGAATGACCAGGCTAAAGATTTCCAAGGATAGTAGTTAATGAAACGGGGTATTCCTGGGTAACTTTTATTGTATAGACCCAGAAGCTATGAGATGGAGCTGTTGCTCTTCAATGGATTTTACATCTGGGAATGCTCTTCTCACAACCTCTGATGATAAGCTGTATATTATTAACTTGCTTAAAAATGGCCAGGTTCTCTGAAAATATACATGTATTGTAATAGTATAGGGAATAACAAACTATAGTCTGACACATTCCATTTAAGTTAATGTAGATACAATTAGACCTTCTGTTAGATCTTGTTAGTTGTAGAACGTTATTGCTAGTACACCAGTAAAACTTGTTCCCTGCCTAACTCTCTTTCCCCCTGGATATGCGTGTCACAAACTGATTGAATCCCACTCTCTGACTGGACACCAGTCTATCATAATTGGATCTAACCACTGAATCCCACCATGTACTCCTTAGCTCCATTAGGTCTGGGTAGTGACCGATCATTGTTCCTACCTCTGGGTCTCTCAGCATATGTCTACACTTCAATAAAACACCTGTGGCTGGCCCATGTCAGCTGACTCAGGCTATGGCTACACTACAACTTAAGTTGACATAAATTATGTTACTCAGAGGTGTAAATTAGCCACCTCCCTGAGTGGCATAATTTATGCCAATTGAAGCACCAGTGTGGACAACACTATGTCAGTGGGAGAGCTCCCACTGATGCAGCTGCTGCCGCTCACCGTGAGTGGATTAATTAAGTCAAGAGGAGAGCTCTCAAGCATAAGTTTACAGCAGCTACATAGAGAGCTTATAGTGGCATTTCAGGTTGTGAAACATACTTTCGGCTTAGAGCGTGTGCCTCTTTTTAAATGGCCTCTGACCGGGGCGGCAGAACGGAGGGACCAGAGGGCCCATAGTCCCCCAACTTTTTACTGGCAGTAAGGACAAGCGACGGGGGAGGGGGAAGAGGAGACATCAGGGGGTGGGGTCTTGAGGGGAAGAGGCAGCGTGGGAGTGGGGCTTCAGGGGAAGGTACAGTGCAAGAGTGGGGCCTTGGGGGAAAGGAGCAGAGCCACAACTCGGGCGCTGTGGGCCCCCCACCCCCGTTTTTAGGAAGCTTCTGCCACCCCTGCCTCTATTGCCTTTTCTGCCCATGTGCTTCCACTGTGGAGTTTCTAGGTACCATCACCCCCTGCTCCCTGGAGTTCTGAGCAGAGAATTATTCAAAGTCAATGGCACTGCTGGTATCAAACCCATTCTCCATTGGGGTAGAACCATTTGCTCTTGATGGCTCTGTCACAGCTTCCCAGACATAGTTTCTCCATTAGGTGTCAAGTTCCTGCTACAACAATGCTCAAAGCCGCACTAAAAGTTACATTGAAAATGGAGTTTAAATATAACATGGCATTCACAAAACCAAAATAGAATTCACAAGTTGACACAGACATAATCCTCAATATGTCACAGGGTCCTCAAAATGAATAGTGCTTGAAGTGGATCCTGGAACAGATACAGGAAAAAGAAAGTTTTTGCCAAATTAGGAATCCGGACTATCTGTTCCCACAGGTTGGCAAACTGGGCAATGATGGCTCTTCCAGATGCCAATGGCTGCTCCATAGCCATGAGGAAACAAGTCTAAGTTTCCTCTCCAACGGCCTATATAAACTCCACCAAAATCAATCAGAGTCTTTATATGCAGATTGTCAGAGGAATGATCACAGATTCTGTTTTTAGCTTTAAATTTGTAAGCACTGGTTCCACTGGTGTTCTTCAGCATAATTTGTTCAACAAGGCTCTGTGTAGTTGTTTTCTCATCTTAGCTGTTTGCTTCTGAGGCAAGAAGGTCCTAGCTACAAACCCTCGTCTGACTCCATGATTTTGGATGATGAAGAAAGTGTTTTACTATTTCTGCTTTATAGTATCTGTGCCTTTATCAACAACTTCATTGTGCTTATTTCACTTGTTAACTGTTCAAATTGCTCAAGTGTACCATTTACAGTCTCCACTGCAATCCACTGAGATGGAACATTTAACTCCTGAGCATAATACAAATTCAAAACTCATTTATTTTTAGTCAGGCATCTTAACATAACAGCATGAGTTCCACTTCATGACCTCTTGTATTAGGTGAGTGACAAACAGGCCTATTTCTCTCTGCACACTGGGCACTTCAGAAACTGCAATGGATTTAAAATGCTTAAAATTCAGTGACTTAATGCAATCATTCCCTAAGCTGCTGCATACATAAAACATCATTACTGCATAGTTGCAGGATGTGTGCACAACAGCTCAAATTATGCACATTACAATGGTCACAAACAATGTGGCAGCTGTCTTCGGAATTTACTGTATTTCTACAACTTTCAGGGGAAAAAAAACACATTTATTTTGGAATGGTCGTCCCTGTGGGTATGCTTTTGTAGGCTTTGCAAGGCAAGACTAAATCAGTATCAATGTAGTGGACAGCGAGGTTGACTCAAGGCTGGGCTGCATTGCTCTAAGTCCCAACATCAGAGACAAAGGAAATAGATCTTGCAGATTTCATCAGCATTATAGCTTGTTGACCCACACTCTCATATGTACTGTAAGATAGTGAAGTATGGGAAAGGATTTGATAACATGGTTCCACAATTAATGAAGCTTTTGTCCTCTACAATAGTACATGTCTGCATATCAAATATAAGCATCTAACTGAAGGCAATGAAGGTGTTTCAGGACTCGTACAAAATACATTTTTTCCAGTCACCTGTGAGCAGCACACTCCTCCATAATCCACTGAAATGATTTTAATGTTTTCTTATAATGTTTTCTTATTCTTTTAATGTTTTCTTATAATGTTTAATGTTTTCTTAAAACTCAGAAAACAGTGGTTCCTTCATATGAAAGAATAGCTGCTATAAAGACATTCATATTTTAACTACACTTGAGTTGGGCCCATCTCTAGCTTAATATATTGTTAGATTAAAAGATCTTTATTAATAATCTTTATCTGGAGGAAAATTTTAAAAAATCCAGGCAGATAAGATACCTTAGGTTTTCTGTGCCACTTTCCTACCAAGGCATATCCTCTTACCTCTCCAAAAAGAATCCCCAGGGGGTGGTTTTGTAATTAAAGCACTAACTGGGACTCAGGAGCTCTGGGTTTAATTCTAAGTCTTGCCACAGACTTTCCATGTGAGTCAAATTAGTGAATTGCTTTGTGCCTCAGTTCCCTATCTGTACATTTGGGATAATACAACTTCCTTTGTCTATCTTGCCTATTTAGATTGTAAACTCTTCAGGGCTGGGATTGTCTTTTATATTGTGTTTCTACAGTGCTCAGCACAATGGAGCACAATCTCAGCTGGGGCCTCTAGGCATTACCACAATACAAACATAAAATAATAAATAATAATAATAGTTGCTCAAATGAGGTAGTTTGCCACTCTCCACTGACAGTGCTGAGGACAACTGAATAGGGGATACCCTCTTTGGGTCATCTAAAACCTAGCTTCTGCCCTATTACCGAGTGTGGCACAGAATAGTGCTGCTGTTACAAAAGGTTTGTGACCAAAAGATGGAACAACTTGGCATCAGATCAAACAAGGAGAAAAAGAAATAGAAGATTTCAATTGGCAAGCCAATTTCTTACTGAATCAACAGGCGCAGAGCTAATTTCCATGGTCTTTTGCTGGCTTTCATACTGGGGGACTATTTTAAATGGAAGATTAAGTGACCTAGCTCAGGAGTGCCCGGATGGTCCAGGAAATTTATTGAGTTTGCACCAGCTGCCAATATGAACATTTAAAGTGTGTGGATACTAAGTACTTACAGCTTGGGCTCTTGTGTCTTATGAGCGTATTCTTGATCACAGAGGACATTTTTGTCTACCAAGTTGCTGGAATTTATTAACATTCAAGAATTTGAAGGCTGGGTTGTCAGGAATTTAGCCTTTCTGACACGATAGTGATAAACTACCAGTATATCATAAGCAGCTCATTAGACCTGATTACCAGCAGTTAAAATAGAATAACCTGCTTGAATCTTTCAGAATAATAAGTAGTGTCATCTCTGCGAATACCTTTTGAACTACAGATAAAGCTTTAGCAAACATGCTACATTTCCTTTCCTATAGTATCTATTTAACCAATTTTTTTCTTTTGGTTTAGTGGAAGTTTTATATTTTACATGAGCCTCATAAAACTAATATTTACAGTGACAGATATTCAAATAATCCTCCTTTCCTTTCTGTTTGTCTTATTTTGATTAAATAAGTTGCTTGGCTTTACTATTGTACAGTTTAGTATATGGGACACATGACTGATGACAAGTCTGCATGGAAAGGAGGGGGTGGGGTGTCTCAGTAACGGAAAATGTTAAATAGTGTGTGAGAATAATCTGGCAGATCAACTCAGCTGTTTTTGGGACATCCATACCTCAGATAAGTAGTTAGACTTGGTAATCTCTGCACTGCGGCACTGAATTTAAGCACATCACAGCTGATCACAGTGATCAGAAGAACAGGCACTGTGTTAAATACATTGTCATCCCACTTAATTTCATGCTCTGATCTGAAAGCCCTGATAGCAAAATATCAAACTGGATGGACTGAAGTTGTTTCTCCAAAATTTTATTTTCTTTCTTTCCTGGAGACATCGAAAAGGATGTTCTTGATTTGTGATTAGACCACTAGTTTCACCCACTTAAAATGTTGTATATTACAGGAATAAATGGCCTCTTGATTCCCCTAGATTATTTCTTTTAACGTTCAAAGCATTTACAACCCTCTTCGCACCCCAAAATAACAACGAAAATCACTACACTTACAGGTCTAATTCTCCTAAATACATGGGCATCCTTCCCATTAATGTTAACAGGAGTTACAGATGTGCATAGGGAGGAGGAAAAGCAACATAGAGCATTTTTTGGGGTGGAGTCTTGTGATGGATCGGTGAATGCCCTCCACACATTCCCCCTCACAGCATGGCTAAGCACAGGGACTGCCATCATTCCTTTTGTCTGTGCATTTCTCTCTCTCTCTTCAGTCCTTTTCATATTGTTTTTTTCTGCTCCTTGCTTCCTCCCTCACCCCCCTTTCTATTTGTACTGGTCTTTTTCTTGGTTTGTGTCTGCTTCCCCACATTCTCTCGCTCTCCTACACCCTGCTTGGAATAAAGAGGTGGGGTTCGCCTGGTGCCTCCAGTGGGCTGATCTGTACATGTTCGTACAGATGAGCCGAGAGCCACGGGGAATAGAAGAAGAAGCATGGGCTGGAGAGCTGAACATATGGACTTCTCCCATGCTGGTTGGACTAGGAGCTACAGCAGGAGCTGGGAGCAAAGATAGGTTTTTTTCAGGAGATGCCCTCTGCTTTACCTGCAACGGCAGGAGCAGGCTGACACTGGGGGCTGAGTGGTGTGGCAAATTTGTGTTCACACCAGTTACTTCCACTAGTCCTCTCCTGTGCTCCATGCGCCCCAAGATTAGCATGGCACCTCCCCAGTGGGCCCAGCCTTTAGCAGCAAACTCTTCTGTATTGTACCTCTTCGTGTTTAGGATATCCCATTAAGATCTTTAGTGCATGGCTTCGTGTTTAGGCTCTATGGCATGTGATACGAAGTAGCCATGTACATTTTGTATGAAAGCAGGCAGGCGTACTGTGTGTTCCAACTACAAGTATTGTGTTTATTTCCACACTACAATTTATTTGTGGTTATATTACATGATTACTTGGGTTAGTGAAGATGTTATGAGACCTGGATTTCTGAGTGACATCAGTGTGTTCTAGTGGTTAATGTTCCCAGAGCATCACATCCTCAGAGTTACTAGCCACTGATGCTGGATAACCATTCCAGTACTGATTTATGTATATTCTTATGCCACTCCGATTGTCATGGTGTCTGGGCAATGCCATATCTGAATTGTCACAAAACCCCCATATTGTCAAAGCAGCATGCAGTGATATAGCCATGTAGTTCCCAACAAAGTCAATGAGGACTTGTGTGGATGAAATCCCCCCCTAAGAATGAAAACATTTCCTTACATGTTAGTCATATGACTTAGTAAATCATTATGCTGTACATCATGGATATGATTTTCAAAAACACCTACATGATTTAGAAGCACAACTGGCATTCAGTGGAACTTGTGTTCCTAAGTCACGCCGGCACTTTTGGAATTCCCATCTTAGGGTTGTAGGAAAGAAAATATATTGCATGGAAATGTCAGTGTAGAAAGCACATAGGGCCCAGTTTATAATTGCCCTAGAGCACCTTTGTGCCTGATAAGCCCGCAGAATAAGTAATTTCACAGGGAGAAGATTTCTGACACTAGAGGCTCCTTTAATTTAGCAGACAAAGGCATAATGGTTCTTACCAGTGGCTGGAAGTTGAAGCTACACAAATTCAGACTGGAAATAAAGTCACACATTTTTTTACAGTGAAGGTAATTAACCATTTGGACAACTAACCTAGAGCTATAGTTAAGGCTGTGAATCTGTCATAGAGATCACGAAAGTCATGGATTCCATGACTTTCCAGGACCTCCGTGACTTCCACAGCTGCAGCTGCCGGTGCGGCTGGCCCCAGGGGCCGCCGGAACAGCAGCAGTCCTGGGGGCTGCCCCAGAGCAGCGGTCCCCAGGGGCCTCAGAGCAGTGGGCAGCCAGGGGCAGTCAGCCCCTGCCTCCAGACTAGGGGAAAGCTGTTGGTCCCCAGGACCCCTCAGAGCAGTGGCACTTCAGGGCCCCAGGAGCAGCTAAGATTTAGTCAGGGTATTTAAAGTAAAAGTCATGGACAGGTCATGGGCTGTGAATCTTTGTTTATTGCCCATGACCTTTACTGAAAATACCCAAGACTAAATCTTAGCCTTAGTTATAGTGGATTCTCCATCACTTGAGTATTTAGATCAAGACTGGATACCTTTCTGAAAGATATGCTAAACTCAGTCAGAAGTTATGAGCTTGATGCAGAAATTACTGGATGAAAATCTATGATCTGTGTTACATAAGAAGAGGAGATCAGAGTAGATGATCGTAATGGTCACTTCTGGACTTAAAAATCTATGACTCTACATTATGGGTCAATAAAATGGCTTTCTAATTTCATTAAAGGTGTTGTAATGAACTCTAGCAAACACAAGAGGGCTCAATTTGAACATATATTTGGAAGAATACAGGGTAGTACCAAACAAAAACATTATGCTCTGTTAGTGTTACATAAGCCTAAGTTAAATTGTACTGCAACTGAGAGTCGAGAGATCTTCTTAGCTGCCTGTTTGCTATTAAACTTTCCATACCAAGTCACGGCTCTGGCTATTATTGTTTTGTGTTTTAAAAATGTTAGGGTTAGAAGTTAGAAGCTTTGGAAAAAAACGTGCAAGAGCTGGCTCAACCAGGCCGGTAAAAAATGCCCCCCAAAATGTAAAGTTCCTGTTTTTACCATTCATATTTGATTCAGCCCTCCTTTATTAAATAGTTTTCCCCAGGTTTTAGCTACCACAATTAGGGCAGCTGGCTTATGCTCTCTCCTTGTCTCTGCTTCCAAATTTTCCCCTGTTTTACTTTTATGGAAACATGAACAGCAGGGAGGAACCTAGGGGAAGGGGCTATTTCAAAATGGTTTGGGTTGTACCTTTTCAGGCACAAGTAGGGTTTAATGGATGCGCATTAGCTCAGACTTGCAATCTCAAACTGTAAACTTCCCTTATTTTTGTACAGTTCCAAATAAAATAGGGCCTGATCCTGATTGACGCCTTTGGAAACTACTGCCCTATACATAATAAATAGTAATTGCCATAAAAATTTTCCAGCCCAGGCAACACATTTACTTGCTCAACCTTTACCATAATGATGATAATGAAAAATAAACCCATCTTTTACTCACCCATCAAAGAAGTAACCTAACCAGGGCAGTAGAATTTTACAAGTCTTCTTGAGATTCAGCGTATGCATCTGTGCTTTATTTTCCAGGTGCAGCAGATCTGGGAAGTCTTCCATAGCTGTCCACCCTCTCATGACTTTCTGCCGAGTGGAGATCTCGTCCTACATTTTCAGCCACAAGAAAGGAACAGTGTCTTCATGCAGAAGAGAGAGACAAGGTGAATAAGGAAGACAATCTTTTTACAACTGTCTCTAAAACCCACTGACTTGGAAACAGCTGGGTGCTTCCATGTAATGAAGGTATAATGTTCAAAAACAAAACTGCAATCAGAGGCGAAGAGTTATTTTTAGCATGAATAATTATATACAGGTTCTTGAACGTATATTGGAAAAGAAAATTAGCCCAATACAATACAAACATTAAAACCAAACTAAAACCTGCCCTTGACCATCTCCAATAGGCAACTCCATCTGTTAAGCATCACCAAGGTTCTAGTATAATTTTGTTTGGCCTTAAATTTAAGACCACCTCTAGCAGGCTGGTAGTATTATGTATTATGTATTATGCTGGTGGTATCAGACAGATTTCACTATAAATTGTTTTCTTCAGGGGTATTCTTTTGTCAAGAAGTATAAAGCTACCTTTAAATAGCAAGTAATATATTCATTTACAGGCCCCTTGGGAGGCAAATCTTATAACGACGGAATTTCTGGACTGCAGTTTATTATTATTTGTGCAGCTTATTATTTCACAGTCTATTATTTCCTTTTGAAAAAATCAGCTGGGTAGAAATTATTAATGATAATTAATGATCTTAGCTCTTTTCTTTTTTTCTTCTTGAACAACTTCTCTTACTGAAAGAAGAGCTAACATTTTCATTCAGGTCAATGCTGCAAGGTAAAAAGCAAGAAAAGATTAATTTGTTATGCTTTTTACATGCTGTGCTTGGCAAGTGGGTTATCTTTTATTTATAGTACTTGGTGCTGTTGAAAAAATTCCAGCTGCACACACAAAGGCAGAGAATGGCAGGGCTGCAGTCATCGGTAGAGATGGGCTCAAGCCCCAGACTTTGAATCTGAGCTAAGATCAGAATTTCTGCCAGGTTTGATGCTGTGTGGATGTGGGCTTTTGGTTCAACTGATTACAGAGACAGGGCATGAACTGGAAAGTTCTGATCCAGATTTGGATGCAAACTTGCCAAATTTTCAAAAGTCTTTGGATAAAGGGTGTTGGTTCAAGATTATCTCTGACTGTTTGTGGGAGCTCTAAATTCATGTCAATACTGGGGAAAATGTTGACTTGAGACCAGATTTTGCCCCCCGATGTTTATGAGTAATTGACACTGCCCACATTGGGTGTTGCACACACAGCTCCAAGGGACACTCCCTAGGATCCCAGTATTTTATTCAGATGAGTGTCCCCGAAATATAAAAAGAAAATAAGTCTATGTGTTCCTGTGGATTTGCTAAATAAATCCATGTTGCAAATGTAGGATGTACATAAACCAGCCATGTACAATCACAGATTCCATTCTGAGGAACCACAAAGACCTTGGCATTTTTTTCCCTACAGCACGTCAGCCTCAGCACATCAAAAAGAGACAAACTATGCTCGAACTGAAAATGGCATGGGGAGGGTTGCTTTCTGCCATTTTACTATTTAATACTTGCTGTGCACCTGCAAAGGGGAAAGATTAAGGGAAGTACAGTCGCTGTGACATAACAGAGGTGGGAAATTAGCGTGGCTTAAGGAGCTGGTGACTGTGGTAGATATGTGTTGAAACAGAACATCTTGGGTCTAAAATCCCTTATCAGTACTGAGTTTTGCTTAGTTAGACGAACAGGTGGAGATGGAGTTTGAGGCAGATAGATTGAGTAACTGTTTGTTGGGATGAATGTTGCGGGCTGAGCAATGATAGAAGTGGGAAATCAGGTCAAGCAGCATGAGTAGCTCCAGATGGAAGTAACATTCTTGAGCAGAAGGTAGTAGAGTGATGGCCTTGGGCAGAATCCTGTGGTAGAAAGAGTATCCTAGGGGAGGAGGACAAATATATGGTTACATATGGCATTGCACAGTTTCTTCCCCATGCTCGGACAGTTCCAGATGCCTCCTGCACAATGACTGAGAGCTGTCATTTGGAGCAATGCACACATCCACACGGCCAACTTGGAAATCAAATTTCTGTCTGAAAATTTTGCACCTACTATAGTCACCGACGGTCCCTTGTAATGCAGAACTGAAAGAAGTTAGCAAAACAATTATTTCTCAATTTTTCCAGTTTGTTTGCTTTATGCAACTGACAGCACAATCAAGTTGCAAAACAATCAACTGTTTCCCTGTATAGTCAATTAGTTAGTTTCTCCTTTCCCCCAAAAATTCCTATAAACTTCAACTGGCCCTCACTGCATTTTAAAGGGATTAAAAAAAAACCCAGCACCACCAAACAAACAATTTAAAGGGAGCTCTGTTAGAAAATAGACCTTTTTTTAAAAAAAAGTGCCCCTTCAAAGCACAATCTCAACCATATTTTCTTAAATTACAAAAAAATTCCCTTTTAGTTTGAAACCTTGTTTGCTAAATTCAGGCTAGAGATTTTTTGAATCCGACTAGGAAGCCTTCAGAATTGGTTATGTGTGAAAGATGATACGCCCTTAGCTACTGAGTGGCACTGCTATAGTATCTAGTAGTTTAACGTTGTATTAGCATAGTATGTATTAGATGCTGTTCTGTGAGCCATATTCTTGTTCAGCACTGTAAACAGGCATCATCCTTCCCTAGCATGTTTACAAGCTGCAAAATCAGCTCCTTCATATTCAACTGTATTTTATCTAGCTGTGAAGAGTTTGAAAAAAAAAGTCCTGTACACAGTCTGTTCTCTGAATGTGAAATTGACCCTTATGCCAACATATGGCCTGTGGGCCACTTAAATCCCATGTAAGCCTTCAAGGCCTATGCACCACTTAAGTCCCATTTAAACCCTCGAGGGCTTAAGTGGCTTTAAGTGATATGTAAGCCTTGTGCTGGCCTTCTGCACAGGGTTGAATTTCAAACTCTCTGAATAGCATTGAATTGCATGGAGGCTTCATGCAGGAGTTGTGACTTGGTTAGGCTTCCTACATATACACCTGCACATGCACATAGGCATAGCATACAAACCATAATATACAAACCATACCCTTTGGCATTTTGGAGATGCCCAATCACAGCTGGCTCCCAAGAGGTTTTCAGCAAAGCCAGAACTGGGCAGTTTGGGGCACTTCTGTCATGCACTGTTGCAACAGTACAGATCTGTGTGCATTGCTATTCTGGAGCATGCAAAGTATGCCAGAATTTGGCCCTATATGTTGTATATATAATGGGGAAAGTTCTATACTGGCTTCCACTCTGTGCAAACCTATGGAAGTCAATATAGTTGTGCAAGGTGTAAATGAATGTGATATTTGGCCCTAGGTTTTTACCACATTTTTGTACAATACAATTTTTATTTTAAAACAAAGGATAATAAAATAAAAAATTCTCTTGAAAAGGGCTTAGCACCCCTCCAAGGAAAACAAACCTGATCCTACATGCAGGGAAATCCCATGGTAATCTTTAATCTCAGGTGTTTAAAATCACTTAACCTGTATTTGTAAAGCACCTAGGATGATTTGGTTGACATGTGCTATGTAAATATTAGTACAGTGGAATCCTGATTACCCAACTCCTCATCTATCTCAGTCTCTTTTTCTTTGGAATGCTCCTTGTGTCTTCCCATTCCGCTGAATATCTGTCTATTAACTCCTGCTTATCCAAACACAGTTGTCTTGGCCTAAGTGATTTCACTAATCAGGTTGCTAATCTATTATTAATGGATATTTTGAATAAAAAGGCCGCCGTATTATCACATAACTCATCTCTGTTATGCTCACTGGCCCTCTGCTGGGAATTTGCATAGTCGCTGACATTTTACACAGCAACGGCGATACTTCTGGCACGCTCTGTTGTGTGGGACGTCTCCAAGCAATGGTGTGCATATCCCCCTTCTGGGTAGCATGCTGTTCCTACTGAGGAACAAAGGGAAGGCTACTTCGCTCATCTTCTGCCTTGTGGGGTGGAGAGAGGAAAGTGGGTGGGTCTAGGGCAGTGGTTCTCAAACTTTTGTACTGGTGACCCTTTCACATGGCATGCCTCTAAGTGTGACACCCCCTCCGCCCCTTTATAAATTAAAAACACTGTATATATTTAACACCATTATAAATGCTGGAGGCAAAGCGGGGTTTGGGGCGAAGGCTGACAGCTCGCGACCCCCCACGTAATAACCTCACGACCCCTGAGGGGTCCCGACCCCCAGTTTGAGAACCCCTGGTCTAAGGTGAAGGGGGCATGATGGACACTATGGGCTTCTGGAGAGGAGGATGCTGTGTTGCTGCTGCAGATGTTGGCCTGAGTAACTGACTTTTGTTCCTCCTTGGAGTAAATAACTTGTCAGCTGACCAACCTTCTTTACTTTCAGGCACTTTCGACAGTCTCAGCTTCCCAGGTTTCGCACCTCCCATTACCTTTCCGATGCCACTCTTCATACACAGCCCTTCCTGCTCAACCTCTCTTCTACCTCACCAGCTGCAAACCATCCACTCAGTTGCAGATTGCAGCTCCTTTAGCAGCATCAGTAACAAACCCTGCTCTCCCCAGCCAGCCTTACAATCCCCCTATTTCCCTACTCAAATGTCCAATCCCCTATCCCATCTTCAGTTCCCACACAACTACTTTCACTTCCTTCACATCAGCATTAGACTCCTAGGTCCAGATCCTTCAAGGTGTGTCATCGCCTAACTCCAATTTCAATGGGCCCTTAACTCCCAGTCAGATTTGTCCCCACCTTTAGCATCTACCTCTGTCCTCTTCCTCAACCACCAGATAAGGATGGACATAGGGCTCTCTTCCTGCTCTAGTCACATATTCTGTGTAGGGAGGGGAGCACAAGAAGTCTCCACCTCTTCTGGGCCACACTGAGTTCTGCTCTTTTGGCCTTGGCCAGTTCTAGTCTACCAGCAGACAAAGGGCTTACCATTCTAAATTTGATAGACTAATGCAGAATAAAATGGAACATGTAGAACATTTTTCACAGAATGACACTAATAGAATCTTAAAGTCTTACAAAAAATGCCATGGAAAGCTGCAGGAAAAGAAAAATTGCCCTGTGGCCATTAAAAGCTTTAATGACACAAAATGAAAAGCATGCCCACCTGGTAAGTGTAATGCAAAAAAGAGATAATATCAAAGCATGACAGTGTACTATATATGTGCTTCCCTGACCAGAAACATGTGTCTAGAAGAACAAGGACAAAATTGATTGCTATAAATAATGACTTTGAGTTGAGTGCAAGGAAATGAATCCAGCCTTTATTTCATCTCCGACTCCTTAATAAAGTGTTAAGGAGAAGTCAATTAAATTGACCAGTGCAGAAAAGGTAAATCTTGAAGGGTCATTAAGCTAATAAAAAACTCAATTAAGAACCAGGTTCTGCCATGCTTACTCATACTGAGTAGTGCCTCTGTGAACGTTTTCTCTGATTTCCGTTGAACTGTTTGTAAAGTAATCATTGTGAAAAGAGGTGACAGAATTGGGCCCTAGTTGCCTGTGACAAAGTCTGTCCCTCTTTTAAGGTATGTCTACAGTAAAGCTGGAATGTGTAAATTCTAGCTCGAAGAGACATACCCATGCTAGCTCTGATTGAGCTAACATGCTAAAAATAGAGTGCAGCCATTGTGGCGCAAGCAGCGGGAGGGGCTAGCCACCCTGAGGACGTACCCGTCCAAGACGCTAGTGTCAATACACAACCCTGGTTGGGCTATTCAGTTCTACAATACTTTTATGCCTACTCAAGTCCATCCACATTTAAGAGAATCCTTATGTGCCTATACACATATATATTCACATATGTAATGCAAGATTTGGTTGTTATGGGAAAGAGTCTCTCTTTTATTTATCATAGAATCCACTCAGTATCTTATCTCAGATCAGCAAGACTCAGCCAAGGATTTAATCCCGTGCTACTCTATGACAAGAGTCTTTTAATCTCCCAGTGAATCCAGCTCAGGCTGATGATGACCAAAAACCATTGCCACCTGATAGCTATTCAGTGGCCTGTCCTGGTGGCTTCAGTACTGTTCACATTGCACAAGTTTTCCCATCACAAAAATGATCATGTCCACAACTGGCACCATTGTTGACAGTCACAGTACAGAGGCCAAGGAATGAATGGGCATGGAGAGGAGCTATCCTCTTGTCTCTGGCAATGGTGTCTTCTGGTCTGTGTTAATGAGTGGGATGGGATGGAAGAAGTGTGTGTTGCTTGTCTTGAACCTGCTCTCTCCAGTCTCTAGAGTTTTATCTGTCTATGAATTAATGTGACTTTATCACTGTGGTGTCTAAGATCTTCACAGTCATTAATTAATTTGTCCTCAAAATACTCCTGCTAGATAGGGAAGTATTATTATCCAAACTTTACTGATGGGGAATGGAGAGATTCCCATGGCAAACTTGGGAATTGAATCCAAATTTCCTGAAACTCAATCTAGTGTCATAGTGACCAGCCATCATCCCTTAAATCTGCAATCTGTCACAAGCACTATATGCAAAGGGAAAAGAGGCGTAACGTGCTACCAAATTAAAACTTTAGTATTGTATTAGAAACTGAGGACACTTACACTTAGAACAACAAAGGAGAACAGTAGCCTTTCTGCTCCTCTGATCCTGGGCGAGCTGCGGGGGGGGGGCGGGGGGGAACAGCCCTTAGGCTGGCTACAAGAGCCCCACAGGTACTGCGGCACTGGCAAGGGATCACTTTCTGCCCTGACATACACCTTATATAGAGGTAGGGAACGGGTGTCAAGGGAATCTTCTGCTGTCCCTTTAGGGCAACTTTCTGCCTACTTCTTGCTATTAACACAGCACAAAGCATACTGAAATGGGTCCAAGAATTTGGCCCCGAATATCTAAGTACAATACTAAGGGTGCTGATGAAAAGAATAACATCTATGTAAAATATCAGGTTAATTTGAGTTCTATCCTTGATGGTATTATTAGTGATAGAGCCATAAAAATGATGTCAGAATTTGTGAAATGACTGAAGAAATACATTCCTACACAGGTTTCAGAGTAGCAGCCGTGTTAGTCTGTATCCGCAAAAAGAAAAGGAGGACTTGTGGCACCTTAGAGACTAATAAATTTATTTGAGCATAAGCTTTCGTGAGCTACAGCTCACTTCATCGGATGCATGGTTACTGTATTGACCTCTGTAAAGTGTGTATGATTGATCATGTTACCCTCTGGGGCCTGAGAAGCTTACAAAGGATATAATGCCTAGTAATGCTATACAAGAGCAAATGTTGCGTAGGGTAACACCAACATACAGTAATGGGAGTTTGGACTGAGGAGTCCAACAAGAACCTGCCTTTTAATGAAACACACAAAATACTGCACTGTGAACATATCCTTTTTTTTTTCATTAGTGCCACATTATAGCATGTTTGTTCAGGAGTTATTTTATCACAGGGCTGATTAAATGTTCCTTACTGTAAATAACAAATGTCATCACCATTGACATATTTACCTTAAGGACAGAGGATAATCCGAGTTAGTTTTGTTCCTGTCACTCTCGGAGCTGATATCCATTGAAGGGAGAGGAACTTGGCAGTCTCCCACTGCCAACCCGCTTTCTCATTTCACACCTCTTGCTCTCAAAGATCTGAGGGGAAATATCAATGTCTTCTATACCACAGTGGCCTATCTCCTTTGATGTACATTGGTCTTGTACAAAATAGTTCAAGAAAACAAAAAGACAATGAGTGTTTTCCCTTTCTGTCCACCTCCCTCCCTCCTCTCCCCCCGGGAGCACACACACACACACACACACACACACACACACACACACACACACACACACGTCTAAACCTGTTAAAGGCAAAACAACATTGTATTAAACAAAAGCCCCTTTTGCAGAGCTCATTCTTAATGGGTAAGTTTTAACAGGCCTCCTGTATTTTATTAACACTGCAGATGGATTTTGATGAACAGGATATGTATTTAATGAACCTGTCTGTCCTTTGAAAGGGTCATTGTTCTGGGATATTTTCTTTGTTGGGTCACTAGAAGTTTCTTTCCAGACATTCCTTCCCCAGATAATCATTTTAAAAAGTGGCATTGTTTAATTTCAGAAAATCAGGACATTTTTCTAACACCATAGTAGCAGGGTTGCCTTCAAATATCTCTTGCATCAAGTGACTAGAGTGAAAGAATGAAGAGAAATGGTATGAATGGAATTACTGCCTGTATGAGATTAACAACTGACTGAGGAGAAATGGGCTAAGTGGCATGAACTGATACAAAATAAATCATTGATGTAAAAGAGTTTTTCATAGGGGCCCATGGGAGATGATTCCCATTGACTTCCCCTTAGACACTTGCAGCCATAACATTTATAATAACAATAGCGTTTACTTCATCAACTGTGCTGTATCCCCTTATCTTGTATATTTATGTCACCCTGTCTTCTCATACTTAAGTAAGAAAATAGCTTGCACTGTCAAAAGTTCTGTATTTCTTTAATAAAAAGTTAGTAACTCAAAAGTTTCATTGCATGGTGCAACTGTGTGGTTCAAAGACATTTTTTAAGAACCTTGAGCCTTCATCAGTTATTTTATGTGACTGTTAACTGCTTGCAGTCAATTACCTTCGTCTGTGCTCTCATCTGATCTCTCCAGAAAGGTAAGGTTGGCCCAGGTCACTACTTGGATAGGGGACCGTGCAAGAAAAAACAAGGAAGGTGTTTAATGATTTAGTAGATGGGCACTCTTCCCTGGGAATCATTGTTCCCTCCGGGTTTGTCTACACAGGGATAAAAAACCCGCAGCTGGCCAGGGTCAGCTGACTCGGGCTTGTTGGGCTTGGGCTCTTGGGCTGAAAAATGGTTGTGCAGACATTTGGGCTTGGGCTGGAGCCCGAATGCTGGCACCCTGCGAGGGCGGAGGGTCCCAGAGCTCAGGCTCCAGCCTCAGACCAAACAGCTACCCAGCAAATTTTTAGCCCCACAAGGTGAACCCCATGAGCCCCAGTCAGCTGACCTGGGCCAGCCATGGCTGTGCTACGGCTCTTTCATCCCTGTGTAGATGTACCCTCAGGGCAGTATTGGTGCCGTGTGCTGCAAGGGGGATATCAGTTTTCAGATAAACCATAAATCCAAAGCCCTAACTAGAGCTGAAGAAATCTTTTGGTTAAGTATAACTCCCCCCATTTTACAGATGGGGAAACTGAAGTACAGCGGTTGAATAATTTAAGCTTCCTGGGGCAGGGACTGTCTTTTGGTTATCTGTACAGTGCTTAACACAATGGGGCTGTGGCCTTTAGGTGCTGCTTCAACACAAATTGGGATAATTTACCCCAAGCCAATGGTAGAACTAGGAAGAGAACTCAGATTACTTGAATTCCAGTCCCATGAAGACTCCACTGGATTATGCAGCATCTCTTTTGCCCAGCTGAAACTGGTTGTATTTTCCCTGGGGACAGGAGAGGTTAGCAAAGCCTGGCTAAAGAGGCTGACCAGCAGCAGTAAGATGCTGATGTCTTGCTCTTTGGCCAGGCTGACTGCAGATTGAGTCACTTTAAAAATGTTTTTTTCTTCCTATTATTGTCTTTTTCAACACAGCATCATAAATCTTGACTGTTCTCCTTTGGACTGGTTCCTAATGCATGTTCCTTGTTTAGGAAAATCAAGTGCATTTGGAGGTAAAGTTAGCATTTTCCTAATATTTCCCTAGCTTTGTTGTTGTTAGAGCTCTGATGTGGGAAGACCTATTGGCCACAGGCATAAGCCCCCACTTTATACACAGCTGGCAAATGAAAACAATATCAGAACATCTCCATGACACATAAGGCTTTTATATAGTGATGTTTTATACTTTACTGCAGTTTCCTTTGGAAATGCTTAAAACAACTCCATCTGTTTCCTTTTAGTGGGATTTTGTGTTCTTCAAGTCAAAAGGAGAGGACAAAACTCATTAATTCTGCACAATAATAACAATGTCCTATATAAATATCTGTTGGATTGATTTTTGTTCATGGGAGATGGTAATACATAGTCTGTGCAACATAACAAGCGTTATTGTGACAGGGAGCACAGCGGTGACCCAACAAAATAGTCTCAGGATTGGCTGGTGGTTAATCCTGTGCATCACTGTTGTACACGACAGATGCTAACGCTGTAAGTCAATAAGATTCTCCAGGAGCTACCTACATTTTGTTGACCTCTATGAGTTCCAACCTTGATTTACCTTGGCCAAAAAATTGTATTTCATCTACAAAGCGTTGACTTTAACAAAAAATAAAATAGCATACGTGGAGTCTCATCCACCAGTTCCTCCCACCCCTTCCGAAGAGTGCATCTTCAGCTTGATATGAATCCTCGCTGGGGCCAGACAGGCGTTGTGTCCGCAAGGTATGCGTTTTCAACAAATACACTGAGGAACACGCCATAGTCTAGATGGGGTTTGCCTCTGGATGTATACATGATACACAACATTCAAGCCCTGGTGTAAAGGAAACACCATGTTTTCCTTCATCTATGCCAGAATACAGTATAACCTCATTACCCTTCTGGGAAAGGCTGGAGACTTTGGGCCTGATTCTCATTTACACCAAAGCCCCTTTTACACTACTCTGCCAGTGTAAAGGGGCCTTAAAGAAGATATAAATTACATTTATTTGTATTGTCAGGCTCCTTTATACCAAGAATCAGACCCTCATTTTGTTGTTTGTGGGGGGCGGGGGGGTTGCTGTTTTTATTTGCTCTCTCTTGGAATTTTTTGAATGTTTACTATAATTTGTTTTTGGCCAGGGTGTCTGTAGATTAAAATGTATTATAATTAACAACAAATATAAGGGAAAGCTCTCATATTTAAAGGACACTGTGTTCTGTATTTTCCAACTGATAAATAGCTTCCACCCATTTGTGTTAGCTAAATAGAGTTTGGCTAGTGTGTTATGCAAGAGTATTGCTTCAAAACAGTTTGTGCCTGCTCTTCGTGTTGCCCATGGTGAAGCTACTCTGTTGCCCTCTGCTGCTGGAGTCACTGCACTTACATATGGGGAATGGGTCCTCTCCAGAAGCCAGATTCTTGCTCTCAGTTACACCGATATGAACACTGAACAGAATGTGACCCCCAAGTCCTCACATAGAAAGAAGATGAAACTCAGCTTTCATCCACAGAAGGAATTACATTACAACATAATACTGGCTATACTGGGTCAGACCCAAGGTCCATCTAGCCAGTGTCCTGCCTTCTGACAGTGGCCAATGCCACGTGAACCAGAGGGAATGAAAAGAACAGGTAATCACCAAGCGCTCCACCCCCTGTTGCCTATTTCCAGCTTCTAGCAAGCAGAGGCTAAGGACACCATCCCTGCCCATCCTGGCTAATAGCCACTGATGGACCTATCCTCCATGAACTAATCTAGATCTTTTTTGAACCCTGTTATAGTCTTGGCCTTCACAACATCCTCTGTCAAGGAGTTCCACAGGTTGACTGTGCGTTGTATAAAAAAATACTTCCTTTTGTTTGTTTTAAACCTGCTGCCTATTAATTTCATTTGGTGAGCCCGAGTTCTTGGTTTATGAGAGGGAGTAAATAACACTTCCTTATTTACTTTCTCCACACCAGTCATGATTTTTATAGACCTCTAGCATATCCCCCCTTAGTCAGCTCTTTTCCAAGCTGCTGATGAAAACAGTAAATACATACCATCCATTGTTCTTTAGTCCAGAGTCATGATTGTGCAGCCCTTCACATGAATGTGGAACAAAATCATGCGCTTTATCCGTGTCCTGGAATATTGGAATCAATCGGAAGGATGGCTCAAACACAACTGAAGAGTGGGACTGTCTGCACAGAGTGCCACATATGTCTTCCTCCTGTAATTGGGACTAATATAGCACCATCACCTGTGAAAGGAAAGCACATTTGTGCTTGAAACATTGCAGCAAGGATATAAAAAGACATTGGGTGTGTGAAAGGATTTCCCAGGTAACAATGCCAAGGTGGTATGGACTGAGCAAATTGACTGTCACTGAACTTTTGTGAAAAGATCACATGGTTTTCTTTGTTTGTGAGCAAGTGTTTGTTTAATGGTTGTCTTACTGTCACCTTATCACATTCTCTCTTTTTGTGGGCTGTACTATTCCCCAGTATCTCGACCATCCTGACATAGTAATGGACAAACATCCCGTTTCACTCCAAACAGTTTGTGTTGATAAATTCCAATTCAATGTAAAATTACCAAAAGAAGTGAGAGCTGCAATCTTTTCTGTGTAACTTACGTGAAAACTGAACATAAAAGGGTTGTATATCTTCAATTAAAATAGGCCTCTTGGCATTTGATTTCCTTCTGGCACTAATACAAGTTTGTAAAAGTAAAATGCTAGATACAGTTCATTATATGTGGGAGGGAGAAAGAGTGGTACGTTACATCTGATACCAGATGGCAAAAAAAAAAAAAAAAAAAGGTTAAAATGGCACATTTGTTTCTTATTTAGCAGTTAACAAAAATCTTTCGTTTTATGTCTTCCATTAAGGGATGTAGTCGTTCAGATCTACACATATGAGGGCACGTCCTTTGTATTACCTTTTTAGGCGTATCGACCCCTTAAGTATTTCTCCCCTCTTTCCTGTCCTTTCTTCTGCCCTCCCCCTTCATCCTGCTCATGCTTTTCTGCTGAACACTAGATAGGCTGCAATAGGCAAATCAGTCAATGTTGTCCATTTGTTCCTACAAACAGTAACACAACCTGGAAGATTTTACCTCTGAAGAACAGCTTCAAAGGCTGATCCTTTCATTTATAAACCCAGACATGAATTCTTTACACAGTTTCAGGGTTCAAGTGCAATGGTGAAAATACCATTCAAGCCCTGTGGTTGGTTTGTTTGTTTAGTTTAGTTTAAAGGCACATTGCCAAGTTGTTTATGCTCCAAAGCTGACCTTTGTCAGGGTGGCTATAATCTGGTTCCTGGATATATCCAAATCTCCCACTGTGGCACAAAGACATTTTTAAAAACCTCACACAATAGCTGCAGAGCAATACTTTTGCTCGGATGCTGCTGCAGTTTATAAACTGATCATCACTGGAGATTAGGAAGACTTCCCCGCCTCCACCATAGTACCGCATAAATTGGGAAGATGTGTTGGGGTGAGTTTCCCATTCTTCTGGAGCACCGGTTATAGGCCATTGCTAGAGGCAAGACAGGAGACTAGATGGACTGATCCTGGTAGTTGCTGTATTCCAGACAACCACGGAGGCGTAAAGAGATCATTTTCTTCCCAGAGCTATACTGACATCATTAACACTAATGACACGTCGACAAGGAATATATGAAACAAAGCTAGGTTGGCTCATGCTCCACTATTCCATAGTGGCTTAAAGGAGAAAAGTTATAGGGAATGGCATGTTCAAGAATTACAAACAAGGGTAAAAATTGATCCCTACATGTCCGTAGCATGTTATTCTGTACAGCACATTGTTTCTTGTAAAAGGTACTGTATAAATCAACAAATCCCTGTAATAGGCTTATCCAGCTATTTGGTACTATGTTAGCATTCCCCCACACACAGTTATAGTTTCAGCTTCATTTGCGTTGCACTGGATTTTGCTGTCCTTACTGAGGCTGGCCCCAATCCTGGCCTGTATCCAGCACAGCTCAGAAGTGGAAATGGCAGCAGCAAAGATTGCTTTAAGCCTCCTTTGTATCTTCCCTGCCTTAGGAGTGGCCCAACGTTAGTCCAGTCCCCAGCATAAACTAGAGCAGATAGCTGCCAAAAATCCTAAAAGGGCAGATGGGATCAGGGATACTTTGGCCACGGACCCGACTCAGGAGCCTATGATGGGGAGTGGTGTAGAGCCAATACAATGTCTCGAGGAAAATCTGGATTCCTATAGACAGGAGGAATAGTCCATGGCATTGGGGCTGCTTTGTGCTGTTGGCGTGGCACAAGCAACTGTAGAGGGCTAACAATCTGACTGGGGAGTGGAGCCATGCTCCATGAGCACCCCCATTGGAAAGTAATACTCAAAATGAGCGAGGATGGATGACACTGTTCTGAAGCAAGCAAGCCAGGGGAAAAAAATCATCCCTCAAGCATTCCCCTCAAAAACAAAACAAAATCAAAATTCTCTTTTTTTAGAATATGATCACAAAAGTAAATTTCCTCAGGCAAGTGTTCGGAAGTTTGTAATTCTAAATGTCGCCTTTCCAAATCATGTAAAAACTTGTTTTAATTTTCATAGATCCTCTAAGTGTCCTCAGTAATTTTTCTTAATACGAAGCAGGTCCAGATTCTGATCTCAGTTAGGGCTTGGATCTTGCTCCCATTCAAGTCAATGGAAAAACTCATTTATTTTAATAGCGCAGGGTCAAGCTCCTAAATCAGCATCAATCTATTGAAGATAATGGAGTTACTCTTGATTTACACTAGTGCAACTGAAATAGAAATGTGGACCATAAATACCAGCATGTGTCATTAACTAGCCTGATAGTTTCTTGCTGGCCTCAATTTTATGCCTTGTATCATAACCTAGAGCTAGTTGTGTACTGACTCTGGATAGTCTGGGGGATTGGGAATGGACTTCTGAGCCTTTCGCCTCTAGGTTATGCCTCTTCGGTTCCCCTTCTTCCCATTGCATCAAACACAGATTTCTTGTCCTGACTTTGAAAGTAAGACCTCTGCTGAATAGCCCCACCCTGCCTTATCTGACCTAATATCTTATTATAAAGTCAATTCCTGCCTTTACTCCACCAATTATGCCGACCTCAGTTGCCTGCAATGACTTTCAGGCTTTTTCCCATGCTGCCCCTTATGACTGGGAAGAGCTTCCACACAAAATCCATAAAGCTGTCACCTCATCCTCCTTCAAGACCCTGCTCAAAACTCATTTCTTCCCTAATATATACATAAGCCCCTTCGTTTTCAGTTTAAACCGATTTTTACCAAAAATGTCCTGGGTTTTACAAAAAGCGTTATTCATTTTTTTGCCCTTCTTTTGCATCATTCAAATATATAAAAAATAACTTGTTTTATTAGGAAAATACAATACATTGCATGAGATATATGTATTCTGATAATTAATCTTCGTATATATGCAAAGCTGCCTGTTGAAATAAGGCTATGTATTAATCTAGAAGATACACACAATAAACAAACAGGCACGCACACAAGCTCTGAAGTTTGTACGTATCTGAACATACTGATGAATCTCATGCCCACCTTGTACAGATATCAAACTGTGAGCAGATAATGGTTTAAAGATTTGACACACTAAAATGGGAAGAAAATGAAAACCTGTATCAGAATACGTTTCAGAACACAAGGAAGTATTCGAAAGTTTTAAAAAACAAAAACAGGAGAAAAGGCTGAAGTTGAGTGTATGCACTGAAAATGGTGTGGCCCAATTATTAAATGTAAATGGTTACAGGCTAATAGTTCTAAGTCTACAACAGTAAACTGTTTATTCAAATGAAAAGTTTTATTTGGGGATTAGAGATATATTGTTTTCTTAAACTCAGAGGTGGCATTGTGTTTTGAATTCTGTTTTAGTTCTGTAGCAAACTACATTGATGAACGGAATTCAGAGCATTAATCTATTGAATACTTTTCCCCCCTGTCTTTCTGTCCACCAAAATAAACCCCAAAATTTACCCAGAAAAATCGTTAATAATTTTTTGCACTGAATTTCACCTGGTTTTCTTGTTGTGGTAATAAACACTGATACATTCCCCTGAAAAATTACATAAAATGCAACTGAAAATGAATAGCCCTATGTATACAGTAGACTACACCCTGATTAGGGCTAAGCATGTGGAGGGCTGTGATCACTATTAGTGACCAGTAAAGAATTGTGCACATCCTATTATGTGTAATTATTGCCCTCCTTTGCCCAGCCCATTCTGCTTGTTTGATTCCGTCACCTCTCACACCTTGTCTCTTAGATTGTGAGCTCTTTAGGAGAGGCACTGTCATTTATTATATGTTTATGCAGCACTTAGTACAAAAAGCCTAACTTAGCTGAAGTGTTTAGGTACTACTGCAATGTAAGTGTTACACTACATCCAAAACGGGGTATGAAAAAAGTCAAGATTGCAAAGTCAAGCAGTCAAAAGTAAGAAATGACAGAATTAAAGTTGCTCATGAAACCTTAAACCTGAATGGTTAATGTTTGGCAAAGGTATAAGGCAACTGAAAACAGGGCTTACAATGGGAAGCATTAGGCAACCTTAAGAATGAGCAATTATAATAAAATCTATAATAATAATATTCAATGATGAATGTTATAATCTAATGGCTATTTGGAGTCCTTCTTGAGAGTAGATGGTGGGCTCCGTTCATTTCCCAAATGTCTATTCCACAAGTGGCACACTTACTTGTGGGTTCAGCAAAAGCCCATGTCTGAATGAGAAAGGAGAATGAATTACATTCGCACCTCAGAGAGGTGTCCTGTCTAGGTCCAACTGAGCTACAGTGGTTGAGTAGTGTGGGGAAATTGCTGCTTATGCTGCATGTCTGTGGGCAACAAGAACTTTGGTCTCTTGGTGTGTGTCAATCCAGCACTTTGCATGAGTATTAAAATCACAAAACAAATAAACTACAGTAATTAGCTCTTTTATTTTACAGTTTCAGCACATCTTGCAGAGAAGTGACGGACTGGAAAAAAGTAAAATATCGGTAGGAGGAAACATACAAAATTAGATCATCAATAAAGGAAAGAAGAGATGGAATTACTGTAGTGTGGAAAGAATTGAAAAAATACGGACCGACATTAGCAGTATGCTTAAGAGGTTAGCTTTCTGGCAGAGAATTTATTATCGTGATTTGAAAAGAACGTGCTGTTGGCTCTATCTCTGAAGCAATGCAGAATTAGGTAAACAAAAATAATTTTCTCAAAATTGCACATTTGATTATTTTTAACACAGATAATTTAAACTCATGAATTCTGAAAGGTTCATTCAAGTCAAAGGGACCTCTTACTAGAATGAAGGCAGCAGGTTCAGGTCCTTATTTTGTAAGTTTATTGACTTCCAGTAAAAACTGCAGATAGGTTTTTACATTATCTGTATTTTTGTGACAGCTGGATGTGAAGAAAGAAAGAAGGGTGGGAACTCCAGATTATGAGGAAATGAAGAGGAGTCTCCTTGCTGGGGACGTGCCAGAGATAGAAGAGTCTAGGGCAGCACTATATAAGGTAATCAAAGTACAGAAAGTGGGAGGTGAAGAACAGATAGGCTGGGTACTGTGTGTGTTTCTGTAGTCTAACCTTCCTCCTTATAAATCTCATCTTTTGCAGCTTTGATCACTTTGCACAATAGTTGTCTGATTCCTAAAATCATCTTCTTTGGTGTGATTCCAGATCAACACTTACAGTACACACTACAGCCTCTTTTGCCCACTCCCTGCTGATGGCTATCTCTGTTAATGGTCTGTAAGACTATCTGACAAAATATGGGCCAAACCCTGAAGTCCTCGCTCCATTTGAAGTCAGTTCTTACTCAGACAAATCTCCCCGGGGACCAAATCCCAGTCCCAGGGCAGAGCACAGCGAGTTCTGGGCCTGCTGGGCTTCTCAGCCAAGCAGCTTCTCCATCAGCAGTGGCTTTAGTACTTCCCCATGCCTGCCCACTTCCATGATGTACACTGCAAGACTCCATCCCCAGGCCATCTGTGGCAGTGGGCCTCAAAGGTATGTTGTCCGGGGAGGTGCTGACTCTCCCACGATCCCATTGGAAGGTGTGGTCTCTGCAGCTGACTTAGAGCCAGACGGATATTGAGGCAATTGGCAACCCTCTTCCCCAAGACTCTGAAGCCTGCTGACAGTGCTGATGTGAGTTATCAGCCAGTAGCCGTGAGCACATCCGGGTTTAAGACACTTCCTGCCAGGACAATTGTCGGGGAGGGAGGTATTTCTCCCCACCCCTCCACCTCCCACCAATTCCTCACAATCCAAATGACTGGTAGGGTCTGACTGAGCCCATCTCTCCAGATCCTTCAGTTTCCCCTACCTACAGCTCCATGGGATTTATGCAGCCAGCCAGTTGAAGAGCCAGGGAGCACAGTTGCATAAGTTCCGCAGCCCTATGCTTCACAGGTGTGTACAGTAGAGTAGCTGAAGTGCTGCTCCATCCCCTTATGCCATCCATCCTCAGGCCTGATCGAGCTGGGACAGAGCTGCCATGCACAGGAGTGAGGGGAGGTCTTCAGTATTTTGCCTTAGTAGTTTTCTCACATTTACCTTTCCTTTGCCATTCTTTTCAAAGCTATATTCAATTTTCTGTGCTCGACAGGATGAATATTTGTCCCCATACAGTTGTTTATATTTAGCTGCTAAAATAGATGGTTCCACCTTGAGTTAAAAGTGTTTCCAATGTTTTTTGAAGATAAAATCAATATCCTGCTTTCTTAGAACTATGTTATGACTTTGAGGGGATGAAATATATATATACTTGGAGTGTATATAGCTGGAGAAAGAGCACATGCATCCGATGAAGTGAGCTGTAGCTCACGAAAGCTTATGCTCAGATAAATTTGTTAGTCTCTAAGGTGCCACAAGTACTCCTTTTCTTTTTGCTTTCTTATGGTCACACTGAGTTATTTACTCTTACCTGACAAGCTTCTGCCTACTAAAAGCTATACCAATGTATAATAAAGTCAAGTTAATATCCTGTTTTAGGATATTGATGAGTCAAATACCTCGGTAAGATTGAAAAGAAGATTAGACACCTAGGAGAATAAGAATATTATCTGCATTTATGCTGGCCAGGATAAAAATCATAAGTTGGCAGGGGCATCAATCTTCATGCTTCAGGACACATCGGGGGCATTCAATTCCTGTCTCCACAACAGACTTCCCGTATGACCTTGGACAAGTCACTTAATCTCTCTGGGCCAGATTTTAAAAGGTATTTAGGCACCTAGTGGGATCTTCAAAAGCACTTGGGTATATTGATTTACCTAGCACCCATTAAAATCAATGGGAATCCGGAGCCTAGGTGCTTTTGAAAATCTGGCTTCCCGCGCCTCAGTTCCCCCTCTGTCAAATGGGGTAATATTCCTTCCCTACTTCACTAGTGATGCGAGGAAAAATACATTAAAGATTGTGAGACATTCAGATACTACAGCAGCAGTGGATGCGGGGTACAAGTATCTAAAATAGATTCTGCCCCAGCAAGTCTTCACTTGCACCCTGCAGGGAAAGACTTGATCTGTGGTGCCTTATCTACTATTGGACTTATGGTATGTTAACACCTCCAGCTAATATCATTGTATTTTACTCCACAGAGTTTTAGGGTGGGAATTTCAAAGCTGACTAAGGGATTGGGAGGCCATGTTCCCATTATAATTCATGGGAATTGGACATCCAAATCCCTTAGTCTAACTGGTGAGCAATATACATGATGAAGAGTTACAGTGTGAGTTTCAGTGTAACCTCCGCCACAGACTCATGAGGCATGGTAACGCATGACCCCATTGCTATCCCAAAATTGCAAGAGTTAAGTCATCTGCATGTGTCAGATTTTAGTTATCCACACTGAGAGCTGGATGTGCACATTCTAACACAGCACATGAGGCCCTAGCAATACTAATTATGAATTGCAAGTCATGCTGCACCCTGGCATGTGTACATTCCTGCACCCTGTGATGAGAATATGCCTTTTAATTCGATAGTACATAGTTCAATTGAAAACTGTGAATGTGAGGCTTTGGGGCACATGGTTAGCAAGCTTAGCAAAGTGTGATCCCATAAAGGTCAGAAAATACGTGCAAGTACTCAGGCTAATCACAAGCATGTACAGCTCACAATCAAGCAGCCCTCAATCATCCGCTGAGTTTCATTTTGTGCTGCTCCACTTTATTTTTAGAAACCTCTCCCTTCGTTAGCTAACACACAGATTGTGCATTCCATTTGCAATGGCCTTTATACTTTCGCTTATTAGTACAAAGTCAAAAGTAGGGCCTTAGAAAAGATTTGTTGCCACTAAATGATAGGCTGAAAACTTACCAGAGTGATTGGCCCCGGGAAAAAAGAGGCCATGCCATTTTGGTTGGAAAAACTGAGTACTCCTGATATCTTTGGACCAGGACTCAGTCACCCCCTTCAGAGTGCAAAAGGGTGTGCAAGAGGAAAAGATATTCCAGAATGACTCCACTGCAGGAAAGTGTAAACCGGACCCCCACATTCCTGCAATTGTGTCAGCATTTGCAATGGTCTAGAAGTGTTTCTCAACGACCGGTCCATGGACTGGCAGCGATCCCTGAGAGCTCCCTGACACAGTTTAGGAAGGCAGCAAGCCGGTCCCTGGTATCAAAAAGGCTGATGAAACACTAACTATCCCTTTTGCAGTAAAACCCAAGGAAGAGGCTTTGAAGGAGGAAATCTTACGCCATGTCTATACGTACAGCTGCACCACCGCAGCGTGTGGGTAAAGACGCTCTATGCCAATGGGAGAGAGCTCTCCTATCAGCATAAAAAACCCACCTCTGCAAGCAGCATGTCAAGAGGAGAAGCTGTCCTGCCAACATAGCGCTGTGTACATGAATGCTTATGTTGGTGTAACTTATGTCAGTCAGGGAGGGTGGAATATTCACACCCCTGAGTGACATAAGTTTTGCCTACATAGGCTGTAGTGTAGACATAGCCCTAATGAGGAAACACCCTCAGACAGTTCCTTCCTTATTGTTCCATTTGTGCTGAGTTGTCCCTTCATGGAATAGACCACAAAGCCTGTCTCCAAACCGTACCTGTGCAAAGGCCCTGGAATAGACCTGTGTGGAGAACAATAATTTTGTTTCACAAGAGATGTTTGGAATTTAAAAACTCCCTCAAAACAGAATGCAAAAAAACAACCACCCTGTTTCATAGAATTGAAATATTTTGATAATGTAGATATAAAATTCAGCTCGATGGGCTGAAGAGGATCCAGGAGCCTGGAAGCACCATCACCAAGCTCCACGGCTCCTGGCTTAGCCGGGGCTTTCAGGGCTTCCAGCATCTCAGCTCCCTGTCAGTCTACCAGGCAGGTTGCCAAAGAGCTGGGATCCTGGAAACCTGGCCTCCCCAGAAGCTCTCCAGATAGGCTGTTACGGAGCCAGGGACGGGGGCTGGCAGGAAACCAGGCAGGTTTCCAGCAGGAATCTGGCAGGTAGAGTTTTGTTGGAGCCCTGCCTGGGTTCCATCGGACCTTTGTTCAATAGAACCATCTCCGCAGAACGTTTAGATTTAGAAGAATCTGCATTCTCTGACAATAAACCTTTCAGTTGGAGAATTTCCAACCGGTTCTACCCTGTACCTTTAGTCCACCTCTGGCCTGCAGCATCCCATCCAGCTTACTAGCAGCATGATTCCCTTGGAGCAACGCTACCAGGGATTTTCACTGGCTATAATTTCTTCTGCAGAAGAGATAATGCAGCTTGGAGTGTATCATCTTTATTGGGAACATCCACTACCTAACCTACTCTCCCCAATGCAATGTGTATGTTCTCTGGCCTGCCCACCATTCCCCAAACAACCTCCCCGGAGCAGACCCGCAAACTTCACAACACCCTATTGTGGGATCCAGAAAAGGGAGGAAAACGGGGCTGTGGAGTTGGGTGAACTCTGACCCCCACCCCTTCTATGTGGAACAAGGAAGATCAGAGCATAAAGGTTCTGAAAATCTATGAAGGACGATTCACTATGTGTGTGGGTTCACCAGGGAGACATTTGTTGTTTAATTAGGTAATACTGAGTGAAGCCCTGCAGACTTTACCTCGAGGAAAGCTCTCATTGACTTCTGTGGGAGTTTTGCTTGAGCCAGGAGTCCAGGATTCTGCAAAAGATTCTATTAAAAGAGAAGCTTCCTGAGTGTCTTCTGTATCCCAAAGATTCAGTAACCCAGCAGGCCATGGCAGCATTCAATGAATAACATTTTCCTCCTAATTTGTTAACACATAAAAGCTATTAAACCAAAGTTCATTCTTTCCTTTTTGTTTCTGTTTTTATTTTAAATGATAGCAATGTCCCCAGCATTGAAAGAATGAGGACCTTGAGTCAAGTCCTGAAGGCTTTTCTCAGTTCTTACTCAGGCAAAGCTCCCATTGACACCAACAGACTCCATAAGAACAGAGAAAGGACTTCTTGGGTTAGTCCTAAAAAAATCTAAGCCAGGATTGCTTCAAAAGGTTTGTGATAAATGCATGTGTTATAGCTCAGGGCTGTTGGTTAAAATCCTACCCAGAGCAGTAGAGACCACAAGTTGTTACCATCTGATGGCTATTTAGTTCTCTGTGCAATGAGTTTGGTGACCTCAGTCCAATTGCCAGTGGACATCTGTCTACATCACAAGTACGATTAGCGCCATTGTTGCTATTCTCAGCACAGAGACCAAGTGATTAATGGAAGTAGGGCCTGACCCTACTCTCATTGGAGTCAATGGCAAAATTCCCACTAAGATCAACTGTTTAGCTTTGTCACTAGTTCCGAGTAAGGCCCAGTTTGTGTGCTGCCCAGAATCAGACCAGGAACTCAGAGAATCACAGTCTGGTCCCACCTTGCTGCTATATTTGGTACAGAGTCCTTCCCCTACCAACCTGGCTCAACTGCGCTGGCCAATGCATTAGGTGGGGAGTTGAACCTACTCCCTGACTCCATGCTCAGCCACTCCCAATCCACATAGGCAGGAGGCTGCACTACCCCCCTCTACTGCTACCCAACATACGGATA
This sequence comes from Chelonia mydas, assembly GCF_015237465.2. Taxonomy (NCBI): domain Eukaryota; kingdom Metazoa; phylum Chordata; order Testudines; family Cheloniidae; genus Chelonia; species Chelonia mydas. The sequence continues at coordinate 87,442,197 of NC_057850.1, read as the reverse complement.
GCAAGTGCTGTGGAGAAAGTGGGCCCCTTGATCACAGTGGTGCAGGATTGGGCCTATAAACACCATCCTCTCACCCCTAGAAGTGATGCAACAGGGTTGGCTACAGAGGTTCTCTCAAGGGAAAAGGTGAGGCACTTTGGGATGGGGAGGGAGGGCGGGATAATGGGGGAAGCCTGCACTATTTCTGCCCATTCTGTGCTTTGTGGATAAAGAGAATTTCAGGTCCAGATCCTCAAAGGATTTAGGTGCCTAACTCCTATTGATCTGGGTATCAGTCCCTTTGGGCCGTCATTCTAGCATTCTTCATGGATGTTAAATTCACACAAAACAGTTGAGAGAGAGAGAGAGAGATTTTGCACAATGCTGAGGTCTCATTTTGTAACAATCCTTGGGAAAACATACAAATTTTGGGCCCAGCTCTGTCCTCAGAAGTGCGCTTGTGGCTCCCATTGGCTTTGCTGGGAGCCCTGCACATATATGATGGGGTCTGCACTAAGCTCACTGGGCACCTGCCACTTAAAGAATCACAATAATAAAGAAAGCCACTAATATCAATGTTCTCTCTTCTATCTTCATACAACAGATGGTGTTAATCTGAAGATTTGCATTCATTAGAGAACTAAAATCATGAGGTAACTTGCTTCCAGCAGCACATTGGAACAAAATGTAATGCTAAAGAAAATGGTGAAAATGAATTATTGGAACAAAACATGCCTCCCATCAAACAATCTTGAATTAAATTCTTCTTATCTTTTAGTGTGAAAAAGTATCTCCCAGTTAACAAGCTTTTGGGCTAAATTCTGCTTCGGTAGCATCATGTAAATCTGGAGTACGTCCACTGAGTCACTGAAATCTGGAGTCACTTCACTGAGCCATTTGAGTCATGACAGAGCAAAACTGGTGTTAGGAAGATCAGAGTCAGACTCACCCACCATTGTGACACCGGCGTAACTACACTGACTTATTGAAGTTGTGTCAGATTTCATGGGCGTTACTTCAGATTCTCTTGTGTAACTGAGGTGAGAATCAAGTGTATCGTTACAGTAATTCCTTGGGATGGACAGACATCAGGCAATATTGGTGTGATCTCTTTTTGTATTTCATGTGAGGAAAGCAAAAATGAATAATTTAACACACACACACACACCCCCGGGCACTATTAGCCAGTGTGTCTGAGACAATCTTGCAGTTGTGTCTTATCTTTTCATAACTGCAAGTCAGCACGTTTAAAATTTAATTATTTAGAGAAGGGGGAGGGGAAGGATGCCTTTTGAAGAAAGTCCCACAAGTTTCCAAACACTTCAATATTTCATCCTGGCAATCAGCCAGATGCCAAACAAAATGCTAGTTTTCAGCAGGGATCTGACAGGTGACCTTTCCAAAGTTTACATGCTAAAGTGAGAGCTGATGTTCTGCTGCTTATTTTTCTGCCTTTTAAGATATTCCTTTATTGGAACCAGACTGAAGATTTCTTTCCATGTAACGAAAGATAAGATCTCCCCCTGAATGTTTTGGGATTTTAGATGTGCTTTTCTTTTATCCATATTTATGTGGTGGATCATAATTCACACTTTCAGATGAAGAGATGTTGGGTGAGAGTGAGAGACATATATATATACCTTTAGTCTGTGTGTATATATATATACACACACATACACACACAGACTAAAGGTAAGCAGTATAAAGCAGCAGCAATAACACAGAGCCGGACTGAACACACATACAGGCCAGGAAACAATCCAAGGTTCCCCACAAGGAGTTTCTTCACCATTCTTCTGCTGAAAGGAGAATCCATCCCTGCAGAGGAAAGCAAAGGTCTGGCCCACAAACTCTGTGGATTCCCCCCAGTGTGGCTCCATGGAAATTATATTACCTGGGACCCTCATTTAAGGGGGCAGGGAGCCGTCACCACAGAGGGGGACTCCCAGGGGAAGCAAATACAGGTTCTCTCTGTATTGAACTACCTTTATCTCTACTGGATACAGGTTTCCCTCCTCACTTCCCTTGCCCCCTTCACAGGTGGATTACCAGACCCACAGACAGCCCTCTGCAAGGTCTAGGAGAAGAGGAGGGCAAAGCTGGAAATTCCTCTGTGGATGCAACTGACCCACACTTTCCATGCATAGGCTCAAAGGGCACATTCTGCCCATAAGGTATGGACGTTTCCTAGCAGGGCTGGTTAGTCCTCATTTATGCCCAGGTGCAACTCTCCCAACAGTTTTACACAGGTGTAACTCCCTGAAAGTTAGTGGTGTTACTCCTCTTATGCAACAGGCGAAATGAGAGGAGACTCAAACCCACTATACGTAATTGAGGACAAAAGAACTGTACTCAGGTTGCCAGATTCTGATCTCACTTGACACCAGTGTTGTAAATTGGACTAACTTCACTGAAGGCAATGGAGTTGCTCAGGAGGAGATACACCCAGGGTAATGAGATCAGTGTCTGGCTCAAGGTAATCAGGCACACAGAGTCAAGTTCTGAGGCCAGCTTCTCCCAAAGCCAGCAAAAGTTACTGTGTCTTCCTGCAGGAAATTAGGGTCCCTGCTCTGATTTGCAGCCCATTTGATCACAGTAGAGCTAACAGGATGGCAAGGGACGTGAAAATCAGGGCCAGATTTGCCCCGTTAATTTTTATAGTTCTGGGGGGAGATTTTGGCAATTAGGCGCCTCTTGAAAATCTCCCCCAATGTCAACAAGAGGGACATACAATAGTTTAAAATCCTGTCTTTTTATTCTATTCTATATCTATTCTCAATAGGTTCTTATGCCACACTTGAGCCTCTTCCAGCAGTGCATAAAGCCACACAACTAACATTGTCACATGCTGTTTCTCCAATCATCCTTTTCCCAGGAGGAGAAGTATGTGCAATGGAATGTCTTGCTTGGTAGGGTTTTATAAATACACCTGTAGGTATGTATTCACGATAGACAAGGCACATTTCTTTGACGTTGCCTTGCACTTGAAGTGGAAGGTGGTGAGGTCTGAAGTGACCCTTCGTTCCAGGGGGAGTCCATTCCCCAGCCTTGGACTGGCCCGTTAGAAAGTTTTGTTTCCTGCGCAGACGAGCTTCACCCTTTGTGCAGAGCGTTCTGTTGTTTCAGAAGGACAAAGTTTTTGGCCACAGTCTACATCCCTAGTTTTCTCTGCTGACATTGGGAGCCAACAGCATATTATAAATTAAGGCTCTTGCTCTGATATGAAGGTAAAATATTCCTTCTATGAAATATGGGCTACACAGTTTTCTTGCGGATATTGTCCTTACTCTCTTTAGGAAGCTCATGAAGTAGGCTAGAATTATTTAGAGCTTCAGATATAAAGAAAAAGAATCTGACAGCCAGTCAGGAGACTTTGCAAATTAGGGCACTTTTACAGTGCCAGGATGGTGTAAAGGGACCTTAGTGTGAATGAGAATCAGGCCCAATGTCTTTTCATGTAGTTAAGTCAATGTGGAAAATGAATTTAGTAAATATGCTGTGACACACATTTACTGTATTGCTATATGTTCTGTATGTAGAGCCACATTTAAGGCACTGAACCCCAGTTCCCTTCCTAAAAGAGACTAAAGATTCTCTGCGTCTCTTGTGAGGATCATGGGTAAAGGTATCTTCTTGGAAATTATATTTGGTTACCTGCTTCCCCCCTCCCTGCATCAGAAGCACTAAGTTTTGTGGAAAAGTCTTTATCCTCCTGTACTATCCACCCCCCTTCTTTGTGGTCTTCCCCTGCCTTTTTCCCATAAAGGGTAAGCAGGAGTTGGGAAACAAGCAGCTGGACATGTGTTTAGTATCAATAAAAGACCTCCCCAGGACTGCAGAGTGCAAGTACACTTTAACTTCCCATTGTCAGACGAAGCATGATCCTGCTTCCATTGATGTCAGTGGCAAACCACCACTGACTTTAGTGGTGCAGATCAGGCCCATAGTAAAATAAGCAGAGTTATTTACAATTGTTAGCAACGTTTTCTAATGCTGACAGCAGATGGAGAAATGCTTGAACTCTAATGTGAAAGGAAAATAAGACAATGAGGTCTCTCTGAATCTCTTCCTACCCTTCTCCCATAAAAAACATTTTTAGAAAAGAAATGTAGTGAAAACAACTCAACAAAACAGCCAGTTCTTTAGAATTATCTTCTATTCAACATCTCTTTGAAATTATCCAGCAAGTAAACCACAGCCCTCCACTGGATCTTTTACTCCTGTGTAACAACAGCAGACAGTGTTCTGCTCAGATAAAGAAATTGAAGGCAATGTATGCAGAGAAAAGTAAGCAATAAAACAATATCAATTGCAAGTGCCAAGCATGTGATTGTGCATCCAATAAAGGTAATTACAGAACCAAACGATCAGTCACAGCTCTAATCTTCACCAATTGTTGTTTATTTCTGCAGGGCAAAATGATTATGACAAAAGTAACAATAACAATTTTAATATTTGTTTTGCATATCGGCACCAGACCTGAACACCCCACTTGAGATGTTTGAAACCTATATTCAGAGCCAAATGTTGCATCTTGGGCTCATTTCTAATTCTGAAAAAGTCTGATCCAGATCCCAAAGAAGGCAATGGGAAGACGCCATATAATCCAGGCCATTTTTCTAGTGCCCCAGATGTTTTGGACTCTTGTGATCTACTTCTTCAGTGTCACTGAACATCCTCACAAGCAGACATGGTGAATGTAAGGGATAGGCTCTCAGGGTATCTTGAGAGCTGCATAAGTGTAAATAAACATAAAAAAGGAGCATGTGTGTACTCCTCTTCAACTGTCATGGCAGTACAAGAGAAAACCCACTCTCTCACTGACATTCAGAGAAAGAGCATCTGGTCAACATTTATGGCAATGGCCATTAAATATCTTGGTTTTCCACCATCCAGAGTCTGCAGGGAATGTGATCTGGTCACTGCCATGTGGATGGGTCCCCTTCACTAGGTCTAAGATAAAAAGGGTGAAGTGCTACAGCAGAAGCAGCTGTTCCCTTTCCATGTTGGGAGGGGGAATCTATGTGCAGAAGGCTCACAAATCCTTTGGAATATTATAGAATCAGAATTGTAGGACCTGAAGGGACCTCAAGAGGTCATCTAATCCAATCCCTGCACTCGTGGCAGGACTAAATATTATCTAGACCATCCCTGACAGGTGTTTTTCTAATCTGCTCTTAAAAATTTCCAATGATGGAGATTCCACAACCTCCCTATACAGTGCTTATTTCAGTGCTTAACTACCCTGACAGTTAGGGAGTTTTTCCTAATGTCCAACCTAACCCTTGCTACAATTTAAGCCCATTGCTTCATGTCCTATTCTCAGAGGTTAAGGAGAATAACAAACTTTCATGTACTTAAAAACTGTTATGTCCCCTCTCAGTCGTCTCTTCTCCAGACTAAACAAACCCAATTTTTTTCATCTTCTCTCATAGGTCATGCTTTCTAGACCTTTAATCATTTTTATTGCTCTTCTCTGGACTTTCACTAATTTGTCCACGTCTTTCCTGAAATATGGCCCCCAGAACTGGACACAATATTCCAGTTGAGGCCTAATGAGCATGGAGTAGAACAGAAGAATTACTTCTTGTGTCTTGCTTACAACATTCCTGCTAATACATCCCAGAATGATGTTCGCTTTTTTTGCATCAGCGTTACACTGATGACTCATAATTAGCTTGTGATCCACTAAGACCCCCAGTTCCCTTTCTGCAGTACTCCTTTCTAGACAGTCATTTCCCATTTTGTATGGTGTGGAACTGATTAGTCTTTCCTAAATGGAGTACTTTGCATTTGTCCATATTGAATTTCATCCTATTTTCTTCAGACCATTTCTCCGGTTTGTCCAGATCATTTTGAATTTTAATCCTATCCTCCCAAGCACTTGCAACCCCTCCCAGCTTGGTATCGTCTGCAAACTTTATAAGTGTACTCTCTATGGCATTATCTATATCACTGATGAAGATATTGAACTGGACACGGAACTGATCCCTGCGGGACCCTACTCAATATGCCCTTCCAGCTTGAGTATGAACCATTGATAACTACTCTCTGGGAATGATTTTCAAACCAGTTATGTACACACCTAAGAGGAGCTCCGTCTAGGTTGCATTTCCCTAGTTTATTTATGAGAAGGTCATGCGAGACATCATCAAAACCTTTCTAAAGCAGAGGTGCTGAAACTAGGGGCGCTGGAGCTGCTGCTGAAACTCCTGGCTTGAAGTGGTTTCCATCATATACAGGGTTTATAGATTGGTTCAATGACTCTCAGCACCCCCACTATGAAAGTTGTTCCTCACCCCTGTACTAAAGTAATGAAATAGCACATGTACCACTTTCCCCTTATCCACAAGGCTTGTTACCCTGTCAAAGAAAGCTATTAGGTTGGTTTGAAATTATTTGTTTTTGACAAATCCATGCTGATCTCATCATCTTATTATCTTCTAGATGTTTGCAAATTGCTTAATTATTTGCTCCATTATCTTTCTGGGTACTGAAGTTAAGATGATTGATCTGTAATTCCCTTGGTTGTTCTTATTTCCCTTTTTATAGATGGGCACTATATTTGACCTTTTCTAGTCCTCTGGAATCTCTCCCTTCTTCTATGACTTTTCAAAGATAATCACTTTTACAGTGCCAGGGTGGTGATACCTCCTCATTCAGCTCCTTGAGTATTCTAGGATGTATTTCATCAGGCCTTGGTGACTTGAATAAATAACATGAGTCAATGATATCACTAAGCATATGTACAAAAATACATCAACAAAACACCCAGTTGCACATTGACCTAATTCCAGCTAAAGCATTCAGCCAAGAACCTCATTAAAGAAATTTACCAAATCCTTATCCCTGCAAGGACTTCAGCCTTCTCCAACAATCACTAAAGGAAAAGCCTGTACAAACAGATAGGCAGTCATTTATCACACATTCAGTGCTTTTTTCAAATCTAATGCTCTCTATACCTTATGCCAGTGTTTGGAAAAATAAAACAAATAGAAACCTGATTGATTTTATTGTTTTCAGTAGCTCTGGCTCTCAGGAATCAGACCTCACATGAAAATCAGAATTGGGGATTAGTGTTATTACAGCACCCTTGTATTAACAAATTTCTTAATGAAATTCAAGGGGTGCGCAGGTTTAGGGGAATCAGATTAGGATTATGCACTCTGAAGTTTGTATCTGTTCAGCAGTTATTTGGAAGAACAGGTCTATGAAATTAAAACAGTTTACCCAGCCTATCAAGGGAGGTTCACAAGCCAACGAAAGCTCAAGCCAGGCTTGCACTGAATGCCTGGCTTAGGCTGCGCTCTGCATTGATGTGTCAGGCTGAGCCAAGGAAAGCCAAGCCAGCGAGAATATTCTGGCATTGCTTCCTGGCGGTCACAGTGACCTCATATATCAATTATGTATTTTCTTTTTCATACTCTAGGTATTTAGTCAGCTTCATTGGCCTGAGTTATATCTTTGGCTTGCTTTGCTATGGCTTGGCTGCTCCCTCAAACTGTCTGGTTTGCCCAGATCTAGTATCACTCAGTTTGTAAAACAGCTTTATTTTCCTAATTGGACAATTATAGATTGGAACCCATTGATGAAGGTTTGTTGTTACCATTTCTTCCTGTGTGTAAGCCATATTTATGTATCGAGCCATTCAGCTGGCTTGCTCCTTTTTTAAAGCTGAACACACAGCAGGAGCTGATCTAGGAATTTGCTTGGGGCTGAGCAGGAAGGAGCTGACTAATAGCATCATGACACCTAATTTAATCTCTCCTCAAAGAGCGCTCCTTCAATTACCAACACCGCACAGCAACAGGGCATATTTTCTTATGGGTTCATGACAGGTTTTACCCCTCCCTTTCATTAGGGGTTACTAGTTTCCCCTTCTGTATGGTAGTTGAGCCACGCCTCCATCAAACAACTCACACCCTGCTGCCTTGCCTCCACCTGAGAATACAAGCAACCATGTTCATCTGAAATAATGGTCCTGGCTGCCCCAGGGATCAAATAACGAAAAGGAACATGTACAGTGGATACACCATCCCCTCCCTAGCCAAACTGATCACACCTCCCCTAAAGAAAGCCCAACTGCTCAACTTTCACAGCCAACCTCAACCCAACTCTCTGTACATCTGGGACTAGCAGTTCCTTCTCAACCTGGGTCTCCCGACTAGTCCCTCTGCACTGTTGTCTTATGAGATACTTACACTGAGGCAGCCTCCAGAGCCCTGATGAGAATTGCAACCCTAGCATGCCAGGCATTGTACAATCACAGAGGCAGACCACATTCCTACCCTAACTAGTCTGCAATCTAAGAGGTCCTGTCTCTTATTTCCACCTTTTCCTCTTCCCTTCCCGTCTCCAAATTTCCCCTTTCTCTGCACTTTCTCCTTCTTCTCCTGCCTCTGTGTGTATCCTTCCCCAAGCCAAACTTCCAAATCTGATTCTTTTACTCCACATCCCTTCACCTCCTCTGTCATTTCACCTCCCATCTCCTAACAAGAGTCCTAACCTTTAATCACCCTTGGATAATGTGGAAGAAAGAGAAGGTACCTTTGGAAATTCTCAAACTCTGAAGGTGGCGAGGATGAGATCCTTGGCACATGACTTTATAACCTGCTCACAAAAGTAGCTGTTCATGCTCAACAGCAAGTCCAGATGAAAGGCTGGTGTGCAGCACTTGTCAGGTAAGGAAACAAACTCTCTTTTGGATCGAGTCACATAATACAGTGAAAAATGCTTCAAAGGGCCAAATATTGGCTAAGGTTTCTGCTGCCCTGGGATCCGAGCCTTAGGGGAAACTTTTTCCAGCTAAAAAAGCAGGAGCCGCAAAGATATGAACTCTTCCACCCTAGAAATTTTTGTTTCAAGGTTTTGTCAGGACTCTTTCAATGAAAAAAAAAAATCCACTGGGCTAAGTTCTGCTCTCAGTTACACCTGTGCAGGTTCAAGACAGAATGGGTATACCTGAGAGACCTTTTCCAGACCTGAAGAAGGGCTCTGTGTAGCTTGAAAGCTTGTCTCTCTCACCAACAGAAGTTGGTCCATTAAAATGTATTACCTCACCCACCTTGTTTCTATAACTGAGAGACAAATTTTGCCCAACATATGTGTTTCAAACCCAAATGAGTGTATTCTTCTTAACTACCTGCAGCTTACTAGATTAGCACGTAAATGGTTCCCAAATAGGCTTTGAAGTTATTACTGTTCACAGCCATTTAACTGCAGCTGGTTTTCTGCCAGGGTGAGATAACAGTGTAGCAGCACATTGTGAAAGCTATCTCTGTAATGCCATAGGGCTGGTTTGTTTTGAAATGAAAGCTCAGATGTGGTGGAAGACATAATAAAACACAAAATCTTGGCAAATGCTATTGGACAGATCGTGAGAGGCCCAGGCTTGGTCAGGCAGGAAACCTCTCCCCTTCCCTACAGAGCTGGGCAAAGGTCTTCCACAATAGCAGAGCCAGTATCCCTGTGGCACCGGGTATGCAGGGGCTGCTCATTCCTGCTCACCCCCAAGGAACAGTACACCGAGAAGAAGGAGGGAAGAGGGAGGCCTAAGTTACAGGCTCTCCAGGCCTGTACTAGGTCTCTGTGAACCAGCCAATGGGGGAGGCTACCAACCTGATATGAATCTTGCAGCACTGGATTTCAATCAATCAGTGGGGAAATCGGTGGGGTGGCATGGTATAGGTTTATTTATTATTTGTGTTACAGTAGTGCTTAGAGGACACTCCAAGCTTGGGACCCTGTTGTACAAAGCACTGTACAGACATGTAGTAGGAGACAGTCCCCAGCCCAAAGAGCTTAGAAACTAAATAGATAAGATCCAGCGGGGAAACAGAGGTGAAGTGACTCTCCCAGGGTCACACAGCAAGCCAGTACCAATGCCAGGAATAGATTAATAGATTCCAAGAACAGAAGGGGCCACTGTGATCCGCTGGCCTGACCTCCTGTATAACACAGGCCCAAGAATGTCCCCCTAAATAATTCCTAGAGTAGTTCTTTTAGAAAAAACATACAATCTTGATTTGAAAATTGGCCATGATAAAAGATCCACCATGACCTTTCATAAATTGTTCTAATGGTTAATTACTCTCACTGTAAAAATGTGCACCTTCTTTCCAGTCTGAATTTGTCTACCTTCAACCTCCAGCAATTGGTTCGTGTTATAGCTTTCTCTGCTAGACTGAAGAGCCCATCATTAAATATTTATTCCTATGTACTTCTTGACTGTAATCAAGTAATCCCTTACCCTTCTCTTTGTTAAACTAAATAAATCTGTTGAGTCTTTCACTATAAGGCAGGGGTGGGCAAACTTTTTGGGCTGAGGACCACATCGGGGTTACAAAACTGTATGGAGGGTCGGGTAGGGAAGGCTGTGCCTCCCGAAACCCTAACACTATCTGCCCCTCCCACTTTCCGCCCCCTCTCCAAACCCCTGACCCATCTAACCCCCCCTACTCCTTGTCTCCTGACCACCCCTTCCTGGGACCCGCTACCCCTAAGCCCCTGCCCTGGGACCACATACTCTATCCAACCCCCCCGCTCCCTGACTGCCCCAACCCCTATCCATACCCCCGCCCCCTGACAGGCCCCCCGGGACCCGATCCCCCTCCCACGCTGGCGGCACAGCGAGCTGAGACTGCCGGGGAGGGGGGATGGCAGAAGAGGGGCCGGGGGCTAGCCTCCCTGGCTGGGAGCTCAGTGGCTGGGCAGGACGGTCCCGCGGGCCGGATGTGGCCCACAGGCTGTAGTTTGCCCACTGCTGCCATAAGGCATGTTTTTTAGTCATTTAATCTTTCTCTGAACCCTCTCCCATTTTTCAACTTCCTTCTTGAATTGTGGACACCAGAACGGGACACAGTATTCCAGCAGTGGTCACACCAGTGCCAAATAAAGAGATAAAATAACCTCTCTACTCCTACTCGAGATTCTTCTGTTTATGCATTCAAGGATCGCATTGGCTATTTTGGCCACAGCCTCGCACTGGGAGCTCATGTTCAGCTGATTGTCCACTGCTTCCCAGGATAGAATCCCGTATCCTGTAAGTATGGCCTATATTCTTTGTTCCTAGATGTACACATTTACATTAAGCCATATTAAAACACACAGTTTGCTTGTGCCCAGTTTACCAAGTGACCTAGGTATCATGTATCCCAGTCCAGAGCCCTAACCACTGGATCATATTGCCTTGAAATAAGAAAGAATAATTTGGCCAATCCTATTTATAATCTCCTTCCCCTCTCTTCCTCCCCACTCCATCATCCTGATAGATATTTGTGGGAGGAGACAAAACTGCAAGCAGTAAAACCAGTGAAAAAATTAAAGGTGTTTTTATTTGGTGGTTTATTCCTTCAAGAGTTGTAATTATAACTGAGAGGTACATAAAAAGGTGTGGGACATAGAGGATTGATTTTGATAAGCAGTTTGTTATTTTATCAATTTTTATAAACTGGCTTCACCCAACTGTCACAGCCTTCATGCCTACTACTGTACTGGTCCTATGCTGTGTCATAAATCAGAATGGGCACTAACAAATCTCTGTTTGAAACCATCTAAGTGTGTGTCATCTCATACCACACAGCAGTGTTGGAAGACAATTGCATAATAATGAAATAGCTGACTGAGAATGGACACATTACTCTCCAACCACAGGATACATTTGTTGCTTTGTATGCAGAATTTCTGCCCAGAAAAAGAATGATCAAGCCAATGGACACTCCAATCAAGGGTTGACAACTGGAAAAACAGATCCATGGTCAAGACCACCAGCATTTCTCTGATCATTGTTATGCTGTTGATGAATAGTGTAGTGGGAGGAAGAAGACTGTCCAAATCAATTCCAAGTTTAAATAAAACATAAGGTCTTGCACACCTATGCCCAGTAATATTATGGACATGCAACATTTATTCAGCAGCTCACACGCTTCTCAATATACACCCAACAAGACACCTTAACATGTATATTTTGGGAAACAAGCCCTATAAAAATAGTAGGCAAGGAGATCTGCAGGAAGACTTGGCTTGAGAAGAACACAAGGAATCTAGCTGAAATTTTTAATGATGGAGCATTAATATCATATGAAGAATCCAGAAAAATACCAAATTTGCTGTGAATTCTGGAAAAGTCTACAACTTTGACTCTACAAAAAAGAGAATCATTAGGGAACCTGCATACCCCATAATAAAACAACCTACAAAAGAAATCCTATCATATGCAGGATAACTTCATTGAAGCTGATGGAGTTTTAACACTGAATTTAGGCCCAAATCTTTCTAGTGTTTAACTTTTTAATAACATGGGCTACAAAAATTAATTCACATACAAGAGCTGAACATCAGTTAAAAATGCAAAGCGGAGAAATGGCAAAACCTTAGAGCACACAGATTCAAGGTCACCATCACCCGGGGTGCCATGCTAAAATGCCTACACTTTAAAAATCAGAATTAAACTCCCATGAACTGCTGCAAAGTATTCTGTGGGATGCTGATCACCACTGGCATGATCAAGAAAAAAAGAGGAATACAGATATAGTCTATGGGACACTTCCTGGTGCAAGGCAATGGAGAATCAGATTTATGTGTCCAGTTGAGCAAAAGACTGTCAAGAAATTTCTCAAAAACATGAACCCATTCCGGGGAAGAATGTACAAATAACCCCCGGCTTGTGTCTATTCACTGGCTACTCAGAGATCTCCAAATGCATGCAGACTTTGGCAAAATGGGTAGTGATGACAGCAATAGCTAATGCTAACTATTCAATCCACGGACACTCAAAAGATGGAGACATAGTTACCTAGGGAGAATAGTTAAACTTGGTGATGGGAATTACATCAATGGGAAAATCCATGTACTGGCTATAAAATATGTTATAAAATCTGAAGCATTTTGACTATATAAATCCAAGAGAGGTGGGCACAACATAGTATTAGATGAATTGCTTTACCCACAACCTCTGTTTAGGGGTGGGGGTGTGTGTGTTTGTGTGTGTGTGTGTATGTGTGTGTGTGTTTGGCAGGAGAAGGCGGGGAACTATGTAGCACAAGCTAGCAACAAAAGAGTATTCTGCTAATGGATATCACTGAAATGAAAGTGCTGGTTCATTAGTACTTCTGTCCATATGATGCTACAGGCCTTGAAACCACAAATCTCCCTCAAAACTTTTCAAAGCAGTGCTTTATACAACAGATTATTTAAAGTAACAGGATACAGCTGGGGTCGTAAAGCCTTTCTACTGGGTATGTCTTGTATTTATGTGGTATACTATGGGTGAATGCATATTGACTTGTATTGCTACTATGTGCCTCTTGTTACTATGTTGCTGAGGTAAGAGACCTATGACCTTAGCCAGCGCACAGCTAGTCTAAAAGAAACAGTTGGCTCACTTGATGGTTGCCCTGTTCTGTTCATTCCCTTGGAAGCATCTGACATTGGCCAGAAAACAGGATACTGGGCTAGATGGACCATTGGTCTGACCCAGTGTGGCCGGTCTTATGTTCTTACCTGTCGATACTGAACTGGTTGTATAACTTTGATGTTAGATAAGTAGACGAGGTGGCTCAGATGAGATCCAGGTAACTGTGCATCTAGCTCAGAGGTGGGGAAACTACGGCCCGTGGGCCACATCCGGCCCGCGGGACCATCCTGCCCGGCCCCTGAGCTCCTGGCTGGGGAGGCTAGCCCCCGGCCCCTTCCCCGCTGCTCCCTCTCCGCCGCAGTCTCAGCCTGCCACGCCGCCAGCTCTCTGGCCCGCCACTCTTGCCGGGCAGCATGGTGGCGTGGTTGGCTCTAGCCAGGCGGCGGGGCAGCGAGCTCCTGCGGCTCTGAGCAGCATGGTAATGGGGCAGGGAGCGGAGGGTGGGGGTTGGATAAGGGGCTGGGGGTCCCGGGGGCAGTCAGGGGATGCGGAGCAGGGGGTGGTTTGATAGGTGTGGGAGTCCCAGGGGGGGCTGCCGGGCGGGGGTGTGGACAGGGCAGTCAGGGGACAGGGAGCAGGGGGGGTTGGATAGGGTGGAGGTTCTGGGCAGGCGGGGTCAGGGATGGGGAACAGAGGGGGTTGGATAGGCATGGGAGTCCGGGGCGGGGGCTGTCTGGGGGAAGGAGTGTGGATAGGGTTTGGGGCAGTCAGGGGACAGGGAGCAGGGGGGGTTGGATAGGGTGGAGGTTCTGGGCGGGCGGGGTCAGGGATGGGGAATAGAGGGGGTTGGATAGGCATGGGAGTCCGGGGGGGGGCTGTCTGGGGGAAGGAGTGTGGATAGGGTTTGGGGCAGTCAGGGGACAGGGAGCGGGGGGGGTTGGATAGGGTGGAGGTTCTGGGCGGGCAGGGTCAGGGATGGGGAACAGGGGGGGTTGGATAGGCATGGGAGTCCGGGGGGGGCTGTCTGGGGGAAGGAGTGTGGATAGGGTTTGGGGCAGTCAGGGGACAGGGAACGGGGGGACTGGATAGGGGGTGGGTTCCAGGGGGCAGTTAGGGGCGAGGGTCCTGGGATGGGGCGGTCAGGGGACAAGGAGCAGGGAGGGTTGGATGGGTCAAGGGTTCTGGGGGGGCAATCAGGGGATGGTAAGTGGGAGGGGGTGAATAGGGGGCAGGGACCAGGCTGTTTGGGGAGGCACAGCCTTCCCTACCCGGCCCTCCATATAGTTTTGCAACCCTGATGTGGCCCTCAGGCCAAAAAGTTTGCCCACCCCTGATCTAGCTGCATGGTTTAGCCTTAAAAATTATGTATTTACTATTAACTTGAAACAAAGAATATTTGAGACAGGAAAATATTCTGTAACATAGATCTAATTTATTGTGTCATCCCATAACTGATTGGTAGCTTAGGAGACGTGAGTTCGGTCGACTCAGTCCATTTCCATGTGGCTAGGAATCCACATCACACAAACTAACGTCAGTAGCAGAGTTGACATTAAATTTAAAATCTTGGGTGTGGCATCAGAAAAGCCAAATACAGTTCCTGCCAGGAGACAAAAGTACCCACTCATGCTTAGCATGGTCCTCCTAGGACAGGGTTGAGGAACAGATGTCATCCTGTAGGGCTAAGATTTGGCACTACCCCTACAAATACCATGCCTGATTTATGGATGAATGAAGGGCGTACCACGCTGGGACAAGAATCTGGTACTTTTCAAAAGCATTAAATACACTTTTTGAAAAGCAGAAGGCTGAGGTAAATGATGAATCATTACAGTTTTTTTTCAGAGCAAGATAAAAATGAACAGTAACTTCTTTTTGGTGGGGAGGGATCATTTTGTTCTGTTTGTGCATACCTCATCGGAATGGTCCTTTAATAAGCACACCATAGGTCACTGGCCACCAAGATTGTTCTTTGTTCCAAAAGTATGGGGCTAAATGCTATCACTGATAGAATGAGAAGAGTGGTCATAATGCTCATTCTTACTGCAGTAACCCATTAATACATATGTGCAGCATTGAGTGGAATCAGCCTCTTCTGGAATTCAGGCAGTTAAGCCAGACCTAAGAGCAGTTTATCTTCTTTGATAATAAAGAGAAGAAAAATCTTTCTGCTGCTCCAGAAGGCCAAAGGCAAGCATCGTATGAAGCAACATCATGAAAATTTGTTCCTATGTCCTACTTCTATGTGTCCTGATAAATACTTATTAGTACAATTGTGAATGGATTATTCACTGGTGGGTAGCAATGTTAGTTTGGAAACAGAAAAATAATGCCAAAAAGGAGGCTTTCTTCTTTGTAGCTTATTTAGAATCTGTGCTCAAATTAAATTTCAAAGCTGGTGAAATAACAATGAACAGAATGCCTGAAGCTTACAACCTAAACTTTCATCCTGCCATAAACCATATTCCTGTCATTTCAGAAAAACAAATTGGGTCCGATTTTACAGACAACTAAATGATCACCATAACAAGTGTGTGCATTTGGAGCTGATCCACAGCCCCCTGAACAATTGCCCCCCAGCCTCAGTAGAAAGATTCCCCATCGACTTCAACAGGGTTTTCATGCAAATCCACTAATTGCACATGCAGAATTCATTCTTCTATGAGCATAACTGCATGTAACTGCACCTGCATTTGCATAGCTAACAGTATGAAAAATTGAGCCTATTGTGTACTACAGTCTCATGGTGGTTGTGGTTGAGACGGTACATTCATTCTAAGCCCCTATGATTTCTGTTAAAATCATCTCCTTCTAGCTAAGCATTTAGTCAGTGTCCAGATGTGATTTTTAAAGTTTTGTAAAATTTCATCTGGACATTTTTTAAATCATCCAAATGTGAAAAGGGACGCTTGACGTGTCTCGTGAATATTCAGTGGTCAGATAACTTAACAAATAGTTCTGCTTTATAGGCTTAAATATTCCTAAATCTATCTAGGTTCTTATATGGCCCTCCTAAACGAGGAATGCATGATTTGCTGAGTTACAAAATGTTGGTTAAGTAATAAAGTAGTTATAAAGTAGTGAAAATAGAAAACTGCTTATGTACGTAGTACAACATTTTCTTTATCGAGTCAGGGAAAGCTCTCACGTAGCACCTTGAAATCAGTCTTACTGAGCTTATTTCAAGATGTTCACTCTGTGGGTTTTTTATTTGTTTAGTTTATTTTTGCTTTGTTTAACCAAGGAAATTAGATGGAAAAAAAAAACCCTCCATGTTAATGTGATATTCTGGTTGAGATTTTAAATTTACAAAAGTAAAGAAATGCAAAGCACTGATCCTGCAATTGACTCCAGTTAGGAAGACCCCTGCATCCTCATCTGTTTGCCTGTGTGTAGTGATTGAGCCTATGCTTGTAGAGAGGACAAAGTGTCTTGCGGTCAAGGTAATGGACTGAGACTCAGGAGATGTAGGTTCAGCCCCCTGAGGAGTAACTCAGTCTCAGTTCCCCCTCTCAGGGCCAGCTGTAACATTTCCTTTCTCCTACCCTTCATCGAGAGTGTAAGCTCTTCATGCCAGGGCCTGTCTCTTACTATGTATATACAATGGCTAGCACAAAGGGGGCCCTGAGTCTGTTCGGGGCCTCTTGTCACTACTGTAATATAAATAAGAAACAAGACTAATAATGTTCTCATATCAGTCAAAGCTGTGTATAAAAGAAACATCATCATACAGCATAATTGAAAAAATCTGCATATGTGGAAGAGGACCACGTGGGCGTTAAAATATCCATCATAAACGCTACACTACATTTTATTCCCATTTAATTACAAGATAATGCAACCCTCCTGCCAGATGTTGTCAGCAGCAAGGGTCAGATTCAAAAGTCTCAGGGTTTTTCTTAAACTTAACTTTAACTCCTCCAGCTCAAACCCCTACCCAGAAAGCTGGGTAAAACTACATACCTTCCATGGGTATCCTCAATAGGGCAATTCTTCCCCCACTCACAAGCACTGAGTCTGTATATAAAATAAGACAAACTTCACTGGGGACAAGACAACGCCGCATCATCTTGGGAAAGCGCAGCGACGACACATAAATGAATGATAAGTAAAACCTCCATCCCTATAGCATATTTGGCAGTAGTCCCTTAACTCAGTTCCCCACCCACTGGTAGGAATGTCCAATGAGCAAATGTCCCTTTAATATGTCATTCCGCCTCCTTCTCTGCTATACCCCATTCATGTTTGGTGTCAGTGGATAGCATAGTCCCAGAGTCTGTGAGGGCACCGGGGCAGGCCTGTCACCAGCCCCGAGGGGAAGAGCTGCCTGATCTGGTCCTCAGGCTCCACTACCTAACCCAGTTACAGTGATTTCAGATTTCTTGTTGCTTACCAGAATTCACTCAGTGCTGTTGCTGCCCTCTGTGGCTTCAGCTAAGTGCCACCTCTTTGGTGTCTCTCACTGTGAAGCTACTTCTGCATCATCTATCGTGGCTTGTGTGCCACCTCTTTGCACAGTCTGCAGTGAAGGAGGATCCCTAGCCTATAAGTCCCTTGAACAGAGTCCTTGTCAGGGGATCTTTTTCTTTCCCTCTCCTCACAGTTCCATCCCACTACCCAACCAAACTGGAGTTTGTGTACAGCTCTGGTGATTCCCCAAAGTGTCATTTGGAGGATTTCTGTGTAGAAAGCTTATGCAAATTAATCTGTCTCTGTAGCTGTACTTCCCCTGTTCACCAGTACAGGGTTGCAGAGAGCTCCTTCCTTATGGAGCTTCTGTTTATCTGGAGTTCTGGGTAAATAGCTGGGAAATCAAGCAACCCTCGGTCATCTCCTCCCCCTGTTCACTAAAGATTGTGGTAGAGAGCTCCTTCCCATATGGAGCATCTCTCTGTTTTCCCCCTGTTCACCAACAGATGGTAGTAGGGAACGTGCTGCCCTTGATAGCTTCAGGCTACAGGGTTTACAATAACATGAAGCAAAGATGATGCAGACTCCAAATAAAAGCAGTGAAACTTCCTGTCGGTGTAGCAGCAAAATGTAGATAAACCTTCTTTTCTGCAAACTACTGTGTCAAAGACTATCGTCTTTGCAACAGTCACCACTGTATCCAGTTCAGAAGATTGTGTTTCCTTACTGTGACCTACAAGCTTAAGATATTAATTCACTTTCCCTCTGCTTAATATCCCATGTAAAATTAGTAGGAAAGAAAAAAAGAGAATGATGTGCTAGTTAACCACCCAGTCCTTCTCAGCGGGAGGATGTAAAAGTTGAAGGCAGAGATAATATTACCTCCCTTGGGCATTAGACGCTTGGTGGTTTGGAGCACATGCCTTTGATAATCAGCATCAGTATCTCTTTCATGTCACTGAACAGAAAATAGGGCCTCTTCAAAGAGACTAATTCAGAAAAGAAATCGTTGAACAGGCCTGACTGGGCTGAGCAATACTGGAAATTAAGAACCCTGAAGGGCCAGGATTAGTGGGGAGGTCAGCACTTTTAGGCAGGGCAATGGAATAAATTAATAGGCCTCTGTGCTGCATCTGAAGCTCTGGTGGCTGTCACAGAATACCCATGTGTCGCTCCCTTTCTCTCGCTCCATATGCTTCCATGATGATTAGAGTTCTGCCGTCTTGTCAGACCACAGCATGTATTAGTTGGTGGCTAGGAGTTTATTGGCCTAAGCTTTTCAACTCCTCAGAGCTTCAGTTACACACCCTCACTGATTTTTTTTAAATCCTGACTTTTTCTTAATGTTAATCCGCTAGTAGATACTTGTCCTTTATCTGAGCCACCAGGGCGTCCAAAAAATACATATGAAAGAATGGGGCTTTGTTCTTTTGCCAGCAGGAATCTGGCCTAGTGTCTTTCAGACAGGGATTTACTTTATAATGATTGAGGTTTATTTGCTTTAACCCTCCAGAAGCAAGTAACCAGCTGATCTTGAAGTCCGTACATTTCTGACGTAGTATTATCTGAGAGAGAAATTAAAATGCAATCAGCGTTTCCAAATCTCTTTAGAAAACCATCTATCATTTAGGGCTGGTGGTGTCAAAGGAACCTAAGGAAATCAGGCTCTCAGAAGCAGGATGCTTGATTCTCTCAGGCATCTTTGATAATCCCAGCCTTTCTGGATGCGAGGGGCAGTTTCGTCAAAAATTTCTATGGGGTGAGCAGGAAGAAGAGGAGGTGTCTCAGTGTTCTGGAAGAAGAACCACAATGACACCTCCCCAGTTGACCCCTAATGAAAGAAAAAACACAAGACCTTTTTGCTTAGATGATTTAGAGTCTGGTTATTAAGATCTGTGCACACTGGGTTCAGACTGTTTGCTTCAGAACCATTCTTATGTATGGTTCTTACTAGCAAGGTGCTAGTTTCTGTCCACTGTGAAGACGTATGAAATACATGTTATAACTATTCCGCTTAGACTTTGTAAAACAATTCATTCCAGCCTATGTGGGCCAAGGAAACCTTGTTAGCTCTTTGCTAGCAAGAGCAGGATTGAAAAACAGTTCTGACTGACGCAATTTGAGTTCTAGTGTAGACACCTTCTGAAAGAGCCACTCTTTGCCTATAGATGTCTGTGCATATGCTGATTGAATTGATCTTAGGCAATTCAAGGACTTGTTGAGTAGACAAGCAAAAGTGCAAACCCTTGAAAGTAAACCTTAGTGGAGTATGAAATGCTTTCTAAGGTTCCCAACTGTTTACTCTCTCTCTCTCTCCTTCTCTCTTCTGAATTCTTTTGCACATTCTCTCTCCACGCTCCCAAACATCAATTATTCTGATTTATGCCAGGAGCACCTTCTTACTTTTAACCACTTTCTTTGGTTTCCAAGATTCCAATAACCAATTATCAAGCTTTGTTCCAAAGAGGCTCTTAAAACCAAGAGGAAACATGTTTTAAAATAACAATAAATTAAGTTCTCCATAGGCTCACAAACCTGGTGAGGCTGCTGAAGAAGTGGAGAGCATATCACGGCTGGCAGGTTCTTTACAATGCTGTGCAAAATGCTATACACATAAAAGACTAAATCCCAGTTCCTGTGCTCAGTGTAGGGGAGCTCCAGAGGAATTAGGAGAGACTGAATCCCCATCGCAAGCCCTAGAGCAGCAGCAGTGCCAGGCCACTGGGGAGGGAATTGGCTGGTGGATCTGCATGGCCCAGCTGCACTGGGGGGCTGCTGCAAGGCACAGTTCTGAGGTGTACATATGCTTCCCTCCACTTGTTGCCTTGCTGCAGAGTGAGTGGCATGATTTCCCTCCTAAATTTATAGTTCATGTAATAAATACCCAATCTTTAGAATAATAAATATCTGTTTAGCACAGAAATATATTTGACACTTCTGCAGTGTCCTTTCACCTGAAGATCTCAAAGGGCTTTACAAACAAATAAGCCTCACAGCATCCATATGAAGTAGATAAGTACTCTACCTATTTTACAGATGGGGAAACTGAGGCATGGTGAGGCTAAGTGACTTGCCCAAGACCACACAGATGGTCGGTGGCAACGCAAAGAACAGAGCTATCCTCACTTCCAGTCTACACCACTGTAACCATTAGAATCACTTGCCACCATAAAGCTCAAGAGATTTCCCAGTGAAATCTGGACAGTTGTTTTTTTTATCCTGTCTAACATAACTGTGGAAGTTCTTCATTATCCATATACATATTTAATCCTTCTTTGAATCCCACTAAGCCTCAATGATCTATTATGGCAGTGGGTTCCACAGG
This sequence comes from Chelonia mydas, assembly GCF_015237465.2. Classification (NCBI taxonomy): domain Eukaryota; kingdom Metazoa; phylum Chordata; order Testudines; family Cheloniidae; genus Chelonia; species Chelonia mydas. The sequence continues at coordinate 87,421,129 of NC_057850.1, read as the reverse complement.
TCTATTACTATGGACTACGAGGGCGTTTATTTTAATAAGGACAAAGCAGCATGTGCAGCAAATTCATCTAAAGTTCAAGAAAACGCCCACTGTATGCCTAAGGGATGCAATGCACCCCTGTGCAGAGGGCCAACCTGGGAGTCAGAAGAGTCAGAAGAGCTTATTAGGGGACTGGAGTCTGATGGGCCACCTGGCTTCCTTTTATCCTCTGCTCTGAAAGGAGACACTAGGGGGACAGCACTGTTCATTTTTTTCCTTCACAGCAGATCGCTTTAATTCACTAGTGATGTCAAATCATAAATGTTCCAGAGCTCTATATGTTAATCTGCTGGCACAGTAACTCGAGTTCTTGCAATATTTACTGGAATGCTGTTACAAAGAGGTGGGTATCACAGTCAAACTAGAAACACACAGGTACTCCAGCAAGTATTTTAACATTATCTGTCTCCTTTGTATAGCTTCAGATGGATCAAAAAGGCTTTTAAATAAAAAGAACAGGAGGACTTGTGGCACCTTAGAGGCTAACAAATTTATCTGAGCATAAGGGGTCACAAGTACTCCTGTTCTTTTTGCGGATACAGACTAACACGGCTGCTACTCTGAAACCTTTAAATAAAAAGTTAGTTAATACAATTAATAGTTGCCCTCCCCTTCGTGATGCACTTGTTACAACAAACACCGCCCATTTTGTGATGGGAGCTCTGTTTACAACGCCAGGTCTGAGTAACCAGGCAGACAGCACATACATTTCTATTATCTCTAGTTTACATGGGTTGTCATGCTTCTTCTACTGTCATTTGTCATTTTGCCTTGCGCAAGAACAGCAAACATTGTTCTCCCTTTCGTCTTCCCACCAATTTCTCCCTGAGGGGGAACAAAAGAAAAATGCATTGAGTAACTAGCATTTCTGAGTACAGGGCTTCATGCCGATGAACTGGCCCGGAGTCCTTTGTCTTTAGGTCAAAAGTCCAGCACTTTTGTGCAGTGGTTTAAGAAGCTGTTTCAGCAGTCGTAATACTGTGCGTTATATACAGTGCATTGGAGTCATGACCCACTTGTGGAACACAACCAGTTTTGGGGATTGCTGCGGGTAGTACTTAACTGTCCAAGGAGCCTTGATGCTACTGACAAATTCACGAACCAGAATGTTGCTGGAAATGGTCTGTTTCCAGCTATCATTGACTTAAAAAAAATGTATAAAAATATCTTCTTTTCTCAAACACAGTTGGCTGCTGGGCATTACACTCAGATTCCTCACACAGTTATGGGAATTCACAGGCAGGCGATGTCAAATGTCACTAGTATTATAGATATACAGTAGATCAGATCATCAAATGCAATAGACAAGATCCTCAGCTGTTTTCATATGGAGATTGACTTCAGTGGACTTATGCCAATTTACACCAGCTAAGGAAATGGTCCACAAAATCAGGCACTTTCTGTGTTATGGTTTCCAGTATATAAGAAAAGTGGTTTTAAAAACAGATTCTGCTAACACAGGTGACACAGAATTTTATAAGTAGTTTTCAGATCCCCTTTAATAAAGTTATGCCCCATCCACACCACCTACTCAGTCATGTCTTCAGGAACTGATTTTATAAACTGTACTTCAAAATGGAGTAACTGTGATATAGATGGGACATAAATATAAACTTAGGTCAAAGTGTGAACTCAGCCAGGGTCTGATAGGGCATGTTAGTCTAGCAGCCCATTGTACTCCCACCAGGGCAAATACTGCCCCTTTCTCAATCTGAATTTCCATTTTACAGGGGGAAACACTTAGGCACCCAGTGTGATCTCAGATCTTCTAAGGCTCCCTGCATGCTGTTGGATAGCCAGTTGGGATTTGTGGGCAGGATGGGGACAGGATGGGAAGGGAGCAGGACTGGGGACAGTGGAGCTACAGATCCACCAGCCATTTGGCCTTCTGTAGGCAGTGCACAAGCAGTGTGGACGCTACTCCAACCCTGACCTGAAGTAGTGGCCGCAGAGCTCTGCAATCTGAAGAGGAAGACTCCTTCCTGTCACCCCTTGGAAGGACTCCCCAGTGCTGCTTCGGCTGTGTGCTGAGGGGCAGGATTTTAATCAATGAGAGGCTGTGTTTGTCTTTATTGGGGGTGGTGTGGGTTAAGGAGCCTAAATCCAAAGGTGGAGGAACTGATTCTAGGCTAGATTCACAGCCCTGCCTCATGCTCTTTGCACTGCTCAGCCAACACAAAAAGGACTGAAACCTCCAGTCATTAATCCCCTGCTGAGGATGCCCCCAGCATGTATAGAACTGGTTCCTATGGCGCCATCTCCACAGACTTCAGTGCCAGGGGTGTATTGGGGTGGAGTAAGGGGTGGAAGGAGTTGGTGGAATGGTTCCCAGCTGGTATATGGTCCCTAGGGGCACCACAGCCTGCTGAAATGGTTTACAGTCATGGAAGCTAGGTCCAGCTGAGAAACTGAACCTGTGTGTTAAAAGACCAGGACAGGTCTGAAATTTTACTGAGGGAACTTCCTCCAAGTGAGTCAATGGAAATCACTTAATCTACCTGGTAAAAGTTCACCTAACGGGGGCAATGTTCACAGTTGTCAAGAAAGAGAATCTAACAGCCTTTCTCAGCTGACGGGTTTGTTGTACGGTAAATGCTGCTCTGCACCCAGCTGGCTGCAAAATGCTAGTGTTCAAAGGGTTAAAAATCGGAATGCTGCTGAAATCACAGCGCCTCCTACTGTCTGTCATTGCAGCATGATCCACGCATCCACCATCCAGATTCTGCCACCTTTACTCACATTGAGTAGCAGTACCTTTGAAATCAATGGGACTTCTTCTAGAGTTAGGACCAATACCCAACACAGAAAGATGGCAGAATCTTGCACTCAGTGGGATGGTTGGACAAACCACAGCACTACAAGCACATCTGCACAAGGAAACGTACAGAGTGACTGACTCTATGGCTCAGTGTATGCAAATCATGCTCTCTTCTTCTGAGACAGCCTGACTATACAATGCCTGTTAAACAGTGAAATCCCAGTACTTTTCCTTTTGGGGGCAGGGACTTCCCCTGTCCTCCACCCTCACTAACCCCTCTGCCAAAGTATACACACATGCACTAACATTGATGAAATAGTTCAAGTCCTACAAAGGACCAGAGCCATCCAGCCTAGCCCTCAAGGGCGAATTGACCCCGAAAAGGAATGCTAAGGGGTTCCAAGATAAATCTGTCCGTGCAGCTTGGGAGGAGGATTTGGTGCCACAGTCTCTGTTCATCCTTACTTATTATTGCCTCTTAGAGCAGGATGAGTATCAGCACCGGGGGGTGGTGGACCTTTGTCATGCACAAGGAATGTTAACATTATCCAGATTTAAATGGCTCTGTCTGAAGAGTGGCTGGCGTCCTGAAATTCATTTTTCATGTGTACATCCTGAGCTCTCAATAAAATCTTTTTAAAGCCTTCTTTGTTGTCTTCTGTTCCCCTACAGGGCTGTCTGCTGGCATTTTCCATCACTGTTGTTGCATGTGGATTAGGCCTTGAAGTTTATGGTAGCAGCCCTATAAAATGAAAGGGACTTAAAAAAACGAAAACAAAACAAAACAAAAAACCCAAAGAGAAGATTCATGTCTACTTCAAAAAAAAAAAAAACGCAAAACTGTTCCAAGCAGCAACATAAAAAGAAGTGGGGACTTTTGATGTTTTGTTTTTGTATTCCCTGCTGAGTTATAGGGCATAGCACCGGATTTTTTAACGCACCTTTTTCTAACTTTATTTAGTTCAGTGATCCCTGTGTCCTGAGCAAGATTAACCGGGGCGGGTGGAGAAAGGGGCTGTATTTTTTTTCTCTAGTTGTTCCCTGACCTGTCCTTATTCTAAATTGTACTGAACCATTTTAGAAATTGCTGAAGAGCAGCCTTCAGTGAACTCCAGCCATGCTGCTTGTCCTAGCAGCACTCAGTGTGGGTCACCTTACGGGAAGGCAGCCATTATTACTTATCAGTTTGAGGTAGAGCCCTTCACAGTGGTTTACACAGCTACCAGTGAGGGCCCCAATCCTGTACTGTGATGTAGATGGTCAGAACCATGCATATCTCACAGCAGGACTGGGGCCTACATGCATATTGGATACCACGTTCCCTTTCTGCCTATAAACCCACAGAAGGGAACGCTTATCTAGAGTATTCTGCAGCTATTCTCTCCCAGTATTGCAGTGCATCTTGCCCTGGGAAAAAGCAGGGTTGGGGACACAGGAAAAGACAGAAGCCATTTTGTGGATTTTCAGCATGGCACAGATATCAACTGCATCTCTCCACTTCTCCAACACACTTGCACTGGCAGTAAGGTGGACTCAGTGTCAGTACTATACTTGGGACCTGCCCCCTGGCAAGCGCATGCACCTGGCCCTTCAACAGGGCTCACAGAGCACTGAGCATTACTTATGGCTACGCAAAGCAGAGTTATTATCTTCTCCCTTGTTTCTGACGCACTGGTCAAGAAGCACCAGGTTATGGTACATCAACTCCCTGCTCCTGAGGTCGCACCCTGATTGCCTGGAGAGTGTCACGGTTGGAGAATTAACCAAAGGGGCTGATGATAGCTACGTGGTAGGGCTGAATATACCGCACAGCCACCTTTCCTAACTGTGCCACCATAGTCCACTTTCTACTCCCCTCACTTGGGGGACTCGAGAGAGACATGCGGGCAGGAGCTACGTAAGAGTTTCAGCAACTATACAACTACGTGACAGCTTCAAGACAGGAAGAGAAAAAACCCATATCCAATTAAAGCAATAAAGAGCATTTAAATGGACAGGATGCGATCAACAGCCGAATTTGGAATTTGGCAAGGACACTGGAGTCAATATCCCATATCATGCAAAAAGCGCCATGGAATCTTCAAAGACTGGAAGAGGCCAGTGCCTGGATTTTACATCCCATCCAGGAGACTGATCTGGGGCACATTAAACAAAGTATTGTTCAAATCAGAAACAGAAAAGCCTAATTCTAATCTCACATCATTTTAAACCAGTGTAACTCCTCCGAGACCCAATACTTTTAAAAACAGGCTTAGAACTGGAATGCTCTGACGCTTTGGAGGAGGCTGTGTTCTGCAGAACATGATATGGAGGGCTGGTTTGTGGGTCAGCTAAGCAACTGATAAAAAATGAGACCAAGTACCCATGAGCCACATGATAAAACGATTGTGAAACAAAGATCTTTGCTCTCATCCCTCAGGTCCAGATTCTGCCACCTTTACTCACATTAAGTAGCAGTACCTTTGAAATCAATGGGACTTCTTCTAGAGTTAGGACCAATACCCCACACAGAAAGATGGCAGAATCTTGCACTCAGTTGGGTGGTTGTACACAGCATTTTTGTTAAACTGTCTTTGGGCAGCTGCACTAAGTTCATGCATCTTCCCATCCTGTGAGATTTTTCTTCAAAACAGACATTTAAACAATATTGCTTGAAATTCATCCCCAGATCTCTTCTCCTCTTGAGTCCCACTTAAGTCCTATTATGGGGACCTAAGTGGCATTTAAGTGGTACGTTAGCCACAGGGGTGAATTTTACCCTTACAAACATTATGTGCACATCTCTTTCCACGCTGATGATAACAGAAAGGCACGGCTCAGGAGAGATGCAGCAATTAGCACAACAGAGGAGAAATGGCAGAGCCACAGCAAGGCAACCTCCGACACTGGCCACCTCCTATGAAAATTAAACTTTCCGTTCACATATTTAATGGTTGCTGTACGTGAATGGTAGTTGGCCCACAAAATGTGTTTGCACACTGGTGAACATCAAACACCAAGAACATTCTGCCAACAGAATGTAGCAGGTCATTTATATATCCTGGAAAAACCATTCTTCACATGAAACAAAAATGTTTGTTTTGTGAATTACAGTATACCCTGGTTATTAAAAGGGAATCCCTCTGTTACAGGGACTCCCAAATTAATTCCCTTTACATTATTCTGTTAATCCTCATACATATGAAGCCAGCCCCAGGAGTAGTAAACTCAAAAATAATGTTTAAACTGGGAAAATGCAACTAGAAATTCAATTAGACATTGTCCAGAGAGTAGTCAGGGGAAAAAGGCCACACCTCAATGTGCCAAATGGTCTTTATCTACGCCTGGGAGATGTCTGCTGTACTTCCATGAAGGCTCACAATCAAATTTACTGCTACACCCATCAGTACCTGATTATGAAACATGAGGATGGTTGGGCCTATTACTGGCAATGTACCTGTATTCTTAGGACATTAATTCTTAGAACTCCCTCTAGCTTAACAGGAAACCCTACTGAGCAGCACCCAATTTAATGAGGAGAGCACCCTGCCTTCCCTTTCCATAATCCTGGTCATGGTCCTGAAGTCTGGAAATGGAAGCCAGCAAATAGGCAAAACTTCCAGTGCTGCTATGTTGTTTTTTCCATTGGATTGAAGTGAAGAATCTAAATGATTAGATACTAGTCTGGTCTCAAAATTATGTAACCTCTCATCCTGGAGGACTTTTTCCACACCCTCCTGTCCTCTTAAATATCACTAGCTAACGCAAAGCTGATAACTACCAAATATGCATTAAAAATCCTTCCTCACACATTAAGAACAATCACAGCAAATTACTGAATAAACCAAGTATATGTCCTTCCATTGCACTCTGCAGTGTAGGTTTATCACTGAGCACCCAAGGCGTAAAGCTTTTTTAAAAAGAAGCTTTCCATTGCTAGTGCATTCTCCTCCTATATATAAATGTAATCATTTGCCATTGCTCCGAACTTTAGCATTGAAAAATTATTATTTATTCATCTTTAGCTCCTGGAATATGCTTAGGCGATTTCCAAGCAGACCAGAAGGACCAAAGAAGATTTTAAGGTGTTGCTGGTTTTTACTGCTTTATCTGCCCTAAATGGGAAACCTGCATCACTGGGCTGAGGTCGCTATGAATGGAAAACACCTCTTTTCACAGCACATATTTTTAGTTATGAAAATATACATATTCAAATTCTAGTCTTAAATTTAACTTCACTGAAATACTGTTGGCTGATAGAAAAAGAGCCAGTTTTAAGTTCCAAAAACCTAATGGGGATTGTTCCACAACCTGTGCCTGACCCAAAGGCAGAGTCATTACTCAATGAGCAGGCTGGACATTTGAAATTGTCATACAGAATCATACTGGTGAAATGTGAACCGCGGCCAGTGGGAGCTGCGATCGGCTGAACCTGCGGATGCTGCAGGTAAATAAACCATCCCGGCCCGCTAGCGGATTTCCCTGATGGGCCGTGTGCCAAAGGTTGCCGATCCCTGGCCTAGGCTGTTTCATAGACAGATGTCTCTAGCTAACTTTATAAACTTCTTAAACTAGACTGACTGGTGGACTGAGAATATTGCATGCTAATGATGTAGCTCTGTGTATGTCACTTGTGAGGTGACCTGATTGTCAGAGCTTCAAAGAGGGACAGGCAGTTCCAGGTGAAGGGAGGGAGGGATTGTTCCCTGTGAACTGCAAAATTCCCAAGGGACATGGGATTGTCTTTTATTGACACTAGAGGGTTTCCTTTTCTCTGGGCCCTTGCTCCACGGTTACTTTTAGAACAACTCAATATGTATTTATAAAGTATGTAAATAATGCCCAGCTTTATCCCATCACTGCAGCTGAATTCACTGCCTTGTTCTCATTCCAGAATCACTGTGGTCCTGCTGGTACAATGACTATATTGGGTTTTGTTTGCAGTGGATCCAGTTCAGTCCAATAGATCTCAAAGGAATGGTAGATGCTTTTGAAACCCTGATTCAGCAAGATACTTACGCACATGCCTAACTTTCAGCATGTGTGGGAATATTCACATGCTTAAAGTTAGGCACATACTTAAGTAGCTTGCTGAAGCAGGTCCTTAAAGCAATATAACAAGAATTATGGTAGTCTGCAAAAGTCAGAACTGAACTGTTATGTTTTAGAAACCTAGACAGGGATGTGCTTTCTTTCTTTTCTTTTTTTTTTTTTTTTTTTTTAAAGAGGGGTCTGTTATGCCTAAGTCTGGACATCTGGTCAACTTTATTTTAACAGGACAAAGACGCTTTTCTCTGTTATGTCTTTAATCTTTTTCCATACAAAAAAAATTCTCATTCTTATCGTACATTGGCATATCATAAAGATGTCTTTATCACCTTTTCCTTCTGATTAAAGGGCTCTGAGTAGTGCCAGCCAATATCAATAATGATGCCCTAAAACTAACATTAATATCATACCACAATCTTACAGAGAATGTATCAGTAACCACATTTGAGTAATCCACACAGATTATTACAGAATTTTCAAAACAAATAATGAAGAGCAAAGCTCCTCAACTATATAACATATACAGAGTCGCATTTGTCTTTAACAGGCTGAATGATCTTTTTAAAATGTTGATCACATTGTTAAATTGTGTAGACTTTAGGTATGCAAGCAGTTTTGGAGGATAAACAAGAAAACTGTCCCATAAACTCATCCCAAACAGGAATCAAATAAGAATAATTTCTGAAGTACAGTAAACTTTTCAGATGTTTCAGTCCCTCATCATTTGCTGGTTTTGCCTCTAAGATACTGAAGTCATAGTAATACTTAGCACTTATATAGTACTTCACATCTTCAAAGCCCTGGTCAGACATTAGCAATTGATGTTTGTACAGGACTTTGAAGCTGCAAAGTTCTCCATATGTGCTAAGACTTGAATAATTATTGGCCTTATTGTCAGGTAGTTAATAATACACATCAGCTATGGTCATCTCATTTTTCAGATGAGGACACAGATGTTAAGTGAGTCACACATGACTACGCAGTAAGTCAGTGGCAGAGCTAGGAGTATTTGATACCCAGAGCTGGTCTCATTCCTCAAGATTATGCTGCTGGGCTAACTTTAGAAAGTCTGTTCACACACTATTTGCAATTTGACCCAAAGCTGTAAGTTCACAAAATCTCACAAGAAGAGGTTCAAATATATTTGAATAAATCCCTGAAATAAATCAAAATGCTGCATCCCTGGTTTGCCCTTTGTTAATAACCATTAGGCATGAGTACAGGTTCCAGCATTCAACCTGATTTAGGACCTGGCATATTTGGCATTCAGGGATTGGCAGTGGGTGGAGACAGCCTACTGCCAGGACTTGCTGGGTCCTTCCTTTGCTGATACGTCCTGCTCTTTCTCCCCACCTCCACCCAGTGTCAGAAGGTGGAAGATTCAGGACAGATGTAACACCAGAAGCTACTTTTAGTCTTGTTTTAATTGACTAGATCTCAGCTGGCTATCGCCCTTTACAAATCTCCATCTACGACCTGAATAGGAATTTTGTCTGAATTAACATCTCTACATTGTAAGGCAAACAGAAAGGTGCTCCTCAACATGAGTAAGGTTGGTAGAATCTGATCACATGCAAGTAGTGACTTTCTTGGGGCCAGTCACACGAGTAAGCATTACTTCTGTGAATAATGGGCGTTTGCAGGATCAGACCCCCAGTTTTAACACTACTTTTTGTTTAATTTTAATGACTAAAATCAATGTTATATCATTATTGGAAATTTGAAATCACAAGCAACTGTCATCAAGAAATAGCTAATCTGATAGCACTGTTTAAAGAGTCATAACTTCCTGACTTTTGACATCAAGATCAGCTGCTGGAAAAAAAGCAGGAATTAAATCATATTAATACTACACATATTCTGAATGTGTGAGCTCTTGGATTGAACCTTTGTTCTGTGTTATTCAAGAAGTCCTTTTCCCCAGATTAAGATGTTGAACTTGTCCTAACAATTCCATTTCACACTTTATTAATATACAAAGAGATAATATACAAACACCGAAAGGAAATATATGTTAGCATGTTATTAATTTATAAGGATAACAGCCTTAGAAATGTAGCTAAACTAATAATTAAATACACTGTGAACTACCTTAGGTTTTTCTATAGTGATCCAGGAAACCAAGATAACAAAAAATCAATAAAAAAATATTAACTTGATTGCCAACAAGTTTAGGCTTGAAATTAGACGAAGGTTTCTAACCATCAGAGGAGTGACATTCTGGAACAGCCTTCCAAGGGGAGAAGTGGTGGCACAGAACATAACTGATTTCAAGATTGGGCTTGATAAATTTATAGAGGGGACAGTATGATGAGACTGCCTACAATGGCATGTAGCCAGCCTGCGACAGCAAGTAACAAATATCTTCAACAGCTGGAGATGGGACATTAGGCGGGAGGGCTCTGAGTTACTGCAGAGAATTCTTTCCCAGGTGTCTGGCTGGTGACACGTTCAGGGTCTAACTGATCGCCATATTTGAGCTTGGGAAGGGTTTTCCCCAGGTCAGATTGGCAGAGACCCTGAGGGTTTTTCACCTTCCTCTACAGCATGGGTCACTTACCGGTTTAAACTAGAGTAAATGGTGGATTCTCTGTAACTTGAGGTCTTTAAATCTTGATTTGAGGACTTCAATAACTCAGCCAGAGGTCCCTTACAGGAGTGGATGAGTAAGTGGCCTGCAATATTCAGGAAGTCAGACTAGATGATCACAATAGTCCCTTCTGGCCTTATAGTCTATGGGTATGTCTACACAGCAGTTAAACACCCACGGCTGGCCCGGGTCATATGACTCAGGCTCAGGCTGCAGGGCTGTAAAACTGCTGTGTAGACATTCAGGCTTGGCCTGGAGCCCAAGCTCTGGGATCTCTGTGAGGAGGGAGGGTTCCAGGGCCCGGATTCCAGCCCAAACCCAAATGTCTACACAGCAATTGTTAGCCACACAGCCCGAGCCCTGCGAGCCAGAGTTAGCTGATTCGGGCCATCCCCGGCAGTTCCACACATCTTTTATTCCAGTCTAGAGGTTCCCTACGAGTCTAAGAACTGTTCAAATTTTTAAACTGATGGTGAGACCTGAACATCTGGTCATGTTACTGCTATAGAAATCAATGGGAAAATAAAACACAGACATTCCATTGGGCACTAGGTATTAGAAAATAGTCCTATTAGCATTTGCCTTTTCTTTAAAAAGGGTGTTTTAATAAGACTTTAGATTTTGACTTAGTAAAATGGTATATTCTGCCCATGTTTTGTCATTGTTCTTCTGTGAAGGAGCTCTCCTAAAGAATCTTCAGTAGGAAAAATCATAGGCCAGGATTTACAGAGGTAAGTAGCCATGTTCAATGCCTCAATTTTTTGTCACCCAACTTAAGTCATCTTAAATGGGACTGGTTTTTACAAAGGGCTAAAATGGAAAGTTGGTCAGGTAGAGTGTGAGACAGTCCAGGGGAAACTAAATTACTGTCCACCACCCCCTTTAGACATCAATAGTGCCTGCCTCAGATACATTGGAAAACCTATTGCAAGATATGGTTGCATATCAACAGCAGACTAAATGCTGAAGTTTCTCTGTTTCCAGACAAGTGACCTTTAATCCATAACAACCTGGGCTGGATGTGAACAGGGAGCGAAGAGAATTTCTCTTCCTGTTGTGTTTCATATGTCATTGTATTCAAGCCATCTAAATGGGGGATAAACATAGAACTTCAGTTATATTCCTGACATACCCCTTTTTAGTGAGGAAAGTGAAGATGGATAACCAGGCTTAGGATGCTGCAAAGATGAGGATCATCAGGTATTCCAATAGTCTCAGTGTTTCCACTCTAGACATATATAAACCATTTAGCACCATTTGGATTGAATCAGTTTGTCAGTCAAGGGAGAGTCCTGTGGATCTGGCAGGTCCGAGCTATACCTCAGCCTCTACTGAGGTAATCCATCTGCCAGTCCTCTAAGAGACTGTCAGTTCGCAGTCTCATTAGATTCATTACTGCTCCTGGACACCAAAATAGCAGCAGTGCCCAAACTTTTCCCCCCACCTTCAATTAGCCAAGGGATTTCGTCCCTTCTTTTCAGACGTAGATCTAGCTGTATCCTCCGAGCATTCCTGGTGAAAGGCCCTCGGCAATGAAAATCCCTACTGCCAGAAATCAGACTATGCTTGAATCCAACAAACTCTAAGCAACAATTCAATACTCACCTCCTTGAGCAAGCCCTCCTCTCAGTAACAACTGGAAAATGGCTCGGAACTGCCTTCTCTGAACAGACGACCACCAAGTATTAATACTTAAGGGCCAGATGCTGATACCCTTACTCACGTTAAGTACTCCCTTACTAGAAGAGTAGTCTCCCTGAATTCAAAGATACTGCTCCATGTGAGTAAAAGTAACAGAATCTTGTCCTTAGAGCATGGCATAACACTATGGAAAGAACAGAGTATATTGCATTTTGGGAGAGAAATGATGCTGACACTTAAGTTTACTGTATATAGTTTCTAGACAGGAGGAAGAATGGCAGACTAGAAATGAGAAATCATACCCAATGAATAGAGCGGAAGTCTCCCAAAAATTACATGTATGCCCCTCCTCCCTCACCCCGCCACAACAATTCCACGTGATGGATTTCTGGCTCATCCAACTCCTTTGCTGAATCCACCACAGGTTTGGCATCTGTACAGTGGGCTTTATGAACGCTGTTTGTTCAGCAATCAGGAACTGAATATGATGGCAAGATAAGTGTCTTTCCTCCTACATCACTTTTGTATGAATTGTTTGCCGTTCTCTGATCCCTCATGCTATTTTCTACAACACAGGAACATATGTGCTTGGAATACTTGTAGAGAGAATTTTTCCTAAACAATCAAGAGCCCCTTCCTCTCCTCGAACTCCTAGTGTACGTCACCACACAGCTGGAAAAATCAGTGACTGCATTGCACACTACTTCATTAGTAGTTGCTCTTTCTTCCATGAAGGGAGGATGGAGTCCATGCTGCCAAAACCACATATCCAAACACCTAAATTGAAAGTGAGTGATCTAGTGGTTAGAAAATCTGAGTGGGAGTATTCTTTGGCTCTCCCACTAACTGGCAGTGCGATTTTGGGTAAGTCACTTAACTTTTCTATGCCTCAGTTTCCCCATCTGCAAAATGTGGATACTATTCTAGTTACCCACTCTCCCTGGGGCAATGAGAGAATTAATTAAGTAATGTTTGTAAAGTACTTTGAGATTCCCAGATGAAAAGTGCTCTGTAAGGGCAAAGTCGTATTATTTCAGATGCTCCCTTACAAAAGATAAATTGCCAAAGAAGGATTTCCAAATATTTTTAGATTAACTGTAATACTTTTTTTATGCAGAATGACTAGCAAAATACTTGCATGTGTAACCCAATTGTTTCACTTCTCTTGATTGGGCTAACACTTGGGACCACAGGGAAATGTCACACGTTGGCTTGGTTAAACTTGAAGTGACTTTCTCTCCTGGGGACAATAGGTCTGCGGTTATTTGCAACATCTGATGTATCAAATACCTTTTCCAGAGCCACCATTGTTACTGTTGTGAAGAAATTATTGTAAACTGGGAATAGCTTCTGCTTTCATCATCCCATCTGTTGTGGGAAGCTGAGTGGAACTAGTTTATAGTGAAAATGTGTCTTCCAGAGAAAATGTCCAATGTCCGAAAAATTCTGAGACTAAAAGTGATAGCTTTCAGCTGTTGCTAAGTGAGTAGCCAATGTTCCTTCTCTTCAGGAAAGCCGATACTCCCTCTTCACTGGAATTTAAATGCACAAAGTCAGAATGGGAAAGTACGTGTATAACAGACCTAATGAGTCTGAAAGCAGTTCCTGTGATTCTCTCTGCATGAGATGTTTAACATCTTGTTAGCTGCCCACAACTGCCGCAAGTGGGTGGTGCCTGAACACGCCAGCGTTAATACATAGAGGAATATATCATAGGAAAGTTCAATGCAAGGACTTGATTATATATATAGTATGGACTTGCCCCAATACTATGGTTCAAATGGAAGGTAAACCAAGAAGGATCAATCTTTAACGCAAAGCAGGAGGAGAAGTTTAGATCAAATTTTGCCATTCTTCCTGGAAAACATCCATGAGTTGTGGTTAGAAACAAAAGATTTCTTCAAGACTTCACTAGTATTCTCTAAAACCACATCAGATGGAAAACCCAGAACCACAGAAACATTGGGGTCAACCTTGAACTGGAATATGCTGTAACTTTATGAACTAATGAAAATAGCTCTTCAGTGCTATGTGGGAAATTCTGCCCCATGTAACATGTGTAAGCACCTGAGGAGGTGGAGGCTGGTATGCCATTCCCCATATTTGGCAGGAGAATGGGGGGTTCCAACCAGAATGCCTTTCTATGCTGTGAAACAGAATAGGTGTTTTCTTCAGTTCTGACCTTTTGACTCTTCTAGCTGGCTGGCAATTCTATCCCATTCCTACAGTTTAATAAAGCAGTGCAAATAAAGGGCCAAATTCTATTCCCATTATGCACCCTATTGGGATTCAGTACAGTCCCTGGGCATGGATGCAAGGAGCAGCATCCTACTGCTAGTGAACCCATGGAGGAGCTGATCAGAACCTCAACCTATGACAGGAACATTTGTAACCATTCCCACACATAAGCTCCTGCCACCTACCTTCCTGCTGCTGCTGCTACTGCTATGACCAGACGTGCACGTTCCAAAGAGTATATTTTCTCCAGCTCACCATTCTATTTAAATGTCTTGCGGTATATCGAGAATCCAGCTGTGAGGCTCCTTCTAACACACTAATAAATCACTGAGCAGTCTATACAAAAATCTCACACTATGAAAGGGTTAATTTCTGGAATCGTCACAACATTTCCATACAACCCGAAAGTGACTTCTCCAGACTGGCCTTCTAGTTTGCAGTAGAACGAGGAAGGCTGTGAGACCGATAAAGCGTCAATATTTTTAATCTTCGGTTTGCATTGCCTAAGTGGAGAATGTAGCCCACAAGCAGGGGAAGGGCACATTTTGCATAACCCTCCAGGGGGATTTTTAAAGAATTGTCTCCCTGCTGCCCTGGATTTTTGTATGACATGCAGCAGCATTTTTTCACTTCTCTTTGGGCTTTAAGGTACGTTGTTTAACCACGATCAGCCTAGCGTATAGAGAACCTCTGGCTCATCCCAGATAAACACGATTCTGACCCTGCTTTCCTCTTGCACCAAAGTACTCCCCACCCCCAGGCTGGCTGAGCTGCAGTGGCTGGTATGCTGGAAGGAGGGCCATAGAGTGACAGCTCCACTTGCTCCATGCTCATCTCCACCGACTCCTTGCCCTTCCGCTTAAGGTGGGGAGTAGCTGCTGTGCAGCACCCACTTCCCACTAATCATTCAGACCCAAGCCCCAGGAAGGCTGCCCAGGTGCGAGTATGGTGGGAGGGGGGGGTGTCTTACTGCCCATATGCCCCCTGTTCATTTGCACAGCCTGGCCCAGATTGTGGCCCTTGTGCATTACCAATTTTTACAGCTTTTGTAACACCACATTGAAACTTAGGGCCAAATCCTGCTTTCCTCACACTCGTACAGCTCTCATCGGTTGCTGTTATTGAGGGCCCGAGTCTGCCACCCTTACTCACACTAAGCAGTATTCTACTCTTCAGCTAGCACCACGGCAGTCACATGGATCTCAGCCAGACTGATCACAGGGTCAGGTAGTACTCAACACGAGACCGCGGAGCAGGAGCAGGCCCTCAGAGCTTGGCGTGCACAAAGGAATTCAGGACGAGGCTCTACACAAGATTGGATACTTTTTGAAAGACTTTTTATAACTGCGTTGAAGAAACTTCTTGCTGCCAAGTAAATTGTCTGCAGAGAGCTGGTGGGTGTTAGAACCGCACGGGTGATGATTTCAGACAGATTGTCTTATCTGACCACTTACAGCTGAAGTTTTAGCTGTAAAGCCTGAAGATACCAATGAGAGAAAGAGACTCACTAGCCACTGGTTTAGGCGGTGGAGGAGGAGGAGTGCTGTGGAAACTATTGAAGCAATGGTGGGCCAGATTCTGATCTCAATTACAGCAGCATAAATCTAGAGTAGCTCCTCTGAAGTAAATGGAGTTACACAAGATATACGCTGGTGTAACAGAGCAGAGTTGGACCCAGTATAACTTTTCACTCTATGGGCTAGATTCCCAAAGGTACGTAGGTGCCTAAGTCCAGGTTTAAGCATTGAAGTCACAGTTTTAGGCTCCATTGTGATTCACAAAACTCCCATCAATCCTGTAGGCACCTAAATTCACTTGGTACCTAAGCTTCTGCCTCTGAGCATGTGCACTACTGCCTCCCTTTAGCTCTCTGGGTGCCTATCTCCAGCTTGAGCCCCAGAGGGATTCATGAACAGGGGAAGACAGGAATCCACACACAAATCTTGCATGCGGGAACCAATCAGATAGATGAGCTCAGAGGTCACCTTCTGGACTGGGTCCCACTCAAAATCCGGTGGTAGTGGCTGCAACGGTACTGCTGACATCTATCTTATAACATTTAGCACAGTGGTTGGAGAACTTACCTTAGATGAGGAGACTCAGGTTCAATTCCCCCTGCACCTACCTCAGGAGATGAAAGGATTTGAACTGAGGTCCCCCATCTGTCAGAAGTGTGCTTTAGCCACTGGGCTACGGGTAAGGCTGCGATTCTTTTGCAGAAGTCACAGATTCTGTCACTTTCCATGACTTCCACAGCAGCTGGTGCAGCTGATTCCAGGCACCGCATGACCAGGGTCCAGTGCAGCTGGTCCTGGGGACCGCCCAAGCAGCAGTCCTGGGAGAGGCCCTGGGGAGTGCCCGAGCAGCGGTCCTGGAGATCGCCCGAGCAGCAGCGGCCCCAGGCCGTCCTGAGAGGTGCTGGGGAGCAGTCAACCCCCAGCACTGAAACAGGCCCCACACACCCAGGGGGCCCCAGAAGTAGAGATTTAGTCAGTGGTATTTTTGGTAAAAGTCAAGGACAGGTCACAGGGTCGTGAATTTTTATTTATTGTCCATGACTTTTACCAAAAATACCCGTGACTAGATCATAGCCTTAGCTATGGGATATTCTGTGTTGGGCTCCCTCAATCTTTCCAGTTGAAGTTGCTCCACATTGGATTAAATAATCAAAAAGTCATTGGACTGGATCTCTCACCTCCTGGGTGGGTGTCCTCACCACCACGCTACAGCAGCATTCTCACACTTTCTTGGTCTCTCTGGCCCACAACTATCACTTCCTCCTCCCGCTGTTTTGTGAGGAATGACCTGTCTAAGTCATTCTCCCGAGAAACACTTTCAGCACCTGAGCCACCTGACTCCAGGAGATGGATTCCTTGCTGTGGATCACTGGCAGAGATAGTCTGGCCTGCAGGGAGGCCTATGTCACCTATCTCCGTAAGAGGGACTGGAAACACCCCTATCATCAGCATCTTCCATTGGCTGGCTTAGCTGGCTCCCCACTGAGCAAGCTGGCTTTAGAATCATAGAATAGAATCATAGATTTTTTGTGAATCACATTCTAAGGCACCTGGTCTCATTCATTGCATAGGGAAGCCTGAGTGCCTAACTCAGGCTTTATGAATTGCAGTGTTGTTCTCTTGATTTTCTGGGCACCTGATAGGCATCCTGACACTCAGAGTCACAATACCTAAGTCCCTTTGTGAATCTAGCCTCCATAACCTACTGTCCTGCCTCAGCAAGGAGGGACACGTGAACGCAGTATGGTATGTGCTTAATTAGTGGAAAGAAAAGAGAAATAACCAGTCCCAAGAATCTGAGTTTGGGAGATTGGATGCCCCCTTTTTTCATGCAAAACTCCAGTCAAACAAGCAGTCTGCAGGGAACAGTTTTTAGAATCAGTGCTCTGAGTACTGTCCTTTAAATAAAATGCACAGACCCTTTTAGGAGAATTGACCTCCAGCAGTTTGACATGTTACTGCCTTTGCATAGAAGTAAAAAAGATTGTTTTAATGAGATACTGTAATGACCTCAAGAAGTCTGTTTATTTTGTTTCCAGGACCCTCAGGTCAGCTGCCTCTACCTCCATTCTGTGCAGATAAAAGCACACAATTGTGCAGTATTACACACACACACAGCACTGCAGCGTTCCAACAACTTGGCTTCTTAATCATCTGCTGCCCCAAATTTTTATTCGTCCTCGAGAGCTGATAAATACAAATAAAATTTGAATTTCATTTATTCGTGCATAGCAGATGGCTTGCTGACTCCTGCCTCTAGCGCACCAGATCACATTTGTTTGTTGGTTGGTTTCTTTTTTTAAAGATGGTGAAAGATAATTCTCTAACACTCAAGAAAAGGGATACACAACTCCCTGAGAAGTTCCATTGCTACCAATGTAGACGCTTGAGGAGTAAACTACTACTCAGTGTGAAGGAGTATCAGTATCTGGCCCTAAATGACTGAATGAAAAATGAAATCAAAATTGAACAATTTTATGCCAGACAAAAAAAATCCCCAGTAATCAACAAACAGTTTGAGATGATGGAATACAGCACCAATAACAGATAGAAAGGAACAACAGCAGATGGTTTCGTTCCAGAATCTTTAATGGAACACTCGAGTTTGTAGCTTTTCATGCTGTGGCCGGCTTCCAAAACTATGAAGGAATTCCCAAAGCCCTTATGTTACAGTACTAACTAAAACTAAATATGGCATGTCTGATTCTTATTATGGTGGTTGGCACTATAAGCCCTGGTTTTAAAAAAAACAGGAAGGGAAGGAATAAGGAAAAAGATGGAAATACAATAAAGGTTGGCACATTTTTTAAATTATGATTTCACCGTATCATTTTCTAACAAAAGGAAATGGGATGACGTGAACTCCTCACAAGCCAAAAAGTATTTTGCCCTCTTGTATGGAATCCAGTGAGCCAGAATGAGAACCCCTCGCTCACTGATTGCAACAGGACCACTCAAGTGACTAAGTAAAATCAATGGAAGTTAGGAGCCTAAATACATTTGTGATCTGGACTGACCTGCTTACCACTCTGAGAAAGGGGTTCATAATCTCACTCATCTTGGACATTGTACACCTACAATTTTCTATGCTATGTGCTAGCTTTTGAAGGCCTTGGTCACATTGGTGAACACTTACACACAGAGTCTCATGCACAACAAAGGGCTCACCAACATGAGAAAGGCCTCTACAGTCTGGCCCTAGGTAACAGTATATTAACTGGTCACAATGTCATTTTGACAGAGATCCTGCATTGCATCTAGACATCATAATCACGTATCCCTCCCACTGCTACCTCTCACCCACTCCCCCAAATTTTATTGTAACTGAAAATAAATTTGGATCCATTGGCCGAGTTGCTCCAGCACTTTTCTTACTAACATTAGGAAACCTCGTGTCCTGGTGTCAAGGGATGTGCAGCAAAAGTGACCATCAAATAATATCAAAGATGAACAATTAAATAGATTAGAGAAATAATCAAGCTTGATTTTAGGAAGGCTTTTGCCACAGTCCCACATGACACTCTCCTAAGCGATCTAGGGAAATGCGGTTATATTAAATTACTATAAGGTAGGTGCATAACTGGTTGAAAAACTGAAATCAAATAATAGTTATCAATGGTTCACTGTCAAACTAGGAGGTTGTATTTAGTGGCATCCCAAAGGAGTCTGTCCTGGATATAGTACTATTCATTAATGCAAATATTGACTTGGATAATGGAGTGGAGAGTATGCTTATAAAATTTGCAAATGGCACAAAACTGGGAGGGGTTGCAAACACAAACTCTTTGGAGGACAGGATTAGAATTCAAAATCAGTTGGTTAAATTGGAGAATTTGTCTGAAATCAACAAGATAAATTTCAATAAAAACAAGTGTAAAGTCCTTCACTTCAGAAGGAAAAAATAAAATGCACAACTGCAAAATGGGGAATAACTGACTCGGCAGCAGTACTGCAGAAAAGGTTCAGAGAGTGACAGTGGATCACAAATTGAATATGAGCCAACAACATGATGCACTTTCAAAAAAGACTAATAGTATTCTGGGGTGTATTAACAGAAGTGTCATATATAAGACCTGGGAGGTAATTGTCCCATGCTACTCAGCAGCTGAGACCTCACCAGTGGAGCCCTGTGTCCACTATTGAGCAGAACACCTTAAGAAATATGTGAACAAACTGGAGAGAGTCCAGAGGAGAGCAACTAAAATGATAAAAGGTTTGGAAAACCTGGCCTAGGAGGAAAGGTTAAAACAACTGGGCTTGTGTAGCCTTGAGAAAAGAAGACTGAGGAGCATGGGTGGCCGGTAGCATAGGCAGGGGGAGGCGTTGCCTCCCCAAACAGCGAGGCTTGACCCCACCCCTTGCCATGCTGCTCCCTTCAGCTGCGGCTCCAGTCCTCCTGGCTCTGAGTCCAGCCCCGCAGCCCACCTTATATGGGCTCCACACCGTCCACCTTCCCGCACTCTGGAGCTAGGGAGGCTGGGCCGCCTGCCTTTCTGCGCTCCAGGGCTGGGGCCATGTGCCGCCCACCCTCCTGGCACTCCTTTGGCTGGGGGGCTAGCCATGGGACTGGGCTGGTGGCCATGCGGGGGGAGTAGAAGGGGGAGACTTGGCTCTGGCGGGGCCTCGGACGGAAAGGGCAGGGCTGGGGGCTTGCCTCCCCCAGCCAGCAGTTCACCTGCCACCCATGCTGAGGGGGAACCTGATAACAGTCTTCAAATATGTGAAGGGCTGTTATAAAGAGGAAGGTAATCAATTGTTTTTCATTTCCACCGAAATTAGGACAAGAATTAATAGGATTAATCTTCTGCAAGGGAGATTTAGGTTGCATATTAGGAAAAGCTTTCTAACTATAAGAGTAGGTAAGCTTTAGAATAGGTTACCAAGGGAAGTTGTAGAATCCCCATCATTGGAGATTTTTAAGAATGGGTTAGGCAAACCCCTGTCAGAGATGGTCTAGGTATACTTGGTTCTGCCTCAGTGCAGGGTGATGGACTAGGTGACCTCCGAAGGTCCTTTTCAGCACTACATTTCTATTCCATGAGCTAGATTTATTGTCCTAAATGCACATTTCTCACAGTCAAATCCAGGTTAATTCAAGGGCAGTGCCTGAGCTCATGGTCTTATCCTGGCATACACTCTCAATCTGAACAGTGAGCAATCATATCATTTTAGAGTGCAAGTAGTTAGCAGCAGGATTAGTAGTTCAACAGTGTCCAGTCATTAGCGAGGCCTCATTGTGCAAAGCTCTATACAAACATAGAATAAAAGATAGATGGCAAGCACTTTGAGACAGGAGCTAACTAGAAGCAAGATGCAACAGGCTGAGGAATGCAATGGTGTGTGGGAGAGAACAGGGAAAAGACTGCAGCAATGTGATCACATTTAGCTAAGGGTACAATTTGTTTTTCAATAAAATAAATGGTCAAGAGATATGAATGCAGTTTACGATGAGCATGACAGCAGAGGTGGATGACAGATTAGTGGCTGTGGACTTGAACAGGGCATTCCTGGTATAAGAGGCTGCATGGAAGAAGGTGCAAAAGTAGTGGGAGAAATGGATTGCTTTGGTTGGCTGTGCAAAGGTGGGGGGAAGGTCATGACATGGTGAGAGAGATGGGATACGCAAGGAGGAGCTAAACTGGGAACAGTCTTGAAGGTGAAGTCCAAAAGTTTGTGTCTGATGAAGCGAAGAACGGGAAGGCAGTGGTGGGACTTCAAGAAGTAGTGACATGATCAAAGGGAGGAGCTAGGCAGAGGATTTTGGCTGTAATGCAAACTGTCCTTGCATGGGCACCCAGCTCCCATTTAGTTCAATTTAAGATGTCTGTCCCAGGGGAGGCACTGGCCCAGGAGAGCTAAATGCCCATTATGATTAATGAGAAAAGTTTAATCTTTCTATTGGGTAAATGAAATTCAGAGGAAAGGGGTGGCAGGAGATAAAGGCAGGGTCTCTCCAAAAGATCATCATTCTCTTGTTTCAGAATTCATGGCCAGAGCTGCAGCTGGTGTAAATAGGCATAACACCACTGAAGTCAGGCTAAGGACCTGGTCCTAAGTTTTGAAATATGCTATACATACTAATAAGGGGGCTTGTTCTGCTGTAGCCGTGGATAGGTTCAATTACCTAATGAATCTTGTCCATCTAAAACTGCTGCAGGTCTGATTTTGCAGTCCTGTCTCTGGAAAATTTCCCATTGACTTCAGTAGGAGTTTTGACAGAATAGAACTACAGGACCCAGCCATAGGACTCTAAGCATGTAGTGACTGCTGTTGTATAACAAGCTTGAACTTTACTAGTATTTCATTCCTCCTGTGCCTTTAGCGATGACAGCCAGAGTCAGTTTGCTCTACTTCTTCATGTCCAGTGCAGAACTTACATGTAAAAACATGGCTGCTAAGAAAACAGATTACCATTCCCCATCGCTCTCAATGCTCTTTACTACCTGTACAGTAGTTTGCTGAATCAAAGCCCCAGAGATTTTCCCCAGCATGGCCAGCTACTCTCTATGTTGCACCTCTGTGTGGGCAAAATCCCCTAACCGGATGTCATCTTAAGTGCTGAATGAACAGGCTCAGCTTTGTTTTGTTCACTGCAGGTTGAGTACCCCTTTGCTGTACCCCTACCTTGTTGGCATTTGATATCCTTCATATTTCCAAGTTTATTAATTAGTGCTGTGATGCATTGCAACAGCTGGGTCAACTGTTATTCCCTGCGCTTCCTCTGTGGCTGTCTTTGCCAATTTCTCCTTTGCTGTAGATTTTTGGCTACTGTTCAGCTTGAATGCTTTTCATGCTGGTATCCCTTTCTGCCAGAGAGCTTATTGGCAGAATTTCTGTTTCCAGACAAGTCCTAAATGTACAAGAAACCTGTAATGATTGATGTCTCCTGGCTTATAAATGATCTTTTAGGATGGCATTAATAAAAACATCTCAGGGAAAACTTTTCAAAGGCATCTAATTCACTTAAGAGCCAAAGTCCCCATTTAAAAAGTGAATTAGGCAGTTAGGAGCGTAAGCCCCAATGACCTTTACTGAGACATAGGCCCAGAGCCCCAAAGGTACTTAGGCACTTAACTCTAATTCAAATTAGTGGGAGTTAGGCACCTAAATACCTTTGAAGATCTGAGCCTTACTGCCTAAGTCACTTTTGAAATTAGCACTTAAGCTCATTTGTAAGTTTTACCCAGTAAAAGAAAATAGTTTCAGAGGGGCATCAGAGTTCATTCAACAAATTAGCTTTGTTACCAGAAAATAATCGGTTCCCTTTTACACTGTTTTCTCATTGTTTTTATTTCCTTGCAAAAGCAAATCAGGTTCAATCAGTGTGCCATTTTCCAGAGTTCTTTAATTCTTCTGCTGCTGGGGCTTAACTTTCTAGTTCCCCAGATACGTGTGGCTGACCGTCTCAAACCAGAGGTTTAGGGCCAAATTCTTCTCCCTTTACACCTATGTAACTCATAGGGAGCCACAGCTGTGTAAGAGAGAACAGATATAAGTCCTAAAAAACTTTTGTCCATTTCCACACTGAGAGCAGAACTGTATTAACTACAACAGTGTTTAAACATGTTTTTGCTAGCATGGTTTTTGCATAGTTTCAAGGAGCAGCTATTTGATTCACTGTGTAATAGTGAGCAATAGTATAATTAAATTTAACATCTTCATGGGAGGAATTATACAACAGCCTACCACTCAGTTACACCTGGGAAGCTCCATACAATGGGATTGCACAGGTGTAAGTGGGGGTAGAACATGGCCAATAGTAAATTAAGTCTAATTTGCATGAAGAGTTGCACGCATGAAGATTTTGTTATGAACTTGGGTGTAAACTTTGCTTGAACTCTGTCATCCTTGAGTTCGATTTATTAATTTCTTATGTGCATTTCTTAATATCTTTCTACCACATCCAGGACCAAGAGGGAACCTTCCTGTATTCAAAATCTAAGTCTAAGAATTAGTATTATAATGATAAGTAAATTCCATGGCTCTCATAAAATATTTTGAAGCCTGATGCATAAAATATGCACTTTCCACTGCACTACTTCTGTAACAAGTTCAAATCTAGTTAAGGTAATATCATACTTTTATTGCAATAGCTGTTAATGTCTTCCCAGAAATGTGATTATAGATCACTTTTCTAAAGCATCAAAGGATACATGATCCAGAATATTTCCCATGAAAAAGAATATTTTAATCATATAAAGTGTGATCTTATTTTAAATAAGCAAGCTGGGAAAAGTTTCAACCATTCCCAAGGTTGTGTTAAACAGGCCACAGTAAATTCAAACTGGGTCCCTCCTCCTATGTTTCTTATTTATAAGGTCGTATATGAGTATTTTGAATTGGCGGGAAGGGGAAACAAGTTAACCCCAACTATGCCTTGTTACTTGAGCATTTAAACTACTACCTCGTGCTTATGTGGCTGGTTTTATAGGTATTACATCTTTATATGGCTCAACTGTTCTCTCTCTAAACTTTTCCACATGTGAGATGTTTTGGATCAGATATCGTAAAAGCTATGGTCTCTTTGAAATACTCTCAGCAAAGTCTATATTGGGGCTTTCTCTGCAGACCCTGTAATTTTTAATGGTACTAAGGGTTTGTGGATATCTGATCATATAAACAGCAAAGTCTACTCAAGATGCAAATTTGCAACAAAGTCTCTTATAGTTAAGCTAATATAAACCAATGAAAGTTTGTAGGTGGTCTCTGTAGCATCTATACTGAAATCAACATCTAAAATCCTGCCCAAAAGCACCAGCAAAATTACTATACATGTATTTTTAATAGTCAAAAAGGTCTAGGAACTAGGGATATGATTCTGTACTTATTGCAAGATGTAATTCTTACTGCTGTAATTCTACTCACTTCCATGGGACTACTCACTGCAGTAACCATTGTGCGTTGTAGTAAGGGCCTGCAGAAGCAGAAATTCTGCTCTTGGATGCATATGCCAGAGGCTCTCTCTATCTTCAATGGGAACCCGTTCCCCAAATCTGGAAAGTCTCTCTATTCAGGAAAGCACTTAAGCATCTGAAGTCAAAAGGACTTAAACACATGCTTAAACATGCTCTTAAAGCCTTTCCCAAACTAGGGCACCACTGTGCACATCCCAGGGTAGAATTTAGCCCAGAGTTAGGATTTTGGTGATGTGGAATATGAAAAGCTCAATTTTGCCCTCCCTTTGATGCACTTATACATGTACATATTTTCACTCTCATGTATGCATCAGTGAAATGGTCTCATTTCCCCCCATTTTATATATACACATATATATAAAAAAATCACCTTCCATAAAAATAACATTATAAAAACCGGACATATTTCTGAATTGCATAGCATGTCCCAATTAAGAAAATACCCAAAATATCTTCATCCCCTTTCAGTATTTTACAGATCATGCTCCGTGGTACCTACCACCATTTCTACAAACCAAGCAGTGGCCAAAACAATGAGACACCTTGGTATCCATCAGTGTACATCTAACTCAGATAGAAAACTTCCCCCATAATATCAGTGTAAGGCATGTCATGGTGGCCAAAGAGCAGGAGTTTCCTCTGTAGGTCATGCTGATATGACTCAGACAGATAGACTAAGGTCAAAAGGGACAATAGTGATCATCCAGTCGGATATCCTGTACATTGCAGTCCACAAAACCTCACCCACCCACTCCTGTAATATACCCCTAACCTCTGGCTGAGTTACTGAAGTCCTCAAATCATGATTTAAGGACTTCAGGTTACAGAGAGGAAGGTGAAACAACACCCCTACCACCCTCCCCAGCGTCTCTGCCAATCTAACCCAGGGGGAAATTTCTTCGGCCACAAATATGGCAGTCAGTTAGACCCTGAGAATGTGGGCAAGACCCACAAGGCAGATACCTGGGAAAGAATTCTCTGTGACCTGAAGTAGCTCAGCCTGATGGTAGGTGCCGTGTCCTTCTGAAGAGTCAATGCTTTGCTGTCAGACCCGAACAGAGAGATTCTCTCTCATTCCCAATAATTCCTTCTGTAGAAAAACAGTACAGGAAAGTAGTGTATTTTACTTGTCTGCATGGTGATGTAGCAGATGGAAACAAGGTGAACCATATTCAGGTAACCAGACAGTTTGTTGCAGACCACCAGTGTTCCCACAACTACGGACTGGGAGCCTCTATATTAGAGGCTCAGCAGCGGTGAGACCTAATTGGATTCAACCCTGCCCTTATCACAAAATAGGGGTCTAAATTCATCTCGTATTTCTCATTGTAGAGTCCTCCAAATTATCTGCTGTATTTAGCTCCTAATAGGCTTCATTGGTGTTCTGTACCCCTACTAATCTGCTACCCAGGTTAGATGTACTTTTCTCTTGAGTTTCCAGGAGCCAATGACTAATTCTTATCTCCTCTTGATACTCTCAGGACTGCTACTGGAACTGCCTCTAAAGTTGGTGCATCATTGCTAATTTCATTTATCTTCTTTTCATAGGTGTGGAGATGGCCACTGGGGACCCATAAACCACACTGTTTGTGTCTGTCTCCAGCACAGTATCTCATGTCTGAGCAGCCTTTGTTGTCAATGCTGATGTCAAGTGAATAATTCCACACTAATACCAGAGACTGTGTAATGATTGCCAGCATACCCTGGCCCAAAAAAAAAATCCAAGCCCTCCCAATACTATCAGAAGCAGCTTTAGGCAACAGTTCAAAACATCAACCGCCAACCTTTCCTCCCCAGATACTGCACAGGAAAACTATCACTTTCAGTTGTAGGTTAAAGAGGTTAAGAGATATGATTTGTTCTTAGTTCAGGAAAATCCAGAGCATTTAAGTGTTAGGGAGTATTTTTTCTCAGATGGGCCAGACCTCAAAGTCCTCAGTAAGACACTCGGTCAGGAATCAGGCAAAATTCTCACTGATGTCAGTGTGAACTCTGAATAAAAATTGATGTTAGGATCATGAAAGCTTCTCTCATGTGGGTGAGCATTTACTCACTTGAGTATTCATCTAAACTGAGTAAATACTCAGCATCATGAGGGAGGCTTGCAGAGTCTAATCCTGAAGAACTACTTCAGGATTTGATTTGTTGTGATTTTGCTAAAATCAAATAGCATCACTCCACTTAATTCTCTGATCAAAGACAGGAACGTAGGTGCCCCATTCTCTGTGCCCCCTAAGAGCTAGAATCAGACCTAGATAATACCAAGTTAAAGCATCCAATTTTATTGACTAAGTGAAACTCAGCACTGCTGTACAGCTAAATGACTCTTGCATTTTAAATTGCAATTAGATCCCAGTCATGCAAGATGATTGCAATAATTGGTCAAGTAACAGAAAAAAAGAGTCTTTAATGATGGTATTTGCTAAATAAATTATTTGTTCATTATATAGGATAATTAATATTAATAAAACCCTGAGTTCCTATAGAGTGCTTAGAGCATTTGATCAGCATAGAGAGCTGTCTGAATACGGCAAAACATAATTTGTCACAAAGTATTTTACGTAAATAAACAAAATTTTCTGAATAATATATTTGACTAGCAGTACTTGTAAAGTGCTCACTGCAGCTGTATGTGGGGGGTCCACGGCCATCTGGGTGAAAGAAAAGGGGTTGTTGCTTTTTTAATGGCTCCCTGGGCAACTGGTAGCAGAGAGGTAGGAAGGAAAAAGTTTACCCAGACAGAGTGGGTAGAAGCAGGAAGCAGCTGGACCAGGTGTGGGGGGACTGCCCTTCCAGCTGACCAGAAAGGGGTGGTGGTAATTATACACAGTGCAGCCCCAAAGAATTTCTCTTTCACCTGGACCGAGCTGCTGGAACCTGAGGGGGCAAGGGGGGTTAGATTATACTCTCTCAATTTAGTACAACTAACTTGTGGAAGATGTCCAGTGCAGGTTCTCGTTATGGAAGGGATTTAGTTATTGGTTAAAATGGATTGGAAAAGGATTTAAAGCAAAGCGTCCCTTAAGCAAGTGCTCAGCTAATGCCCATGTTTACTGTATTTCACATATTAAAAATCTGGATTCTGAGGAATCTTTTGAGAAAGCCAAGTGCTGCCCAAATGAAGTTGACAGCTTAGATGCAGTTTTCAAAACAAGAATTATTGGTTAGCATGCTGGCGTGAGTTTGCCCTGTGTTTACCATCTGTTTCCTGGAAGGTAAAGTGTAATCAGATGAATCAGCGTTCATGAAAAAAAAACACTGGCTTTAAAGTTTTTTAGGGAGGGAGCATATGGGGGATTTCTTTATTCTTATTTTGTGATGTGATTTGATGTGACAGCTGGTGGTACCCAGTTGGAACAACAGCTGGGAATGGTCATGTAATGTTTTCTGGACTGTATAACACAAGCCAGTAAACTTTGTCCATCAGTCACCTTCCCCATAATTAGTTTCATATGCACTGTCTAAGTACACGGAGGAGTCTCAACAGTCGGACATTCTAAAATAAAACTTTCCTACATCCCAAGCGGAAGTGGATTTGTCCTGTTTCTTGTTGCTCTATTTTATTGCTCTCCAAAGCTACAGCAATCTTTACCGCCACTCAATGACACTTTTCAGAACAAAAATGTTAGCATTTTGTGTCCGCTGACAGATCAGCAACAGAAGTTTCCGTTTGTGTAAAATCTAAAGCCAAATCCTTCTCATTTTACTCAAGGACTTATTTCGTATTCAACTAATAGCCTTGACTTCCGTCGCTACGTAGGGCTCTTGATGTATCTGAACTCTGGCTAAGGTCACTAGAACAGACAAACTCAAGGACAATTGTGCAGCATCCTATACTCGGCCTACTGGTAACCTGGTCTGAATTAGTGGCTTAGTAGTCTGAGCAGAAGGTTTGGAATGGCTGGATTCCTTGGAACCACAGTTACAGATGCAAGATGGGTCAGTTCTTCCCTTCATTCTTCTATGGTGGCCCTGTGCATCATCGCCTCCTCTGCCACAGCAGTGCATGGATTCCACATTGGCAATGTAGTAGTCTCATGATGCTCTCTCAGAGCTGTGGAACGCTCTTAGAGGATTTCAGGGCAGCCAAACTCTAGCTGGGCTCTGCTGGAGCCACACTGCCAGGCTGCTCAGGAGAGAGGGGCTCTAAGCCAGTGCATGGGCATAGAATCTTCACCCTGATGGACCTGTACCTTCAGCATATTCCCTGAAGATCCATTCAGAAGATTAGAGGACCAAGACCCCGACTTGTTCTGCATCCCATATTCCCAGTGAAAGAACTCAAAGAAAGCCCTATCCCCTTTCCCAGGGTTCCTTCCTGTGGGATTTTATGCAGGAGGGGGAAACCTGCCTCACATGTTGCATCCCACACAAAGGGGTTTTGTGGTATAGCACTGGAAACAAGCAGACTTTATAAATGAACAACATCTAGTGATTGCTGCTAAATTCAGGCAACATCTTCCCCATTTGACCTAGTACCTAGATGCCTTTGTATACCTCAGTCATGCCCCATGCCATGCAATGTGGGTGAAAGCCACATGAAAGCTTTAAATAACAACTTTGAGAAAAACACTTTGGAAAGGCTTTGTTTTGTCTGTCTTGGAGTACTGGATTAATTTGTTTATTCCATGTATAGTTTTTCCAGCCCCTAGCTGCTGACCACCATCATATTAACCAAATTGATGCCTCAGTCTGTGGAGGCAGAAAGCAACTGTTCACTTTGGTTCCAAGCGGACGACCCTGAAAGAGGCAAAAACATAATAATATGAATGCATTCAAAAACAAAGAGAGCACCACAGCCTCGGACCTACTGTATATACAACTTCAGTTATCTGTTCTACATGCACAATAAGGTTTCAAGAAGTCTAAATTGGCAAAAGCTTTGCTGCATAAAGTGGGATAAATCCTCAGCGGCTGTAAATCAGCGATATGCAAATTTACATCAGCTAAGAATCTGCCCTGCTCAGCATTCCTGCTTCTGCTGATAAATCTTAAAGGGAAACAAACCTTCTGACACTCCAAAGAAGAATGGGTTCAGTTAAAAATATGGGATATGTACCGAGCAGATACCAATGTTAGGAAAGTACATTTTTAAAAGCTATTTATTTGTTGTGATGGTTTACTAGATCTTGAGGTATCGTTCGATCCCATTTTAGCCAACATGAACGTTTCTGTCCCCGGAGAAATCCAAGACTCATCAGTGAAGCAGTAAGACATTTCTGGCGTTAACTTTCTTATAGTGAGGCACAAGGCTAAAGGCTGAGAGACTTTGGCTACTTAAGTACTTCAGAGAAATGGAACGCTCCAGGCAGTGCATAACTGTTATGGAATAGACATTATAAACAAAACAAAGGAAAGGAAAAGGTCAGGCCCATGAATTTACGTGGGATTACTGTTACTGGTATGACATCACTGCCACACATTAAACTCCATTTGTACTCATAGTTCTAAGGCCATTTCACAATCTTAATAACACAGTAAGAAATACGGCAAGACAGCTGTGCCACGGAATAGGTCACTGAACTAAAGAACTGGGACTCATATTAGAGCTTATGTTTCCACGGAAGCTGCACTTTTTACTGCTCCAAAGCAGGCTGAATGCCAGGCGGGAATTTTTTTTCTGTTCGTTAAAGAAAAAAACGTTAGCAATAAACAAATCTCTGTTTATCAAGTAAAAATAAACAGAAAGGGAAAACTCCTTATTAGAGTTTTATGCTGTAAGCCCTTCTGCCATTTCCTCACACCACTCCTCCTCTTTCTCATTCTAGCCTGGTTGGCTGCCAGTAATTGATGAAGCCCTGAGTCCGGGTGAAGAGTACGTTAATGAATCACGAGAAAACAAAAAGGGGGGAGGGGGGAAGAGACATGGGTGACTGTGGGGGTTGAGAAGATATAACCACGTCTTATAAAGCACACTTCCCCCGCACCTGCTTTTGCCTGACACACACAGTCACTCATTCCAGCAGCAGCCCTTCTCTTTTGAAGTCTTGGCCCTCGCAGCACTTGAATGAGCTGTTTCCATTTGAACACCTGAAAGGCAGCAATGAAACAAAACAACTGCACATTTTATAGAAGTTCACCGATTGCTTAAAAAGCTTTTCGCCCCACCAATGTGACCTGGGGGTTCTTTTATCTTGGTGAGGATTTCCCCCTTCCTTCCCCAAAGTGAGATCGATGAGAGTTTATTGTCAAGGTCTTAATTTCTAGCAACCCATATCAAATGTAACAAAGCAATAAACAACATGTGATTCTGAAGCCTCAGGGTAGGCTCTTCAAGAATGTATCGGATGTCTTTAAATGCCCTATGAAGTAACCATCTTGTACTTTGAATTTGCAATTGTGCTAGGGTTGTGTTGATGGAACTGGGATAGTAAAAATCAGACTGCTAAAATTAGCCTGGAAATTTTTCTCATCTGGGAAAAATTAAAGCCCCAAATATAGTCATTCTGAGGCCTCTGTTTTAATGAACATTGCCTTTAAAATGTGGAATATTATTCAGCAAAAAAGCGGAAGCATCACATGTCTGATTGTATCTCAAAATATATGAAAAAGTAGGGTAACAGGATTTTCTGTCACATCATTTGCAAGCAATCAGCATTGATCAATCAATGTGGGTTCCTTACTTAGAGCCTGCAAGATGCCTTCAATTCCTAAGTGACTTTGATGGAAGATGGGGCCAGATTCTGCTCATACTGAAGCAGAATTACTATGTAACAAAAATATCAGCCAAGCTGATGATTTACTGGTTTAAAGGCACCAGAGGAGGAGAAGAAAATAAAAACCATAATTAAAAAGAAAAAGGAGTGATTGTTTTATTTTTAACTCTCTTTTTCTTGCACTTCCAGTAAACAATGCAGAGTCAAATGGTAACCATCAAATGCCAGAACCACAGCAAGGATTTCTGAAAAAAGCATGTGACATTTTAAGCTTTCAACTAGACAGACAATAAAAGCTTGCTACCACCAGATTGACAACAAACATAGAAAAACAGAACGCACAACTTAACCAGAAACTTCCTTTTACAGGACTGGACATTCATAATGAATAGAGAAGCATAATAGGACTAGAATTGCTACAGAGATCTTGGTAAAATACAAAGTTGCCTTTTTTAAAAATAGATCAGTACATCAAAGTTAGGCATACTTACGGTATAAGAACATGACATATCATCAGTAATACCTAGCAGTTTCTTTATAAAGAGTTTTTCATTTGTAGATCTCAAAGCACTTTACAAAAGGTAAGTTTACACCATTTTACAGATGGAGAAACTGAGGCAAAGAGCAGCTAAGTCTTGTTCAAGGTCACACAGCAGGTCAGTGACCGAACCGAGTATGGAACTAAGGTATCCTGATTTCTAAGCCACTGCCCAGCCTAGCCTACTGCTGATCTTATATTATCATACAAGCCAGCCAACTGCAAAAGAAATATTGCATAGTTGCAAAGCAATCAAAATAATAAACAGGAACAGCAAGGGGTGGAGCCAGTTGCAACACAACAAATATGTTGGAGACTTCAACAGTGACAAAATCTATTTTCTATCAATAGTTATGTTTTCAATATTTTACTGTAATTAACAGTATAACATTACAGTGATTTGACTTCTGTTGGAAAATACAGCTTGTAGGCAAAATCAGCTTGTGTGCTGCCGGTATATATTTTAAAGCAACTGGATTCAGGAGTAGAGACCATAAAACCTGGGAAGTTATTTTCCTTATTTTCCACAACTGCTTGAAGTGCCTGTTTTCTTGACAATGCGTTGAAAGGAAATAACATGTCCTGAAAACTGAAACTGAAAACTAAGGGCTCAGTCCTGGAAATACTGAGGCTTACTACTATGAATAGTTCTTTTGGCTTCTGTGAGACTCTCATGGCAGTGATTCCTATGGCTGAACCCTGCTAGAGAAAGTACTCACACTTCACCAACAGGGAACCATTCTTTATGGAGTGACAATCTACATGTACAGTGAACAAATCACAACGTAGACTCTCACATGGCGAGTCACATTCCAAATCTCAACCTGCTCCCATTGAAGTCAATGGGAGTTTTGCCGCTGACTTCAAGTGGAACAGGAATCAGATCCTCCATTTTTTAATTTTTTTTTCTTTTGGTTTGGTTTGGAGACTAGAAGGTACCAATGAACTAAACAAGAAACCACCATCACCACCACCACAACTAACCCAGCAACCACTCTTCCCTCAAACAAATAATCAATCCAAAATGAAAAATCAATCCAAACAGTATCCCCCTCCTCACAAAAATACCAGCCTTCGTATCCCTCCACGAATGCCTGAGGGAATAGACAGACTTTGCAGCAAGCCCAGAAGGTCAGCAGATCTGCCCCCACAATACAAAAACCGGCCTGAAGTTCTTCTCAATCTCAGATAGGTGTGGGCAGGCCTCGTTAACATGTCTGGGTTCCGGGTCCTGGACTGGGGTGTGCAGTCGACAGGTGGCAGGCTGGGGCATTGTCAGGGCTTGAGGGGTTGGGCCACATTCATGGTGCCACGTGGTAAGATGGTTGTCATTTCTGATACATAGGTCAATCAAGTTGTCAAGGCAAGATGGTGGCTTGACCTGCACCAGGTCATCCTTTATATTATCATTCAGCCCAATCTGAAACTGATGATGCTGTATGGCCTCATGTGGAATTCTGCAGTGTATTAGGCAGCTGCTTAACGCCCTTGCTGTGGTATTTGCTGCACGGCTTCATCAGTGTGGTTGCAGTGGGGGTCACCAAAGATAACCAACATGGCCTGAGTGAACTGCTCCCACTGGCCCAGGAGGGGGCTGGACTGTTCCAAAAAGGGGGAGGACCTAGGGCAAGGCCTCCCCTGTGAGCAGAGTAATGATGAGCCCTACTTAGGCCTGGTCTGTTAGGAACAATTGGGTGAGAGCAAGAAGAGGAGCCAGCATTGGTTTAGTAAACCTCAGATCAGACCACAGTCACCACTAAACTTGTCTGGGAGCAGGACCATCGGCACTCAGGAGTAAGAACTGGGGTTGCTGGTGATGCCACCTTGGCTTGTAGGGCTGCATCCTGCACCTGCAGGGTGGACACCTGGACCTGCAAGTTCTGTATGCCCCCCCCATCAACAGCTCTGACAGGGGAAAAATGGCCTGAATGGGTCCATGCTAGCGATGTGGGCCCCTAGTCTTTGTATTGGGTTGCTCAATCTATAGCTGATCAGGCCTAGTGGCAGAAGTGAGAGTTCAGCCTACCAGTCAGAGCTGGGTCCAGGGTTGGCAGAGTCCAGGAAACAAGCAGAGGGTCAGTACCAGAGGGACAGAAGCCAAATGCCAGTTCCCGGGGGCAAACCAGAGTCATAAGCCAGAGGAAGAGTGATGGATCAGTATCAGAGAGACAGAAGTCAAATGCTACAAACAGAGGGTGAACCAGAGTCATAAGCCAGAAGTAGAGCCAGGGATCGAAGCTAGAAGTTTGAAGGCAGAGGGGAGCAGGGGCTAAAGCATAGCTGGAGCAGAAACCAGAACAAGGGCTGGAACAAGCAGGAATGGGACTGGAACAGATTGGACCAAGGCTGGAACAAAGCAGGAG
This sequence comes from Chelonia mydas, assembly GCF_015237465.2. Classification (NCBI taxonomy): domain Eukaryota; kingdom Metazoa; phylum Chordata; order Testudines; family Cheloniidae; genus Chelonia; species Chelonia mydas. The sequence continues at coordinate 87,386,846 of NC_057850.1, read as the reverse complement.
CAGGGACTGGAAAAAGGGCAAGTGCAGCTGCAGGCATGGTAAGTGTTGAGCAACCGCTGATCTGCTGTGGGCACCGGGCTCATAAGCAGGGCTGCTAAACCAGCAGCCAACCAGGGGCTGTGTCCGCTCTGTCAGTTCCAAGGCAGTGCCGCTGGACTCTTTGGTTGTCTAGCAGCACAGTTAGTCAGGGAGCAGGCCAGCAGCTGATCCTAGCTGCTCTAATCCCCGACAAGGTGGCACACTGAAGTTTTGCCTCAGGCGGCAGATTGTCTTGAGCATCCTCTGAGTATCACATAGGGGAGAGAGACAGACTGTCAAACTGGCAGGTCCCAGGTCACTTATGACCAATGCATTTTGGAAGGCAAAGGCAGCCAAGGGCTTGATTCAAAGACTATTGGAGTCAACTAAAACACTCCCACTGACTTTAATGGGCTTTGGATCAGGTCCCTTGTCCAAATAATGACACTCTGGTGTCATGTGCTCCCAGGAAGATAGCATGTAGCCCATCACATTTTGCACTAAGTGGTCTATCTTCAGCTACCCAGTGGACTTAAAGTGTAGTACCAAACAGAGTGTACTGTAGTAACCTAGTCTTAAGATGACAAAGGGATGGATTACAGTAGCCAGATCTGCATTGAAAGAAATGGTTGCAACATCCTAGCCAGAAGAAGATGAAGACAAACTGCTGCTGGTCACTGCTTCTATATGACTACTGTCTAAGAGCAGCTAGGGATCCAATGGTATCTCCAGACTGCAGACTCTAGTAATAAATGACAGAGACACCCTCAATCAAGGGGGCTGATCTTCCTGTTGCTTTCCCAACATATCATTATTACCCCAGTCTTATCCAGACTGAGACTAATAGAAGGTAGCCCTCACGCATTTCTCTACACATACTCACACCCCAAATGTAGTCATATTTTCAACATTCAGAACCAAATATGCACAACTACACATCTGGCATTCAGACACAAAGTTAAAATTTAAATAAATTCAGATTTAAAGAGCCATTTACAAGCTAATACAGCGAAAGATGAAAATATCCCCAAGCTCTCTGCTAGTGCTTGCATTGCAAGAAAGAATCTGGACTGAAGCCTCCTGAAAAGTACAATCAAACCAAATCACCACACAAGTGAGGAACAACTCATTACCTGGGTCATCTCTAATGTTGAAACTGAGCTGTTGCCCAGGACACTGTGCTTTTGGGGGCTCCTCATCTGAAGATAACATTCCGTCCCTGCCCTCCAAGTCATGCCCACACCTGCTGCTGCTGCTGGCTCAGCACTGTGACCTAATCACCACTTTGAAAGTGAAATTTGAATCCCATCCCTCCCTGGTCCCTTCCAGTGGTAGCAAGCTTGGGACCCAATTCACCTTCACAGCTGTCCAAACCTTTTTCCTTCTCAAAAGCTGGCAACATGCCATCCATAGATGAACTGAAGATTTTTATCCTCAGATTTCCCCTGATGACAAGCACCTCAAACGTTTCCATCTGTCAAACCTTTTTGATGCAAATGTGCTCGGCAGGTAACTGAAGTCCTCCTGCTTCCCATGTATCCTACTCCACATTAGCCCTTGTAAAACGCGAGGCCAGCTATGCTCACTAATGAGTATTAAGGGTAAAACTATTAAGAGGGAAATTATTCTAATAAAGAAATCATATGGACTGTAGGATTTAGAATTGGGTTGCACCAAGGAACCATCCTCTCCTCATTCAGCTCCCTCCTTAAAACTCACTTCTTCTGCAAAGCCTGGCAACACTATTCCATCACTATTACTGACCATCTAGGACACCTGGATAAATGTTTATAAAAAAGTGATTTTTTAAAAAGTTACTAACATGAAATCAATAAATCAAGCAGCTTTTAACTCCCCTCTCCAGGAAACACTGCACTCCCAAAGGGTGGCATCCTCCTCTTTTTGTACACTATTGTCCTCCCTAACCCACGCTTACTGTCCACCATCCACTATACAGTTTTAGCGGAGGGGGGTTGGCCTACACTAAGGGGTGAATCCTACAAACATGAATGCACATGAGTAACTTTACCCACACAAACAGCCTTGCTGATGTCACTAAACTAAGTTTCTCCACCTGTGTCAGTATTTGGAGGATCAGGTCATAAGATTGTAAATCCTTTGGGGCAGATATGTTGGGCTTTATTCTGATCATGTTGGTGTCACTCAGAGGAACTCCATTAAAGTTATTGAATACATACCCATGTAAAACTGATGCATGATCACAGTCGAGCCTCTCATCTTTTTAAAGTGCTATGTACATCTGTGGCACTATATAAAACAAAATACGAGAAACATTCAACATGAACAGTTTGTAAAATTTCAAGTCTTTGACAAGAGGTTTACTGAAATAATGCTGCTAAGCTCCTCATGGCAAGTGCATGAAACTGAACATATCAAATCTCAATTAACCAGCTTCCTTTTGACCCAAAGAGAAGGCCCATCTTGCAGTGTAAGCAAAAAATGTGTCAAGGATTGAGATTTTACATGCAGAGAAGAACTTTGAAATCAAAGCTATTTGGCTACTACACATAGCAAATTGAAACCTCATCCCATTTTAGACCTTTCCCAGGCTCTCTGGAACCCACTTCTTTTAGTCCTAATTGTGTTTTGAAAGAACAATTTATGGTGGAGATGCCCAACACATATTACCAATTACTAACATATGTCCTGTGCTTGGCCAAACACAAGGAAATTTGGGGATGACATTCTGTGAATAATCAACGCCATCATTAATAAGACAATCCCTACATCTTCTGTTTTTTGTTTACCAATACATTTTCCAAAAACAAGAGAATTTTCTTATGATAGTGCTAAATGGAACACATTAAACTGAATAATGGTTAAGAACATAACGTTCCTGAAGGACAGTTTTGTCAGTGTGAGAATGAATCTCAGCTCTTAACACAAACAGCTGCTTGTGAAAAAAAAGTCATCTATAGTACAGCGTCTAGTACAGTGAGCCTTAAGGGTACTGCTCTAATACAAAGAATAAATAATACTAGGATAGTTTGGAAAAACAAATAAGATACTTTGTTGAGATCTGGAAATCAGTCATAAAATACTCAGTAAAAAGAGGTGGTCAGACTAAACTCCAAAAAGGATGAGGAAAAGGGGAGGGAGGGGAAAGATTTAGTCAGTTAACTTTTAACTGAACATGTCTTATGAGTACTTCATCATTTATGGCAGCATCTTCTGAAGTGTGGGGCAATGGTAGCTGGGGAATCGCAGACAGACTTAACTCAACTGTTCGGAATCTCACTTCTCTCTCTCTCTCTGTATGTGTGTGTGTGTGCGCGCATGCATGTGCATGTGTAAGTAAAAATATGAATGTGAAAACATGAACCAAGTATAACCAATGCAGTGATGTCTGCCTGAGTTTGCAGAGAGCCTGGAACAATAGCTCTGAGGCATAAACTGCCCCATTTATTTCAACTGATGCTTATTCAGCTGCCAGTGTGGATATTTCAAATATCACATTGTTCATTATTTAGCTGTTCTTTAAAGCATGTAAGAAAGAGAGGAAATATCATAGTCTGAAACCAGTTGCCCCTTCCCCACTTACTCCCACCATGTAGCATTAAAACTCTCCTCTACTCTGAATGACTGCTCATTTGGGGTTTCTTTTTCCTGAATGGGAGCTCAAGGTTTAGGAAATGGCAATTTCAGAGATAAGGCCCAAAAGGCAAGTACCAAAGGTGAAGCTGAGGATACTCCCAGCTCTTAATCAAATGTTATTCCTATTATAAAATGAAAACTTATGCGGGAGGGGTGCCTTTTGTTTGCTTTGACTTTTCAGACACAGCATGCAGGGATGTCATCAGCTAAACAAAAGTACACCATCCCCTCAACAATCAGCTCCATGGGGCCTATAGCCTTTGCATAGTAATTCCCTGTCATGAAGGAAGGGTGCCACACATCACATTTGGCCTTTTTGCAAAGCAGCTGGCAATGAATTTCTCACTCCCTCATTCCATGTCCTTCCTCCTTCCTTGGGGTTACTTCTTTTTAAGTTCACACTAGTGACCCTTATCTGAGATAAGAACCAATTATATTCTAATGGGAATTGTACCAATAAGAGAAGTGTGACTAGATAGAAGCAGTGAACCAAGATAGATGCAGAAGAGAACCTTGGTAGCAGAGAAATCATTTGAAAAATTATGCTTCATAACTACTAGGAAATAGACATATCAAAACATATTTGGTTAGTTTAGGGCATCTTCTTTGAAAACAATGAAGTACAATTTTTAACCGTCTCTAATTTAGTTCTGGTGATTTGGAATATTGTTCCTTCACTAGTGATTTCAAAATGAGTAGTTCCTATTAAGGTGCTGGTCCTGTGATTCACAGGCTCACTAGAATGCATCCATGAACAATGTGTTGCAACACTGGAGCCTTCAGGGCAGGGATGCTGTAGTTTGTGTTTAGTACAGCATGAGCCTATTGTTGATGCAAGAAGCAATGGTCTCAAGTTGCAGTGGGGGAGATCTAGGTTGGATATTAGGAAACACTATTTCACTATGAGGGTGGTGAAGCACTGGAATGGGTTACCTAGGGAGATGGTGGAATCTCCATCCTTAGAGGTTTTTAAGGCCTGGCTTGATAAAGCCCTGGCTGGGATGATTTAGTTGGGGTTGGACCTGCCTTGACCAGGGGACTGGACTAGATGACCTCCTGAGGTCTCTTCCAACCCTAATATTCTATGATTCTATGATATATAAACAACAAATAATGATTCTTTAGAGTTCATGGACAATTAGCCCTTCAGAATAACTGCTCTCTTTTGAGATGACTTTTGGCTGCTGGATGAATGTTTACATTCCACACTGTCTGTATGCCATTCATTTCCCCGTACTTTCAGTCAGGTTTTATACCCTGTTCATGAACTGTGCGAATCTATAACCTAAAAGAGCCTGGGGCTAATAAGAGGTGAAGAGCCACTTATCCTAATGACCCTAAATAACAGTCTAATGGATTTTAAGAACATAATAGTGTATTTAGCTCGTTTGCTATATTACTACTTAAATTCCTCTTAAAGGGAAAAAGTTTATCCCATAAAAAGGAAAAAGATAAAGTAAAACAAATGAACACCATTTCTGTTCATTTAAATAAAAGCAAATGGCCACACACTCCCCCTTTTAATATCTTTCGGAGCAGCATTAACTGGTATTTTATAATAATTTAGGGCCCGCTGCCCTTACGCACATGGGCAGTGCCAGCAAACTGAGCCGGACTGCATGTGCAAGTGAGGGCTGCAGAATAAGCCCATACTTCATTTATCAGGGGATTAGACAAAGCACATTTAATACATACAATGTTCAAATAATCTTTTGCCCATAAAAGTGCTTTCTTTCCTTTTTCTCTCATTTTCCTCAAAATACTTGCTCTCATTTCTCAACTGATCAATAACAGATCTCATCCTAGATATCCCTGTCTAGGATTTATTGTCCACAGCTCCTTGTTTTCAACCATTTTCCTTTTACTTTCCACTTCCTCTCCTTTGTCTCTCTTTTGTTAGTCATGGTCCCTTTCTCTGGGAGCACACTGTTCCCACAACTTAATGAGTTACAGTTCTTGGCGGCACAGCCCTTGACATCAAATCAAATTCTGTTCATCTTAGCATATGAACGTTGGACCAGCAGTAGCTGCAACAGCCACTGAAGAAAACTGGTACCGTATGTGTTACTTACTTGCTTTTATACACTATGGTATCAAATGAAGGTATTTCATTATATTACACAGGATATCAGTATGTTGCAACTATGCCTTCTGGTATTAATGGGAATATCCTTCAGCATTAGTTGCTTTTACTTCTGTTCTCTAATTCATTAGTTGTTTACTGCAGCCTATTAACAGCCTAAAGATTGGCTTTAATCCTCAGCCAGAGGATTTAAATAGCAGCAGCAGCAGGTAATTACTCACTTTGAAATTTCTCCTCTTTTCTTCTTATCCTGTGAGGTGAAATTTAGGGCTTCAAAGTACAGTAATAAATTATTTTTATCAAAGCATCAAAATTAGTAGTGAAAATGTCAAGAAGTTAATTTGCTTACTTTAAACACAAAAGATGGCAAGTACTTTTTCTTTTCCTTTTTTAAACTTTTGACTCCAATTGCAGCCTTTGAAAGTTTGAAACTGTTGCTACAAGATAGTTCAACAATTTATTTTTCAGAATTGTGTGTGTGAATTGAGTGGTTTCGGAAGCTTCTTAGGCTCCTGTACCACCAAATGTGTGAGCTAATCCAAGATTGGTACTCTCTTCTGGTAGGACACACACATGAAACTGACTGAAAAGCAGATCCTCTATTTTCAATAACTCTTTAGAGTTTACTTATGCCATAGTAAGGTAGGGTGACCAGATGTCCCGATTTTATAGGGACAGTCCTGATATTTGGGGCTTTGTCTTATATAGGTGCCTATTACCCCCCATCCCCTGTCCTGATTTATCACCTTGCTATCTGGTCACCCTATAGTAAGTAGCATTTCTTACCTTTGGAGTGTCAAACTGATGGACTGTAAAGTGTTGCTCTGAACATAATGGACAGTTTTCTCTTAACTAAGCCACAGGGCATCCTTTAAAATGTATTCTACAACACCTTTACTGTGATGTTTTCAGCTTCTAAACACACTGTCAAACAATTTCTCAATAACATTTCATCATAAGAGGATAACAGGATTCAAATTAAATGTATTTAGAGAGACCAACTCTTGTCACCAGTTTTCTCCATTTCGCTCCCTTTGACGGACACCTTTATGTTTGTTTGTATGAGTAACCTCTAACAAGGCTGTTGTTGAGACCGCTTCTGGATTTGGCCAGCACTTTTTTTCTTCTCCCATCTGATCCCCGCTAGTAATATTCCGAAGTATGCAAATACTTGGGGCAGGTCTACACTACCGCTTACTCAATCTAACTTACAAAGCTCAGGGGTGTGAAAAAGACACACACACACACACACACCCCCCCAAGTGATGCAAGTGACAGCAACCTAAGCGCTGTCCACAGTGGCGCTAAGTCCGTGGGAGACGCACTCCCGAGGACTACTACACATCTCGCAGAGGTGGAATAATTATGCTGACAGGGGAGCGCTCTCCCATCACCACAGAGTGTCTTCACCAGTCGCACTACAGTGTCACAGCTGCACCGATGTAGCACTTCTAGTGTCGACCTGCCCTTGGGCACAAATCTTGCTCATCTTACTCACAAGAGTTATCCCATAGAATTCAGTTCAACGACTCGTGTGAATAAGGCAGTCAGTCTCCAGATTTAACTAATCTTATTGTTACAACTTCCCTAGGCGGTACTGAATGTACGCATTATTCTCACCATTTAGACATGAAGATATTGTGATATAGAAGCTAAGGGTCAAATTTGCAGCCTGGCTTTAATCAGGTCTCCATTTTCAGAGGTGCAAATAATTCCACAAGCAGTTTTGCACGCACAGTTTAGGCCTACTTACATAGGTAGGTCCCTGATTCCACATCAAAACAACCTAAACTCATAGAGGACAGGTGTGGTCCCAGGGGACTGGAGAAGGGCAACCATAGTATTAGCTTTAAAAAGGGGAGCAAAGAGGACCCAGTGAATTATAGACTTGTCATCCTAACTTCAATACCTGAAAAGATATTGAAATAACTTATTAAACAATCGGTTTGCAAGCATCTAGAGGATAAGAGAGTTAAGGAATAGCCAGGATGGATTTGTCAAGGCCAAATCATGCCAAACCAACCTAGTTTCCTTCTTTGACAGGGTCACTGGCAGAGTGGATTATGTGAAGAGGAGGGAGGAGCAGTAGACATGATATATCTTGATTTTAATAAGGCTTTTGATACAGTCTCACCTAACATTCTCATAAGCAAACTAGGGAAATGCCATCTAGATGGCATTACAATAAATTGGGTGCATAACTAGTTGAAAGGCCATATTCAACGAGTAGTTATTAATGGCTAACTGTCAAACTGGGAGAGAGTATCTAGTGGGGCCCCATGGGGTCAGTCCTAGGTCCAGTCCTATTTAATTCTATCATTAATGACTTGGATAATGGAGTGGAGAATACACTTAATATGCTTGTAAAATTTGCACATGACACTAAGTTGGGAGGAGTTGCAAGTGTTAGAACTCAAATGGAGAATTGGTCTCAATTCAACAAGATGAAATTCAATAAAGGTAAGTGCAAACTACTTCACTTGAGAAGGAAAAATCAAATGCACAACTTCAAAATGCGGAATGACTGGCGAGGCAGCACTACTGCTGAAAAGAATCTGGGGGTTATAGTGGATCACAAACTGAATACGAGCCCACAGTGTGATGTAGTTGCAAAAATCCCAATCTCATTCTGGAGTATATTAACTGGAGTATTGTATGTAAGACATGGGAGGTAATTGTTCTGCTCAATTCAGCACTGGTGAGGCTTCAGCTGGAGTACTGTGTTGAATTCTGGACGCCACACTTTAGAAAAGTGGAGAGAGTCCAGAGGAGAGCAACAAAAATGATAAAAGGTTTAAAAAAATATGCCTTCTGGGAAAAGGTCAAAAAATGAGCACGGTTAGTCTTGAGAAAGGAAGACTGAGTGGGGACCTGATGGCAGTCTTCAGATATGCTAAGGGCTGTTATAAAGAAGATGGTGGTCAATTGTTCTCCATTTCCACTGAAGGCAGGACAAGCAGTAATCTGCTTAATCTGCAGCGAGGGGGATTTAGGGTAGATATTAGGAAAAACTTTCCAACTATAAAAGTAGTTAAACTCTGGAATAGGCTTCCAAGGGAGGTTGTGGAATCCCCATCACTGGGGATTTTTAAGAACAGGTTGGACAAACACCTGTCAGGGACTGTATAGGTGTTCTTGGTCCTGCCTCAGCACCAGAGGCTGAACTTGATGACTTCTCTGCGTCCCACACACTACATTTCTATGATTCTGTGATAAACTGAACCCACAGAAATGAATGTCTGAGAAACCAGCCCTCCATGACTTGCCCCAAACCCCAGAGCAAGTAGACCGAGTCAGAGTCAAGAATTCCTGATTCCCCGTGCCGGTGCTTAATCCACTAGATCAAGTTGCCTCTCAGTGTTAGTTGGTGGGAAGCAGGCATAAAGGCTAAGACCCGTTTGAGCAAGCCATCCCTATTAAGCAATGCAGTTAATCATATGATTAACCTTAAATGCATTCCTACATCCCATTGATTTCAATGGATGTTAAGCACATGCTTAAAGTTGAGCACATGCTTCAGTACTTTCTTGAAAAGGGGATATACTGAACCATATTCATAACTGAATCAGCGTCTGAAAACGCAGCCGTGTCAATGTTAATCTTTAACCTGAGTCTCACGCACAAAGGTGGCAACCACCAAATTATCACCTTTGCAGACATGCTTCACTCACATTTATTGTACAAAGGAATCCAAAACTCCATAAACAAAGAATTAGCAACAAAGAGTTAAATGATTAAAATAAAAAAGATGACAGTTAAGGAAGTACCTACTTGTTGGGAAGATCTAGAAGCCTCATAGGTGAACAGCAGTTGCTAAAAGCTTTATCTTTGTAAGCAATCAAAATAAGGTTATACATTTTCTATGCTACAAAGACACTGCCTTCTGCTCTCCACGCCGTCTATGTTTTCTTTAGATTGAAGAAACCTGCTGGCTTGAGTTCTAAAACCCAGATGAAAGCTTTGATTTCTTAATTAAATTTTATTGCTATCTGCATTTGATATTTCAGCCAAATTGTATCAACTGCTGCAGCAACAACAAAGGCACATCAAAGAGGAGCTCCACCTTCATGACCTGTAATTACAGAATGTATTGCTCAATGACGCTCACTGTAAGATGCACCTGCCAGACAGTCCCTACTACGCTACCTAGGCCTAAAACAAAGCCACTGCTCTGAACTGGGATGAATCAGTCTATTTCAAACAGATCTTTACTTTCAAACAAAAGAGCTATGTTTTGTCAAGGCCTGTCATGGAATATTGCTTGTATCAAGACTGCTATGAGATTCTGAAAATGAAAGCATGCTGTACTATTGCACTGGTTTCAGTATGAAGGGTGGGACCAAAGATCAAAAGAAAAATTGGGAGAAAGAAAACCAGAAGAAATGGGAGAATGAAGGGGAGCAGGGGAAAAAGGTGGAACAAAAGAGGAACAGGGAGGGAAATGGAAAAAGGAAATTAATGGAGAAATTATTTTAATAGGGAGAAGAAAAAATTGTCAATTAAATGGCAAAAGGGCACTCAAAAAATGGGGATAAAACAGCCAGACATAAAGGAAAGAAGTATTTGGAGGGAAGGAAGAGAAAGAAGAGACATACACATAAGTCAGTGTTAACTGAAAATTTGCAGGCAAATATTTCTCCTCTTAAATAGTTACACAAGTAATGTGGATACACAAATTCATGCCAATAAAACTTTTGGCCTATACAGTCATCTATTCCAGCTACTTGTGTATTTTGGAACAAGCCAAAACTTAATGAGACAAAAACTCACTATCCAGGCCTCACTAAACTTGGGAGCCTCCTTGGGAACCACAAAAATAATTACCTGTGCTCATATCTAGGGAACAAAATACAAAGAGGAAGAATAAAATAGGGTAGAAGAAATCACAGGCTAGATATTAGAGCTGGTCAGAAATTTTTCCACCAGAATGCCCGTTTCACAAAATGAAAAATTTCCATGGGAAAATTTCAATTTTATTGAAGAAAATTGAATTCCTTTAAGGAAAATCAAAATGACAGCTCCCTTGCTAGATCTACTAGAAATCAACAATGACGACGTCAAGATTCTGGGGGTGAAATCCTGGCCTCATTGAAATTAAGTGGAAGTTTTGCCATTGACTTCAACAGGGCTAGGATTTCACCCCTCATCTCTCCACGGCATCAGAAAATTCTGATTCCATTTTCTAAATCATGCTAAATAACCTAGTTGAAAAGAACAGGTATAATAGAGACTCTATAGAGATGTGAACATGTGAACGGAAAGGAATCTGCTATGGTGAGTGTGAACCTGGGTTTTCAGGTCTGGAGCTCTGCCAGAGCATCCCTGATAACATCTGTGCTTCTGTACTTGAATCTATATTCTACCCAGTTCTACAATGCTATCTCGTGCGGGCATATGGACCAAATTCCACAGTCTGTAACTGGGCCAAATTCCCATTGAACCCAAACGGGTTTTTCCTCAATTAAGGCAAAAGTTGGATCACAGACTTCAGTTGCATAGATATAAATGAGGACAGAGTTTGGCTCAGCATTTTTTAATCTTCTTCATTATTATTAGTATTATAGTAGAGCCTGGAAGCTCCAACCAAGATCATGATCCCATTGTATTAGATCCTATACGTACACAGACTGAGAAACAGTCTCTCTCCTAAAGAGCTTACAATCTAAATAGACAAAGGATGGGAAGGAAAACAGACATGGAAAAGGAAAGCGACACTCTCAAGGTCACATAGCAGGTCAGTGCTAGGCTGGGAATAGCACTTGGGTCTCCTGACTCCCACTCCAGTTCCCTATCAATGAGACCGTGCTGCCTTGCTCAGGCATTTTTAGTGCTGCCAAATCTCATGGTTTAATCCTGAGTAACAGGACTGTAGTCCCTGTTGGAGCCAGTCTCCCAAAGACAGAAGTTCCAGCCCTCATGGGACTTCCAGCCCTGACCAGGAGAAACACTGGACGCCTTCCTCTCACTGGGTGCCTTCCCCACTTTCCCAACTCCTGGGGGAAGGCAGCCAACCAGAACTGCTGCAGAGCTCTGTCCCTTCCCCCAAGGACAGGGAGGAATTTGGAGGTATGGAAGTGGGAAGAGGGAGAAGCCCATATTATTTTCACAAGAGGAGAGGAAGGAGCAGAAACAGCCCAGTGGGTGGCTTTGATTGGAAAGTGAGCAAAATTTATTGGTTTCAGGCAAAGGTTAGTTTTAACGTGAATTAAATCTCAGCAGATAAAAAGACAAAACGAATCAGCCAGAGGATCACATGGGCCCCTGAAAAATAACCCCCTTGAGTCTCATCTTGCTTTCATTTGATAAACATAATGGACAACAGATAGAATGATGTCCTGCTGTGGTAAATAACTAGTGGCTGCAGCTTTCATAGCGTTGATTAGGCATCTTCAGAGTGAGGACTATTGAACCATCCTTGCTTGGTGTATCTTCCAAGTGGAAACTTGGCACAAATCTCAGAGATGCCCGTACTCAAACATCCCTTGCTTCAAAGACTCCCCTCTCACTGCACAGCTCCCCCCGCCCCACATCTCTCATTGCCTCAGAGTCCACTACCATCTCCTCATCCAAGGCTCATAATCTTCCATACAGACCCTTAGTAGAAGCCATCACATATGTAAACACGCAGTGCAGCAGATTCCCATGGAAGCAGATGGAGTCTAGGGTCCTCCCTTCCCAGTCAGCATAAGCCATCTCGATGGTCTCCCTCTGACCCCCAACCCTTTGTCTGCACGAGCCTCCTTGGAGGCTCCCTGCCCAGCCCAGCCCCAGTCAGCACCAGCCACGGCAGGAATTGTGCCATCCAGCCCCTTCCCTTTTACCAGAGACCTCCCCATATCTGAAACACCCCTTCTCTGTACCCCCCTCAGCCTCAGGACCCCCTTCACCACACCCTCTGCCTCAGAACATTGCCTGTCACTACTACAGAATATTCACATACTTGTGGTAACACAAACCAATGCAATGAAGCACCACTGAAGGGTTTAACAGCACAAACATGAATAAGCAGGTGAGGTTTTCTGTCAGGCCCTAGATCTATTTTTTAACTACAAAAGCAACAGTTGGTATTAAAATATTTGGCATATGTGCTTTGTTGCTGATCAGCTCATTCATTCAACAACAAAGGATAAAAATGCTGGGGGAGGGGGCCCGTTACACTTAGAGAAGGCTCCAAAGCCCTGCAAAGTCTGAGATAAAAATAAATGTACATGGTATAGCCAATGGCCATGTTAATGGTCTGTGGTGATAAATGAGGATATATTAAAATGGCCTGGGTAGCTTAATCTGTGATTGATCTACCAACAATTATCCTTTTTTCTAAATCTCTGTATCATTTAATGAGGTAATTTCAGTGTTCTAATAAAATGTGGCAATGGAATGTTTCCAGATGTCCGGGGTACAAGCAAAAAGTAGGTCCTGTTCTGAAGCCATAATCCATGTACTAAACCAACCCGCATCATCTTCTCATTGAATTACTCTTCTCTTTCAATTAGAGTGAAAGAAGTTGCCAAAAAACTCTGAGTGTTTTGACAAATCCTTTCAAGTCACATCAGATCAGAACAAGAGGGAAGAAAAATCTGCTGACTTTATTATATAAAGTACCTTCATCACTACTGATACATCACAATTTACTGCTGTTACAGCTGTATCCAAATATTGGTTGTTTCATTTCACCAGTATAACTGAGCAAGCATTTCAAATTGTGGCCCTTTACTTATGCCTTTACTCTGAGCTGTGCATGCACCAAAAAGAGGCTGACTTGGACTAGAGCTGTAACCCTGGTTCTGGTACTAAAATTCAAGGCAGGGGGAAAGACATGCTCAAAAATTCATCTGCACTAGGAACATAAAGGATGTCATACTAGCTGTACTTCCCAGCTATTCCCACCTTACAGTCTTTATTTATAATTTCAATGTTATATGAGATACAAATATTTAAAGTTTAACATGACAATGACATGCAGATAGGAATGAGCATCACTTGGTCATCATGTTCTCAAACACATTTTCAGTAAAGTGTGTCTAAAAGAACAAGCCTGCCACTACGCAGCCATGTTGGGGAAGAGGAAAAAATATTGCCGAGACAAGAATAATGGGGCTAGATAAGTAGCTGCTGAGCAACCCCATTATCACAGGGAGGGAAGGAGACGATTCATTCTTCTAGAGCCAGAGAAATACCCTGGGCATAAGTAAGTTATTCACATTGTGTGGTTAGGTCAGGATTCAACCTGTAGGCAGTTTGTACTGCTCTATTATTTCAAGCTGTCTGCCAGTTTAGGAAGACTGCATTGCATCAGGTACACTTCCAGGGTTTTCCTCATAACCCTAAGAGGTAGGTAATTCTGTCAATTTTGACTTGTGAGAGGTTCTGTCACTGCTTGTCCTGGAACCTTGAGCGCCTTAATATGCTCTGCTGTTGTAGATTCCTGTCTGGAAATTCCCAGCCAGCATACAAGCACCCACTGGTATCTATGCATTGAGTCACCCTGGTTCAGCAACTCTGACTCCCGTAGCCAGTGTGTTACACCACAGCCACACTCTTGTCACCAGCCTTGGTTACTACTAGCCAAGTGACCCCAACACACTTCTAGTCCTGAATTTCCCCAAAACTGTCTGCCCTGATATGTCCAGCCCTCTCCTGGAACATTCAGAGGAGTGACATGGTCCGTTGCTCTTTTAAAGAGACAAAAGTGTGTTGCTTTAACTGGAGTTAATAATCACTTCACAGCAACCACTGTGCTGGATTGATTGAAAACGAAATTAAAACAAATATATTTAATCAAAAAAGAGAGGTTTTATGTGAGTTCAGATATAAGGGATAAAGTCAGAAATGGTTATAAACACATGTTTTCTCGTAACTAACATTTAACAAAACTAAGTGTTTGTTCCAGGTAAGATTCTTACCACACCTGCTTCCAGCAAGATGGCTGACCATGCCTATGATCAGGATCTCCCACAAAGTCTAAAGCGCCCTCTTGCACTAGGATGCTCTGAGGGTCACAACTTGAATTTTTTAAAATTCTTAAATTCTGCAGAAGCCAAGGAGTATGCTTCCATGCACTTCCTACTTAGCACTGGTGAACTGGCTGATTTTTCAAACCCTGTGACCAGGCTTTGTATTCTATTACAGACAACTTGTTCTGTAAGCTGGGACTGTTAATAGTCCTACATGTGAACACCTTGGGCTGTACAAAGCAATTTAATACACTTTGGAAGTCCTGTACAAAAATATCCCCCCCACATAGACACACCTATGGCTTTAGACAATGATACAAATAGTGTAGTACATCCCCAAACCTGTTTTTATTTAGCATACCCGAAGTCTGAACACACACCGTTTTTTATTCTCCAGCTGAAAATAAATAGGTTCTATAAAACTGAGCAAAACCCCAACAGTCGAGGTCACTGTAAGTCTTGATTTCAGTGTGCGCAAACAGTTCTTATAATAAAAGAAAAAGGGGAAAGAGTGGCCCACTGAACCCTCTCTGTCCTGTAAATAGTTGTGTTAGCTTTCAGCTTTCACTTAAAGCATGGCGCAGATTACAGAGGGTAAATATTAGCTAGCTATTGACTGCTGCTCCATTCATGGAATAGTAAGTAATGCAGTTTAGATATGAAGGTCTACACTGACTTTTCAAAGGTTACAGAGCAGAAAGGGGATCCTCTGAATGGCCAATAATTGAAAATGTGAAGATGGATGACAGGGTGATACCCACAGATTGGAACAGCCAAACTTTGGGGTTTATTTTGTTCCATATCTTTGTTTAACTGGTAATGCTGGCAAACAACTGTGCACTCAAGTTTATTTTAGAAATGGTAAAAGTCTCTTCCTGACTCCATTAATTCAGGCTATTTTGTTGACACATCAAAGGCCCTCATAAGGGCAAATTGTGATGGATTACTGATTTTCAGCACTTTTCATAAAGTTTACAGAAGCGTTCTACTCCTCCTCCCCCGCCCCCAAGGTCTTCTCAGCTAAGAGGGCTCCAGAAGCCATTGTGAAAAGACAACATAGCCTTTAGCATGTGGTATTCTTCTAGGAGAACTCTTACTTTAGTTGCCAGGTAAAGGAAATATTCCATGGGTTGAGTTAGGGAAGAAACAGTCAGTACATGGGGAATGATGAACTGTTGGAAGTACCTAATGATGATGAATAGCAAGTTTTAACCACCTGAGACTGAGGGTTGTTCTTACTAACACCGTGAAATTATAAGATATACTAATGTAGATTGCTGAGGTAAGAATGTTGCCACAAGGGATGATTGCTAATGTATGGTCTTGATTTCCCTTCCCTGTAGCCAGGTATTATGATGTCATATGAAATTGTGATGATATTAAATTCAAGGAGACTATGTGATTTTTTTTAAGACATGGTGGTTTATAATTCTTCATTTCAAAGCTGCTGAATACCCAATAAATTCAGCATGTGACTAACTCCTAATTTCTCTTTCAAAATGAAAATGTAGCAGCACAGTATTCCTGCCTGCACCTCTATGGTAAAGAGAGGTCTAGAACATAGCCAGGACACTTTTGTAATGAGAATGCACAAAGTGTGGATACTCTGTGTCGTAACATACTGTTAACTTAGGGTGTTTATTCCAGGCACTGAGTGCTGCAAAAGAAAGGCATGCATGTAATCTTTAACGCTTTTTCTGTAGCACAATATTGTCGGCGCCTCTCGCCCGTGTTCACTGTGCAATCAGACATCTCCATCCCTTCACTCTCCTTCCACTAACTTTGAGTAGAGTTGAGCAAGTATTTAACCAATAATGTATCTGTAAATTTGAGGGGCGGGGGGGGAGGGTGTGTGTATAGAAAGCTTCTGCTGCTGCTGCTGGACTTTGATTTTCTGTGATAAATGGGAGGCAAAACTGTTTGGCATGGAAAGGAGAACACAGGCTCTGCAGCATGCTTATCTCCCTGGAACCCAGTGAGAACTAGTGTGTGGGAGCTCACGGGAAAGAACCTCTCGTGGTATTTGAGGGTGGAACTAAAGGTGTGATGGGGTATTCTCTCTCCTGTTGGGAATGCAGTTTTCCTGTTGGAAACCTGATAGGGATTCCCTTCTGTGGCTGCGTCTTTGCAACCACAAGAATGACTTCTTCTGAAATCATGTTGCCTGGAGAAGGAATGTTAGCAAAGAGTTACAAGGCCTCCATATGTTCCAATATGTGCAAAGATCTTGGACAGCCACTAGTTTAGAGGGTTGTCAAAACCTCTGCCTCTTCCCCTGGAAATCCCCACTTCTCTGCCTGCTGCACTGACAGTGCAATGAGGAGGAAACTCCAAGTACTACATCTGCACTGGTTGCAGACGTTGCACCCATGTAAGCAAGGAGCTCAAATCTCAGGCCTGCTTATGGATATTGCAGGAGGCCCACATTCCTCTTGTTTCTAGCCCTGGAATTCATCAATGAGTTGGTGTGGGGACCAGCTCCCCACACCACCATCGCACCTCAGGCTGCCACCACCATTCATGATCCAGAAAACGCTTGCAGGTGCCTGGATTCCCATTTATCACTGTGATGTCTTGCTCAGAAGACCCAGAACTGTGAGCCAATGTGTTACCCTTCTACCTTGGCAACTGTGAGAGTTTCCTGACATGCTAGCAAGCTTGGCAAGGTTTAGACTGTCAGAGTCTCAACTTTCAGGTATAATCAGTGAACCCTAGTTCCCCAAAGACATCCCCCTACAATGTCCAGTCCCTCTCACTGAACACTCTCAGATAGTAAGTTTTCTGCCTCCCAAGAAAGTACGTCAGCCTATAAGATTAACTGAAGACTCACTTCAATACACAGAACTGAGATGGCTCTGTAATAACATTAATAAAGAACAGATATTTAAGTGATACTAATCAAGACAGACAGACAGCTGTGGTTACAAACAAAACGCTTTCTAATGACTAGAACTGAATCTTAGCAAGTTACAGTCTTTACCTAAGCAATTTCCTTTCTTATGTCAAGTTACCAGTATCCCTAGCCCTCCATACTAGGGGAATCCAGTTTTCCACAGGTTTGAAGACTGCAGTACCCTATATCCATCACTCAAGGGTCAACTAAAAGGTTTTTGCTCTCCATATATAGCTCAAGGTCCACAGTCTGTACCAAAGGCTTCCTGGGGTACAGATTCTGCCTCCCACTGTGATTGTTAAAGTGTCAGTCACTGCTTGTTTAGCTTGATGGCTTTCTTTATCTTTCATTGTCCTCCGCCTGTAACCAACCCAGACAAACAGGGAAATCTACATTTCTTTGTCTAGGGCAGGCTGGATTTATGTGCTGCCTCCCAAATACATTTTAAGAACATAGATGTGTTAAAAGAGAGTTCTAGTTCCAGCACAATCCATACATACAACACGACTGTCAGGACCAGCGTGTCACCAGTTTACATCTCTCTCAACGGTGTCATGTCAGGTATCATTATGACAGTGCTGGGGCAATGAGTGTGTCAGGCTTGACTGAGTTACAGTATACTGCCAGTTGGTACCGAGCAGCTCCAAGGGTCACAAGCGTACAGTGCAGAGAAAATGTGTCAAAGCTTGATCTTCTCCAGTGTCCTGAACAAAACCAATAGAGAAAACAAAAACACCAGTGAGGGCAGGCATTCATACCTTCAAGCCAACATTTTTTAAAAATTAAGTGATAGAAATTATATTGTTTATCTTAATTTCTAGGTAATTTAAAGTGACATAAGGGTCCTGTAAAAAGATGGTTACATATGAAAGTAATTTAATATTCAAAGAACAAAAACAATAAAACATTAATGTCAAAAATGAGGTAATGCAGACTGAATGTAATTATCCATAAAATTATAGAACATGTATGTTTCAGGGAACCATCATTTGTGGCGGTGCCCTTTTCCAAAATTTTAGGCATATGCAAGATTGGCTACACAAGTCAATCAGAGGAAAACAATAATTGAAACGAGTAGCCCAATAGCACTTTTCATCTAACTTTGAGGTTTTCTATTAATGTAAAATTGTGCCTAGTCTCCTCTGTATTGGAACAATTATCACACCAGATACTACAGCAGAAAACGAAGGGGTAAATGGATGTACATCCACCAAGCCTCTCCTACTATGTAGCCAGATAATTGGCCTTGGCCTCTTTCACAATGATACATTTTCAAGTAAGGAAGACAGATCTTACAATTTTTAATCAATGTAATAGGTGCTAAGCCCTGGGGATTGGATATCAGATTTTTTTTTTGGTTTTTGCACCGAGAATGTAAATGTGCACACACCATGGTTCAGATGGCTGTGAATAAAATTTTGGTTTTCCTAACCTTCAGAACCTATGTAATGTAAGAGCTCTGAAGTTATCACACTGGTCCATTAGAGTTACATTTTCAATGGAATGTGTAAAAAAAGTAAATCTATTTTTGTTTAAGTTTAAAATGTTAGAAAAGGTCAGAAATCAGGCCAAAATGTTTCATTTGACCTGAAAACAATTTTTTCATTTTCAATTTGTCAAGTGAATACATTGTTCTCCTTAACTTTTATTGTAAGATCTGTTTGAAGACCCCCAATCACTCCTGAAGCTTTTCTCTGAGCCCTCAAAAATATTTCCTTTTTAAAAAATGTAGACACCAGGACAGGACACAGTATTCAGTAGCAGTCTCATCAATGCTATATGCAGAGGTAATATCCTATTTCTACTTGATATTCCACTGTTTATACATCCAAGGACTGACTAGCACCTTTAGCCACAGCGTCACTCTAGAAGTTCCTTTACAGTTGGTTATCTACCAAGTCTTTTTCAGAGTTACTATTTCCCTGGCTATGGCCTGTAAATATCGCCTATGTTCTTTGTTCCTAGATGTATGACCTTTCATTTGGGTGTATTAAAATGAATCTTTGAGTGCACCCAGTTTACCAAGTGATCCAGATCACACTTCATAAGTAGGCTTGGCAGGGTTAGACTGTTAATTGGTAAGTGTCAATAAACATTGATTTCACTGTACTCAAAAACAAATGAAAAAAATGTCCATTAATAATTGAAGTTTGCCTATCTGTAAAGGCAGAAAAATCCTGATTGAGATCTTAGTTTTATGTAAAGATATTTACTTTTTATATTTTGACATGTGATGTTGACAGTTTGTGTTTTAACAGTTAAAGCTTTATCTCTCCTCTGCCCCCATAATTTCCCACAACTGAAAATTAAACTTGATTTTAAAAAAGCTTAAAAATAAGCCAATTATCTGTCAAAGTTATAAAAAAAAAAATCAAATTCTGCCAAGCTTATGTGTAAGTGACCTTTGCTCATCATTATTTACCAGTCTACCATTGTGGCATATGAAAACTTCAAAGCAGAAATTATTGCATATTTTCTTCCAGATCATTGATAAGAATATTGCATAGCATTGGTCTGAGAACACACACTATTGCAAGACCCCACTAGAAATACCCCACTCATTGAAGGATTCCTCATTACTAATTATTGTTAAACAACTTAAAGGTCTACAATTCAGTGAGTTGTTAATCCATTTCTTATTTGCCATACCGATTTTGTATCATTGATTTAAAAAGAGCACCATTCTTCAGAGCATCTCACTTTTTTAAAAGTGAATTTAGTTGAACGCATTCTTTTCAGGTAGGTGAGTGTCAATAAACAGAGACACAAAAAAGGTCCAACAACTTACCCACAGAAGGCCTTATAGAAAGTCAATTGCAAAGATGGAAATACAATGCAGAAATCCTGACTTGTTCCCAGACCCCTGTCTTCTAGACCAGTGCTTCTCAAGCTATCTGATGTGGGGGACCAGCAATTTTTCTTTCCAATGTGCGCGCAGACCGGCAGCCGATGGCTCGCGGACTGGCACCAGTCTGCGGACCACCACTTTGAGTAGCACTGCTCTAGACCACACTGACTCACCTGACTTACGGCTTGAAACAAACGATAGCCCTGAACTACTACGTGTGCAGCATGATTCAAACATCCACCCAAAATCTGAGCATTTTGATTCATGAATCTTCTATCTTATAGGGATAAGTCTGACCTGCAGATCTATACTAGAAGTGTGAATTATCTCATTGTTTGGAGACTTGTATTTAAGGCTCCGGCAGGGAGTTATCTGTATTAGAAATTAACGAGGTGCAAGAGCTTAGGGGAAAAAAAACCTCTCCCTGTCTACCGAAGGGTTTTGTTGGTGTTATTTATCACAATGACCACAAATAAAAGACATGATTCCTGCCCCCAAGCTGCTTACACAAGCTATGATCAGATACAAAAGTAGCCAGTGGTTAACGAGAAAGTTGAAGAGGATAGGGATAAGAGATAGGGATAAGAGTCAGTAAAATAATGTAGTAGCTCTCCAAAGACTAGTGCACTGCACTACACGGTAGAGTTGTTGATTACAGAATAAAAACCAGTCAATGTCTTAGTTGGCTTATTTCTTGTAAGCCTTGTGGAAGAAATGAATCGTAGGGGGAAAGGGGGACTTGAACAAGAAGTTAAGTTGGCAGACCGGCTCAAAGAGTGTGCCAAATGTAGAGGGAAGCATGGGAGAAGTGTCAGGGGACTAACAAGGCTACAATACCACCGTAGAGGCAGCTGTGATATTTTAAAAATCTTTAAGAGTTCTATGTGTTTCTTTTCACCACTGGACAGTTAAGCAAGAACAGATTATATGAGCGAGGAGGAAAAAAAAAAAATCAGACTGACTTTTGAAAGGGTCCTAATTCATTTTATGTACCATTCCCCTGGAATACGCATTATTTTAATTTGTGAAGAATGCATTTTGTCATCCCTTACAGCCCACATACAGCAGGACGTTCTCCCAGCACAGAGAACCTGGAGATTCTCCACTGCTTTCAACAAGGGAGGGGAAAAGTTGGTCCATGGACATTTGCTGACAGCTGCTCAGTTACTTCACCATCTCCATAAATCTACGCAGACAGTAATTTTAGTATCTAACTACTAGTTTGTACATGCATTTTCCTGATTAGCATATGCATTTGCAACAGACAGGTGCACGTGAGCATGAGTGTGCGCAAACAGGAGTCAGCCTTTAAAAAAGTTGGGCCCCAATTGACAGTACTTCTACCATAACATTTTTACTTGCTCATATGATGCATTCCTGTGGTTTGTAGGCATTGTGCTTGGCCATAGTGGCAGATGTTCCCCAAGCGCCAAGATGGTTTTGCATTAGAGAGGACTCCAAACTAAAGCCCCAGGTCCAAAACATGCTTAAACTTCAGGCAAGTTTTTATTCAAATCTGGATACAAATTCTGTGGCTTGGTGCCTTTTCCACTTTATACACTAGCTCTTTCCTCAGATGTTGTGTGCTTCTGTAATCAGTTCCTGGGTGTACTTGGGATCTATTTCACCAGTTACCAAAAATATGCTAAAGATACAGTAAACACAGAGTCAGAACAAAATGGCTAGACGGTATCAATGAGAGTGAGTATATTTATGTCTGCATCTGTAATTTTCACTCCATGCATCTGAAGAAGTGGGTTTTTAACCACAAAAGCTTATGCTCAAAAAGATCTGTTAGTCTTTAGTCTTTGCTTCAGAAATCGAGAGAGTCTAAAACAAAGAGGTTCCTTATCATTTACACTTTACTACATAAGTGTAATCCCACATATTTCTGACCATCTAAAGGAGCATTACTTTAAATGCATCCACTGGGCCATCTTGAACAAACAAGGACATGCATAAGTGTGTGTTGCGGGGAGGGAGGGAAACCAAACTCCAAGAGTTGTCCATATTGTTGGCAGACAGACATTTTGTTGAAGAAAATATGGTGGTTAAAAATAGTAATTCTTAGCACTTTATATTTTCAAAGTGTTGTGCAAACAATCCTCAAAAATGTGACAAGAGGAAATTAGTTTGCATGAATTAAGAATCTCCACCATGAACCTTCATTTATAGTTCAAACTGAACTGCAACTGAATCTGGAAATCCAGTCAATTTGAAGTAAAAGGAGTATTAAAAAAAAAAAAAGTGTCCCCATACCCATTTTGAGGGTTTTACAACCACATTTTCAGATTTTAAAAAAAATTCCCTCCCCCACCACCTTTTGGCCCACAAAAATGAAGAGGGAACTGACAATGCAGGGAAAACAAGGAAAGGGTGGTCAGAGTGAAAGAAAGGTGGAGGGGGGATTTTCCTCTAGCCCAAGTGTTCGTAAGATTGGGGCCAAGTTAAACACACTTAAGTGTTTGCAGGATCAGGGCCCTAATCTCTTTCATTTTCAGTAACCTTATAAGTTACTTGTAGCAAGAGCAGGCAAGATATGCAATTGTTACATTAATGGCATCCCTTCAGCTAAACAGAAGTGCCAAGATACCACAAGAAAGATATTGTGAGATCAAAAGCAGGAATTTGGGAAATCTTCCCAAAAAGAGCCTGTTCTCATGAGATTTCTAGCTCAGTTGCTGAACCCACTCCATTCCACAGAGTGAACTAAGACAGCCTACGCTGATTTAGTCACAAAGTGGGCCAAACCACAGTGATGCAAGTTACCAGTGAATGGGTGAGGGAATTTGTTACTATCAATAAAGGGATATTTACTCACTGATTGGGCTGCAAGAAGGTTTAAGTTACAATAACTTAGTCTCAGCCCTATGATCCTTCCTGGTCCTTTTGAGTGCATGCCTTCTCAGGTCTCTAAGTGTCCTCTGGCTCGGAATGGAATCACATTCTTCTCTCATTCTCAGTCTGGGCTTTGCCTGCCATCCCCTGTGTATCAATCATGATTACCTCAGCAGGTCTGACTATGTCCCGACCAAGCAATTTTGTTCCCTTCAGAAGCAATGCCACTGGTATCCAGCAACCCAGCCACCTTCTTAAAGCAAAATATTATTTATTAGAACAAAAGCACTTAAGAGAAACTACGTCTTAAGACAATAAAACAGACTATGCAGGGCTAGCTTACCAAGTGTCTACCCATCTTTCACATGGGAACAACACTTCCTATAGTCTCCCCCTAAGTACCCCAAGTCCTCTATGGTCTGGTTAGCATAGTCCAGTCCCTTAACTCAAACCATGGCTCCCTGCTGCTTCAGGGGAGGTCTCCTTTAAAAGCTGCCAAGTCTTTTTGATCTCCAAGAGGCAAAATAAAGCTTACCTCTTCCGTGGAGATAGGATTTGAAAAATCTCAATGCTTGAAAGACCAGGGGGTTAGCATGTGCCTGGCTGTTCTTATCTGGGACCATTGTGTTTCTTTCCTACTTGTGCTTCTCGCAACCCTCACTGAATTCAAGCATTCTAGGTATATCCTTGTCCATAAGCCGAATATTTTTGGTAAAAAAGTGACGCATCAAAGAGCGGGGGTCGGCTTATAAATGGGTCTACACCAAAATTTGATGATTTTAAACTCTATGGAATCATTGAGTTTAATATCTAATACATTGTCATTTTGTTTACCTGGAGGGTCCACAGGCACGGAGCCCCGCAGTTCCCTGTGGCCGCGGTTTGCCATTTCCAGCCAATGGGAGCTGCGAGAAGTGATGCCACTTCCCACAGCTCCTATTGGCTGGGAACGGTGAACCGCAGCCACAGGGAGCGGAGGGGCTCCATGTCTGCAGACGCCCCAGGTAAACAAAACGTCCTGACCCGCCAGTGGCTTATCCTGACGGGCCAGAAGCCAAAGTTTGCCAACCCCTGAAATATAGGGTCGGTTTATGAAAGGGTCATACAGTTTTTGCTATTTTTACCTAACCATCTTGGGGGGGTCAGCTTATAAATGAACGGGCTAATGAACGCGTATATACGGTAGTTAATATTCCACTATCCCTGAGTTATAGTTTCTCAATACTAGGTTACATATTGGTATTCTTAGATTTTTACTTAGCAACTTCATAACTGTCACACATGTACTACATGCCCAGCAGCAGGACAGCTTCTATGCATTGTTTCATTCTTGTTCTGCAGGAACCACCTCTGGGGGTGGAGGAAAAATGGGTACGTCAGTATCTAGCCCCCTTCAATCCCTGGTTTCTCTCCTGAAACTGCCCTACTCATTTCTAAACATAGTACATTGAAGAGATGAAATTCCAGTGGCCATTTCTACTAAGAGCTTTCAACAGCAATTACTGGGATGATTTGATTGGGGATTGGTCCTGCTTTGAGCAGGGGGTTGGACTAGATGACCTCCTGAGGTCCCTTCCAACCCTGATATTCTATGATTCTATGAAGGAATTTTGAAACAGGTTCCCACTTTTGCTTTTCTTACCATACTACTTAAATTCTATAATTCTATAAAAAAAAGAAACTCACAGATGAAGTCCCGTATGTGTTTAAATTAGTTCTGTTTAAACCCTGTGTCTGTCAGTATGGTTTAAGGGAGAAGAGCTTCATTGGCTAGTCACTAACATTCCCATCACACCCTCTCCCCGGCCTCCAGTCAAGTAAATTGCTGTAGGCAGGCTAAGCAGTGTTGAGAGAGGCAGGAGTGGACACACAGCACATATAACTATGTTTATCTTGAGGCTGATTTAGTTAATGGAACAGGCCAAATTTGGGACAGAGTGTTGGACAGAAACATGTGCCAAGCAGATGATTAATGTACTCCTTCAGTAGAGCTGAATGAATGTTCCCTTTTCTAATTGAGAGGGATGGGCTCACATTACACAGAGAAATTAAAAGTTGACCCTTATGCTTGCAGAACTATTTCCTTTACCCATTTCCTTATTTCCAACCATCTTCCTAGAAATGATCTCAAAAGAAAGCCACAGTTTTTCTTTACCCAGGTGACAAATACATAATATTTTATCTTCTTTCTTTACTTCTCCATCATTCCTTTTTATAGCAATTGAACTTTCCTTGATACAGTGATTTACCTGAAGAAATCTATACATAGTCCTATGTTTCTATGACTTGCAGATTTCTATTCCATTTTGTAGTGTGCATAGACCTGCTCACCTCTCTTTAGATCTCTGGGCTTGCCTGTAGATCTCATCAGCTACTGGCCATTGACAAAAACAAAAACAAAATCAATATCAATATGGAAGAGAGGCAATATTGCGTCAACAGCAACAAAAGCATTATAGTTGTCACAGGAACATGTATTTAGAGTGCCATTTAAGTCTAGAACAAGGTGATCTTTGGAAATGCTACCAAAATCTTAGACATAATGAGATGGTAGGCTCAATACAAAGGCTTGTCTAAACAAGAAGAGGGGGGGTTGGGTGTGGGGGGCCGTAAATTGTTTTACACATCCTTCCCATATCAGTGTTGGTGTAGAAGGTAGAAGCTAGTCTCTTCCATGCCTGTCATTTGTTGCTGCTTTAATCTGCTCTGTGGTGTTGAGATTGTTCTGCCCTCCCTGTTAAGCGTTCTTAAGGTTTCACTTGGGCACCCTCATTTCCTCACAGCAGTTGGTTTTCGCTGGACAGTTTCATATGAGAGCCTGTGTGATGACATCCAGAGTACATGCCCCCAAATATGTCCAGCACTTGGTTGTGTTTCTGGTGGGTGATTTCTCAGATCTTTGTTGGTGATGAAGTCTGTCCAACCAGAATCCTTTGTAGGTACCTATTTTTGGAAGGGGTCTAGTTTTCTGTTTAACATTCTGATAGACCTCTAGCTCTTGCAGCCACATTAGCACTGAGACTAGGTTTGAAATGAAAATTCGGGGGGGAGGGGTTCCCCTGGAGCTGTAGATCTTTGATTTTTGTATATTGTTGCGTTTAATAAACATTGTGGCTGCCTTTCCTATGATGCCACTGTTATGGGCTGGGTCACAGAAACGCCCTTGGGAACTGCCACTTGATGTGCTGGGACTACCTCTACGCCCATTTTCCCTGGCAGCTTGGGACCTCAGAGCCCTGCCTGGTTGTGCCAGACCTGCTAGCCTGCTACAAACAGACCCAGGTCTGAACCACGTCCCCCAAAAGCTGCAGGCTTAACTGAAAACAGCTTAAGAAGTGCTCCTGTTTCCAGCACTTGATACCCAACTCCCAATGGGGTCCAAACCCCAAATAAATCTTTTACCCTGTATAAAGTGTATACAGGGTAAACTAAAATTGTTCACCCTCTATAACACTGATAGAGAGATATGCACCGCTGTTTCTCCCCCCCCCCCGCCCCAGTATTAATACATACTCTGGGTTAATTCATAGGTAAAAAGTGATTTTATTAAATACAAAAAGTACGGTTTAAGTGGTTCCAAGTAATAACAGACAGAACAAATATCAATTACCAATCACAATAAAATAAAACATACAAGTCTAAGCCTAATACAGTAAGAAAGTGATTACAGATGAAATCTCACCCTCAGAGGTGTTCCAATAAGCTTCTTTGACAGACTAGCCTCCTTCTAGTCTGGGTCCAATAATCACTCACACCCCTGTAGTTACTCTCCTTTGTTACAGTCTCTTTCAGGTATCCTTTGGGGGTGGAAAGACTACCACTTGAGCCAGCTGAAGACCAAAAAAGGAGGGGTTTTTCCAGGGACATATATAGTCTCTCTTGTGGGTGGAAACCCCTCTCCCTCCCTGTGTAGAATCCAACTACAAAATGGAGTTTCGGAGTCACATGGGCAAGTCACATGTCCATGCATGACTCAGTTTTCTACAGGATGTTCCCAGGAAAGCTCAGATGTGGATTGGTGTCTATCAAGGTTCATAGTTAGCCAAGTACTCCCAATTACTTGAATAACCCCTTCACACTATGTTGACCAAATCTGCCTTAGGCGCTTTCTACAGCGAACACTTTAAATACAAGCATACAGCCAACACTCATAACTTCAGATATAAAAATGATACATGCATACAAATAGGATGAATACATCCAGAAGAACATAACCTTTGCAAAGATATGTTACATGGCATATCTAGCATAAAACATATTCCAGTTATGTCATATTTACACTCCTAAGCATATTTCTATAAAGCATCATGGGGTGCAACGTCACAGCCACTTCCTTCTTGAGGTCTCTGTTGGTCAATATGGTGCTACTTGATATTTTGTTCTTCTAGTGTGACGTTACTGTTTGACAGCTGCATTTCAAGGATAGCTGTTTTAGCACAACTAATTTTGAGCCCTGCTTGGCCTGCTATTTTTGCCAGGTTTGTCGGTTAGTTTGCAACTTTTTGCAGGTGTTGCTCAGTAGCACATCAAAGTCTAGGTCTTCTAGGCATCTGCCATCTACCCATGCTACACCGGCATTTATGTTGCTAATACATTTCTTCATGATGAAGTTGCATTTATTTTAACCAGTGCAAAAGGCAGTATAGACAAACTGAGTTTGGCTTAAAACAGGAACATTTTGGTTTAGCTTATGTCTGAATACATTTCAGCTAAACTGAAGTAAGCCACACACACCAAATAAGTGTCCACAATGGATTAACTGGATCAGTTTAAAACCCCATTTAAATTAAACTAATGGAACTTCATGATGTAGTCCAGGCCTATGTTTTCTGCAAATGAAGGGACCTGCAAGGTCAGTGCAATGATTATGATGGATTTTGATTGCAATACCCAGTTACTGAGTGTGTGGAATAGAGAGGGTTTGACTTAGGGTTCTGATTATGGCAGGTCTGGGCGATCTGATAGGTTCGTTAATTATCTTAATTTTTGCATGGACTATTAGCATTTTAATTATTGGACAGACAGGCACAATAAAATTTAAATGCACAAATAAAGTAGTAGAGAACATGTTTTTGACAGAAGAATAGAGCACCCTCTTTAAACAGCATACTTAACTGTTAGCAGAAATCAGAGTTTGTGACCTAATCATTGGAAGCCAGTCTGGAATGATAAATTGAAGTTGAAGTGACGCTAGGATTTAAATGACAAAAGCAGTATGTGGCCATCAATTTTTGATGAGAACTTTTCAATTAAAGCAGTTAAAATTTTCCCTTAAAAGCTGGTGGCACAACACGGCCGATTAAGTGCTATCAAAAGTCTCCAGAACACTAGACTTTAGAAAAGCAATTACTGAGAAGATGAGAAATGACAAAGACAAAGATTGGCAAGGGGGAAAAATATGTATCTGGATGTCAAACAAACAGCAGAAATATGGGAAATATTTAACAAAACTGCAGAGGCCACAAACTAAATTAATGTTAAAACGCTTAAGGAACCAAAACAATTAACAGATATCCTCCAGATCTGGGGTTCTAACCTATATCTGTGATTAAGTGGGAACTATATAATATTTGGAAACAAACGCATTTTGCAGTCCTTGAAGTGAAGAGCTGAATATTGATGAGATTACTTCTAAGTAATCAGTCAAGGTTTGTGATGAAAAAAAATGTACCCAATAAACTATATTTTAGACCCAGAATATCTGAGATAAGACTAGAAATAGAGGCTATCATCCCCAATGGAAGAAACCAATGTACTTGGTTTTGACAAAGAATTGCAGGTCCATATTAAAAAGATATTTTTTCTGAGGTGCAAGTAACCCACCTATTTCTGAAGATACTTTCAAATATGTATTTAAATGTTTAAAGATTGATCAATTCCATTCTCTGGAAAAAACAGTAGGAAAATGAAGATTTAAAATGTTTTAATTTTCTTCCCAGGTTATTTCATGTCTGCACAATGTACCATTATCACAAATAATGGTAGATGACTAAGCCTGTAAGAGACATATTATAATTAATTAGATAGATATTTTTGTGTTTCAGAAAGTTATCCCCAAACCATGTTTAGATTACTAAAATTTTCTCCAGCCTCTTAATTTAAAACTTTACTATTCCATGTTAGTTCTTTCCTAACCTAAGTTACTTAAAAATGGGAAAGACTGGGACTTTGAGTTCCAATTACATACTTTCAGAAATAGAGTCAGCATTAGCTATTAGTATTCTGCAACTCACACAAACACATATAACAGCACACTGTAAATGGAAACATGTGTTTGAAGCATGTATCTGGCATGACAAAAGCTTTCATGAGGTCATCACAGTCAGCAAAGATGCAATTCTTCCTGCCAACAAGTGATTTCATATCCAAAGAAATGAAGGAGTTGGTTTACTACAAACAGAGGTTCCAGACAGGTTTCTGAACTGAATCAGGCCTTTAGATGCCAGGTTCCTGAACCAAAAAATGGATCTGGCTCCTGGTCTACAGGAAGCACATAGCAGATGAGGGATGAGTAAAATAATTTGCACTTAACAGAAAGACACAGACATGTTGCCTATCAGGATCTGGCTTGAATGTCAGACAATTGCTTGCTTTCTTGAGCTCAGAAATAGTAAGTCTGTTTTCTCTTTTTTTTTTAATCCTACCAGCCATATAGCTATCACTTGCTGACATATTGATCAATCCCCACAAGAACTGATTACAACTCACATCACAAATTCCTGATTCTAGCAACTTTTAGAAGGGTGGGGATGAGTGGAAAGAAGTGTATTGAAATGTCTATTATACTGTTTTGTGATTTGGCTCCAGAAAAGTGGATGAGGCAGAGGAAGGCAGAATGAGGCAGAGGAAGGATGTTGGTTGCTCTGCCATTTATATCTATTAGCTTCTGAATAGTGAACTAGAATTATTGCCATTAACTACAATGGGAATCTTTCAAGGCTTGTCAACAAGTCCATCTTTAAGGACCTGTTTTGGTTTCACAAGATGTACAACACTGACTCGTATGGAATGGACATGAGAGTAAAATGAAGAGTCTTATTTTTATGGGAGAAAGTCTAAATAAATTTAATTTCCTGCAGCATTTGTTGACCTGACCTGAGAAACCTTTAAATTAGAGCCAAATACTCTACCCTCTTGTGTATTGGTATGGAAGTGGTCTTAGAGCAGTATGTAATATGACATGGCATATATTTATCTTGATCATTGGGGAAGAGTGATAGCTCTAAAACTGAGCCTTAGGCCCCACTCATTCCCTTTGCAATGTGCAATGGGCTATAAGTGAGTGGGACTCCAACAGTTTTGAGTCAAAAGGAGCAGAAGGGAGTAGAGCAGCGCCAAAGTGACATTCCCCCCCCCCCACTCCCCATTCCTCTCCAATCCTGTGGGAGCTATTCTGTATGAAAGCTACAGGGTTAGGATTCTGAAATAGGCGGGGATCCTGCTGAGGAGGAAGAAAGGACTAAAGGAACAGCTACTTTATGTGGCATCATCTGACAAGTTTGCTGGGGAATTCCTTCAGGAGTTAGCCCCCTATCCAAAAGTGACTTCAACTCATCAGAATTCTTCTTCAACTTCCATGGGCTTGGAATTGAGCCTTTCATGCTAACTATTGAGCTGCATAATCCACAATTGAACCAGGAGCATATTCCTTCACTGAAAGACATCTCCTACACCAACCCCTTTATTATTTTGTACAGTAAAAGTTAAACTATTAGTCCATGCAGGGATCGAAAAAGAGCTACCATAGTCCCTCCAAGTCTTTCATCTTGCTGGATCAGACAATCCAGATTCTTGTTCAAAGTTTTCCTAATGTAACTGATAAGATGCAGAAAAAATCCTGAAAAATGAAATGAAAAGACCAGGTTAAGCAATCTCTGGCAAACAGCAGTGTTCTATATGCCATGTTGGAGTCCAGCTAGCATGACACCAGCTAAAAAGAGTAATATTCTTTGTTTAACTCAAATTCAACCCATCACACTGGTGAGGCAGTCCCCCAAGAGGCCATGAGCTCAGAGACTTTGGGTGTGTCTGCTATAGAGCTAGAAAGGTGTGCATTCCAGCTCAAGGATTGATACCCAGAATAGCAGTGTAGCCATTGCTGTGCTAGGGGCTAGCTGTCAGACAACGTACCTACGGTCACACAGAAGGAGCATGGGTCTGCACTCAAAGCCGAAGCAGTGTGAGGGACTAGTCACCCAGCTATATTTCTGTTTTTAGCGTGCCCCAGCTTGATCAGAGTGAAAGTGGGTATGTCTCATAAAGGCAGAATTTGTATCTTCCAGGTCTAGTGCAGACCCACCATCTGAACACAGGGAATCTGCTCTGCTCATATTCAAGAGGCCTTGGGTAGCTTTTTACTAGTGGCAACATAGACAACACATATGGCTCAGAGAGAAAAAAAAAAAAAATGTATATGGCTCAAAAACGTATATGGCTCAGAGAGAAAAACGTAATCAGAAAGGAAACCATTTCCTTTTCTTTAAGTTATCTTTGCACCGGTCCCAATGCACAGCTCCCTTCTTCTCTATGCTGATGGTGTATATTATCTATCCTAGCCACTCTAGTGTATATTTTCAGAGACCTCCCCGGGACCAACTTGCTTCTCATGCAGCAATTGTGCTATTTGTAAGTTATTTGTTTTTGTGGTAAAACTCATAGGCCAGATCAGGAATTGGGGCCCCATTGTGCTAGGCTCTGTACAAAAGAGTAAAGCAAAAGCAGCCACAGCTCCAGACAGCTTACAAGCTATGATCATGACCGGATGCAATATGTGAACAAACAGATAAATGGAGGTGGGAGGCCAAAACCATAAAGATGGGTGGAGCTGGCACAAGTCAGTAGTCTCAGTCCTCACCACTGAATAGTCTCAAACTCTTCTGGATTCATGTAACCTGGGTCATGGTTCCCTCATCTAGGAAATGAATATTTAGACCTTAAACAGGAACAATTCCTGCTCCATTAAAATGAGGGTCCCAAGTAATATTAAGATCCTATTTATAGCTAGTTTAAAAAGGATTAGTAAATGGTTAATAGATCATCAAGTCCAACCAGTTGTAATTATTGGAGTTACTCTGTTCCCCAGATCTCCAGGGTGCCAGCAGAGTGCCACATCTCAGAGGCATGCACAGTAAGTGCATCAGCCTCTAGGCCTTGTAGGTGTTAACACAGTAACTGCTCAGTACACATGGTTAAGGGAAAGGTTTTTATTAGGGCTAGCAGGAAAGGGAAAGGCTGCAGATAACCTAGATACAGAGGCTTAAATAGTTACAGTTCAAAGTGAGCAGGAGCAGTTCTTCTTTGGGTCCTTGGGGCAGTCCAATCAAGAGTTAGGGCTCTTCCTGCCTAGCACCTGGGGTGTCCTCTCCAGTCCAGTCTCTATTCAACCAAGCAAGCATGTGTGGGTTTCCAGACCAGGCTCAGCTAGTGTATCATTGGAGCCCCACTGCAATGGTTCCATGCCTACCTGCTGCTGATTGCCCATAAGTCCCACACAGACCTGCACTTGACAGTTAGAGGCTGTGCCACGGGTGGCTCTGTCCACAGCTCCTGGGGTTTTTCTTCTATCTCCCTGCTGCCATACAGCTCCCACTGCCAAACAGAGCCTGGCCATTTCCTCCTTCACAACCTTTTCCCCTACCTGGCCAGGGAAGTACAACAGGGAGGGAGCCTTCCAGACCTGAATCTTTGTGGCTGGTTCTGCAGCTAAGGTAGAAGTGTTCCTTGACTTTAGCAAAGCTTTTGACACTGTCTCCCACAGTATTCTTGTCAGCAAGTTAAAGAAGAAGTATGGGCTGGATGAATGCACTATAAGGTGGGTAGAAAATTGGCTACATTGTTGGGCTCAACGGGTAGTGATCAATGGCTCCATGTCTAGTTGGCAGCCAGTATCAAGCAGAGTGCCCCAAGGGTCGGTCCTGGGGCTGGTTTTGTTCAATATCTTCATTAATGATCTGGAGGATGGTGTGGATTGCACCCTCAGCAAGTTTGCAGACGACACTAAGCTGGGAGGAGTGGTAGATATGCTGGAGGGTAGGGATAGGATACAGAGGGACCTAGACAAATTGGAGAATTGGGCCAAAAGAAATCTGATGAGGTTCAACAAGGACAAGTGCAGAGTCCTGCACTTAGGACGGAAGAATCCAATGCACCGCTACAGACTAGGGACCGAATGTCTAGGCAGCAGTTCTGCAGAAAAGGACCTTAGGGTTACAGAGGACGAGAAGCTGGATATGAGTCAACAGTGTGCCCTTGTAGCCAAGAAGGCCAATGGCATTTTGGGATGTATAAGTAGGGGCATTGCCAGCAGATTGAGGGACGTGATCATTCCCCTCTATTCGTTCCCCTCTATTGGTGAGGCCTCATCTGGAGTACTGTGTCCAGTTTTGGGCCTCACACTACAAGAAGGATGTGGAAAAATTGGAGAGAGTCCAGCGGAGGGCAACAAAAATGATTAGGGGACTGGAACACATGACTTACAAGGAGAGGCTGAGGGAACTGGGATTGTTTAGTCTACAGAAGAGAAGAATGAGGGGAGATTTGATAGCTGCTTTCAATTACCTGAAAGGTGGTTCCAAAAAGGATGGATCTAGACTATTCTCAGTGGTAGCGGATGACAGGACAAGGAGTAATGGTCTCAAGTTGCAGTGGGGGAGATTTAGGTTGGATATTAGGAAAAACATTTTCACTAGGAGGGTGGTGAAACACTGGAATGCGTTACCTAGGGAAGTGGTGGAATCTCCTTCCTTAGAAGTTTTTAAGGTCAGGTTTGACAAAGCCCTGGCTAGGATGATTTAATTGGGGATCGGTCCTGCTTTGAGCAGGGGGTTGGACTAGATGACCTCCTGAGGTCCCTTCCAACCCTGATATTCTATGATTCTAAGTACAGTCTGGAAAAGTAGCTAACTTTCTAGTTCCAAGACATTTCTCAAACCAACAAAAAATGAGAGTAGAGTTAGCAGCAAGATACTGAGACGATGTCACTAGAGATGGGTTCAAGAAGCTCAGATCTAGATTTTGGGGTGGGGTGTGTGAGAGATTATGCTTCAGATCTGGATTTCCGGTTCAGCCCATTATAAAGGCAAGCCTGAGTTGCCAAGCATAGATCTGGAAGTGGACCCAAAGTCTCTTCAAGTTTGAGGATTTAGTTTGTTTTTTTAAACAAAAAACAGGAAACACCTTACCTCTCTGGCAACAAAACAGGTTTGTTCCATTATGATTCCCACTCTTTATTCCTTCCCTTTTATTCTCATGCCTCTCCATGCCTACCCCATGCTCTTGTCCCCACCACTTACTAACCTCCCTTACTTAGGCGAGAGGGAACAAAGTCAGCATTTCATTTGAGTTGGCAATTCAGAATGGGATTTCTGCAGCATCAGAAGCCACATTGTCTGTAGATGCCAGGTGTGTTCACACAGCAGTTAGGCCTTTTCCTGACTGTCGCCACCCTGCCACCATCAGATTTGCTGACCATCCATCCACCAGCCCAAGATGACGGGCCATGGAAACAAGCTCGGGGTGGAGGGGGGTGGAGAGAGAGACAGAGAGAGAGAAATGGGACAGGACGAATATTTCAGCTCCCTGAAGAGAAAGACCAGTGTTATTTTTTGCACAGAACAGCCATACCAGCAGCACTACCGTATTATCCTGGTGTTCATGGAGGAGGAGTATCTGAACTGGGTACCTCACAGACCTGAAAACCTCACAAACAGAAGAAGCTGGGCAGGAGTTTAGTCATAGGCATTGACTCTGTGGGTGCTCCAGGGCTCAAGCAACCACCAAAAAAAGAGGGTGGGGGGGGTGTCTCACAACCTGCAAGGCCATATTAATCTTTTGTGGGCCCTGGTGCCTGGACAGTGGTCCTGCCCCCTGTACCCTCAACACTCTGCTCACCACTCTGCCTCTCCCACCCCCCTCGCCACCCTGAGACCCAACCTGTCTCTTGCCCGGGGAGGAGAGAAGGCCCTGCCCATGCTCCTGTGTGTGGTCCCAGTGTCATGGTGCCATTGTAAACCCAACACTGAGCACCCACAAGCCAGTTTCATTCAGAAATCTACAGTGAGATATAATGTCTTTAAACTGGGAAGTTAGTGAAGACAGCTTGTAGGTGAGTGCAATGATTTTAATATACTGTAATTCATGGTAGTGTAATTATGTAGTTCAATACTATTTAATAATGATTAAATTGTTAAGATTCCAACGATAGGCATTTAATAATTAGAATATGAAAGAAGTATATAAGTATGCCGAAAATAGCCGCCCCAAAACTGGCACAGCTCCAACCCCCCTAGCACGCACACACACAGACTCACCTCTTAAAAAAAAAAAAAAGAAAGAAAAAAAAAACAAAAAACCCACTGGCAAAAACAAAAGTCAGCGCCTGTGGTTCTAGAAATTTGCTCAATAGGGGGAATATTTTGGCCAAAGTACAATTCTGGATGCAATTTATTATTTTACTTTTGAGTCGGAGGGATTGGTACACTTTAAGAGGCTCCATTTCAATAGGAACAGGAAGTTACAGCATATACAAACACCCATGTAGTATGTAAAATCAAACATCATCTCTATTACAGTAAAAACAACGAATGAAAGCACTGAAATCCCACACTATAAATATAGCAAATGGGTGAGGATAAATATTGGTCTAGTAGGCAAGTTCCTGTTTCTAATTAGGCCTTAACAGCATGCCTTATGGGGTTACTATACCATTGTCTTCCATTCAGATATAGCAGTACTGTCCTTTTAGTTATAAGCTTGAAATTGAGCAGTGTGCATCAGTGTAGCGCCTTGAAGGCGGACACATTCTTTTAATATTACCCCCAGAAATGGCACTGCAAACTTGAATCATTTGAGGGCAGAACACAGTATGCTTGTTGTGTGTGTTTCCGTTCAAAATATTTGGAGAACTCTAACAGGTCATAGACCTCTGGTAGATAGAAATTCTGTTAGTTGAAGTGGTGATAACCCAGATTGAATAAAATAAAAATAAAACTTCACTTTTATAAAAACTTCCATCTCAGGATCTCAAAGGATTTTGTAAATAAGAATAAGTTAGGGCTGAGAGATAGTTAAGATAGGGAAATTGATGCAGGCTAATTGAGTGCTTTGCCCAAATTCAAACTGGAAGTCTTTAGTACAGCCAGGAATACAGGCCATATTCCCTGTGGTTTAACACATGACTAGCCTTCCTCCCTGTTTGTTGGGTCCCTGAGCAGATAGATGGGATCCCAGGTCAGCACTGCTCGTGCCTGCAAGAAATGCCTTGGGTGCCTAACTCCAGCCAGCAGGTTCCTGTTTATGGATCACTAAGCCATAGGTGCTGGAACTAGGGGTGCTGGGGATGCTGCCGCACCCCCTGGCCTGAAGTGGTTTCCATCATACACAGGGTTTACAGTTTGGTTCAATGGCTCTCAGCACCCCTGCCCTAAGTAGAGCTAGGCACCTCCTGCAGCCTGGATTTAGGTGCCTATCTCCTGTGAGAGAGGTGGGGCAAAGGACACTCCCTTCTCTTAATCTCTCCCAGGGCTTAATTTGTGCCAGGACTTGGCAGTTCATAGCCCCGGCAACTCTGGGCATGAGTTAGGCACCTGCCTCACTCCACACCCATACCAGCCAGAGGAAGTGGTGGAGATCAGAGGGGTACTTGCCTTATAACTTTTAGCCAGTGATTAGAACACTTGCTGAAGATGTGGGTTCAATTCTCCCCTTGTCCCCTGCAGGAGAGAGGATTTGAATAGGGCTCTCCCACTCCACAGGAGCATGCTCTAGCTACTGAGCCATGGGATATTTTGATGTGGGGATCCCTCATTCTCTCCCATTGAATAAGAGTAAATACAGAGTCATTGGGCCAGAGGGAGAGACTGACTCAGTAGTCAGGGCATCCCTTTAGCAGGCAGGAGATCCCAAGACCAGTGCCCCTGCTCCAGTCATTCATTTATCCACAGTGGAGCAGCTTCAACAGGAGAGACTGGAGGGTGGGGGGGGGGGGGTGGCCACAACAGAACATCCCCCAGTTCTGTGGTTCAAGCACTCTCCTGAGAAGTGGGAGGCCCCTGTTCAAGTTCTGGCTCCCCATCTAAAAAGAGAGGAAGAATTGAACCTGGATCTCCTACAGTCCCAGGTGAGTGCTCCAGCCACTGGGCTAACGGTTTTAAGGTGGGCATTGCCTCCTCCCCTGGCTGCCGGGTTTTGAATGGGATCCAATCCAGTAGGCGTGCTCAGAGGCCACCTCACAGATCAGGCCCCACACCTGAGATAAGCAGCTAAATACTTATCTTCCCCTAGTTTGTGGAGCTTAGGTGGGAGATAGGCATCCCTGCTCAGAGGGAGGCAGCAGTGCACATGCTCACGCAGAAGCTTAGGTGCAAAGGGAACTTTTCGCCTGAAAACCTAGGCATCTACAGGTTTGGTGGGATTGCATTGGAGCCAAAACTGGGACTTCAGCACCTAAGTCTGGGGTGTAGGCATCTAGATAACTATTGTGGGTGGGATCCACAAAGGTATCTAGAAAGAGCATCCAGTTTCTCTTCCCATCTTTCGTATAGTGGTGTTATTGGTGAGTAGTTAACAGTTGTCCAGGGGCCATGCAGTGTTGAGTGGGATAAGAGGGGGGGGGGGGGGAAAAAGGACAATAGGCTTTGCAAGAGCACAATCCATAGCACACAAAGCTGCTGGTTCAGCACACCAGACAGCTGCTCAAACGGAAGCAGTCCTGAACTACTTACTCAGGCACAACTCACAGTGACTTCAGCAGGAGTTTTACCAAAAAGAGTTCAAGATTGTTCCCAGAGCCAGGAATAATCTAGCATGTGGCACACTGAGGTGCCTCTTGGAAAGAGAGTCTTAATGCTGGCTGAGTGGGAAGCTTCTCAGAGAATCCCCAGGGTGATCAGTGGACGGGATGCTGGCAGCTGAAGTGAAACAGTTTCATTATGGTGCAGTGAACTGAAAGGGGAAATGAGTCCTGGTTTGTCTAAGTCCCAAACAATATAACTCAAATTATTTGTCTGATGTAAGAATTCTTTAGTGTTATCCAAAACCTTAGTTGTTTGCCTCTGTTTTTGTAGAGGGAGCATATCTCACACAGATACCCAAAGGGCGGGAGAACCTAAAAATAATATTTACATTAATTTTAAAAGAGAAGAGTTCCAAGGCAATAGTAATCCAGATCTTTTAACCCCAGGGAACAGAGAGTTAAAGTTAATAAAGGACTCAAAGAAACAATACCAAAAGAAAGCTTCATTCGACTCTTGCTCACATCAGTTGCATGGCAGTGTAACTCCACTGACTTGAATGCAATTACTCCCTATTTAAAATACTGTGAGAACAGAAGCAGGCCCAGATGGCATTTGAAGTAACTTGTATAGACAACTCCCATTACTGTTAATTCAGAGCATCAGCTTAAGCATTTATTGGCATGTTTTCAAAACTCATTGGCATAATGAAAAAATGTGGGGGGGGACGGCCACCTCACTGAATTTACACTGTAGTGATCAGTAAGAGGTTTAGGTAATACAGTGGCTAGCTGTAGATTAGCTCCAAAAATATTCCTGACCTCACTGTGGATGCTCTAAGCCAGGGATACTCAGACTGAGGCTCGGGAGCCACAAGTGGCTCTTTAATGTGTTTCCTGCGGCTCTGTGTGATTTAATTATTAACCAATCAGGATGTTTTTACTATGTTATTAACCAATTGTAGAACACTTGGTCAGTCATTTTGTTGTGAGAATTAGAATAGTAAATGAAACAATGAATTCACACAACTGTGGCTCTTTTGTTGATTGCTAATTTGGCTCCTGAACCACAGAGGTCTGAGTATCACTGCTCTAAACCAATGGCAGCCACTATTCTGTTTTGACTTTATTTCCAGATGAGCAGCTTCTAGAAGAGTAAAACTGCAGTCTCATCCCACAAAACATCACTTTCAGGGATTGTCTATCCACAGCAGGCCTTAAGCACAGGCAAAGCAAACCCTAGATGTGGGCCCTGTTCTTTTGGAAGCTGGGTGATGCATTACGAGCTTCACAACCCATTGTCACCCTTGGTCTGCAGGGCCAGAGAGAATCATAGAAGATTAGGGTTGGAAGAGACCTCAGGAGGTCATCTAGTCCAACCCCCTGCTCAAGCAGGACCAACCCCAACTAAATCATCCCAGCCAGGGCTTTGTCAAGCCGGGCCTTAAAAACCTCTAAGGATGGAGATTCCACCACCTCCCCAGGTAACCCATTCCAGTGCTTCACCCATCCTCCTAGTGAAATAGTGTTTCCTAATATCCAATCTAGACCTCCCCCACGGCAACTTGAGACCATTGCTCCTTGTTCTGTCATCTGCCACCACTGAGAACAGCCTAGCTCCATCCTCTTTGGAACCCCCCTTCAGGTAGTTGAAGGCTGCTATCAAATCCCCCCTCACTCTTCTCTTCTGCAGACTAAATAACCCCAGTTCCCTAAGCCTCTCCTCATAAGTCATGTGCCCTAGCCCCCTAATCATTTTAATTGCCCTCTGCTGGACTCTCCCCAATTTGTCCACATCCCTTCTGTAGTCGGGGGGGGGGACCAAAACTGGCCTCACCAGTGCCGAAAAGAGGGGAATAATCACTTCCCTCAATCTGCTGGCAATGCTCCTACTAATACAGCCCAATATGCAACTCAGGGCCCTACTTATCTGAGATTTCCCTCTCTGTGGGGAAACTATGGTGATTTTAGACCCAAAGACTTTGGAAGGCAAACTGTACCATACTAGCCTACCTACACCCCATCAACCTCTGAATCCCATCCCCTCTGTTTAGGGATCCCTACACATTGCCAAACCACTCAGCTTTTCTCCCCTCTACTTCTGCCATGGTTGTCTGGCTGAGAAGTCTCCATCCTTAGGATCATAGAATATCAGGGTTGGAAGGGACCTCAGGAGGTCATCTAGTCCAACCCCCTGCTCAACGCAGGACCGATCCCCAATTTTTGCCTCAGATCCCTAAACAGCCCCCTCAAGGATTGAACTCACAACCCTGGGTTTAGCAGGCCAATGCTCAAACCACTGAGCTATCCCTCCCCATCCTTCTCCCATCCCACCTGTGAGTTAAGATTAAGGGCACCCTGCAGGGACATAGCTTCAAAATGTATTCAATTATGGGGATTTTACAAAGTTATCCTTCAAGGCCTGTGCTGAACTTGGGAATCTCACAAGGCATCCTAAGAGCACTAATGGCAAGTATCACATGTACAGCATGCAAGCAGATGACAGAATGGGATTGTGAGGTCCCTGACAACAGTTTGGTAATGGATTCATCTGAAGGTAGCCACATGCACTTGCTTAAATATAAAGGTTTGATTTCCTTTTGCCCCCCACTAAAAACTCAAAAGCCAAGGTGTTTTATATCTAGCATGCTTGCTGTATTTATGTGGCCTGCATGATGTTCAGGTTCTAAAGAATTTTTTTAGAGTAAGTTCCTAAACAGCAGGGTTAGAAAGAACCTTCCAAATGTTAACTCAATGCAGTGATATCTTCCTGAGTCTGCAGACAGCCTAACACAATAGCTCCAAGAACTTCCTCTTCTTTCTGCACCTCATTCATCTCACTGCTGTGATAACATGCCATCATTGGGTTTTAGAATTAAGCATTCACAAGAACTATTTAATTGCTGATCATTTAAAGATACTAGCACAGGGGGACAGTGGAAGCCCATGGAAGAAGGGAGTGTTATTGCAGAGAAATACAGGAGTCTCAGAAAGAGAGAGCGAGGAGATGGGGAAGAAGGGTGGAGGGCGGGGCCGGGGGAAAAAAACAAACACAAACAGAAATAAATGAAACATTTTTCTGTTAATGACTCAGTGTGATAAGGTGCTGAACAAATAATGTAACTACATTGAGAATATAATCAGGCCTTCATATTTGTACAAACCTCTCATTGAGATCTCTGGGAATTCTGCTGTGCAGTGAGAAAGTTAAGGAGTCCTGAATCTATACCATGGCCTACAGACCATTAAATATAGAATTTGGCTCCCTCCACAGAGTGAATTTCATACACACACACACACCCCGCCCCCATGCTATCCCTATTGAAGCAAGTAAGTTTCTAGGTTGTTCCTAAAAGTTTAGGTTTGCATGTTAGGAACC
The DNA here is from genome assembly GCF_015237465.2 of Chelonia mydas. Taxonomy (NCBI): domain Eukaryota; kingdom Metazoa; phylum Chordata; order Testudines; family Cheloniidae; genus Chelonia; species Chelonia mydas. The sequence goes on along the minus strand of NC_057850.1, from coordinate 87,345,490 downwards.
CCTCAGATCATTTTTAGTAGTGGTAGCTATTTCAACATCTGCGTACCTCCCCCTGAAACCTGCTTTCTATCCCTTACTTTTATTAGGTGCTGTAGTTGAATGCAGTTACCTTCCTCCCATTGACCTTTGTTTCAAGTGCTTCCTTGGTTTGCGGGTTCATTTCAAGGGGCTGATGGTTCCACATGGGAAAGGTTTCATTAGGTCCAAACAAAAATATGCAACATTTCTCAAAAACCACAGCTGTCACTGTTATTTTACAGGTTGCTTAGCAAATCCACAATGTTATAGTTTCTTGAAACATTTTGAGGGAAGAAGAGTGGTGACTTGTGTCATTCTGACAAGCTCTGACCTTTCAGTTTCTAGCTCCGGTCTGTCACACACATAATGACTTTCTGTGGCTGGAATTATTACCCTTGCTAAGGGGCAGCATTCCAGTGCTACCGTGTGCAACAAGTTGATTATAGCCTTATGGGATACATAAATCAAAGTGCCAAAGGTTAGCGTTTGAGAACCAGTTGCCTTAATGGTAAGTGCAGTTTTTTGTAATATAAATATTATCCCTATTAAATAATGGTGTAATTCCACCTAATACATTCAAACTCAGAGGGACAAAAATAGGCCAGCATTTGTATAAGACAGGAAAGGAAACAACTTTGAGATGAAAATTTAACATTGACCACTAAGGCTCAAGTAAATTAATGACAGGTTTCAGAGTAGCAGCCGTGTTAGTCTATATGCGCAAAAAGAAAAGGGGTACTTGTGGCACCTTAGAGACTAACAAACAAATATACAGCTCACGAAAGCTTATGCTCAAATAAATTTGTCCACTGAATGCATCCGATGAAGTGAGCTGTAGCTCACGAAAGCTTATGCTCAAATAAATTTGTTAGTCTCCAAGGTGCCACAAGTAAATTAATGTAATTTCAGCATGATGGGCTGGGAGTATGGAGCATTTCGGGACCGTTTTGACATATATATGAGAGTGTTCAGTTACCACTTTTATCTCAGAGCGCTAATGGTGCTGATTTGGCAAGCCTCAAAACATTTTTATTCTGGCTGGGTGACTTTTTGTGGGGAAAAAGAATCCACATTATTTGTCAGATGCCTGAATTGGCTTACACAACCTTTTCTTTTACTTAGCACAGTTTAAACAAATCTTGAACTAGGAGTTTACAATATCAAAAAAAAAAAAAAGAAAAGAAAAGCGGACAGGGAAAAAAGTTTAACTGCAAAAGAGTCACAGATGGTAAGTGTAACAGCTGGCCAAGTTTCCCCATCATTGTATCATTTTATGACTATTCTCATAGAAGATAGCAAAAAGAAAACATCTGAACTTCATGAAACTCTTCAAGTCTCCCAGTACAGCAAATCTGACTGCACTAACAATGCTGCTGCAGAGATACGTTTGTTTATTTTTGCCCAACTAGGGCTCTCATTGTTGAGATCTCTGCCCTATTCAGTGCCTCTAATCTACAGGAAAACCCGTCCACAACTTGCAGAGATCATGAGTCTTCCCGTAGAAATGGTATTTTTAATTTCTAAATATCAAAACAGGTTTAGAAGTTTGTTCTGGAAAATAGGTAGCTGTGAAGGACTGAAGTTTTGTTGTGATTGTTAGGGAACTTCACACTGCTGGCAATGCTGGCTATATTTAAAGGGCCATGTTGATTCTAGATGCAGAGTATAGGGTTACAATGGTGAAGTGAGAAGAGTGCCTGGAAAACACGTGCCAAAGCTCATATGAAGAGATCTGATTCTAAGAGTTATGTTCCTCCCATTAGGGAATAATACCATGTGACCTGCAAGTCCAGTCACAACTATCCAGCACAGCTCAAAGATCAGCTTTCAGACACTGAATAAAGAGCTGCTTATGAATAACCTACAAACCAAGAATCATTTGTTAAGTTTTGCTGGTGAAGAATTTCAAACACCCCCACCCAGCCACATCCCAAAACTGCTTGGGAACGATTCACAGAAAACAAGATCAAGGTTTATGGGTTTGCTTTTTAAGCTAAGCAATCAGCTACAAATTATTTTCTTGCTCCCAGGAAAGAGTTGTTTTCTGTGCTTAGGAGATCTTATAGGACATTGATTTCCCCAACTGAATGATCACCAATCAAAGCAGTACTAAGCTTCAGCGGGTGTCTTCACTGTGCCTAGACTCACAGCCTGCATCAATAGCTTTCTCCCATCTTTGGCTGGCCAGGAAACTATGCCCTTTCCTCTCAGATGAGAGCCTTGTCACTGTGACCCACATGTTCATTACCTCACCTCTGAAACTAGACTACTGAAAATTGCTCTATTTGGAGGTGAACATAGCCACCAAGAAACTAAAACTCACATGACCTGCAACAGAAAACCTTCTAAGGAACAAATATACACATAATACCAGCTCCACTAAGTCTCTCTCCTTGGGTTAAATTATTCTTCTATTGGTCTGTAGGGCTCTTAACAAGCAGGGTCTGAGCTATCTTATAAAAGCATAAGAGTGGCCATACTGGGTCAGACCAACGGTCCATCTAGCCCCGTATCCTGTCTTCAAACAGTGGCTGGTGCCAGATGCTTCAGAGGGAATGAACAGAACTGGGCAATTATCAAGTGATCCATCCCCGGACACCCATTCCCAGCTTCTGGCAAACAGAGGCCAGGGTCACCATCCCTGCCCATCCTGGCTAATAGCTATTCATGGCCCTATCCTCCAAGAACTTATCAAGTTCTTTTTTGAACCCCATTCTAGTCCAAGCTTGAAGAGAGAAACGGGAAAATTAAATTATGAAATAAGAAAAAGCAAGAACACAAAGTTATGGCTAGAAAGGGTTGGTTTGTTTTTTTACAGTGGTTTTACTCTAACAGAACAGAGGAAGCTGAAAGGAAGGCCCTGATAATTGACCTGGGCAGGAACAAGTATTCTCATGTTGCTGATGACCCAGTAGTTTGGAGCAGCCAAGTACACCAGCATTCCTTTCTTTTTTCTAGTTTCAGCCCTGCCTGAGATCATTTTAGGGGAATCATTTGGGGACAGGGTTGGTTGGATTATGGGACAGGCTGTCAGCCCAAGCCTAGGGCGTGAGCTCCTGGAGCCACCTATTACATCCAACTCTCAGTTTCTCTCTTTAAATGGAATTGTCTAGCCCTCACGGTTACAAACAAAAGTGTGAACATTTGAACTGCCATGCCACAATGATGTCTGCCATCAGCCTGAAACAATAGCTGAGGGAAGGGAACTGTCCCATGCATCTGAAAGGATGTTAATGCCAAGACCCATTGTTCTGGGTGCTCCCACTGATATCAAACCAGCCAAGATTTTTTTTTTTTGGTGATAGGAGGAGAGGACAGTCCTCAGATTTATGATGCAATTGTAAGGAACCAATTGTGTCATAAGTCGGAACTCAGAACCACAATCTATTCCATTGCAGGACTGAGCATCGTAAACTCGGAACCTATAGTCGTAAGTCAAATAAGGATGTCAGTGTAGAAGTGTTTGTGAGTGCCATTCATCATAACTCAAGTGTTGTAAAGTCCAGGACTGCCTGTACTCTAGGCCTAGCCACATCCACCCAAGCAGATAACACCAGCTGCTGGGGTACATACAGGGGATTCCTCTATAGGGGGAATGCCTCTATAGGGGTAAGGAAAGAAGTGACTCATGGAGCTGCCTCTGCTGATCCCAAAAGAAGAGAGGCTTCTTCTGCTGTTCCAAAGGGAAAGAAGGGGACCCCATGCTGCCACCTTTGCCTCTGTGGAAAGGGAAGGGGCTCTGTTTGCACCATCAGTCCAGATGTTGGTGGGGCCATGGTGGAGTTATGTGGACCCCATGTTGCAGGATGCCTAGGGCTCCAGCCCTGTTTGATGTTGTCAGGATGGCCAGTTCCCTCATTCTGAATCAGCAGGACCTGGTAGTTCCTTCCCTCTCTCTGTTCCCTCAAAAAGCACCTATTCATTCAATGGAATCGATGCCTCCCATGCAGTTTACAATTTTAAAAGGCAGGGCAGTGGGAATTGTTACAGAAGCTACATGCTCTCACTGCCCCAGTCACCTTCACAAGACTACACTTGAGTGGATTTGGAAGGAGTGGACTTCTTGAAGACCCAGACTGCAGAAGCTGGGCTAGTAGGCCATGGTGTAAAACACCAGAAATGGAAAGTAAGACTGCCAAGCTGCCTCTTACAGACGCAGAGGCTAGAAGGTGTGTGGGCCACCTGGCTGTCTCCCCGAAATGACATGCCAACTTTAGGGAAGAGGAGCTTGCTGCGTAGGGTTCTCTCCACTCCCAAAATGCCTGCCTGGTGTGAAGCAGGGAGAGTCAGAATGGTGATGGACCACCAGACTCATTGTTTCTTTTGCCCTTTTTTTTTTTTTTTTTAAATGAAAACATTATTTTAATTAAAATATATAAAATTAATCTCAGCCTGGTGAAAATGAAACCACTAATCTAAAGATACTCACCAATGGCCTAACACAGGAGGGGCTGAGCATCCTCTACTAGAACTGAGGACACTCAGGCCTGAGGAGGAGCAAGCCCCAGTGAAGTATAACATTCTAGGTGTCCTGCCAGAGCAAGCTCTGGGACCGTGTTTATGTTTTTGAATGTTAATACAGTACGTAATAACTCAGGATTCTTCCTAAGGATTAGGAGTGGAAGAAGCCACACATCAAAGCTCACTGACAGTCTTTTTTAATTAGCAAAAAGTGATGGGGGGGGGAGGGGCACAAGAGAGAGAGAGAGAGAGAGAATTATATTTCAGTACTATGAGTCTGCTAACCATTTCATAGCTCAGGGCACTGAGTCAGATTTCCAGCATCTAGTAATTATTTTCCTGGCTGTACTAACATAAATTAATGGAATTTGGCAGTTGGACGCAGTATGTACATTAGCATTTTCCCACCTCAAAACTGCAGACTTCAATTAAGGGCTATGCATGGATCTCCAGTGTATTGCTCAGCTGCATACAGACAGGATGCCAGAATCCAACCAGTACTTTATATGACTATAGGATTATTATTGTAATAAGTTAAACATACATATACAAAAAACTTCTAACAGCTAAGATTGTTAGGGCAAACCGCACCCAACTCAAAACCAACAAAACCAGGAAATACAGAATAAAGCAATAAAACATATTCATCACCTTCCTATACTACAATCCCTAATCTACAGTTCTTAACTGTAATCAGGAAGGTGCCACCCAGACAACCTTAACTCTGCCCTCTGCAGGATAAAAAGGTGAGATGCTTCTGTATTTCCTTGTTTGCAGGGGTTTGAATTGCTTGTTATTGTCTCTTTACAGCTTTCACATTTTTCCAGGGAGAGTTTTTGTAATATTCGTGTTACAGGGCAGGGCTTCTCCCCAGCACCCAGCCAGGCACTGCCTCACCCACTTTCCTTTAAATGGGTTTATTATCCAAACATAAGTAAAACAAGACACTAACAGTTCCTCAGCTTACCATTCTGAGCCAGTCCTTATTCAGCCAGCTCTGCTCACCACCAGCTGTTACTCTTCTGAAACGGGCAGATCCAGGGCAGCCTTCCTAGGCTCTAAGGTCCCATCACAAGAGTTAACACCACTTCACTATTACACCTCTCCCCAGGCACAGGCTACCCCAATTACTCCTCCCCTTCCTGACCTCTGACACATTATTATAGCTCACATATAGCCCCCACCCCCTCCCTTTAAGTATCTCAATTAGGCCACCTGCATTGACACAGAGGCACTGGGCGTGGGCTACTCACAAGGACACCTGTGACAACTGGATTTGTTAACTATGTTATATATTGTTATTAGTAAAGAGAGTTGATATATGGTTGCATGGTTTGTAGAGTAATTGTTTTGGGTGATTTTTAGGCCAGGGAGAGGTACAGTAAATTTGTGAGTTTTGAACAGTTCTGTTTTCCTGTATTGAAACAAATGTTGATAAATACACCATTTCACAGTTAATGTTCTTTGAAACATGAACAACAAACCATTTCATTAAAATTGCTCAGTGCCGGGAATGTACACTAGTAGTTGGAACTGCAGATTTGCATTCTGTTCCTGCCTCATTGTTTGACCTTGAGAAATTCCCTGAAATGCTCGGTGTTTCAGTTTAACCATCTGAACAAGGTATAATAATTGTGTAACTCTCCCCTGTCCCTTCCGAGTGGGAGCACATGTCTGGGCCATGCAGGTTGCCTTCCCACTGCAAGAGAAATCAGTGATTCAGAGTCTGGATTTATTCTTAGGGTATGCCTCAAGAATTGATCCAGTTGGAGGTTAAGGCAGAGAGCAAGCTCCCCTGCCATTTGCAACAGCTCTCCCAAAAAGAAACTGAATCACAAAACTGACAATACTTCTTCAAAGACCGACCAGTGCTCACACACTAAAATAACAACTTGTAAAACGATGAGTAACAGCATCATCTGAGGGCTCCTGCCATAACAATATCCCCACCTCACAGGTGGTGTTTGGAGTATTAATTTTCTAATGGGGATTTGAAGACCTTGGATGAAAAGTGCCACAGAAATGTTAATTGTGGTTAATTATTAACTAAAGCCCTGGTGAAAAATTTCCAATCAGTTCTAATTAATTCATTTAATATTTTTGTTAGCCCATGAATTCTATCACTCTCTGGCTGCAAAAGTGGGCACAAAACCAGACTCTTATATGAAATTAGCAGGAAACCCCACAAAGCAATTTCTCCACACCACTTGCCAATATGTAAGCAAACTGACATTGCAAGTGTGCTCTGAATATTGACTTCAGTGTGAATATTTTCATTGTCTTCAGTGGGAGTTGAACTTGGCTCTTGAGTCATTGGAACACATGAGCGACGGTAATTAAGGAACGTCTTCAGGTAGGGCAGAAAACCACCTCCTTCCAAGAGAGAAGCTGCAGCCAACCTACCTCAGGAGGGGAAGAGAAGTTGACACAGGACCACTGTGAGAGAAGCCGGAGTAGCCAGGTCAACCCCAAGCATAGGAAGAAGAGATAAACACAATGGACAAAATTCAGAGGTGATAATAAGTTATTACTTGTTTTATGGTAGTGCTCAGGGCCCCCAACAAGATAGAAGGTCATTGTGGTAGGTGCTGTACAGCTCAGCCTCACAGAATTTACAGCCGTAAGCCACATATTAGTAAACATGAATTGGGGAAGAGAAGCAGGAAAAGAATCTCAGTACTGCCACCCCTAAGCATTTAAAAATCATGAGTCAGGCCCCAAACTATCATAATTGGCTTACAAACCATGAGATTTTTAAAAATAAGAAAGACTGGGGGTTTTTATTTGCCTTGTGGTTTTGGAGCCTTGAGTCACATTTTCAAGTTTTTCTCTGTATACATGTGGGCAAGAAACTTACTTTGTTTTTTTAATGAAAAATGAGATTTTCCCATTATCAGAGGATTCCAGAAGCCGGGGTCTAAGAAAAACACCAAATATTATGAGACTTGTGATAAAATTGGAAGAATTGGCAACACTGTTAACTCCTTAATACATTCTCTGATAGTAGCTTTTTCTGCTACACTTCCCTCTTCAACTCTCTCCTCTATCCCCAGCCTGTAAGTTACACCATTTGAGCGTTACTTACTGAGATTTAAACTTACTCCATCATTACATCACCTTTGAATTTAACTACAGGGAGAAGAAATTCAGGTAAGAAAAGAAAAGATTCTAAATAGCGAGAGAGGAAAAGAGGAGAAACTTCTTTCCTGCAGTAAACAATTCACTACATTCTTACCCTAAAGTGTCTCACTCTGACACTCCTCTCCTTTTGTGCTGTCAAAGTCTCACATCCAATATGAAGTGGATCCAATATTTCCACCTTTTTGCAGCTGGAGTTGCAACATGCTGATCTTAATTAGGGAACAAGATCCCCTTATTTCTGAAGTCCATCAGTACTGAATTCTCCTATAACTTGCAGTGTCTATGGCACTGTAATGTTCAAAACAGAGCTTTCTCTAAATAGTCAAATGAATAATTCAATCAGTATGATCAAATCCATTTTGCAGTGTTACAGAAATGGTAATGTTACAGAAATGGTAATCCCCTAAGCAATTCTGTGGTCTGCCACAGAACTTAGAATTTACATCAGAATTCCGGTCCAAGGATATCACCAAATACAATGGGCCTTCATTGTATTACATTATGCAAACAATGTCAAACACACAACATACTTGTCTGTCACTTCAGACTCCCTCTTAATTCTCTTGCTGGCCTTCATTGCCATGTTGGCAGATCAGTGGTGTTCTGGCAGAAGATCATTAGCACTGAGAAGTTGAAGAGTTGAAGCGTAAGGACAGAGCAGCTCACACTATACTGTTTATATGTTGTAATGGCTGGAATTTTCAAAAGCAATGATCTTACCTGTTTATCTACCTTATGTATTGACAAGGACCCTGTCAGCACGGAATCTAAGATCTTGCTGGTTAATTATTTATGTCTGATTTAACATATTATTGTACAAAAAATGGATTCACACTGGAAACAAACTGAACTTGGACTTAATTCGGGTTGAGGGAACTCTGTTGGGGGTAGTTCGAACTATGGATCTGAACATTGAATCCAAATTTCTCAGGTATTTCTCTAAAAGCCATGGAACAAATACCCAAGATCCTCACACCTCTGGACCTGAACCTGGATCTGAATTATATATATCATCTCTATAATGATTTCAAACAGTTCAGTTCCACATATATCTCCATTCAAATACGTTGTGTCTCTGCTTTCCTTGGGCAGTAAACTACATAGCACAAAATGAGGCTTCAAACAAAGTGATATATTTTATATATTACTGTTAGACTACAAGATCATATGTTTTAACTCATATTGTCCAAATACATGCAGTAGTATGAGCTGGGGGGAAGTAATCGGGTTTTAAATGAAAAGTTTTAAAATGATTTGTAAATGGTGCCAATTCTTGCACAAAGGATCTCATCCATATTATCAGTGGACAGTTATTGGATGGTTCTCTTTATAGGATTTAATTCTGCAGTGGCATAAATACTCAGTCCCACCTCAGCTCCCGAGTTCCTACTGAAAGAAATTCAAACACAGAGTCTGGACAAAAAGTTTTCTAAGATCAGTAGAAATAATCTGAATTCATTGTTTTCTCCCACCTGCTTGCCTGTTTATTTGGTTTTCCTCTTCTTTGTAGAAGGATATTTAAACTTCAGTTTAAACACCAGTTTAAACAGTATTTAAATACCAACGGTTCACAACCTTGGGGAAAAGTTGATTGGGACTAAATGCCCATGACAGGGATTAAAGACCTTCTTACTCCCGTTCATGGGCTATGTGGATCTTGGATCCAGGCACACATTAATAAGCATGGTTACTTGTACTCATAACCCCTCCCCACAGCAAGTGGACAGGGAGTGGGCAGAGAACAGCTGGAGCCTTGACTCTACCCCCTGCTCGCTAACCAGAATGGCTGCGCCAGCCTGAGGTGGTTAGTAATGAGTGGATACATGCCAGTGGTAAATTACTAAGGCTATGTCTACACTACACACCTTTTAGCAACACAGCCGTGCCACTAGAAGGCGCGCAATGTAGCCACTGTTTGTCATCAGGAGAAAGCTCTCCTGCCAATAAAAATCTTCCACTCCCAACAAGTGGCTGGTAGCTTTGTCAGCAGGAGAGCTCTTTTTCGCACCCCTGAACAACAAAAGTTTTGTCTTTCAAGTTTCCAGTGTAGACAAAGCCTAAACCACTGCACCTCCAGAGCAAAGAGCAAGTAAGGGAGGAATTCTAACTCAGAGCTGTATCTGTCAAGCTCAGTGCTTTCTGGCTCTACCCCAAAAGAAAACCTGAAGAGGTGTTAATTCTAAAAGCCAACTCATCAGGGTGGAGAGGCGAGGGAAGGCAGTTTACAAGTTATCTTCTCAAGGCAAATGTAATTAGCACTGAAACTTGATAGCAATAAAAATGGAGTTACAATTAAACTGAATTGTAAAGGGAATTAAGCTAAAATGGAAGGGGAAATAGCTTAGAAATTCAATTTCCACCCTCTGAATGTGACCGTGATGGTGGTGGGTATATCTGAACGTTTTTATGCTTTGGCTCCTCATGACCTGAATTCACAGCAGGTGCTAAGAAGCAAAGATTTCTTCAGGAAGTTCTGGATAGGAAGATCTGTTTTTCTTTTGCAGCTGAATGAAAGTCTGCCAGAAGTTTACAAGCATGGGAATATTCTATTTATTTTTATAGTGTGGTCATCATTTTTCTCACAATGTGGTTCCAGCAATCTTTAGGGTCTTTTCACTCCGCCAGTCACTGGATAACGGTTGCCACGGCTCATGCTGACGTTTGCTTATTCCCCACAGTATCCCTCCATGATCTTTCCTTCAGACGAGGCTATTGCTATGTTCTGTTTCATACAATCCCAGGCCACAGTTAGGAAATGACAACCAGGAAACTGTAAAACTCAACTGTCAATTGTCCCCTTAGTCTCTGTGACTAAACAATGAATACCATCTGCAGTGCTTAATAGAACTGGACAAACCTCAGAAAGGTTAGCTCTCGGACCCTCGTGTTGTTGAGTCCTTATGAAGTGGATATGGCTTATCTTCTTTAGTTGCGGGCCCCAGAGTCAATAGTTAAAAGAAATGCTGTAAATTGATTAGTCCTAGAGATTAGCAGGAGTATCCCATGTTGAAAGGCATGAGTTTTCTCTCTCTAAAGACTAGAGGATTTTCTAGGGACCTGTATTTTCACTACATTTTACAACAGCTCTCACACAACACTGGCTTAACAAGTCATGGCACCCCTAACGCACTCTGCACAGCAGTGGAATCCACCATGAATTGTTCCGTCTTGGTAAGTAGCTTGGAAAGCCTGGGTGAGAGAAACAGGTGCAATGTTTTTGTATCCTTCACAGTAGTCTGTTTGATTTAAACTAATTATGATCAAGTTCGCTTCCTAGGGTGACTGTAGGAGATAGGCCTGATATTCAACTGCCTATAATACCCCAAAAAAACAGGTACAGTGCTACATAACTGCTTTATTGTGTTTGTGATGAGCTCCAGATGTTGGTTTAAGAGTGTCCTTAAAACAAAATGTTCTGTTTAAAAACACGGCCATTTTATACAGAAATAAACTCAACTATATAAGCGGGTGTTATCACACTAGGCATCCTTTGGCTGGATTGCTGGTGAAAATTACCTATACAGTCAGACTCTACTCCCCATCAACAGATGTCCAGCAAACTCAGTCCAAGAGTTTCTTCTTCTCCTGCAGGTTCTCTTTCACCTGGTTTAATCTATAACTGACAACATTTTATAGCATCACAAAAGTCCCAGTGAATACTACAATATTATACTCTTAAAGCTTCTTGTTGATCACAGCACTCTACCTGATGTGAGATTTCCATGTCATGACTCTGAAACACATTGGAGCTCAATTTAATCACCTTCCCAAACAGCACAATGTGCTGAGCAACAAAAGTCAAAATGTATTTATTATTCTAGATAAAATCTAGGGCCTGCTTTTCAGATCCCCACCTTCAATCCTCCATGCATAATTTTGTGTCTGCATGTACCAGAGTATATTCTTAAACAGCACTAACAACTATTCACACAAGAATTTTCACACACAAATGCCATTTGCCTAAGGCTTGGTCTACATTACATACTTATTGCGGTATTATTACGTCACTCAGAGATATGAAAAATCCACATCCCTGACCAACATAGTTATACAGACCTTAACCCCCGCCCCTCATGTAGCCAGCACTATGTCGGCAGAAGACCTTCTCCTGCCACCTCTCGCGGAGGTGGAGTTATTAAGTGAAGGGGAGAGCTCTCTCCCGTCGGCTTATAGTGTCTTTACCAGGCACTACAGCAGCACAGCTGCATCGGTGCAGCTGTGCCAATCTAAATTTGTAGCGTAGACCTGTCCTAAATGTATACAGTGTAGCTGTAGCCATGTCGGTTCCAGGATATGAGAGAAACAAAGTGGGTGAGGTAATATCTTTTACTGGGCCAACTTCCGTTGATGAGACAAAGACAAGCTTTTGAGCCACGCAGAGCTCTTCTTCCAGTCTGGGAAAGGTACTCATAGCATCATGCAAGGTGGAACAGATGCTTTAGTGAGCACATATTGAAAGGGACCAGCCATCTCATATATTTTAACCGCAAGTTTTGAACAGCAAAACTGATAGAAATTGTATCTTATTCTGTGTGCAATTTGTCTATGAACAGCTTACAATTATCTCAAATGTATTAATTATTCAAAATCACTAGCGGAATCAATTTTGCACATAGTTATTGTCTAGGTCACAGGATAATTTTATTGTTCTCTGGTTGGATAACAATAATCCTAAGAAACAAGTTTCTTAGACAAATACTAGCATTTACAAATTCAAAATCAGCTTGCCATGAACAATTTTCCATTCAGGGTTTTTTTGGTTGTTTTTTTTTTTTTGCTAGTATTTCTGTCAGTCCGGTCATTTCCTAGAGCAAAGTAAACTTTCCTGCAATTTCCTAGCTCTAGCAATGACATATATTAAATAGACAAAAATATTGTGTGATGTGGGTATTTTTTTTATTTTTCCATGCTAAGACTTTTTGTTCAGGCTTTCAAAGGCATAAATATTTCATAGGAACACATAATATTACATTGCCACAAAGGAAATGAAATAGAAAAATATTAATTGAATAAAATAATTGAATATAAAACACTGGGTGGGTTTAAAAAGACAAACTTATATTTTGATTTATGTTCAGATTAAGTCTAGGCATGTAGACCACACAATGAGTCAATGTTTGTTCTGTACACATAGAGGCTGGACCACCAGAGAATTTTAATCTTGTACTAGAGGTGGAAATACTGGTGCTGCATTGAGAAAGACTTTGCAAATGAATTAATCAAAATGGCACATTACCTTACCCATGATAATAGAATGCCTCTTCACACTCCTAGCTCAGATGCAGGGAGTTTTATTTTATATTATTTTGCTCATATGCCTGATAAGCAACCAGAGTTATCAATACATCGTTTAATAAAACCAGTTTATCTTAGCTGATTAGAGAAACTTTAAGAACCAATTGCAAACTCTATAATGTATGTCTCACGATACTCTTAACTGTGGTGTTTTTTCCAAGTGCTGAAGATGAAATTATGGGTGTGCACAAAAAGGGAAAGGAGTTTTGTTTCCAAGGTGAATGTACCTTTTTCAAATATGAGTAAAGCATAGTAGCTCAAAATGGAAAGAATCATTTGCCTCAGGTAAGAGTTAGTTTGAGTGGAGGAGCAAAGGTGGTAATTTCTGTAATTCCCAGCAGAACCAAACTCATCTAGGTAAGGATGTGGATGAATTTTCTATGAATATACCAAAGCCACAATGCTCTCTTACAGAGTCCATAAAGAAACCAGTGGAACTGTGGATTCTGACAGTGACCAATCTGATTCTGAGGCTCATACTTAGGCCACATCCACACTACAAACTTTGGTTGACAAGTTATATTGGTGTATAGCCGCTAAAGTTTGTACATACTCAGGCATGTGCATACATGGCTGCGTGCATCACCGCTGCACAAACTCATCAGGAGTGCATGTGTCAATGCAAAGCATGGTGTGCCATGAGTAAGTATCTCAGTGTGTCATACGCTGCTTTCTGGTGCAAGGCCTTATGGGAAATTTTCACATTGTGTTGTGAGATAAAAATGACTCGCCCAGAGCTCTCTGGAAGCTAAAGGTCAAGTTCCCAGCATGCAGCTTTCTCCATCCCATAATGCCATCCATATCCCATAATTTCTGCACCATTTAAAAAAAAAAAAACCACAAACCCTCACAGCACATTTCAGTGTCTCCCGTCTCTCACAGGAGCATGGAGTCCGCACACCTCTGCACTATTCTTATGAACTTTGCAAACACAGATGCATGAGTCTCCTGTATTTGCAGACCCACAGAAAGTACTGCAACAATGGGGGACGTGATGATTTCTTTAAGACCAGTTTGCTAAGAAACATAGTAAAAAGCAGTTTAAGCTTGTTGGTGGCGTTCACAGAGCAGCTGCAGACAGTGGAGTTCCACTTCTGAGCCTGTGAAATGAGCACGGACTTCATCGCGATGCAGGTTCGGGGTGACGAGCAGTGGCTGCAGAGCTTTCGGATGCAAAAGGCCACATTGCTGTAGCTGTGTGCTGAGCTTTCCCCCGCCCTCCAGCACAGGAACACCAAAATGAGTTGCATTGACACTGGAGAAGTGAAGGGCAATTGCACGGTGGAAACCTGTAATTCCAACCAGTCAGCGGGGAAATGATTTTGGAGTTGTAAAATCCACATTGGGGGCCATTGTCATTGAATCCTGTCGGGCCATTAATCTTCTTCTGTTACTCAGTGCTGCGACTCTTGGCAATGAGCAGGACATAGCATGGATTTGCAGCAATGGGGTTCCTGAACTGCGATGGGGAAATAGATAGCATGCATATCCCTATTTTGGCACCAGCCCACCTTGCCACAGAGTACATCAACAGAAACTTACATCTTTAAGAACACAGGACTGTTCAGAAAGCTGCAGACAGGGCCGTTCTTTCCTGACCAGCAAATTATTATTGGCAAAATTGAAATGCCAGTAGTAATTCTGGAGGACCCAACCTACCCTTTGCTCCCCTGGCTCATGAAGCCATACACCAGCCTCCTCAACAGCACCAAGGAAAGATTCAACTACCCGCTCAACAAATGCACAATGATAGTTGAATGTACTTTCAATAGATTGAAGGGACACTGGCCATGTTCACTCATTAGATTGGATCTCAGGCTATGTCTACACTTACCGGGGATCAACACTGCTGCGATCGATGTGGTCGATTTAGAGAAGACCCACTAAATTGCCCACAGAATGCTCTGCGGTCAACTCTGGCACTCCACCGGAATGAGAAGAGTAAGATAAGTTGACAGGAGAGCATCTCCGATCAACGAAGCACGGTGTGGACACCGCAGTAAGTCGACCTAAGCTATGTTGATTCCAGCTATGTTATTCATGTAGCTGGAGTAGCATAACTTAGGTTGACTTACCCCGGATAGTGTAGACAAGGCCTCAGTGTGAAAAATATCCCCATAGTTATAGCTGCCTGTTGTGTCCTGCATAATATCTGTGAGGAAAAGGAGGAAAAGATGCCGCCAAGGTGGAGCAGCCATTACAAGAGCTCAGGATGGAGCTATACAGCTGCAGAAGGCTTTGAAAGAGCACTTCAATGGTCAGCCACAGTAGTCGTCTATGCTGAACGGTACTCTGGGCCTGAAACTTTGGGTGCTGTTAGGAATCATGCTTGCTGTACCTTTCTAAAGATGACTGGGTGTTTTCCTGAACTTGAGTTCTGTTTGGGTTGCTGCAGATTTAGTTTTAGAGGCTGCAGAAATTTATGATGAATATGTTAAATCGAGTGCCTCCAGAGGAGGGGGGCACAAATCCCAACGGAAGGGAAATCCCCATGTCACCACGGTTAAGAGGAAAGAGGGGACTGGAAATAAACCTAGCCCCAACTTTGATTAAAAATAAAAAACACCAAGGGAGCCTCGGGTTTAAAACCCCCCATCAAAAGGGAAGACAAGTAATCTGCCATTACTGTGGGGCTCCCAACCATATAAAACCAAACAACCCAGAGCTTAAGGTAACCCCACAATCCACATCTCCAGCTGCCAAAGCCAGTGATACATCAGGAGAAAACCCTAGTAACAGTTATATTAGATACATCAGGAGAAAACTCTTCTTATCTCAGGACTGAGCTTTGGGAGGGTACTGAAGAATTTATTAAAATGCTAAGGTCAATGGCATAGATTGTAAGGGCTGGAGTGACACTGTTCCCCAAGTCACTTTGGTCAAGCAAAGTTTGGTAAGGGAGGAAGACAGACTTGCTGGTAAAAGGTGGAGTATTTTAGCTTTGGCCAAATTCCCTATCATTGTACCTTTGTGTGATGGGGGAACACTCACCTCCCATGAGTGCCTCCACTGGGCTGTGTGTGATGCTGCAATCTCTTTTTCTCCTGTCTGCCCCCTGTAAGTTGTCATCCTCATGGCTGGGATGGTGGTAGCTCAGCCCTCTGGCTAAGTCATACAGTTAATAGATGAATGGATGAATGCCTTTTGGAGTAACAAAGTTCGACAAATGGTTGGCCCTCAGCAGAGTCTTCAGCCCCATTTTTGGCCCTTTTTAAATCTCATCCCCTTTCTTGGGCTTTTAGTAAAGAGTCTTGTCCCCTTTGTGGGATTTAAACCACTTTCCCACTGATTGGTGGGGGGACCTGGACACCCACTACTCCGGGTCCCAATCCAGGGACCCTGTAAACAGCAGCCACATAGTGCTTCCCTTAATATTTGCTGCTGCATGCCCTGGGCTGCTTGCCACTTGGTCCCATCAAATGCACCCATTACTTTAGAGTTACAAAAGATGCAGATTAGAAATCTTTTCTTGATATTGTATTATGCTGTACAGTGGCTATATGGGGAAAGCAGAGCAAAATGACCGCTTTTCAAAGAAAATATTTGCATGCAGAAACTGTCATTTTTTAAATAGCTGGAAATTTGGTGGATGGTGCTACTTGGCCATTTGCACCAGTGAACAAAACTTTTCATGATTTAAAAAAAGAAAAAGAAAAAGACACTGTGAATAGTCATTACAATTGTATATAGCAGGTAGTATTCCTAAAAAGCTGTCATGGCTGAGATGAGTTTGAGGACAAGCTCCCATGCCCTAGAAAATGCCGATTGTGGCCAGTGCAATATATAACCTCTGACTGCTAAACCTTCATCACTTGCCTTCTCATGGACGAGGTGTTCTTAACTGGAAGTGAGGGTGTAAGGGGTGGGGGTGGGCTAGTGGCTCCTTATAACCAGATTGTTCTGGGCAGATGGGGCTTGTCAGCTGTGGAGACAGTGCACCTAGGAAAAGGAACTTTGATTTCAATCCAAGAACGTCAGGCCTGGCCAGCCAGTTTGTAAAACTCTGTGGGTTTTCATCTTCAGGGAGAACATCAGTACAATGCTAGGGCAACACTCAGAAATGACATGCAACTACTTTGCTTGACAGCTGTGGAAAATGGGCAAAGGCTACCACATTCTGGGTGCATACAGCTAAAGAAACAAGCCCATAAACTATGTCTGGCTTCCCTGAATCTGGGAACAATGATTGGGAAATCAACAGAAATAGCTGAGACACTGAAGAGAAGAAGAGTTCACATTGCCTGTACGCAAGAGACAAAATGGAAGGGATCGAAGTGCATTAACATTGGATAGGGTTACAAGATGATGTATCATGGCTTAGTAGCAAGGAGAATTGGAATAGGAATAATGGTAGTAGAAACATACAGGATAAGGTAGTGGACATCCAAAGGCAGAATGACTGGATGATGAAAATTAGAATAGCACTGAAGAGAGAACAAATATTTAATGTTATATGTGGATACATGCCATATATACAGTTGAGGAGGAGTTAGAATTCCAGATAGCACTCGACCAAGTGATCATAGAATCATAGAATATCAACAGTGGTTAGCTGGAGCCGGTTCACACCAGTTCGCTAGAACCGGTTGTTAAATTTAGAAGCCCTTTTAGAACCGGTTGTTCCACGAGGGACAACCGGTTCTAAAAGGACTTCCAAATGTAACTGGCCAAAAGTGGCGCCTTAGGCGCCGACTCCATGGGTTATCCAGCCCTGGAGCACTCAAGGGGAAAATTTGGTGGTTGCAGAGCACCCACCAGCAGCTCCCCGCCCCACCCCTGGCCCCAGCTCACCTCCGCTCCGCCTCCGCCTCCTCCTCTGAACGCGCCGCCCCGCTCTGCTTCTCCTCCCCCCAGGCTTCCCGCGAATCAGCTGTTCGCACGGGAAGTCAGGGCAGGCTGAGAAGCAGGCCGTGCCTTCCCGCTCAGGCCCAGGGAGGCGGAGGTGAGCTGGGGCGGGCGGGGGGGGGGGCGAGGAGGGCCGTCCACGCCGCAGCAGGTAACCCGGGTGGCGGGGCGCAGGGGAACCGCTCCCCGCCCCAGCTTACCTCTGCCACTCTCAGCCTGAGCGGGAAGCCGCCGCCTGCTTCTCAGCCTGCCCCAGCTTCCCGCCAAACAGCTGATTCGTGGGAAGCCGCGGAAAGGGCGGAGAAGCAGAGCGGGGCAATGCGTTCAGCAGAGGAAGCGGAGCAGAGGTGAGGTGATCTGGAGCCGGGCGCGGGGTGGGGAACTGCCGGTGAGTGCTCTGCACCCACCAAATTTTCCCCGTGGGTGCTCCAGCCCCGGAGTACCAAGGGAGTCAGCGCCTAAGGCACCACTTTTGATGTGATCAGTGGGGGAACGGCCGCTCCCCCGCCCCCAGGAGCCAGAGGGACCTGCCGGATGCTTCCTGGGAGCTGCCCCAGGTAAGCATCGCCGGGACTCCCCACCTTGCCCCCCGGCAGGTGCCTCTGGCTCTTAGGGGTGGGGTGGGCACCCACTATGGTGGCCCACGAGACCCTCCTGCCCAGTTCTGGGGGCAGTCAGGGGACAGGGGAGGGGGGTGGATAGGGCAGGGGTCCGGGGGGGGCATCAAAGAATGCAGGGGGGTTGGATGGGGCAGGAGTCCCAGGGGATGGGGGTGAGCAACGACCCCCTCATGGGGTGAGGAGGGAACCCATTGTTAAGATTTTGGCAGCTCATCACTGACTATCAGGGTTGGAAGGGACCTAAGGAGGTCATCTAGTCCAACCCCCTGCTCAAAGCAGGACCAATCCCCAACTAAATCATCCCAGCCAGATCTTTATCAAGCCTGACCTTAAAAACCTCAAAGGAAGGAGATTCCACCACCTCCCTAGGTAATGCATTCCAGTGCTTCACCACCCTCCTAGTGAAAAGGTTTTTCCTAATGTCCAACCTAAACCTCCCCCACTGCAATGTGAGACCATTACTCCTTGTTCTGTCATCTGCTAGCACTGAGAACAGTCTAGATCCATCCTCTTTGGAACCCCCTTTCAGGTAGTTGAAAGCAGCTGTCAAATCCCCTCTCACTCTTCTCTTCTGCAGACTAAACAATCCCAGTTCCCTCTGCCTCACCTCATAAGTCATGTGTTCCAGTCCCCTAATCATTTTTGTTGCCCTCCGCTGGACTCTCTCCAATTTTTCCACATCCTTCTTGTAGTGTGAGGCCCAAAATTGGACACAGTACTCCAGATAAGGCCTCACCAATGTCAAATAGAGGGGAACGATCACGTCCCTCGATCTGCTGGCAATGCCCCTACTTATACATCGCAAAATGCCATTAGCCTTCTTGGCAACAAGGGCACACTGTTGACTCATATCCAGCTTCTCATCCACTGTAACCCCTTGGTCCTTTTCTGCAGAACTGCTGCCTCGCCATTCGGTCCCTAGTCTGTAACAATGCATGGGATTCTTCCGTCCTAAGTGCAGGACTCTGCACTTGTCTTTGTTGAACCTCATCAGAGGTGATAAGTGAAGTATCACAAGCTGAGTACTTAATTTTCAGAGCAGATCTCAATCGACATGTGGGAGAACACAGTCAGGGCTATGCCAGGAATGATGAGGCTTTGGAACCAGGAATGAAGTTAGTTAGGATATCTTAGAGTTAGCCGGAGTCCATGGCCTGATTGTTGCTAATACACACTTTGTAAAGAGGAAGGAGCACTTAATTACATACATGTGGTGGTCCCAATAGGTCCCAGACTGAATACTTCCTGACAAGAGGAAGAGATCTGTGAAAGAGTGTAAAATGCACCAAGAGAGCAGAGTGCAGAGCAATATAGATTTCTTGGAATAGATTTCTGGGTAAAAAGGCTCGATTGGCTGGGGCGGGGAGAGGGGCGGGACACAAAAAGAAATTGTGGAACAAAGGATAAAGTGGTGGAAGCTCACAAATAGAGCAGCTAGTCTGAGCTTTGAGGGCGAGGGTCTATGGAGATTGAACAATGCCCAAACCGACCTCAATGACAGCAATGAAGCTTGCGGGGAAATATCCAAACATGTTACAGAAAGTGCAAAAGCTGTCTGTGGCCAAGTGGACAGAGGGAAATTTCCTGGCAAAGAGGCATGGTGGTGGCCGAAAGATGTGCAGGGTGCAGTAAAGAAAAAAGGATTAAACGATGGCAGAAAGAAAGAACGGTGGTGTGAAGGGGTGCTGCCCATGGATCAGGTGCTGCCCAGGGATCAGGTGAGGGAATGGCAGGCATTTTTCTGTCTTGGCACCCCCTGTTGACAGCCATCCCTGCCTTGCAGCAGTCTATCCCTTTCTGTGACTCAGCCATCCTGCTGGGCCACAAGTTGTGTCCGTGCTTTCCAGGATATATAGAGTCCAACAAAGGGTAGTTCCATTGACTGGCAACAGGCTTCAAGCCTCAGCTAGGCAAAGACCCAGAGTAGGGACTCTCCAGGATATGGGGTCGTCCTAGTTCTGAATATCTGGTGCCAGGGATAGGCTTTTCACTTCCAGCCCTGATAGGGAGTGTGTAGGGGGTCCCGGGTCTTCCCTCTTCACCACATTCTGATGCAAGACCCAGAGGTAGGCAGTTAAGTCCTGCACCGTGGCGTGCTATGTAGTTGCTTCCCCGGATCACTTCCTACTGGCCTTCCCATGCAAGAGTGAACAGCAAAGATATGTAAACAAAATAAATAAAAAAATAAGTCTCCAACCTTGCAAATGTCTTGCAGAGTCCTTTTCCCTCAGCAGGTCTGGTAGACCATCTACAATCAGGGGCCCTGGCAACTGGGTCTCCCATAATGCTCCTTTTGCAGACCTTCAGATCATAGGTCTGCTCACCTCCACTGGACGCTTGCAAGTGAGCTGCTCAGCCTGTATATGCATTGCAGGTGCGGTGGAGCAGAGCTGTCTTGGCCCGGAACAGCTCCTTAACTCCAGTCTGGAGTTTGTACACTCCACCACAGGTGAAATGTCGTGAGGAATATAAGTTGGTATAGTAAAGAAAACAGCAAAAAAAGTGTTTGCAGATGCTAAGGGCCAGGTGCTTTTAGAGCCTTATATTCACAACTACTTACAAAAGAAGGAGAAAAAGAAAAATTCAAATTAGCACCAAGAACTTGGGAGCTGTGAAGAGCTTCAGAATGAAAACAGAGGATTACTGGTGGAAGATGGCCAAGTCATTAAGAGGTGGGCAAGGTTTTATGAGAAATTGCTCAGTGAAGAAAATTTGAGGAAACCATTGAGGAAAGCCTGTGGAAGCAACAGCCTCACAAGACCTATCACCATGGTGGAGACACAAACAGCGCTGAAGTTGCTGGAACATGGGAAGGCCAGTGCAACTGGACAGTGTACCATTGGAGGCATTTAAAGCATTGGATCATGAGGGAGTGGTGGTGATAAACTTCTTCCACTTAATTCTCTATATTAGAAAAATGCCAGACAAATGGAGGAAGAGCACATTGGTCCCTATCTTTAAGCATAAAGGGGATGTGCAAGAATGTAGTAACAACTGACTCATCAAGTTAATGAGTCACATGATTAAATGGCTGAAAAGAATTACTGAGAAAAGACTCCACGAGGAACTGGAGCATCAAGTAATCAACAACCAAATCGGGTTTATGCCAGGAAGGTCAACATTGAATGCAGCGTTTGCAGCCCGAATATTGCAGGAGAAATATAGGGAGAAATGCAAAGAATTGGATTTAGAGTTTGTGGACTTAAAGATGATTTATGACAGAGTTCCTAGAAAACTGATAATGGTGGTGCCTGCGGTCACACAATCTGCCGGTGACAGATGTTCAGACTATAGCACAACAGTAGTGAGAAGCACTGCGGCTATAGTGAGTCATTCACTGTGACAGTATGTCTGCACCAAGGATCAGCTTTAAGCCCATTCCTATCTGTGAATGTAATGGACACCTTGACTCAAAGGATCAGGAGAGAGGCTCTATGAAGCAGGTTTTCCACCATGGACGTTATGTTGTCCCACACAGATAAATATGAACTGGAAAGGTCATCTAGTACAATGGAGGGCTGCATGAGGAAAAAATGGTTTATAAGTCAGTTGACAAAAGACAGAATAGATGCTATGCTTCACTGAGAGGGACAACGAGAAGCCAGTAAAACTAGATGATATCGAGTTAAAGTATGTGCAACAATTCAGATACCTAGGTTCAGTGTTGAGCTTTGGTGGGAATACGGATGCAGATATTAGGAGACACATGAAGAGCACTTGGTAACAAACGGAGGGAGTTAGCATATTCTGGCAGAGGATTTCTGACAAATAAACTAAAAAGCAAAGCATATAAGACTACGATGAGGCCAGCTCTGACATAAGGGTCAAAGAACTAGCCAGTGAGGAAGAGAGAAGAACAACTACTTCATGCTGTTGAAATGAGAATGCTCAAGTGGATGCTGGGTAAGACAATACCTGATAGGCTATGCAATGAGACAGTACAACTGCAGGTAGACACCATCACAGAAAAGGTGAGGGAGCATTGACTGAGATGGCTGGGTCTTTGGGACAACAAGATGCGGGATATACTGGCCAGCTTGTCCCATGATTACTAGCTCTTGTACTATGACCATGAGGAAGTCTCAGAAAAAGGAGGGTGGAGACACTGAAGGAGGATATGAAGAAGGGTGGTGTCAGCTGGGAAGACGCACTTGACAAGAACACTTTGAGATGAAGAAAAAGAGTTGCTGACACCAATTGATGGGATCAGGCAAACACTAAAGAAGGAGGAGGTAGTCTTCATTTTAAATCTGACACGCTTTTATTGTTCAAACAACTATTTGGCTCTGAAAGCAGCCTTTTGCTTTTAACAAATCTTTGAAGCAAGAACGAAAAATGTTTGGGCCCAATTCTTCTCTGAGTTACACAATGGAGAGCAGAATTCAGATTGACTGCACCAGAGTTATTCTGTAGTTACCCTGAATCAATGTCAGTATAACTGACGACAGCAGATTTTGACTCTGATTTTATGTGATAAGACCCAAAAGCTATGAAAGAAGAAAGCAATTGTTTGAATGCACATTTTTAATTATTGGAAGTTTTGACATTTAAACATACTTGGCAGTAGTTTTGATAGCTTTCTGCAATATTTTTTACTAGTTTTGCATGCTACTGTGGGTAAAGGCCAAAATCTGCCTTTACTACATCCTGTGCAACTTCTTCAACATCAAAAATGAGAGATGGAGAATACTATAGTCTGGAGAAAAAGAAAACATACTTCTGATCTTGGAATCGTATCACCAGCCTTACCTGCACATCTACATCTGTTGGTGGATTCTTTGTTTTATTACATTTTACCATGTATAGCTCACATTAATAGATACGCCAGCAATCTATTAGAAATAATAATACAATAACCTTTTACCTGCCAATTTATTAGCGAACAGATCACGCTTTAGCCTTCAGCCCCAGAGGGTTTTAAACGTTTATTCTAGTTGGAAACTCTGACAGTCAGGCTTTTTCTGAAAAGGGATCACTTTATTGTACTGAAAGATTTAAGTTTTAAACAATTTAAGTACTCTGTGTTTTCCCCTTCAGAACACGTGGTGGCATGTTGGCAGTGCTGTGAGTTATGACTGTGTTTAATAATACCATTGACATCCAACTCCAGCTGTCTGGGAATCAAATTGAAGAAAGCACGGCTAGATATTTTTACGATGTATGATGCGTAACCCACAACACACCAGGCCGATAAGAGGGCTATGGATGGCATCCAGCAAAAACTGTTTTTACAGCTATTTCAGAACTTCAGCTGTCATCCAGGTTTTTCAAATTCTATTTTCTTTTGATCACACAAAAGCAGCATTCCTGTAGGCAGAGCTCTGCGTGTTCTATTCCATTCTGCAGCTAATAGCCAGGAAATAAAATTGAGAATGTAAATGAATAATCCTCCCCAGTTATGATGCTTGACCTGGCTTGAACTCATCTGTCGGCAGTAAACATGGGGAGAAACGTTGCAGTCCTTATAGGAAATCAGTAAGGCCTTATGCACTAGCAAATCATGACAGCTCCACGTTCATGACTCACAGTAAAAGTGAATGAGAAGGTAGACGGCAGCTTTGGGCCGGAGAATTACACTGGGATTCAGAGTTCAAAGTAAGCTATCCCAAAAACATTTTTCCCAGAAATAGCAGTTGTAGAAATATCACCAGAAGCCAGGAGTTCCCCAGCACTAACAATGTTTCTTTGAAACTGGCTTGCAATTTTCAAATTCTGGGTGCATTGCTGGCTCACCTGAGATGAGGCTGAAAATGAAAATTGCTCTCCCACTTCAGTTTCCTTGTAGACACCACAGAATAGCAGAGGAAGTAAATGATAACAGTTTTCAAGTACATAAAAGGTTGTTACAAGGAGGAGGGAGAAAAATTGTTCTTCTTAACCACTGAGGATAGGACAAGAGAAATGGGCTTAAATTGCAGCAAGGGAGGTTTAGGTTGGACATTAGGAAAAACTTCCTAACTGTCCGAGTGGTTAAACACTGGAATAAATAGCCTAGGGAGGTTGTGGAATCTCCATCATTGGGGATTTTTAAGAGTAGATGAGACAAACACCTGTCAGGGATGGTCTAGATAATACTTAGTCCTGCCATGGGTGCAGGGGACTGGACTAGATGACCTCTCAAGGTCCCTTCCAGTCCTATGATTCTATGATTTGCCTATTCAGTCTCTATGACTCACTAAATTTCCTCCAGATGCTCCTCAGCCAGTTTTATCCCACACTAATTTTACACTCTTGTGAGAGTGTTCTTGGCTAATATTGGTCCTGTTTCTAGAGTTCCACTGAAGTCAATGGAGTTACGTTGGTTTAAAATTAGTGTCAGATCAGAATTAGACCTATTGTAAGCACTCTATCTGCCCAAGGTGCAGAATGGGAACAACTCTTCTGTAGTAACATTTACAGGAGACCAATTAGAACCACTAATGCAAACAAACAATTACATGAAGAAATCATAACACAATCTAAAATACCTAAATCATATCCATAGACATCAGACACAGCTATATTAAAATTGATCTTCAGTTTGCAGGATGTGTTACGCAAGATGAGAACTCCACTGAGAGACCAGTTAGTCCCCAGTCAGTCCCAATCTGTGGAAAGTCTGCAAAATGACAAGATGTCTTTCTGAAAGAAAAGTTCAACCCCAAGTTATTGATCTCGATGCAGGAATAACTTATCACCTTTGTTAATCAGAAGGTCAGACTAAGTTGTCAGAATTGTTCATCTTCTGGCCTTAAAATCTGTGAATCATCACACTGCTTTTTGCTTCACCTCCACCAGTCACAATTCATCAGCAGTTTCCTAATTCCCTTCATTTCCTCAATGTCAACAAGGGAAAATGCAGCACTTAATGACATAATGGCAACCCCCCTTTAGAACGCTAATCCCACTTAGAGAGCAAGAAAAAGAAAAATGATCGACAAATTGATTGAACGATTGAAATTTGGAATGAGTGTGCAGCTGAAAGGATTCACCATAGCTTTGCCTCCTCCCTTTCTCCAGGGTGTAATGAAACTTCCTCAGCTTTGACCATAACTCCTCCCCCAGATGCCGTTATGGAACTGTGGCCGTACTAGAGCGTAGGATTCCCCTGGCGAGGAATACTGAGAACAGTCCATGTCCCTGTTAGTTACCGATGTGTTAAGCCAATTCTGCTCTTTCTCCTCAAGCAATTCACAAACGTAGTGCCCATCACACAAACCCACCTTTCTATCTGAGCTCCCTTCACTGCGTTAGTTTGAAAATAAAAGGAGAAAAGAACAATCATATATGCCATTTCAGTTATTTTTAAATGAGGTGAATACCCTCGTATTTACTCAAGAAAACCTATGCACTCTTACCACAATGTTCAAATTTGGGGCCACATCCCTCAGTCTGGTACAAGTGCTTTGGTGCTCACCACTGATGGATTCTGAGTATAGATTCATGCATATCTCTGGGAAGATCAATCCAGTGACCACTGTTATCTCACCTCCTCTCTGCGGCTCAAGTAGGGAGTCTGATATGGGGCAAGGGACTTAACAGAGTTGCCTCTATGCTGAACTGAAATTTACACCAGGGGACCTGAGCAACACTCAATGGCACCAGGATCAGGAGAGTAGAAAGGCGAGTATGGTGTTGCTCAATGCGGAACACTTCTTGCTGATGCACATTGATTTATCTTAGTCAACTAATATGCTGTCTGGCCACTCTACACATAGTCTCCATTCTTTCCAGGATAGTCAGTTGTCTGGCTGATGGGAAGGATGTGGGGCATCAGAAGGAAATAGAGTGAGAAAACGGTGAGGGGCCGGGGTGCCACAGGGTGATGGGTCCCTTTAAAGGGAGATGCAGCCAGCCACATCTGTGCCACAATTAATTAGCTGCTTCCCAGCCTGACGGTGTGGGACTAAGGTGCATCAGGTGATAGTTAATGGACACTTGAGCCTTTTAAAAAGGGCTGCGTGGAAGGCTCTGAGTCAGGGTCTCAAAGAGGCTGGGTAGTCAGGGGAATCAGACACAGGTAGTGTGCCCAATCCCAGAACAAGAAAGTCTCTCACAGATAGTCCAGAAAGGGGCTGGGAACAGGTCCCAGAAGGCAGCTTTTTCATTTGATGGGACTCCTTAGTTGGACTTCTTGCACCCTGGAAGGGCTTAGGTTTGTGTGTGACTTGACCAGATGATTAAGCCACATCTCCAGCCCCAACCAGTGTGTGGAGAGCTGAGGAGACCCACCTTGGGGAAAGAAACTGAGGCAGGGAGTGGCAGCAGTCCCACACTCAGCCAGCAGATGGGGCTACAGAGCAGGCAGGGAGACAAAGAATAGGGTCAGGAGAGCAATCCAAGACTATTCACCATCATGGACCCTTCTCTAAGCAGCACAGATTGTCCATCCCTAATGTGTCAGTTTTAGCAAAGCAGAACTATAAGTGTTACAAATTCCATTAGCCTAGAAGGAGGCAGCCGGTGTCAAGTGGAGTGCCCCAGGGGTCAGTCCTGGGGCCGGTTTTGTTCAATATCTTCATAAATGATCTGGAGGATGGTGTGGATTGCACCCTCAGCAAATTTGCGGATGATACTAAACTAGGAGGAGTGGTAGATACGCTGGAGGGCAGGGATAGGATACAGAGGGACCTAGACAAATTGGAGGATTGGGCCAAAAGAAATCTGATGAGGTTCAATAAGGATAAGTGCAGGGTCCTGCACTTAGGATGGAAGAACCCAATGCACCGCTACAGACTAGGGACCGAATGGCTAGGCAGCAGTTCTGCGGAAAAGGACCTAGGGGTGACAGTGGACGAGAAGCTGGATATGAGTCAGCAGTGTGCCCTTGTTGCCAAGAAGGCCAATGGCATTTTGGGATGTATAAGTAGGGGCATAGCGAGCAGATCGAGGGACGTGATCGTTCCCCTCTATTCGACATTGGTGAGGCCTCATCTGGAGTACTGTGTCCAGTTTTGGGCCCCACACTACAAGAAGGATGTGGATAAATTGGAGAGAGTCCAGCGAAGGGCAACAAAAATGATTAGGGGTCTGGAACACATGACTTATGAGGAGAGGCTGAGGGAACTGGGATTGTTTAGTCTGCAGAAGAGAAGAATGAGGGGGGATTTGATAGCTGCTTTCAACTACCTGAGAGGTGGTTCCAGAGAGGATGGTTCTAGACTATTCTCAGTGGTAGAAGAGGACAGGACAAGGAGTAATGGTCTCAAGTTGCAGTGGGGGAGGTTTAGGTTGGATATTAGGAAAAACTTTTTCACTAGCAGGGTGGTGAAACACTGGAATGTGTTACCTAGGGAGGTGGTAGAATCTCCTTCCTTAGAAGTTTTTAAGGTCAGGCTTGACAAAGCCCTGGCTGGGACGATTTAATTGGGGATTGGGTCCTGCTTTGAGCAGGGGGTTGGACTAGATGACCTCCTGAGGTCCCTTCCAACCCTGATATTCTATGATTCTATGTTATGTCCTTATACTTGGGGCATGTATTTGGGAAAAATACAGAGCCAATGGCAGAAAGTGTCTCATTCTTGGTCTCTTTGAAATAAATACATGTGATAAGTCTTCATACATTCATACACCAACAGCCCAGTCATGCTCATCAAGCTTGAAATAGCACCTGTCCAGCCAAATCAAATATTTCATTTGAAAAGCAACTTTCTCTTTTTCAAAGGCACTAGGAGAAGTTCTGGTGAAGACCAGAACTTCCATAGCTAAGACTGAGGGTTTCATTCATTATTCAATTCACCTGCCATATTTGGTAAAAACCCTTATTGCTTTATTCCCTTGGTCTATCTACCAAGGGAATAAAGTGGTAATGAAATAGGGACTTTGAGTCTTAAGTAAATGGCTCAGCCATGCCAAGTGTAAGTATACACTTTGGTTTCAAGTACATTTCATCATTTGTATTTGGTGAGAGCACCTTGTCACCCTGGGAATATTCAGGTGGCAGCACTGCAGAAAAATGCTGCAATTTTTCTTTAAAGCTCCTCCCCTGTCAAAATAAATCTTGCCAACATGTTGTACAAAGCAATTTCACTGCCTCCAATAGGCTAGCTCCTAACAAGGTCATTAGTGTCCTGCAACTTCTCCTTCAAGAACAAGGTGCTCTCAAGTCATTCGATGTCAGGGTGCAAAATCAGAAGTGATCTTTCTCCTCCATGAATTCTGTGTTTTCACTTTCCTCGGTGCTGTGGTTATGACAGCATAAGAGGGTAGCATGGGGTTTTCAAAAGTCCTCAGCATTGCCCTGATATTACTCCCTATTAAGTCAATGGGAAATTTACCTATAGCTTCACGGAGAGCAGCATTAGGGCAACTCTGAGTGCTTTTGAAATCCCACACTCAAAGCCTTGTCATACATACATACATACAGGCTTTAAAAGGCTCATGTGGTTTCTGTAGTGTTTTACTGTAATGAGAAAATAAGAAGGTGTATGGCGATTTAAAACGACAGCTGTTTTTCTGTATAATAATACTTCATGTTTCCATAGCTCCTTTCATCAGATGAGCTCAAACTGCTTCATAAGCACTAGTGGAGTCTCACAAACGCCCGCCTGAGGTAGCTAAGCATTATTATATCCATTTTATACTTAAGGAAACGGGGGCACAGACGAGGAAGGGGACCTGTCCAAGTCATGTAGCCAAGTTGGTGGTTCAGTTAGGACCAGAATGCAGGAGTCCTGAACCCCTGTCCATTGCTCTAGCCACTGTAGGCTACACTCCTACAAAATAACTTGTGATCGTATGAAACACATGAACAGTACAGGGAGATACAGAACACTGGCTTGCTTTGCTTTGCAGCTTCTCTGTTATAGCAAAGCAAATGTGTATTGCTTATACACTGGACGCATTTATGCTTTCTCCTTTAGGTAACTATTTAGTAATCATTGAACTATAAGTTACATATTTGAATCTCGAGGCTGGGGAGTTACCAGGTTGGCTTAAATGACTATTTGCTTTTCCCTCTCTACTTTTTGTTTATACAATACCCTGAGGCAACATGACAGGCAGACAGAGTCAATACTTCTCTTCTTGAGTTGTGTGTACAGCAGCCAAGCTGGTATATACGTTTACCTTGCTCTTCAAAAAGAAATGAAGGAACTAGAAGGTTGTTTCATTCACTAGCTCTTCAGTAGTTGGGATGAATTATACTATAGTGCTGTATGTGTCCAATGCATTTCTAAACAATAGCTATCCCAGAAAGGTACTGTATGCGGTCTGCTGTGACACCAGACAAAATGCATCACCAACTACTTTTGACAGGAAGTACAAAATAAAAAGATCTGCTTCTATTAGTGAATAAGGGCCTGTCCACAGTCTGGTCTTCAGAATCTCCATGAATGGCCAAATGTTAACTGAAGTGGGAGAACAGCTTTGAATTTTGTGCTACAGAAAAGCTTCAAAAAAAAGAAGAAAAAAAAAAAAAAAAGGAAATCCAAGCATTCTCTCTCTCTCTCACACACACACACACACGGGAAGTGGGGGATATGCTCAATAGTGAATAAAGTAAGATGTGTAGTCTTTATTGGAGTCCCATGTACAAATTCAGGTGCTCAGATATCATGATAACAGACACAGTAGAACAAGCTGAATAGAAGGGAGGTTCTATGTTTTGTTGAAGATCCAAACAGATCTTTTCCAGTGGTCTCCCCTCCCCCCGCCCCCAGAAAAAGAGGGGACAAGCACCTCTATCTTTCAGCCATTTGTCCACTGAAAAAATACAAGCATTCTACCTATCTACTTGTCTGAGAGCCCATATTGCCCCGTTACTGTAATATCCGAATGCCAATAGCTTCCAGGGCAAATCCTAGACCTGGAGGTTATTTTGTACTTAGTTAGACCAAGTCCCAGTGATTATTGGGTAAAGTCCCCGAGGCTGATAAATATTTAGAATTAGTAAAGTGGCTTCAAGAAGTTTTGCAAACTTGGTCCAAAACCTTCCCACATCACGTGCAAACACTTCTTATAGCCCCCTTGCCGTTTTTTACAGTGTTATGTATTTATTGTATTAATCAGAGTTGTGTTTGTATAGAATTTTTAAGTATTCTGTACCTTGTTGGGAAATTTTGACCTTGTGTGATTAAATTAATTTAACTTCCTCCCCATTAAAAAATTAAATAGCAGCATGAATTCACTCAACAGCACTCAGTATGAAGAAAGAATAATTTCATTATCAGTCCACAGAAACTGCACTTCTAATATGATTATTCTGAGACCTCATAAACAATGTTGAAAACCACACACCACCATCATTTCAGTTAAAGTTCAACTTTCTCAAACTATTGTTCTTCCACTGTCTGTGTAGAAATAACAAGTCACAGATGCTCTTAAATGCTTGTTCATTTTATTTTCTCTGAAGTTCATTTTCCAAGCCATTGTTTAATTGGACAGCTACGTTCTATCCTGTTTTATTCATATGAAACAAGTCAATTAAACTGTATAACAGAGAAATGAGATTGGGTTTTGCAGAGGCTAAATACACTTACATGTCACTTGTGGAGATGTATGTGCCAACCTGACGTTAGTTACCAATTGATCATCAATTAGTGTTAAAGCTAGTGGGTATTTGGCCATATCACAAAGTTCCCAGAATAGTTTAGCTAACCAGACAGTGTGACCTAGATCTAAAGGTAGTTTCATAGTAGCTAGAACAGAGGAATCAAGATGGAATTCCTAAGTTTTATTCCCAGCTCTGCCACTAACTTGCTGAGTTACCATGGAAAGGTCACAAACCTATCAGAGTATGTCTACACTACAACATAAGCCCATGCTTGAATCTGGGCTCAGGCTTAACTCCCCTTGCATCTACACTGCAACTGCGCTAACCCAGGGTCTCATGACCCTGCAGGGATGGAGGGTCCAAGCTTGAGCTAAGCTGGGACCAAGGGTCTAAGTCCTATTGCTTTGTAGTGTAGACGCAGCCAGCTGTCAGAAGTATACCCTATTCCATGGGAAAACTTCCATAGTCCTCTCTATCCCAACAATCTGCAATCTACTCTGTTGAAAACCCCTTTGCAAACAGCAGCAGCTCAGGTCAGCATTAACCTATTCTCTTCTGATCACTGATCTGCAAGCACATGGTCAGTGAACCTCCTGGGTTTGCAATGGAGAGAAAACTGATCAAGCCTTTGCAAAGTGAGCTGCTGCCTGATACTGCCTCCCCTGCCCGTTAGTAAAGTTTTCCCACACTGCGCCATGGTCTTACGCCTAGAGCAGCTAGGTGAAGGTGGGGGCACTAGGGACTCTGGGATATGGTTATTCTGACTCAGATCCATGCACTGCAGTGTGGACACCACAGCATGGGTTAGAAAAGTCTTAACATGGGATTAAAATATCATGTAGATGCTCAAGCCCAGGGTTCCCTCACATGGGTCAGCTGGCTCGAGCCCCACGAACCCTGGGCTTTACATTGCAGTGTAGACATACCCTCAGTCAACCCATTGTAAAGTCAGTGCAACAGTCTTTAACTACTCTCTCACAGGGTTGCTATGACACACTGTCAATTGTTTTTAAAGCGCTTTGAGAGCTACTGCTAAAAGATGCAATATGAAGGGGTACATACAAACTAAAAGAGCTTCATGGAGATCTCAATCTTTCCCATTTACAAGCAATGCATTCACCCATGAACTGTTTAAAAACTGAAAACTATATATTGTACTGTGTCCAGGGAATAGCATCCTTTGTTATATTTGGTGTGGATAAGTCAACAGGATGCAGACAGCACAGCTCTCTAGTTATTTTTATTTGCAAGAAGCACACCGTGGAATTAAGTAAGTGTTATGCTAGTCCCTGTTATATGCAGTAATGTACACCACATACACAAAATTACAGCGTGGGATAGGGGAAGAGCCAGTCTGAACAAGAGACAAAAGACTAAGTGGGCGGGGGGGAAACCAACCAAGACATTTAAAATAAAACTTCTAAAGCCTCTTTGAATTGTAACATCTTGAGTAAAGAAAAGCCTGAATTATGTAAAAGCTGTCAGGGAGCCAACATCTGGCCAAGCTAAGATTGTTTTGTAAGCAGGCAGTTTTCACTCCGCCTGCAGACCTGTGTCCAGCCGTGGAGAGAATAATGAAGCTGAAGATGTACATAGTCCCTGGCTGCCCGAAGGATACCCTGGGCTTCGAGTGAAAATTTTCTGTCATTTGATCTCCTAAAACAGCCAGCTGAGATGAGTTATGTTCCCCCTGCCAGGAACCTCGAAAGAATTGTTCAAACCATGTGCTCATTCCTGCTGAATTGGAAACAAATGCCATGGCTTCACTGGCAGGCTTTGAAATCAAATTCTCTCCAGCTCTTCCCAAAGTTCTTAGGAGGAAACAAAAAACGCTTTCCTGTGTCTGCCACTTGAGTCTCTGGAGAAACCGCCTTCCCCTCCATTGCAGTCTTGGGGTGGGGGTGGGGGGGGAGATGAAGAGGGATGGGGGCAATCTGTCATTCCAGAAAGCCACATCACAAACTTGTCCCATGTGTTAACTATCTTCTGTTTGCTGCCATTAGGCCTTGCCATTGCCAGCACCAATGGGAGTCATTTAATTGGGTCCAGAGTGCTGCAGAATAACTAGGCCATTCAGGATGGCACAAAGCCAACTGCTGCTTCTCCCAGCTTTTTTTTTTAAAGAGGAAAAAAATCCCAGCCTTTGGCCATCCCCTGCTCTTGCTCACCTGTAAACCCCATAGCAGAGTTTAATACATTAGAGAAAATATATGCTTTATGAAACTCACTTCGGCACAAATAGAGACTTTTTTAAAAGGCAAAAAAAAATCTGCCAAGTAGGTTTAGGATCAGTCTAACTCAACTCCAAAGGCCTAGAGTTTACTCTGGAAAGATGAAGCAACAGCAGTGGCAAATTAGGTTGAATGGCTCAAAATAAGGGAAGGACGCTGTGGTGTGTGTGGTTGTGAGTTTATATGCAACACATCAGCGCACAGCAGAGAAAGAAAAGGGTCTTGAAGGCCATACTCTTAGCAACCAGAGCAGTGTCTGGTATGATTTAAATTTTATTCCAGACTTCATAAAAAGCCACAGTTGGTTCCTGTTAAGTCAACAACAGTTGAATCACTTCTCAGATATTTAACTTTAGTAGTATCCTTGATGACATCTCTGCATGTGTGCTTTATTTCTAAATGCCTGGCTGCCTTCCCCCCAACTCCCTTCCCCAAAAGAATCTTCTGCATATACAGAGATTTATAATTTCACAGCTATATCACTGCAAATCTAACACTCACCTGTTGAATAACTTACCCACCATATTAAAGACATATGCTCAATTTTCTTATTTGACTTCTAGTTTTCATTTCCTAGAGAGATGCTGCTAGAGATCCAAAACAAAACTGTACAACAGCAGTATAGCACACAACCACTAGCTGGCATAAATAATATGCATATTCACTTCATAATATTTACTAATCTAATACAAACATAAAAGCAACAGATTTCATTTGGACTAAAATGTATGACATTTCCCCCCCCCCCCATCCGATTCTTTTTATCGGCTTTATTCCTTGTTCCTGTACAAGTTCTACATCACCATGTTAGGCGTACAAGGTTTTGTTTTGATAGCGCATTTTAACTAATCCATGCAAACCTCTTTTTTGTCGTGCTCCCTGAATATTTACTGCAGAGACAAAAAAGAATGTCCTACTCAACACTAGGGTCTCTGGCAAGACTTTCAAAGAATTCTGTACAAGCCATGGGAAGAATTTCCTTTTAGGCAATACACATGAGCCCAGCAGAAATGTGCCACAGCATGGCGGGAGGCTGATGCTATGTCTACATTTATGGCAGCAGGTAGAGTGCATACTCCTACTAGTTGCGTGTGCAGTGTATCAATAGCAGAGTAGACTGTGTGAGGTGCTACTTAGACAAGTAAAAGCGTGCCAGAACCTTAGGGTACATACCCTACATGGCTTTCTACTTGCCCGAACACCCCCATCTAGCGTCCTGCTGCCAGAACCTTTCCCCATTGCAGTGAAAGATTCTGGCAGTAGGGAAGCAGTAGAGAACAGGGTCTGCTAGATCCCCACTGCTGGAGACTGTCCCTGCTGCCTCTCCCTGCTGCCTCTCCCCTGCCAGAGCCTCTCACTGTGGAGTATAGCTACACCCACAGATCCTGACTTTTCAAATGGCTGGGGATGCTCCACCCCGGCTCTGCCCCAGACCCCGCCCCCACTCCACCCCTTCCCTCAAGGCCCTACCCCAGCCCCACCTCTTCCCAACCAGTTCCCCCGAGCATGCCTTATCTCTGCTCTTCCCCGCTCCCTCCCAGCATGCTGTGAAACAGCTGTTTGAGGCAGGCAGGAGGCACAGATCTGTGAGGTGGCTGGCAGACAGTGGCGTATTATCACCTAGGCCAACAAGGCCTAGGGTGGCAAATTTTTAATAGCAGCATCAGTGACGCGCACCGCGATTCTACCAATCATAGCGCATATTGAAACCACCCATGACGGGGCGCTGCGATGCAACGCCATTTAGTAAAGAACATGCTCGCGACAATCCTAAGCATTAACAATATGACCGGAAGGAAGAAATTAAGTGGTTCTCAGTTAAAAAAAAAATGCTATACAAAAGAAAGGGAAAATGAAATGATAGCAAAAATGCACAAAATGGATTCCTTTGTTGTATCAGTGCTGACAGTGAGACAGAAAAAATACTTGAAAGTAGTAGTGAAGTAAAAATATTGGTGTGGATATTGAAAATATTGATGTGATTAAAGTACATATTGAACCTAAGGAAGAAATTCCGGCTGCGGTTAGTGTTGAAGAAAATGCTCCAAATACTAGCATATCAGAGACTACCGGGAATCATGTTGATCTGGATATCTTTGACAATACTGCAGAGATTTGTGAATCATGTCAATCAGACATTGAAATATCTACCATAAATGATGACCCGGCCCAACGGATATTGAATGATGCTACAATTGAGTATTTATCAATGCATGGTATTAAACAAAATATTGATAGATTTTACTAACTCAAAAAAGACAATATACTGATAAAATGCGTGTTCTAACAAAAAATGTATTTGAACGACACCTTTTAAATGGTGAAGTAAAGCCACAGCAATATCTTGTATATTTGGAGAGCAAAAGGAGCTGTGTTTTGTGCCCCATGTCGATTATTCGGAGGGATCTCTAGTCTGGCAATGAGTGGATACCATGACTGGAAAAACATATCAGCTTGACTACGTGAACGTGAAAATTCGACTGAACATAAAACGTGTACTGACAATGGTGAAGAGAGGCGAGAGATCTGGACGAATTGATACGAATTTAAAATTTCAAATGGAAGAAATGGACATTATTTATTGGAGAAATGTGTTGAGAGGATTGTAGCAATGGTAAAGAAACTGTCAAGCAGAGGACTTGCATTAGAAGTAAGGTGGAAAAATTTGGATCACCTTATAACGGCAGTTACATGATGGCCCTTGAGCTTGTTGTAGAATTCGATCCATTTCTAGCAAATCACATTGCACATTACGGAAATGAAGGACGAGGTAACGTATCTTATCTGTCATCCTATATATGTAATGAATTTATAAAATTGATGGTGTCAAATGTGATCTCAAATATTAAAGTAAAAGCAGCCAAATATTTCCCAGTAAGCGTTGACTCAACTCTGCCATCTCATGTTGATCAATTGGCTTTTATAATGAGATATGTAAATGATGATAGCATACCAGTAGAGAGGTTTCTTTGTTTTTTTACCAAATACTGGCCACAAATTGGAACAGTTAGCTGATGCTGTACTTTCCACTTTGAATCGTTATGGATTAGATATCACAAACTGCTGTGGCCAGTCATATGACAATGCCACTAACATGTCTGGTGTATATAGCAGGTTGCAAGCAAGAATAAAGAATATAAATCCTTATGCTGTGTATGTGCCTTGCTCTGCTCATTCTTTAAATCTGGTTGGAGTATGTGCAGCAGAAAGTTGTCAAGAAGCATGTTCATTGTGCTCAGCTGTCCAACATCTTTATTCATTTTTTTTCTGCCTCTACTCACCGGTGGGAGATTTTATTATCTAATTTGAAGCCAGGCAGTAAAGTAATAAAAAGACTTTGAGACTCGATGGTCATCGAGTGGAAGCTTGTCATAATTTGAGTGAAAATTGGAAAGCTATAATTAAACCCTTAAATACAATAAAGGAAGATGCTACTGAAAAACCGGTTACACATAATGAAGCTGCAGGCCAGCAGTGAAAACTCCATTGACTTGAGACGCCTGTTATGGCTGTATTTTGGAGCTCACTCTTGAAAAGATTTCATATAAACTAGCCAAAAACTGCAAAAAATGTTTATATTGATATACAGACAGTTGTAGAACTCTACAACTCACTAATAGGATACATTAATTCTATACGGAACTTGTTTGATATGTACGAAGAGACAGCCAGAGAAAATATCTGAAATTGAAGACTACGAATTTGACACAAGGCGAAAAAGAAAGCGTAAACTTCAATCTGATGAGACACGCGAAGTTGAAGTGGAAATGTGTGGTAGAGATTAAATTTAAAGTAGATACCTTTTTAACAAATACTAGACCTTGTATGCTCCGAATTAAAACGCAGAAGTAATGTGTATCAAGAAATTTATGGCAGATTTCAGTTTCTCTCTAACATTACCAATACTTCTTTACAGGTCATGCTAAAAAATTACGGCTATGCTACCAAGGAGATTTAGAAGAATCATTCATGAATGAGTGTCTACATTTTCGATCATATTTGAAAGGTGTAGAAATTCCTGATAATGAAAAGAAGTCGATTTTAAAATATTGCAGCTGTCTTCGAAATTGAAACATTCATTCAGTATATCCAAATATTGACATTGCCTTCCGAATGTTCGTTTGCACACCTGCTACAGACTGTTCAGCGGAACGCTCATTTTCGGCATTAAAAAGGGTGAAAAACTATTTGAGGGCTAATCTCAGTGAAAGAAAAGTAAACTCCCTTTCTCTCCTGACAATTGAAAAGGATCTAACAACTTCTCTGGATTATACAGAATGAATTAATAAGTTTGCTGCTCAAGGGTGTAGGTGTAAACAAATGTAATTACTACTACTCACATACTTTTATTGTATCTACATAAAATTTAAAAAATTATATACACACACACACTGGACCCCCGCTTGAACGTGGGCTTTTGGATCCATGTGCAGTCCCGTGCTATAAGTGAAATCGCGCTATACAGATGTGCGTTCAAGCGAGGGTCCGCTGTACTTGTCATTTTCTTCATAATAAAACTTGTAAATGTTCAGTTATTTTAATATTAGATTCATTTTAGTTCAAATGAATTTTTAAAAAAACGGAACAAAGTTCATGTGCTGGGGGCACCAATTATTTCAGGGCCTAGGGGCAGCAAAATCATTAATCCACCTCTGCCGGCAGGTGGGAGGCACCGAGGGTTGGACAGGAGCTGATGGGTGTGGAGCACCCACCGGCAGCCCCCCTACCATTTTTCCCCTTTGATGCTCCAGCCCTGGAGCATCCACGTAGTCGGCACCTATGGCTACACACGCACAGCGTGGACACAGCCTGCTTTTCGTTGTGGTGTGTAGCTACGTGTACCCTACACATTATTGCCAGTGCAGACAAGGCCTTAGTCTGTCATTTTGTTTTTCTATAAAACATCTAATCTGTCTCTGAATCTGGGTTCTTACCCATCTCATCCATACATAAAAGCTAGTAACTCAGTTTGCAAGCATTCAGGAAAGTCAAGGATTCTAAGGACAAGTGAGTTGGTTGTTTACAAATGGATTCGTGCATCCCCATGTGCACAAAGGAAGAAAAGGGCAAAAGGAGATGGTGTTCCTCTGCAATCACATGCAAGGGGTGGGCACAACAGAAATCAACAGGAGTTATATTTGTGTGTTTGAAAACAGAACTCTTAGCAGCAAGTTAAAGTGAGGGAAAGACCCAAAAAAACCCCACACACCACATAGTTCTGCATTCTTTTGGAATCCAGTGGGCAGCTGTATCTCTTTGAAATTCAGTGTTTGTGCTCTCAGGAGTGATAGCAAATCAAGGCAAGACTTACCAAAGGAAGAAAGCATCAGGAACACCCTACCCCACCCACACACTTAGAGCTAGGCAAATGCTTCACAACATTTTCCTTAGCTCTTCACTCTAATTGTATTCATACCCCTTCTGTGTTCTCTTCAAATACTCTAGGAGTTTACTGGCAGGAAAAAAAGAGATACAAATCTGAAATTCACTTTTGGGAGTAACTGCAACAGTTCAAACTAGAGGTCTGATACTAAGACTTGTACTCAACTAGCCAGGAAAGAAATGTACACATAGGTCACATGCTACAACCAAAACAGCTTGATTTTCAAATCAAAAACTTCTCAGGGATAAGCAACAGAGAAAAATTAGTCTCAGGAATTATTCAACAAGTAATTTCAAACAAGCACATTTAGGAATAATCAGCCTGTGGTTGTTTGTGGATTTTTTTTTTTAAAAAGGCAACGTTTATTGAATAAATTTTACAAGTTATTTGTCCACTTCTATCCAGACAATTTCTGCTATTTAGAAAACCAAATAATTTATATTTATATTATAAATGGAGGTAAAATGGTGAGTTTTGCTGTTTACCTCAAAAAGGAAAGCCTGGCACTCACACCATTTAACGGAGACACGGTCAATCACGGAGATACTTCTTTCACAGCTGAAATTGCCAGTAGACTTATTGGAGCCACATTATACTGCAAACACCAGAGAGTCTTTCACTTCAGAGATGCCTTTGTAACACTGCCGTTACCAGGACTTATGCTGCTTACTCCATGGATCTAGTAGTTATTTCTGCAGGTCACTGCATTCAGGAATCATTTCAACAGTTTAAGAGCAGGTTGTCCAAGCAGCACATTAAATAAAAAATAAATAAATAAAAAGATCTGTAGGTCAGATCAAGCTTCTGTTCTGTGATAAATTTATGCTCTGAAAATTCAGAGTCCGCTTTCTGCACACTGCTGGATTGGAATGCATGCCCCCTTCTAAAGTCAAAACCAAAAGTCACGTTCACTGAAAAGGTTCAAGTGTTCCATTCAAAACATATTTTGATAGTGGAATATTTTAATACGAAATCACGAATCCTATGTTTATGGTTTTCAAAATCCCTTCAATACATGTAGCTCTTCCCAATATGAACCCTCAGTAACTTAAAACAAGAGTATTTTTATTTTTTAAAGAACTGAGAGAATTTAACAAACTCACCTAGTGAGCAACAAGGTCTCCTTTAAAAGAGCTGTACAAGCAAGTACCTGTGAGCCCAATTCAAGTTCAGGTAAGGTCAAAAGAACAAACATTTAAAGGTTGCATTCAGTACTCATAAAAGTAAAGACTCAGATTATAAAATATCAGAGGGTGTTACACAAAGTAACAATTCCTACCAGTCCATCACCAGTATTACGAGTTTATATAGATAGAGATGGGAGAGGGGGAGGGGAAGAGAAGAGAGGTGGGGAAATTGTGAACTTTAAGTACTTTTTTTTCCCCCGTTTACACCTAAAACTGTTTTGTCACTCAATTAACACCACCGCTCAGACTGACTGATTCAGAGAGAAAACAAGTGACAATGTCAAATTGAAAAGGAGTACTTGTGGCACCTTAGAGACTAACAAATTTATTTTAGCATAAGCTTTCATGAGCTACAGCTCACTTCATCAGATGCATTCAGTGGGGAGATTATCTCCCCAATACAGTGGGGAGATTTATATACACAGAGAACGTGAAACAACCCCTCAGACAGAGACAAACACCTACAAGATCTCCATCAAGCATTCTTACAACTACAATACCCACCTGCTGAAGTGAAGAAACAGATTGACAGAGCCAGAAGACACTACTACAGGACAGGCCCAACAAAGAAAATAACAGAACGCCACTAGCCATCACCTTCAGCCCCCAACTAAAACCTCTCCAATGCATCATCAAGGATCTACAGCCTATCCTGAAGGACGACCCATCACTCTCACAGATCTTGGGAGACAGGCCAGTCCTCGCTTACAGACAGCCCCCCAACCTGAAGCAAATACTCACCAGCAACCACATACCCCACAACAGAACCACTAACCCAGGAACCTATCCTTCCAACAAAGCCCGTTGCCAACTGTGTCCACACATTTATTCAGGGGACACCATCATAGGGCCTAATCACATCAGCCACACTATCAGAGGCTCGTTCACCTGCACATCTACCAATGTGATATATGCCATCATGTGCCAGCAATGCCCCTCTGCCATGTACATTGGTCAAACTGGACAGTCTCTGCGTAAAAGAATAAATGGACACAAATCAGATGTCAAGAATTATAACATTCATAAACCAGTCAGAGAACACTTCAATCTCTCTGGTCACTCGATTACAGACCTAAAAGTCGCAATATTACAACAAAAAGTTCAAAAACAGACTCCAAGGAGAGACTGCTGAATTGGAATTAATTTGCAAACTGGATACAATTAACTTAGGCTTCAATAGAGACTGGGAGTGGATGTGTCATTACACAAAGTAAAACTATTTCCCCATGTTTATTCCCCCTTCCCCCCGCCCCCCCACACTGTTCCTCAGACGTTCTTGTCAACTGCTGGAAATGGCCCACCTTGATTATCACTACAAAAAGGTTCTCCCGCCCCCCTGATCCTCTGCTCTCCTGCTGGTATTAGCTCATCTTAAGTGATCACTCTCCTTACAGTGTGTATAACATCCATTGTTTCATGTTCTCTGTGTATATAAATCTCCCCACAGTATGCATCCGATGAAGTGAGCTGTAGCTCATGAAAGCTTATGCTCAAATAAATTGGTTAGTCTCTAAGGTGCCACAAGTACCCCTTTTCTTTTTGTGGATACAGACTAACACGGCTGCTACTCTGAAAAATGTCAAATTGAAATCTAGTCAAGTTCAAAATATAAATAAAATGTGGTGTCAGGCACTGCCCCTGCTCTTGAGTTCCCCTGCCAATTTTGTGGTTACACAATAGTTTCCCTACTTTAAAAAAAAAAACACACAAACAAAAACAAAAACAAAAACACACACGTTTATCACTGCTCTTTTCTTGTGTGACAGACCTACAAAAACAGGGGAAACTGACTCATCAGGAGAAACAGTGACTACACACAAAGTGCTGTCAGACGCACAAAGTAAACAATTTTTCTCAATTATAATCATTGTAGGGATTATTTGTAACAATAGAGGAGTTTTTTCAGACAGCAGTGTGATTTTTCAAGTGATTCAATGTGCTGTTCTTCATACATTCCTCCATGCCCCTGCTTTTCTCTTTCTCTGACTGACACTAGTTTGCCCTGGATAGACTTCACTCACATTCCAAGCAGCAACCATATTCAGAAGGAAATTATGTGGCACAATGATATTGTTCATACTGTTACGTTTTATTTCTTCATTTCCATTGACTGATTAGCAGTCTCTTGTTCCCCATCCACCATCACCTCCCCTTTCCCTTCCAACACTCCATGATTCTTTATTCTTGCCTCCAAAAAGATTTGGGACCCAGTTCTGTAAAGTCTTTCATGCTCAGGTGCACTCCAGATTCCATTTTCTACCAGAGCTCACGACATTTAATAGGAAGATGCAACACAGAAGCCCACAGACCAAGCTGGGCTCCAAATTCACCTTTACAAGAGGGTATGGAGGTAACAGTTGTTGTGGTGGGGTGATGGATCACTAGGCAGGGAAAGTTTGACCAACCATTCCATTATTTAAAAAAAAAAAAAACACCCACACAAACAGTTTAAGCAACCACTCATTGAACTAAAACCTGTTTAGCTCGGGGCTGGGGGGGGGGGGGAGGAAGAGAGAAAGAAGGGGGGGAAGAGGTTGAAATAATTTGTAATGGAAACCTCAAGGGTATATTTAAAACAATTATTTAAAACAGAGGGCTGTCTGCTGGAGGTGACCCTCAATAGAGGTTTCAGCGTATATTGAAACCAGGATGAACCAGTGCAGTCAGCCTGGAAATGCACAGTAATTTAGGCCACCCCTGATCCCCCTCTGCAGTGAATTTCTGAAACAGTGCACTGGAAGTCTGAAATCTACAGTAACCAGTAACCTCTTGAGAGGGGGAGCCCAGGATCCTTAAAAAAATCAGTGAGTCACACTGCAAATCTGTTAAACTTCCCCCTCTACTCCAGGTTGGTGCAGATGGGCTATTTCATTACCAAAAAGAGGCTCAAAGTGCCTAGAAACTAAGGAAAACTTTCCAAAAGACCCATGAAAAAGCTGGACTTACCCAGAGGCTCTGTTCATTTTCAGACTTTCTACACCAGTAAGTCCAATATAAGAATTAGCGGATAGTAAAGCAGTCAGTCATTGTTCCACATATTGCAATGAATACATACTAGCATTTACTGTCAATGATAGTATAGTCCATTCCAGGGTTGTTGCTGAACCCCCCCCCCCCCCCCCCCCCCCCCCCCCCCCCCCCCCCCCCCCCCCCCCCCCCCCCCCCCCCCCCCCCCCCCCCGGCCCTGCACAAAAAACAAAACACAAAACAAAAAAAACACACACACAACTTGTTAAAGGTCAAAAGTACAATTTTGCAGACATTGTGTTTGAAACCACGTGGTGACCTCAAGGAAAGTTATGAAGGGCTCATGCAATAGGGAATTCTCATTACTATTGCTCAAATATTGCCTTATCTTTGTGGGGGGGGGGGGGGAGGGAGGGAGAGGGGGAATTCAAGACGGATGGGGATTCTCTTTTTATTCCCTTTAATTTCCTTTAGGCTGTGTGAGAAAGTAAGAGTTGAAAACTCAATACAATACAGTATGTTTGGTTTTTTCCCCAAGTGTTGTATAGATATTCACCCATCACTACTCTATAAACTGAAGGGAATCTCAAGTATTGTAAAATTTCAGTTCAAGGGAAAACTTGGAAGTAGAAACATCAATTTCAGATTAGTTTGTGGATTTGGGGCCTCTACATTAAACAAAAAATATATATATTTTGAAGTTTCCCACAGAATAGGAATTTCAAAACTCTGGAAAAGTCTAAAAGACATTTCATTTGCTAGGAGCCCAGCCACCCTTGCTTCTGAGGACCTCCAAGCTTGAGGAAGCTCCCAGGGTTTCGAGGCTCCCTGCCTGGTTTCCTTAATAATTTAGTTGAGATCAGCACATTCCCATGGAACATTTCAATTGCAAGGAATCCCTATTTTCCAAAGAAAAGTGTTCCATCAGAAAATTGCAGCCAGTTCTAATGGCTATGTGGTTTGTTGAAATGCAGTTAACCTTTGGATTTGTCTTTCTTTCTGTTCAGGATTTGCCTATGAAAGCATGATTTTTCATAAATGTGTTTGTTATTAGCCATTTGTTTAACAAATAGCTTTTGTTTGCATGTGGGCTGATGGGTTCTTTCACTGTTCCTAGCAAGTACTCCAGCAATCACTATTCAATGCTCTGATTTGGCAGTGTGACTGGTTAATTAAGTCACAAGGTATAGTTTTGGTTCTCTGATTAGATGGCATAAGGCTAGAAGAAGTTCTTGCCCAAACATTTATGTGAACAAAATATAGCCACACAAAATTTCCCTGAACAGACAAAGGATATAAATATGATGCTGGCTCAATCTGAATTGCAGTTTGAGCCAGCACTTTTAAGATACTCCCCCACCACCACTATTTGCCCAGGTCTTCACACAACTGTCTGAAACCTTTTCACTGTGAATGGACCATGCAAGGCTCAATTTATGCAACTAATGCAAAGTGAACCTTGCAGGGTTCACACAGAGCTAATAAGCATCTGCAATTCTGTATGCTTATCTGAACCACATCCAAACTCTCCAGAGCTCATAAATCTATTAAATTGGGCTTGAACCCCCATGAGAATAAGCTCTCTTTAAAAGTTTCACATGATTCTTGCTGTCAGCCAGGCCAGAAGCACAGACTTTCTTCAGGATTCCCTCTTTGGCCCTGCCTGAAGCCAGGAAAGGTGCCGAAAGGCTTTCATTGCACCTTTGCTCCCAGAGTTATTCTGTTAACAGCCCTCCCTCCATGG
This sequence comes from Chelonia mydas, assembly GCF_015237465.2. NCBI lineage: Eukaryota > Metazoa > Chordata > Testudines > Cheloniidae > Chelonia > Chelonia mydas. The sequence goes on along the minus strand of NC_057850.1, from coordinate 87,301,126 downwards.
ATATCTTACAATGGCTCAGAATGCTTAACATCTTCAGCTTCCACAAATGGAGTGGCAATGAGGACATATGCCATGACAGCATTGCTTCCTTTTTGCTTTCCCACTGTACATTGTGTTCCTAAAGTGCTAAAGTCTTGAGATTGTTTAAACAGTCTCCCCTCTGCTTTGCCACTGGCTTAGTGATAATATTAATGTGGAAAAAATTTAACATAAAAAGTTAAACACCATCTTCTGATGTTAACTCAGGAATGCCACAAGAAAAAAAATTCCTTAGTAGATTTTTATTTTCTGGCACCACAAATGATGTCAACTTTTCACAAAATGGCTACCAAGACGACATTAAAAAAAAGTGGGGGTGGATTTAATGTAGTGTCTGATTTTGCAGGATTAATTCTACCCCAGAATGTTGTGCTCACAATTAATTAGTGACACAGTTCATAGCACTTACACATCCTGCCTGGGATTTTCAAAGGAACTTAATGGAATAGGTGCCAACACTATCGACTCCTTTTCAAATTTCAGATTCCTACTCTGGGTAGGGCTGACAATTAACTGAGGCTTCAAAAATTACAGATGCAGAATTAGAGACCACTTTTTTAATTAGATCCATTTCCAATTATGTTTTCAAGTTTATACAGGGCAAGAGGCATTGAGTGAGATGAGTAGTTTTCTTTCAATTAAAATTTAGTGTGAGAAGGAGTGTGGTCTAGTGACAGGCTGGCTTGAGAGTCAGAATTCCTAGATTCCTACATTCCCAGCTTTGCCTATCTCAAAGGATTGTGACAGAAACTCCCCTCAGGTTTGTGATGGGCTTTAATTAGCATTTGGAATGTATGTTAGAACCCTTGAAAGAAAAATAACAATAATCTGCTCTCAGATTGTCTAACTAATGACCTGGACTTTGGAACAGTAGTCTGTGATACATTAATAATCAGTTTTTATAGGATAATGAAGCTGTTTGTGAAGATGTCTGCGAAACCTAACAGACTTACAATCACATTTCAATAAGAAACTTCAGAGCAGATGTTTTGGAAACATTCCCAAGGGAGTATGTCATACTAGGAAACCCGTTCTGGATAATGTTATAAAATTGCTCACCTTAAGTCAGATGCCAAATCCTGCTTTATCAAATAACAATGCAGTGCATATTCTGGTGCCTGCCAAAAAACTGTTGAATGAAAGCCACAATTTCATCCCTTCTAGAGCAGAAATCAAAATGGTGTGATGTACCAATACAGTATATGGACAAATTAGATAGGATGTAACTTCTACCTCAATCTGTTCAAATATCTGGATACCATGAGCCAGATTCTGCCATCCTTACTCACTCTAAATAGTACCTTACTCCTTGAGCAATCCCATCGATTTCAGTAGGACTATTTGCAGAGTAGAGTATCACACAGTATGAGCAAAGAATCAGTCTGGGTTTGTACGATTAAAATTTGATGCTCCACATTCATTTTAAAAATAAAAATGACTACATTGCATGAAATCAGGTGTTTCATACAACAGCCCATAAATAAGTCAGAATAACTAAAAACCTCATTGGGGGCCAGAGTCCTCACCCTCTAAAAATCCAATAACCCCCATTAGAATAGGTCAAGGAAAAGCAGAACTCGGAACAATTCTCAGCAGTGTGTCTGCCAGGAAAGTGTCTGAGAAACATCAAATGTGCGTTCTGAGAGAGCTAGTAGTAAAAGCCAACAAAAAAATCCAAATTGCACTAAAAACCAAGTGTCTGGGACCTCTTCTTAGTTTTCAGAGTATTAAATACCCATAGAAAACACCGGGCAAAATTCTGCTGTCATTTACTCCTACTGCATTCCATCAATTTGCATGCAATTGCTCATGTACCACAGTGATGCATATCGCCAAAAAAAAAAAAAAAGTTAGCTAGAGACAACTTCAGTTAGCCTGGGAGGGTGTAAAAGAGCAGAACATGCCTCATTTTTTGACCTCTCAACACAAACAAGCTGCTGGACTGGCTACTTGAAGGTTAAATCAGAGTGTTATTCTGTTAATTTTCAATAAAGCAGGAGTAGATTAAGGTCATGCCTACACTTAAGCCACTACAGGTCTCTAGGCATAACACAAAGTTGCTCCACCCCCTACTTGGAAGGGCAGAGAGTCCCCTCCTGTCCTAGGAAGGCAGTGGCATGGGGTCCTCTCTCCTCCTTCCTCTCCCTAAACCCCACCTAGGGGAAGGGGCCCCTCCCTCATCTAGAAACAAGAGTGGGCCCTTTCTCCTCTCCCACCATCCCAGAGAGACAGCCCTGGCCTCTCCCAGTACCTACCCCACAACCAGAGTGTATCTGATGGGTGGGTGGGGCAGGCACAATACACTTTTCTCCTCCTGTCACAGCATCCTCTCCTGGGATAGTGGGGTGTGACCCCCACCTCACAGTTAACACTACATTCAAATGAATGATGCAGCTCACACCCCTCAGAGCTATTGTTTCAGGGTCTCTCTGCCTCAGTTATACCTGGGTCAAGTTTTCAAAGTTTTCCATTACTAGTTGGGCTAGAAACTTTGCTTTTTAAATAAAAAAAAAAAAGATTCTGATGTAATCATGTGAGTTGGGTCTGTAGACCCAGGCCTGAAGTGACACCACCTTAATCCAGTCCTGATTTAAAAATAAATTAGGACCTCTGTATGGCTCCCATATTTACAGAAATAATGGTATGAGGTTAGGGGGGAAATGGGATCTAAAAATGAACACTGATAGCAACCACAGTGTACTCATTATGTATTTTGTTTGAGATCTGGAAAATGTCAGATACTGACATTTAAGTAGGGTGGCCAGATAACAAGTGTGAAAAATCAGGGTGGGGGAGGTAATAGGAGCCTATATAAGAAAAAGGCCCCAAAATCGGGACATCTGATCACCCTACATTTAAGTGACTAGTTAGGATAACTCAACTTCTCCTTATGTCTCTGAAAACAAGAAACTCCACACACTGTTATTTGTTGAGCACTAATTCAAGTTAAGTACAAGGAAGGAAGTGAAAAAACAAAAGAGGGGAAGGTTTTTCTACTGCAATTTCTCTGACTGTTCAACTAAGTTACATAAGATACAATTCTAAATTCATAGGGGCAGATCCCGAACTGTGATCCAGCCCCTTTGTGTCACTCTGGCCATGCCGAGGGGACAGCTCACCCCTCATGAGGATTTTCCATGCTGGCAGATAGCTCTTTGTAAGCCATTACCAGCTGGCGTACTTTGCAGTTCCCTGATTCCGAGGTTTAGGAACAGCTCTAGTCAGCTCCTTTGCAGGTCCCCCTTTGTCTTGTGTTCACCAGAAAGTGAGAATCTGGACCATATATCTCAGTAGAAATGCTGCTTTCAGGAACCAGATCCACAGGTTTTGACTAGTTGTTTATGTATCACATAAAGCAGTTTCTTCAAAAGCAAAGAGCAATGTGCGTTGATATGTCAGCGGCTCTTATTTTTGTCTGAAACCCAAAAATCCTTAATCCTGCCTCAATGCAAGGGAATGGTCTAGATGACCTCTTGAGGTCCCTTCCAGCACTAAATTTCTATGAAAATGGTAACAAGCATTTATTTTATATAAGAGAACAGTAAGATGAGTCCCACAAGATGCAGTCAAACTACCGTGGGCTTCATTTTGTGATAGCTACAAGTTAATGGAAGTTTTCTAGCCATCCTTTTTTCAGACAGTTCACGAGACATGAAACCTGCAATTCAAAGGAATTACTTGGCATTATTAGACAACCTTATGACACCAAGTTCTCTTTTTCCCCACTACAGTTATGATGTAGGCCTTACTAGGGGAAAATGCACAAGGATTAAAGATCATATTAAATCATCAACTATTTAACTAATTCCCCAAGGCATGGTTTAAGCCTCCTCTCTTCTCTTCCCTGGTGCTTGTTATTATTACAGCACTAATACTTGGGGCAGCTTCTCCCCACTCCCTGAGTGGACTGGGACCTGGGTTCTTTTCTAGCACCTGGTGCCTCAACTCAAAGTGACTCTTCACTGTGCCATACATACAGGTGCACTGTGCTTTGAGGAGGAAAAACAATATTGTTAACTGTCAAGCAGTGTGAAAGCCCAGTATACAGGTGACAATAAGGTACATAAAACAAACCCCAGCAAAAGGAAGGATGTATCCAAAGTAACAGCATAACAGAGGGGGTGACTGCGTTGGGAACAGGAAAATAAGTTCTGGAGAAGGGAGGGATTAATGTTAACCAATAATTCATTAGTGTTTATAAATAAGTCAATTCCTTGCCTCCTAAACCCTCAAACTCTTCCATCACAACTCCCTCCCTGGCACCTTCCCAAGGCAGATAAGACAGCTGTGGTTCAGTGTCCTGAGATGTTGCAGTGCTGTGGCAGGCTTAAACAACCCTTACTTTCTTTGCACCTGGGTGGGATAATGTCCTCTCCTGACATCAATCAGGCTCACTGGTTTCTCTGGTCTGGAACCCTCCTGTGGTCTTGGATAGCTCTTAGTAGCCAGTGCTGGGCCAAATCTCTGTCTCTGCTGGATGCTGATCACTACAGTGCTGGAACTACTTGATCCACACAGCTAGACTCTCACAGCAGTGCTAAAACTGCCTGAAGGAGTTTAGCAGGGATTCCCAGAGCTGTGCTGTCTCTCTCCCAGCTTCCAAACTGAAAACTAAACTCTGTGTGTACAGTCAGGCTGTCCCCTGGCTAGACCTGTGCAGCCTTGGCTGGTCACTGGTCCATTGGGCTGCTTGTCTGAATCATCTCATGCAGAACCCTCTCTATTTGCCCCAGCAGGAATTTCTAGTTCCTTCTGTCCCCTAGCCCTGATTCCAAGAATGTTGGCAATTGGGTCAGATAGTCATCTTAGCTGTAGCAGTTTTAGTAAGGCCCCTAGAGACACAGTCTGGAGCTCCAATAGCCAAACTCCAATTGAAGGTTATGTAACAAAAAGGGCAAAAGGTTGCGAAGGATATCCTGGTCTCACTGAAGTCAGTGGGAGTTTTTTAATTGACTTCAATGAAACCAGGATTTCATCCTGTGTCTTCAGAAGTGCAATATACACAAAAAATTTTCTGGCTTGGGATTCTTCCTCCTCTTTTTTCGTTATACAGCAGGCGTCAGGGAAGGAGACCTTTCTATGGTCTATTCCAAACATCTCAGTAACCTCTCATTATATTTTTAGTTTAAAACCTCAGAATTCAAAACTAATCATTTCAGGATGAAACAGAGAAGAAAGCCCACAGTAATTTGGAATACTTACTGTAGCAAAGAGTGTGTGTACTCCCAGTTAATCCAATACACACATTCACTCTCTCATTTTAGTATTTAGAGAGGAACCTGAACCAGAACCCAGGTCTAGTCATTCCCAGACTTCGGGGAAGTTCAGATTCGGAACCAAACCTTGAGGCTTGAGCCCATCTCTATTAATAGAGAACACAATTTTACAGTCCTTGTTCTGACAAAGATGGTCTCCTCTAAATCACCCCACTCTCTTCAAATAAGGGGGATATGATAAAAAGGTAGATAGAGCAATGAATGGCATAGATCGGGATAATCAATTATTTTTTGTCAAGATCCAAATTTCTTGGTCAAGGTATAGTCAAGGTCCAGACTTCAGAGAAACATTTTTCCACACCACAATAAAATAGTAATAAGTAAATTAAAAGTTTAAGTCTGTTCAAAAGCATCAGACAATCCAAATTTGGTCTGCAGTCTGCCTATTGGCAATCCCTGGCCTAGATCTTGTATTATAAGTGTATAAATAGGGGTGCCTGACTTACATGAACAAGAGAGAATTCAGTGAAAGAGGCTAAATAAATAAGCTAATAAAAGCAAAAAAAATACAAATTGTGTAAAAAGTTACTTATGGAACTTACTGCTGCAAAGAGATGATATTTTTAATCAAAGAATATTCTGGATAAAGAAACATGGAGCCAAAGATGTAAATCTAATGCTATTGGCACACCAGATTAATACATAGGTTTTCTAATTGTGTGCTTTTAATCATACTCACCCATGTTACATTAATTAGGGCCATGGATATGCAGCACAAAGAGAGGGAGATAATCGTACTCAAAGGTGCTTACAGTCTGTGGATCTGATTCTGTTTAACGACCCAACTATGAAGGTATTTATTTTGTGCTCATCACCACCATATGCCAGCACTGTTGAAGTCCCTGGGACAGATAATGGTATCCAAGGCCATTGAAGTCCATGATTTGCCATGGACCTCAATGGGCACAGAATTAGACCCTCCATCAGTCACTGACAATACAACTCCAACATGACACACAAGTTGAAGGCGAAACCTCAATGCACTGCCAACTTTAATAGTTATTATTCTTTTAATCCTACTCTCTCTTTGGTGCATTATTTTGAACAGAAGTTTTAGGAAAAGGTCAGCTATGTTACTCTGATTTTCCTTTCTTTCTATCTACCACTAATTTTTCTCCTTTTTCCAACATATTGTTTGGAGTTGTTTAATTGTTTAATGCAATTCTTCACCTTTTGATCCCACAAAGTTGAGAAAGGAGAATTTTAGGAGCATTATCCACAGTTAGAAAGCAGCATGCTGTCCTGTATTCTGTCTAGATTAAATGACCCAGGATCATTGGAAACATTACAAGGACACCAGCTATATTAGAGGATGCAAAAGGTCTTAACCTACAGTCCCTCACCACACTGCTGCAATACTAACTTTTCTGACCATCTGTGATATATTTTTTCCAAAAAGAAAAGGAGTACTTGTGGCACCTTAGAGACAAACCAATTAATTTGAGCATAAGCTTTCGTGAGCTACAGCTCACTTCATCGGATGCTTTCAGTGGAAAATACAGTGGGGAGATTTATATACATAGAGAACATGAAACAATGGGTGTTACCATACACACTGTAACCAGAGTGATCACTTAAGGTGAAGTATTACCAGCAGGAGAGTGGGGGGGGCGGCTTTTTGTAGTGATAATCAAGGTGGGCCATTTCCAGCAGTTGACAAGAACGTCTGAGGAATGGGGGGGGGAGGGGGCGGGCGGGAATAAACATGGGGAAATAGTTTTACTTTGTGTAATGACACATCCACTCCCAGTCTCTATCCAAGCCTAAGTTAATTTTATCCAGTTTGCAAATTAATTCCAATTCAACAGTCTCTCCTTGGAGTCTGTTTTTGAAGTTTTTTTTGTTGAAGAATTGCAACTTTTAGGTCTGTAATCGAGTGACCAAAGAGATTGAAGTGTTCTCTGACTGGTTTATGAATGTTATAATTCTTGACGTCTGATTTGTGTCCATTTATTCTTTTACGTAGAGACTGTCCAGCTTGACCAATGTACATGGCAGAGGGGCATTGCTGGCACATGATGGCATATATCACATTGGTAGATGGGCAGATGAATGACCCTCTGATAGGGCCTAATCACATCAGCCACACTATCAGATGGTAACACCCATTGTTTCATGTTCTCTGTGTATATAAGTCTCCCCACTGTATTTTCCACTGAATGCATCCGATGAAGTGAGCTGTAGCTCACGAAAGCTTATGCTCAAATAAATTTGTTCTTCTATAAGGTGCCACAAGTACTCCTTTTTTTTGTGAATACAGACTAACACAGCTGCTACTCTGAAACCTGTCATTTTTTCCAAAGTAATTCAATGGTTTTTAAAAATAAAGACTCCGTCTAAATGGATGTGCACAAACAAAAGTGCATATAGGAATAGTGAATTTAGAACAGTATCTGCAGAAAAATGCAATTCAAACCTTTATAGTAATCCCTTCAGGGGAGAATCATACACGGTTACCTAATAAATAGTTTGAAATGCTTACATTTTTAAAATAATTAGTGCGGTTTCTAGCACTCAACTCTAAATAATAAGCTCACAAACATGGTTCACTGACCTTTCATTGGCAGTTGCCAAGTCATAGAATTTTAGTGTCCGTCTCACAAGAGAGAGAGTCATTTACATTCTAATTAATCTACTCATATAAAAGACTAGGAAGGTTTGATTTATTTAGGGCGGGATTTTCAAAAGGGCTTAAGCAAATTACATGCCCAAGTCCCATCTCACCTTTACTTAGTTATATCTAGAGTCTATCACCGTTATGCTTTCCATAAAATGCCTGTGTTGAGGGGAGGAGGGCTCCTTTAACTCAAAGCACCATCAACTCTCCTGCCACAAACATCCATTCCATAATGAAATTAAACTTCAAATGGAAGATGCAGTTGTGCAGTACCTTTTAAAAAAAACAAACCCACACAGGCCATGACTGTTTAATTTCATTATTGGTTATATGATTATGGCAGGCTACCAGTCAAAAGCTTGCTGTGTAGACTGCTAAACTCATCCCTCGCAAATAATGTTGGAGGCCTTCATTGAGAAGGCCCTGCTGACAGCTACAGAGACCCAAGGACTACAGCCCTTAGGACACTAAACTATTGTGTGCCACAGGCAGAGAACAGGAGGAACTGAAGTGCAGCAATGCCTGAGGGAATTAAGTGAGATATACCCAGATGATACGAACAATTAAACTGAACCCTTTGCTACAGAGGAAGGCAACCCCCTCCCGCTCCAAGCATTGTGATAGTGTAAAGAGAAAACTGGACTCCAAGATAGCTAGATCTCAGACCTTATATGCCTTTGTTAGTTTCAGTTTAAACCCTGTTTAATCTTGCCAAATTAGTGATGGAAGTCGGGTTTAAAGTTTGTGTATTAAGAGGCCATCTTGATTTGGAAAAAGAACAAGGTAACCTCCATTTTGTGTTAGGTTCTTGTTGGGAATCTGTTGTTGCTGAGCAACAGGCTCCTATAAAGGCGGATGAGGGGCAAAGTGGCATTGGGGTGGGGGGTCTAAGATAGGTCTACCTACCTGTCTGTGCCATACTGCTGATGTCCACCGTCAACCCAGAGTCTGCAGCCTCTACAACACTAGCACCTGGAAAAAGGTAAAATACCACCTTTGTTTTACTGCGTGTGTGTGTGCGCGCATGTGTTTTATTCCGAATCTCCAGAGTTTTAATCCATCCCCCTCTCCTTTCTTCCCTTTTCTCTTAGTAAAGAAAGTGTTGTTGTTAATTTTACATTTGTGTGTGATGGTTTATTTGGTTTCAGGTTTGATAGATGGGCTTAAGGGGGGGGGACCCAGCAGGAGGTAAACTGTAAGGCTCCCTGAAGTCTTCTGGTCAGATAGGCCCCCCAAGAGAGAGAGAAAAAAAAATCTTACATTTGTTTCACCTTAACTCGGACTTTTAGCTGTATGTAGGTAGTGTAGGGCACAAGTTGTGGCAAAGTGCTAGTGGGGGAGATATTAATAAAGTATATTAACAACCGGAGAGCTTGAGTGTTTCCAAAAAGTTTGATTTGGATGCTTCCAAGATTTCTAATATTTCCCGATTTCAGCTGGTTCAAAAACACAATCACCATTCAGATGTCCATTTCCAGCAAACTCTCAAAATCTCAGTGAGAAACCCAGCAGAGACAACAAAGTTTTTCTTTGGTTTCGACAGAAACTAGGAGAAACCACACGTTTCACATGGTTTCCACCCAAAGCCACCTTGTTGGCAAGGTTCTCAAAACACAGCTCAGACTTGCTCAAACACTCTCTCAAGTTTGCAAGCTTTCCAGCTTTGCCATAAAACTCACTCTCAGACAAGATTCTCACAGCTCCAGAGTAAAAACATTAACAAAAAACAAACTTCAAACTTTAAAAAGATTTGAGTCTAGTCCATATTTTGGGCAAAGATTCAGGTCAGTTCTTCTATCTGAACCAGTTCAAACATTCTGAATTAGGGTGGAAACTTGAATTTAAGAATACTTTTTACAATGGTTACAACCAGTTAGTCATCCTGTACACAAACATTAAACACAAAGCTGGAAGATTTACTTTATGGGAACATAGATTAGGCATCTCTAATGTTTATTAACTGTGAATTATTTGATAGGTATTTGAAAGCTAAATTGGGATTATTACCTTCTGTGTTTTATGGGTGATGAAGATTTTTCCTGCTTAATTTATCAAAACATTTTATGGTCTTCAACAATCTCCAGAAAAAAAGAAAGGTGGGGGAGCTAGTCCGATTCCTTAAGGCAGCCAGATGAAAGCTTGACCTCCAAAGCTCTTGGGGAACTGTATAGTTTCTTAGAATCCAAAAGTAAAACATTAACTGCATTTTCAGGAAAGCTAGAGACTTTGAAATTGGAAGCCAAGAGGCAACAGCTGTAGTGATTTGTGTGGCATGAGCCTGTCACCTCTTAACTGATGTGTTAAGTACAGATTCTCTGTGCTGGAGTGTTCAGGGAGAGTACTCGCAAGACTTCCTGTGAGCCCCTGCTGGTACTCCTACGACAGACAACTCCTGTTCTGGGTCACATTCATGAAAGGCAGGAAAACAAGCCAGGAGACTACAGATCACCATGGTGTCTGTCTCCAACAAAGAAAAACAGAAGTGGCACATGTTTTTAGGGGTCAAACTTAAGACGTTAAGCATAGAAAAAAAAATACATATTTTAATTAAATTACAACTGTTAAACAACATTAATTTATAACCAAAACAGTTTTAAAGCTGTTGCTTTTTGTGAACATGGCACTAGATTGTGCTTATAGAATGCATCTTACACATGGGCAATATTTAGATTTCTCAGTGGTTATAGCATGAGCAGCGGACAAGGAGACCTGTGTTCTAGTCCTGGCTCGATCACTTACCCGTTGTATGAATTTAGGGAAGTCACTTTCTTCCTTGGTGCCTCTGTTTCTTCTCCCACTGTCTCCTTGTCTTGTCTATTGAGACTACAAGCTCTACAGAGGGCTCTCACTGTGTTTGCATCGTGCCTACCACAATGGGGCTCTGATCTCAGTTGAGGCCTCTAGGTACTAATATACTCCCAACAAAACTACACACCTCTTCAAAACTTGAATGAAACTCTCCTCCGCCCACTGGCACACAAAGCAGCAATAATTTGATTGGCTCGGCTCATGAGCACAAAGAATAGTTTACTGGTCAGTGTAGGTGGGTGGCTTTTGGTGGGGCCATCACTCTACCTTCTCTGCACACTGAGGGTGCCCGCAGGAGAGTGCAGGCTACTCCTTTCTAAAGATGCAGCAAGTGTAGAAAAACCAGTTCCCAATAGTCTTCCTCCAGTGCCCCTCAGATGCATTAATCCTTCTGGCTAAGATTTTAAAAGCCATCTCAAGAAATGGATGTCCAAATCCTTGTGGTATCTTTGAAAATCTGTCCCAGCCACAGTGGGCTTGGGGCATTATAAAAGTATTTAAGTGCCTAAAGATGCAGATTGAAAATTCCAGTAGGCATCTGATAGGATCTCTTGAAAAATCTAGCTCCTACTGATTTTTATGGAAGTTACACAACCAAGACATTTTGAGACTGTCAATAGGTATCTGTGTCTTTAGGCATCTAAATGCCATTAAAAAAAGAATCTGTGCCAAAGCCTATATTGTTGGCATTTTTTCAAAAATGCCTCAGGGATTTAGATGGCCATTTCCTTAGGTGGCTTTTTTTTTTTTTTTAAAGTCTTAAAAATCTGGTCTCCTTCCCCACCCCATTGCAAAGCAACAAAGGCTCACAGGGCCATAACTTGACCTTTTAATCACAGCTATCTAACAGGAAGGATTTCACATGAGCCATAAGTTTCTGAAGCACTGAGTTGCAATAAGTGAATGTTCCATTTATTCCCGTGAGGGCTGCTTCCTATTTCTCTCAAAGGAAGTTAAACATTGAGCATGGTATATAATCTACTCTCCCAGACCTCTCTGTATGGAGAGGTTTTATTGTAGTCTGTTAGCCTGCCTTCCTCAAGCTCTTCCCAAAGAGGAACACCCTTCATTTTCATTCTTGGGGTCTTCTCCCCTCTGCTGAGCTCTCTGTTCTATTTAAGGCCTAGGTCCACCTCTTCAATTTAGGGTGATTAATCCATCTCACCCCATGTGGGGAACATGACACATCAGGTCAGTTTCTAATTAGGCCCCCATCATATTCATCTAGGGTCACTAATTAGCCTTTACTTTACCATTCATGGGAGGCTGAGGGATAGTTGCTAAGTCATGAGTAAGGCTGAGCCCAGCTTACCTCAGAGGACCAGCCTACGCGTGACATATTACCTTCTAAAACCTTGCTCTGACCCTTCCCCCACCCTCCGAAGTAAGGTCTACAGTCTGTGCCTTCACCAGGGCACAAGCTTCATTACTTCAACATTTTTTAGCTGGCACACCTCCAGGAGCAACTGATCCTTCTCCTGGAGTGCCCCCTGCAATGCTTTTCAGCAGCTTCCCCGCTACAGAGCATGGTCTTTGCCTGGTCTCTTGTTTTTTGGGGTCTTATCTTTTGGGTGTTACCAAGACTGCAGAGTCAGCCTTCTCTGGGCCCTTGTATTCACCCCAAAGTTGACCAGCTTTTCTTCTGAGGTAACAACCTTGTCCCCCAATTTCTCCCCATCCCCTACCACATAGGTCTTTTGAGTGGCTGTGTATTCCACTTTGGGTTACCCCCACGCTTTCTAGTTCACCCTTTCTACATCACTCCTTTGACTATCCCTGGTTTGCCTGATCCTGGGGTCTCTTCTTTTTATCTTGCTGCCATTAATTTCTTTTATGAGGAGAATATCGTTTCACTGCCCTGCTACCCTGCATGGCAACACATATCACCCCTGCCCTTGCCTTGATTCTGGGCATAATATCTCAAGGCCCTTGCAGTACCTCTCTCATGCCCTGTTGCCCAGAGTGACTCTTACTACCACCATTTACATAGGGGCAGGTCCTTGTAATGTGTTCAGATCACCCAGGCATAGCATATCCTCAGCGAGGACTCACATCTTTTAGGCCCTGGAGGAGTTTCTGTGGCTCTTCCCACAGTTCATCCCAGTAACTCAATTTTTTTCCCCCAGTTGACCCCAGGGCACGTTCTTCTTAACTATAACACCTCCTTGGCTGGGTCTCAGGCCTCCAGCCCACCAGATCCCTCGTCTGACGGGTACCTGTAACTGCTGACACTTGTTTCCTGCAGGATCTGTAACAGGTCCTGCTGCTGCTCCTCTAGCTGAGCTAGCTGCTGTTGCAGTTCCAAGTGCACCTCCCTCCAATCTCTATGAGCCTCACTGAGCAGCTGAAGCAACACCCGGATCTGCTTCACAGACCCAGTCCTCCCCAGAAACAGGTGCAGGAGTTTTGGTGTCCACATCTGTTGTGGCTGCCAGGCTTCTTGTTGCCCTTCAACTAGCACCCGCTGAGTTTCAGCAGAGCTGTGCTGCTGCAGGGCTACAGCTCTTTTCAATTCCTCCATCTTCCCCTAGTTTCAGGAGCTGGTCCAAAAAGGCCCCACTTCTGGTACCAGGTTGTGCCAGGTGCACTCACCTGGGGTGCAGTGTTGCAATTTCACACACATACACACACACAGTTAGTGCCTCCTATAGGTTGACAACCTTGCTCAGTAGGTCTTCAGAGCTCAGCCCTCTAGCCAAGTCACACAGTGAAAGGGATGAACACCTTCTTGGGTAGAGAAAGTCCAACAAAACTATCTGTCCTCACCAAGGTCTACAGACCCTGTCTCTGAGCCCTTTAGATCTAGTCCCTTTTCTTGGTCTTTTTAAACTAGACCTACCCCCTTTCTAGGGCTTAGGCCTCTCCAGCACTGGCTGGTTGGGGGACCCAGGCCCACTCACTACTCCAGGTCCCAATGCAGGGACCCTATACACAGCAGCCATATATCTCTGCCTCAAATTCACTGCTACAATTCCCTGTTCCTTGTCCCACATGGGCCTTTTCCCCACATAGCCCCTTTCCTTTCACCAGTTGCCTTAGGGTTACAGTTTTCAGGTCCTCTCATTCCCAGGGCCAGTAAATCAGCCTATCAAACACCTCTGGCCAGAGCAAATCATCCTTCCTTGCCTCTCTGATGTCACCCAGGAACTGACCTGCTCAGCCCCTGCAGTTCCTTTTATCTGAGCCTGCCAGGCTCTGATTGGCTGCTTCCATGAAGCCTTTCTAGACAGGCCTGGAGAACCCACCTCTGTGGCTCCTTCCTGGGGTGGAATATAATGGGACTGTAGAGCCTCCAGCAGGGGGCCATGAAGGTCTTATTGGAAAAACCCATCACAATCCACCATAACCTCCATGTCCTTTTCAAAGTCATTGATTCCCAGGATTGAGTCCCCCATACTGTAGGTATGGCCCCACATTCTTTATAATATGTAAGTAATATGTACATTTGGTGATATTAAAACATATAGTATTTATTTGCACCCAGTTTACCAAGTAATTCAGATTACTCTGTAACAGTGACCTATCCTCTTTCTTAGCTACCATTTCCCTATTTTTTTGTGTCATCTGCAAATTTTATCAAATTTTATGTTTTATTCCAGGTCATTGATAAAAATGTTAAATAGCGTAGGGCCAAGATCCAGTCTCTGCAGGACCCCACTAGAAACATACCTTCTAGACAATGATTCCCCATTTACAATTATATTGTCAGACCTGTAAGTTAACCACTTTTCAATCTATTTAATATGCGCCATGTTAGTTTTGTATCATTCTAGTGTCTTACTCAAAAAGTCATACAGCACCATGTCAAATGTCTGACAGAAGTCTAAGTATATTACCTCAACACTGTTACCTTTCAGAGTAGCAGCCGTGTTCGTCTGTATTCGCAAAAAGAAAAGGAGTACTTGTGGCACCTTAGAGACTAACAAATTTATTTGAGCATAAGCTTTCGTGAGCTACAGCTCACTTCATCGGAAGCATTCAGTGGAAAATACAGTGGGGAGATTTATATACATAGAGAACATAAAACAATGGGTGTTACCATACACACTGTAACGAGAGTGATCACTTAAGGTGAGCTATTACCAGCAGAAGAGCAGGGGGTAAAAAACCTTTTGTAGTGATAATCAAGGTGGACCATTTCCAGCTGAGGAACAGTGGGGGTTGGGAATAAACATGGGGAGTGGATGTTGATCAGGTGGTTCCGCAGTTTCTTTGAGAGCATGTGGTATAAGCTGTCAGCATAGTCTGTGTGGTATCAACTTCATGAAAAAACTTGTACAGATACAGACAGACATCATCTTCCTTTCCAAATGCAAACAGATGGACATCATACCAAAAGGACTGAAGGTAAAAAATCCATTACAATCTACATACCACACAGACTATGCTGACAGCTTGTGCCACACGCTCTCAAAGAAATTGCGGAACCACCTGATCAACATCCTCTCCCCATGTTTATTTCCTCCCACTGGCCACTCCCCACTGTTCCTCAGCTGGAAATGGTCCACCTTGATTATCACTACAAAAGGTTTTTTCCCCCCTGCTCTTCTGCTGGTAATAGCTCACCTTAAGAGATCACTCTTGTTACAGTGTGTATGGTAACACCCATTGTTTCATGTTCTCTATATATATAAATCTCCCCACTGTATTTTCCACTGAATGCATCCAATGATGTGAGCTGTAGCTCATGAAAGCTTATGCTCAAATAAATTTGTTAGTCTGTAAGGTGCCACAAGTACTCCTTTTCTTTTTACTGTTACCTTTATCAACCAAACTTGTCATCTGATAAAAAAAATCAAGTTAGTCAGGAGCATCTATTTTCCAAAAACACATGCTGATTGACCTTAATGATATTACCCTCCTATAATTCTTTATTAATTGAATCCCTTGTCAGCCACTCCCTTATTCTGTCAGAGATCGATGACAGAATGATGGTTCACCTCATTTACTCTTTTAAAATATTGGCACAATATTAACTTTCTTCCAGTCTTCTGTAACTTCTCTAGTGTTCCAAGAGTTATTGAAAGTCAGCATTAATGACCCAAAGAGCTCCTCGGCCAGCTCTTTTAAAACTCTTTGATGCAAATTATCCAGACCTGCTGATTTAAAAATGTCTAGCTTTAGTAGCATCTGTTTAACATCCTCCTGAGTTACTGTTGGAATGGAAAGTATTTCTTCATCATCAAGTAAATTATAGCAATAGGACAGGCAGAGTATTTCCCCCTGGGAAACCACAACAATCAAGATATGCTTTGAACATCAGATGTGCAACTGGTGTAAACTGGCATTGCTCCATTGATGTCAATGGATCTACCTTGATTTATCCCAGCTGAGGATCCTGGGAGGCCAGGGATAGTGTAGAGTGGACAGCAGGTGGTACAAACAGCAATGGGAGGGAGCACTGGCAGGATAAAAGCAGATGTTTTAGCACTCATGTGCAGCCCTACAGTACAATGTTGTTGTTGGTATTTATTCAGTAACTAACTTCAGCATCCAAATACTTTCCCACTGATATATAGATATGTAAGAACATAAAGAAAGGAATGAACAAACAGTATGATGGCAGTGAAAACCCAGAAGATTGTCTCCTAGGTACTTGTACAATTCTGGTATTTCAGATCTTGAAAATGGAATCTGGACATTCAATTAATCATAAATCAGGGTCCCTGCTAGTCTGGTTTTGGAGTGGATTTTCCTGCACAGGTTTGAGTCTCAAAGGAATATACTGTTCCCTGATTTATATACCAGCTCTACTGAAATGTTGATTTACCATGGTCTCTGCAAACAGTGCATTGCAGCATAACTGGTTTCTCTGAACTTGCAAAGCCCAGACTGTATGTGAGCTAGGAGGGTTTGACAGCTGGTGACTAAATACATTGTGCTGAGCCCAATGTTTGCATTGAGATTTACAGTGCACATTATGATTTAGGCACTGAGCCTGACCTATAGGATCTGGCTGAATTAGAAAATGTTTTGAAGCCTTTTTACATCGTAAAAATGCTTCAGCGTCTCTATTTTATATGCTTCGTTTTCATAATCATTCTTCAAACACCAAAATCCAATTTGAAAAGTGTTCACAACAGTGTTTAGAAATGCTTACAAGGGTTATCTGATAATGATCTCAAGTAGTACCTTTTAGCTCTACAAATTATCCTGGGACTTTGAGAAGTTTCACTTAGACCTTCATTACCGCTTATTTGCCTAATTTAATTCCCCTTGATATTGTACATGTGAGATGATACGATTAGAAAAGCCACACTAAGTGTGCATAAATTGCAGTAGCTATCTGAAAACTTAGAGAATTCAGTCCAGTCCAGGGTACATTGATTCTAGTAGCAAAGCCACAAATAGAGTAGAATATGGCAGGTGAGTCCACAGCTCTCCTTATTTAATTTTATTGTACAGTCAAAAATCTTTGTACTTAAAAGGATTATTGCTGTGCTTTTGTGAAAGGAACACACACCCTTTTTTTCTTTCTATTTCCATGGTAAAAGTAACTCAAGTACTATACACTACAATAACAACACTTAAAAATTATATAGCACATTACATGTTCGAAGCACGGTACAATCATTCTGTACAATTAAACTCTGCTAACTCCCCCAGTGCAGGAAATATGTATTATCATTCCCATTTTACAGGTGACTGACTGGAGGCACAGAGCAGGGGTTCGCAACCTTTTTCATTCTGAGTCTTCCTCCTTCCCCCCGCCATGCTATAAATCTCCCTGGCCCACCTGTGCCACAATAACTGGTTTTCTGTGTACAAAAGCCAGGGCTGGCATTAGAAGGCGACAAGTAGGGTAACTGCCTGGGGCCTTGCACCACAGTCCCCCCGCTCCACAAAGTTACATTGCTCAGGCTTCAGCTTCAGCCACAGGTGGCAGGGCTTAGGGCCCCGGGCTTCAGACCCATGTGGTGGGGCTTCAGCTTTCTGCCCTGAGCCCCAGCGAGTTTAATGCTGGCCCTGCTTGGTGGACCCTGTGAAACCTGCTCACAGACCCCTAGGGGGCCCCAGGCTGAGAACCACTGAGAAGACACACAGGTAAGCAGTATCAGAGCCATGACTAGAACTTAGGAGGTCCTTTCTCCCAGTCCCATGCTCACTCCACCATGCTGCCGTCTACCGTAACAATGGCAGATAATACTATATTCTCCAATTTCTCCTAACGTGGCTTACAAAAGCACTCTTCCATCAGCCAGAGGGATGGGGTAAGCTGCAACCTCCAAGGCCCAACCCTATATCATGCCATGAAATAGCAGGCAGGACACCATTGTGAAGCCCCAAGGGAAAAATATGATGTTACCCTATACTTTCTGAGGCTTGGTCTGCACTTAAAAACTTACACTGCCATAGCTTTGTTGGTCACAGGTATGGGAGGGAAAAACATCCCCTAGCAACATAACTATGCCAGCCAAAGCCCCAGTGAAGATGTAGCTATGCCGACAGAAGAGTGCTTCAGTCAACACAGCTAATATCATTTGGGGAAGTGGTGTCCATACACCAGCAGAAAAATGTCTTCTGTCAGCGTATGCAGTGTCTACAGTAGAGGGCTATGCCAGCCCAGTTTGAGAGGGAAACCCAATAACAGTCAGGAATCTGGGTTGCCTGCCCTCAGAGCACAATGCTGTCACCGTACCATAGGCAGGATATACAATATCTTTCTTCCTGTAAATGTTAAATTTGCTGAACTATAGATCTTCACAGAGATCCTTCAAGCATGTAATTTTGTGCGTGTCTTTTTCTTTCTTTGGCCAAATGTGTGCCTCTTGTTGGCTGAATGAATCATGAGGAAAGATTATCTCCTTTGTAGGAAATTGTGCTGCCAGTACCACACTGTGAAATCTGTATAATTTATACCCACTGCTCTCTCCTCTCCCTTAGCACTGGCCTGGACACTACGTCCTTTTATTTCAGCTTTCAAGCCATTTCTCGTTTTAGAAGTTCATTTATTTGGTTAGTGAAGTGGAATGAAAGAACACACCTGTGATCAAAGGGGAAGGTAGATGGAAAAGTCATATCCATAGTCCATGTACACGTTTATCGCCCCAACCCCTGACACAATGCTTCATATAATTCTGGTCCGCTATTAGCTGCTTTACAGGTATTTTCAGAACAAAGAAACTATTGAATAAGGTTGGTGTGAGCTTTGCTTTTTATTAATTTAAACTGCTTCAAATAATCACCCACGGAAGGTCAAATATCTCCCTTAACAAGAAAATTGCCTATAAAAGAGCAGAATTCACAGAGTTTAAGGCCAGAAGGGACCATTATGTCATCTAATCTGATCTCCTATTTATCACAGGCTATTAAATTTCACCCAGATTGAGCCCACTGATTTGGGTTTGACTAAAGCATATCATCCAGAAAAGCATCCAATCATTATCCGAAGACATCAAGAGATGGAGAATCCACCACTTCCCTTGACAGTTTTCTCTGATGACTAATCACCCTCACTGTTAAAAACTGGTGCCTTATTTCTAATTTCAATTGTCCTATTTCTAATCCGTCTGGTTTCCGTTTCCAGCCATTGGTTCTTCGTGTGCCTTCCTCCGCAACCTTAAAGAGCCCAGGAGCCCCCACGTTTTCTCCCCATGAAGGTACTTTTGTCACTGGACATTTTACCCAACATTCCTGCCTGTCCACTTTAGGCCATGTCTACACTAAAAACTTGGGTCCATGCAAGTTACATGGGCATAAAGCTACCACAGTGAGTATATCACTTGTTCGCATAAATACTTGACTCCTTATATCTGCACTGCATGTACTCACCAGGCGCACTTATGTAGATGGGTATCCCAGCATGCAACCCACCACAGTCCAGCATCTTGTCTTTTGAGAAGTATTGGCAATGCAGGATGGGACAAAAACAAGTTACACAAGGGGTGACTTGGAGAAAGGGGTCAACCTCCCAACATGCAATTGTCTCCATCCCATAAGGTCATCTATAGCCCATAATTTTTTAGCCTATTTTAAAAATCCCACAAATCCATGCAGCCTTCCTTGCTGTCCACCATCTCTGACAGAAGCACGGTGCCTGCACAGCTCCTCACTATTACCATAAGCATTGCAAGCACAGTACTTACAACCGTCTGGTATTTGCAGAGCCATACGAAGAACCAAATCAATGGGGAACATGATGTTTTCTTGGAGGACAGATTGCTGCAGGATATAGCAAGAATCAATTCAAGGTAGTTGGTGACATTCATGGAGCAACTGTCTGGGCCTGAGACACAAGCACCAACTCTTGGGATCACATCCTAATGCAGGCTTAGGATGATGAACAGTGGCTGCAGAACATTCGGATGCACAAGGCCACATTTCTGGATCTGTGTGCTGAGTTCACGGCAGTCCCCCAGCATATGGACACCAATATGAGAGCTGCACTGACAGTGGAGAAGCGAGTGGTGATCACTCTATGGAAACTTGCAATGCCAGATTGCTACTGGTCAATGGGAAATCATTTTGGAGTTGGAAAATCCACTGTAGGGGGCATTGGCATGCAGGTGTGCAGTGCCATGCATCGTCTCCTGCTATGCAGGATTGTGACTCTCTGCAATGTGAAGGACATAGTGGATGGATCTGCAGCAATGGGGTTCCTGAACTGTGGTGGAGGAATAGACAGCATGCATATTCCTATTTTGGCATCAGACCACCTTGCCACAGAGTACATCAACAGACAGTTTTCCATAGTTATGCAAGCATCGGTGGATCACTAGGGACACTTCACCAACATCCGTGTTGGCTGGCCAGGGAGGTGCATGATACGCACATCTTTAAGAAAAAAGAAAGCTACAAGCAGGGACTTTCTTTCCCAACTGGCAAATTACCATACAATATTGATGTGCCAATAGTAATCTTGGGGTACCCAGCCTACCCTTTGCTCCCCTGGCTCATGAAGGCATATACCTCAACAGCCCCAAGGAAAGCTTCTACTGCAAGCTCAGCAGGTGCAGAATGACAGTGAATGTGCTTTTGGTCGATTGAAGAGGCACTGGCATTGTTTACTCACAAGATTGGATCTCAGTGGAAAAAAACCCATCCGAATGGTTATAGCTGCCTGCTGTGTCCTGCATAACGTCTATGAAGCAAAGGGGGGGGAAGAGTTGCTGCTGGGTAGGAGGGCAGAGGTGGAGTGGCTGCCTGTTGAGTTTGAACAGCCAGACACAAGGGCTATTAGAAGAGCTCAGTGTGGACCTATATGGCTCAGGAAGGCTTTAAAAGAGCACTCGAACAGTGAGCCACAATAATGCATTGTGGTGTACCATGCTCTACTTGGCCTGTTGTTTGGGGGCCTGCTAGGAATTGTGTGGTGCGTAGTGCACATCTATGAACATAACACTGTCAATGCACCTATTAATTTTACAGTGCTTGCTGTACATTTATGATTAGAACACCATGTCACTGATCCTTTGAGCTGTGTCACGCAGTGTACTAACAAGTAAGTGGCTGCTTTCAGAACTGCTAGGCATTTTATTCAGTAACAAAACCAGTGCAAAGAAAAATCTGTGCAATTTAAAAGAAAATATGATAAAAAAAATAATAAATTAATGGAACAGAATGTAACACAGGGAAAGAACATTCATGTCCATTTTGCACATTTACACATACAGCAACTGTGGCTTTTACAGGTCAGTGTACATGAAGCTGTGGTTGTCCTTAATGTCCCCCAGGACGGAGTGATAGGAGTAAGGATGCAGCCCTTGATGCCACGAGGAATGTTGAGGGGAGATGTAGAGGGTGCTGTAATGGAGTTCTCCATGGATTGCAAAGGGAGGCAAGCCCATGATTGTTGAACCTGTAGGTCCACAAGAATCTGCAGCACTTATGTTTGCTGCCAGAGTAGCCCCATTGTGCCCTGGAACATCTCCCTCTCCTGTTCCTGCTGGCTTTCTTATTTTTAAACCCTTGAAGTTTACTCAAGTGACATTTGCAAGCTTTTCCCCACCACCATGAAGACTAGATAAGTACTTTTCCTTTAAATCAAATCAGAGCTGCCGCTGTCATCCAATGACTCCAGGAGCTGGACATCTGAGCTGAGACCCGGGGATCAGGTGGGCTTGAGAGCCTGAGCTGCAGCCCGAGCTGCAACATGCACACTGCTATACTTAGTGCGCTAGCTTGAGACTAGCTAGCACAAGTCTGTCTGCCCCGTCTGGGAGGTTCACGCCCAGCTGCCGTGTCAACCTACCCTAAGATAAACATCAAATATCACGAGGCTGGTGATAAAATTGTGCGAGTTGGCAACAGCAGGGTTAGAAGTTAGAATCCTTTGCTTGTGACAGCATCTTCCTTTGCTGTGGAGATTATTATGATGCAACAGAGAGTTATGTTACTTCACCTGGGGAACAAGCAGCACGAGCCAGATTAGCCCCCTCAGAGGCAAAGAACAGGTTTGCATGCATATGTCCCCACAAACAAAAACAGGAGAGAAAAAAGAGATTGTAAAACACCTGAAATGCAGACTTGTTTCTCTACACAATTGTTTGCACATTTTTCCCCATGAGATGATTATCTGGAACCTGAACAGAAGTTCAGAAAGCTGTCTTTAAAGAGAAATGTTTGGAGGCTAATACTAGAGGAGAAATGTGTTGAAATCAATATGCATTTTTATTTTGAAAAAAAATCTGCCAGGAAGGAGGGGGAAAGAGGGAGTTTATTTTTACTTTTTGGCAAGAGGCTGATTTGCATGGAACATGGAATCTCTGAAATGCATCAAATGCATTCCTTCTCCTTTGTGCGTAGGAGAACAACTTCTCTCCCTGCCCCTTGTGCAAGCTGCTCTACCCCCACTGGTGTGTGGCTCCCCTCTTCTCTTCCCCTGAGGGATGGACTATAAACCATGTTCACATTTTTCTCTACAGGACTACAAAAGCCATGTGTTAGGAATTCCAGAGATGCTCAGCGCAAATCCCAACACCTTTTATTTTTTTTAAAAAAAGGTCTTCCACATTCTTCCTGTGAAACCAAAGCCAGCCAGTCTAGCAGCAAGAAACTGGCTGCCAGAACACAAATGAAGGCCTAACGACAGACAGGCGGGGGAACAAAGCCCTTCCTATCTTAAACAATTTATATTTGCTCAAATGCAGCCTCCTCATGTCCACTGCCGGGACAAAAGGACCTAAACAGAGTGTAACCGCCATGATTTTACTGCACAGAGGAGGTAGGCAGTGGAAAAGGACCGGGTGCAACAGAACTCTGTGCTGTAATGCAGATCTCCACAACAGCACAGGGAGTGTTGGAACACCAAGGGTACGTCTACACGGCAAAGAAAAACCCATGGCTAGCCCATGCCACCACGCAGGGTCTCAAGGCCCAAGTCTTCAGCCCAAGTCTGGAAATCTACACAGCAAGGAAACAGCCCTACAGCATGCAAGCCTGAGTCAGACACCTGTAGCTGGCCCGTGCTAGCTAGCTGCTGCATAGACATAACCCGAGAAGTCAGTGGCTCTGCCAGCAGACAGA
Organism: Chelonia mydas; assembly: GCF_015237465.2. NCBI lineage: Eukaryota > Metazoa > Chordata > Testudines > Cheloniidae > Chelonia > Chelonia mydas. Next base: position 87,277,921 of record NC_057850.1, on the reverse strand, counting down.
GGCAGAAAACCTCATCTCCTTCATCAAACCAGCATAAAGCATAGAGGTCCCCAGGTGCCATTACAACTCACGAGATCAACTTTATACCAACTCTCTTTGGGGTAGGGTTGTGTCCCCAGCAGCCCTCTTAAATCCCTTTCCCAAAGGCACATATATTCAGGCTTTGGGAGAAGGTGTAGGAAGGGAGCATTCGGCTCATTAAAAGTAAAGTCTGCCTGTTGGTCTCAAGTACTGTAGGTTTCAGAGAATCGTATTTATCTCGTAACTGAGGAATAACAGATGACATCTTCTTATAATGATAGAGATTCAAAGGTGCTATAGATTTATGGCCCAATGTACAAATCAGAGGTATACAAAGGATAAGGACAAATGGAACCAGAACTTTCCCCTAAAACACAAACAACTTTTTGAGGTTAGAGCTTTTATTTTCTTGTGTTTCTGTGCTACCTGGTTTTCCCTAGGATCTGAAGCAGAGTATTTGAATAACATTAAAATAGCTATTCTTGCAATATTTTTGACCTGGCTAAAACTAAGAAACCTAAGAAAACTCCTGAGGAAGCCCGCCCTTGTTAGAATTCTAGCCCAATTTCCAGATCAAAGAACATCACATAATGTGAATAAACTTTGGAGAAGCATCTGCTTCTCCAAACTGAACTTCGGAATCTTTTGGGATTGGCCAATCACTCATCCATCGGTTGTCTTAAAAAATTAGCAGGACCTGGAAAAGTTGCTGCCCCTTCAACTACAAAGAAAGTGTGAAGGGCAAGTGGAGGGGCAGGGGGGAGACTATCTCAGCTGGCACTAATTAGCCATCTTTTTGCAGCCTCAGCAGAGAAACCAAGGACTGAATGAGCAAGGGGACTGAGCTACTTACCTCCCATACCTGGGGTAGTCTTTGGAAGCTAGTATTCCCGGTGTTGTGCAAATACAGAACTTGAGCATGGTTACCTGAGATTTCTGTTCATCCTAATTTCTCTTCTTACATAGGCTTCCTGGACAAACTGAAATCCTTATTTAAAGACATGAATTATAGATCTCTAACACTGAGTTTGGGGGTCTTTTTAACCCAACATATATATCATTGGGAGACTTGCCAGGGTTTAGCATGTGGCTTTCTCCACTGGGCCAAATTTAGGTTTGGTGGAACTCCAGTGACTTCAATGAAGTAATGCTAGGAATGAACGTTGCCCACCTGCAGTATGTTTTAGTTTTAATAAGGTTTTAGTAAGTATTCATGGTAGGTCCGGGAAATTTCCAGCTACTGTGCAACTGTAAAGCTGACAACTTGGATCCTCCTCTGTTTCTTTTTAAATGCTTTAAGGCTTGTTAATAGTGCCAGCTTGGGTACCCTGGCAGTGTTGCCAACTCTTGTGATGAAATCACGGGTCTTGGGGACACAGTCATAAGATTACAATGGACTCGTACCTTACTTTAACTTTTTTTTCCTTCTAGCACTCATGGTTGTGGAGAAAAGCTTGAAAACATGAATCCGAATGATTCAAAAACCAGAGAGGGGAAAAAAAAATGTAATGTCTCGTTATTTTTAAACCAATGTCATGATTATTTTGGGGCCTGACTCATGACTTGAAAATGCTCGGGCAGGTGGCAATACCAATAGCCTCCTGTTATTGAAACTGATATCAGAATACAGTGGAGACAAGAACCTGGAGGGGGCGTAGTGAAACATGCAAAGCCACGGCTTGGAATCAGCAGTGTCAAATTCACCATTCCATCTTTTTGAGGTAGAAAAATGGAATTGAAATTGTAGCATTTATGGCAATTTCCTCCAATGGCTTTAGGAGATCTTACAGAATTAAATTTAAATAGCTGTGGAGTTCATTGTATTACATGCAAAGGTTATGTATTATTGTGGGCCTGGATGATCAAAGGATTATGTTGAACAAGAATGAACTTCTGGGACAATACATGTGAAGTTGATTTGCTGGGAAATATCTAGGAGGAGATAGATATCCACCCCCCACCCCCACCTCCAGAAATGCACAAAACCCAGCCCTTTGAAGCTATGCCCTGTCTGCTTATTACATGTTGCCAGAGTCCCAAGATCAAAGGCCCAAACTGTATACAGGAGTGACTCACAGATTCATGGATGTGCTTGTTCTGAGCTTGTTATGAACTTGTAAGCACAGAAAAACTCCTTCGGTGGGGCTTGAAGAATTGATCACCTGCCATTGTCCTCGTTGGAGTTGGAGTGATCTCTGTTAAGCTTATTACCATGTGTGCAGGTTCTTTTATTGTTTTTAATGTTTCTCTGTAAGGCTTTCACCTTCAGAATAAATGTGCTTGATCAGAAAAGGTCTGTGTGGTAACTTAACTATGTCCAATTATGCTGCTTATAGCCTCTAAGGAGGAAGCAAAGCATCCCTGTTCAGGCAGTCTGACTTGCTGGGAACTCATGGTGTAGGCAGGGAACTGTGCAGCCTGGAATAACCCAAGTCAAGAAAGAGAGACACACCAGCGTCTGCCCAAAAAAGGTGATGGCTGAGGAGCCGGGAGCCTAATGTGGGTGCCTTCATTGTATTATGAAAGGGAAGTACAGGTGCAGTGGCCCTGAACTGTAGCACAAAGCAGTCCACTGTGTGACCCATTCTGCTCTGGGAAGTTGTTAAATATTCTATGATACTTTTTCCTCAGAAAAAGGGTTTGCCCAAGTCTCCATTCCTAAAACATTCCCTTCCTATTCTGCTCTGCGGAGTGCTATGGACCAGTTTGCTGCTAACCTCCTTCCCAAATACAGTTAAATTTCAGAGGTGTTGTTAGAATGAAATTTTTAATGCACTCTAGAATCTTTCAGGATGAAAAGTGCTATGGAAGTGTAAAATATGATTATTGCCTGCATCTGAGAAGTGACTGCATTTGCGTGATAGGGAGATCCTGTGTAAAGTTACCCAACGACTGGAAAAGGTATCAGAACCGTTATCCCTTTCGTAACAGGAGACGTGAACAGCAAGGGGTTAAAACTTGCTCACTACCTCACCACAATCACTTAAACTCTGTTGTTGGGAGTAGAGGCTGCTGCTTTTTGTGTGATCACATCTGCATGGCAGGTTTTCTCATGGCTCCAGACTGTTGGAAAAAAAAAAAAAGTAAAACCATAAAGACTTTTAATCTCGACTGTGATTGCCAAGTAGATAGTGATGTATAGAACTTTAAATTAGCTACACTGAATGCTACATGGACAAATGGCTATCCCAGTTACATGTATGTCCGTGAGTACATCTAGTTTTATGCAGATAATTATGTTCATGATTTACCTTTAATAAAACAAACTTCTTTTGGGCTGTCTTGCAGTACATAACTAAAGATTCAGTGGCTCAGATCATAACTTGCTGTAGAACAGCCTGACAGAAATGGAGCTGAAATACAAAACGCAGCTTTCAGAAGACTTATTGCCAATTAACTGTAACTTATGAATGTTTCAGAGGAAGGAGAAAAATGGCTAATCGAAGCAATAAGATAAAAATCAAAAAAGAATATATAAATCACAAAATCTCTTCTTAAGCCAAAAACTTCTACATGAAAATGCTCATCTTAATAATGCAATTAATGTCTGATGTCCTGTAATTTGTAATGCATGTTGCTGAATCAGAAGCACAAGAAATAGCCCTCGATCTCTCCTCAGCCATTCCAGAACCCTGGCCATATATGTGTGTTTAATAAGCTCACAGCCAGGGAAGACCACTACAGGTTAACTCATATCTAGAAGAGCAAAGACCTTAGGCTTGGTCCTGCCATCTTGTACCCTTTGTCACTATTGATACTTGTGTGAAGAGTGTGCACAGTGAGTGTAAACTACTACCATTCTGATCTGGTAGAACTTTATGCCCCTTTGCACTCACTTTGCACAAGTGTAAATGAATATACTATAGATGTAAGGCAGGGGAGAAGCAGGTGCCTGTTGTCTGAAAAACCAAAAGCCTAGAATAAAGAAGGATGGTTTTTATGATTAAGGCACTAGACTGGGACCCCGGAGATCTGGGTTCAATTTCCTGTTCTGACAGACAACCCATGTGATACCCGGGCAAATCTACTAACCTCTTTCCTCATCTGTGAAGTATGGACTATAATACTACTACTTTTCCACATAGGGGAGTTGTCTGGAAAAAATAACGTATGTTTCTGAGGCATTTGGATATTATTGTCTCTGTATATGTGGATTTATTCTGCATCCATTGTCATGGCATCTGAATCCTGTACAAAATCTAAACACAATCCCATAGATCTACTACCCACGTGGTTAGCTAAAGCCATCCTTACCATTAGTTATCAATAAATGAACATCTCACATTTGCCACACCAAGATACCATTAAAAAAAAAAGATTTCATAAGCTTTTAGTGCCTGATCCTGCCCCTCTGAAGTCAATGGCAACCTTACCTATGGGTGCAGGATCAAGCTGTTAGAACCCATCTAATTCTAATAAAAGCTTTAGTGAAGAATGGTAAATGCCAGGTTAGAGATCTGAAACAAAACTGCCATGGACTAGAGTTCTGTGATATTTATACAGTCTTATAGGTAAAGGGATTTGAAAGCCAATGGTAACATTGACATTTATCAAAGTTAAATAGGATTTAAAATTTGAATTACTCCAATATTGTTCTTTATCTACATGGACAGTTCTCATGCTGTCACTAGGAGTTGGGTGTGTAGAATAAAAACAAGTTAAAGGCTTTGATTCTGATCTCATACCCACTGGATTTGCATCAGTGTACTTCCATTGACTTTGATGGAGTTAAGTTATTCTTGATTTACACCAGAATTAAGTGAGATCAGAAACACTCTCCATTTTTCTATTTTTAAGGGGCATGAAATTGATCTAGAATCCTACTCAGGATTAAAATTTAAAAATAAAACAGTAAAAAAAATCCAAAACAGTTTGCCTTCCCTCTCTAATGCCAGACTCTTATCTGGCTTCCTCAGCAGCAGAGCTGGAGGAAATAGTGAAATTTTTTCTGTGAAATTTCTCACAAAATTTGTCACCATTTCACTTTGGAAGATATCACACCACTTTTTTCTGCAAAAAGTTGAGGGTGTGAATAATTTTGACGTGAAATGTAAAAAATAGCTCAATATGGACCCAACATTTGCAGATAAGTTGACCCTTTCACTTGAAGGGGACAACTTCCATACAAAAAAAATCATACATTTGTGCAATTTAGGTGAAGTGGACCAATTCTGAAGTCCATAACTAATTTGGAAAATACACAATTGTACAGAACTTTGATCTTGTGCACATCTGCATCAAGCACTTTCATTTTCCACTTCTGATATAAAAAACTGTCTTTTCACAGTTCTATTTCGGTGACAGTATTTACAAGAAACTAGAGGGCTGATTTTATATACTGTAGTACTGAAAATTACTCTTGGACTTAAAACAATTAGCTTGATGCCAAGTTTTTGCAAAAGCCAACAAATGCCTTGGATTTGTACTTCATGAAAGCTTTGCTCTCTGAAGGACTCCGTGAATTTTCCTGCCAGCTAATTGGTGGTAAAATGGTTCTAGCACTTCTGTGAAAATTGTAACGCTTATGATTAGCGATTATAATGCACAGAACAAGACCTTGGAGAGTACACTGGATTTTAACAGCAGCTAATCTTAACTAAAGGAACTAGAGGTGTATGCTACTCTTGATTGAAAAGAGTCACTTCCTCCACTCCCTCCCTTGCCCCCACCCAAACAGAAAATTTTAACTTTGCAGAGACAAATTAAAATCCAATATGTTTTGATTTAGAAATATTGCTGCAGTGCCTCATGGGAAATGAAGTTCATCTGGGGAGCCTAGCTTATAGAGGAGAATGAGGATCTGAGGTAACTGAACTACACCTCTCATAAGGCACCATATCCATATCAAAATAATTGAGTTTTTGGAAAAAATGTTTTGATTTTTGGCAAAAAATGAAAACTTTTCTCTTTTCAAACATTCAGTTTTTCAGTAAAAAATATATATCTATTTCGCAGAATACTGAGTTTTTCATGAAAAAATGCTTCATGTCAAAAGGAATTTTCAACACAAATTGTTTGACCAACCCACTACATGCTTTTCAATTTAATGTCTGGTCTGGAAAAGGAAGATTGGGAACATCTGTTCTCCCTGTGTCATAAAAACAGAACAAGGGGAAATTCAATGAAATTAAAAGATGGGAAATTCAAAAATCGATAAAGGTAATACCTTGTCATACAACATGGGATTAAACTGTGTAACTCATTGCCACAGAAAGTTGAGGCCAAAGCCTCAACAAGATTCAAAATAGGATTGGATATTTATATGGATATCAAGAATATCAAGAGTTATAATTAATTACAACAAATTTTTGGAAGGTGCCTTGTGCTTCAGGTTTGAGCCAATCTCTATGAGATACCAAGATAAGACCTAACGTGGGGGGCAGATTATCCCTACATCTGCCTGCTGCATGGTTCTTACATCTTCCTTCTGGATCTGATTGGCAAGTCCCAAAATCCAGACCCAGCAATGGACAAAGCAGCCAAGTCATTTTTGGTGGGGGCAGGGGAAAGAGAATGTGAAATTTTAAAGAAGTAAAAGTTAACCAAACGGTTCTGATTCAAATAGAATTTTTGGTGATGTATCATGTCAGTTCTTTTTTCAATCATGATTTAGATGTAATATTTATTATTTCAAGACCTGTCGTAGTCTCCCTTCAAATATAGATTTATCCGAAAACCTTCATTCAGACATAGTGACATCTTTTCAAAGCATTTAGCCAAGAAAAGTTGTTTGGTATATTTTCATGTACAGGTGAAAATTTGCAAGTACAGATAATTCAGCACATTTTAAAAATGATGGATTAGTGATGCAAGTGGAAAAAAGTGCACTTTGTTTCTGTAAGCTAAACTTACCAAAGGAAAACATTCATTTCAGAAGTTATCTTCAGGAAATCTAGTGAAGAAAAATGGCAGGTTCAATATTTTTAGAATGTGATTTCACAAGCTATATTCTACAGATAATGTGCTGGTTGAACACTCACAAAGCTGAAGACTTAAAGATAAGTTGTACATTAATATTAGTTCTATGCTAAAAAATGGTTCTAACACACTGTCAAGTAAGCAGTATTTCCATCAAGTATTTCACCAGCAGTGCCGGCAGTTATACCTCAAAGAGCAAATTTGACAAGTTTGAGTTTATTTTTTTACTGGTAAAGTTAAGAATATGGCTGTCCTGGTTTTAAAAAAAACACACCAGAAAAAAGACAGACACAGAAATGACTGGATGCAGTAGATTCCTTACCGTTGTAAAAGAAATACATTAAAACACATCTGTGAGACACATTGCTGAAGGCTGGAACAAATGCTGAGCCTAAAATTGAACTCATATACAGTACTACATATGGAATTGACAAAAAATGTAAAGAACAACTTTTACTTTAACAATTTTTAGCTAAAAGATTCTGATTCAGCCATGATTGTTTTAGACAAAGGTGCATTATACTTATTCATTACTTTCAGGCATTCAGTGAAGAGGCCATAAAAGACAGCAAAATGCTGAATTTTGCTATAGAAAATTGAATTTTTAATCCTAAATATGTTTCCACGTTCTTTCCTACTTACTGTTCAAACATCATTTTTGCTTGTGGGGACTTGCATTAGTGGCCCTCTCACTATTCTAAATGGACAAAATAGCTCCAGTATCTCAGATAGCATGGTTTGATAACTGTTGGCCTTTTAATAGCAATCATTAACAACGTGAGCATCTGTGACCTCTCTGAAAGAGTAAATTGTGAGTTTCTAAATTTTCAGGATTACAAAGAGCAAACTCCTAACTATTTGAAAATATAGCCTGACGTGTCAGTGACAGGGTTTTCTTTCTGCACAGCCTCTGTCAAAGTGAATAGTTCACTTTGAGCCGCTGATAACTATGAACTTTAATCATACACTTGTATCTGAATTCAGTGAGAGAAGTGACAGTCTCTCAATAGAGTACAGTCCTTTTCATACCATCTTGTTGTTTGCCTCCACCTATACTTGTCAGTTCCAGAGTACTGGATTTTTGTTGTATGGTTTCTTTTACAAGTAAGTTTAAACTATGTTGTGGTTTTCATTTTGCAATCCCTATCTCTCCCATTTGCCTCCCTACTGCATTCCCCCTCTCCTATTTTAATGATGTCATAAGAGTGCAAAACTAAAATTGTTTCCACTGTTTTCTTTTGATTAATTAGTTTAGCCTCGTCAGAGGCTTAGTCACCATTTACGCTCCTCATTTGTGTTCACACACTGATTGCCTGATTCAAAATTTTCCCTCAATTTGTTTTACAGCCTCCCACTTTCACCCCAGTCCTGTGGACAGGTAGAATCTTTCCAGCTTGGCTTCTCTATGAAAGTCTGGGAATGCTAAATAATTTCCTTTTTACTTGCAGTTCATCGGTTTTTCAAAGAAGCTGCCATCTCTCTTCCATTTCCAAGTACCCAAGTTCCATTTAAATGTCCTTACTGGTATACAGTGCAAGTTCACTATTACAATGGTGCTGTAACATACATACCACTATTAACACAGTGCCTCAAGTTCTCTGCATAATTTTTACCAGTTTCACCAAGAAATTGCTGTTAGTGATAGTGTGTCGATCCATATTCTATTGAATGGACTCTGACAGGAAACTAAAGCCACAGAAAAGGGTCCACTCAGCCAAACTAAGGCTCAAACAGCAGACTCATAGCCTCAAAGACAACAGAAAGGGAGATTTAAGTCACTGAAAATGTTTCAAAGATTATTGCAAAGGGAGAGAGATAAGTGAATTGAGAAGGAGAAGGGAAACTCTTCCACCTGATGATGGTTGCCAGGTTGGAAGCTGTTTTTGGTGATGACTATTTTTGGCTGTAGATTAATGTTTTTTATGATCTGTTTGAAGAAGCACTAAGCTTTTCGGGGCAAGGACCATCTTTTTTGTCATACAGCCCCTAGCACAGTGGAGCCCTCGCCTCTGGGAGATACTGCAATACAAATAATAAACAGAAGATTATTCTGACTAAATCACTCCCCCCAGAATACTTCAGTCAGTTCTGGAGAGATGGAGACAAATTGGAAGCAATCCAGAGAAGAGCAAACAAAATAAGAAGCAGCTGGTGGGGGGGGTCAGGGGGTACTCTTTTGCTCTATGGGGAAAAACTTAAAAAACTAAATACTGTTATGTATAGCTTTGCTAAGTAATAACTGAGGGACGTGTATTTACTTCTGACAGATGCTTGCAGACCATTAATGGCAAGGAGTGGGGATAAATTTAGCATGGTAAAAGGGGAATAACTAGAAATAATGACAACATTAAGAAAGGCAAAATTTAGACAACGTCAGAAATATTTATCTGCTAGTGTGAGAAATAGTCTCTCAGAGATAATGGTGGAAATCCCATGGTTTGAGATTTTTAATTACACTGGGAAAAATAATATAAAATATACTGCAGGGCACAAGCCTGCATTGTCAGGGGATGGACTAGAAAATTTAAAAGGGATTTTTCCTCCATAACCATTAAGATTTTATGAAAAGGAAGGACTGGTTGCAGGCAGAACCAGTGTGAAACCCAGGTGTTTCTTTAATACTGAAGATTGAAAGAGCATGTTTTTAAAGTGTCTGTGTCCATATTTCAGGACTATCCGTTCTCATAACTGCTAAAGCTGAAGGGATTGTGCCAAACCATTTTGCCAAACAAAGTGCTTAAAAAACATTGCAACCCATTAAAACTGGCCCAGGATATTTTAGCATTGGCCTCTCTGTAATTTTCTGATATTTCAGCACTTGGCTGTTGCTACCATCTCTATGGCTGGCTAAGGAAAAGGCAGGTCTGTGTTCCCTACGGACATTTCTGGGGAGATATACTTCTGAGAGACAACTTCTGGATGATTGTCAAAAATTCGTCTGAATCCTCATCTTCTTAGCAAAAAGCTTGAGACTGCCCATTGAAAAAGCTACGGATGCACACATTGCCCTGTCTCTCCATCTGCTGTGTTACGTGCTCAGCCATATAACTGCAGCCAATATTTGAATTTCGTCACAAAGAGGTGCCAAATCCCCACAGAATTAGAAAGATAAAAGGGTATGAATCGTCCTGAAGGCTTCCAGATGTGATGCTCCCATCACCTGTTATAATGCACACATTAATGTTGCAAAAGCATTTGATTTTTCAGGTTTTGCATTGACAGCTGGATAGGTGTTCATTATTATTTTTGGTATTCACTCAAAAAAAAATTCTGTGGTACATATATATCATAGTCTAATACATTTCTTTTTTTTGGCCAGTTCCTTCTCCCCACAAAGAAAATGGTTGATAAGCGGTAACTATTGGCAGTTCCTGCAACTCAGCAATTGTATGCTTTTTTTTGGTAGTGAGGTTTTTAAGATACTCAGGTTCCTTTACAGTAAGGTAAGGGACACACAATGTGTCGGAGGTAAACACACCTCTGCAGTTCTTAGGTTTCTGCATGGTGTTCTCATGCTCCAGCTAAGAGCATGTTACTCTGTGCAATATTATTAGGAGTCATCAAGTAGTGCTATTACAGACAGCCTTAGAAGTTTTGAAAATGTAGGCAGTTAGATGTTGGAGACATGCTATTGTCAGTTGTGGTTACAAGAGCTAATGATTGTCCCAAAGAATACCTAGTCCCACTGGGATGAGACGGAGGCTCAGTAACAAAAACCTTTTCCTGGTCTACCAGTACTGGCTTCATGCTATGCAGCCTGAGCTGTTGAGTCTTTCTCAGAGACTTCCTTCACCTCAGGTAGCTAGGTGCAGCTGCTGTCCTACATCATCGCTGCTTGTGTTAACCATCATTTTCAAGGTTCTCCAGGATAAAATTTCAGCAGCTAAGGGGTGGAGGCAGCCCAGAGGCAGACCCCCTATTATATGGGTTCATCAAGTCTGTCTACACGTTGGACTCTCAGGCCGTTTAGGCCTCAAAGGAACGGACAAAACGCAAATGATAGCGATGGCCAGTCATTCGGGTTAAGTGTTGAAGAAGAAGTTGTGGTGCAATTCTTTTAGCATCTGTAGCTATTACAAGTAAATTCTTGCCTTAGTCTCTCTAATTAGAATAGTTTCTCAGGTACATAAGCTCCTGCCTACAGGTTATTCCCAGGCAAGCAAACAACTGCATTACATGGCAGCAGAATATTACACTGTAAATCACACAATCAGTATTAAGTATGAATGTTACTGCTGTTAATGGGAGAGCCTCAGAATATTTGGATGCTGATTCGGAGAGAACCTCCAAAGCTCTTGAGGCAACCACTCCGTCTTTCCAGCACTAGGTCTTTTTTGTTAGCCTGCTGCTCTGCTTTAGAAAGATCCCAAAAGGAGAGGTCACAGAAACGCTGCTTTCTCCATCAAAGCTGACTAAAATCTAGTAAAACAGAAATCTGGGAGACTGTCACACCTTGACCTGACCTTACTCATGTGGATGTGAGGCTGACTGCGGTAGACCTTTCATTCAATGCCTTAAAACAGAAAAGCAGCACATCTGAATTATGATTTTGGCATTCCATTTCCCCCTGGCTCCCAGAACTCTAGGTAGAAGAAATGAAGAAATCACCTTGATATGACTTCTGCTAGCAAAACCAGCCAAGAAAGGTGAAGTCAGGTTTACAGTCTCACCTCTTTCCAAGCTGCACGTCAAAATGCGTGCAGATGAGGTTGAAAAGTTTTCTAGGCTTAAAACCACAGGCACCCGCTGAAAGAGAAAACTACTTTAAAGAGAGTTAAGAAACCAGAGGTAAGAAGAAACATACAGTTTCTTAATGGTCTCATTTTTACTCATATTTCTGAACATGTGACTACTTGAGTCTAGTAAACAAGAGTCATTCACCCACCACATGTCTCTCACTTCCAGGATATAACAAACAAGATATTTGGTAACACTCTGAGGGTGGATTTTTCGTTCATCCATTCAATGTAATCCTATAGGCTGCGTCAGCAGCAACTGGATGGTTTAGGACAGAGGTTCTCAAACTGCAGGTCGGGACCCAAAGTGGGTCGGGACCCCGTTTTAATGGGCTCACCAAGGCTGGCTTAGACTTGCTGGGGCCAGCGGCCAAACCCAAAGCCTGAGCCCCACTGTCTGGGGCCAAAGCTTCCCCCGGGGCAGTGGGGCTTTGGCTTTGATCCCACCCTCCACCCAGGCTGGCAAGGCTTGGGCCGGTTCAGGCTTTGGTCCCCCTTCTGGGGTCATGTAGCCATTTTTGTTGTCAGAAGGGGGTCGTGGTGCAATGGAGTTTTAGAACCCCTGGTTTAGGAGAACTGGCAGCGGATAACAAAGCTAGTAGGATACTGGGATTGTCAGTTAAAATCCAGCTCACACTGTTAGTGACTAAAAATTGTTTAAACCTGATGGCTGTTCAGTAACCTCAGTCCAGTTCCAGTAGAGAAGTTGCTACTTTATAAAAATCTTTGGTCAAAGGTGCAGGAATCTTAGAAGAGGTCTCTGTCCTTCTGAGATTTCTGGTACTTCCTGGTTTTGGATGCACTGCAAATTCCACTACAACAATATTTTAGTACTTTTTCCAGTCCCAGCTCAGATCACATGCACCGAAGTACACCAAAATTAAATACAATGAAGAAAAGGGACCCAAACCTTTTCAAGCCTCTGAGACTCTTTTGTTTGAGTTTGGAATAAAAGATACTCGTGAGTTTTAAATCTTATAGGAACCAGTTTATAGAGCATTTCTGCCAATGACAAAATTCCAGATTGCCTCTGATCCTCAATCACATTTTAGAGATTCATCATCATGTTGGTGCCTTGTAACATGACAGCTGTTTTAAGGCAGGGAAGGTGGTATATCTTCAGATGTCAACTGCAAGCTGCCAAGAGCATTCACAACTTCCAGCCCAAATCTCCTTATGGGCCTGATCCAAAGCCAGCTGAAGCCAACAGCAGTCTCCATTGACTTCAGTGGACTTGGGATCAGGCCATAAGTGAACAAATGATTGGTCTTATCCAAATGCTTTGAAAAGGTTATAGGGCAAGAGAGATGGTGAATGGTTGAAGGAGTCATCTGTAAATGTTTTAGCACTAAGTCAAACAGGTGAGCTCTGGTAAACCTAATAATTCTGCCTTTTAATTTGCAGGTAACTGTTACAGTTAGAGGTGATCTCTACTGGAGCCAAACTCTGCTCTCCAGTGTACATGCCTAGCTCCCACTGACACATGCATCAGAGAGCAGAAGTTAACTCCCAATTTCTACTTTCTACCTTTTACTCGACTTGATTCGTCATCTCCACAGAGCTGTAAAACAAGAACAGTTCTTCTGTTTTCCCCTTTGAAAGCTCAGTGAATTATGGATGTGAAAGCAATACTTTTCACATAAATCTAAAACATTACCTTCAGCCAAATACCTCATCTAAAATGATGAGTTGGCTCCAAACAGGTTCTTCTCTCCTTTGGCAAGGAGTTGAGCTGACAGTCCCATCACAGAAGGTATTTTATCATTGTAACACTTCTTGTTGCTGTGTGAAGAAGCCAGAATTGCTGATGAAAACCTCTCTCTCTCTCTCTCTTTGTGTATATGTGTGTGTGTGCCATTTTCAATTATAAGAAGATTTGTGAAGGGTTTGGGGGGGATGACATGCTGATTCTTTGCCTCCTTACTGCCGCCTGCATTTGTCTTTTTATTTTCTCCCTCATTTCTTTTTTGATGTCCCACATCCCATCATGCCACACTGCACTGGTTAAATAAACCCCTAAATCTAGCTTTTGTGCAGCTCTAATCCTTTTATTTCCTAAATCTCATTTAATCCAAAGGGCTTCCTTTCATCTCTTTAACTGTCAGTTGGGTCACTACTGTTTCCTATCAACAGCTCCTGCAAATCCTGTATGGAGTTAAAAAGCTTTCAAGTGTGTCGATGATTCTCATTAGATTCTACTCTAACTATGCAACACCTGCTAAATGCCATATTGCTGTTGCTCCCCACCAAGCCATCCCAGACTGTGTGCACTTCACTCCAACACTAATCATGTTAGGAAAGCTGAGAAGCACTGTCCCTTTTCTAGAAGTCTCCCTGCCCAAGTGCCAGCCCAAACATGAGCAAGCGAGAGGCTCAGCTAAAGGTATGTTACATAATGTAGTGCAAAAGAAAACAGGAAAAGGCCTCAGTAACTGAGAAATCACGACATAACTTTTCCTCAGTTACTCAGAGAAGGTGTTTTGGTGTGTTTGTTTTAATGTGCAAAATCTCTGCTTATGAGAAAGGAAGGCATCTAATTTTCCCCCTTAGGCCCACACTTCCCCTCTTGATCCCTCATTGAGCACCATCAAACAGACCTAGTGCAATAAGGGGTTGAGGGATGGGTAGAGAAAGACTGCATCTTTCAAACAGAGTCAAAACTCCTATCCCCACACATGGACCCCCATAGACTCAAGAGGAATGCTGACTGAGTCAGTCAAAATTCCCCCAGGGACTCCCATGGCTGTGTATCCTCTGTACATCCTCTTCCAAACATGGTCAATGTTTTCAAAACCACAGTATGGGCCTTTGTCTTTTTCCATTAATTTTGAGCTGAAGATTGATCCCCGTGCTTCCTACTGAAGTAATAATCAAGTACATCAGATGTTTCGGTGACCTTACTTGTTTTTTACATGCGTTGGAATGAAGGCTGCTAGGAAGACATGGGTTCACATTAAACTTACTGCAGTGTGCCTGGGTACAACAGTGAGAGAGATTATTTTAACGTTGGGGTTATTTTTTCAGATCAATTTTGTCCATATTTGTTAACAATTTTTTTAAATAACTTAGAAGTACCACCCACAGTATGGTAATTTTCTCAAAAGCGTATTTAGGACCCATCATTTCCCCACACTTTTCCCACAGTTTTAAAATGAGCACATATTGATGACCGAGTGATGTCCACATTGCTTTGGTTACATTGGAAAAAATAAATGGGAATTTGAGCTTGGAACATTAAGTACAGTTTTTAATTATTAAAATTAATGTTTTGTTGTGGAAAAGAAGAATGTTTTTTAAAAAAAGAAGCACACAAAAAGGTGCATGTGTCTTATTGTGAGTTCATGGTTGAAGGTTTTTTCCAGTCTCTGTATAGTCACTTATAAAGCAGTGAGTTGGAATTTGTCTCCACCGGGACTAGATCGCTAATAAGACAACATCCCATAATAGCAGTGCTGCTAGTGTATCAAAGGCAAAACACCTCTCTCTAGCTGAGCTGTCAAATCAACCAGGAAACCAGGCAATCAGTCTCTTATTAAAAACACAGATCGTAGCGCTGGTAAGAAAATGAGGATTTTTATTATTTTTGTTTGTTTGTTTGGGGGTTTGGTCTTTTTTGTTTGTTTTGGGGGTTGGGGGGGGGGTTCCAGAATATTTTCACTTAGTCAAAAAAATCAAACTGATTTTTCAAACAAAAAACGCGCTTTGGGGGTTTTCAGGTTCACAACAGGAAATTGAAATTTTCCATAGACATCAGGTGACATTTCTTGGAAGAAAAAAAAAAGTTAGTCAAAAATCCAGTTCCCCCCCCCCACCCCACACCCCCCAAAAAAAGTTTGGATGGAAGATGTTTGACCAGCCCTAACAGGGAGATTTGAAATGTTAAAGTCAAAACATGCCAGTGAGGAGATTTTTATGAAAATGAATTTTATAAATGCCAGCTTGTCATGGCTTTGTCCTCATGTCCCATGAGAGCTTCAAAGGCATCACGCACAAAGCAGGCTCAGAAAGAAGCTGATGCTTTTCAGGGAGAACACTGGCAGAGAGCCAGCACGAGGTCTGGGCACCAGCCTGATACCTCAAAATAATTCTTAAGTGGGACTAGATTGTCACACAGACTTTGCGGTGTCCTCCCCTCCCGCCATGTCTCTTTGCAAAGAGTAAATTTCACCCACGGAGTGCAAAGAGGTGGTATTAATAGCACTAGCATTGCTAGACACGCTGACGAGGTTCTGGTTAATGGCCATGACCCACTCCACACCCTCCTGCAGTCCTGATGGGTGGTACAAGGCCAAAGCTGGGTAGAACATGTGCTGCAGACTCATAAAGAGCATGACAGGAGCCACTCCTGCGTGAGCTCCCCAGAGCCCCTCGGGGCTTTATGATTCTGCCCCCTTGGACCCTACTCCGGTAGAATTCTGCCAGCCATTTTCCGGGTGTGGTTCCCCTCCATACCACCACCGCTAACATGTGCCTTTTCAGTGCCGTAATATAGACCTTGGAGTTGGTGAGTGAGTGATTCATAATTTACTTCCTACTGACTTTTCACATATACCATAAATGTCATTTCCTATGAACAATCTCTCTTACTTGCTATATCTATCTGATTAACATGGGCAGGTCTTAGAAAGCAATCAGAATTACTAAAATAAGGCCAAATCTGACTGTCCTTATTCAGACTTTAAGCAAAACTTGTATTGATTCAAATGGAACTTCTGCCTGCAGTTTGTCCCTATATTAGCCATTCTGATTGCTTTCTACAACCTGCTTACTTCATTCAATTGAATCTAATACGGTACACTAAATAACTTAGATTCACATAAAATGCCCTCTGGAGATAAAAAACTGGTAAGAAATCTCTACAGATAAATCACAAATCTTAGCAGCAGCACTTCAGCATTCTAGATTCTTGACTATCACTTGTGCATATTATTTAGCTTCAATACATGTATCATCTCAGGATGTGCTCAAAGTTTTTAGAAATCCACAGTACTGGCAGTTATTTGCCTTCGGGCGGAACATTTGCAGCAGCAAAGCTCAGATTGAAAATTATTTTAATGCACTTTTTTCCTTCCCTCCTTCTATGTGCAGTACTACATTTCATTTTGTATCAAAATTGGAAGTTATATATTAATAGACAGTAAAAGTGTGGTGGGTATAGAGTAGTGTTTAGAGTAGAATCTCTATGAAGGCATGCATGCCCATGTTTTGTGGTAACTGTGAATGCTACCATATACTGCAAAAGAAAATGTTTGGGGCCCCATTTCAGCAAAGTACCCAAGCACAAGAAGTCCCATTGATTTCAGTGAAACTATTCATGTACTTAAATTTAGCCATTTGCTTAAGTATTTTCTTGAACTAGGTTTCAACATAACTCTCTACACACATCAGATGGCAAAATTTGGCCATTACACTATCGAAAGGTCTTGGACAATATCCAAATCCTGAAATAAATGGGGTTAACATAAGAACATAAGAATGGCCATACTGGGTCAGACCAAAGGTCCATCCAGCCCAGTATCCTGTCTTCCGACAGTGGCCGATGCCAGGTGCCCCAAGAGGAGTGAACCTAACAGGTAATGATCAAGTGATCTCTCTCCTGCCATCCATCTCCACCCTCTGACAAACAGAGGCTAGGGACACCATTTCTTAGCCATCCTGGCTAATAGCCATTAATGGACTTAACCTCCATGAATTTATCCAGTTCTCTTTTAAACCCTGTTATAGTCCTAGCCTTCACAACCTCCTCAGGCAAGGAGTTGCACAGGTTGACTGTGCGCTGTGTGAAGAAGAACTTCCTTTTATTTGTTTTAAACCTGCTACCCGTTAATTTCATTTGGTGGCCCCTAGTTCTTATATTATGGGAACAAGTAAATAACTTTTCCTTATTCACTTTCTCCACACCACTCATGATTTTATATACCTCTATCATATCCCCCCTAGTCTCCTCTTTTCCAAGCTGAAAAGTCCTAGCCTCTTTAATCTCTCCTCATATGGGACCCGTTCCAAGCCCCTAATCATTTTAGTTGCCCTTTTCTGAACCTTTTCTAATGCCAGTATATCTTTTTTGAGATGAGGGAACCACATCTGTATGCAGTATTCAAGATGTGGGCATACCATGGATTTATATAAGGACAATAAGATATTCTCTGTCTTATTCTCTGTCTCTTTTTTAATGATTCGTAACATCCCATTTGCTTTTTTGACTGCCACTGCACACTGCATGGACGTCTTCAGAGAACTATCCACGATGACTCCAAGACCTTGCTCCTAATTAGTTGTAGCTAAATTAGCCCCCATCATATTGTATGTATAGTTGGGGTTATTTTTTCCAATGTGCATTACTTTACATTTATCCACATTAAATTTCATTTGCCATTTTGTTGCCCAATCACTTAGTTTTGTGAGATCTTTTTGAAGTTTTTCACAGTCTGTTTTGGTCTTAACTATCTTGAGCAGCTTAGTATCATCTGCAAACTTTGCCACCTCCCTGTTTATCCCTTTCTCCAGATCATTTATGAATAGGTTGAATAGGATTGATCCTAGGACTGACCCTTGGGGAACACCACTAGTTACCCCTTTCCATTCTGAAAATTTACCATTTATTCCTACCCTTTGTTCCCTGTCTTTTAACCAGTTCTCAATCCATGAAAGGATCTTCCCTCTTATCCCATGACAACTTAATTTACATAAGAGCCTTTGGTGAGGGAACTTGTCAAAGGCTTTCTGGAAATCTAAGTACACTATATCCACTGGATCCCCCTTGTCCACATGTTTGTTGACCCCCTCAAAGAACTCTAATAGATTAGTATGACATGATCTCCCTTTACAGAAACCATGTTGACTTTTGCACAACTATTTATGTTCTTCTAGGTGTCTGACAATTTTATTCTTTACTATGCTTTCAACTAATTTGCCTGGTACTGACGTTAGACTTACCAGTCTGTAATTGCCAGGATCCCCTCTAGAGCCTTTCTTAAATATTGGCGTTACATTAGCTATCTTCCTGTCACTGGGTACAGTAGCTGATTTAAAGAACAGGTTACAAACCATAGTTAATAGTTCACACAAGATTTCCAGTCCAATTTAACAGGCACGTGAGTCCAGATGAGATTCTCCACAACATGCCTTAACTTGACTTGGGAGGTTAAGCTATGAGAGGTTAGTTCAGTCTACATGACCCTTTCATGACTTCTCTACTGACTTATTGCCTGTTTTGGGGGTCAGGAAGGAATTTTTCCTACTGAGGCCAAATTGGCAGAGGCCTGGTGGGTCTTTTGCCTTCCTCACAATTATAAAACAGAGTAGAACTTAGAAATTAACTAGCCATTTGTATGAATATTTCATTCAACATAACTTGCAGCTCGTGTCCAGCGCAGATAAAAGGCCAAAAAGTCTAGCTCCCAAAAGTAAAAGAGACTACCAAAGCCTTTTGAAATGTGCATGTTAATAGTAACTGATAACAGATGATGAGAGATCTAGTAGAATATACAATGGCTGTTCTTATGCTATAGATATATGAGTGACAATCCCAGTGATGCTTCTTGCTTCCACTAGCTGATAAATGTGGGCTGTATTTTAAAGAAATACAGTTCAGAAATCAGTTATCCACATAAAGTACATAGTGCTTGGAGTTTAAAGACCTCCAAATATACCGTGACAGTCTGATAAATAGGATCCTTATTTACTAAGCACACACAGATTAGGCTTTTCATTCTAAAGGCAACTTTTTTGTAGAGACACAGAATGAATACTGGCATCGCTGCACTCAGCATCCAATTCTTGGATGATTCTGACAAGAAAATGCTCTCTGAAGTATTAAGCAATCTGTTTCAATAAAAAAAGTCTAAGGTAAATATCAACAGGGACAGATCAGTTAGGCCATCAAAATTCTTCTCTTCCCCCCCTCCCTCACATTACCAACCAAATGTTTGTGTTTGTCTCTTTCTGATCTTTGTACCATCCTAAATGCTACAGACAATCATATCATTAGTGAGTTTGTCTGGGCAGCCTTGGCAGGCCTCATCAAAGCAGCCTGACAGAGATCTGCAGAATTTTCCTGGGAGTACCCTTCCATTTCACAGCTAACAGTGAATACGCTCAATCGCAGCACTGTCTGCTTTGATTGAGCCCCTCTGTGGATGCATCTGGATGGAGCCTCAGACAAGAGGAGCTTAGAAATAAATTGGCCGATAGCCCTGCTGTGGCTCAAAGAATTTGAGCGGGGGGGAGAAATTGTGCAGGGAAACTGTGTTATTTCCAGCAAAGGGAAAGATGGGGCCAAAAGATACCTGGCATTTGAAAGAACAGTGTCAAAGTGTATAAATAACATTTACAAAACAGGTATTAAGGACTAGGTTAGCCAAGGTATGGTTTGAAGTCTTTTACTCCAGCACCAAATTCAGTGCCAGCTGTGGGCCTGAGGTAAATGAAGAGAAATGCTACACAAGGCGCAGAATGATGGCAAATGAGGCCCATTTTTTCTAATGTCACTTCAAAGGTGCAGAAGAATTAATACTTGCCAGAGATTGCTATAGCTCATGATTTTGTGGTAAAATTCAGGGAAAGTCTAGCTGCTGGCTGCCAGACCACAGTCAGGAAATACTTTACTACTTCATAAGGTGGATATGAGCATATGCTGACAATAGTCCATTTTAATGGTACCAAGACAATCGAGCATTATACCGTCTCTTTTCAGAAATGATACAGTATGCTACATATAGTATGTTACACATACCTAGCTGTTACACATACCAAGGATTCTTGTTGGCTCTGTGAACGTAAGTAACATTTCAGGATGTCTATATATGTCAGTGGAATATTCATCATTAAGGCACGTCAATAAGTACTTCTTGCATTCAGTGGTGTTACCATGAATTCACACTAGTGTAGGTGAGAATTTGGCCAAAGTTATATAATAGACATAACCAAATCATCTCATAGAATCCATTATTGTTCTACAAATACAAAATTAATACCTTGTGAACTCAAAAATAAATTTATTGATAGTAAGAGGGAAGTACTGAAGTTGTGGAGAAACATACTTTTAAGCACAGATATATTAGACTAGATTCATTGGCTTCAATGAGTTACAGCAAATGAATTTGGTCCGTTACCCTTTAAATCCACTCCTACTTAAAGGTTTTCAACATACTGGTATTCTTCTATTTATTTTCAGGGTTTATATAATGTTTAAACTTAGTGGTATCTAATGTATGATACAACCTCTTAGCCCACTTGAAATAATCATTTTGGGGGCGGGGGGAGATTTTTCACTCATATGACAGAATAAACAATTAGTTTTACAATTCCTATTCAGGAAACAAATGTATTTGTAACACAAAAGCCATGGGGCCTGATTCTGATCTCATTTGCATTAGTGTAAATCAAGAGGCTCTTCATCAGTGTAAACAGACCAGACCCTTAGGTACTCACACTGGACAGAGAGTAGAAATTAGGGGGTGATATGCAGAGTTTGTGTGCACTCTGACTTGTGCTGCTCTGTACTGATACAATGCCATTCATGCCTTCCTCCAATTACACTTGCCTGCAATAGCCATAGTGCACAGAAGAGTTACCCCAAGGTAGTTTTGTGGTAACCACTTCTCCCCTGTCTCTGTTATAACAAGGAGATTATGCAACGTACACACCTCTACATCTCAGGATCATACTTGCACTGGGTTGATCCTCTTTGGGCCACTTAATAAGTTTTTGTGGCCAATGTAAAAATCATCGGTGCTGTGTAAAGCAGACAGAACACAACTGAGAATCTGGTGCAGTGCAGTTACACCTGTGTTAAAGCAGCATAAGTGAAAGGCGAATCAGAACTTCACTCTGGAAAGCAAAGTGTACATCTATGAAAAAAAAACCTTTAAGCCTCACAGCACCCAATGGATTCCATACTTCTGGCCATTCTCCCCTGAAAAGCAAAAGGGTGGTATGATTTTGGAGTCTTCTTGTCCCATATTTAAATGAACTTCCATACCTTGACTGACCACCTGCCCCTCTTGTGATCAGTTAAATTGTTGGAGTAACACCATATTTAAGCACATGGAATTTATTATGCAACTATTTTTCCTGCTGGGCAAACCCTGAAATGAGTCCAAACATCAGGTACAGACTGCCATTGAGCAGGAGGGAAATACAAGATGTGAGTTAGGTGCTCTCAGAGTAGCAACAGTTTTGGATGTCTAAAATCGGGTCCTCGTTTCAGAAAAGGGCAGAGGGCCCATGGGAGCCTTAAAATCATTAAGTGTGTATTATGGTGAACAAAGAGTTTTGCAAGTCCTCCTTCATGGCAAATTATGCAGCACTTTATGCAACCTTATTTCTAAATATTTTCTCAGTTGACATCAATGGAGCTACCTAATTTACACCAAGGAGAATCTGACCTGTTGGGTCAGATTCAGTCTTGGATTAAAGAGGCACAAATCCATTGATTTTTAACAGGATTGCTGCTGACACAATGCGGAAGAGGGGATCAAATCTTTCTTTAAAAATCAAGTCAATCAAATCTTGGACCATAGACCCTAAAATTCCTTAGTCCTAATCATATGGTTATTGCATGATGCCACTAAAGACCAGAGTTAAGGTTATGTCAGTGCCCTAACTGTACATTTGATGCCTTAATATGTTTGGATTTATTTTAAGTTTCACCTTAACTTTGAATTTTCTGGGTTTGTAACACTTGGTTTTAGGATAATTGCCACATCCCTGTAAATATATTTAAACATAAATAACAGATATGTACCCTCAACTCCGACTACATAGTTGTTGGGGGGGGTGGTTAGAGGGGGTGTGAACGTATCTTGGAAAGAGCTCATGAAAGAAGTCCCTAGCATGGCATTGCAACAGAATATGAAACTAAGCACCCGTATGTTTTTCAGGGGAGTAAAAGCTAGGAGCCATACGTGGCATAGAATTATTGATCTTTTATATATATATAGTATAGTATTTGTAGCTGAGTCTGGGCACTCTCTCACCCTCACTACCACAACCACAGTTTTATTACATTAACAGAACATTAGGAACAAAATAAATAAAAATTAAGAAAAAATGCCCCTTGTTAATTATGCTGTACTATCATTATTCCTCTTTTGATCCTCTGGATTGCTGCTGATTGTGTTTAAGAGTCATGTCAGCAATACTGATCAGCACTTAACCAAAGCCATGTTACATCAGTGCAGGCAGCACAGTACCTCTCCTGTCTTCAGTCCTGCAGTTGTCACTATGTCTCAACCTCCTGCTACTTAGATTAACCGGGGTTGGCAAGGCGCCATTCAGTCCCATTGCTTTTACACCCACATAACTTTTTCTCTTGCAATTTCATTGTACAATAAATCCCAAACCACAGAAGCAGTGACATGCTTAAGCTGTTTTGAACATACTAGGCTGAATGAGGCACAAAGCTCCGAACATTTTGCTGTATACAAGCCGTACACGAAGAGACTCTTCATGTATGCAGTAGCTAGATGATAAAAACAAATGGCTTCCTTTCCTCTCCACAGCTTCTGAACAGTGATGAGTGAAACTAACAATTGCGGAAGGTTGGATTGGGTAAGTTTCCTAAAGTTAAAAGGCTTGTGTGATGTTTCTTTGGGACATTCTGTGTGATGTTTCTTTCTAGGACTGTGGGACACCTTGTTACCCCCCACCCCCACTTACCTCCAACGAGAGGAAGAAGTGCTTGTGCTTAACTGGGTGTCAGTTCCCTAGTACCACTAGCCTGTTAGCTACCCAGATAATCTCCTCGGGGTTATCCCAGACCTTACTTTGCCTTGCCTGTTAACAATAAGTGTACCCATTTCTCTGTAGCATCCAGCCCCTTATCCACAGAACATTCACAGTGATACCAGGTCTTCTGTGCCCAAGGGAACAGCATATACACCATCTTGCATGATTTAATTCAGAATCAGTTCCTTCCCTTTTGGTTTTGTTCTCCTTGCTTGTGTGTGCAAGTCAGCTATTTCAGCAGCTTCTTCAACTGACCCAGAAGTTCTCTCTCACACTGCGGTTCACACTTCTTCAGTGCAAACCTCAAAAGACTGCTCTTCAGCTATTAAATCCACCAGTTTATCCCAGGTGGTTGCCCCTTTACTCTTAATCCACTTTTTCAAATAATCCTCCATTTTATGCACAAATTCCCCATGATTTGATATACCAACTTTTTAAAGATTCCTGAACCTGAGGCAGTAGGTCTCTGGTGTAATTTAAAACCTTTATAACAACAGGGATAATTTAAAATCGTATTTCATCGCTTCATTTACACCCATATTATTAAAGGCACTTACAATGCTTTACCCATCAATTTAGAGAGCAGGACAGTCATTATCTGACTTTCAGAGCACTGCAGGTTCTTTCTAAGGAAGTCAAATATTCCTCAATGCAATTGGTTTCCTTGTAAGTAGGGCACAATTTGTCCCAGCCACGCATTCTTTGGAGAGGATTGCTTGAAGCTTGAGGGTTCTGTATTTGTCTCCAGCATTTTGTATGCATACTCTCACCCCTCAGACTTCAGCTCCATGGTTCACTGATGGGCAGCTATTTCTGCTTCTTCTTTCTGCTTCTCAGCTTCTAGCGAAGGCGAAAAGTATAACTGGGTTCAAGAAAAAGACTTAGGTAGGTTCATGGAGGATAGGTCCAACAATGGCTATTAGCCAAGACGGTCAGGGATGCAACCCCATGCTCTGGGTGTCCCTTAACCTCTGACTGCCAGAAGCTGGGACTGGACAACAGGGCATGGATCACTCAAAAAATTGCCATATTTTATTTATTCCCTCTGAAGCATCTGGCACTGGCCACTGTTGGAAAACAGGATACCAGGCTAGATGGACCATCGATCTGACCCAGCATGGCCGTTCTTATATTCTTATGTTCTCAGCTTCCAGGGCTCTCTCCTGCCTGTTTCTCTTTGGCTGTCCATATCTGGAATTCTAATTCCTTTTCTGCTTGGCGAACTCTCATTTCATGGCTATTTTGCTGAGGGCTGCCTCAGGCTGGTTTTCCAATGCTGCACCCCCTTTTGCTTTTTGCTCATTTTATACATTCTTTTTGTTCTGTTTCCTTAACCAAAAACAAACAAACAAACAGAAAACAGCAACCTGTAACCCTTTCTTTGTCTGTTCCCAACCTTCTCACTTGAGATTCTCTATTTCCAAATGCTTGGAGTGTGACCTGAGCTCACCAGCAAACTGCGTGTAGATCCTGCCATGATCACACCAGTTAAGCATAAGCAATATTCTCTGTTGCTGGATGGCAACAAACTGGGGGTAACAAGGTACCCTGAGAAGCTTGGTTATCCAAACTATCCATGTCTCATGATCTGGGAAAAACTGGTTGGAAGTCTCAAGAGAAATGGCTTTCTCAAAAGACTTGTGATTTTCAAACACATAGAAGCTGTTCTTATGGTAGTGACTAGTACAGTATGAGAAAATATTTTTTCATCATAACAGACCCGATTGTAATAGGCTCTATTATGACGTAATAGCATTTTTCCATTCAGAATAAGTGACTGGAACATCTTCAGACCTCATGAAAGAGTCCATTTTGGTATGGCTCAAGTATTGGATGAAGATTCAAGTAAAAATCTTATTGCATTAAAGCCAATTTTCTCATCTGTACTTGCACATGTAAGTTTTGTCTAACTAAGTGCCACAAATGCACCTATACCCCTTCCATCCGAGGTCACTATTTGCACCTTAAAGTCTTGCAATACCCTTTTCTTAAAGTGGCCAACTACTCTTCACTTACTATCCCCAAGAAAGTGGCTAATTATTACTATGATTACCCCCCAAAAGTGGACAGCTACCATCGCTGTGAGTATCCTTCCACTGACACCAGTTCCAGTCTATATATCTGCTAACAACACTGGTAATTGGTGTCTCATTAAGAGTTCCATACTGTTGTAATCAGAGAGCCCCAGCACTGTTGGTAGTGGAGACATATTAATGCTAAAGCTGTACGAGTGCACAAGCTGTTAGCTGTTACAGCTCTGCTAATAAAACAAACATGAAACCTGTTCCTGTGGGGTGCCAGAATTTATCTTTCAGCAGATAGGACAGCCACTGTACTCTCGCAGAATCTAAGCGCCCTAAAACATTTACTGATACACAGATGGGCAGTGACACTTAAATTCTTAGCAACAAAGCCTACCACCAACATTGCATTCAATGACTTTTTTTTTTAAACAGATATACTTAACTGACCGAGAGTCTCCCTGAAACAACTCCTAAACTTAGGATCCCTACAGAGGAGCACACTTTGTTGCCAATAGATGAAGTATTTCTCTGATGAGATTGGTCAATATATTCAAACTTAAGCGCCTAACATTAGGCACCTAAACCCATCTTTAGGAACTGAAACAAAAATGGACCATTGTTTTTAGAGCTGATAAGCAATCACAATTGCCATCACCTCAGAAAATCAAGCGGCTTTAGGTACCCAAGGTTGAAAATTTTGGCCAAGGGGCCTGATCCAAAGCTCATGGAAATGAACTGAAAGATTCTCATTCATATGTTGGACAGTTTTCTCCTCAATAGCCTGAAAAAAGAAATAGAAAAGATGGACTTGGAAGCATGCCTGGAAGGTTAACAAATCCCGGCTCTGGCAAATCAAGGGGGTGGGGGAAGTAAAGAGCCAAAACTGAGGATTGCAAACAAAGCACTCTACCAGCAGCCCCTTCTCATTTCTATCCAGTGGACATCACCACTCCTGATCTCCACTGTGTCAGTATGGCACAGCAAGAGAGGGAATTCTCTTAGGTAATGAGGTCCAATGCCAATTAGGGTTTAATAAGTTAAGGCCTTGAATTCCAGCTGGAAGGTTAAATGGGATACCCAGATATGCTGGCAGGTGATATCATACACAGATTTGACCCACCAATGCTGCAGAAAATGAGCAACCTTTCTCATTAAGATTTTCATTTTTTGCGTTTGGGAGGGTGGTTGGGGGAGAACACCAACTAAGCAAAAAAGGAAAGCAGCCACTGCTTACAATAGTATTATTCCTAACAATATGTCAGGTTTATCAAAGAACTAATAATTGTAACAAATTAATACTTTGTGCAAATTAAAACTGAAATGGAAGGAGGGCTTTTTGTCACTCTGTGGAAAGGCAGGAGACACTGCTCAATGTCTGACATAAGGTAATAGATATATTTAGAGTGCTTATCTCACTGTCCAACCCACTTAACCAATGGCAATAGTGTTTTTTTCAGCTGTGGTTGCTGAGCATGGACTCCTGCATTTTGCAGGAACTGGAGTTCAACTTAGAATCAGGACGATTCATAGTGATTCATTCATTCTCCATTACTGGACCAAAATCAAAACATTTCTATGAAAAAACAAACTCGTGTATGCAGAGAGAAATGTGTAGAGAGGCAACAGGGCCTACCAGACAGGCCACTGGACTGGAAATTAGGAGACCACAGTCTCACTCCCACCTGATCTGAGGCCCCTATGTGCACAGTGAGTCTGTAGCAAACCTGGAAACAGAACCCAGAATTCGTTATTCCACTGCATGGACTTTCTGTTTTTATCTTCACAGAACCGCTGTTAAAAATTGACAACATATTCTAAAGATTTTAGAGCCACATTATCCAAAGCATGCCTCTCTTTTTGTCCTTACAGTTATTGTCTCTTGGACACCTATGTAACTGAGTAGTGGGTATAGTTGGATGCTTTGAATTCAAAGTGACCTACATTTCAGGGATAAAATTATATTCTCCATTTTGAAGGTGGAAAAAGAAAGCCCCAACAAAGGCAAAGCTACAAGAATGTGATCCTTTGTGTATAAAGTTAGTGTGTGTTAAATGGTGGCATTTATTTCCTTTTTATAGTTCAGTAGATTTACATCTACCATTTCTTTGCCTGGCAGGGCAAACTGCAGCAGAGTCAAATTATTACAATTCTTTTAATTACACCAGTCTCTAGAAACCCCAAAGATCAGGGCCAATTGCGCTGGGCACTGTAGAGAGAAGTAGGTAAGAAAACAGACCTTGCCCCAGAGGGTGTACAATCTCGACAAACGGAGGAAAGTGTAACAATAAAAACAAACAGAATTTAGCAGCAGAGCTAAAGTCTCAGCTATCCATTTCCCTAAACATTCAAAATCTACTCAGGAGGGGGCCACCTGGGATTGGAAATAACCAGAAGGTCCCAGGATCAATTGTTGAAAGTCACTGACCCAGCTCCCTTTTAGCCAGCAGAAATGAAAATCAGAGGATCCTCCAGCAGCTTACAGTGGGAAAAGTTTGTTTTCTAATTAAAAAGTTTAACCTTTAAAATGCAATCACTCTCAGATGGCCCAGTGTCTGCTGTCAGGCTGTACAAAAGCAAAACGTATTTTGATTGTGTTTGCTCTGGATTTCTCTTACACAGAATTATTGAGCGGGATCTTAAATGTCAGGTGGTTGGTGTGGCAGACTAAAGATCACAGACCCTGGCTAATCACAGCCACATTCTTAAGTCACTGTGCAAGAGCCTGTTCCGGTTCCCAGTGAAGTAAGTGGCAACACTCACATTGGCCAGGAGCAGGATTGGGCCCTAGAGGAGTAGAGCAATGCAGCAACCATATACAAGGAACGGATTCACTGAAGAACCAGGGAACAGCATTGAGGTTAAGCTACAAAAACAATTTTTCACAGGATACCCTGAGTGCATTTGTTAGTCTCTAAGGTGCCACAAGTACTCCTTTTCTTTTTGAGTGCAGAAAGGGTATCTAGAGCCATCAGCTATCAGCCAACGGAAGGAGAAAAAAAATAAAGATGAGGAATATGATAAGGAAATATTCACTTCAGTTTGAACAGCAGTACAGGCCAGCTAGATTAATCCTCTCTCATGCTACAACTTTTTAAGCAGCGATATCAAAGTTCAGCCTTTGTTAAACAGCTTCTGCAGAAAGGCTAGTGTCTTTGTTTAGAGAGCCATTAAGGAAATTTAAGTTTCCGGAATTTTTTTCAAAAATAAAAAAAATAAAACTAGCTGAAGGCATGGTTTTGTTTGTCATTTTCTATTGTTTAAGGGGACAGCCACCACAGTCTGCCAGAAAATATGTTGGCAAGGGGAACAAACAAAACTATTAAAAAGGAAATTGTTTTTAGAGATTTATATTCATATGCTAAAGGCACAGCATCTTTATAGGAGGGAGCCCAGAGCAGAGGAGGGAATTTTGCAGGATATATGGGCTAGAGATCCTGGAGGCACTACACACGTTGCTGTTTATTTCTTTACAAATCTTTCTTTGTTGCACGACAATTTTTTAAACCACCTGCGAATCAAAGATGCTTTAAAAAACCCTCCTATCGTATGATGTATGACCTTGACTGCAGGAATAACCTATAAAGGAATCTCACTGTGTTTAAACACATTTCCTATTCTTGTTGCCAAACAGGGTGTGTGGTTTGTCCCACTGCAAGACAAGCTAACAACTCTACACCCTGACCTCACAGTTCTTGGGTGATCCACAAGGGGGAATGGGAAAGGGACTACTTCCACCCACATGTCCCATACCTTCACTCTGCTACCCAGGGCAAGTGACTGCCTTGGGAACTTTCAGGAGGGAATAGGAGAAACCCAACTAACACCTATGTCCTGCCCCAGAGCAAAATATGACAGAGCTGGATCCCTCTACATACCCCCAAAGAATCTTCTGTGGAGACTAAGGTAAGGGGACACATGCTGCAGAGGTGGCACTCCCTCCCTTGCTTGGTTGCAGCTGTCCCTCCGCATGCAAACAGGCAGCTGAATTGGGGGCCTTGCATTTCTTCACGTGGAACAGTTGTTTATAGCTTCACTCACCAAAAATCTGTGATTATTTATGGAAATTTGCATCTTGCTAAATAACAGATGTTGCTTTGAGAAAGAAAACATTTTTGCAATTTAGAAAAGAAAGAGCTGAACTTCTGATACAGAACACAGAGTCACTGCATCTAAATAAAATAACCCTTTCCCAGGACATCAGTTTCTTATGGTGTACCACATTACTGGACTTCGTGGGCACTACAGCAAAGCAACATGAGGCACAGAAGGTCCAGCTTTTAAACATAAAAGAGGACAGGGGGTTCATTTTATTTTGTTTGCACTGCAGTGTGTGTATAAGATTGTTTATTTGATTTTGTGCCATCACTTTTGCCAAGCATGACAGAAAAGTACATGTAGAATCAATCAAAATTGTTGTGCTTCCATCCTCTGCTGTCTGCTAAATGTCATTAACTCATTTAAGTCAGACATTTCAGCATATCCCCATAAGACTCAGGACTATTCTTCTACAAATTCCCTCTATAAAGATGTAGACCACAATTCTCACTCTGTTCTGTGTTGTTCATAGTGGATGCCTGAGATGTATGCCTTCTTTCAGTTGGAGACTGTATTCAGCTCTGGTTAATGGTAACCATGGTTAAAGTAACCTTGTGTCATGGTTTTACTGGGATCGTCCTGGTTTTACATTCAATGTTTTGGTGTCCCAGGAACTTTTCAGGACACCTGCAATGTTCTAGTTTTTCATTTCATCAATCAAAACGTTGTTAGTTCTTTCATAAGTGCAACGTTTGTTCCAGGCATATCACTATACCAAACAGAACATGCTCTGCACTTAGCAGGAACAAATCACTCAGTGGACTGAGTGTTCAGTGTGTTGAATGGTGTTTGGAGTGAACAGAAAAGCTGAATAAGTATAGATGCCGTTAACGCTCTTCTTTTGTTCAAAGAGAATGTTAACAACTCTTGTTCAGTGTTTCATAGTACACTCATTGAGAACATTCCATTACTGGGACAAAAATCCCCCATTCTAAGAAACATACCTATGTTGCTGTTGAATCAACAGCTGGTAATAGCAACACTGGCACACCTTTTTATGTGTACTTTCATAGGACTATTGCACAACCCTAAAAATAACCCACCAAAACAGTTTTCCTATTTTATAATTTTGAAAATATGGTCGCATTAAGTCTGTTGGCTTAATATGTCACAGCATATTAAGAAAACACAGTAGCGAGAGTTCACTTTTAACAAACAAAAAAAATATTTTAAGTGCCTCATCGTGTTCTCACACTACTGATAAAATGACCGGATCCATGCCCCAACAATCTAGTTTTGGACATGACACAATTAAATTAAATACCTTCCATTGTTCTTTGCAGTGTTGTTGTAGCTGTGTTGGTCCAACAATATTAGAGAGAGACAATGGATGAGGTAATATCTTTTATTGGACCAACGTCTGCTGGTGAAACAAACAAGCTTTTGAGCCACAGAGGTCCTGAAGAAGAACTCTGTGTAGCTCAAAATCTTGTCTCTTTCACCAGCAGACATTGGTCCAATAAAAGATATTATTCACCCACCTTGTCTCCACAATTAAATTAAGGAATACAACAAAACAGACAAGTGTCACTGAGCAAGGACAGTGGCACAATAGGAAGATTTAATGTTTACTCAGCTAGGATAGTGACCTGTACAGTACAGTAATGAATTCTGTTTATATACATAAAAATAAAAGTCAAAAATGTTGTTGTTGGCTCATTTCCTGAAGGCACCACAGTATGAATGGGGCAAAAGGAGGGATTCAAATGAGGAGAGAGTAGTGGTTTTGTGGCCTAGCTCAGGACGAGCAGTCCACCTATGAGGGACAGGAAGGGTGGAGAAAGGTGGTGGAATCTCCTTCCTTGGAAGTTTTTAAGGTCAGGTTTGACAAAGCCCTGGCTGGGATGATTTAGTTGGGGATTGGTCCTGCTTTGAGCAGGGGGTTGGCCTAGATGACCTCCTGAGGTCCCTTCCAACCCTGATATTCTATGATTCTATGAAAGACACTGAGAGTATTATGGGAGAAGCAGTAAAATTGGTAATCCCTCATTTAATATTCGTTGTTGCAGTGGAGTAGAGGTGCCTGCTTAATTATACTCTTGATTTACAGGACTCATATAGGTAGTCAATTTTCAAAGGAACAGTACTTATATACTTTAAATGATCGCCTACAACATTACAGGCTATTTCTTCCTACACCTCTTAAATTCCAGTTCTGTGTACTAGACAGAGTATAAGAGTAGTATTTTCCCCTCCAGGTAAATGATAGAAGTTACTTAAATGGTAATAGTCCTCCATTTATACAGTACCACTTGTCACAAAGAATCCAAAAAGCAGTTTATAAAATGGTATGCAAACTATACACAAGGATCACCTCTTTCACCACTGACATGCAACCACCTGCAAGGTAGAACTCAGCAGCTGTTTAACAGTACACAGCAACACTATACAACAGCTTGGGAGAGAAAACAAAAGAGAATGCCGTATTCCAGCTGTAACGGCAGGGAGAATTTGGGTAACATGAAATGTAATTACCCAAACTGGAATTTGGCCAGAATGCCAGGCTGAAACACCTCTACGCTCTGCAAAAATGCCATGGGGTAGTTAATAGCCACAAGTACTCGGGACCTTGGTTTTAGGTCTCATTTGAAAGACAGCATTCACCAGTGCTCATGTAGGCCTTTATTTTACAGTCATTTTCATCATACTTGAAATAAACGGGGCCTTTTCTCTTCACTTATTTTCCTTAATCACTTGTGGGTGGCTTTTTTAAATTAAACGACATACAGCACTCAATAAAAAGGCATTAATGCTATAAATAGGATGTTTTCCATAGCTCTTGGGCTTGAAGTACTCAGGAAAGAACTCACTGAGTCACTCTTTAAGCACTTTTCAAGTTGTAATGTTAATCTTTCATTTTGTTTTTCTATGGTTTGGGATTTGGTGAAATATACAGTACATTAGGGGCTAGACTGTCCCTGGTCTTTGCACAGGCTCTGATAGGGCTGGCACAAGGAGCCCTCAAACACAAGTGCCAGGGACAACAGATTCTGTGGCTCAGGAGATAGGAGGGACTCCCTCCACAATATCTAGACCTCAGGGAATAACAGTACTTCTCCAACCTGCCTACATGTGACAACTGACCAGAATGTGTGTGACCCCTGGAGTTTTGATGCATCATAACTAACAGACTGGCAATAGTTTTGAAGTACAAAGCTGGTTCACCAATGTTTCCTTAACTAAACCTATTTTGCAATCTGTGATGGGTTAATTGTGGGGGCCTTTCCTAGCTCAGCATAGCTACAATGAGACATGCTCTTCAAGGAAATGTTACTGCTTTGCTACAGTCAGCTCCCCAAACAGAAGCTCTTTTCTAAGGGTGATGGTTACCTATCTTTTCTATCTTCTCAGGCGATCATTAAACTCCAACATGTATTATTTAATTTCTATATCATTATCATAGCACCCAGTATTTCAGCTGAAGATCAGGGCTGTGTCATGATACGTACTATATGAAGAGAGACAGACATGATCTCTGCCCCAACCATCTTACAAACCCTTATTGTTTGTATTACAGCATCTATTATTTGTATTATGCCACAACTGAGATCAGAGCCCTGTTGTGCT
This sequence comes from Chelonia mydas, assembly GCF_015237465.2. Classification (NCBI taxonomy): domain Eukaryota; kingdom Metazoa; phylum Chordata; order Testudines; family Cheloniidae; genus Chelonia; species Chelonia mydas. Next base: position 87,244,830 of record NC_057850.1, on the reverse strand, counting down.
AGGCACGGTAGAAACACCTACTGAGAAAAATTTCATGCCCTAAAGAGCTTGCAGTGTAAATAATCCAATATGATGAGCAACATGTGAAATTTGGGGGACAGGAAGGCAAATAAATATTTTTGCTATTCTAAATTTCCTGTTTAATTTTAACTTTTTTATAGTTTTGTAATTACATTAAATATTTAAATATCAACTTTCCCTATTTTACGTCTTCAAATTTTGCTTATTCAACAAGATAAACTCATTGGTCAGTTCACATGAAATAGCTTTAAAAAAAAGAACACAAACAGATTCTCTATTGCAATCCAAAACAACATTTTAAACAAAACTTCACATGCTTAAAGAACAGCTCATCATGACAGATGTGACCTTCAGAACGCTGCTTTGAAAAACATTAGCTAACTCCCAGGCAGCCAGCTTCCAATCACTCTGGGCTGCCTTCTTCGTGCTATTTTTTTTTTAAATCACCACAATTGGCACTTTTGTTGGCAGGGTAAACTCAGTAAGATACTGGGCATTTGGACTGATTTATCAGCAGAGCGGGAGGAAGGATGTCCAGTAGACCAGGCAATAACCCATGCCTGAGAAGAGCTAGGTTCAAATTCCTACTCTACCACCCACTTCCTGTGTAGTCTGGGCTACTTAGTATCTCTGTGCTTCTGTAAAATGGGGACTATCGTACTTAACTACCTCACAGTCATGTTGGGAGGATAAATGCTAGAGCTGGGCACTCGAAAAAATGTCATTTGGTGGAAAGCTACTGGTTCTGATTAAAGTGCTTCTCGTGTTCTGGCTGGAATTTGGTGACCCACCTTACAGTAGCCAATAACCTGGTGGCTAAGACAGGCACTCACCTCAGTGTGGGAGAGTCAGGTTTAAGTCCTTGCTTTGCCTTATTCAGAGCAAGGACTAAAACTTGCGTTTCCCACATCCCAGGAAGTGCCCTGGCCACCAGGCTAAAGAGGGGGACAGAGAGTGTCAGTCTCTGTGTGCGTGCGTCTCTCATGCTTTTTAGCAAAAATAAAACATTCTAAAGGTCCCATTTCATTCCACATCAGAATGAAAACAGATTGCAAAACCTCAACATTTTTACAAAACAAAATTGTTGTTTTCCAGCCAGTCCTAGTAAATACATTAAAAATCATGAAGCACCCAACCACCCATGAAGCTCAGGTAACGAGGGCCATGTAAGTAGCTAAGATAGGTTCTTGTACCTCAGTTGTCCCCCACATTCAATGTCAAACCATATTGCGGGAGAGAGTGTATCACTTTTGCCCACAATATGCTCATTCCCTGGATAAACAAAGGATTTCATTTTCCAGTGGTGTCAATCTAGCAGTTTTCATAAATACTAAATCTTTTAAAAGGAAGACAGACCGGGGGGGCGGGGGGGAGGGAAGGTGTTATCTTTAAGGTTCATTTGAATACAAAACTCATCTCTGAATGAGATGATGGTGTGAAGAAAGATAGTATAGGTTTTGATGGGGGGAAAAACCTATGATCATTTGGGCTCGTCATACATCCAATTGGTAAGGGGCATGGCTACATTTGCGAGTTAGAGTGCATTAAAGCAGCCCCGGGCACCCTAACTCACAACACGTCCATACTGGCAAGGCACATAGACAGTGATGAGCTGCCAAAATCTTAACAACTGGTTCCCTCCACACCCCACGAGGGGGTTGTTGCCCACCCCCGCCCCCTGGGACTCCTGCCCCATCCAACCCCCCGCGTTCCTTGACGCCCCCCCCCGGACCCTTGCCCCATCTACCCCCATCCCCTGTCCCTTGACTGCCCAGAACCGGGCAGGAGGGTCTTGTGGGCCACCGTAGTGGGTGCCCACCCCACCCCTAAGAGCCAGAGGGACCTGCTGTGGGGGGGGTGCGGAGAAGCAGAGGGGTGGGTGGGGCGGGGCAGGGAGCTGCCGGTGGGTGCTCTGCACCCACCAAATTTTCCCCTTGGGTACTAGAGCACCATGGAGTCGGCGCCTAAGGCGCCACATTTCGCCAGTTAAATTTAGAAGCCCTTTTAGAACTGGTTGTCCCTCGCAGAACAACCGGTTCTAAAAGGGCTTCTAAATTTAACAACCGGTTCTAGCGAACCGGTGGGAACCAGGTCCAGCTTACCACTGCACGTAGAGCGCCCGGACTCTGCAGCTAGAGCACTCCCGGTATTCCACCTTGGCAAGTGAAATAACGTTTGATGCGCCCCCACCGGAACTCCGCGGCGCCAGTGTGGACGCCCTGGTCTGTTAGTGCACTCTGATCGGCCTCCAGAAGTGTCCCACAATGCCTGTTCTAGCCACTCTGATCATCACTTTGAACTCTACTGCCCTGCCCTCAGGTGACCAACCAGCAGACCCGCCCTTTTAATTCTCTGGGAGTTTTGAAAATCTCCTTCCTGTTTGCTCAGCCAGGCACGGAGTGCTCTCAGTGACTCTTTCCAGGTGACCATGCCTCGATGCGCCAGGCGATCCCCATCAGTGGTTGGAGGGAAGAAGCTGTCCAGTCCCAGCTGCGCTCCAGCCGTAGGAATTACAATATCAAGGGACGTGATGGAAAGGGGTCATGACTGGGACGCTCTGCAGTGCAGGGTTAAAGTGAAGAGGCTGCAGAATGCCTACCACAAAGCCTGCGAGGCAAACCACCGGTGGTGCCCCCGCAACCTGCCATTTCTACAAAGAACTGGACGCAATACTTGGGGGAGACCCCACCTCCACTCCGAGGACCACCATGGACACTTCAGAGCCCAGTTCAACAAGGCAGGAGGAGGAGGAAGAGGAAAGCAGGAGCGAGGGTGCTGAGGAGGAGGAAGACACCCTGGAATCCCTAGATGCATGCAGCCAGGAGCTGTTCTCAAGCCAGGAGGAAGGTAGCATGTCATGGCAGCCGGTGCTTGGGGAAGGACAAACACCAGAGGAGGTTCCCGGTAAGCGGCTTTTATTTTGGGAAGGAAGTTATTTGGTGCGGGCTCTTGGGGTGAGGAGAGTTAGGGCTGCATGCATGCCTAGATGTGGAATAGGGCATTGATGTGCTCTCTCACATCGCAGTAATCAGCCTCAGTAATCTCTTCAAAGGTCTCATCCAGAACGTGGGCGATGCGCTTCAGAAGGTTTCTCGGGAGAGCCACTGTGGTCCTTGTCCCAGTCAGGCTAACATGTCTGTGCCACTGTGCCGTGAGGGGTGGGGGGACTATTGCTGAACACAGGCAAGCTGCATATGGGCCAGGGCGGAAGCCGTATTGCAGTAGAAGACCCTCCCTTGCTTCCCAGGTCACCCTCAGCAGCGAGATATATTCCAGGACGAACTCCTGTGGAAAATGTGAGGACAGTAGGGCCCCCCTGCTGTTATTGGCTCTCCCCAAGGCACAGAAACCCAGAGGACAGTACGGCTGTGAGACAATCAGTCCCCCTTAACCCTGTGCTTACTCACCATTTTGGGGCTCCCGTGGGTTGTGCGCGCTCACTTTAGGATGGCCATATTATGCTATTGTGTGGACTGTGCTTGCCCTTAAGTACGGGGGAATCATTACTCTGTCTGGTGTGAACAATGCTGCTTCTGTTAAGTGTTGCATTTTGCCTTTACAGATGCAACCTTGAGATCTCAGCCGTCCGTGTTATCACCGGCCGAAAGACTCCAAAGAATTAGGAAGAGGCCACATAGAAGCAAAGAAGACATATTGCATGAAGTAATGCAGCAGTCCCTTAATGAGAATCTAAAAGCGCAGGAGGATCTGCCAGCAGAATGAGGAGCACCGGCACAAAAGCACAGAGCTCCGGCAGCAAAGCACGGATCAGCTGGTAAGCATCATGGAGCACCAAACAGACTCGATCCAGGCACTCGTAGCCATGCAGGCGGAGCACTACCACGCCCTCCCCTCCCCCTGCAGCCCTTGTCCCAAAAGTCTTTCCCTTGTGCCCCCATGTCACCTCCAACCCACTTCCCCCAACATCCGGGTTCTTATCACCACCAGCTGCCTCCAACACCTCTGGCTTCACCACCTAGCCCTGAAAACGACGACCCTTACTCACTGCGCTCAACCCCCATCACCATGCAGTGTAGCCATCCTGAAGTGCAGCACTCATTGCACAGCACTCCGGACAGGAAGGCTGAGTATGATAACAGGACATCCGCAAATCTGTGATTGTACCATTCCCCACCCCACCCCCTTGCCCTTTCTGTTTCCCAAGTGGTTGTTTCTTTTCAATAAATGAATTTTCTTTTCAATAAATGGATTTTTTGGCTTTGAAAACATTCTTTATTATTTATTACATAAAGTAAAAGATACCTTAGCCCAGGAAAGCAACCGGCACTGCAAGTCAGCATAGCAAACACAGATTCCTACTAACATTGGAACCACTGCACTTCACTCCCATGCAGGGCACCAAACATTACCGGTGGCTTTCAGCCTCAGATTGCTCCCTCAAGGCATCCCTAATCCTTGCAGCCCCGCGCTGGGCCCCTCTAATAGCCCTGGTCTCTGGCTGTTCAAATTCAGCCTCCAGGTATTGACCCTACGAGTTCCATGCCTGAATGAATCGATCACCCTTCCCTTCACAAATGTTATGGAGGGTACAGCACGCGGATATAACCGCTGGGATGCTGTTATCGGCTAGGTCCAGCTTCCCATACAGAGAGCGCCAGCGGCCGTTTAAATGGCCAAAAGCACACTCCATTGTCATTCTGCATTGGCTCAGCCTGTTGTTGAACCGCTCCTTGCTGCTGTCAAGGCTCCCTGTGTAGGGTTTCATGAGCCACGGCATTAAAGGGTAAGCGGTGTCTCCACGGATCACAATGGGCATTTTGACTTCCCCTATGGTGATCTTCTGGTCTGGGGAAAAAAGTCCCAGCTTGCAGCTTCCTGAACAGGCCAGTATTCCGAAAGATGCGTGCGTCATGCCCCTTCCGGGCCAGCCTGCGTTAATGTCAATGAAATGCTCATGGTGATACACAAGCTCCTGCAGAACCATAGAGAAATACCCCTTCCAATTAACATACTTGGAGGCTACGTGGGCTGGTGCCAGAATTGGAATATGTGTGCCATCTATCGCCCCTCTGCAACTAGGGAAACCCATTTGTGCAAAGCCAGCCACAATGTCATGCACGTTACCCAGAGTCACAGTTCTTCTGAGCAGGATGCGATTAATGGCCCTGCAAACTTACATCAACATGATTCCAACAGTCGACTTCCCCACTCCAAACTGGTTAGTGACTGATCGGTAGCTGTCTGTAGTTGCCAGCCTCCAGATTGCAATAGCCACCCGCTTCTCCACTGGCAGGATAGCTCTCAATCTCATGTCCTTGAGCCGCAGGGTGGGGGCGAGCTCATCACACAGTCCCATGAAAGTGGCTTTTCTCATCCAAAAGTTCTGCAGCCACTGATCGTCATCCCAGACGTGCATGACGATGTGATCCCACCATTCGGTGCTTGTTTCCCGAGCCCAAAAGCGGCGTTCCACGGTGGTGAGCGTGTCCATGAATGCCGCAAGCAATCTCGTGTCATATGTGTTACTCGCATCAATATCGTCATTGGAGTCCTCACCGTCAGTTTGGATCTTAAGGAGTAACTCGACTGCCAAACGTGACGTGCTGGCGAGACTCGTCAGCACACTCCTCAGAAGTTTGGGCTCCATTCCCGCAGACCAAAAGGGAAGACAGCGCATGCAGTACAAAAAACGTTGAAAGATGGCGCCAAAAGTGGACGGAAGCACAGGGCTTTTTGGGATGTGAACCGATGCATCATGGGGCGTTGGGACAGGACCCAGAATGCCCCGCACTCCTCACCCTCTTCCCAGAAGCCACAGCGCCAGAATGGGAAGAGGTGCTCTGTGGGATAGCTGCCCATAATGCACCGCTCCCAATGCCGCTGCAAGTGCCACAAATGTGGCCACGCCAGTGCGCTTGCAGCTGTCAGTGTGGACAGACTGCAGCGTTTTCCCTACTGCATTCTACGAAGGCGGGTTTAACTCAAAGCGCTCTACATCTGCAAGTGTAGCCCTCCTCTTGTATTTCCTAGCTCAGCATAATCACAGACACATGCTATAAACAAAACATATACCACAGCCCAAATGAACAGTATATGCCTGGCATGTCATGACTGGGCTACAGAAACCCACATAAGAAAAGATGGAAACATAAGCAACACGGTTTGCTTCCAGTCTGTGAATACAAATCAGATAATAGTAAGAACTAAGCAACAGTAGAGCCCCAGGTTGTCTGCAAGCTCCCCAGCTGTTGGATCACCTGCAATATCTCTTGATAGAATCTGCCTTGGACCACACAGTGATAAAGAAAAACACATTCACTGCCATTTTCATGCAGCAACAATGGAACTGGTATACAAAGATCTCAACAGGCATTAGCAGCCTCCATTTAAGCTAGTATCTTATTACAACTCATGACAGGCACCCTTTAAACATGTGCCACAGTCATCACACCAACACCATTCGTTTGGCAGCAACGCAAAGACTACAAAGGCAATAGGCTAAGTTCATCTGTGATGTAACTCCAGAGACTACTGTGTTATTACCTTGGGGATGAAACCCCCACCCTCCAAGTTGAAAGCTGCGGGGGGGGTGTTTCTTAAAAGAACATTTCATATTATTGCTAAGAAAGAAGCACAACCAGATTGGCTTGAACCCCTTTCAAAAGAATATTAGCCCCAAAATGCTCTGACATGGGAAAAACACTTTTTAGCAACCATTTACAAGGTAGAGAAGGAGAATGGGCTTGTGGTTAAGACACTCAATTATGATTCTGGAAATCTAGGTTCAATTTCCAGCTCTTCCTCACACTTCTGGGAAACTCAGTAGATTTCTTAGCTGTATAAAGGCACAGATACTTAGCTGGTCTAAATTGGCCAATTTACACAAGCATCAAGTCCATGGGGAATCAGGGACAAAGTACTGGTGGCCATGCACATATATTCATCGCCAAAAAAAAAAAAAGGGATAGTGAAAATAAATAACAGTGAACATAAAAAATATTGGTTCTGGAAGGCTATGAACTTTAAGGAAACTTAACAGAGGTCCATGAGATGGTGACTATAGCAGAAAAATCAGTGTATGTCAGGTTGTTTTGCCAGACAGTGACTCAGTAACTGGAAAATATTAGCTAGAAAAAGATACATGGTGAGGTGATTGGAGTGCATAAGTATATATAGGGTGATTGTCAGAAACCACATCTGTGTAAGTGGGAAGAGAAAGTACAGTTCATGAGAGATGGAGTAAGGGAATTTTGCACATTAAGGATAAACCTTACATACATATGTCCTAACCTGAGTTGAAACATACAATATTCGGGGGGAAGGCAGGTTGGGAGTTAAATATATGTTGGCTGCAGAAAAATATACAGTACTAGATCAGGCAAGCATGTTGATTTCTATTAATATATGCTGCCCTGATTCCAGTAAATATTTGTGGATTGCAGTAGACATGATTGCTGTTTTTAAAAAGGTATCAGAGTCGCAGCCGTGTTAGTCTGTATTCACAAAAAGAAAAGGAGGACTTGTGGCACCTTAGAGACTAACAAATTTATTTGAGCATAAGCTTTCGTGAGCTACAGCTCACTTCATCGGATGCAAAGTTTATGCTCAAATAAATGTGTTAGTCTCTAAGGTGCCACAAGTCCTCGTTTTCTTTTTGCGAATACAGACTAACACGGCTGCTACTCTGAAACCTGTCATTATTCAAGGCACTGAATTTAGCCGTATGGAGTGGAAATCTATCAACTTCATGAAAAAACTCGTAGGAATGCATCCGATGAAGTGAGCTGTAGCTCACGAAAGCTTATGCTCAAATAAATTTGTTAGTCTCTAAGATGCCACAAGTACTCCTTTTCTTTTTGTTTTTAAAAAGTTATCTGAAATTACAGTACAATGGATATATTAACAAGCTTCCCCAGTAGCTACAAATTAAAAGACCAATTTGGCCAATGTTTGCATATATGCTTAATTTCCAACTCCTAACTAGTTCCGTTATAGGGCCCCCATGTGCTTAAAGCAAAGCACATGCGGAAGTATTGGCAAGTTTGGGACCTTAAGGGACTAATCCTTCCAGTTCTTGCAACCCTAAGTAGTTCCATTAACTTAAATGGGAATACTTAGAGTAATAGGCACAACAACTAACAATAAGTGGCTACAGGATCAGGCCCCAATTTAGGACTAGATTCGGACACCCTTATTTATCAGTAGTAGTACTTAAAGTCTTGATCCAGCAAAGCATGTATGCACATCCATAACATTCAGCTTCAAGTAGTCCCATTGACTACACTGAAATAAATCACGCATTTAAATTCGGTGCTGGACCTGCATCTTCCTCTACAAGTACTCCCATAAACTACTTACAGAGTGAGGTACTTCTCAGCCTGAGTAAGGCTGGTAGAATCTGGTCTCAAGAAAACATATAGTTCTGCATGTTAATACATTAGTGGAGTTGAAAGCTTATATTCAGTAATTTGTGTTCCTGGATTTAAAAGAACGTAGCTGATTAAATGTGAAAACCTAATTGGATTAATGGGAAAATACAATAATTTGAGACAAAACATAGCTAGTCCTTTGCCATAAAGTAATTTAGTGTTTTGTGAAAGGCATCAGATTGACGGCCCTGGAAACTGAAATCCCCTTTCAATTCTGTTTAGGTTTAAAATAAAATGGTGACTTGCAATGGAAAAATTCTCTACGACAAAGGAAGTTAATTCCTTTGGAACAGAGTCTGAGGAAACAGCAGGCGACTTTCAGATTCTTGAGAGATTCAGTGTATTAGTTTCCTGAAGTTCACTTAAATATGCAAGTATTTGTATAAATGGGAATGTTTTGTATTCAGTTAAATTCTGTGAGGTTTATGACATATGCATCTACTTAGGCCAAAACGACATACTGTACTGTTACAGGATGAGGAAAATTATACAGGCATCCCTTAGATCTTTGTCTTTTAGCTGGAGACTAAATCCTATAGGAGCCTTCAAAGCACAATATGTACTTAAAATAATAAATTAGCAACCAAAGCTATCCAACACATTCATCTTCACAGTTATCACTAAATCCACACTCTGCCTCCTCCCACAGACAAAGAACTAGGGTGTGGGGGGCAGTTTGGGGTCTGAAAGCATTACAGGAAGGGATGGGTGAAAATGAGTCTAGCGAGAGAGATAACAAAGCAGAGTGCTCAGTAGCTGGGGAAGCAGTTTTCTTTTCACACTAAAACCACACGAGAGACTGTTTATAATCTGGGGACATATATATATATGGGGAAAATTATACAGAGAAACTAGGATCTATCATGGCATGAGAGAGGAATTGTTTTCAAGGCTTACATGATCATTGCTCAAAAAACCTTTACCTACAAAGTATTTATATAATCTAAAACGTCATCTAGCTCGCACATTCCCTTCTGCTACACTCAAGCTCTCTTCCTCCACATGAGGCTCAATTTTCACAAGATCAGCTCCCATTTAGGCAGCTAAATAAGGGGCAGTTTTTCAGAAGTGCTCAGAACCCACCAGCTCTCATTGTGACACTTATGGACAGATTTAAAAAAAAAATTTAAAAAAATCTCAGCTCCCAAAATGTTGTGCTCTAGTCACATCTTCTGGCACCTACAAAGGAGCTGAGTTCATCTGAAAATCTTGACAAGTGTGTAAAGTTGGGAATGGGCCCAACAGATCTCTAAAAGTTTAATAAATTAAATTAAAGAAAGAAATAATAATGTATTTAATAATAATAATTTAATAATGATTATAAATTAATTAATGAATACATTAATTCATTCTTTAAATAAAGAATCCTACAGAGTTCAGCTATTACTCAGCTGGTGCCAGTTCTTCACTATTTTGCACAATACTACCATTATTAATTATCTGTATGACAGTGACACCTACGTGTCCCAATCAAGGAGCAAGGCCTCACTCTACTAGGGATTGTGCAAACATGGTAAAAAACACAGGCTCTGTTCCTCATGACCCAAGATGCAACAAGAGGATGGAACAGACAAAGGAAGAAAGGGAGGAGGAAACATTTTTAAAAGCACGCTTTGCATAAAGAGATGGAATCCCATCTTGCCACAAGCCTAGCCAGTTTCAAATGGCAGCATTTAGTAGGCTGCATGGCAGAGGCAAGTCTCAAGGAATGATTTAAAGGAGGATAAGGTGATGGCTTTACAGATTGTGACAGAGTTTCCTACTCTTAAGGGCCATCATGGGAGAAGGCATGAAAGTACTTGTGGGAGAAGTAGATAAGTAGTAATTGAGGCAGGCACATTGGCAGAGCTAAGATGGGTTTCGTATGTCTGTAAGATGATAGAAATGACAGCTTGGATGGGACTAGACTACAGAGGGCCTAAAAGGTAAATACAAGAATGTGTCGGAGAAGGGAGATCCAATGGCATGATGCAAAGTGGATGATGGGGTCAGAACAACAAGCCAATACCAGCAACAGCATTCTGAATGGACTTGGATTGGATAAGGTTGAACCAGAGACAGGGAAGCTGCAGTAGTACACACCCCACCCACTACCAACACTATCAAGCAGTTTCCTGCAGACCTAATAGTACCTTTCATACAGGGTACATTTGAGCTGGCAGGTGTGATTCCCAGCTCTTAGAGGTATCCATGCTATCTCTGCTTGAGCTAGCACGCTAAAAATAGTAGTACAGCTGGGGAGGCACATGCAGTGACTTGGACTAGCTGCCCACGAACATGCCCATGCGGACTCCCAGGTTATGTACTTGGCAGCTAGCCCAAGCGATCCGTTGTTTTTAGTGTGCTAGCTCAAGCCAAGCTACGTGTACCTAAAAAGGGGATCACACCTCTAAACCTCAGGCCTCTGTATTTGCCTGACTAGTGTCTGACCTGTATTTATTCCGGATCCCATAGTTGAGGTGTGCCTGATCTGGAAAAGTCATAACCCTTACAGCAAGATCCCTTCCCCTCTGCAATCTCTCAGGCTTTCCTCAAGGCTCCATAGTTACTTACCATTTTCCTACACACTGCTGCTGTGTATGAACTCACCCGGCCCTTTGGCCTGAGGATTCCCTCTCTAATCGCAAATTTCTGGTTATTATAAACCATTTTGGCTGCTACTTTGTCCTACAGTTAACAGGTTTGATAAATACTTAAGTGCCCTTAAAAACACCAGTACTAGTTTGTGCAAATCTCCCTTTACAGCCTTTTGCTTGAGGCTTTCCTTTCCCTCAGAACTCTGCCATTTGTTCTATATGCTTGCTTCTTGAAACCACTAACTGCTTCTTGTCTCCCCCAGCCCTAAGACTCCTCTTTGTTCCTACCTGCTTTCTTAAATCCACATTGGGCATGCATCTAACACCACCCCCAGAACCCCCGACCAACATTCTCCTATTAGGCTCACTTGAGGGAACAGATGCTTTCCAGGACCCTATTAAGACTTAACAGCAAATCATCGAATGGACAACAGGTTTCATACATCTACTGGTCATGGCCACAGGCAGTGTGAGAACAGAAAACTTCTCTCACCTGCCCCAATCCAAACTGCCTGCAAGCTGCCAGAAGTGCCTAACTGCAGTCCATAACGGTAAAGGTCTGTCAAATGCTTCCCCTTCTCCTGGGCACATCAGTTCAAAGCACCAGTGTCCCATTGACATTTCAAACTGATTATGTACCCAGCACAAGGGATATCACTTGATGTGTCTGTACCTGGGACACCACTCTCAATGGCATAGAAATGCCCATCTGACTCCAGTAGAGAAGGGGTTAAAATCTCTTTTACTGATGAAACATTTTAGAAAGTCTATAAAGGTAAATCTCTATAATGGAAAGGTGAAGGGGGATCAAAGGTTACAGAGCCAACTTGTCAGAAGATGCTATAACAGGACAGGAAGCAAAAAATGTATACAGATACTGGATGAGCCTGTGAGTGCCCCCTCATCTCCAAAACAACCCAGAAGAGGGTGAAATATAGTATATTTGGATATAATATGAGGTTGATTCTATTTTTCCTGGACTCTGGCACTGCTAATTCTAAATTAAGGACATCTTCAAAGAATATTTGTTACATTGCATGATGATCTGTTACTGGATCAGGCCAATTACTGCAACTGAAGTGCATTCAGGGTTTATAAAATTAGGCTATTGTAAATAAATGCTTTTTCACAGGAACCAGTGTAAATAATCATACACTGTCTCTTCCAGCGAGTGTACACCATGAAATGGATCAGAACTCCAAAAATGCAGCTGCTGATGTTCAAAACGGGCAGCTTTCTTTAAGCCCATTCTACTCCATATTTCTCATTTTATTTACTGAAATGGTCTGAATTTGCACAAGAAAGACCCATCCAAAATAAAATGGGAGAGTTCACCACCGCAGAGCCAGACTCTGATCTAACCCTAGTTTTACACTGGTAGAACTCCATCAGTTTCAACACTGGTGCAAGTCATTTCTGCTAGTGAAAGCAGAATGAGACTCACAAAATTCAGTTTGGACAAAGGAAAATTGCAAGTCTCAAAGTAGACTGAAAAACTTTGACTACCACAAAGTCTAACATATTCAGATTTTTTAAAAAAATCATTAAAACTATTTATTGCCATGCAAATACAACAAAGGTGAAAGCAAAAATATACAGTAAATATTTGGGGCCAGATCCTCAGATGCTATACATTGGCAAAGCGCCACTGACTTCCCTGGCGTTACTCTCATTTACACAATACATGTTTCCATCCATTTTCATTCAAATTTAACAAGGCTCTAAATCAGAGGTTCCCAGACATTTTCCTTGCATGACTCTATTTTCAGATGTATTGTTTCCCACACCCCAGATAGCATGGAGGACGCAATTTTAAAACAGTATTCTCTATGCAGTGTGGCTTCACATGCACCATACATACAAGGTCACGCTGCATGGAGGACACCATTTTGCTTTACAAAATGGCATCCTCTGCACAGCATGACCTCACACACGTACAGCACGTGTGAGGTCATGCCGCATGGAAGGCCCCATTTTGTAGAGCATACACATACAGTGCATTTGAGGTCACACTGTGTGAAGGATGCCATTTTGTACAATGGCATCCTCCTCACGCTCAGGATTCTTGCGACCCCATCTGCAGATGGAGCGATCTCCACTTTGGATAGCAACTAGGGTTGCCAATTGTCTAATCACACAAACCCAAACACTCTTCCCTTCCCCTTCCCCGAGGCCCTGCCCCACTCACTCCATCCCACCTCCCTCCGTCGCTTGCTGTCCCCCACCCTCACTCACTTTCACCAGGCTGGGGCAGGGGATTGGAGTGCAGGAGGGGGTGTGGGCTCTGGGCTGGGGCCAAGGGGTTCAGAGTGTGGGAGGGAGCTCCAGGCTAAGCCTGGGGCAGGAGGTTGGGGTGCAGGAGGGGGTGCAGGGTGCAAGCTCTGGGAGGGAGTTTGGAGGGGGCTCAGGGCTGGGGAGGGGGTTGGGGTGAAGGAGGGGATGTGGGGTGCAGGCTCCAGGAGGGGACTCAGGGCTGGGGCAGGGGATTGGGGTATGGGAGGGGGTGAGGGGTGCAAGATCTGGGAGGGGTACAGGAGGGGGCTCTGGGCTGGGGCGGGGGGCAGCAGGTTGTGGTACAGGAGGGGGGTGCAGGCTCTGGGAGGGGGCTCAGGGCTGGGGCAGGGGGGTTAGGGTACAGGAGGGGGTGAGGGGTGCAGACTCTAGGCGGGCAGTGCTTACCTCGGTTGCCTCCCAGTCAGCGGCACAGCAGGACTAAGGCAGGCTCCCTGCCTGCCTTGGCCCCATGCCACTCCCTGTGTGGGAAGCAGGGGGTCTCCGCGCACTGGCCGCACCCCAAGCGCCGACTCCACAGCTCCCATTGGCCAGGAACTGTGGTTAATGGGAGCTGCAGGGGCAGAGCCTGCCTCAGTGCCAGGTTTACAATGGCTCCAGTTGCTCCCCCCTCCCACCACTTGCTCCTCGCGGCCTGCCCACCAGCTGGCTGAGGGTTCCTCTCTGCTCCATGACCCCACCCCCCTGCTCCTCTCTGCCCCCTGGCTGGACCCCGGTGCACCTCCAGTTCTGGGCAGTCTCTGCTTCCTACCACCTGTGGGGCCCTGCCTGTCTCCCCGGAGCTGAGCCACCTGAGACTGGTGCAGAAGCCTGTATGTCAAGGTATGTGTGTTGGGGCACTAGGGAGTGGAGTTTCTCCGGAGGTGCTGGGCAGTTGTGGTGGGGCTGTGGGCAGGGGTGTGTTGAGCAGGGTGCTATGCATTTGTGGGTGGGCCTGGGGGGGCGCTGTGATAGTGTGTCTTGGGGGGGCTCTGGCCATAGGGAGTTGGGGGGGGGTATTGGGCAGGAGGGCTGTGTGGCGTGGCATGGGCCCACCCCCAAGGGGAATGGGCATGCTGGCAGCACAAGACCGGGCAGGCCACTGTGCATATGGCAACTGCTGGTTTGTAAATAGTGCCCTCGCATTGGGTGGAGCAGGGCCTCTGGCTGGCCCCTTGCTCCAGAGACTGACCTCCCCGCGCCATGCTCCATTGCCTCCATGGGGGCCCACAAATATGTTTGGCGCCAGACCCACAAAAGGTTAATCCGGCCCTGCCTGCCTTAGCCCCACTCCACTGCCGACTGGGAGCCGCCCGAGGTAAGTGGGGTCAGGGGGCTCCATGCACTCCCCGCTCCACGTGCCACTCCTGGAAGCGGCCAGCACGTCCCTGTGGCCCCTGGGGGGACAGAGGGCTCCTTGCACTGACCTCACCTGCAGGCACCACCCCCGCAGGAACATGCTGCCTTAGCCTCCAGGCTTTTAGCGGGCTAAAATCTCCCAGTTTGGCTTCAGTAGCCTCCAGGAGATAGAGCCCAGTTCCGGGAGACTCCCAGCAAAAGCAGGAGGGTTGGCAATCCTAGTAGCAACCCACAGTTTGGAAACCACTGGTCTAAATATTCAAGTTCCCTATCTTTTCATGTTACCAGGTCTTAAATTCTCATAGAGTATTTCCCAGAGCCCCCCCAACAGGATATGAAAACTCCAAGGGGCTGAAAATATTTACCAGAGCTCTGCTCCGGACAGCTCTTAATGAATTTAAGCCCTGCATGTTCCCATCTTTTCTCTTCCTGCAGTCCCCTTACTCATTCACTCCACACCTTCCAATTTCTGCAACAAACAGTGGATCCTACAGAGAACAGCCTCCTGCTTCACTACACATCCCCAGAGCAGGACCATCCCGTGCACTGAATGAGGCGGGGTCCCATGGAAATAATATTATGTAACAATGTAATTAAAGCTTGTTTCATAAGACATACACACAAGTAATAATGACAGCTCTTATATAGTGTTTTTCCATCAGTAGATCTCAAAGCAGGTCAGTATCATTATCCTCATTTTACAGATGGGGAAACTGAGGCAGAGAGAGGCAAAAGACTTGCCCAAAGTCACCCAGCAGGCCAGAGGCAGAGCCAGAAAAACCTTGTACATTTGGGTAGGCGACTGTATTGCTTTCTACAGCAACATCTCCAGCTTCTGAGCAGAGGCAAGGTATTTTTCCAAAGGTTGCTGACAAATCCTGAACTAGTCAGAAGCCCCCAGATAAAAGACATATAGTAAGAGAAGATCAGTCAGAGTACGGCTTAAATATATCAATCAACAAGCAAGTTATTGATAGTTAGCCAAAGCCTGCTTATTGGGCTATCAGAGGATCCAGAAATTACTGACTGGGACACTTTCCTCAGCTGTACAAGGAACAACAAACAATGGCTTTGAAAATACAGTGCTTTTGATTCAGCTACAGATGTTGTGGATCGATCAATAGAAAGATGCCATATTTCACTGCCATATTTGCTTCAACCTAAATAAATATTTGGTACTCAACTCGATCTATAGTATGTTTGAGACTGACAGTTTGGTGGTACTGGGGACTGTGCCTTTAAGGAGCTGAGCTTCCCATACAGGGCACTCTGGGCCGGGCACTCTGCAACTCTTCTTGCTGTGATGCACAGCCATTTGGAACCAGACCCCACACATAGCAGGGTTCATGCCAGCCCCTCAAGCACTCTGAACACCTCACTAAATTCTCAGATATGTCTTACACTGCATTCAGCCAATTTTGAAAGCAAGAATTGATATTTATTTAACTACATAAAAAAACTGAGTTAGTAAAATACCCATTTACCTCTAGCAATATGTTTTTCAATGTAATAAAGGAACTTCATTCCAAAAGCCAGTCAAGATTACTAAGCAACAAGTGTTGTTACTTAACACACCATTTATAAAACCCAAGGACTTAAAAAGCAAGAAAATGAATAGTTAAGGAAATCATAAATCACACATAACAAACAAACCCATTCTTATCTCGTAAGCCACAGGGACTTGAAATAGGCATTGCAGCCTACTGCAGTAGACTTTATACTTTTAGAAGCCATTTTAGAAACCAGAACTCCATTAGCACAGCCTTCTTTATGGAGAGAGGGTTTGACGAAGATCTTGCAAACAAGAGACACCCGCTACATATTTTCTTCACTACAATAAGAAAGAAAGATTAAGTCAAATATACGTTAAAGGATCTTGGAAGAACAGTGATGATGACAAAACCACACTGGGACATATTGGCCAGTGAAGGAAGGAAGACGGGATACTGGGCTAGATGGACCTTTGGCCTGACCCAGCATGGCCGTTCTTATGTTCTTAACACTGCTCACCAACAACTGCGCCCTCACTTCAGTAAAGTGTATGGTGACAGGGAGATGATATTGCACTTTGTGGCCTGTCTTTTGATTGAACTTCCTTTGCCTCTCTCCAGAGAGAGACAGAGGAAGTTAGTGTTGTCAACTCTCCCAAATGTATAGAGCGAGGTGATTCTGGGAATCCAGCCCCAGCAGCTAGGGCTCTCTGTGAAGAGCGTCCAGCTTCTCCCTAACCCACAAGATACTAATTAATGAATTCTGTGTCTCCCCACCCACACAACTGTTCATCCCTCTGCCCCCAGCCTTCACATCACTTCTAAAAAGGGGGAGGGGTGATGCCCTAGAAAACAAGAAAGAGGATGAAATGAGAAAGCTACAGCTTCTAGTAGCAGCAGAAAAGTCAGCTACAAAGAGCACTGGCTGGCAATGTTGGAAAACTAAATAAGCTCTGAATTGAATGGTCAGCACATATATGGTGCATGTCTATTTGGTAGCTCAGGCAGGCTATTACTGGCCATCTTTTGTTACTAATGTGATTTGTGAAGTTTATAATGTAGCCCAGATGTGAATTTCCCCTGGCTGTATTGCTTTCAAACAGAAAATATATAATCCTTGGACTGTTATTGTAAGACTTTTTGAATAATGTGTTTAATTATGCAGTTCTCAAAGTTATATCAATGTGAAGTGGACTGTTAATGCTGTTTATTTTTATGAGCCAAATCCTGACATCCTAACTCAGTTTTTAGTGAGTCCTTTCCCAGCTTAAGCTGTCATTGACAGCAAGAGGTTTGTTAAAGGTATTTCCCTAGATGTGCAGCCAGTGCATCCCTCCCTTACCAATCTATCTAGACACTTCTCTGGCCCCCAGCATTAAAGTTTAGATCAGATTTTGAATCTGGAGATTATAAAACTGGGCCCTAACAACTATGGCAAACGCTTGCACACATGGTTACATTTACTCACATGAGTAATCCCACTATTTATATGAGCAGAGCTCAGCTGATGCACTAGTGCTCACTGGATTGGGGCCTTAGTTTACTCGCTTATTTTGATAGAAAAAACTAGGTTTTTGTGTTATCATAATTTAAAAATAAGTAATTAATACATTTTATTGCATTGGTATCCAGTTCCTCAGGCGTGTGGGCACTTTAATAAAAGATAACTGCAGAGTAGGAGCAAAATAAGAGCCTAATCCTGCAAAGATTTGACTTCAGTGGAATTACTCATGGTGTGTAATGTTAAGCATGTATGTATGTTTTTGCAGGACTGAGGCCTAAAACAGGCCGTGAAATAATATCTTGCCTACATGGTACAGTATGTATAAAGGATGCATGGAATCTATAAAGTGGGTTTTCTGCATTTCATGTCAAGATGTTAGCTTTCTTGCAATGCTTCTGAACTGTGGGGCCAAATTCTGCAATTTCTAAGATTTCAAAACAATTGACCTCAGTTATGTGCACACAACAACTGCAGGATCAGAGGCCCTTAATTCTTTTAAGAAGCTCTCAGTGCACAGATTGAATTTGAGAAAGGATCCCTATGGAATCACATTGGCAGGCTGGACAAAGATTAATTTATTATACATTTTAATTTCAACTTTAAAAATAAAAATCAAGAAAAAACATTTTTATGATGGCCACATGGCAGTTAATAATTATACAGAACAACAGAAAAGAACACATTTCTTAGCACTTTGGATCAACCCAAATGTGTTTGTTCTTCTTCAGAGTTTTATAGTACTTTACACAATGTTCTTTTTAGACAAATATAAGGGCAGCAGGTCTACACTACCGCTTAAGTTGATCTCACTTACATCGCTCAGGGATGTGAAAAAGAAGGTTTCTATCTCTCATTGCAGTGGAGTAATTATGCTGACAGGAGACCGCTCTCCCATCAGCATAGAGCGTCTTCACCAGATGCACTACAGCAGCGCAGCTGCATCGGTGTAGCGCTTCCAGTGTAGACCTGCCCTAAGTCTGTATGACTTTTGCTCATTCCAGGAAAGGCTTATACTACTTAAGTGTCCTTCTCATTAAACAACTTTTTTCCCTTTACAGCAGGCTCCATTTATTTGTTTCTTAAGAGCTCATTCCTTTATTCATACTCTTACCCACCTGAAATTATATCTTCCCCATAGAGCCTATCACAACATTCTGATTTGAGTTTTGGCATAGATTTTAGGAATAAATAGTTTGGTGGTGTTAGTCTTCATAAATGTAAGAACGGCCATACTGGGTCAAACCAATGGGCCATCTAGCCCAGTATCCTGTCTTCCAACAGTGGCCAATGCCAGATGCTTCAGAGGGAATGAACAGAACTAGCCAATTACCAAATGATCCATCCCCAGTCATCCAGTCCCAGCATCAGGCTGTCAGAGGCTTATGGACACCCAGAGCATGGGGTTGCATCCCTGACCATCTTGGCTAATAGTTACTGGTGGACCTATCCTCCAAGAACATATCTAATTCTTTTTTTAATCCACTTACAGTTTTCGCCTTCACAACATCCCCTGGCAACGAGTTCCACAGGTTGACTGTGCATTGTGTGAAGAAATACTTACTTTTATTTGTTTTAAACCTGCTGCCTATTAATTTTATTAGGTGACCACTAGTTCTTGTGTTGTGTGAGTGAGCAAATAAACACTTCCTTATTCACTTTCTCCACGGTATTCATGATTTTATAGACCCGTATCATATCCCCCCTTAGTAATCTCTTTTCCAAGCTGAACTGTTCCAGTCCTTTTAATATCTCCTCCTTGGGAAGCTGTTCCATACCCTTAATCACTTTTGTTGCCCTTCTCTATACCTTTTCCAATTATAATATATCTTTTTTTGAGATAGGGTGACCAGAACTGCACACAGCATTCAAGGTGTGGGCGTACCATGGATTTATATAGTGGCATTCTGATATTTACTGTCTTATCTATCCCTTTCCTAATAGTTCCTAACATTCTTTTAGCTTTTTTGATTGCCACTGAATATTGAGCAGATATTTTCAGAGAACTATCCACAATGACACCAAGATCTTTTTCTGGAGTGGTAACAGCCAATTTATACCCTCTCATTTTGTCTGGATAGTCGGGATTATGTTTTCCAATGCACATTACTTTGCATTTATTGACACTGAATTTTATCTGC
This sequence comes from Chelonia mydas, assembly GCF_015237465.2. Lineage (NCBI taxonomy): Eukaryota > Metazoa > Chordata > Testudines > Cheloniidae > Chelonia > Chelonia mydas. Next base: position 87,225,081 of record NC_057850.1, on the reverse strand, counting down.
CATTTTGTTGCCCAGTCACCCAGTTCATGGAAGCATCATATAACATTTAATATTAAATTTTATTCCTGCAACAGAATTTCATGGGATGATTTTTAAAAAAATAGAAGGTTTATCATTCTAAATTCAACTCTACAGGCTTTTAGAGCAATTTTTATACAACTCTATTGGTTTGATTGTTATTTAGTTCTATAGCTTTTTTCTAGATGGATTGATTAAGGGTTCTGGTTTGTGCCGTGAAATAGGGTACCAAGGCTTTTCTCTTGGACGACAGTGTCAGCAGCCGTTAAAACCCTGTACAAAGGTACTGACTCCCTGTGGCAAGTGAAGCTCAATAACCAGGAACTATGGGAAGCAGATAAGAGTGATTCTCTAGAGAGAGATTTCAGAGTCGTAGCCGTGTTAGTCTCTAAGGTGCCACAAGTACTTCTCATTCTTTTTGCTGATACAGACTAACAGATTTATTTGGGCATAAGCTTTTGTGGGCTAAAACCCACTTTATCAGATGCATGCAGTGGAAAATACAGTAGGAAGATATATATAGAAAGAGAAAGATATACAGAGAACATGAAAAAAATGTGGTTTTTTTATTTTTTTATGTTCTCTGTAAATATATAATATGATATCTTCCTACTGTATTTCCCACTGCATGCATCTGATGAAGTGGGTTTTAGCCCACAAAACCTTATGCCCAAATAAATTTATTAGTCTCTAAGGTGCCACAAGTACTCCTCATTCTAGAGAGAGAGAGGGAACTGGGGTCTGAGACAAAGAGGTTTCTGCAGAGAAATCCTTGGAACAACCAAGCTTAGTCTGATGTTTACATTTTGCTATGGTTGTGTGAATTGTCAATATACCCAGTGAACATGAAAGTGGTACATTTGGACTAAATGCAGTGTAAGTAGCTTTTATTCAGAGCAGGATAGGAAACCTGCATACTTGCAGGCCATTATGGAGGTAAAACCTAACTAAATAATTCAGATATAGGTTCAGGTCCACATTTCAAACACCAACAGGCTTTGGAGTCATTGTTCCAATTTGTCCTCAAACAAAGGACATATAGTCAAGAGTGCCATGGTTCAAATCACAATTACTCATTTTATGATTTGGGGCAGAGTACTTAACTTTCTTGTGCCTCAGTCAATTCAGCTGGTAAATTGGGTAAGAAGTAGACCTTCACTGAAAAACCAGATACTCCATCTGAGCTGAGCTCCTGAAAAACACAGTAAAATGAACACATGCTTTCTTTAACGCTGCAAAACTAGTCCATGAAAATGTGCTGTGCTGGAAATGCAAATGTAATCTCTGACAACCAATTACATATCATGATTGTACATTGAAAAAAATAACACAAACAAGAAATACACAAATATTAAATCCTGTAGAATTAAGTGATTGTTAATTCCTAAGGTTTGGATTCTGCAAACATTTAAGCATGTGAATAACCTGTCTTGCAAGTTGTTTCATTGAGTTCAATGGAATACTTGTACATAAGTGTTTGTAAAATTGGGGCCTAAATGAGCATCCAAAACTGGGAAGTGTATTTCTGTTTATCAAGCATTGTTCATCTGTTAAAACCTGAAACCAATGTGAAATTTCTCAATACATATGGCTGTTTAAGTGCATTTTGATTGTGACATGGTGTGCATTTCATCTTTCCCAGCCAACACATACACTAAGCAATGAAGGAATTTAACCAAGAAAATAAATCATATCCAATTCATCTGCAATATTCAGAGTAAAGCTAGAGGTACCTATGAGCAGATCAAATGTAGCCCTAATTAGAGCTGGATGAAATATTTCAGCTGAAACTTTTTTTGTTGAAATATGCAGATTCGGGTGAACCACCCATTTTGTGAATTGATGTCAATTTCAGACAATTCTTTTGTTTGAAGAAAAGTTGAGGAAATGTCAAAATGGTTAATTTTGAAATTTCTGGAGTGAAACATTTTGATTTTTTTCAGCTAGATTCACAAGGGGACTTAGGCACCATTAACAAGCCTGGGAAGGAAGTGATGCTTCCACCACCATTCTATAGAGCCAATAACCCAGTGGTTATTGATGAAGTGGGTTTTAGCCCACGAAAGCTTGTGCTCAAATAAATCTGTTAGTCTCTAAGGTGCCACAAGTCCTCCTTGTTTGTTTGTTTTTTTTGCTGATACAGACTAACACGGCTACCACTCTGAAACCAGTGGTTAGGGCACTCACTGGGGATGCAGGAGAGCCAGGCTCAAATCCCTGCTCTGGAACAGGGACTTGAATACAGGTTTCTCACAACCCAGGTGAGTGCCCTAACCACTGGACTATAGGACATAAGGAAAGGCTTCTTCTCCTTCTCCTCCTCAGTTTTGTGAATGGTTCCTAAGTCCCCTGGTGAATCTAGCCCTTTCTTTCCAAGTTTCCTTTGCTCTTATTACAAACCAAAACATTGAAGATGCCCAAAATGGAAACATTTTGTTTCAGGTCAAATGAAACATTTGGTCTGACCCACAACTAATTTTTTCTGACTTTTTCCATTTGCCAAAAATGCCCAAAAAATTGGTTTTGATTTGATCTGAAATGACTATTATTAATGTATTCATTATTATTATTAATTATTGTTATTATTCTTGTTATTATTGAATTACCAGTGACCCGAAAAAGGAGTAATTCGCACAGCTCTCGTGCTAATTCCCTCAGACATACTACTATTTCCCTTTAAATATAAAGTGCTCTTCCAAGCATTGGGCAGGGCCCTCTTTTTCTATTTATTTCCTCTTCAGATAGCATTGTGTATGCTGGGCACAGAGATGTTTTCACAGTGTGCTGGAATGGAGCCAAAAGAGGCTCTGCACAGCCCCTGCGCTGGGCTAAATCCTGGGAGCTGGGGAATGCTGGCCAATCAGTACTCCTCTCTCCCAGCTGACCAATGGGTGCCAGAGACTCTCAGGGGGAGGAGCTACCTATTGTCCCTTGGTGAGTGTCTTCCTCCCTTGCTACTGGGACTGTCTCCCTTTTGCCGCTGGCCCCTCAAGTTCCCCACCTGTTGGTGCAGGTGGATGGTATTTTTGTTAGCATCTAATTTTACAGAAGTCCACAGAAAATCAAAGCCAAATAAGGATTACTCTTTAAGAGAGTCCCATAAAGGGTTTTTGTTTTATTGGGGTTTGGAATTGTTTTGTTTTTAATGTATTTTAGTTAAACCAAATTTTTAAAAAGAAGACAAGTCTAGGGACCATTCCATTTCTTAATCAGTTTGGAGTCTGGAAATCATGAAAAGACCAAAACAATCACTAAAATGAGGATCTGTTACTTTCTTTTGGTTTTGAATGTCTCAGTAGAGTACAACATAGTGATCAGAGCCAATTCTAAGCCTTTTACAGAACAGTCAAATCTCTCCTCAAGATTCATCTCCCTCAGCTTCCATTGTTGGCCTCCATGTAAATAAAGAACAGCTCCTAATCTTTAACTGTTTTAACAATGACTTCCGCAGGACTACTCATGGTTTGAGGTATTATTCAACATGAATAGGGATATCACAATTTCACTCTAAGATACCACACCAGATGCCCATGATTACCGAAGATCAAGGTATAGGCTCACACAACTGTGGGTTTTTCATATTTAAAAATATACTTCTTTGTTAAGCCCCCTCATTTTTTTTGTTCCGTCTCAACTACCTTGCTTGATCATATGCTGCATCTTTTTGCTGTTTATCGACCTCTCTGGGGTTGATGTCCATTATTATCCAGGTCACCCATGTGTGCTTTTCTCTTTCAGCATTGGAAAAATAGCCATATTTTTAAGACATGGGGCACTAAGCAACTCGATCCACCCACAGATACAGTGCATGGAGTTATGCAGGCATTTTGAATATCTGACCTGCAATAATTTGACAGTGACATTCTTAATTCAAGTGGGTGGGGGGGGGGGTAACAAGAAGAGAGGGTTTGGGACTCAGATTTTGTTCTACATCCAACTGTTTAGTATTTTCAATAGTTAAATTCTTATTCTTTGGGGAATGTAGGTGTTTTTGCTCTCTTCAGCGGGGCATAACACTCCTACCTTTGTCTATTCATTTTCTCGCTTTGTGCATCTCTCACAGGATCACGGGGTGGATGTTGATGGAAACAAGATATTTATATTGTGTTGAAATTTTCTTGGTGAAAGCATGCTATAAATAAATTACCTTAAGGTACTTTGTATGTGACCTGCAGGTAAGATGCCTCTCTTGAGAATCCCTGAACAGCCATTCAATAATTATATTTGTTTCTTCACAACATTAGATTTGCACTCACAGCCAAAGGTTTACTTTAACACTCCCCCCCATGTTGCTGCAAGGATTTGCCACCTCTAACATTCTGTTTCCAAGGCAACTACTGGTCTCACATTCCAAACACTATGCGAGCTGGACACCTTCTTGCTATTTGCACCTCTCTTCTTGAAAAGATTACAGCTCTAGTCCTGCAATTCTGCTCCCCATGGAAGGACCCTCACAACCATGCAGAGCCCCACTGAAGTCAGTGGAGCTCCATGCCTGAGTATCTGAGGTTTTATTCTCCACAACCTTGCATTTTATGTAGTCATTATGTGCAAAGTGGCTGTAGAATGCTGCCATTCTAATTTGGTTGTGTTTTACACCTATTTTGCAAATAAATGTAAATGACTACATAAGATGCAATGCTGTGGAGAATCATGCCCTTAGTCTCTAATGATTTCTTCTTCTGATGCATCTTTACAAGTAAAGCTTAGCATTCACTTAGCATCCAATGTAATTTTTGTCCTAGTAGAAGGAAATGTATACAACTAAATTTCCATCTATTGCTTTTCATTCTGTCACCATTCTGGAAGGGGGCGGTAATTGGCAAGAACAGGCTGAAATGGAAAACTTCAAACCTACTAAAAGCAAAACATACATTTAACATGTACTTGGAAGAAAGGTGCAGAGGGATACAACGATTTTTCCAGTATACTTCACCACCTGAAGTCCTGCTGGAAAAGTAAGAAACTGATTGTATAAGATATGCTCACCTGGTCACAATATATGATCCCCTCTAAGGCCCAGATTTGGTAAGGTAGCTAAGTACATGCATATGAGAAGTCCTAGGGACTTAAATGACCTTGCTGAATCAGAGCCTAAGTGCTACAGAGAAAAGAGACAAAAATCCAAAATGTCCCTATAATTCCTGTTGAAACAGATGTATTATTTGTGGACTGTACATTAAACAGATGCAACATTGATCCTCCAGCTACAAAGAAAACATTCTCTCAGCGTCTTGTGACTGATATGTCTTATGAAGAATATTTTCTAAGTCATACAGGATTTTTACCTCAGGGAGTTAAAAAAAAAAAGCTGATTAAAAAATGCTAGTATCTGCAAACCAAAAAGGGTCTTGTTTTTAAACCTTCAGGTGAATAGGGAAGTTTCTTTATTCAGGCATGGAATCTAGAGTATGAACACTTTCAGGAATGTAGACATTTTTGGCCTGCACGGCACTGGCCGTTACGGAACACGCTGCATGCCTGATGAAGAGCACTTGCAACTAATTTTTTACCACATTTCTGACTCCTAAAGGGTGAGCCCCAAACATGTCAATGTTTCATCTCAAGCGCCTCTCCTCCATTAACGTGGGGGCTGTCGTGGGGCAGTTGCCCCACTCTGTCAGACAAAGGGTTAATAGCAGCCCTTGGAGCGGAACCCAGCCAATCAGAGAAGGCTTAGAAGCAGCCAGTCAGGGCCAGGCTGGGCCCCATAAAAAGCCTGCAAAGCAGAGGTGATAGCAGTCTCTCCCTGACAAGCAAGGGAGGAGGATGGGCTCCTAGGTATAGCACCTTAGGTACAGCACAACTGGGCAGGCTCAGGGGAGCAGAGGGAAAGCTCCAGCTTGATACCTGCCAGGCTGAGGCCCCTGAAAGAAAGGGCTGAGAAGGTGCAAGGGCCAAAGGGGAAGTGGCCCAGGGAGCGTGAACAGTAGAGGGAAGAAAAGGAGGGCAGGACATGGCTGCTGACAGAGGGTCCCTGGGCTGGGACCCAGAGTAGTGGGTGGGCCTGGGTCCCCTCCCCACTTACACTGCACCTGGCTGTGGAGGAGCAGGGCCCGATACAGACTATGGCTTGCCCCTGAGGCAAGGGACTAGACTTTGGGGCTGCAGTTGGCCATGATGGCAAGTGCAGACTGAGGACTGTGGGTACCCCCGGAAGGGGAGAAAAACGAGTGGGGCACAGCTGGAGGACTGTGTCCAAAAGAGGACACTGCAAGCCAGGGAGCAAGGTGGGTCCCAGACAGCAGAGCAGAGCAGGCAATGCGTGGAACACCGCCGGCAGAGGGCGCTCCATGCCTACGACAGAGCTAATTCCTGAAGCAGCCAGCAGGAGGTGCCGCAGTGGTGACTCTGCAACCTCTTACAGGGGCGTTTGGGGCACTTTATATAAGCCCTTCTAAAATTATGCTAATAGGATTTTCACATTTTGAATGACCCTGGGAAAATGGTATTGTAATAGTTTAAATACTTTACAGGAGGGTGGGGGGAAATGATGTGTGCTTAAAGGCAATGCTTTCCATTTTGAAAGTAGGAGATTCTACCTTAACATGAAGGAAAGAGGAAACTGAATTCTAGTGTTTTGCTACACTATAAGATGGGATCATTGGATTTACAGTTTTGCTTTTCAGATTTAAAAGATACAAAGCTTATGTGACTGGCTTGCCCCTTCTCTTTAATCCTTTGCCACACAGAACTATAGATCCATTGTCCCACTTGAAGTCACTATAAATGGGGAGTAAGCCTCTCCCATGAGCTACTTAATTTAAACACAGCCTGAGAAAAGACTCCATAGCAACTCTAAGATGGCTTTTCAATCAGCTAGGAGGATTTATAATGCCTGTCCCTGCAACAGATATTCTTTTAATTTATTTATTTTGAGGAATTGCATTGGAGAAAAGAGCAGCTGAAACATGTGACATAGAATATAGCTTGAATAGTTACGCACAGCTAACTAACTTCACAGGCTTCCTCTATCTCTGACCACAGGACCCCAGAATACCCACCTCTTTAGAAGATGAGTTAAAGTAGCTGCTGTTTGCCTGACCCAAAGTTCTAAAGATTATCATATGAGATGACCAGAAATATTCTCCCAAACAAAACCTCTTTGTTAACACAGAGTTAAACTTGTAAATATGCATTTCATTAAAAATATTACAGTAAGAGAACACCATGGTTCTAAGGTGAAGCACGCAAAAGTCAGAAATGCCAAAGTTAAGAGTCCACAACCTTCACTCTGACGCCTCATCTAAATGCATCCTAGCAGCCTCTTATTTCATTATCTCCTGTTACTTCTCAGATGATGCAATATAACATACAATGGATGGAGAATCGGGAGGCTTGATTTTCATACAGTGAACTCTCAAGTCTGCTTCTGTGTGCAGTTCTCCATGCAGAGGTGTAACCACTGAGAGATGATGTGGATGTCTCCCTTTTCTTTTTCCCCCTCTTGTTTATGTCTCTCACTGCTGAAAGAATAATTCAGTCACACTCCTGTTTCTTGGGTGTACCATTGCTTTTTGCATGTGCACTTACTAAATGTGGAGGGCAAACTTGGGATATTTGCACCTGTACATGGCTACATAGGTGCTGTTTCTTAACCCTGCACGTGCAGTATGTATGTCGTAAGCAGGGATCAGAAGTCGCGAGCTCCAAAAACAAAACACAGGTTTCTAACACTTGTGGTAAAGGAATAACAGCTGGTAACACTAGTGCACTGCTGTCCCCTTGTTGAACCTGCCATTATAGGGAATGCCACAGATACTACAGTAACATGGGTTACACATGCACACAAAAGCAGGCATGCAAGTGGGCTTCTACATTTAAAAAAATCAGGTCCCTAATCTCTGTGGGAGTCAACCTAGTGCCTTTCAGAAGGACTACGTTCTCTTGAAAAAATACAGTCACTTTTTATTTTAATAACGATACAGACATTATGGGGGGCCAAATATATGAACAATGTACTTTTAATATTAAATCCATTTTTGCTGATGTGTTGTGGTTTAGAACTAAAGAGGGCATTAGCTGTTTTGGTTTCCTAGTCTTTTTTATATCAAGCTTCATCTTAGTTTGGTTCAATCCTTATTTTGTAAGTATGTAAATAAAGGCAATCCAATGCCAGTACTACAGCTAAAATTCTGGTCAAAATGAAACACAGAGTCCTAGGATATAAACTTCCAAAATAAAAATTAAAAGGATTGAAATGAAATCTGACATTGCAGCTTGTTAAACTGGAAGACTATCCATGATTTTATTAAATATCAGTTAAGTCTCTTTAGCAAAATAAGGATAACTTTAGGAAATGAAATGGCCATTGACTGAACATGTATCATGATAGAAACATAAGAATGACCGTATGAAATCAGTGGCCATCAAGTCCGCTATCTTATCGCTCACAGCAACCAGAATCAGAGGCTTCAGTGGAAGTTGCAGAACACACACATACCCCTGCAGTAGACAGCTATGAAATCACCTACTCAGAGAAAAAGTTTGTTCTTAATCTCCAATAGCCAGAGATTAAATTATGCTCTAAAAATGAGGGGTTTTATCCTTTCCAAAATTCTTGGTTTTTACTTTGAATATTTACTATTATAACTGTGGACATTCTTGTCATCCAGAGAAATGTGCACTCCTTTTCTGAATTCTATTCAGCTGTTGGCCTCAATGATATCCTATAGTAGTGAGTTCCACAGGTTAATTGTGTGTTGCATGATAGAGTACTTTCTTTTACCAGTTTTGAATTTGCCACTTTTTACTTTCTATTATAAGAAAAGGTGAATAAAAGTTCCTGACCTCCCTTCTATGTATTATTAATTATTCTATATACTTTTATCACATCGACTTATTCATCTCCTCTCCAAGACAGATAGTCTTAATCTTTTCAACCTCTCTTCACATAAGAATTTTTCAGTGCCCATAATTATTCTCATCCTGCACTCCCTCTATTTTTGCTATATTCTTTTTGAGACTGGGTGACCATAACTGAACACAGTATCCCAGATAAGGTCGCACCATTGATTTCTATATGAGCATTAGAATATGGTTTGTATTATTTGCCATCCCATTCCTTGTGTAGTTTAATATTTTGTTTGCTTAATAATGTTTTGCTTTTCTTAATCTTTGCTACACATCTAATAGAAGTGTTCACTGAGCTGTCTGTAATGATGCTCACTTCTTTTTCATAGGAACAAAGAAATCCAGTAACCTCTATCTGACAGTGGCTAGTACCGGATGCTTCAGGAAAAGATATATGAATTAGATTGACTTAAACCCTGAAGCATAAAGTGGAGGTGTTTTCCTGTGCTGGTAGAGTTAATTCAGAATACGGTAAGGTATGTGCATAGTTTAAATTATTCCCTTCAAATGTGCATTATTTTGCAGTTCTCAACATGTAATTTTATCTGCCATTCTGTTCCCCATCCACTTCACATGGTTAAGCCCCTCTGAAGTTCTTCAGTCTTGTTTACCCTAAATAATTTTGTCATTTGCCAATTTTTCCACCTCACTGCTCACCTCTTTGTAGATCATTCACAAATATATTAAACAACACTGGTCCTAGTATGAAACCTGTGGTACCCCTCTGTTAACCTTTTGCCAGGATGAAAATTACTATTCTTCATTTTCTGTATCTTAGCCAGTTTCTGATTCATAACAATATTTTGTCTCATGCTATGAATACTTAGTTTGTTTAGTAGTCTGTTGTGAAGGACTTTGTCAAAAGCCTTTTGAAACAGACTAAATAAATTACAGCAACTGGCTCTCCTTTATCCACTATTTTATTGGCCCATTCTGAGAATTCTAATACATTACAGAAACAGAATATTCCCTTATCAAAGCTATGCTGCTTGGATCCTAAGATATTGTGATCTTCTAGATGTTTTACAATTCTATTTTTAGTTAGTTATCTCTTCAACCAGATTCCTAAGTAGAGAAGTAAGATTCACTGGTCTGTGATTACCCAGATTACATGCAGCACCTTTTTGAAATACAGGTTTGCCATTCACCAGTCCTCTGATGTAGCACCGATTTTCAATGAGAGAATGCAGGTTTTTGTCAGGAGGTTGACAATTGATGACGAATGCTTCATGGAATTATAACCATTTGAGCCTTAGTTAAGGATCTTAGCACATTCTGTTATAAGACCGCTCTACTTCTGTATGTACATACATAATTAGTACCTATTAGTTAGTTGGTAAGGTGCTAGTAGAAGGCACTGAAGAATGTATAGTATAGTTTCTGGCTTTTTCAAGACCAATAAAACTGGTTACTATGCAACTGTAAATGGCTTCCTCTTTGCAGCTCTTTACACATGCTGCCTTAGCTGACTGAATAGGAAACATTTGTTTTCAGTGCACCGAATCTCATCCTAAATTCTGCAGGGATGTACAGGTGGCCACAGATAGGGAAAGGTAAGCAGGTGCCAGCCAAAATGTGTGGTGTAGTGCTTCCCCTATTTCCAGTCTAACAAGCTGCAGTCAAGATGGATGGCTTTATCAATAGGTTTCAGGCTGTGGCTACGCTCTTATCTCCAGAGCTCCCCAGGCAGACTGTGTCGAGGTTTGCACCCTTCTTTCGAGAATGCCAAGACTTGGTGTTGAGAACATTCTTACGGAGCATTATTGCAGGATGCAGGTGGAAAATGTGCCATTGCCTCAGAAATACAGTAAGAAAGAGAAAAACACAACAAGAATTCAAAATGCTTACTAGCTGGTGGAGAGGGAGGGGCAGCAAGCAGCAGCTAACTGCAAAATGGCCATGATAGAGCCTTAGCTACTTTACTCTGCCAAATTTAAAGGACCAGCCCCCTGAAAGGCATCCACTAGTGGGAAAAAAATTCCACTAAGAGGCCTACCCTATACCTGGTGAAAATCAGTAGTGACCATGTAACCATGAAATAAAAAGTTGCTATTGTGTAGCACTACTATGTTAACTTGAGATTTGTGGTAGGGAGCCATATGGCTAGTAGCCACCTAAATAAATGCAAAGGCCACACTTAATTACTAGGGTTCTAATCCTGCCCCAGTTCCCCACAATGCCATACTCATGAACTTTGGCCAGCTGCTAAGACTCTTTTGAGTGCTGACTCTAATGAGCATTGAGCAACAAGGCCCAGCATCTCCAAATCTCTCAAACAACAAGGAGTCCGGTGGCACCTTAAAGACTAACAGATTTATTTGGGCATAAGTTTCATGGGTAAAAAACCCACTTCTTCAGATGTGTGGAGAAGAAGTGGGTTTTCTACCCACGAAAGCTTATGCCCAAATAAATCTGTTAGTCTTTAAGGTGCCACCAGACTGCTCATTGTTTTTGTGGATACATACTAACACGCTACCCTTCTGATACTTCAAACCTCTCAACACACTGTGTTCAGAGCTGTCTAGGACTGAGCCTCAATTTAGCATTTATCCTAGTTAGTCAGCTTGCTAATGGATTATTCTGAGAAGTGTTCAGAGCCTGTCCAGAAACTGTTGTGTTTTAATAATGGCTGCTGTATCGACATTAGTGTTTTTCTCCTTTGAAATTCTAGAGAACATGAAGAGGATTGCATCACAGGGGCACAGTGTTGTGCAGGAACTTGTATCCTCAGGATACGTCTACAATTCGAGCTGGAGGTGTACATTCCAGCTCGAGGAGACATACCCACACTAGCTCTGATTGAGCTAAAGCGCTATGGCCAGGCAAATGGAGGGAGTGGCCAGCTGCCCCACATGCGTGTCTACCATCTCAGACAGGTGTGTACAACATCTGGGATATGAGATTTGGGCTCCTGCTTTTGCCTCCTCCCTTGTTTGTCATTCTCCTTCCCCACCTTATTTCTTTCCTGTCCTATCATTCTCTTTTTGCCTCTGTCAAATAAGAGTCTGACTTAGCTTCCAAGACAACTCCACCTTTGCAACAGTGCTGTGAGAGTGTCAACAGAAAGGCAGCAAAGAATAATGCCTTACACAGCCTGATGGTGATTAACATTTGCCATATTTTGGAGCGGCTGGTAAAACCACATGTTCGGCTTTTGTGTCTCCAGCAGTGAGCCTGCAAGTGAAAGAACCTGAGACAGAAGCTACGTTTTTGATTTTGCTATTCTTTTCTCACCCTCCTGCATGTGTTTGTCTTCTTTGGCTTAAAGAAACTAGGACCAGACTTCAAAAAACAACAGTTCCAGACCAGCTAAACTAATCTTTTTTTCTCCCCAAAGGATTAGTTAATGCCATCAAAAAGACAAACAAACAAGATTTCCCTCTATAAATCTCTGTACAGCTAAAGGGAATGGGAATAAAGTATATTATTAAAATGAAAGCTTTTCTACATACTTTACATTTTAAATGCTTTAACTGTTTTTTTTTCTTTTTCTTTGTCTTAATACATGGTTTAAAAGATTTTTGATTGCCTTTTATTCAATAGTTAGACAAAGTACATTCACCTGTTTAAAAAAAAAAAAAGCCCGCACCAGTGCACAATATTTTCTACTATTGAGGTTTCATTGACATGCCTGGTTTCATAAACATGAGTAGTGTCAGAGTCAGTAGTTTCACTCAGGTTACTAAAATCACCCACAATGTGCCCTGGATGGTTTAAAGAGGCTCACTCTATAACAGTGGTTCCCAAACTTTAACAACCTGTGAACCTGTTTCACTAAAATGTCAAGTCTCACGAACCCCCTCCTAAAAATGAATATTTCCCGGGATTTTCTCCTTTACGTAAGTATAAATTATAAAAGCAGTGATCCTGGAAATATAAAACTTGTTTTTATGACATGCTTATGACACACTATTGATTATTAATTATCATTACAGTATTTTTATTACATTATGAAAACAGCAACACTCTTCCAAGATCTCAATTTCGTAGCTTGTATCACTTTGAATAAGCCTGTTATAAGACAAAGCTCCTGTGTTTCATCAAGGAGTATCAGATGTGAAACAGCATGAAGGTATTTAAGAAGCCAACTCAAAGAGTTCCTCCTACACAAGCATTCAGGTCTTGAGCAGTCCAGGCAAACAACGCACATTACAACAAAGCTTAAACTTGTTCTTCATAATAATTTTAAAAACAATACTAGCTGCCTATTTAATTTTAAAAACAGCAAAAAATATCCAGCTTCCTTTCCATTTCTTATAAGGAGTCTTGAAGATTAAATCTCCTCAGTGTGATAGATATGCTTGCTTTGATCTGCTTAGCTCTTGGAAGTCCAAGAGCTCCGCTGGCCCCATGCTGCCTGGGGTGACTAGGGACAGCTCTGTCTGCCATTAGGGAATTTTTTCCCAAGAACCCTCTGTAACATTTTGCGAACCCCAGTTTGGGAACCACTGCTCTATAATACAGTAGCATGTCTTAAATAGGGAGAGATAATTACTATATTACTGCATAATGTTCCTGTAAACAAAACAAAATAAACTTACTGTTGTAATGAATTTCATTTTGTTTCTGATATTTACTTGGCCATGGTATGTGAGCCTGTTGACATTTCCTAAACAAATAGCTATTAAAAAAAGATGTTTAATGGTGATTGTTACAAAGAGTTTCCAGTTGACATATAACCCTAAATCACGCTTAACTGTTTAATGTTGCAACAGTGAACAAGGGTTCCATTAACATCTTATCCCTTTTCAACACAAAAACAGTTATGTTGGGCCCAGCAAGGGAGATCTACTAGTTTGAAGTGTCCTTTTGAAAAAGCAGCAGAGTCTATCTAGTATGACAAACACATGGCTAGTGAGAAATCAATAAGGGACTAGAGATGGACAAAAAGGTAGCAGGTTTGGTTTTCCATATATTGTCAATGTACGGTTTAGCTCAAACTCCCATTTTTCTTGAACCACCAAGCTTTGTATAGGTTGTTTTAACTTATTATTCAGAAGAAATGAAAGAGACACTATGGGGTATAGTCATCTTCATGCACAAGGATTCACCAGGACATATGAGAGTCTCAATTCACCAAGACACATCCTTTGTTATTATATCTATTTTGAGAAAACAATTCTCCAGAAGCAGATGGGGTCTGATATCCCGAAACCCTTTGATCTGAACTGTGAAAATAACTTAAATTGTTTATTATATTAGATTATATCTTTAGCAGTCCCAGTGGTATTGTCTGTGAATTTCCTGTAGCTGTGTCTTGTAGATGGGCATAAATATCAGTTTTATTTAGAGAGACTATGCCAGATAGCCAGCATTTTACAATCTTGCCTACAGCAAACATTGCAGAGAGACAAATGGAAGGGGAACAGCCTGTACAATTTTAACATCAAGGCCTTTGCTTGGAAAAAGTCCTGCTGTGAGCTTTATTTTTCTTGTTTTCGTTTATTTTATTTTTCTAATTTTTTTAAGGCTTTGGCATTATCAGTTTGGACTCAAATAACCCTTAGATCTATTGTTCTCAACTGGAAACTTTAAATCAAAGTTTAAACATTAAACAAAAAAGGAAATAAAACTGAAATTGCCTGTAAACTCCAGCACGTCATGTCATGTTCATTTGGTGCCGGCCGACTCCACCCCTTTTGACCCTGCTATCGCTTTTATGAATCTAGCCCACTGTATTGCATGGTATAGCACTGGCTTGCATGAATCGCAACATAAAGTAATATACTGACTGATATATAAATGTAGCCACTACGAAAGCTGCTGGGTGCATGTACAAAATGTAACAGAGTTTTTAAACCAAACAGCTCAATAAAAACAGAAGTATTCCCCATTACAGCTACACAACCAACGCCCCTAGGCTCCTTCATCCTTCAAACAACAGCCTGGGAAAGCGGGTGAGTCTTGTACCATGTCTTAAAGGTTGTCAGACTCAAATTCTCTTGGACCAAGGGAGAAAACAAACTCCAGAGTCAAGAGCTTTCCTTGACTAGCATCTGAGAACACCCAGTCTGGAGCCCTGTGACACTTAAATATGGGACCTGTTAATATTAAGCACCACCCATTGATCTTGGCTGTCTCACCAGTAGTGCCGCTCACGTAATAATGACCCAATCTATGCAGGGGCTAATCCAAAGCCAAATTATGTCAATGTAAGGATTCCCATTGACTACAACGAGCTTTGGATCAGGCCTACAGGTCTATAGAAACCAAAGCTAACCACTTCAGTTGTACCCACAAGCAAACAGCAAGTCAGTGAAGATGATGGGCAAAACTGGTGTAATATCTTCTCTGCAACTTCCACTGCCAAAAATAGGCAACTATATATTACACCATCTAAAGTGTCTGAATGACATCAGACAGAGTGCATTGCAGGAATCCCATATGGAGGCTAAAACAACAAGAGGCAGCATGGTCCAGTGGAGTGGTCTTATGATTCAGTAGACCTGGATTTCTCTTCCCAGCTCTGCTACTGAGCTGCTTTGTGACCTCGAGCATGTCATTTCACATCTCTGTGCCTGTGTTTTCTCTCCCATCCTTTGTCTATTTGAATTGTAAGCTATTTGAGGCAGCGACAATTTCTTATGTTTGTACCATCCCTAGGCACTCTCATAATATATATAATAATAACCAAGGCAAGAAAAACTGTGGCAAGAGTCAGATCTAAGAGAAAGTCATAAGTATCATGAGAAAAGGTTCTTTTTGCCACCACCACCACCTGAGCTCCCAGAAACAGCTATTTCATTGTGGAATGAATCAAGAAAATGGAAGATTTCATCCTTTTCTGGCGTATCTGCCTTATTCAGTTTTGTCTATGCAATCAAATGATGGAGGATGGCAGATGTAGCCAAAATGAGTCAAAGTCTACTTGATTTGCAAACCCCCTTTTTCTGGATTCAGCAACAAACCAAACTATGTCTACGCATCAGTGCTGGTGAGCTGACTCGTTCCAAGAAGGAAAATATAAAACCTGCTCTGTGGGGCAGCTCCACTACAGTAAATAGAATCATATGCTATCACTCCATAAGCAAAACCTGCTGCTGCGGGGAAAGAAAGATTGTTTGTTTTTTGAGGTTTTCAAATCATTTTTCTTCTTTCTTTTAACCTGAAGGGATGCAAACCAAAATTTCCTTCCTGTCTGGAAGAGTTAAGCTAGGATATTTCGGGGCCCGATTCTCAGTTACTTCAGTTTAAATCAGGTATAACTCCACACAGTTACTCCAGTGTAAAATGAGGACGAGAGAAGATTTTTGCCCCATCGTAACCAACTCATAATGGCAGCAGCCATTCAGAACAGTATGAGCATTTTCCAACCAAAACACTGTTGAACTTTCACTCGGAATGTATGAGAGTTTGAAGCTCATTTACCGGCACTGCACCAAAATGTTAGATTCCTTTCCAGTATTCTTTTAGTGCAGTGGGTAGGGTGGGTCTGTATCCTGTTAAGGACAAGGGAAAATGGCCATCAACGCCCTCTAGCCAGCTTCTTTGGGAAACTTTTAAAGCCTTCCTTAGAGATAGATTTATTAGCTTTGCTGTGGATAATAAAAGGGAGTGTAGGGAAAACACTGTGCTCTTTGAAGGGAAAGTCAAGGATATGGACCAGAAATACCTTTAAAATCCTTCCCTAGAACTCCTGCGCAAACTGACCAGAAACAGGTACAAGCTCAATAATCAAGTCTGCACTTTTTCAATTAAGGCAAGATTTCTGACAGTTTGGGGGAAAAGGCAGGAAGACTGTGAGCATACCTTCTCAAGCAAATAACAGCTGGGGGAACTATTACTGCAATTTGAGATAAGCATAATAAATTATGTACCACACCTAAAGCTGTAAACAAACAGTTTTTTAAAAGTCTATACAATTCCAATTCTACCCCTACACATGAGGTCCCTGGAAATGTTCTTTGCTAAAATACAAATGCCTCAACATTCTGTGGCCCAGAGGGAGAGTTTGCTAATGCCCTGAAACCCATGAAATCAGGCAAGGCTCCCATAGTTAGCCTAAGTGTTTGACCAAGGATTCTAAGGTTTCTGGGTGCTTTTGCAATATGTACATTGTGATAAGTATGTAAACTGCAAAAGAACAAAACAGTCTTAAAATAACAGTCTTGGGGGATTTTTGGTACGTGTAACCATGGCGTGAAACTGTGCTGACATATCGAAACCAGTGATGTAAATAACAGCCAGGACCCTAATTATGGTCCCCTGGGATAACAAACATGAGCAAAAGGGACTGAAGCCTAGTCGAATAGGGTCCCGGATGTGGGGATCAGGAGTGACCTGACGAGCACATAGTCAAATTCATCAGGATGACAGCCCAGTGGAAACTTGAACGTCATGCTCACTTTTGGTAATCTCCACTTACTGCTCTATCCTTTTTGTCTTTCCCACTGATGGTTTCATGATATTGTGAGTATGCAAAGTGTGGTACCATTCAGCTTTACATGTCTTGCTTTTCTGGAGTGGCAATTATCCTTATGATTTATTTGGTAGCTCAGTAAAATCTTCCTTCCTCTATTTGTGTGATCCGCCAATCTCATTTCATATAAATTGTACATAGCTGCCTGAGTCAAGAACCTGTGTCAGTGACTTGTGTATTTTGCACTCCAAATTGATCAAAGGCTACATAGGCATCCCAGCAAAGGAGAGGTTTGCCTTGTCTGTTGTTCCCCCCTTCCCGAGTTACTTTTAAAGTATACACCAGTGTTCCCAAACTTGTTCCGTCGCTTGTGCAGGGAAAGCCCCTGGCGGGCCGGGCCGGTTTGTTTACCTGCCGCGTCCGCAGGTTCGGCCGATCGCGGCTCCCAGTGGCCACGGTTCGCTGTTCCAGTCCAATGGGAGCTGCTGGAAGCGGCACGGGCCGAGGGACGAACTGGCCACCGCTTCCAGCAGCTCCCATGGGCCTGGAGCAGCGAACCGTGGCCACTGGGAGCCGCGATCGCCCAAACGTGCGGACGCGGCAGGTAAACAAACCGGCCCAGCCGGCCAGGGGCTTTCCCTGCACAAGCAGCAGAACAAGTTTGGGAACCACTGGTCTAGACTATCAAATCAAATAAATCAAATCTTAAGGTTGTTGAAAATTGGTTTTGTACATGTTAATGCTATGTATGCTACAGATGGTAATTTTGAGTTTATACGTTTCAATTTTTGTTTTCTTTTTGTAGTGTGGTGTTTGTATTCAAAAGTAAAAATTCAGAAAATCTTTACTAAAACCAGTCTGTACAAAATAATATAATGTTGGTCAACTTCACTTTCCCATAAGCAAAGTCTTTCTGGGGTCTCCTCTTCAGCTTTACACATCCGAGTCTAGTTCCAGCACACCTGCAGCTATGTCTACACTACCACTTATGTTGCTTAGGGGTGTGAATAAGCCACCCCACTGAGCAACATACATTACACCGCCCTAAGCACCACTGTGGACAGCACTATGTTGGCAGGAGAGCTTCTCCCACTGATATAGCTGCCACTGCTTATTGGGAGTGGATTCATTAAGTCGACAGGAGAGCTGTCTCCCACCGGCTTAGATCATCTGCACTAGAGAGTTTATAGCTGCACCACTGTAAGCTCTCTAATGTAGCCATGGCTGTAGTTCTGCCAGTCTGTGGTTTTCCCTCTGAACCAAACTATTCAAAAAAGTCTCATTTCTCCTCTTCCAAACTCTCTTCCCCCAATAGTCCTCAAAGCAAATAATCAGATAAGCCAAATTATGCATGCATTTGCAGCCACTATGCATGCTGTCAGCCTGTTGGCAGGTGATTTGAATCATACTGGAAGAGCCAGGATTCAAGTGCACGTCTGCAAATTATAAGACATTATTCCTACGTACCTGTAGAAATATTATGTACAGCTAGTTGAGAGGGTATAAATTAGGGTCAGGGCAACTTCTAGCTAAGCACAGCTCCTGCTGACTTGGCCAGGTTTGGCTGACTTGGTACAACTGTTGCCTTCAAACCACATAAACTCCTTTCTGCCACCTGCACTTTACTTAGGCCCTGATTCAGCAAAGCCCTTCAGCATGTGCTTAACTAAAAGCACCTAGTTAAGTCTCATTGAAGTCATGGGACAAATCAACACATGTTTAAATGTTTTGCTGAATCAGGGCCTCAGAATGTAATAACTCCCCTGTCTTCAGTTGCAAAGGTGCCTGTCCTTTAATAGCTTGGCACAGCTCTCTTGAAGAATCAGGATTCGTGAAGGACTGACATGCCAGTTCTCCCCTTATTCTCCCTATGCAGTCACTCCCAAGCCACATGTTGTTTCAGTCCTGCACTTGTATTTCCTGTGCTGATCTTAGGTTGACCTTTACAGGCTCCACACAGTTAATTAAGTTTAGCAGCAATTTTCTTCAGAGTTCCAATACATCTAATTAGGTTTTTAACTTTTTTACTCCCTTTCCTCAGTACACATTCACCATTCTGAATGAAACTCTTCCAGAATCCTTAGTGTGGGCTGAATTCTGTTCTCATTGACACTGGTGCAAATCCAGAATCACTCACTGCTTAAATTAAAATCCAGATTTGCACAGATATAACTGAGATCAAAATGTGGTCCCATGGCTTTGTGGCCCCGTGCTTTTAAAGTCCTGTCAGATTTACAGAAACGTGTTGCAGCTTGCTTAAAAAGGTCTCTCCACTCATAATAAATACAAAATTAATCATTAAAGTATTTTAAATAAATACTCATATAATATATTTGATATGCTTGCATAGGTTTTAGAGTCAATGCTAATATTTTTATTAAATATACACAATTAAATCAATCATAAAAACAATTTACGTAAATCTGTACTTACACAATAACCCAAAACAGTGAACTATGGACACATGGGGTTTTCCTATTACCTGAATTTAAAAAAAAACATAGAAAAGATAATGATACGTTAATGTTACAAAAAAGTCCTTGAATTACAATCTCACAGGTCCCTCAGAAGGGTGCACACAGAATAAAGGGCTATGGAAGGATGATTAATGTGCTCTTACACAAAGAAAGATACTTTTTATATATCTTTGACCTTCTCAGGTCAAAGGGATTATAGGACTGTTTGAAGTGCAGGAGGAATAAAGCAAGGAAACAAGAGGGCTTTTCACTGAGTGATGAGCTGCTGTGGTTGACATTTCAAGAGCAGCTAGCATATTTCCCTTAACTCCTTTCTCAGGTGAAAAATGTCTTTTAAACAAACAAACCAAAAAAAACCGCTCAGTTTTCCCAGCAAACAGGATGTGACTCTTGAAGTTCAGCAGAAGCAGCTGGGCAGTTCAGATAGTGACATAAAAGAAAAGATCCTCAGTAAAGACCGGCTTTGTAGGAAGGTCGTGTGGTAGCAGGATACTGTGCCATGGCTAGTGACTAGCTTTGCCCAGTGGGAAGGCTACAGCTATTTTGAAAACAAAAGAATCACTTGGATTCTTCAAGAATCCACCTTGCTATTATTTTTCTGTATAAAAGGCATAGTTTATGCCTTGCATGTATAGGGTTTGTATGAATTTCAGTGCACTATTATTTGAGCACACAAATGGTAACATATACACGTGCAAAGAACAGCGTGTGCTACAGCATGGCCTAGAGGAATGAGTACAGCATTAGGCATCTGGAGGGCCCAAGAGCTCATCCTGTCTCAGCCACTGTAGCTAGACCTGGTCAAGTTTTCCAAATTATGATGGAAAAACGGGGGGAAAAGGGGAAATCATAAAAAATTATGTCTCTTCTTTGTTTAGTTCTAACTGAATCTTGGGGGAAATCACTTCATCTCTCTCCCTCAATTTCCTCATCTGTAAAACAGGGCTAATACTAACTGTTATTTTCAGACAGATTTGCTCAACCTACACTTTGATTTGCAAGTACAAATAGGGTTTGCCCATGCAAATGCTATCATCTGCACACACAAGAGGTCATGTGCTAAAATTTGTACGAGTGGTTGCATATAAAGTTGCAAAACAGAAACCACATTTAAAAACTAACCAAGAATTATTCACACTTAAAAAAAATATATAAAGAAGTCTAAACAGCCTTAGACTGAGCTCAGATGAGTTCCTAGTGGACAGATGTCCATTGCAAAAAAACCAAGTGGCTCTAATTGGTATCTTTGTTAGCAATTTCTGCAATAGGACTGTATGAACATAGAAAATGAACCATGCCCTCATCCCTATGTTAAGCATCCAACTTCAGACACATTAGTGGAGTTATTTTGCCCCGAAAAACGTACAATGTAAAGCTTCCCCTCAGAAGGATTGTGCTGCTTGCCTAACTGCTTGCCTGCTGGTTGTGTGGTGAGTTCCCTGATTTCTATGGCTTTGTGCAGAAAATGGTGAATTTCATCTTAAAAACCTCATTTCCTCATTCTTTACTGTGGATGCCCACAGAAGTTCAAGGACATTTTGCACCTTGTGGAATACCTGCCATTTAACACTGCTGAAGCAGAACTACCACCCTCAGACATAAAAGAAAGCAAGTGGATTTGTAGTTAAAACACAGGACTGGGAGTCTCAAAATCTAGGTTCTTTTCCCAGTTCCGCCACTGACTTCCTGAAACCTACCTCACTTTCCCTGTTTGTAAAACTGATTTAATAATTTAGGGGTGGTGTAAGGCTTAATTCACTCACATTTCTATAACAGCAAAGCCTAATAGCTTTTTTTAAACTTGTGTTCTCCTACTTCCTGTTACAGCTTCAATAACTTCCATTATTCTTCTTTCGATAAACATCCTTAGCAAATAGATTATATTTTATCCAAACCTATAAACTTTCCAAGATCAAGTCAGGAGCCAACAGGAGTGAGGTGGGAACTTCCACAGATTGCAATGATGAACTAAAATCTGATTAGCTCTGCTGTAGTGAGAATTCCAGTCTACAAAAATTAAAAGCCACAGCAGGAAAAATTGTACAGAGCAAGTTCAAGTAAAAGACAATATGATTACTGTAAGACAAGTGAAGAAGAAAAGAAAGGAAGAATTGTCTGGTATTGCCTGCAATCAGATTCCATTGGCAGCCCCAGCATACCTAACATAAAGAAAGTTAAAGATTCAAAGCAATAAAAGCAAAAGCCAGCAGGGAGCTGCAAGGGTAGACCTGTCCTTTTTAACACTAATGAAAAGAAATCAAAGAAGTCAGTCCAAAATCCTCCAGTTCAACTCTCCACCGAAATCATGACTGAGTGAGTCTGTGCCAATTTCACCTAGCGTGTGTGTTGAGACTTGGCTAATACTGCATTCCACAAATAATTCCTCTTCTTCATGCCTGTGAGACACTGCAGTGTGAAGGCAGGTTCGCTGAACCTAATGCTCTCAATTAAAAGTAAGTATTCATAACTAGTAGCTTTCTGCCACAATTGTTTCTGAAATTAACTTAAAAGGTGGAATTAAAAACTTTATAAACAAAGTTCCTCTCAATATCCCTTAGATCAAACGCTGCTTTAAGGAAATCCTGTGTCTAACTTGCCTTTCTTAATATGCTAGAACAAACATAAAAGACTAAGAAACCTTTTTTAAAGCCTACATATAGGGGAACATTGTTAATACCTACTAAACAGAATTTCTGCTGCACTTGCAGGAAAATATTCACAATCCAGTATAAATTGTAGGAATGAAAATACTGCGCAATAAAGTTGATTCTGTTAACTTTTTATATAACTTACTTGGGTACATAACCAATCTCTCCTTCTAATGCCCTAACACTAACCAATTAAAATGCACTCCATCCCTTTGATATGAAATAGGTAAGTATTACTATCGACATAGTGCCCATAGGGAGGTACAGTAGATTATTTGACTATTCGTTTATTTAGATCAATAAAATGCAGCTTTCTGCATGGTGCAAGACACCCAGGCCCGATAATGATGAACTCATTATAAGTGTGCATGACAATAATCATGTATATAGAGACAATGACAATTCTGCACTGTTTTGTGTGTGTGTGTGAGATCGTTTTTCTGAGGCAGTTCTATTCTTTGACTTGACTCTGAATATCTCCCCTGTGGCGCAACCCTTTCCTGTTTCTTTCATGGAAATGAGAAATAGCTCATGTGCACAAAGTTTCCAGGTTTTCCCTCATGTTCCCTGAGAAGGTTTTTAGCCTGCTAGCAAGTGTTTGGAATTGCACTGGAAAAGAATGATTATTCTTAAAGATTAAAAGAATATTTTACTACGTATCTCTAGAAGCATTCGGACAAATGGACGAGAGGGTGTAAGGTAAGTGGAGGGCAACTATTAGCTAAGCACAGCTCCTACTCACTTGGCCAGAGGGAAACTCCCTTTCCTTTTTTTGTTTCTCTTGGTACAATGGGTTGCCAACAAACCACCGAATCCAGAGGCACAAATTCCATGGGTGCTCTGGGGCTCAAGCACCCACCCAAAAAAATA
Source organism: Chelonia mydas (assembly GCF_015237465.2). NCBI lineage: Eukaryota > Metazoa > Chordata > Testudines > Cheloniidae > Chelonia > Chelonia mydas. The sequence continues at coordinate 87,201,856 of NC_057850.1, read as the reverse complement.
GGGGTGCTCAGCACCAGCAGGGCTGGATTAATGTTTCGTGGGTCCCGGCACCCGGACTGTGGCCCTGCCCCAGCCCGCTCCACCAGCGCTCTGCCCAGAGGCCCCACCCCCGCTCAGCCTCTTCCCACTGCGTAGAGTGACCAGATATCCTGATTTTTATAAAGACAGTCTCAATATTCAGGGCTTTGTCTTATATAGGCACCTATTACTCCCCACCCCCGTCCCGATTTTTCACACTTGCTATCTGGTCACCCTACCACCGAGGCCCCACCCATGCTGTGCCCTAAGGCCCCACCCCTGCTTGGCCTCTTCCCCTGAGGCCCCGCCCACCTCTCGCACAGGGGGGAGTGGGTGGAGAGGCGCACTGACAAAAACAAAAGTCAGCACCTGTGACAGAGTCTCAGTTTGACTGTCAACTACCATCATTTTCAATGATGACAGGGAGTGGGTTAGATTCTGTTCTCATTTACACCAGTTTTGATCCAGAGTAACTTCATTGACTTGGTGGAGTTACTCATGATTTAGGCCTAGTCTACACTAGAAAAGGTTTTCTGATATAGCTATATGAGTATAGCTATACTGGCCAACCCTCCAAGTATAGATGCATCTTATATTTGCAGAAAGTACTTTTTACTGGTATAGCTCATACCAGTTCCAGGAATGAAATAAGCTATACTGACAAAAGCACTTTTATGCTGGTATAACTGAATCTACAGTAAGGCTTTAGCTCATATAAAAATGTCACACAAAAAAATCACAGCCCAACCAACTTTCCCATACAAACAAAAGTTTTTAGTTCAAACCTGGCATTTCACTGATGTAATTGAGATCAGAATCTGGGGAAGTGATCAACTGTGGGCAACACAGGTGAACATATAAATTAGCCTTAATCTCTGCCATTAAGATATTAAATGCCATTAATTTAGATTGCTCATGTGTATTTCCTATTAATGTAATCGCTAAAACTGAAGAAAATATCAACTAAACCAACAGTGACATCCACCGCAGCCTTCACTCACATGCATTCCCGCTCAGCTATATAATACCCAGACACCCACACAGTCCCACCAGCTTCACAACTCCCTTTCACATTCACCATATAATCAACCACAATGTACATATCCAGTTCCTCAGAACTGCACTCAAATGCACAACCTTAACTCCAACATCAACTAAGTAAAGATACATTCCTCACTGAAGTGTAAAGTGTATATAATATGTAATTTGCACGTGAATAAGTATGGGGTCAATGACATATTAGAACTTAAAGTCTAGAGTCTATAACAGATAAAGGGAATATCTACATTCATTTTTAAATATTAAGTTTAAAAGTGGCTTGTCCTTGAAATGTTATGGGGATGGACGTTGTGGGAGTGAAATACAGTTTCTCGTCCCTCTGGTTCTTTACTTATAGGGAACCAAAAAAAAAGTGAGACTGTCGGGACTTAAAAAAAAAAAAATCACCTGCAAATGTTTAACCCCCCAAAGTATATACAATTCATTTGCCTGCTATAGAGTTATTGTGTTTGAGTTTTCTAAAGGCATTAAAGTATTGTGAGAGAGATTTTAATCCTACTTTACATGCAAATCTCAACACAGCCTTGATTATGGGACACTACTAATGCCTCCATAATATTTGAAATACTTGGCCCTTCTGTAGCATCATCTATCCAAAGATCTCTGAGTAATTTACAGAGTCCACCTGCGATTCCAGCTGGCAATCTGCACCATTCACTAATTTATAAATCATGCAAGTACAGCATGCTTATGCCGTATCCTTCCAGCATTAAGTATCCTTGTAATTCTGTTTGCTATAGTTCCAATGTCAGGAGCATTTGCTCCCTGTCACTTGGAGCTTGCAAGGGTAGAGTGCTTCATATTTCTTTCTGTGGAAGAAACCAACAAAAACGGAAACAAGAAAGCAACCATCGTCATCATTCATCAAGCTAAGTAAAAAGTTACAAGTCAGGTTCTCAACTGATGTAAATCAACGTAGTTCCAGTTACTTCAAAGCAATACATGTGATCCTCAAAGCAGATTAAAATCTGTTTCATGCACTCTTTAATGACTAAATTTAGATTCTAAATTGAGTATCCAAAGTCAACTGAGCTACACTGCTTTACACCAGCTGAGGCTATGGTCCTATACAGTCTGTTCATATTCTACAGATTCGTATTCTATAGATTTAATTGCCACCCCCAGAAATGATTAAAACATGGAATCATATGAAAAAGATGGAATTAAAGAGTTATTTTTATATTAACAGAATTATAGAAATGTAAACATTAGAGATAGAAAAGATCTGTTAGACCATCCAGTCCATTTCCCTTCCAGTGCTGAATTGTTACTTCATTGTATATTTTCTAGTGTTTTGCCAAGTCCTGCTTTTAAAAGTCCCCTGTGATAGGCCTTCCACAACTTCTATTAGGAGACTATTCCACAGCCTGATTTATCTCGCTGTCAGGAAGTCATTCCTTATCTTCAGTCTAAATTTTCCTCTTCTTAATTTCATCCCATCGTCCCTATTTGTATACATGGGTGCTGCCCTAGGTAATTCCTCTCTACCTTTGGTGTTTACACCTTCAAATGCTTGTAGGTAATTATCACATCCCACTTGGCCAATCTGCAACCTTTTGCATTTTTTGGGGACTGATCCATGTGCATAGAAAATGGTGGAAACCTTCCATTAACTTCAGTTGGCATTGGGTCAGGTTTTTAATCTTTCCTCATAAATCAATTCATCTAATCCCCTGTTCTTCTTCTTCTTCTTTAGACTCCCTTCATTTTGTCATTGCAGTTCGATAGGTTTCAACTATGCAACCTTCAGAACTGTCACTAAAGGAGAATATATAGTAAATGAAAGAAGAGCTGTATGCTTTTCTCCTGATTATCACACTGAAAGCTGTACTCAGTCCACATCTCACATCTGATTCTCTCTCTTTGGCACATCTCTTGGGTTGTTTTTTTGTTTGTTTGATTTTGTCCCTTTCAGCTCCTAAAATACTAAGTTTTATTTGCCAGACTACAGATGCCATTCCAAGTTGATGACAATACTGGAAAAATCTGCTTTCAGCTAGGCACTGAACACACATGCACATGGTTCTGCTTTCAGGCATATCCATCCAACACCCATGAAGACAAAGAAGATATAATTTTGCCTAATTCATCAACAAAACTATTGACATGATATTAAACAGCCTGCTGCCTGAGAGAAATTTTATCCATAGCAGTGATAACAATATAGGGAATCCGAAGCCTAAATTTGAACTTCCAGCTTAGCATTTACACTAATGCCACATGACTCTCTTAATTGTCCTTACAAATAAAAGGAGGATATCGACACACACACAAAGGACTGATAATGTTCTTTTTATTTCTTTTTTCCCTAATGAATGTACGTTCAAGAGTGCAGACCAGGAAATACCAACTTTCATAGGCATTGACTATGTGGGTGGTTGGGGGCCAGTGCACCCATGCCTCTGGGGAAACAGATGTTGCCACTGATTCACTTTGCAAGCATGTGAGTCAAAGTCTACATCTGTGACAACTTACAGTAAGAAATTGTGCGCAGCTGTTAAGTGAAAGGCACCAAATGTAAAGTCAATCAAGATGTAAAATAAGATACTGTACAAACCTTGAAAACTGACAGATGGAATCCATTGATTTAGGCTCTAGCTGTGATAAATCTACCTGAATATAAGAAACGATAAGACAGACAACACATACTGATCTTTTCATATATGATCTACTGGGATTATTCCCTTGTGTGTGCACCATGCTTCCCTTGGATCTCATAAACTAAGCAGGGCTGTGTCAGGTCTGTACTTTGGATGCAAGACTTTCAGGAACACCCAGGTCCTGCATAATATGGATTTAGGAGATGGCACTCTTCTCTCTGGGTGGGTAATGAACCAACCCCCAAGCCTGGTGGGAGCGCTGTTCTTCTGGAGTTGCCAGTTTGGGGATGAGATGTAATACCAAATTCCTAGCAACTTGGGGTCACTAAGGGTTTGTCGACATCGAATTTTGGTACGAGTGGGAGTGAGCATCTCAGCTGGGGTCAACTGACTCAGGCTAACAGGGCTCACACTAGTGCTCTAAAAATAGCTGGAAAGACAGCACTTTGAAGTTGCAGCTCAGGCTCTGAAGCCTAGGAAGGGGGAAAAGGTGTCAGTGCCTGAACTCCAGTCCAAGCAGCATCTTCAAAGTACTGTCTATGCAGCTATTTTTAGAGTGCTAGCTGCAAACCCCATTAGCCCAAATCTTTTTGATCCAGGCTGGGAGGCTCACTACCACTTACCCAAAATGCTATGTAGACATACCCTATAGATCCAATGCTGCTCTTCATTAAAGTGGAGTGGTTAATTCAAGTATGCTGACCAGAGTCCATTTCTGGTAGTTTGTTTCTGCCTATCTATGTTAACCCTCCATTTTCAGCCTGATGTGGTATTCATTTGCTGTCAAAACCGTAGGGAAGGGCTGCTCTACATTGTTCCACAGTTGCTATTTCACTCCACATGTGTCTGCATTTCAGTAACCTCTGTGAAAGGTTTGTATATCAGCTTTTTACATCCGTAGAAAGGGCTCTGGAATTTTTGGGGTGAAAATTATAGACAGAGATAGATAGATCTGTCTCTATACCTAAGAGTTGAGGGAGTACTGCAAAAACTGATTTGCAAATATTCATGCACATGTTTAAACAAATGTTCTTCAGCCATGTTTTATATTTGCTTTTTGTGAATATTTATGCTATAAAGTTTTACTAGCTCAAGTATTTGTAGAAAGTAAATTACAACACAAGTTTATATAAACATGGCAACTGACTTTTAAATTTGTTACTCAGATTTTGCACAAGAAATATGATGAGAACTTCACTCATACAATCAAGAAACAGAACAAAACCGTGTGACTTAACTGAGCAAAGCCAGTGATGTGAGAACTTCTCCATGTAGATGAATAGTGCAAGGATGACTTCATTTGTAACTTTCATATGATTTTATACATGATCAATATTTGTGTAAGTACAGCAAAAGATACAACTGCCTTTATGATGTTTGATGTGTAGCTAAAACTACTCACATTTAACATAATTTAGCAGTTGAGGTTATTGGTCAATCAGAACACTATTCTGTCAGTTGCAAACATACCACATCCTGCAGAATTCACTGCTTATGAGTGTTCTATTTGTAAAATGATGTTGATGGAAGCAGTGATCTGATCTGCTGGAGAAATTTCCATGCCTTGCCTGGATAAACCATAGCCCAGTTCATAAACTACCTGTCGTAGAACTGGATACAGGAATACTGCAGCAAAGTGAAATGAAGAAGTAATTACAACTCACCACCAGCCTAGACATTATCAGATTTCTATGTGCATTACAACAGAGGAGTGTTGTGGATGGATTTACAGAAGGATAAGTTGGAGGTTGGTTGGAAGCTTTGATCCACACTGTACTCATGCAGAAAAACCATATCCCAGGGTTAATGGCATACTTTAGCATCACTGCACCAGTACTGAACACATTATTACAGATGAGACCATACCATTGATTTATATAATCACATTTAAATTGTTTCCATGTTATTCTTCATCCTGTTCTTTATGCATCCGAACATCTTATTTGCTTTTCTGACCACAGCTGCACATTGAGCAGAGGTTTTCATTGAGCTCTGAGCTGTCCACAATGATACCCCTTGTCCCTTTCCTGAATTGACACAGTTAATTTAGGACTATCTAATATATATGAATAGTATAAATGTTTCCCCTTCAATTTCCATACTTTCCACCTAGCAACATTAAACTTCGTTTGCTATCTTGTTGCTCATTGATCTAGTTTGGTTAAGTCCCTCTGAAGTTCCTCACAGTCTTGTCTTATTTAACTAACCTAAATTACTTTGTGTCATCTGCAAATTTGCTACCTCACTGCTCACCCGTTTCCAGGCCATTTATATATATATGTGTGTGTGTGTGTGAGAAACAACACTGGACCTAATACGGAACCTAGATAACACACTACTGTTAATCTTTTGCCATAATGAAAATTGACCATTTATTCCTACTCTTTAGGGATGTCTACCCTGCACACTTCTTATGGCAGCGTGTTGAGTACATACACGGGTAGCTCCCCTAGCATGGGTATAAACTGCAGTTTAGACAGTGAAGCATGGCTTAGGCAAGTAAAGACATGCCTAAAGCCCATGGACCTGTACCTTACAGGCCTTGCTACTCACCCAAGCAGTGCCTACTCTGTCTACATTGCTATTTTTCACAGAGTAGTAGTATCCCACTGCCTCCCTGCTGCTGGACGCTCCCCACCATGAGGCAAGACTTTGGCAGTGGGGAAAGGCTCTGGCAGAGGAGCTGCTGGAGCCTTTTCCCACTGCATCCCGCCAGAGACTTTCACTGACACATGTAGCTACGTGCTGGAATATGAACTCAGCTTACTTTTCAATGCGACTTTAGCTGCATACCCAATGCACTGGTGCCACCGGTAGACATAGTCTTTGTTTCCTGTCTCTTAGCCAGCTTTTGATCCATGACAAAGCCTCTCACCGAATGATTACTTAGTTTCTTTAATAACCTCTTGTGAAGGACTTTGTCAAAGGCCTGTTGAAAGTCTAAATAAATTATGGCAACTGGTTCTCCTTTATCCATTACTTGGACACATTCGAAAGAATCCTAAGAGTTTAGCAAGACACATTTTTCCTTTGCAAAAACCATGCTGGTTAGACCCTAGCATATCATGATCTTCCAAGTGTTTTATTCATTTATTTTAATTATTGTTTCAGCCAGTTAACGAGGTACAGAAATAAGGCTTATTGGTCCGTAATTCCCTGAATCACTCTAGAGCATTTTTTAAAAAATAGGTAAAACATTTATTACCATCCAGTCTTCCAATATAGTAGCTATTTTCAGTGAGAGCTTGCTTATTTTTGCTAGCATCTCCACCTCTTTATACTTAACAACCTTCAGAACTCCTGGATGTTTAGCATCTGGGCCTGGAGATTTATTGCTTTTTAAATTATCAGTTAGTTTCAGCACTTCTTCTGACACATGAATTTTTGATAGTACTTTATCATTATTATCAGAAAGGATCAAGTCTGAGATCAGGCCCTCTCTGGGGAAGTAGGTAAATAATATTACCTAAATATATTTAAGGTGAATTTCTACCAATTGTTATGGCAGCCAACTCCCACTGAAGCCAATGAAAATTATATGTGCATGTCTACAAGCAGAATTTGGTCCTTATCCTGTAGCTGATAGGAGGTTTATCACAAAACAGATAGATAAAATAATCTACAAATGGTCCAGTTCTCCATTCCTTGCATGCTTGAAATCAGTGGGAGTTTTTAGTCCAAACAGAATGCAGGATCCGGACAGGGGAGTGCACAGGAAAAGGCTGGCCTCCAGCTTTAAGTTTAAAGTTAAACTGAAATGCATTTGTTACAAAATTAGCCAGAAAGAAAATCTGTTTTGTTGGCAGTGGTGTTGTGATAAACGAAGGGAGGGGGAGCTCCCTTTTATGGACACCCAGTTAGCTATAAAATCCCTCTTAGTAGCTGTTCTCTACTTGCTTTTGTCTGTCTGTGGTTGTTCTCTGGGGGAGAGGCGGATAGGGCAGCAGTTATGCTGTAAAAACCTTGGGCCAGGTATGAAAAATCATCAGATCATACCTAGAAACTATGCATTTGAAACCCCAGATATGTAAGTAGATCAGGAAATGTCTAGGAAGATGCAATTAGGTTTATCTCTTTTATTTCTTTATGGCTTGTGGATTCCTCTGTGCTAACCCCAGGTGCTTTTGTTTTGTTTGTAACCTTTAAGCAGGACCTCAAGAAAACTATTCTTGATGCTTAATCCTTGTATTTGTTCTTTTAAAATCTAGCAATTGCCTGAGTTTCCAGATGCATTTTCTTTCTTTTTTTTAAATGAAATTTACCTTTTTAAAAAACAGATTGGAGTTCTGTGTCTTAAGAGGTTTGTGCACCTGTTTTTTTTATTAGCTGGTAGCAACAGCTGATTTCTTTTCTTTTCTTTCCCTTTCACAGCTCTTCCCCGATGGTGGGAATGAAAGGGCTTGAGGGTACCCCCCTGGAAGGCATTCCCAAGTGTGCCTTCCTGGTCTCTCAAAGGGGTTCTGCACTTGGGTGGTGGTAGCATCTACCCATCCAAGGTCAGAGAAAAGCTCTAACCGTGGGAGTTTAATACAAGCCTGGAGTGGCCAGTATTAATTTTTAGAGTCCTTGTGGGCCCCACCTTCTGCACTTGAAGTGCCAGAGTGGGGAATCAGCCTTGACAAGTGTAGTGGTAATTTTAAGTGCCTATCTACTCTATATTTCAAGAACTGCACTGGAGCCATTCATGTCTACATTAGAGTTTAATCATTCCCAAAAAGAATCATCCTCTATGGGACAATACATTAGACTTTCTGGGGAAAAGAGGCAAATATATTAGACTGATGTGAACTATATTTTAAAACTCACCTGAATGTACTTCAAACTTCAAAGCCTATGCACTGAACATTTTGTCTGGTTTATTTACATGTAAACATTTTCCCTGCTTGTTAAAAACAGAAGTTGAATTTGAAGTTGTTTAAAAAACAAAAAACAGATCATACCTTGAGAATATAAAATACTAATATGGCAGCAAAATAAAAATCCAACCGTAATCCTGGATTTCTAAAGCTGTGCTACAATCAGATCAAAAAATCCTCTGAAAATTGTTTGATATGTTCTCAGCCTAAAAGAATCATACATGTTCTGCAGTTGTCCCAAAGTCCAAATTTTCAGCTTTAAGGTAGGTTTTGAAATAGGACGTCCTTGCTATGGAGAATTCTGTCACAGAACCAGGTTTCTTGGGAGAGAAAGAAAGAGAAATGTCACCTAGCTGTTGGTACTAAGAAGCAGGACTGCTGGGTTTAATTCCTGGCACTATCACTGTGTAACATAGGCTATAGGGCTGATTGAAATATTTTCAGCAACAAGATTTTTATTGAAAAATGAAGTTTCATTGTTTTACCCAAAATAAGTGTTGAATTAAATGTTTAAATTTTTGAAAAAATTTAAATGAAAGTTTATTTCTTTTTAATTTTCAAAAGTTTTGGAATTTTTTTTTATTTGAAATGGTACTTTTTATTTTCTCCTCCTTTTTTCCACTGGGAAACATTGGGAAAAAGTTTTTCAAGTGAGCAAATGTGAGGGGGGAAACATTTTCTCATGTTTTAAATTTTAAAAACTCTTTCCCTACTTTTCCACTGGAACAGTGACAAGTCCATGCCACTTCGTGTGCTGTGGTTGGAGACTGGTGTGGAGCAATTCAGCACTCGCAGGGGTAGGCTTCACCCACTACTCATTAGTGCTGACCAGGCAAGTCATTAAAGCTTGTTTCTACAAATGGGCCTAATACTTTGCTTTTACTGGGTGCTTTTCATTCATAGATCATGAAGCGCTTGACAAAGGTGGACATAAATGAGTAGCTTCCACTTAACAGAAAGCATCGACTGAGCAGAGTCTTGAATGCATTTTTCTGAGAGGCAATGAAGTCTCACGGACATTGACATCAGAAATCTAGGTTCCATTTCCCAGATCTGTCTCCAGCTGATTATGTGACTTTGGACAAATCATTTATTCTATGGTTTTAAAAAGTGTCCCCTGATTTTGGATGACTGAATCATCTCTTCCACATGTTCAATATGTGAGTTTTAAAGGTCCATAACTATTAAATCAAACTCATTTCTTCTGGAACTAGGCAAGATGCTGCTCCTCAGTAAGGGCTATTTCCATAACGTTTCAACTTTCAACCCCAAGTTGCTACAGCTGTAGGACACATGATGAAAGGGTCACAAGAATTTAATGTCTTAAAAGAAAAGTAAACCTTTTTCTACTCTCCTCGTATTCAAAAATGGCCCAACCATTTTAAATCAAACTTTGAAAAAACAGAATTCACATTCAGGCAGGGACAAAGCCTGAAAACTTTCAGTCCAAAACATTTCAGAAAGTCATAAGCAACTGAAAACAGGGGGTTCTTATGGAAATCATTATGCAGTCTTAACTACAGAAGATCATGACAAACATTCAATATTTCTTTCAGCCTCTGGTTTATGAATGTTTGTGAGGCCATCATTTGAGTTGAAATAATTAAAACACTGGTGCATCTAAAGTTCATTAAATGCAGATACAGTCTGTAACAATTTCTTACTGTGCATGGTATTTCCAAACAGATGTTTAATTTTACTTTTACAAAACCATGCTGTGTAATCTTGTGACACGATCTACAGTTTGAAATAAAAGAATTTGGCTCTGATACATATATAGATATAGTATATTTAATATTTCTCTTCTTCATGTGCATAGCATGTCAGTGTAAAAACACTCACAGGAAAATATAATCTAAACGGCATTATAAATTCAAACAAAACAAAACTAGGTATTCTTCAGCTGTAACCATTTACCAAGTGTCCTTCATCAGCAGATAAATATGCCTCTATAAAAATCCTTATCAAACTTTACTTGCCAGCACATCTCTAAAAGTTTTAATTGTTATATCTCTAAGAGCATTACATCATTGTGTCAATTTGATGAAACAGTTTTTTACTACTTTTTAAATTAGATGTTTATTTCTTTTTAATTTTCTCTGTTCTGTCCATCTACTTTAGACTAATCCATGGCTTTGGCAAGTTCAGCCACAAGTCACTGGGCAAAATGTAGGAATTACTGGCGTAAAATTATATGGCTTGGTTATGCAAGAAGTCAGGCTAGATCATGGGTTTTCAATCTGGAATCATGACCACACTCCCTTTCTTTATGAATGAACAGTAGAAGGGGTCTCCCCCTCCAAAAAAAATTTGGTTTTGTAACATGGGATGATGGTATGAAAAAGATTGAGAACCACTAGACTAGATGATCACAATCTATGTATTTTAAAGTGCAGCTTCGAACCCTTGAGTATGATGGAGTTTCTCTGCACTGCTCCAAGGATCTCATCCAAAGCCCACTGAAGTCAGTGGCAAGATGCCTACTGACTTTGATAGGCTTTGGATCAGGCCCCAATGAGCTGTTCCGTCCCTGCGGAGGCTACGCCACCTGAATGCAGGGAAATGCTCAGATGAAATACATCATCTTCCTTTCCAAATGCAAACAGATGGACATCATACCAAAAGGACTGAAGGTAAAAAATCCATTACAATCTACATACCACACAGACTATGCTGACAGCTTGTGCCACACGCTCTCAAAGAAACTGCGGAACCACCTGATCAACATCCTCTTCAGCAAACAGGGAAAGATTAAAAATGAGCTCTCAAAACTGGATACTCTCATAAAAAACCAACCTTCCACACAAACTTCCTCGTGGCTGGACTTTACAAAAACTACACAAGCCATTTACAACACACACTTTGCTTCTCTACAAAAGAAAAAGGACACTAAACTATCTAAACTACTACATGCCACAAGGGGCCACAACAGTGGTTCCCTTTGCCCACCCAGCAATATTGTTAATCTATCCAACTATACTCTTAGCCCAGCAGAAGAATCTGTCCTATCTCGGGGCCTCTCCTTCTGCCCCTCCACCCCAGGATACAGTTCTGTGGTGACCTAGAATCCTATTTTCGACGCCTCTGACTCAAGGAATATTTCCAACACACTTCTGAACAACATACTAACCCACAGAGAGCTTCCTACCAAGAGTACAAAAAGAAGGATTCTGGGTGGTCTCCTCCTGAAGGTCGAAACAACAGACTGGACTTCTACATAGAGTGCATCCACCGACGTGCACGGGCTGAAATTGTGTAAAAACAGCATCACTTGCCCCATAACCTCAGCCGTGCAGAACACAATGCCATCCACAGCCTCAGAAACAACTCTGACATCATAATCAAAAAGGCTGACAAAGAGGTGCTGTCATCATCATGAATAGGTCGGAATATGAACAAGAGGCTGCTCGGCAGCTCTCCAACACCACTTTCTACAAGCCATTACCCTCTGATCCCACTGAGAGTTACCAAAAGAAACTACAGCATTTGCTCAAGAAACTCCCTGAAAAGGCACAAGAACAAATCCACACAGAGACACCCCTGGAATCCCGACCTGGGATATTCTATCTGCTCCCCAAGATCCATAAACCTGGAAATCCTGGACGCCTCATCATCTCAGGCATTGGCACCCTGACAGCAGGATTGTCTGGCTATGTAGACTCCCTCCTCAGGCCCTATGCTACCAGCACTCCCAGCTATCTTCGAGACACCACTGACTTCCTGAGGAAACTACAATCCATCGGTGATCTTCCTGATAACACCATCCTGGCCACTATGGATGTAGAAGCCCTCTACACCAACATTCCACACAAAGATGGACTACAAGCCGTCAGGAACAGTATCCCCGATAATGTCACGGCAAACCTGGTGGCTGAACTTTGTGACTTTGTCCTCACCCATAACTATTTCACATTTGGGGACAATGTATGCCTTCAAATCAGCGGCACTGCTATGGGTACTTGCATGGCCCCACAGTATGCCAACATTTTTATGGCTGACTTAGAACAACGCTTCCTCAGTTCTCGTCTCCTAATGCCCCTACTCTACTTACACTACATTGATGACATCTTCATCATCTGGACCCATGGAAAAGAAGCCCTTGAGGAATTCCACCATGATTCAACAATTTCCATCCCACCATCAACCTCAGCCTGGACCAGTCCACACAAGAGATCCACTTCCTGGACACTACGGTGCTAATAAGCGATGGTCACATAAATACCACCCTATACCGGAAACCTACTGACCGCTGTTCCTACCTACATGCCTCCAGCTTTCATCCAGACCACACAACACGATCCATTCTCTACAGCCAAGCTCTACGATACAACCGCATTTGCTCCAACCCCTCAGACAGAGACAAACACCTACAAGATCTCTATCAAACATTCTTACAACTACAGTACCCACCTGCTGAAGTGAAGAAACAGATTGACAGAAGAGTACCCAGAAGTCACCTACTACAGGACAGGCCCAACAAAGAAAATAACAGAATGCCACTAGCCGTCACCTTCAGCCCCCAACTAAAACCTCTCCAACGCATCATCAAGGATCTACAACCTATCCTGAAGGACAACCCATCACTCTCACACATCTTGGGAGACAGGCCAGTCCTTGCTTACAGACAGCCCCCCAAACCTAAAGCAAATACTCACAAGCAACCACACACCACACAACAGAACCACTAACCCAGGAACCTATCCTTCCAACAAAGCCCGTTGCCAACTGTGTTCACATATCTATTCAGGGGACACCATCATAGGGCCTAATCACATCAGCCACACTATCAGAGGCTCGTTCATCTGCACATCTACCAATGTGATATATGCCATCATGTGCCAGCAATGCCCCTCTGCCATGTACATTGGTCAAACTGGACAGTCTCTACGTAAAAGAATAAATGGACACAAATCAGACGTCAAGAATTATAACATTCAAAAACCAGTTGGAGAACACTTCAATCTCTCTGGTCACTCGATTACAGACCTAAAAGTGGCAATACTTCAACAAAAAAAACTTCAAAAACAGACTCCAACGAGAGACTGCTGAATTGGAATTAATTTGCAAATTGGATACAATTAACTTAGGCTTGAATAAAGACTGGGAGTGGGTGGGTCATTACACAAAGTAAAACTATTTCCCCATGTTTATGCCCCCCCCACACTCCGCACCGTTCCTCAGACGTTCTTGTCAACTGCTGGAAATGGCCCACCTTGATTATCACAACAAAAGGTCCCATCCCCCCCCACTCTCCTGCTGGTAATAGCTCACCTTACCTGATCACTCTCGTTACAGTGTGTATGGTAACACCCATTGTTTCATGTTCTCTGTGTATGTAAATCTCCGCACTGTATTTTCCACTGAATGCATCCGATGAAGTGAGCTGTAGCTCATGAAAGCTTATGCTCAAATAAATTTGTTAGTCTCTAAGGTGCCACAAGTATGCCTTTTCTTTTAGCTTCCATAGTGGTTCCAATGCTGCCCATCTCATGGCTACCCCGTACAGGGTGCATGAATGGGGGAACGGAGGCATAGCCAAGGTATTCATATGCCCTGTGATGCCTGACTTCTGCCAGGGACACCTGAGGGCTGCTCTAATTTTTTGCCAGAGGTCCAGCCTAACATAAGATCAGCCCCAGAATCGAGGGAGGTGGGGTACAAAGGTGGGTTAAAGCTAGAACTCATCAAAAAATGTCAATCAAAAATATTTTGGACAAAAATTGACCTTTTTTCTAAACTAAACTTTGTGCAGAACATTTTTGTTGCTTTCTACATTTTTCCGGCTTTTAAAAAGCAAAACATTTTGGTTCCCCTTCCTGTTTCTCCCTTTTCCAGGAGCAAAATGAACAAAGGGGGTGAGGGGAAAGGGAAAACGGAGAGAAATAGGGGGAAAATGAAAAATTTTCGGTTTTCAAAAACCCAAAAATATTTGGTTTTCAAAAAAAATTGCAGACAATTTTGGGGAAAAAAATTGAAAACTTCTTGTGAAAAAGACTTACTATTTTTTGACCAGGTCTGGCTAAAGCCACCTTTGAAACGCTCCCAAATGCTTCTCAACTGAAACCCATGGGTCCGTAGGAACAAATAACCAAATGCAGCCTAGTTCACATCCCAAATGGTTGCTATTTCTCCTCCAACTGAAGTCGGCCCAGAGTACCAAAAACAAAAAGTAGGTTGATTTTGAAAAAAAAAACAAAACAAAAAAAAAATAGAGAAAGTTGAACAAAGGAACTTAGAGTCATAAATTTGAAATCCAGAAGGGTTCACCAGATCATCTACTCTGACCACCTGTATATCACAGGCCACCAACATCACCCAGCACCTGCACACTAAAACCAACAACCAAAATTAGACCCGAGTATTACAGCCCACAGGAGACTCGACTATTGTGTGCCACAGGCAGAGGATAGTAGGAATCAAGGAGCACCAGTGCTCAAGACCCCAAAATGGCAGGGAAATGATTAAGTGAGATATACCCAGATAATCCTGGCAAGTGACCCACACCCATATGCTGCAGAGGAAGGTGAAAAATCCCAAGGTCACTGCCAATCTGACATGAGGGAAAACTCCTTCCCAACTCCATATATGACAATCAGTTAGACCCTGAGTATGTGAGCAAGAACCAGCCAGCCAAACACCTGAGAGAGAGAATGCTTGGTGTAGGGTTGCCAACTTTCTAACTGCACAAAACAGAACACCTGAGCACTGCCCCTTCCCCGAGGCCCTGCTCTCTGCTCACTACATCCCCCCTCCCTCGGTGGCTCGCTCTCCCCCACCCTCCCTCACTTTCACTGCGCTGGGGTGCAGGCTCTAACTGGGGCTGCGGGCTTTATGGTGGGGCCAGAAATGAGGGGTTCAGGGTGTGGGAGGGGGCTCCAGCTGGGGCAGTGGGCTGGGGTGCAGGGGGAGGGGGAGGGCTCCATCCAGGGGTGCAGGCTCTGGGGTAGGGACAGGGATGAGGGGTTTGGGGTGCAGGAGGGGGCTGCAGGCTGGGGGGCGGGGCAGATGGGTTCAGGGTGTGGCAGACAGCTCTGCACATGTCGCTACTCTTGCCTACAGGCCCTGCCCCCACAGTTCCCATTGGCCACGGTTCCCGGCCAATGGGAGTGCAGAGCCAGTGCTCGGGGCAGGGGCAGCACGCAGAGCCCCATGGCCCTCCCACGTAGAAGCTGAACCTTCCAGGGTGCAGCGTGGAGCTAGGACAGGTAGGGACTAGCCTGCCTTAGCACTGCAGCACCGCCAACTGCATTTTTAATGGCACGGTCAGCGATGCTGACCGGAGCTGCCAGGGTCCCTTTTTGACCGGGTGTTCTGGCCAAAAACCAGACACCTGATTACCCTAGCTCGGTGCCACCTCAGAGCACTTACTCACCCCATCCAGTTTCCTGCCATGCTCATCCCTGATGATTCAGAGGAAGAAGATTTAAAAAAAAAAAAAAACAGAACACACTGGGGAGAGGAATCCCTTCCATACCTCTGCTGGTGGCTGGCTGAAACCCTGAAGAATGAACCCATAGGCACAAAAGAGGTAAACTGGAAGTGAGACCCAGGTCTGCTAAGTCCTAACCTCCACTAATACAAGCAACCCCATCATACAATCGCACGCATAAATTTGTCCAGTTCTCTCATGAAACTAATTAAGTTGTTTTCCCCCACAACTCCTATTGGGAAGTTGTTCAAGAACCTCATCTATCTGATGGTTAGAACCCTTCTTCTAATTTCCAATCTGAAATTAGTTCGTGGCCAGATTATATCCATTTTTTCTTGTGCTAACATTGTCCTTTAGCTTAAATAGCTCTTCACCCTTCCTAATGTATTTATAGACAGCAATCGTATCATATCCCCTCTCGGCCTTCTTTTTGCTAGCCTAAACAAACCACATTCTTATAGTCTCCCCTCATAAGATAGACTCTTCATTTCCCTGATCATCCTAGTAGCTCTTCTCTGCAGCTGCTCCAGATTACATTCATCTTTCTGGAACCTCTTCTTGTTGCAGATAAAATCAAGAATATTTCTTTGCTGTTCCAACAAATTATACCAGCTCAAAAGTTTCTACAACAGCTTCAGACAGAAAATAAATCTCCCTTTTTTGTGTTTGTTGTCCCATTATTTTACCTCCAAAATGTTACTTTCATATGGTATAATTTTAACTCTTACATAAGTAATACCTTTCAGATGAGGTTCTGAAAGCGTTTTATAAAAGTTAAGGCCCCTCTGTGAGGTTTTATGTCTACATTATACTGATGAAACTGAGACCTAGACGGATTAAGGGACTCACCCAAAGTTATACCAGTTGATGCTTAAGCTGGTAGTGGAAACTAGGAGTCCCGAGTCTCAGCTCTTTGATGTGACCATTAGATTGTATTGATGTGGGAAAGACCGACATCTTGGACTCTCACAAGAAAGTGGTCCAGACCAAAGTAATCACTGGCATAAGGGGGTGTAACTCCACTGAAGTGAAGCTGGGGTGAGTTGGGCAACTTATTTTCAAAGAAATAGAGTTTAATATATTCTTTGCATTTTGCCTTCACAAATATTACCCATATGTTGGTGAGAATGGGAGTCCAGGTATATTCATGCGATACGAGTTTCAACATGCAAATTTACCTATTTCTCGCCATTTAAGTTGTTTGCACTCATATTCATAAAGAGCCATCAGATGGTTTGTTAATAGCTATGGACACAATCCTGCTTCTGTTGAAGCCAATGGAATGGTAAAACTCCTATTGACTGCAATAAAACAGGTTTGGGCCATAAACCTGGAAGAAACCTTAATCAATTTAATTAATGAAAGGGGTGTCATAGAACCTGAAGAAGTGAATAAAGGAAGTAAGAAGTGAGTTTATCATCAGTACCTGACCTGACATGAGAATTGTGACCATTTGTTTAAGAATTGCGCACCTCTATTCCTGAGACATAAGCTACCATGGATGGCAGACCCTAAATCATATGCAGTACTTACACAGAGTATACTTCATAAATGAATAAGAATTGTATGGCTATAAAGAGTCCAATCCTCCATTCCTTGGGCACCCAGAACCTGCACTGAAGACAGAACTCAGTTCCTGTAAACAGAAAAAGAATAATGATATATTGGTAATGTGTGACCACAAAAGCATGTAAACTGCTAGAATGCATTTTTTTAGAGTTTTTGATTTCAAGAGAGAAAGAATAAATTCCATGTTTTGTCAAAATATGTAAGTGTTTTATATCCTCCAGTCATATTGCACAATACTAGGAATACAGCATAGCTAGGTAAGAGGGTCAGTGTTCATGTTACTGCAGAAATACAAAAACAATCTTTCACTGTTAACTCCGGCACCACTCCTTCCAAAACTGTAAGAGTAAATAAAACAAAATGGCTCATTTCATAATGTGAAAACAATCAGCAGTCTGCGTCTTCTTTTACTTGACAATATCAGAAACCTATATGGAACTCTGTTTTGGTAGATAAAAATATTGCACAAAGTCAGCCACATGTTCTTATGGTTCTAAGACTTTCTGTGTAGACTTCTTAGTTGAGGCAAATTACTTACAAATGTACTTGTTCTTTATCCAACATATTGAGAAAAGGTTTCCTAACAGCACAATAGGCTGCAGTGGATATTTTTAGTAACATGCTAGTTTTCAGATCACCCATGTATCTGCCAGTGGTAAGCCACACACAAGAATGGCTATAATTGTAGCTGCTAAGTTTATCCAAACAAATATTTATCTAGGCTCTCTGTGTGTGTTTGATAGAGAGAAGAGGGGTACAAAGATCAATGTTCCTTTGAGGTCCCATGTGTGATACATGTCCTTGATCAATTTTTTCTCTATTTTTTTTCGAATAGTCTTTCTAGAGTTAAGTATCACACACAGGCAATCCACACAATACTATGGAGGCGCTAATAGATCATTTGTGCCCAGATGCTTTGGTAACCATAAAGGGTCATATGTTCCCCACCGCTGCAGATCATAAAGGGCACAAAGAGAGGTGGAAATTGAGCTGGGGAGCAGAATGGAGAGGTTAGGCCATTAAAATCCCCCATGGGGCAACAGCATCACCACAGAATCAACGCATGATTCAGAATACACATGTTTTGGCTAGAGGGCAGCTAGCCAGAAGAGGGTAAACTGTGGAAAACCCACTCTGCACTGCATGCTCCTATGCAAACTTTCTCTGATCTACACAACAAAATGCCGTGTATATTTTTGCTTCCAGTGGGTGGTTTCCACTCCCACTTCCAGAGAGAAAGGTAATTGCATGGCTTGGGGTCCCAGAACCTGCACTGAAGACGGGGAACCAGTAGCAGTAAAGACATCCAGCTGTCCGTGCTGCTGCGTGTGGGGAGGCCAGGAGGGCACATAGAGGGACTCCCTCTTCATGGTGATGACCCAAAATCTGGGATTCCTCATGGACCCTCAAACTTCATGGAGCTGGCAGGTCACGTCCCTTATACTTTCTACCTCACCATTAATCCTTCCCACAACAGAGGGAAAAGTAGAACAGCTTTCTTGGTATATTGTACTCTATGTATTTTAATGTAAGTGTGAATGTAAGAATGTCCCTTCTACCCAAAAATTTGCATTAGGGGAAGATATGGGGCCTAATTCTCCATGCACCTGCCACACAGCATAAAAGGCCATATAGCAGGCAGAACTGGGTCCCAGGAAATATCTGGTGGTCTAGGGGGTTTCCCTGCTTGGCACAGTGGCCATGAAACAACTCTACGCCACCGCTGAGAAGCCCCCATTGTAGGGAAATATTGCAGGCAAAGAGGTGGAGGGAAAGGTCATGGCCAGAGCACGTTGTGATCCAGCTATTCTCAACTGCCAGTGTACGTTTTCTGGGGTGTGTGAGTTAAACTGAGCCTGAGGCTTTATGAGAGTCAGGGTGTGTGAGGTAATATCTTTTATTGGACCAACTTTTTTTGGTGAGGAGACAAGGTTTCGAGCTTACCCAGAGTTCTTCCTCAGGTCTGGGAAATGTACTCAGTGTGTCACAGCTAAATATAAGGTGGAACACATTGTTTAGCATAGGTTTCAGAGTAGCAGCTGTGTTAGTCTGGATGCACAAAAAGAAAAGGAGTACTTGTGGCACCTTAGAGACTAACAAATTTATTTGAGCATAAGCTTTCATAAGCTACAGCTCTGTTAGACTCTTAGGTGCCACAAGTAATCCTTTTCTTTTTATTGTTTAGCATAAGTTGTTAACACTTATTTCAAGGGAACATTCAAGGTGAAGTGGCCCATTAACACCTCTCTAGTCACAGGGTGGGAAGGAGAAAACAAAAGCTGGGGTGGGAGCAGAGTGGGTTATAGATTGTTGCAATAATTCATACACCCAATGTGTCTATTCAGTTCATGATGTTTAGTGTCTAACACAGTTATGATTTTAAGCCCCCAGGCTTGCCTTTTGAAGGTACTGTGCAGGTTTACTTTGAAGATGTGAACCGACAGGTCAGCTATAAAATGATTGCTTTGTGATAGGGTACTTTTGTCTTTTATCATTTTTCTGTGTGAGTTCATTTGAGAGCATAGTGATTTTATCATTTCAGTCAAATGGTTATTGGAGCATTAAGTGCACTGGATGAGGTACACCACATTTTGCGATAGGTATATATAGGACCCAGGAATCTTGTAAGGTGTGTTGTGGGGGATGTTGATCATTGTAGCTGTGGAAATATGTCTGCAGGTTTTGCATCTGTTGGGTCTGGTGCAGCTTTGAGATGGTATGTCTTGGTCTGCGGGAGCTTGCTTCTGATTATGAGCTTGGAGAGGTTGGGGGGTTGTTTGATGGCCAGAAGAGGGGGTTTAGGAAAGATTTCTTTCAGGATGTAGTCTCCATCAAGTCTTGGTTGTAATTATTTAATGATACCCCTTATGAGTTCCAGTATAGGTGGTGACAACTAGGGATGTGCAGTCAGAAAGGCTTTTCTTTCCATATTGAAGCAGATTCTCTAGGGGTATTCAGGTGGCCCATTCCATGATGCAATCTACTTCTCTTGTAGAGTGTCCTTGCTTGGTGAAGGCAGTTTTAAGTGTGATAAGGTATGTATCCTGGACTTTGTCCTCAGAGCACATTCTATGGTATCTGAGTGTCGGGCTGTAAAAACATTTCTTGGTGCATTTGGGGTGGTTACTGGATCTGTGAAGGTAGGTGTGATGATCCAGGGGTTTCTTGTATATAGTTGTATGTAGAGATTGGCATATTGGGGAGCCATCCTAGTACTCCTGGCTGTTCCCATGGTTTGGACAGAGTGTTTGTTGTTGAATGTAAAATTGTTATGGGTGAGAATGAAATGGATGAGTTTGGTTTAGCTCTCTGGGGATTGTCCATTGTCTTGTAGATATCTGAGGCAGGCAGCAATGCCATCATTGTGAGGGATGTTGGGTGTAGGGAAGTGACATTTAGGTGGGGGGGAAGGAGGGTGTTCTGAGGGAGGTTGTTCTGGGACTAACAGTCTGCAGTGTTGTTGTAGCCAATACCTGAGGTTTTATGTCAGGAACCTGACAGTTCCCCAGACCACCCCGAATTCAGGAAGCATAGAAGTATCTTGAAACCACCTTTGCTGCTCCTGCAACCACCTGTTCTTGTACCAAGTACATGAATAGAGAGAGAGAGAGAGATAAGCAAGCCCTGGCCCCTAGGATTTAGCTGGCCATTTTTCTTTTCTGTATCTACATTTACGTTCTTGGGGCTGGGCTGGGCGGGGGCAGCACGCAGAGATGCCTGGCCGCACCTCCAGCTAGGAACAGCAGGGACATGTCGCTGCTTGTGGGGAACTGCCCGAGGTGAGTGCCGCCCAGAGCCGGCACCCCAAGCCCCCTCCCATACCCTAACCCCCTTCCCCAAACTCCCTCCCAGACCCTATGGCATGTACCCCCTTCTGCACCCCAATCCCCAGCCCTGAGCCCCCTCCCACACCTAAACTCCCTCCCTCTTAGTTAACCGGAATTTTTTTACTTATTGGCACTCCCCATTCCCACAACATGCCAGATAACAAAGCTTTTACTGTAATGCCTTGTTATCTGTTACAGGTCAAGGAAATTGCATCTGTATTTCCCCTCAGTAGTTCAGCAAAGGTACCCACTCCCAGCCTTCCAGCTCCTCAACTGTTGCCTCTCTTGGGTGAAGACCTGCATCTCACTCCCTGAGCAGCGTACGTGCAGGCTGCCAAGGGTATTTTATTTTTCTGAAATAGATGATGTGGTGTTTAGCACTGATTTCCTTATGGAAAAATATTTGAGAAAACTGATTTGTGCATGAACATGCAATGGCAGAAAACACCTACAGCTTCTTGTCTGCAAAAGGGGCCCACAGGAGGCCAATACAGCCCTAGAGCTGGGCTAGGATGTGCTGATTCCGCACTTTCTTACTGCAGACTCCACTGCAAAGTCTGCTTCAGAGATCCCCCGATGGAATGTTGCCCTCTTCTGGCTAACCCCTGGGGAGGGTGGAAGTAACGCTGCTTGCATCTCTAAGGAGTCACTCTTTTCTATAGCACTAGCAGTGTTGCTGGCATAAGGAGGTTCAACTTGCCCCATGCTGTGCAGCATAATGTGCTGCAGAATTTGACCAAGCAGAAGAAAGATAATGAGCAGAGCTGCACGGAGGATGGAAATTTGGCTTCGTGAAGTATTTTGACAATTGTTTTCATTCCGTTTCAGCATGACACCCAAAAATTTAAAAGTTCTCCACTAAAGAATGTTTGTAAATCATTGAGTCAATTGAAACTCTGTTACAACAAAATCAAAATGTTTCATTTCAATTTTGACCTTTTTATGTTGCAGTGTAATGTAGAATATATAAGAGAAAATGTACAGATTTTGAAACAGTCATTTCTAAACAAAAAACCTAAATGTTTCATTCCAAAAATGTTATGACATAGTCAGAACTTTTTCACCCTCATTTTTTTCCTAAACATTTTGGTGAAATTGACACGATTTCAAAAAGTGTTTCAATTTTGACATAACCGCTTTTTCTGCTGGAAAATGGTTTCATCAAATTTTTGCAACCCGCTATAAAAATAAGTAATATCAACCACAAACACACTACTAGGGACAGGTGAACAAGTGTATATCAGAGTTCTTGGCAAGTTTGGTAACTGACAGATGGTAGGAACAATGTTCCAATAGTTAGGGGTACTAGTCTAGGACTTCGGAGACTTCTGTTCTGTTCTTCTGCTGAAGACTTCCTTTGTTAATCGCTTGGAGTATGTAAGCTCTTGTAGACATACCCAAGCTAGCTTCACACTCGCTAGCGGTGACAGGTGGGCTGTACAAACCCACCCAGAACCCTGGGTAATTACTCGGTCAGCTTGCCTGCTGCGTGGTAACTGAGCTAGATAGATTAAAGCTAGCTTGCGCGTGTCTACATCAACAGCAGTCACACCCTGTGATTACAGTGTAGACGTACACGTAGGGTTTATCTTCATATGCAACATTGCAGCGACGCCACTGTAGCGCTTCAGTGAAGATGCTACCCTACACTGACAGGAGAAGCTCCCTGTCAGTACAGTTAATCCACCTCCCTGGGAGGCGGGAGCTATGTTGATGGGAGAAGCTCTCCCATTGACATAGCAGTGTCTACATTGGGTGGTAGGTGGATTTTTCACACCCCATGAGCAACGTAATTATACCAATTTAAGTTTGTAGTGTAGACCTGGCCTTAGTCTCTCTGTACCTCAGATCTGTAAAATGGGGATAATAGTACTTCCCTACCTCACAGAGATGATGTGAGGATAAATGTGTTAAAGACTGAGGTGCTCAGAAATGGTAGGGTGACTTGGAGGGTGAACTATAGTCCTTGAAATAGGATATTGGATTCATGGACTTGCATGTGTGTGTAGACAAAACAAGTTACACTAAAAAAAAATACCCAGACACTGTGTCACTGATTTCTCCTTCAACAGGAAAACAACCTACAAGGCCTGCTACTGCTCACCAGATGGATGACAATACTATGTCCAGTTGAAATTGCAGAGGGATTTACGCTGATGGAATGTCCTGGAATGGAACTTGGCTAGGACAACAGCTTGAATGTGAAAAGCACTACATGTGTGTTTAAATTGTTCCAGAACATTTCTTTGTCTTCAGTAATGGAAACAGACATTTCTCCAGTTGCATAATTCTGCAGAAATATAAGTTATATGCACAGCAGTTTTGCCCAGACTGAGACCCATTTTCAACTGTGGCTTTGTATTTTTGGTCAAAACATCAGAAAATCACTGTAAAACCAGTAGAAGATGGACTCGATACCTTTATAGGCATTTTTACCACACTCATCTTCATAATATTTGACTACTATAAATGAATGAATATATGAAACCAGCAGTAACATTGGAGATGGTTAAAATGGCTGCTGCACATACTGGATTAGAAGATACCTTTAGTCTCAGTTTTCCTTGCTTCCAGTTTAGTGCGTTGTGTGTGCTAACAGCAATATCTGGTCCACCTAGCATTCCTAACAACCTCAACTAGGGCCTGATCCAGCTGTCACTGCAGTCAATGGAAAGACCTCCACTGAGTTCACTGGGCATTGAATCAGCACCTTAGAGCTTTACTTGCAGTGGCAGTACCCTGCAAATTGTCAGGGCCCATGGTTAAGTGATGATTTCAAACAAAGCAGTTTCACTTCAACTCTGAACCACCATTGGAACATTTTAAACACTAGAAACAAATGAAGATGTGGGGGAGAGGGAGCTTTTGGCTTTGTTTTTTGGCCAGGGTTGTTTAATTCTGCAGGAGTCTTCTCTTTTCCTTGCATTGATTTATAGTCTTTCCTTCTCATTTTCATACTGCTGAGTCCCCTGCAAGGACTGAAAAACTATTTTCCAACAAGAAAATGAGTACTTGTGGCACCTTAGAGACTAACCAATTGAGCTGTAGCTCACGAAAGCTTATGCTCAGATAAATTTGTTAGTCTAAGGTGCCACAAGTACTCCTTTTCTTTTTGCGAATACAGACTAACACAGCTGTTACTCTGAAACCTATTTTCCAACACTGCTTCTCACTCTCTCCTCCAGCAGGAGAAGCTGGGATGTGAGTGTCCTACTGGTAAAAAACAGGACTTACATCCTAACCTGGGTTGAATCTATATTTTCCATACCTGGTGATTTGTGTACCAAAATTGTTGTGAAGTAGCAATGTTTCAGAGCATGTGTGTGTGCATGCGTATTCACTGTGGCTTACAAAACTTAAAGCTCAATGTTAAATTGTGCTTTTTCAGACTAGTGGTTAACAAGCAAAGGGGAGGGGAGGGAGCAAGAATAGCTCATGTGGTCACCTGTACCACCTGTACTCACCAGGACATGATCAGTAAAACCCATATGCAGGAAAACAAAGTATTAACTTGTGTGATGTGTTTGGTGACTTAAAACTCAGCTAAGGCCAGATTTTGCTCCTGTTTAAAATAATCAGGAAACTCCATTAAATTCATTGGGTGCAAAATCAAGTCCCTAGTGGGTTTGCAAATAGCTGAAAGAGAAATCAGTGGTAATAGAAATATTGTGTAGGTTTGTGCACCTGACATCTAGAGAATGTTACCCAATGGTTCGTCAGTCACTTTTGTTGCCAAGGAAATTTAAAAAAAAAAAAAAAAAAAAAAAACACCAAAACACCCCACACACACCAACTAATTTATGTGTCATTCTAAAAATTGAAGATTAGTTCTTTTCTGAAGATAGCAGAAGTCAAAATGATGGATTCAGCAAGAACAGTACTGTGAGCCTGGCTGAGAAACCCTACATTAGATGCACTAAAGCTTTTCAGCCACATTTGTATGGAGAAATAAAGCAATTGTAACTTGTTCTATACTGTACAACAGTGTAATTTCCCCCTCAAATAGAAAAATGCATTATATTACATCTTGCTTTGGCTATGTATCAGACAGAACCTAGACTTGTTTTGAGCATTCTAACTAAAGCTGAACAAATAGTAGGAAAACTTTTTGTAGCAGATTGAGCACTCACCGCCATAGCACCTCCTACTGGTTGCCTTGGGAATTAGCCTCAGTCCCCCCCCACCACCACCACGTCCCTCCCAGACCCCACTGCCCCTTACCTTGGGGTTCTGCCTACAGCAGTACCCCCACACTCTGGGCCTCCCTTCCCAGAGGAACCCCCTCCCCCATGCCCACCTTCCTTCAGTGACTACTGCCAGTCATCATCTAGCCTCCTTTCTCTAGGGCAAACTGCAGTCTGTGATGGCTACTCATTGGCAAGGGGGTTGGACCAGCTGCCTCTGCCTATCCCCAGGCTGCACCTCCAGTACCTCCTTGGGCCTTAACAAGGCTGGAGCTAGACTCTAGGCAGCTAGGTCCATCCTACTCCAAGGCTGAAGTGAGACTGACTCAGCTCTTCCCGTAGCCCTTATATAAGGGCCAGCTGTGGCCTGATTGGGTGTGGCCGCAGCTGTGACCGCTTCCCCAATTAGCCTACCTTTTTCCCCAGGAGAGGGGTAACTGCCCCGCTATGCTTTTCCCTAAATATTCATTCAAATTCAAAACAATTTCAATTTGACTGTGTTCACAACTCTTTTGTGTTCACTTTCTGCAAACATATGAGTGCTCAAGCTTGAGTCACAAAAATCCTAGTGCAAAGTGAATTTAAGGGTGAATGTTCAGCTAAAGCCTGATCCAAAACCCGCTGAAGTCGAAGGAAAGACTCATGCTGATTTTAATGGGCTTTGGGTCTCCTTCTAATAAATCTTTACATCCTGCTCTTTTCAAACTACATTTGTTATTCAAAACAGTATTTTTTAAAAAAAAAAATGTAATTAGCCAATCATAGTACAGTATGTAGCATTGGCAGAGCATTACTGAGCTCAAGACTAATGTCCTATCCTTCCCAAAAAGACTACAGTGTCCATATTGTCCCAACCTTCCTTTCTCTTCCAATATGTTTTTTTTAAAAGATACCCCTCATGGTGAGATTGGTGTTGGCTGCCAGCCAGCCAGCCTGAACTTTATCTTGACAAGTGTGATGTTGATATGCTTAGTTCTTTGAAGCAGTGCCAGGTTTACAATGGCACCAGTGGCTCCATGGAGCCAGGCCCAGGCTCTGAAGAGGCCCCAGCCTGCACTGCACTCCAAGACCCCACTCCCCCCTACCCACCAATTGCTCCTCTTGGCCTGCCCGCTGGCTGGCCAAGGGCTCCTCTCTGCCCCCTGGCCCCACTCCTCTGCTCCTCTCTGCCCCCTGGCTGGACCCCAGTGCACATCCAGCTCCAGGAAGTCTCTGCTTCCCACCACCTGTGGGGCCCCGCCTGTCTCCTCAGAGCTGAGCCACCTGGGACTGGTGCAGAAGCCTGGCCAGTCTTAGCCGGGGGAGGGGAGGAAGAACAGGACAGTGTGGGGGGCTTAACTGGGTCCCTCTACGCAAGTGGGTCTTGAGGGAGCTCGGCCAGGGCAGGCCCTGGTCTAGCTGATCGTGCCACAGTCGCCTCCCAGCAGGGCCGGTGAGTGCGGCCAGGAGGCAGAGCGTGGGGGAGTTTCTTGGGGTGTTGGGCTGTGAGGGGCAGGGAAGATGTGTGTGTTGGGGCACTAGGAGTGGGGGTTCTGTGTGGGGTGCCAGGCAGTTGTGCTGGGGCTGTGGGCAGGGGGGCACTGGGCAGGGATGGTGTTGTGCAGGGTGCTGTGCATTTGTGGGGAGGGCCCTGGGGGGGTGCTGGTCATAGTCAAGGGGGGCTCTGGTCATAGGGAGTTGGGGGGTGTTGGGCAGGGGGGCTGCGTGGCCCGAACTGCGTACTGCCAGCATGCCCCAAGGGGAAGGGGCATGCTGGTAGCATAGGGCTGGGCAGACCACTGTGTCTCTGGCAACTGCCAGTTTATAAATAGTGCCCTCGCACTGGGCTGGGCGGAGTGGAGCTGCACCTGCCATGCCATGCCCCATTGCCTCTGGCTGGCCCCTCACTCCGGGGACTGACCTCCCCACACCATGTTCCACTGCCTCCATGGGGGCCTACAAATATGTTTGGCGCCAAGCCCACAAAAGTTTAATCCAGCCCTGCTTTGAAGAGTCACACTACAAGTCCAATCAGTTAGCTTTTTTCTCAACTTAATTCTTTTGCATGCATAGCTTCAGCCCTAAGATGCATCCCCTGCAAAATTATTATTCAAAATGGCTGCTGGCATACTCAAACTTCAGCTGACCTCCTTACTTCCTTCTTTAAATGTTTCTGACCCCGTGCTATTTATAAGAAACACAACCAAGGGGTGGATTTCAAGAAGATTACATTATATATGTGTTTAGGCATATTTCCTGCATCGGGGACCCAGAAACCGGACAATGGGAACTGCAGGGGTGGTGCTTGCAGGTGTAGGCAGAGCATGGAGACTCACTGCCCCCTACCCGCAAGGGGCACGCAGAGCTTTGCCAGCAGCAGCCAGCCACAGCCACTTCTGGGAGCGGCGTGGGGCCACGGCATGCAGGCAGCCTGCCTGAGCCCTGCTGTGCCACGGGCCGGAAACCGCCTGTGGTAAGCACCTCCCAGCCAGAGCCTGCACCTCACACCCCCTCCCGCACCCCAACTGCCTGCACCCAAACTCCCTCCCAGACTCTGCACCCCCTCCTGCACCCCAATCCCCTGCCCCAGCCCAGAGCCCCCTCCTGCACCAAACTTCCTCCCAGAGCCCACCCCGCTCACCCTCTCCTGCACCCCAACACTCTGCACCAGCCTGGAGCTCCCTTCTGCACCCAAACTCTCTCCCAGACCCCAGACCCCACACTCCATTAATATAGGAAAAATCTGAGGCCCATGACGACTTACCAAAATTCGTGGAGTGGCCCCCCTGTGAAAATTATTGCCCACCTCTGATCTACAGAGTCACATATCCTTAAAATCATACAAATTTAAGAAGACACATAAAAGACAAAATACAATCTGTGTTGTTTTTGGAAAGTTCTGTAGTGTCTAAGCCCATTAGGTACTGATTTCATTTTATTTCATGACCACATTTGAAACTACATTGATAGTAAATCACAAATGGAGCCTAATTTACAAAGTTGTTCAATGCAGTAATAAAGCCATTGCGGTTCCTTTTAATTTTTTTACATAAGTACATAGTTACCTCCATGGCAGTATCATTAATAACTAATTCCCAGAAGACACTGTTAACTTGTTGGATGAACTGGTTACCTACTGATGATTTTATCTGTTCACTAGTTTGCATTTGATTTTTGAGTGTGTATAGCAAGGTTGCACTGCACCCTTGATTGAATCTTGTCATTGCAGGAATTTTATCTGTTATGCTCAGTGATTGCTAGTCCTTCACTTCTGTTGTAATGACTGAGTCAAGTCTATCTTTCACATTCCAGCCCCAAGCTGTTTTGTCTTGGGACTTGTTGCTTCTTTGGGATGTGGTAATATGCTGGATGAGACAAGGTAGCAACAGTAAGAAGCCTCATTGGGCTCTGAAGTGACATGCATTCATTAAGTGGCAGGAGTAGGTAATTGATACAAGCAGAGCCTTCTCCCACACACTGCATACTACCACAATCTGTATCTGTGCCAAAGGTGTGTGACTCTTACAATATGGCTTACTCCTAACCTGTGTAACCTGTCCTTAAAAATCTTGTCCCCATGTTCGACAGTTGCACATTGTGTTTTATGCACACCATCCTTCTTTTGTACTTACACTGTCTCTTTGCCCGCAGTGCAGTACCTCGTTGCTCGGAAGGACAGGGATGTCTCATATCATAGCTCATTGTTGGGGTTACACCTGCTCTGTTGGGTGTCAGGTCCTCAGAAACCATAAATGCAGACGCTTTTACCATATTTAAATAAACATTGCCTTTTCGTTGTTTATCTGATGCTTCCTCATTCACTGAAGCTATCCATTAACTCAATCACAAATCTACAGAGACAAGAGAACTACTGGTACCTCTTCCTACCAAAGCAGGATTGTTGCTAGCAGTAGTAGTACTTTGTACAGTCCACTGATCGGACATCCACCATTTCCCCAGTCAAACAGATAGCACCTTCAGAAAAGTTTTCTGGATATTATCCCTAATTTTCTTCTTTCTTCATTTAATTCCAATATTTCTAGTTACTCTGTGATCCGTTCTGTTATCCTAAATTGTTTCTCTTCTCGTTCACATCCTTTAAGTATTTGCAGACTTCGGTGCATCCTCACTTATTGTTTTGACAAACTACACATATTTAGTTCTTTTTTCAGAGTAACAGCCGTGTTAGTCTGTATTCGCAAAAAGAAAAGGAGGACTTGTGGCACCTTAGAGACTAACCAATTTAATTTGAGCATGAAGTGAGCTGTAGCTCACGAAAGCTCATGCTCAAATAAATTGGTTAGTCTCTAAGGTGCCACAAGTCCTCCTTTTCTTTTAGTTCTTTTTGTCTTTCCTCATAAGGCAGCATGGTGTAAAGCAGGGTTTCCAAACGCATTCATAGCGTGTACTGCATCGTAAATGAGATATCGTGCCAAGAATTATCTCCTTTCCCATACAGGATTGTGAAGCATCCCTGTGGCTACTACAACAATTAGTTGAATGTGGAAAAGTTACACTGGGTACATACTTGTATATTTTTAACTGTCTTTAATGTGAGAAGCATGTTCGCCTGTTTAAAAACAAAAACAAGAGTTGCTCTTCATTTTATCTCACTTAGCAGGCAATATGGAGGACAGCCAACACCAGCTGATACAGTACATATCTCCAGTAAGTGCTCTGCAAACCATGGTCCACAGTTTGGGAAACACTCGTGTAAAGGAATGAGCAAGGGTTGAGAATCAGAAACTCCTGAGTTCTAATCTTGACTCTCTCTTAGGGTATGTCTCAGTTCCCCACCCCCGTGGTAAAAATGGGCATATTAATACTTATACATATCTCACAAGGGTCTTGGAAGGATTAGCTAATTAATGTCTGTACATCCCTTTGAACATTTCAAGTACTATGAAAGTGCTATTTGTTACTTAGTTCATCTATACAGAACTCTAACTAGTTATGTTGCTCTCCCTGGAACTCTCTCCAATTTGTCACACATTTCTGGCAATGAGGTCCAGGAACCGAACACAAGGAAAAATGGAAAGGGGAAGTTTCTGGCCAAAGGCTACTACAAAATAAGGCCCTGGATCCTGAAAACATGCATGTATTTAGCCTTAGGCCCCTGAACAGTTCCACTGATTTCACCTGCATAAAGTTAAGCACATGCATAAGTGTTTGCATGACTGGGGACTAAAGCTAGACTCAAAGCAAAACTAATCAACAACAGACATGGAGGAATGCAAGCAGCAGAATGGAACTCCAAAGAAGGGAGCTTAGACGTTTCTTTTTTGTTAAAACACGCCTAATTTACACTGGGATTTCTAACAGTTCCCTCACATGTATGTTGCCTAAGGCCTTTCAGGCAAAAGTACATAGTTTGTTTTTTTATTTAAATCAATGTATGTCTTAGACACCCTTGCAGTTCAGGCCTATCTGTATTTGTATACCTGTCTGAAAATGTTATTTATATACAGTAGAGTGAAACACTGCTGGCAAGACTCATTCCTTTCCAGTACAGCTGGTCAAACAGTATTTGCCAATAGTTTGGCTGATTTTGATTTTCCCAGCCAACTGATGAATAACTATTCCCAGTTGTTTTTCCAACTTTACAGATGGTTAGATCCCATTTGCCCCGGCACATTATTTACAAATACAATGTTATTTGTACTGGCAAATAATTTCCCCTACTATTTCCCATAGTGATTCCAGGGGTGCAGGAACAATTTGTATAGTGGGGGTGCTGAGAGCCGTTGAACCAAACTGTAAACCCTGCATATGATGGAAACCACTTCAAGCCAGGGGGTGCGGCAACGGCAGCATCCTGAGCGCCCCTGGTTCCAGCACCTGGGGGGTGGTTCCAGGCCTGGAATGCCGGGCCGGGGGACCCCAGCTGAGACTCACTCCCTCTCCTCTGCCACTGCCCCCCTAGTTCCCTGGAGGGAGCTGTGCGCCCCCCTGGCCAGGATGCGGCTGGCCGTGAGAGGGGGCTGGGAGGCAGGAGGGGCACACGCTGATGGCTGCACGGGAAGGGGCTGGAGGGCAGAGTGGCCCCCAGGCTCACGGTGCCGGCTGGCTAGCGCCCCCGCCCCCACACAGCTGGGGTACGGGGGGCAGCCGCCAGAAGCGGGCGGGGCCGGGAGCCCGCGGCCTCTGATCTCCTCCCGTGCCCGGGTGTCTGGTTTCTGGCGGCGCGGAGCCCCCGCGGCCCGGCCCCGCCCCCGCCGCGGGAAGGGGGATATGAAGAGGAGCCGCCGCGGCTGCCGCTGCCGAGCGAGCAGAGGAGTTGCCGGCGACGGACAGGGGCGCACCGGAGCCAGCGGACGGAGCAGCCCGGCTGGGCAGGGAGGCTGCCCGAGGCGTGACAGCCGGAGCTCGCGGCCCCTCCCCGGGAGGGAGCACGGCCGCCCCGCCAGCAGTGCCCAGCCATGGGACCCACCGTCCCCCCATGAGCGCGGGCGGGCGGCGGGGGCTTGGCGGAGTGGCGGGAGCGCTCCCCCGGCCGGAGGATCCGGCCGCACCTTCTGCCTGGGCCAGTGGCCCTGCCTGCGGCGCCCCCGGCTCGCCTCCTTCCGAGCCGCCCGGCGCCTCCCCTGCCCGCCTGGCCGGCAGCTCGGCGCGGGGGACGGGACCGTTCGCCTGCCACCCACCAGCCGGGTTGCTGGGAGCTGGAGGGAGCCCGAGAAGACGAGGAAGGAGAGGGAATAAGGCGAGGAGAGGAGGAGGCGGTGGAGAGCTGGCAATGTCCCTTCCCTGTTGCAACCTGGTCAGATACCTGTTCCCAGCCCTGCTCCTGCACGGTGAGTGCCCGAGGGGAGATTTGACCTTGGGGTTAATGTCTCTTAGGAGACTGCTGGAGGCTCCCTTCTCCCAGGATGGCTGCAAGGGAGGGGAGGCAGTGCAGCAGGGTGCTGCTGGCGTCAACGCAGGAGTTGAATACGATGGAGTTTTCCAGGGCGGGGAGTCGTGTGATTCGTTTCCAAGATCAACCCTCAGAAGAGCTCTCTCCCTCCCCCACGCCCTGTCGGATTTCCAAACGGTGTCCTGAGAGAGGCTTTTTAAAAAAAAACAAACCCTAAATTGTGGTCCGTCTCAGGAGCGTTCAGAGCCCGTTGGGTGACTCTTGATGTGGCCAAAAATTGTAGGAGGTTATGAAGGACTACGCTAGGCTCATCTGGGGGAAAGTTTCGTGTATGTTTACGCCTGCCTTTCTTGGAAGTGGATGGTTAGTCCACATGGTTAAGTTTTCTTGTTTGTCAGAGGGGAAGTATATCGATCTATAAAGTCAAAGCATACCGTGATTTCAGTTACCTTGCTTAAACCCTCATTGCTGAGAATCTTTCTTAATAAAACATTTCGACAAATTCTACAAACAGGATCACGTGGAAGGTGGCCCACCAGTTACCTATGAAGTCCTTGTTCATTATGTTAATTTAAAATTTATGTCTGTACCAGCTCTGGCACTGCATCCCGTCTGGGGGCTCAATCCAATGCCGCTTTAAGAGGCTCTGAGTAAAATGCTACCCCTAATGAATTCAACCAGAGCTTTGCTATGGAGTTCAATAGGGCCAGGATTTCACCTGCAGGCTTTTCCTAAGAGATGGTCTTTGGATTTGGGAGTATTTATTGAGACATTTATTGAGAAAGATTGGATAACAGAATATGTTAGTACTGGGTTTAGTGCTCATAATAATTTCTTTTAGAACACAAAGGCTCTTTGGACCTGGTACTTTAAAATATGCCCACTTCTACTTTGACACTACCTAAACATATCACGAGAGTAAAAGTCTTCCGAAACAGCATTGTGGTGGGAACAGGGTTAATTTTAAGTGGTATGGGACAGAATGGTCAAGGCTGGGTGCATAAAGCCACATTTAGGCATCCAATTTTCAGAAGTGCTGAGCACCACAGTTTCAATTTTTTTTAAAGGTATTTGAGGGTGCTCAACCCCAGTGAAAATTAGGCTATTTAATTCGGTGCCTAAATAAATATTTACAGGCCTCCCTTTATGCACCCATGTTTGAAAATTTTGGTGAGATATTCTTCTGAAAGAGTGTCTCAACTTATTCAGGTTTCAGAGTAGCAGCCGTGTTAGTCTGTATTTGCAAAAAGAAAAGGAGTACTTGTGGCACCTTAGAGACTAACAAATTTATTTGAGCATAAGCTTTTGTGAGCTACAGCTGAGCTGTAGCTCATGAAAGCTTTTGCTCAAATAAATTTTAGTCTCTAAGGTGCCACAAGTACTCCTTTTCTTTCAACTTACTCAGTTACATCAGCATTTTGAGGACTGTACCCAATACTGAAGTATTCTGCAGCATCCAGCCTTCTTCAATAAACTTCCTCAGGTCCCAAAATCTACTTTTAAAAGGAGGTGCCTCTTTCAAGTATACTAAAACTGTGCACCCCGCTGGATCCAGCCTTAGAATAGGGGACCGGAGTCAGAACTTTAAAGTGCTGCTTAAAATTGTCTGTTTTGAAGTGGGGATTGTCTTTCTTTATGTTTGTACAGTTTTAAGCTAAACAGACGGTGCTCAATAAATTTGTCTGTTTTATTTTTATAGAGAGAGCATTTGCTCACTTCTCACAGCTCACCTCCGAAATATATAGACTATGTAAACAAGTCTAGTTGAGCCAGACCTGCCTGGACGCCAAGGTGTACCTTAAAACTCTGTGATCTGGGAATCTAAAAGTCAAAATGGAAGGTTTGAAGTTAGAGAGTAAAGAGAGAAGTTATAATTATAGGGTTGACTACCAGCCTCATCTGCTTGGAATTACAGAGCAGTTTTAAACTTTGGCTGAAATGAGAAACAAATCAGGGCCTATGATCAGATCAAAATAACAGCTGCCGAAAGAAGATGAAACAGGAAAATCATCTATTTTTTCCATCTGCAGTTATGTATCACAAAACAAAATATACTTAGTCAAATACTGTTTAGAAAGAAATAACTTGAAAACCTGTTCGTGAACATATACATATAAGTAACATAGGAACTGAAGCGAAGATTTATTATGGAAAAATATTGCCCCCTTGGGCTGAGATAGAAACACACAGTGGGATACAATGCCCAAAGATGTAGTTTAGCCTAATCTAGTCTTTGCCCATTCTGTGTTTGATGATAATCTCTAAACATTCTAAATGTATTGCACCACCCTGGGGCTTTTTTCCAAAGGTCTTTTAGATCACATAACTATCTTCCAGTCAACTGGATTGCACTTGGAAATCCAAGAGTCAATTAAGTATGTGTGTGTATAGAAATAAGAATTAAAGCTTTTGTTTTCCCTTTTTAATTCAAAGTGCTGTTAGTTTTACTTCCATTAAATTAACAATGTAAATGCAGTATAAGACTCAAGCTCATATTTTCATTGCAACATAACTCCTAATATTATTGAGTTAACATTTTGAAAAACTTGTACTCATTAGTCAAAATGAAACCTGTAGAATGTCAAAAGAGGTTTGCAGCTGGAAGTTGTCCATTATCAGTATTTCTTTGCTTATATGAAAAGCCACAAAAGTTTCAGATGTCAAATGCTGCAAACATTCAGCTCCAGAAAACTTGATTAATCAGACCTATACTAAAGTGGATTCAAAACAAAATGGCTAATTTATTTTGCAAATGACTCATTTATGTTACAAATGTGAGGAAATTACCATAGATTATTTCTGAATATGTGATTGTTAAAGTAACATGTTAAAAAAATTAATAATTGGTTCCTTATATGATAACATCCCCCACTAAAATATTCAGTTTTAATGACATTTATTCAGTCAGGACTGTTAGAGTTTTCATGGCAGAATTCATTGTTTATGCAAAACTAAATTAATACATAAAAGTGCTCCAATAGTGTCACTGAAATTGGTTGGATAGAAGTGTTTTATTTCCTTTCTTGCCTCAAATTCATTAAAATACAATGAAATTTATAAGAAAATGTGTCCCCATATACATAGAGATGGGCAGGGCGTGGGTGTGAGCTGTGGGATGTATGTTCCCTTTAGTAAAATAACTGAATTCAGTTAAGATTTAGGAGAGGAGAAATCCGAAAGAGTTCCCTCTGTTCAGTGCTCACTATGTCAAGCATGGAGGTAGATGAAGAGAGAAAGATAAAAATAAGCAGTTGTGGGCTGAATTCCACTTTCAGTTAAAATAAAATGTAAATCCAAAGTAACTCTATTGACTTTCAGTGGATTTATAATAAATTTACATTGGTGCAACAGAGCTGGATTTTGTGCTATGTGTATATACATAGAATATTTTGAAATAGAGAGAGTGTGTCTGTAAACTTAAAAATAAATCAATGAATGATGCAGAAATAAAATTTTCAGGTATTCAAGACAAGAGTAATACTTTGTTATTAACGCAACTTTTGTACAGTAGTTATATTTGTAGTGTATGCTTCCTAAGCATAGATTACTTTGGTATAGGATCCTGTCCTATAGTATTTACTCAAACTCCAATAAGTTTAGTGGTAGTTTTGCTTGAGTTTTTCACTAATTTGTATGTAGAATAGAACAGTGGTGCAGGAACAATTTTTTATAGTGGGGGTGCTGAGAGCCATTTAACCGAACTGTAAATCCTGTATATAAAGGAAACCACTTCAAGCCAGGGGGTGCGGCAGTACCTCTAGTTCCAGCACCTATGGTATAGAATAGATGTGTGTAGATCTGAATTTTGCGGACATCTGTGGTATAGATTAACATACATTTGCTCGAAAAAGGGCAAAGTCACTCTACTTTACGTATTGTGTTGCATTTAGGGTCCAATTTTCCCTCCTGGAAGTCAATAGCTAAGCTCCCATTGACCTTAGTGGAAGCAGACTTGAACCCTTAACAGTTCACAGAAATACACACTAGAGATACCACCGCTTTTTCTTCATTCAGTGATGGTGGTCCATTCTAGTACAAAATTTAATTCAACATTACAGAGCTCATTATGTTATAAAACCGCTTAAAGTTTTATATGAAACAACAGAATGTGAAAACTATATGAACCCACAGTTATCCTACTCTCATACACTGGTGGGAATTTATCGTTGTGCCATTGGACTCAGGTTTGATTGCTATATTTTTTTTAATTTTTTTTATGTACAGCACCTGTGAGCCTTTTGGTAAATGGTGCTTAAGTGAAATTAAAGGGCACTCTCAATGAATTTATCATGATATTTAAATTAATTTGTTATACAGTATTTTATAACAATGCCTTGAAAGCATAACTCTAAAGAGGTTTGTAAACTTTTCTCCTTACCAAATCCATTCATTCCACCATGCATACCTACTTTGTTGTGAAGTGGCTCATAAGGAATACAGATCTGAGGACACTGATTCTGTTTTAAAGTAGAGAGCACAAATGCATCTACTTAAAAATTAAAGTAAAAGAATTTCAGTAGATTACCTGTGTGAAAAGTTATAGGGGCCTCAAGTTCTTACTGACATTACTCAATTGTTGACTGAAACAGGTGCTTTGGAAGAGTAAGCACGGAAGGCCTAACTCTCCCAGGTGCTGAGTGAACTGATTTCGCTAGGTTTTGAAGTTGTTCAGCCTCTCCTAAGAGATTCTCAGCCTATTTCGGTACTGGGCGTTGAGTAAGGACCTCAGGATTTGCACCATAAAATAACAGAAGATCTAATTCTGGGCCAGTCAGCTTTGATGGAGTTTCTAATTGTTACATCTTAAAATCCTTGTTTTGTATCTCTATTCAGTAACTTCACCATTATAAACTGGCATTTCCCTCCTATAAACTACAGGTCTGTTTGCAGACCTATATCTAAAAACTATGTACACACACAAGAAAGGTAATAGGTACATATGAAACAAAAGCACATCTTGTTATCTTTTACAGTTGTAAACTTCAACCTTCTCTGCCCCCAATCCTTTGTTTGTAATCCCTTGCTATGGTATGTCTAATTTAAATCCCAATCCTGTAAGGGTCCTTTGAAGTATAAAGCAATAATGGAGAAAAACATGGAAAGTAAACACAGACGAATTTGTTTGCCAATGGAACATTATATTCTCCATTGTAATTACACAAGTTTGTACTGTAATTAAAAAGCTGTCATAGAGGTTATCTAGCACTTTCCCACATCAAGAGATAACTGTTCTCTAATGTTAGTCTCTAAGGTGCCACAAGTACTCCTTTTCTTTTTGTTGTCTAATGTATATTTATTTAATTATGCAGGGCAATTGACAAGATAAGTAAAGCTAAATAGTTAACTAGTCAATTATTCATCTGTTTGAAAGATTTTTATCATTTCAGACAAGTTCCAACTTGAAAATAGTTTGCTGCAGAAATAAAATACTAGTATTAAACGTGATTCCCTCCAAGGATGTAATGCTCAGAAATAATAGCAGTTCAGCTTCCACGTGAGGTTGTTTATGTGAGAACGAGCTAAAAGGAAGCTATACTGGATTTACACTGGTGTGAATGAAGAAAGAGTTTGGCCCTATGTGTCTCAACTGATATAAATTAGGAACTTCCCAGTTATCAGACACGCCAATCCAGATCTAGGTTTGAATCTGTTTGCCGTTCCAATTTAACTCTCTAATAGGCCACATTTGAAATCTGAACATGAGAAATTCAGGGTCTCAATTTTGAAACTCCAAGTGTTTGAAGCCAAAGTTTTGATGCAGCTCATTATAGATGTATTGGTCCAGACTTTGCTGTCAGTTACACTGGTTTAAATCCATAGCTATTTAACGGATTTTGAAAGAGTTACTCTAGTGTAAATCTGATGTAATTGAGAGCAAAATTTGGTCTAAGAATTCAGATCTAGATCCTTTGAGTTTGAGCAAAACTCTAGTTGTAGAATCATAGTTGTAGGACTTGAAGGGACTCAAGAGGTTGTCTAGTCCAGTCTCCTGTGCTTATGGCAGGACTAAGTGTTATCTAGACCATCCCTGACAGGCGTTTGTCTAACTCTTAAAAATCTCCAATGATAAAAATCTCCATTCCACACCTCCCTAGGCAATTTATTCCAATGCTTAACCGTCCTGACAGGAAGTTTTTCCTAATGTCCAACCTAAACTGTCCTTGAAGCAATGGGCTTAAATTGAAGCTTGTCCTATCCTCAGAGGTTAAGGAGAATGATTTGTCTCCCTCCTCCTTGTAACAACCTTTTATGTACTTGAAAACAATTACATGTCCCCTCTCAATCTTCTCTTCTCCAGACGAAACAAACCCAGTTTTTTCAGTCTTCTCTCATAGGTCATGAGACTCCGGTTGAGGCCTGTCATAAATATGAAAGGAAGGGTAACAACCTTCCTGTATACAGTACTATAAAATCCTTCCTGGCCAGAGGCACAATATCCTTTTACCTGTAAAGGGTTAAGAAGCTCAGGTAACCTGGCTGGCACCTGACCAAAAGGACCAATAAGGAGACAAGATACTTTCAAATCTGGGGGGGTGGGTGGAAGGCTTTTGTCTGTCTGTTCTGTGTGCTTGCCGGACAGAGATCAAGAAAGCAAGCAATCCAATTCCATTTGAATTAGTAAGTACTAGCAAGGAAATGCGTTAGTTTACTTTTGTTTTGGCTTGTGATTTTTCTCTGTGCTGAGAGGAAGGTGTATTCCTGGTTTTCTTTTTGTAACTTTAAAGTTTTTGCCCAGAGGGAAATCCTCTGTGTTTTAAATCTGATTGCCTTGTGAGATTAGCTTCCCTTCTAATTTAGAGAGGTGCTTCTTTTACCTTTTTTCTTTCTAATAAAGTTCTGTTTCTTTTAAGAGCCTGACTGATTTCTCTATTGTCCTAAGACCCAGGGGTTTGGGTCTGTGATCACTTTGTAACCAATTGGTTAGGATATTATTCTCAAGCCTCCCCAGGAATGGAGGTGTAAGGGCTTGGGGGGATATTTTGGGGGAATAGGAACTCCAAGTGGTCCTTTCCCTGATTCTTTGTTAAATCACTTGGCGGTGGCTGCGTACCCTCCAAGGGCAAAAAGTTTATGCCTTGGGGAAGTTTTACCCTAAGCTGGTAGAAATAAGCTTAGGGGGTCTTTCATGCGGGTCCCCTACATGGCTCTGGGAAGAAGGATAAAGGAGTTTGAGGCGCAAGTGGTGTTCTTGTCCATCCTCCCCGTGGAAGGAAAAGGCCTGGGTGGAGACCATCAAATCGTGGATGTCAACGAACAGCTATGCAGGTGGTGTCGGAGAGAAGGCTTTGGATTCTTTGACCATGGGATGGTGTTCCAAGAAGGAAGAGTACTAGGCAGAGACAGGCTCCACCTAACGAAGAGAGGGAAGAGCATCTTCGCAAGCAGGCTGGCTAACCTAGTGAGGAGGGCTTTAAACTAGGTTCACTGGGGGAAGGAGACCAAAGCCCTGAGGTAAGTGGGGACATGGGATACCAGGAGGAAGCACAAGCAGGAGAGCACGAGAGGGGAGGGCTCCTGCCTCATACTAAGAAAGCAGGACAAACAGCAAGTTATCTCAAGTGCCTATACACAAAGGCAAGAAGCCTGGGAAACAAGCAGGGAGAACTGGAAGTCCTGGCACAGTCAAGGAATTATGATGTGATTGGAATAACAGAGACTTGGTGGGATAACTCATATGACTGGAGTACTGTCATGGATGGATATAAACTGTTCAGGAAGGACAGGCAGGGCAGAAAAGGTGGGGGAGTTGCTTTGTATGTAAGAGAGCAGTATGACTGCTCAGAGCTCTGGTATGAAACTGCAGAAAAACCTGAGTCTCTGCATTAAGTTTAGAAGTGTGAGCAACAAGGGTGATGTCGTGGTGGGAGTCTGCTATAGACCACCAGACCAGGGGGATGAGGTGGACGAGGCTTTCTTCCGGCAACTAACGGAAGTTACTAGATCACAGGCCCTGGTTCTCGTTGGAGACTTCAGTCACCCTGATATCTGCTGGGAGAGCAACACAGCAGTGCGCAGACAATCCAGGAAGTTTTTGGAAAGTGTAGGGGACAATTTCCTGGTGCAAGTGCTGGAGGAACCAGCTAGGGGCAGAGCTCTTCTTGACCTGCTGCTCACAAACCAGGAAGAATTAGTAGGGAAAGCAAAAGTAGATGGGAACCTGGGAGGCAGTGACCATGAGATGGTCGAGTTCAGGATCCTGACACAAGGAAGAAAGGAGAGCAGCAGAATACGGACCCTGGACTTCAGAAAAGCAGACTTTGACAACCTCAGGGAACTGATGGGCAGGATCCCCTGGGAGAATAACATGAAGGGGAAAGGAGTCCAGGAGAGCTGGCTGTATTTTAAAGAATCCTGATTGAGGTTACAGGGACAAACCATCCCGATGTATAGAAAGAATAGTAAGTATGGCAGGCAACCAGCTTGGCTTCACAGTGAAATCCTTGCTGATCTTAAACACAAAAAAGAAGCTTACAAGAAGTGGAAGATTGGACAAATGACCAAAAATATTGCTCGGGCATGCAGGAAGGCCCTGAAATCAGGAAGGCCAAATAACACCTGGAGTTGTAGCTAGCAAGAGATCTTAAGAGTAACAAGAAGGGTTTCTTCAGGTATGTTAGCAACAAGAAGAAAGTCAAGGAAAGCATGGGCCCCTTTACTGAATGAGGGAGGCAACCTAGTGACCGAGGATGTGGAAAAAGCTAATGTACTCAATGTTTTTTTTGCCTCTGTCTTCACGAACAAGGTCAGCTCCCAGACTACTGCACTGGGCAGCTCAGCATGGGAAGGAGGTGACCAGCCCTCTGTGTGGAGAAAGAAGTGGTTTGGGACTATTTAGAAAAGCTGAACGAGCACAAGTCCATGGGGCCGGATGCGCTGGATCCGAGAGTGCTAAAGGAGTTGGCGGATGTGATTGCAGAGCCATTGGCCATTATCTTTGAAAACTCATAGCGATCGGAGGAGGTCCCGGACAACTGGAAAAAGGCGAATGTAGTGCCCATCTTTAAAAAAGGAAGAAGGAGGATCCTGGGAACTACAGGCCAGTCAGCCTCACCTCGGTCCCCAGAAAAATCATGGAGCAGGTCCTCAAGGAATCACTTCTGAAGCACTTAGATGAGAGGAAAGTGATCAGGAACAGTCAGCATGGATTCACCAAGGGCAAGTCATGCCTGACTAATCTAATTGCCTTCTATGACGAGTAACAGGCTCTGTGGATGAGGGGAAAGCAGTGGACGTGTTTGTTCCTTGACTTTAGCAAAGCTTTTGACACGGTCTCCCACAGTATTCTTGCCAGCAAGTTAAAGAAGTATGAGTTGGATGAATGGACTATAAGGTAGATAGAAAGCTGGCTAGATTGTTGGGCTCAACAGGTAGTGATCAATGATACCGGCTGCCATCTAGACATGGAGCCAAGTGGAGTGCCCCAAGGGTCGGTCCTAGGGCCGGTTTTGTTCAATATCTTCATTAATGATCTGGAGGATGGTGTGGATTGCACCCTCAGCAAGTTTGCAGATGACACTAAACTGGGATGAGAGGTAGATATGCTGGAGGATAGGGATAGGATACAGAGGGACCTAGACAAATTGGAGGATTGGGCCAAAAGAAATCTGATGAGGTTCAACAAAGCCAAGTGCAGAGTCCTGCACTTAGGACAGAAGAATCCCATGCACCACTACAGACTAGGGACCAAATGGCTAGGCAGCAGTTCTGCAGAAAAGGACCTAGGGGTTACAGTGGACGAGAAGCTGGATATGAGTCAACAGTGTGCCCTTGTTGCCAAGAAGGCCAATGGCATTTTGGGATGTATAAGTAGAGGCATTGCCAGCAGATCGGGGGACGTGATCGTTCCCCACTATTTGACATCGGTGAGGCCTCATCTGGAGTACTGTGTCCAGTTTTGAGCCCCACGCTACAAGAAGGATGTGGAAAAATTGGAGAGAGTCCAGCAGAGGGCAACAAAAATGATTAGGGGACTGGAACACATGACTTATGAGGCGAGGCTGAGGGAACTGGGATTGTTTAGTCTGTGGAAGAGAAGAATGAGGGGGGATTTGATAGCTGCTTTCAACTACCTGAAAGGGGGTTCCAAAGAGGATGGATCTAGACTGTTCTCAGTGGTAGCAGATGACAGAATGAGGAGTAATGGTCTCAAGTTGCAGTGGGGGAGGTTTAGGTTGGATATTAAGAAACTTTTTTCACTAGGAGGGTGGTGAAACACTGGAATGTGTTACCTAGGGAGGTGGTGGAATCTCCTTCCTTAGAAGTTTTTAAGGTCGGGCTTGACAAAGCCCTGGCTGGGATGATTTAGTTGGGGATTGGCCCTGCTTTGAGCAGGGGGTTGGACTAGATGACCTCCTGAGGTACCTTCCAGTCCTGATATTCTATGATGCTATGATCTGTACCCTAGAGTTCAGAGTGGGGAGGGAACTCTGACAAGGCCTAACCAGCACTGAGTAGAGCAGAAGAATTACTTGTGTCTTGCTTACAACGCTCCTGCTAATATATCCTAGAATGATGTTTGCTTTTTTTGTGATGGTGTTACACTTTTGACTCCTATTTAGCTTGTGATCCACTGTGACCGCCAGATCCCTTCCTAGACAATCATTTCCCGTTTTGTATGTGTGCAACTGATGGCTCCTTCTTAAGTGGAGTACTTTGCATTTGTCCTTATTGAATTTCATCCTATTTACTTCAGACTATTTCTCCAGTTTGTTCAGATCATTTTGAATTTTAATCCTA
Organism: Chelonia mydas; assembly: GCF_015237465.2. NCBI lineage: Eukaryota > Metazoa > Chordata > Testudines > Cheloniidae > Chelonia > Chelonia mydas. Next base: position 87,158,745 of record NC_057850.1, on the reverse strand, counting down.
TCCTCCAAAGCACTCACAACCCCTCCTGGCTTGGTATCATCTGCAAACTTTAGAATTGTACTCTCTATTCCATTATCTTAAATCATTGATGAAGATATTGAACAGAACCGAATCCAGAGCTGATCCCTGCAGGACCCCACTTGATATCCCCTTCCAGCTTGACTGTGAACCACTGCTAACTACTCTCTGGGAATGGCTTTCCAACCAGTTATGCACCCACCTTATAGTAGCTCCATCTAAGTCCTATTTCCCTAATTTGTTTATGAGAAAGTCATGCGAGACTTATCAGAAGCCTTACTAAAGTCAAGATACACCACATCTACCACTTCCCTATTTTTGTTGCAAATGTATCTCATATCAATATTTATTCACTGAAAACTGAAATTGAATATGTAATAATAGAAGACTTTCTGCAAAATTGCTCATAGAATACTTTTTCTTACCAGCCTTTGGACCTAATACTGTTATCCAACTGAATACACTGCCAACATCTTAATACTTGTAAAAAATTTATTTTACTCTCAATTGATTGCTTAAGAACTTGAAAATAACTTTTCCCTATACTTGTTTTCCTTTCTTCATCTAGAAAATACTGGCTATTTTTTCTTCTTGAGTTTCTCATGGAGCTGCAATTATTATGAGTTTCTTATTTTACTTTTTGACTTACTGTCTTGTTTACGTACCAACGTGATGAGTGATGCCATCTTTGTAACTAGTGTTCATTAGATAACTGAAACTACAAAGCCAAAAGAAGTTTTTACGGCATTATTTTTGTGGGTCATATTTAAAATGTGGATCTTGTTTGAAATCTTTCAAATATCTCAGGAATAGATTGGTAATTACCCCTCTGATAATTGGTAATTTTGTGTTTTTGTTTTTTTTTTTTAAAAAAAAGAGACATATCAGATCCAGAAGATAATTCCTAATTTATAATAAGTTTAAGGTAAGTCAGATCCAGAGTGTAAATTACTTACATGCCCCTTTCATTGTTTATCATTTCCCCAGCTATCTTGCAACAGACATATGTATAGATTGTGAAACCCCCATATTTGCCTCTGTTGTAGAAAGTAGCACATTTGGATCCCTTTCAATGAAAGCCAAAGCTCTAAGTATACAGCAATTATGTTTTGGTCTCCAGTGTTGTTTAAAAGTGGTCTTTTAAATTAACTTCCACATTTTTTAATTTCACAAAAGCACAGTTAACCATGAGGCTGCCAACATCTTTCCATTTTATATCAACCAAAGGAATACTATGAAGTTAATGGAACTACTCACTGCTTAAAGCTGAACACATCCTTAAGTGCTTTGCCTAAAAAGCATTTTAAAAGACTATTTTACATGCTGTACTGCAACATACCTTAATACACCAAAGTAATCCTAAAATCCAATAATCATGTGGGTTTTTTTCCCTTGTAAATTAGGATGGTATATTTTTCAAAGAAAATAATTACTTGCCTATCCCAGTGTGCCATGCTCCAACTCTCTTCTTTTAAATTGCTCATGAAAACCCACTCCTTCCATTAAGCCTTCAAATACTAAGCCACGTTGCTGTGATCTAGCAGCAGTATCTAAACAGATTTTTGTGTGCTGTACAGCACCAAGGAAAATGTCAAAGCTGAATAAATAAATGAATAATGTATTTCATCAACACATTTGCTCTTTATGCAATTTGAATCTTGGATCCCTTTTTCCTTAATGAAAATGCACCAGGCGGATTTTTTGTTTTTGTTTATTTAGAATGTGTCATTACCTTCAGAGTATCCTTAACAACCTGTGGATTCTCACTGCAGAAGGAGGAGGAGAAGGAAAACATACTGCTGCAAAACTTCCCTCTGTGTGTAGAAAAGCATACAAGGAGATAAATGGTGCTCAAAGGGGATCTTGTATCCTACCCATGTCCATACTATATCATACTCTTTCAAGCCTCTGACAGCATCCAGGAATGGGAACAAGCACACTTAGGTTATATCCAGGAAGGACAGATGTGTAAAGGCAGTGGCATGGTTGCTTACCAGGCCATTTACTGATGTGTCAAAGGCTGGGATGGAGAGCCAAAAGGGAACAGTGTTTGACAAATGTATCTGATCTTAAGGTGATCTAAAGAGGAAGTATGATCCCACATCTGGGTTCTTTTGAACAATGACACGTACAAAGATGCAGAAAGGTGCAAGCTCTGAGACACTTCTTATTGTGCTGATTAGATGGGATGGTTGGAGCAGTGAGATTTGTAACTTGCCCATATGCAGAACCAATAGATGAGACTGTGTTTTGACACAATATGGGAAAGTTAAGGTATAAAATGCTAACAACCCAATGCTGAGCAATGCAGAATTTATTATAAAATCACTAGACATATTGCAAGTGTTGCTGAATTATTAATTACATATTTCTTATCTTCACATAGTTGTTTTCAACTGTGGTTCATCTGCATAGCTGTTAAAGCAGTAATGGGTAGTCATTTTAATAAAACAGTGGCCGTCTTCTAATCAGTAATCTAAGATTCATATTTGTTCACCTGTTAATCCGAGATGTGCTTTTCTCTTGACCCATATTTTCCTACACCTTATATAGCATGCAGCCTAAAGGAGTGCAAAAAGCATTCTTTCTTACACTACATATTCATTTTGTTTGATTAATTTTGTGTAGAAAGATTGCTGGTGAGTTTCCTATGTAAGTATTACTAGAAACCAAAATTACTGAGTGCTAGAGATAAAATTAGCTTTAGAAATTCCTTTTTCCCTGAAAATAGCAGAATCCGCCTTTAATTGACCACCTCAATCATCACAGAGGCTTCCTGTGTACAGAGGCTGTGTTTTGAATATCTGTTTTTCTTTGACTTTAAAAGGTGGCCTTTATTTGCAAGTTTATTATAGAACCATTCAAATTAGAGGTGGGCCCAAGCTGCAAAGATCACATCTGGATCTGGATCCAGCTTTCCCACAGTTACAGAGGTGCTTGGGTCCAGGGTTTGGGGTTGTCCTCTTACTGACAGACATAAGAACCAGTTGTGAAGTTCAAATCCAGATCCACACTTCAGAGGTATTTGAATTTGGTTTTGGTTCTGTTCTCATTTTACAACACTAGTGAAATCTAGTCAGGTTTTGTAATTTGTTGGCAGAAAGGGATATCTTCCAATAATATCTTTTTTTTTTTTTCTTTTTTTTTTTTCTTTTTTCCCCCCACATGGAACAAGTAATATAATCAATTCTTTCCCCAAGCACATAATATTGCTAAGCAAGTGATGTGTTAGCACTGTTACTCAACCTGCTTTACTGTGTGTCTATCAGTCATCCTTGCCAGAATCCCCTGGTAACTTACACTTTTATTTCCCAGGGCTGGGAGAGGGTTCTGCCCTTCTTCATCCAGACAGCAGATCCCACCCTCGATCTTTAGAGAAGAGTGCATGGAGGGCTTTCAAGGAATCACAGTGTCCTCACATGCTGAAACATCTTCACAATGGAGCCCGAATCACTGTGCAAATGCCTCCCACCATTGAAGGACATTGGGTCTCTACTGGGTAAGGATAACAAAAAAAGATGCTTGAGTGACTTGGGCGGGAAATATCTACAAATGTAAAAGCATTTTTCATAGATACTTAGAATGATAGATATTTTAGTTGTATGACAGAATAGCATGCTGTAAAGCTACCTTGTTATATACCACTTTGCAGTCTGCATCTTAAACAGTAAGGAATGCAATGTTTTCTAAACCTTTTTTTATTTAGAAAGAACAAAGTATTGTTAAAACCTGCTTATCTGAATATTGCACTATTACAAGTCTTTGTACAGTATATCTAATGAATGGATCCTTGTTTTTAAGAGCTTTTGCATGAACAAATTTCATTAGCAAATTAAATTAAGAAACTTTGTTTCATCAGCCCAAGCATGTGCAAGTGCTTATCTGTACATCATGATGACATTCAGTCAGACTGAGATTTCATTTCCAGTGTCTCAGCTGTAATATTCGTCAACTTATTTTAAATGATTTTCTTAGACTGTTTTGGGGGTTTTAAGATGTTTATGGGGCCCAATCCTGTAATCGTTACTCAGACAAAGCTACAACAGAACTCAATGAACGTGGTTCCTGAGTAATGACTGCTGGATTTGGCCTGTAATTATTCCTGAAAACTCCTATAGATTTCAGTGAGAGTTCTGCGTGTGGAGCAATTGCAGGATAACGATAGAATCTTTTCTGACTATCCTAAGCAGATAAGCCACAAAGGGTTTAAACAGACAAGCTGCAAACTTTACTTCTATTACTATTGTAACTTTTTCAGTTACTGTACTTTATATTCACTGTTTTATAAAGCTACAGCAAGTTCACAGTAGCTAATACACTTTCTTAATGGAAAAGTTATGTGACCTTTAGTCTAATAAATAAGTCAGTAAGTTATTTTATGTTTAATGAAACCCTTTTTGGATGGGATTTAATGCTCTCTTGTGAAATGTGTAGCAAGAGTTCCTTAATAGTTTTTTGCCTACACTTTCTTATTAGTAGAGTGGAACCACTTAAATGACTGACCAAAGAATACATTTTCCACACACATGTATAGATATACACCAAAAAAGTGAGGTCCTGATCCAAAGCCCATTAAAGTCAATGGGAGTTTTTCCATTTCTTTCAGTAGACTTTAGACTAGGCCCTAAAACTATTATCTTATTATAAGGGGAGCATCCCCTCTATTTAGGTTACCTAGCACTTTTCAGGGATCTTGTGAAAGAAGGCAGTATGTGATCATGTAACTGAAGCCTTTATCATAACACATATGCACAAGGGTGACGAATCAAGGTTTGCATGGGCAACCTAAATTCTGGTACTTACTAATTTTCAGCAGCTTGACTTTGAAACCTAAACAACATTCTTGTAAAGTAGTTTTTTCTCTATGATCATAGCAATATGTCTGTGTAAAGAATAAGTTCTCAACACACTAAATGAAAAATGAATTGAAAATTGACCTGAAAAGTATAATCTTCTGAGTTTATAATTCTTAACAAATATTTTTCAAAAAATAGTAAATTTAATAAGCAGCCTGGATGACACCCAAGAGAGATTTTTTTCAAAGACACAAAGGGGAGCTTCGCAAAAAGAAAAGGAGTACTTGTGGCACCCTAGAGACAAACAAATTTATTTGAGCATAAGCTTTTGTGAGCTACAGCTCACTTCATCAGATGCATGTGAGCTGGGAGCCTCGCCCCCTTTGTGCCTTTAAAAATCTTCCCCAAGATTAACAATTTAGCCTCTCGCCTCTAGGTCACGCATTCAGGTGGCAAAAAAGCATTACCACCTGATGGCTGTTCAGTAGCCTGTGAGTTGGTAGTTTGAGTCCAAACTCTGCTGAGCCCTAGGTGTCACATTACTCTCTCTATATAATATATAAATTTACACTAAGTGTTTAGGAAGTTTGCACAGCTGCTACCAATACTGTACCTGTTCTGTGGTCAGTTAAGGTGCTTCATATTTCAGTGCTCTTGTCTTTTCTCTAAATTCACTATTTTTTTTTTTTTTTTTGTAGCCACTTCCTCTGAGGAAGAACTGCTTTACATGACAGTCCTGAGACAAAACTGAAAATATAAACATTTTTTTTAAAAAAGGAGAAGATTAAACATTCAAACTAATATGGTCAAAATTAAGCTTCATATTTAATAATCATGTAATCCTAGAAAGAAAATATATTGATAAAATGACAGACTGGGGGTAAATTTTTTCCTAGGAGCAACTATACATAAAACTACACTTTTTTTTTTTTCCTTCCAATTTAAAGCAGTGTTAGCTAAAGAGAGGACATAAGAGCTTGTTGTTCCAGTTGTGTGAGTGATAAAAAAGGAGGAAGAGGAAGGGCTGCCCAGAGATTAACATAGGACCCTGGGACTTGGGAAAACCCAAGTTCAGTTCCCTCCTCAGTCACAGACTTTCTTTGTTACTTTGAGCGATTCATTTAATTGCTTCTGTGCCTGAGTTCTCCATCTGTAAAATGAAGGTGATAGTACTTCCTTTCCTCATGGGTTGGGCCCTACCAAATTCACAGTCCATTTTGGTCAATTTCATGGACAGAGGATTTTAAAAATCATAAATTTTATTATTTCAGCTATTTAAATCTGCAGTTGCACAGTGTTGTAATTGTAGGGGTCCTAATCCAAAAAGGAGTTTGTGGGGGGAGGGGGGTCACAAGGTTATTGTAGGGGGTGTTGCGGTACCACTACCCTTACTTCCGCACGGCTGCTGATGGCAACACTGCCTTCAGAGCTGGAGAGCGGCGGCTGCTGGCCGGGAGCCCAGCTCTGAAGGCAGAGTTGCCGCCAGCAGCAGTGCAGAAGTAAGGATGGCATGGTATGGTATTGCCACCCTGACTTCTGCGCTGCTGCCTGCAGAGCTGGGCCATCAGTCAGCAGCTGACACACTCTGGCCACCCACCTTTTAAGGCAGCAGCGCAGAAATAAGGGTGGCATGGTATGGTATGCACTTACTTCTGCGCTGCTGCTGGCAGGGCACTGCCCCCAGAGCTGGGCATCTGGTCAACAGCTGCCACTCCCCAGCCACCGAGCTCTGAGGGCAGCACAAAAATAAGGGTGGCAGTAAAATAACCTTGTGACCCCCTGCATCTCCCTTTTGGGTCAGGACCCCCAATTTGAGAAACACTGGTCTCCCCCATGAAATCTGTATATAGTACAGGGTAAAAGCACACAAGACCAGATTTCACAGGGGAAGCCCAGTTTTCATGGTCCATGACATTTTTCATGGCCACGAATTAGATAGGGCCCTACTCATGAGGGCATTGTGAGGATAAATTATATTAAAGACTGTGAGGAGCTCAGATACTAGTCATAGTCGCTATGTAGATACTGTAGGTAGTTGAGTGGTATAAAAAGATAATGTATTTAAGAGGTTTCTGCAGTACTAATATACTAGTGCACACTATAAGAATTTGGCCATCTTATTAATTGTAGCATGATAGTGTGGTGTAGATCTCTAAAATTTTATATTATTTTCAATCCTCCTACAGCTGTGAAGTTAGATCAGGCCCAGAGTTTATCACAAGATCCTATAGATTCTACCACAACAACACATTCAAGGCCTACCAATTTTATTACGGAGGTAACCGCTGCACAAACCCTACCTACACCTTAGTTATCCGTGGTAAAATTCGTCTTCGTCAAGCATCCTGGATCATCCGAGGGGGAACTGAAGCAGATTACCAGTTACATAACATTCAGATCATCTGCCACAGCGAAGCAGTAGCCGAAAAACTACGTGAGTTGGTGAACCGTACGTGTCCTGGATTTGTACCAGACAGCAATCCCTGGGAGCAGGATGTGAGCTACAATTTATGGAGAGAAGAGAATGGATGTGAATGCACCAGAGCTCTTAATTTTGCCATGCATGAACTTCAACTGATCCGAGTAGAGAAGCAGTATCTACATCATAATTTAGATCACCTAGTGGAGGAGCTATTTCTTGGAGACATCCACACTGATGCTACTCAAAGGATGTACTATCGGCCTTCTAGTTACCAGCCTCCTCTTCAAAATGCAAAGGTACATTCACTTTATTTTTTGACAAAAGAAGCAAACCAAATTCAGGATCTTTTATGAATGAACCTAAAATCCCTAAATAACCTAAAATCCCACTTTTATTCTAGAATCCGAAATGGATTGCAGGGTTACAGACAATGCAATTCGATCAATTTTTAAGTGATAATTCATGGGAGTAGTATCCACTTGTGGATTATGAAATTGCATTAAGTGCATTATAAGTTTGGGTCAACAGGAGGATGGGCTGCTTGAGCACGAAGAGAGCGCCACTCTGGGATAGAACCGATTCCCAGAATGGGGAGATGAGAACCGCTACAGAAATGGACAAAGTCCATGGACTTTGATGAAAGTCAGCATCAAAAAGGAGAGACAATTCAAGGTTTGAGGCAGAAATTGGGAGAGAGAAGGGGAAGGTAGTAGCAGAGGGTGGAAGGTGGTGCAAAGGCAGCAGTAGTGAAGAGAGGAAATAAAATTGTGTGAGCATATAAGGAGGGAGCAATTGTTAGACTGTGCAGGTCATGGGTCCAGACTCCAATGCATACATTATTTGAAATGAAAAACAGGGACATCTTGAATCTGAGGCTATAATTCCATTTTAGGATACCATTTTCAGACTGCCCTCAGCTTCAGTGGGAGCTGATCAAACCATAGTGAGTTTAAAAAAAAAAATCAGAGAAGAGAGTGTGCAGTGGTGTACATTTGCAGTGGGTCTGTCTGTACATCTTTGCTGATGACATCTCAAAGAAATATAGCAACTGGAACCATAGGCACTGAGTTTCTTCTTTTCCCTGGAGGTGCTCCACCCCGTCCCTCAAGGCCCCACCTTTTGTCCACCTCTCCCATCCCCTCTCTGCCTGCTTGCTGCTCTCCACCCTCCCCCATCTTCTCCCCCAGATTTTAATCAGCTGTTTGGTAACGCCTCCAATCAGCTGCTTGGTGGTGCCCCGATCAGCTGATCGGGGTGCTGCCACACAGCTGTTGCTGGTGGATGCTGAGCACCCATGGAGTCAGCACCTATGATTGGAGCCACAGCTGAGACTTCAGTTGCCATTAAGAACTTCCAGACAGTCATGTCCAGTTAATGGGTTATCACAGTTTTTAACTTTCACTATAACTGTTACAAAAATTGACCACAACATGCTGAGTGTGAGAGGAGACACAACCGGGGAAGAGAGCAATTTGGGGAGAGTGGGTTTGGGTGCTTCTTTCATTTACATAACCCTTCCACCTTCCCAGGGTTGCTTCTGTCCTCTTCCCTCACTGGAATTCCAATAGTATGACACTTCTAGATTGGTAGTGTTGGTTAAAAGCCACAATCTTGTGTGAGGCTATGCAACCCTGGCCATTATTTTTGTCGTCTTAGCTCACCTCAAGTGGGCCTAGAACAACTTTTTTCATTTTCTTTTTAAACCTTACATCTTCCCAAAATAGACAGATTCTAGCTCTCACACACACACACACACACACACACACACACACACACACCCCATAATCAAAACACCTGAGTTCAAAACAATTTTAGTTTGTCTATTTCATTTGATTAACTAAAATAACTTTCTATTTTAGATTTTTCTCTTTACTTATTTTGGAGTGAGGGTCTTTGTTTGAAAGGGATCCTTAAGTACAAAAGTACACTAATGTATGTTGTAGCTATACTAGCAAATTTTGTAGGTGTTTTCAGAACCGTTGAAAAGGAGACAAAACTCTGATTTCAGTACAACAGCTAAGACTCTGGGACAGTCCCACCAAACCTGGTTATCCTGATATTGGCAGTTAAATGACATGGTAAAAATGTCTGCACTTCATTTTAGAGAACTTTACTAGAGGTTCAATGTTAGATCAATATTTGGGGAGCTCAGTGCATTCAATCATAGGCTTATCTGTCAGCATATAGGCAGAGTCCAAGTCCTGAGGCTGAATTAATGGCGTTGGAACATCATTCACATAAGTATCACTGACAGCAGAGAATGACATTACTACATGGCAGGCAAGCTAATTCAGAGTATTCTCAAGGTACCCAAAAGTGCAGACAGATGCAAGTACTGGGTAATAAAAAAACAGTGTAGTTTAGTGGATAGAGCAGCGAGTCAGGAGATCTGGCTTTATTCTCTGTTCTGTCATTGAACCGAAGTCACTTCACCTCTGCTTCTCCTCCATCCTTTGTCTATATAATCTGTTTGGACGAAAGCTCTTCAGGATAGGAACTGTCTCCCACTGTGTGCTTGTACCGTGCCTAGCCAGTGGGGTCCCAATCTTAGTTGGAGCCAGTAACTGTAACAAAGCAATTAATTGGACCTATACAACTCCTGAATATGCAAAAAAAGAAGATTCTGTAGATATTTTTAGTTTTGTGCATCTTGTTCAGATTCTTGTGACTTTTTTTAAATAGGAAATTTGGGCATTGAGACGATACACTTTCACTATGATAGTTAGCAGTAGGAAAAAAGTGTATACTCGCATTAGCCATCATATAAGGCTGCTGGTTTTGGATGTGTACCTACCCATGAAGTCCTCTGTACCAGCAGGCTGTTAACCTGGCTCTGGGCTGCAGTGTTTTTTGAATGTAGGAAGAATGGTAACAGAAGATGCGTTGGTTTTTTTTTTTTTTTTTGAAAGACCACACAAACATACCATTGAAAGGTTATAACCCTTCTTCTTTGAACACCTTTCCTTTTCTAATTGCTGGTCCACAGGGACCCAGCTGAAAATGAGTTTAAATGCTAAATTGAGTTTAAAACCACTAGTCACAGACTCCTCTGGAAACTGGACACCTTAAATAAATAGAAACATTAAATCAACTTATACAGTTTTCTACAGTCATGCAGCAAGAATGGGGAGGTGAGGAAATGGCCATTGAACTGAATCAGGTGTGTTGTATGGAATCTTTCACATATGGCTTGTTTCATTTCCTTTTTATTTCCTTACTATTTTTTAATATATAAGGACTTGGCTAAAATTAGTTTTTAAGAAGATTCACTGTCTGAATTAAATTTATAATTAGGCCTCCATGAAGATGATCGCTCCACCCAGCTTATAAATTTACATAGCCTAAAAGTTGGCTGTGATAGCCACCACATTCATTACTTGTGCAGTTGAAGCAAATGGTAATTAAAAGCAAATGGCTGCTGGATCAGTTAGAAATGCTAAAGCCACATGATCAGACTTTAAACAAATATAGTTGGGCCTTTTCCAAATTCCTGCATTGATTTAGCCACAGGATGGTAAATCAAAAGGGCTGTCCAAAAACCAGACCGCTTTAAGCCACGCTACTAATCTAAGTAAATTCACAAATGCCCATATCTTAACTCAAGTGTACATATGAAATTGGGGAGCTTTAAAAAAATATCTAATTTGTAATCTCTTAAGGCCTTACAAATTCTCTTAGATAAGAGCATAGCCTACACAAATTCCTACTTTAAAATATTGTACATAAATTCAGCTCAGCAATTTGCATCAGTGATGGGTCAATATGCTGACGGAGCTGAAGATAATCAATTCAGATCTGACTCTGAAAGTTGCTGAGCATCTTCAGCTTTTGTTGAAATCACTGGGAGTTCAGATCAGGTGCCCTGCACCTTGCAGATTCAGCCTTCTAAATAATATCCGAGAACGGAGAGAGGGAGAAAGAAGGTTGGCGCTACCTTAATGGTGTAATGGTAGCAATACATTGTGCTGTGTCATATGGAAGATCTAAGGTCAAGAGTGACTTCAGGGATTCTTTCTCATTAGCCATAGAAATTACATGGTTTGCAAAGGTGGTGAGAGATATAAAGTCCCTAATGGTCTGAGAAATCAAGAACAGGTGTGGAGCTCGACCCGCTGTTAGTGAAAATAAGAGCGCTATTTAGAAAAGATGCATATGTCTAAAAATGGAGGTAATATGCATGGAAATCGTACTGGCACCCAGCTTGCACACATAATTTGCACTAAAATATTGTTTACTGAACATTGAACTCCAGGTGCCTCTTTCTCTTTATTCTGTCAGGCTACAAAGATCAGAGTGAGGATTATGTTAACAGGTTATTCTACTGACATCGTGGTAGCTATTAGAGTGTTAGCACAGAAGTTTTTGTAATGTCTTCAGAACCGAAAAATGTGTTTGAATACCTTATTTACCACTTTTTTTTTTAGCTCAAATATTTGAGACATGCAATTTTAATGAGAAACATTCTCATTCAAAACCATATACTAAGTATCTGTCTTCTCTCTTGCAAATATTTGGGAGAGGGGGTCTGATTTTCAGAAGTGCTTAGCACTTGCAAGTACCATTGACTGTGGGTGGAGTTCTGGGTACTCAGACGTCTGGAAAATCAGGTTTTAATTGAGCATCCAAAACCAGAGGTGTCCAAAATTAGTGGACACATTTGAAAATTTGGTCCTTAATCTGAGTTTCTTCATCTGTAAAATGAAACCACTACTTATTTGCCTAGTACCCAGGATAATTCCAAGGATGAATTAATAAACGTCTATTAAGTGTATTGAATACCTCAGATAGAAGGTGATGTGTAAAATATTACCTCAGCGAAGAAATGTAATTGTCTGAGGACAGTATTTTTTTGATTGGCCAAACCATAAATACTGCTACTAAAACATGCAAAAGTCTGTTCTAGATACAGTGGTAAATGGAGGGGTTTCACATCTTTGTATTTGCGTAAGATAGTTGCTTAAGGAAATAGGATGGGGGGAAAGGAGAAAGCAGAAGAAAACTATTTTTAAAAAAACTCAGTGATTTCAAGACAATTATGAGTAATGGAATGTATGGGATTGTCTTTGGTTAATTTATCTCTAATCATTTATCTGAGGCTTATTTCACATTACAAATCTACTGGGTATAATGTTGCAAAGAATATGCTACTTTTAAAAGTTCTTTCTTCTTACTTTTAAAGTAACACACTTTATTTACTCTTCAGAGGAAAAGCCATTCTTTAAAATTGGCAAGGTGAAATATGACTTTTGCTCTTGTATAAACCTTGATTTTTAAAATGTGCTTTATTTTGTCTTTGTGGATTTAATTATTAGTTCTATTTTACAATTGTAAAAGCATAACTAACATTTTAAGGCAGCTTTATTCTTGCAGTTCTTCATGCCCAGAGTCTTCAAGTTCAGTCAAGTTCAATCAATCACTTGCATCACTTTTTCCAGGACCTTGTTTGTTGCTTCTGCTTCCCAAAATATATATGGTTTGTTGCTTCTGCTTCCGAAAATATATGTGATTTGTCACTATAAATTAGCATCAATTTAGCTGGATAGATGACAGATGCAGGCATGTTCCTCTGAGGAAAAAGCTGTTTTGGGTCTCATTTCATCTTTTGCTGTAGATCAGGGGTGGGCAAACTTTTTGGCCCAAGGGCCAACCACATTGGCGTGCGAAACTGTATGGAGGGCCAGGTAGGGAAGGCTGTGCCCTCCCAAACAGCCTGGCCCCCTCCCACTTCCTGCCCCCTGACTGCCCCCCTCAGAACCCCTCACCCATCCAACCCCCCCTGCTCTTTGTCCCCTGACCACCCCCTCCCAGGACCCCCCGCCCCAAACCACCCCTCCCGAGATCACACCCCCTATCCAACCCGCCCTGTCCCGTGACTGCCTCCGCGCACACGCACGCACGCCTCCGAGCCCCTACACACACACACACGACCGCCCCAGAACCTGTGCCCCATCCAACCGCTCCCTGTCCCCTGACTGCCCCCCGGGACCCCCTACCCAACCCCTGCCATGCGCAACACCGCCACCCCTTACCATGCCCCTCAGAGCAGCAGGAGCTCGCAGCCCCACTGCCCGCATGGCAGCATAACAGCAGAGGAGGGGCTGGGGGCTAGCTTCCCCAGCCAGGAGCTAAAGGGCCAGGCAGGATGGTCCTGCAGACCGGATGTGGCTCACAGCCATAGTTTGCCCACCTCTGCTATAGATGATGGGATTTAAATTCAGGAAGAACAACAATTTAAGACTTTTTCGTACTTTATTTTGATTTTATGTGGGCTTGTGAAATTCAGTTAAAATAATTTATATCCGCCAATGGTGCAATTATAGCACCTTCAGCTTCCTTCCCTGCCCTTCCGCTTCTGGGAGCATTTGACACATGCAATGCCCTAAAATTTGTGGCATTCATATGTAGACAAATCTCACCACTTCCCACCCTTCTGCCTGCTCTGAATTCCCCCAAAAAAACCTGGCAATGTTGCAGCAGGATTACTGATTTTTTTTTTTTCCAACCGTATGAAACATCTTTCATTCGTTTCATGACTTTTAAAATTTTAAATCTTCTGTTTTTGAGTAATTTCATCCCATTTGGCAGCCTGAGTTACAACTGCATCAACCATACTTCTCAATGACCAGCAGTCAGCCTTCTATGTTAGCCACCTTGGCCACATATGAGATCATGGCAAGCCTACAAGTTACCACTTTTGTGGTGGAGTTCATTAAAGCGTTGTCTTGGTCTGGAATTATCTTTGAGGGTGGAGGAGTGGAATGAGAAATTGTACTGAGTATCCATGAAAGTGACAAGGTGGGTGAGGTAAGCTTTCTCTCTCACCCACAGAAGTTGGTCCAGTAAAAGATATTACCTCCTCCACCTTGTCTCACTAAAATATCCTGGGACTGACACAAGTACAACAACATGGCATAGCCTTGAAAGTGCCCTTTATGTGGCCCGAGCTAGTTGGCAACATGAAGATGAAGTCCAGCTTTTTGCCTTTATTTTAAGACCTTTTTAGCCTGCCTGTGAATTTAATGGCTCCAAAGGAATTTTTTTTAGGTTATTTGTGTTTCCATCTTGGGACATTTTAGTTGCTAGATCTAGGATCTGCCACCTAGATTCTCAGGTGATGAGCTGCTCAGAAGTGTTTATAGTAATAATCGTGACCTGGCATCCCTTTTTCTGCTATTAGCCTTGGCAGACTAGCTTTGTGGATTTTTGCTAGATTATTGGTAAGAGCCTATTTTATTTTTCCCTTCTCTCCTACCTCACTCACCCTTCCCCCGCATCCACCCATTCACCAATGGCAATATTTTCTTCCAGCTGATTTCAGTTACTTGATTCACAACTCTGACATTTCTAACTAAATAACTGCCTGTTATTAATTTGTCTGAGACACTAGCTAAACAGGACCCGCTTCTTGGGGCACAGCCTTGTGAATCGGTGTTGCTCCATTGACTAATGGAGTGATAATTTACATCTGAAAAAGACCTGGCCCTTTTGAAGCAAACTGTTGCATGAAAGGTGCTGGAGTAGACAAGGGAGTGGAAGGCAGTAGGAGCAGGACGTTTTGGGAATCATTTTTATTTCTATATAATTTTATGAAGCCCAGTATTTTTATAAAAAATCTAAAGTATGTGACTTCACAGGGCATGAAGTATGTGAGTTATTCTAATTGAGCAAGATGGGGTGACAGCAGCATAGGAGGAGAGCTGGTAAGCTGGCTCAAACCACAATGGTAAAGTAGGGGGAACTTAAACCAGAAGCATTAAATCTATTCCTGAGCTGAGTTTAAATAAAAAATGAAAGTTAAAAGCACTAGGGCCCCAAGTGGAGCATTACAGAAAGAAGCAATCGCTCTGCCACGAGTTTCTGGGTTGGGTTTTTGTTTTTCATTGGTGTCACTGGAAAGGAGAGAGTAGGATAAGGAGGAGTTCAAAGGCAGGCAAACAGGATCAGAAAGAACTTTTGCAGAGTATGTGCTTGTGAATATTTTACTGGCCTTATCATTTAAAAAGGATTCACCATTCACCACGTTCACCATTCTGTGGCTCCAGAGAAAGAGGGCGGGGGAGTTGCGCGCAGCTTTAGCATGTGTGAAGGGAGGAATGACCTCCCAAACCCCTTTCCAAGTTAATGGAAATGGACTGTCTTTTCACTAGGCTCCTGTTTTTATTTTCATTTATAGTGTAGTTTAAGGAATAGTATAAATTTAAGGGATTGACAAGCTCTAAAGTGCTACTCAGAAAACTAGTGTTCACAGCTGTGGGTCCCCCTGCCTCAATATTCTCAGGGTACCTCTACACTGCAGTTAGACACCTGTGGCTGGCCTGTGCCAGGTGACTCAGGGTCCTAGAGACTGGGTTCCAGCCTGAGCCCAAACATCCACACCACAATTAAACAGCCCCTGAGCCTGAGCCCTGCCAGCCTGAGTCAGCTGGCACAGGCCAGCCACAGGTTTTTAATTGCATTGTAGACCTACCATCTGTCTCACCTTGCCTTAGCTAGCGTCAGCCCTAAACAGCTGGAGTCGCACACTCTTGCTCCTGATTCAGACTCTCCTGTAATAAAGTGCTAGATTCCAAACTCCACGATGGGACTTTGAGAGCTACATGCCACCATTATCCTCACCACCCATTCTTCTGCCATCTTAATGTGCCCCTGCCTGAGCGGTATAAACTCCTATTAAGAGCATGAGTAAAGCAGGTCAGGAAATGGTAAATATATGCTGTCAAAATATTCAAAAGGAACAAAAAAATTTGTTTTTTCCTGAATTTTTAATGGAAATATTTTAATTTTTCAGTGAAAAAACAAACACTGAATGTTTGTTTTTCACTTAATTTTTTTTCAAAAGAAGCTCCCATTTTCCCTGAAAAACTTTGTTTTGAAAAAGGAATGTTTATTTTTTAAAAGTTGAAGTTTTTAGTTCTGTCCCCTCTATACTATCTCAAGATATAGGCTCATTATGATCAACACAATAGAGAGCGCATTAGTTGAGCACCTAAAAATAACTACATTTTTATGGCACCCCCATCACCATTGTCTGACATGTAGTTCTCAGGATCAAGTCATTGTTCTTGGCTGGTCACTAGACACTACTGTAATAAACACCATCAGTAATAACCTACTTATCTGCAGGATGTATCTCATTGATATAAAAAGTAGGGCAGGGCTGTTGGATTCCACTTGAATTCCAGCTGCCTCTCTACTTTAAAGAAAATTTTCTGCTTTTCTGAAAAGGGCTTAAAGGGCTTTTAATTTTCCAAAGTAGGAGTGAAGTGTGAAGGTGTTCAGTTCAGACCAGGCAAATACCCTCCAAGGAGAAAACATTAGGCTTTATTTTTAAGATTTTACCATCGCTCAGGGGTGCAGAAAACAGCCATCTCCCTGATGGAGTGTCTATAGCCCTGGCGCTGGCATAACCACCATGACCAGCTCCGAGAATAACAAGTCCCTGGCAGCCAAAGGATTTGTAAGAAAAAGAAAATATACTGGGAAAGGTTATTTCTGAATTCCGAATCACAAGGGAACTTGAAAAAGTCCAAGGAACCCCACTCCTACTGCTGTTTCAATGGGGTTTTCCCCCAAGTGAAGGCAAGGGCTACCGATCAACCTTTCAGTGGAAGCAGCAGCAGAGAATAATGAAGAGTGGTAGTGGTGGTAATCTTCAAATCTCTAGGATCCTCTTTTGTCCCTGAGCTCCTGAACAGAGCTGTCAGCTAGGGAACCAGCCTTAGTCTATGTGGCCTGACTGACTGACTTTACAATCGGACTCAGAAAAGTCACCAGGAACAGAGAAGATTTAGGTAACCACGGAGTCAGCATTATGCAGCTACTAGCAAAAGACAAGCCCTCTGCAGAATAGGAAAAAGCCCCTAGAGCTCCATAGCTTGAGAAGCTTGTAGAGTTTTCATTTGGCAGCAGCTATGGTAGAGGCTGTTTCTTCTAGATAGATCCCATTGTTAGAAATACTTATTCACACACAGAACCTTACTTTTTTGTAAAGCAAGAGCTATCCATCTTATCCACCGTTCATTTTAAAGCATTTTAGCTTATTTTATGCTCAAATGAGTTTTTTATTAGAAATTATTTTAGTTGTGCTTGGAGAATGCTTTTTGCCTGTTTAAGGTTTTCTTTAAATGTCTGTGTTTAGAAACTAGATCCTATTGCCATTGCTAAAGACATATGGAAAGAGTGATTTTTAAGCACTCTGATTTAGAGCCAAAAGCAGTTGGCCTAGAAAAGAAAGATCTCACAAATGAAAGCAACATTGAAAAAAGAAAAAGCCACCCTCAAAAATAATTACTCCATAATTAGATCCATTCACTTTATAACAAAAACTAAATGTCTTTCTTCCATTAATTGGACAAAAGCTACATTTTCAGGGATTTTGCAGCAATGTATAAGCATACACTTGCTATTACAAAGTTCATAGCTCTCTTAAAACAATTTTCAGTCAAAGCTATAATGAATCTGAAAGGGGTTTATATGGGATTGGAGGGAATAATCTGAATCATAAAGGAGCAGTGTCTTCAGTAGAGCTCCCACTAGAAGGCAGCCAGCATAAGTAAAAAGAAAGGTTAGAAACTTTATATTATAGCCCTGCTCATGAACAAACCCTAAAACAAAATCTGATGAAACTTGTTTCCTCCTTCTTCTGTTCTACCATAAAAAACTTACCAGGCTTGCTTGGGAGTTATGAAACTCATCTGTCTTCAAGTAAATCAGAAAGTTTTGTCCTGAAGATTTATGGTTCAGAATTGCTCATGGGCTAATACTTTTTTTAAATGAATATCAAGTGAATGAGTGCTTGTGAAAGGTGTTGGACTGACAGCTTGGAGACTCACTGCACATCTCGGGTAGCTGCTCTGCAGTTTCCCCCATTCTCCCTTGCCGATATGCCTCAGCCATGAGTGGGGAAGAGTGCAGTTCAGTCTTCATGTCTGTTCAGTCCTGAGCTCCTCTGCTGAAACTGCTAGCAAGGTTTTTGAATGAGAGGTGGAGATCTGCTCACTGCCCTTCAATTTCTTTTAACTTAGACTGGATGACACAAAGCCAGTTAACTTCCAGTCTATCTTAGATGCCTTCCATTGCCTCTATTACCATAGAATCTGAGCACCGCAGAGTCTTTGATGTATTTACTCTCACTTCATCTGTGCTTGGCAGAGAATGCACAAGTTGTAGATAGGGAAACAGAGGAGTCTGGTTGGTTTTTTGTTTTAGCTCAAGATCACACAGGCACCCTGTGCCACAGCCAGGAATTGGCCTTGGGTCTCCTGAGTTCTAGACTAACCACTGAACCATTGGACCAACAAACTCCAAATAGAACCCTCAAGCCTCAGAAAATGCCACACTTTCACAATCCTCATATTATCGGTGCTTTTTTAGTGTTCATGTAAGCCAAATATTCAGGACCAAGTTCTGTTCTCAGTTACAGTCATGCAAATCTCTAGTAGCTCCACTGGATCAGTGAAATTACTCAGTGGCATTTTTCTGTTTTTATATGGGTATGTTCCATGAAAGGGGAGAAAGGCACAAGACTGTGTGTTCTATACCTTTCCTTCTAACTATAGAAGTTTTTTCAATCTAGTGTAAAGTACCAACCACCGCATTCTGTATTTCAGCAGCCCTTTATAGAAGTACTACCATCAGATCCAAAGATGATATGTAAACAAACAGTATGTAGCAAATACACAACAGGTGCTAGAGCAGAAAATTTTTCTTTTATCTAACAGCGCTCTAGTTATTCTGCATAATTTAATTATTTATAGACAATTCATGTTAGCTAAAAGAATTTGTTTCATAATACTTTATCCTTCAAGAAACTGTGGTTCAAAGTTTGCTTAGAAAAGCAGAAAAAGTTTCTCTTGCAGCTGAGTAATCTGCAGTTTGAAAGCAGAATAGCTAAACTGCCCTCTCTTGCCAAAAAAAAAAAAAACCCTAAAACTTTGTGAAGTCACAAACAGTGCTAGAAGCTACATAAAAGTCTTTAGAGTTTTCATTTCCGATGTTAAAGGACTGGGAGCCTTGGAAATTGAATTCCTCCCTACTAGGGACCTTGAACCGGACATCGAGAGAAGGTTCATTCAGCATGTTAGTTCAGTTACTGCACACCCAACAAACTGCATCTCATACCAAAATGCACCTGATGTGTAATCGTTTGATCATTGTGTCAACACTTATCCATTAGAAAGAGAACTGAGACTCCCTCTCCCCCCACATACATACACACTCATTTTAGTTTCTGTGGAAGGCCTCTGACAGCATATTTATAATGCTAAACCAACCCAGCTCTAGCTCCCCTTCATGTCAGGTAAAAGGGCCAGAGCAGTGCAAAAAAAGCTCTAAAAGCATGGGAGCTGGCTTAAGGGGTGGGGATTCTCCAATACTGGAACTGAGGATGACAGCCTAAGGTTGCCCTCCCAAGTCCCCGCCTTCACACGTCCTCACATAGGGGATGGGGCCACAGCACAATGGAGATTCTGGGGATCGCTGCAACTCCTAGGCAGCTGGAGCAGCTGCCATAACTTACACTGGCCCCCAAAGCTGTCAAAATTACACTGGGAGTCATGGAGCAGGCCAGGATTGGGAGGGCACTAATGGCTTAAACTCACCTTAGCCCTCTTTCCCCCCCCTCCCCCCGAATGAGTTCTGTGCTGCTCCTGGTGGGGCCACAGCTCAGAATCACAACCCACATGTCCAATCAGGGCTGAATCCTGCTGAGTGCCCTCATCTCCAGTGGGGGGGGTCAATGGAGGTGCTTCACACCTTGCAATGTCAAGATTTGTGCTAGATAAACAAGCCAAAGCGTGTTTCCATTGAAATCAGTTGTATACCTCTCACTGATTTTAATGGCACTAAAACATAGCCCATCCTGAACTAGGTGCTTGTATTATAAAAAGGATAATATGTCAGGTAGTCTTGGGCCAGAATGTAGGAGTTAAAATATCCATTAGAAATGTTTTCTTGGTTTTGTTTTGTTTTTTTATTACAATGAAGACACATGTAAACATGGCGACCCACATACCACATCATTGTCTAGTATATGAGCACCAGAAAGTGACACTAGGCCATCAGGGAGACAAGGTGGGTGAGGTAATATCTTTTATTGGACCAACGTCTTAAGAAGAGCTTTGTGTTACCTCAGAAGCCTGTCTCTCTCACCAACAGAAGGTGATCCAATAATAGATGTCACCTCACCCACCTTGTCTCTCTAATAGCCTGGGACCAACATGACAACGACAACACTGCATAGTAGGCCATAAGATCATAAGAATGGCCATATGGGAACAGACCAATGGTCCATCTAGGAGTATCCCCTCCTCTAACAGTGGCCAATGCCAGATGCTTCAGAGGGAATGAACAGAATTTGATTTCCAATTTTTAAAGGATGCCTTTTTGCCTCTTTTAGTCTCCTGTTTTCTGGTGGCATTTTCTGGTCCTTTTGCAGTTTTTTGTATTTGGGGTGTATATATATCATTTGAGCTTCTATGTTCATTTGTGATGTTTTTAAATAGTTTCCAGGCAGCTTGCAGGCATTTCATTTTTGCCACTGTACCTTTTAATTTCTGTGTAACTAGTGTCCTCATTTTTGTGTAGTTCCCCTTTTTGTACTTAAATGCTACTGTGGTGTTTTTCTTCGGTATTTTTCCCCCTACAAGGATGTTAAATTTAATTACATTATGATTGCTCTGACCGAGTGGTTCAGCTATATTCAGTTCTTGGACCAGATCCTGTGCTCTGCTTAGGACTAAATCAAGAATTGCTTCTCCCCTTGAGTGTTCCAGGGCTACCTGCTCCAAGAAACAGTCATTAATGGAGTCTAAAATTTTTCTCTCTACATCCGATGCTGAAGTGACATGTACCCAGTCAATATGGGAATAGTTGAAATCCCTGGGTATTATTGTGTTTTCTGTTTTTGTAACCTCTCTAATCTCCCTGAGCATTTCACAGTCACCATCACCATCCTGGTCACATGGTTGGTAGTATATTTCTGCAGCTATACTCTTACTATGCAAGCATGGAACTTCTGTCCATAGAGACTGACTGTCCAAAATGAGTGAAAAACAAGAAGTAAATCAGTTGTGAAAAATACATTCTCACAGTTTAATCATCAATGGTGTTTTATTAGTAGCACACAGGAGAAAGTTGATGTTCTGTTTTTAAGTTTAGGGCCAAACTTTGCTTACACACACCTATGCAACTACATTTAAGTGAGTGGAGTTGCATGCATGTCATTGAGAGGAGAATTGACAGAGTCCCTTCACGCAGGTACCCCGGAAATGAAATATTTTTGCGTTGATATTTTACACGAAAGCCTAAAGTTTAAATAGCAGGATATTAATTTTCCAGACTGCTAACCAAATTAAAGTTAGGAGGATGTATGTACATATCCACCGCATCCAAACTTAATCATTAAAAAGAGGTAATTAATAAAAAGTCAGAGTTGAACATTTCTTTTTAATGAAATGAAGAGCAGGTTTTTAAGGCACCTACTTATGAGTTAGCCATTCTGCCAGCATTATAGATTCAAAGTTTTTTTCCCTTCCAAATGAAGGAAACAATAAATACCTGAAATAAAATATTTGTTCAAGGTAAACCCATGAGAAGAAATTAATATCTTAACCCTCTCCCTGCTGCAAAATATGCTGTGTGCACCATATTTCAGGTACATCACTCTGACGTACGGAATCTACAGTAAAATGAGGCAAACATTTGAAATCCTTAGATGTGAGGTTGATTTCAACATGACACAAACATCATGGTCTTCATTGAGGAGAAAGTCTAACAGGGTTTTTCTCCACTTTGTTTCAGAATCACGATCATACCTGTATAGCATGTAGAATCATTTACCGGTCAGATGAGCATCATCCTCCAATCTTACCTCCAAAGGCCGATTTGACTATTGGATTGCATGGAGAATGGGTGAGCCAGCGCTGTGAGGTGCGTCCTGAAGTCCTCTTTCTCACCAGGCACTTCATCTTCCACGATAACAACAACACCTGGGAAGGTCATTATTACCACTACTCTGATCCCATCTGTAAGCACCCCACCTTTACCATCTATGCCAAAGGGCGCTACAGCAGGGGAGTGCACTCTTCCAAAGTGATGGGAGGAACAGAGTTTGTGTTTAAAGGTATGACCGCTACATTGCGCAGTTTTGTTCCATTACTGAGAAAGAAGATAGGTTGTTCATAGCTGGGTGAAAGTTGCCAGTGATAATGATTCAAAATTTGTATAGTGTCAAGAACTTCCCAAACTGATATGCAAACTGTGCAGGGGGTCACGTCTGTCTCTCTCACACACACACACAGAAATGCAGCAACTTCTGAGGCAAAATGTAGTAACTTTTAAATGCACAGCAAAACTACAAAACAGCTTCAGTCACTAAGTGAAGAATATCTATTGAAACTACAGGAGCATATGGGCAGAATTCAGTTATCCAACTGGTGAGATAAATGTGGTGAAAGCACTCTCCTCTTATAAAGAATACTGTAGAATCTTTCACAGCAAGAGAGCAGTAGCTTTAGGATCTTAAGACAAAAGACAGTCCCTCCCCCCTTGGTATCACCCTGGGAAATTGGTTCAGCATTGACAATGTCACCTATGGAATCATCACCAAGCACTGACTATACCTTTCTGCTTAGCTTGAGATCTGGCAAGATTCACAGGCCCCTGTGGTCTAACTTGAAATGACATTTGAGAAGCCTCATATGCCCTTTTAGACTCTCCTATGTCTCCAACTTAGGAAAGAGCCTGACTGGAGGAACTAACAGATTAGGACAGAATTTCCAAAGGAGCCTAAGGGTTGCTCCAGTCTGGCGGAGGTTCTGCTCACAATAGCAACACAGAGCTGTGGTTGGTTACCTGGAAATAATTACGTGGGGTGAAAACTTCAGTAAGGTCAGCATTTCACCCATGCTGCTTATTTATAATGTATTGTTCAACCTGCTGCTGAACATATGAGAATCCAGCACTAGAAAACCAAGAGGATGAACTGTTAGTTTTCTTCAGTTGATCTTTGTGTAACACCTGGGAAATAATATGGATCGTGAGACCACCCAAACACATACACGGTTATAAAATCTCAACATGAAAATTCTGAGAAGTCCTGATTTAAAAAAATTCTGGAATCACATATACGTTGCTAATATCCTACAGCAGAATTTACATTTCTGGAGGGTTGTGAAGGATTTTGTTTTATTTTTGGTGAAGTTTGTCAATGCTAATCCACTGAAAACCCCAGTTCTCTTTTTATGTAACATACTGGGCCAAATTCATCCCTAGTGCAAACTCCATTTAAGTTCCCCTAAACCCATTCAGTTTAGCTTTTCTTCAGGTCTGTTGCAATTGAGCTGATGAAAATCAACGCTTACATGCCAAACTCCACTGAAATCTGGTCAGTATAGCTAGAATTGCAGAAAGTTGTAAGACTTATGTTTGAAATTATAAACTGCGGTTATTTTTAAGAGATGGGATAGGGTCTCTCTCTATAATTCAGACCTAAAGATGTAATTCCTATGATGGTATGGATAGTCTATGAGAGATGGTGAAACTGTTACATTTTCTGAGGTTTGAGGTGTCCATTTGGAATTTGTTAGGTCATTATCTTTGTGGACTATCTTAAAAATTCTCATGTTGCCCGTGGAACTAATATTAATTAAATTCTGAGTAAAGTTTTATTGTATCCTCCTTCCTCTGTCTTTATAGCTAAACCAACCAATCGAGAGAATCAAGCCCTTTGTTGCATCTCTGAATTCAGGGCTAATAATAAGACTGTCACCTTGACTTTTGCTTTGTCCCTCAGAGATATTTAGCTTTCTCTTTTTCCTTTACAGTAAATCACATGAAAGTCACCCCCATGGATATAGCTACAGCCTCTCTACTGAATGTCTTCAATGGGAATGAGTGTGGAGCAGAGGGATCGTGGCAAGTTGGAGTACAACAGGATGTTACTCATACCAATGGCTGTGTTGCTTTGGGGATCCGCCTACCACACACAGAGTATGAAATCTTCAAAATGGAGCAGGATGCCAGGGGTAGCTACTTACTGTATAACGGCCAGAGACCTAGTGATGGGTCCAGTCCAGACAGACCAGAGAAGAGAGCCACTTCTTATCAGATGCCATTAGTTCAGTGTGCTTCATCAGCACCGAGACCGGAAGAGTCACCAGAGGAGAACAAAATAGACCGCTATAGCAGTGAGGCACCAAAAAAGGACTCCAGTGTATTTGTCCTTACCCTGATGTTGTTTATTTGTACTGTGTCACATTGGAACATTCTCAGTTGAAAGGAAAAAACTATTTTTCATGACTATAAAACTAGGGTTCCATATGACTGAGGGTTTTTCTTTTCAGAAAGAAAAGGACATTTATTTTCTTGATGCACTGGAATGCCTGAGAACTGTTGTTCTTTTCCTTATTTTTTTTCCCCTCCTTGAATCCTGAACGGCACTCGTTTGATGTTTTTGCTTTGAACTTCGTCCAGTCTGATCCCTGGCCTGACATGACTGCACAACAGTAATTGCACTTTACGACTGCAGACGTACTTGGCTTTTTAACTACTATGGTGAACCTAAAGCTCCTGCTTCGGTTGGCTCTGCCATTTTGCTGTTGTGGTTCATTTCCCCCTAGTACTCAGTTTCTCATCAGAATTTAACTATCAGGAATCACTCTGTATAGTATTGTGTTAATACTGTGATAATGGCTTTAGTCTTATTCTTTAGGACTCTGCTGTAGATATGTATATATAAAGAAACCCTACAAGGATCTATCTTACAGGTTTTACACAAAAGAAAAAAAAATATATAAAACTATCCTCCTGTCAGAAGTTAAATGGAAAATTCTCCTAAGTAACATCCAAAGTAATTTAAGCTATTTTTACATATCGTTGTTTAACTTGTAAAAACAACCAAAGGTTTAGTGGGATGTAAGTATTTTTCTCATTCAGTTACATTAGGTATGCAGTTGCTTCATGCCTCCCATTGTATTTACTAACTAATTACGAAATCAGATAGAGAAAACATTTTTTCAGCAGATATGCATCGTATATGTAAGTTGCAGAAGTATTAGTGGATTGCTCCATGTTGTTGTACTCACTACCCCTTATATCCTTTCTATGCAATGTTCCTGCCTCAAATTTCATTTGATTAGGGGTAGACAAAATAATGAAGGGGCTGGGACCATAACACAAATCATAAAATAAAAACACCCGTCTGCTAAAGTAGATTAAGAATTGTAAAGTGGAAGTAGCTGGAAGTAAAGAAAGGATTCTAGCAGCAAACATACCCCCCATGGGCCAAATCATGTCAGCCTCCTTTCAACTTAGAGAGCAGAGAAACAGCAGAAAATTTGAAAAGATGGAGCAAATTTCACCAGAGGGAATGGGGTTTCACAAATACAGAGCACTCCCACCCTTCCTTTCAGTACACAAGCCCCTACACAGGGTCACATTGAGTTTGAGGCTCTACAGGGTTGGGAGGATGTGGCTGGGAAGAGAGGGGGCACACTCAGGGGAGAGCTCCCCTCCACAACATCATGTGAAGGGCATCTGTTTAAAATGAGGAACTAATTCAGTTGAGTCTAGTATCAGCAGGGAGGGAAACCCTATTTCAGTGATTGGTTATGCTCAGACTCCCCCATTGACTCCTATTTCACAGGCCCCAGAATGTTTTCTGTAGAATTGCCCCCTCTTCACCTGAGTTTTCCAGGCATGGTCTCAGCACTTAAAGACAAACTTTGTGGGAAAGACTCATTAGGTGATCTGGTCCTTCTTTCCATGTGACTATCTAATAGAAACCAAAGTGGTTAAATTAAATAATAGTAATAATGGCAGACTTTGAGTTGGCTTTGCATAGTTTTCTTAATTAGACCACTTGCTGATGTGACAAAAGTTTAATTCACATCTATGCACAATTCATATTTTCACTGCCATAGACATGGTTAAAAAAGGAATCACTAGATGAACATTTTTATATTGCATTAGTATAGGAATTCAATCTGGGACTTTTCCAGTTCACTTCTAATATTGCCTGTGAAACATAATGTCCAGGTATATAGTTATGAACAAGGTCCTTTGCATATTCCTCATCGGCTGTGGTTTTTTTTTTTTTCCTTTCAAATGAAAAAAAGAAATGCCTCCCTGTGTCCATACACAATGTATATTGTTTTAAATATGGTTATTATTAGTTACCCATTAGCTTGTCTTCAATATTATATGGCTGAGATAGGAACAAATCTTCAAAATTACAAGTAAAATATGCCATCTCTATTCTCTACAAGATGTATGCAGTTAGGTCACATATGCAAATGAGATAGCTGAGAATTGCACAAGTTATTGATCCTTTAATTTCATCACACTCATTTAAGTTGTATAGCACCATGTACACCTATGGCACAATACAAATAAGTTCCAATCTATAGTTTGTGTGACGTGGCTCCATAGCCTGTCAGCCTAAGGTGTAAAGACTCAGTAATGGAGGACCTGTGAATGGAGTAATGTATATCATATAGGTTCAAATACTTTTAAAAAGTGAAAGGATAAAACAAGGTTTTTTTCGCAGCCGTGCAACTTGACACTGGAGTTCTGTAGCAACATTGTTACATTCCGGCCCAGAAGAAGTTATTGCACCCAAAATAAAAAACCCAGAATATAACCAACGAGAGAAAGAAGCTGTTGTGCAAGTCATTTTTACACATATTTTTTTAAAAACTAACTTCTCTCAAAGCACAAAAGGGAACAAAGACAAAAAAAGTGATCAGAAGACTCCTTGTGTGTTTTACTACAGTTTACACATTGTGCCTGCTGTCGTAGGTCAGAACATGACAGGAGTCCA
Organism: Chelonia mydas; assembly: GCF_015237465.2. Classification (NCBI taxonomy): domain Eukaryota; kingdom Metazoa; phylum Chordata; order Testudines; family Cheloniidae; genus Chelonia; species Chelonia mydas. The sequence continues at coordinate 87,131,690 of NC_057850.1, read as the reverse complement.
TATTTTGAGATGTAAAGTCATCCTTGTCAATGGTGGAGTGCATTAGCTTTAAGCCCAGGATTTTTAAAAAAACTATAATTTTATTTTTGTAAAGTTATAGAAAATATTTTGCTTCCCAATTTAGTATTCCAGATTAAACTGCCAGGGAACTTTGAGCACTTGTTAAAATACTGATTGAAATAAAAGACTCAGTGAAGAACTAAGAATTCCTCAGTATCTTATCTGTAATGGTTGTGTTTTGTCTCCTTTCCACCTGTAAAGAATAAAAAGCCTCTTGGTAAATTACACCCAAGCTAGATTGAACCCCTTTATCTAATGATTTAGCTGCAGAAAACAGATTTTATTATCTAATAAAGAGTATTTTGCTTCAGATCACCTCAGCTGAGGTTAGAAAGAGCTCTGATGAATGAACACAGGTATCATTATGTAAGTTTTAAACTAAAACTCTTCAGGTTCTTTTGATAAAATGGACTGAAATATGCGCTGAAAGCACACAACAAGGAATGATACTGTTGGCCTAAGAGGACTGTACAGTCATCCAGTCAGAACAAAGGGTGTGAGGTTTCAACAGAAACAAAATATTTTCATAAATGAGCTCTATTTATGAAGTCAAATTTTTTTGGCAAATTAAAAGGTAGAAAAATTCATTTTGGATCAAACAAAATGTGCTCTTTCGATTTCGACAACTTTTAAATGTTTTTAATTTTTTTTATCAAAGCAAGTTTTGAAATGAAAAGTCCTTTCAAACACAAAAAATGAAACATTGCAAAAATGCTGAAAGAAAACATTTAGCTTTTTTCAGAATGTTTTTCCAGTTGAAACAAGTGAGCAAAATCAAGACCAATTTCTGCAACATTTTGGTGTCGCTGAATCTGCATCCCCCTTCGCCTCGCCTCCCCCCCCCCCAAAAAAGAGTGTGTGGAAAAACTTTTCCCAGCTCTAGTCAAGTCTTTGCTATTTAAAAGAAATTCTACTGAAAAATGAGAGCAAAAACTGCACAGGATAATTGTTTCTTCATTCAATACATTAAAGGCTTTCATCTTGAAGGGTTTGCTAAGTAATGGCAGCACAAATTTACACTTTGAGATAATCTATATAAGCAAACTGAATGGAATTCAATAGATTTGTCTATATAAGGGGTATGGCATTAGGCCATATATATCACAGGTTAGACAAATTCCAGAAAGAGAATAAAATGGATATATTAAATGTCTCTAGACATTTCACTGATTTCTCTAAATCCTAACCATATTCCCAAATAATTTTTTTTTTCCCTCTCAACCACAAGCACTAATATTTTGGAGACTATAGGAGGCAAACAATAAAACAGTAAATTTGCATAAATTTGATTAACTGCATAATAATATATATTTCTAGATTCAGTCATATCTTCCAGTAAGTAAATGTGTTAATAAGCCACCATAATACCTCTGATCCATGAAACTCCACATACCAAATATTTTGCTTCAAAATGAAATACAGACCCCAAAGTTTTATCACATGTATTGTGAGTTTAAAGTTATCTTAAAGACTTAATCAATTGATCTTGTGACATCTTCATACTAGAATCTTTAAGCAGTTCATTAGGTAATTTAGAACTCACTGGAAGAAATTAAGCTCTCTCAAACAAAATAGTGGATAGGCATAAGAAAATATTGCCATCTAGTGGTAACAGCTTGCCTTATATTAATTCACTAATTAAGTCCTACCACCACACATTACACCAGTGGTCCCCTAACTTTTCTTCTTGTGTCCCCCTCTTACCAGTAATAGAATGTATCTGTGCCCCCCTCTCCCTCCTGGCCAGGAGCAGAGTTGCAGCTAGGCTAGGGGCTGTGACTGGAAGCCGGGTGCCGGCCGCTGAGAGGGGGCCAGGGGCCAGTGGCCAAGAGCAGGGGCCAGCAGCTGATCTGCAATCAGACGCAGGGACAGGCCTGGGACGGGAGCGGAACAAGGGCCAGAGATGTGGCTGGGGGCAGGGCTAGAGCAGAGTGGGGGGCAAAGTAAAGCTGAATGGTGCTCCCTCCCTGCCTCCTCGTGGGGTCTGGCCAGGCCCGACTGTGACCCCCCTACCTTCCTCAACATTCCTCCACGCTACACAGAGAAACACCAGAGCTCATTGTTATTCTCTTCGTATTAAGCAAACATTTATTTTTAAAAATAATTAAATAGGTGCTAAATATCTAGCTACAGATTTAAAGATGATCCATTAATTATGTGAAAAGCTTGCATATCCTCAATTTGGAGGCTTTGTGTGCGTGCATGATGATGCAGTCTTTAATTATGCAATCATAGAATCAGGGTTGGTAGGGACCTCAGGAGGTCATCTAGTCCAACCCCCTGCTCCAAGCAGGACCAATCCCCATTTTTGCCCCAGATCCCTAAATGGCCCCCTCAAGGATTGAATTTACAATCCTGCGTTTAGCAGGCCAATGCTCAAACCACCGAGCTACCCCTCCCCCCTAAAGAAAGGAGTAACATGAAGCAGGACATGCCTTCTGAAGATCTTGGAGGATGCCACATGGGGAGAAGTTCTGCATGCCTGACCAGGGACTTGAACCCTGGACCCTCAGATTAAAAGTCTGCTGTTCTACCAACTGAGCTAGCCAGGCTCATCACATACTATTTTTTCGCCACAGTACCCCTGTGTCATTCAGTGCACATGATGGCGCATGCTCTGGGGATGAATCAGGATTTTAGAGTGAAGATGACAGTCTCTAGGACCCCGATTCATTTCTTGCAGAAACTGAAGGATGTGTATGAGGCAGGGAACTTTAAGAAGGGAAAGGATGGTCTCATGGTTAAGGCAGTTGAATTCTACCCTGGAGAACTGAATTCTAACCCTGCCTCTACCATGGAGTTCCTATGTGAAGCTAGGCAAGTCACTTAAATCGAATGTATATAAAATACCTACAAGGAATCCCTTCTCCAACTCCCTCTCCAAAGTACTGAAAAACTTGGCTTGTCTGCATAGACTGTAAGCTTATCAGCCATTTCTATGGGGTTTTAAAAGCCGTGAAATTGGTCGCTTTGGTGTTACCTTGTCAAATGCTGCACATATACTATACATCAATATTTCATTAAAAAGGGTATATGTACACACCCCACACACACGCCATGGCATAGTATAAAGGCTTTATCAGCATATATTAGGCATGACAACGTTACTCATGAATGCTGAAGCCACAAGTTATGCGAGTGATCCCAAATGAGGACCAATTAATACCGTAATACACCAAGCCAATGCCAGTATTTTTACATCAGACCATCATATAGTCTGCATATACCACACGTTACAGGAAAACTATTTTACAATTACTTAAGAAAAAAATTATTAGGACCATTTTGTTGTCTCATTCTGACTATAAAACCACGTGCCTTAATTGCCATGAATCCAAACATATGCCTCAGAGCGAGCTATGAATAACATCTGATTAGATTTTCTGTACCTAAACTACCTTGGCTTTAAGGTCTGATCTCTCAGGTAAAAGCAGATGCCATGTCCCACATTGGAATGCTACGGATGTTCTTTTTCTAGAGCCCTAAGGCTCCTATTCCTATCTCTGCAGGGTCAAACTATTGGACCTGAAACCTTTCCACAACTGAATAGGCTCTTAGGGAAGTGACATTTCAGGAAAGGTAATTCCACTTTTGGTGAGAAAGAAGGAAACATTTCTCTGGCAGGTTGCTCCAAAAACATGAGTGACCCTGAAGCAGCTCAGAAGTCTGAAATGTCAGCAGTTCTGGCAGAAGATGAACAGAGGAAAACTGAAGCAATCAGATGTGTGTGATAAAATTCAGAACAGTGCGGTACTCACAGCTCCTCTATTTATCACATGGCTCCACAGTTATATAGATACGTAAAAATACATGTATGCCCAGACATACAAACAGTACATAAGACATAAGTCCGCTCTAATGGAGAGGGACAGGAGAGAAATATGGGGATTTCTGGCACCTATCCATATATTGAGGGATGAGGCAACCAAACTTTATTGGCTGCTTCAACCCTCAGTAAGTATATCTTTGTCATAAGGATAACAAGTATAAATTTGCTAATATTTGTGACGCACTGCAATGGAGCAGTCAAGGGGTGAGGGGAGCAAGTAGGACTGTACCTAGGTTGATATTTCCTGGAGTTGCAACATTTCTTCCCTATGACTTTACTGGTTCCAGCTTAACTGCATGGAAACGGCTATGTTCCAAGTTGTGAAAAGGCATTTGAGAACAGGCCAGCTTTCCATTCTGGTGCCTTTGATATGAAACAATTAGGGATATTTTAACGAGTACATTGACACTCTTTTCCAATGTAATTCCAAATTAAATGAACCTGGTTTCCTTGGAGGGGAAAAATCATTTTAATCAGGAAAATAATCTTTAAGTGAAGCTGGAGCACCGGGAGAAGGGCAGGAGGGCCACAGTTTATGGTCCAGCAGAAAGGGCTGAGAATTTGGAGGCAGTGCCAAGGGGCCGAATGTCAGATCAAAAGCCTGAGGTTAGGCTGCGATAGTCATGCGAGTTGGGTGACCGTACATCCTAGTTTTCTGGGATTCTTTTTGTTTACAGGCCTGTCCATGACTGGATTTGCTAAACCCAGTTCTTCCCGCTTTTAGTTTAGTCCCCTCCCCCCCCCCACAGGATGTACAGACTCTTGCTGAACTGAACCACAGGAGTGCAGCAGATCAACACCTCAGCCAAGTATATAAGTCCGCTCTAATGGAGAGGGACAGGAGAGAAAGATGGGGATTTCTGGCACCTATCCATATATTGAGGGATGAGGCAACCAAACTTTATTGGCTGCTTCAACCCTCAGTAAGTATATTGGCTGAACTTTCCCAAGGAGGTAAGTGGAGCAAAGGAGGAAACGGCTACTTACTGGGACTGGTTCCATGATGAACTCGCAGCTGGCTATCCTCAACTGGAGGCCTCCTTCAGCATAGATTTGCCTGCCAAAGAGGTCCATGTGTTTGGCCTTCTTAGCCTTGGGGGCTAGTGCCTGTTGCTCCGGCACTCCTTTTCATTCACTGCCGAGACCGCCAGGGAGCAAGGGTGTGGGTGAGAGAATGACTACTTGGTTCCCTTAGACGGGACAAAGTACTTCCTCTCTACGTCCCTGGCAGTGGGCGGAATGGACGCTGGAATCTGCCCCTGGCTTTTATTATTATTTTGTATGGTCTTTATTAATGATAACACCACCCAGGACGGACCTTCTGGCGTAAGGATGTTTACCACTGGGTCCTCTGTTTCAGTCACTTCCTCTGCCTGCAGGCCCATGTTGCGGGCAATGCTGTGGAGCAGGTCTTGGTACGTCCTGTGGTCAATGGCCGGGGGTCCTGAAACTGATGCTCCTGCCACCACCTCATTGGGCAAGGTTGATTATGTGGCAAGTGGAGGTACAGGGTCCTCATGGCCCTTTACGTGCCTGGGTTGCTCCTGTGCTGAGCTAGGCTCTTCTACTGGCTCAGCAGGGCGGATGTCTCCTGGGCGATCGGTAGGTCCCAGGCTGGTTCTGTCAACACCTCTGTAGTCTGGGGGGGCGATCTGGAGAGAGCAACTTCTGCTCCCCAAGGGGCAGATCTATCTTTAGGTGACTGGGAAAGGTGGCGTCCCGAGGTCACAGACCTAGAAGCCCTAGAAGGGGTACACTGGGCCAGATAGTAAGCTCGGGGTTCCAAAAGGGCCATTGTGCAGGAGATGGCCACTGTGGCTGCCAGGCCACCTTCACATCCCTTCAGCCCTACCAGGACTTATGCCAACTGTGCCTCGAATAGTATGAGTCTGCATCAGACTCTGAGGATCCTGAGGGTGATGACCACGGTGGTGCTGAAGACCCCTGTGCCGGTGCTCGGTGCCGTGTAGTGGAGGTAGGGGCCAGTGCCATGACGACCTCACCGAGAATAGGTGCCGGCTGTCTCGTGACAGAGACCAGTGCCATAGGTCCGGCGCTGGTGAACGGCTCCTGTACTCTGGTGCCACATGCCGGTGCTGGTCCTGTGATGGCGTCATGGAATGGTGTTGACCCTCAGTGCCGGGGAGATAGATCACCATGCCCCCAGTGCCATGCGCGTTTCCACTGAAGCCGGTGCCGGGGAATAGTGGTGCGGTGATGGGGACCTGAAGCAGTGCCAGGTGCGGTGCCGATCCAGCAACTGGGAGCGCCGCATCATGGCAGACTTGCCTCTGGACGGTACCAGTCTCAACAGTGCCGGAGGCTTGTCTCTAATGGCTGAGGGCTGAGCTGCTATCATCTCAAATGTGTCCGGGGTGGAGGGTGGCTCCAACACCTCCACCTGGCACTACCCTGCCGGACAGTCAGTGTGAGCCAGACTCGATGGTGCCCTCTGGGGCGCCGGAATTGACAGCACGGACACTTGCTGCCTAGGAGCCAGCTCCTCCCTCTGGTGTAGTGAAGCATCCCCTGGCAGTCCCGCAGCGCTCTGAGGAGAGTGCCCTCCATCAGCCTTTTTGCACTTGTGGGGCACCGGAGAAGTAGAGCGGTGCTGGGCCGCTGCTCCTTGTTGTGGTGTCGGGGATTGCCGGTGCTGAAGGTCTCTCATGCTAGAGTCCTTCCTCGGCACTGATTTGTGGCCCAATGCAGGAGCGCTCCGCACTGAAGCGCTCGGACCCGGGCCTTGGCAGTTAGGTGCTGCTGGACAGAGTGCGGCCTCCATGAGCAGCTGTTTTAAATGGAAGTCACGCTCCTTTTTAGTCCTGGGCTTCAAAACCCTACATATCTTGCAGCGCTTGGACTGATGTGCCTCCCCCAGACACCTCAGGCAACAGTTGTGGGGGTGGCTATTTGGCATGGGCTTGTGGCATACACTGCACGACTTAAAGCCTTGGGCTCTCAGCATCCCCTGGAGCCCAAGGAGGGGCGACGGGATAGGGACGATCCCGCTCACCAACCTCGATGCTAACTATACTAACAACAACTATTGTACAAGAAACAAAGAGAGAACTAGATAACTAAGCTAAGGGAGCACTTGTGAGGCAAGCGAGACTCAGTTCCAACAGCCACCATGGACAGTTCAGAAGGAACTGAAGGGGGGTTGGGTCAGCAGTGTCACAGATTGAGCGCCATGAAGGCGCCACTCCAGGGGACTCCCCAGCTGACCCAACAGGAGCTGCTAAGGGGGAAAGTTTCCCACAACCGTCCACGCAGCGTGAGCACACCCGGTTGGAACTGATGAGAACAAGCACTCAAAGAAGAACTGGATTGTGTAGGCCAATCTGACAGTGTCTAGGAATCAGCTGTGGGAGGTAATAGTGTCCCATGTATTGTAAAAGCCAGCCAGCCTGTCCCCAAAAGGACAGGGGGATGGAATAATGACTGGACTAGTACTCACATCAAAGGAGTCAAAATGGGCACTTGGCCTGCGCCAAGGGAGGGTGCGTGGACTGCCCGAAGCCCAAGCCCAACTACTTCCTCTTATGGGATTTATCCCTCTTTCTAAGCCAGTCCCATTGTGGCGGGGGGGGGCGGGGGGAAGGTTGCACAAAGGAATGCTGTAGGTCATATTGTTGCTGCTGTTGTGCCCCATAGCAGCGTCTTTGCGTGGATAGCACCGGAATCCTTGAAAGAGTGCAAAATGTCATCAGTCTTGTCTGACAGAAAGACTCAGCCATCCAAGGGCAAGTCTTGGATGGCCTTCTGGATATCCAGAGAGATACCAGAGTTTTGCAACTAGGAAGACCTCCTCGTAGTTACTGCAGAGGCCATAATCCTAGCCAAGGTGTCCGCCAAGGATGGACTGCAGGGACGTTTTGGTCACCAAGAAGCCTTCTGCAACGAACACCCGGAATGCCTCACTTGAGGCCTTGGGCAATTGGTCCTCAAATTTAGCCAGGGCTGACCAATTGAGGAAATCTTACTTGGCCAGCAAAGCCTGTTGATTTGCAATCCTCATCTGTAAAGATGATGAGGTATAGATCCTCCTGCCCAGACAATCCAACCACTTGGAATCTCCATCCCCTGGGGTACTTGAATCTACCCTGTCAGGCCCTGTCATTTACCACTGTTACAACCAGGGAATTCAGGGCCAGGTGGGAATAGAACCCATCAAATCCCTGCATAGGAACAAAGTAGCACTTTTCCAATTGTTTTGCCACTGGAGATACCAAAGCCACAGGGCACTCACCAGCTCAAGGAGCGTATCACTGATCAGGAGGGCTGCTCTTCTTGGGACAATGGACTATAAATGTCCACCAGTTTGTGCATTTTGTCTTGGAGGAACAACACCTGGATGCCCAGCTATGCAACTTATGTGGCGTAAAAGGTCCTGGTATGTCCTAAAGTCTTCCAGAATAGAAGGGGAGAACAAACCAGGCCGCAAAGCATTGTTCAGCAATGAGGACAAAGTTCTCAGATGAGCCAAAACCAGCTCTTGCTCCCAGAAAGTCATACCCGGAAGGGAGGACTCCACTGGCTCCCCAGAGAGGAAAACCATCTATGCCTGGGCTCATGGTTGAGCCAAAACAACCACCAATCTGGCGGGGGACTTCGGCATCAAGCGGAATGAAGAGTAAGATCTCTGCAAACGAGGAGTGTCCCACTGACTCCAAGGCCATTGATAGGGGCTGGTCGTTGGTGGCCCACATGAGGCCAGGCCAGGGTCCTCCATCCTGGCTACGGGGCACACACCAACCCTGAGAGCCATACTGGTCCATTGGCAGCCTCCAGAGTTCATCAGGTGATGTAGCGTGGGAGGATGACTATTACAACTCTGAATGAGAGCCCCGGGTTCTTGGTGACATGGGAAGAGCAATGTCCAAGGAAGCCAATAAGTGGCCCAATTCATCCATCACCTAGAATGAGGCAGGAATTGGCACCCCCAATGAAGGCGGTACTATCGGTACTGAGCATGCCAGTGCCACAGGCAGAATTGGTCCCAGTGGAAACTGCCATACTGGAGCACCCAAATGCACTGATGTAAAAGGTGTGAGAGCCACAATCAAAACACTTGCGGCATCAAATGTGGTGGGGCTGAAGAGGGTCCCCCAGTGCAGAGGTCCCCGTGCACCAATTCTGGTACCAGCTCCATCCCCACCATGGCAAGGGAGCTAGATGCAGTGCTGAGAGACATGGAGATCCAGTGGCTCACTCCAGTGAAGGGGCCATAGGTGGCAGAGCCCTAGAAAAGTCCTGGACCAAGCCTGAGATCGGGACCAAAAGGCAGAGGAGGTCTGTGGCTGCCTGGTATGGCAATGACACAGATGCAGTCAGTACCAGCATCTCCCTTGGCGGTACCAGACTCATGTCTGGAGGCCAGTACTGGAGTCAATGGTACGGAGTTTCTGCCCTTCCCATTCAGTATTCAGAAGTGCTCACGCCTTCCCATATGCTGGTCCTGGATGAGGCAGACAAGTCGCCCTATTACCTGGAGTGGTCACGATCGATCCGGTGATACCTCTTCCTCGGTGCTGAGGGAGAACAGTTCCTCCATCTCTTCAGCGAGGCACCTGCCTCAGCATGAGAGACAGCAGTGCCCTCCCAGCCAGAGGGTGATCTTCAGCCCAAATCAGGCTATATTGCCTGTTCAAGCAGGTGCTGCTTGAGGTAAAGATCCTGTGCCACCTGAGTGCGCTTCTTAAACGGTTCACAAATAAAATAGAGCTCTTTAAGGTGGGCCTCGCTGAGACAAAGCAAGGACCGTGTGTTAAGGTTGCTGTTGGGGATTGACCCTCCACACAAAGGAGAGTGTTTCAACTCCAGTGAGGGCATCACTGGGGAATACTCACTGTAAACTAAATCCAATAAATTAGGCTAAAACAAAATGCAAGGTTGTGAGACAACCGCACAGAGCTCCAACTCCAGCCACAGGCGCTGAGAAGGAACTGAGGGGGTTCTGGGTGGTGCCACCTCATATAGCCAGGGGAGGGGCCCCAACTATGAGTGCCACCCCTCTACATGTACTGCTAGGCAAAAGTCTCTGTCTGGGCACGCACACACCTAATTGGAATTCACATCTGCATCTACTAGATGAAGCAGCAGCCAATCTGAACAGGTTTCTTCCATGGTGTCACTTACCCAGCCTCCCTTACTGCAACCTGCCCACACAGTCCTTCCCAAACCCCTAACCCCACATTTCTATTCCTATCAATCGTCTGCCTTGCCCTCCCCCCAGCTTTCCAAACCTCCTCTGAAATCTCAGGTTAGGCGTCACCTCCGCCTCCTACCCCCTCCCTGGGCCATGTGACGGATGCCTTGATTTTAAATAATGACAATCTGCTCACCTACACATTAGTTTTGTTCATCCTCAGCAAAACGTGCTATTGTCTGATCTGCTACTCCCGGCGAAGGCTCCCTTTCTCTTCATTAGCCCAGTCACCTTCTAGTAGGTATTTCAGGTTACGTGTTGGGCATATTTTGATGTTTGGCTGAGTTTTGATGTTTGATGACAGGTTTTGTTTTTTTAAAAAGGAGACTACCATTAGTCTCACACTTTGGCTCCCTAAACTCCCTAGTAAATACAGTGCATTAAGGTACTGTAAAGGAATTATTCCAGCCAGTGCTCCCCAGACTCTGAGCCCTAGCACACCCCCTATCTTATTGTACTCAATGTGGTAACAGATTCTTCCTCTGATATATGTTAAACCAGTTGAAATGCCAGCCACTTCCAGCTCCCACCACCACTTGGGAACCATTGATAAAAGCAATGGGTTTATGAATTTTTAAAGTTGCCCATTTATTACAAATTAAAAAATGAGTTGTATTAACCTTCCTAAGAGCCTTATGTTCCTCAAGTACTTTAACTGCAGAATTCAACATCCTTTCAGTCATTGTCATGAACTGCCCTGGAAATCTATATATTCAATCTCTTCCAGACCTTACAGGAAGTGCTTGATGCAGGACTGCCCTCATGTCTTCAGAAAATACGTCTGTAATGCATACAGCTTTATTTTATATTAACTTTACTTGAACTACAAAAATGACAATTGAAAAAATATTCCCCACTTCCCGATACTACTAGTACAGTAGCTATGCTGTTTGCCCACATGACTTTGAACAGAACCTACTTATCTTTCCTGTCCTTACTTTGTAGAGCAGACAGATGCAAAACACCATCAGCACCACCAAAAGCTTTCTCCCACACCAGATCAGCATTATGCCCTAATACTACCACCATCACCAGGGTACTGGGACCTTTAGCAACTACTTTTGGTGGTATCACCACTGTACAGTATGCCTATCTACTGATGTGATGAGCCACTCTACAATAAAAGCAACTCACCAGCCCCAAACTTCCTCAAATCCCCATTCCACCCACTCACCTCATGACTTCAGGAACAAGAAGGTATCAGCCCACTCCTCTTCAAGAAGGTTCGCATGGCGCCCACCAGATAGGTTTCCCCAATTACATACAGCAGCATCTTGGAGACCCAATAGAGCAGTGTCTCCAGGAACCCAAAGAGGTCTGAAGAGGAGGCCATGTGGCACAGTGGACTGAGCACTCAGGAGACCTGGATTCATTTCTGGCTTTGCCCCTGGCCTGCTGGGTAATTTTAGGCAAACCACTTCACCTAGGTGTCTCAGTTTCCCCATCTGTAAAACGGGGATAATTACACTGAACGTATTTGTAAAGCACTTTTGAGATCTACCACTGAGATGCACTATATGAGAGCTAGATGTTATCTACCCAGAAAGCAGACTGGGCTTGGAGATCAGCAGCAGCAATCAGCCTGAACATGTTTCACATACATAGATGACACTGGCTATAGTTTGGAGATATTTTAAAAATACATTGGAAGCACTGATCCCCATTTAAAGTTATGATGCCAGGAAAAGGAGATATGGGAGAGGAGCTAATCAGGTTGACAGTATCCCATTCACATGTTTGAACGACCTTGCTGCCTAATTTATACATAGACGTTTTCGTGGTAAGAATGCTCACCCTTGCTAACATCAGTGGAGCTGGTGCTGGTGTGAAAATGTTCAGAAAACATGGTAACAACAGGGAGAGGGTGGGGGAAGGAGAACAGAACTCACTTTGACAATTGCCCAGGCCTCTGTTCTGTAATTCATTAGCGAGCATTTAATTGCACTAATACAGCATTACCAACCCCCAGATTTCAAAAATCTGGAGTCAGGCCCTAAAAATTCATGATTTACAAAAAAAACCACTCAATTTGTATGTCAAAACATGTGGAGGGATGGTTATTTGCCCTCTATTTTTTGAGCCTTTGGGGGTAACATACATGTTTTTCTTGGCAACTATGAAGGCTAGAAACTTTTTTAAAATGCAAACGGAAATTGTCACACTCAAATGACTTGTATCTGAAGATTTGTTTTTCTTAAAACTCAAAACTTTCAAAAAAAAATCACAAGAGGTGGTACTGCTGTTATTAGTCTAAGAGTATGTAGCAATCACTGCAAAAATCTGTATGTAGAAGTAATTCAGTGTCTGAGGCAAACAAGAGAAAATGAGTATAGTGCTGAAAGTATGATTTGTGAGAACCGTATTACTTCAGAACTCGTGCACCTCACTCAGACTCAAAACCTGAAATTTATGACCAGTGCAGGGATGCATCCTGTCATACAGCAAGTGGTCTCATTTCCTAATTACCATGGAAGTGCCTCTCATTCAGCAATGACCATTAACCACAAGTGCCATTCTATTCTGAAAAAGTGACTAAACATAGCTTTGGTGGCTCCCAAACTGATTTCCAAATTAATGTGCTAAGAATGGAAATAACTTTTTTTTTTCTTAATTTGTCATTTTCTGCAAATACAGCCTAGAATCGAAGATCCAAGAGTGGTTCTTTCTCGTGCATGACCATCAGCTAAAACAAAAAAAGACCTATACTACTGAGGGGAAAAGTAGTACTTACATGTGCAAATCAACTGTTTTCAGTAGGTTTGCAACAAGGATAGCTGATTGTAACAAAATTCTGTTAATGCACGCTAAGCAACAGAATCCAGTTCACATTTAGCTGTACAGAAGAAAAATAGGCTATGTGTAACGCTACCCTGAAATTCAGACTATAGGAGCATGAATAGCCGTATGGACTACAATGCTGGGGTGTAATGCTTCCGTGTGGATGTTGCACACACAAATTAAAAGGTTCCTAGTTTTCATTAATGTAGTCCTGTTTGAAGAGGACTAAGTTAACGTGAACTATGAACCCTTTAGTTGATGCCTGCAGTTTCCACACGGGAGTTAAAAGCTCAGCACTTTGGTGTGTACTGCCATTCACAGCCCCATAGTCCGAACCACAGGGCAGCATAGACAAGCCCTGTGTTGCCAAAGGTACCACATAAGAATCAATAGACTAAGAACTGTTCCTTGTGCAAGATGTCATTTTCACATAGTCACTTTTCTGACGAAATCTACACTTGAGACATGTTTACAAAGACAACCCATCCACTGCCTCTACCTATGTACTTCTTATATAGACCTCAAAACATGAACAACTTTCAAGTATTTAAAAATAGAACATTTTATTTCCTCACCTCATGTAAGAAATAGCTTGATTATAGTGTGGTTACATTAGTTGGTTGTGTGTATGTGCAAAGAACTCATTTGAAGGAAAAAAATAAAAAAAAAAAGTTTTGCATTTACTTGTGTGGTTAATTTCATGGTCATACTTTCATGTCATACTTATTTCTTTCAGGACTCCAGAACTGTGGAAGTTTGGTCACCTGCACTCAGCCTTTCTGTATTGGTCAATAGCTTAATTATACCTATACTAGGAGAACATAGCTGTCATGGCAAGTCAGTCAAAGAGGGAGAGGTGGTTTCTCTCAAGAACCTGGGACCAACCCCATGAAGAGATATGAACACTGGGACAGACCTTGCCCTCTGTTCAATGGGAACCAGTTCACAAAGCAAAGTATGGAGTGATTTGTTCAGTGTCCTTGCTAAATGGGCTGCTGTGTTTTGTACTAGGCGTAGTTGTAGCTATGAGAGCACGTGGCTTCCTTCCTAGATATGAATTGCAACAGATAAGCCAGGAGGACATGAATGCAGAACACAATGGCTAGGTCTGTCTCAGACAGAATGAGATAAAATCTTTTGCCATAGATGGAAGTGGCTATTTAGACATCCAGTAGCACTGTGGACCACAGGTCTTCCAATATAAGGGCAAATGCCCTTGGTCATGGACGATATTATGAGAGAAATACCATTGGCAGCACCTCAGTCTTGCATGGATTCACCTTTAGCCAGCTGCTTTTCATCCAGGTGATAAGAATTCAGCAAAGCATTTAAAAAGCTGAGAAATGGTGCTGTTTATGTTTAACTGAAAAGTGGTGTAGAGCAGGATGTCACCTGTGTACTATCGACATATCAGCCTGTTGTCTCACCAGCTCTCCCAGTGCCTTCACACAGATGTTGAATAAGATGAGGAGAGAACTGCTTTGTGGGACTCAATAGGCAAGCACTTTGGAGATGGAGGACCAGTAGTTCACAATGATTCACTAGATTCCATTTGAAAGGAGGGACTCGAGCAATTTCAGGATGTTTCCATTCAACCATACAGCTTCTTGAAGACAGGACACTTATATTTGGTGATCTATGGTACCAAATGCCACAAAGGTCCAGCAGGTTAAGTATGGATGTTAATTCCTTTGTCTATAGATAGGTCATCCAAAGTAACTAGTGCTGTCTCAGTACCATGCCCGAGCCTGAAGTGTAACTGAAGGATCTTAAAAAGAAAAGGAGGACTTGTGGCACCTTAGAGACTAACAAATTTATTTGAGCATAAGCTTTCATGAGCTACAGCTCACTTTATCGGATGCATGCAGTGGAAAATACCCTTTTCTTTTTGCAGATGCAGACTAACATGGCTGCTACTCTGAAGGATCTTAGAGACTGACAGCTGACATGTGGAGATTATTTGCTATCTTTTTGATCTGCTTGCTTAGAAAATGGAGGTTCTATTTTTTAATATCCAGGAAAGGCAGGGGTCAATTACAAAAGATTATATGCCAACTGCCATCGATACTCCATTATTTCTACTTGTGGGAATTGATTGAATTCTTGAAAAGAGTGTTTTGTGTTTCTGTTCATGGATTCTGCTTGTTGGTCTTGGTTGTCTATATGGGGTTTTAGCCTGGCTGCAGATGATCTTTTCTGTGAAATAATAGGATAATATCTCACAGTGAGAGGTGGTATATTCTGGAGTAAATCAGATGCAGTCTGGATTTATGAAGCAATTTAGACTCCTAGAAAGTGCAACAGGGGGACTTTGCTACTTACTAAAGCAGTACACTCCATCGGTCAGAAGGCTGTTGGATGAGTATAAAAGGAAACTGATAAGCCCAGAGGGCTCCAATATAAATACAAAAGAAGGTATGTTATATTATACTTTTACTACAACACTCAGAATATTTTTAGTTTGCTTACTGTATCTGGCTATCCAACATGTGAAAAATGATCACTAACAGTTTACTGCTAACTTTAAGCTTAAATTATTTATCACTAACTATAACAAACAAGGCAGTATGGTAAGCTGTACAGCAAACTAGGTACACCTATTTGGCATGGAAACACAGATCTACTGTATCAACTCGAATCAGTGAGTCTCAAAACAAAAAAAGACACTGTCACATTTTTAATAGTTTATTAACACTTTATGCTTTGTAATATCCTTAAAACCTTTATAAGAAGTTTTGCTTACTGATGTTATCCTTTCCCATTTGGCAAAGGCCTTTTGCCCCCTGAGAGACGCTAACAGAGCTCAAGCTAATGTTTTGTTGGTTTATTTCCTGTATGCACATCTGCTTCAATCATAGCAGGAACATGCAAGGCTCTGACGGACAGTGCTTGTCCACTACTTTTAGAGAAGCAGTAGGAATGCACAAAAAGATTGCACATTGGTGCAAATTGCAGAGTATTTTTTAAAATGTGCTCGATAAAGTGGGAGGCTAATTTACTAGCGTAATTCTGAAGTAGCTTAAATTTGGGATCTAAATTACTACAGAAATGCATTAAAAGACAATGAAATATTTTCTATTTAGCTGAATTTCTTAAGTGTTATACATTTTTTAAAGTGCTATATCCATAAAAAATTTAACATACTGTACTACGTATTTGGGATCAAGAGGTTTTTGTTAACATCTTGCCCGAGTGGGCAAGCAAAAATGCAATCTGTGTTCTCTATTAAACAAAAAAAGAAGTTGGGAAAATTGTACATTTAACTTCATACATGACTTTATGGCCTTTATCATTTAACCGTACTCTATTAGCAGTGGGGATTATATTTCCCCATGCTGACATACACAAGTAAGCAGGCACACAAAGTAAGAAGTTCTAACCATTTCAGGAACAGACAAACAATTTAATCCATATTACATAATTCACTGAATACAGTTGATCTCATCCAAAGTCACTCCTGAGAGCAAAATAGTTTTAGCATTACATTTTATATACAGCTATGAAGGATTACTGGAAACCAAAAAAGAGTCTCCTTATATCAGGAGCACCTCATGTTACGTATATTGTTACGATGCCTGTTTGCACTTTTAGTCTGCACATATTACTTCAACCATCACAATTTCCACCTGCTTTGTATTTTAAAAAATTCATATTAATTGGCTGATTTTATAATCATTTTTATCTCAATATAGGTGCCCTTTTCCATTCTAAAGTACTGACGCCAGACATCCAACATAAATGGGCTGCACTGAGAAATGACTCTCTCTGCTCTGTAGCCCTGAAAATGCTGGCCATTATTACAAATCTTTGCATACACTCGTTTATGACTGCTTTGTCCGAAGCAAACTACATCCTGCACACTATACCTTTTTGGTTACTTTACATGTTATCAGCTTTCCTTTAAGGAACAGGCTTATACAGTCGGATGTATCACCATTTCGACAGAGCATAAGTTGGAGAATTGTATTGGTTTCTGAACCAATGGAATCAAAATAATCAAGACTTTAGAATATTTTTCCAGTCATTAAGGTGAGAGGAGACTTGAATGCAGATACTGGAACATACAAATGGAAACATCTGTACTTGCATGCTTTTAAGTGAAAAGATAAGCACTATTTGTATTTTCTTTGTTGTCTTTCTTGTACATATGCAAGATGTTTTTTATAAAAGTTTACCACAGATAGCAATGACAGAACATGATGTAATTATATTTTTCATTAAAAAAGCACTAGAAATCAAAGGCAACCAAGATAATGAATGTTTCCCTAGAACATTTTTCTCAGCTACACAATGTGTGTATACACCAAGGTCTAACACACTTAGCTGCACCACATCAAGTCAAGCTGTCCAAGTACATACACAATTTTTCTTACAGGAGTATATCCCTTCCAGAATTTGTCAGTTTACAAGTAATTCCCTGTGTTGGATTATGCTTAGTCAGAAGTATGGATATATTTTTTTCCAATACTACCACCTACTTGGTTTTATGACCTGTATATCAGAAATGAGGCAAGACATAAGATTAAGTGCAGGGAAGCATTTCAGACCCAAAAAATGCATTCTCTAAAACTTAGATATACATGGTTAACAACAGGCAGATTTACCAAGAGTAGCATGAAAGTTTTTGTTGTTTGTTTTTCTGGGAAGTTAAATAATTGAGGCTTGCTCACAAATCAACTCCTCTGCATCATGGAAATTCATTAGGGGCATTTGAATAGAAAAAAATTTATTTAAGAAAATCAGTTAAAATGGAGTTACAAAGAGAACTGATAGATTAGTAAACTTGAATGATGTACCCTTTATGAAACCAAAGGAGAATCAGCCCCTGGAAGACACTCAGCAAACCCAAAGATGCAACAGAAGGTTGACTGTTATACACCCACACAATCCAAGTATAAATATTTAAATACCAGATACTGGAAACATTTGTCTCCCAATATTTATACCTGCTGGATACCCACATTATCTCCATGTCTCAAAATAAGTTAGATAATTATCTTTTCTATAGCTGAAAGCAGCCAAAAAACCATTCAGAACTTCATAAATAGAATGGGAACCCTTAATGTTTTTTTCGAGCTTCAAATACAACAGTCTTAGCCAAAGATTGAAAGTAAATTGAAAAATATCCATTTGTTACAAGTAGCAAATTACCATGAACAATGAATTTGTTAGGAATCCCTCTAAAAGTATGACACACAAACAGGCTACCCAGCAGAAAATCTGTTAATTTTATTTCTGTTTTAATGTTAAATATCATGGGACAGGATTGTAAGGATGAAAAACTGCCAATAACTGCCTCACAAGGGATAAGAAAGAAATTCTGCCATGATATTAGCAAAGTAAGGTAAAGGAGAAAATTTACACAGTAAGAGGCACCATTTCCCCCCAGAAAACCTCTTGTCATATTCCTGAACAAGTGGGATTAGCAATCTAATAAATCATTTTTCCAAGAGGTAACAGCAACAGATAAAATTTTAAAGGATTATTAAAATAACATTTACAAGACTCTGAACAATTTTTAAACTCTTATTAAAACCACAGAAAGAAAGAACAATTCTTTATTTATGAATTTTCATAAAGGACTGAATGTGCAACTGACACCTGCTATTGATGATTTAATGTACAATTTTGTCCAGTAGCCGAACAGTTTGTCTTTTTTTTAAATTGTGTTTTCTAACCGTGCGAGATCATTAAAGGCAAAGCCTGTATGACGCTGTACACAAAAATGGTCACTTGGGCCATACTACCAATGAAGTGGTAGGTAAACAAATCTTTTTCTGGCCAAGGAAAAAAAAAGGAAGCCGCACTCTGCATGCTTCTCTCTCTCTCTCTCCCCCTCTACAAGATGAATTTCCCTAGAAAGAATCCAATGAAAATGGCTGCAATTACAACAAGAAGTGAAGGAAGAGGATTGGAGCCATTCTCTCTGAGGGCCAAGGCTGTGGGTGATCCAGATTTATCGGAGTGTGTTACCTTTCTGAGCCTCAAGCCTTCCTCCTGAAAAGGACACATGGAAGAAATTCATGAATATGCAATCATAGTAGTCTTAATGGTGAAAATTTAACCAGGAGACTGAATCTCTTTGGTAAGTATTTAAACAAGGTCATACAAAATTATTTTAGAAGATGAGCTGTACTATTACTTTTTAAATTGAAAAGAACCAAGATACTGCAAGATTCCAAATAAGTGTACATTTATCAAGTTACAAATTCTCTTTTCCAATACCTAATCCACATGTATTCCACCCTGTTTTTGTGTATAACTATTAGTAAAAGTAATAGAACTCTTACCTTGCACACTGAAAAATCCATCTTTAATTTATACAAAAATTTTTAGTAAAGGAAACACCCCAATAGCTAATATTTATATTTTGTGGTTTCCCTGTGTGCTTGGATATCACAACTACTGTTTAGGAGTTAGCTTTATTTCAGATTTCTTTATATATTAAAATATTATTGACAATATAGGAACTGTCATATACCCAACAGCTACAATGACAACATATAATTGTGTACTGATAAGTTATAATTATGGAAGTAATACGACTACACAAAGCCAGCAGAAAGCAACACCACATTGAACACAACTAGTAAGTGAACAATCAAGTGATTCTGTAAGCTAAAATTCTGTGATCTGCAATGCTGTTGCACTGGTTCTCAGCTATATGCGCTTGAGTATCTAATGAATAGACCCAAAATATTGTGAACACAGAAAATAGTGAGTTTTTATGAAAAGCTGTAATGCAGTAGAAACTATAGAGACACTCAGGATGTTTGAGTGCCACCTCAGAAAATGGTACTTCTTATTCCACTACATCTTAATATATATATATATATAAAAATAAATAACTGCCATAGTTTCAAATTCTCATCAGTGGAAAGAAAAAGATACTGACCATAAACAACTGATGAGCATTTACATTTAACATTAACTTGTGCTGCACACATTCTTGCATCATGGAATAATAATTCCTAGATAATTTATAAACAGGTTTAAAAGTAAGCTCAGTTACTTCTGAAATTGACACAGAAGTGGAGTTTTTAGATGAGGAGAGAAGTGATAGGTTAGCTAACAGTGCTACTGAAGAAATAGCTATGTGTGATCAATCCCTATTTCTTAGGAGAACAAGAAAATTATATAGCAGATGATCCTTGTTAGGCAGATAATTGTACCTACCTTCCAGAACAGACTTTGTTCATTCTAAGTAGTATTCCCCAAAGTATTTCCCCTTTTTAAGTTTTATGCAGATAAAACTTCAAAAGTTAAGTTTTATCTGTATACATCTATACAAATCTATGTCTTTTAATCACCTGTTTAAGAGAAACTAATTTTAATATGAAACTCATTAGAACAGAACTTACTCTCAGGTGCCGATTTTCATCTGACAGTTTCATCACATCAGCCTGAAGTCTTTTGCACTCTTCCACTAGTTTCCTTGTTTCAGTATCATTAAGAGAGACACTATGTGGTTTTGGCATTGGTCCATCCTGTTTAGATGTATTCAGGACTGGGGCAGATTTGCTTGCTTCTACATCATTCTGCAAATATTAAGAAAAACCTGAGAATTTTAATTTTCTAGATCCAAAGAAATATTTACAGCTTAATATAAAAATTGAAAAAATTAAATTACTGCTACAACGTATTTCAAATGAAGTTCATATCTGAGGTCATCCAAAACACAGCAAGGCTTGTGCTTTCAAGTTTTCAATTCTCATTAGTAAGAACATTAAAAGGCACAAGAACATAGCATTGTTTGCATTTAGCGCTAGTGCCACTGAGAAAAAAGCCAATCCTTATACTTCTTGAGTTAACACTGTCCCAACAGGCATCAAAACAACAACATAAGATGTGAACTTCCATTTTTATATCAAAGGAAAAGAAAAAAAATTAAGTAATAGGAAACAATAAAAAAAAAGTCTAAAATTAGAAAGATGAAATTCAGGACACAGAAGTTCGGTTAAAGACTGAGGTATGATAAAGAAATAAAAATATTTTGCACTTTGAGTGCTTCTCATGCAAGAAGCTCAAAGCACTTTACAAATATTGATTAAATCTCACAGCATCTCTGAGAGGAAGGATTCCCCTCATTTTGAATACGGTTGAAGAGAAGCGAAGAGGTTAAGTGATTGCCCAAGGTCACACAACAAGACTGTGACAAAGCTGGAAACAGAATCCAGGAGTCTAGATTCCCACATCCCTGCTCTAGACATTAAACAATCTCCAGTGGACATTAAAAATCCTAATCCATACAGTGGTGACCTGGATTAACTATACAGTTAAATGTAAACACCACTGGAGATAATAGTAATTAATATCATAGTAAATTATGTTAACACTACTGTATTTTTTCCTGATTAACTATGCAGTTACTTTTACTTAAGTCACCACTCTATATTGCACCTCTTCAAATAGCAAGTAAGCAGTCTGAAAGTTAAATACCAAATCAAAGATTATAAATAACTATTTAAACTTAATATGGCAATTATGTAAAAACAGAAGATATCTTGATTTCAATATGCAGAAAAAACAAAGTTCTTTATAATTAACTGAACTTCATTAGTAACAACTCAAACTGCTACTAGTTATCTCATTACACCTGCTTACATTTTACAATATATTCTACTGTATGGTTATAAAGAGCCTAAGGGCCAAATCCTGCTGTCTTCCATAGGTTGTATCCATTGGATTCAACAGAATTACTTGTGTGAGGAGAGCATGATATGGCACTTAGTGTGTTTTAAAGTAATTCTAGTTAGCTCGCAAACCAGCAATAAACAAACTCCACTAGAACCCTATAGCTTTTAGCTCCTTGGAACAAACCTGCTTCTTCTGCTGTCTGACCTCACTGACTGATTCCTTCATGTCAATCTTCTGACTATAACTGATAGGTGTCTGAAGAAAGTTGCTGCTCACTGGAGTGAAATACTTGTATCTTGGTGTAGGTAAATCCTGAGGTGGCAGGTGAGCCATACCCTCAGCACTCGGCAGATTTCTCATTGCAAGATTTAAGGGAGTGACTAAACCAACGGCTAAAGGATTAGGTTCTGCAACCCCACGCTGCTACTCAGAAAAACATAAACATTATGTACAAGCAGTAATATAAAGGTACCAAGTTACAGAAAGTACAAAAAGTTTGCTCCTGCTGTTAGTTTTATACAATTAATTGCAACTTTAATTTGTGCGTATCCATTATAATACAGACTTTAATTATATGACCACATACTATTTTTTCCAATGAACTTTTGCCTCCCTCCGTGGACAAGATGCATGGCTCTTAGGGCTCTGAAGTGAATGAGGCTGTTGTCTGCAAAACCCCTGCCTAGGCTTATGAATGCAGAGACAGTTCCCAAATCAGATTTGACAATTCACAGGCCTGGGAGTTCTACTCTTCAAAGTCCTTCTCCCTTGTAATTTCTGAGGAACTGACACCAAATTAATGTTATTTTGAATGTCCGATAGCGCAAACAGGACAGGGCCTCTTCAATTTAAAGAGCTTGAAATGACCATGTGCCACACAATTTGAGTGGATTTTGGTACAGACGGGTAAAAGGTTGCATTTCTCTAACCTGTAGTTCCCTTCCTTACCACTAACCTGAAAGATGGGCACAGGGCCCAAGAGTATCTATACTAAGCCCAAGCACAGCACCTTCTTTTTGAGGAAAACTGAATTCAAAATTACAGGTCTGAAATGACTGATTAAAGTTAATTTTTAAATGTACATCAATACTTTCATTAATATTCCAATATTAAAATTAAGTTTTAGTGTATGAAAAAAGTCTTACACATAATACTGAAAAGTCTCATTTGTTTTATCCAATCTGTTGAAACAGCCAAGAATGTTAAAGCATCAAAATCAGGGCTGAAAATTAATGCAATGTTTATCTATTAATATTCTGAAAACTCACAAGTTCTAAATGTTGTACCATCTGTAAGGGTCACACCACAATTTGTATTAATTGTATCCACAGAATGTTATTCCACCGAGGCAAAGGCTTATTTAGCACAGCTCACCAACTGTACACCAGTATGTTCACTTAATATGGTATAACAATTTCCATTCAGGTTTGCAGTGGTGTTGTTGTAGCCATGTTGGTCCCAGGAATATTGGACACACAAGGTAGGTGTTCTTTTATTGGACCAGCTTCTGCTAGTGAAATACAAGCTTTTGAGCTACACCGACCTCTACTTCAGGTCAAACTCAGTTTGTCCAACAGAAGATATTACCTCACCCACCTTGTCTCTCTAATTGTATACTAAGTCATTCAGTTCATCACCAGAATGGTAAAGTTAATTAAAGTAAAAGGGGAATATGTGGGAATACGAAATAAATGCTATAGGATAAAAGAGGGACACTTGTCAAATAAATATTAAATTTCCATTCCTTCCCCTATTTCCAGGTCTATTCAAGTTAGATGACAAATACACTCCTGCATTAGACAACATAGCCTGTATTATACGGAGGTGTAAAAATACAAGGAACCACAATGGAGAATAGTATGGGGGTAAGCTCAACTGCTTTTAAAAAATATGGCTCCAATATTGCAGAGCTAACCATTTATCTCAAGAGCATGTTCAGATTTTGTAAAACCATATCACATAGTGAAAGACTGCAAAAAGCCAGCTAGCAATGTGTTTAGGGGTTAAAACACTATTTTTTTAAAATTAAAGTTACCTGTTTGCTAATTTTCTTACTTTTGGTATCTGGGACATTCAGCACAATGTTTATTTACATAGCATCTATAAAAACACTCAGATCCAAGATAAACTGAAATTGCTGCAAGAACTTAAAAGGCTAATATAACGTCACTTAGTTTCTGACTTACCAGTTTATCATTTTCGTTGGGCATTTCAAACACACATCTCAATTTGGAGTCCATTAGGTCATCCGGTTTTGCCTCTTTCCACTAAAATGACAATTTTTAAGGTTATTTAATGTACAAGGTTCATGCACACCAAATGCAAGTATTTCTTAAGTGATTTGCTTTTATACCTTCTCAATACTCAAGTTGAATATTACCTTTATTTCAGCTACAATTTTCAGATTCTAGCTTTTAAACAATTCTCACCATTATTCTACAAATTATAATGAATAATGGAAGATAGAGATGTGCAAAAACTAAGGTCTAGAAATAAAGATGAAAAACAGAATGCAACATTATGAAATAACTTGATTTTAAAAGCAAAGAACTAAAAGATGTTTTGCTAAAATACAGAAAAAGTCTGTACTGTATTTTATAATGGCAGTATTATCTCATTAACAAGACTCTATATTTTCAAGAACACCTTTCAGAGTAATTTTATTACTACAGGAGGTCAGACTAGATGGTCACAGTGGTCCCTTCTGGTCTTGGAATCTATGAATAAATTAGTTCTCCTTACCCTAACTTTCTGAACTAATTACCATTTTGCAGCTTTTAATACATTACTGTTTGGGCCTATAGAAATATTTCATAGCAGCTGATAAACATTTTTAATTTTAGTACACTGTCAAATATACCCAACTATAAGAAAGGCTGGAATATCCCCTACTTCCAGATAACTGACATTTAAAATACTGCCACCTAAAATATGTCTTAGACTTACTGAGTTCCAGATGTCAGCTGCAATTCTTGAAAGCATCCATAACTATTCCCAACCCTCTCCTGCTGCCAAAAACCCTTTTTATGGCTAAGTAAGTCTTTAAAGTTTAAAAAACACTCAAGACTTCCTCCTAAGAACTGTAAACAAAGATGGCCCCCTACAAGCTTTAAGATTCAGAACATCTTCAAAAATTGTACATGTCCACTAGGGGGCAGAGCTTAGTCAAATCACTCCCAAAGAGATATAAGTGTTACTATGACACACTAATGAACACAAAGAGGTATTACATACTGACTTACCTGTTAAATAGAATATAAAGAACATTTATAAAGGCATCTCAGGACACTAATAATATTAAGCACTACTCAGCACTGATCTATATTCATATCAGATGTCTGTTAACAGTGTCTGTCTATAACAATGTCTGTTAACCGTTTAAATTTTATATAAATCAGTTGAGGAAAATTGTAGTATGTAAGATAATTTTTTTTGATGTCCACTTTAAATAAACAGTGTGTCTTTCATAGGCCATTTGATTTTTTGAAACAGATTTAATATTTCAAAGTTATTATAATTTGCTTGGTATAAACTCCTGCCCAGACAGAAAACCGGTTCAGACAACAACCTAGCTTTCTGGTGGCTACTTCATGTCCCTCCACCTTGAAACACTTTTAAAATTACTCACCTGTAATTGTACTACAAAGATATACACCTCAACAAATAACTGCCCTTGGGTCTCCTGCTGCTGTGTATGGACACAGAGCAATTCCCTGTGATCAATTTTTGAGCTGCTGGTTCCAGCATGGGCGTATCTTGCGCCACTTTGCGGCGAATAATGGCCCAATACTCCAAGTCAATTCCCTCTGAATTGGAGATCAAATTATTCCCAAGGGAACAATATTCAAAACAGTAAAATATTAACCAGTTACAAATTACTCAATTCTGTTGAAATGAAATTGGTTGAAGAATCTGTTGAGGTGTTCATCTTCAAAAAATAGCCATTACAGATAACTATGCTCAAGGGATGCCTAAAGAAAAAATGAAGACAACATACAATTTTTAATAATCAAAGTGAACACTTTGAAAATGGTAATTTAATGGTGATGTGGATAAGAGAGGTACTCTTTAAAATACATATATATTTTTAAAAACTGTGCAAGTTTTAATCAATTTGTCAAAAAAAAGCTAAAGGGAAGACAAACAGGTATCTTGAAAAGCTCCTAAAGGGTGACAGAGTTCTGTAACATTAAATGTCTGTAAAACTCCATGCACCCCTAGGCTACTCCAAATACTGACTTCTGCTAGAGTCCAAACTGAGCAATAGTACTTGGTATGTGCATGTAATTAATTCCATGGAGGTGGAAACAGATCTGAGGTTTGTGATTTGCCTTGCACTAAGAGGGCTTCTGAAATGTTCTTAAGAGATGAAAGCATTACAGATAAACAGAATCAGTTTGAATAAGCCATATTCCATAAAATCCCTTCCCCCTCTTTTTTTCCCAGAGGCATTTAAACTTGGCTGTACAGCATTTTACAACCAAAGTGATTAATTTTCTGCAGCTTTAGAGCAGAGGGATATTGAGAGTTACTATATTTTCAAGGGTGATAATTTAAAATAATGTTTCTGAAGTGGATTTTTATATCCTTCCTGGATAATGCCAATAATCCATGCAACCAGGATCCAACAGAGCATGGTGTTGGGACAAAAAACAGGTAGGAAGCTCCACTGAGGCAGATTCTGGCTAAACTCTCCAGAAGCTTTAACAAAATCTGGTGGATTATGACTACTTCTGATGAAAAGAGGCCATACTGAACTCTTCAGTTTCTGATGAAAAGGAGATACAGTACAAGCCTGCTGAGCCCTAGTGAATTTAGTTTTTTGTAAAACCTGGTTTCTGGCCTTTGCCCTTTTCTGTACTCTGAGTTACCCAGATGATCATCTTGGAGTGCACCAGGGCTGACCAAGGAAGTTCTTGGAACCAGCACCAGTGGCAAGAGCCTCAGACTCATCCTCTGAATCTGAAGGCACATGGTTACCAGATCGCTGGGGCTTGGGGACTCTCTCTGTCTCCTGAAGGAGACATTGAGGCCTTGAGGTTAGAAGAGCCTTCAGAATTAACAGTAATGGAACAAATATCTCCAGAAATATGGACCATCCACCACTTCCTGGATCTGTCATGGTGGCTTTTCTTCCTAGAAGACAGTGCCTGGAGTCATGTAAGGGCACTGCTTTCCAGAAAATACCTGTACTTCAAAGACTAAAGGGTACATATCCCACCAATCATATATGTCAGCTCAACCTCAGGTATGTGTTTAGTTCTCCAAGAATGGAAAGCGAGTTTGTAGTCTGTACATATTTTTGCCTTCAGAGTCTTCCTATAGAAGAAGGCTTTATCTTCTCCACTAGACTATTTTGATTCCCATTAGACTGTCCCAGCTGAACTTCTTTTACATCCAGTAATGCCATTCTCATGTCAGAACTTGCCACCTCACACTTTCTTTGAAGTCCTTTACACTAACCCTGTTTACTGTCTGTTAACTGACTGCAAGGATCAGTAGGCCCATGCTGTAATACCCAAAACTAATTCATCTGCATGTCATTCACATTCAATTTGCCTGCTATTCACCAAGCCCCCATAAATAACTTTCAAACAAAACTCATTAAGCAAGTAACAAGCACTAATGACATGATTATGCATTTGTGATTCAAAACCTTGGATCATTTATTCACAGTAGTCAGAGAGTTCTTCAGAACATGTCTGAGTTTTGTTCCGGAGTAAGAATTACTTATATTTGAACATAACATGTTTATCTATTACAGCAGAAACTGAATTTTAAGCAGGCAGCATATTCATGATAATATGTTTACTTACCACTGCCTCCATATCTGAAGTACTTGGTGGTGCAAAGATTGTCTGTACCATAAACTTGTGTTTACTTTTCTCATTTGGGTCATAGTCAAAAGGCTGTAACATTACTGTACAAAAAAGAAATATAAGATTATTCATGGTTCTTCAACTGATTAATATGCTTGCACTAAATGATTTTAGCTTTAATTCAGTTCTCACTTGACTGGCCATTAACAAAGCCACAACGCAAATGAAGTGTTGGAAGTGGGGTGGGGAGGAATACACTGTAGCAACAGCTGTCAACTGGAAACAAGTCTTACAACTATATAAATCCTAGAATTTACAACACTTAAAGCCCATATTTATCATAAACTGTTTTGATCCAACACTAAAAACAGGCAGAATATTTTTTAATTTCTACCAGTACCAGAAAATATTTAAGATAAAGAACA
Source organism: Chelonia mydas (assembly GCF_015237465.2). Lineage (NCBI taxonomy): Eukaryota > Metazoa > Chordata > Testudines > Cheloniidae > Chelonia > Chelonia mydas. Next base: position 87,103,934 of record NC_057850.1, on the reverse strand, counting down.
AAAAAGTTTAATTTCCTTCAATCCATTTTTAATTCCTCTACAATACAAACTAAACTAAGGGATCATAATTTGCTGTCTGTATAGTCAGAAACACATATTGTGATTTAAGTGAATGTAAAGACAACAGACCCCAAATATACATGATGGTAGTTACAATCAGTATCTATTCCAAAGAGTTTTCTGAAGATGGGTGCTAGCTGGGCCAGCTTGCCTCTTCCTCTCTGGAGAGAACAGTACAATGGCAGACAAATAGGTACTGGCCCATTCTCCTTTGATGCTGGTTACCCGTAAGTTCAACCACATTCCATACCTAGAATCAAAATGCTGATTTAAAAATATATTATGTAAAAAGAGGATCCACACTATGCAGACACTCTCTGGCATTGGCTATGTCACCAATGTCTTGTAAGTGGGGGTAACTTTTTAAAATAGAAATCTTCGGCTCACAAAGTCTGAATGACTGTTTCCCACCTTCCTATCACCCAAAAAATGGCGATGACATTTCTTGTTTCTACATAAAGAAATATAAAGTTTTCACCACCCTGTTTTTCTATGGATGACTGAGAACCTAATAGGATTAGAATAATGATAAGCGACTGAAATTAGAGCAACCAAGAAGTAAAGAAATTTTTGTTCAGACAGTTTAAAATATTTGGGGTTTTTTTAATCCTATTTAAATAAAACTTTCTGACAGAGCTGGTGCAAGGCTCTCTTTCAAGCTTTAAACACATTTGGCAACATGGTGTGAGATCTGTCTTTTAATATAGCCAAATCCTAGACAATACATCTAGGGACAAAGAACACAAGCCATACTTACAGAATAGGGAACTAGATTCTGGAAAGCAGCAACTCTGTAAAGGACTTGTGGGTTATTGTATATAACCAACTGTACACAACCATCCAGTGTGATTCTGTGGCAAAGAGGGCTATTAAAATACCTGACTGTATTAACTGGGGGAATCAAGCAGGAGTAAAGCGTGATATTACCTCTGTGTTTGGCATTTGGTGAAACAACTGCTGGAATACTATGTCCAGTACTGGTGTTTACACTTCAAAAAGGATGTTGAAAAATTGGAGAGGTTCAGAGGAGAATTAGAAGGATGATTTGTGCCTGGAAAAGACACCTTACTATGAGATTCTAAAGGAGCTCAACCTAATTTACTAAAGAAAAGGTCAAGTGGAATCTTGATGGCAAATCTATAAACTGACTGCCCAAGGAAAAGATATCTGATACTAGAGGACAACGGCATAATGAGATAAAATGGCTGAAAGGTGAAGTTAGCACAGTTCTGCTGGAAATAAGACAAGTTCTCCATTACTCTTAGCGGATACGTCTAAACTGCAAAACCACAGCAGTGAGTTTCAGAGCCTGAGTCAACTGACTTGGGTTCACGCTATGGAACTAAAAATAGCAGGGTAGATGTTCCCACTCAGGCTGGAACTATTTTTAGTCCTGTAGTATGACCCCAGTCAATTGACCCAGGCTCTCAGACTCCTGACCTGGGTCTTGGGTTTTTGTCTTTTTTTGGGCAGAGTAGATGTACCTAGGGAGTCTTTTACTCAAGGTGTGTCTCAGTGAAATGCTCTAGCTCAACCATAAATTGTTGGTCTAGACACAGGAATCACTGAAGAAACTCTATGGGCTGTGAGCTACCACTTGCATAACAGCAGCCCAACTTCTTCTCTTCAAGGACAACTGTTAAGAAGAAAATTTGTATTTGACTATAAATTAAAAATTTGCTCCATGAACTGTACTCGGCAACTTTTAAACAGCACTGTTTGAATCAGCCTCCCCATTCTCCTTCAGCCACTTCTCAAGCAGCACCAACATAATTAGCAACGTGAATCACAGTGCTTTGAGCATCTGCTCCCCACATCCCTGTTGCTGTTTCTCAGAAGCTCCGCCACTGGCTCCTGCCACACCACAAGGAGGAAGAAAAATAGCTGCTCTAGTTGTTCCATTGGCAGCTTCCCTGCTACACTGTGGACAGGGCCAGCCCACAACATTTTGGCACCGGAGGCGGGGAGCTCAAATGACGCCCCCATGCCCCCTCGCTTGGGCCAAAACTTTGGAAGGTCTCAATTCTGCCTTCCTTCCTTTTCTATTCCTCTCATGGTACTGCTCTGCTACCTACCCCAGTAAAGGAGAACTAACAACTTAAAATGCCTTGTTCAAAAATTTTAAGTAACACTTAACTTTCAAATGCCTGAACAGCAAATGTAACTTTTCTTCTCTGCATAGTAAACACTAGCATTTTTATCTGTTGGAATAATCGAAGTGGTGCTTTCCATGCCTTCTTGGTTGCAAAGATTTGAACTGCTTCCTGCTGAAGGCCCACAGTCTGGGCCAGCTCATGCTCTATAAGATAGTGTCATTGTGGAGCATAGATGTGTTTTTATTAACTTCTTCAGGTATAGTGAGGCGTTTTGGAATATCATACAACATCCCAAATATACTCCTGTGTTCCTTGAGCTGCATGAAACGTTCTTCAACTGACTGTATTGCACAATCTAGCACCTGGTTAAAGAATTCAACTTTGAATTGTTGTTTGGGGTCTCTTATGGGATTATCCCGTGCCTCGTAATCAAAAGGTCTTCTTCTTCGGTGACTCTTGTATTCTTGAATGGGTGGGAAAATAGCTTCAGCGTGAAGTTCCTCTGCCAACTTCTGTGCACTCTTCAGAACGTTTTGAAATCCCTGATCTGACCGGTAAGACTGTAGGTATGACTTTGCTTTGTCCAGTTGTTCCATTGCTCCAGATATTTCAAGGTCAACACCTTGGAGTTTCTTGCTTACAATATTTATTTCAAACAGTATATCATGCCACAACACTAAGCCACACAGAAATTTGAAGTTATGTATGTTTCTGGTGATTCCATTTCCCTCTGCCACTGTTCTCCCACGAACAGTTCCTGTCATAGCATTACCCTCCATAATGGCAACTATGGCATCATCTATCTTCCCAATCTGGTGTTTGATAGGCTTTATCGCCTCCACTCGACTTTCCCATCGTTGGGCACCCAGTGGTTTCAGTGTCAGAGAGGATGTTCCCAGATGTTGCTTCAAAATTTGCCATTGATGAGTTAACACAGAGAAAAATACATAGATGCTTTGAATTACATTAAAAAATTCAGCAGCCTCACTAGAAGCTGATGCTGCATCACTGACCACCAAGTTCAATGAATGAGAACTGCATGGGACAAAAAAAGCTTGAGGGTTTAACTCTCGGATCCGTGTCTGCACTCCTCTGTTCTTTCCTCTCATGTTGGCACCATTATCGTGGCCCTGACCCTTTTAGGTCAGCTATCGCAATTCCCGTATCTTCCAGCTTTTTAAGAAGCACATTAGTCATACCAGCTGCTGCAGTATCATCAGAGTCAATAATTCTAGAAAATGCTCTCTGACAGTTGCTACTGCAGGGACATTTTCACTAGATTCTGTTGTTGTAACAAAAGGCACCATTAAAGTCATTTGCTCCGTATGGCTGATGTCAGGTGTGCAGTAAGAACAGAGTAACATCTTGCTGACTTCAGATCTGCCACAATCTTCTGTTTGACTTTTGTTGCCAGTAACTGTATGATCTCATTTGGAATTGTTTTTCCAAGGTAGGGGTGTGTGTACATTTCTTGGGTGGTGACTCTTCTTAGATGCTCCTGGAGTACAGCATCAAACTCAGCCATCAGCTCCACAATTTTAAGGAAGTTTCCATTGTTTGGCACATACAGCTGATCTGAACTGCCACGCAGTGCTAGGTTTTGGATAGCAAGCATTCTCACCATGGCAATGAGCCTTTTCAGAATATTTTGCCAGTAAAGAGACTCTGATGCAATCTTCTCTTGATGCTGATCATCTATGGTGGCCTTTAACCTTAGTCTCATCTCAAGCTCTTTCCACCTATGGAATGCTCTCTGGTGATTTGCTGCCTTCTCATGGCATGCCAGATTTCTAGCCAGATTTTTCCAGTCCTTTGTTCCTGTAGAACCCAATGTGGCTGGAACATTAGACTGGAACAGTATGTAACAAAAACAGTATGCAGCATTCTGGCTTTTTGAGTAATAAGCCATGGCCTCTCCACTGTATCACCATAGGGGATTTCACACCAGTAATGTGTTGGATGGAAACTTCTATTTTCATTGTCTTTGGGGAACGTGAAGTTTTTCACTTGCTGTGGCCCATGCAGTACAAGGAAGTCCCTCAGGCTACTGCTCAAGTGGGTCCACAGTCCTGGATCACCTAGACTTACCTCGGCAGCAGCTGTTTCTTGCCCCTCCACCACACTCTTCTCTGATCTACGCTTTTCTTCAGGAATGTGCGTGGTTACATCCATTTGAGATGGAGATATGGATGCTGCAGTAGCTGCCAGGTCACCTGCACTCTGACTAACTGGAAGATCAGGCATCTCCTCACCACTCACATCCTCACTGGGGCTGGAAGGCTCACCGTGAACATTTGTTTCTAGGTATCTTAGGAGAGCTCCTTCCTGCTTAGATAGAAAAGTTTCCTTTGCTTTCTTTCTTTTTCTGACTGCTGCCCCAGAGGGGCGTTTTCTTCTTTCACTCATGACTGCTATTCTGTGCCAGCTATAGTGGCTCTCAACACTCAGCTGAAGGGGACAAATAAGCAGGCTGGTAGCAGGGCCTGAGTGAGGGAAGATATCAGCGTCTTAAGGGACTAACTGGCTCCTACTACTTCAGCTGACTGCCTGTTCTCCTCAGGTGGGTTCAGGGAAGCAGCAGGAAACAGGAAGCTCCCTGAGAAGCTCGTGTTAATCAGTCCAGGCTCCTGGGGGTGCCAGAGAGGTACATAAGAGGCTCCTCCTCCTCTCTCTCCCTGCAGCTTTCTGTTATTCCCTCTCACCTTTTCTCCTGCCTGCCTGTTATGGCTCTTGTGCCCTCCTTCCTCCTGCACAGCACTCCACCATCTCTGTGCATCTAGAGCAGAGAGAATACATATACACCAGCAGCAGACAATTTTCTACACTCTGGGTCCTAGTGGCACCCCTCCCCCCCCCCCCCCCCCAGTCTGGCACTGAGGCAGTTGCCTCAGTTTGCCTCATGGTAAGGCCAGCCCAGATTCTGGAAGCCCCAAGGAGAGCAAGACCGGAGCCTGAATGGCTCTGCCCAAGCCTAGAACACTACCTAGCAAGGGATTACTTCCCTACCCCTTCCAAATAACCAAGCAGTCTAGGAGAGGGGGAAAAGAATGATAAGCTGGACCCATATGGTGGATCCATGGAAGTGGTCAGGAGCCAACCTGGCTCTTCCTCCCTTCCCTCATGGGAGATGAGGAAGTTCCTTCCCCATGCAGTCCCTCCCACAGGGCAGTGGGATGAGCTACCAGAGCCATTTGCTCACTCGTGGGAGAGTCCATCCCTTTCCCCAGATCCTGGAGAGGCAGCCTGCTCCCAGTATTCTCAGTACAGTGTGCTGCTACTATGGTGGTAACATGGACCCAGTCTTAGATTAAAATACACATGTCCAGTTATTTTGGGAGGCTGCCAAAATTTTGCTGACAACACAAGTAGCAGAAAGGCAATGGTAATTTTTCGAACAAGAAAAAAAAACAACTGTCCAAGCCAAACCAAACAAATTTTCATGGGAGAAAGAAAAGGCACTGTCTGGCCCCAGGGCTCTCCCTCTACTGAATTTCAAAGGCCTGCTGAAAACTATGGACATGTCATACCTTGTTTGAAAAGATTAAGAACCTTTTATAAATGGAAAGCATTAGGCTACCTAAATAACCTGGAAAAGATAGTTATTGCACAGTGGATTTGTGATACTGTGACTGAGCTAATTATATGTTCCACTTAATCATTTTAAATATGGAATGTACTATATGATCCAATCAACTAAGTTTTCATCTAATTTTTAAAGCGCCATTAACTATATCAGATATCAAATACAGCGTAATTACTTCACAGCCATAAAGTGATGTCCCACTACAAGCTGAGGGCGCATAACAAACAAAAATATGCCTCTCTTGGGCAAGGGCATCATTAATTTTTCTCTGACCCTTTCCACCTTCCCCTCTTGCTTCCGTACACTCATCTTGAACCACATTTTTTTTTCCCCATGGTCACACCCACCTATATAGAAAGAGTCATTTGAATGTGTTAACTTGTCCAAAATAAGTCAGAAACACAGTACTGTATATACTCGATCATAAGCTGGTTCGTTTAGAAGCCGACCCCCTCAAGATGAATAAGTAAAAATAGCAAATGTTTATGACCCATTCATAGGCCAACCCTATAATTCAGGGGTTGGCAAACTTTGGCTCCCAGCCCATCAGGATAAGCTGCTGGCGGGCCAAGACCATTTGTTTACCTCAAGCGTCCACAGGCACGGAGGTAAACCTAAGTAAACAAAATGTCCCAGCCCTCCAGCGGCTTACCCTGACAGGCCAGGACAACAACTGGTGGGGAAATTTTTGGGGCGGGGGGGAAAGCTAGGGTTCAGGGGAGTAACCCCTGTGATCACCCCCCATACGACCCCATTCCTAATCTGGGACCTCCCCACATGACTCCTCCACGTGTGACCCCTCCCCACCCCACACCTAGCCCAGGACTCCCACACCCTCCCCATCCCATCCCTTCCCTCCTTAGCTGGGGAGGGCCAGAGGAGGATGTTTCTGGCCCAGCCGGAGATGCTCTGGCAGGCCAGGTGGCGCGGTCGCAGACTGCCAGCCCTGGAGCTGCAGCTGCTTCAGAGGCTGGGTAGAGAGCAGCGTGGCCAGAAGAGGAGAGACTCTGGCCCCACCTCTTCCCTTCTGGCTCTGCTGCCTCTCCTTGCCCCCTCTGTGTGTGTGGGGGGGGGGGGGGAAGGGGGCTGTGTCCCACCTCTCCCCCTCTCTATACCCATTCATAAGCCAACCCCCTTCTCTGATGCTTCCCTTTTTTACTAAAAAAATTCAGCTTATGAATAAGAATGAGTATTTACAGTAGTTTGTAACAGACAGCTAAATATTTCAGTATCCAGGATTTTCATTTTCATATATTAACTTCTGGTATACGAGTTATTGTGGTGGCACCTGCAAGCTTAACGATACTGAAGAGACTGTACTAACAATTCATTATCAACAACCCTTCAAAAAAAATCATCGTTAATGATGTTATGCAATAGTTTCTGTAAGGGATAGGTGGCAAAGTGTTTCATGTAGTATCTTGGAACAAGAGAATCAGAACTATAAAGCTGCACAACAAACTTCTTTTTACCTGAAACAGTTACAGATGATCCTGGGTCAATAATTCCACTGTTTGGCCGCACACAGTATCGACGAGGTGCTGTGGTCTTCACTTTGAAACATACTTTTCTATCTGATGGGTTTCGTAGCTTAAGATTTGTAGTGACTACATCTGTAAAGGGACCTGTTTTTTTAAAAAAAAAAAAAAAAAAAAAAAGTATGTTTTTAAGAAAAACACTTGCTTATGCAGTCCTGAATACTCTTAAATATAATTTCTGATAGCAAAAACTATCTCCTGAGAACATTAACAATTACAAAGCATGCAACAAGGTACATACTCTTTTTGTTATGACCCCACATGTACTCTGTTACATGAAGACAATATATACACCTACATATACACCTATACACACACACACACACACACTCGCCAGTGCACATCTCTGTAGTAGAAACTAGTCATAGTTTGTATTCAAATTATTTAAAAATAGTACAGCTAATACAGAAAAGAAAACATTTTCAGCAAACTTACTATTTTCCCACAATTTCCTTGAAATACCATACGATAGTCAAAAGTGTTAAAGTAACTATGGCAGTATTTTTCCTTAGGAACAGAAGCAATGTGTATTTACGTTTAAGAAACCTCTCTATAGCTTTGTTATACTTGAGTAGTAAAATGTTTAAGTCATAATAGGTAAAATTCTGTGATACTGTGATGCATTAAATTGCTCGCTGGTTGACAGTCGATAGAGTTGCCAAGGACAAAATGGGCAGAGACACTAATCCTTTAACTCTCAAGTGGTCTTTCCAGATGCAGGCAGAAAAAAAAACTGGCAGAGAAGATAGAAATGTTTAAATTGCTGTTGCCCACACTGTACCTATCATGTGGACAAGAGAATTCAATTTCCATGCTTATCCACAGCTCTAGATTAACACTATGTTCGCCAAAAAAAAATAACCCCTACAGTTCTAGATGAGGGAAGTGACTAGACTAGGTGGCCAAGCAAAGAGGTAGTTTCAGCGTTAGCAATATAAGCTCCTTCTCTTCAAGCAAAGACCATCCTCAGATGGCACCTAGTAGTAATGGCATGAAGAGAAGAGAGGAGAGGAAGCTGTAATGTTCCAAGCACAAGTGAGGTTAACTGGCCCCAAGCTGTGGGAAAGCAAAATAGCAAAAGCACTGAATGGGAGGATGCCTGCTTATAGTTTTATTGAAAAGGTTTAACGTATATGAAATTTGCTCTTAACCGAATTTCACATGCAGAGTTTTTAGCTATCAGAACTACTCTGGGGCTCTTTAATGGTATTTTAAAAATCCTACTGCAATTTGTTGTGAAAATGCTGAAATTAAAGCAACTTCCATTTTAGTTTTTGTAACTGACCATAGTTAAAACAAATGGCCACACACAAAAAGAACAACATTTTTATTACATAAGACAAAAAGTAAAAGGCTATAACCCCTCAAATTTCAGGATATAACCCAGCCCTGAGATCAGGGACGAAACTTTCCCCAATGGGTAGGTTATTCTGTAACAGGAATCTCCCAGCACCTCTAGATGAAGCAACTGGTATTAGCCATGACTGGACAGGATACTGGGCTAGATGGCCCACTAAACTATCAGTATGGCACTTCCTTCATTGCTATGATCCTGTGAACCCTCAATCTGAATCCTTGGTTCAGAGGGAATAATCAGCACCTCCCTACTCAGGAGTGACTGGAGAGGAGTTGATAACTGGCTGAAGACAAGGGTCAGGAGAGGGAGGAATGGATAGAGGTTTCCAATTCAACCATGTCTACATTTCATCTTATTGGATGCGGAGCTTGCAAAGCCAATTTGCACCAGCCTCATCAGCGAAGTGCAGAACCCTCAGGCCACCACCAAACTGGTAAGACGGCAGTCAGTCATGTGAGACATTCTTTGTCTTTGTCCACAGCTGCACCTGGGATCCTCCTGCTGGCCAGCCCCAAGCATGAAGGCTGGCGGCACATTGTCCCTGGCTCGTTCAAAATTGATTCAGAAGGGCCCATGAGTAGCTTGGCAAACCAAAGCCAGGTAAACATGTGGTCGGGTCAGTTATATGAGACTGGTTTTTGTCATCAGCTGAAGATCATTCTTCATATCACATTGACACCACAGAGAAATCTGGGCAGGGCAAGTGGGCCCACAACAGGTGCATCGATGATGACAAGTGCACTCTTGGGTGGTTAAAGAGGTCTGCGTATAGTGGTAGGACCAGGACTGCCCTGATCTTCCCATTCTGGCTGTAGCATACTTATCACAGGTGTGCGGAGAAGTTTTGGTCAGACTTAGTTCTAAATATCTACACTAGAAAAGGTATACTGATACAGTTATAAGAGCATATCATCCTAGCACAGATGCAGGTTATAGCAGAAACAGGGTGAATAAAAATTGATGATTTTTTTAAAAATATAAAATATTTAGTTTTAAAAAAAAAATGTAAAGTTTATTTTTTAAAAATAGACCCACTTAAAAATAAATTTGAAATTGACAAGCTACATAAGTCCTAAAATTATAATCTATTTAAATCATTTAAAATTAATTACAAACTTTACTGTTAAGCAATAAATGTTTCCTGCCAAGTTTTAAAGCAAATCAAACCACTGAACTGGTGGAAGCCATTTACTAAGTAACTGGAATCAAAGTTTGCTGAAGTCCTAAACCGGTTTTTGACACCAGTAGCCTCTTCTGCAGGGTCAAAGAGAGTATTTTCTTCATTTCAATTTATTCAACTTGTTCAGTTTAATCATCAGTTCATTCAAAGTTAAGAAACCAACTGGGAGTTGAAAAAGCAGGAAAGTTTGTTTTTCTCTTCCAGCGTGAAGACTAGTAAAAACTAGATGTGAGAATGTGAGATCTTCTAGTTCTAAAACCTTGCAAGACACTATGACCAGAAACAATCAGTTCAATTCACTAACTATAGATAATACATCCTTTGTTTAATAAGCCAATATTAAATGCAAAACATTTTGATAACTTTTTTTCTTGTGTATCCAGCACTTTTAAAGTCGTTTTATTTAATAAAAAATTGTGAATTTTAATTGAATTTCCATCCAGAGTTTGACACAAAACAAGTAAAAAATTAATCTAATAAATACGAAATGCATCATTCACCATTTTCTAAACATAATAAAAAAGTAAAAGTTAAGAATCTGAATGAATATAAGTTGTTATATTCTGATGAAGTAAATGTGCATACAGTGTATCATCCTGACTAGCAAAAAGGAGCACCAAATTTAGTGTAAAGGCTATATTTAGTTTCAAATCAATACGTTCTAATGGTTACCAACTAATGAGAATCAATCTTTCTTTAGGAAAATAATAAAAATTACAAATGCAAAACACGATTAAAATTGATTATTTAAATCAATGTTTCCTGCTAGGTGATTAAAACCACTTTGATTCAAGTCAAGCCAACCTGCAAACAAAAAAGCGCTTATCCTGGTTTGGCGCGTAAAATAAGCTACATAGGCATAAAGAACATTTGCCAGCACAAACTGCAGCTACACTAGGGGTTTTGTCAGTGTTGAAATAACACCCCACAAAAAAATGTACACCCCTAAACCATAAAACTACATCAGCAAAAGTTTCTAGTGAAGACCTGGTTCCACTCTATTCTGGTGAAAAGAGGAACAGGACAGGAGGAAAATCTTTTTGGCAGCAAAAGTCTGCAGAACCATTAAAATTGATCTCTCCTAGGGTGACCAAATAGAAAGTGTGAAAAATCGGGATGGGGGTGGAGGGTAATAGGCACCTATATAAGAAAAAACCCCAAATATCGGGACTGCCCCTACAAAATCAGGAATCTGGTCACCCTAAAAAGAAAAGGAGTACTTGTGGCACCTTAGAGACTAACCAATTTATTTGAACATGAGCTTTCGTGAGCTATAGCTCACTTCATCGGATGCATACTGTGGAAACTGCAGAAGACATTATATACACAGAGACCATGAAACAATACCTCCTCCCACCCCACTCTCCTGTTGGTAATAGCTTATCTAAAGTGATCATCACCCTAGTCTCTCTAATGCTTACAACTCTTAGGAGGCAGAAACCAGAGTGATCAATCAAGGCAGGCTGGGAGAGGCAACACCCCGAAGACTAATGTTCCCTCTTATTTTTTATATCCATGTGCAGAATGAATTTTGTTATGTGCACCAATATGGAGGTGATGTGTGGCAGGAGTGGGGCCGAGGGGTTCGGAGTGTGGGAGGGGACTCAGGGCTGGGGCAGACGGTTGGGGTGAGGGCTCTGGGGTGGGGCCAGGGATGAGGGACTTGGGGTGCAGGAGAGGGCTCAGGTCTTGGGCAGAGGATTGGACTAGGACTGCAGGGGGGTGCGGGCTCTGGAGTGGGACTGGGGACGAGGGGTTTGGGGTGTAGGCTGTCCTGGGGCTGGGGCCAGAAGGCTCCCCCCAGCCTTCTCCCTGCTGGCAGCAGCCCCGGGGCTGGGGCCAGAAAATTCCCCCCAGGCCCTCTCCCCATCAGCAGTAGCTCTGGAGGAGAGGCACCTCTCCCCGCCGGCAGCAGAACCAGGGCCAACTTGCTCCCCTCCCCACAAACCCCCTATTTCTGTCCTCTCCAGGCCCTTGTGGTTGCATGCCTGCGCAGCCCTTTACAGCCTGCCACATGGCCACGCAGCTTGGAGGCAACTTAGCTGAAGACCCAGGCAGCTAAAGATACTTCCAAAGAGTTATGTTCATTAAAGTTTAATTCGGAAGTTATTAAAAGGAGAAATCATATAAACACTTGCTATTTCAGAACAACTTCAAATTCCACCCAAACTTCTGGAACATATATGTATTTGTGAACACACAGAAAATGGTGGTGAGCACAACAGTTTAATTCTCCCTCTAAACAATCCTAGTCCTGAGTAAATTATATCTGTAGACTTTCCTACTAGACGAAAGGAAATTTTCAGGTAAGAGATTTTCCTATTGTTCACAGGGAAAGTTTGCAGACCCATTAAAATGTGATGTCCAATAGCAGTGTCAACAGGAGGAAAAACAAAGGATGAATTAGAAGATGTCTCACTTATAAAAAAAAACGCATTAACAATTACACCTCAGGAAACTATGCACCTGCGTAATTTTCCCCATAATATGTTTCACTGTGCCTAGGCAGGTAATATTGCATAAAATGGCCATTAACCATAAAGGACATAGTATACTCCTGGGGGAATTCTGCACCAAAAAATTAAACATTTTGCAAAATTCTGCACATTTTATTTGTCAACGTAACACAATATAATCATACCAGTTTCAATTATTTTGGTAATTTATTTCAAAATACCTGTCAGCAAATATGTCTAACAATACAGACAACAAAAAAGATTCAAGAAATGTTTTTGACAAATAGATTCCTTACTAGGCACATTATTACAGAACTGAATAATAATTCATTTAAACTACAGTACAGAACCATATTTTCCGCACCCCTCAGAAGCAATGCAAAGGCTTGAGGGAGTCAGGGGTAACGGAAGAGCTGATGGGGAGGGAAATACTTGCTGGGAAGTGGGTGTGAACGTGGAGGGCTGCTGGATATAGGTGGGAAACAGGTTTTTTTTGGGAGGGCAGGTAGGGATTGTTACGGAGCGTCCCCCATGCAGACCCTAGCTGACCCCTAGTCTCTCCCATTCAGTCAGGCATGTCTGCTTCTGTCCCCATGTGTCCCTGCACCCCCACTCAGACACCCACTCCCCCCATCCCATGTGTCCGTGAACCCTCCTCCCTTGTCCCCATGTGTCTCTGTGCCCCCACTCAGCCAACCCCGTCCCCATGTGGCCCTACACCCCCTCACCCATCCCCATATGTCCCTGCACCACCCAATCCCCAAGTGTCCCTCAGCTAGCCCCTTCCCCTCATCTCCATATGTCCCTGCACCCCGTCCCCATGTGGCCCTGCACCTCCCTCGACCAATCCCCTCTGCCCATGGCCCTGCACCTCCACTCCCATTCAACCCATGCCCCAGTCTCTGTCCTCCCCCACTAGCCCTTATGAGCCCTTCTGACCCGCCCCCCCCCGCAGCAGCGCCATGCTGTCTGTCTCCCCATATCGCCGGTCTCCTGATCTGGCCCAACAGGCACTGTGAAGAAGGCAGGCTCTCTCTCTTCCCTACTTTACCTGGGACTGACTAGAAGCAGCTGCTGTGTTCTAGCGTCACAGCACCTCAGGCAAAATGCGGAACTGCAGCAACTTTTCAGCAGAAGCTATTTTCTGCACACAAAAAATTAAAAATATGTGCAGCACATGAAATATGCGCGCGCGCACACACACACACAGTGCCACAGAATTCCCCCAGGAGTGAAAGTAAAATAACAGATCACATTGAGAATAGAGATAGCATTAAACAATTTTGTGGTAATAAAGTCCATAATTACTTTTCCATGATTTTTTCCCGTTGGCCACCTGGGGATGTGAGTGGGGGCCCAGGGCTGAGAGCAGGGGCTACTGCTCTCAGCCACAGGGCAGCCAGGGTTCCTACTGTCACCTGCATGAATGGCGGGGCTGTCAAAACTGCAGTGAAAGCCTAATACTGGGGAATCCACAATTTCTGCAGTATCACAAGTTAAGTAGGGCCTTACATGACACAGCAAAGCACAGCTTGATGACACAGCAAAGAATGAGATACCTACTATTTGCTGCTTAGACTTGCACTTTCAAGGACCTGGAACTCAGATTCTTCTGTAAACAATGTAAAGAGATGTCCAAAATGCCCTTCATGGACGATCTCCAGAGATTTGTCTTCCTCCTGAAAGACTATGGATGGCCAAAATAGTAGAAAATTTTCTGGATCTAAGAAGGAAATCAAGCAACTTGAGAGTATTTCACAGCCTACTCTAGGAGGCATGGTGTTTCAGTTTCCACAAGGCAAGCTTCATACCCTGCAGGTTTGGGTAGGTCAAAGGCGTGTGGTAGATGAGATCTCAAGAGATTAGTACTAACTCATGGAGGACACACTATCTGGGAAGGCAAGGGCATGCGGGCCAGAAGAGGAAATCAGGATTACCAACCAAAACTCAAGCCAAGATGACCCCTTTGACCATCTGGATGCAAAGGTTAACAGTAAAAAGGGATCACTGTAGATCAGATAAGGAAAGTGGTAGTGCATCCACTGTAGTCTCTAAGCGAAAATATTTGCAGAATTTGGTTATCTTCCCTATGAACTGGATTGCAACATGAGTCTCTTGCGGAAGGAACCGACTCTATATAATCTGACTGAAGACTCGCTGGTTTAACTCTGATTCTCCCACTTCCAGCTCATTATGACTGAGCCATTCAGCCTATCGATATCTCTGAGTCACAAATCCAGGTATTTCAAGATCTGCAATATAATCTTTTGTTGTTTGTTCTTTTTGGACATGAGCTAAACTATGGTAGTAGTTATACCATTCTCCTCATAAATGTGTGACTCAGAGCACCTTTGAAAACAAGCTGACACTTGCATGCTCACAATTCCAGAAGGTTGATTCTAGACTAGGACTTCAGAAGAGTACACCACTTGCCTTGTGTTATATAAGATTCCATCTAGCTCCCCATCCTGACAGGCTGTCAGTCATCATGCAGATTGCTAGTGGATCTGCCAAAGATTTTCCCTTAGGAGTGGGAAGAGCTCTATTTTTAACCCGTAGAGAGATCCTGTCTACCTCTGACAGAGGTAGAACACTGAGAAGCAACATCAGTGCAGTTTGCCAGGCATGCCTGAAGGCGGTACTGACAGGCCTCACTGTGGGGAAAAAATATCTTTAAAAAGATACTTTTTGCCAGCTTCTTAGCCGGGAAGAAGCCTAGCAGTTTCAAACCAGACAGAGCAGTAAACTCCCACTCAAAGAATCCTAGTTTATAACCTCATATTGGTCCAAAACCTGACACTCAGTTGATGGTGTCAGTGGCATGATGAATCCAATGAGTCCAACATTAACCACTTAATACACAAAAGATCATACGTACTCAAACAATGCTGTATAGCTGATGGTAATTTGAAACATCATCATGGGGGAGAACTACTTTATCCCAGCTGATATGAAATATTTATATTACTGTAACTATGCATGCTTACACTTCAGCACAACTCTAATGAAGTGCTTTGGTACTCACAATCAGTTACATTTTATTGTGTAAATACAATATTATGGTGTGTTAAAATTGAAATTAAAATTAAAATTTGTAATTTGGGAGGGTGATTATAAGCCAAACAAACCAATACCTGATAAGAAAATAAGTAACTTTTTGCCAGAACTACTTAAGTCTTAATTTAAGTTAGCTTTAGAATTTAAAAGCACAAGACAGTAAGCCTGATTTATATTCAATTGCTGCACCTTCCTGGTTCTTTTTTATTGAAAGATATTCCTCACACATCCATTTAGCAGAGTGACAAGTTTTCTTGGAGGCTCATTTTCAATTATTTATATTAAAGGTCCACATCTCTTTTTGTTAATTCCAAACTCACATCCTACTTTCACTTAATGGCAATTCCATTATTCCTACTGAATATTATGACTCCATATCAATTAGAAAATTTTGAACAACTCTTATTCTCCCCGGGGATACAGTGGGAGAGAGAAAATAAGTCTCTCAAAACTTTACACTGATAAAATATTCTCCTCTTCCAAGAGCTAAATGTGAATTTTAATAAAACAAGTGATGTCCAAGGCCACGTGTCAGCGACTGCTAAGTATAGGTGATCAACCATTATATTTCAGTAGTGTACTGGCTATGGCATGATCCTTTACTGCAGGAACTGCAACATGTTGCCTAATCTAAATAAACCAAATAACGGATGAATTAAGCAGAGATACTCACAGGAACTCTTTTTCTAGAAACCACACAAAGAATGCCAGACTGGTACAGCAAAACTGGATAAACCACTAAGAATGAAAGATAGTATATCAGGTGAAAACCTACCAAAACACCCAGCAATGGTGGGGCTGAAGCACAGTGAAGGTTTCGAGTTTATTCAACATGTCCAATAAGCAGTACCATAAGGCATAGGTGCCTTCTCAAAAAATGGAGGCTAGTTTTCATACATCTTTCTAGCCTCTGCTGCAACAGGAAAGCAATTCTTAAAAATGATATATAAGGAATCAAAAATTCATTTTAATCATCTCAGACTACCAACTATTATGGCCCTGGTGCCGAACTACCGTATATACTCCTTCATTAGCCTGTTCGTTTATAAGCCGACCCCCCAAGATGGATAGGTAAAAATAGCAAAAACTGTATGACCCTTTCATAAGCCGACCCTATATTCAGAGGTTGACAAACTGGCTCCTGGCCCGTTAGGGTAAGTTTTATTTACTTGGAGCGTTCACAGGCACGGAGCCCCTCAGCTCCCAGTGGCTGCGGTTTGTCATTCCCAGCCAATGGGAGCTGCGGGAAGTGGTGGCACTTCCCGCAGCTCCCATTGGCTGGGAACGGCAAACCACAGCCACTGGGAGCTGAGGGGCTCTGTGCCTGCAGATGCTCCAATTAAACAAAACTTACCAAACTGCCAGCGGCTTACCCTGACAGGCTGGGAGCCAAAGTTTTCCAACTGCTATATTTTAAAAGCTGGCATCACAACAAACACTCAAAAGTTTTGCTAGAATTATTTTAATGTAATCTAATGAAAAACCTGTTATAACAACAATTGAACAAATATGTATTTGCCTTCAAAATTACAGTCAATATTTAAAATCAGTAAATGGATATTTAAAACAAGTAACTTAGAACAATATGAGACTTTAAAAAGTCTTAAAATCCTTCAAAGTCTGAATCAGTCTCTGATTCACCAAACAGTTCATTAAACTCGGCTTCAGTCACAGCTGCACCTGCATGGTCATTGTAGATGTCGGCAGTGTCATCTTCAGACTCAGATTCCTTCTCATCATCAGTCTCTGTTGTGTCATCATCTTCTGACCCGTTGAGTGCATTGCTGAGACAGCATTTCCTAAATGATTTTTCTATCATTTCCAAGGGAACGGACACCCACGCATCCTTGATCCATTGGGTGACCAGACTGATTTCGGGCTTCATAAGATTCCTGCCTTTTTTCAACTTCACCATGCCTGAGCACATCCATTCAGACCACATTTTGCGTAGCCTGTCTTTAAAGGGTTTGTTCAGGCAGACATCAAGCGGCTGTAGAACTGAAAAGTTAAGCCTCCAGGTATTACAGCCAAAGTAGTTTTCATATTTTTGGCCTCATTTTTCACCTCATCCGTCTTGTGTGCCCTGAACATGTCCCAAACGAGCATAGCAGGTTTCTTGAAACGTGCTCCTGGTCTCTTATTCCACACTTTTTCCAGACATTCAATAGTCCCACTTTCATCCATCCATCCCTTTTTGTGTGCATGTATGATGACACCTGTAGGAAATTTCATGTTTTTAGGCAAGGTTTTTCTTTTAAAAATAACAGGATGGAGCTTTGATCCATTTGCCAAACATGATAAAACCACCGTAAAATGGATTTTTTCATGGTCAGTGGTTTTAATTACAACTGTTTTTTCACCAACAGCGATTACCGTTCTGTTGCTCGGGAGATCGAATGTCATCGGTGTTTCGTCCATATTTCCTATTTGTGACAGTTCAAATGCATATTCCTTTCGATATTTTATAATAAACTTCGGAAAGATTCGAATTTTTCTTCCAGATCTCTCAGCAGCTTTTGCGCTATCTTTGTTCGCTGATGACAGAGACTATGACGGTTCATGAAGCAAGTACACCAACTCGCTGATGCGACAAACACTGATGGCTTTACTGACTTGCATTTGTCTTCTTTATACATTTGCAGAGTAGGCAGACGAATTCCAGTTCTAGTGACAATGTACCCATTTTGTCGACATTCAACAACCCAATTATTGAGATCTTTCTCCAGCTCAGAAAATGAAGCGCACCTCATTGGACATTTTTTCTTGCTTCTTGGTATGTCTTTTAGTGTTTTATTTTTTTGCCATTCTCTTACTTGCTTCTCATTGATACAGAATTCACGAGCAGCAGCGCAATTATTGTTTGTTTCTGCATATTCAACAACTTTAAGTTTGAATGCTGCATGATAAGCACACCTTTTTCTTTTTATTTCACCGTTGTTCATTTTAAATACCAGTATGAAAATTGATTATTATTGTAGTTATAGATTTTGTAGGACTTTATATAGGAATGTCACCTGCTTTATCACCGTCAAATTATTATTGTTCTTTGTTTATTTCAAAGCAGCCCTTTAGACTGGCATGTCTGTGGGGATAACATGCGATTTCAATTTTAATAGATATTCCATCAATTCTGCACATTATATTTTCATATTGGCTCAAGACTTATGAGGTCCATAGGTAGAAATGCATGAAGAGATCAAATTACACAGTAGCGGACTGACACCAGTGCTATAGTACTATCATTCATTATATTTTTCTGACTGGCTTATAAGGTATAGCATTTTGTGAAATGCATGGGTCAAACTGTGTCATGCAGATCTGCACTGCTCTTTTAAGTATTCCTTTCAAGCCAATCTAGCCCACTAAACAAAGCCTTTGCAACTTTAAAAGGCTGCAATATTGACATCAATAAATGCATCGGCAAACTCTGGCTCCCAGCCTGTCAGGATAAGCCGCTGGCGGGTCGGGACGTTTTGTTTACCTGGAGAGTCTGCAGGCATGGACCCCTCAGCTCCCCGTGGCCGCGGTTCGCCATTCCCAGCCAATGGGAGCTGCAAACCGCAGTCACAGGGTGCTGAGGAGCTCCATGCTTGCAGACGCTCCAGGTAAACAAAATAACAACGTATTAGATATTCAATTCAATAATTCCAAATTTTGGTGTAGACCCTTTTATAAGCCACTCTTTGATGAGTCACTTTTTTACCAAAAATATTCGGCTTATGAACGAGTATATACGGTACTCAGTCTCTCCGCAAAAAGCCTAATCAAAATCAGCTTCCTCAAGACACTTATTCCAGGGACCAGCATGCTACAAAAACTTGTTATCAAAGAGACCAATCTCAAAACAAGGGACATTCAAAGTACTGAACCTAATGCAAGAACTCAAAAATCACCCTCCTGGTCACCACTGCTTCCCTTGTGCGTAAAGTTCCAGCAACAGAGGGAAAGCAACTTTTTTCAAGTTTCATAATTCTGCTCCTGCTGTGAACAAAGACAAGTGTATGCATTTACGTTATTGGGGACTTTGGAAGGGAGATATTTTTTGCTCTTCTCATCCCGTAATAGCAAGCAGCCCATGAAAGTTTGCTGTTTTTTTTTTTAAATCAAATTAGTTTCATCTTTTTGTTACTGCTCTCCAACCTCCTCTGCCTGATACAAAGCACAAAGTCCAACCTCAACAGGTTTCAGCGTCATATTTTAAATTTTCTAAATGCAGGTCTAGATAATAATACCTAGCCCTTACACAGCATGTTGAATCAGTAGATATCAAAGAAGGTCAGTATAATTGTCCCCATTTTACAGTGGGGAAACAGGGAGGTGAAGTGATGTGCCCATGGTCACCAGGCAGGAGAGTGGCAGAGCTGGGAATAAAACCCAGGTCTCCTGACTCCCAGTTGAGTGCTCTATCCAATAGGCCACTGACATACAAGCTCTCTAAATGTACAAATATCTCATTGCAGGTTCATGGGCAAAAAAACCAAATACATTGTGAGTTTTCACCCAGAGGTGCAAAGATTAATTAGAAGTGTAGAGAAACAGACTGATACTCATGTCTTCAACAGTTAGTTTTAAGGGCACTGATGGGACCTGCCTTTAAGTTACTCAGGAAAGTACTAGATCATCTGCTTTAAAAAAAAAAAAAAAAAAATAGTATTCTTGTTGGTAACCTACTCCATCTGATTTAGAACTATAAAACAGTTATCTCAGTAACCTCAAATCACGTTCCATCAAGTAAAACTAATACAGCATACTCCCAGTTATCCAACTACCAGGAGGGACTCAGGATTTTATTCAGATAATAGGAAGTTCGGATAATCAATAAGGAGCAGCAGCATAGGAAGCCCTCTACAGTTCCACCGTCAGGGCTCTGCTCACTCACTCTCCATTATTGCAGGCACAAGCTGAAAGAGGGAGACTAAGGTCCTGGCAGGGCAGAGCAGAGACCCTCAGCCCAGACTCTGCTCTGCCCCATCAGGACCGCAGCCTTCCCGGCACCTCCACACAAAGATAGGCTCCCCTGCAGCAGACATGCCAAACCCGCAAAAAAAAAAAAAAAAAAAAGGCAGAAATTGGGCTTGTTTTTGGCTTAATTGGTTTGAGCTGCTTGTAGGCTAGTTTTTAGCTTGTAGGCTAGTTTTTTTTTAAATCGGCTCCCAGCGAGCAGGGGCAAAGGGGGGGGCAGGGGAGGAGGAGTCAGGGGTACACAGCAGGCCCACCACAGTCCCAGACTGCACGCCGTGGGATCTAGTCACAGACTATTGGGGTTCTTAGGGATTGGCTTGTTTTGAAATTGTATTAGCTTGATTTTGGCTTATTGTGAAAGTAGGGGTACTTATTTACCGCATGAAAGTTGGTAACTGTACCCTGCAGCCGGGGGCCTCTGCTCTGTTATGCAAATCCCTTCCCAGCATGGGGGAGTAGGAAGGGATTCGAATAAGGCAGAGGTTCAGATAACAGGATTTTGGAAAAATCAGGACTATACTGCACAATAGTACCACAGTTTATTTCAAAATTGGGTATCTTAATTTTTATGTATTACACACATCTCCACACCCAAAAACCCTAACCAAAGATACTATAAGGAACTGAAATGGCATATGCTAGATATCATGAAAACTGCAAAGACAAAAGAACCTCCATTTTCAATAAAAATTATCACCCCTATTTTAGCATGAACATCATCAAAATCATTAATAATTATCTAATTCTTTTCTAAATTAGACTCCGGTATTTGATTGTAACCTCTTGTAGCAATGAATTCAACTCCATAGGCTATGTGCGTTGAACAGTATTTCTGTTTTGTTCTAAGTTTACTGAGAGCCCCCCACATACACTTTGTATTACAAGACAATGTAGAAATACAATCTAGAATTTTAAATATTGCAGACAAGCTTTTCTAACTTCTTTCAAAGTTAAAACCCTAGTTTATTATGATCTCTAGGCATATTTAACTATCACCATACTTCAGGCCACCTTCTCCAGACCTTTTTGGGCTCTTAAGTGTCAAACTAGACGTTACTCTAAGCAAGTATTATACTCAGTTATGCCAACACATATTTTCTGGGTTATTCTTTATCTTTTTAAAAATTCACTCAAGTACCTAATATGCTTTTTTTGCCACAATAGCTGCATAAACAGAAGATTTCTCCAAACCTCACTGCCAACTGTATTCAAGTTGAATATCATATGCTGGTAGTTTCATTTCTAAATTAAATGATTTAAAGCATAATAAAGTCAAAAGTGAAGGACTCCCTCACCCAAAGCCCACATCCCATTATTCAAAACTACTAAACATAGCCAAAACAAATTTTACAAAACAAAATTTTATCAAAACTTTCACTTTTGCGCTAAAAAGCACAAGAAAGCTTCACTGAAAGCTCTTCTCCCCTCAGAAATCAATGCTCAAGTACATTATAATCAAATATGTTATAATTAAGATTGTTATAAATACACGCACCCCAAGAATAAATTGCATCTTTGTTATATCAGAAATTAAGTTTTATGACTTAAAGGAAAAAACAAAAAAAC
Organism: Chelonia mydas; assembly: GCF_015237465.2. Taxonomy (NCBI): domain Eukaryota; kingdom Metazoa; phylum Chordata; order Testudines; family Cheloniidae; genus Chelonia; species Chelonia mydas. Next base: position 87,082,079 of record NC_057850.1, on the reverse strand, counting down.
AAGAAAGTGGAATTTCTTAATTACAATATACCAGACTTGTGATTCTACTTTCCTATTTTTAGTAAGAATTGTGCAGAATGCTACAACTCATATTACTGATCAAACTTGCGGTTGATTTTGTCTATCAAATTAATACGTCTGTGTTTGGTTTACATTAAGATCACAGTTCTCATTTGAGAACTTCCAGTATGGATGGAGAAAGTTAATACCAATCTATAATTAGTCCCTTAACGGTTCATATATTTCATAATTTTCCTTACTAGTTTCGTATGAACTAAGCTCTCCTCAGTCTTTTCTTTCAACTTGATTTTGCAATTGGCAAGATAAGTATATTGCAATCCTTTAAATGGCTAGTGATTGCCTAGTTTACAAGACAGCTATCAATCAAATGACTAAACTGGCCAGAAGTTTATAAGGATATGAACCACCTCATTCAGCAATGAACCATTAGAGGACAGTGCTGTATTGAAACATCCAATGCACTATATACGACCCCCTTGGCTGAGGAACTAGGATTCCCACCACAATGCTATCTTTGAACTATGCTTCAAGGTTCTGTTTTTCATAGTGGCCTTAAACAATAAAAAAGATCTGTCAGTTTCATTCTCAAACTATGATTAGCAGCACTTGAGAGAGATCTAGGATCATGTATAGCTGGTGTTTCTCCAGCGCCTGGAAGTGGGATAAACTGAGCAACAAAACTCCTGTTAACTCCAATGAAAGAAGAAGGTAGCCCTTTGACAACAAATACTCTAAGTATTTATTGATAAAATTTTTCATCTGAATAAATAGCAAGACATGCCACTATTACCAACATAACTTGTCACACTATTTTCAGCTTTAATAAATCTAACAGCAGTCAGTATCAAATACACCTACAGTACTCCTAACTTGGCAAAGCAATATAACCCGTCTATTACTCAGTTTTGAGTTCTGTCCTAACTGTGAGATTATGAGATGACAATGGTCACAACGCTTCCCTGTAAATACTGATTGGTCAAAGTTTTTTAAATGTTGAATTTTATTTTTTCTTAACACATCTGTACAAATCATTGTTACTTTATCTTACATTTCATTGCCACTACAAAAAATTATATGATTTTATTAAACTAATGTTAAAATTATATAACGCACATGTTAAGGAAAGAGTGTCTGTCCATCTTACCAAAAGTTATTTTTGGCCAATAATCACTTGGTGAAATTCTATAGCCTGTGTTGTGAATGAGGTCACACACTTTTGGCCTTAAAAATCAATGACTATTCACTGAATCTTAGATATTCAACTTAAGATAGAATGATATATCTCAGTACACACTACTAACACTTAGCATACAGACACATTAAGTATAAAAGAGTTCGTCATTTTATAAATAGTAAAATCACAATTGTGCGCATAACCATTTTCATCAAATTTTCCCTGTGCAATCTAATATTTTGATTTTTTTAAATGTAACTAGTATGACTTTATTTTCTGTTATTTTTATTCAGGAACATTTACTTCACAGTGAAGTCTGAGACAACACAACTCAATACTAATTGGCCACAATCCTGTTGGCACTTTGGGCAGTGCCAAAAGATCACCCAAGGCAGGCACACTCAAATAAAGCAGGCAGATTACATTTAAGGAGTTCAAATCCTCCCTACACAAAAAGGCATAGCCTGGGCCAATTCTGGCAACAGATCTTGAAAGCAGGGGGATGGATTTAACAGTGAGCTATTTTTACTCTTAAATTCAACCTTCTCGATTTGCAGTAAAGCATATCCCGTAGCTTTCAACATTACCAATAGCAAGGCAGTGATTACAAAGCATACTACTGAACTCCAATACTTATTTGATATGCTTTTAATAATCATGAGAAATCCCAGAAGGACATCTATACTTGACATAAAACTAAAAAGTGTTTCCCTGCAATATTTTATGTAGCCTGAACATGTTAATCTGCATGAATACTGGTTCTAACAGGAGGCAATTTTACACTCTTCTAATGAGTTTAGATTACAAATCAGATTGATCATGAGAAATTAAATCTGATCTGCTATACTGATCATTATTGGTAACTGAGTGATTTCAGTCTATTTATTTATGTTTTTATTCTAGCCCAAAACATGACAAAATCAGGAACAAAATGGAAAAACACCACTACTGTTCTCTTGCTCATATCTGTAATGATACTTTGTTTACACTTTCAAGTAAGTGACCTTTTCAATAGAAACACAACTGGATTTCACATTCCTGTAACAAGATCTTCAATGAAGAACCTCAATCAAGGATAAGCAATACTCAAAAGAAAGCATTTTTTTAAATCTTAAAATATTCCTATGTGATGCCAATAAGTTATTTGAAATATGCACCCTAAATAAGATACTGGCTGATAATCCTTTAAAGGATTAAGTCAATTACTCCCAAAATTCAGGCTTAGTAAATAGAAATGTTCATACCTTTTTTTTTAAATTACAGTGAAGAGACTATATTTAAATACTCCTCTGCGATGTTTGCAACGAATAGAGAAGTATTATGCTAGTGTAAGAGAGCCAGAAAATGAAGGTGATTAATCTATTTTCATTGTCCAAATTGAGGAAAAAGCAAAAAATTTTCATTATAAAATCTGAATTTTAGGTTTTTTTTCATTTTTAATAATTTGAGATGTTAGTAACAAAATGATTTTTTTAAACTTTAAAGGGAGCGAGAAAATATTTGGTGATATAAATACTTACAAACTACTCCAAATTAAATGTGTCTAATATTCCATAGTTACTAGAAAGACTTGGAACAAGAAGCAACGTTTTACCAGGATGGCCAGGAGCATGGTTATTAAATCCTAGCAAAATGAGTGACTTGTTAATGTAGTGTTACTCCCAGGATATTAAGTTACTCCCAGGATATTAAGAGAGACAAAGTGGGTTAGGTAATATCTTTTATTGGACCAACTTCTATTGTGAGACAGACAAGATTTAGAGGTTACACTGAGCTCTTCTTCAAGTCTGGGAAATGTACTTGTTAATGATGAACTCTGACACAATATTTTGAAGAAATTTAGGTAGTGTATGCAAAACACATACCTTGTTTATTATTGACTTAATTATATTTTTAAAGGCTGGAGCAGCTCTTAGATAAGAAAAAAAAAAAAAAGACTGACACGCAGAAAGTAACCCCAATTAAACTCTCACAATCATACATACCTTTTAAAGGTTAAAAAAGAGCCTTTATCAATTTAATGAAGACCATGCTGAGATCCCATGACAATTCAGACCTTTAACTGAAAAGCTTCAAGTGTCAATAACAAACTACCGTATATACTCTATCATAAGCCGGTTCGTTTATAAGCCAACCCCCCCTTCCCCCAAGACGGATAAGTAAAAATGGAAAAATTTTATGACCCATTCATAAGCCAACCCTATAATACAGGGGTCAGCAAACTTTGGCTCCCGGGCCATCAGGATAAGCTGCTGATGGGTCAAGATGGTTTGTTTACCTCGAGCATCCACAGGCAGGGAGGTAAACCTAAGTAAACAAGTGTCCCTGCGCACCAGTTGCTTACCCTGATGGGCTGGGACTGCAACTGGTGGAGAATTTTTTTTTTTTTTTTTTTTTTGGGGGGGGGGGGGGACTGGGAATCAGGGAAGTAACCCCTGTGACCACCCCCCACATGACCCCACCCCTAGCCCGGGACCCCCACACTCTCTGCATCCCATCCCTTCCCACCTTATCTGGGGAGGGCCAGGGGAGGATGTCTCTGACCTGGCTGGAGCTGCTCCAACATAGCATGCTCTGTGGGCAGGGCTGAGCGGCACAGCTGCAGCCTGCCAGCCCCAGAGCTGTTTTTCAGAGGCTGGGGGGAGAGCAGTGTGGCCAGAAGAGGAGAGACTCTGGTCCCACCTCCTCCCTTCTGGCTCTGCTGGCTGTGCTGCCTCTCCTTGCCCCCTCTGTTGGGAGGGAGGGGCTGTGTCCCATCTCTCCCTCTCTATACCCGTTCATAAGCCAACCCCCTTCTCTGGTGCTTCCCTTTTTTACTAAAAAATTCGGCTTATGAACGAGTATATACAGTACCTGACTTTTAAACAGGACAGAAATCTGTTTAGAGTCAAGAGATTGATGATAGATTAAAACTGCAGCTTCAACTTGTGGAGAACATCAGAACACCCAACGATTACTAAATGTATCAGTATCTGCATGGTTGATTTGAAAGAGCCTTATACTATACAGTGAAGTTGTTCCACTTTCCAAACTAGTGAATTTTAAGCAAGTAATATATTTTCAAATCTTTCAATCAAATACCAAGCCACTACAGCTATAACTTCTTAGATCTCAAGTTATAAACAAAATGTTTTAGGCTGAGAGATGGAAGAATACTCTGAGTTAGGAAGGCAGTATGGTTCAGTGGATAAAGCATCTGACTAAGAGGCAAGAGACCTGGGTTCCATTCTCAGCATTGCCAGTGGCTCATTCAGGAAATCACTTCAACTCTGTGCCTCAGTTTCTCCATTTGTTAAAAAAAAGTTATAATTATACTTACTTTCATCACATGTTTTAAGAGCTACTTATGAGAACAATAATGTGAGTAAATCTGATGACTGCCACAGTATCATAGGATCAACTATTGCCCATTACATCAGAAGAGAAAACTGGTTTTGCCTCAGCAAGCAAGAGGCTATTAAGACTGAAAGATCTAGGGGCTACAAATACTGGATGCTAGTCTTTCATTCATTGTGAGGGCGGGAGTGGAAATATTTCATATTTCATCAGCCACCATCAGATATTTTCTTAAACCTATATGAATCCCAAATGGTAACACCTTCTCATTCAGACCTTGTGCAGCAATTGTTGATTAAGGTTGAGTAATTAAGTCAGTTAGCAAAGATGCTGACCATCTTTCTCATCCATAAAGAAAGCAAAAACCAGGAACATTTTACTGGAGGCTGCTCAGAGCTTCCTGACAAGACTAGTACTTGCTTATTTTTGAATGCAACACGCTGCTTACATCAAAGCATGTTAACATATATCATATCCTCATTCGACTATCACAAATGTCAGAGAGTAAATCCTTTGGGAGCAAAAAAATAGCCTGTTTTTGTTCTGGACTCTCAAAATCCCAGTCTGGATGTCTAGTGTGCACATCAAATGTTTGATTATAGGAATGCTATATGAGTCAACCACTTTCTTTTCTGCCCCATCAAAAGAACTTCAGCAAATCAGTGACAATCACAGTAAAACACTATTCTTTTTACCAACGCAAGACAATTTTGCCATATTAGATTTGAAACAGAACCTCTTTTAAGGAACACTACCTATTATCAGCTTGTCTAAGTGGAATAAAAGGAGAATATATTACTTACAATCTATTTCGCCCCCCCCCCCCCCCCCCCCCCCACAACTTTCTAAGTTATTTCTTTGGAGAAACAGTGTTTTATCGTACCTTGTTGTTAAGCATGGTGGTTAACTGAACATTGTTCTGACGTATTTTAACATAAAAGGGTACATACTGGGATGGCATGTATAGTAAGTGAACTGACCTGCTGTGTCTGACCAATAGGTCTGGTCCTTCTATATAGTCATCAAAGGCCCCATTTTGCTTCATGTTCTACTTAAAAATTCCCTTCCACAAAAGCCTTCCCAACACCTGTACTTGTCTAAATAAAGTTAAATGTGTAAACTTAAACTTTAAAACAATTTGTATGTCTCCCATTCTGAAGGTACACACTGTGACTATTTGTTTGCTTATTCATATCCTTCCTATAGACTTTGCAAACCAATGATGATTCAAGGACAGCATCTCTTACATCTCAACAGTTCTGTTTATACCCAGTAAACATTGCTTATTTTTGGCTAAGAGAGACATTCTAGGTTGATATGCCTGCAATTATACATACCAGCTTCGGTTTAGTATGCATGTGTGTACCCTCTTTCTACTCTTCTTGGGAGACAACAGAGTATTGAAATGTATAATACAGTGCAGCCATTCTCAAAGAGCACGTAGAATTCTGGGGCCTGCTAACCCTGTGAGAGACTTCATAAAACCTGGCAGCATTTTAACAATGAACAACAGAAAAAAAACCCTCTATAATTTTGGGTGTATCAGAGAATATGCAATTTTAAAAGTTCTACCAAAAAAATTAGTGAGCGTATTCCTGTAGGTTTAATTTTAATTGACTAAATGGGTAGAGAATAATTCAAATCTGATATGAAAATTATAGTTTGTTGTAAATCTGTCTTCTGTAATAAGCAAGCTTTATGCCCTGTTGATAAAACATGGGCTACCTAAAGCTATTTTTCAGGAACATAGTTGTCCTCTATAAGACAAGATCACATCAGTTTATTCTACTTGCCCATTTAAAGGGTTCTACAAATAAGCCACCAAAATGATTCTAAAATTTCCCAAAGAACGCAAGAAAAGACTGCTCTGCTCCCCAAAATACTATAAATAGAAAAAGAACTTGAAGAATTAACACTGTTAAACGTAAAAAGTTAAATACAAAGAAAGATTAAAGGATTAGCTAAGAAGTACAAGAACTGCTGATACTATTTGAAGAATTAAGGAATTTATGTTTATGCAAATAGATTTATTTATATTTTCTCAAAATTAACAGTAACAGTTTTGTTTCAGAATAAAAGCTTTAATAAATTGTTCACTTAATGCCCATTGTCAATCTGTGGGCACTAAAAATTACCACATAATTATGATCACCATTGCACAACTTTCTTTTGGTCCTCACCTTCCAAGGGGCCTGTCTTCCTAGCAACTGAATGTGTGTCTCTGTTCAGAACCCCCCTCACTGTTCAAGCCGGGGTTTATCAGAGAACAGTGTAATCAATCAGAGCCTATTTTAAGGGAACGGTTTTAAGCCAGTCTTAGTAAGACTACATAGCTAGCTCCCCACAAATAAATATCTGACACACAGAAGCACTTGCAATTCTCACATTCCTTTTCTTCATTACCAAAAGTTAATGAACTGCCTACTGAGACACTCCAAAGGATTAACCTAAAACTGCTCCGAAATACGCCGGCATCGTGTCATCTGCCCTCCCAAAAGGGACAAACTCCACCTGGGAAAGGAGCGTGCCGTTGCAGATCCCCTAGTTATACCAGCAGATAATGGTGCAAAATAGCACCACTCCCTCCCCGCTACAAACCCTTGATAACAGCTGGACTTAACCCAGCCGCAAGCAGAGCGAGACGACGGACAAGGAACAAACAGAGCTGAGGACACCCCGGGAAAGGGGGAGCGTCTCTCCTCACACATGCACCATCCGCCCCGGGGCCTCTCCTACCCGCTCCCCGGGGAAGACGCGCCACACAGGTTTTGGGGAGGTAGCAATCCCCGCTCCTAGCCCCCCCAGTCACTCCCGCCGATCCCCAGAGACCCGCCCCGAAAGCGGGCAGGGCAGAGATGCGGCACGTCCCTGGCCAGCTCCCAGGCGATGGAGGCCGGGCTGCCCTGTCCCCTCGGCTGGGCAGTCTGGGGAGGTTTAAGGGCCTGGCTGCGGCGCAGACGCTCCCAGGCTGAGGGCGGAGAGGCCCCGCTCCAGGCACGGGGGGGCGAGGCATGCAACGCGGGGCGGCTGCTGCGGCACCTGCCCGCCTCTGCCCGGGAGCGGCCTGGGTCGGAGCCGGGCCCGAGACACACGATTCCCTGCGGGATCTCAAGATGGCGGCGGCGGCGCCGTGTCCCGGTCACCGGCTCTGGCTCCCCGCTCCGCCGGGAGACCGGGACGGGGCCTTGCCGCCGCCGCGACCCCGGGGAAGTCGCTCCCTGGGGAAGGGGCGGACCGGGCCCGGCTCCCCCCACCACCAGCACCACCACCACCCAGCCTGTCGGCCCCGGGCGACTCGGCCCCCACCCCTCCTACCTTTGAATTTGAGGTCGGTGGGCGGATCGAGCACCAGGATCTGCTCGTGCTTAGCCAGAGTCCCAGCGGCCGCCATCTCGCTCGCTCGCTGGCTGCCGCGGGGGGAGGGGAGGAGGAGCCGGGTAGAGGCGCCGCTCGCTCACGCCGGGGAGGGGGAGCAGGACTCGCCGAACTCGGCTGGGGTCCGGACCGAGCGGCCGCCGCCTCGATCTCCCTCCGTGGGCACGCCCGCGCGTGCTCCTCTCCCCCCTTTTCCTCTAAGAATTGACTCAAGCCCCCCGCGGCGGCCGCGCGCAATGCGATCCAACGCCAACCTCGCCGCGGGCACGAGAGCGGCGACGGCAGTGGCAGAACCCAACAGGCGCATGCGCGCTTCCTCCCCTCTCTCTTCTCCTTCCGCCCCCCCTCAGTTGACAGCTCGCTAGACTTGGCCTCGCGGCCCAGCAGTCACGCGCTGCCCCTGCTGAAGCAGCAGGGGGCGCGTGAGCTAGAAGAGGCAGGCGGGAAGCGGTTCGAGGGGGAAGGAAAAAAGAGCGCATGCGCAATGTATAGCGGCGGAGGAAGTGGTGTTCGATGTGGCCAAAGTTCAGCCTGAAGACTACAGATCCCAGCATGCAATACTCTGCAAGCGGTGGGAGCATTGCATGCTAGGAATAGTAGTCTTCAAGGGCCACATCAGTGCACAAGGGGAGGGTAGAGGCCTGTGGCACCTTATACACTAACAGATGTACAGGAGCATAAGCTTTCCGGGGTGAATATCCACTTTGTGGGATGCATGTAGTGGAAATTTCTAGAGGCAGGTATAAATATGCAAGCAAGAATCAGGCTAGGGATAACAAGGTTAGTTCCACCAGGGAGGGTGAAGCCCTCTTCTAGCAGCTGAGGTGTGAACACCAAGGGAGGAGAAACTGCTTTTGTAGTTGGCTAGCCATTCACAGTCTTTGTTTAATCCTGAGCTGATGGTATCAAATTTTCAAATGGACTGAAGCTCAGCAAAAAGAACAGGAGTACTTGTGGCACCTTAGAGACTAACAAATGCTCAAAAAAATTTGTTAGTCTCTAAGGTGCCACAAGTACTTTTTGCAGATACAGACTAACACAGCTGCTACTCTGAAGCTCAGCAGTTTCTCTCTGAAGTCTGGTCCTGAAGTTTTTTTGCTGCAGGATGGCTACCTTTAAATCTGCTGTTGTGTGTCCAGGGAGGTTGAAGTGTTCTCCTACAGCGGAGGGTAGTTGAAATTGGCTTCTCCTTTATGCGAACGATGCCTGGGAAGAGGGGGAGATCCGTCCTCTGCTGAAAGTAGCACTGGATGGAGCAGGTGGAGTATCTGCCTTAGGAAAAGGTCAGTGCAAAGGCAAATAAGCTCACATTGCTATAGACACATGCAAACTGGAGCTCTGGCTTTTTAATGGTCCAGTGTAGGCTAGTCGGTCCTCAGCTGGGCAAAAACTGGAGTGTCCCAGTGTTAGAGTGTAAGAATAACATGGCCTCATCCAACGAGTGTCCAATATCCATAGCTGATACAAGCAACAGTTTAATTTTTGGTAGAAAGCAGGGCAATTCACCCTACTTTTCCTGACTTTAAACATACAATAAATTCCGAGACAAAAAAGGATTTTTCCCTTTCACTATCACTAATCCACCAAAGCTCAACACATACTGTAATCTGTCCAGAGGAGACAACTAGCCCCTCAAAATTCCAATCAGCTCAGAATTTTTCCATTGCCTTCCCTGCTCCCTTCTAAGGTTTGCATTTGATACTAGTACTTAAAAACAATACTCTCAGTGGATAACAAGACATAGGATAACATTATTTATTAACATTATAGAAGAAAATAAGGCTTAATCAAAATATTATTAAAATAACATGAACAACCATAATCCATTCAAACCCTCCCAAACCAGATAAGAACAGTACTGAATTTATTTACAGTAAAACATTTCAAGTTGTCTCTTGATCAATGTCTATTAAGAGTTTTCCACTTTTTCCTAATATTTTTCCAGTGTATGTTTTTCTCCCTCAGTTCTAGTTACACACAGACTGGTAGGTGAACATATCTTCTCTGTCATGTATTTTATTTTTCTCTTCTTTACATGGATACTTACTCTATTACATTCCCTCCTTCCCCTTTATTCTTCTTTGTATTCACTAATCCACCAAAGCTCAACACATACTGTAAGCTGTCCAGAGGAGACACCTAGCCCCTCAAAATTCCAATCAGCTCAGAATTTTTGTCATGTCATTGCCTTCTTGACTGAAAGGAATACCCTGATGGCCTCTCAATTAGTCAGATTTGTCCCTATTTGCATAACTCCAAAGGCCTAATTTTCTAAGGACCAAGAGTTGAGGAACAATTGTAAAATTTCAGCTGCCACAGATTGTTCCATTCCCACCATTCCATCCTTTCTCCTTTTGAAAGGGTACAAAATAACAAATTACACACATTCAAAGTAATAATAAGTAGATTCAGAAGAAATAAATACCTTCCATTTTCAAGTTCTTAGACACAAATCATCAAAACAAAACACTGAGGGGAAGAAAGGTTGGGATTATGTCCTGTTCATGTCTCTCCTTAATATGGCTACAGATTATACACATTTGCAATCATGGTTTCCACCACCGACACCTTGTTATATGTGGCTGCATCTGAGATAGATGTAGTATTTGTTGAGGTGTGAATATGATTTTTTTTTTCGTTCCCACCATCATCATGCTAAGAGTGAGTGAATGGATTGTGCCCGGGTGGGAGATGTAGCAAAGCAAGCATAGATGAATTATGTGATTCTTGTAGGGTTCACTAATCTTGTAGTAATAGCAAAATTGGTACAGAGGTGCAGTGTGGGTGTATTATTGGAATTATGTAAGAACCTTTACTTGTTAATGTTCTCTCTTTTGTTCAAATACAAAATTCAAATCTCTGGGGCCTTGCTGACCTGCTGTTATTTGTTATCTTCTGAAATATAAAGTTATGCCTGGGATACATATGATTTACAGTGTACTATTGCTGTAATTTACTTGGTTGCTTATGAGCTCACAGTGCAGTTTTAGGCTGCTTTGCTGTATTGTAAATCAAAGATAAATCTTAAGTCCACACTATTACCATAGATTTATAACATTATTTAAAAAAAATTTATTTACCAGTCTACAAAAATGGTTTGTTAAATATCCTGTAGGTTTTTTCAACCACTATGTATTTATTTTTATAATAGTGGCACTATATAAACATACAATATAATTCTAAAATTCAACTGGCAAAAACAAAAACAAAAAAATACACACCTGGGAAATAATTAGTAAGATAACAGTTAAAGGGGTTCTGTCAAATAGCATGGATCTAAAGTTCAATGTAACTTAGTATTTCTAATATTTGGGACCTCCTCCTGCTCTCATTAAAGACAAAAGTAGTTCTTTCACTGACTTCAGTTGGGCCTCCTTTTTAATCCATTAGTTTGATGCTAATTTTTGCTTAAAGTATGAAAGAGGTTTTCATGAAGGAATCAGGCAATAACATTTTTGTTGCTTCCATCTACTGGTTCTAAAGCAACAGTTAATGAATCAACCCTATTCCACTAACCCGACATCAATTTCCACTGTGCTGAAATCCATTAGAAAGTCAAAGAGAAAAGGAGTACTAGGGGCACCTTAGAGACTAACCAATTTATTTGAGCATATGCTTTCGTGAGCTACAGCTCACTTCATCGGATGCATTCAGTGGAAAATACAGTGAGGAGATTTATATACACACAGAACATGAAACAATGGGTGTTATCATACACACTGTAAGGAGAGTGATCACTTAAGATGAGCTATTACCAGCAGGAGAGCCGGGGGGAGAAAACCTTTTGTAGTGTGTGTATATAAATCTCCTCACTGTATTTTCCACTGAATGCATCCGATGAAGTGAGCTGTAGCTCATGAAAGCTTATGCTCAAATAAATTGGTTAGTCTCTGAGGTGCCACTAGTACTCCTTTTCTTTTTGCGAATACAGACTAACACAGCTGCTACTCTGAAACCTGTCATTAGAAAGTCAGGGATACATCCATGTTTGACAAATGAAAAAAGGAGAAAGTTGTTGAGGTAATACATTGTTAGCCAAATGTTCAGAAACTGATGCTTTTCTTGCACATGCTTTACGGATGGAAATAGACAATTGACTATTGAGTATGTAATTTACTAGCTGTGCACCACTTCCCTATACCGGATGGATTATCACAGGGATCGGTAACCTTTGGCATGCGGCCCACTAGGGTACACCCCCTGGCAGGCCGGGCCAGTTTGTTTACCTGCAGCGTCCGCGGATTCGGCCAATCGCAGCTCCCACTGGCTGCAGTTTGCCGCTCCAGGCCAATGGGGGCTGAGGAATGTGCTGGCTGCCGCTTCTCGCAGCCACCATCAGCCTGGAGCAGCGAACCATGACCAGTGGGAGCTGCAATCGGCCGAACCTGCAGAGCGGCAGGTAAACAAACCGTCCTGGCCCACCAGGGGGCTTACCCTGGCGGGCCGTGGGCCAAAGGTTGCCAATCCCTGGATTATCAGATCACATTAAATATTTATCCGTAATCACAAAGAGGATCTAAGTCTTTCAATACCACTTTTAATTACTGGAGATTCTCATTTAGTTCCGATGGCAGAAACCATAGGTTTTACCGTAGGAATTTTTGCATTCTCTTCTTTCTAAAGAGGATATAGGTTATGAGCCCAATGCAGCCTTCCTGCATATGGGTGCAACTCCCATTGACATAAGTCTTCAAAACTGCCAGCTACCATTGGCACAATTAAGCCCTTCATTTTTAGTTTGGATTTAAATGGTGAAAAAAATGTCAGTTGTATCTCATAAACCTGTGGGGCAGGATAGTCATTGGTGCCAATTTTTGCATGGCGCCATTAGGAACACTTCATGCAAAATTATTTAATAAGATAATTTGCATATGGCCATAAATTTGAGTTTATGCTCTACACATCCTTCCTCCCGGTAGTTGCTCCATAAGACATGAAGCCGCACAAACACTGGTAAGTGGGTGTGTGCTGAAGGGAGTTTGAGGGTAGCTGGCATCTGGGTGGGGGATAGATGGGTGAGTGGGTGCTGTAGTAGCTAGAGGTACAAGGCTACCTGTGAGTGGAAGAGTGCCTGGGATAGCTGTGTGGTGAGTATTTGCTGGTTACTAGGGGTTGTTGTAGGATGGATGCTGGATCATCTGTGGCTGCTGGAGTGCTCAGAGATATTTAGCTGTAGCTGAAGGGCTATTAGAGCTGCTGGGGTAGGTGGGAGTGGTGAGTTCTGGGGCTGCTGGTATAACTAGTGTAAGGGATGAAGGTGTAGGCAGTATGGCCTAATGGTCACATCTAAGCTGAGGTCTGCCTTCCAGGGATGACAGTCACTCAGCAGGAGTTGGAAGAATCACAAGGGTCAGCTTTCATAAACAAGGGTCAGGGTCAAACTCAGGCCGGGATCAGAGACTGGAGGTCAGGAGGCAGGAATCAGAGTCAGGCTGGAGTTGGAGACTGGACATCAGAGGCAGAAATCAGGCTCAGAGACAGGCTGGAGCCAGAGATCAGGAGACAAGGCAAGCCAAAGTCTGTGTGGTTTCTCAGACAACTTTCTGGACCAACCCGTGGGGTTAATTCAGGTGCTTGGCCGTACTGTCACCCTGGGTCTCTTGGGCAATACATCCTGCTGCGCCTACTCTCCATAGTGTTCCCTGGCTATGCCTTTGCATGAACTCCCAGTGGCACTTGTGGGAACAGAGGCAGCAGGTTTGTATAATTTTTGGTGCTGTCCAGAATGGGTCCAAGCTGCCCCCTCCGCGATACACACACACACACCCCTGCCTTGTAGGCCAATATATATTTTTTAAAATAATGTAAAAATGGACTGGAAACAGTAAGCATTTAATAGTTTCCCTATATTGCACAATGTGGGGTGGGGTGGATGAGGACTCTGGCTGGGGGGTGAGGGCTCTGCAGTGGGGTTGAGGATGAGGGGTTTGGGGTGTGGGGGGGGGTGCTCAGGGCTAGGACAGAGGGTTGGGGTGTGGGGGGATGAGGGCTGTGGCTGGGGCTAGGGCAGAGGGTTGGGGTGTGGGCTGCTGGGTGGGGCCAGGGATGAGGATTTCACGGTGCAGGAGGGGGCTGAGGGCTCTGGCTGGGGGTGAGGGCTCTGGCGTAGGGCAGGGCTGGGGATGAGGAGTTTGGGGTGCAGGCAGGCTGCCCCACGGCTGGGACCAGAGTGGAGGACTCCACAGTCCCCCCATCCCTCTCCCTCGCTGGCAGCAGCGAGCTCCGGGGGAGGTGCCCCCTTTCCCCCCCCCCGGCAGCACACTCACCCGGCACCATCACTGCACGTGCTCCTAGGGGCTGGGTCCCCCTCAGGTCAAGGAAGCCCCCTCGCCCCCCCTTTGGTGGGTGCCAGGAGAGGGGAGGGATGCCAGTCATGTGCTCGCCTCCTTCCCTCCTCCCGCCGCAGGTGCAGCAGCCACCTCAGCCTGCCGCCGGCGCCGCTCTTGTGCAGTAGGCAGCAGGGGCCGCTGGCAGTGGCGAGGGAGTGCAGTGCAGAGCGGCAGGGCAGCCGCCCACTTGAGGCAGGGATGCTCTGGGGCCCAGGGGAGGCATGCAGGGGCTGCAGGCAGGGGCCAGGGGACGCTCCGGGGGAGGCGTGCGGGGGTGGCAGACAGGGCCAGCGGAGAGACCTGGCTCCGAACATTGGTGAAGCCAGGCCCCTGAGCCCTGAATATTCCTGGGGCCCGGGCACCACGGCCCACACAACTCGCCGCCCCTGTGTGGGAATAGCAACAGTCCTATGCTCTGCAGACACAGGTTTTGGTCCCTGGGCTCTTACAACTAGGGAGTGAGGGCTTAGGTGTGGGAATGTGCAATACGGCTGCCAACTGCATGAGTATTACACAAGATTTATGATACTTGGCACTCTGCACGGTGTTCTAAGGAGAACATGCTAAATAGGTGAAGAAATAGCCATGCACTGTAGCCAATTAAAGTAATAATGAGACAAGCAGACCAGTATCAAAATAACTCCGTTGGCAACTGAGAGTCGAAGGCCTTGTCTTTACCAGCTTTTTTCTTAAAATTTCTCACTTTGTTACTACTGGTTTAGTTCCACTACGACTGTAGCAATGGTGGCTAACAGTATTTTAACCACCCTGTCAAACTCTGAGTAGTGTTGGATACAAGGGTTAAAATTACTGGTAGTTGCTTTGTCAGCACATTTTAAGGAAATAAGTCTAGGGTGGACACAGCCTAAAGGGTGACCAGATCGAAGCTCTCAGCTCGAACAGGTAGTGTGGATCAACCTTCTGAAGACCTTTATAAATTAAGAGGAGCAACTTGAGGTTAATGCTGAATCTGATAGGCAGCTAGCATAACAGAGCTAAAACTGGAGTTTGGTTCTCACTCTTTTAATCTGCGCAGAGACAAGCAGTTTGCTAGACTAGACTCTGGCCAAACCCTTACATTTCTAACAATGAATAAAAGCAGGATTATAGAGCAACCAAAAGACAAAGTAAAATAAGTAGGTGAGTGAAGCTGGTATCCAGATCAGACAAAGTCATGGACAAGGACTCTACAGTACCAGGTGCTGTTCAAACATATAATTTTCTTAACAAATTTGATATATTAACAAATAAAACTCTGTTTTTTCTAAGTGGCAACCTTGAAAACTCACACTGGTGTCTGGAAGTCAAGCTGCAGATTTCCTTCTCCGACATCTAATAATCTGTAATGCTCATTCTGCCCTTGGTTTCACCTGTGTATTGGGTCACGTTCTGCTTTCACAAGTAGTTAGTGCAGCTGAGTTTGATTGTCTTCAAATTATGTCCACAGTCCTCCTTAGTGCTCAAAGGGGTTGCAAAGGTGCAACTAAGTATCTGCCGTGGGCCTGCACATTCCCAAGGGTCTGAGCCACATCGTATTAAAATCAACGAGTCTTTCCATTGAATTCAATGAGCACTGGATCAGGCCTTATTTGAATGCGTAATATGGAGCTGCGGTTGGAGTTCAGTTACCAATTCTGTTGATTGTATTTGAGAATGAGTGGAATCACAACCTCCCTCCCAAAAGTGTGTAGGCTCTGCAGTACTTACAGGAGAAGACAAACAAAAAAGTAAAGAGCCCTTATTTTTGTCACTAAATTAAGCAGAGCTGTGACCTAATATATATGGGGAGCAGATCCATTGAGTAAAACATACCATTAGTAAAGCAACTTCTCACTACACTTTATGCTGTAGGAAAACTGTGGAAAGCCAGGCCCTGACATCACTTAGGCAAACAAACGGCACAGAGGTAGCAGAATGCATACAGAGATAATTTTAAAATAAATATATATTATCAGCATATGAATGAAATATTAGCCTGTGCTGACAGATCAACTGTTGGCTAAATAACTGCTGACCAAGGAAGACCAGTTTCATCCAAGTTTTATACCAACTAATTTAATGATTTTATGAAAAACTGACTGGTCAATTGTATCAACAACAGTTATGATATCTATGGGCCCCAATTCTGCCAACACTTATGTGCATGTTTAATTGTACATCAGAGTAGTCCCAATGAAGCCATTAGGAATAGTCACATGCATTAATTTAAACATGCCTATCTGCAGGATCAGAGCCTAAAAAGGTATCTCCGCTATTACTCTACACTCAATAATATTGTAAGCAGTCACTGGCTATTCTGTCGCTGTTGTTGTAACACTCTATACCTCGGGGGAGCATCCTGTAGCCCCCATATTCCTCATCTATATCTAATTGTGATATTGAACATAAAGCAGGCCAGGGGACTGGACTAGATGACCTCTAAAGGTCCCTTCCAGTTCTGTGATTCTGTGTGAGGTATCAGGGGAAAGGTTATGATCTGCTGAAACCCACTGTTCCATATAAATATTTATTCATTAATGTATATGACATTATGATAATGTGTTTTATGGTTGTCACTAAAATATGCTGTGAGTTAGGGAATTGCCCAGATATTAGATCCCCCGAGACAAGGACAAGGGAGCTAACCAGTGCCCGGGCAGGGTGTCAAACAACCATCAACAGCAATTGTCCTGCAAGGGAGTTACAATTCAATGACTCACTTGCACAAGTCCACACCAGGGAAATTGCTCAGCCTTGCCTGGTGACTCAGCAATGCCCACCAGACATGCCTGGGCTTATGTTCTCCAAACACATGGACTAACGGTATAAAACAGAACACAGTGAGGGCTCTCGTGGGGATTTAAAGGTCTGGGGCGGTAGCAGCTGCTGGAGCCCCAAGCCTTTTAAATCCCCGCCTAAGCCCTGCTGCCCGAGCCCTGGGGTAGCAGCGGCCGGGGTCTGGTGGGGATTTAAAGGGCCCCGGAGCTCCAGCCGACGCTACTGCCCCGGCCCTGCTGCCGAAGCCCTGGGGTAGCAGCAGCAGGGCTCCGGAGGGGATTTAAAGAGCCGGGGCGATAGCAGCAGCTGGATCCCTGGGGTCCTTTAAATCCCCAATGGAGCCCGGCCACCGCTACCCCAGGGCTCGGGCAGCAGGGCTCAGGCGGGGATTTAAAGGGCTTGGGGCTCTGGCAGCCGCTACCACAGCGGAGCCCCAGGCCCTTTAAAGCTCTGCCAGAGCCCCGGGGTAGCGGTGGCAGCTGGGAGCCCCCAGGGCCCTCAGTGATTTAAAGGGCCTGGGGCTCCACTGCTGTAGCGGCAGCTGGAGCTCTGGACCCTTTAAATCGCCCCCGAGCCCCGGGGTTCTCAGCCGCCTCTGCAGCTGGTAGCTCGGGGGTGATTTAAAGGGCCTGGGGCTCCCAGCCGCCACTACTGCAACTGGAGCCCCGGACCCTTTAAATCAAGATTTAAAGGGCCCAGGGATTTAAGGCCCTGCCTCTTCCGGTTGAGGCCACGCCCCCTGCTCAGCACTCCGACGTACCGGTAAGTCCTTAAACTTACTTTCACCCCTGGGCTCCACACGCGGTTGTGCTGAGCAATAGCACCTGGAGGGGTTTGCTGCTTGTCACTAGCAAAGCATTGTGAGAGACAGCCCAGGCTAAAGAGTTAAGGGGGCACAGCAGTCCCACAGTCCCAGGTTGCACCCGGGGATCCTGTCACAGTTATGCTGTGGTAAAAAACAGACAAGTATTCAGAAAGGCTGGTTCTAGACAAGTGCAGGATGAGTTGTTGGCCAATATTACTAATTTACTAGAAATGGAATGTTACAGGTAATATCTTTGCTTTTAATTTAAAATTCAGTCAATACATTGTGGGCCAAAGACAAGGTTTCTGTAATTTTCCAAATTCGGTTTGTTGCAAATGTGTTCCATGTTTGCATTTAACTAGTCATTGACTAGGCTTATAGGTCTGCATTTTTACCTGACAGATTATTTATGAAATGTTCATTCCTTACGCAGCCAGGGAAAAAGCCTGTATAGTTTTATTGATGGGATCTTTGACAACCTTGGGTTTAATTATTTATGGAGCTACTGTGCAAGTGATACCATTGAGAACCTGTTAGGCTGAAACATGCAATTGATATATTGTGCATAAGCGAGGACTAGCGTATTCTTCCTTGAGACTTTGTTTTGATGCGTTGCGGAGTCACAGAAAAAAAAATTCCATAAGAGTTCTTTCTTTGTGGCCAGGCATTCGGAATGTGCACAAAGCTTTGGAACACTTATTCAGGATAGCAGCCATAAACTCTGCCTCCCAGTCCACAACCCATTAGTTCCCTTCATGCTCCCTCTTAAACCCTTTCAATCTTCACTCCTATACATTGACTTCGTTTACTCAACATACAGTGACATACACTACATTGTTTCTAAGCCTACATGCCTATTATACTTTAAAAAAAAAGTTGAAAGATCGTTATTAAGGTTGCAAAGTCAAGCACTCATAAACTAGGTAATGCCAGAATGAAGACTGCCTAAAACAGAGTCCCATTATTCCATTTTTTCAGACTCACTATTTAGAATAGAGCCCATACTTCAGGAGACTTGTCTCCAAAATTCCTAGATCATGATTTCAGAGGGTGTGAGTAATCGTTAGTAATTCAGTGACACAGGATATGACATATCTTCAGGTATTTTCCTTTAAGTTTGTCTCCAATGAGAAATTATATTTTAAATCTTTTACGTTCATATTCCGGAGGGAAAATTTAGCTGGATGGAGGTTTCTGCATGTCTCATATGGGCCACTGATTCAAATAGTTTTAATAGGGTTCAGTAACCTCTATTTCCCTGCTATTGGTGTGAGGTGTAGGCCTTGCCAGTTTATAATTCATGAGGCTTTTGTTCTGTTGAAATCTGACTGGGGAGAATATTAAATGAAATGCCTCTTAAATTCAAGAATTAGCTCACTTGAGTGGATCACCATAATGTAACCTTCAGGGTACCCAACTCTTTATTTGGACAGTGGTAAATCAAGTGGAATGAACCCAAGATAAAGAGCCAGGAGCTTAAAACATTAAGACAACATGGGCTTTTACGCTTTTAAAGTGTAATTGTCTTGGTCCCACATGTCCCCTTAATGGGATTTGAGTAGCTAGTGAAATCCAATCAATCACTCTATTTTGCTATCAGCAGATACTAGATAACCATATAAAGAAACTAAATTTTTCTACAGTTGCTTTACTGGGAGGCTTGGACCATCATAAGGTACCCGTGAAACCCACCCTACTTGCAGGGCCTGCCAGTACAGCCCCAAAAGTGGCCAGTGCTGTCTGAAGGGATTGGGAATGGGATGTGCCAGTTCAGCACAGCCCGCTGCAACCTCCACCAGCAAGACCCCAGCGGATCCTGACCAACAGCTAAAACTGCCTTTCTCCAACAGAAGCATTGGAGTATGGGATTTCAAGTACTCTCACTCTCCCAAGTGGACACACATGGGGATACAGCTACCCTGGTTTGAGTCATAGAGTTTAAGACCAAAAGGGATCACCAGATTGTCATGGGTTTGGTCACAGAAACCCCCTTGGGACTGTCACTTGATGTGCGGAGACTACCTCTGAGTCCATTTTCTCTGCCAGTTTGGGCCTCCAGAACTCTGTCTTGTTGAGCCAGATACACTAATCAGCTGCAACACAGACCCAGGGTCTGACCCACGCCCCCAAAGCTGCAGACTTAACTGAAAACTGCAAGTGCTCCTGTCCCTAGCACCCAGACACCCAGCTCCCAATGGGGTCCAAACCCCAAATAAATCCATTTTACTCTGTATAAAGCTTATACAGGGTAAACTCATAAACTCATAACACTGATAGAGAGATATGCACTGCTGTTTGCTCCCCCAGGTATTAATTACTTACTCTGGATTAATTAATAAGCAGAAGTGATTTTATTAAGTAGAAAAAGTAGGATTTAAGTGGTTCCAAATAATAACAGACAGAACAAAGTAAGTTACCAAGCAAAATAAAACAAAACACGCAAGTCTAAGCCTAATACATTAAGAAACTGATTACAGATAAAATCTCATCCTCGGAGATGTTCCAATAAGCTTCTTTCACAGACTGGACTCCTTCCTAGTCTGGGCCCAATCCTTTCCCCGGTACAGTTCTTGTTACCACCAGCTCAGGTGGTAACTAGGGGATTTCTCATGACTGGAACTTCCTTTGTTCTGTTCCAACCCCTTATATAGCTATGGCACAAGGTGGGAATCTTTTGCCTCTCTGGTCCCCACCCCTCCTTCTAAATGGAAAAGCACCAGGTTTAAGATGGATTCCAGTACCAGATGACATGGTCACATGTCCTGTGAGATGCCAAGCCTTCATTCTTCCTGGCCTGACTCACAGGAAGGCATTCAAGTAAACAGAGCCATTTACAACCAATTGTCCTAGTTGATGGGAGCCATCAGGCATCCAAGCCACCATTAATGGCCCACACTTTGCAGAGTTACAATAGGAGTTCAGAGTAACACTTCATATTTCTAGCTTCAGATACAAGAATGATACATTCATACAAATAGGATGAACACACTCAGTAGATAAGCTTTGTAATGATACCTTACAAGAGACCTTTTGCATTAAGCATATTCCAGTTACATTATATTTATACTCATAAGCATATTTCCATAAACATATGGAGTGCAACATCACACAGATCATCTAGTCTTACCTTCTGCATATCACAGGTCACCAGTTTTGCCCAGCATCCGCACACTAAACCCAAGGAGCAGTGGTTGCAATTTACACCCACTGTTGAATTAAACATTCCCTTTCTTCATCAGGCCATGGGAACAGAGCTATAGGGGGTAGAAGATATACAGAATACAGATATACAAGAATACAGTCACATTCTTGATTCCAATTTCTTAACTGAAATCAGGAGGCACAGAGATCAAGAAGGAAATTATATAAAAATAAACAGGTGGTCTTGTAGATCAGAATCTTGCCTTCAAAAGTCTACATTAGAGGGAGGCTTAATTAACCAGCATAAAAGGAAGGAGGAAAGGAAAACCTAATAGGCCAAATTGTCCTGTCTACTAAGGCTACTTTGTGGCTCAGATAGCAGATGGAGTATTCCCTTGCAGAGGCATAAAAAGAAGGAGCGGGTATGTCAGAGTAACTCCACTGCACCTGATCCTTTACTGGGATCGTAAGCCAGTCTCTTCTGCTGCTCTAATATCTGCTGCTGGGCTGGTAAGGATCAAGGAGCCAGAATTCGCTTGCTGCTGCTGGTACTCTCCGCAGTTTGGACCAGGACCGGATTTAGGGGCAGGGGACCACCTGGGGGGACAGGCTTTGGGGGTGCAGGGCTTGGGGTGCTGATTTTGTTGTTAGCGACAAAAGGGAGACTAGAGTGTTTGAAGTAAAATGTTTCAGGTATTCCGTATCTGGATTCATTTTTCACTGACCTCCTAGAATGTTCTGGACTGTTGTAGAATCTCGTGGAACCTTCCAGCTTTCTGAGAACTACATTTTCCTCGAACTTCCTAGAATGCAGTGTCAGCCACACCCTCGCAGGTATATAAGGGGCGGGACATCGCCAGTCAGTCAGTGAGATATCAGAACAAACTGAATTGAAGTGACAGCCCAGCTGTGATATCATGAACCTTGTTTTAGTGTACAATTGTGAAAGTGTACTTTTGTTTTACGACTTGAAGAGTGTAAGTAGCGACTAACAAAGGACATATTTAATGATACGCCAGAGATATCTATCAAACCCCTATTTACACAACAATATAAAAGATATACTGTTACTTCTTTTGCCATGCTTACCACGTAATGTTTGATGTCTTTCTAAGACTGCGGAACATAGTCTTTTGAGCTCCCTAATACTGTCTGTTTTCCCCCATAGAAAATAAAAGATGCCCCCAAAGAAGCCTTCAGGAGCCCAGTATAGAAAGCACTATTCAATACTGGTCCACCTAATGTTGGTGCACAGTTCAATTTCTTGATGTTAGTACATTTCAGTTATTCTTAAAATTAAAAAGTTTCTATACGTATAGAGGAAATGACTTTTTTTATTTGCTTATATATGGCATGAATAAATACAGATTTACAGATCCTAGTGTGCAAATTTATAGTCTTATTTGACAGGGATAAATCATGCATGCAAATTGTGCATCAAAGTCGTGAAATGGGCTACAAATGCAATAAAAAATAAGGTATTCAAACATTTAACAAATGGAGGGGGGGCATCAAAGATGCTCCTCACCTGGGGCGCCAGTTGGTCTAGGGCTGGCCCTGGCTTGGACACAGTGGAGAATCAGGGCCAAGGGAGTTATGCCGTACCTTCAGGTATCTTAGCACTGCTCTGAACACCTCTGGATCTGGCCCCTTAGACTTAGTAACTAGATCAGTTTCTGGGAAAATAGGCATGGTAATAAACATTTTGATAAAAATGTGCCTGTTTTAAATGTTCTAAAACTTCCATACATGGCAACATTTGGGAGACTAAAAAAAAGTGACACATTTTCACACCGCACATTTTCTATTATGTGAATGTTTGTGAAATCAAAAAAGCCACTTTTGCCTAAATAATGCTTTTCACTTACTTAGCACTTTTACAGTCAGGATTTAATTATGCCTCGCAGTACCATGTAGAACAGTGGTTCTCAAACTTTTGTAGTGGTGACCCCTTTCACATAGCAAGCCCCTGAGTGCAACCCCCCCTCATAAATTAAAACACTTTTTTGTATATTTAACATCATTACAAATACTGGAGGCAAAGCGGGATTTGGGGAGGAGACTGACAGCTCGCAACCCCCCATGTAATAACCTCGCGACCCCCTGAGAGGTCCCGACCCTCAGTTTGAGAACCCCTGATGTAGGAGGTGAGAAAATCTCCAATGTAATGCAGGTTGAATGTGGAAATCTTTGCTCCCTGAAATGGCCTAAATAAGCGTTTCTTTTTGTGCGCTCTGGCAAGGCTTTACAAAAAAGTAAGTCATCTCCAACAGAGCTATCAGAAACAGACTGCACAAACTCTAGATCCTGTGAAGCACCAGTGACATTAGCTGACTCATCAAGCTGATTTGCTAAGTACAGTAGTCACTTTTGCTGAGTTTTGAAAGCCATTGCCCTCAGACATCCTCATCCCTGTCTCTGACATGATGTGAAATAATGTCAGTTGACAAAGGTTCTGTTTCCAATCTGGTAGTTGCTTCAGGCCCTATAATTTTTTTAAACCATGCCTATCACACAGGGAAGGATGCAATTTTCTGCAGTGGCATGCACTTTTCACTGTTCTGTGCTTCGAATAGATACCAGATAAATGCCTACATGCTGGCACTGATAGCCTGAGGACTCAAGTCTTGTTGATTTTGCAAGGCATCAGATATCCCCTAAAAAAAAATCTTTCAGTTTATTTTTCAGTGATGGCCATTTCATTACTTTTAAGCCTTTATATCCTCAGTAGCCAGCACTTCAGAATACACTACATGCTGTGATTTCAAATCAGTCAGTGCAAATCCATTTGGCACATATTTGTCAGGTTTGTATCCATTTCTTTTTTTATCATTTAAAATTTGAATTCCCTTGTTTTATTCACCCCCAAATTTTACGTTTTGCACAACACCCCTGCATTCCCTCCACATCCCCCGCTCCAATGGACTGCCACACACAGCACAGGAAATCTACAGCATCACCGTTTCTTTCTTCTTCTGCAGGTCGACACTTTGCAAGTGCAAGGGTTTTCTTTTAGCAAAAGTGACTCTTCCAATTTTGTCCTGCTTCCATGCAAAGCATTCCCTCTCCAGGAATTCCACCCCCAAAAAATCAAAACTTTGGCATTTTGAAACAAAATAACAAAACATTTCTCAAGCATTATTAACAAAAAACACTTCAGCAGGTTAGGTCCTGCTGATGTTAGGAAACTAATGTGTCTGCTGAGAGGCCTTGTTCTGGACTCAGATAAAACTGGATCATTTTGAGTTCACCTATCCACCTCACTGGGAAGCCTTAAAATTCCTTTGCGTATTCAAAACGGTCATAAAACCATGCTATCTTCCTTTAAGAAATGTCTCGTACTGAGGAATTTTTGCCCCAGATAGACTGCTCATGTTTTTAGTTTCAAAGACTCCAACACAGGGAAGATGTGTTGGTGTAGATGACCACATAACATCCACATTGCCGCCTTCAGAGGGGAAGTGCCCTCTCAGAACAATGAATAATGGCTGCAGCAGCAAAACCTAGGAGGCTAATGGAGTCTCTAAAAGGAACGTTGCCAGGAACATCTTGCACATTGCAAAGAATATCTAGCACAACAGAAATTAAACCTTAACTGTGAATGTATGTTTTTCTTTGGGTTTACAGCAGATCCTTCGCATTCATTGAATGTTTTTTGTGGTAAATATTTACACTGTAAATTAATGATGAATATTGGTAGGGATTACATTTGTGATATTCAGAAATAATTCTAGGCTTGCTGATAACTTCATTTCTACAGAGCTAGCAGACTGGGAAAGGATTTCGAAATGCACCATGTCACCCATGTTGCAATCATTGCTCTTTCACTCAGATACACATTGCGTCTTTCATTGGGTGTTTGTCAGCAAAATATTTACACGTTGAAGATCACAAAGTGTAGACTTTTAATGGTACAAGTTGTTTCAACCGAAATTTCACCATATTTCAAACACCAAAGCAGGAATTTTGACATAAACTCATTCATTCATTAATTTTCAGAGACAAAAATTACCAAAAGCAAAACGTTATGCAACTCCAACCCTACCCCCCAACAATCAGGTTGCTTGGACAAGCAGAATATGCCCACTTTTCCCAACCCTGAACATTTAGGCATCAAAGTGGTAACTTACCTGTGCCAATCAAGTCTGCCACAAACTCCCACAAAATGGGAGGGAATCAAGAAACTCCCACAAAAATGTCCCCCTCTTAGTATGTAATAAATCCTATGTCCCAGGAGTGCTGTACTGGAAGAGAAGACAACGACTGTGGAAGTGGGGAGGCAACTAATTTATTTTCCAATTTAAACAAAACATTTAACAGAATCAAGGGGGCAACACCACTAGGCAAATAATCTTACAGCTAAGTGCACTTCACTGGAAACATTTATATTTTCCCCCTACAATATACAACAGAGTATACTAATAGTACAGCACAGAGTTTGGCATGTATTGTTGGAAATGAGCGTGGGGCACAGGCCTTTTAGGGCAACCGGTGTATCCTCGCTCAGAAAACTAGTCTGGTACTTTTCAAAAGAAAAACATCCTTCTCTAAATCACCTTTATGAGCCTCAGGGATAAAAGTAATCCCTGTTCAGAGGCATGTTAGCAATATTCAGAGAAGGAAAATCCGTCAAAGGCTGCCAAATCACTTCAACCCTCTTTTTAATTTGGCAGCAGAAATTTACCAAGGAGCTTCCACAAATCCCTCCAGCATATTACCCTACTTGTCTACACTTGGACACTGTGTTAGACCATGTGTTAACAAACATGATGTTAAACACAATTTAGCATTAAAGGTAGACTAGGACTGCTGTGTTTCAAATCTTGTCAGCTGGTTATGGTTAATAATAATTAATAATTATTCTTTATTACCAAAAAACAAAAATACACCCAGGCTCTGTCGTTGTTATAATGTAGTAGTGCTCATACTGGCTGAAGCCCACAGTGCTGACTAGACAGAGTTTGGAAAGGTACAGAGCCAACGTAAAAAGAACAGGAGTACTTGTGGCACCTTAGAGACCAACAAATTTATTTGAGCATAAGTTTTCGTGAGCTACGGCTCACTTCATGGGATGCATGCAGTGGAAAATACAGTGGGGAGATTTATATACACAGAGAACATGAAACAATGGGTGTTACCATAGACACTGTAACGAGAGTGATCAGGTAAGGTGAGCTATTACCAGCAGGAGAGCGGGGCCGGGGGGGGGACGGGACGGGACGGGACGATCTTTTGTAGTGATAACCAAGGTGGGCCATTTCCAGCAGTTGACAAGAACGTCTGAGGAACAGTGCGGGGGGTCAACACAGTGAGCCAAACTGCGTGGTAGATTTGCAGAATCAAGAGAGTAGAAATATGAACATTTTTGCAATATGAAAAATACTTAATATGGAGAGAACATTTGAATTCAGCTTTTCAGCATAAAAAAACTAGTATATTGACTAATGTATATCCTTTTTGACTCTCACACCCTTTGTTGCCTGGCCAC
Source organism: Chelonia mydas (assembly GCF_015237465.2). Taxonomy (NCBI): domain Eukaryota; kingdom Metazoa; phylum Chordata; order Testudines; family Cheloniidae; genus Chelonia; species Chelonia mydas. Next base: position 87,055,653 of record NC_057850.1, on the reverse strand, counting down.
TAATAACATGGTTTCCAGTAAAGAATTTAATTTTTGTAGTGAAAGACAATGTCCAAATAAGCAATCAAGTCATCACTGGTCCAGAAGTTTAATAATTTACCTAAACAAAAGCTGATCTTAGTAATGATCAAGAACACTGCTATGCACAAATATATCTATTATTAAAACTGAGTCCTTAAGAACTCACCGGCATTAATTATTAGAGGCATTTATACAACTACTTTTAGCCATTTTACCCTTCCACTCATGTTTTAATGCTTTTAAGAAGATTACATAGTCAAGGAGAAAATAAACATAGCCAAGGAGAAAACAATGCCTGATGCTGAGCTTAAGGTTTGCCTTTCAGGGGTATGCACATTTCACAACCTGGTGGTAGCCTCAACACTTTAACAGATAAGAATGAGGGGGTGGAGGTCGGAAGTAAACACAAAGTATTTCATCAGACTTATTGTCCTGATCTCTTACAAGGTCACAGCTATGAGCAGAATGACACTCCTTGCAAAAGGAGATTGAAGTTGGAGTACTTTTGAAGTATGAAACGTCAACAATTTGCTTCAAACACAGGGGATAAAATCTGTCGTGTTCATATGGAAATATGGGTTTTTTTTAAGTTAGTAAACTTCACAAACAAATGTAGGATCCCAGATCATAAGAAGTCCTAGAATACAGGACTGTAATAATGTAAAGTACTACTGGTATATGCATCCAAACCGCCTAACCAGAATTAGCTAAAACATCCTGTCCAGAATGCAATGAGCCTTATGTAAAATCTATGATATATTTACGTATTGATTGATGGATGGATGGATTGACTGTAGGGGTGTGCAGTGTCACTTCTGTTGCTCCAAAGTCCTGGTAAAGAACAGGGAGGGAGAGCTGAGCAGCGCCTGGACTCTGTGATAGCCCTCTTCACAAATGCCACAAAAAGACATGAGAGCTTTATCATGTTGTTCTGGAGATCTGTGACTTTTTTGTTTGTTCTATTGAACCCAGAGATGTTTCAAAATCAGAAGTATTTAAAATATTTATTAGTATTAATCACTGTAGGTTAAATAAAAACAAAACTACTTTTTAGGCAAAAATCTTATTAGATATTATACAATTAATGTGTAAACATAAGATAAAGTATTAACAGATTGCAGCATCCCATACATGCAGCGAGTGGGTCCAGCCCAGTCAAAGCCCTTACATAAACAAACAGAGTGATAGTACTTAGCACACAACTTTACACTGACATTTGGTCACTGGATCTGGTTTAAATAATTAAGGGTAGGATAGTAACATATATAATCAATGTAATCAAGGTCTGATAACGAATCAGAGTGCTTTCATGTACAAGCTATCTAGTCATGATAAATACCACGTACACTGAAGAGCAACATAAAATTGGGAAATAATGATAGGTAGTTTTTGTTATTAAATAATGTAGACCTATGTTACGATGCAGCACTTCAGACTGACCTGTTGTACCACGAATAAAAATAATCAGCTAATTAATCTCATTTTTGAGGGTATGACTTTTGCACCTACTGGTGCCAGCTAATGGATCATAATTGTTTCTCCAGATTTCCTTGTCCTGCATGGCAAACTTATATTCAGTAATATGCCATTTAATGCTTTAAAATGGCAAGTCAACAATGTACCTACATATATCTCCCTCTTATTGCTACCTTCTATCTTCAACCTTAAATTCATAAAGGTGAAATGATCACTAATGATATACATAATTACAGAATACAATATGCCGTATATGTGAACCAGATATAGCAGTGAAAAAAGTACTGTGTGTCACTATAACAAAATATAAAACTATATTTATATATCTACACATACACACAGCATATATGGAAACTATTCCTTAATACAATTTTTCTAAAGTAACTAATTCATGACATACCAGAAAACATGCCACTTTGCAACTGGATGGTCACAGTCTTGAGCTATGGTGCATACAAAGACTCCATATAACATACTCAAATTGCAGCTTATGCTTTAGCCCCGCTATTGGCTGTCCTGCTGAAGCCAGTCTCTTGACAAGTCCAGTCTAGCTGGCTCACACAGAAGTGCTGCATTATTATTATTAGAGGAGATTCGTTATAGATTCAGATCTTCTGTATAGTAGCTTTTTTTGTTTTTAAACTAGCCAGTTTTTTAAACTACGATTGGTTAGAATTATAGTTGCTGTTGAGACTTACGGCTCTGAGTTAATTTTTGGTATTCTGTAATTTTTCCAAGTATTTAAAAAGAATGGCAACATTTCACAAACAAAAAGAGCAACCACAAAAAGCTAACTTCATGATTTATCAAACATATACGCTCCTAAACCAAGCCATAACCTCATTCCAAAATACAGAATAAAACAACATTTCAAGACTGAAAAAACAGTGGCTGTTAGGAATAACAGTTGGGGGCTGCTCCTGCATCCAAAGAAAACCATAGGTACACTATATATTACAGTGACCTGTTATTCTCTCATCTCTGCCTTCATACTGAAACTGACCACAACCCAAATTCTGAAACAGTGTTCAGCCAAAACTTGTATTGACTTAAGAGATTTGATTGAATAAAAACAGAATAAGGACTTCAGGATTTGGCCTCCTGAAATGTAAAAATATCTAATGTAAACCTGCTTTGGAAATGCTAGAATTTTGCAAGTCTGTATCAGCCAGAAAGTTCTCTCCACAATTTCTAACTTCAAACTATTTAACATAAGAAGACTCAGATCTGTTTCTGATCCACATATAACTCAATGCTAGCTGTGAAAGCTGGTTATGCACTTTAATACAAAATCTATATCACACAGATTGCCATCATTTCCCAGTTCTTATTTAAATCTGAGATTACAAGGCAACTGTAGAATTGCCTGAAGAAGCTTACAGCCATCTCAAGCAGATTTTAATGGGTTTGAGATGTCATGTGAAAATGAAGTTGACCACATTTAGGTTTATGAAAACAAGTTAAAAATCAGTTTTATACATGGCTAATATAGCACAAAACCAATAAACATTTTATTAAAAAATGAACACTTGTAAATAGCCTTGCCATCTTTCCCTAATACGTAACTAGCTGTAGACTCTGCCTTTTTATGCTTAGTAAGCGGAGCTGCCTGTAGCAAGATGAACATTAGTCCCTTAAGTAACATTAATTTGTGTTGTTGATCAGTTCAGTATTTCTTTAGCCCAGTAAATAAGTTAGCACTACAGTGACTACGGGCCTGATCCAAGTCCCACTGAAGTCAATGGAAAGATTCCCATTGACTTCAATCAGGTTTGGACCAAGCCCTAAATAATCAATACTATCCTACCACCACCTTCACTCAGTAGCAGAGCCAAGCTTTAAGGAGTGGTGGAGCTAGGGAGTCACTGGTGGTGCCACTTTCAATTATTCCCGTTGGCTTTAAAAGGTGGCACCCATACACCTATCAGCTACTACGGTGTAGCAGTCACCCTCCCTCCCCCAGACTACCTCTGCCACTGCATTGACTCACAACAAAACAGTAAGAATCTGTTTTTCTTTATAAGTATGTAGTTCCAGCTACATCCTGCCGGTAAATGATATATATTCTCTCTCCTTAGTTGGACATAATTTTTCTCTTGTGTTTACTTTTCAATTAACTCCTCCACTGTTATATAACAAATGTGCTAAAAGGTCAAATGTTTCTAACAAGCAAAAATGTATCATGTTGTACGATGAAATTGGCTTTTGATTCCATAATTTAAATTTCTTACTCTGCTTTAGCTCATCATTAAATTTAGTGGAGAAGAGAAAAAAATAATTTACTTACTCTATCAATCACAGAACCAAAACATTACAGATAGAACAGACCAACAGTTTTAGGTCACCTAGTCCATAACTCCAAATACTGGATTTTTCTCTGCACTGTGTTTTCTCATGCTTTGTTCAATCTAGTTTTAAATGTCTCAAGCAAAGAGTGTTCCATACCACTTCCAAACCACCTGGGCAGACAATTCCACAATTGAACACACCGCACCTTTAGAAAAATCTACATAATTTCATCCCCATGACATCAGACTATACCGTACTCCCTTATAACACTAACAGCAGGCGGCAGGATTAATCCATTGATGGAACCCTGGAGGGAGACAAGAATGGATTTCTGCTGACTCATTGTGGCAGGTGTGACTCCATCTTGGAAATGAAGGAGGTGGGATGCCTCTTTGGGCAGACGGCATGGTGGCCTAGGGGAGTGAAGTATCTGCAGGAAAACCTAGCGACAGGCAGGCTTAGGTTGCTGTTTGCATTTTGTTGCAATTGTTATTAATAAGACCTAAGCCCTGGAAAGTGAGTACATTTTGACTAAATGTAGTGGGTGGGGTGTAGATTATTTCTGGACCAGAACGGCAGCTCCATCTGCTTACAGCCATCCTAAACAATTCCTCTTCCTCCGTGGAAATTCCATCCTTCAGGTACATGCAGATTGCGGAAAGTGTGTCTCTCAGTTGACATTTTCCCAGGCTATCCATCACCTGTTGGGCCAAATTCTGTCCTGATTCACAACCTGTAAAAACTGGGCTCTCTCTCATGTTGGATCCATTTTTCTAGTTCCCAACTTCAATCCATTTCTTGATGATGGTTGATCAAATTATCTGACAAAACTACAGCTCGAGAAAAGTCACAGAAAAGGAGCCTGGCTAAAAGCAAAGGCAGAGAAGTATGCAGCCCAAAGTTCAGGTTTTAAATCGTATGCACTATATTCCTCTAAAGATTAATTTAAAACACATTGAGTCCACTCTCATGTAAGAGGAGAGATTTTACAGCAAATCTAACGTTTCTATGTAAAAAGCCATTTTATTTAAAAAAAATTAACAGTCATTGGTTTAAACAGAGAATTGGAATAATCTGACTCAGGAATTTTGGCAGGATTCTAGGGAGGATTTTCCATTTTTGCAAAATCCTTTCTGCTTATGATCCTTGCATTTTTATTGGCACACAGTATTGAAATGATTGCTTTCAAGGCAAGGTGCCATGCCTCTGAGGTTGTGAAGCCCTTTGCTCAATGAATAAGCAAATGGCATTTTATTTTATTTTTTTCAAGTAAATCAAAACAAGCCATGTTGGGTCAGCAGCACCGTCTAGTCGTCTGTGTAGTCTGCTTTCCAAGTTTGATTGCTCCATTGTTGCCATTTTCATGAGAGTCCAAGGGTGGAATTTGTCGACCTAAAATATATGAAGAAAATACTGAATTAAATATTCTGCCTTTGAAAACACACAGAGATATTAGTAAATAAATGCTTAGTTTGCAATTTAACTATTTAAGTCAGATTTGAATGTGAAACAATTGTTTTCCATGTAGTTTCTACCTTGTTTCTTTAGTTTATATCTTGGTATGTAAAAGGAGGCTTTGTCCCATTTTTAAAAATATATACTGATTGTCAATTGGGGACATTTAGAACATAAGAACAGCCATACTGGGTCAGACCAAAGGTCCATCTAGCCCAGTATCTTGTCTTCTGACAGTGGCCAACGCCAGGTGCCCCTGAGGGAATGAACAGAACAGGTAATCATCAAGTGAGCCATGCTGTCGCCCATTCCCAGCTTCTGGCAAACAGAGGCTAGGGACACCATCCCTACCCATCCTGGCTCATAGCCACTGATGGACCTATCCTCCATGAATTTATCTAGTTCTTATTTGAACCCTGTTATAGTCTTGGCCTTCACAACATCCTCTGGCAAGGAGTTCCACAGGTTGACTGTGGGTTGTGTGAAAAAATACTTCCTTTTGTTTTAAACCTGCTGCCTATTAATTTCATTTGGTGGCCCCTAGTTCTTGTGTTATGAGGAGTAGTAAACAACACTTCCTTATTTACTTTCTCTACACCAGTCATGATTTCATAGACCTCTATCATATCCCCCCTTAGTCATCTCTTTTCCAAGCTGAAAAGTCCCAGTCTTTTAAATCTCTCCTCATACGGCAGCCATTCCATACCCCTAATCATTTTTGTTGCCCTTTTCTGAACCTTTTCCAAGTCCAATATATCTTTTTTGAGATGGGGTGACTACATCTGCATGCAGTATTCAAGATGTGGGCGTACCATGGATTTATATAGAGGCAAGCACTTGTAACACTATAATTGTTATACATTTACTTCAATGAGGAAAGATATTTTATTAAGAACTTGTAAGACTATTAAAAGGCACAGGTTCTGTTATCTCTCCCACTTGAACAAAAATAGTTCTAGTTTAGCAAGAGTTTAAATCATCTATGTTTTCAATGCATTTGTTTATTGTACCCCAGAGCTCTCCAAAGCACAAAGGCATTGTAAACAAGCAAACATGAACAATAAATGGAAAGGTGAAACAAAACCATTCTTTTAATAGAATCCCTCCCTCTGTTTCTTGGTCCCCTCAGCTCCCCAGCAGATGATTTTGCTTGTCTAATAAGCCCAGGTTCTTGATTCTTATTTAAACGTATTTGAATTTAACAACAACAACAACAAAAGTTTCAGTCCTAACTGGGGTTCTAATGCATGGCAAAGGGCCTGCTGCTTTAAGTCTCTTCCTGTATGCCTCTTCAATTCTGCTGTGACTTCTGTTTCATCGGCGAGCTGCATACAGGTGACACAGAATATGCCCATTAACTATGTTGCAACTAACAAGCCTGGTCATTCAATGCAGGCATATCAGGAGTGACTCGTGTGAAAACTAGGTTCTAGAATTAGGGAAAGTAAGAACCTGCTGGCTCTCATGGCAGCAGGTAAGAATGTTACATGAATGAGTTTGGCTAGTGTATGGTGGCACTGGGGATGGTATTCTAGGTGTTATAAAAAGAAAAGCTTAATATTTGAGAAAGGCTTCCCAAGAGGGCGATAATTACATTTTGGAAACATGGAGAAAAACAACTGCACTGAGCTCATGATGTTTCTAAAGTATTTGAACTTGGTTCCAGTTGACCCTGGAGCCCTGCCAGTTTTTCTGGGAGCCTAATACAGTTAAGAATGTTGGAATGTGTAAACTTAATTTCCATAATATACCATTAAGCAAACGTTTTCTCAAGGTTTGGATCTTTGAACAACAAGTTTGAAGAGGAGAGTGTAGAGGTGGAAGTTCATTTAGAGACTGTTTCAGAAACCCACTGTAAACACTTTACTATGTTGGTTCTATCTATTTTTCAGCCTGAGCTTCACAGTACTAGTGAGTTTAAACCTGTGAGTATTCGGAACTACCACACCCAATAAGAAGCCATTGGAGGAGAATGTTGCAGGCTGACCAAAGTTAGCAATTATTTTGTCCAGTTCAGAATAGGACACAATACTCCAAGCTGTGAATTGCCTTTATTTTATTATTGGTTTTTCATACCAATATAAAATACAATAACAATTGGAAATAATACGAAAAATAAATACCTACACATGCTGCGATTGGTGCTGTCATAAATTAAAGTGCAACAAGTAGAGTAACTTTATGGAGATTCTATGTTGTTGTTGTTGTTCTGTTAATTCAATAAAAGGCAACAAAGTTTCAAACTTTGCAGTCTTGTGGTTTTGATATTTTTTTGGTATGCAAGTTTTCCCATCATCATTATTGCCAAGATTTTGTTAAATCCAGATGATACTGTGGAATTAAATATTTTTAATCTTATCAAGAAACTTGTCTCTGCTCAAGGGACTGCTAGGATCTGAGTGAGTTATCACGAGTAACAACGGTGAAGTCAATTGAGTTACACTAGTGTAAAATTCAATGTATTGAGATAGAATCAATCTCACAATGTGAGAAATAAACTGAGGTCAGTCTCTTCTAGTATTCAGGGTACGGAGCAAGGGTTAATCTGAGAAAACATCTCTCCATTACAAAGTAGACGAGCTGGAGAATATGATTAGAGCCTGAAATCTGTTTGGCAGACTTTAGAAAGAAAATAAGATACTTGGGCTCATAGCATTGTCTATTTCAGGACTCTTTAATTGGTAATCTCATAGCAGACGCAGTAACACATAAAGAATGTTTTAGAGAGCTGACAAAAAGATCCAGATGATTAATAGGGGAAAGATGAGCCCTAGCTGCAAATCCAAGTCAGTGGTGACCACAAGTTTTAACTATATGGAAGATATTTGGTGGTCTCCGTTCATTTCTTAATAGACATAGTGTCCATATCACAAAACCCCAGTTGGATCTAGTTTGCATACTAAGCAGGATCAGCAGAGAAATCAAGAACTGAATTGGTTTACAGAATAAATTACTCTCATCTGTTTAGGTTGCCCCTCCAGAACAGGGGTGAAGCACATTACATGTGTTGGGAAGCCTAAATTGATGCCATCTATGCTATAGATGTTCTGTAGATAATGTTAAGAGAGCTATATTCTGGACTAGCAATCTAGTAACACTAGTATCATGGACAAATACATTCACTGAAACAGTTTTTAAAAATGACTAATTACCATCAAACCAGAACTGCCCTGCTTGGTCATTTCTGTTCACAATATACCATCAGAAGAGATGGAACTGTTCTGTTTCTTAAACAGATATATCAATCCAGACCACAGACCTCGTCTCCTCTCCAAGTATTGTAGAGAAGAATATATATTACCATGATGTAACCAGTTGGCTGGAGCAAATAGATATAATGCTTTAGAAGTCCAGATGAAACAAACAGGTTCACAGAGAAGAAGAAATATAAATGCATTTGTCCAAGAACTCTTGATTTGGAACTGGAGAAATCTGGAACTTTTGTTTGCTTCTACTGGAGTGATCCAATCAACCTTAAGTTTTCTGTAGTTTGCATCACTGCTGTTTCTAAGTGTTCTGCTTTAAAAGTAGGTTTTGTCATTTTAATTACTGGAATATTTGATTTATCTTTGCTAGTGTTTAGAGGATTTTTTATATGTGGAGAAGTAGTACAGATAAAAAAGCCTTCAGGCAAACAGCTTTATTTCATTTTTTATTTTATACACTCAGGCTGTTTTATAAACATGCACTTCTAGACACAGATGCCTGAGTCTTGAGATCCTCAAGTGGGCACGGCTTGGTGCATGAAAAACTGAGGCAACCAAAGATGGTTCGGGAGCAGGAATGTTAACATAGTCAAGCCTCTGTCATGTAACTCCTCAGTTTGGCAAAGGGGGAGCATCAAATCAACTCTATTCCGTTCTCAAGTGTGCTGGAATTGGGCTGGAGCTGCCCAGAACGACAGTCCAGGGTATACTCCAAAATCTGACAACATTCTGACTTCTACTCCTGAACTACAGACTAACAGGGTAAAGAGCCAGAATTCTGGGAGCTTAAGTTCAGAGGCTGTCAATGTGAGGGGGCAAGAGATGGGGGAATTAGGGGCTGGGAGGGGGCAAAGTGAAATGGTGTAGAAAGGAAAGAAATACAGTAGAACCTCAGAGAGTTATGAACACCTCGGGAATGGAGGTTGTTCGTAACTCCGAAATGTTTGTAACGCTGAACAAAATGTTATAGTAGTTCTTTCAAAAGTTTACATCAGAACATTGACTTAACACAGCTTTGAAACTTTACTATGCAGAAGAAAAATGCTGCTTTCCGTTTATTTTTGTAGTAGTTTACGTTTAACACAGTACCGTACTGTGTGTGCTTTTTTTTTTTTCGGCCTTTTTTTGTCTCTGCTGCTGCCTGATTGCGTACTTCCACTTTCAAATGAGCTGTGAGGTTGACTGGCCTGTTCCTAACTCTGAGGTTCTAGTGTGTAGGGCAGGGAGCAAGAGGGAGAGAACAAGGACTGGGGGACAACAAAAGGGCCTGGAACATAGAGAAAGGGTCCCCTTTGGAGGGAGCAGCTGCATGAGTAAATCAGTTCCCAAAGATGCTCTGTAGACCTAATAAAGCTCCCTTTTGAATCTGATACTCAGCTGTAAACAGTATTGCGCCAGTGTTACCAAAATAATAATACATGTACGTTTTTTAAAATACTAAAACACAGAAATTTGAGAATGAGGCTGTCCAGAGAATTATCCAAGGTTCTGCTCTTGCAAAATAAGCCCAATAATTAGCTTCAAGTATAAACCCCTGGGTATTTGTAATAAGATTATAGATTGTAACATGGGACTGTGCAAGACTCTGTCTGTGGAAGGCTGAAAGTTCCTTACAGTTCAATTTAAGGAAAAAAGGTTTACATCCTTGCAAAGACACAAGTACAGTAGCTATTACTTCACACAACCCATGTGTTAAACATAGGCCCTAAAATTATGGATTTTCATCACAGCCTTGGATATAAGTTGTTACAGTTCTTTTACATGGAACAAAATACTAAATATTTTTTTGTTCATACCTATTTTAGTTCTTCTGTTGCGGTCTATTGAGTTTCCTGTTCCTACTGTATTTTTGGAAATTCATAGGGTTTGGATTTTTATTAAGTTACTGAGCATTCCTCACTCCTGATTTGTGCGGCCTCTACTCTAGCTTTGTGTCTTTGTACATAGCTGGTTTAGTTAACATAAATGTGTGCATGTTTTTTTGTGGGAGTTTTTACAGCTCACCTCCCTTGTACCTTCTTTACAGAAACACTATGGTTTGAACGGTTTGTTCTGTTTAATAATGCTTTTCGTTGAGTGATTTCCCCAGCACATGGTGCAGGAAAACAGGTTGTGCACTGAAAATGTACAGAGACAGACAGAATTCTCCCAGCTAGGCTGCAGAATAGATATGAAACTGATGTTGCAGGTTACGGCTACATGACTGCTGTGCAGGGCTCAAGTGGGGCCAGAATGCTTTGGAAGGCTGTTCCAGCACTTCTTAATGGCATTGCAATACTTCTGATTGCACTTCCAATACTTCTTCTTTTAGGACTGGAGCACGCTGCTGTGGCCCACCTCAATGGGGAAGTTTAGAAATTGAACCTCTGCGATAGCAGGTACAATAACTAAAGTCATCACCTTAAATAGCAAGTCTGCACTGGAGCCAGGTACCAAGCACAGCTCCATGGGAGGGAGTAAGGACCCCATGCATAGGTTCATTGTATTCCCCCATCTAGCTGAAACACACAAGTTCAATAAGGACAACCGTGGGAGGAAGAAATGGGCAAAAAGAGGGGTCATAAAACATGTGGGCAATGGCAAGGTTCTGGGGAGCCAGAACTAGTAGTCAGAGCCAGAGCCCACAGTCATGAGACAGGAGTAGACAAGGTAAGGATACCTAGAGGTCAGAGGCAGGAGACAAACTGGAGATCAGAACCACAAGTCTGGAATAAAAGTCAGGGTAGGTCGGGATGCCAGACAGTCAGAGGCAGGAGCCACACTGGACACGAGGAACCACAAATCAGATGCCAGGAAATCAAGGCACAGGAGCAGGGTGGAGCCCAATTGTTCAAACAGCTTCCTGCTCCTGCTGCTGGCTTAAGTAGGGCCAGTGGACCAATCAGCCACTCTGGGCCACCACCAATTGGACCTCAGGGGCAGAACCTCACACGGGGGCTAGACTTCATGGGTCCCAGATAAGCTCTTATCAGCAGGCTGCCAGGTGGAGGGTTGGAGTGTAGTTGTTCCTATGAACCCTATAGGCTGGGTTTGAGACCTGTAGGCCATGACAATATGTGTTTTATCCAGCTGTTTTAGCACGTTATTTATGGCAATTTACCATCTTTTGCTGTGTTCACATATATATGCGCTATCGATTCCACATCCATATACTAAACACCTACAAACTTTCTCTTTTCTCTCTTCTGAGTTCTGGTAAGGCCACAAGTATGTCCACTGAGACAATCTTTCCATGTATCCCAAAGATTATCTAGGATATTTAATGCATATGCTTGGAAACTAGTAGATGTTAATTTCAGTTTAACTGATTTTCCACATCAAATATAGCCGTTATTAGGGGGTTGTCATTGCTACCCGTTGTAGCATTACCTATCAAAGGGATAAACTAATTATTAATGATTAAATTATGCAACAGGTGTGAGTTTCTGTATTAGTACATTCATACCTACTGATAACAGGTTATATTGGACATAGACAATCAAGCAAACTAAACTGGATAAGGGACTGGTTCTCCAAACCAGATGAATTACAAGATCTGTAACCTTCTGAAAGGTATAACAGGCAAAAATCATTGTACTGGGAATTTCAGTTCTCATCAATTAACATTTTCAGACACATCCTGTTCAAGTGAAATGATTGGTCAATAGCTTCTCCGGCAATGTGTAGTGGATGGTGTGATTTGCGAGGAGCAAAGAAACATAGCACACATCTATTTATCCTATACTAAGTTTGTGAGAAAAAAGGAAGCGGTCATAAGGCAGCAGAAAGAGATGAGGTGGGGTGGAATATACTTTATATCCTGTTTTTATTCAGGGGCTGATGACACTGGAATTCTTGGAATGAAAAATGAGTATGGGGTGTTCTCCTTTCCTTTCTAGCAATATTGATTTCCTCCCCTTTAACAATCCTGGGGAGAAAACTTGTGCTGGATCCCAATGAAAAGTGACTATTTCTACTTATCCTAGTCACCCAGAAATATGCCTCCACATAAAAACCCCAACAAAATGACAATTAGGTCTGGTCTACACTGGGGGGGGGGGAGGGAATCTAAGTTACACAACTTCAGCTATGTGAATAATGTAGCTGAAGTCGATGTACTGAGATGTACTCACCACGGTGTCTTCACTGCAGTGAGTCGACGGCTGACGCTCCCCCGTCGAGTCCGCCTGTGCCTCTCACTCTGGTGGAGTACCAGAGTTGACAGGAGAGTGCTCGGCGGTCAATTTATCGCATCTAGCCCAGACGTGATAAATTGACACCCCCCACTCCACCTGCTGGATCCATCGCTGCCCATTGATCCAGCGGGTAACGTAGACAAGCCCTTAGATCAACAGTTACCTGCCCTACAGCAGTTTATGCATGGATACAGGTTAGGATTTAGATACACTGGGAGCTATGTGGGAGATGCTTATATAGCACCTACCCAAGCTATGTCCTGTTCTAGTCTAGTCAAAGTTATTGTTAGTTGTGACACATGGCTAGAAAGGGCTAAACATCCTGCAGAATAAATTACTCCAATTCAACCCTTAAAGACATGTGGGGAGATAACGTTTGTGTTTTTGTGTATTTACATATATATGGGCAGTGGTCAACAATGTAATCAACAGTTCCTGTCTATGCTGTATTCTGATCATTCAAAGATCAACAGAACATCCTAGCATTTAAATTAAGTGTAAGCATGGGATATTTCTGTATTCATCTCTCTTTGAAAAGGAAGCAAATCATCAGTGAATGGTGGAGGAACAGGCAATTGTCTTATGTTATTTCGTATAGCTACGTACTGGTGATAGACTGCCTGATGGATAAATTGCCTTATGTTAATCTTTGTGAATAACTAACAACGATGCTTAGGAAATAAGGGCCTATTTTTCCCCAAGGGACTCCAACTTGTCAAAGAAGACCAGAAATTGTATAGAAGATCCTTGGGTCCTGATCCTTTTAATCTCAGATCTGCTTAAGCTTCATCAGGGGAAATTTGAGTCACAAGATGAGATTCCACTTAAGCTGGTACACCCTGGATATCATACTGGACATTGGACTATAACCTATGAACTAAATTCTAAAGGAACTCTTTGCAACTGCAAAGCTCACCATCTCTGCTATGTATCTAAACCTCAAGAATTGAACTCATATCTGTATGTATATTGATCTTTTAACCATATTCTCTCCCTTTTCTTTTTTAATAAATCTTAGTTTAGTTAATAAGAATTGGCTGTAGTCTTTATTTGGGTGAGATCTGGAATATTCATTAACCTGGGAGGTAATGTGTCTGATCCTTTGGGATTGGTAGAACCTTTTCTTTTATATGATGAAATACATTTTTCAGAAATCATCATATTTGACTTGGGTACCTGAATGGAAGCCTGAGACTGGGTTACTTTAAGGGAACTGTGTTGTTGGTTTCTGGACAAACAGTGAGGTAATAAAGAAGCTGTTTTATTCTGTCTTGATAAATTTAAGTATTGAAAATATCCACCATCTTTGGGGATTATCTGTGCCATTCTTTACAGTTCACCCTAACTAAGTGACTTCAGCTGGCCCCCACTGGGACCCCAGTCACATTAGTTCTATATTTGCATAAGCAGTGGACACACTACTGCCTCAGGTGTTTTCCTCTTCATGGAGAAAGACATTTTTGCATGAATATATGGACGATCATTTTCAAAAGGACTCCAAACAACATCAACAAGAAACTTGTAAATGTACTTACTGATGCCTTGAAAGAGTTCCTCAATGTTAATAGCATTCTTTGCACTGGTTTCAACAACAATTGCACCTATAGATTCTGCATATTCTTTGGCATCCTTCATAGGTACCTCCCTAAAAAAAGTTTTTGAAAGCAAACAAATTAGTGTCTATTTATTAAAAAAACAAACATCATTCTGAAAGACATCTCAATTCACATTGTTCCTAGTTTCAACTGCACAAGTTTGGATCTTCTCCTGGTGCTGACATTCCTTGCTTCTCAAATGATAAATATTTAAGAGTCTCAGTCCTGCTTCCACTGAAGTCCATGTGAATTTTGCCATGTAATTTAGTATAAGCAGACCCAAGATGTAAAAGCACATTAAATCTTTTGCAAAATATTTCACAACATAGGGCTTGATTCCCTGAGATGTGGTGATTTAGTCTCAAAATCGTAATCCTTTGTTTCCTTCCACATTTTTGTATGAATTTTTGAATGCGACAGCATAACATTATTGATAGTCGTAACATTTATCACCTCCCTAGGCATGGCTACTGTCGGGGTTCCTCCCTCAGGACTGCGCAGCCCACACCCTAATTCTTCTGTCTCTCAAAAAGCTACTTTTCTTATATTCAGGTGGGATTATGAGCCAGCTGCCTATGTCACAGAATAATCAATTTAACCTTTCCTCACCAAAACACTGCTAACAGGATGGGGTGTTTCAGGCAAATAGTGCGAGCCTATTACAATAATATATATTGCAGAAATTTAAAACTTCTTTTCTCACAAAGCATAAAAAAATCACAAACACAGCCTAGATAGAAATGATTTAACATGTTTTGATTCTATAAAATACATACTTTTGGTGGTGGTGGTGGTTTCTATCTAGTTGTTCACATTCAAATATCAAGATATCAATCTAAATCATTGATAAGGATTTTGAGGCCTGGTGCCAAGACCAAGTTTTGAAGACTGATAGACTTTAAGGTCAGAAGGGACCATCATGATCATCTAGTCTGACCTCCTGCACATGACACGCCACCGAACCTCACCCACCCACAGAAAAGAAATGATCTTTAAAGGCTATCCATCTTTTTTTCCCTCCCAATTGACAAAAATGCATGAGAAGAGTTGCATAAAACATTAGAGAAAGCGCATCCAGCTCTGAAGATTCAGCCCACAAACAGGACTGTCCAAAGTGAACACACAAACAGAATGGTTTTCGGCTATTGTAAATGAAGTTGGATTGAAAGGATCACATGTTTAGCTGTTTATAAGTGGCAGCAGATTGTGGTTGATTTTAACAGAAACATGCATACTGGAAACAAGAATCTTAGGGCCAGATTCTCCAGTCCACAAAGGTTAGTTTGTGCCACATAAATGGTGCAAAGAGGCTTTAAAATAGCTGGTGACAGCCAGTAGAGAATTCCCCTTGTGGAAGGAACTCTCCACTTGTGGAAAGCAGGTGGATACAGCTCTGTCTTCTCCTATGCCAGCTCCCCCAGCCATGGTGGAAGGGGAGAGGGCATGGAGGTGAGGATGCTCCACTATGGTTGATCCTACACTGACATAAGGTCTGTCAGTTGCTTCTTTCTACAATGATAATCTGAGTGTCAGTATTGCAATGACTTTACTTTGTCCAAAATATGAGAGTTTGTTCCTCAAGCAATTTATTCTAAGCGAAGAGGTGAGTAAACATAAACTAAGTGGGAGCAAGAGCCAAGAGATGAGCAGAGACTTAGAAGGGAGTTGAGAAGGTTTGGACTTAGGAGCCCTGGAGAGAGAATACCTGTTTTGAAAGATGTTGACTAAACTGTTTGCAGTTAAAAAAAACCTCAGCATATACAGTTTAAAGCTTCTAAAAATATTTATTTAAATAGAAAATGTTTTGTATAGACAGTGTAAAGGGCCTGAATGTAAAGCTTGGGATTTCCTGACCTGGCATTTGGAGTACTCCAGAGAACCAAAATTTCAGAAGGTATCTCAATTTTTAGAGAGGAAAACCCAGTATCAGTGGAAGGTTATGGCCTTTGGTATCTATATTACCCCAAAAATTTAACAGTGGTTTTGTCACTGGTGGGCAAAGTAGCTCATTTATTTAAATAACATTCTGATCTGAGCTCTTTCAACAGAGATTCTGTGATTGTATCCAGGTTATTATCCATCAATCAGAGGGCAGAAATTCCAATATAAAATATTTTTAAAAAACAAATCCACTCTAAATTCTAAAGCCAATAACAAAATTGTAAAGATTTTAATAAAAATCTCCATTCTCAAAGACAATATTCCCTGGAAGCCAGAGGGAGGGAATTTATTTCAGCGAAGTGCCAAGAACTGTTGATGGCCACATAATAATAATACAAAGAATAACCACATGTCTTTTGGATGTCTTGATTCTAGGTTGGCAGCTAGCACCTATATATTAGAGATCTGTAAAAAAGAAATAAAACAAAACAAACCACCACCACAGAAGGGTAACGTGGTCATTGTTAGAAGTACCAGAGGAAACTATATTAGCCCTTTGCTAGTGGAAGTCAAATCTGTTCCTCTATTTTTCCCCAGTCATTTCTTCCCTTATTAGCTCCTGTGGTAATGGAGACAGATGAATCAAGATGAGTGGAACTTTGTTCAGCCTGTCCTCTTTTGCCTCCATTCACATTTGCCATAACAATGGCTGATAGACTCTAGTGTCTGGCAGACCATTTCTGGCAAAGTAACGGGTAAAAATTCCATAAAGATAAATAGAGCTGCCAAAAGTCATGTAGAAATAGCAGGTTGCTCATGTGTGCCCTCATTAGTTACATTATATTTTTTAAATCCCCTTGCACACAAGTATGTGATAGATTGATACATATATTTTGCCTTAAGCCATTTCTAATGAAGTAAACCTTAAGACTAAAACACGAAAGACTAAAACCCCACCCCGCACAGCGTTTACCTAGAGCGGCTCCGGCCCGGCGCGCACCGGGGGCAGGGCAGGCTCCCTTCCTGCCCTGCCCCCACGCTGCACCAGGAAGCAGCCGGGACCTGGGGGATGGGGGGGAAGGCACAGGGATCTGTGTGTTGCCCTGGCTGCTCCTCTAGGTACCTCCCTCGAAGCTCCCATTGGCCGCAGTTCCTCATTCCCGGCCAATGGGAGCTTCGGGGGAGGTACCTGGAGGCGCGGGCAGGGCAACACACAGACCCCCGTGCCACCCCCACACCCCCAGGTCCCAGCTGCTTCCCGGAGCGGCGTGGGGGCAGGGCAGGCCCCCAAACTCCTCCTGCAGCTGAACCCCCTGCCCTGAGCCCCCTGCCGCACCCCACAACCCTCCTGCACCCCGACCCCCTTCCCTGAGCCCCCTGCCGCACCCCACACCCCTCCTGCAGCCTGACCTCTGCCCTGAGCCCCCTGCTGCACCCAGCACCCTGACCCCCTGCCCTGTGCCCCCGGCTACACCCCACACCCCTCCTGCACCCCAACCCTCTGCCCTGAGCCCCCTGATGCACCCTGCACCCCTCCTGCACCCCCTGGGGGAAGGGAGGGGGCGGAGTTGGGGTGGGGATTTCGGGGAAGGGGTTGGAATGGGGGCAGGGAAGGGGTGGGAAGAGGCGGAGCAGGGGCGGGGCCTCATGGAAGGGGTGGAGTGGGGGCGAGGCAGCTGGTGGGGGGGTGGTCAGTGGTGCGGCCCTCGGGCCAATGTACTAGTCCTCACATGGCCCTCGTGGTCATTTGAGTTTGAGACCCCTGCTCTAAGGAGAGTCCTTCTCCTCACACCTAGGACATAAGTCCGATATTTGAGGATAGTAAGAGCCCTTATGTTCTTGCAAATGTATTTTCTGCAATAAGGCTATCATCCTGCATCTGGCATTAACCCTTCATTTGATTAAAACACAGAATTTCCAGCACTCCAGTGTTAATCAAGCACTTTTGAGCTATGCATGCGGTATACATTGGAACTAGTTATAGTACAACAGAATGAAAAGTCCCATATCGTATCCATCAGTGTAATGTGCCAGAGCCTGCAGCAGCATGCACAGAAACAACATCTGACATCCTGCAATTCTGGTCAAAGCAGTGGAAGTGCAGCAAAAAAGGGAGTTCAGAGTAAAATATTGGAGGATGTGATGCTGCTGTTAGTCGGACCTGATCCTGAATAATTGAAATCAAAGATATTGATTTCAATGGGGGCCTCCACCATGAGTAGCAGTAGGGTTTTGGTTGGATGTATTCCTGGAGGTTTCATCACATGACATAATCTTTAATTAAAGATTAATCTCTTAATTCCTGGAGACTCCAGGATAATCCTGGAGGCTTGGCAACCCTAACTACAGATGACGATACAAACATGGTTGTATGAGGGAGGAAAGCAGTGCATACCAAACAGCATTCTAATACCAAATAGATACATTACCTGAGATCAGAAAGATCACATTTGTTTCCAGCGATGGCCATGACAATATTTTCAGGACCATGTTCTTTTAATTCTTTTACCCATTTCTTCAAAGTATGAAATGAATCCTAAACCGAATACATAAAGAAACGTCTAGCAGGATTTCTTTGACAGACACAGTCATTTTTTTGAAGTTACAGGAAGGGCACACAGAAAGCCGTCATGTGACAATGATTTCCAGGGCTCTCATTAAAAGGCATGATTGATGTTACTGAACCTCAGACTTAGTTCTCAACTGCATTAATCCATCAAGCCAAATTTTCTCCTCAGAAATGCATGTGTAGCTTCTGCTGAGATCAATGGGAGTCGTGCATGAACCTCTGAGGGAAGAGTATGGCCTAGCATTTGGGATATAAGGTACATCCCACAATACTATGCAATACTTGAATATTAACCTTACAGAGAATGAAAGTTGCTGCACAGACATTCTGAATAAGGATGACTCAGGACTAAGTTCCACCTTCACAAGGTCTACAGACTTTCTGACCAACTATGAGTCATTTCAGTTAAAAATTACAACCTATGGTACTGCTATGCAGCCATGACCAGTGTCAGCTAGGGTTGCCAAATTTGGTTGGACATATTCCTGGAGGTCTTATCATATGACATAATCATTAATTAAAGATTAATCTTTAATTCCTGGAGACTCAAGGACAATCTTGGAGGGTTGGCAACCCTAATGCAGCAACACTAATGCACTGGTGAACAGAGCCAGGCCTTCAGTGCTAAAAGTAAATCATTCAATAGGCAGGAGAGAAGAAAGAGATAAGTAAAATATTGCAACCATTCATCCACTAATGCTTATTCTATAACTCAGCTTCCATCATCTGGGATTTCTTTTAAAATCAAAATTTTATTCTTTGAATTTTAAGAGTAGCAATTTCTTATTAGGGCAGGGCAAGGATCTGCAGCTGGATGACATGTGAACAGGGCTACTTTATCAGCTGAAAATAGACTTCCATTTCAATTAATAATGTTGAGCCAAAGATTATTTCATTGCTTTGTTTCAAAGTAAAGCAACCCTAGAAGAATTCAGCTCTCAGACTGCAAATGCAAGCTTGTAGCCACATTTTTAAAAGATTAATTTTCAGTTTATAAAATAGTTGATGTTTTTTAGTAGTAGAAATTAGATATGGGAAAAATCCAGTAGGTCATCTTGTCCATCTCAAAGAGGCAAATTCAGAATTTTCCTCTGCAGTATAATTTCCGGAGTTTTGTTTAGTCCATTTTTAAATGACTCAGGGAATGGCGCTTCCACCACAGCTTTGCCAATACATTAAGTCATTAACCAAACTATATATTATATAGGAATTGCAAACAGAAAGCTTTACCTGTTTTGTGATATCATATACTATAACAGCTGCTGCTGATCCTCGGTAGTACATTGGTGCCAAGGAATGAAACTGTTAAAAGACCAACAAAACATCATAAATCAATTAAAGTTTTGCACGGTGCCAGGTCACAAAGACATGCCATGATTGCATCATATTCTTTCATCAGAGAGAGAGAGTGAGCTTCTTGAACGTTTGCCCAGTTTTAGTTTCAATCAGACCTCTAAAAAAGGCTGTTCTTTATTCTGTTGGACTCATACAATTAGCACATTGAGTTCTACATATTTTTCTTGCCGTGTTTTGGGTTCTTTTGGTTTTTTTGTTTTTTGAAGCATAGTACATGATTGGTGTGAAAAAGGCTTTGGGGAGAAATTCAAGAACATAAGAACAGCCATACTGGGTCAGACCAATGGCCTGTCTAGTCCAGTATTCTCTCGTCCAACAGTGGCCAATGCCAGGTGCTCCAGAGAAAATGAACAGAACAGGCAATCATTGAGTGATCCATCCCTGTTGTCCACTTCCAGCCTCTGGCAATCAGAAGCTAGGGACACACAGAGCATGGGGTTGCATCCCTGACCATCTTCGCTAACAGCCACTGATGGACCTATTCTCCAAGAACTTATCTAGTCCTTTTTTAGACCCAGTTATACTTTTGGCCTTCGCAACATCCTCAGTAATGAGTTCTACAAGTTAATTGTTCATTGTGTGAAGTACTTCTTTTTGTTTGTTTTAAACCTGCTGCCTATTAATTTTATTTGGTGACCCTGGTTCTTGTGTTATGAGAAAGAGTAAACAACACTCCCTTATTCACTTTCTCCACCCCATTCACAATTTTATAGACCTCTATCATATTACCTCGTAGTCATCTCTTTTCTAAAATGACAAATCCCAGTCTTTTTAATCTCTCCTCATATGGAAGCTATTCCATACCCCTAATCATTTTTGATGTCCTTCTCTGTACCTTTTCCAATTCTAATATATCTTTTTTGAGATGAGGTGACCAGAACTGCAAGCAGTATTCCAGGTGTGAGTGTACCATGGTATTATGATATTTTCTGTCTTATTATCTATCCCTTTCCTAATGGTTCCTAACATTCTGTTAGATTTTTTGACTCTTGCTACACATACAGCAGATGTTTTCAGAGAACTATTCACGACGACTCCAAGATCTTTCTTGTGTGGTGACTGCTAATTTAGATCCCATTATTTGGTATGTACAGTTGGGATTATGTTTTCCACTGTGCATTACTTTGCATTTATCAACATTTAATTTCATCTGCCATTTTGTTGGCCACTTACCCAGTTTTGGGAGACCCCTTTGTAACTCTTCGCAGTCTGCTTTGGACTTAACTATCTTGAGTAATTTTGTATTGTCTGCAAACTTTGCCACCTCACTCTTTACCCCCTTTTCCAAATCATTTATGAGTATGTTGAACAGCACTGGTCCCAGTACAGATATTGGAGGGACACCACTATTTGCCTCTCTCCATTGTGAAAACTGACCATTTCTTCCTACCCTTTGTTTTCTTTCTTTTAACCAGTTACTGATCCATGAGCGGATCTTCTCTCTTATCCCATGACTGTTTACTTTGTTTAAGAGCCTTTGGTGAGGGACTTTGTCAAAGACTTTCTGAAAGTCCAAGTATTCTATATCCACTGGATCACCCTTTTCCACAAGTTTGTTGACCACCTCAAAGGGATGATTTCCCTTTACAAAAGCCATATTGACTCTTCCCCCAACAAATTGTGTTAATTTATGTGTCATGATTACTCTGTTCTTTACCAAATTCAACCAATTTGCCTGGTGTTGAAGTTAGGCTTACAAGCCTGTAATTGCCAGGATCACCTTTGGAGCCTTTTTTTTTTTTAAAGGGTGTCACATTAGCTATTATTCTCTAGTCATCTGGTACAAAAGCTGATTTAAATGATTGGTTACATACCACACTTAGTAGTTCTGCAAATTCATATTTGAGTTCCTTCAGAACTCTTGGGTGAATACCATCTGGTCTTGATGACTTATTACTGTTTAATTTACCAATTTATTCCAAAACTTCCTCTTGATACCTTAATCTGGGAAAGTTCCTGAGATTTGTCACCTAAAAAGAATGGTGCAGGTGTGGAAATCTCCCTCAATCCTCTATAGCGAAGACTGAGGCAAATAATTCATTTAGCTTCTCTGCAATGGCCTTATCTTCGAGTGCTCCATTAGCACCTCGATCAACCAGTGGACCCACTGATTGTTTGGCAGGCTTCCTGCTTCTGATGTACTTAAAACATTTGTGGCTTTGAACCTTTGTCTAATTACTTTTCAAATTCTTTTTTGGACTTCCTAATTATACTTTTACACTTGACTAGTTTATGCTCCTTTCTATTTTCCTCAGTAGGATTTAACTTCCAATTTGTAAAGGACCTTTTTGCCTCTAACCCATCTTTTTTTGGTCCTCTTACTCTGTTTGTTAATTTGGGGTATACATTTAATTTGAGCCTCTATTATGCTGTTTTTTAAAAGTTTCCATGCAGACTTTAGTGACTATACCTTTTAATTTCCATTTATCTAGCTTCCTCATTTTTGTGTAGATCCCCTCCCTAAAGTTCAGTGCTATTGTGGTGGGCTTCTTTGGTGTCTCTTCCCCCCACCCCCCAAGAATGTTAAATTTAATTAAATTACGGTTTAATTTAGACTTAAATGGAGTATAGGATTTATACTGGCAGTTCACAAACGTGTGAATTCAAGTTATGGCCAACAGCATTCAACCCTGGAACTAAGCATGAATAAAAAACATTTACAAGTCATTCCTATACAAATAATAAATCAAAATGTATAGTTTATCATCAAATTGTAAATAGCTGACATAGTCATCTTGCACTGCATCTATATTTAGAAGATACAAGTTCTTTTAAATTTAATTTCTTTTCACTACAGCTTTAATTTCAAGGAACAGCTTTTTTAAAAGAAAGGATAAAAATGATTACTATAAAATGGCTGTACAAAAACAGCTACACTTTTATTTGTTTACAAGAGTAAACACAACATAGCGGGTTTAGAATTTAAACTTATGCTACTACAGAGAAAGGAAGCCTTTTTGCTTATTCACCTAAGACTGATTCTTATATATAACTAAAATAATCTTCCTTGAAAAATTTGTTCACTCTTTTTAATCTCATTGTAGCCACAAAATAATGTATTATTTATTTATCCAGCATCATCTTGCAAATTACTGCTTGTTCACTCTCCCAGGTGAGTAATTTTTTTGACATACAAGTAAGACACATCTTTATGATCAACATGCATCATGGTCAAGGGCAGACAAGCCAATTTTGTGCCTTGACTGGAAAATTTGCAAGGTTAATATAATACAAAGGTTTTGTTACGGGGCAAGGCCAGATGGCTATAGAAAAGTAGTGGGAGATTGATATATTAGCTCCAACCTAAACAAATCCCTGGTACCAGGATAAGTGAAATGGAAGCTGCTCCAGGTCAATTAAGACACCTGGGGCCAATTAAGCACTTTCCAGAAGGCAGGGAGAATGCTAGGGGACACCTGAAGCCAATCAGGTACTGTCTGAAACTAGTTAAAAGCCTCCCAGTCAGTCAGGTGGGGGTGGATGTTAGGAGCTGTGGGAGGAAGCTGTGCTGTTGGAGAGACTGAGCAGTACACACCATATCAGGCACAAGGAATGAGGCCCTGAGGTAAGGGTGAAGTGGAGCTTGAGGAAGTAGGGGCTGCTGTGGGGAAGTAGCCCAGGGAATAGTACGTGTCATATTTCTAAAAGGTCAGCTACCATAGCTGATACTATTAGGGTCCCTGGGCTGGAGCCTGGAGTAGAGGGTGGGCCCAAGCTTCCCCTTTTGCCCCCCAACCCAATTAATCACTGAGACTGGGAGACAACAGAGACTGTGCAAGGGAGGATAGCTTCTCCTCCACCTCCCTTGTGGGCTTATGATGAAAATGGCTCAGTAGACTGTGACCCTTGTCTCTAGAGAGAGAAGGGTTATGTGGAGGGTCACAGTGAGCCTCTGAGGCTAGCAGAATCTGCCAGGAAATGTGGGACCCACGGAGACAAGGACAGAGTTTTGTTGCAGTGTATATAACACTTTAAAAACACATGAGAGGACAAGAAGGTCTAATCTTTCCAGTTTCCTGTGTCTTGTATCATTTACACTTCTAAAAAACTGAGTAGAGAGGAAGTATTGTCCAATGGTTCGGGCACAGGCCCAGACTGTGAAAGAGCTAGGTTCAATTCCCATGACTTCCAGTGTGGCTTTGGGTAAGTCACTTTGTCTGTGCCTCAGCTTCCCATCTGTAAAATGGGGATAAGAACAGGGATAAGAGCACTTTCCTACCTCACAGGGGTGTTGTGAGGATAAATAAGTTAAAGATTGCAAAGCGCTTTGAGATCTATTGATGAAAAGCACTATATAAGAAAAAGGTGCTATTAGTAGGATAGATCTGGTTGGGAATTTTTTGATGAAATGTTTTTTTCAAACACCAATTTGTCAAAACCAAAACTTTTTGCAGGAACATATTGGTTTTCGTACAAAGGTTTCTCAGGTTCAGCATAACCTTTCTTGGGGGGTGGAAAGAGAGATGGAGAGAGAAATCCTAAAATAGTCAATAGTCCAGTGGTTAGGCACTCTCCTGGTTCTCACACATTCCAGGGGAGTATCCTAACCACTGTGCTATTGGCTATTTTGGGGTTGGTGGGGCTTCGATTTTTTTTTTTTTAAATTGGTGAAAAAAAAGCCTCAAAAGGTCTCTATTTCATTTAGATGCAGAACAAAAACAAATTGTGAATTTTTTCACAAATGGAACTTGTTTTCCAGCCAGCCCTAGCTCAGAGTTGAAGTAAAATTTTCATTTGGTCAGATTTTATATTCTCTTTGCAAAGTTGTAACCAACTAAACCATGTTCAAGGCAGTGGAGGATCAGGCCCAAATTCTGTGCCCAAAGATTTTCCAATCTGATGCAACACACTCTCATCTTCCCTCCAGACACCTGTAACAGATTGGATTTGTTTTCATGTTTAATTCAGTATCTCCCCTCCACAATTTTCATTTTCTTGACACTGCTGCAGAATTTCCAGTCTGTTTGTTTTTTCCCATGAAAAAACACTAGAGCATCTCAGAAACTAGGGGGGCATTGTTGCAGAATGTAGGTCCAACCTGACAGAGAATACACAAGGCCTTGTTGGTCTGAACCCTTGTAGAAACTCTACATGTCTATATACATGCTGATTCATTTTTATCTAGATAACAAAATATGCATAAGCTTGGAAACAGTTCTTGGCTAGTAATCAATACACTAATTCCAGAAGCCAGGTAGTTAATCTCAAATGCTTAGCATTCCAGAAAATTAGCCCAGGAGACAAAGCGGGAACCCGGATCATCATTGTCTTTCGTAAGTGTCACAAGTCGGTATCTAGGTTGTTCCGCCATCTAACTGCTACATCATCAGAGGTAGCAAGGTGTTGCCGTCCACGCTCCTATCTTCTAATTGTGCACTCCTCCACCACATGTTTGACCGTCTGCATTGTTGCCTCCTGGTCACATTGTGGGAAAAAAAGGATGAGCTAAATTTCTGCATTGTAGCAGCTACTGTGGCCATGCCAGTCAGCAGCCCATTAAGCCTAATCCAGGAGGATATGTTTACTGTCTTTTCATGGCGATCCCTGGGTGAGTGGCATGAAGTGAAATAAAAGTAGATAAAATGCAGAACACAGGCTCAAGTTCTAAATGACAATCAGCCCAAAGAGCTGTCCTCCAGTGAGACCCCTTTCAATGCAGACGCTAGCACTGGGGCCAGTTCTCAAGATCCTGCATTTTAATATTGAGGGATATTGGTGATGAAAAGGGATATCCTCATCCATCTAGCTATAAACTTTGAAGCAAATGAAATCTTGCTTCAGGAGATACACTCCACCACCAACATGCATCTTTCAGTTCCTGGCTCATGGCTCATCCCCATCACAACCAGTATGGGATGGCATTTTATGTTAGAGAAGGGCTGGCCGCTCTCACCGTATTGACATCTGGTCCGAATGGCATTGTAGAATAGAATGCTATAAAAGGTGAATGAGCTTACACTGATTAATGGCCATAAGCCTCCATCAGTTAACTGGTCAACCCCCATGCTGCCCACCTTTCCAGGTCCTTTGACCTATTATGACAACTTCAATTCCTGCCATGTCAACTGGGGATACTCTGACAACAACTCAGATGGACAGAGTCTGATGGAGTGGGCATTAGTCACTGACCTACAACTCCTCTGTGACCCAAAGCAAAGGCCAAGCTTTCACAGTAGCAGATGGCCAACAGGCTTTTCATCCAGCATCTCCTTTTCATCTCATGGGCAACCACCACCAGTGATCATAGAGGAGAAGATGCTTAAAGCTTTTTCAAACACTCACCATTGGCTGTCTTTGATCACCATAGGCCTGTGAATATCAATAACAAATAGTATACAGAAAGCCCTGTGGAATTTTCAGAAAGCTCGGTGGGAGGTCTTTCAAGCAGAACTAGAAATGTCTGTCAACAAACTGGTTGAGCTGGACTTGACATGACCAGCCAATATAAATTATTCCTATCAAGTTTTCTGCAAATTAATTCAGGTAGCTGCTAAGAAATCAATCTGTAGAAGCTATCACTGACCGCATACACGTGGGTGGTCATCAGAAGCAGTTAAGCTCTACCAGGAATTTAAATCTGCTGGTAATGAACAGGAGGCTGTTAGTAAGAATAACATTCATTCAACTGCTGGATCAAACCCAGTGCACTCGATGGAGAGAGAAAGAGTCACAAACGTGGTCTTTACTCATTCTAGCTGGAAAGCTTAGCAGACCATCAAAAGACTTTCCAGCTTCAGCAAAAAGGAGCAAAAAGTCAGCAAAAAGTCACTGCAAATGTTATCACATCCCAACCAGTGGCTAATGGCCACACACAGAACTTGGATAAGTCTTTCAGTCATCCAATCAAAACTGAGGTTACAGAAAAGTGGTATGCTCTAGTGTGGATTCACACTTGATGCTCCTTTTTCAGACAAAAAGCTGGACACCGCCATAATGCTTGTGAAAATAGAAAGGCTCCACATCTGAATTATATCCATATAGAGGTCCTACTTCACTGAGGCCCAAAAGCTGGCTGCTTTGGTTCTTCAACCAATGTTCCCAGGACAACTGCATCCTACAATTCTGGCACAGAGCATAGGTTGTAGCCATTCTGAAACCAGGAAAACCTATGGCCTGGGAGAGTCTCCAGGATTGACCAGTTGATCGCGATCAACTGGTGACCACTGATTTACAGCATCAAAAGCACTCTTCGGCCTTCACCCTGACCCAAAAACTCCTCCCCAGGTTTCTTTCAGGTGAGCCACCATGCTTTCAGGGTATGTCGACACTGCAATTAGACAAGGGTGGCCGTGCCAGCTGACTCAGGCTTGCGGGGCTCTGACTAGGGTGACCAGATGTCCTGATTTTAAAGGGACAGTCCCAATTTTGGGGGCTTTTTCTTATATAGGCACCTATTACCCCCCACACCCTCTGTCCCGATTTTTTTACACTTGCCATCTGGTCACCCTAGCTCTGAAAAAGGGGCTGTTTAATTGCAGTATAGATGTTCAGGCTTGGGCTGCAGCCCAAGCTCTGGGACCCTTCACCATGCAAGATCCTAGAGCTTGGGCTCCAGCCTAAGTCCAAACAGCTATATTACAATTAAACAACCCAGAAGCCCAAATCAGCTGGCATGGGCCAGCCCTAGGTTTTTAATTGCAGTGTAGACATAGCCTAAAGGAGCAGCTTAGGGTTTCTTGTCTCTCCTCAGTTTCTTTGTGTTCTGCCATCACAATCTCTCTCTCACACACACACACATCCTACCCAAAACAATATTTGGCAACCGCTCCTGGGTGGGTTCACATACTCTTTGTCTTAGGTAGGGCTTAGGCTAACAGTTATGTTAATTGAAGGGTGAGTCTACACCTATCAATTCACAATCCCATAACAAGGTGTCACCTAGCTCATAACAATATAAAGGAAGCCTCAAAGTTTGTTTGCTCTTTAAGAGGGGCCCCTGTGTTCTCATCTTTTACTTCAAAAATACCAAGAAAGTCAAGGCTGGTCTCCCCTAGTTTCAATGGAGGACTTCTTGCAGAGGTCTTGTGTTTGTTGTGAACTGCCATACCTTCATCAAAAGAGTTGGATGTTTAACAAAGACATCTTTTGTTTCAAAAGCTCATTAGGCTTTTGGTTAATGAAAAATCCCTTCCGCATTCAATCCCTCAGTCTCTTGTGATGTCATCAATTCACTAGTTCTACAGTCACCACAGAGTCTTCAAGTGTAGACAACACCTGAATTCCTAAATGTAAAAACCAAGAACTCTTCTCCACCCCTTTTTTTTGTTAATTTGTTTTTGCAATAAACTGTTCCGGCCTTCTTTGTACGTCCAAACACAGTAAAAAAAGCACAAGTCCAAACTTTTTTCTCTGCAGGTCACACTGAAAAGAGTATTAATATCTCTCTCATCTGTTAGGTGCCACTTTTTATTAAAAAGTGGGTTTCAAATTAGAAGGTGAGTGCTCTAGTGTACATTTTAGCCATCAGCACTTAGGCTATCAATGGTGGATGTAAAACAATTCACCTATATCTGAATAAGAAATCCATTGAGACACTCAAACCTATTTATTCACTAGGCCGGTGTTAGGAAACTGACCATTCTATACCTTCACATTTATTTTAGTATACATCTCTGCTAGACAGATCTTCTTAATGTGAATCTGCAGTGATTTTTGCTACTGCCTTAACTACAGAAAAATTCACTTAATTAGACTCTGAGGAAGTTTCAAAAATTGCCATTTTGAAAAGATTCCTCAAAAATGTTTTGAAAATACCATTCATATGAATTAGTCAACTGTATAATCATGACATCTTAATGATAAAGGTGGCTTGATAAAATATACTTTGCAACTGGAGAGACAGTTTATAGCAGGAAGTTTCCACTACTCTTTAAGGTAAATTCATTCATTTAATACTCCCATTTCTTGCAAGGCTGAGCGCTCCAAAAGTGCCAGAGAAGTGCACACTGCCTCTGAAATTCCCACCCTTATATTCCAGCTGTGACCTTCTATTCTTAAGAACTTCCAGGCTTGCCAGCTTTCCCAGATCACAATATGGTTATTTCCTTCATTATTTTATACTAATATTTTTTAGACATAAAACAGTTTTAAAAAAAAAAAGAAACAGTGGCCCAGATTTAAAAAAACCACAAGCTTAAAGTTTAGGATCCTAAAGGCCTATTTATGCACCTAAATAAGTGATCTAATGTTCCAGCATTTCTGAAAATAAGGTTATTTATTGGATTTAGAGGCCTAATTTTAAACTCCTATTTGAAAATCTTGCCTGGTGATTTTATCATGTTTCACATTAGCTCAAGTTATTAAAATAGCATACTTTATTATAGTTTCCCAAGATCGGTGAGAGAAAGCTACCTTTAAACCATTTCATTAAGAAACTGAAATGGGCTAGTAATCATACCATCATAATCACAGCACAGAATACTCTAACAGATGAAAAGAAAATTAATCTAAACTTATTTTGCCACTGCTTTCAAATCACCTTATAAAAGTGTTATAAAAACACTATGGCATAGTACCACTAATGAGACTCAGCTATTAGGAAACAAAGATTCCCTCTCTCCACAAATTAACAGAATGTGCTTTTCTCCACTAGAAAACATGGAAAGACACCGTGTAACAATAAATAAATCAATAAGAGTTAAAAAATGGTTCTTTGGAAAAAATCTTCATTACTTTATGCAATAATGGACCTTTTAAAAAGTGTAAATATTTTATCAGAAGCACTGATTTTAAAAGCTTACATATATATATTATTCAGTATTATGCAAATAATTATTTTTGTGTTTTCTAATACTAACCTTTCCAGAAATTACTTTAAAAAAGTCTTATTGGATCTTCTCCTAGCTTAATTACCCAAATGAAATACTCATGCCAAACTAAGTATGAGAATACAAAATACTAATGTGCAACCTGCCAAGGACCAAATGTGGGACAGAGGCCCAAAATGAGTGACAAGAAAAATAGTAGTGTATGAAACTTTAAATCATGTGGGATTAACTATTGGAAATTAGCATTTTTATAACCAGGATTTCATGATTCTGCATTTCTGATTCTAATAATTTACCATAAAGTTGAAAACTACAAGGGGCCACATCCTGCAATGCATTAGGGTAATTTTATCTCTGCTCCTTTTGGTGGAAAGCTGCCCCAAAGACAACATGACCAGTAGAGGCCACTCTAGCTACAGGCAAGCCAGGGATCTGCCTAGGATGGGAGATTTGGCCATGATGGAGGGGCGACTGGGCCAAACCTGAGTGGTGCTGTGACTCTGTGCACCAGGTCACAACACCACTCACTTAAATTTGGCCCCGCTGCCCTTCTGTTATGCTAGGGCTGCAGATTGCCTTAAGCAGTCTCTGTTAACCAGTCATCAGAGGCTCTCCTCCAGTGGCATAGAGCTGCTATAATGGTTCCTACACCACCACCCCTTCTCACATGGAGTGGTCAGGGAAAAGGGGAGTGGCCAGTGGTTTCCTACACTCTAGCTGCGGTTCTGGCCCCTGGGTGTTGCTGGCAATTTGTGTAATTTAGGGCAGCACTAAGGCGGCTCTAACTTGTGCAGTGCAGATCAGCCCAGAATAAGAGGGGAGCAAAGGTGGCTTTCCTAAATCCCATACAAGCTTTGCTGCATATCCTGAGCAGTGATTAAAAAAGCTCAGTAAGAGACTACAACAGTAGCTTTGTAGAGCTCCTTCAGTCTCTGTTATCCCGCAGCTTCTTCCATGCTGAATGTCAGTGAGGTACTGAGTCCACTAACAACCATTCCAAGCATCCCTATGGACCATTTTTATATTTATTTATAGGCATTTCTATTGCAATCTTCACTGTAGTATCTGCACAGCAATGTGGTAGTTGGGGGACAGAAGCATAGGGCCAGATTCTCCAGTGTGACTAATTTATAGATTCATAGATTATAAAACCAGAAGAGGCCATTGTGATCACCTAGTCTAACCTCTTGTATAACACAGCCCATAGGACTTCCCTGAATTAATTCCTGTTTGAACTGCAACATATTACATATGAACTGCCGTACCTAGTGGGGTCTCACAAGGGTCAGTCCCGGGTCTGGCACTGTTCAATTTTTTCATTAATAACTTAGATAACGGAATGGAGAGTATACATATAAAATCTTCAGATGACAGCAAGTTGGTAGAGGTGGCAAGCACTTTGGAGGACAGGATTAGAATTCAAAACAACCTTGACAAATTGGAGAATTGGTCTGAATTCAACAAGATGAAACTCAATAAAGACAAAAAGAAAAGGAGTATTTGTGGCACCTTAGAGACTAACAAATTTATTTGAGCATAAGCTTTCGTGAGCTGTGCTCAGATAAATTTGTTAGTCTCTAAGGTGCCACAAGTACTCCTTTTCTTTTTGTGGATACAGACTAATATGGCTGCTACTCTGAAACCTGTCAATAAAGAAAAGAGCAAAGTACTTCATTTAGGAAGGAAAGACCAAATGCACAACTACAAAATGGGGAATAACTGGCTAGGCCGTAGTATTGCTGAAAAGGATCTGAAGGTTATAGTGGATCACAAATTAAATGGGCCAACAATGTGATGCAGTTGCAAAAAAGACTAATATCATCACGGGGTGTATTGTATAACCGTCCCACTCTACCAAGGGGCCAGAACTCTCAGCACTGGTAAGACCTCAGTTAGAATAATGTGTCCAGTTCTGGGAGCAACACTCTAGGAAAGAGGTGAATAAATTGGAGAGACTTCAAAAGAGAGCAACAAAAATGATAAAAGGTTTAGAAACCCTGACCGAGGAGGAAAGGTTGAAAAACTGGGCATGTGTAGCCTTGAGAAAAGACAAGTGAGGTATGGGACCCGGTAACAGTCTTCAAATATGTTAATGGTGGTTATTAAGGGTATGGTGATCAATTGTTCTTCGCTGAAGGTAAGAGGAAAAATAATGGGCTTAACCTAAATCTCCACTGCTGCAGATTAGCTATTAGGAAAAAAACTTTCCAACTATAAAGGCAATTAAGCTCTGGAATAGGCTTCCAAGGGCGGTTGTGGAATCCCTGTCATTGGAGGGCTTTAAGAACCAGTTGGACCTGTTCAGGATGGGCTAGTAGGTTTACTTCATCTTGATTCAGTGCAGGGGATGGGCTGGATGACTTCTCAAGGTTCCTTCCAGCTCTACACTTCTATATCTTTTAGAAAAACATTCAATTTGATTTTACGATTTCCACTGATGGAGAATCTACCACAACCATTGGTAAACTGTTCCAATGGTTAATTGACCAAAATGTTGCACTTTATTTCTAGTCTGAAATTGTCTAGAGTAGGCTGAAGAGCCTTTTATCATCATCACCAGCACATTACTATGCCCCATGTAGGTACTTACAGACTGTGATCAAGTCACCCCTTAATCTTCTCTTTGTTAAACTAAACAGATTGAGCTCCTTCAGTCTATCACTCAGATATGTTTTCCAGTCCTTTAATCATTCTCATTGCTCTTCTGGGAGCTCTCTTTAATTTATCAACGTCCTTGAATTGTGACACCAGACCTGGATACAGTATTCCAGTAGCAGTTGGATGAATGCCAAATACAGAGGTAATTCTGTCTATAGAGTTGGTGTATCCAGCCTGTGCCAGGGGAATCCTTCTGTACCACACAGCCAAAGTAGAGACTCCTATACCACCCCCTGCTGATGGGGACATGGCCAGAGCAAAAGAGATATTGCTGGAATGCCCCCTACTCTACACTAATCCTGGACTGCCATTTCGGACTTTTACAGCCATTAACAACCTGTGTAGCATAGAACAGCACTCAGTTTTCTCTTACTGATGACAGTGTAAGTGGCAGGTGCAACTTGTGACTCACACCGTGGATAATATGGGAGATACGAGTGGCACTTTGGGCGGAGAAGCCCTGGAGGAAAACCCTAGCAACAGCCACATAGTCAGCAGGAGTCAGTCAGCATTTCCACACAACTTCCAACTAGCAGGGGGCAGCATAAGACCTTGCCACCCCATTATAAACTGCATCAGGCAGTAGGTGATCGCTTCTTTGGTCTTTGTTGCATCTAAGACCAAACAGAGGAGCTTGAAGCAAACTAAACGAGGCTAAATTCAGCAGGTACCCTTTCAAGCATTTGCAAATGTTTCTAGAATCAGAGGTGGAGTATCTCAGGCCTAGATTTTCCTTTTCATTCTTGTCAACTTATTCTCTGAATACTTATGTCTTGCCCAAGGGGGCTAGGCCAGACCCCTTAGCTATACTTCAGACATTGTCCAGATCAGTTTTAGTGCAGTGTCTTATCTTCTCTGATGCTATAGCCTACCACAGAAATACTGTTTAAAATCTTAGGTGTTGGAGAGGAGTTATGGAAGAGAAATAGAAACAATAAGTAGATTATCCTGAAATGTAAGCTTCTCACACAGACACAGTGGAGGGGTTGGTGAGATGGGAAATTCCTAACATTCCCAGCTGGCAAAGAGTGAATGGAAAATGTTATGCATGCATGCCATTCACAGATATGATTTAGCATTTTATAACCTTGAGTAGTTTTCCCTCCATACAACACAGGGCTGTAATTCTAGTACTAAGGAAACTTTTAAAAATATAGTTGTATAGATCAGTATTTTACAAAGATTTGAAAATCAGTAGATGTCACTCCCACAAGTATGTACAGATTACTCATCTTCTTCTGGACCCAAAGTTCAATAGGTCAGAAAAATTTATTTAAGAAATCTTTATAGGTGATTGCTAGTCTATCAACCCAGTCCAGCATTTTCTTTTTTCTTATTCATTTGTCAGAGTTGACTGAAAAAGCCTCTTATTCACTCATATACATTGCCTCCAAAAGATAAGAGTTCTTGCAGTAAAAGAAAAAAAAATATACCAGCATTTTAGGAGAGAATATTTAAAATAAGCAGAAAACAAAGCTTTGAAATATTGTAGAAATGACAGTGTTCAGCCCTTATCAAGATCAGTCATTAAGTGAAACATCTAGTGACATTAAATCTTTATTCTGAATTGTTCTTTCGTAGTCTGCATGTGAGGGTTTTGGGTTTTTTTTTTTTTGTTTAATGAATATATATACACATATACACATATATATATATATATACACATATACACATATATACACATATATATATATACACATATACACACACACACACACACTTACTTCAAGGTAGTTACCTAGTTTTATGATCAGTCCTACAAGTGTAAACGCCATGTTGCCTTTATTTGCTTATTTATTTTGATGACATTCCCTCCCCACCCCAACAAAATAAAACAAAAACAAACAAACATGAAATTGTGACAGAACTCATCTGTTGTCCTACCTTAGCACCAGCTATTAGCCTGCATAAATCATATATATGTTATGGCAGATATGGCTTGTTAACAATTAACAACATGCAAGGTATACAGAAGGTGAGAGCTGCTTTCTAGAGAAAGGGTAGAAGAGGTCCTAGTCTGAAGCCCTTGGGGCAGGGCTCAGGTTGTCTTCACTGAAGAGTTAACTTGAGTTATCTACATTTGAGTTAGGCCATCTTGAGTGAGAGTGGTCATGAAATAGCACTGAAGCTAAACAAATTGGCTTAACAGCACAGATTGTGTTAGCAGCTGACAAGTGCTCTCTTGTGCTTTAGCCTACACACCCAGACAACTTGTGTTTAAAGGACGACAGTACTCAAGCTAAGGGGTTTGCTTGAGAATGGAATTCAAGGTGGCGCAACACTTCATTTATAACTTGAGTTAATTCTGCACTGAAGACAAGCCCTTAGATTATGCTACATTGTATTATTATGTTTGAGTTCCAATAAAGCTGAAGTCCAGGCACAGGACAAGTCTGAACTCTAACTCAAGGTCTGTAGATAAGTTATTAACTAGGGCCCACATCTTAAAAGGTATTTAAACACTGATTTCAATGAGAGTTAGATTTATACTTTCCAGGCTCTGACAGAGCAAGAACCCTGTGGCAAAAACCCTGTTGCTGTAAAGGAGGGCAAGAGACAATATCTGATTCTCTGTTCAGAAGAAAGCCAGAAGTGTCTCAGCAAGTGGGAAAGAAGTCAAATGAGCTAGGAAAAGTCTGTAGTTGTTTAGTGCATAGTGCTGCATTATTAGGAAGGAAACTGAGTGAAAGCAGGGTTCTAGCTTCTGATTCTCAAGCAGGGAAAAGGGAGGACTAGAAAGGTACAGTTTCTCTCCAGCACGCCCTGCTGGACGTCCATGAGCTGGCAGTGAAATCAGGGAATAGAATTTTGCTAAGTGATGGGAGCATCCAATGGCTGGAAGTTGAAGCTTGACAAATTCAAACTGGAAATAAGGTGTGCATTTTTAATGAGGTTAATTAACCCCTGGCACAATTTACCAAGGGTCTTGGTGGATTCTCCATCACTGGCAACTTTTAAATCAAGACTGGATGTTTTTCTAAAAAGATCTGCTCTAGGAATTATTTGGGGGAAGTTTTTGTCTTAAGTTATATAGCAGGTCAGACTAGATAATCACAATGGTCCCTTCTGGCCTTGGATCTATGCACAAAGCGTGAATAGCGACTTGTGGGTGTGGGAAAGACTGGAGAAGAGGTCCCTGTGAGTAAAAGCATGAGTAAAAGCTACATCCATTTGGATTGTTCTTTTTAGCCACTTATGAAGTTATTGCATATGGAATTATGAAAAAACCCCTGCGCATGAGTTCTAGTTTGGCTCAAACACCTAGATGCCCTTTTGCTAAAAAACAGTAGCAAAAAAGCGTATACATACATTTCCTTGTCTTGGAAACATAGCCTTCTGGCTGCCACAATATTCGTCAGGCTGGCAAAATGGAAAATTAGCAGCAGCCCAAGGCATACAGACAAAAGCATTGTAATTAGAAACTACTTATGGCATCACAAACTGAAATACACACTAATAAAAACATCCTTAGCTAACTTGAGATGAGATTGGTTGTAGGGGGGTAATATTTGCTCACGATAACAAAACTGTCACGAATTTTAGCCATGCAGTTCAGGGCAGCACTGCAAGTTTGAGGAAAAGCACTAAAGGAAAAAAAGGCAAGCTGGAGGAAAAGTGACCCTCTGGAAAGTGGAATAAGTGGGATCATTTGACAGCATGTGATCACAGAAACTGGGACATCAGAGATTGATACTTAAACAGGGAGAAGCAAAGGGATGTTTTTAAATATGCTGCTGAGGTTTCAAATCCTCCTCACTAGAAAGGGAAGGATGGTGCATCAGCTCTCTTTTTTTCTGACAAAACACCCTACACTCTCCTCAATAAGTGGTACTGGAAAGTCATGCAGCGCTGCCAGAAGTCTCTCTGGAAGCTCAGCGCATCCACTGTACAACAAACTGAGCATTCACTCCTATCCCTGTCAAGGCAGGAAGTCTGCTTCCGAACCCCATTTTCTAACTCTCTCATCATACTGCAAAAAATTGCTGTAGGCTTTTATTAAAACATTTTATATTAAAAATGCAGATTTAGGAACTGGAATTTTCCATCTAGCGTTACTTATGCAGGCTCTTTATTTTTTTTAAATCCACTTCATGAATTAGGGGCAGAGCTGTGTTGCCAGTACTCAGTCCAAGCTCGGTGGCAGATTGTTATAGGTTAGGCATGGAAATTTCTCATTGTTTGTTTTTTCCATCTTTTTTCTAAGCTGCTTTGTTCTGACTACACCATTCTCTCCTCCCTCCACCCCTGAAGAAATGCAGAGATAAAACTTCTTTCCTCTTAGGCAGCTGCTTTGATTGGTCAGGGGTTCTGAAAAGGGAAATTACAGCAGCTTTTCACACTTTGTGCTTAAATGCTGCAGAAGTGGAATGTGAAGCAGTCACTTGGCACTCCTGTCAAATGAGGAGTTAATAGTAACTCAGGCTCCCACAGGCGCTCCAGGGCAGGGCTACGAAAGTAATTGCTTCAGGAACAGGAAGAAAGATGTCTGGGGAAAGGCTGCAAGTACAGCTTGTTACAATTTTCCGACAGAAAATGCCCTTTTTGTCCAATTCAAAACTTACCACAGGAATGTGTTTATTCTGATGAAATTTTTGTTTTGAAAAAAATTGAGATTAAGCATTTTGATAAGGTTGGACCTTATTGGAATGGAGACTTTTTGTTTTGAAAATGTTTTATATTATAATTTATATTCTAAAATATACATTTTTAAAAATTGAAATTGTAATAAAACATTTCAACTTTGAAAGGAAATGCTTCAATTGACCCAAAATGAAATTTTTCAAAAAATTTGCTTTGTGGGAAAGTTTGAAATTTGGCAATTTGTTCTGATTTGGAACTAAAACAAATTTTGAAATTGCAGGATTTCCTGCTAAAAGGAAATTCTGGTTCCCATATAGCTGTAGCTGTGAGTCTGAGTTAAAACACCCTGTGGTTGAGGGAAATAGCTTTTGTTAAGTGTTGACTTTTGCGGTAATCTGGTTTTCTGTGACCAAGCTCTGGCTGGCCGGCCTGTGGGGTGACTGTGCTGAACTGCTTCTCCTGCTCCAGTTTTTCATACACACTGTGGCCAAAGTTTCCAAAAGTTTGAGCTGATACAAACAGCCATTTGGATGCCCATCTGAGTTTCCAGTGCTCAGTGGGATTTCCTAAAGCATCCATACAAGCATCCTGGCTTCTCAGAGGTGATTGGAAATTACAACCAGATGCTAAATGTTATTACACATGACAAAACTGCATCTGCTAATGAGGTCTGGACACCTACTGGTGAGCTGTCTAAATGCAGGCTAGTTTTAGACATGATGGGAAGAAGATGGGCGAGGATGAGGAGGCAAGAGGACAGGGTGACCACATAGCAAGTGAGAAAAATCAGGATTGGGCAACTGGCGCCTATATACGACAAAGCCCCGAATAACAGGACTGTCCCTATAAAATTGGGACATCTGGTCACCCTACAAGAGGAAGCCCAAATATTGATTCAAATGCCACTGGAGGATCAAAGGCAGAGAAGGAAAGAAGTTGGGGGTGCAGAAGGACAGAAACAGAGAACTGCTCCTGAAGATGTTATGGAGGAACAGGCCTGCTGTTTGCTCCTTTAAGATGTGCTACATTTTCTGTAAACTCCTAAGGAAGAAAATTAATCTATGCTATATTCATACTTTTAGTTTAAGCTTTTCAGTGGCCTCATGTAGCCAGAACTAGTGCTCAGACAACTTGGGCACAGCCAAATGCCAGCTCTAATTAGCCCAACAGACTTGAGCCCTGGCGGAGTGCTTGCATGACTATCTGAGTCTGCCCAAGTTTTGAATTTTTTTTTACTTGAAGCTCTCTATCAGTTTCTCCACCTGTTAAATAGAGATATTATTTATGCCTCATTGTAAAGAACAGTGAGATGGATGGATGAGGAACTATTAAGTATGGTTGTTATTATTAGCTCCTGTCAGAACTATTGTCTGTAGGTCTTAACTGTCACTTTAGCTGAACCCCCCGGAAGGGCTTTGTTCTGCAGTCATATGCATTTCTGACTGCAGAGCCTGGAGGGGAAGGGAGAAGGAACTCAATCCTTCTGTCTGATAGAGAGACTGGGGGCGTCCTCCCCTCTCCTGCCACTACTTGCTCTGCTAGGGGGAGGAGAGTTAAGTGCAGCTGCTTCTATTCCTGCTTTGCCATGAAATCTTCAGGGGATGCATCCGTGCTGGAACTAGGGGTGCTGCCGCACCCCCTGGCTTGAAGTAGTTTCCATCATATGCAGGGTTTACAGTTTGGTTCAATGGCTCTCAGCACCCCCACTGTACAAATTGTTCCAGCACCCCTGGGGGATGTAGGGACAGTCCATCTTCTTGTATTCTTTCTCCTATTTACACGTCCGCATGTGAAAAGGCGTGGTGGCTTTGGGGGTTGAGTGGAGTGAAGGGCAGGGTGAACAGACCTCTGATTAGAGTCAGAGTGAACCAAGTGGTGGTCAGCACATGACCATTCTGCTTTTTTTGAAACCAGGGTGAGTGGGAAAGCAGTAGAAGAGCTTTCTGTATCAGGGCGCAG
The DNA here is from genome assembly GCF_015237465.2 of Chelonia mydas. Lineage (NCBI taxonomy): Eukaryota > Metazoa > Chordata > Testudines > Cheloniidae > Chelonia > Chelonia mydas. The sequence continues at coordinate 87,016,665 of NC_057850.1, read as the reverse complement.
ATGTGGCACCAGTTTGGGCAGCTGTGGAAATGCAGAAGGCACCAGGCCCTGATTATAATGTACGCACACACGTGTTCCCACATTTGGACTTAAATTTAAGAATTAAGCCAAACCAAAACACTGAGAAAAATAAGTAATTTTGTTGCTAAGAACAGGAAGTGAGCCTGAACACAGTTAGAAAAAGTGCATGCTAGGTGCCTTATGATGCAATTTTTTTTAAAAAAAAAAAGCAGCAAGATACCTGCGTGGAGGAGTTTACCATCTAGTTTCAGACATGCTACTACACAGGGGACAGTAAAGAAGATGGAGGAGAAAGATCAGGAGTGACACCAGTAAAAGTATGCAGTTTCCCAGTTAGAGCAGGCATACATCATGATGGAACAATGGATTGTGGTGTTTGGGGGTTTATCAGCTGTGACAAAGTCAGACTTGACAGTTCTAAGAGTAGCTAAAGCAGGCATATTAATGTTAGAATGGTCAAAGCCCTTTTTCCTATGAACTGAAAGAGGTTACCTCAAGTTAATCATGGACACCTGAATCCAATTAAGGGCAGCCTCTGATCTTTGAAAACCTCTTCCAGTGAGAGAGAGAAGAGAAGCAAGCTGCAGAAGGGTTGTGTGCAGTAAGGGGAAAAAGGCTTCTCCTAGGTAAACAGCTGTTTTCTCTATAAAGGAAATCTTGCATTTATTTCTGTTTGGGAAGGGGGCCTTGGTTCCCACCATAACTGGGCCCAGAGTGGGCAACTGGTTACCAGTAAGGCTGCAAGTTTGTCACAGAGGTCACTGATTCTGTTATCTCTGTGACTTTTGCAGAGGCTGGTGCACCTTGCTCAGGGGCAGCTCAGGCAGCCCCTGTTCCAGGCACTGCTGCTGGGACAGTCTGCAGCAGAGTTTGGGTATGGGAGGGGGCAGGGGGTTGGGGCACGAGACAGAGTGAGGCAGGCTCTAATTGGCACTTATCTGGGGGGCTCCCCAGAAGTGGCAACATCCCCCTCGTTCAGGTGCTAGGCAGAGGCGTGGCCAGGCAGCTCTGCATGCTGCCTCTGCCCAGGGCACCGCCCCCACAGCTCCCATTGGTTGGGAGGCGGCCAATGGGAGCTGCAGGTGCAGTGCCTGCAGGCAGAGGCAGCATGCAGAGCTCCCTGGCCACGCCTCCACCTAGCAGCGGAGCGAGGAGGATGTTGCTGCTTCCAGGGAGCCCCCCAGGTAAGCGCTGACCAGAGCCCACCTCATCCCATCCCGTGCCCCAACCCTCTGCCCCCTCCCACACCCAAACTCTGCTGCTGGGCTCCCAGGCCACATGCCACTGCCCTTGCCCGCCCGCCCCCCCAAGTTTTATTCACTGGTACTATTGATAAGTCATGGACAGGTCACAGGCCGTGAATTTTTGTTTATTGCCCATGACCTGTCCGTGACTTTTACTAAAAATACCATTGACTGAAACGTAGCCTTAGAACTATTGGAGGCACTACTCCAGGGGAGTTAGGAAACGTTTTTTGTTTAAAGAAACTTCTAGGGCCTACCCTGTCAATAAACCAACATTAAGAATCAAACCTCTGAAGCAGGTGTGATTTACTCCAGGCCCCTCCTCTGCCCTCAACGCCAGAGGGAGAAACACTGAGTTTTGACACTATGAAAGGTGTGTTGCCACATATGGCACCAGAGGTGGGATTTGGCACAGCAGACTATCCCAGAAACCATTCTGGAGAATGGATGACACGGTGAAGGTGCTGGTGCAGGGCACTGCAGCACAACAGGATGTTATCAGAGTCCAGGTGGCTGCACAGCAGAAGTCTGTACAAATATAACAGGAGACAAACTAACTGCTGATAAACCAGGCAACACAGGACCAAGCCACCCTACAGGAAGTAGAGAGACCGCTAACGCCCTGACTACTACAAGAGGTGGTCATGATGGAACTCAATCCTTAAAGGCTAGCAGCTACCTACAGAAGATGACAGATGACATCAAGGCATATCGCCTCATGTTTGGAAAAACAGCCTTGTGTGACTCCTGGCCTCACTCCTGTGTGGAGAGGACCAGAAGCCCTACTATGAGATGGTAATGGAAATATCCAAGGAGATTCTGATAGATTAAGAGATTCCCTTCGTATCAAAGTTGACGAAGGAGCTGTGTGTGATACACTGAATACAGGCCCTATGCACTTCAGTTTACTATCCGGACTGATGGCCTGGTCAAACGCTTCAGCAGAACACTGAAGAGCATGATACAGAAAGTAGAAAGTCAAGATGGAAAAAACTAGGATATCTTGCTACTCTACCCAATGTTTGCTATAAGGGAAGTACCCAGTAGGGTGACCAGATACAAAGTGCGAAATACCAGGACCGGAGGAGGGGGGTAATAGGTTGCCTAAATAAGACAATGCACCCCTAATATCAGCACATCTGGTCACTCTACTTATATCGTCATCGTGCCTGTGGCATATTGGACATTGCCAAGGAAGACTGGAAGGAACAGCCTAATCAAGGAACCAATGTCATTGAACAGGTCATGCAGATGCAGGACAGAATATCCCAAGTCATCCCAGTAGGGCAGGAACATATGGAAAAAGCCACGGAAGACCAACAAGTCTATTATAATTGACAAGCAAGGGTTTAGAAATTCCAGACTTCTGATCAGGCAAAGGTGTTGGTGCCCACAAAGGAAAGCAAGCAATTGGCCAGATGGCAGGGGCCATACAAAGTAATAGAGGCCAAAGCAGGAGCAAACATCACATTAACCTATTCAAGCCCTGGCAACGCATAGAAACGTATATGGTCACCCTAGAGATACTACTGCGGGAAGATAAGCCTCAGGAATGAGTCAAAATATCTCCAGAGTTATCCCTGTACAGCTTCTAGAAGTTGTCAAGATGATTGAATGAAACCAAGATATGTTTTCAGAGAAGCCAGCCAGCACCACAGAAGCACATCACGAATCAGGAGTGAATGTAAAGCTTAAACCATACCGGATCCCTGAGGATAAAAGGGAGGAAATAAGTACAGAAATTAAGATGTTGGAGCAGCGTTTCCAAGTTTTCCATAGTTAGTGGTCCAGCCCAATCATTCTGATAACTAAACCAGATGGTACCACAAGGTCCTACAATGACTTCTGAAAATTAAATGAGTTGTGCCAGTTTGTTTCCTACCCCGTACCTCAGATAGATGAGCTCATAGACCAGTTGGGAAAAGCAAGATTCTTGTCTACCCTCAACCTGTTCAAAGGCTATTGGCAAATCCCTCTAGCAGAAGCTGCCAAGGAGGAGACTGCTTTTTCTACACCAGAAGGCCTAGACCAGGAGGACTTTGCCTGGGACTGGTAAGTATCCGAGTGTGTGTGTGTGTGTGTGTGTGTGTGTGTGTTTGCTTGCTGAGGAAGTATCCGAGCGTGTGTTTGCTGGGAGGGCAAGGAGAGAGCCTGAGTGAGTGTCTGATTGGCTGCTAGCCTGCAGGGGGGCGGGCATTAGGGTGTCTGTTTATTTGCGTCAGGGAAGCCTGGCTGTTTAAAAATAGCCAGAGCCTCGCGAACCAGCTGAGCGGCAGCGAACCAGCTGAGCAGCGGGGACAGCAGAGCAGCTCACAGCAGGAGTTTGCCTGGGAGTTCGCCTGCAGTGAGCCCAGTGAGGCTTACATCTTGCAAACATCTCTGAGGAAGCTCATAGTAGGTAGGTGATATTGAAGGGGGGGGTTCAGCTGTTGTGACCTGCACTGGATGTGCCATGTTTGTCTTTCTTCCACAGGACAGAAGCGACTTTGTCTGTACAAAGTGCAAGCTGGTCTCCATATTGGAAGAAAAGATTGAAGGTCTGGAGCAACAGATAACGACCCTGCGTTGTATACGAGAAACTGAGGATTTTCTGGACAAAACTCAGGATAGGCTTCTAGGGGCACAAAGCTCTAAAGATATAGAGCAGGTTGCACAGAGGAGCCAAGAGGCCAGTGAAGAAGCTTGGCAACATGTGACCTCCAGAAGAGGTAAGCGGAATGTCCGGGTTCCAGTAACACAGACACAGGTAACTAACCGCTTTCATGTTCTCTCCACAGGTACCACTGCGGAGAGTGGACCAGATGATATGTCTGGGGGGAGAAAGCAGAAGGAGACTCCGCTGGTTGGAAGGCATGAGATGCGATGTCCTGAGGTTGGGGGTTCCACGACCACCACTCCCAAGAGGAGAAGGCGGGTGGTGGTGGTCGGGGACTCTCTCCTCCGGGGGACTGAGTCATCTATCTGCCGCCCTGACCGGGAAAACCGAGAAGTCTGCTGCTTGCCAGGGGCTAAGATTCGCGATGTGACGGAGAGACTGCCGAGACTCATCAAGCCCTCGGATCGCTACCCCTTCCTGCTTCTCCACGTGGGCACCAATGATACTGCCAAGAATGACCTTGAGCGGATCACTGCGGACTACGTGGCTCTGGGAAGAAGGATAAAGGAGTTGGAGGCGCAAGTGGTGTTCTCGTCCATCCTCCCCGTGGAAGGAAAAGGCCTGGGTAGGGACCGTCGAATCGTGGAAGTCAACGAATGGCTACGCAGGTGGTGTCAGAGAGAAGGCTTTGGATTCTTTGACCATGGGATGGTGTTCCATGAAGGAGGAGTGCTGGGCAGAGACGGGCTCCATCTTACGAAGAGAGGGAAGAGCATCTTTGCCAGCAAGCTGGCTAACCTAGTGAGGAAGGCTTTAAACTAGGTTCACCGGGGGAAGGAGACCAAAGCCCTGAGGTAAGTGGGAAAGCGGGATACCGGGAGGAAGCACAGGCAGGAATGTCTGTGAGGGGAGGGCTCCTGCCTCATACTGGGAATGAGGGGCGATCAACAGGTTATCTCAAGTGCTTATATACAAATGCACAAAGCCTTGGAAACAAGCAGGGAGAACTGGAGGTCCTGGTGATGTCAAGGAACTATGACGTGATTGGAATAACAGAGACTTGGTGGGATAACTCACATGACTGGAGTACAGTCATGGATGGTTATAAACTGTTCAGGAAGGACAGGCAGGGCAGAAAAGGTGGGGGAGTAGCACTGTATGTAAGGGAGCAGTATGACTGCTCAGAGCTCCGGTACGAAACTGTGGAAAAACCTGAGTGTCTCTGGATTAAGTTTAGAAGTGTGTGCAACAAGAGTGATGTAGTGGTGGGAGTCTGCTATAGACCACCGGACCAGGGGGATGAGGTGGATGAGGCTTTCTTCCGGCAACTCACGGAAGCTACTAGATCGCATGCCCTGATTCTCATGGGTGACTTTAATTTTCCTGATATCTGCTGGGAGAGCAATACAGCGGTGCATAGACAATCCAGGAAGTTTTTGGAAAGCGTAGGGGACAATTTCCTGGCGCAAGTGCTAGGGGAGCCAACTAGGGGAGGCGCTTTTCTTGACCTGCTGCTCACAAACCGGGTAGAATTAGTGGGGGAAGCAAAAGTGGATGGGAATCTGGGAGGCAGTGACCATGAGTTGGTTGAGTTCAGGATCCTGACGCAGGGAAGAAAGGTAAGCAGCAGGATACGGACCCTGGACTTCAGGAAAGCAGACTTCGACTCCCTCAGGGAACAGATGGCCAGGATCCCCTGGGGGACTAACATGAAGGGGAAGGGAGTCCAGGAGAGCCGGCTGTATTTCAAGGAATCCCTGTTGAGGTTACAGGGACAAACCATCCCGATGAGTCGAAAGAATAGTAAATATGGCAGGCGACCAGCTTGGCTTAATGGTGAAATCCTAGCGGATCTTAAACATAAAAAAGAAGCTTACAAGAAGTGGAAGGTTGGACATATGACCAGGGAAGAGTATAAAAATATTGCTCGGGCATGTAGGAAAGATATCAGGAGGGCCAAATCGCACCTGGAGCTGCAGCTAGCAAGAGATGTCAAGAGTAACAAGAAGGGTTTCTTCAGGTATGTTGGCAACAAGAAGAAAGCCAAGGAAAGTGTGGGCCCCTTACTGAATGAGGGAGGCAACCTAGTGACAGAGGATGTGGAAAAAGCTAATGTACTCAATGCTTTTTTTGCCTCTGTTTTCACTAACAAGGTCAGCTCCCAGACTGCTGCGCTGGGCATCACAAAATGGGGAAGAGATGGCCAGCCCTCTGTGGAGATAGAGGTGGTTAGGGACTATTTAGAAAAGCTGGACGTGCACGAGTCCATGGGGCCGGATGAGTTGCATCCGAGAGTGCTGAAGGAATTGGCGGCTGTGATTGCAGAGCCCTTGGCCATTATCTTTGAAAACTCGTGGCGAACGGGGGAATTCCCGGATGACTGGAAAAAGGCTAATGTAGTGCCAATCTTTAAAAAAGGGAAGAAGGAGGATCCTGGGAACTACAGGCCAGTCAGCCTCACCTCAGTCCCTGGAAAAATCATTGAGCAGGTCCTCAAAGAATCAATCCTGAAGCACTTAGAGGAGAGGAAAGTGATCAGGAACAGTCAGCATGGATTCACCAAGGGAAGGTCATGCCTGACTAATCTAATCGCCTTTTATGATGAGATTACTGGTTCTGTGGATGAAGGGAAAGCAGTGGATGTATTGTTTCTTGACTTTAGCAAAGCTTTTGACACGGTCTCCCACAGTATTCTTGTCAGCAAGTTAAGGAAGTATGGGCTGGATGAATGCACTATAAAATGGGTAGGAAGCTGGCTAGATTGTCGGGCTCAACGGGTAGTGATCAATGGCTCCATGTCTAGTTGGCAGCCGGTGTCAAGTGGAGTGCCCCAGGGGTCGGTCCTGGGGCTGGTTTTGTTCAATATCTTCATAAATGATCTGGAGGATGGTGTGGATTGCACTCTCAGCAAATTTGCGGATGATACTAAACTGGGAGGAGTGGTAGATACGCTGGAGGGGAGGGATAGGATACAGAAGGACCTAGACAAATTGGAGGATTGGGCCAAAAGAAATCTGATGAGGTTCAATAAGGATAAGTGCAGGGTCCTGCACTTAGGACGGAAGAATCCAATGCACCGCTACAGACTAGGGACCGAATGGCTAGGCAGCAGTTCTGCGGAAAAGGACCTAGGGGTGACAGTGGACGAGAAGCTGGATATGAGTCAGCAGTGTGCCCTTGTTGCCAAGAAGGCTAATGGCATTTTGGGATGTATAAGTAGGGGCAATGCCAGCAGATCGAGGGACGTGATCGTTCCCCTCTATTCGACACTGGTGAGGCCTCATCTGGAGTACTGTGTCCAGTTTTGGGCCCCACACTACAAGAAGGACGTGGATAAATTGGAGAGAGTCCAGCGAAGGGCAACAAAAATGATTAAGGGTCTAGAGCACATGACTTATGAGGAGAGGCTGAGGGAGCTGGGATTGTTTAGTCTGCAGAAGAGAAGAATGAAGGGGGATTTGATAGCTGCTTTCAACTACCTGAAAGGGGGTTCCAAAGAGGATGGCTCTAGACTGTTCTCAATGGTAGTAGATGACAGAACGAGGAGTAATGGTCTCAAGTTGCAATGGGGGAGGTTTAGATTGGATATTAGGAAAAACTTTTTCACTAAGAGGGTGGTGAAACACTGGAATGCGTTACCTAGGGAGGTGGTAGAATCTCCTTCCTTAGAGGTTTTTAAGGTCAGGCTTGACAAAGCCCTGGCTGGGATGATTTAACTGGGAATTGGTCCTGCTTCGAGCAGGGGGTTGGACTAGATGACCTTCTGGGGTCCCTTCCAACCCTGATATTCTATGATTCTATGACCAGTACAGGTTCCTCCCTTTTGGATTGCATGGGGCACCTGAAACCTTCCAATGCCTCATTGATAAGCTATTACGCCCACGTGCCAGGTATATACTTACTTGCACAATGTGATCATACACAGCCAAGACTGGGGGACACATCTGGAAAAGGTTGAAGCAGTACTGGATACCCTGAGGAAAATGGGTTTCACAGATAACCCTTCCAAATGTGGAGCAGGGCTAGCTGAAGCCATATACCCTGAGTACATCACAGGGAGAAGCGTAGCGAAATCCCAGCTGAACAAGTCAGAGGTGATACAAAGTTGGCCTCAGACAGTAAGGAAGAAGTAGATCAGAGTGTTTGTAGGGATAGTGGGATTCTACAGATAATTTATTCCCCACTTCATTACCAGCGTGCAAGAAATTTTATGCATAAAGGCAGCATGCAAAAGGGCAAAGAGACAATTTTAAGGAGACAAACAGGACATCAAGGCTTAAACTGGCATTATTAGCAGAGCAGAGAAGGCAATGGGATAGTGTGATAAGAAGCTAGGAGCTTGATTGGTTCTTACCAGTATAAATCCACTGGGCCAAATCCTGCTGCACAAAACCCTCCTTCAGCTTGCTTCCCATCCCTCTTATGTGTCATTCTGACAGTGCACAGAGGGCATTCAGTGAAGCCAGCTTAACTGATTACCTGGATTTTGGCCCAGTATAGGGGAATTCCCAGGAGTCATAGACCTGGCATACACAATATCCCCTTTTCACAACCCCCTAGGTAGTGGTCATATCAAGTATGACCACATGCTCAATGGCATTTTTCTGTTTGTGTTTGTACATAATGTGAAAACTTTGGAATGCTGCATCCCATCAAATTCCAAAACTTCAAGGGAAGTTATAAACATGAGAAGGCAGAATTCTACTGATTTTGGTGAAAACTAGAAAACAGGAAGGAGAAAATGGGGGACAGGTGGAGCCCTGGCATCTAGTTAGCAGAACAAGCACAGCTTCAGCCACCATTGTCGTGGCTTATAAATCAAATAACTGGTTGATGACAGCCATTAATGCCATCCAGCATAACAATGCTCTTCATCTCAGCTCTGATCAAGGTCCCAGTACAGTTTTAAAATGCTGACACCCTGATGATTTATCTCTCAGACAGAAAACAAATAATAGTGACGGGAAATGGGGGTGCACAGAATGGGAGGGGAAAATGTGGGTTGCTGGCATGCATGTGTGCTGGAACTATGGATGCTGCCACATCCCTTGGCTTGAAGTGGTTTCCATCATATGCAGGGGTTACAGTTTGATTCAATGTCTCTCAGCATCCCCACTATACAAATTGTTCCAGCATCCCTGCTGGCATGTGGGGAAGAGGAAATGGGGAGCACACACAACCCCTGCCATTTGGCAGAGGGGGAAAATGAGGGAAAACACACAAAGCCCCTGCCTTGGGGGAAATGGATAATGCAGGGGCATTCAAGAAAGGGGGAAATGGAGGACCACACAGAGCTCCGGACATGTGGTAGATGGGAGAATGGCGGGGATGAAGGGAGGTGTTGCAGGGAGTCGTGGCTGTGGTGTGTGCAATTGCGGTCAAAGTATGTGACCCTCCAGAGTAAGAGATCAGAATCAGCCTGTAAATCAATATACAGGCAGAAGCAGAGTTCCACAGGGCTTTGTAGAAGAGGGCAGGAGTTTAAACTTGATCCAGTGGTCTCTGCTTTTAGGCAAGCCACTTAACCTGCTTGCTTCTGTTTTCCCATCTGTGAAATGGGAATAGTAATACTTAGTTTCTGAGACATACTTAACAAGGTAGTATGAGAATTCATTAAACATGTTTGTTAAAGACCTGTGAAGATGAGAAGTGGCATACAAGTATTAAATATTTTAACAGAACATATCACACAGTGATACTCACCCGCTCCTGACCAGCTGTATCCCAGATCAGAAATTTATGAAGCTCATTCCCACAAGGCACAGTTTTAGTCATGAAGGATGCACTGAAATGAGAAAGTACCAACTGTTTGTTGTTCAGATCCAAACTCACTGTGAGGTTAACAAATGAAATTCACTGGATCAATATTCCAAATTTATATCAACTCTAGACTTCGGGCAGGTTTGTTTGGTTAGGCCAGGCCACTAAGGGTTGAAAAAAGTCGTTTTCTGGTAGAGCGTCCATTCAGTAGTATCCCCTGGATTTAGTTATGCTTATGCAAATTAGGATTTTTCTGTTCCTCTGGTGAGGTTTAGAGGGATCCTTCTGGTTAGGCTCAAGAGCACCAGCCCCAAACGTGCCTGGGGCCCATACCTCCTTTCTTCTCGTGCACATGCCTGTCCATTGGGCAGCTGGCACTTCAGGTTCTTTTTGTTGTTGTTGCTGATCCTGGTGAACATCCTCTTGCAAGGAGTGGGATGAGTGTACATGTTATCACCCCACCAAGCAGTGAATGAGTGATTTCATCATGCTAGTGTAGGAGACAGGAAAAGTAAGTGACTAGCAACAAAACAGCTGAACAGACTATACACAAAGTGTTGCCAAAAGTACAAAGTAAACACACCAAAAAGTCCTAGCCCCAATCCCCTCCAATCTTGGGCACCGTAATGTTACTTGTTACTTCTAACAATAATAGGTAGAATTTTTTCAGAGAGAAATGTGATGTTTTCAAAATTGTATCCCTTTAAGAAAGAAGGCTAGACATTTATAGGTTTGCTCTGTACAACAGTGTTTGAGCTGAAGGAGGCCTGAAAGAGATTGCCCAGGCTCTGGTAGAATTGTGTTTCTTTCTAGACACTGCTGAACCATTCCTGCAAAGATACCTTTGTTATCCCTGATGTATAAAGATGCATCTGATAGGATGTGTTTTGCATTAGAAATACACCAGATTACATCACATGGCATGTGTTTTCGAAACATTTTCTAGGAAAGATACACAAGAGGTTCCCTGGATAGCCATCTGTAAATTGCTCAATTCAAACAGTGTTCCACTGGATACAAAAAGATGAAGTAACACAGGAAGAACAGTATTTTCTTTGGTTATTTTGAGGTTGTATGTTTCCAACTATCACTCTTTTGCTCTCCATATTATGCAACACTTCACAGCTTTGAAAACAGGAAGTTCAGAACATCAGCAGCTACAGGAGGTTACTAGAATTGTGGATTTAGAACATTAGTTCATTTGGCAAAAAAAAAAAAAAAAACCCTTACCTACGTAGTTGTCCTACTTAGAAAACATAAGGTAACAAAACATATTAGTAATATTTAACTCAGTACACTAATGGGCCAAAGTGGGTTGTTTTTTTTTCAAATATAAAATCTTTTCCCCCTAAACATGACAATTATGAAAAATTTGTATTTTCTTCTCAAAGGGGTAGAATATCTTTACTTTGATAAAGGATTGATAGTGGTTTAGAACTAAAGGACCACTCAGGTTCCCATTAATTTAATCACTATGAGCAAATGTCTTCCTAATCAATACTGCTAGTGATGATGTTCTTCCTTGCTCCCTCCTCTCCGCCTAGCTTCCTCCATTTGCTAAATTCAGTCATCCAAAACTGTATTGGAATCTGGTCATAAAATCCCCAGCTGGGACTCCAATTGTGCATCCCAAGGCAAAGGTCAGTGTGTTACAGCTGAAAGCTTTTAGCCACCTCAACATCACACACAAAAAAAGCTTACTTTTCATAATGATATTAAAGTAGATATGAAATAAATAAAATTGCAAAACAAGAGCAACTGTTCACACCCAAATAATTCCTTTACGGACAAGGTGTATTAGCTTCCTCAGCCGTAGGGAAGTCAAGTGTCTTCAAAGTTTTCCAATTGATGCAGGGCTGAGGATTTGGAGATAAGTGTTGGAAAGGGGAGAACTCTGAATTAAACCCAGTTAAATGACTGACAGGAGCTAGCTTGTGATGCTTTGGGTTTAGAAGTTCTGCAGTTTCTGTGAAAAATAGATGCAGATGAATTATATTTGGTCTGATTATGATGCATTGTCCGGTCTTATTAAAACCTGAGAATGTGATGCAATATAAACCTAGAAAAAATTCTACTCATGGGGGAATTTTGCACTACTGCGTGCATGCAGAATTCATGTGCCCAGCAGATTTCTTTTCTTCTTCACAGAAAAAAAAGCTTTCTGATGGGGACACAAAGGGAAGCCACAAGATTGGTCACGTGCCCCTCCCCAGCAGCACGGGCACATAATTTCGGGTGCCTGGAGCAGCTGGCGGAGTGGTACATTACTGCTGGGGGTAGGGCTGGGAACGCCCTTGCCAGTGGCTTCTATCCTGCACCAGACTCAGCTGCAAGTCTTAGCTGGCTGGGGGTGAGGGAGGTCAGAACTTGCTCTTCCCTGCAAGAAGTGGCCAGGGCCAGGTCAGACCCACCCCTAGAAACCTTCCCTGGCTTCAGGAAGCTCTGCACTGACCTCCATTCCCCCACTGCTCCTCAACCACAGGGGGAGGGGGTCACTGTATGGGGAGCTGTTCCCATATCCACTAAATGTGTATCCAGACCCCACCACCAAGCCTTATCCCCCGCACCTTCCACCCAACCGAGCTTCACCTCCTGTATCCAGACCACCCCCTGCACTTGAACCCTCACTCTGATGAGCCCCACTCCCTTTCCACCTGGATCACCCCATGACCCCCATCCCACTGAGCCCCAACCAGCTGCACTTGGACCCACCCTACTGATTCCCCCACACCCAGACCCCCCACTGCTGAGCCCTATCCTCCTACACCCATACCCCCCTGCTGAGCCCCAACCACCTGCACCTGGATCCCCCTGCAGCATCCCATTGCCCCTGCAGCTGGAACCACTCAATGTGCCCCTCTGCATCAAGATTCCTCCACACCTGGCCCCCGCACTGAGTTGCCTGCACCCAGATTGCCCCACACAGAACCCTCTGACCCCTCACCTGGATCCTCCCACACTGAGCCCCTCCACACTTGGATCCTGCCAGGCTGAGCCTGCCTGCTCATGCCTGGTGCAAAGGGGCAGGGCCCTGGGGTGATTTTGAGACAGGACCAGCCCTTGTGCTGTGTAAGGATTGTTTCCCGGGGGGGGGGGGGGCAGTTGCAGGGTGATCTCCCACCTTCGTGCAGCCAGCGGCCTATGCTCCCCACTGCCATGCTGGAGCCTCCACGTTTATTTATTGACCAATAAAATTTGCAGAAAGTTTTAATTTTTTGGTGCAGAATTCTCAGGAATAGAAGAAAGCTTTGCTGCATGTGGAAGCAGGTACTTTTAATACTTATACCTTGTCTGACAGTACCTACACTTTAGAACTCTAAGGAATCCTTCAATAGTAAAATTCTTAATACCATTACTTTGTTGTAGGTGTGTTGGTGAACATCATTTAGAATAGGTCATGGTTTCTTAAATTCAAAAGTTCAGATTCAGCCCTGGAGTTAAGTGCAAATTCTATTGACTTCAATGGAAACTGAACACACTTATGTCAAGGCTGAATTTAGTCCTATATTTTGAGACCTACATCAGTGTTGTACAGTCCAAGACATCATTTGAAACTAGAAGCTCTTGACAAGTAAAAAGGAAACTTACACAGTGCAACAGCCGGAGCTAAGAGGCTGTTGGTGCGGGATTGGTGCTACCATGAAGAGGAGGATAACTTAAAAGGAGAGTGGTAACAAATAAATTAATTTATCTGAATTTACTGGGTCCATGGCCCCTAGAATAGGAAACAACAACTCAGGTTCTGTTCATTTACATTGGTGCAAATCTAGAACAACTCCATATTTAGTTATAAGAGCAGAATTTGGCCTCACGTCCTATTCTGCTTTCCATGAGAACTGAACAATCTGGTCCTGAATTACTCAGGTTTCCTAGTCACTCTAGCACATTGAAAGGGGACATTTAGTGGCATGTGTGTCATCACCCACAGAGCAGACCCAAACCTAGCATTATTTACATTACCCCATAGTTGTACTCAGAGCTTAGAGGGTAAAAAGCTTCCAGTCATGAGTCTGTACAATACAAAACACAGTACTGATGTGTGTTCATGACAGCTTCACAAATCAGGTGAGTGTTCAGGAGTTGTTGAGAAGGAAGAAAAACTTGGTCAATATTAATGGAGAGGCTATTCTAAATGTAACGAATAACATGAGCAGAGAGTGAGGCAAGACACATACACACACACACACAAAGGGAAGTTAGTGGAGTGCAGAACAGGGCATCAGAGAAGTGAGGGGGAAACGTAGGGAAGTTAACATGGGGAGGAGAAGACACTTGAGATAGAAGTATGACAACGATTTTGGCAGCAGTGAAACATTCCAAGGAAAAGATTATACAGGGTACTTACCCAATAGTAGGGCTAATATTGTGATCAAAATGATCCTGGACAAATCGACAAACTATACTTGATTTCCCAACCCCAGTATCCTGCAAATGAAAGGAAGAACAATAAATTCACAAGGTACAGATATCTGAACTTCAGTAGAAAAATTCACTGTTCAGGTGGTAATAGGAATTATTAATCAGCGCTTTTTTTTTCTTCAACCAAAAAACAAACTTACTCTACAGGCAAGTGGAGCAGGTTAAGCGTTTAAAAAGAAAATAGTTCATTAACTGTTTTTGTAAGTGCCATTATCATAACTGGAGTTATTCATTTAACTCTTCTGCATTTCTAAAATTCCATCCTTTTACAACCTCAACTCTTTTTTTGGTGGGGGGAGGTAGAGTTTACATTCAGAAATTGTCACTGATTATAAAAGTTTACATTTAGCTATTTACTCATTCAAAATAAAATAAATACTGCATGTTAAAATCCATAGTTACTTTGCTGAGCAAAACCAACTTGCAGCAAATTAGTTGTGGGGCTGGGGGAAGAATGGCCCAAGTAAGTATACTTCCAAAATAAATAGCTAACAAAGTCTTTTCATTATGAGATAAATAAGTGCCTTTCTCAGCATTTATAGAATGTCTCAGGTGCTTTTAATAAGGTACGAAGCCAAGGACTGAGTGACTTTAACCACCCAAGATATGCAATAATCCCCTAGAAATGCACTTGTAGGATGCATTATGGAGTCTATGAAACTGAATGTATTAATAAAAACAGAAGGACAAGTGTCTCAGTGGTTGCTGTCTGCATTGCTATGTGGGAGAGCCTGTTTTCATTACTGGGTACCAGTCTCATCATTCTTCCCAGTCAGTAGGGATAAATATGAGGAGTACTGCATATGAAGCATATTCAGAACCTCTGGATAAAAAAGGGAAGGAAAGAAGTTCCTTGCATTATACCGCAGCAAAACTTCCAGCCAAAAATGCATTTTCCAGTACTTCTTGACCACTCCACAGAACCTTAAGTAGTACAGGGAGATGTAAGTAAATAGGGGGATTCCTTAGGCTACAGTAGAAATATACAGGGCTTCTTCTAGAGGTTGAAAAGGTATTAATCCAGACCCTTCCATTTACTGAATGGACATTAACAATGAGAGCCAAGGCCCAAGCCAACTCATTAAAATGTCAGTGGGAAAGACTCCCACTGATTGCATTGAAATTGAATCAGTCCCATGATCAATAAGTTCAATTTGTGTCAGACTTACAAAATATATTAAATGGTTTTAGAATTGACAGGTTTCCAAATTGAGGCAGGGCAATGCTATTGGCACCATAGAAATAATACAGAAAACTTGGCTGTGTCTTTTCTGTAATCATTTTTGCAGACCTAGATCTTCTTTTTCAAAGATGGAAAAAAGAAATCCAAATATTTAGACTCCCTCTCCCTTGTTTAAATAAGGGTATAAGAATCAAGGGTGGGAAAACCTTGCTTACTAGAAAAGCATCATTTAAACTCTCATCTCTAATCCAAGGCTGTCCTTACTTAGTCTGCTTCCAAGTCATAATAAATATTCACTCCGCACAGATGGTTGTTTATCTGCAATGTGCAATCGATATACAAAGTTCAAAAGAGAGCAACAGTATTTAAAACTAGCCTAGCAGATTCCAGTCAATAGCCACAAACATTGTGGCTATCCCCAGAATTCACCTTCGTTATCATTTCCATCTGATGTTGCTGCAGAGTCACCAAACCCAGGACAGCACAGCACACTGTAAGAAGTCCTCTGTGGCAACACTGAATAATATTTTCCACTGAATGCATCCGCTGAAGTGAGCTGTAGCTCACGAAAGCTTATGCTCAAATAAATTGGTTAGTCTCTGAGGTGCCACTAGTACTCCTTTTCTTTTTACTGAATAATATAATTATTATTCCAGATTTTAACCGTGCTTTAGAAAACCAAACGGAGCACAGCGGAATTGCATTTCCCTTTTGTGGCTAAGTTGTTTCCTCTCCAGAGTTAAAATTAGACACTAGACCTGATGCCACCTCACTGCCATACATATTTATTTCCAGCTGCCTTAATAGGCCAGTGGCAAGTCCAATTACAGCTCACAAAAGAGAGGGATTTGGTCTTTGGCACGGCTGTGGCATCTACAAGCTGAATTTGGAGCTTGCCTCATTTTGTAAGAGGATGCTAATTAGTTCTTTGACCAATTTTAAAGTCTTAGATTTTCCCCACTTCCCATTTACATTAACCAAGCTTTAGTGGTTTCTATTTCTCTTACATCCTTCACAGCAATTGCAGCTAAACTTAGATATGTGTCCAGCCACCCAGCCTGCATTCAAGTAGCCTCCAGTCTAAAGGCACTTGCTTTCAGTCTGTACTCTTGTGACTGCTTTGACTAGCCCTCAGAATATATTTAGAGCAGCATTTGTGGGGGAGGGGAATAAAATGTTGACCATCATTCCATAGCTAGTTTTAAAATTATCTGGACAATTTTTAATATATTCTCATGCACCTGTCCAATGGGGCACCCTCCTGCTCCACCACACCTGGAAAGTGGATTGGGATGTGTGAACATTCCATACACCACTCTGGAAAACTAGTAGAAATAGTTTATCGCAAATCAGAGTCAATCAAGTTTACTAAACATAGAGTAACCATCGCCTTTCAGACAAACCTTGCAGAGGCTAAAGAAGGCAGGATTGTTGCAACGAAGCAGGTGGGAGAAGTCCCAGCTTGTGACGGCATCTGCTGCTTACTGGCAAGTAATACATGCATTCCATTAAAATAGTGTCAATACTAGAGCAATAGAAAATACTTCTGCTACCATCTGCTTTAGGACTTTGCCCTGCTGTATTGCTCTTCTGTCCATAAACCTTGTTCCCTCAGATCTGAGGATGTTCCTTGTCTTGCCACCAGGGACAGACCCTAAACAGGATTTGTTCAAGCAGGTAACACCAACAACCTTATTCTTCAGTTCACTGAGCTCTGCACTTTGCCAATTTTCATAACTCATGTAATCTGGTTGTTTTAGACAGACTGTGTGGCTATACGTATTAAAACATACTATGCACACCAGATGGCAAATCATCAGCTCGTGTAAGCTGCCACAGCTCTATTGACTTGGATGGAGTTAGGACAATTTACAGCAGCTGAGATTTGCCCCCAGGAATCAAGCTGCACCCTAAGGAATGGAGTCTGTACTTACTCAGAAGTCATCATCCTTGTAAAATAGGGGAGCTCTGATGAGGGGGGAAAAAGGCAACTTGTTCTTTAAAATAATCACAAAAAAATACAACTCCATGTGACAAGGGATCCAGGACATAAAGTCTGTTCTAGTGAAAGGGATATTTGACACATGCCTGGGGTGCATGCAGAATTTATTTACTCTCATTTTAACAAGTTATGCTTAAGGAAAGATATTAGGTGCATGGCTCATGGGACTAATGTCATGTTTTGCTTTTTACCTTGCTTCTTTTTCACAATACTTAGTCATCACTAGTCACCCCAGCATAAACACATCCATAATATAAATATAAACTAAGATGTATGGACATAAGCAAACAGGAGAAAGGAGAGGTTCAATAGCATCAAGTGAACCTCTGAATGTTCAGTGGGAGAAGTACACAGAGTTCAGAATTTTATCCAAGTCTCCCTCTGCTCTGCAAAACTGATCTGGAAATCTCATGAGACAGGCCAACTTTTATTCAAAATGTGGATAGCTCCTGGCTGCTACCCTCCCATACTGAACACACTTCAACTTGACTCACAGAATCCTGCTCTCTCAAAGTTGAAGACGTGCTCCCAGCTGCTGAACAGACATACCCGGAAGCTTCTGTACCCTGATACTTAAACATACACAGAACACCACACAATCTGGCTCCTCTATGCTCACATCACTGTAAAGGAAAATGCTGGAAATATACAGCCTCAAGTAGGATTACTGGATTTCAGCAGCCAATTTACAAACTAACAGGAATTTACGCATAAATTGCTTATAATATATCACAAGTATAAGTGAAGATTAGAGAAAGTAAGAGTCCAATATATTTCTGAAGTCACATTCCAAGGACGGACAGCTGATTGGTGTGACCATCCACTGTACTAAGTCTCCATACATAGGCAAGGAAAGTTAAGGAAATAGAGAAAGTCAAGGTTTTTTTTAGTTTAAATTTGGAGGAGTGTGAGATTTTTTTTTTAAACATAAATCTAGGCCTCAATTCTGCACACGTTTAAGAATGTGAGTAGTCCAAGGAGTTCAACTGGACTAGGGAGTTACTCACTTGCATAACTGGGGCCTTATTATTTAACCTTTATAATGCAGTAGCATCCAGAGACTCTCAGCCAGGTGAGGGGCCTAGTGTGCTGGGCAATTTACAAACATATACTGAAGAGCCTAAAGAGTTTACCTTAATTATTCTTCCGTCTGAAATGGTACAAGCACCAAACTCACAAAGAAACTACACATATGACTGCTCACTAAACAGCAGTCTCATAATTATGCAAGATGCAGTAGCAATTGTTTTATTCTTGACTACCGTCTCTTTCCAAGCAATGGGTGGGTTTTTTATATAAGATGAATTAGGTAAGAATCCATCTATGACTAGGGGGTTTTGCAAACACAAATACACAAGAATACTGCACAATATTTTACATAAAAGAACCTGCATAAGAACACACACATTGAAAAAACAGCTTGCTTTGGAAACACAGGAGATCCTGTGACTAACTTCCCATTTTGGTTAAAAAACATGGATTGTTAAAAAAAGCTTTATATATGGGGTGTGACTGGGATGCAACCTGGACTGTAGTACCGCGGAGCCCTCCAAAACCGACCAGCCTGGGATATCCCTCACACTGTGATGCTGATGGCAAGCTACAAACCTCTGGCAAGTACTGCACTTACACAGACATCCACAGGCAGGGACACATCCAACTGAGTTACATAAATGATCTCCTTGCCATTCATGAACCATCAACAGGGAGGCTCCAGCCAATTCCCCCCAGCTGCCCAGCCTTGCACTGGTCAGAAGAAGGGGCAGTGGATTTGTCCTAACAGGTGGGGGGGGGGCGGGGGGGGAGGCCCTGCCCTGCCCTTCTGTGGCCCTGCCCTTCTGTGGCCCTGGCCCTGCCCCTGCCCCTCCTCTTCCCCCAAGGCCCTGCCCCCCCCAGCCAACCTGGAAGCCCGAGTTGGGCTGGGGAGCCATGAACCCTCAACCTGCCCTGGGTGGTGGGGGGGGGCCCTGAGAGTGGCCCCCAGCCCATGTCTCTGCCCCTTGGGTGCCTCGCCCAGGGCAGGTGGAGGGTCCGCAGGTCTCCACAGCTGCCTGTGCATCTCTTATCCCGACCCAACTCCTGCTTCTGGCCTGGCCTGTGGACAGGGCCTCAGGAGCCAAAGAGCCACACCCAGGCCATAGTAAGAGCCACCCAGGCAGCTATGGGGAGCCACAGACTCTCCATCTGCCCTGGGAGTAAAGGACACAGGCTGGGGGCTGCTTTCAGGACCCCACCTCCATCCCCAGCAGGTGGAGGGCCCGCAGCTCCCAACAGCTGCCTGGGTTCCCTTGGCCACACTTACCCAGGCCAGGCTCCAGCTTCCAGCCAGGCTGGTGGTCAGGGCCGCAGAGGGAAGAGAAGGAGCAGGAGGCTGGGCCCATGGCAAAAAGTGGATGGACCAGGACAGTCCACTTTCAAAAGTGGGAAGGCCATGGCCCCTTGTCTCCCCCTGTTCCGGCACCCCTTGGTCAGAAGCCTGACCAGCGTAAGTTCACTACCTAGTTTGCCACTCCAACAAAAGGGTAGTGGATGTGCAACAGCCCTTGTTAACCTGAGCTGAGATTTCCTAAGCCCTTCAACCAAAACTCACTGGTTTAGATAAAATATAAAACAGATTTATTAACTACAGAAAGACAGATTTTAAGTGATTATAAGTGGTCAGAGATAGTCAGGGGTGAAAGTAACTTAAGGGGTCCGGGGGGGGGGGGGGGGAAGGCTTACAATTCCTTGATACACAGGCTGGGATTACATTCCAGCCTGGGACCACCCTTCCCCATTTCAAAGTCTTTGTCCTCCAGATGTTCTTCCAGGTGTTGAGTTGCGGTTGGGGAGTAGATGTGACATCATTGCTGGGCCTTTCTCCTCTTATTTTCTTCCAGCTTGCTAGAAAGATCTTTGTTGTGATGTGGGGAATCAGGCACTCCACATTGGTCAAGCTAGGGTTGCCAACTGTCTAATTGCACAAACCCAAACACCCTTGCCCCCTGCCCCACACCAACCTCTCCCCAAGGCCATGCCCCTGCCCATCCCTTTTTCTGAGGCCCCGCCCCCACTCCCTCCATTCCCCCTCCCTCCACTGCTTGCTTTCCCCCACCCTCACTCACTTTCACCAGGCTGGGGCATGGGGTTGGAGTGCGGGAAGGGATTTGGGGTGCCGGTTCTGGGAGGGTGTTTGGGTGTGGGATGGAGTTTGGGTGCAAGAGAGGGCTCAGGGCTGGGGCAGAAGGTTGGGGTGTGGGAGGGGGTGTGGGCTCTGCGAGGGAATTTGGGTGCAGGAGGGGGCTGAGGGATGGGGCAGGGAGTTGGATGCAGGAGGGGATGAGGGGTGCAGGCTCCGGCCAGGCAGCACTTACCTCGAGTGGCTCCAAGAAGCGGCCAGCAGATCCAGCTCCTAGGCTCAGGGGCAGCCAGGCAGCTCTGCGCACTTCCCCTGCCTGCAGGTGCCGCCCCCACAGGTCCCATTGGCCGCGAAGCTGCAGAGTTGGGGTGGGGACAGCACACAGAGACCCCCTGACCGCCCCTGAGCCAGACATGCTGGCCACTTCCGGGAGCTATGCGGAGCCAGGGCAGGTAGGGAGCCTGCCTTAGCCCTACTGCACCACTGACTGGACTTTTGGCCTATTAAAATCTCTTAGATTGCTTTCAATAGCAACTGGGAGATTGAGGCAGATTCTGGCAAACTCCTGGCAATCCGGGAGGGTTGGCAACCCTAGGTCAAACAGTCTCCATTGCACATGTGTTCTCTCTGAGAAGTCTCTGGGATGGCTGTTGGGAGAGTGGATTCCCTTTAATGGGCCATCAGCACATGTCTGGCTGGTCCTTTGTTGCAACTGAAAGCTTGGCTGTCCAACATATTTTGGCAACACATATAATGCTCTATAACTTCACATATAAAGATAGCACATACAATCCAACAGAATAATGTTCAACAGATCAAAACAAGTACTCAAAGGCATACTTTGTACAAAACATATCATAATTACATGACAGTGGTGAATACGGGGTTCCAGGGTGCTACTTTGAGGTACAGGGTTCCACAAGATTTGTAGGGACAAATGACCCGTGCCTCCTGACAGTGGGAGGGCACAACCCCAGTACAGCTCAAGTCATGCCCCTCCTTGTAGCAACCCTCCCCTTCCAGAAAGCAGCCCCACCCCACCCCTCTGGGAAAGCAGCAGCCCCTCTGTGCAGCTCCAAGCTGTTCCTCTGCTCCTGCCTCTGCCTTTCCCTGCCCAGCACAGCTCGCTGACTCAGCTGCTCTGAAGGGAAGGGGCCCTGCAGCACGATGTGATGAGCAATCTGGGGTGGGGGGGAGGGCATGAGACCCTGCATCCCTCCCCCTCCCCCCCCCCCCACCTCCGTTTTAACTTGGGGCAGAATTTGGTCCTACAAATTAAATCTAGCAAATTTCAGTTTGAAAAAGCTGAAGTACCAAACCCTGAAAAATCAGAGGATGTTAATGCCTAGTAACAGTTACTAATAGCAGCTAGAGTACATATACAGCATCTATTTTTCAACATTAGTAATACTTTGAAATGAGAGAGCACTTCAAAGCTCTTTACAAACACTGAGCCAAATTCAGTGCCGGACCCAACTTGCATTGAAGTTAATAGGATTCTCTCTTTGGATTTCTACAGTTGGATTATACTCTCAAGGAGAGCCTATGCTGGTGTTCCCTGGACGAGGCACCTCAGTGGATTAAAGTCCAGCCAATGACACAGTTGCAAGGGCACAAGGAGCTTTTGTACTCCCCTCCATCAGGAGGCTTGCAGCCAACCAGCTCAGCCCTACAAGCAGGAGGCACTGGCTATCAGCAGCTGGGATGGGAGATGATCATTCCTAGTGGTCCAAGCTGGAGCAGTCAGACCTAGTGGTCAGAGCCAGAATCAGGAGTCCAAGGCAAGGGTGGAACAAGGCTGGAGCAGGAGCAGGGCTGGAACAGGACTGGGAGCAGAGCACAGCAAGAGCAGGGCTGAGAGCAGGCTAATGCCTGGGGAGTCTGTTGCCAACATCAGACAGGAGAGAGTTCCAAGCCCTGGAGTAGCCTTGAGCAGACTGAGCTGCTGGTCCTCCTGTGGTGCTCATATACCCATTCTGGGAGTCACTTGACTAGTTCCTGGCTTGTGGATTGGCTGGGTGCCTACTACACGAGTGACACATTACCTTACATTGGCCAAGGAAAGAGTGTGGCTAATGTACACAGGTGATGAGCTGATTCATTGCAACTCTTAGGCAGACTGTATTGGTGTAGTTCCCATCGCACCCAAAGCAGAAATTGGCGTTGCCCACCCCAGTCAAACCCTTGAGGTAGTACAGCCATCTGCCCTCCTACTTTGGGGGTTAATGGACCAGGCTGGCAGAGACAAGTGCAAAATATACCTATCTGCACCAGCAGTGGTTGTGGCAAATGTGTTAATGAATCTTCATGACAAACCCTGGAGTCAAGTAAGTATTGTTACCGTATTCAGACATGAAGAGATTGAGTGACTTGTCCAACATCAGAGTGAGGACATGATTCTGCTCCCACTGACAGCATTCTCATTGATTTCAATGGGAGCCAGACTGGGCCCACACCTCAGTGTGGAAGCTGGCATTAGAATTCAAGAGTTCCTGGTTTTCAGTCTCACGTTCATGCCATCTTGGCAGTTTCAATACAGATTGACAAATAACAGAGCCCACTAGTCTATTCTGTAGACTGTTTAAGCCAAATTCTCTTCTTTGTCACACCACTGGAGCTTCATTCACCAGTGTGATAAAGGGAGTGGTGGCCCTCTTTTTAAGTGGTAAAATTTCATCTATTTAGGTAAGATTTTTCTTACATAAAGCAAATATTAAAAAGTTGAAATTGTCAGAAGAAAAAAAACCCCTTTTTTGCTGTAGTAAGAGGAGGCCCTGAAACAAATTCTTGTATCAGAGGCCCAGTCTGAGGCCTGAAGCCTGAACCAAAGTACCTCCAGGCAGTGATAAGCAAAGCTGGGCTGTGAGCCAGAGGCAGGTCCCACTCACAGAAGTTGGCAAGAAAAGGCTGTTAGAGGCACATGCACACAAACACACACATAAGTGCTAATGAGAGGAACTTGTGCCAAGACGGTGGCAAGACACTCCATAGACATAACAAGGAACAGGCAGGTTCATCTTAAAGACAGGGTCAAAAGGACAACATGATGGATAGATTCGTTTGAACTATGATGAGTAATCGGTCCTACAACAGTATAAAAGTAGGTCCCGGAGCGCATATCTTTGACCAGCCTAGGGGGCAGTGGAGTGTCCCGCCACTGACTGAGCTATGTCTATTACCAGGGAGCAAAAACTCGTAGTATGCCCTGTAGAGTCTATAGGGAACTATTACTGTGCTTCGTTTGACAATAAACCTAGCTCGGGTTCCTTTGTACCTTACTAGAGCCTGTGGTTTTTGGGGGTTCTCTCGGGGTCTGCTGTGTTAGTTATCTGCACAGAGCTAGGGCAGCACACAGAGGGAACACGCACGCAGCCGACTGTTATCATCGAACAAGAGCAGAGCACCATACCGGTAGCTACCGACAACATTTGCCACCCATAATTTCAAGACAATTTACCGGTACATGATTTTTCAATTGAAACAAAGTCTGCCTCTGGACAGGCAACCAGTATGCCAAGTTTACAATATGGAAGGACAGCATTTAACCTTGGGGGGGGGGGGGGGGGGAAACAATGAGTTTCTTCAAAAATGGAAATGTTGAGAGACCTTTCATTCTAGCTGCTCTACCAGATGCTGTTATATAATACAGCTAGACCAGACTTGGCAGTTGAGCTTTTGCACATCAAAATATCTGCTCTTTCCACTGTGGAATTTGGCTGTACTTTAGCCTATGATTTATAGCTTCTATTGCAACCTCTAAGCCATTCCCATTAGCTCATGGCAACATTTTAACGGTCTCTGGCATATAAAAATTCACAGTAGTTGTAACTATGTAGAGTGCAATCACACTGTAATATTGGTGACTGATTACCAGCTTATGAGCTACAAGCAAGCAAATTGCCATGCCACATCAGAAAGCATTAGTGGACTTTTCCAGAAACCCATCTTAAGCTCTGATCAAGGCTGATTTCCATATCGAACACAGCTTCCTATCCAGTGTCTGGCACTCAATATTCTTGAGTCACTCATTCTGCATCCTGTTTGCAAAGATGTCCATCCATCACCAAACAGCAGCTGAGAGGAGTGTCAGAAACACGGCTACCTTTTCTCTCATGGAGCTGCTATACCTTCTAACTCCCACTCCCAAATGATAATAAAATAAAGCTTTTCCATTTGCTGCCTGCCCTAGTACTCTATGCCTGACATTAGCAGTAATGTTTAATGGTTACCCAGATGAGCAGAAACAGGCAGCATTGCAATTTTTTACTCATTTTTTTTTTACTAATACACTTGTGCTCCTGCAGAAACTTTGAAAGGCTCTAGTAGGCAACCTGAAGAGCATTTGAACCTGACTGTGGATGTTTATCAGTTGTGTAAAAATACATGAGTTATGCACTATAGACTCCTGACCACAATTTTTTAATCAAAGAACCATTCTGCCCAGTAAACTTGCGCTAGTCTTAAACACAGCCTCTCTGTTCGTGAACAATTTTGTTTTACTGGTTGGTCTGAAGGCTCTGCTGGAGGCATAACTTACCACCCTCCAGGAGACCAGGGGATTCAACTGGTGTGTTCTGGAACCGTCCCAGAGAGAATGCGGTCGTTAGCAGTAGTGCTTAGTGAGAATTAGAAATAGCTTTTGCTGCATTCAAAGTGCTTCCATTTGCAGATGTGTCAAATCAGCAAATACCACTACAGATTAAATGGACAGGTGAAATTCCAAGAGCAACCTTTAGACTGACCTGCTGTCTTTCACCTCTGACTCATGAAGGTAAAAGGAGTCTATGCCCTTAAACTGAGTCTGCCATCATGAGGAGAACCTATGCTCAGGTGCTCTAACTCTTTGCTTCCACAGTCAAAAGAACATATATTTCAAAGTGAGGGTTATTTTTATTTATTTTTTAAAAGTTCATTTTTCCATCTGGCCCAGTGCGGATGCAAAGGACATTATTTAAGAGTATGTCGTGCTCTTCTCAGAGAAGATTTATTTTATTTATTTATTTTTGAGTGGCTTGTGTGAAACAGACAAGAATCTACTCACTGAGCAGCACCTCCTGCTCCGACTCTGGGAGTGGGGCAATCTCTGCATTCCCCAGTGGAGGATGATCTTTTATCTCTATAGCCATCTCTCACATAGAACTTTAATTACTCAGCATGTCCTTATCTCTTTATAAAAAAGAACCATCTTTATACTTTGACAGAATTTCTTCCAAATAAGAGTCCTATTTTCTGGAATTGGCACTTTATTCATTATCCCTGGCACTCTGCAGAACTTGTACATGCCTGGCATTGTATTCTTGGTATGTAGAGTGCCGCACCAGATTAGGCACGGTCTTACACCATCAATGCTGTGCAAGAGTTGCTGCATAGTTCTCTAATTGCTGCCCCTGGTTAAGGGGGGGGGGAGGAGATGTGGATGCCCACCTCACTGCCTTTGAGCAGGCTGGCGATTTGGTCGGGGTTCCCTGCAGAACTGGCACCCCAGGGTCTATCCCCACTCACCCCTGGGAAGTCCCCTATGCCTCTCCGCTCCACCACCGCCAGTTCATGCTGCTGCTTCTGCAGCTTTTTCTTGGGCTCTCGCTGTCTCTCACAGTCCTCTTGCTCTCTCGGACTCCGCTCCAATCCCGGGACAGTTGGCTGCAAGTGTGGCAGTGGACACAGTGCCTGCTTAATGGCCTGTTAAATGCACAGTTGTTTACTCTCCTATGTAAGAGGGATTTACCAAAAGCCATTTGATGCATCAAAAATGATGAAAAATTTGGCACGTCTTCTCTCCCAGGATTTCATGTCTAGCTGGTATGTGATAATGCTCCCTTCTAATGCTGGCATTCAATCCCTTGGGGGGTCAAAGTACAAGCACAGCGATCCAGATTTGATTCTGTGTCAATGAGGATGTTCTTATTCTGTAGGTTCCTCCACTTATTCAATTACATCTCCTGACAAGAAACACTGTAATTCTTTCAGTAGTCTGTCCATCAGCACCACATGTACATTCCTGGCTGCATGTATGATATGTTGTATATCTTTGTTTACAGTAATTTAGTATATAATATCACTTTTCCTATCCTTTAACTAAGTCTGTATATTTCTTCAGTAAAGTTGTGATGGTTTGAGTCAATTCTTCCATAGTAAAACCACGTATTTATTTTCAATTGCTGGCCTGATTCCAGGCCTGAAATAGGTGTTCTATGCCCTGTAATAGTTACAGAGCCAAGCTTACTTCTCTCTCATGTTGCAGAGTGAAGTGATATTTTTTCCCTGTAGAAATAGGAACTGCAATTCTTGCTTTCAAGCACATTTGTCTGCCTCGTCATCTGTCCAGCTGTACCCTAGGGAGGAAGGATGGTCGTGTGGTTAAGTCAGTGGCTGGAGACTTGAAAAAACTGGGTTCAATTCCTGACTCAGCTACAGAGTTTCTGTACGACCCTGCTCTTAACCTCCTGTGTCTCAGTTCTCTGTGTGTTAAATGAGGATTATAAATCTCTACCTGTCAGGAATGTTGTGAGACTAAAATCCATTAATAATAGTAAAGTACTCCGCTTCTACAGTGATGAGGACCATATATGGGTCTAAATACACAGCTGGGGAGTCAGCATCCAAGGCCATTTTGTAAGCCATTGGTGTTCATTTGATATAGACCAGCCTTTGTCTACTGGTGCAGTTACTACATGGATTCAATGCACATTGGTTTCCTTTGCTGTGTTTTTCTTTTACAGTATTTGCACTGGTTAGCAAAATGGTTACACTTAGAGCAAATCGGGCATTTTTGCCTGAGTGCTGAATAGTGTCTATATGCATGTCCATATCTCTAGATCTCACACAACTCTCTAGGCTGGATATCTGTTGCAAAGTTTTGGCACCCTTCCTTGTGTGTGATTATTCAACATGTTTTCTTTCACATACAATCTGTACATCCCACTATGTGAGTAAACTCATGCATGTATAGTTTCTTGACTATCTTCTTTACTTAGAAAAAGTATGGATAATTTTGTCTGTTCTGCCATGTTGCAGGTTTGTGTGGCTTATTTTGTAATTTTAACAATCTCTCAGGAAATGCTTACATATCTTCCCATCACTATATCCTTCTCATTAGTCAGGGAATCTCTTGGGGGACAATAACTTCACTTATGACATTCCTTAATACTTGTGTGTCTTTTGCTCTCCCATAGAGAAAAATAATCTTTCCTTCTTCCTGGGAATATAGCAATGTTATTTATCATCATCTCATTGTTATATATTAAAGTAATGCCCAGAGACCTCAAGCATGATTGGGGCCCCATTGTATAAGCAAACACTAAGAACTTAAAAACTAGTGACATACAAAAGGTGGGAGGAAAAGGATATAATCTAGTATCTGTGCATTTTATATCCATATATACATTTGCAATCTTTTCTGAAAATTATAAATATAAAAAAATAAATACCAACGGTGCCCATCTGCTTCTCAGGCCACTAAGCCTTAAACTGTTCTGACATCCTATTGCAACCTGTAATGTCCATGGGAGACAGATGGAAGCTATTGAAAATGTCTGCTCAACAGCTAATATTAAAAATAAATTCACTTTCCTAGCAGCGTTCATTGCAGGGTATGCAGAGATGGACATATAAAGCAAAAATTTCTCTTCAAAATGCTTCCAAGGTTACCTCACATTGTCCTAAAATCTTAACTGAGGCATCAGTTTCAAGATGTCCATGCTTACTAGCTGTATTACATGTATGGCAGACATCTGGAGTTGCACTGGGAGACTGAAAATAGTTAGGTGGACTAACTGGCTTCTGGAAGCAGTCACTCTTTTTTACAAGCAGTTCTCCATGCAGTGTTCTCCGATCCATCTGGTCCTGCTAACTTATGGTGTTCTGATTAAATAAACTAGGAGTCCTCAATCAGATTTGTTTTAATTTTAAGATGCACACACGAAAAACAAAGAGAAACCAAAACTAACAGTTGAGATGCAGACTCCTACTCCCTGATGGTCAGGATTTTTTTGATTAAATGGTTTTTCATCAGAAAACATCAATTCGTCAAAACTGAAATTTTTCACAGGAACATGCCAGTTTTGATGAGAAAGGTTTCTTGGGTCCAGGGAGGAATTTCTGGTCAAAAAGAGAGAGACCCACCCCAGAATATCCAATAACTTGGTGGTTCAGATACTCACCTGAGATATGTAGCTTCAAGTCCCTGGTCCAAATGAGGCAGACTAAAGACTTAAACTTGGGTCTCCAGTATGCCACCAGAGGGCCCTGACAACCTGGCTATTCTAGGGAGGGGCACATGGTGTCTCATTTTTCACAAAAAAAACTTCAAAAGGTTTTGGTTTCCTCCTGAGATGGAAAAGGAGAAATTATGAAATCTCAAAAAGTTTAGTGGGACATGAAAAATGTTTCCAGCCCAGCTCTACTCCCTGACCCAAGGAGATTGTCACTGTGCCTTAACTCCAAAGTGAAGGGTTACTTTTTGATTTACATGCTTACATAGAAATGGAAGCTACTCACCAACGGCCAGATCCTCAGCTGGCAACAACTGGCAGAGGTCTATTGCAATGGACCTATGACATTCCTAAATGTCTTAAAAGCCAAGGGATTCACAAAATTTTCATTACCAAAACAAAGTGTGCTTCCCAATCTCCAGCAGCTGCTCACTGAAGTGATTCACTGGAAACTGCTGGGCTGGAGCCATAAACTCTGAGAGCCATAACTTGAGATGGTACTTCTCGGGCTTCCAGCTACAGAGCCAGAAGCCAAACCCAAGTTAGAGCCAGAGGTGTCATGCTCCCTGCTCTGCTGCAAGAGCCTGGAAGTCCTGGAGTTCCCAACCCATGGCAATCTGCATGGTGGGACTGCTCCAGAGCCTCAGATCTTCAAAGCGCTAGGTTCCTAGCCCCAGGACAGACCACACGTTGGGGCTGCCCCAGAGTCCGCCAAGTTAACGGACAGGGAACCAGTCAGGTTTCTGTGGTTCATCAAACACTACTTGCTTTTGTGAGAAATTCTGGGCTTGAAAGACCTGTATTTTCCAATGAACCTCATTTCATTGCAACATTTCTGACCAGTGTTACCTGTAAGGCCATTTTAAAGCCTTCCACATATAAAATAAAGACCAGTCAAAACAGAAGTGTGATAGATGGAGGGGATGTGGCCTACGGACTGATGCCCTGGCTACTTCAACAAACTTCTTCAAAAATCTCTCAAAAACGGCAACAATGTAAAATACAGATATTAACATTTTTTTTCACAACTTAGCACTGCAGATTGTCTGTGGATGTAACACCTTTGGAATGCCCCAAGTAAGCAATTTATAAAACTCATGCATTGCAGCCAAAAACCTATTTTTTTCAATTTTATATTTCTTTGAGCACTGCAACGCACTGTAGAAAATGCCAGTTTACCGAATTGTTTTGCTAAGCTGTGTGTGTGGACTCGAGAGACAACAGTCTGCAATCAATATTCATTAACAAGCTATTGCATATTCATTATTTACAAGCTATTGCATATTTCCAGCTAATTTGCTGGAACTTTCTTACACATTTCCCTTCCCACCCACCCACACATACTGCAAATTCAGTGCAATAACCATCCCTACTAGACAGTTTTAAGTTGAAAATAAAGAGCAGAATCTTGCTACCCATTCAATATCAGATGTCCAGTGCCTTGCAGGTCAGCTTTCCATCAGAAGTAGTGACATGAAATCTGGGTATATTCTTAGCTCAACTTGTTTATTTTGCACTATATACACCAGTCCTTGAACAGAGGTGGTCACAAACAGCACACAAGCAATCCTCTGTTTCAGACAAAACACCAACATCTGATTCCCAGTGAGCAACTCTGCCTCAAGAATTGATTCTAGTTAGAGATGAAGGCACAGAGCTAACTCCTGCTGCTTGCCACAGCTGCCTACAAAAGAAACTTCATCACAAAGCTAACAATGCAGCACTTCTGCAAAGACTGGACAGTGCTTCCCCACTATTAAAAAACTGTTAACTGTGTATTAGCACTCCCTCATGACGCCTGCCATAACAGCACAAAGAACGGAGAAAATTAGACAGCTAGACAATACATCCAGGACAGCAAGGTGAGTAAAGGGACCAGCAACATACAGTGTATTCAGGAGAAAAAGAAACCAAGTGTCAGGGAAGCATGTACATAGAGATAGCAGGAAAAGGGGACAAAGAGTAAGGAAGCATGAACAGGGGGTAAAAGAAGAGAGAGGATCGGGCCACATGTAAGGTAGAGATGAAAATAAAAGTACAAGGAGAGTGTGCAATTAACTTTTTCCCAGAAAGGACAAATCACTTATTGTCTACAAGACAGCTAAAAACTCTGACTTTCCTAACTATTTTTCCATGTGAGCAATTGTTGTAATTGCCATGGGGACTTTGTGATTGTGAATAGCACCTGGTGGTTGTGGAGGGATGTCACACATCCTCAAACATAAGTTTGCTGACTGGAGGGTTACTCTGCATGTCAACACAATCACAGAGGGAAACAAAACCAAAATGTTGTACACTTGCTGCACTTTGTGGAATCACGTGCACAAAAGAATCAGATCCTTTTGGTTCATCATCTGAGCTTCTCTCTACAAAGCAGGTCCCTGTTGACATACAGAGATGTACTAGTCAAGAGAGTGAACATGAAAAATTTCTTAGTTATCTAGGGTCTGATAAACAAGTGGGAACTTTATACAAACCAAGTTACCATCTGAACCCTAGCCTCCTGTCTTCTCAAACTCACCTCCTCATTTAACCTGCAACCCTGGATCAGCTCTCCCACTCGCTCTGCACTGCTGAATTCCCCATCTGACCACCACCTTGTGTCTTCCAACATTTCTCACCTGCCTCCTCCTTTTCCCTAATCCGTTACTTCTAATCCATCAACATTCACTGCTCTAAGTCCCCTCTTCTCTCTCTCTCCACTCCACGTACTCCATCACCCTGGAGTCCTTTAACCCTTTTGCTCATTGCCAGGTCTGCCCAGCGAAACCTCAGCCAAAGCTCGCCCATTCTCCTGTGCTCTTGCTCTCTTGCAACTGTGTGTCTTTGATGGACGTCTCAATGAAAATAACTATATTGGTCTTAATTAAAAGGTGGTGAGTCTTCCCTTGCAATGATGTAATATGATGGCAGACCCCAGGCTCCTAGTGTTTCTCAAATGTGGCTACCATGGCAGCAGGTGGTCACCAGGGCTTATATCATCCAGAGGATGTTGTGAAGGCCAGGACCATAACAGGGTTCAAAAAAGAACTAGAAAAATTCATGGAGGATAGGTCCATCAGTGGCTATTAGCCAGGATGGGCAGGAATGGTGTCCCTAGCCTCTGTTTGCCAGAAGCTGGGAATGAGCGACCGGGGATGGATCACTTGATGATTACCTGTTCTGTTCATTCCCTCTGGGGCACCTGGCACTGGCCACTGTTGGCCGACAGGATACTGGGCTAGATGGACCCTTGGTCTGACCCAGTAAGGCCATTCTTATGTCTTCTGCCTGGTTTTGCCAAATGTGACTTCCAGACCATTAAGGAGATCAAAGTTCTGCTCTTTGTTTTTAGTTTAAAACCTCCAAGTCTCTTATAGTTGTCCTTAGTACACTGAGGGCCAAATCCTGATATCCTTAATAAGTAGCTATTCAGTCTCTTACTAGTGCTCAGAAACAGTCAGTACATGCCCATACACCACACCCAGACCTCTCTGAAGCTATCTTCTTCTCCAGACACTCAGTTTTCATGAAAAAAAGGAAGTCGCTAGTTGTTATCGTTGCAAAGAAAACACGAAAACTATTAACATGTAGCCATTGCACATTCTGTCTATGTGAATTGGCGGAAAGCCTAAAATACTAGCCCTAAGGTGTGAAAATCTGAGGGGTTAACTCAGATGTCCAATGATGATTTAAATGTCCACATTAACTATTTAATTTCTCATATAAGAAAGGAGAGGGAGGGTTACAGATCTGCACAATTCACTGTGGGTAGCTTCTCATTTTGGTGCCACAAATGGGTGGTGTTTGGATGAGCTCCATCATTTATTTTTCCTCCCCAAAAAAGTAGGAGCTAAGCCCCAGGAGCTAAGCAGAGCTTGAAGAGGATTGCAAGGGAGAATAGGAATCGAGAGAACAGGGGTGCTAAGATACAGATGTGGACCTGAGGCTGAAGAGGATCCTAACGGGAGCAGGAAAGAATCCACTGATTGTCCTTCATGTGGGAACAAATGATACGGCTAGATTCTTGCTGGAACGTATCAAGGGAGACTATGTCAGGCTGGGGAAGATGCTTAAGGAAATCGAGGCTCAGGTGACCTTCAGTGGGATTCTGCCTCTTCCTAGAGAAGGGCAACAAAGGTGGGACAAGATTATGATGATCAACAGATGGCTCAGGCAGTGGTGCTATAAGGAGGGCTTTGGGATGTATGGCCACTGGGAGGCATTCATGGACAGAGGACTGTTCTCTCGGGATGGACTTCACCTGAGTAGGGAGGGAAATAGACTTCTAGGATGGACGCTGGCACAACTGATTAAGAGAGCTTTAAACAAGGAATTTGGGGGAGATGGTTGGGAGATGTCCAGGTAATCTCCACACCAGATTTTAACATTGAGAGGGAAGAAAACGAAGTAAGAAAGGCTACAGCTGGGGGTAGGAGAATGGACATAAAGAGGAAGGGTAGTGTACATACCAGTCTAATAGGTGATACTGGCAGTAGAATGTCTGTGCCTAATCGGGTAAAGAATGTGAGCGAGGCCAAACAGCAAAAATTAAGATGTTTTTACACCAACGCAAGGAGCCTAGGTAACAAAATGGAGGAACTAGAGCTACTGGTGCAGGAAGTGAAACCAGGTATTATAGGGATAACAGAAACATGGTGGAATAGTAGTCATGACTGGAGTACAGGTATTGAAGGGTATGTGCTGTTTAGGAAAGATAGAAATAAAGGCAAAGGTGGTGGAGTAGCATTGTATATCAATGATGAGGTAGACTGTAAAGAAATAAGACAGAGGGAATGGATAAGACAGAGTCTGTCTGGGCAAAAGTCACATCGGGGAAAAAAGCTACTAGATCCTCCCCTGGGATAGTGCTTGGGGTGGGCT
The DNA here is from genome assembly GCF_015237465.2 of Chelonia mydas. NCBI lineage: Eukaryota > Metazoa > Chordata > Testudines > Cheloniidae > Chelonia > Chelonia mydas. The sequence continues at coordinate 86,983,249 of NC_057850.1, read as the reverse complement.
GTAGACCACCGGGATCTGATTTGGATATGGATAGAGACCTCTTTAATGTTTTTAATTGAGTAAATACTAATGGGAATTGTGTGATCATAGGAGACTAACTTCTCAGACATAGACTGGAGGACAAGTGCTAGTAATAATAACAGGGCTCAGATTTTCCTAGATGTGATAGCTGATGGATTCCTTCATCAAGTAGTTGCTGAACTGACTAGAGGGGATGCCATTTTAGATTTGGTTTTGGTGAGTGGTGAGGACCGCAGAAGAAATGGTTGTAGGGGACAACCTTGGTTTGAACAATCTTGAGCTAATTCAGTTCAAACTAAATGGAAGGATAAACAAAAATAGATCTGTGACTCGGGTTTTATTTCAAAAAGGCTAACTTTAAAAAATTAAGGAAATTAGTTAGGGAAGTGGATTGGACTGAAGAACTTGTGGATCTAAAGGCAGAGGAGGCCTGGAATTACTTCAAGTCAAAGTTGAAGAAACTATGAGAAGCCTGCATCCCAAGAAAGGGAGAAAAAATCATAGGCAGGAGTTGTAGACTAAGCATCTCAGAGATGCTAATGAGGAGCTTAGGGATAATGGCAGGATGACAAATGGGAATGAGGATATGGAGGTAGATATTATCACATCCAAGGTAGCAGCCAAACTCAAACAGTTTAATGGGACTAAATCAGGGGGCCCAGATAATCTTCATCCAAGAATATTAAAGGAACTGGCACATGAAATTGCAAGCCCATTAGCAAGAATTTTTAATGAATCTGTAAACTCAGGGGTTGTACCATATGACTGGAGAATTGCTAACATATTTCCTATTTTTAAGAAAGGAAAAAAGTGATCTGGTAACTACAGGCCTGTTAGTTTCACATGTGTAGTATGCAAGGTCTTGGAAAAAATTTTGAAGAAGAAAGTGATTAAGGACATTGAGGTCAATGGTAATTGGGACAAAATGCAAGATGGTTTTACAAAAGGTAGATCGTGCCAAACCAACCTGATCTTCTTTGAGAAGGTAACAGATTTTTTAGACAAAGGAAATGCAGTGGATCTAATTTACCTCGATTTCAGTAAGGCATTTGATACGGTTCCACATAGGGAATTAGTTAAATTGGAAAAGATGGGGATCTATATGAAAATAGAAAGGTGGATAAGGAACTGGTAGAAGGGGAGACTACAATGGGTCATAATGAAAAGTGAACTGTCAGGCTGGAGGGAGGTTACTAGTGGAGTTCCTCAGGGATCGGTTTTGGGACCTACCTTATTTAATCTTTTTATTACTGACCTTGGCACAAAAAGCAGGAATGCGCTAATAAAGTTTGCAGATGACACAAAGCTGGGAGGTCTTGCCAATATAGAGAAGGACTGGGATATCATACAGAAAGATCTGGATGACATTGTAAACTGGAGTAATAGTAATAGGATGAAATTTAATAGTGAAAAGTGCAAGGTCATGCATTTAGGGATTAATAACAAGAATTTTTGTTATAAGATGGGGATGCATCACTTGGAAGTAACAGAGGAGGAGAAGGACCTCGGAGTATCGGTTGATCACAGGATGACTATGAGCCACCAATGCGATACGGCCGTGAAAAAAGCTAATGTGGTCTTGGGATGTATCAGGGTATTTCCAGTAGAGATAAGGAGGTGTTAGTACCATTATACAAGGCACTGGTGAGAACTCATCTGGAATACTGTGTGCAGTTCTGGTCTCCCATGTTTAAGAAGGATGACTTCAAACTGGAACAGGTACAGAGAAGGGCTACTAGGAATAGAAAACCTGTCTTATGAAAGGAGACAAAGACCTTGGCTTGTTTAGCCTAACCAAAAGAAGGCTATGGGGAGATACAACTGCTCTCTATAAATATATCAGAGGGATAAATACCAGGGAGGGAGAGGAATTTTCTAAGCTCAGTACCAATGTGGACACAAGAACAAATCGATATAAATTGGCCATCAGGAAGTTTAGACTTGAAATTAGACCAAGGTTTTTAACCATCAGAGGAGTGAAGTTCTGGAACAGCCTTCCAAGGGGAACAGTGGGGGCCAAAATACATATCTGGCTTCAAGACTAAGCTTGATAAGTTTATGGAGGGGATGGTATGATGGGATAGCCTAATTTTGGCAGTTACCGGTAATGGATCTTTGACTATTAGCGGTAAATATGCCCAGTGGCCTGTGATGGGATGTTAGATGGGGTGGGATCTGAGTTACTACAGATAATTCTTTGCTGGGTGTCTGGTTGGTGAGTCTTGCCCACATGTTCAGGGTTTAGCTCAGTGGTTCTCAAACTTCAGTATTGGTGACCCCTTTCACATAGCAAGCCTCTATGTGAGACCCCCCCTTATAAATTAAAAATACTTTTTTGCATATTTAACACCATTATACATGCTGGAGGCAAAGCGGGGATTGGGGTGGAGGCTGACCGCTTGCGACACCCCATGTAATAACCTCATGAGCCCCTGAGGGGTCCTGACCCCCAGTTTGAGAAACCCTGGTTTAGCTGATCGCCATATTTAGGGTTGGGAAGGAATTTTCCTTCAGGGCAGATTGGCAGAGGCTCTGGGGTTTTTTTGCTTCCTCTGTAGCGTGGGGCACGGGTCACTTGCTGGAGAATTCTCTGCACCTTGAAGGTGGACTTCAATTTGAGGACTTCAATAGCTCAGACATAGGTTAGGGGTTTATTACAGGAGTGGGTGGGTGAGATTCTGTGGCCTGTGTTGTGCAGGAGGTCAGACTAGACGATCATAATGGTCCCTTCTGACCTTACAGTCTATGAGTCTGTAGGTATATTCAAACCCCCACAAGGGGAAGCCACCCTTAAGGAGCTCAGTGGAGCTTGGAGAGCACATATAATCATATTCTGAACATCTCTACAATCTACTGCAACTCACCTGGGGAGAGTTATTTGCATGGACAGAGCTTGGAAAAGTACCACCATCTTTATTCCCCAAAAACTCACCCTCTGGATCTTATTCAGGCCAACTCCCATTAAATTCAATGAGAATTCATGTGAGTAACCACTGAGTAAAACTGCTGAAGAACGTCTGTATTTGGTCCTGAATTTGAAAACTAAGGAAGGAAAATGTGCTGTGAAGCAACTTGCAAGCTACCTCATATTTCCAATGTTAATTAATATTGATTGTAGTTTATTATCTCTCCAGTGTGTGCACACACACAAACATAACTATTTAGTTAATTGGCATTTGTTACAGTGATCACAGAAACTAAATTAAGTTTTTGGCCTAAGTACATACACAACCTGAGTCTTTCAGGTTAGCAAAGCCAATAACACACATTAAGGAACACCACCATCCTGACAAATGTTTAACTTTTGTTCTGACTTGCAGCCTGACAGTTTTCTCTAAAGTGCACCACTTTACCTCCTTCATTGTCAAATCTCATAATCATGGGCCAAATTTTTAAGACATAGGCTCCTAAGTTTCACCTGCTGAATAAAAATTGAGTAAACACCTGCTCTGTGCACAAAACAGCTTTAGTGCATGAAAACTGATATGAAAAATTGAGGGCTTTTGCATGCAATTACTTAATCAATATGTATACATTATTATATTATTATTATTTAACATTTATATCAGGTAGTCCCCAGAGGCCTCTGTTAGGATCAAAGCCCCATTGGGTAGGCTCTGCACAGACACATATGAAGACATTGTCCCTGCTTCGAAGAGCAAAGTGGGTTTTTCACAGTAAACTCCATGCACATTTTGTAAGTGCAACATTTGAAAACTGGACACTATGTCCAATGAACTTTAAATAATTCAATATAAAAACTGCAGTCGAGCACTTGCCATCAATTTGATTAACTGATATTTCAATATTGAACAAAAGGGAAAAATTCATATCATTAGAAGTTATTCAAGTGCTATTCGAAAATGAAAGACCAGATTCTCTTCTGCACCAAGGTACGCAGGTGGGGCGAGGGGCATCACCCCGTGAGGTTATTTAAAGGCATTCCCCTTAAAAACAGAACTGGGTATAGCACCCTGATTCTCAAGCTACTCAAGCCCCAGCCCTGACATGAGTTAGTGGAGCCCTTAGGATATGTCTACCCTTGGAGCTAGGGATGTGTTTCTCAAGTGACTTCTCGTTTTGGTGCCACAAATGGGTGGTGGTTGACATACTCCCAAAGACATACTTGTACTAGTCCTCACTGAACCAGCACACAAAAAAATAGAGTCGCTGCGGTAGCACGGGCAGTGGCAATCAGAAGCACAGGCTCACTGCCCCAAGTACAATCCCAGCCAGAACCCCCAAGTATGTACTCGGGTGGCTAGCCTAAGCCACGGCCTGGGCTTGGGCTAGCCACCCAAGTACATACACATACACTTGGCTCCACTGTTATTAGTACACTAGCTCAATGAGAGCTAGCACATGTACGTCCACTTAAGCTGGGAATCACACCTCTATCTCCAAGTGCAGACCTACCCTTATCCCTAATGGACCATGTACCAGCTCAGAACTGCCCGAGGGAAATGGTCTTTTCCCACTCCCATCAGACTCCCTCCCTTCCTGACGTTCTCTTTGCTAAGCAGGTGGTGAGGTTGGCTCCTCCAGCTTTACACTAGAGGAATATTTCCCTGTACTGGAGGAATTCTCTTCTGGCCAAATGCAGCCAGACTCCAGCCCCCTTGTGCTGCTCCCGAAGCACCTAGAGGACGGAACAGGGGCTGAGAATTTGGTCCATGGTTTTATGCCAAAGCTCCTATCCTAATTTACATATGTGAATCATAAAAAGCAAACTGTATGCAGTGGCAATATGGCTAATTTTGTTCATATTTTCTGAAGACAAATTAGCTCTTGGGCTGAGACTTGGATGGTTAATGTAAAACCCAAAGTGATTTCTTTTTAGCTGATCTATCAAGCCCTGAAATCCGGAGTCCATAATGGAAAAAAACCAACAAATACAATCAATGGAGGTGCCTGAGCTGGAATCTTCTTGCTACTGCTGTAAATGGGACGGAACTGCTGGTAGGACATACTCTGTGAAGGTTCCATGACCTTGGTAATCGCTCCCCCTCACTTGCCAGAACCTGGATTTATTATCCTTCCAGACACACTGCTAAGCCTGCCTTTTTCTTAGGCTCTAGGGAAGGGAGTTGGCTCAGTCTTAGAGGGCGTTGGATTTATTTCATTATCCACCTATTAGTTGGTGGATATTTATCTGTGTCAAGGTGAGAGGAGCAGTCCTAGATATTGTGTATTTTAATTTACAGAATGGATACCCAGAGCAGGCAATGGGCACTTAGAGGTTACACTGAATCTAAATAAATGTTAGGGATTAAGGTTAATCAAGTGTAATGGTTTTGTGCAGTAATTATAACAAAGTTCATTTATAACTTTGTGCTCTCAACTTCTTACTGACTTCAACAGGAATGGAGAGAGTTCAAGACCTTGCAGAATGGGTCCCATCATAAAACAGAATTACGTTTTTTAGGGGAATACCTTTAAATAAAGAGAGAGAGACACAGAGAGAGAGGTACCTTCCAAACTGCTACAGCTAGCACAAAAATAATCAGATGTTAGACAATTGAATATTTGACTCACAGAACATAGATTGAATATTCCCAGCCAGTATTTCTCTTTTGAGCTCTAAAACAAGAGACAAGACCAACCAAAGATCAAAAGTAAAAAGACTTTACAGATCTCATCTTAAATACACTGGGCTGTAATTTCAAATGGCAATGCTAAGACATTTAATTTAGTACAATTAGGAATCTCGGCTCAAAAGACACATTTGCCCAAGCCATAACAAAAAGTGGATTGGCTCTCACTCCAAAGCAGAATAGGCTCAATCCTGCAAATTGCTGAGCAGTCTGGCCTGATCCAGCACAGCAGTAAAGCCAATGGGGACTACTCATACACCTGAAGTGCTTTCTTGGAGTGGGGCAAGAGTGCTGAGCACCTTGCAGGATCAAGTCCAAAGTTATTGCTGTCCACAAGCAAGAGGAGGGAGGTGACTGACAGGCACAAGTATCCTGGACAGTATCTCGAGGGGCCCCATGACTTTCTACAGTAACTCCTCACTTAAAGTCTTCCCAGTTAACATTGTTTTGTTACAGTTGCTGATCAATTAGGGAACATGCTCGTTTAAAGTTGTGCAATGCTCCCTTATAACGTTGTTTGGCAGCCGCCTGCTTTGTCCACTGCTTGCAGGAAGAGCAGCCCATTGGAGCTAGCTGGTGGGGGCTTGAACCCAGGGTGGACCGGCAGCCCCCCAATCAGCTCTCCGCTCCCCTAAATTCCCTGTGCAGCAGCTGCCCAGCAGGCTATCAATTGCCGCAGTTCAGCTGTTCCTCCCCCCACTGCCATGTGCTACTCCTGCCTGTGCCTAGGAGCTGCTCCCTGCTTGCTGTGCAGGGGAGGGGCGAAGAAGGGGACTAATGTCAGTGTGTTCCCCTACCCCTGCCCCCTGTTTACCCCTTCTCCATATAGAGCAGGGTAGAGACACAACAGGGCTCAGGATGGAGAGAGCTGAGGAGAAAGCTGGCCGCAGCTGCTGTCTCAACTTCCTGATCTTTTTAAAGGCAATGTAGTTAGAGTGTGGTGTCAGCATACTTAAAGGGGCAATGCACATCTCTCTGTCACACACACACAGTGTGTGTGTCTGTCTGCCATGCTGTCTCCCCTCCCTCCATTTGCGCCGCCTTCTAGAGTGTGAGGCTACATTAACAACGTGTTAACCCTTGAGGGCTCAGCCGAGCGCTAGTTCATCATTTAGCAGTAAGGCATTCCCTGGGAAATATCCCACCCTCTAACTTCACCACCTCAACCAAGCTTCACAATCATCATTGCTGTGTACAGTATTAAGTTGTTTAAAACTTATACTGTGTGTATATATATTAGTTTTTTATCTGGTGAAGAAGATTTCCCTGGAACCTAACCCCCGCATTTACATTAATTCTTATGGGGAAATTGGATTTGCTTAACACAGTTTCGCTTAAAGTCGCATTTTTCAGCAACATAACTACAACGTTAAGCGAGGAGTTACTGTACCAGAATTCCTCTTTCTGCAGAGTCCTACGACAAAATGTTCTCAGCTACTCAAAAGATACAGCTTGATTTTAATGCAATATAAACATCACGTCTGAATGTTTAATTACTGCAAATCTCCCTTGATGTCATTCTTCCTTTCCCTTTGTCCTGTTACACTTGTTTTCTTCTTTCCTTCTAATGTATATCTTGATGTGTCTTTGTTTATTCAGTGTCTCAGTTTTATTTTTCCTTAATATTCCTCCCTCCGTTCTACTGTTCTGATATTTGGCCCTGTGATGTTTTTCCTCTCCTTTCCCTCTATTCTCTCACACTTTCTCTCTTCTTTATGTACATCTCTATTCCCCATTCCTCTCAATCTCTTGCTCCTTCTCTTCCTCACTCAATCCCACAGTTCCCCCACACCTCCCCTCCACATTCTGTCTCCAATAATGTTTCTCCCTCTCCCATCATTCTTTCTCACTTTGCCTCTATAAATATCCTCATTTTCTGCTTATGTTGCCATCACACCCCATTTCCTGCCACCCCATTTCTCAACTCAAACCATGTGGCAAGGCAGGGTCAGTCACTCAGACCAGTTCTACACTACAGAGCAAGGCAGCTTACGTCAACTTAATTCTGTAAGAGTCTACACAACAGTGTTGCTCCCGCAGATGTAAGTCCCCCACTAATAACTCCAGCTCCACAAGAGGCATAGAGCTTAGGTTGATGTAGTTAGGGTGATCCGCAATGTCTGCACAGACAGTGTTACTTACATCACCAGTCAGCATCACATGGAACTCCCAGCTGGGAGCCCGGCTGCCAGCTCCATGCCAAGCTCCCAGATAGGAGCACAGCTGCCTGGCACTCAGAGCCTGGGCTGCGAGCTCCACGCTGAGCTCCCAGCTGGGAGCCCGGCTGCCCAGCGCTGAGAGGCTCTCAGTCCCCCACACTGCCCCACTTAAGTCTGTGCAAGTGCCCCTGGTGAGGATGTGCACCACCAGCAGAAGGATAGTAGTGTGGACATGAAAAAACACAGTAATTACTGCGGTGGCTGTACGTCGATCAAATATAGGTCAACTTAATTGTGCACTGTAGATCAGGCCTCAGCTTCCTTCCCCTTCCCCCTGGCCTACAGAAGGAGGAAAACTTGGTCACGCAATTCTCACAGGGGCTAGGGGAAGAAGCTTTTCTGTATAGGTGGCTCTGAAGACAAAGCAATGGAGAGAGAACCCAGATTTCACCTCACTTTACCAGGTCCAGATTTCACCTCTCTTTACCAGACCAGGTAAAGCAAGCATCTCAGATGGCCCTGCAGCCCAAACAGAGGACTGGCCCGCTGAGCAAACAGACCACAGAGTCAATTCTGCAACTTTTAGGATACTCTCAACTTCATTTTGAGGGTGTTAAGGGCACTCAGCACCTTATCAAGAACCAAAGTCCAAGATAATATTTCTTTTCACTTATACAAACTTTCATCTGAGGATGTCAAACATATAATAAATAAATAATATTGATAATAATAATAATGTCAAGCAACAAATGCGGGCAAATATTATAGCCAGTTAACAGATGGAGAAAATGAAGCAGGTTAAGACCAAAATATTCTAAAGTATCCTCTAACTTTGAGTGCCTCGGTTCTGGGGGCCCAACATGAGACACTTAGGGCCTGATTTTAAGAGGTGAGGTGCACCACTCATTTGACGCAATTTTGGCTTAAGTGACTTGCCTGAAATAACAGCAAATCAATGGCACATCAGAAACAAAACCCAGGAGTCTTATCTCCCAGTCCTGTTCTTTAATGTTTAGAATGTTCCCTCTCTGTACAGGAGAACTTCACAACAAGAAGCATCAAAGAATTTAAGACTACATTGTTCCACTCCCTTCCAAGATACAAATGTTACTTTAAAAATTAAAGGGACACAGACAAGATTGTAAAGGTCTGACTTCCAGTACCTGACAAATAATATGGTATGATAATTTGAAGACCTAACAGACACCTATAATTTGTACTTCTCAAAGATCTTTGTTGTTGCCTTAAAAATACCTTGATGTTATGTGTATCTATTCCAAGCGAACCGGAGTTCTTGTTATCTAAAGCCCACGTACAATGGGATACACAATATATTGGGTAATTGGAGGTTGTTGTGGATATTTTAATTTAGCTCTGCAACAAAGATCAGTTTAACAAGATGTCTCAGAAGATTCAACCAATATAAGGCCCACAATACGTAGCATCTATCAAAATTAGTTTTAAAGCCCAACAACCTGGACACTGTCTTAAAAAGAAAAGTATACACTACCAACCAGAAATGTTAATCTTGAGCTCTGAATATATGTTTTAAATCTACTACCTATATGTTGTTATAAACACTGTCCCATTCAGTTACTGTGCTGCTCTTACTATGAAATGCAAAGGCTGTGTTCTCAAATGCTTAATTTATATGTTGTGCTCAAGTGTTTTGCTGAGCAGGGATTACTCATGTGTTTAAAGTTAAGCACATGCTTAAGTACTTTGCTCAGTCAGGGCTTTAATGTTCATAGGATCATAAAATATCAGGGCTGGAAGGGACCTCAGGAGGTCATCTAGTCCAACCCGCTGCTCAAAGCGGGACCAATCCCCAACTAAATCATCCCAGCCAGGGCTTTGTCAAGCCCAACCTTAAAAACCTCTAAGGGAGGAGATTCCACCACCTCCCTAGGTAATGCATTCCAGTGCTTCACCATCCTCTTAGTGAAAAAGTTTTTCCTAATATCCAACCTAAACCTCCCCCATTGCAACTTGAGACCATTACTCCTTGTTCTGTCATCTGGTACCACTGAGAACAGTCTAGAACCATCCTCTTTGGAACCACCTTTCAGATAGTTGAAAGCAGTTATCAAATCTCCCCTCATTCTTCTCTTCCGCAGACTAAACAATCCCAGTTCCCTCAGCCTCTCCTCATAAATCATGTGCTCCAGCCCCCTAATCATTTTCATTGCCACCCACTGGACTCTTTCCAATTTTTCCACATCTTTCTTGTAGTGTGGGGCCCAAAACTGGACACAGTACTCCAGATGAGGCCTCACCAATGCCGAATAGAGGGGAATGGTCACAACCCTCAATCTGCTGGCAATGCTCCTACTTATACAGCCCAAAATGCCATTAGCCTTCTTGGCAACAAGGGCACACTGTTGACTCATATCCAGCTTCTCGTCCACTGTAACCCCTAGGTCCTTTTCTGCAGAACTGCTGCCTAGACACTCGGTCCCTAATCTGTAGCAGTGCATGGGATTCTTCCGTCCTAAGTGCAGGACTCTGCCCTTGTTGAACCTCATCAGATTTCTTTTGGCCCAATCCTCTAATTTGTCTAGGTCCCTCTGTATCTTATCCCTACCCTCCAGCGTATCTACCACTCCTCCCAGTTTAGTGTCATCTGCAAACTTGCTGAGGGTGCAATCCACACCATCTTCCAGATCACTAATGAAGATACTGAACAAAACCAGCCCCAGGACCGACCCTTGGGGCACTCCGCTTGGTACTGGCTGCCAACTAGACACGGATCCATTGATGGTTCCACTCCTATACTAGCATTTAGCAAAAACCTTTCTTCATCAACACTAGTGAAAATAAAGGGCTAGTTTCTAACACAGGGTTTTATAGAATAGCTATTTTTGTGCCTAAAAGCGAGCCACTCGCTCTCTTTCTAGTGCCCATGCATGCTGTTATGCAATGGGACACAGCACACTCCTGCAGAAAAAACAATGGTTAGAGAAAATCCTTAAACATCACACATTACTCTGTGTTGCTTGAGTCATGAAGGTTAAAGAGGTTAAGTGTGGAACACAAACCTGAAGTCCCTCCTGTTGATGGACTAATAACAGAAACAGGGTAGGATTTTCCTTGTAGTGGCCAAAATAACTATGTCGGGGGGGGCCACAGAGAACAGAGAAAATGACCTATGTGTACCGTATGGGAGAAATATTGTTTGTGGTATGTTGAAGAACTGTTTAAATGAAGATTATCAGCATCATGTTGCTGAGAGGATTATATGCCCCCTAAGGGCTGATTGCCTGCCCTAAATTAAAGCTGTGCAGTGGGAAGCTTCATGTGCACGTCATACTTACTGAAATATATTCCAAATGTTGTTTTTATGACTCTTACAAAAGATCACCTTGGACTCCATGTACTTTTAAAAAATAGACTTGTTTAATAAGGGAAATTAGTTCTTTCTGAGCAGATTCTCCCTTTCTTTCCTCATTCCTAGATTCCCTGCAGTTGTAAGCAACATCCCATCTCTACCAAGCCACAGTCTGGAACTGTGCCCTGGTGTATTGTAAGTGGTTCACATCAACAGACAAGATTATTTCATGCAAAGATTTCCAGAACATTTACTTCTCTGGATGGCAGAGGGCCCTCACCTGGTATGCATAAACACATCCCATATTCTACTTTAAAACAGTGCTAGACCAGTGTAAAAGTGCAGGACTCACCCCTGCGGCACCTCCTGCTGGTCAGTGGGAATTAGCTCTTTTCCCACATGGAACACCCTCTACCTGGCCGGTGATCCGCACAGCTCTGGCCCCCATATCCCTCACAGACCCCGATGCCCCTTTCTCTGGGGTTTTGCCCCCTGGCAGTACCCCCACACTCTGCCTCTGGGTCTCCCCATCCTGGGGAACCCCCAACCCACTATCCCCACCTTGCCTCAGTCTGGGCTACTGCCAGTCATACCAAGCCCCCGCTCCCTGGGGCAGACTGCCTTGTAAAGGCCACTCATCATAGACAAGGGGGTTCAGACATGCTGCCTTCCTCTGCCTCCCAGTACCTCAATGGGCGTTGGACCAGGCCCTACAGCCTGAGGAGTTGCCAGCCTGGAGTGCCCCCCGCTCAGCCTGCTCCTCTCCCAGCATTGCACCACCCTCAGTACCCTGTCAGACAGGCAGGCCCTGCTCTCTCCCAGCCTGGAGAGGAACTCCTTGGGCCTCTGGCTCACAGCCTTTTTATACAGGCCAGTGGGGGCCTGATTGGGGCGTGGCCCAGCTGCGGCTGCTTCCCCAATCAGCCATCCCCAGCCACAGACCTCTCCAGGGCTGCTTTTAACCCCTTCTATTTTAGGAGTGGGGTAGCTACCCGGCTACAACCATAAACCACTTTCCTTCAACAATGGGGATAGAAAGGACAGCTTCTTCACTGACGAACAGTAGACCTCAAGGCCAGCATGAGAGTCAACAAATCTATACTGAAAACAGCGCAGAGAACATTTTTCTAAATCAAATACTTACGATATATTGAAATGCCAAAAGCGAATCTCATCCTTGGTATAACTCCACTTACTTCAAAGGAGATACATCAAGGATGAATTTGGCCCCACTCTTGGGTATGATCCTGCACCAGGGCAATGGCTGATTTTTATTGCTCTGATGGCACATAGCAGCTATAAAGCCCGCATATCCAGTTATCTGAGGATTCCGGCTGTATAAGGGAATGCTCAGGTAACACAGCCACAGGAGCAGGGAGTAGGCATGACCAGGGAATCTATGCCAGGCAATCCTTAGTGGCTGCAATGGTCCCTTCCAGGCCAGTATAACACAGAGAAGTCTTAAAGCTGCTCTGCTCTACGCCAGGGACTGACCGGGTACAGAACAGGTCTCAGTATTGGAGAGGTGCAGTAGGAGGACATATTGGTGATTTAAGGCTACATTCAAACCCCCGCCTCCCACCAAGCTGGGCTGACTATAGCTGGAACACAGCCTGGTATCTAAGCCACTGTGTCTGAATTATACCTGTTTAACTCTGTAGCAAACATAAATTCATGGGGCAAAAAAGTGCAATATACGACACCTACTTTAAGGCTCTTTTACATCAATCTGACAGTATACTGGGGCCTTAGCGTGAATGAGAATCCAGCCCAGAGTGTTTTTAGTTATATGTGCAATCATACTAGATGTTTTATCATAAGAGCCATTTTCTGCAAAAGAATTTGACAGTCGGCTTAGTTCTGGATGGCAAAGAATGTCAAGGCCTACTGAGACACTCAATGACATCAGCAACATTTTATCATTCTGCTGACAAAGAAAAAAAACATTAACTTTGGAACATAACTTGTTTGACAGCCGGAATTCACGTACATTTAATATTTACTTTTATGTGCTGCACTGCTAAGTAGTTTTGCAGCCCAAAGAGAAGCAATAAAATCCTACACAGTATACTACACCATCTAAGAAATAAAAAACCACAGTCTAGCACTTACATTTAAAAATAGCTACAACAAAATCAGAGTAATTTGTTCAGCTGATCAATGTGCAGCTTTTGTGTGACTCCTACCGGTGGCTCCAGCCTTCCCTTGAGCCTTGCGATTGTAGATTTAGACAATTTTCTTTGCTTACATCAGGCTGTGTGATGAATCAGCCTCTTGTCCAATTTTACCAACTGCATCCTTAAACTCAATCGATATTTTTTTCTTCTGATGTTCAAAATTGTTTAAAGCACAATGGGGAGAGCTTATAAAATGTTTCAGCAGTATAGGGCTTAGAAATCTCTCTCTACTGTTATAAGTTAAGAAGTTGAGGGGAAAGGAGGAAAAACAGCACTGATTGGTTCTGCTTCTTTATTACCCTGTACCTTGTGCAGTTATTTATACCATGCAAAGTGGATGTAAAATGTTACTATATCAGAATGGTAGGGTCTTAGTCTCATTTACATGGCTAAAGCAGTGTAAAAGAACTTTAAAGGGAGAGAAAGTATATTTACACCCACTATACGCTGCCTTTACACTGTGTGTAAAGTGGCCATAGTGAACATGAGAAATCCAGCCCTGACAATGTGCTGGGCACTGGAGAATCAGGCCCACAGTGTCCAAAAACCAGGCAGAGATGAGGAAAAGATGTCCAATCTGTGTGATTAGCAGCGGACAGGGGAAGTTCTTTCTTTCTCTCTCACCACCCTTCTTTGGCTATTCAATGATGTTATAAAATTTGAGCAAATGTTTTAAATTAGGACGTGCAATCTGCATGTTAAGAGCTAGACGGAGCACTGTTTTACAGTGGCTTCCGCAAATGTAAATCCTGGTGTAGGCCTTCAGTGGTGGAAAGTCCATTAGAAGGAGAATGCCATGAAGGAAAAGTGGCTGCAATTTCTCTTCGCTCAGAGGGCAGGGTCACAGAGTCCAAATGCCAAGGGATGAGCTGTTTCAACTTTCAGTGCATAGCCTTGGCAGCCTCTGTCAGCAGCCCTTAAGGAAAATTTAAGATGGCTTCTGCTACCCTGTGCCAGCTTCAGTGGACATGCTCACTGGACTATTCGTTAAAACATGACACTGTTTTAGGAGGCCTGTTCATAGGACAATCATTTTATTCGGGTCATGTAAAGTAATTTACCTCTCGTGGTGATTGCTACAACATTCTATTCTCTGGGTAGTGTACCTTTAAATGTAAGAACGGCCTCATATTTTGCTAGCACAATAGTCCCCAAACTGTGGGGCAAAGGTTCAGGGGGCATGCGGCATGGGCCCAGGCCAGGTGGGAGCACCACCCAGCCCCTCCCGCCCTCAGCCTAGCTCTAGCCCACAGCTCCACTCCGCCCCTTGCTCCACCCCCAACCCAGCTCCAGCCCCAGTCACAGTTCCACTCTGCCCTCAGTCCAGCTGTGCCTTCATTCCCTCTCCACCCCCAGGCCAGCTCTGCCTCTAGCCCAGCTCTGCAGTCAGCCCAAGCTCCTCTGCTGAGCCAACTGTGCTGTAATGGAGCGGGGCGGTGGGGGCACAGGCAGATTCCTTTACTGTAAGTAGGGTTGCCAACTTTGTAATATTTAAAAAACGGACACTCCGGCAGGAGTACTGGAACCTCCCCTTCCCCCCGGGTTGCCAACCCTTCCAGTTTCGCCAGGAGTCCACTGGAATCACGCTCTACCTCCCGGAGGCTACTTCAGCCAAACCGGGAGATTTTGGGCACTAACAGTCCAGTGCGGCAGCGGGACTAAGGCAGACTCCCTTACCTGCCTTGGCTTCATGCCCCTTCCGGAAGCGGCCGGCACCGTCTCTGCGGCCCCTGGGGGGGGGGGGGGTGGGAAGGTCTCTGCACGCTGCCCCCGCCTGCCCAAGTGCCAACTCCACAGCTCCCATTGGCTGGGAACTGCAGCCAATGGGAGCTGCGGGGGCAGTACCCATGGGCAGCAGCACATGGAGACCCCCCTGACCCCCCCGCCTAGAAGCCACTGCCAGAGGGATGTGCCGGTCACTTTCAGGAGCTGCCCAAGGTAAGCGCTGACCCCCTCCTGAACCCCAACTCCCTGCCCCAGCCTAGAGCCCACACCCAAACTCCCTCCCAGAGCCCGACCCCTCACCCCGTCCTGCACCCAAACTCCCTCCCAGAGCTCACACCCTGCACCCCCTCCCACACCCTAAGCTCCTGCCCCAGCCCAGAGCTCACACCCCGCACCCAAACTCCCTCCCAGAGCCTGCACCCCGCACCTCCTCCCGCATCCCAACCCCATGCCCCACCCTCGTGAAAGTGAATGAGGGTGGGGGAGAGCGAACGATGGAGGGAGAGGGGATGGACTGAGTGGGGGGACGTGACCTCAGAGAAGGGGCAGGACAGGGGCGTGGCCTCAGGGAGAGAGCAGGGCAGGGGGCAGGGCAAGGGTCTTTGGGTTTGTGTCATTGTCTTTGGGTAGGCAATCCTACCGAGGACCTGCCCCCTCCCTGCCCTGCCCCTTCCCGTCCCAGGACCTGCCCCGCTTTTCACTCCTCTTTCGCCCTCCCTCCGTCGCTCACTGCTTTTCCGTCTCCCCCACTCCCTGCCCTGATCAGGTGGGACTCGCCTGCAGAGCCGGGGCTGGGAGCTGCAGCCACCCAATGCAGGTAGGAGGTGGCCACGGCTAAGTAGGGGCTGGCACAGGTGATGACCGGCACCTCCCCCAACCACAGTAACCATACTTTTGGTGTCCAGTCAGTAGATCTGACCAGACACCATCAGGCTCTCTTTTCAACTGGACTTTCCGGTTGAAAACCAGACACCTGGCCACCCTACTAGTAAGGGGGGGCATAACAGGAAATGTTTTGGCACCACTGTGCTTGTGGGTAGAGCTGTGACAAGATTTGAGATGGAGGAGCTTGTTGAGTGAAACATACGTACTATTCTCCTTTCTCTGTCATGGATATTTTATATTGGTTATTTGTCTGTTGTTTTACTAAATCTAAAATAAGTCATCTAGGCCGACAGTGAAAACCTGGCCCCACTGAATGTCCTGAAAGTGCATGTTTTGCATATTGAGTATAGCACACATAATTGCATTAAATCTTTCTCATCTTAAAAATTAGACTTTTTTCTGTCAAAGCATGAAATCAATCCTCTCCTTTCAACCACAACGCTGAATTTCAAATACAAAACTAAATCAGGTTCTTCTTCAGTAAACAGAAACATAAACCTAGTTATTACACATCTCAGCCACATCCATGCAGAGTGGACTTCACCTGCATTATAATGGGCTTGAGGTGCTACCAAGTTTAACAAAAATTGTTAAATTCAGTTTTCATAGCCTAGAAGGTGCCTTAGGGCTTGTCTACATGAAAATTTAATTTGTAGCAAGTTCGGGTGTAAATCTGCTCTGCATTACCCTGCCACACACTCAGGGTATGTCTACACTACCCGCTGGATCGGCGAACAGCGATTGATCCAGTGAGGTTCGATTTATCGCGTCTAGCCTAGACGCGATAAATCGATCCCCGAGCGATCTCCCGTCAACTCCTGTACTCCACCGCCGCGAGAGGCATAGGCGGAGTCGATGGGGGAGCGGCAGCAGTCAACTCACCGCGGTGAAGACACCACAGTAAGTCAATCTAAGTACGTCGACTTCAGCTACGTTATTCATGTAGCTGAAGTTGCGTAACTTAGATCGCTCCCCCCCTACAGTGTAGACCAGGGCTTAGTGTCCATGTGATATACTACTGACATGAACTAATAGTCCCTTAGTGCACTTTGATTTATCCCTCTCTGAAAAGTGACTACACCAAAGCACACTAAAGTACTGTAAGTGTGGGTCAGCAGGGTCCATACAGACATGGCAGACTACATCCCCTTTTGCCATGAACATAATGTTTGTGTAGACAAGCTCTTAGAGAAGAAAGCAAAATCAAGCTTTCTGGAACACTTAATCATATTTGTTTAGCAAAATTATGTCAGTTGACAAGACGCCTTGGACATATTTTAAAGGAAGTTTAGAAGGAATTCCCATTGCATTTATAATTCAGATCCTACAGTGTGTATGCATTTTGTATAAAAAATATTTTGCACTCTCATAGCACTTTTCACCCACAGATAAAAAGCTGTTGAATACTTCGGGGGTGAGAAGACGACAAAAAATGGAAAAGGGAGACCAGTCGATGCTAAATTATTCAAATACAAAGAAGTAATTCCAAAGAGTGGGATTTTACTAACATATCTTAGAATATTAATTGCAAATCTCCTTGGATTTATATTGATGGAATTAAATCATTGCCTTTAAAGGTCAGCCAGACAGGGAAGGACATTATTCCTATGAGCCCAACGGTAAGGTTAAGTGTGTTTTATATCCTCTCTATCATAGAGTTATTTGGGAAAAGTAAAAGACACAGATCCTATGGCATGATTGGACAAACCCCCACATCAGACTAGAGCAAACAGGGGTATCCTAAGAGCACCCAATGCCAGATGGTAAGGGGCTCCCTGGTATGTAACAGTAAGTTTTAGCTGGCCTGACTAGCTCAATATACCTCACACACTGTTGTGATTTTATTTATTTAAAAAGTGTTTTGTAATATATCATTTGAAAACTAATAACACACTAGTCATTAATATCACTATGAAATTTATATAAAGACACTGTATGCAAAATTATGGACACTCTTTGACACAGGCGCTGACTTTCTGAAGTGCCAGGGGGTGCTGCTCGACCCTTCTGAACACAAGGGGAACTGTGGGAAGGCACTGGAAGACTATCAGCATTCAGGTGACTTAGCCTGTGTTGTCACTGCAAAATGGTTGGGTTACCACCCTGAGTGAAAGTGGAACCTAGGCTCTAACCCCAGACAGGCCAGCTAATCCAGGCTGAAAGCACCGCTTAACTCAGGGGAGAGGTTTTTCTGTGCAGATAAAAGCGTGGCTAGCGGCAACACCCAAGTAAGAGTCCAGGCTACTGCAACCATGATGAGCCTATATAATTTATTTGTGGGTGTGTTTTGAGAGGTTGACAGAGAATACTTGATTAGGAACGGTGGGAAGTGGGGGAGCAAGATTTTCTATGCTTTAGACTGTAACAGAACTCAGAACTCAATAACTCATGACCCCCAGGGCTGTTGCAATCCCATCCACTAAGAAACACTGGATTAAACAATAAAAAAATCAAGTATTTATAGTATACTCTTAGGAACTTGATTTGTTTTTTGCTTTGGTGGATTGGGTCAAACAGGGGAAAAAAGGATGCAGCATCTGTGGCTCCAGCAACATGTAACACTGAGAATCACAGGGCATCATGTAACAAGGAGTTAAATATTAAACTTTATTAAGGAGACAGTTAAGCCATTATTTACAAAAGTTCAGCAGCAAAAAATGGATTTCTAAGGTATTTTTCATGCCTGGCTCTATTTTTGTATTATTTCATCTGCTAATTAGCACATAACATGTTATAAAACAACAAATTGTTATTTAAAGGCCTACAAGTGTTACCAATCAATTTGTTTCTACCTCTGTTTTCATCCTAGCTTAGCCCTGGTCTACACTAGGACTTTAGGTCAAATTTAGCAGCATTAAATCGATGTAAACCTGCACCCGTCCACATGATGAAGCCCTTTATTTCGACTTAAAGGGCTCTTAAAATCGATTTCCTTACTCCACCCCTGACAAGTGGATTAGCGCTTAAATCGGCCTTGCCGGGTCGCATTTGGGGTACTGTGGACACAATTCGACGGTATTGGCCTCCGGGAGCTATCCCAGAGTGCTCCATTTTGACCGCTCTGGACAGCACTCTCAACTCAGATGCACTGGCCAGGTAGACAGGAAAAGAACCGCGAACTTTTGAATCTCATTTCCTGTTTGACCAGCGTGGCAAGCTGCAGGTGACCATGCAGAGCTCATCAGCAGAGGTGACCATGATGGAGTCCCAGAATCACAAAAGAGCTCCAGCATGGACCGAATGGGAGGTACGGGATCTGATCGCTGTATGGGGAGAGGAATCCGTGCTATCAGAACTCCGTTCCAGTTTTCGAAATGCCAAAACCTTTATCAAAATCTCCCAGGGCATGAAGGACAGAGGCCATAACAGGGACCCGAAGCAGTGCCGCGTAAACTGAAGGAGCTGAGGCAAGCCTACCAGAAAACCAGAGAGGCGAACGGCCGCTCCGGGTCAGAGCCCCAAACATGCCGCTTCTATGATGAGCTGCATGCCATTTTAGGGGGTTCAGCCACCACTACCCCAGCCGTGTTGTTTGACTCCTTCAATGGAGATGGAGGCATACGGAAGCAGGTTTTGGGGACGAAGAAGATGATGATGATGATGAGGTTGTAGACAGCTCACAGCAAGCAAGCGGAGAAACCGGTTTTCCCGACAGCCAGGAACTGTTTCTCACCCTGGACCTGGAGCCAGTACCCCCCGAACCTACCCAAGGCTGCCTCCTGGACCCAGCAGGCGGAGAAGGGACCTCCGGTGAGTGTACCTTTTAAAATACTATACATGGTTTAAAAGCAAGCATGTGAAAGGATTACTTTGCCCTGGCATTCGCGGCTCTCCTGGATATACTCCCAAAGCCTTTGCAAAAGGTTTCTGGGGAGGGCAGACTTATTGCGTCCTTCATGGTAGGACACTTTACCACTCCAGGCCAGTAACACGTACTCGGGAATCATTGTACAACAAAGCATTGCAGTGTATGTTTGCTGGCGTTCAAACAACATCCGTTCTTTATCTCTCTGTGTTATCCTCAGGAGAGTGAGATATAATCCATGGTCACCTGGTTGAAATAGGGTGCTTTTCTTCAGGGGACACTCAGAGGAGCCCATTCCTGCTGGGCTGTTTGCCTGCGGCTGAACAGAAATGTTCCCCGCTGTTAGCCACAGGGAGGGGGGAGGGTTGAGGGGGTAGCCACGCGGTGGGGGGAGGCAAAATGCGACCTTGTAACGAAAGCACATGTGCTATGTATGTAATGTTAACAGCAAGGTTTACCCTGAAAGAGTGTAGCCAGTGTTTTATAAAATGTGTCTTTTTAAATACCGCTGTCCCTTTTTTTTTCTCCACCAGCTGCATGTGTTTCAATGGTCACAGGATCTTCTCCTTCCCAGAGGCTAGTGAAGATTAGAAAGAAAAAAAAACACACTCGAGATGAAATGTTCTCCGAGCTCATGCTGTCCTCCCACACTGACAGAGCACAGACGAATGCGTGGAGGCAAATAATGTCAGACTGCAGGAAAGCACAAAATGACCGGGAGGAGAGGTGGCGGGCTGAAGAGAGTAAGTGGCGGGCTGAAGAGAGGGCTGAAGCTCGAATGTGGCGGCAGCATGATGAGAGGAGGCAGGATTCAATGCTGAGGCTGCTGGAGGACCAAACCAGTATGCTCCAGTGTATGGCTGAGCTGCAGCAAAGGCAACTGGAGCACAGACTGCCACTACAGCCCCTGTGTAACCAACCGCCCTCCTCCCCAAGTTCCATAGCCTCCACACCCAGACGCCCAAGAACGCGGTGGGGGGGCCACCGGCCAACCAGCCACTCCGCCACAGAGGATTGCCCAAAAAAAAGAAGGCTGTCATTCAATAAATTTTAAAGTTGTAAACTTTTAAAGTGCTGTGTGGCATTTTCCTTCCCTCCTCCACCACCCCTCCTGGGCTACCTTGGTAGTCATCCCCCTATTTGTGTGATGAATGAATAAAGAATGCATGAATGTGAAGCAACAATGACTTTATTGCCTCTGCAAGCGGTGATCGAAGGGAGGAGGAGAGGGTGGTTAGCTTACAGGGAAGTAGAGTGAACCAAGGGGCGGGGGGTTTCATCAAGGAGAAACAAAGAGAACTTTCACACCGTAGCCTGGCCAGTCATGAAACTGGTTTTCAAAGCTTCTCTGATGCGTACCGCGCCCTCCTGTGCTCTTCTAACAGCCCTGGTGTCTGGCTGCGCGTAACCAGCAGCCAGGCGATTTGCCTCAACCTCCCACCCCGCCATAAACGTCTCCCCCTTACCCTCACAGATATTGTGGAGCACACAGCAAGCAGTAATAACAGTGGGAATATTGGTTTCGCTGAGGTCTAAGCAAGTCAGTAAACTGCGCCAGCGCGCCTTTAAACGTCCAAATGCACATTCTACTACCATTCTGCACTTGCTCAGCCTGTAGTTGAACAGCTCCTGACTACTGTCCAGGCTGCCTGTGTACGGCTTCATGAGCCATGGCATTAAGGAATAGGCTGGGTCCCCAAGGATACATATAGGCATTTCAACATCCCCAACAGTTATTTTCTGGTCCGGGAATAAAGTCCCTTCTTGCAGCTTTTGAAACAGACCAGAGTTCCTGAAGATGCGAGCGTCATGTACCTTTCCCGGCCATCCCACGTTGATGTTGGTGAAACGTCCCTTGTGATCCACCAGAGCTTGCAGCACTATTGAAAAGTACCCCTTGCGGTTTATGTACTCGCCGGCTTGGTGCTCCGGTGCCAAGATAGGGATATGGGTTCCGTCTATGGCCCCACCACAGTTAGGGAATCCCCTTGCAGCAAAGCCATCCACTATGACCTGCACATTTCCCAGGGTCACTACCCTTGATATCAGCAGATCTTTGATTGCGTGGGCTACTTGCATCACAGCAGCCCCAACAGTAGATTTGCCCACTCCAAATTGATTCCCAACTGACCAGTAGCTGTCTGGCGTTGCAAGCTTCCACAGGGCTACCGCCACTCGCTTCTCAACTGTGAGGGCTGCTCTCATCTTGGTATTCATGCGCTTCAGGGCAGGGGAAAGCAAGTCACAAAGTTCCATGAAAGTGCCCTTACGCATGCGAAAGTTTCGCAGCCACTGGGAATCGTCCCAGACCTGCAACACTATGCAGTCCCACCAGTCTGTGCTTGTTTCCCGAGCCCAGAATCGGCGTTCCACAGCATGAACCTGCCCCATTAGCACCATGATGCATGCATTGGCAGGGCCCATGCTTTCAGAGAAATCTGTGTCCATGTCCTGATCACTCACGTGACCGCGCTGACGTCGCCTCCTCGCCCGGTATCGCTTTGCCAGGTTCTGGTGCTGCATATACTGCTGGATAATGCGTGTGGCATTTAATGTGCTCCTAACTGCCAAAGTGAGCTGAGCGGCCTCCATGCTTGCCTTGGTATGGCGTCCGCACAGAAAAAAGGCGCGGAACGATTGTCTGCCGTTGCTCTGACGGAGGGAGGGGCGACTGATGACACGGCTTACAGGGTTGGCTTCAGGGAGCTAAAATCAACAAAGGGGGTGGCTTTACATCAAGGAGTATTTCAGGCAGGACTTCACGGAGGGTTCCAATAAGAAATGGTGCACCTAAGTTATTGTTCCTATTGGAACAAGGAGGTTAGCCTGGCCTCTGATTGATACATGGCTAGATTTACCTCGCTGCACCTTCTCTGTGAGTGACTGCAGTGTGACCTAGAGAAATGAGTCCCGTAGATGGGGGAGGAGGCAAATGAGTACAAAACAAATCTGGTCTATTTCTTGTTTTCATCCACTCCATCTATCTTTTACATCTTTGGCTGGCAGCAGACGGTGCAGAAGGACTGCATGCCATCCACATCTCATGGCTGCTCGGCAGAAGATGGTACAGTACGACTGCTAGCCATCGTCACCTCTTGCCTGCCCGGCAGAAGATGGTACAATACGATTGCTAGCCATCGTCATCTCTTGCCTGCCCGGCAGAAGATGGTACAGTACGACTGCTAGCAATCCATATTGCCTGCCTGCTCACCATAAGACGGTTCAATAGGACTGACTGCAGGACTAAAGAGAATGACCTGGTCAAGTCACTCCAAATTTAGTCCCTGCGCCCATGTCTGCCCAGGCGCTCCCAGCCGACGTGGCCAGGAGCACCTCGGACATGACGAGGACGGCTACCAGTCGTACTGTACCGTCTGCTGCCAGAAGGCAATGGGTTGCTGCTACTGTGTAGCAATGCCGTACCGCATCTGCCAGCACCCAGGAGACATACGGTGATGGTTACCTGAGCGGGCTCCATGCTTGCGGTGGTATGGCATCTGCACAGGTAACTCAGGAAAAAAGGCGCGAAACGATTGTCTGCCCTTGCTTTCACGGAGGGAGGGAGGGAACAGGGGCCTGATGATATGTACCCAGAACCACCCGCGACAATGTTTTAGCCCCATCAGGCATTGGGATCTCAACCCAGAATTCCAATGGGCAGCGGAGACTGTGGGAACTGTGGGATAGCTACCCACAGTGCAACGCTCCGGAAGTCGACTCTAGCCTCGGTACTGTGGAAGCACTCCGCCGAGTTAATGCACTTAATGCACTTAGAGCATTTTCTGTGGGGACACACACACTCGAATATATAAAACCGATTTCTAAAAAACTGACTTCTATAAATTCGACCTTATTCCGTAGTGTAGACATACCCTTAGTAGCAATTTGGGATTTATTTACTATAATACCTGACACCTTCCTACTACAGGAATTATAAAACAAGTTTGCAGAAGCCACTAAGGTTATACATATAAAAAGGACACACAGGGTTTTCTAGATTTCCATTCTAACAGCACAGAGTTGCTAATTTTAGACCTATTCAGTCCGCAGCCTTTCTTCTGAAATTGTCTTATAATACCCTGTACCTTTGAGTCATTTGTTCCTCCTCCTGTACATCACTCACTGAGACCTTTGGGCCCACCTGAGGCACTGTTCCAGACAGAAGTCTGCACTGCCTTCTCCAGACCCTTAAACCATGCAGATGCTGTCACACACATTGTCTCAAGAGGGCACTTCATTTTCTTTTGAATACCAAGCTTCCTCAGACAAAACCCAAATCATCTTAAATAATGTATTTACTGGTATGTCACAGAATAGAGAGAACAATGAAAATTTAAATTAGTGAAATATTAAACTCATGGGAACGGACACAACGAAGTTACCAAAAGAAGCCCTAGTTGTTGTTTTTTTTCATTCCCATGTGATTAAAGCACTCAAGGTTATCCTAGTCTAGTGCCTCCTTTATGACCTCTTTCTGTCCATTTACCTAGGTACTTATATGGCCATTGTCACTGTAGAACCCAAGCTGTCAGAACAACACTGAAGTGTAACATCCTCCCAGAATAAATATTTAGTATTCTTTGTAACAGTTACAGCATCTCTTTCGATTAGGGTGACCAGATGTCCCGATTTTACAGTCCCAATATTCGGGGCTTTTTCTTATATAGGCACCTACTTACACACACACACACACACACACACACACACACACACTCTCTCTCTCTCTCTCTCTCTCTCTCTGTCCCGATTTTTCATACTTGCTGTCTCGTCACCCTCTTTAGATAATTCTCTTAATAAAGAGCCAGTTTAGTTTTAGAAACTTATGAGTCCTCTTGTGTTAGTACCCAGCATGTGGTACCTGAAGCCCATCTAGTAACCAAATCATTTGTAATTCCCCTCATCTTCGATGTAAAGGAGTCAGAAATCATAAGATAGTTAGCCATCTTGTCTGTCAAAATCATATAGTAGGCAGTCAATGAGTAGATGTTAGTTCATTAATACTGTCAAAGTATGTATTGAGAACCAGACTGTGGGCTCAAATGTATGAGATAGAGAAGAGAAGCACATAAGAAGCCTTGCCCATCCTTTGCATCCCAGCTTACTAGCCAGTCACAATGTGGCTGAAGCGTGGGGCCACTACTCCCTGCAAGGGCTGCCAGGAGCCTATAAGAAAAGGGTCCGTGTCTACTCACCCCCATAACACTGACCAGGGAGACAGGAGCGCACAATGCATCTGTTTTAATTATGGCAGAGCTGCCAGTGCCACTGTAGCATTAACTGTCAGGATGTCCTAAGGGGAATTCTGGGTGGTCAGATAAATTCCTCCTGGGAATCCTATAGCAGCATGCTCCCTTCACACTGTTCAGCGAGTAAAGGTCTTTGCCCTAAAGCCCTAATCCAGTTATGATTAAACAGACCCTTCTCTACAGTTAAAAATGAACAAAATTTTAACTTCTTTCTTCCCACTATTGGTTTAGCATTAACATGTCTAATTCCAGTGGGTTGTGCCCTTGTCGCAGGCTAACTGGGCAAACACATTAATTGCATACATTGCAATTAGCTGGCCACTTGATCACTAATAAGAATAGGCAACAACTTCTTGGAAGAAATTTTCATTAACATATAAATGATTTTTCACTCCTTTGTGTAGTGAATGCAGAAGTTTGAATAGGAAAATACACCCTTAAATGTACACCTTTTAATTGATAAAATTTTAAAGGAGGAAAAAAATGTATCTAAACATTATGGCCATAAAGGTCCTGATTTCAACCAATCACGTGCACCTCAGGGCTTGCAAGCATGCAAACTTAAATGTAGTATAAAGAATCCTAATTTGTGCTTGAATGTGTATGTGTAAAGAAAGGGTTGCACACCATATGCATGTATGTGTGCATGTCCAAGTTGCACATTGGCAAGGTCCAAAGCACACATGCAACCCTTGCTTTGCACATGCACATACTGATACATTTGCAAAATTGGGTTTTACCTGCACATATCTGAGTTTGCACATATTCAAGCCCTGATGCGTGCATGAACGTTTGAAAAGCTTGAGAGCACTGCTTAGATTCCATTTTAAGGAGAAAAACAACACAAAAAACCCTATCAATGAGGGTAGTTCTGCTTAATGTTAATGTTATGTCTTTTAATGTTATGTCTTTTTAGAGATCTGGTCTCTCTCTGTAAGCTGCCTTTTGGAGGTTTTTCTTTTTTTCTCCCTCCTCCCCAGCCCCAAACATGTAATTATGTTTTAAAGAAAAGAATTAAACCAGAACTGAATGATTGACAGGTCTTTCTACAATTATAAAGATATGTCCTTAGAAAAAAAAATATTTTCCTTTCTGGTTGCCCTTAAAGGAAAAAGTATTATTGAATGATAAGGATAAATCACACAAATCAAAAGCTCTTGATCTGTAAATGTGAAGAATGGCTTTGGTTTTTCAGTCAGTCATCTGGTGACCATCTTGACATAATGGTCAAGAGAATTTACAAGATAATTTCTAACAGGGAATGCTTCAGTTTGCTCCATTAAATTTTCCTGAGCATGAGTTTCCTTAGCAAAGCCATAGGTGACATGCAAGTGGTGTCTAGAAACTGGAGTTTACTATTTATTCCAATTCTTCCTTTTGGTGGAAAGATGGAATTTAATTGTTTCTAAATTACTAAGAAAGAAAAGCAACAAACCCTGAGAAGATGGAAAGGTACAACAGCAAAAACACACAAGCACTTTGCAATAATCTGGAAACCAAAATGTAGTAATATGATTTAACATGCAGAATAACCACAACTTGCATACAATTTATTCATTATAACCCCATCACATGGCAGGCCCTCAGCTAGTAAACTAGTAAAATCAAGAGCTCAGAAATGCATGTTATGCACTGAGCATCACACAGTTCTGTGAACAACAAATTGCTGTACAAAGGAATCCCTTTTCTAGTCTGGTTACTGGTAAGTAGTGAAAAATCTTGTGGGCCCACTTCTGCCTTCTGTTATGATGGTGCAAACCTACAGCTTGTCCACACTTACAGAACTACAGGTGCAGCCGTGCCACTGTAAAGCTTAGTGAGGATGTTATCTACACCAAACGGAGAGCTTCTCCCATCGGCGTAGGTACTCCACCTCCCCGAGAGGCTCTGTCTACACCAGGAGTTCGGTCAGTATAAATAACTGCACGCTCAGGGGGGTGGATTTTCCACATCCCTGTGTGACGTAGTTATAATCGACATAAGTCTGTAGTTTTAGACCAGGGCCTAGTGTGTTCAGTCAGGTTGCACAGGTGTAACTGAGAGCAGAATGTGGCCTCTGTTTATTTTTTCCTTGAAGGATGTTTCAGGTCATAATGTAATTGAGTCATTTTACTAAATAATTCCTCCCAAAACTTTGGGAAGAAATGAATAATAATAAGAAGTGTTGGAACCTGTTCAGAAAAGCATTTAAGACAGAAAATTCTGGATTCTGAAGCATTCTGGGTTTATCATATTCATTGTTCAATGTCCAACACTACACTGACATGAAAATTTGAATCTGACCCTTTATAAAAATGTTTCATCAGGCTTACTAAAAAGGAGCCGGGGCCACGGCACAGGGGAACCGGGAAAAGTGGCCAGAGCAGGAAGTAGGAGGGAGCCTGGGGCGGAGCATGGACGGGGCTACACCTGGCTGGTGGTAAGGCACAGCCTTCCCCAGCCTATGATACCCGCCACCCATGGATGAGTGAACAAAAGGTAGTGATGAATCACTCACTGGAAAATAGCCTGTCGGTGATTCAGTCTCTCTTGTTTACTCATCTTGCTATTCAGTAAATAAATAAAAAACCTAATGAAATCTACATTTAGCTAATAGACATAATCTTGGAATCCTTTTACTTCCACTCTTGTCTTCTGCACCCATCCGTTACATTTTGTTCCTCTTTATGCCACAAACCTACAATTGATTATGTGTGGATGGACCCCTGCACCCATCTGGAGCCCCACTGACTTCGTTGGGATCCCATGTCAGCATAAAGATCCGCCTCCATAGAACCAACTGCAGGACTGGGTCCTCAGATTGTAAACTCTTTCCGGCAAGGACTCTTTTATTTAATGTTTGTACAGTGCCTAGCACAATGGGGTCCCAATCCTGACAAAGACCTCTGGGCTACCGTTGTACAACCTAGGGTTGCCAGGTGTCCGGTTTTCAAGTGGAACATCCAGTCGAAAAGGGAAACTGGCAGCGTCCGGTCAGCTATGTCTGATTACCTGAGGTAACTGCCTCCGCCACCGAGGGGTGGGAAAAGTAGCAGCTGCTGCTGGAGCCTGGAGGAGCCTGGAGGAGCCCCAGCCTGACAGAGAGAACTGGCTGACTCCCAGACCGGGCTCCAAAGTAGGTACTGGCGCTGTCTGGGGGGGGGAACCAGGTAACCTGTCTGCCCCCCACTGCCTTGCTGTGCCCCGATTTCCCAACCCTGGCCCCTTGCTTCAGGGATGGACTCCCCCGCCCCACTGTGCCCCGATTTCCCCAGCCCCTCACTCCAGGAACCAACCTCCCTGCCCCGCTGTGTCTCGATTTCCCCAGCCCCTCACTCCAGGAACCAACCTCCCTGTCATGCTGTGCCCCAATTTCCCCAGCCCCTCACTCCAGGAACCAACCTCCCTGCCCCGCTGTGTCTCGATTTCCCAAGCCCCTCACTCCAGGAACCAACCTCCCTGCCCCGCTGTGTCTTGATTTCCCCAGCCCCTCACTCCAGGAACCAACCTCTCTGTCCCGCTGTGTCTCGATTTCCCCAGCCCCTCACTCCAGGAACCAACCTCCCTGTCCCGCTGTGCCCTGATTTCCCCTCCCCAACCTCCCCACCCTGTTGTGCCCTGATTTCCCCACCCTGGCCTCTTGCTCCAGGGATGGACCCCCCCGCCCCACTGTGCCCCATTTCCCCACCCCGGCCCCTCACTCCACAGACGGCAACCCTATAACATAACAGTTTTTGGAGGCAGATCAGAGTTAATATGTTCGGTTGTTTTTTAAACACTAGTATAATTTAAAGATATTCAGAGAGACGCTTTCAATGTAATGGCTAAGTTAAAAGGTATATTAATTGTTTCAAGTTTTTACAGAAAGATTTTGCTACAGAAAAACAGCTCCACATTCTATTGCAGCCCAGACCCTATTTTTTCCCTTAGTTTATCATGTCATCGCGTCTGGAATGCCAGAGAGATTTTATCCTTACTAAAATTAACAACGTGTTCCAGATTAGCTACATTATCAAAGAATTCTGACCACTTTTTTACAGTCTGCATGTGTGTACACTGGAAGTTGATACACCTGTACAGTACTGTACATGCAACACATGCCCAAACATAACAACGTAAAAACTTGGTAAATAAAGAAAGCAGAGGAGCAGGTAGGTTACAGCAGATGAAAACTAATAAGCGACCTCCTGAAGCCCCACCAGGGCAAGCTAACAGTTTCCCTAAAATGCAACAAAAGTCAAGGAGCACAGCCTCAGTCCAAAGGCTGGAAATCTTGTTAGTAGTTGCCACACAGCAGTTACGTGAGAACTTGGCAAGAAGCTATACCTCAGTCCTACAGGCTGCAGAAAGAAGAGTAGAGATCCAAAGTACAAGCATTCACGATTTACTCAGCACCTGTGCAGAATGGCCTCTATATTGTTTAGATTTCTCTGCACAGAACTAGGTAACTCAAGCAAATCTCTGAGGACTGGTGAATAGGAGGAAGTGAACATGAAGTGCTTATAGGGGCAAAGATAGGGCATGACCATGGCATACATGCTTAAGTGCAACCTAGTATTTGCAAAATATGTGTGCCAAGGCTATTTTATATTATTCATACTGCTATCCAGGAGTAATAGTGTATTCAGCTGTAACAGCTCTACTTAGAAGAAAGCAAGAGAAGAGGCGGGCATGGGGCCACTCACACTGAAATGTCCCCAAGAGTTCTAAGAAAACAGGATAATTCACAGCTAGCTGCTCAATACCTTGCAACATTAGTGAGGTGCAATGTCCTTGACAGCCCACCAGCAAGCACAACCTGCTTCCCCTCAAATTATTTCTCCTCACTGAATCATGAGGAACAAAGCACCACCCCATGGCTGGAAGTTGAGGCTAGAAAAATTCAGATTGGAAATCAGGCATACATTTTTAACAGTGAGGGTAATTAACCACTGGAACAATTACCAAGCATCATGGTGGATTCTCCATCACTGGCAATTTTTAAATCGAGATTGGATGTTTCTCTAAAAGATCTGCTCCAGGAACTATTTTGGGAAGTTCTATGGCCTGTGCTGCACAGCAGGTCAGACTAGATAATCATAATGGCCCCTTCTGGACAGGAATCCATGAATCTATGCTCAGCAAGGAAGGATACCAGCAGCTCAGAGCCTAATCCTAAAATTAACCTATGTATAAAATTAACCTATGCATAAATTTGGGTTCGATTAGGACAGGTTTGCCCTGTGGTTCCCTTTCATCACTCTTCTGTTCATTTCTCATGTTTCTCACTCCATTAGACACCACATGGGGGCCCATCCTCCAGTAGCATGTAGTCTTAAAACGTTGTCTAAAGCAGTGGTTTTCAATCTTTTTGGGCTCAGGACCAATTTGTAAATGTTTACGGCCTGTTGCAACCCAGTAAATTGTGTGGGGTGGATGCCCTGCCTGGGGCAGTTTCATTTGGGTCCTGCCCCCGGGCAGGGTGGGGGAGGTGGGATGAGTCCTCTCTGGCACTCACCCCACAGTGGCAGCTCCTGCAAGCTACTACGCAGGAGGGCTGGCTGGGCTTGGCTCTCGGCTCTGGGTGTTGCAACCTTTGGGATTGCAGCGCTGCTCATGTTTGGCCCTTCCCCCTTGACTGGACCAAAGTTATGAGAGTGGAGTTGTGACCTGGTTCATGGAGTTGCAGTGCCACTCACTCAAATTTGGCCCACCTGGACTCCTGTTACCATGTTGGCTGGGCCAAACATGAGTGGCACTGGGATCCCAGAGGTTGCTGTGCCTGGAGCAGGGAGGTGAGCCCAGCCAGCTCTGTGGGACAGAAGCTGCTACGCGACCCTTTGAAACATTCTGGCATTTGGGTACCACCCACAGGTTGAGAAACCCTGGTCTAAAGGTTTCTCATAAAAGGAGGGAGATTTCTCCTGTCACCTTACAGTACTGCACTGCACACGTTCCTGAGCTTCATGGGGTGGAGACTGCAAGAAATCAAGCCTTTTCCTTCTACCCAGGTGTTTTAAAAACAATGAACTACTCACTTTTGATGAGTAAATGGTGAAATATAGCCTGGATCCCCAAATTTGAGTTTCAGTACATTCACATCAAGAACGTTGGGCCAGATTCTCTCCTGTGCCAAGATGCGCTCAGTGCAGGAGGACTAGGACATCAAGGAACCAGTTACGGTCTCCATTTCTCGTACAGTGGCTCCAGTCCCAACTATGGAATGCTGCTGTAGTTCACAATAGCTAGCTGTTGTCCCTAAAAGATCTATCTGGCTTTAAGATTAAACTTGATAAATTTATTGAGGAGATGGTATGATGGGATAACATGGTTTTGGTAATTAAATATTCATGGTAAATAGGCCAATGGCCTGTGATGGGATATTAGATGGGGTGGGATCTGAGTTACCCAGGAAAGAATTTTCTGTAGTATGTGGCTGATGAATCTTGCCCATATGCTCAAGGTTTAGCTGATCGCCATATTTGGGGTTGGGAAGGAATTTTCCTCCAGGGCAGATCGGAAGAGGCCCTGGAGGTTTTTCGCCTTCCTCTGTAGCATGGGGCACGGGTCACTTGCTGGAAGATTCTTTGCTCCTTGAAATCTTTAAACCACGATTTGAGGACTTCAATAGCACAGACATAGGTGAGAGGTTTTTTGCAGGAGTGGTGGGTGAAATTCTGTGGCCTGCGTTGTGCAGGAGATCAGACTAGATGATCATAACGGTCCCTTCTGACCTAAATATCTATGAATCTATTAATCTAATGGTCAGCTGAGGCTGGTGGATGGCTCTGGTCTCTCCCACAACACACACCTTCTACACTGGGGTGGAAAGTTTGCAAATTATGCAGGACCTGGTTTTGCTCTATGCCAGCTGAAAGTTCCCAAAAGGGAACTGTCAGCTGGACAGCTACAGACAGATTTCAGATGCTTTGCGCTGTATAGGTTTGTACTCTGTAATGGTTTGGGATAGGACAAGAGAGGTCTTCCTCTGTAGTCTGATTGAGAAATGTAATCTAGAGCTATTTTCACAAATGGAGGAGGAAGACGGGTTCAAAATCTGACTTGAAGCTCCCAGGATCTCAGTTTCTTGCAATTCCTTGCTTAAGGATTTGCCTGTTTTATAGGATTTAGGCGCCTCAGATTTTATTGATTACCAGATTTTATTGTGGCCTACTGGATACATTGCTGCTGGACCCTCCCATTTCATAACGCGTATGAAACCAGATCCTAGGAACTATTAAAAAGATAACTCTAAGGTTCCTTTTGTCAGGCTCTGTTTTGGAATGGCATCCTTCAGAGAGCTCTTTTAAGTAGACCAAAAGATTAATGGATGAACTTGTTCTCACTGGCAGGCACTCAACTGGCCAATTCTGGAAATCTGTCTCTGCAGTTAGCCAGTGGATCTGTCAGATGAAGCCTTTTGAAGTCTTGGAAAAATTGACTGCCAGCCTCCATAAGTGAGATGACTATGATCAGCAGTGAATGGTTTTGTAGAACTAAAGTGTACTAAGACTCCGGAGGGAACCTCTTCTCAGTAACTACAAGGCTGATGTAACTGTAGTTCTTCATGTTTTCTTAAATGTTTCCTCTGCTACCCTAAGTTTTTTGTGAATGTATTGAATAGTTTTGAATTCACAGCACATGTAGTTGTTCTGTATGTTCTTCTGCTTGCTTTAGAACAAACAAAACAACAACAAAAATCCCACAGAACTCTTACATTTAATGTTACAAAATAGCAATAAATTTACTGCAAGAGGAATGTCATTTCGTAAGACTGCTTCTGCCTCTATAAACACCAAGATTACAGGATTTGCTGTTTGTGGGGGGGAAAGAAGCATCTGCTTGTTCTAACACAGACTTCTCAAGTTTGAGTAAACTGCGTTTACTTTTGCATCTATACAATTTTAAAGATGAATGCGGAGATTTTCATTGGGGAGGGAAGAATGTTTATTGCCAACTACTTTGGGCAAAACTCTTCAGTACCTACTTTGTACTGGTGTGAATGCCAACACCAAGGCACTAAAGAATTTGGCCAGCGAGTGTTTTTTAAAGTGGCATCTGATTTATATTGCATTAAAATAGTTCACTGTACATATCTAAGTTTATAAAGCTATTCTCGGTTTCATGGGGATATGATATAAAATCTTTGTATCCATACATATGACATGTTCTGTTTTTAAAACTTACATGAAACGCTATGACAGAGACTCTCAAAAGCTCTGAATTTTTGCATGCTGTGCTTATCTAACATTCATAGAGTAATTTCATCAGCACATTTTAATGCAAAGTTATTTTTGTGAATGGCAGAGAGTAGATCAAAATCACAAACCTAAGCACATTATTGTTTCAAATAGAAGCAAAAAGAAATTACTATTATACAGAATGAAACTTCTGTTATGAGTTCATTAGACCAAGTTTTAGTAACTCCACTGAAGTCATGCACACATCAAACACCACGAAAAATCTTGTTTAGGGGTATCTGAAACGAGCGATGACATGGGGTAACAATAATGCCTTCTCTACACTACAAAGATTTTGAAAAATCTTGTTAACCCTTGTTAACATTGGTTCAGTTAGACAAACGGTAATAATTACAGGCCATTTGTCAAAAGTTTCTCTAGTGTAAGCAAGACTTAAGTTAGAAGAGACATTCTTCTGTCAGAATTCTTTATCAATCCTAGTTTGTTGCAACAGAAGCTCTAAGAGCAACCCAGGAGCGTGTTGTGAAAATAAATGAGATGTTGTTAGGTGCCCCACGTCCCACAAGAATCGTTTAGATTAGGTAGATAGTATATGGCAAGTATTAAGGACTGGGTAATCAAGAGGTTCAAAGGAACACTGTCAAAAGTAACAGATTCCAGGAAAATTTTAAGTTTTGCTTTTATATATGAGATTCACTTTTAAAATTTCAATGGAAATAATAGTTTGGATTTAAAAATTCTCCTTCACTGTTTCCTGCCCAAACATTGCAGCCTTGGCTAGTAGTTAAGAATCAGAAAGTGAAAATCACTAGAAACAAAAATTAACATGGACTAATGATCATTTTCCTTGTTCAAGGTAAGTGAAAGACAAAAGGTAAACAAAAAGCAGTTAATTTCTTTCACTTCAAATGATCTATGAAAATTTATGATGAGAGAGAGAGAGAGAGAGGTTAACCTTCATGGCTCTATAAACAGCATCTCATTTCAACAGCCAAGTTTATCTCCTTTTGGAAAGAAAAATCCCACCCAGGAACCTGGTATGTTGTATACCAAGTTTCAGTCTGAAGGAATTTACCACAGCCAGGTAATAAAACCCTCAAAAAGGGAGAGACAAGCACTTTTTCAGCTGAGTGGGATCTATTATTTAGCTGGTATGATGTCTGTGTACCACAAAGCTTCCTTCCACTTAATGCACTAGCACGCTGGAGCTGTGCATTGAACTCTGGAGCATTAAAAGTTCGATAATTAACACACACACACCCCAACCCATGTTTGGAGAGACACTTAGCGCGGGGCAGTGGCTGGCAAAGGTCCATACAGCGGTCCATGGGTTTGGGATGTGCGGCAGGCCCTTGTCCCAGCTGGAAATGGTGTCTTCCAGGAAACAGAACATTCAGTGCCCCACCTGGCGCAGAAGGGAACTGAAGGGGGTGAGGGAGCAGTGGAGCGAGACCACAGACAATCTGGAGGAAAAAATGCCCAGCTGCCCACATCCTTAGCACAACAACCTCCCCGCAAATGCCTTTCCCCGGAGCACAGCCCAAGAGGGGAAGCGGGCGGGCCCAAGCAGCTCCCTTTATCGCGGGCTCAGCCAAGCCAGGGACAAAGAAGAGCCAGGGACAAAGAAAGTCCGTTTGCAAGGAACTCGGCGCAAACTTCCCGGGGAGCCTCCCAGGGCGGCTGGCAGCCTGGTCTCTCTCTCTCGTGAGCCTGTACTGCGGGGGGTGGGGGGGAGCCCTCCGGCGGCGTCTGCCCTTTGGCAAGCGGGGTCTGCCCCAGCCGAGCCCCTCCGCCGGCCGGCGCACGCCGCGGCGCTGCTACTCACTCCGAGCAGACACACTTTCAGTTCTCGTATCGCCATCATCTGCTTGGGGAGAAGCCGCTTCGCATTGTCCGGCGGAGTCACTCCCCGGCCGGCTCTCCCGAGCAGGGAACGGAAAAGCAGCTGCAGCACTTTCTGGGCAGCCCCCACAGCCTGAGCCGCCACCGGTCACATGAGCAGAGTCCCAGCTCCTCCTCGTCCTTTTTGGTGCTTCCCCCCAGCCCAAGCCAACACACGCACACAAATCTCTCCACTTCGGCAGCTTGGAGGAGCGGCGGTTTCTCTCTTTGGGACTCTGCTGCTGTGCTCCCTGCGGGCACCAGGACCCTCCCCCCCCCCGCTGCCCGGCAATGGCAGCTCGGATTTGCCGGGCCAGGCATGCCCTCGCCTGGTCCCCAACCATTGTGCACCGCGCGGGTTCGACCAGCCGGGGGGGGGGGGGTGCTGTCACAAAATGCGAGGGTGAAGTTAGGGGGAGAGGTGCAAAAATGATAGGGGAGAGACTACAAATGCATGCAGCAAAATCGTCCTGGAGTTAGAAGCTATAAAAAGTGCTTGAGTAATAAGAAAAGGAGTACTTGTGGCACCTTAGAGACTAACCAGTTTATTTGAGCATAAGCTTTCGTGAGCTACAGCTCACTTCACGATGAAGTGAGCTGTAGCTCAGGAAAGCTTATGCTCAAATAAATTGGTTAGTCTCTAAGATGCCACAAGTTCTCCTTTTCTTTTTGCGAATACAGACTAACAGGGCTGCTACTCTGAAACCTGCTTGAGTAGTGAATCCCAAATACAGGAGTCTCCCTCGACAGTCACTGAGACTTGGCTGGCAGATCTGCAAATGACAAGGCATTCAGATTAGGGACAACAGCAGTGGGCGAGATGTAAGAATAGAATAAAATATGTTTTATATCACTGGAGGGGAAAGCTTTTTGTGTGTTTGTTTTTTGCACAACAAAACTTTTGTAGAGGAGAGATTTTTGTTCTGTTACCTTCTCCTCTCCTGTCTCTTGTTTCACCCAGGGTTCTCAACCAGTAATGCCCCATAGGTTCCAGCACAGCAAACAGTTAGATGGATGGTTCATTTTAAGATAACTTTTGCATTTTGCAAAAGAAATGACAATGTAATTAATATAATCTACGTTTTGGCCCCATTACTTCTTGGGATTCCCTTAAGAACATAAGAATGGCCATAGTGGGTCAGACCAAAGGTCCATCTAGCCCAGTATCTTGTCTTCTGACAGTGGCCAATTCCAGATGCTTCAGAGAGAAGGAACAGAACAGGCAGTCATCAAGTGATCCATCCCTTGTCGCCCATTTCCAGCTTCTGGCAAAGAGGGGCTAGGGACACTGTCCCTGCCCATCCTGGCTAATAACCATTGATGGACCTATCCTCCATGAACTTATCTAGTTCTTTCTTGAATCCTGTTATAGTCTTGGCCTTCACAATGTCCTCTGGCAAAGAGTTCCACAGGTTATTCACTGTATGAAGAAATACTTCCTTTTGTTTGTTTTAAACCTGCTGCCTATTAATTTCATTTGGTGATTCCTAGTTCTTGTGTTATGAGAAGGAATAAATAACACTTCCTTCTTTACTTTCTCCACACAAGTCATGATTTTATAGACCTCTGTCATATCCTCTCCTTTTCTAAAAGTGGCTCTTTTAGCATAAACTGTTCCTCAGAAACAGTAATCTACTGTTACTAGAACAATCAGTAGGAATAAACTTAGGGGTATTGTATAAATATTTACTGCCATGAGAATAATAATCAGTAAGGCTCCCACCCTGCAAAGAATTACAAATGTGCTTAACTGTACACATTCTGGGCTGGTCTACCTGCAGAAGCTGCACCATTTAACTTAAATTGCTTTTTTAAATTGGTTTAGTTAAATCTGTGCAAACCCCTGAGTGGACACACAAATCTGTTTAAACCTCTGAATTTCACTTGGTATAAAATGGTGAACATTTTCACATTTAAAAACAATGCCACCACTTTCACACAACCCTGGTAATATCTAACTGATTATTTTTGCTAAGTGATCATCAGCAGTTCTATCCTTGACTATCTGTTTTGACAATAATAATGCAACACTAAAGATTACATTAAAATATATCAAAATCAGGCCAATCTACATAGGGACAAAAAGAGAGAGAGAGAAAAAAACTACACATACAGACCCATGCTTAAGGATTAAGAACAGCTAATGACATTCCCTCTTCCAGGAACTGGCATAACCTCTGTGTTTGTCTGCATGCAAGGAGCTGTGGTCAGGAAAAATTTTTGAGGAATTTGTCATGTTCCAGTGTTTTTAAATTCTGGTGAAGCTGAAGGAAAACAAGTCTTACAACCCTAAAGGTTTACTTTTTCCTTTTGTGGCAGCTTACTTTGATTAATAATTACAAGATTTCCAGTGATTTAAAATAATGTCTTGCCTTGCTTCTTTATACACTGCTGTATTTTGCTTTTTGCATATTACATGAATAAGCAACTCAGTTTTTCAGAGGTATTTCTTAAGCATTTCAAATAATCCGCTTTCTCCTTCTGAAATCCTTTCCTCAGTTTCCATTGACTAGTAAGGTCCAATTCTCTTTTCATTTACCTGGTTTTAGACCAGTATAATTCCACTGATTACATCCGAAGAATTCCTGATTTACACAGGAGTGAGAGAACTAGGGCCTTGGAGTTGGACTCAAGCCACAAGGTTTTGATCTGGCTCCAAATGTGAGGTCATGGGGGGATATTTGGGTTTGGAAGGTTGACTCAGGCCAATCTCTTGTGTCTATATTCAATATAGTGCTAGCTATTGGGGGAGGGTAGCACTGATTAACAGCAGCAAGCCCCTCAGAAGGGAGAAGGGATAGTCTTGTGATTAGGGACAAGACTGAGAGTCAAGAAATCTGGATTCTTTTCCTGAATCTACCACAGACTTGCTGTGTGACCTTGGACAAAACACTTAACTGCTCTGTGCCTCAGTTTCCCCATCTGTAAAATAGGAATAATAATATTTCTCTAACTCACAGGGATGGTGTGAGAATGACTTGACACTTGTGAGGCACTCACTAGGGCCCCTGATTTCTCTCTTTTGTGGGTAACAGATGCAGACATAAATCTAGCCTTATGTCCATTCAGCTCCCTAAACTGCTGTGGTCCATCCCAGTTCCTCGATGGGTCACCTCCTCTCTCCCATTGCTGCTTTCCTTCTTGGTCCTTGGCAATTGTCTTCCTGACACAAAAAAGTTCTCCCTCCTCATCACTGGTGAGTTAAACTCCCAGGCCATCCTGCTATATGCTGCCTTCCCAGCTCTTGTTCCCAATGCATAGAACAGGAGGCAAGTTAACTGATTACGTGTAGTAATAAGTGATTTTAAATGTGTATTTCCAAGGACAAGCAAAATACACAAATGCACAATATAATGACTTTGCTAGAAATATTAAAGATGTGATCCCTAGAAAGTACCAAATCTATTAAATGGAGAGCAGCAGCAACAGAGCAAGCAGCTCAGGTCAGCAGAAACAGGGGAATAAGAGCAGCTTGTGGTTCAGACTGTACAGCCCATTCAAAATCCAGTGGTTAAGCTATAGTTTATAACCTTGAGACGTTTTCTTTTACATTTTTAAATTTTCCTGCAGATTAGAAACAGATTGTCCTCATCCTGAGTCCCAAGCCTCTTGTACTACAGAAACACAGCACAGACATGGAAGAAATCTAAAGTCCTGATTCTCCTTTCACTTACAAAGGTTTGAAACTTATGCAATTCTCTTAACTTCTGTTACTCCTGATTTTCACAAGAATGAAAGGGAAATTAGGCCCAGTAACCCAGTGACTCTTCCATTAAACACTGATGGAATGAGAAGCTCCAACCTACCAAAATTTACTTTTCTTTTGGAATCACATCATATTCCAACATCACTGTCGTTCATTGCACAGAAATAACATATATGGCCCAATCACTCCGTCCACCAGGAAAACCCAGGGGAAAGGACTAGAGAGGAGGAAGCGTCTGCAACCATTTTTCAGGGGAGAGGGAAGCTATCCTTTATCCACTGCCTCAGGAGCACATATGCATTTGAGGGTGAAGGGGGGCATATCAGGGGCCACAGAAATTTCTCCACTCCTACTGTTCTTATGTGCTGTCCTAAGACCCCTGAACCTGCTGGGCAGCTCCCCATCAAGTAAGGAAAGACTTTCTTAGGCAAAGTAGTTGATATTGCTGAAAATCCAGCTTGGGGTTTTTTTTAAAATAAAATCCAATGAAGACGCTTCATGCTACTGCCTAAAGGGTTTGTGCAGTTCTCAAAGCAGCTATGGATTTTTTGCTTTTGTAAATGCTGTGCTTGTGAAAAGTGCCAAATTCACAAACTAAAGACTGTTGCCCTCTGTTAAGCCACAGAACAGGTAATACACAATATAGGTAGAGACCAGCAGTGAAACCTTCTCACTCTCCTGCATGATGTGCCTCAGCCCCAAGCTAGAGGAACTACTTTTAATGCTGCAGGGGTAGTTCAGTCTCCATTCAGTCCCTGGCCTCTAGTGTGCCAATTTAGATTAATTATTGTGTTGATTTCTGTGACTTGGGCATCATAGGCCAAATTCATAGCTGATGTACCCCAATCAAATCAGTGAATGAATATGATTTCACTTAGTCCACCAAACAGCCATTATGTTGTTTCAACCTCTACTGATGTGGGCTGAATTCAGAACAATAGCCTCGTGATGAAAGGCTCAGCATCCAATTATCAATACTCTTTGCTGTACAATCTAAATAAAAATACTTATGTTGGCCACTTTTCTCAAGTTACAATCAATACAAAGTGCATGTGCACATGCATGCTTGTAATGTAAAGAGCAAAACAAGCAGAGAAGTTGCTGAGATTTAATGTAGCCAACGCATATTTTAAATCAGGAGTCTCATTAAAAGTGAGCCTTCAAGGTTGCAGCCCCAGATTTCTCTGTTGCTATTTTTCCTTCCTAAAGCAGTCTTCAGCCGACTCTTATTGAGCATTGTTTGAAATGTCGCATCAATGATTATCTCAAGAGAGTCCATCAGGCATATGTGGGTGGTAATCTCTGGCATGGCTGGCATGCTTTCTGCCCCTCCCTTTGCCCGGCTCACTGCTTTTGTAGCATAACATTCTGTGAGGCAGTGGTTAGGAGGGGGAAGGGCAATGTACAACTTCTGCAGACTCCATGCCCTGGGATTGGGGTGATGAGGGAGACAGAGTTATATGCAGGTATTATGTCAAGCCTTGCAGCAGTGACAAAACAATAACATCTGCCCATCTTTCAATCTACCCAAAGAGCTGCCCAATGAAAATCCCATAGTAAACTACAGATGATTCCACTGAACAGCATCTCAGTAACTTTCTAGAAGTAAATTTCTCAGGATAGTATATTAAAGTAGTATTAACTGAGAAGCCAGCCCACACCAAGAGCTTTATTTTTGATGTAGAAACCTGTGTTTATTGCCAAGTGAAAGGAAAGCATCCACAATTCCTCCTTTTAATTAAACTAAACATTGTAAAATATGAAAACGGCATAAAAATAAGGCTAAAAGTTTTATTCTCAAAGAATCTTCTAATGTGTGTACTTCCAAGTAGAGATAACAGATTTCTTCTATAGACAGTCAGTTTGGGTACTACCAATTAGGGCTTTAGCTTCAAAGTAGATTGGAGGTGGTAAATCGGTAAATGCATGTTTATGTGTGGTTTTCTACAGAAGCATATGGATGAGAAATTTCTCCACAATCATTTCCTAAAAGGGATCTTCCAAATACATTTCATCTAGGGCTGTCAATTATTCACAGTTAACTCATGCGATTAACTCAAAAAAATTAATTGTGATTTAAAAAATTAATCACAATTAATCACAGTTTTAATTGCACTGTTAAACAATAGAAAACCAATTGAAATTTATTAAATATTTTGGGATGTTTTTCTACATTTTCAAATATATTGATTTCAATTACAACACAGAATACAAAGTGTACAGTGCTCACTTTATATTACTTTTATTACAAATATTTGCACTGTAAAAATGATAAACAAAAGAAATAGTATTTTTCAATTCACCTCATACAAGTACCATAATGCAATCTCTTTATCATGAAAGTGCAACCTACAAATGTAGATTTTTTTTGTTACATAGCTCCACTCAAAAACAAAACAATGTAAAACTTCAGAGCCTACAAGTCCACTCAGTCCTACTTCTTCTTCAGCCAATTGCTAAGACAAACAAGTTTGTTTACATTTACGGGAGATACTGTTGCCTGCTTCTTATTTACAGTGTCACCTGAAAGTGAGAACAGGCATTTGCATGGCACTTCTGTAGCCGGCATTGCAAGGTATTTACGTGAACAGATATGCTAAACATTTGTATGCCCCTTCATGCTTCGGCCACCATTCTAGAGGACATGCTGATGACGCTCATTAAAAAAATGTGTTAATTAAATTTTGACTGAACTTCTTGGGAGAGAATAGTAAGTTTCCTGCTCTGTTTTACCCGCATTCAGCCATGTATTTCATATTATATCAGTCTTGGATGATGACCCAGCACATGTTTGTTTTAAGAACACTTTCACTGCAGAAAAAATGCAAAGAAGGTAGCAATGTGAGATTTCTAAAGATAGCTACAGCACTCAACCCAAGGTTTAAGAATCTGAAGTGCCTTCCAAAATCTGAGAGAGATGAGGTGTGGAGCATGCTTTCAGAAGTCTGAAAAGAGCAACACTCCGATGCGGAAACTACAGAACCCGAACCACCAAAAAAGAAAATCAACCTTCTACTGGTGGCATCTGACTGAGATGATGAAAGTGAATATGCGTTGCTCTGCACCGCTTTGGATCGTTATTGAGCAGAACCCATCATCAGCATTGAAGCATGTCCTGTGGAATGGTGGTTGAAGATGAAGGGACATATGAATCTTTAGCGCATCGGGCTCGTAAATATCTTGCGACACCGGCTACAGCAGTGCTATGCAAACACCTGTTCTTACTTTCAGGTGACATTGTAAACAAGAAGCGGGCAGCATTATCTCCTGAAAATGTAAACAAACTTGTTAGTCTGAGTAACAGGAAGATCGGGAAGTAGGACTGAGCAGACTTGTAGACGCTAAAGTTTTACACTGTTTTATTTTTGAATGTATATGGTGTTATCCAGACCAGTGATCTGCCAGGTCACTCCAATCCTTGACTCTGGGAGCCAGCCTTACCCTGCTCTGAGAACCCCCACTCCTGGGCTGTTCACACACAGCCTCTGGCATGTAAGCTGCTCCCAGCTACTTGCAAGCGAATGACGCTAGCCAATATCTCTGGTCCCAGACACAACCCCAGGAACCTCCATTTTGCAGTGTCCAGTTATGCCTGCTGGATGCTGCAAGCTTATATGAATTCGTCAATTTAACAAAGAAATTGATACATAACAGGCTTGTTATCCCAAGGGGAGCCTCTGACACGCTTCAAACCAAACTCACTGCTTCAGGTAGAATAAACAAACAGATGTATTAATTATAAAGATAGATTCTAAGTGATTATAAGTCAAAGCATAACAAGTCAGATTTAGTCAAATGAAATAAAAGCAAAACACATTCTAAGCTGATCTTAACACTTTCAATACCCTTACAAATTTAGATGCTTCTCACCACAGGCTGGCTGGTTGCTTTTCAGCCAGGCTCTCCCTTTTGATCAGCGTTTCAGTCGCTTGGTGTGGTGTCTGTAGATGTAGGTGGAAAAGAGAGGAAGAGCATGGCAAATGTCTCTCCCTTTTATCATGTCCTTTCTTCCCTCTTGGCTTTGCCCCCCAACCCCCTTCAGAATCAGGTGAGCATTACCTCATCGCAGTTCCAAACTGACCAAAGAAAGGGGGGTGACTCCCTCGAGAGTCTAAGGGATTCTTTTGTTGCTGCGTAGGCCAGCACCCTTTGTTCTAGGGAGGCTGGGCTGGGTTTGTCCCATCCACACCTTGATGAAGTGTGAATTGCCCCTCTGCTTCTGGAGAGTTTTTGTCTGGGCTTGCTTTAAGGTTAAGCCATGAGGATACATTTTCAGCCTCATAACTACATACATGAAATTATAACCTATAACATTACTATAACATTACTGTAACAATTACTATAACATCACTAAAATAACCATGCTTAGTGCATCATGAGCCTTCTGAAGACACCAGACATGACAAACTTTGTATTGGATACCACACAATCATTTTATAAAGATAAACTTGGGGGTGTAGGGTGTTCCCCCGAGGTATAGAGTGTCACAATGTAGGCTTTTTTATACATAATTCTGCATTTGTAAGTTCAAGTTTCATGATAAAGAGGTTGCATTACAGTACTAGTATGAGGTGAATTGAAAAATATTTTTTCTTTTGTTTTTTACAGCACAAATATTTGTAATAAAAAATAAATATAAGAGTACTGTATATGAGTACTGTACTCTTTGTGTTCTGTGTTGTAACTGAAATCAATATATTTGAAAATGTAGAAAACATCCAAAAATATTTAAATAAATGGTATTCTATTATTGTTTAATAGTGCGATTAATTGCGAGATTAATCGTGACTAATTTTTTTAATTTGACAGCCCTAATTTCCAGTAAAATGGTTGTAAATACTGTCTAAATTCAAACATCCATCCTGTCCAGCTCTGAACTATTAGACAGTGGTTAAAATGCCAGCACAGCCACTCTATGCTAGCACTCTCCCCTGCACACACACCTGCACTTATAGAACTGCACCAGCTGTAGCAACTGTGAAGAATCTGAGCTGCATCAAAGTCTACTGTAACCAGAGAAACTGATAGCGCAGCAGAGCAAAGTTCACCCTGCTGATGCACCTTCACTTAGTTATTTAGACATAAAAGCCTAATTAAGCAAAATACATTAGTTTTCCCTTGTTCATTGTCACCAGAAAATATCTGGTGCATGTGGCCTTTCATGCCGCAGAAGTAGCATTGATTTCTTGCTAAAGTAGACTGTAAATAAGGAGGTTGACTGAAAGAGAGATCCCTGACTGAAATCTATCCATCAGTCGGAAGTTCTGACTGGAACTCCATGAAACATGGTGGTTTCTCAATGTTTTTTGCTCTGACATAAAGTAAAGCTTGGTGGTTTTCACTGAGGATCTCCAGTTGTGCATCAGGACCCCACTCTTCTAGGTGCGGTACAAACAGAATAAAAAAATGGATATTCACTCAAATCTAGGAAGGATCCAAAAGCTCCTTCTGTCATTGGTTTCCATTATGGTGGACAAGGGCATATGAAAAAATCCTGTCCTTTGATGGAACATTAGTTTGGTCTTACTGAGGTCAGGTCCCCACAGTTGCCCCATACAGCTGGAATGGAGTGTGGTATCTGACCCACTGGGCAGGCTGTTGTGTGCCCAAACAATAATGTGGAAGGGAGGGACTTAGCTCAAACTGAGCTACTTCAAGAAGCTGAATCCATTCAGATCACGTGTGTCCATTGGAACTCCAGGACATATCCTTCCACTGTCGTCCCCCTAGAAGTAAAGGATCAGATGGACTGAGTCTGGGTGGGACCATCCCACTCATTACCCTGGCCAGTTGGCTTGGATAGGGTGGGAGCACTTTTTTTCCCTTCCAGGCTACAGGTGGTACTGAGAGCTCATAGCACTTGCTGGTGGCCAGAGAACAGGAACCACCAGAAGTGGTTCTGACAGTAACTCTGACTTTGGGAACTGGGTTCAAAATGAGTTGCAGAGGAAGAAAAAAAGGAGAGCTCACTTCGGACTTTACTTTGGGGCAAAGGAAAGTATTTACATAGCTATGGGTTCTAGAAACTTACATAGGAATGCAGAGTTATTTTGATGACTCAACTTCATGTCAGATCAGTTATGTCCTATTTACTCCAACACAGGAGTATAAAACGGTTTGAGTATGTCTCTGAAG
This sequence comes from Chelonia mydas, assembly GCF_015237465.2. Classification (NCBI taxonomy): domain Eukaryota; kingdom Metazoa; phylum Chordata; order Testudines; family Cheloniidae; genus Chelonia; species Chelonia mydas. Next base: position 86,938,428 of record NC_057850.1, on the reverse strand, counting down.
CAGAGTGAACTAGGGACAGATGGGATCTCTAGGAAAATACTCTAGGAACAGCCAAGCTCAGGCTGAGATCTATATTTTTGTTGTTATTTAAACTAAAAATAAAAGGCAAACCTCAGGTAGGAAGTAAATCTAGTCCACAGCTAGTTTGTGCATATTTTGATGGTATCTAAAGAACTAAACCCACATAAGAGACAAAGTTAGAGAGAGGAGACAGCCCGAATGATGAGTACACTTTAAGCCATATTTTGCTTTTTATCTACATATCTAGCTCCCACTGTTATCTATGAGAACTGTATTTGTGGATCAAAGGAACAAAATGGCCTTAAAAGTTTTATTTAAAATCAGCCAAATTTCCACAGTCTGTATACATTACTGGCAGTGCCACTTTATTTAAAAAAATCACAAAATTATTATAGGTAGTGTATGTGTGAACTGACATTTCAGTAAGAAGCAGCTCATTCAAAGAAGATGTTCTGCAGTCATTCTCATGGAACTAACAGCTTCCTAATCTCCAGAAGTTCCACTGATTGACAACTCTGAGAACTATGTAAACTAATTTTGCATGTCCAGACATTTAAGCGAATGAAATCACAGCAAACATAAAATTCCGATTTCTCCAATTCTTACTGAGTCACACAAACTAAAATCTGTGCGTACTTAATCTAATTTAAATCCTCTGTGTCAGTATGTGAGTAAAAGGATGTAATATTTTACCTACAATTCATTATATTCAGAGACAACTTAGAAAAACACTATGATTCATATCTATACAAGCTCATACTGGATGGGAAAATCTGGAGTATTGCACTTATTTTATCAAGCATTAACATTTTATTCTTTTTTGTGGTTTTGCACACACCCACTCAAACTCCACATACAAATAAATAATCTTAATAAGCACTTTGAGACAGTCAGATAGAGGACATTAGAGAAGAACAGTTTTTTTAAATGCCAGAGTTTTTGCACATTAATGACTCAAAAATAACTGAACTTTAAAACTTCAGATTTTAAATACACACACACACACACACACACACTAAAATCTGACCTGGAAGCACAGGCATCACAAATGTTCTAGAAAGTTTAGATGCAGAGTCATTGACAACACTGTGAAGTTGCATTAAACACTGCTGTGTAACAATGTTTCAGCTACTAGCATGCTCTCATAGACAGACCAAACGCCCAATTCTCATTTTGACTTATCACTGGATTTATATTAGTGTAATTCTATTGACTGACTTTATTCCTGCTTTACAGTAGTTGAACCAGTTACACTAAGTTGAACCAGACTCACAGCCTTTATGGGTATGTCTATGCTACAGCTGGGAGTGTGCCTCCCAGCCTGAGTAGACAGACATGCGCTAGCTCTGCTTGATCTAGTGTGCTAAAAATAGCAGTGTGGACACTGAGGCATGGGCTAGCTGTCTGAGTACAAGCCCACCTGACCTCCTGGATCCCTACTTGGGTGGCTAGCCCTTGCTACTACCCGTGCCGCAACCTCCACACTGCCATTTTTAGCCCACTAGCTCAAGCAGAGTTAGCGCATCTCTGGGTATCTGGGCTGGGAGGTATGTTCCCAGCTGCAAGGTATCAGCATCCACAGTAGCCCCACATCTGTGCACATTTTCCTGCAAACACTGAGGATCTCACATGAATACAAATACGTTAGCAACCACAAACACTTGCACACACTGACTCCATTCATCACATACATTCCACATCTGCCATATCCTTCTCTTTTGCTGAAGCATACCTGTAAGCATCTGGACAATACGCTACATAACACAATGCCACACGCTGGAAGGCAATCCAATACACACGGACCTGTCACTGGCTACATGGCAGGGGAAATCTGCCACATCTATAGCCCCTTCCCACCTTGTCCAGATACACATTGAGCCCTGGTCTTCAGCAGAGCTCCCAAGATCTGTATGACTCTTATGGGATCCTCAGCATTCAGGGCCACAGATCTGCTTCTTCCATAGGCACTGGGAGGTAAGTGCCATCTAACTGCCATCTCTGAAGATTTGTAAGGTTTTCCTTCACTAAGTTTTCTTCTCCACTGTCCCTTCATCAGGTTTTCCTCCAAGAGGGAGGCACAATCTGAACCATTGTGAAATGAAGGTTGAGGTGGACATGTCCCGTTTCCAAAATTTTTACTGTTCTCTTGATTTCTCGTGAAGAGGGCTGCAGGACATTCTCACATCCAACCTTCCATACAACTTTTTGAATGTGATTGCACCACAGAAGACTTAAATTATAGCATCCATCCCTTACACCACAGAGGGTTGTTTCCCACTTTACATATATAGTTTTTTTCCAGTCTATATCATATGTCCTAAGCTTCCACCATTTCCCTTGGTGAACTATTCCCATGGTTTTCATTGTCAAAAAGTTTTTCCTGATATTTAAGCTAAATTTTGCCTCTCAATTTAATCTCTTTGCTCCTAGTTATACTCTTAGGTGACTCTAAATAAATCCTCTCCATCCTTTGTGTTTATATCCTTCAAGTATTTGTTGACCAATTCTAGTTCCTCCATTCAATTGTGTTCACATTTCACATGTAGGAGAAACCACGTTAGAAAAACAGCAGTTCAGACATATGAAGACGTGATACATATAAGAGTAGCCATGATAGTAAAGGATTAGCTGTTTAAATGATCAAATTAAACAAAATAAGATTAAATTTAATTTGATCCACCTCTTATGGGCCATGTTGCAGGGTGCAATCCCAGAGCATGCCACCTTGTGGCTCAGCATGACACTGCAGGTACCCTGCCCTAGCTTCTCTCCTGACTCTACCCCATAACTTACACACAGTCAGGGTTTCAAAAATAACCTTCCACCTCTCGACGTCTAATTTATTAAGTCCTCTCAAAACATAGTTCCTTTAGAGCTTCCAGGGCCAAACCTTTTTACTTCTTGGGGCTACAAGCCCTCACTTTCTCCTGGTTTCCAATTCCCCCTAGGCATGGGAGCTCATCTACTCCTACTCTACTTCCAGCCTCCCTGGGCAGTCTTTCCTACTCAGATTTTTCTAGCCTCAATGTTGGGCTTTGTTTTCTTCTCCCTTTGGAACAAGATATCCACAGTCCTGCTTCCTGGGGTTGTGATTCAATTATGGCAGTCTCCCCCAGCTCTCAGTTGCTTCCCCCATGAACTCTTCCCCTCAGAGCAGGGTATCCAAGACCTTCCTTCCTGGGATTTTCTTTTAATCCATTTTCCCCAGCCTACCATGGTTTGGGTTCTGCCCTAGAGACCTTCCTCCAAGTACCTTCTAACTGTATCTTCTAGGCTCCTCTCGACTGAGCTCAGAGCGTGGACTCTGACACTCTTCTTTCCACCCAGCCTCTCCTAGTTTGGTCTGCTGATCCCTTCTACAACACCTATCCTTAAAAAGGTTATGCCTTGGAACAGGGTTGACTATCCTTGGTCCGCACTATCCTTAAGGGGCAGATCACTCTGTTACAGTCCATAAACTGCCACATGACAGCTTTGAACTGGGGAGGGAGCAGGAGGAACCAAATTAACCTTATATGTTCCTTGTTTAATGATCCAGTTAGGTCCAGCATGTGTAATTTAGCCAATGGCCTGCATTGGGTTAGTGCAGAGCTGCACAACCAATGAGAAAGCTCTGAGAAGAGTTGATCCTCACCTTGCTCTCTGGCATACACAGGAAGTGCACATGCTGTACCACCTCTTGGTCAGACTGCTACATCCCCTGTCTCCACAGTGTAGAGGAGCTGCAAGGCCAGGCCCCGCCCCCTTTGAGGTGGAGTGTTTCCCAGGAGTACAAACAAGTGGAGAGCAAGGATCACTCTTGTTCTCAGTCTTTGTGTAGGTAGTATAGGGAAGATAGGTGGAATGTATTATGTCACAGTTCAGGGCAATTGCTCCTGTAATTACCCTCTTTGGTCCAAAAAAGGGCACATACTCTCAGGCTTTCTATGTAAGCCTATTTTATTCATAAGGTAAAACCACTATAAAGAAACATTAAAAACAATAAAAGAATCTACACACACCCTAACAAGCTTACCAGAGGTCACCCCCAGGTAAACATGCGCTCTGACTGGAGCAGCCCATCAAACCCCACCCAAAAGATTTCTTCTGTGGTCACAAATTCATCATAGCTTTAGCTCAGAACAAGCACAGAGTATTAGGGGGCCTCAGTAGGCCGAGTCCTTTCAATCCTTCCCTAAGAATTGGGGCTCTCCATGGACAAAAGGTGCTGTCTATTTGCTGGATCGGGAAGAAGGCCCTGATCCTGTTTAAAACCAAACTGTTTAACTAAAAATCATTTCTTTGTCTGTTAGTTCCTGAAGAATCCAGTCTGAACTAGTATATGCAGACTTCACAGCGGCATGGTTTCAAAGTGGCTGATAACTAGAGGAATTACATTAGCATCTCCCTCTTCTTTAAGGAATTACATACAGTTCCTCAGTAACACAGACACAATTGCATTTTTAATACAATGGATCCCCAATATATCAAACCTAACTCAATAAGTAACTAATTCAATGAAGTTTATCTTAATTCCGTGAGGTGTGTCCAGGATGTTGCAGGATATTCTCAGTCTGTCACACTCCCTTCCTCACCCCCACCATGCCACAGCACAGTGGCCAGAGACATTCTGGTACTTAAATGGCTAATCCCTTCCTAATGTGGCATTTTTATAGCTATTGCATTATTCTATGGCTTCTTTTTGAAGTTTGTATCACCATGACTTGTATGAAAAGCTCTTGGTGGGATCCAAGGGTGGGATCCATGAAGGGACTTGGGCGCTGCAACGCTGAGCATCACAGCACCTAACTTTGGGCACCTAGAAAATCCCAGTAACAACACTGTGATCAACAAATCCGAGTTAAGGTGCCTGGGCTCCCTATACAATGAATGGGGAGAGATAGGTGCCTTAAATGCAATCCACAAAAGCCAGCATGCTAGGCAGGAAGCCACCTAAACTAGCCAATGAAGAGGCCGACCAGCGGGGTATATGCCAAGCCCAGTCTCCTCACAGAGATAGTCTACTTCCAGGCTGCAGGGAGGTGCCTATCACTGCTTAGCAATCCATAAATGAGAACCCGTCACCTGGAGTCAGACATCTTAGATGCCTAAACAGAGACTGAGGAAGTCCCATATCAGAATTGCCCATGTCTCAGTGATTTGACTACTTTCCTGAGAAATAGGAGACACTGTATTTGCATATTACAACTCAGTTGGTTAACTGCTTTAATTTTTTTTTGACTTATATATTCTAAAACCTAGAGCTTTCTGATTTTTATGGCGGCATATCTATAGAACATTTTAATTGTAAACTGGGGTCATCAGCCAGAACAGGGGAAAGGCAAGTGTCAGGCATTTATTTTAAGGTAATTTCCTCAGGGCTTGTTTTGCTGTCCACAAAATAATCACACACAAAAAGGCAAATCAAACTTCTGAAAAACACTGGATAATAATTCCCCTAGACTATCCCTGTTTTAACAGTCAGGCACAGAGAAGACACACTCTCTCCCTTAGCCCATATCTACACTATGGAGTTAGGTCGAATTTAGCCGCGTTAGGTTGATTTTAAAATGGATGCGTCCACACAACCAACCCCATTCCGTTGACTTAAAGGGCTTTTAAAATTGACTTCTGTACTCCTCCCCGGTGAGGAGAGTAGTGCTAAAATCAACCTTGCTGGGTCAAATTTGGGGTAGTGCGGACGCAAATCAACGGTATTGGCCTCCAGGAGCTATCCCAGAGTGCTCCAATGTGACCACTCTAGACAGCATTTTGAACTCCAATGCACTAGCCAGGTACTCTGGGGACAATTTCCTGGTGCAAATGTAGGGGACAATTTCCTGGTGCAAGTGCTGGAGGAACCAACTAGGGGCAGAGCTCTTCTTGACCTGCTGCTCACAAACCGGGAAGAATTAGTAGGGGAAGCAAAAGTGGATGGGAACCTGGGAGGCAGTGACCATGAGATGGTCGATTTCAGGACCCTGACACAAGGAGGAAAGAAAAGCAGCAGAATACGGACCCTGGACTTCCAAAAAGCAGACTTTGACTCCCTCAGGGAACTGATGGGCAAGATCCCCTGGGAGAATAACATGAGGGGGAAAGGAGTCCAGGAGACCTGGCTTTATTTTAAAGAATCCTTATTGAGGTTACAGGGACAAACCATCCCGATGTGTAGAAAGAATAGTAAATATGCCAGGCGACCAGCTTGGCTTAACAGTGAAATTCTTGCTGATCTTAAACACAAAAAAGAAGCTTACAAGAAGTGGAAGAGTGGACAAATGACCAGGGAAGAGTATAAAAATATTGCTCGGGCATGCAGGAGTGAAATCAGGAAGGCCAAATCACATCTGGAGTTGCAGCTAGCAAGAGATGTTAAGAGAAACAAGAAGGGTTTCTTCAGGTATGTTGGCAACAAGAAGAAAGTCAAGGAAAGTGTAGGCCCCTTACTGAATGAGGGAGGCAATCTAGTGACAGAGGATGTGGAAAAAGCTAATGTACTCAATACTTTTTTTGCCTCGGTCTTCACGAACAAGATCAGCTCCCAGACTACTGCACTGGGCAGCACAGCATGGGGAGGAGGTGACCAGCCCTCTGTGGAGAAAGAAGTTGTTCGGGACTATTTAGAAAAGCTGGACGAGCACAAGTCCATGGGGCCGGATGCGCTGCATCCAAGAGTGCTAAAGGAGTTGGTGGATGTGATTGCGGAGCCATTGTCCATTATCTTTGAAAACTCATGGCGATCCGGGGAAGTCCTGGACGACTAGAAAAAGGCTAATGTAGTGCCCATCTTTAAAAAAGGGAAGAAGGAGGATCCTGGGAACTACAGGCCAGTCAGCCTCACCTCAGTCCCTGGAAAAATCATGGAGCAGGTCCTCAGGGAATCAATTCTGAAACACTTAGAGGAGAGGAAAGTGATCAGGAACAGTCAGCATGGATTCACCAAGGGCAAGTCATGCCTGACTAATCTAATTGCCTTCTATGACGAGATAACTGGTTCTGTGGATGAAGGGAAAGCAGTGGACATGTTTGTTCCTTGACTTTAGCAAAGCTTTTGACACGGTCTCCCACAGTATTCTTGCCAGCAAGTTAAAGAAGTATGGGCTGGATGAATGCACTATAAGGTGGATAGAAAGTTGGCTAGATTGTCGGGCTCAACGGGTAGTGATCAATGGCTCCATGTCTAGTTGGCAGCCAATATCAAGCAGAGTGCCCCAAGGGTCGGTCCTGGGGCCGGTTTTGTTCAATATCTTCATAAATGATCTGGAGGATGGTGTGGATTGCACCCTCAGCAAGTTTGCAGATGACACTAAACTGGGAGGAGTGGTAGATACGCTGGAGGGTAGAGATAGGATAGGGTAGATACGCTGGATGGTAGATACGCTGGAGTGGTAGATACGCTGGAGGGTAGAGATAGAGTGGGAGATACGCTGGAGGGTAGAGATAGGAGGGTAAAGATAGACAAATTGGAGGATTGGGCCAAAAGAAATCTGATGAGGTTCAACAAGGACAAGTGCAGAGTCCTGCACTTAGGACGGAAGAATCCAATGCACCGCTACAGACTAGGGACCGAATGGCTAGGCAGCAGTTCTGCAGAAAAGGACCTAGGGGTTACAGTGACAAGAAGCTGGATATGAGTCAACAGTGTGCCCTTGTTGCCAAGAAGGCCAATGGCATTTTGGGATGTATAAGTAGGGGCATTGCCAGCAGATCAAGGGACGTGATCGTTCCCCTCTTTTCGACAATGGTGAGGCCTCATCTGGAGTACTGTGTCCAGTTTTGGGCCCCACACTACAAGAAGGATGTGGAAAAATTGGAGAGAGTCCAGCGGAGGGCAACAAAAATGATTAGGGGACTGGAACACATGACTTATGAGGAGAGGCTGAGGGAACTGGGATTGTTTAGTATATAGAAGAGAAGAATGAGGGGGGATTTGATAGCTGCTTTCAACTACCTGAAAGGTGGTTCCAAAGAGGATGGATCTAGACTGTTTTCAGTGGTAGCAGATGACAGAACAAGGAGTAATGGTCTCAAGTTGCAGGGGAGAGATTTAGGTTGGATATCAGGAAAAACTTTTTCACTAGGAGAGTGGTGAAACACTGGAATGCATTACCTAGGGAGGTGGTGGAATCTCCTTCCTTTGAAGTTTTTAAGGTCAGGCTTGACAAAGCCCTGGCTGGGATGATTTAATTGGGGATCGGTCCTGCTTTGAGCAGGGGGTTGGACTAGATGACCTCCTGAGGTCCCTTCCAACCCTGATATTCTATGATTCTATGATACCCAGGAAAAGCCCTGGGATCTTTTGAATTTCATTTCCTGTTTGGTCAGCATGGCGAGCTCAGCAGCACAGGTGACCATGCAGTCCCAGAATCACAAACAAGCTCCAGCATGGACCGAATGGGAGACACTGGATCTGATTGCTGTATGGGGAGAAGAATCTGTGCAGGCCAAACTCTGATCAAAAAGAAGAAATGCAAATATATTTGCCAAAATCTCACAGGGCATGTTGGAGAGAGGCTACAACACAGCAGTGCCGCGTGAAAGTTAAGGAGCTCAGGCAAGCCTACCAAAAGACAAAGGAGGCAAACAGGCGCTCTAAATCAGACCCTCATACATGACGCTTCTATGACCAGCTGCATGGCATTCTAGAGGGGACCCTACCACTACCCCACCACTGTCCGTCGACACCTGCAAGGGGGGAGTCTCACGCAACAGGGAGGAGAATTTTGTGGATGAGGAAGAGGAGGAGAAGGAGGAGAATGCGCAGCAGGCAAGCGGTGAATCCGTTCTCCCTGGCAGCCAGGACCTTTTCATCACCCTGGACCCAATACCCTCAGAAGGCAGGATCCCTGACCCTGAAGCCAGAGAAGGCAGCTCTGGTGAGTGCACATTTGTAACTACAGTACAGGGTTTAAAAGCAATAGTGTTTAATGTTTGATTTACCCTGTTCATGCTGTGCTGTTTGCGCTTGGCTAAAAGGGATCATCCCGGAGAATAGCCACGCGTTGGGGTGGGGGGAGGTGTGTGCTGTATCCACCCGAAAACCGCAGCCCCTCCTTTTAAATGTGAAACCCAACCCATTGCTTGCTATGGAAAGGATGGCACTACAGTTTGAAACCATTCCCACATGTTATGTATAAGGAGCCAACCCTGTGTACCTGTATCTTACCATGGCTGCATGGAAACCGAATTCTGTTGCCCAGCCATGTGTGATGTGTCACCATACCAGCAGGCGCTCAATATAAAAGGCAAAATGCGAACTTGTGCCTAAAGCACGTGCTGTCTGCTGTGAATTGCTTGATTCACTGTGAAAGAGTCTCCCTTTTGTTCTCAGAAATGTATCATCTTAATTTTAGTCTCCCTTTTTATCTCCCCACCCCCCAGGTGCAAATGTTTCTACGCTCTCCCTATAATCTCCGTCCCTGAGGTTATCGCAGATTAGAAGATGAAAAAAACACACTCACGATGACATGTTTTCCGAGCTCATGCAGTCCTCCTGCACTGATAGGGCACAGCTTAATGCACGGAGGCATTCAGTGTTAGAGGCCAGGAAAGCATTAAGTGAGCACGAAGAGCAGAGGCAGGAGCACAAAGAGCAGAGGCAGGAGGTGACGCAGAGTGCGAAGAGTGGAGGCAGGAGGCAATGCTGAGGCTAATGGGGGAGCAAAGGGACATGGTGAAGCATTTGGTGGAGCTGCAGGAACGCCAACAAGAGCACAGACCCCTGCTGCATCCATTGTATAACCACATGACCTCCTCCCCAAGTTCCATATCCTCCTCACCCAGATGCCCAAGAATGCTGGGGGGAGACTCCGGGCACCCAGCCACTGCACTCCAGAGGATGGCCCAAGCAACAGAAGGCTGTCATTCAAACAGTTTGATTTGTAGTGTGGGTACAAAAAACAATGTGGTCTTGTCCTTCCCTCCTCCCCCGCTCCACCCCACCCGGGCTACCTTGTCAGTTATCTCACATTTTTTTTAATTAATAAAGAAAGAATGCATGGTTGCAAAACAATAGTTACTTTATTTTGAAGGGGGGAGGGAGGGTGGTTTGGTTACAGGGAATTAAAATCAACCAAGGGGGTCATCAAGGAGCATCAAGGAGAAACACACACACCGGTCACACCATAGCCTGGCCAGTCATGAAACCGTTGTTCAAAGCCTCTCGAAAGCTTATGCTCAAATAAATTGGTTAGTCTCTAAGGTGCCACAAGTACTCCTTTTCTTTTTGCGAATACAGACTAACACGGCTGTTACTCTGAAACCTATCGGTATTTCAACATCCCCAATGGTAATTTTGTGGTCTGGGAAGTAAGTCCCTTCTTGCAGCTGCTCCAACAGCCCGGAGTTCCTAAATATGCGAGCATCATGCACCTTTCCTGGCCATCCCACGTTGATTTCGGTGAAACATCCCTTGTGATTCACCACTGCTTGCAGCACCATTGAGAAGTACCCCTTGCGGTTTATGTACTGGTTGGCAAGGTGGTCTGGTGCCAGGATGGGGATATGCATTCCGTCCATTGCCCCACCACCAGTTAGGGAACCCCATTGCAGCAAAGCAATCCACTATGACCTGCACATTTCCCAGAGTCACTACCCTTGATAACAGAACGTCAATGATTGCATTGGCTACTTGGATCACAGCAGCCCCCACCGTAGACTTGCCCACTCCAAATTGATTCCCAACTGACCAGTAGCAGTCAGGCATTGCAAGCTTCCACAGGGCTATTGCCACTCGCTTCTCAACTGTCAGGGCAGCTCTCATCTTGATATTCCTGTGCTTCAGGGTGGGGGAAAGCAACTCACAGAGTTCCAGGAAAGTGGCCTTATGCATGCGAAAGTTTTGCAGCCACTGTGAATCATCCCATACCTGCAACACTGTACGGTCCCACCAGTCATGCTTGTTTGCCTGGCCCAGAATCGGTGTTCCACTGTATCAACCAGCCCCACTGCCACCAGGATGTCCCAACTGCCACAGCCCGTGCTTTCAGGAACGTCTGTGTCCAGGTCCTCATCAAAATCCTCCTGATGCTGGCGTCTCTTAGCCCTGTTCTGCATATACTCCAGGATAATGCGTGAGGTGTTTACAGTGCTCACAACAGCAGCGGTGACGGTGAGCTGAGCGGGCTCCATGCTTGCCATGGTATGGCATCTGCAGGAGAGCAGAGTTGCAGTGGAAGCGGTGGATGACGACGGTTATCAGTACCCAGGAGGACCCGAACGGATCCCCTGAGCTGCAGGAGAGCAGAGTTGCAGCGGAAGCGGTGGATGATGATGGTTAGCAGCACACAGGAGGACCAGAACAGATCCCCCAAGCTGCAGGAGAGTAGAGTTGCAGCGGAAGCGGTGGATGATGATGGTTAGTAGACCTACTGCACTGTCTGCTGACAGCAGCACTGTCATAAACATACAGCTAAGGATAGCCTAGAATTCCTCCTTACCTGTAAGGGGTTAAGAAGCTCAAATAACCTGGTTGGCACCTGACCAAAAGGACAAATGGGGAAAAAGGATACTTTCAAATCTGAGGGCGGGAGGAGGCTTTGTTTGTGCTCTTTTTGTGTGTGTTCTCTTGGGAAGCAGAGAAGCACCAGGTCAGAAAACTCCTTCTCCTATAAAGTGAGTCTCAATATTGCAAAAAGAGTAAGTAAATAAGGCAGGGTGCATTAGATTACCTTTTGTTTTCAACTTGTGAATTTTCCCTGTGATAAGAGGGAGGTTTATCCCTGTTTTTTGTAACTTTAAAGTTTTGCCTAGAGGGGAATCCTCTGTGTTTTGAATCTGATTACCCTGTAAAGTTACCTTCCATCCTGATTTTACAGAGGTGCTTCTTTTACTTTTTTCCCCTTTATAGTAAAGTTCTGTTTTTTAAGAATTTGGTTTACCTATTTGGTTGGTATATTATTCTCAAGCCTTCCCAGGAAGGGGGTGTAGGGCTTGGGGGGATATTTTGGGGGAATAGGAATTTCAAGTGGTCCTTTCCCTGATTCTTTGTCTAAATCACTTGGTGGTGGCAGCGTACCATCCAAGGACAAAGGATTTGTGCCTGGGGGAAGTTTTTAACCTAAGCTGGTATAAATAAGCTTAGGGGGGCTTTCATGCGGGTCCCCACATCTGTACCCTTGAGTTCAAAGTGGGGAGGAACCCTGACAAGCACCCAGGACACAACAGCCGCGGTGACGGTGAGCTGAGCTGAGTGGGCTCGCTGCTTGCTGTGGTATGGCGTCTGCGTGGAAAAAAGGCGCAAACGATTGTCTCACAAAGGGAGGGGCAACTGACGACATGTACCCAAAACCACCCGGGACAATGTTTTTGCCCCACCAGGCATTGGGAGCTTAACCCAGAATTCCAATGGGCGGCAGAGACTGCGGGAACTGTGGGATAGCTACCCACAGTGCACCGCTCCATAAGTCGATGCTAGCCATGGTAGTGAGGATGCATGCCGCCGACTAAATGAGCTTAGTGTGGACATACGCAATCGACTATATAAAATTGATTTCTAAAAATCAACTTCTATAAAATCGACCTAATTTCATAGTGTAGACATACCCTTAGTTCCCCTTCAATCTGCTTCCCCTTCTTTTTATACTCTGCCCCAAGCAGCCATGTGACTGGCAGGGACCTATTAACCTTCATAGACTGCAGCATCCTTCCCTGGGCACAGTAATATACTTACTATCTCACTTTTCTAAGTTGGTCCAGAATTATACAAGTTGTTTGACACATACAGTGTGAATACAAACATATAGACAGACAACTGAAAATTATTGCATGGGATAATACTTTTGCCTTTGACAAATAACAAAACATCGTAAAAAAGGAATGCCTATTTTTGAAAGAATCCTTGAAAAATAGAATAGGGAAAAATGGTAATAGTGTAATTAAATCAATGACATTATTTTTAAAGCACATGTATGTATGTATGTATGTATAATTACTTGCATTATATTAGCACCTAGAACCCCCAATCAGGATTGGGTGCCCCATGCAAGGTGCTGTATAAACACATAAGAGACAGTCCCTGCCTTGAAAAGCTTACAGTGTAAGGCCCTGATTTTGCAAAGACTTAGGAATGTACTTTACACTCAAGTAGTCTTGTTAACATCAGTGGAACTACTCACAACCATCAAGTTAAGCATATGTATAAGGCTTTGCAGGACTGAGGCCTAAATACTAAATACCTTTTACTTCTGTGCTGGAATAGGAAAGCCATTTAATAGTGCACAACAGTTTTGGGACAGGAAGTCTAATACAATTAAAAATGGACATTAAGTGGCACTTACATGTCTGTCGCTCAGGAGTGTAGCGTCAAGTGTTTTGAAGATGAAAAGTGCCCTAACAAAAACAGGCAAATATTAATATTATTACTATAAATATTAGAATCTGACCAGGACAACAGGATTTACATCCCTTCTCTTTTGGAAATAATGCAAATTTAGAACTTACATAGCATTTTCTTCTGCTGATCACAGTGCATTTTACAAAATGGGTAAGGATTTTTAGGGTTTTTATTAGGATTATTATTATTATCCCCATTTCACAGATGGATAGAGAGATTAAGTGATTTGCCCAGTGTCACCCAGATAATCAATGGCAGAAGTTCTTAACAGAATCCAGGTCTTCTGACTTCCAGTGTAATGCCTTATCCACTGGATCATACTGCTTCTTTTGAAATTAAAAAGCGATTGAAGTCAGCGATACTATCTCTGGATGAAATGCATCCATATGCAGCAGGACAGCACAAAGATTATGCATCACTTGAGTCACTTTTCAGCTCTATTTTGAAGGCTTAAGTGATGCATACACCTTATGTTGGCCCTCTGCACTGGGGTGAATTTCCCCCTAAGTGAGTAAACATACTTATATGGCTAAGAGTTAAAAGATCAGGTCCTTAGTCTGTTAGCTCAATAAAATTTAAACCTCTGATGGAAAATTTGTTTTCTGGCTGAGTAGTTATAGTCTAGATTTTGGGTTTACTAATCATCAGTTCTGAGACCCTGCCAAAGTCATTCAATTCAATGTACTAGAGCAGTGGTTCCCAAACTTGTTCCGCTGCTTGTGCAGGGAAAGCCCCTGGCGGGCTGTGCCTGTTTGTTTACTTGCTGCATCCACAGGTTCAGCTGATTGCGGCTCCCAGTGGCCGCAGTTCGCTGCTCCAGGCCAATGGGAGCTGCTGGAAGTGGTGCGGGCTGAGGGACATACTGGCCGCCACTTCCAGCAGCTCCCATTGGCCTGGAGCAGCGAACCGCGGCCACTGGGAGCCGCGATTGGCCGAACCTGCGGATGCGGCAGGTAAACAAACCGGCCCGGCCCGCCAGGGACTTTCCCTGCACAAGCGGCGGAACAAGTTTGGGAACCACTGTACTAGAGTGAGATAACATCAATAGGTTATCATACGTTGAGTTGTGTATTATGTGCTATACACTATACTATGTACTTTGTTTCCAATCCATTTCCTTTGCATTTTATTATTTTGGCTATTTTAGATCACTGGCTCAATAAACAAAGCAAAATTTAAAGGGTGAAAGAAAAAGAAATCCCCTTATCTTGTACATACATATTTTTTTAAATTTATAATGTTACTGTATTCGTCAGTACAAATGCAGTGAGAATCCTATCTGGTGTAACTACTTCTGAAACGTTGGTCCAAATCAACGCCATTTAAATGCTTGTTGAAAACTAAGTGTCATTCAACCCAGTTAAATGCTTTTTCTACCCCCTGGAACAATAGCATAAATTTTAAAGTATTCAATTAGGCTGAATAAATGGTTCCCATAGCTCTATACTGTTAGATGTTTGATAAATCTCAGTTGTTCTGAATTAATCAGTATAACAGATCCCACAGCAGCACAAATAGATGGACTCCACTTCTGCAGCAGAAGGTCCTAAAGATCTCACTCACACCATCCTCCCTCTCCAAACAACTTCTTATGTAAATTTAGTGAGTTAAATGTGAGGTGTGTCCCAAAGAATCATCTAGCTAACTCCAAAAATAAGCAGGCCATTCTGATCCTGCGGAAAGGAGTCAATTACATTTGGTGTGGGGGTGGTGAGGGATTATTTTTTCAGACCACTCCAAAAAGATATGGCTCATGGCTGCTCTGGGTCCCAGGTTGAATTTGCAGTACTAACAATTTGAAAGAAATCCATTCTTTTCCTTGTAAACTAAGCAAATTTGACCTGGAAATTATTCAGACAATAAACACAAAACCCCATGATGCCATTTTTTAGAGTTACTTTTCAGAGTGGAGCTCCGGTTTTATTTTCTACCCCTGTAAATTCCCAACACTGAAAACCTCCCTTGTACATTTAACACAATCTTCAGCAATACTAAAATAAACGTATTGTGGCCTGCATTGTGCAGGAGGTCAGACTAGATGATCATAATGGTCCCTTCTGAACTTAATATCTATGTATCTATGTATTCAGCTAAAAATCTCCATACATAAGAAACACCTTAGATTGTTAACGTAGGGACATAGGAATTGCCATACCAAAATAGACTGATGATCTATCAAGTCCAGTATCCCAGTGGGACTCTAAACAGGTGCAGTAGTCCACCTACCCTCTAAATAATAATAATAATAATTTATTGTTATTACCATAGAGCAGAGATTGGCAACCTTTGGCACGTGGCCCATCAGGGAAATCCGCTGGTGGGCCAGGACGGTTTGTTTACCTGCAGTGTCCGCAGGTTCGGCCGATCGCAGCTTCCACTGGCCACGGTTCACCATTCCAGGCCAATGGGGGCTGTGGGAAGCAGCGGCCAGAACATCCCTCGGCCTGTGCCACTTCCCACAGCACCCATTGGTCTGGATCAGTGAACTGCGACCAGTGGGAGCTGCGATTGTGGACCTGTGGACGCTGCAGGTAAACAAACTGTCCCGGCCCGCCAGCAGCTTTCCCTGACGGGCCATGTGCCAAAGGTTACCGATCCCTGCCGTAGAGCCTAGTCATGGACCAGGACCCCATTGTGCTAGGCGCAGTACAACCAAAAGATGATCCCTGCCCCAAAGACCTTACAATCGAAGTATAAGACAAGAGACAACAGATGGAGACAGACAAACAGATGGGGGAGTACAAGGAAACAATGAGACAGTATTTTTCAGCATGGTAGGCAATAGTCTCAGCACACTAGTAGCCTAACCCTTTTCAAATGTTTTGAAGGAGGATAATAAGGTAGCTTTGTAGTTGTCTTCTGTGAAGGACAACATGAGAGAAAGTACAAAAGCGGTTGTCTGAAAATTTAGCAAGGGGACAATTGAGGGTGGCATCATTGGCTGATCAGAGTTGGAGTCAACATCTCAACAGCGAATGAGAGAGGCCTTGCAAATTTCCTGAGTAGTCCTTTTATATTTCCATGTGGAGGTCATCTGGACCTTGAGTTTTCCCTATGCTTAATGCTTTATAGCTGCCACAATTTTGAATAGGGTGATTTCATATTCCAGCAATAGCATATTGTGGTTTGGGCATTGAGGTTGATGTTAACTAAATATTGTTTGATTTGTTAATTTTTGTAGAACTGAATAGATTGATATAATACTTTACAGTATTCACATAATCTCTTGTTGTGTTCATTTGTTAGTCTTTATTATTTCAGGTTTCAGAGTAGCAGCCGTGTTAGTCTGTATTCACAAAAAGAAAAGGAGTACTAGTGGCACCTTATAGACAAATAAATTGGTTAGTCTCTAAGGTGCCACTAGTACTCCTTTTCTTTTCATTATTTCAGGATTTCAGGACCCTACTTCCAAAAGACTGCAGAGAGCTAACAGAAGTCTCCCAAGATTCCCTCAGTATAGCCCATCGATCAGAGTTTATCCAAAATAATTACCAAGACCACAATTTAAACAGGTACAGATGAAACCTAACAAACCGACCAGAGAAGGAGGGTCTGGTCTGGAGTATTCAACCTTATAATCCCATTTGATTTACCCACAAGCCAGGAAGGCGAGATATTTCCCATTATTAAACCTACTGAAATGTAGTCAGGAATGTTTATGACTGAGCACCCCCACGACTTTGGTCTACTTTATACTTTAACCTTGGTGCAGTTACCAAAAAAGGTTTAACAATTTCCCACATACATTTGTCTTTGGGCTTTTCGATACATCCCACTGGTGGTGTTATATAATTTGGGTAATCTTTTGAGATGGCAGATTGAAATTTAGCTGACTTTCCTGACTTCTTCATAAGCCAAATCAACACACAGTTCTCTCCCTCTTTCTTAACAATTTATGACACTGATTCATTTATTTCCAGAGGACTTGGGGTTGCTACTGGGTCCTCTAGGGCAAAATGTTCCCTGGTGATACAAAAATAATCGTCCCCTTCAAACATGCCACATAGGATTCCACTGGAACAAATTCAAAGCAACTTATACACAGTAAAACCAAGCCGACGGTGGACATGATTACCTGCAACACAGAACAGAACAATTACTACGATGTAGGAGTTATGGCAATTCTCTACCTTTCCATAATTTTAGTTGGCTACAGTGGAACCACTTGGTCTTGGTTCCTCTTTTCTTTGGAATTTTAACCTCATAAACTGATACACTAGCTTTATTGTAATCATTACAGGACCCATCCACTGTGGACTAAGAACATGTCCTTTCTCCATGTAAAATCTATACATAACTTATCCCACCTCCCAGCACTCATCATTAAAATGACCTAGCAGTTTATTAGCTACCTGATTTTGCACCTTTAACGTTCTTGCAACCTGGTACTGGACTTTGCTTAAAGTAGTTAACTGCTGTTTTATAAATTGATCAATCTTAACTTTTGGTTGATACCTGTCTCGAGGAACTGCCCCAACCCACCACAGCTCAGGAGTAGTCATCGCCCGACCCGTTAAGACTTCATGGGGTGAATAGCCATGGACGGTTTTTGTTTACCTCATTGTCATAAGGACATATGGCAACTTCACGTCCCAATCTTTCCCATGCACCTCAATGAGCTTCCGCAAAGCAGTCTTAAGGGTACGATTAGCTCGTTCAGCGATCCCTGAGCTCTGTGGATGGGCTTCAGTATGTAATCACTGTTTGATATTAAGGGCAATACATAATGTTCGAGTCAGGTCACCTACAAAATGGGGCCCTCTATCAGACTCTATCTGCATGGGTAAACCAAATCTGGAAAAGGTCTGTTCCAGTAAAACCCTCACAGTTGTAGCCGCTTTTGCATTCCTGGTCGGGTATTCCTCTATCCAGCATGTGAACACATTGATGACCACCAAACAATACATGTTACCCTGTCTCAATTTTGGGAGTGGTCCAATAGAATCTATTTGAAGTCTCCTCCAAGGACCCTTAGCTAGGTGATGTAACAGAGAACACTTCACTGGCCATGTGTCCACATTGTTCTCGGTGCAACGCAAACAAGATCTTACAAAGTCAGAGACCTCATCTTTCATGTGTGGCCACTAGGCTACTTTGAGAATTCGCTCTAACGTCTTAGTGCTATTAAAATGTCCCTGTTGATGTGCTAGTGCAATTAACTCTCGTCTCAGACTTCCTGGCATCACTAGGACAGGTAACTCCTATTCAGATGAAGCCTTTGTAGCCAGGATCAATCCTCCTGAATTTTGATGGATGTTATAGCCCTCACAGGTTCCTTCCTGCACCAAAGACTTTAATGTTTGGTCCTGATGTTGCAGAAACAGAATATCCGCAGCTGTAGCCGGATCGAGAGCTGGCATTTTAAATGAAGTTACAGGTACCACTGTCAGTGACTTCCATAGATATTCAGGACCTAGTCTAGCCGCTTGCTTTGTCAGTATGTTGACTTGTCGGTTTAGGCTTGTTGGAGCGGAGAGGTTCTTACTATGTGCCTTGACCTGAAATAGGCAATTGACACCTGTGCAGGAGGATGCTATATCCCATGCCTCTCTCAGCATAATAGAATGCTTCACCGGCCATCCATCCGGGTTAGACATGGCTCTAGCCATCCATATTGGCATCCAGGTAACCAATGCTTGGATTACCCAGCATGTCAGAACACAAGCATAGATTAACATCAGAGTCTTCTGCTGCTTGCAGAGCCAGAATAGCTACTAGCTATGCAGCCTGTGCTGATGGGGGTTTTACTGTTCCTTGCAGTGTTCTTCCGGTCCCTTCCTGGATCGCAGCATACCCTGCCACCAGGCGTCCATACAGATAATAGGCCCTGCCATCCACCGCCCATACAGTGAGTTGGTTCTGATTTACTTCTTCCCATGATGTCAATGTAGAAAAAGGTGACTGTATAACCGGTTGCTCTGATGGGAGTGGACACTTTTGTTCAGTACCTTCAGAAATCAAGGCATAAGGTTGTACCTCCATATGTGAAATCTTCTCTGTGCTTATATCTCAATTTATTAAACTTAACGTCCAACCCACAAGCCTGGGAAAAGAGATGCGTCCTTTGTTTATTTTTTCCGAGATGACATATCTGACAAGGGTGTGGAAGTTCTAACAACCCCCAGTGACATTCCAGGTGACATTCATTAACTTAGATCTTAGCTGAGCCTCCCTTTGTTGGCATTTCACATGTTCAACTGCTCCCCCAGAACCTGCTTCCAGGGCTGGCCCCAACATTTTGGCACCTGAGGCAGGGAGCTCAAATGACGCCTCCATGCCCCCTCGCCTGGGCCAAAACTTTGAAAGGTCTCATTTCTGCCTTCTTCCTGTTCTACTCCTCTCATGGTATTGCTCTGCTATCCACCCCAATAAAGGAGAACTAACAACTTAAAATGCTTTGTTCAAAAATTTTAAGTAACACTTAACTTTCAAATGCCTGAACAGTAAATGTAACTTTTCTTGTCTGCGTAGTAAACACTGGCATTTTTATCTGTTTGAATAATCAAAGTGGTGCTTTCCGTGCCTTCTTGGTTGCAAAGATTTGAACGGCTTCCTGCTGAAGGTGCACAGTTTGGTCCAGCTCATGCTCTGTTGAGATAGTTGCAAGGCCAACCAGCATCTCCTGTGTCATTGTGGAGTGTAGATGTGTTTTTATTAACTTCAGCTTGGAGAAGCTGCGTTCTCCACTGGCAACTGTTACAGGAAGTGTTAGACGTATGCGCAGAGCCACAAAAGCATTTGGAAAGAGGGTGGTCATCTTATTTGTGCACATATATTCCAGAACAGCCTCTGGAGTTGATCCTGCTGAAATGTATCTTGAAAGGGCTTTCAGTTCATCACCTAAATCACTCGCATCAATATTGCGCATGTCATCATGTGTCAACACTGTCTCTAGTGCCCTGCATTGCTGGTGTAGGTCTTCTTCAGGTATAGTGTGGATTTTTGGAATATCATACAACATCCCAAATATACTCCTGTGTTCCTTGAGCTGCATGAAATGTTCTTCAACTGACTGTATTGCACAATCTAGCACCTGGTTAAAGAATGCAACTTTGAATTGTTGTTTGGGGTCTCTTATGGGATTATCCCATGCCTCGTAATCAAAATGTCTTCTTCTTTGGTGACTCTTGTATTCTTGAATGGGTGGGAAAATAGCTTCAGTGTGAAGTTCCTCTGCCAACTTCTGTGCACTCTTCAGAACGTTTTGAAATCCCTGATCTGACCGGTAAGACTGTAGGTATGACTTTGCTTTGTCCAGTTGTTCCATTGCTCCAGATATTTCAAGGTCAACACCTTGGAGTCTCTAGCTTACAACATTTATTTCAAACAGTATATCATGCCACAACACTAAGCCACACAGAAATTTGAAGTTATGTATGTTTCTGGTGATTCCATTTCCCTCTGCCACTGTTCTCCCACGAACAGGTCCTGTCATAGCATTACCCTCCATAATGGCAACTATGGCATCATCTATATTCCCAATTTGGTGTTTGATAGGCTTTATCGCCTCCACTCGACTTTCCCATTGTGTGGCATTCAGTGGTTTCAGTGTCAGAGAGGATGTTCCCAGATGTTGCTTCAAAATTTGCCATTGATGAGTTGACACAGAGAAAAATACATAGATGCTTTGAATTACATTAAAAAATTCAGCAGCCTCACTAGAAGCTGATGCTGCATCACTGACCACCAAGTTCAATGAATGAGAACTGCATGGGATAAAAAAATCTTGAGGGTTTAACTCTCGGATCTGTGTCTGCACTCCTCTGTTCTTTCCCCTCATGTTGGCACCATTATCATAGCCCTGACCATTCAGGTCAGCTATTGCAATTCCCGTATCTTCCAGCTTTTTAAGAAGCACATTTGTCATACCAGCTACTGTAGTATCATCAATAAATTCTAGAAAATACTCTCTGACAGTCACCATTGCAGGGACATTTTCACTAGGTTCTGTTGTTGTTACAAAATGCACCATTAAAGTCATTTGTTCCGTATGGCTGATGTCAGGCGTCCAGTAAGAATAACAGAGTAATATCTTGCTGACTTCAGATCTGCCACAATGTTCTGTTTGACTTTTGTTGCCAGTAACTGTATGATCTCATTTTGAATTGTTTTTCCAAGGTAGGGGTGTGTGTACATTTCTTGGGTGGTGACTCATCTTAGATGTTCTGGAGTACAGCATCAAACTCAGCCATCAGCTCCACAATTTTAAGGAAGTTTCCATTGTTTGGCACGTAGAGCTGATCTGAAGTGCCACGCAGTGCTAGGTTTTGGGTAGCAAGCATTCTCACCATGGCAATGAGCCTTTTCAGAACATTTTGCCAGTAAAGAGACTCTGATGCAATCTTCTCTTGATGCTGATCATCTATGGTGGCCTTTAACCTTAGTCTCATCTCAAGCTCTTTCCACCTATGGAATGCTCTCTGGTGATTTGCTGCCTTCTCATGGCATACCAGATTTCTAGCCAGATTTTTCCAGTCCTTTGTTCCTGTAGAACCCAATGTGGCTGGAACATTAGACTGGAACAATTTGCAACAAAAACAGTATGCAGCATTCTGGGTTTTTGAGTACATAAGCCATGGCCTCTCCACTTTGTCACCATTGGGGTTTTCATGCCAGTAATGTGTTGGATGGAAACGTCTATTTTCATTGTCTTTGGGGAACATGAAGTTTTTCACTTGCTGTGGCCCATGCAGTACAAGGAAGTCCCTCAGGCTACTGCTCAAGTGGGTCCACAGTCCTGGATCATCTAGACTTAAGGAACTAAACTCAGCAGCAGCTGTTTCTTGCGCCTCCACCACACTCTTCTCTGATCTACTCTTTTCTTCAGGAATGTGTGTGGTTACATCCATTTGAGATGGAGATATGGATGCTGCAATAGCTGCCAGGTCACCTGCACTCTGACTAACTGGAAGATCAGGCATCTCCTCACCACTCACATCCTCACTGGGGCCGGAAGGCTCACCGTGAATATTTGTGTTTGTGTATCTCAGGAGAGCTCCTTCCTGCTTAGATAGAAAAGCTTCCTTTGCTTTCTTTCTTTTTCTGAATGCTGCCCCAGAGGGGCGTTTTCTTCTTTCATTCATGACTGCTATTCTATGTCAGCTATAGTAGCTCTCAACACCAACTGAAGGGGACAAATAAGCAGGCTGGTAGCAGGGCCTGAGTGAGGGACGATATCAGGGTCTTAAGGGACTAACTGGCTCCTACTACTTCAGTTGACTACCTGTTCTCCTCAAGTGGGTTCAGGGAAGCAGCAGGAAACAGAAAGCTCCCTGAGAAGCTGGTGTAAATCAGTCCAGGCTCCTGGGAGTGCTAGAGAGGTACATAAGAGGCTCCTCCCCATCTCTCTCCCTGCAGCTCCTGCTGCTTTCTGTTATTCCCTCTCACCTTTTCTCCTGCCAGCCTGTTATGGCTCTTGTGCCCTCCTTCTTCCAGCACAGCACTCCACCATCTCTGTGCATCTAGAGCAGAGAGAATACTTATGCACCACAGCAGACACAATTTTCTACACTCTTGGTCCTAGTGGCACCCCCCGCAACAGTCTGGCACCTGAGGTGGCTGCCTCAGTTTGCCTCATGTTAAGGCCAGCCTTGCCTGCCTGCATTGATTTCATAAGCTGCCACAAAGCTGCTTGCATCGTCTCACGTTGGATGGTTAAGGTTTTAATTTCCTCCTCTCTGTCGGCTAGAAGGTTGGTCAGATCTTGTTCCTGCACCTTTAGCCTCCCCACCTGCATAGAGCATGCTACATTTTGCTCCTGTAGAGAGTCTATCTTGGACTGTAATTTTCCAATCTCGGCTTCTTTGGCTGATGTCTGGGTTTTGGCCTCTGCTATTACAGTGTCCTGTTCAGCAACTACCTTGATTAACTCCTTGGTAACCGACAGGAGACCATACAGCATGGCTCTTTTCTGGCTTCTGTTCGAGGGCTTTGGCCACTCACTGATGAAACCAGACCATTCAGATTGGAAAATTGTCCAAGCCTCCCTCCCATGGAAGGTTCCCTCCTTCCACAGATTGTCACCTTTGGCCATTTTCTGGATCGCAATCTCCATAAGCTACTCTTGCATCTTCCTCTGTGATCTACAACAATTTGTCAATGCGCACATATTGTAATAGAACTATGATACTCCCAGTGTGGGGTTACCACCACTGAAGATAATTGGGACTCGAGTTGTCCCACCAGCAGGCTTCAGGGTGCTCCCATTGGAGCTATGGGAGTGTGAGAGGTTCCCCAGCTCACTAGTCTCTGGTTCTGCTTCACAGAGTGGGGAGTGCCCACTTCCTCAAGCTGAGCAAAACACTGCCCTTGAGCGCCACCTACTGGCCCCTTCACTGTACATGAAATGGCACCAAACCCTGTCAGGCGCTCAAACCCTTCCCTGGTTCCATATACTCAGACTCTTGTCACTGAGGTCTCACTACAAGACAGGCCGCCTTAGAGTGTTCAACAGTGGGTAGCTAATCCACCAGTTGCCTCCCTAATTGGCCCTCCCCTCCTGGGCCCGAGCCCAGCTCAGAGTATGGGATACTGACAGTTCCCTAAATGGCACCTTGCACCAGAGCTGTCCTGGAGTTGTTCCAGTGACAATCCTTAGGCAGTCTGCCCATAAGAGGTCTCAACAACCCAGGCTGCTTCCCTAGGTCAATCAGCTCCAAAACTGCTTCTGGTAACTGATCCCTACAAGCCTGTTTCTCTGGTTGCCAGCTGCCTTGGCCTGCCCCTGGTGGAACCAACGATGTCTGATCGCTGGCTGCCTACCGCCTCCACCAATGGTCTAAACCCACACACGCGGTCTGAGGTTGACACACTGCAGACACACTCCACTCACTCTAATCAGTTGGGATTTATAAAGCAACCATAAAAAGGTAATTTAAATAGTAGAAGGGGAGGGAAACCTTATCATGGATTAATTACTTACTAACCTGAGGGTCCTGCTGTGGTTGCTAGTACTGTTAGTTGATTAGTCTTTATTATTTCAAGATTTCCAGAAGACTGTAGGGAGCTAACAGAAGTCTCCCAAGATTCCCTCAGTATAGCCCATCTATCAGAGCTTATCCGAAATAATCACCGAGACCACAACTTAAACAATTGATTCTTTATTAACTAGGGAATTAGGAATAGGATAGGCAAGAAGGGAATGGGGAGGGAGGATGAATAATACTGAACAGATTTTATAACCCTGTACTCTTTCACACAGGTATTACAAAAGGGTAGATGATGGCTGCTCTATACCGGGTCCAGACGCTGCTGCTGCCGAGACCAGGATTCAATGAATGGCTCACCCGACCACGGTCACCGTTGGAACAGGACAGGACTACCGCACCGGAGAATAACGGTGAGGGATCAGGTAAGAGGCCTAACTAACTTCCCACCCTAACCCTTTTTGCAATGTCCTTCTGTGAGTAAGAGCCCTAGCGACTCGAGGTAGAAACTCCATGGATGGAGGTATGCTTCCATTAAAACAATAAACCCCAACAATAAACCAGATCTTTTCCCACACAATTAGAGTTGAGCTGTAATCTAGGCAGATAACTGGTGTCAGATCTCTTTCCAAGCCACAACTTTGGAAAGAACCTCCTCCCTTCTCTCCAAGGTAAGAGCAGAGAAAGAACCCCTTCCCGCTCTTTCACAGCCTATATGATCCCTCCCATTGCCTAGCAACAAGCCACTAGATTTCCCGCCTTTTCTCTCCTAAGGGAACAAGAAGGTGTCTAACATAGCGGACTACTTGTCCTTTACAAGCCAAAATTGCGGACAATAAACAAAACCATATTAAACACCATTACCAAATATCATATCATAATTTGATTGAGGTGGAACTCACAGTTGATTGTTATGGGGTTGTATGTGTTTGATCCATATTATGATGGCAGATACCATACATGCATTTTCATCATGTGAAGAATGATACTAGGGGTCTTCCATTTGTCCCACCAGTACAGTTGTTCAGGAATCCCATTTGTTGCAACAAGTAATTAGTAAACATTTGTTAAAATCTGGTTTCCCTCTCCCCCAGCCCCTCTTATCATATATGTGTCACTGTATAGCCGAAAGTCTTGCCCAACATCTTTATTTACAAAGGTGGAAGCTTTTACGAGTGATTATAACAATGCATTTAGAACTGGTTTCACATGAGGAACCAGGTTTTAACAAATGTTTACTAATTACTTGTTGCAACAAATGGGATTCCTGAACAACTGTACTTTTTCTTGAGATGTAAAAGCACCCTAGTTATTTTACATGGGTTAGAATCATAGAATCATAGAATATCAGGGTTGTAAGGGACCTCAGGAGGTCATCTAGTCCAACTCCCTGCTCAAAGCAGGACCAATCCCCAACTAAATCATCCCAGCCAAGGCTTTGTCAAGCCTGACCTTAAAAACTTCAAAGGAAGGAGATTCCACCACCTCCCTAGGTAACGCATTCCAGTGTTTCACCACCCTCCTAGTGAAAAAGCTTTTTCCTAATATCCAACCTAAACCTCCCCCACTGCAACTTGAGACTATTACTCCTTGTTCTGTCATCTGCTACCACTGAAAACAGTCTAGATCCATCCTCTTTGGAACCCCCTTTCAGGTAGCTGAAAGCAGCTATCAAATCCCCTCTCATTCTTCTCTTCCGCAGACTAAACAATCCCAGTTCCCTCAGCCTCTCCTCATAAGTCATGTGTTCCAGTCCCCTAATCATTTTTGTTGCCCTCTGCTGGACGCTTTCCAATTTTTCCACATCCTTCTTGTAGTGTGGGGCCCAAAATTGGACACAGTACTCCAGATGAGGCCTCACCAATGTCTAATAGAGGGGAATGATCACGTCCCTCGATCTGCTCGCTATGCCCCTACTTATACATCCCAAAGTGCCACTGGCCTTCTTGGCAATAATGGCACACTGTTGACTCATATCCAGCTTCTCATCCACTGTAACCCCTAGGTCCTTTTCTGCAGAACTGCTGCCTAGCCATTCGGTCCCTAGTCTGTAGCGGTGCATTGGATTCTTCCGTCCTACGTGCACTTGTCCTTGTTGAACCTCATCAGATTTCTTTTGGCCCAATCCTCCAATTTGTCTAGGTCCCTCTGTATCCTATCCCTACCCTCCAGCGTATCTACCACTCCTCCCAGTTTAGTGTTGTCTGCAAACTTGCTGAGGGTGCAATCCACACCATCCTCCAGATCATTAATGAAGATATTGAACAAAACCAGCCCCAAGACCGACCCCGGGGCACTCCACTTGATACTGGCTGCCAACTAGACATGGAGCCATTGATCACTACCCGTTGAGCCCGACAATCTAGCCAGCTTTCTATCCACCTTATAGTCCATTCATCCAGCCCATGCTTCTTTAACTTGCTGGCAAGAATACTGTGGGAGACCGTGTCAGAAGCTTTGCTAAAGTCAAGGAACAACATGTCCACTGCTTTCCCCTCATCCACAGAGCCAGTTATCTCGTCATAGAAGGCAATTAGTTTAGTCAGGCATGACTTGCCCTTGGTGAATCCATGCTGACTGTTCCTGATCACTTTCCTCTCCTCTAAGTGCTTCAGAATTGATTCCTTGAGGACCTGCTCCATGATTTTTCCAGGGACTGAGGTGAGGCTGACTGGCCTTTAGTTCCCAGGATCCTCCTTCTTCCCTTTTTTAAAGATGGGCACTACATTAGCCTTTTTCCAGTAGTCCAGGACTTCCCCCGATCGCCATGAGTTTTCAAAGATAATGGCCAATGGCTCTGCAATCACATCTGCCAACTCCTTTAGCACTCTTGGATGCAGCGCATCCGGCCCCATGGACTTG
Organism: Chelonia mydas; assembly: GCF_015237465.2. Lineage (NCBI taxonomy): Eukaryota > Metazoa > Chordata > Testudines > Cheloniidae > Chelonia > Chelonia mydas. The sequence continues at coordinate 86,911,308 of NC_057850.1, read as the reverse complement.
TGCTCGTCCAGCTTTTCTAAATAGTCCCAAACCACTTCTTTCTCCACAGAGGGCTGGTCACCTCCTCCCCATGCTGTGCTGCCCAGTGTAGTAGTCTGGGAGCTGATCTTGTTCGTGAAGACCGAGGCAAAAAAAGCATTGAGTACATTAACTTTTTCCACATCCTCTGTCACTAGGTTGCCTCCCTCATTCAGTAAGGGGCCCACACTTTCCTTTACTTTCTTCTTGTTGCTAACATACCTGAAGAAACCCTTCTTGTTACTCTTAACATCTCTTGCTAGCTGCAACTCCAGGTGTGATTTGGCCTTCCTGATTTCACTCCTGCATGCCCGAGCAATATTTTTATACTCTTCCCTGATAATTTGTCCACTCTTCCACTTCTTGTAAGCTTCTTTTTTGTGTTTAAGATCAGCAAGGATTTCACTGTTAAGCCAAGCTGGTCACCTGGCATATTTACTATTCTTTCTACAGATTGGGGTTTGTCCCTGTAACCTCAATAAGGGTTCTTTAAAATACAGCCAGCTCTCATGGACTCCTTTCCCCCTCATGTTATTCTCCCAGGGGATCCTGCCCATCAGTTCCCTGAGGGAGTCAAAGTCTGCTTTTCTGAAGTCCTGGGTCCGTATTCTGCTGCTCTCCTTTCTTCCCTGTGTCAGGATCCTGAACTCGACCATCTCTTAAACCCCCCACACTCTAGCATATACAAACAGAAGCAGCCATCCCCAGAGAAGTACCACAATCACATATTCAAACCCAAAATTGGATTACATGGAGTTACAGTATATATTAAACATAATGATTCTGATTTAGTCATGTTACAGTGTCTCTTTGCAGAGGCTGTAGTTCCCCTATTAAACATACATGTCCATAGAAAAATTCTGTTTCCTAAATACCCTGTGTGACATTGTACTCCATATGCTTTATGAAAATATGCTTGGAATGTGAATATAACGTAACTGGAATATGCTTTATGCAAAAGGTCTCTTGTAAGGTATCATTACAGAGCTTATAATCTACTGAGTGTGTTCATCCTATTTGTATGTATGTATCATTCTTGTATCTAAAATTAGAAATCTGAAGTTAACCCTGAGGTCCTATTGTAATTATGCAAAGTGTGGAACATTAATGGTGGTTTAGAATCTTGATGGCAACCATTGACTAGGAAAACTGGCTGTAAATGGCTCTGTTTACCTGCAAGCCTTCCTGTGTTCGTGTGAGTCAGGCCAGAAAGAATGGAGGCTTGGGGTCTCACAGGACATCTGACCATGTCACCTGGTACTGGAATCCATCTTAAACCTGGTGCTTTTCCATTTAGAAGGAGGGGTGGGGACCCAGAGAGACAAAAGATTCCTACCTTGTGCCAAAGCCATTAAAGGGGGTGGAACAGAACAAAGGGGGCTGCAGTCATGAGAAATCCCCTAGTTACCACCTGAGCTAGAACTAACAAAAACTGTACAAGGGGAAAGGATTGGGCCCAGACTAAGAAGGAATCTAGTCTGTGAAAGAAGCTTATTGGAACATTTCTGAGGGTGAGATTTACCTATATTCAGTTTCTTAAATGTATTAGGCTTAGACTTGCATGTTTATTTTATTTTGCTTGGTAACTTACTTTGTTCTGGTTTCAGAGTAGCAGCCGTGTTAGTCTGTATCCGCAAAAAGAAAAGGAGTACTTGTGGCACCTTAGAGACTAACAAAGTTATTTGAGCATAAGCTTTCGTGAGCTACAGCTCACTTAATCGGATGCAGTCTGTCTATTATTACTTGAAACCACTTAAATCCTACTTTTTATACTTAATAAAATCACTTTTGTTTATTAATTAACCCAGAGTAAGTGATTAATACCTGGGGGAACAAACAGCTGTGCATATCTCTCTATCAGTGTTATAGAGGGCGGACAATTTATGAGTTTACCTTGTATAAGCTTTATACAGAGTAAAATGGATTTATTTGGGGTTTGGATCCCATTGGAAACTCGGTGTCTGGGTGCTGGAGATAGGTGACTTGCTGAGCAGGTTTTGGTTAAAGTCTGCAGCTCTGGGGGCGTGGACCAGATCTGGGTCTGTGTTGCAGCAGACTAGCGTGTCTGGCTCAACAAGGCAGGGCTCTGGAGTCCCAAGCTAACAGGGAAAATGGGCTCAGAGGTAGTTTCAGCACATCAGGTAACAGTCCCAAGGGGGTCTCTGTGACTGAACCTGTCACACCCTGGATACTACTTCCCTATTCAAAGTGGTACATACATAAATACTATAATTAACAAAACTAAGAGAGCATGTGCTCCTTCTGAAGTTCCAAGTTATAGAAGCCACAGATGGAATATTCTTATGTATTTAAAATGAATTTCCCTTTAACGATTATAGAAAAATAATCTGATACATTCTAAACAGAGTAATTTATGTTTAGCATGCATTATTACCAATCTATATGGTTTGAAAAACAGTACAAAAAACAAATATAGGGAACACAAAATGGGTCATTTTAAGCAGTCTCTCCCCATTTAGTTAGTACTTTCTATATAAAGAGTCTGATACTGCACCACTGGATTCTGAGAGTTTTGCTATTGATTTAAGTGGAAACAGGATTGGGGGATCTAAATGAGGGGGTAAGGGAGAGAAAGGAACCTTCTTCGAAATAACCTGTAGGAATGAAGATAGCAAACTTGATCCGTGGGTCACACTTAGCTGTTCAGCAGTCCTCTTTTTGTTCGGTTGTTATTTCTGCATTGCTGGCACTCCATGAAGTTAAATGTTGCTACTGAATCTTGGAAGAATATTTTCCCTTAAATTCAATTTTCAACTTGGCAGGAGGTAGCCTGGCACATATACTATTGTAATGGGGGATTTTCTTGAAGTTGGGAAGTTCCATCACTAGATTTTAAGACAATAGGTCAGAATAAAAGGAAATGTAGGGGAAGTTGTGGCCTGTAGACTCCACTGACTTAACTTAGGATTGAAAAGGATTGAATCAGGCCCTTAGACATTTGAGGAAAGGCCTGTGATATATGAATTTTACAAAAAAGCTTGTCAGATTGAATCATTATGACAAAGGAAAAACAGATTCTAGGCAACAAATTATTTACAACATCTAAGGAAAATAACAGATTGATGTAAATAAGCTATTTGTGAGGCATACTGTCAAAATCATTAGGCCAAATATTAAACTACCCAGACTTTGGTCCTGTTACATAAGAATGGCCATACTGGGTCAGACCAATCTAGCCCAGTATCCTGTCTTTCAACAGTGGCCAGTGCCAGATGCTTCAGAGGGAATTAACAGAATAGGGCAATTATCGAGTGATCCATCCCCTGTCATCCAGTCCCAGGTTCTGGAAGTCAGAGGTTTAGAGAAACACAGAGCATGGGGTTGCATCCCTGACCATCTTGGCTAATAGTCTTTGATGGACCTATCCTCCATGAACTTATCTAATTATTTTTTGAACCTAGTTATACTTTTGGCCTTCACAACATCCCCTGGCAACGAGTTCCACTGGTTGACTGTGCATTGTGTGAAGAAGTACTTCCTTATGTTTGTTGCAGACCTGCTGCCTATTAAGTTTATTTGGTGACCCCTGGTTCCTGTGTTATGTTAAGGGGCAAATAACACTTCACTGTTTACTTTCTCCATACCATTCATAATTTTATAGACTTTTAACATATTCCACCTAAATCATCTCTTTTCTAAGATGAACAGTCATAGTCTTTTTAATCTCTCCTCATTGGGAAGCTTTTCCATACCCCTACTCATTTGATGCCCTTCTCTGCACTTTTTTCAAATCTGATATGTCTTTTTAGAGATGGGGTGACCAGAACTGCAAGCATTATTCCAGGTGTGGCTGTACCATGACATTATGATATTTTCTGTCTTCTTATCTATCCCTTTCTAACGGTTCCTAACATTCTGTTAGTGTTTTTTGACTGTGGCTGCACACTGAGCAGATGTTTTCAGAGAACTAACCATGATGACTCCAAGATCTCTCTCTTGAATGTTAACAGCTAATTTAGACTCCATCATTTTAGATGGGATTTTTCCCCCGAATGTGCATTAGTTTGCACTTATTAACATTGTATTTCATCTGCCATTTTGTTGCCCACTCACCTAGTTTAGTGAGATCCCTTTGTAACTCTTTGCAGTCAGCTTTGGACTTACTTATCTTAAGTAATTTTGTATTGTCTGCAAACTTTGCCACGTCACTGTTAACTTCTTTTTCCAAGTCACTTATGAATATATTAAACAGCACTTGTCCCAGTATAGATTTGTGGGGGACCTACTATTTACCTCTCTTCACTGTGAAAAATGACCATTTATTCCTACCATTGGTTTCCTCTGTTAATTAGTAACTGATCCATGAGAGGCCCTTCCCTCTTAACCCATGACCTCTTACTTTACATAAGAGCCTTGGTTTGGGATCTTGTCAAAGGTCCCTCATTTGGACAATTGGTTTAAAAGTAATGTATGTATTCACTTTTCTGGGTATTTTCAACATCAGCAAAAAGGAAATTGACAAAATAATAATAATAAAAGAACGGTGGATTACTGAGGTCAGTATTTCTAGAGAGCACTATTGTCAATGATGGTGCATTTTTTAGGGAAAATATAACTGCCCTATGAAGTCCATGGAGTGTTCAGCTAATGAAATCACTAGCTTGATTAACATTCTTAGCCTTCTCATTTCGAATAGAAAGTGCCTTGTGCTAAGAATTATTCTTTATGACAGTGGACTGAGCCATACTTTACACTCAATGGTAAAGGACTAGAGAAGAATTATTGCTTTTGTTTAAATTTAAATGATATGTTTTCATTAAAAACAAATAAACAGCAAGAATAAACTGCACCCCTATGGATTGTTTCACAACAGATTTTTAAATTAGTTTGTCTTTTGAAATTACAAGGTATCTGGCTCATAGTGAAGACATTGGGATGCCTTAACTATGATCCCAAGCATAAGTGCATCGAGAATCTCAGTGGTTTATAAACTTATACTAGAGGTCACTGATTAAAGCAGGAGTTCCCACAACAAATTATTTGGTGGCCTCACAGTGCGGCCACCAACTCTTGCTGGTGACCGCTCTGCCAATTTTTTTCTAAAATACTTAAATATGCACTGTGGTAAACCCGGGACAAACAGCTACAAAAGGGGGGTTGTAATTATCTCCCTATCCACTGAGAAGAGAGAACCAGGGGGCAATAAGGTTCAGCTGGAAAAGGGGTTGCTAGGGAACCAATTAGGTTCAGCTGACTCCAACTACTTGGGATCTTTTTAAACCCTCCCCTGGGTGGTAGGAGGGGCAGAGTGAAGGAGTGAGAGGAGCAGGGAAGCTGCCAGTAGGCTGTTTGCAGGAAGACACCAAACATTCCCAGTAGGGAGGCTGCACTCGCTCCCCAGGAGGGAAGGAAAATAAGTGTAAGCAGTGTCAGGATGAGCTCCACCCTGACATCTGGTGGTGAGGTGTGGCAAGTTGTGGAAAAGAACTTCAGGGGCTGATCTCATTTGCATAGGCACACCCACCCCGCCTAGAATGAGGCCATAGCTGCCCAAATGGTCACTTTGGCTGCTGTGGGATCCCCAAAAGTCTCTGTCCCTGGTCAGGGCAGCCCCAGAGTTCAAAAGTTTATCTACAATGCTTTACCTCCCAACCTGTGTGGAGATGGGGGCGGAGGTAAGAGGCACCTTACATGATCTGAAGCTGACTGCCCCACAGCTCCATAGGCCTTCGCTCCGCTCCGCTCCGCCAGCCGCCCCACAAACTGCTTTGCTCAGCTGCGCTCTGCTCTGCGGCCCACACGCAGCTCCCGCCGTCCCACGAACTGCTCCACCAGCCAATCCATGAACTGCTCCGCGTCCCACCAGCAGCTCCCGCCGTCCTATGAACTGCTCCACCAGCCTGTCCACAAGGCACTCCAGCCATCCCGCAAACTGCTCCACAATATATCTTCAGGCTCCCCCACTACTTAACACAACGCTCAGTGATTTCAGCTCTTAGTCAGTTCAGCTCTTTGGTGAATTCAGCTTGTAGTACGAGAGCCTCAGTGCTGGTGCGCTATTAGCCCAAAGTGAGCTCAGCAGCCTGTAACTAGATTTCTAATGAAATCAAAATTAGCTCTGATATTCCACAGTGGAGAGAGGAGGAAGTGCAATTAGCATGTAAGGCCCTCACCAAGGGGCCCATGCCACCAAGTATTAATACTTATCCCCAGCCTCTCTCAATTCACAGAGTTTTGGAACCCATGACCCTTGCCTAGCGAGTACTACTTAGTTGATGGTGAGTCCCTCCATCATAACAAAAGGCCAAGTACAGTTCCAAGCACAGTTCCCATAATCAGGGTAATAACAATTTATTCTTCCTGCCCCAATAACAGAGACACTGTGGATCCCACAGCAGCCAAAGTGACCATTTGGGCAGCTATGGCCTCATTCTAGGCGGGGTGGGTGTGCCTATGCAAATGAGATCGGCCCCTGAAGTTCTTTTCCACAACTTGCCACACCTCACCACCAGATGTCAGGGTGGAGCTCATCCTGACACTGCTTACATCCTCCCCCCAGCCGAGAATTTGTTGTCCCGACAAATCACACTCCCTTTATACCAACTCATTGGTTTCCTCCAAAGGGCCTCAGGAAGCCCACTTTAGCTTCCACAAGCCTGGGTGCTAAATGTATTGGCTCCTCACTAGTCACCCCAGGTGCATCATAAGTTAACCGTTTTATTGGTCTTATCACCCTGTCTCGTCTATTGAGAATCTCTGTTGCCGAGGTAGGGGAACATCCTCTTGAGTGACGGATGGAGAGGCTTCCTTTGAGGGTCCCTTGGCTACTGGCGTAGGCCCCTGCACTCCTAGTTCTAACGCTGGAGGGTCCAAGGTGCCCAGGACATCCTCTACCTGTGTGTCTCCACTGTCCAATAACCTGTGTGTGTCATCACACGGGGGTCTCATCAGCGGCACAGGGGTGTCAGAAATGGGCCTAAATAATTCTGCCATGGGGTTTAGGGCGGAAGAGGGAAAACTCTTGTTTGGTTCAGCTGATCGAGACTGAAATCTTGTCTCCATCCCAGGATACACCAGGGTTGTGTCTTCCTCCTCAGATTCACTCAGACGTGCAGAATAGGGGTAAGTTAGCTGCACAGGGCCCGCTGTCTGTGTTGGATGGCGGCTTTGGTCTAGCACCTCTGTTCTGCCCGGCTGCCCTGTCGTGGCCCATCTCATAAGGGGTGCTTACCAATTCCCCCACAGGGAGCAAAAGGTTTCTATGCACTGTCTTTATTTGCCCTGGACTGTCTTCAGGTTTGATCTTGTAGACCAACAGATCTCCCAGCTTTTCCATCACCAGGTAAGGTATTGCCTTCCATCTGTCAGCTATCTTGTGTTTGCCAGCAATACCCAAATTTCGCAGCAGGACTCTGTCCCCCGGCTGGAGCTCCTGTGAACGCACTCTAGCATCATATCGATGTTTGTTGCAGTCTGCGTTCTTCCGAGCTGCAGCGGTAGCTAAGTGATAAGCATCCCGCAGCTTTTCTCTTAGTCGGGATACATATTGCTGATGAGTTTCATAGCTATCTCCATCCTCTGATACACCAAAGCACAAGTCTATGGGTAATCTTGGTTCTCGCCCAAACATCAAGAGATATGGGGTGACTCCAGTAGCATCGTTCTTTGTGGCATTGTAGGCATGCACCAGAAATGCAACATGCTGGCTCCAGGTTGCCTTCTGCTCTGGTCACAAAGTTCCCAACATATCTAATAGGGTTCGGTTGAACCTCTCTGGCTGAGGATCACCTTGGGGGTTATAAAGCGTTGTCCTAGACTTTTTAATTCCTTCTATCTTCAGCACCTCCTTCAGAAGGTGACTCTCAAAATCCCGCCCCGATCAGAGTGTATCTGAGCCGGGAATCCATAGACTGAGAAATATTTGTCCCACAATACTCGAGCGACGGTGGTGGCCCTCTGATCACGTGTGGGATATGCCTGTGCATACCATGTAAAATGGTCAGTCACTACTAGAATGTTCCCGACATTCCTCTTGTCTACCTCTACAGACAAGAAATCAATGCATACCAATTCCAAAGGTTTGTTGCTGGTGATGTTCTTGAGATATGCAGCCCTCGTGGGCAGAGTTTTCCTTTGAACACATCGAGCGCAAGTTTCACATTTCCTGCGAACATCTTCAGCCATTCGGGGCCAATAGAACCTACTACGAATAAGTTCCAGGGTCCTCTCCATCCCTAAATGCCCAAAGTCATCATGCAGGGCCCTCATGGCCAGGGCTCTGTACTTTTTTGGCAGTACTAGTTGTGCTCGTTGTTTTTGTAAAGGGTCGGTGGTCATTCGGTGTAGCACTCCCTGAATCAGTTTTAGTTTGGTCCATTCTCTCAATAGTAGTTTACCCCCCGGGTTAGGTGGGACAACCGCAGCGGAGCTTCGCCCCTCCCTTTTGGCAAGTAGCGTATCACGAATGTCAATATCTTGCCGCTGGGCTTCTTGCCAGTCAGCCGCATTGAGCATGGGCAAAGGAGATTGGTCCAATGCAATATAGTTCACTGAAGCAGAAGGCATGCATTCAGGGGGCAGGCCCAAAGCTTCTGCAACACATCCCTGAAGGGTCTCATGGGCCTCTGGCTCTCGGCGACTCACACTGCAAATAGCTCTCACTCCATCTGTGGGTATCACAGCAACTTCTGGAGCCTGCGGACGCCTGGACAATGCATCTGCATCTACATTGCTTCTCCCTGATCGGTACTGAATGCTGAACTCATAGCTAGCCAAGGCGGCCACCCATCTTTGCCCTGTAGCATCCAGCTTAGCACTTGTTAACACATAAGTCAGTGGATTGTTGTCTGTCCACATCTGGAACTGAGCACCATACAAGTAGTCTTGAAATTTCTCAGTGATGGCCCATTTCAAAGCCAAGAATTCCAGCTTGTGGGTGGGATAGCGAGTTTCACTATCATACAATCCTCGGCTGGCAAAGGCTACAGGTTTACGTTTGCCTTCCACTTCCTGGTACAGGACTGCTCCCACACCCTCCAAACTGGCATCAGTATGCAGGATAAATGATTTGCTTGGGTCAGCAAAAACTAGGACTGGAGCATGAGTTAGGCAAATAACGATTTCTCGAAAAGCCCTTTCACATCTCTTATCCCACCGTGGCCCAAATGGTTCAAAGGAGCCATAGTGTCTCTGCACAGGAGGCTTTGGGGATCTCCCCTTATTCTTGGTCTTAGATTTGTTCTTGCTGGACTGATGTCCCCTGGTAAGATCGTTCAGAGGCCACAGAATCGTAGCATAGTTTTTCACAAATCTGCGGTAGTAGCCACTAAATCCAAGAAAGGTCTTGAGTTCTCTGTAGTTACTTGGACGTGGCCATGTAGTGAGTGCTTCTATTTTATCAGGATCAGTACTCACACCCTCTTGGGACACGATGTGACCCACATACTTCACTGAGGTTCTGCAGAACTGGCATTTGTCAATTGAAAGCTTCAGACCATAATCCTCCAACCTATCAAGCACTTTAAGAAGTCTTTCTTCATGCTCCTCTAAGGTTTTTCCAAACACAATCAGGTCATCCAAATAAACTAACACTTGCAGTAAATTCATGTCTCCCACAACTTTCTCCATGAGACGTTGAAAGGTGGCAGGTGCTCCAGAAATCCCTTGGGGCATGCGTTCGAACTGATAAAACCCTAATGGGCAGATGAAGGCTGTCTTCTCCTTATCTTCTTCTCTCAGAGGGAGCTGGTAGTATCCACTTCGAAGATCCAACACAGAGAACCACTGGCTTCCCAGCAAACAGTCTAAGGCATCTTGCACTCGAGGCATAGTGTACTGGTCGACCACAGTACAGCTGTTTAGGGTGCGGTAGTCAATACACATCCGGATTTCCCCATTCTTTTTACGGACTACCACAATGGGTGAGGTGTATGGGCTGCAGGACTCTGTAATGATGCCATTCGCAGCCAGCTCCTGAAGATGATGTCGCACATCTTCCATCTCAGAGAGAGCAATCTTCCTAGATCTCTCCCTGAAAGGTCGAGAATCATGTAGTCTGATATTGTGCTCTACTCCTTTTGCACATCCCACATCCCACTCATGCAGTGAGAACACCTTGGATCTTTCACAAAGTTTCTTCCTCAGGCAATCTTTCCAGTCCTCGGACACTGGTGAATCTCCAGAGTCAAACTTTGCTGGGTCTATCGTCGGAACTTGAGTTTCACACTGGGGTTTTACAATCGACTCAGGCTCAAAGAGGTCTGCTATCTTTTGTCCTTGCTTCACAACAATATCACGACTCGTTTCATTAGCAATCAGTATAGTCACCCTTTCCTGGGCTTCAGCAGGTAGGGTTATGACTCCACTGGGGACCAGCACTCCTTCAGGGAGCTCTCCTCCCATCGGCTGCTCTATCATTGCTAACGTCCATTTACTGCCTTTCAGCCAGGTACTCATGACGAGCACTTCTTGCTCCGTCCTTGCAGGCACTACTAAGGGGGTCGTGCCCGCGTACTTCAGTGCCCCAAGCGGTAGCTCAGATGTGTCCCTTTTAGCGCTCTCAATTTTCCTATAGGCTTCAGCACAAAGCGTATGGATCATCAGGGTATTCAGGTACTGGTCCCCAGCCCGCCTTCTGCAGTAATCCGTGAGTACCTTGAAGAGACTGGAGTTGGTCCCTATCAGCACAGACACATCAGAAGTCCCTTTAGGGTCAGGGCATATTAAGGCAGCTGTGTCTACCTCTTCTCTTACCCCAGCAACCTCCTCTGGGAATTCCAGGTGCACTATGACATACCCTTGGTAGGGGTATTCATCCATGCTGAGGCCACACAGGCCAAGGCCAGTCAGTGGCTGTATAGGCAGGTGCCTAAGCATCTGTTGGTAGAATGACTGAAATATAATAGTCACTTGAGATCCAGTGTCAAGCACTGCTTTACACTCCACCCCTTCAATCCTCACCATGACCTCTGCTCGAGGCCCTATCAGTCCTGCGGGGATCCCAGCTGGACAGTCTTTTCTGGGGGAACCTTCAAATCCTGCAGACCTGGGGGGTCCCCGTCCCCAGACCCTCTGGCAGCTACCGGATCTCTCCCAACTGATCCTCAGCTTTCCATACACTAAGGAGGGGTTTTCTTCATTACAGCACTTGGCAACACTGTGTCCATCCTGACCACATCGGTAGCAGAAGAATTGACCTTTCCCCCTTCACCTGGGTGGGATGGTGGCTCTAAGTGCGGGCTTCTCAATCGCCACAGTTTGAGGCTTCTTATTCCTGGAAGTCTTAACTCGGTCAACGGTACTTTGCAGCTCAGCTATCCGTTCCGTCAGGACCTGCATTTGTTGGGCAAGTTCCTCTCTGGTGCTCACCATCAGTACACTGGCCGTTTGCAGGGGTGTTGTGCTGGCTGGATCCGATGTTTGGGCTTCCCAAAACTCACTGGCAGCCTGCCATTCTTCATCTTCTCTGACCTCTTTTATCAGCTGGGAGTAACTTGGGGGATGTTCCTGTCGTTCTCTTAGCTGGAGATGAAGTAGAATCGGGTTCTGATACTGAGTTCCTCTTACAATTTGAGCCAGTCTGGTCTGATCCATCTGCTCAGCAGTCATTCCTCCCCTCATGACAGCTCTCTGAAGCAGTCTCTCCAGTCTCTGTATGTAGGCTGAAGCCTTCTCGCCCCTTTGCTGTCAGGAATTAAGGATCTTACTGTAGCTGTCTTCAGGGCCCTCTACGCTCCCAAAGGTGTGTTCGAGGGCCTCTAGGCAGTCCTTCACGCTGACCCCAGGGTCAATGAGCTTCAGGGTGCGAATCACATCTAATGCTGGGCCACCAAGGTTCTCTATGAGGCATCTTCGCTTTTCTGCATCTGGTACGGCTCACTCTTGCAGCATTTCAGTGGTATGCTCTAACCAGGGTTCAAACTCCTCCTCCCCAGCAAATAATCTTAACTTATGACAAGAGTTTGACGCAGCATGGGACAGCACAACCTTTTCCAATGTTTGCCCCAGAGCTTTTGTCCAATCATCAGCCGAGGCTGCAGCCTCTGAGCTAGAAGCTGCTGAGCCAGGGCCCAACAAACCTGACATATTAGCCATTATACAAACAGTAATTTCCTCAAAATATAAGCACAAACAAACAAAATATAAATTGTTTCCCAATGTAGTGGATCACTCAACAGGTGCTTGCGAGGGGTACTGACCCAGGGATCCCGGACGAGCCCCCAAAAATGTCTCCCACAACTTTCTCCAGGAGACGTTGGACTTTTGGGACTTTGCGTGATTTGGGGTTGCTGGACTCAAGAACAAAAGGGAAAGGGCATGCCCCAATTTGCTTGGGGTGGGTTTTTTGCTCATGGGTTGTGTTATGAATCCTGTTGGTGGTGTTTCCCCAACATAATGCCACATTGTTTCTCTCTGTTATTAAAAGGCTTTTTGCAACACTCAGACTATGTGCTTGTGAGAGGGGAAGTATTGCCTCTTGGAGGCGCCCAGCGGGGGTAGTATATATTTGTCCCAGGTCACTGGGTGGGGGCTCGAGTCGGTTTGCATTGTGTTATTGGAATGGATCCCCTAGATATTGAACCCGGCCCTTGTTGCTGCCAACTCTGACAGGCAGAAGGGTTACATAGGCACAAGGGACTGACTGAGGAGAGGAGTAGCAGGACCCTGTGCCACCTATAAGGATTCGCCTTGCCCCAAACCTGAGTCTCCAAGGCTAAAAAGGACTGAGCCTACTGAGGCAAACAAGGTATTTTGCCACAGCACATATACTTTTTTCCTAAAGTTAATTATGTCCAAATCATTGTAATTTATTTACATAGGTTTTTTTGCACACTCAATAATAAAAATAACATACAGTCGTCTCTATTCTTTATGGGACCTATACAGAAACACAAATAAGGTGTTTTATGTTTTGCTTTTTTTGGTTGTTGTTGGTGGTTTTTTGGGTTTTTTTAGACTTGCTAGCTAGTGAATCTGCTACTGTGAAAAGTGATATTAATAAATATACAAATATCACTTTTCACAGCAGATTTACTTAGTCCTGGCAAGCTGGGGGACAAATTAAGCCTTAGATGAGGAGGAGGAAGGAAGGTGGAGAGGGCTAGCGGCAATGGGGGGTGGGAGTGAGCCCTGGGGCTGGAGCCTGAAGCCCTGAGGCTAGAGCCCGCTGCCACATGGCCAGAGCCTGCCACCACCTCATGGCTGAAGCCCAGTCCCCATCTTCCTGGGGAAGGTGGGGAACTCATACTGGTTGCCTGCCCCTAGGGTGACCAGATGTCCTGATTTTATAGGGACAGTCCAAATTTTGGGGTCTTTTTCTTACATAGGCTCCTGTCCCGATTTTTTACACTTGCTGTCTGGTCACCCTACCTGCCCCTACAGTGTTTGTGGCTCCAGAAGGGGGCCTGGACCCACCCCTGGTGATAGCCCTGGGGGAGGTGCAGCTGCTTTGTCCCCTCTCCCCCCATCATCACCCAGGAAGGTGTGGCCACAAGAAAAGCCCCTGGTGGCCCCGTGCAGCCACAGTGGCAGCATTTGAGAAACCCTGGATTAAAGTATGAATGAGTCAGCAAATCCCCTCCTTGCTGCACTGTGACACCTCTGGAAGATCCCTCTTTGTGGAATGATATCACAAAGTCCAATTTTGGCATTTTTGTGTCACCCTCTGGAGCATGCTGTAGTATTCTAAAAACCAATGATGCAACCTAACCTCGAACAGTGAATTCGGTTTTGGTTATCTCCACTCAAACAGCACTCTGCAGGCACGAGTAGTGTAACTGAGGGTATATAGTTTACCCACTGCTCATTTGGGGAACATGGAATTTAGGTTACCCACTTCTTCTTCTTTTTTTTTTTTTGAAACCACTATGACATTGGCAGACAGAGTGAAGGTCCAGAAAAGTGATTAGAAGGATAGGGAAGAGGCTTCCATATAAATACAGAATGCCAAGTAAGACAATAGTGGCAGTGCCGATGGGCAATAGTATCAAAGCCAAACAACAGGGAAATAAATCCAGTGCCAAATAAGTGTGTGGGTGGTGAAGGGGGCAGCAATAGTACCAAGCAAAGGGGAAAGGATGTCAGTACCAAGTATGTGGGGAGGGAGCAACACTGCAGTACCAGCTTAGGGGAAATTCATGTCAGAGCCAAGTAACAGGAAGTAGTCCCAAGTGTGTGTTGGTCTGGGGTAAAAGTGCAGTGCCAGGGCCCAGCGTGCGGGATTGGGTGAGTGGGTGCAGTGCCAAATCCCAGTGTGCAGGGCTGTGGGGGATGCAGAGCCAGGGCCCAGTGTGCAGGGTTGAGGGAAGGAGGTGCAGCACCAGGCCAAAGGTGCAGGGTTGAAGGAAGGGGGCACCACGCCAGGGCCCAGCATATGGGGTTGGGATAAGGAAGTGCCAGGGCCCAGCATGGGGGTTGGAAGTGCCAGCCCACAGCGCCAGGGCACAGTGTGTGGGGCTTGGGGGAAGGAAGTGCCAGGGCACAGCGTGTGGGGTTGGGGACAAGGAGACACAGCGCCAGGGCTCAGCGTGTACAGTTGGGGGAAGGAAGTGCCAGGGTGCAGCTTGTGGGGTGGAGGGAAGGAGGTGCAGTGCCAGGGCAGCGTGCAGGGTTGGGGAAGTGTCAGGGCCTAGTGTGTGGGGTTTGGTGGAAGTACCAGGGCTGGGGGAAGGAAGTGCCAGAACAGGGGGCAGTGTGTGGGGTTGGGGGAAGGAGGCACAGTGTGTGGGGCTGGGGAAGTGCCAGGGCCCAGCGTGTGGGGTGGGGGACAAGGAGACACAGTGCCAGGGCTCAGGGTGCAGAGTTGGGGGGAAGGAAGTGCCCGGGTGCAGGTTGTGGGGAGGAGGGGAAGGAGGCGCAGCGCTAGGGCAGTGTGCAGGGTTGGGGAAGTGTCAGGGCCTAGTGTGTCGGGTTTGGGGGAAGTGCCAGGGCACAGGGCTGGGGGAAGGAAGTGCCAGAGCAGGGGGCAGCATGTGGGGTTGGAGGAGGGAGGCACAGTGTGTGGGGCTAGGGAAGTGCCAGGGCCCAGCATGTGGGGTTGGCAGAAGGAGGCACAGTGCCAGGGCCCGGTGTGCGGGGTTGGGGAAAGGAAGTGCCAGGGGGCAGTGTGTGGGGTTGGCAGAAAGAGGCACAGTGCCAGGGCCCAGCGTGCAGGGTTGGGGGAAGGAAGTGAGTATTGTGTATCGCCAGGGCGCACAGTGTGTGGGGTTGGCAGAAGGAGGCACAGTGTGCAGGGCCCAGCGTGTGGGGCTGGGGGAAGGGAGTGCCAGGGCACACAGTGTGTGGGGTGGCAGAAGGAGGCACAGTGCCATAAAGCGTGCGGGGTTGGGGAAAGGGAGTGCCAGGGCACGCAGTGTGTGGGGTTGGCAGAAGGAGGCATGGTGCCAGGGCCCAGCGTGCGGGGCTGGGGGAAGGGAGTGCCAGGGCGCGCAGTGTTTGGGGTTGGCAGAAGGAGGCACGGTGCCAGGGCCCAGCGTGCGCGGTTGGGGAAAGGGGGTGCCAGGGCGTGCAGTGTGTGGGGTTGGCAGAAGGAGGCACAGTGTGCAGGGCCCAGCGTGCGGGGTTGGGGGGAAGGGAGTGCCAGGGTGCGCAGTGTGTGGGGTTGGCAGAAGGAGGCACAGTGCCATACAGTGTGCGGGGTTGGGGAAAGGGAGTGCCAGGGCGCGCAGTGTGTGGGGTTGGCAGAAGGAGGCATGGTGCCAGGGCCCAGCGTGCGGGGCTGGGGGAAGGGAGTGCCACGGCGCGCAGAGTGTGGGGTTGGCAGAAGGAGGCATGGTGCCAGGGCCCAGTGTGCGGGGTGGGGGGAAGGGAGTGCCAGGGCGCGCAGAGTGTGGGGTTGGCAGAAGGAGGCATGGTGCCAGGGCCCAGCGTGCGGGGCTCGGGGAAGGGAGTGCCAGGGCGCGCAGTGTGTGGGGTTGGCAGAAGGAGGCACGGTGCCAGGGCCCAGCGTGCGGGGCTGGGGGAAGGGAGTGCCAGGGCGCGCAGTGTGTGGGGTTGGCAGAAGGAGGCATGGTGCCAGGGCCCAGGGGGCAGGGGGCAGGGTGGGGGGAAGGGGGTGCCAGGGCGCCCAGAGTGTGGGGTTGGCAGAAGGAGGCACAGTGTGCAGGGGAGGGGAAGTGCCAGGGCCCAGCGGGCGGGGTTGTAGGGGGTTAGGGCCCAGCGGGCGGGGTTGCAGGGGGTGGAGGGGGGGGAGTGCCAGGGCGCAGTGCCCGGGCCAGGCGGCCGTTGGGCTGGAGAAGAAGTGCAGAGCCAGGGCCAAGTGTGAAATAGTCCCCGCGCCCGGGGGGCAGTGCCGGGGCAGGGTGCGTGCCCTGGCTGCCCCCTGTAGGGCCGGGCGGGTCCCCGGCCGCTGCCCTGGAGGCGGCTCCGTGAGTCAGTCAGGAGCGAGGGGCGGGGAGGGCCGCGCTTGTGTGACTCTCCCTGGCGGAGGCGGGAGCGGCGTGTCCGGCTCAGACCCCTCCCTCGCTCGCTGCCTGCGAGTCTCTCTCGGGGACACTCGGAGACGCCGCCAGCGGGCCCGGACCGTACGGCGCCTCCCCTCCTCCTGTCGCGGCGGCTTCCATGTAGCACCGGGCGGGGGGCCTACGGCAAGATGGCGGGTAGGTACCAACCGCCCTCCCGCGCGCCGGGGGGACCCTGGCACCGCCCCACATCCCTGGCTATGCCCGGGCACGGGCAGCGCCCCCTCCCCCTCCTCAGCTCCGCCTGCTGCGGGGAGCGGCCCTTGTGTGTGCGGGGAGCGGGCGGCTGTGGGGCGACGTGCGCCCCCCCCCCGTGCATGGAGGCGGGAGGGGGCCGGGGGGGCGCGTCGAGGCGGCGGGGGCGTCTCATTGTGTCTTTCCCCTAGATCTGTCGCTGCTCCAGGAGGACCTGCCGGAGGAGATCGACGCGTGTGAGTATCGCCGGCTCCCTGGCCCCACACAGGGGCTGCGCCGCCCCGGCCGGGCGGGCGGTGGGGCAGGGCGGAGGGGCGGTGAGCCCAGGGGCGGTTCCATCACACGCGCCGCCGCCGGAAGCTCCGGGCATGTCGGGGCCTTGGATGAAACGGGGCTGCAGGGGCGGGTAGGGAGCGAGGGTCTGCCCCCGGGGGTGCGGGGAGCTTTTTTTGCGGTGGGTTTTTGGCTTCTTGCGTTTGATCCTGTGAGCAAATAGCTTAAAATGTGAAAGCCCACGTTGCATTGTGGGAGAAGGAGGAGGTGGCCATGCTCAGCTGCTGCTGCTTCGTCCCTACACGTGTGTGTGGCCAGCCGGCCGGCCAAAGTTTTCCTCTAATAATGTCTGCGTAGAGGTAGGGAAGGGGGGACCGGGGACAAGCAGGAGCTGCTGGGCTGATGAGTTGTGGGGAATGCAGTAGTTGGCAGGTGCTGCTGCCTGAGATTTCTTGGCATGTTATACTATAAACTCAAAGGCAGATTATTTTAAGAAAATACTTGCAGACAGGTTGTGTTTTCCCCTTGTTTTAAGGTTGCTTGGCATGCTATGTACTGGGCTGTCGTACAGTTGATTGGATGTGTCATACAAATTTAAAGCTTTTTAGGCTTTTGTGTTCAGTACTGTACATATCTTAGTGAGAGTTTGAGTGTACCTTTATGTGATGGGCTGTAGCTCTGTAGAAACAGGATTTCTGAGGACTGATGCTGTGTTGAAACTGAGGGCCTTTCTGTAAGGGGCCTAGGAGACACGTAAAAGGCAGTGTTAGAAAGGTTTGTTTTGGTGGTGATGTTGCATGTGAGACATGGAAAATGAACTAACTTGCATGCATTTCTTTCTTGAATCCTCTTCCTTTGGAAGGGATGGGAAAGATCTTAGTGTTCGAAAAATAATTAATCTTGTATAGTTGTAGTACTATAAAAGAAGCCTCAAAATGCAATTCAGCATTAGTAACGGGATGTATGGTTCGTTTTTGTTTAAAACAATAATAAAGGCAGTGATGTGAAGTTTATGATAATAGCTGTGTCTTCAGCATATGTGAACTATAGAATGTAAAAAGGTTTCAGAGTAGCAGCTGTGTTAGTCTGTATTCACAAAAAGAAAAGGAGGACTTGTGGCACCTTAGAGACTAACAAATTTATTTGAGCATAAATGTGTTAGTCTCTAAGGTGCCACAAGTACTCTTTTTCTTTTTGAGAATGTAAAAAGTAATCTACAGTAAGAAAGTACTATTGGGACGTGACTATTAGAAAACTCTGGTTAAAGTGTAGAGCTGGAAACATTAAAACCAAGTTAATTCTAAGGTAGGGACGAAAGAATACTTAGCATGTTATATGGTTAACAAATCCTTCAGATTTAGGCCTCAATCCTGCAACCTGCTTTGTGGGCAGACCCATTGACTTCAGTAAAGTCCATACAGGCACAGGAGCCTGCCCAGAAGGAGCAGCTTTCAGGATGGGGTACCTAGGTCGGTGAAAATAAGCGTTTAAGAAATTTAAAACTGTGGAAATGTTTCTATTAAATTATTTTTTCAACAGTCAAGCAGAATTTCAGTTTTACAATCGCTGCAGGGTAATATTTGTGTAACACAGTATATCAGCGTTTTGTCCTGTGTTCTTTCTGCTTTTTCATAGTAAACTACTTTTCAAGAGAGAGCCTCTCTTGTAAGGCTTAAAAACTGTTACAAACTATTTTTTTTAAATTTAACATTCCTAGATATTGGATTGATGTGCCTTTAATCTGTGTGGGATATTTCTGTGAATAGTTAAGGAATTTTTAAAATGATTTGACGTATTACTTTTCCCTTTAAAAATGCAACTTTCTTGACTGCAAAAGACAAAAGTTGGATAAAAGAGATTGTAGGTCTTTTACGAGGTAGCTAGAGGAGAATATTGATATACTTTCACACACCGCACACACTTTGAATCTTTGCCCTGTTGTTTCCAAAGAGAGATAAAAAAATCATGGATTTGCCTTAAAAAAGAAGAAATAACAGTGTCAGAACTCTTGGGGATATAAGAATCAAAGATCAGACAAGAGCTGTCCTAGAATTCTGAAGGAAGTATTCAGACAGCTAATAAAAATATTCAAGACCTTACTGGGAAAGAGGGAGGTTCTGATGTATCAGAGAGAAGTGGATAATTATTTTTAGAGAAGAACCAAGAACCTGGATGAAACCAGATTACACGGCATAACGTAGGAAACAATTCTATATTGTCAAGGGGACTAGATTAGATTATTTTAAAGGTCTTTTACAATTCTAACTTCTGTAGGTTTCAGTAGTTGTAACGTTGACTTCAGTAGTGGGATTATCCTTGATGTGAACCAGAGGCATACTGGGAACACACAGGCTATACATTGGTTAAAAGGCATTGTAGATAACCATGGATTGGAATTCTTTGAACTAGTGGTGCTTTGTAGCCACAAGCAACAGCTGTTCCAGTCAATTTACAAACTTAATTTTATGAATTAATTGCAACACTTGGGATGGGGTTTTACGCTCAGGTGTGAGTGAACTGGAATCTACAAAGGCTTATACAAGAAAAGACAGAAAGCCATGATTGTAACAGCTGACCCAGTTCAGACAGTTGTGTTAACACCATCATACAGTGCAGTGGCTCTCATTTTTAAATTATCCCAAGGCCCCTCTTTCCAGCAACAAGCTGAGAACTGGTTCTAGGACATGTTTCAAAAGTCCCAGAATGCACTCATGCAGTCTTGGTCATAAAAAGCTTGTTATGTGAATGCATCCATATAATTCTGTTAAAAACAGTCTTGTTTTGGATATGCTGAATTGTTGCAAGGATAAGCAAGACAAATGTTAATATATTATTATCCCTGTAGTAAACTATGGTATAATTTATAGGTCAACACAATTTTTTCATAAAAGGATATGGCAATCTAATAAATGTCTGTATGTTTGAAATGAGCTCAACTAACTGGGTGTCTGGGAAACAAAACTACCTAGACTTTTTGAAAATCTTTGATATTAGACCAATTTAAAAAACCTTGTCTATAAAACCTGGCAAGTATGTGATCAGAAAAAAAAGGAGTGATGAAGAGTACTTGAGTATATAAAGAGCTCAGTTGGATTTCAGAGACATGAAAAGAAAAGGAGTACTTGTGGCACCTTAGAGACTAACCAGTTTATTTGAGCATGAGCTTTCGTGAGCTACAGCTCACTTCATCGGATGCATAGCATATCGTGGAAACTGCAGAAGACCCACAAGTACTCCTTTTCTTTTTACGAATACAGACTAACACGGCTGTTACTCTGAAAAGAGACATGAAAGTATGTGTTGATGGAACATGTGTGAATTAGGAGGTGACTAGTTAAATATCACAGCTTATTAGTGGGTCCAATTTTGCCCTTTCAGTGAACTGGAAGAAAAATGTTCAGCAAGCATGAAATGTTATGATTCCAAACTGGGAAGTCTTTTTTTTTTTTTTTTTTAAGAAAAAGTACTATAACTTTGCACTGAATATGGATAGATAAATTGATTATGGAATTAAAAGTAGATATATTTAAGGTGAGTAAAAATACTACTTATTAGTCCTGTTACAAAACAGCAGGAGAAAGCTTGGGGGTTAGTGGTAAATTAAATTCCACAGTGTTAAGACACTGTCAGATATAGAATATCTTTAAAATAATAATTTTGTAGAGGATATATACTATAGTCCCTCCAGAATTAATTTTAAAATGTCCACTTAATCAAGGTCTTGCATGTCACTAGGCAGTTTGTGTCTTCCCTATGTCATCATACTTGCACATCAGATAATATTCCTATTAAATATACGATTTTAAAAGTATTCTGTTTTTGATTTCTCAGACTTGACAGTATGTCTTTAACAGCAGGTGACACTGGGAAAATTTGCTGCCAGGCATTCATTGATGGACATATAAGTCAAAGGAAATGTTTCTAGTACTTTAAAGGAGACTAGCAAAACTACTTTTGGATTACTTTTGGTGTAGTGCTGGTTGCTATATAGACATGGGGAAAAATACAATGGGTACACATAGAATAAGGCCCCAGACTACAGAATCTTGTTCAGAAGTATTGTGTCAGGGAAATCTCGGGGACCAGTCATTGAGAAACACTGGCTTAGAGTGTGGCGAATGGCCATGGGGAGATTATATTCAAAAAAAGTAATGTGAGTCTAATGTCTGCATGTCTATTTTTTAAAAAAATAATTAAATGAAAGGGAAGTGTCTCAAGATACTAGTAATGCGATAATGGAGTTTTTCACCCCTGAGTTCCCAGTTTGAATCCAGCCTCTGTTAGTAGTGACCTGAAAGTTTTACCATGTGGCTATTATATAAATAAGGTTTGGTCTTCGCTGTGGGACTTACATTGACATAGCTGTGTGTCAAGGGTGTGAAAAATCCACACTTGAGAAACATAGCTGTGCTGACCTAACCCATGTGTAGACAGTGCTAGGTCAGTGAAATGATTCTTCCATTGACCTACCTACTACTTCTTGTGGAGTTGGATTATTTATTCCGATGGGAGAACTCCTCTTGTTGGAGTAGGTAGTGTCTATGCTGAAGTGCTACAGCAGCACAGCTGTAACTGTGCCGCAGTGGTGGTTTAAGCGTAGACGTACCCTAAGTTAGTACTTCTAGTTTTGTTTCAAGTAGATGGGTATCCACATCACAGCTTGGACTAACTGATGTCTTTGGGCCACTTGGCAACTGTGCGGATGGAGACTGAATAGTAGTTTTCACTTCAGATCAGGTTGGTGATCTGTTGGAAGGGCTTGTTCGCACTGGTGCAACTTGTATTGCGTGTGTCTATTAGATAAGTGGAATACTGCCATCTCTTTGGTTTTCAAGCCAGCATCTGGCACAGTCATGGAAAACACAATTCAGTGGAAATAATGACTTTTATTTAAATTGTTTGCTTTGTGTTTTGGAAATTCAAATAGACTAGCTTGGACAATGGCACTAATCAGAGTACTGAAAAGCAAGCAAATGGCATAAATGATAAGAAGTCAATTGAAATAAATTTAAATACTCCTTCCAGTAGCTAAAAAGCCTGTAAGACAGTGGTGAGCAACCTGTGGCCCATCCGGGTAATCGGCTGGTGGGCCGCCACACAGTTTATTTACATTTGCATGGCCTGCAGCTACCAGTGGCTGCGGTTTGCTGTTCCCAGCCAATGGGAGCTGCGGGAAGCAGCGCGGGCTGTGGGCCGCAGGTTGCCCACCACTGCTGTAAGATCATCCTTAAGCAGTTTTTTTCCAGTGCACACATCCAAGGCTTCACATGTCAGTACAAGAAGCTGTAATCAAAATTGTCATGATGCCAACTTTTTCTAGTTTGTTCATTGCTATGCCCATGATGTTTGTGTGTGTTCTGAAAAGATGCATAATTAGAATCCTGAGTGTGAAATCATAATAACAATGTGATATCAGCTTTCAGCACTGCTGCCATATTGCTGCCACATATGCACTATAAACTGGCATGATACAAGCACTAAATGTGGGTAAGTCATTGGAGTTCACCCTTAGCTACTCCCTCTGGTACACATGGTATCAGTAGGACCTGCTTGCACTGGGGCCTCTTGGCTCTTCCATATTAGTTTCATTACAGGGGAAGAGTTAACTAGGAGTCCTTGAGTTCTGTGGTGCTTTTAGCAGCTGTTTGTGTGCAGGGAGTCAGGAAATAAATTTTTTTTTTAAAGTTTAATTTCACTACAGGTAGGACTCAAGCTCTTTACCTGCCACTAGACATGTAGCACTAACTAGTGGTTACAGCACTAACCACTGATGCCATCAGAGTTCCTGCTAACTCAACCTCTGCCTGGCACTCTGTTATTCTCACCTTGAGGGCTAAGTCGCTAGTAATTCTGGTAGCATGACAGTAGTACATGTTTTGAACATGTTGCTAGTGTTTGTACTAGCATTGTTGCTGTCTAAAGGTAGTACTCGGAGTTAGTATCACAATGCTGCTGTAATTCTAGCTACTGCTTTGTAGGACTGTCATGCTCATTTGGTAATATATTTGGTTTTTAGTGCTCAAAGGCATACTTATTAAGTCTCCAGTTTTCCTTGGACCAGACCTGCTTGGTCTTCTGATTTTTGGCTGCCATTTCTTGGGCTCCTGAATGCACGCCTGAATGTTCTGAGAAGTGGGAAGATCACCAGCAAATGAGGCTGACGTGCGCCTTTCTCATACACTTCTAGTCTTTATGATCTCAACTGAGTTGCTCCAGTCCAGGGCTGAGACCCATATTAAGGAGGAGCTGTGGGGAGAGGGATAGCTCGTACTTGGTATGACACAGGCAAATGAGGTCCCTTCTTGGTCCTTCACACAGATGCCACAACCCCCCCCACGAGGGGGGGTCAAAGAGGAGATTATTTTCCAGCCTCTACCTCTTCCCTGCTGCTGCTGCCAAGCCCCACAGCATTAAGCAAATCTGCTTCTTTTACCGCTACACCCACCTTGCCTCTCCTGAGTACCCCTGAGTTGAGGGCACTGGCTCCTTCTCTCTCCCTTCTCTTGTTTCCTGCTGCTGCTGATCACCCCTTGGTTATGGGAAACAGGTACTTTCCTTCCCAGGGAAAATGCTCAAAAGGAGAAGTGCGGGAAAGAGAGACAAAGAGGCAGATAGGGGTGAGGGGAGACTTGTCAGAAGGGAACTGGTGAACGTGTGTGGCTAGAATGTTTCACCTCCACTTTGTCAGTAAGCAAAAGTAGAGACTACAGGATGCGGGGATAGCATACCTGACTTTCTCTGTGTGCAGCGGGGACTTTGTACAAGTTGTTGGGAGGATCAACGTATGGCTAGTGACACAGCAGGGCCTTGTGACTCACAGCTCCCAGAGAGAGTGTGTCACCCTAAAGGAACCAGGAGTATCCGGTTTCTGCTGCTTTGGGGTGTGTAACATGAATGGAGTTAACATGGTTTTTTTAACTTGGTTTGGGTGGGACAGTGTCAATATTCCCTCAGAGTTTTTTCCATCCATGTGCGGAATGAATATTGTTATGTGCATCAATATCAAGGTGATGTGCGCCACTAGTAGAAACAAAAAACATAAAATAGAGAGAGAGATTGATGTGTGTGTGCGTATTAAAAGAAAGTGACCATAGGGATAATTACTCCAGCCAGGACAGGGAAGGCAGTTTAGAATTCACTACTCAAAGAATAAAATTTAAGCATAAAGAGAGAAATAAAATTATGAAATGCATAGACCAGTCAAAAAACTAAAATAACAGCATTTTGAAAGAATAAAATTACAGACAATATATGTACATTGCAGGAAGTACCAAGAAGTATGTGTTGGGAACTGTGTGTGTGTGTGTGTGTGTGTGTACTGGCTGCTGGGAAAGTGTATGAGAGACTGCCATGTCTCTTTAAGCAGAGAGGCACTCACCAGTCTGAAGGCTCCTTCAGTTGCTCCGTCCTGCTCTTGAGCCCTGTCTGCCCTCCCCTGCTTTGTGGAGATGGGGTACGTGAGCAGCGGGCAGGGGGACACCCTGATATCAGCACCCCCCTTGGCTCTGCACAGCGAGCAGGACGGTCCCGGGAGCAACTAGCCAGGTGCTACAAGGCAGAGGGCAGGAGTAATGCTGCTGCAGAGCAGCAGGGGGCACCGAACATAAGTCACTGGATGTGCGCGGCTCTACTAATCAATTGTGCCGCACTTGATTGACTCTTGGGTGGCCATGCATCTGCGTAGCTTAGAGGGAACATTGGAGAGTGCATTTTCCCTCATGACCATGGTGCCTTAGGCTCAAGTGTGTAAACTCATCTTTTGCTTCAATTTCACTAGGCCAAAACAGGCACCAAAATATCTTATACATTTTTTTTACTGACTTTTATAGCACGCCTGTCTCTGCAGCAGAACAGCTAATACTGTGGTGAGGGCTGAGAGAAGTGGTAAATGTTTTTTTCTTTATAAATAAAAGCAAATGGAGTGATATATATTCATTATTACTCAGTTAAGGCATACTATAATTTGCATAAAACCTCCAGATTTTTGGACCCTCAGGCTTAGCAGATATGGCAAGGTCAGATACCAAAACAATGTCACCATTAACGCAATTAATTTCTATATGGAAGTTATTCCAGATTGTTTGAGAATAGAAATTATTGGGTGACGTGACTGTCCTCCCCTGGTAAATGTGTCCATTTAGGTGCTTTTGTGGTCCCTGTCACTATAGTATGCAAGCATCTCCCATATAGTTAAAAATAGAAATAACAATATTTGCTTCCTCTCCAGGCTCTAGGATAGGTAACTTCTTTAGTTTGTGTGTGTGTGTGTGTGTGTGTGTGTGTGTGTGTGTGTGTGTGTGTGTGGGAAGAGGGTTACAGGGGAAACCTTATTAAGGTAGAGGTAAATCAAAGAATTGAGTTCTGCATTTAATTCTGAAAGTGGTGATGGCCTTGACCACTTCTGTCTTTTGTAAGAGTGAATACTGTAGGCTAAATTCATCTTAAGTGGCAGTTCATGCATTCACAAGTCTCGTCCTATTGGTCAGAGTTTAGGCCTGGTCTACGCTAAACTTAGGTTGGCCCAGCTGCGTTGCTCAGGGGTATGAAAATTCCAAACCCCTGAGTGAGATAGTTAAGACAACCTAACCCCCAGTGTAGACAGCGCTAGGCCAATGGAAGAATTCCTCTGTTGACCTAGCTACGTTCTCTCAGAGAAGTGGATTACCTATGCTGATGGGAGATTCTTCCTATTGCTGTAGGTAGTGTCTACACTAAAGCACTACAGCAACACAGCTCCAATGCTGGATCTGCGCTGCTGTAGCATTTCAAGTGCAGATAAGCCCTTACTCTTTCAACAGAATATAGGCCGTTATGAGTGCAAGAAGGAGTGATCTTCAAACTAGCTAGGGCCGGTCCCTTGAAGGACTTTGAATATCAGGATAAAGATTTTGAACTTGATTATTTGGGGCATCAGGAGCACTGAGGTGATACTTTCATAGTCATTTGTGTTGCAAAGCAGATGGGCAGCTGTATTTTATAGGATGTGGCTCTGTTCCTAGATATAGAGACCAGAAATGCATGGATTACTGTGGTTTGGAATTTATTCAAGATTGTTTATAAGTGGTCCCTTTTATGCTCCCTTTTATTTTGTAATTTTGCTTAGTAAAATTACAAAGCAATCACAATCTTATTCTTAGCAACTTACTGCCAATATTAACATCAACAGGTGTTGAGGTTGTATTTGCCTTTCATTTTGCTCTACTGTAGTCTAATTTGGTGGAAAATTCATGTGTTCCCTAGAAAATCTTCTTGCCCATTTTGGTAATGGGACCAGTATCTAAAACAATGAAAGGCATCTGGATCAGGCTGGCCAGGAGGTGAAATTGGTCTCTTCGGTGTATTATGTGAGATAGCTATACATACAATATATATTTATATCTGTCTATCTTTCTATCTTTATATATATCTATATATCATAACAACAACAACAGTCTACTTAACAAACAAGATCTCCCTATTATTTAAATATGATGATCAGTTAATTTGTAAGGGCACGGTAGACCAAGAGAATGCTATAGGGATACAGAATGGAAAATGACAGATGTAAAGGTTAGTTTCAAATAACATTGTCAGAAGTCCTGATATACTTTACTGTTGTATGTTGCATAGCTTTGGAAATTAGAAAGACATTGCACACCCTGGAACACTTGCCTTCTGGTTCCTGAGTTACCACTATACAATGTGTTCTCTGAATCTTCATGAGAAGCTATTTTGTAAGGTGGAGTACATAACAGGTGTGGATAAATTTAAATTTAGTTGTGTCTGTGCTACAAAAAAGTCTACTGTAGTAGAGCCATTTTTGTGTATCTCAAAAAAATGTGGCGGTGAGCAATCAGAGTGGGTTTGGCAAACATGGTCTTATGCCCAGATATGGTCAAAATGTTTTTTGAAAGTCATTTTCAAATCAAGATAGTAGTAGATAGTAATGAAAAATTAAGTAACTTCTGATCATTGGTTATGATGAGTTATTTATTTTTATGTTGTGTTTTTAACGGTTACATGGCCTTCTGTCCTATCTATAGTACAGAGACAATGTAGATGAGGTTATGTCTTTTACTGGACCAACTTAAAAGATAGAAGATACTATCTAACCCACCTTGTGTCTCTAATATCCTGGGACCGACACGGCCACAACTGCACTGCATACTATCCATAGTCCGGCTTTTTAACCTCAAGTTTATAACCAGTTAGATAACTGGTTGTCTCTAAATGTAGTTTGTTTCAACACATAGCATGGTTAAAGATTAGTTAATTATGGCTGCTAACAGTGTTAAGTCCTTGTTGTAGGACATGGATATACGGGACATTTTAAAGAGAATCCCAGCATACCTTTAGGCGCTGTACAGAGATATAGAGAGAGAGAGGTGCTGCTCTGAAGAGTTTATAATATAAGTAAAAGAGGCAAAACAGACAAATAGTGGAGGGAAACAGGTAGAGAGGTGAAGTAACTGGGCTAAGGTCACACAACAGGTCAGTGACAGAGGAGATCTGGTTTCTGTTCCTGGTTGACTCCTAATCCAGCTCTGCCTACTAAATCCTGTTGTCTCTCCAGTGGTGCTCAGGTGATGTCAGCATAGTTTTAATTTGCTCTTCAAAGCAAGGCATTTGGTCATTTTGGATGGTTGTAGTACTAATGTGGACAGAAAGTGCTGGCATTGGAGGTATCCCTCTCAGTACTGTCCCACAATACCTCTCCCACTACTCAGAGGAAATTTTGCACTCTGGGTATATGATGTTTCATTGAGATTTCAGTTTTCCTTAGCCCTTCTTGTTTCACTTGTCAAACGTAAGCACTTACAACTTTCAGGGAAAAAATAGCACAGGGAGAAGATGGGGAACTGTGCAGGGACCACCACAACACAGTTCTTTTGCAATGGCTTAGGATGTGTTATGTGTGGACATGGTGCTTGGTATACACCTGAAACAGGACAGCTATTGTGGATGCAATGTTCTGTTACAACTTCTATAAGTGGTGCTTGGTTTCTGCATGCAGTATTCAAGATGTGGGCATACCATGGATTTATATAGAGGCAAAATGATATTTTCTTTTTATCATCTGTCCCTTTCCTAATGATTCCCAACATTCTGTTCACTTTTTTGACTGCCGCTGCACATTAAATGGATGTTTTCAGAGAACTGTCCACGGTGACTCCAAGTTCTTTCTTGAGTGGTAACAGCTAATTTAGATTCCATGATTTTATATGATATTTTCCAATGTGCATTACTTTGCATGTATCAATATTGAATTTCATCAGCCATTTTGTTGCCCAGTCAGCCAGTTTTGTAAGATCCCTTTGTAACTCTTGGCAATCTGCTTTGGACTTAACTATCTTGAGTAGTTTTGTATCACCTACAAATGTTGCCACCTCAAGTTTACCCCCTTTTTCAGACCGTTTATGAATATGTTGAACAGCACTGGTCCCAGCAAAGACCCCTGGGGGGCACTACTATTTACCTCTCTCCATTCTGAAAACTGACCATTTATTCCTAATCTTTGTTTCCTATCTTTTAACCAGTTAGCGATCCAGGAGAGACCTTCCCTCTTATCCCAGGACAGCTTACTTTGCTTAAGAGCCTTTGGTGAGGGACCTTGTCAAAGATTTTCTGAAAATCGAAGTATGCTATATCCACTGGATTGCCCTTGTCCACATGCTTGTTGATCCCCTCAAAGAATTCTAGTAGATTGGTGAGGCATAATTTCCCTTTACAAAAACCATGTTGACTCTTCCCCAACAAATCGTGTTCATCTATGTCTCTGATAATTCTGCTCTTTATGTAAAATGTATAAGAACATTTGTATGTTAACACGGTGGTGACGATAAACAGATGCTAAATATCTGGATTTTTTTAAAAAAATTTCTGATTATATATTCATGCACTTTTATGATGATCAAGCTATCTTCTGCTTTTGCCTTGACTCCTTTTTGGGCACCCCCCCTCTTTTTTAAAAATACTATGTTTGGTAGACTCTTGCCTTAAGAACCTCATTTAGCTTGTTGCCAAGGCAAATTGGACTAGAAGTAGGGGATGGTGTACCAGATTCTTTATATAGTAATACATTTGTGTCTTATAAAGGGCTTGTCTACATGGGGAAACTGACTAGAATAATATTTGCAGATAGCTTTCTTTGGGAATACTTAGTTCTGGAATAACAGAAGCTTATTGCAGAAAAGCTTATTTAGCAATAGCTATTCTGGTAAATTTTCCTGTGTAGGTAAGCCCTAAGTAGTCCCATTTTATTTTGGATCAACAGATGTGTTCTCTGTTGTCCTTTTTCACTCTTAAAGATGCAAAATCACATCGTGTTAGATTCCTCTGTCAGTTCCATTACTGTTCATCTGGCACAGGAACTGTGAGGCAGAAAAGTTTCAGTACTTCATAGAACTCTTGAATGTGTCTGAGAGCAAAAACCAGGAAAGTGAACAGTTTAATATGACAAAAGATAGCGTTCGCCCTCCCACAAAAATATTTTGTCAGGAAAGTAAATTAGTAATCTCAGTGTGAGATAAATCTGAAAAGTTGATTAAAAATACAGATTAATTACAGGTAGCTGATTTTGGATTAAGTAAATGTAACTCTTTTCTTCCATACTGAAAATGGAATGGTCCACCTAACACATGGGTTATCACACTTTTTTTGCTGGGTTCCCCTTTAAAAATATTTTAGGCTGTGATGACACTCCCCCTTAAAAAAGTGATAGCAAATTAATGTACATACTAATAGGAGCATTGCCACCCTTACTTCTGCGCTGCTGTTGGTGGTGGTGCTGCCTTCAGAGCTGGGTGACCTGAGAGCGGCAGTTGCTATACCCCCTTCCCTCCAGCTCTTCTTCCCCCAGCAATATTTTTTTGATCTTGTGACCCCACTACAATAGCCTTGTGGACCCCCCCCCCCTTTTGGGTTGGGACCCCCAGTTCGAGCAATGCTGAACCAAGCCTGCTTTGGGATATGTATGTGGCCTACATGGCATAATCAAATTCTGCAGTATCTCAGCTTTTTATTTATTTATTTATTTAAAATTTATTGCCCTCGTAGTTGCAAAGATAAACTTCCAAATATGCACCAAGTGTGAAGCAGTGTTGCGTTCCCGAGTCTGTAGATAATCTGAAACAATAACCCTGGCAGCTCTGAATTCCCTTATCCCCCAGTGAGATTAATGAGGGCGCTGGCTCTAAAGCCTAACGGTGACACATTACTGTGTCATTGCTTATCATTTTAATGGTGGAAGGCAGTGGAATTGACTTTCATAGGTAAATATACGCAGCAAATGAAGGTTTGACTGTAATGTGGGTAGGCATACCTGCTGTAGTTTTAATCTAGCCCATGCAGGTAGTAAGAAGTGAAGATGCTTTGGCTCAGGCTAGCTACCTGAGTCTGTACCCAGGTTCCTTGGTGGGCTTATACTAGGGTGCTTACCCCACTGAAGCCCAGGAAGCAACATCTTCACTACCAATGTTATCTGAGCTAACTAGATTAAAGCTAGCATGGGTATGTCTTTCTGCATTACAATCACATCTTCATTTGCTTTGAAGACCTATCCACAGATGGTAGGAATTGGCAGTCACTGCAACAAAAGGAATGCAAAGGGGGAAAAAAAGGAATGTTCGTGCATGTGCGTATACACACACATAGAAAGGCGGATCAGGAAGGAATGGAAATTAAGGTTGAGCAGTGGTGATACTTATGCTAAGCATATTTTCCTGAGCATATTTTTGTGTTAGTGATGCTGAATGTATCAGTAAGATCTCCTTATCAAATAATAAATAACTGTAAAGTGGGAGTTGTGCCATAAATTGAGTATATTATATAATTCTGAATCTCTAACCTGGCTGATGGACCATAATTTAGCCCTCAGTGCAGAATGAGTTTGAAACTCTTGAGCTCAGTACTTTTCTTGGTTCTTTTTAAATTGACAGTTATGACAGGTTCTTCTTAGTATGCTAGTTCTTGACATTTTAGTCTGTGAATTGACAAAGTGACTCAAACTACCTTTTCTCTTTTTAGGTATTGCTAAGGATTTAGATTTTTGACATGATAGACCATAACTGCTTCTTAGAAACCATTATTTTCTCATACCTTCTGGCTCTCACCATTCACCTTGATTAGCTGTTGTTTGAAATCATTTAAATGCTAATATTATTGACAGTTCCAAGAAACACTCAATTGTTGTCAAGCCTTTGGGCAAACGTCTCACTTTTTTGGTAACTTTGTGATTTAAATGTGATGTGGATGTACAGGGGTGCAAATTAATTGGGTATTTTGGAGTTTGGAACAGTAAGGCCTGGTCTGCACAAGAAAATAGGTCACAATAACTATATTGCTCAGAGGTGTGAAAAATCCATGCCCCTAAGTGGTGTAATTAAGGTGATCTAAGTCCCTGTTAGACAGTGCTAGGTCAAGGGAAGAATTCTTCTGTTGATCTAAGAAAAAAGAAAAGGAGTACTAGTGGCACCTTAGAGACTAACCAATTTATTTAAGCTTTCATGAGCTACAGCTCACTTCATCGGATCTGTTGATCTAGCTACTGCATCTCAGAGAGGTGAATTACCTATGTTGATGGGAGAACCACTCCTGTAGGCATAGGTAGTGTCTACCCTGAAGCGCTACAGTGGTGCAGCTGCAGCAATTCAAATGTAGACAAGCTCTGATTTAAAATTTCTTTCCCTATCTTAATCGTTGAGGTTTGTCTCTGTCTTGTCATAACTTCATGAGTACTCTAATTGGCATAGAGTCTAATGGGGGTAGACAAAGCCTTGGTAACAAACAGGCAGAACCTTTTCCTCAGTTTCATACTACCCTTAAAGGAGAGAGAGGGAGGAATCCCCCTTTGCCCCCTCCCCCCTCAAAAAAAAGAAAAAACACTCTTCATTTCAAAGAAAAAACACTCTTCATTCTGTCTTTATACATCATCAAGAAGAAAAGATCACAAGCCAAAACATTTTTTCTTCTTTCGAAGGTCACCTTTAACCATGTTTCACCCAAGTTTCCATCCTGGTTCAAACATGCTTTCTGTAAAGGCATTAAGCTGTTTGTCTAGTGTATTAGTATTTAAACTGTTTTCATTAGCTGTTTGAGTGAACCTTTTCTGAAAGCCATTTCCAGTAGTGCTTTGATTTCCTAAATGTAGTCAAAGATGGTGTGACAGCTCCTATCAGCTGGAAGAACCTTGCTGCATCTTTTCACCTGGGCTGGGCTAAAACACTATTCCTTAGCATAGGTAGGGCTTGTCTACATTTGAAATGCTACAGCAGCACAGCTGCAGCGCTTCAGTGTAGACACTCATAGCAACGGGAGGGGTTCTTCCATGGGTGTATTTAATCCACCTCCCTGAGAGGCAATAGCTACATCGATGGAAGTATTCTTCTGTCGACCTAGCACTATCTACTGTGCTTGTTAGGTGGATTTGTCACACCCGTGAGTGACAGCTGGGTGGACTCAGATTTTGAGAGTAGACCTGGCCTTAAGAGTTATGTTGTCCCATCCATGTTAGCAATAAATGACCATAATTGCACCATTGGTTACTCAATTGGGGGAGTGGCATTGGTTTAAGTACCAACAGTGTAGTATCTACACTACTGCTATATTTGAATTTTTGCTGTATCCGTGGTTGTTCTGTACTGCACCATTGGAGCTGCAGTGACCCCAAACTACTTATCCTGTTGTTTTTTGGCACAACTCACTGATAAGCAGTGACTAGAAAATTTGTGGCAAGAAGAAACCCATAAGTCCTTGGATGCCAGTGCCATTTCTTAAGTATTTTTCTCAAAATGGAGGCCAGGATGAATGCTTGGCTCTTGCTCTTTAATTGATAAAAATGATTGTTGCTGCAGTTCTTGAAAGGCATTCAGACAACAGAATGATGGGTTTTTTTCTAGCAGTACCTGTGGAGAGCCAGAGCCCTCAGAAGTTGGAGCTATTACCGTAGTAGTGGTGCACATCATTTTCCCCTGTGCCCACTGGTAAGCTGGTTCCATGCAGCACTTGAGGATGGTATTAACCAGATGGACTTTTATCAGGAGCATGGCTGGTAGGGCTAAGTTGTTTTTGAGATTGGAATATGTAGAGAGCAGGGATGATGGGTGAGTGGGGAGGCACTTGAAGTTGGGTGTGTGTGGAATAAGTGGACATATAGTGGCCAGGGGTGGTCCTCCTTAGTTGTCCCCACCATAAAGCCCTTCTAGAAGTAGTGGGTACAAATGAAGACTCCTTTGCAGCAGTCCCTGTTGTGCTGGTCTGATAAGCCTTCACTGGGCTAAAACTACTAGCTGGTGAAACCATAAATGACTTGTTGGCTAACAAAGGTATCTTAGGAGCAGAGCTGGGAGCTAGAGTTGGTTGAACATTTTCCCTCAGAATGATTTTCTTATGAAAAATGCCCTTTTTGCAAAACCAAATTTTTCCACGAGAAAATTTTAGTTTTACCAAAGAGCTTTGGGGATTTTTTTTTTTTTTGGGGGGGGGGGGATTGAAATGATAGCTCTTGTCAATTTCATCTTCTATCAGTGAAATTGACAAAAAACTTGCCTAGATGGTTGCGGGGAGGAGAGCCCAGGGCACTCTGCCTCCCTGCTGCCTTCCCCCCAGCTCCGGAGGAGCTGGAGAGACAGCAAGATCCCATGTGTTGGGCTGCCTGAGGCCCGGGACTTCAGTCATCCAGGGTTTGTATTTTCAGGGCAACCCTACCCTTCCAGGACTTCCAGGCCTGCTGCCACAGGAGCATGAGCCTGGAAATCCTGGGATGGGCTCCCAGAGTCTGCAGCTCCTGGCTAGCTCCACCGTATGGACTTCCTCAGACCAGGGACCCCAGGGCTTCCAGACTCTTCTGCCAGCTGGCACCACCTGGCACCTCAGGACCCCTAGTAGCTGCTGAGTGAAATTGACATTCTTGTTGATTTTCAATGCTGCCATAGCAGGGAAACTGGCAAGAATATCAATTTCACTAAGCAACTGTGAAGGGATCCTAGGGAGCAGATGTTTTGATGTTTTCAAACTGAAATTTTTTCACAATTCCTTGTTTGTGGCAAATTTAGAAAAATGTGGTTTTGTTCTGAATCGTAGTGAAACCTTGTTTTAAAAAACAGAAGATTTCCTGTGAACTGAAAATCCTGTGATTTGGCCAGCTCTAGTGGAAACCTCTATACTTAAGACAACTTCAGGTACAAATGCTCCCTTCCAAAGGGTGCCTCTTTGGCTATGTCTACACTACAGCTTTGGTCGGCATAACTTATGTTGCTTAGGGGTGTGAATAAACTACCCCCCTGAGTGAGGTAAGTTACATCGCCATAAGCACCAATGTGGACAGTGCTGTGTCCCCAGGAACGCTTCTCCTGCTGACATACCTACTGCCTCTCACAGAAATGGTTTTATTATGCCAACAAGAGAAGCTCTCTCTCATCGGCATGGAACGTTTTCACCAGACGTGCTGCAGCGTATGTGTAGATCATCCCTTTGCTTCCTCCAAACAGGACAAAGGAGTAGGAACTTATCCAAGCAACTGATGCCTTAGTTTGTGGACAGCTGGAAATAGGTATTGCAATTGGTAAAATCAGCCAACCTCTCTTGGCAAGGTTCCCAGTATCTGTTGCAAATTAGGCAAATTAAAAACCAAAACCAAAAGTCAAAAATATTGTATATAGAAATATCTTCTACACTGTAGAATAGAGGAGACCAGCATGTGTTTGGGGCAGTTTGGGAATTACAAAGACTGTGGTTGTTCAAAATTAGAGAGCATGGAGACCTACGCTTCAAAAAAGGGAGGATGTCACAGTTCAGGGTACCGGCACCTATATTCCCCTCCATGATCAACAAAGGGTACCCACTCTAGACTCCTGTCTCCTCAGCCATCAACTTTCTTGGACAGAGAGACACGTCTCCCTCCCTCCTGACCTGGGTTTTTTCCAGATTGCACAGTTCCCAGCCTACGCTGTGATATCCCCAGCAAGACAGACTGCCTCAAGCAGCCAGCATCTGCTCTCTGATTTCTTTTCAAAGGCTGTGATAACTAATTGCCAGCAGTCCCAAGTTACCACACAGCTCTTTTTAGAGGGAAGAACATTTATTCTTAAGGTGAAAGCATTACAGAGAAAACTTATTAAAACAATAAAAAATATGTACATGCATTCTAATAAGCTTACCAGGAGTCTGATAGGAGTCAGTCCTTCACAAGAAAACAGCTTTGTGGGGTTTGATTACAAATTCAAAACAGCCTTAGCTCAGAACTAGCACAACCATGAGTAGTTCAGTCTTTTCTTTATACAGCTTGGGCCTTTGATCCTGGCCTCCTGTAGCAGGTGATCAGGAGACTAAGGCCGACTCCTCAGGGCATAGCTATGACAGGCTGGGTTTAACTGTAGGTGGGAAATATGCATTCACCTTCTCTTACATATTTCCCAGGAAACCCACTTCACGCATATTGTCGCAAAAGACCCTTCTTGTCTGTGACATTGTTCAATATAGTCCTTTGATTATTGAGGCACACAATAATATATAACCTTTGAAGTTAATACAATGGATTCTGAAGATTGCTAAGCTTAGTTCACTAAGGTTTTTCAAGGATATTGCAGAAAATTGCCCTGTCACAGAGACTTTCTGTGGGCTATTACTTGTCCCAGGATCACTTGTCAGTGCTCATTTGTACCTTCAAAAATCCAAGGTAACTTCAAAGACTGCATCCCCTTTTTAATTTTTATGGAGAGAGCAAATACACTGAGCTACAGAAAAGGTTTTAAAATCTGTCAAAGGGAAAATTTCACACAGTCTTAACTTTGTTATTGCTACCATGCCTCCATAATTCTTGGCATTTATAATGGTTTGTGTATGAAGTGCAACATACAAAGGCACTGACTAGTCAGATTCACAAGAATTCACACTTAATCGCTTCAGCTATGACTTGCCATATTAATGGAGCATTCTAGTAGGTTTTTTTTATTTCAGTTTAGACATAATACCCCGTATCCCAGGATCTAGGCATCTAAGCATCTGTTAAAAATATCATGCATAGCATGAAAAGAGAAACAAATGCCTCCCAACTTAAACAATCAATAAGAGCTTGTCTACCCATAGCTTTTGTACTGATTTAACTGTATTAGTTTAGAGACAAATATAATTGAATTGATGCAGCCGGTAATGTGGACATAGTTATAATGGTATAAAGGGACTTATTCTGGTATGTCTTATTTCTTGGGTGTCTAGGTCTAAACCAATATAATTAAATTGGAATAAAAACTATGCGTTGGGCAATCCTTAGAAAACAAAATCTCACAGGCCTTATCTTCACTATGAAAAAAAGGTGAAGTCTAAACTTGAATAAACTAAGGTGAGGAAAATCATGACAAAGACAAGGCAGTTTGTAGTTTTCACCTGAGTTAGCAGGCCAAGTTGAAGGTTACCTTGGGTTAACTCATGTACACTTTCTCTTCCTCTCCTATCCCCCAGTGAAGAAAAGGACCTATTTCCAAAAGAAACCCTGTGGCCTGTCTGCACCACCACTTTACAGCGCTGAAACTTTCTTGCTCAGGGATATGAAAAAACACACCCTTGAGCGATGCAAGATTCAGCGCTGTAAAGTGGAAGTGTAGACTACACCAGTGCTGGGAGCTACTCCCTTCATGGGGGTGGTTCTTTTTTTTTTTTCTTTTTTAAGAAAAAGAAAGCGCTGGTGCGGGGACTGCACAGCCACGTTAAAGCATGTGTTTTAACATTGGTAGTGAAGACAACATCCTAAATCTCAACCACCTCTGCCCTCCCCAAGTGCCTGTTTAGTTGTGTAAGCAACAGGTTGCTAAGTGTTTTCCCTTTGTGCTGCAATCATTTGATTACACAGCTGATCTTTTCCTGCTCCCCTCTCTTGAGTAGTTCAGTATCACTCCACCCAGTCTGACTTCATGTTTGCAGAGTGTCTGTCTTCTCTTACCCTCTAACTGCAACTCTATCACCACCTTTTCCTCCACGCTTCCTCCGCTGCTACTGCACTAGATTTCCTAGTAAGTTGGTTGTCAGCTGCCTCCCTACCCAAATCTTATTCTCTTCCTTTCTCCCTGATTTCCCTTAAGAAACCCATACATTTGACTCCCAGCTACAGTAGAATTTGGCCACTTTGCTTTTTTTTCAGGATATTTGCTGCTCATCCATCCATTAACTTTCATGTATATTTCCTCATCATCACCTTCTGTAGCAGTTACAGAATGGCAGTTTATTACCCACGTAGGGAATGGGTACATGACTTAACAATGTTTCTTCATATGTAAATATCATTAGGTTCTAAAATATCACTCCCTTAGGTTAAAATAATATATTCTAGTGTGGTATTTAAGGAAGGTACATTTTGAAAACTAAAATGTGTAAGGATTCAATTCAGAAAATCACGGATACATGCATTTGGAATATTGAAAAGAAATTATATGCCTGAAATGCTAACTTTCAGAACTCTTAGGGTGTGTCTGCACTGCAATTAAACTCCTGCGGCTGACCTGCCCCGGCTGACTTGGGTTTGTGAGGCTAGGGGGCTGTTTAATTGTGGTATAGACATTCAGGCTTGGGTTGCAGCCTGAGCTCTGGGATGCTCCCACCTTGAAAGGTCTTACAGTGCAGGATCCATCCTGAGTCCGAATGTCTACACTGCAATTAAACAGGCCCTAAGCCTGAGCCCGTGAGCCCAAGTCAGCTGTCACTGGCCAGCTGCAGGTTTGTAATTGCAGTGTAGACATACCCAGAGTATGATTTTATTAAAGGTGAGTAGAGGAGTGTGTTTATTTTTCTGATTTTGCTTTTAAAAAATATAGTCCTAAACTGATATACCAAGTTTTTAGCCTTGAACATTTTATATGGCAGAACTTAAATAGCCAGACAGACTAGGAAGTAGTTATACAGTGCTATGATATCAGACCTACAGTGGTAACGCTTTTAACCTGGGGTTCCTGCAGTTTTTTGGTATAAGAGTAGTCTCGTTTGAGCTCAGTGGGAGTACTCACATAAGTAAAGATTACAGGATTGGGTCCTTGGTCTGTTATACTGAATCTTCAATTAACTTAGCCCTGGTGTACGCTGGGGTGGAGGGGGAATCAATCTAAGTTGCGTAACTTCAGCTACATGAATAATGATCTACTCACCGCGGTGTCTTCACTACGGTGAGTCGACTGCTGCCGCTCCCCCGTCGATTTCCTGCGCCTCTCGCAGTGGTGGAGTATGGGAGTCAACGGGAGAGCGCTCGGGGATCGATTTATCACTTCTAGACTAGATGAGATAGATGGATTCCCGCTGGATCAATCGCTGCCTGCTGATCCGGTGGATAGTGTAGACATACCCTAAGAGGAGTTATACACATTCAGAGACTTAGCTTAAGCCACATCCTTCACTCAGCTCCATGCAGAACTTCCCATGCACAGCCCCAGTAACTTTACTGAGGCTGCATGTGGATGCAAGTATGTGCCTGCATAAAGCTGCTTGTCAGATTGAAGTGTGCGTGTATGTGCAGTTAATGTTTCAGATGTATATTTTTCTATAGAGAAGTAGATGCATTGGGAAATATATTTTCTAGATTTTATATCAGACTATAATGTTACAGCAAATATTTGAAGTTCATTTTTGTGCTCAACTTTCATTTGTGTGCATTTATGTTTTGTGCTTAGTAGACCTTATTTTTAATTGCATTAATATTTAATTGCTTCTTAGTCCAGATGTACACTGTCTGCAAAAACTACACCTTTCAATAGTTATAGATTTTAACTGAAATATTTAATCCTAGATGTATTTAAAAAGTTGAGTTGACTGAAGAGTCAGAGGATTAGTCAACAGTCATTTGATGTATGCAAATAGGAATATTGTGTAACTACTGCAGCTTTAAACTTTTTGTGACATTTCAGACTTGGGAAGTTGGAGCAATAGCATGCAAGTTGAAGCAAATAGGTTTTGAGGTTAAACACTGACCTATTCAAAGAGGGCTTCATAGAAGGAAAATGACTGTAAAGGAAAATGAGAGTATTTTTAAAATGTGGTTCAGTATATATTTATCTGAGACAGAGATTCTTGCCTAGACTTGCTTGTCCTCAGACAAGGGCATCATTTTAGCGTTAAAGTATTGTGATTATAAGGAATATTTCTGATGTCTCTGATAGTTGGTGTGGATGACTACAGCTCAGAGTCTGATGTGATTATTATACCTTCAGCCCTGGACTTTGTCTCACAAGATGAAATGTTGACGCCTTTGGGAAGACTGGACAAGTACGCTGCAAGTGAGAACATATTTAACAGGTATGCTTTTTAAACGTCCTGTTTCTGTTTAAAGAACAAGGTGCATATTGTATACTAATCTGATTTAGATATCTGATTAGAGTTCATCTGTGTGACATGTAAATGTTTTAAAAATTTCTTTTAAAAGTACATTGTCAGGTTAAAATTCATACGTTAATCCCCCCTCCACATACAAATCTCTTCACCCTCCCTCCCCGCAAAAAAACAAAACAAAAACAAAACATTTTTTACCTGTTAAGTAACTTTAATTCTCAGAGATTCTCAAACTTTTTTAATAAAGTGGACCATATCCTAATAGGTTCCTGTGGATACTTCACCTCCCATTAACAATCACATAGCAGTAGTTGCCACGAGGCTGTCATAATTTATGTGGAGAAGTTATACTAGGAAAATATTATTTATTTAATGAAACATAGCAGCTGCAAACAAGGAGCGCCAGTGTCTTGTGACCTGTCAGCTCTCAGCAGAGAATCAAGTATCCTGTGGGCCACTGGTAATCTACAGACCACAGTTTGGGAACTGTTTCTTTAGGGTATTAAAACTGAAAACATTTTAAAAATCTAATTTACTTTTCCCCCTTTTGTGCGCTT
The DNA here is from genome assembly GCF_015237465.2 of Chelonia mydas. NCBI lineage: Eukaryota > Metazoa > Chordata > Testudines > Cheloniidae > Chelonia > Chelonia mydas. The sequence continues at coordinate 86,871,566 of NC_057850.1, read as the reverse complement.
GGTTTATTTTTCCCACTGTGTGTTTGATGATAATGCAAGTGGACTAGTTATTTCATGTTCTGGTTTTTGTGAAATAGTATTATGTATGCTCTAGTGTTTGGGTTTCACATGCTGCAAGGGAATGTTTGAGTCCAAACCAAAACCTCTTTTTGTTGGAATTTTAAAAGATCATGAACATTTTTATATTAATATAAGTTACTGTAAAAGTGTTTTTTGGTGTTTTATTTTAATAAAGCTTATATTTTAAACCTAAACTACCTTTAATAATGTGTTTATGTGCAGTTCTTAATTTTTAAGCTTGCTTTGGTATACTTTTCAGTCACATTGCAGATTAGCCTGTTAATTTTGGTATTTAGGGCCCTGTCCTTTAAAGATTTACACGTGCTTAATATTAAGCATGTGAATAGTCCCTAAAAGTGACATACCCCCAATTTACCAGACTGGGCCTTCATTTTTCAGATTGAACTAAAGTTTTTAAATGTTCTAATTTGGTAAAGTTTAGCTTGTTATAACTGTGAAAATTTTTCTTCCTCTTCAAGTGTCTTGCATTTAATAGTTCATGGTGTTAGGTTTACTTCTGTGGAGAAATCCCTGACACCCAATGTTTCCTCACAGTTTTGCAATTGAGGGTTGAATCAGCAGATCACCAAAGTAGTAGTTTTTTAAATAAACTTTCTAAGGCCTATCGTATTTTATTGTGATATGTAATAAAAAACAGTTAGTGAGGAAAACTAAACTTTTGTAAATGTCAAGACTATGAGGTTCAAACTTAACAGGAATAATTCTTAACTTTTCCCCCACATGCATTCTCAAGAGGTTTTCAACTCCACTTAATAAAATAAAGTAATCTTTTCTTTCTTTGTTTCCCTTCAAACTACCTTCTTCCCTACACATGCATGATGGGTTTATTTCTCTCTCATCCCTGTGACCCCATTATGGGTTGATAAGTACATTTTCTTATAACTGTAATTAATGTTATTAAGTGTATACATTTCAAATGAAAATTATTCCATTTCTAAGGAAAGACTGCTAAAGTATACTTTATTTTCAAAACATAGACTCAGAGTTTAGATTAGGAAGGTGTGTTGAAATGATGTCAACAGAAGTTGGAGTTATAGATTTACCATTGTTCTCAAGCCAGTGTTAGGGGTCTTAATCTACTTTATAATCACTTCTGATATTTGCCAAGGGATGGGGTGTATGTGTGGGTATTAATCTTTCCATTCGTAGTGGTACACTGAAGTTCAGTGTAAAATTGGGAATTGATGCAGAAACTCTTTTAGGTTTGTTTCTTTGTTTGACAAATATTTTAATTACTAGTAGTAAATTTGCTCATTTCAAGTCCTATTTTTTTGTAAACTTGAAAAATCTTCCAAATCGTGATTTAGAATGCCTGCAGAAAGCAAATGGCAACTTTTTTCTAACCTTCCTTTATTTTTTCTAAATGTGTGCTTGTAGGATGACATTCATTTCTTATGCAAAGCTCTGGTAAAAGAGTCTTGCACCACTTATACCCTGTGATAGAAATTAGGGGAAGAATGGGATAAAATGGCTGTGCATAGGAAGTCTCTGCATCACCTGTGCTCTGTGGAGAAGTCTTGGTGCTGGTTCCAAATCGGCAAGTGGTTAAGAGGAGTTTGGCATGCCCGAGTAAAGTTATCTAAGGGTCTTCGAGTATATAACTGTGGATCCAACTGTAGGTGCGTACTTGCCTTGTGTGCACAAGATAGGAGCCTTGTGAATAGCCGTGTTCATCGGAGCAGCTGTGGCAGTCACTATAAGAAGGACCTCAGGGCTTCAGGCGTCAAGAATTCCAAAGGAGGTGCAAGCCACCATAGAGGACCTATCCTGTGAAGGGATGGAGTTGCTCAGCGGTCACACAGACAATTATCTGAATTCTTTGAAAGCTACCGTGCGTTCCTTTGGAATCTATGCACTGTCTTTTTATCAAAAACCATACTGTTACACACCTCAGATGATACGGAAGAGCCTGTCCTATCGCATTAGAGAGCCCAGTTATCCACCCAGGAAATAGCCCAGATACATCAGGAGGTGTCAGTCTGCTTCTTCTCAGTGACACGTTCTGCACCAGTGGCACATCAGCATATTTGACAGGATTGTTGGGAGCCACATCAGAGCAACTTTAGTGAACGTAACCTTTGGAAACCACCTTGCTCCTTGCACCAGCTGTGGTCTGCCACCAGAAAGAAGGGTTTCAGGTTAGTTGTTGGTGATGGTTTCTATCAAATTTCATTCCTTAACCTGCCTCCACCCCATTTCCCTCTCCCTCTTCAGGGACTTCTCTCACAAGAACTTATTGCAGGCAGAAGTGGTTTAATTGCTTTGTCTAAGAGCCAAAGGAGGTGCAACCCAAATCAGGGGAAGAGGCTTCTTTTTCTGTGCTTCCTCTTTCTTCTGAAGAGAGTGACTCTTTGTCCTGTGGTAGATCTGTGGAGACGCCACAAATACATACGTTACCTCAGGTTCAGGATGTTAAAACTTGCCTTCCTCATTCCATCTCTTCAAGCTCAAATCTGATTAGCGGCTCAGCTTACAGGACATATACTTCCATGTAGCCATCCATAGGAAGTACCTATGATGCACAGTGGGCCCCAGCCATTACCAGTACTAGGCACTGCCATTTGAACTTTCCATGGGATCGATGATCTTGACAAATTGCCTAGTGGTATTAGCAGCAGTACACATAAGGAGAGAGGACATTCATGTTTACCTGTACCTAGACGATTGGCTGATCAGAGGCAGGAGTCTAAATTTTGTCTCATTCCATCACAAATGATAGAGTTCATACGAGCTACAATCAACTCTCCATTGGTGAAAGCCTATCTCCAAAGGACAGGTTCCACTCTTTCCGATCAATAATAAACAACCTAAAGTCAAGTCCAGTTATGACAGTGTAGACTTGCTGAGGTCTACTAGGCCACTCGTTGGTGTGCACATAAATGACACCACTTTCCAAACTTCACCTTTGGTCTCTACAACTTTGGCTGAGGGGATAGTACTTTTTGTCCAAACACCACATGAGCAAGAGGGTCACAGTCTTACTCCAAGTTTTGAGAGAGCGCAGTTGGTGGTTAAACCCCAAGAACAGACGAAAGGATGTTCAATACTCTGCCACCTCTGACAATGATACTCATTACAGACACACTAGGAACAGGATAGGGAGCCCATCTAAACCATTTGTAGGTCCAGGGAACCTGGTCCCAAGATGACTTGAAACATAAACATCCTGGAGCTCATGCCCATAGACTGGCTTGTATGGAATTTTCTACCCTCCTCAGTGGTACAGATCTTGATGCTCAATACGCTATATAAATAGGCAGGGAGGAGCTGGTTCATTACCCCTTTGATAGGAAGCCATCAAGCCGTGACATGCTGCCCAAATGGGATAACTCCATTGGCTCGTTCTCTTCCAGAAATCAGCAACAACCTAACAGACTTCATGAGCAGACCTGCAGTAGCCAACAATGGGTGATTGCTGTGGAAATCCATCACAGAGCTGCTATTTGGTCAATTTGAGATTTCTACCGTTGATCTTTTCACCACCAAGAACAGTGCCAAATACCCAAACTTTTTGCTCCAGAGGAATAAAATGCCCTGTTTCGTTGCCAGACTGCTTCCTGCAACAATAGACTCAAGTCCTGAATCTACTTCTGCCAATTTTCCCCCTGATCCCCAGGTTGATAGCCAAGGTCAGAAGGGGCAAGGCCACATTCATCCTCAGAACGCTTTACTGACTGAAGCAGTTTTGGCTTTCAGACCTATTGCAGGTGTTCATTTGGCACTCCATCCATCTCCCAGGCTGCCCAGGCATAATATCACAGAATCGTGGTCAGATTCTGCACCCAGACCTACTGTCATTGTACCTGATGACTTGAATATTGGCTGATGGACCACTAATGGACCACTGATGACAAAGACTGCTTCCAGCAATTCAGGAAATTCTCATACAGAGCAGAAAGTCATATACAGGAAAGAGGTGCTCTTTGAAATGGAAGAAGTTCTCCATATGGACAGTCCAATGCAGTCTGGACCTGGTAGAAGCCCCGATACCTAAGATTGTCAACTACATGCCACACTTAAAGCATGCTGGCCTGCTCTCATGGTTCACCTCGCAAGAATATCAGCACGTCAGTCTGTGGTTCAGTCATGCTCCATTGTACCCCCAACTGTATCCAAGTTTCTCAAAAGTCTTCTGCATGCTTAACCACTGGTTAGAGATCTGACTTTGGACCTGCCTATATGTTCTTTCACAGGGACAAAATTGTGCTATATCTCCATCCCAGGTTCATTCCTAAATTGGTCTCAGAATTCCACCTAAACTATTCAATCAATCAATCTGCCCAAAATCTGACTTGATACAGGATAAAAGAAGCTAAGTACTATGAACATTTCCAGAGCCATACTCTATTATATTGACAGGGCCAAGCCTTTTAAGCCTGTCCCCTTGCCTCTTTCTGGTTACGTCCATCCCTTTGAAAAGCCAGGCCATCTCATCACAGAGAATCTGTATGGATCATGCACAGTATTTCCATCTTTGTTTATCAGATTTCTGGCCACCCTCTCCTCCAAATGTCAAGGCTCACTCCACCATGACACAGGCATTGTCTTCTGCCTGCTTCAGGAATGTGTTGAGATCTGCAAGGTAGCAACATTGGGCAACTCCCTGACCTTTGTCAAACATTACATCCTTGACTTAGCAACTAGGTCAGATGCTGAGTTTGGGACAGCAGCATGTCAATCATTATTTGAGTAATATAGCTGAAATTCCTCGTTCCCACCATCCAGTGAGGCCACTGCTTTCCAGTCACCAGTTACACATAATTGAAGAAGAAAGAACAGTTACTTACCTACAGTGACTGTGATTCCATCCCACTCCCAAGGTGTAGTCAGTGTGGCTCTCGTGACCCATCCTCAATACCCACTTTAGGGAGTCCTAAGCAACTATGTGTTTTGAATTGAGGGAGGGTCTTGGCTGTCCTGCCCTTTATGCCCTTGTGTGGGACCACAGGGAGGCATAGGGTGCATAAATGGTGTCAAAGGACCGAGCTATTTAGAAGATATTAATCTTTTGTGCATGAGGTGCATGCCCATTCTACAGTAGGATCCACACTGAGTACAATATATTGAAGAACCATGCACTACAGGGAAAGTAATCATTCTTTCCCTATGATTCTCTGTCCAGGGTTCCAGTGGTCAATGAAACCTTGGGGAAAGGATACAGAGTGGCAGTGGTAGGGATGGGAGATGGCAGGTGAAGCCTGTTGCTTGCCTGCTAGTTAAAGGAAGGGAGGTCATTTATATCCCTCACAGAGTTTCTTACGCAAAAGCTGAATTTTTAGGGTAAATTTACCCTTTTATGAGCACTACATAGATACTTCTGGTCATTTGATTATAAAAAATTTGAACAAACCATGAATCCTGATCAAGCTGGAATATTTTTGTTCCATTATAGTCAATGAGCATATTTTTATTAGCTGGTTCTCTATTTAGAGATGTATAACACTTTTTCCAGGTTGAAACTTGGCATGGGTGATCTCATTTCAAGAGCAGACTTGGAAAAAGTGAAGAGTTTCTACAGTTTGTTGTATTTTTAAAGAAAATATACAAGAAAATAGTTTCTTAAAAATTTTTTTTTCATTTAAAACAGTTTTGCAGATGGTTAGTGTATAATGTGGATGGATTACTTTTGATATTGTGGAAAGGTTTACCCCTTTTAATTCTAGAAAGTTTTAAGTGATTGTTAATGTTGAGGCTTTACATTCATGGAAATGGTCTGTATTTTCCTGGCTCCAGTTAAATGAATTGCAAAGTTCCTAAGGCCCTGTGTATGTGAGAAATACAACCAGTGTGTGATACACTTATGTGATCTAGTTTTAATTATGCGGTTGATTTGTCTGCACAGCTGAATTTTTTCCTGGCCCTCCCATTTGTCAACAAACTTTCTGTCCACACCTACATCACTATATTTGTACCAGTCCATTCTGGGAATATCTAGGTGGTTATCCCTTACTGTGTCAGGAATGGGATAGGTAGCTTGAAGGACATGTACAAAGAGCAAGCAGCCTGTGGGGGCAATGCACTCTTGTCTGGGTTTTCTTACTATATAGAGAGATAGAGGACCATCCAAACTTGTGATAGTTGTGTATATCCCATCTATACTGCCAAAAAGTGCAAAACTGGTTTCAGAAAGAAAATCATATGCCAGAGTAGGCTGCTTACAAGGAGGAAAGTTGGTAGCGGCTAGAATTACTAACCAGTCTTTAACCATGTTGTCTGAACACATCCCGTTAAGAGCCATCCATGTCACTAACAAATTACAATTTTAGTTAAAACTTGGACCTTGTCCTTTAAATTTCTAGTCTAGTCTGTAGTGTCAATATTGAGATGTTTTGGGTTCAGTATAAAAATGTCATGAGTTAAAAGTAGTGGATAATGTGGTTCTGATTTACATGAATGCTTCATATCTCTTATTCAAGCATAAACAGAGCTGTACATGTGTTCTGTTTTTATTTTCATGGTGCATGTATATGACTTTGTGTAGGCTTTGCACAGAATGCAGCGTTGGTTATCTTTAATTTGGCTATAGTTAGTCTTTACTGAGTTCTCATACTTTCATTAGTGGAAATAAAAACCTGGAGTTGTATCAAAAACTGTTTAAAAGCAAGAGTCTTGCCTCACCTTGCCTCAGCCGCGTAGGGGAATTCAGAGTTGAGGATGAAAATCTGGCTCTTTCAAACCCCCGCCCCCCAACTGGAGGATGGGGAATAATCCCAGGTTGTTGACGTCCCCTCTGATTTCCCTTGTCCTTGTAAATTGAAGGATATTAACATTAATTCAGCTTTTTACATTTAATGTTAATAGTTCAGATATTTATCATAGCTCTAAAAATCCTTAGTGTATTTTTAAGATTATTTTAACTAAAGTTATTAATTTAAAATTATTTAGATCCATTTTTATGGTCTGGTTAGAAAACTTGTTCACCCCCAAGAAATATTGAGTAATCAAAAACATTACGTTACTGCTTCCAAAAATTGTATGATATTTATTCTCTTATGAACTAGGCAAATGGTGGCTCGAAGTTTGCTGGACACTTTGAAGGAAGTCAGCGATGATGAGAGAGATTGTATTGCTGTGCTGGAGAGAATCAGCAGATTAGCTGATGATTCAGGTATGTAGTATGAAAGATCCTAATGGGCTAATGGAGGAAGATCAAAGCTTTTAACATTAGATCAGTGTGTTTTCCCTCCCCTTCCATATTTAAAATAGGCCTTAGAATAGAATTCCATAATGTATTTTGTGATTTTTTTTTTTTAATTTTTTTTTCCTCAGGAGTCTTTCTTCCCCTCCCCTGCTGCTTGTTTCAATAGCACTTTACGAAAACAGCTAATAATTTGTAACTCATCTATAGTGCTTTTCATTAGTAGATCTCAACAAAAGTTTATATTATGTAATCAGGTATCCCAAATTTACATGGTACTTTGCAATTTGTAGATGAAGATACATTCTCTGCCCTGAAGAGCTGACAATTGAAGGGAGCCTAATCCTGTAAACCGTCTGTGCAAAACTCCCATAGGCTTCAATAGGAGTTTCACAGGCAGAGGTCTTGCAGGTTCAGGCCCTATGTTGGTCAAGTCAATCACATTATACCACAAACTGCTGAGGTAAAGGAGGACATGAGAATTGTTGATGGGATGGAAGGAAGGATTTTTTTTTTTCTTGTAGTAATAGGGGCTTTAGGAGGAATTTGAAGGTGGGGAGAGGGCTTTGCTGATGGAGCATATTGATACTTTTGGATGTTTGAGATGTGAAGTCAAGAATAGAAGGAAGAAAATGGAATAGTGAGGCAAAAGGAGTGGGAAGAGAGGAGGGGATGGGGTTGAATAAGGAGAAATGAGAGCAGGGAAGTAGGTGCAGTAAAATATATGTAGGGCTTTCTAAGTGAGGATGTGTATATTAAAATTGATGTGGTAAGAAACAGAAAGTTATGGAGATATTCACATCTGGAGAGGTGATGCTGCGGTTGAAGTAACAAGAGAGGAGGATGATTTCAGCAGCAAGAGAGGCCTGACATCACAGGAGGCACAAACATTATTTATACTTTACAGCAGGAATGCTGTGGGAGTTTGAGAAACCTGTGTAGATCTAACATGAGGAGAAAATTGCTTTTGGTCTTCATCTCCCTTACTCCTTTTCTTTCTTCCAGAATCACAGAACACATTGCTTTTCAAGGCAAATAGTTCTACCAAGGGCTACCATGTTAATTTATAATGCATGTTTTTGATGTTTATATGAGCAAATGTTATTGACAGATAAGTAGCCATTCTGAGTAAAAATAAGATGATCGTGCTATTTTAAAATATATATATTTCAATATATACAAAATAGTGGTAAACCGTTGTTTCTTGGACACTTTCCGATTTGGTTTTGCTTTTGAAATCTATGTATCTATAGCAGCAGTTTGCCTATTTTTGTTTTTCCAACTGTGCTGAGCACTAGCATCTCCCAAGCCCTCAGGTTAATTTTGGGTACTCAGCATATCTGAAAATAGGACAGATGTGTCTGGGGGAAAATAGCTTCATGAAGAGCTATGTACGTTTTGGTGCAGTAATATCAGCAGTCTTTATTGCTATAGTGATGAGCAAGTTTTCAGCCTAAAGCTTTCATGCATAACTGTCAATTTGACATATCCGTTTGTAGAAGAAAGACGGAGTACTGAGACCTGAGCTCAAATCTGCTTTATTTCCTATAGCAAGAGTTGTGTATTTTTGGTCTGGACTGGTATTTGGCTAGTTAGCAAAAGCAGCATTTCAAGCTTTTTGTGCACTGTAAAATTTCAGTTTCCAGTGCTACTAGTTTTATCATACTGTAGGCCTGATTCTGCAGCTGCTCCATGAATAATACTGCCATTAACTTCATTGTGAGTTTCATGCATGGTACAGATGTAGTATCAGGCCGTAACCTGTTTCTTTAAGACAGTCAATTTGAACGTTCATTGTGCATCTTAAAACAAATGAAAAACTAGTTACAAACGGAAATAGATCTGTCTTGATGAAGCTGGTAAAAGAGAATATAAATACTTGTATCTTTTCAGTCTACAATGCAGCATTAAATAAAATTACTAATTTTGTATGGTAAGAAGTGGTATTTTTGTGACTTAAATTATTTTCTAAACTTGCTTTGTAAAACTTATAAACAATTGAAAATTTTAAATTATTTGTGCGTTGGACTTGCTTAGTTTGACTCAAATCTCTTATCTGGTTGTACTCTGGCTTCATTGTTAGAATTATACCAGAACCAAGCCCAAGTATCAAGAAAAGCCCATTAGCACGTGAACTGCTGCGAGATCAGACTAAACTAATGTAGACAACTTCTCATTTTTTGTCAGCTGATTTCCATCACTGTCACACTTGAACCATGATGATTGGTTTTCTTCTGCCAGCTGCCAGCTGGCTCAAATGAGAAACTGAGGCAGTTTTTTATTGTGTGTATATTGTATAATTAAGTTTGAAGGCAGAAACAGGGACTTGCATTGAATGTTGCATAGTTGAGTGAGAGTCCCCCACCAGTGCTATTCGTAAGGCTGTGTGTCTATCACGGAGGATTTACGTGACTTTCGGTGACCTCTGTAGCGGCCAGTGTGGCTAGCTTCAGGGCTGCCCGAGCAGATCAGATAGCCCCTGGGCCAGCCTCACCGGCCACTGCTGGGGCAGTCTTAGGCCACTGCGCCCCTTGTGGCAGAGGCAGTGAGCTGAGGCCCCCAGCCTTCCCGCCTCTTAGGAGCTGCAGGGACATGCCATCTGCTTTTGGGGAGATGAGCGGAGTCAGGTAGGGAATCTGCCAGCCCCACCAACCCTCTTCCCCCCAAGGATCAGTGGGGGGTCCCTGGCCGCGCACTGCCGCCTGCCTCCGCACCAGCAGGGGTCCTGGGCCAACCCACCACTCGCTTCCCCCTCTGCATCACCTGCAGCACCCCCAGACCGTCCTCCCAAGAGCACTTGCGGTCCCCCAGCCCAAGCTTTAGTTAGGGGTAAATAGGATATGTCATGGACAAGTCACGGGCTGTGAATTTTTGTTTACTGCCCATGACCAATCCATGACTTTTACTAAAAATACCCGTGACTAAAACGTAGCCTTAGCTATTGGTAATCAAAATATAGGTATTACAGCTGGAGTGCTAGAAACATCCATACCAGGGGTTCTCAAACTGGGGGTCGGGACACGTCAGGGGGTCGTGAGGGTATTACATGGGGGGGGGGTCGCGAGCTGTCAGTCTTCACCACAGACCCCACTTTGCCTCCAGCATTTATAATGGTGTTAAATATATAAAAAGCTGTTTTTAATTTATAAGGGGGGTCGTACTCAGAGGCTTCCTATGTGAAAGGGGTCACCAGTACAAAAGTTTGAGAACTACTGACCTATACTAAGGTTGTCTAATAACTTCCATTACAAACCCATATCTTTAGATACTCCTAATGTTAAGTCCACTATTGGGCTGAAATTTTCTAGTCATGGTCTCTAGCTTTTTTTAAAGTTTGAACCAAAATGGTTCAGCTGTGTGCCTGCATTTGAGTACAAGAATAATGAGTAAAAATATGATTTTTATTATAAAAATTCTTACTCTGAGAACACAGAAATTGCCATACAAGATCAGACCAGTGATCTGTCTTGTCCAGTATCCTGTCTCCAACGACTAGTAACATCTGCTTTAGAGGAGGAAACCGGGTAGTAGGCAGATGTGTATTAATCTGCCCCAAGGAAGGTTTCCTCCTAACCCCCAGTAGTTTAGAGTTTGGTGTCCGTCCCAAAGTTTGAGGGTTTCTATTCCTTCCAAAGTTCTTGTTTGTTTGTTTTTTAATATTTACTACCATAATTGTGGGGAGGGTGTGTGTGTCAGGCAGAAGGTATTGTTACACACACAAACATTTAGTTTGTTTTTTGTATCCTGCTAAGCTCTTGACCTCGCTGACAACTTGTGGTAAAGAGTTCCACAGACTAATTATACTTTGTGTGGTAAACGTATTTCCTCTTCCGAATTTGCTACTTTACAGCTTTTGTTCCCCTAGTTCTTAAATAAAAAGCGCGAATAGCGGTTAATGTGAAAACACAAATCTGCCTTGTGTATACATATGCACTTATGTGAAGCCCATCACCATAGCATCTGAATGCCTTACAACCATTAATTGATTTATCCTCCCAACAGTCTTGTAAAGTGTAATGTATTCACCCTTGTGAAAGTTAGTATTGCAGTGAAGCCACCGGACTGGGATTCAGGGGTAACATCCCAGCTTTGCCACCGTCTCCGTTGTGAGCATGGACAAGTCACTTGTGCCTCCTTTTGCCATTTTGTAAAATGGGGATAATTGTACTTCTCTACCTCATCAATAATCATGATACTGTCCCTACCTTGGTTATTTTTGTAACATCTTATGTTTTGTTTATCAAACATGGAGCCTGATGCTGCAGGTCCAGTGTCCATGGAGTGCCATTAATTCCCTTTTGAAGTTAACGTTTCAATTCCCATTGAAGTTGTTGTGAATTTTGCAGAGTGCCTGTAGCACTGGGCCCCTTTCAGTTGTAACATCTGTAAGACAGGGACTGTATCTTCATCTATTTTTGGAAAGTACCATGTATATTTAGGGTACTATTAAAAACTACTAATGTAATAAACCTTTTTAAAGGGCTGTGGGGGGAAATGGCAGGTTGGAGATGAAAGTCTCCTGCTGGAAAAATATTATATATTTCACCAAACACAGAGATTGTTAGAACACTGTCACCAGAATGATGAACTAGTTAGTTTTCCACATACATCTGTCTCAAATACAACTTACTTGATAAACTTAACGTTTTCCAAAAACTTATCATGAGACTAATTTTGAGGCTGTAATCAAGCCTAGAATTCTTTTAACCATAATTAATCAAGTAACATATAGTAAGCCGAATATAAATAACTTGTCTGCCATCATTCCAGATTCGTGCATACTGTGCATATAATTGCTATACTCAGAAATGACTATCAGAGTTTTTTCTTAAGCAGATTTATGGGATGACACTAAATATTTCTGAAAACATGTATGGATGTCAAAAGTAATGTTGAAAAGCCCACTTTACGTAACAGTTGAGATACTGGCTCATAGCCTGCTGACAGCTTAGTAATGTTTCTTTTAGTCTGCAGCTCACATTGTCCTTAAGATTTTGGAATAACTGAAGTGCTTATGTGTCCCCATCCCAGCTGCCAGCAGTTCCGCACCCTTACATTCCATCTTCAACTTGTCAGAAAGTCCTCTTCATCCCCTAATTGCTTCAGCATCTCCTTCCCCTGCCAAAAGTCCCTCTCACTTGGTAGTTACTAGCAAAAATTCTCTCCTTGAATTGGTAGTCCCTAGTTTGGTCCACTCCTGGCTGGTTAGCAAGGCATATGGAAAGAGCAAAGCATCACAGCTGGCAGCCTGAAGGAGCAGACTGAGGTCTTGTCTGTGTTGATGGCATACCTGAAAAGAAAGGAGCAAGCTCTGTCTTCAGGCTGTGATAGACTTTCACCTAGTCCATTTTTTTTTGTTGAACACAGCCCTAGCAAAGTCTGTGTGGGATAGAGGGACAGATGAAAGGGAGGGGGAAGTGAGTGAGAGATTAAGAGGCAGGGTGGGGATTAAGAAGTATAATGGGAGAGAGTTGGAAGGAAGAGGAGAGGGAGGAAAATGGTATATGAAAGAGAGTGTATACCAGATTGAAGGAGAGTAGGGAATAAAGCTTTAAGATTTGGTTAAATTTATTACTGTTTAAATTAGTCTAACTGTATCATGACACAATAGAAACGGACACAGTTCATGTAAACGATATAAATATATATGCAAATTAGATTCTGCCCTCAGGCTCTTGACAAGTGGCCATTGTGATTCGCAGTGCTGGAAATTTTATACATCTTAATGTGAAGCTCAGTACATCGGTGGTGGTTGTGCAGGGAGAGATACTTTCAAGAGGTGTCGTCTTTCTCCCCACACTGCCTAGCCAGCCTTCGAATACATAACACACACAAACCAGCATTGTTTGATAAGTGTGTTTCATCAGAAGATGGTATCTAATTAAGAACAAAAGCTTTTATGCAAATCAATAAATATATCCTGTGCAAAAAATTTAATTACATGGAGTTAAGAGTTTTCAAATGAGTTTCTTCAACACATTCACCAGAGATGAAGGAAATCATCAGTTGTGGCAGCATTAACACCTACAAGAACTTCAATTCTCATACATTATTACCACCCAAACCTCGTGATAACCAAATACACTCAGGCCGCATCTACCTACATGGGAGATATTGACTGGTATAGATATTGTGAAAAAGCTCTTCATGTGGACCCTATTCCAGAACGAAGTTACTGTTTTTTTTCACAATAACATCCACGTGGGGAGTTATTCCAGAATAGCTAAGCCAGTCAGTTTCCCCTTGTAGACAAACCCTAAGACTCCTCTGGTCCACAACTCCATTTCAGTGCAACATATAAATAACTACAGTGCACACATTCAGTGCCTCATAACCACAATGCAATCAGAACCTAACCCTCAGCTAGGTTAAGATGTGTTTCCTGTTATTATACATGTGTAATGTTAAAGTCTGTGTGAACAAGTATCAGGTCACTGGGCATGTGCATTGATTTAACATGTTAATACCCAACTCCGTTGTAAAAGTTGTCAGGGAACACTGGAGCTTTTTGGCTGCTCAGTCGGGGGGACCAGTTGAGGCACATGAGGAGATGTGAAAGTCACTTCTGGCTTTTGGGATAAGCACTTTAGATTAATGTTTCTGTTTAAAATGATCAATGGTGAAATAGTTAATTCAGATTTAAAAATGAGAATTACAGTGTTCTATGCAGTGTAGTGTGGTTCCCAGGATATTGCAGTGTCAACATTCCCAACTCATTTGAGATGATTGGGGCAATTCACACTTTGCAGAGTACAGTAGAACCTCAGAGTTACAAACACCTTTGGAATGGAGGTTGTTCATAACTCTGAAATGTTTGTATCTCTGAACAAAACATGGTTGTTCTTTCAAAGGTTTATAGCTGAACATTGACTTAATACAGCTTTGAAACTTTACTATGCAGAAGAAAAATGCTGCTCTCCCTTATTTTTTTTAATATTTACGTTTAACTCAGTATTGTATTTTATTTGCTTTTTGGGGGGAGGGGGGAGGGGAGGTCCTCTGCTACCTGATTGCACACTTGCAGTTCCAAATGAGGTGTGTGGTTGACTGGTCTGTTCGTAACTTTGAGGTTCTACTGTAATTGTAGAAGGCAGTTTGCAAACTGGGGGGGACAAAACTATATCAGTTTACACTGGAATCATCTTTTCAAGTTCACATCCAGGAGAATTAGAAACAACTTAAAAAATTTAAATTCTGGAGTACAGTTCCATGACTAAACAGCTGCAGAACACATGAGAGCTTGGTGGAGCTAAATTGAGCTTTGATAAATGAGAAAAATAAATATAAAAGACTTAAGTATAAAGCTTGAAAAGTAGCCAGTCTATGAGATATTAGGATAAAGTATAACAAGGAGTCTAGTGGCCCCTTAGAGACTAACAGATTTATTTGGGCATAAGCTTTCGTGGGTAAAAAACCCACTTCATAAAGATATACTTTCAGGTGACAAAATTTAAAAAAGGAGCATTTTAAAATGTTTCCCCTGACAAAGGTAGAGAATTATTTTTCTAAACAAATGTTATGGAAAATGTAATCATCCTCTGCAGATTTATTTTGTTGTTTGGAGTCTAAATGCAATCATTAAAGTTTGAAGTAGAAATTTTTAATGCCGATTGAAATAAAAATCTCAGCCCAACTTTATTATTTATTTGTATTGTGTTAGCGCCTAGCAGCCTGGGCCCATTGAACTAAGCCCTGTGCAAACATAAAACACAGATATGGTTCTTGTCCTGAAGACCTTGCAGTCTAACTGAGTAATAACTTTAGCCAGTGCCTCCATAATCTGTAATTTTGATGATGACTAAACCATTTGTTTCTGTTTGGTTACAGTTTGTATTTTATAGAAATAGTAATAACAGCCATTGCAGTTTACTGTGATATAAAGAAATCTATCTTTAGGCTGCCATAGGACAAAGTTAAGTAGGAGGAAGAGGCGGAGAAGTGAAAGTGGAGAGAATGAGGGAGGGGTGGATATTTTTGTCTTTTCATCTTTGGCATTGTTTTTGTTAGTACAGTTTTAGGAAATATAATGCAAAAGGCTGTACTAATGTAGGACTGAGATTGTGCATCTAGGTCCATTTTCAGCAAGGCACTTAAACATGTGCTTAAGTGCTTTGTAGAATTGAGACCTTAAACTTTGTAGAATTGAGACCTTAAACATGAGTGTCAGGGAACTTAGAAGTTTAAGGTTCTTGCATAGAAATAGTATTGCATATATGATGTATATTTAATTATTAACTATGCTGTTAAATGTTTATACTTAATTACATGCAAAACTACTTTAAAAGAGCATTATTAAGGTTGTAAAGTCAAGCTCTCCGAAATTAGGAAATGCCAGAGTTAAGGCTGCCTGAACAACCTTATTTTGTCCCCCTCGTGCATGGACATTTTGGTACAGTGTTTAATTACATGATCACATGCTATATTTTCTACAGGATCCTTACCTCATTCAGAGCATGGAATAAAGTGGTGCTAACTTAATGAGAAGATTTTCAGTATTTTGCTTTATCAGTGTGTGGCTATTGAAACCCTGCTCTGAATACAGAATTTTTAGTTTTATCATGGGTTTATCTATGACTCTTACAACTATAAGCTCTGAGTGCTTCACAAATATTAACGAATTTATTTTCACAATACCCTGGGAGGTTAGGGCATAGTATCAAGTCCCATTTTACAGATGGGGTGCTGAGGCATGAAGAGATTAAGTATCCAAACATTTTTGGTGGCCAGTAGGACCATGTTTTCAGAATAATTAGCATTATATAGCACTTTATATATTGAAAACGTAGCTCCCATTGACTTCAGTTGCTGCTGTGAGTGTTCAGCAATTCTGCAGATCTGGACCCAGGATCTTGAGCTGGGCACCCACAAAATGAAGAACACTCAGTTAGTGGCAAGCTGCGGATATTTTGGTTTAAGTGACTTGCATAGCATCACACAGAAATTCTGTAGCAGAGGCAGGAAAGAATCCAGTTTCCCAAGATGTCATTCAACTGCCTTAACCATGAGATCATACTTTCTCTGCCTGCGATCTGCTGTATTCACTACATGCTTTCCATCATCTGCAACAAATGAGGCATGGCAGACAAGACAGACAAGTCTGCTTTACTACACAGCTCTGATTCTTCTCCAGAGCAGTACCTTCCTGTGCACTGAATGAGGTTGTGGTCCTGTGGAAAAAAAAATATTTCCGTCTCCATCGTCTCTCCTGCCCCCCTGATCCTCCCGACTGGTTCCTGTTCCAATTCGCTTTGTCCAGCCAGTCCCAATATCCCTCCTTATCTCCACGTACGCTTTTCATCCAAATCTGTGTCCATCTCCCACTCCCAGTCGTCATCTCTTATTTCCATCACCAGCTTCCAGTCCTAGCCTCCCCATCTCCACCGAGTTCCCAGCCTCCTTGACCAGCCAGTCCCACCCTTCCAACTCCTAGTCACAGTTTCCCCCCCACACCTCCTGAGTCCCAGTTTCAGCAGACTCTTTGTCCCGTTTTAGCCCTTTCCCTTCCTACTGTTCTGGCTTTTGTCCTGCATTTGAATCAGCGTCTTCCATGCTGCATGGGTGCCAGTAGGGTGACCATTGAGAGCACAGGAAGGGCAGGCTCCTTGCTCTCAGTTCCGGTGGCTGACTCCATTCTGGCTCAGAGTAGCTATTATAGGGAAAGTGTGACTGCTCCCCTGTAGTCCTGGGCAGGAGCATGATCAGTTGCTCTGTGGGGATTGTGCAAGCACGATCTGATCAGCAGTAGGTTGGAACAGTCTGGTCAGTGCTCGGAGCTCTGAGAGGCACTGAGCATGCTTAGTGAACATGTAATCTTTGATTTTTAGCAGCTAAAAATCTCAGATGTCTGTAGTGAGCATGTGCAAACTGAGATTTCTGAAAGGCTCATAATTTAGCATGGATTTTCACAGGGATGGCAAAAGGCACACTACTAGTACAAAGGCCCCTTCCCTGCCAAATGTGAAGTCCCTGCCCCGAAGCATAGGGAAGCAAGAGCTTCTCAAAGAAGAGGGGCCAGAATTTTTAACATGAGTACTAACAACATATTTTCCCCAAACTTCTTTCTTGGAAACAGCTGAACAGTTTTGGCTAAAATTTTCCAAAAATATTCACCCTGAGGAAACAGGGAGTCTGGTGACACTTTAAAGACTAACAGATTTATTTGGGCATAAGCTTTCGTGGGTAAAAAACCCACTTCTTCAGGTGCACCCTGAGGCAGACACTCAAAGTGAATAATTTCATCCCAATGAGTTCAAGTTTGGCAAAGTTTTATAAGCAACTGAAAAACAAGATCTCATTATTGAGAAGTATCAGGCAACATCAACAGTAGCTGGTGCTGTCAGCTGTGACTATAATGCTACTCTGTAAACTTTACAATTTGCATATACTGAATTTTTTTAATTATAAATTTTAAATTATTTAAACATTTTGTTGTGCTTATATAATGTATTGAAATGGATAGTCTCTTTGGCTGCTCAGTTTCTCTTCCTCCTTAATGGCTGCTTGGCTCACTGACATTGTTTGTACTGCCAAAAATGTGCACTCAATCAGTAAACTGAAGTCTAAGCTTTTTTTTTTAATCTGTTAATGTTCACTAAATCAGTTCTGATGAAAGTTCAGATTTAATACATCGAAAGGATTTTTAGGGTCTTATTTTTAGGCATTTGTTTGATTGTATAGTTTTTTGATTTGTACGTGTGTCCAGAGAATCTTCTTTTTAAAGACATTTTGTTTCTCTTATACAAGGGCTTAGTAATGTCATATGAAGAGAAACTAAGCAGCCCAGAACTGTTAATTTGCACTTGTCTTCTTCACAGTCCAATAGTCAGAACAGCCAACCAACTTGATTATGTTGGGACTTCCTTAAGTCCAAAAAATGAACTCTTAGGAAGAATGCACAAAAGTATTTTCTAACTTCTAAATACATTTTAAATGTGTAGTACGAAGAAATGGAACTGCTAGGCAGAAATTTTATTATTTTACCACTCAGAACCTTTGCTTCTAATCTAGACACTATGCAGCATTAGATTTGCTCTATCCACCACTGGATATAGTAGTGCAAATAGCAAAATTTGTCTTGCTCACTCAGGTTTAATTGCAGCATGCAATTAGTCAGTACTAAATATAAATAATATCCTCCCTCTTAGAATAAGGACTGCTTTTTACAACCACTCTATTTTGATGATTGCTGTATGTTATATAATAAGATTTACAGTGAATGTGTTCAACAAAATGAGAAAAGTTAGTGCCATATAGGCTTTACCTGAACAGTTCATGTGTGAATTTCCAATAAGGAACAAATGTAGACTGTACACCTATGAAAGAATATTACACACAGATTTTTAATCATCAAAATTACTGTAATTTGAAGGTATTGTCTTTTCATTATGTATGGTTTTAACAAATCTATTCTCTAACAGCAGCTACAGGGATTGAAAAATTCTGGAGAGGCAGATTTATCCAGTGGTTAAGTCTGAAATAGGTTGTTTTCTAGGCAAATGGAGTATTGGGATTCAGTAATGTCCCACTGTCTATTAAAACTGAGGATGTACAAAATACCCAATTTGAATTTGATCCATATATCTTCAGAGAGATGTGAATCCAGTACATGAAGATATTCAGATCAACTCAAGAAGTGTCCCACTTCCTCCACAAAAATGATGTAAATTATACCATAAATGAAAAATAGAATGAATAACTATTAAACACTAACAGAATTTTAGAAAAAATATTTCTAAATATTGCAAAAATTAAAATTCCAAAAGGAGCTGCTGTGATCGTGTGATCACTACTAGATGCTCTGTTGAGCAGGGTCTCATCTGAGATATCTTAAATTCACAGCCAATCAGGTTTTCTTTTCTCTCCCGGATAACTTGAGTGAGTCATCTTGGTGGCGGGTATGTCGCCATATGAGTTTTGTCCTCTTCCCCCAAAACAAGTCCTCCCTATCCCACCAGTATCATGGAATTGAAAGGGTTCATGCACCAGTATTTTGACATTACTAATCAAATGAATGTGTGAAGCAAGAGTGACAGTGTAAATGTGAAGCTTTTACAGTGCTCTGGTTTTTGCCTTGATGTGGAGAGGAGTCACCTTTCCATAAGATGTGTTCTGTCACTTGCTTTGAGGAGGTGAAATATCTCTATCCCCTTCTCTATCCCATATATTATATTTGAAAAAGCCTCTTACTAATGGAGAAGGAAGGACTATATATTTTCCCTTCCCATTCCTCAGCTCCCACCATCAAACTTCACTACAACCTAGCTGTCTTGGTAGCTTGAGCAGAGGTGCTTTCTTCAAAGGAAGGAAGTGATGGGTAATTCCATAAAACTTCAAAGGTGGAACTTGAATAGCTGCCATCTTTGGATTTGTGACATAACAGAAAAGCCACCATCCACTATAATGTCCTTATAAAGTGCACACGCACAGAGACAGTACAGTAACTCCTCGCTTATCGTTGTAGTTATGTTCCTGAAAAATGCTACTTTAAGTGAAACGATGTTAGGCGAATCCAATTTCCCCATAAGAATTAATGTAAATAGGGGGGTTAGGTTCCAGGGACCTTTTTTCGCCAGACAAAAGACTATATTTTATAAATATACACACATATTATGCACAGTATAAGTTTAAAACCAACGTTTTAATACTGTACACAGCAGTGATGATTGTGAAGCTTGGTTGAGGTGCTGAAATCAAAGGGTGGGATATTTCCCAGGGAATGCCTTACTGCTAAATGATGAAGTAGCATTTGGCTGAGCCCTCAAGGGTTAACGCGTTGTTAGTTTAGCCTTTCGCTCTACAAGCAGCACAAATGGAGGGAGGGGAGACAGCATGGCAGAGAGAGACAGAGACACACACTGTGTGTGTGTGTGAGAGAGAGAGAGATGTGCATTGCCCCTTTAAATACACTGACCCCACTCTAAGTACATTGCATTTGTAAGTAGATCAGCAAGTTGAGACAGCAACTGCTGCCAGCAAGCTCCCTCTGTCCTGAGCCCTGTTGTGTCCCCCGCCATGCTCTGTGGAGATGGGGTAAAGGAGCAGGGGGGAGGGGGACACCCTGACATTAGCACCCCTCTTCCCTGCCCCGCCCTTGCACAGCAAGCAGGAGGCTCCTGGGAACAGCTCCAAGGCAGAGGTCAGAAGCAGCACACGGCAGTGGAGGGAGGGAAAGCTCAACGGCCCAGCAACTGATAGCTTGCTGGGCTGGGTGGGCTGCTGCTGTACAGGGAACTTAGGGGAGCGGGGAGCTGATAGGGGGGCTGCCGGTCCACCCTGGTTCCAAGCCCCCACCAGCTAGCTCCAACAGGCTGCTTTTTCTGCAAGCAGTGGACAAAGCAGGTGGCTGCCAAACAGCATTATAAGGGAGCACTGTGCAATTTTAAATGATCATGTTCCCTAATTGATCAGTAACGTAACAATGTTAACCGGGATGACTTTAAGTGAGGAGTTACTGTATATCAGAGTGTCACATTACCAAAGAAGTGAGAAGCCAGGTATCAAGAAATCAGGGTCCCGTCACGTCTTTGCATGTTGATGGCTTACTCTGCTGTGCTTTGGCATCTATTTTATATTGCTAACAGTACGTGTTGGGATCAGAGCTGTTGTTAGCTGGCATGCAATTTTGATGCCACCGTGTACCTGAGAATCATAACTTGATGACTTGAGGAAGTTCTTATTAGGCATCCATTGGAGTGAAAATGTGGAATTTCTGCATTCCTAGTTTTAAATGTGTCTTTGCATATTTACTTCTATGGTCTGTGTGCATACTCTGAATGATGGAAATGCTGCTAATCTACTTTTCTCACTGTTCTATTTTTTTCTTGGAGTAAACAAGGAAAATATAAGCTCTAAAGGGGTGAGTGTGCAGGTGGGATTTATTTGGAAACTCTAATGCAATTTAAGTTTTTTTCAAAAATTAGGTATTTGCCCTGGTTATACTGTATCTTGTCACTCTTCTCCCACTCATCCACAGTATGGTCCCTTAGGATCTTGTCAACTGGCTTCTCTCACTCATACATGGAATCCTCTGGTCTGGATTTTATTGTTTGGTTAACCACACCCACAAAGGCTGTAGAAGCTGCTGAAATTTTGTTTGGTGCCCAAACTGTTCTTCCTATTTTGAGTTCTGGAACTGCATCATGGCCTGATCTGTTTGTTTCTGTGCCATAGCAAACAGCTTCTTTTGCACTTGGGGCTTCCTTCTTCTCTTTCTCTTGCCACCTTGCAGTAAAAATCTGGGCCCAGACTGTCAGCAGGTTCAGTGATGCAACCAAAATCTGCACCCTGGGTTGTAAAAGGGTAGTGGTCACCTCATCAAACTGTTTTTTTTTTTTTTAGCATAAATACATTAGGATGCGATTCACCTGGACAGCATTGTAAAAGGAGTTTAATATTATTGCAGATACAATGCCTTTTTTATTTTATATTATTTTGACATTCTTACAGAGCCAACTGTGCGAGCAGAACTGATGGAACAGGTCCCTCATATCGCTGTGTTTTGTCAAGAAAACAGGCCTTCAATACCATATGCTTTTTCCAAATACTTGTTGCCTATTGTGGTGAGATACCTCGCAGACCAGAATAACCAGGTAAGTCATTTATAAACAGAGTGTTATGTTCTAAAATTGAATGGATAACACACTTTCTCAAATAGGATAATGCAAACATTTTACACTAAGTAAATAAGGTTTAGAGCAACAAGAAATAAATCGAAGTCTGAACTTATGCGAAAAATGAGTTTGATATTTTTATAATAGGATCTGAGCTGGTCTTAGGCATCTGCGGCTTCCCTTATGTAGTGCTAAAGCACCACTACCAAAACAAAACGCTATCCTTTTATATAGGCTTACATATTATAAATTCCTTGGAAGAAAGAGAACACATTTTTAGTTTTAATTCATAGAATTTAAGGCCAGAAGGGACCATTATGGTCATCTTTGATTTCCCACATAACAGACTGTAGAACCTCACCCAGTTATTTCTGTCTTAACCCCATAGCTTTTGTTTGAGTTTTAGCATAAGTTTTAGAAAGGTGTCTGGTCTAGATGTAAAGACTTCAAAGGATGAAGCATCCACTGTGTTCTTAAATAAGTTCTTCCAGTGGTTAATTACCCTCAGTGTTAAATGTGGGCCTCTTTTCCAGTCTGAATTTATCTAGCTTCATCTTCCCATCATTGAACTTCATTATGCCCTTTTCTGTTAGATTAAAGAGCTGAATCTCTTCTCTATGTAGGCTCTTGAACACTGTGATCAAACCAGCTCTTCACCTTCTTTCAAGAAGCTCAGTCTAGTTTCTTATAGTCTGTCACTGGAAGGCATGTTATCCAGACCTCAAATCATTCTTGTAGATCTTTTTTGAGCCCTTTCCAATTTTTCAACATACTTTTTGATGTGTAAATACTAGAACTAGACACAATATTCTGGTTATAGTCTAACTAATGCCATATAGCCATATACAGAGGTAATATCACATCCCTATTACTTGATATTCATCTTCAATTGCTTTGTCATGTCCATTCCAATAGGTGTGTGCATGCGCTGCGTGCACAACCGTCTGAAAGTTTTCCCCCTAGCGGTAGCCGTCAGGTTGGCTGTTTAGCCCCCTTGAGTGGCACCCTCATGGCGGTGTATATAGGATACTGCCGACACGCTGCCTAAGTTCCTTCTTACCGCCAGTGACCGTCGTTGGAGCTTCCTTCAGTCTCTTGCTTCGCAAGTGCCTACCTAGTAGTTACAGTCTAGTTAGTTGTAAATAGTTCTTGAAAGTTGTAGTTTAGTAGTAGTTAGCCTCTTTCGGGAGGTTTCCCCCCACCTCCCTAACTTCCCTGACCAGGGTATGCCTCGGTCTGAGGGGTTTAAGTCCTGCGAACACTGAGGAAAGCCTATGCCCAAGGGCGAACCGCACATGTTGTGCCTTAAATGTTGGGGTGAGGGCCATCAAACAGATAAGTGCTCCATTTGCAGGAGCTTTAGATCTAGGACGAAGAGGGAGTGGGACTATTGGCTCAAGCTCCTTTTAATGGAGGCGGCTCTTCGCTCTGAGCTGGCACCGGTAGCAGCACTGGCAACATCGGTGCAGGATGCCTTGGCACCGAAAAAAGACTACTCCAGGAAACATCGACACCGCTCCCCGGCTCACAAAGCAGGTTCGAGCATGTGGCACCACTCTCAGTCCCCGGTGCCGCATAAGAAGAAAAAGGCAGACAGGGGTCAGTCCCCTGTCAGGAAACAGCTCAGGGATCCCAGCAGGGTGTGTCCTATGTCAGGGCACCTATGGCCTGGCCCTCAGATCCCGGCACCTGCCAGAGGCTCCATCAAGTCTCGTGTTTGTGGACTCTCTGGGTCGGGAGTAATTGGAGGACGAGATTGATCTCCCCACCACACTGGATACTTTTGAGACCACACGGGGCCTTATTGCCATGACGACACAGTCCCTGGCCCTGCAGGCACGAGCACCAGTGCCAGTCTAGGCAGCGGAGCAAGGCCCGGCACCAGTGACGGCACAGTTTGTGGTACTGACAGGGCAAGCCAAAGATGCTCCTACGCCCCTCCCTGTCACCACGGTACTGTTCCCAGGCACCATCGGGCTCCGCCTCTCCATCGTCTGGTTCAGGCTATTTGTCAGACTCCGATAATGAGTTGTCAGTCTCCCGACATAGTTGGTACTGGTCTCGGATCGGGCATCACAGAATACGGGATGTGCTGCCACCCGTGGTATCCTGGCCTCCACAGTGGCAGGGGCTGGTACAATAGCCCTTTTGGACTCCTTGGGCCTACCATCAGGCTCAATGGCAGGGCTCCAGGGCCACATCTCTGGTGTCCGTGCCCTGTGCTCCTCCTTCAGCCACGTTGGTACCATGCCATACTCCCACAGCACCTGAAGATCCCCCACATGATGAGGACCCTGTGTCTTCGCAAGCAGGTGCAACTCTCGGGCCAGCACTCTATGTGGTACCAGCGCCACAGTCTACCCCAAATAGGGCAGACATACCCGAGCAAGCCTCCAGGGAGCCTGAGGGTCAGGAGAACCAGGTCCCCCGGGCTCATCATCCTCTTTGAGGGATGAGGCGGTGGCTGGCACCTTCACCACCATGCTCCCTGCGATGGACAATAGGGTGCACCAGGACCTTCTTAAGAGGGTGGCCCAAAACTTCACCTCCAGGCAGAGGAGGTTCTAGAAGACTCAGACCCAATGGTGGACATTCTTGCCCCGGAGGGTCCTTCTAAGGTAGCCTTGCCCCTTATAAAGACCATACAAAACACCACAAAGGTGCTATGGCAGACCCTGGCCTCCATACCTCCCATGGCCAAAGGGGTGGAAAGGAGGTATTTTGTGCCGCAGAAGGGGTACAGACACCTTTTTACCCACTCTCAGTCTGGAACATTAGTAGATGCGGCGAACCACAAAGAGCAGCAAGGTCAACCGGGTCCTGCCCCAAAGTCACGGGACACTAAGAAGCTGGACTTTTTTGGCCGTAAAGTTGACTTGACTGGGGGTCTCCAGCTTTGCGTTGCTAATCATCAAGCGGTGCTCAGCCACTACGCCTTCAATTCCTGGAGAGTGCTCGCTAAGTTCCAGCAATTGCTCCTGTCAGACTCACACACAGAGTTCGTGGCCCTTCTTGAGGAGGGCAAGGTGGTGTCAAGGACCTCCCTGCAGGCTGCCCGAGATTCAGCTGACTCTGTGGCTCGGACCGTGGCCACAGCAATCACCATGAGACAGAGTGCCTGGTTACAGGTTTCGGGCATACCCGGGAGGTCCAGAACACCATTCAGGACCTGCCCTTTGACCATGTGGGCTTGTTTGCTGAGAACACGGACTCCCATTTGCACAATCTGAAAGACTCGAGTGCGACATTCAAGTCCCTGGGGATCCACACTCCCGCATCCCAGAGGAAGCCCTTCACACCCCAGTCCCCCTGCCCCTTCTACTCTGGACCCCCGAGGCAGGACTCAGCCAAGAGAAGGGGCAGGAATAATAGGAGGTGCCAGTCACAGGCACCAAGGCCAGGGCTCATCCAAACAGCCCCCGGGGCCGAAACCTAACTTTTGAAGGTGTGCCTGAGGATGGAGCACCAAGACTCAATCTGAATCCTTACCCTCCCTTTGTGAACCAGCTATCCCACTTCTACCGTGCTTGGTCCCAGATCACAACAGATCCCTGGGTTCTGAGCACGGTAGGGGTGGGATATTCTATCCAGTTCTGTTCCCTCCCGCCTTCCCGCCCACCTTCCCTGTCCTCCTTCAGAGATCCATCTCACGAGCAACTCCTTCTCCAGGAAATGCGATTGCTCCTCGCTCTGGGGGTGATAGAGGAGGTTCCTCAGGAGTTCAAGGCCAAGGGATTTTACTCCTGATATTCCGTTATCCCCAAAACCAAGGGTGGAATGCGACCTATTCTGGATCTGCGAGACCTCAATGCATTCATCAAGAAAGCCAGGTTTCACAGCGTCTCCCTAGCCTCTATCATTCCTTCTCTGGATCTGGGGGACTGGTATGCCACCCTTGACATGCAGGACACTTACTTCCATATCTCCGTTATCCCGACCCACAGACGGTTTCTTTGCTTTGTGGCCAGCAGTCAGAACTACCAGCCCTGCTTGGGCTCTTGACTGCTCCAGGGTGTTCATGAAGTGCATGGCAGTCGTGGCAGCCTTCCTCCACAAATGTCAGGTACAAGTATTCCTGTATCTGGATGTCTGGCTCATCAAGGCCAAGTTGCAAGCACAAGCGGAGGTGCATGTGGCCCTGGCCTGCGCCATGTTCCTCAGGGTAGACCTCATACTAAACATGCCCAAATCCACGCTGGTCCCTACACAGAGAATAGTGTTCATAGGGGCTCTCTTGGACTCTGCGCAAGCCAGGGCATCCCTTCCCGAGCTGCGCTTTCAAGCCCTCAGGGACATCATTGAGAACCTCCACCAGTTCCCCACAACAATGGCTAGAAACTGTATGAAGCTGCTGGGGCATATGGCAGTGTGCACATATGTGGTCCAGCATGCCGGACCACATCTCAGATCCCTCCAGGTGTGGTTGATCCAAGAGTACAGACCCAGCCAAGACCCACTGGACAGCATAGTTATCCTTCCCCCTCCCATTCACGAATCTGTACGCTGGTGGTTACGGCCACAAGTGGTCTGTGCGGGAGTTCCCTGGGCCAAACCGCAACCTACCGTGTTGCTGGTCACGGACGCCTCTGCTCTGGGGTGGGGTGTGCACATAGGCAGTATCAGAACTCAAGGCCTATGGTCGTAGGCAGAACTATCACCACACATCAGTGTGCAGGAGTTGAGGGCGGTCTGTCTGGCATGCCAATCCGTCCAGAACCACCTTTGAAGCAGATGTGTGTCAGTGCTCACAGACATCGCCATGGCGATGTTTGTTTTATATAAACAAACAGGGTGGTGCTCGCTCCTCTTCCCTGTGCCAGGAAGCCCTAGAGTTCTGGGAATTTTGCATTGCCAACTTGATACATATACAAGCATCTTACCTCCCAGGGGCGCAGAACGAGCTAGCTGACTTACTCAGCCACTCGTTCCTCAGTCATGAATGGTCCCTCAGGCTGAACATCACCCTTTCAGTTTTTCAGAAGTTGGGCTTTCCCCACATGCTCCATGTCACAAACAGGTCTAACAGGAATTGCCAGCAATTCTGCTCCTTTCTGAACCACAGCCCGGGCTCCATCGTGGACGCTTTTCTCCTCATGTGGACGAGTCACATGTTCTGTGTGTTCCCACCCTTCCCTCTCATACACAGAGTCCTCCTCAGGGTCTGCCAGGACAGGGCTTCGTTGATCCTCATAGCACTGGTGTGGCTCCACCAGCACTAGTTCACCACTCTGTTAAGCCCATTGGTCGACAGACCAGTAGCCCTTCCCTTCTGCCCAGACCTCATCACTCAGGGCCACAGCAAGCTCCAGCACTCCAACCTGGAGTCCCTCCACCTCATGGCATGAAAACTCCATGGTTGAACCTGATGGATCTCCAGTGTTTGGACTCAGTGAGACAAGTTCTCCTGGGAACTAGCAAACCTTCCACCCAAGCCACGTATCTGGCAAAGTGGAAGCAGTTTTCTATTTGGTCCCTGCAGAAGGGTATCTCACTGCAGCAAGCGCCAATTCCCCTTGTTTTGGACTACTTACTAGACCTGAAGCAACAAGGGCTGGCAATATCATCTACAAAAGTGCACCTGGCTGCCATCTCGGACTTCCACCCAGGGGCAGCAGGTACATCAGTCTTCGGAAACCCCATGGTGAGCCAATTCCTCAAGGGCTTGGACAGGGTTTATCCCCATGTGCGGCAGCCCGTTCCCCAGTGGGATCTCAACTAGTCTTGTCCAGGCTCATGGGCCCTCCATTTGAGCCCATGGCCACCTGCCCTCTCTCCTACCTCTCTTGGAAGGTTGCCTTTCTGGTGGCTATAACATTGGCCAGAAGGGTCTCTGAGCTCAAAGCGCTTACCTCTGAGCCCCCCCATACCGTCTTTTACAAAGACAAGGTCCAGCTGTGTCTTCATCCTGTGTTTCTACCCATGGTGGTCTCCCGGTTTCATGTGAATCAGGACATATTTTTACCGGTATTCTTCCCTAAGCCTCATGCCACTGACAGAGAGCAGATACTCATTCCCTGGACGTCAGGCGTGCCCATGCCTTCTACATTGAATGCACAAGCCATTTCATAAGTCACCACAGCTCTTTATTGCAATCGCCGAAAGGATGAGAAGGCTTCCCATCTCATCCCAGCACGTTTCGTTGTGGATCATATCCTGCATTAGAATGTGCTACGACCTGGCCAGAGTTCCGCCCCCGCCGTTGATGGTGCACTCCAGAAGAGCTCAGGCTTCATCCGCAGCTTTCCTCGCACATGTCCCTATTCAAGAATATTCAAGGTGGCAACATGGTCTTCTATCCACACCTTCACGTCACGCTACGCCAGGGGTCTCAAACACGTGGCCCGCGGAATTATTTCCTGCGGCCCACCAAGCTCCTGTTTCCCTGTTTACATTTATTTTTTAAAATCTGTCAGTTAACCGTTTTACACTATTAATATGTACTTCTTGATTTTTGAATAGTGCTACATTTTTCTTATCAGAAGGCCATAAAGGACTAAGTCAAATGCCTTACAGATGTCTAAGTACATTATGTCAATATAGTTATTTTTATCAACCAAACTTGTAATCCTTTCAAAAAATGGAATTTGTTTGACAAATACTTTCCATAAAACTATGTTGGATTGGCATTAATTATGCCCTCCTTCTTTAATTATTTACTGATAGTGTCCCATACTAGCCTTCCCATGATTGTGCCTATTTCGCATCGCCATTTTGACTTTCAGGAAACACTCTTGCAGTATCTGTAGTATTACAATATTACAGTATATAAGTGTTCCTGGACATGACTTTTTATTTTTTAATGTTATAGTTTGTAGAAGGATTTAAGAACATGTGCCCTCAATCTTGACAGGGGCTATGAGGGTGTGTCTGTATATCTCCCAGTGTATATCTAAAAACTGTCTCTTGTAAACTCCTATTTCCACTTTGTTTTTCCTACGATAGGTGAGAAAAACAAGTCAGGCAGCATTACTAGTTCTGTTGGAACAAGAACTTATTGAGAGATATGATGTAGAGACCAAAGTATGCCCTGTTCTTATAGAACTGACTGCGCCAGACAGCAATGATGATGTGAAGACAGAGGCTGTGGCTGTGAGTAAATCAGTGAAACTGAGCTTTAAGTTCTAAGGTTTGAGTGAACATTTGGTGTTGTAACATACACTCATTCCTATATATTTGCTTTCTACAGCTAACTCTCTGTATAACTTTTCATGAGTGATGTACCTGAGTATTTAGATTCTCATATCTAAACTGTATCGTTAAATTTATTCACCTAAATTTGGGTTATTTCAGATTATGTACTATATGTATTTTATTACTTTTAAACCAGATTTTGTACTTTTGGATAATCTAAGCACTGTACCAAGATGTACAGATACTCTTTTTCCTTAACCTGTGTATTATATAATTTTTAACATTAGCTTTAATAAAGGTACTTGGGTATTTCTAAGGCACTTACCATTGTGATGCCTCAGAGAGAAATGGCTGTCAGTAAATTAATTCTTAGCATTCTTTGCACTGTATTGCACCTAATCAGGGTCATGTTTGAAATAAATTACTTGTACATTCTATAAAAGAAGAGAGACCCAACTGG
Source organism: Chelonia mydas (assembly GCF_015237465.2). Lineage (NCBI taxonomy): Eukaryota > Metazoa > Chordata > Testudines > Cheloniidae > Chelonia > Chelonia mydas. The sequence goes on along the minus strand of NC_057850.1, from coordinate 86,842,147 downwards.
ACAAGAAACTCAGGAGATTAATTGTATTACCTGATAAAGTGTTTTCTATTTTGGGAGCCCCCTTTTATGGCCATTGGCAGTTGATTGTTTCTGTACTGTGTTCCTTTCTTTAGTAGAGAATTCTTGGTACGTGAATTGTGTTGACCTTTACTTTGTGTGCTTGTTCTCCCTTTTATCACCACCAGCATCTCTGAATATAATGCTCATTCAGACAGGCTTGAATTAATTTTATCAGACGGAATTTAGAGTAATGAATGGACTAAGTTCAGCAACTCAGTGGTTTAAACCGGTACAAATTTATTAAACAGTCCTCATAGATTATACATGTTTTTGAAGAATAAAAATTAATCATTTAACTAAACCATTTAATGCGTTAATTTATAATAGTATACTGACAAATGTGGTGAAAATCCTCACCTTCTGCCAAATGCATTGTAAACCACTCTATTCATTCTAGATTTTCTTTTTACACTATAAGAGCATAAGAACGGCCATACTGGGTCAGACCAAAGGTCCACCTAGCCCAGTATCCCATCTTCCGACAGTGGCCCAAGTGCCCCAGAGGTTATGAACAGAACAGATAATCAACAAGTGATCCATCCCCTGTCGCCCATTCCCAGCTTCTGGCAAATAGAGGCTAGGGACACTATCCCTGCCCATCCTGGCTATTAGCCATTAATGGAGTTATCCTCCATGAACTTATCTAGTTCTTTTTTTTGAACACTGTTATAGTCTTGGCCTTCACAAAATCCTCTGGTAAAGAGTTCCACAGACTGACTGTGCGTTGTGTGAAAAAATACTTCCTTTTATTTGTTTTAAACCTGCTGTCTATTAATTTAATTTGGTGACCCCCTAGTTCTTATGTTATGAGAAGGAGTAAATAACACTTATTTACTTTCTCCACACCAGTCATGATTTTATAGACTTCAGTCATTCTCCCCCCCCCCCCCCCCCCCCCCCCCGTCGTCTCTTTTCCAAACTGAAAAGTCCCCGTCTTATTAATCTCTCCTCATATGGCAGCTGTTCCATACCTCTTATTTTTTTTGTCCTCTTCTGAATCTTTTCCAAGTCCAACATATCTTTTTTGAGATGTGGCATCTGCATGCAGTATTCAAGATGTGGGCATACCATGGATTTATATAGGGGCAATATGATATTTTCTGTCTTATTATCTATCCCTTTCTTAGTGATGCCCAACATTCTGTTCACTTTTTTTGACTGCCGCTGCACATTGGGTGGATGTTTTCAGAGAACTGTCTACAATGACTTCAAGATCTCTTTCTTGAGTGGTAACAGCCAGTTTAGACCCCATTATTTTATATGTGTAGTTGGGATTGTTTTCCAATGTGCATTACTTTGCATTTATCAACACTGAATTTCATGTGCCATTTTGTGGCCCAGTCACCCAGTTTTGAGAGATCCTTTTGTAGCTCTTCATAGTCTGCCTGGGACTATGTAAATCACTTTGAAACAAAAACACTTAATATTTATGAAATATTATTATTTATTTTATTTAAAATTGTGGCTTGTGCCTAAAGACAGCAACCAGGTTGGATCCTAATGTATTAGGCACCATACAAATATACAATAAATGACAGTACCTTCCTCAAAGAGTCTAAAAGTAAACATACGTGAGGTGGAATAAAATTTACAACTGAGTTGCTTCACACTGTCCATTTTCATTGTTATGAAGGTATGGAAGCTTTGATGATGCTTGAGATGAGTTTCTTTAGATTAACAAAGTATACTTGAAAATTATCAGAAGTTGATTTTGAAGGATAGTTTATTTCATCAAAAGTGATCTCACGGCTTATCACAGTGTTATGTTCAGTTACCTCCATTTTTTCTTAACAAAACCTTGGTAAAAATTAGAATGAAAAACAATTAGAAGGAGAAATTGTCACTTTTTTTGGTCTAATTGCTCCATGATCCAGTTTTTTCAGTAACTTACACATAGGGCATCACAAATGAGCAATAAAGAGAATTTTAGAAATCTCTGTAAATATGGAATATTTTGAGGGTTGTGGGAATCATTTTATTGTACTAAACTTTATATTAAAGAACAAGAAATCAAGCATGTTTGGTTTAAAATGTCAGAAAATTGCTTTTAAGTGTTGAAGTGCTTTAATAAGTGGAGGTGAGAAATGAAGTCCCTCATTTGACTGTTTTAAGACTAATCCATTTGCTATTTCTGTACTGTTCAATACACAGTATTGTGAGATAGCTGCATTAATATTAAGAGTTCATTCCCACCAACTTTCCAGAATGCCTTGTAGTCGCTTGTTTCCATAACTTAACTTTCTGATTTTGTTGCTTTTATATTGGGAAGAACAGTTTCTCGCATACCCTATTGCAGTTTGATACAGGGAAAGAAAATAATTAACTGAGCTGCCTACATAATGCACACACTTTTCAATATGAGATTTACAAGTATCAGAAAAATTCAGGATCATGTGCATCAGGATTTAGCTTGACTGTAGTTACAACTTTAATAATACAAAAAGGTCATTATTTAATGCTTGTGAAATTAGTTTATCTGTTGTGTAGGCATTCCTAATCAGTGTTTTCCTTCTCATTAGATAATGTGCAAAATGGCCTCCATGGTGGGGAAAGACATCACAGAGAGACTCATTCTTCCTAGGTTTTGTGAGATGTGCTGTGATTGCAGAATGTTTCATGTTCGTAAGGTATGAATTTTTCCCTGTCTGGTTTGGTTCTGCTGTTTACTTTAGATTTAAAGGCACATAGTCAACCTAAAAACCACATTTGTCTGAAATTATTTTTATCTTCTGATGTTACCTGAAATACCGAAGATAACTATAAATGAAAGATACAGGACCCCACATATTCTATGATTGAGCAGCTGTGGAAATTGCTGCAGAATTATATTCTAGAATCTTGGCTTTTATTTAGAAATGAAACTCTGCTTCTAGCCCTTATGGGTGTGGAGATAACCTTGAAAACATGAATCAAGTGTAAACTGATGCAGTTTCGCTTGCCTGATCCACAGCTCTCTGGGAGGGAAGGAAGGGTATATCAAGGCAGAGCTGGCACTGGGCATAAGCAGACCAAGCAATTGCTTAGGGCCCTGAGCAGCTCAAAGGGGCCCCCTAGTCACTTTTATTATAAGAACTTGCTTGTTTTAGGGTGGGGTGTGTGTGTGCGCGCACGGGAAATATTGCTGCTTAGGGCCCCCGGTGGGCTAGCACTGGCTTAATATCAGGGTATTAAAATAAATTAATGCTTCCATGGAATTTAGACATTTGCAGCTATGTAATTTGGTTCCATTTTGTACCAAAGAGTACCTGATACTACAGAAGAAGATATTTTTCTCTAATTTTTTTTTTTTTTTTTTAGTTTTACTGTGTGTATTTGATAACATTTTGTGTATAATAAGTTTCACTTTCTCCTTTGTATCTAGTTAGTGTCCCACATTCTTTGTAGGGTTCTTTCATATGGAAGAAGGGGAGATAAAACATTTTTAAAAAATAATAAATTGTGATTTTTAAAACCACACAAATTGGCAGGTGTAAGGTGTAGTACCTGAAACTACTACTAATCGTTTTTTGAAACTGACTTGATTTCAGGTTGACTTTATCATGGGGAGTATATTAAAATTGTGGTTGTGCTGGCTATTACAATACCTTTGCAGATGATGAAACATTGCAATGATCATAAATCAGTTATTTTTAATGAATGTAATTTACTTATCTCTAATTTTTGTCTGCAGGTATGTGCAGCCAATTTTGGAGATATCTGCAGTGTGGTTGGGCAGCAAGCCACTGAAGAAATGCTTGTAAGTCTTTTGTACAGAAGTCAGGTTGTTGAGGTATGGCTGTAGGTGTACATATATTCTCCTCACCCTCTCAACACCTGGCTTACAAATAAACTACCTAAGAGAACTCAAAAGTGGGGAAATGACTAAGTTAAGTTTGCACGTGCACCTTAACTCTGTCCTTTTAAAGAGTGTATTGCAATACATTTACACAATTACATAACATTATTTATGCAGAACTGTTGTCTCTTTCATCACTCATTTTCTGAACATTTTGTATTTAAATGACTTTCATCAGTTCCGTCTGAAGTACATGGTGCTACAGAATTTTTTTTTTTTTTCACCCCTGCAACCTTGGATACATGTGTAAGATATGGAGTTGTTTGAAAAATAGTATGTGATCATGAAATGATCAAATGCTATTAGGCCTGTGCATATGGGTGTAGAGTTGAGGTTGCCTGCATATCCTCAGCTTGGGCTTTTCCTGAATTTTGAGTGCTAGCACAGCTTGCATGTACATTTAATATAGTTTTTAGTAGGGTTTAAAAAAAAAAAAAATAGAGAGAAGGTGGTGGGACAAGAAAGGAACTTACGCTGCAGGACTGAGAGCTCTTCTAGCTTTTAAAAAATTGGCAATAGAGTCGTAGAAATGTAGGGTTGGAAGGGACCTCGAGAAGTCATCAAGTCCAGCCCCCTGCACCGAGTCAGGACCAAGTAAAGTGAAACCATTCCTGACAGGTGTTGGTCCAACCAGTTCTTAAAAACCTCCATTGATGGGGATTCCACAACCACCCCTTGGAAGCTTATTCCAGAGCTTAACCATGCTTATAGTTAGAAAGTTTTTCCTAATATCTAACCTAAATCTCCGTTGTTACAGATTAAGCCCATTACTTCTTGTCCTACCTTCAGTAGACGTGGAGAACAGTTGATCACGTTCTCTTTATAACAGTCCATAACATATTTAAATAGCATGTGTGCATCTCACAATCTGAAACTAGTAGGGTAGACACCATCGGGTTACCTTGTCTCCTCTAAGAGGCTGATAGGAATGTAGAGTGGGGCTCCATCTTGAGCACTTTTATGAATTGTGAAGGAGCTCTATTTAGCCCCTTGTTAATTTGTGCTATCTGCTTACATTTTTCATGGTACAATTCAGCTTTTGTTCCCAACTATTTCAGCTGCTGAGCTTTAAAAAAGAAAAGTCAGGAATCTCTTTTCATGATGGAAGGAGTGTTTGTTTTCCACTCTTCTGGTACTTCAAAAACAGTTGAATGACTTCTGTTGAAATTTTATTTTTTTAAAAACCACTTTTTAGTCAGAAAGTCTGGAAAATTTCAACACAAAAGGAGACTGCTTGAGCAACTGAAAATAGGGTTGTGATGAAAACTGTAGTGCTATCTTGATAGAAGTCACTGCTGGTCTTGCTGCAATACCACAGACAGTGATAATCATGTGATGAACTTTATGCTGTGATTGCCTCATCTGCACCTTGCCCACTAATCCATTTCTTCTGCGATTACTTCAAAAATTCCAAAGACCTAAGAAAGTACAGTCATCAATTTTTATAAAACCAGTCTCCATAAAACTGTTTTGTCTTTGAGTAGTGTCCCTCTGGGTGCTCCACTTCAGGTTGATCAGAGATTTTTCAGTAGCAGTGCCCATTCGGCCCGTGTACACGTTCCGGACAACCTCGTACTCCATACTGAGGGTACGTAGAGCTGTTCAAGTGAACTGCCCACAGTGCCTTCCCAACCACACAAGGGCTTGATTTGGCATGTTTGTTGTGCCTGTTTCAGCTTTGCTGTAGCTTAGCCTTGAGTTCTTAGTTCTAGGTTTGGTTTAGTTCGTTCCCTTATTTATTTTGTAATCATACCTTTTTAGTTAGTTTGGGGTTTTTCTGTTTAATACCGTCTTTTTCTCCCTTTTCCTTTTGAGGGATTTGCCTTGGGGGGTCATCACTGACCTGGTATGCCAGGATTCAAGTGTTCCTGTGCCTGCCAGGAATCTATCCCAGTTAGCAAAGGACATTCCTGGTGTAAATGCTGTCTAGGAGACGCATGCCTTCCAGACAAGTGCAAGATCTGCTCAGCTTTTAAAAGCAGATCTCGAAAAAACCACAAGATTAAACTTTGGCTCCTCATGATGGAATTCTCCCAAAAACCTGCCTCGGATCCGGGTTCAGATACCCCACATACATCAGCCTCCAAGTGAGCACAGTGCCCCTTCAACCTCCATGCCCTGCTTGTCTAGGTCTTTGCAAGATAAGAACACAGAGGATACCAGTAAAGCTCCTAAGAAGAGGAGTTCTGGCTCTCCTCACAGAGAGCCTACATTTAAAAAAAAGCCTCCGTCACTGTCAAGATTGACCATTTTGGAGACTTCATGTCCCATGCTGAGGCGCCAGTCTTCCACAGTATCTGGAGTTCATTGAAGACCTCAAGCTCCTTAAAGACCTTCTGTAGCAAGCATACCTTGGTACCAGAGTCGTCTGCCGTAGCGTCCCAAAGAAGCAGTTCCAGCAGCCCCTGCCACCAAGGCCTTGGCAGCCTCGTCAAGGGTCTGCAAAGAGACACAAGTTTAAATCATTGCTGCCATTCCTTCTCCTGCATAGCCCAGTTCAGCAAAGCATCCTGTAGGGCAGAAGTGCTCATTTTGAAGGTGCGTGCAAGAGCGATGCCCAAGTCAATTCCCTGGATCCACCTTGTTCCTTCCTCGACCAACTTCGTCCCTATCATTCAGCCTGGTCGCGGGTCACCTAGGACCACTGGTTGCTGGACATAGTATCTCAGGGGCTATACCCTGCCTTTCCCTCCCATCCCCTCTCTTCTCCATCCCTCTTCTGGGACCCTTTCCACCAGCAACTCCTCGTTTAAGAGATCGAGAATCTCCTGCGCCTGGGGGCGGTGGAGGAGGTCCCTTGAGACATGAAAGGAAAGGGGTTCTATTCCCAGTACTTCCTAATTCCGAATGCAAAAGGGGGTCTCAGACCCATTCTGGACCTGCATTGCCTCAACACGTCTCTCAGGAAGTTGAAGTTTTGAATGATCTCTCTGGCCTCCATCATCCCCTCCCTGGAACTGGGAGACTGGTACGCCACCCTCAATTTAAAGGATGCTTATTTCCATATTCCAAGGTCAGACATTCCCTCCGTTTCATAGTGGGCAGACGTCACTTTCAATTCACGGCGCTGCCCTTTGGCCTCTCATTGGCCCCACAGGTGTTTGCTTACCTGAGATGTCAAGGGGTCCAGGTCTCATCATTTCCTGATTCCCCAAGGTGAAGAGAGGTTGGAGGCCCATTCTAGATCTAATGACATTAAACATGAAGGTACAGAAGTTCAAGATGGTCATGCTAGCAGCCATTATTCCAGCTCTGAAACAAGGAGACTGGTTTTCAGCCCTCAAAGATGCCTACTTCCACATCTCCATATGTCCATCACACAGGAGATTCCTACAGTTTACCTTTGGGCAAGACCATTATCAGTACAGTGACTCGTCCACACCCAGGGTATTCTCCAAGGTTCTCTGTCTTAACGGCGCACCTGTGAACATTGGGCATTGTGATCTGCCCATAGCTAGTCAACTACCTCCTCAGGGCCCCCTCATTCGAGAATGCTATACGCACCACTCAGATGACCTTATGCACATTTGCACAACTGGACTTACAGCTCGAAACCAGAAATCAACCCTCACTCCAGTACAGCGATTGGAGTTTATTGGAGCTGAACTCAACGTAGCGCAAGCAAGAGGATATCTCCCACTGCACAGATTTACCATCCTTGTGAACCTCATAGAGAGAGTCTAGGCCAGCCCACAAACATTGGCCAGGACCTGCCTACAGTTACTCAGTCATAAGGCAGCGTTCATCTTCGTCATTCCACACGCCTGGTTGTTCATGAGGTGTCTAAAGATGTGGCTCAGGTCTATCTGTTCACTGAACAAGGACAGACTAAGCAAACTGCTGTCAATGCCCTCTACTGTAAGACGTTCCCTGGACTGGTGGAAAGACTCATCCAACATTTGAGTAGGTGTTCAATTCATACAACTGCCACTGATCCTTGGGGGGAGAGATAGCTCAGTGGTTTGAGCATTGGCCTGCTAAACCCAGGCTTGTGAGCTCAATCTTTGAGGGGGCCATTTAGGGATCTGGGGCAAAAATTGGGGATTTGTCCTGCTTTGAGCAGGGGGTTGGACTAGATGATCTCCTGAGGTCCCTTCCAACCCTGATATTCTATGATTCTATGATTCTTCCCGTATTTTGACAACTGGCTCATCAAGGGCCGGTCTCGGGAACAAGTGCAGAGGAGCCTCGATCTGATGCTTTCCACCTGCCGCGAAGTGGGTCTGTTAATAATAGGGGCATGGCTCAACTCCACACAAGCCAGAGCCTTCTTTCCGGTAGCATGTTTTCAGGCCATGTCAGACCGATCTCCCATATGAAGAACCACCCGCTCACCACGGCTCTCGCCTGCCTGCAGTTGTTGGGCTACATGGCCGCATGCACATAAGTGGTCAGTCATGCCAGCCTCCATCTCCTGCAAGGACCCTGGGTAGGTAGTTGAACCCTGGGATGGTGTTGGAGGAAGCTGCCTTCACGGCCACGGCTCCATCACTGACCCTGGTCTCTGATGCTTCAGACCTGGGCTGGGGAACCCACCTGGGCGAGCTCAGTACCCATGGCTGCTGGTTGTGGGACAATCTGGTCCTCCATATCAATGTTAGGGAGTTCAATGTGGTTTGCTTGGCTTGTCAGGCTTTCTTGCCCCACCTGAAGGGCAAGGTGATACAGGTCCTGGCAGACAATACGGCTACAGTGTATTACATCAACGGACACAGCGGAGCCGGTTCATTGGCCCTTTGCCAAGAAGCTCTCCGCCTTTGGGACTTCTGTGTGCGGCATGCCATTCATCTGGTAGCCGCTCACCTACCCAGGACCAGGAACAGATTAGCAGATCGCATCAGCAGGACCATCTCATCTCGCCATGAGTGGTCGCTCCACCCAGAGGCAGTCAGTGTAATCTTCCAGAAGTGGGGGATTCCCTAGGTGGATCTGTTCGCATCCAGGCAGAACAGGAAATGCCACGTATTTTGTTCAATCCGGGGGATGGACAGGGGTTCCCTGTCAGATGCATTTCTCCTCCTGTGGTCGGGGGCTCTGATGTACACCTTCCCACCAGTGCCGTTGATTCACAGAGTCCTAGTGAAGATCAAACAGGATAGGGCAAAGTTTATCCTAATAGCCTCACCAGTACTTGTTCGGCATGCTATTGGATCTTTCAGTAGCTGCCCCACTGCAGCTACCCCTCTGGCCAGATCTGCTGTCCCAGAGCCATGGCAGTCTTCTGCACCCAAACCTGGCGGCATTGCACTTGACAGCATGGCTACTGCATGGCTGAATGTGGGCGAATGGGAATGCTCGGCCTGGGTTGGGTAGCAGAAAACCCTCCATCAGAGCGACTGACTTGGCCAAGTGGAAAAGGTTCACATGCTGGGCCTTGGAATGACATGCCTGGGCTGAGAAGGCCTCGCTGCAGGAGACCCTGGATTATTTGCTGCACCTCAAACTCAAAGGTTTGTCTCTGTCATTGATCAAGGTCCTACTGGCCGCTATCTCGGCTCTCCACCCTCCATTCCAAAGCAGGTTGATCTTCGCTCACGACATGACGGGCCAGTTTTTGAAAGGTCTGGAGCGTCTCTACCTGCATGTCTGGGATCCTGTCCCTCCCTGGGACATCTCGTGTTGTCAAGGTTCCTGGGGTCTCCCTACGAGCCATTGGCTTCCTGCTCTCTCCTGCTTCTTTCTTGGATGGTTTTGTTCCTGGTTGCAATAACATCAGCCTGTACGGTGTTCGAGATCAGGAGGCTTACTTCAGAACCGCCCTACAAGGTCTTCTACAAGGATAAGGTCCAGCTGCAGCTGCACCCAGTGTTTCTGCCCAAGGTTGTTTCCTAGTTTCACACTACCTGTCTTCTTTCCAAAGCCTCATACATCAGAGGAGGAACGCAGTCTGCACTTGCTGGACGTCAGAAGGGCGCTGGCCTTCTACGTAGATAGAACAAGGTTGTTCCGTAAGTCAACGCAGTTGTTCGTTGTGATGGCAGACAGAATGAAAGGTCGCCCAGTGTCTGTGTGTAGTGGGGTGGTTACCCGCTCCTGCCTGGTGGGGCTTAAAAGCCAGCCCTGGCAGAGAGCCAGGGCTGAGGGCAAGAGAAGCTAGGCTGATAGGGGAAATGGCCACAGCTGGGCCATGGCCCAGTCAGGCTGCACCTGGGCCTATAAAGGGGCTGCTAGGCTGAAGCTTAGAGTCTCTCTCTGCATTCAGAGAGGGAAGGGCCTGGCTGCAGGGACCGGAGGGAGTACCTAGAGTGGAGCAGGGCTGAGTGGGAAAGGCCAGGGGAGCAGGGGAGCTCCGACCTGGAAACCCCCAGGCTGCGAGGCCTAGATTAGGGCCTCTTAGGTACTGGGGTTGCAAGGGGCAACCTATGGGTAGACAGAGGCAGCAGATCCAAATCCCCTCGCCTGTGATGAGTAGCTGATACACTGCAGTCTGCCCTGTGGAGCAGGACTAAGTGATAACTGGTAGTAGCCAAGACTGAGGCGAGGTGGAGGTAGTGGGTGGGGGTTTCCAAGGGGGAGAGACCCTCAGGGATTGTTGGGGTTTACTGCCCAAGGGCAGCACCAGGTCCTGGGAGGGACTGGGGCCGGCGGTAAGGCGGATCATCAAGACGGCAGAGGGCGCTCCAGAGGCTGACGAGCCTAATTCCCAAGGACAACCAGCAGGAGGCGCTGTTGGGTGAGTCCGGCTCTATTACACTGCTCAAAGGATTTCGTCCTGGATCATGGCCTGCATCCGCTACTGCTATGAGCTGGCAGAAGTGCCTCCACCAGGAATCCTGACAGCACACTCGACAAGGGTGCAAGCATTGTCATTGGCCTTTCTGGTGCAGGTGCCAATCCAGGAGATCTGTAGGGCCGCTGCCTGGTCTTCTGTCCACACGTTTACATCTCATTATGCACTTACCCAGCAAGCTCGAGACGATGCTGGCTTTGGCAGAGCAGTGCTGCAATCGGCATGACCAGGAACTCCGAGTCCACCACCATGGACACTGCTTTTGAGTCATCTAGAATGGAATTGACATGAGCAAGCACTCGAAGAAAAAACAGTTACCTACCTTTTCATAACTGTTGTTCTTTGAGATGTGTTGCTCATGTCCATTCCCATTACCCGCCTTCCTGCCCTTCTGTCGGAGTTGCCGGTAAGAAGGAACTGAGAGGGCGTAGGGCTGGCGGTGCCTGATACACCGACGCATGAGCACAGCACTCAAGGGGGCACCACATCCAACCCTACGGATACTGCTAAGGCAAAAATCTCCGACCGCACACGTGGGCGCGTGCAGACCTAGAATGGAATGGACATGAGCATGGTTCAGATCTTGAAGAGCAACTGTTACGAAGAAGTAGGTAACCATTTTTTCTCCCTGAACATCGGGAACAGTTCCAGACTATTAGAGCAGAGGGTTAGCTCTTAGCAAGGATATCATTGTAAGCCTCCCTAGATGGAGCACACATGGCAGCTTGTTGCATCTCTGCTGCTATCGTCATCCATCAAGGATCTTGGCTGCAACTGTTGGGATTTCCTAGGGAGGTCCAAAGTACCAGAGAAGACCTTTCTTTTTGTGGATTGAAACTTTTCAGTGTATCCACTGGTGAATCCTTGCACACCTTGAAAGATTCCAGGGCACACTCGGGTCTCTTGATATATGTAAACCTGCAAGTAAAAGAAGATTTAGTAGGTATGAAATGGCAGAGCGGTCCCATCCAGTCCAATTCTCTGGCTTTCACAGACCTGCCAAACCACTTGAAGGAGACCTTCCACCACGACCACTGCCACCACACAGGCCACCTCCTCATTGAAATGTCAATTTTGAGGGTTTGGTTGAGGGTCCAGAATGCCTCCACCTCAGGGATCTTCAGCTGTACTACACTACTCACCCTCTTCCCTTGGGAGACACTCTTTCCCATTTTTGAAGTGCATGGGAGAAAAATGCATTTGATAAATAAGTTTTGGAGGTTATAACATTTGGTTACTCCATCCATTTCATCTGCATCCTACTCCTCACCCCATCTACTCAGGGACTCTTCTCACAAACATTTGCCGAGATAGGAAATCATCTCCATTCTATCTAGTGGGGCCATAGACCCAGTTCTAGTTCAGCACAAATGGAAGGGATTTTATTCCAAGTAATGTAGTGGTTGGTTCAAAAAAGAACGGAGACCAAAATTATATTTCAGAGTTCTAAATGCCTTCATGAAACACAGAAATTCAGGATGGTAACTCTCACCGCTGTAATTCCATCATCAGATTCTGGGAATTGGTTTGTGGCCCTCTACCTTCAAGATGCATACTTTCATGTCTCCATTCACTCCCTCGCAAGAGGTTTTTTCATTTCAGAGTTGGCTAGGATCACATCCAGTATCAAGTGCTCCCCTTTGTACTGTCTTCTGCTCCAAGATTTTTCTCCAAAGTCCTGGTGGTAGTAGCTGCTCGCTTTCATCTGTGGAGAATAATAGTCTTCCCCTACCTTGACGATTGGCTGTTCAAGGGCCAACCATATATTGAAGTCTTCTCTGCGGTACAGACAGCTGTGAGCCTATTCTACAATTTAGGATTTCAACTCAACATGAAAAAATCCATTTGACTCCAGTTCAATAGGTAAACTTCATAGGAGCTTCTCTGGATGCCCTAGCGTCCAGAGCTTACCTTCTTGCACACAAATTTATTAGACTGACAAGCCTTGTTGTCAAGATACAAATAAGCCCCCAGTCAATGGCAAGAAATTGCCTTCAATTTGTTGGTGATATGGCAGCTTGTAATTTTGTAACACAACATGCCACAACAACTTCACTGCTTCCAGGGGTGGCTCAGAACAGTCTGTATCCCAATCAAGCTGGTGTCTGTCCATCAGGCGCTAGGCTTGCTCAGTAGGTGGAAGAACCCATTCAGAGTCTGTACTGGAGTTCCTTTCACCCACCCTCTTCTACTATCACCATAACTTTTAGATGCATCACTTGTGCGAAGGGACGAACACCTGGGGCGGGGCGGGGAGGGGGGGACGACACTGTCCAAGGCAAATAGTTGCCTCAAGAGTGTCTCCTACAGATCAACCTCCTAGAATTACAAGCAGTCTGGAACACCTGTATCCACTTCCTTTCCTTAATCAGGGGCCAGTCCATCAAAGTCATGACAGATAATATTATCTGTACATTCTGTATAAATTGTCAGTGAGGGATGATTGTGCTGAAGCAATAAAGCTGTGGAACTGGTTTATAGCCAATCACACCCTCATTTCAGCCTCTTATCTTCCAGGCATTGCAAAACACCATGGCTGATGATCTGAGCAGATGTTTCTTCCAAGATTACGAGTGGGAACTGGACTCTTGGATTCTCAGTTTTTTTCCAGGTTTCTGAAAGTGGACCTCTTTGCAATGCCTGCCAACAGAAAGTGCAAGAAAATTGTGCTTGAGAGGACTGGGTTATCAATCCTTGGGAACACCTTTCTCATTCCTTGCAGGAGAGGTCTTCTCTATCTCTTCTGACATCGTTGATTCTGAGGGTGTTAAACAAGACAAAGATGGAGTCATTCTAATTTCACCAACTTGGCTGAGGCAGGTCTGGCACACTTACCTGATTTACTTCGCCTCCTGTCCAGCATTGCAACTTCCAACCACTTCCCGTCTGCTATCTCAGAACACTGGTTGGACTCTCCATTCCAACCTGGCCATCCTCTGACTCCATGCTTGATTCTAAGAGAGAGAGATTTCCTGTTTGATAGGTCCTATTAAGCAGCAGAAAGATCTCTACTAGAGATAATTACTTTCAACAATGGAAGAAATTTTACCATTGGTGTATCCAGCAACTCTTGATCTCTTCATTCTTCTCTTTCCACTGTTCTTGATTACTGATTGGATTTAAAGAAGTCAGGTCTTTCTGATGAGTTCTATCAGAGTTCATTTGTCAGCTTTTGTAGCCTTTTAGTCCCCAGGGGTTCTCAGTCTTTGCTCATCCCACAACAGCAAGATTCATGAGGTGATTGCTTAAACTTTTTCCCCAAATCAGAGAGCCTGTGTCCGTATGGGATTTGAACTTGATCCTTAATTGTCTTCTGAAACTTCCTTTTCAGCTACTAGCTGTGTTCTCTGCTGAATTTATCTATGAGAGTGGCATATTAGTGGCCATCACTTTTGCTTGCAGAGTCAGAAAATTAGGCGCAATGATGGCTGATCCCTCTCCATCCCATCTTATTGTTTTTCTTCAAGGATAAGGTACCATTACGCCCACATTCTAAAATATCCCCCAATTTCCACATTAACTAAATCCTTGATCTTTCTGTGTTTTGTCCCAAAGCCACATTAGACTAGTGAAGAAGCTGCCTTGCATACCTTGGATGTTAGAAGGGAGTAGCCTTCTATTTGGACAGATCAGACCATTTAGAAAGTCTACAAGACTCTTTCAGTTGCAGACAGAACTAAAGGATTCACAATCTCCACCCAAAGATTTTCAAAGTGGGTTTCCAGTTGTGTTCCTGTTTGTTACCAGGCTGCTAATGTTCAGCCCCCTTTGAGAATAAAAGCCCATTCTACGAGATCCCAAACTAGCTCCATAGTACTATTAAAAATGTATCAATTGCTGAAATTTGCCAAATGGCAACCTGGGTGTCAGTGAACACTTTTTCCAAACACAATATCCTGATATATGCCTCTACATCAGAAGCTGCTATTGGCACAATAGTCCTTTCTTTATTGTTGGATCCAGCTCCAAAGCTCTCTCCTCCTCCAAGGGATACTCTTGGATGCCTGAAGTGATACTACTGATAAGTTTCAGAGTAACAGCCGTGTTAGTCTGTATTCGCAAAAAGAAAAGGAGTAAATTGGTTAGTCTCTAAGGTGCCACAAGTACTCCTTTTCTTTTTACTACTGATAAGGACACTACTCGAAGAAGTAGTCATTACTCATATTGTGCAATAACCAGAGTTCTTTGAGAGGTGTCTCTCTAGTTGTGCTCCACTACCCACCCTCCTTCCCCTCTACTTCAGAGTTTTGTCTCGCGGGACCTTGTGGTAGAGAAGGAACTGAGAGTGGTTTGCTCATGCAGCTCCATATATCCTTAGTATAGGGCATGAGGGTGTCTGGAGTGTATTTGCAGGCCGAACGGGCAGTATTACTGAAAATCTCTGATCAAAGGCACAGGTGCCGCTAAAGTGGAGCACCCGTAGGGGGACGCATCTCCAAGAACTCCAGTTACTGCATGAGGTAAGTAACCTCTCCTTTCCTTGCACCAAATGTGGAATTTTTCACCGAAGAACCAGAATGGGCAGTGTTCTGTTGATAGGCAGTGACAGGTTTAAAGTCTGATGTTCACAACCTATAAGAGCTAGCAATGGGAGTTTTATATCATTATAAAGGAGAGATTCTCCATTTTCTGAAGAAGCTCATCATTTGCTTTTAACTGGGAATCTTCTCTTTCCAATGGCTATAGTAATCTTAAATGTTTTCTGACAGTAATAGGTAAAGTTGTCAGACACAAGTGTGATTGTGTCCCTTTAATATTACCTTTTTCAAAAGGAATTACATAGTGAAGAGTTTGTCTTTTGAAATGCTTTTTTAGTTTATGGACAGAGTTATTTGTATATAGGAGAAAGACAGTGGTAAGAGAGAATTAAAGGAAAAACTTAGCCGTCAAAAAGAGTGTTTTGTATCCAGGTGCGAACTTTGATGTCCACACACTTTGATGTCCATCCTTCAGATGTAATTTGAGGGGATCTAATTAAGAGGATAGTAGAAATGGCATGCCCTTTTGCTTTGCAAAACCTATATAAACAGATCCTGTTGTGAGCAGCAGAACAAAGAATCTTAACAAGGGAAGTAGTGAGGTAAAGGAGCATAAATTGGAACAAGTAACCCCTATTAAAGCTTGCGTAAACGTTTATTTACTGTGTTTTATATAGCTACCAAGGTTTTTCCAGCTCTGTTCTGATAATGTTTGGGGAGTTCGGAAGGCTTGTGCAGAATGCTTCATGGCAGTTTCATGTGCAACATCCCAGGAGGTCCGGCGGACAAAACTGTCAACGCTTTTTATTAATCTGATCAGTGACCCATCACGATGGGTAAGAGTTTTGTTTTATTTATCAAATAACTATTTTTCTTTTCGCTTTTTCTTTGATACCCAATGTTAATTTTTTAGAGATAAATATCTTCTTCATGTGCATGATTTTGTCAAGTAATTACGTATAATGGTGGTTTTGCTGACTGGAGGAAGGCTGTTCTACGTTATTCTGGTAAAATGTACTGGACCCTTCCATTGAGAAAAGGTATGTGGAGCTGCAGGCTTCCCTGCTATTCAGTGTTGCCAAAAGTCTGCTTATCACGAGGAATATCAGAAAATTGCAGATGTAATTAAATTGAATGTGTTGAGATTTTTTTCTCCGTACTTCACATTCTCTCCTCTTCCCCCTTGAAAATCCATCCTTCAAATCTGTGTTAGGGTTGTCAACAGGGGGCTCCTTCTCAGAGCCAAAAGGAAGCCTTAGTGCCCCGGAGCACCAGCTTTTTGGCTCTGAGAAGGCATGTGAGCCATAATCAGGTACAATGAAAGAAATAATAGAAATGGAGGTGAGAGAGGCTCACCAGAAGTAAATGGAATTCAAGCCTGTGGTTCTTATTGAATCAACTTAAATTCCTGACAGTGTAAAATATGGTGTTTCCACTAAACCAGCATTTCTCCTTTCCAGTCACTTGGATCCTCCACTTGGTTGGCGTTCAGACTTACTCACTTTAAACATTGAAATAGTGTGGGAGGGTGAAGCATGCTGTCAACCACAGTCAATGTGAAGATGTGTATAATGATCTGTGAATTGACCACTTTGTCTGCCTCCTGTATTTCATGTCTCACCCCAATCTTCCCCTGCTCAAGGCTTTTTGCCTGGCACTTTCCCATATCCAGCTTGTTGGCACTGTTCCCAGATGCAAGTCTCTCCTGTCACTTTCCCCAGTGCCCTTACAACTCTTCCCATTCCTAACAGCTGGTGGTGTATTTATACAACAGCTGTATTTAAATTATTTTCTCTGGAACCCATTACTCTAGGTCCGCCAAGCTGCCTTTCAGTCCCTGGGGCCTTTCATATCAACTTTTGCTAACCCATCCAGCAGTGGTCATTTTTTTAAAGAAGAAGAAAGTAAGAACACAGAGGATCATAGATCTGCAGAGGAAGATAGGTATGAATTTTCTTGGTTTTGTAGTTTTCATTTGCATATAGATATTGCTGCTTAGGAGACTTTAATTTTTCTTTTAATTTGGTACCCACATTGGCAGTGAAGACACCAGAACTTTTGCCAAAAATTGGCCAGTGGAACCCTCTTTAGCTAAGTTGTTGTTCAGTTATTTAGGGTACTTCACTTAGGTCAGCTATCCAGTAAGTAAAACTAATTCTATAAATACTAAAATAAGAACATGACTATAAACTTTCATAAGTGTCTAAATTTATAACCAGTATGTTGGGTTTTTTTGTAAACTCACGCCTATTTTCTTTGACACCCAACAGTGAAAAGATCAGGGATACAGAAGATGTCACAACAGAGGATGTACATAGCAGGACAGAGAAGCCGCCTTCAGATGCTGATTTTAGTGATTTTACAATAAAACTTGAAAACACCATGGAAGACCATAACCCTGTGCCAAATAATTCTCAGAGTGAAACTGATTACCAGACTGAGACATTCTTATGTTGCACTTTGTCTTCAGAATCTTGTGGGGAAATAGCTGATGAGAATGATCAAAGTTCTAGCTTCTGTAGTATAGCAACACTGCAGGAATCTGGGCTGAGGTCCCAGGAAACCTCCCTCTCAGAACAGGAATTGTACAACTCTTTCCATTTCTGGAGGACTCCGCTTCCTGAAATAGATATTGATTTAGAGCTTCAGCAAACTGATCAGATAACGTCCAACCCAGAAATTCGGGAAGGAACAAAAGACGTGACGGTGCCAGTGTTTTCAAACATTACTATGGCCACAAGGAAGGAGCTGGAAGAAATGATAGAAAATCTGGAGCCTCATGTTGATGATCCAGATGTTAAAGGTATAGTGAAGATATTTGTGTATAGTTAGTGTCTGGAAATGTTTTTGTGTAATAATTAATGTTTTGCTGTGGAGGTTTTAATTTTTAACCTTTTGAATGAAGCTTTTTAAAAAAATTCAGAAGAATTAATGCTTTTGGAGTTTAACAAAATTGGTTCTAGCTGTTTTAATTTAACTGTGAAAAAGGATGACAAACCAAAACATTCTTATTTTTGAAAAGCAGCCTCTGATTGTACAGATGCAGTTCTGCTCCCATTGTTTATTGCGAGTGCATAACTGCAGGTACAATAATTGCACCTGTAATTCTTAGTACTGAGGTATCTAACTACTTGATTTGTCAATATAATCAGGCTGTCACCTGAGTGCTGCGAATCATTGTGCTCAGTATTGCGTATGCAGTTACTATGTGCAAAATAGGAAGCCAGATTGAGGCCCTTTTGAAAAATCAAGGCCTGAATGTAACAATGTTTTCACCTTCTGAACAATCAAGTTTATTTTTTAAGGAAATAGCCTTACGGTATCCATGTTTCCAGAACCTCTTCTATAGCAACTTTCATTGCCTGCTGATGTGCACCAGGATTATGGTCAGGGCAAGGTTAGAAGTGACCCAAATCCTGTCCAACTCTTAAATGCGCACACATCTCATGAGATTGAAGTGTAATGAATGTGCTGTCCCCTACCTTCTTTATAATAATCTGCTGCCCTTTATGTGGCATCACAGATTTGTTGGGATATCGGCACTGCAGAAGTCTTAAAGCATGCCAAATTCAAAAAGGGCAGCAGCAAATCTGGCACTGTGGCTTGGAAAGTGGCCATGGAGATGGGAGTATTCTTGATCTCAAGAATCCTGTGGGCTAAAAGAACACACTCTTAAAGGAGGGAAGAAAAGAGGGGTGGGAAATGCCTGTCAGAATAAGCAGCCATGCTTGGATGCTTTCCTGAAACTTTGGTGTTTCTCCTATCACTAATTACACAGGATACACACTGATAGCCTAACTTTAATTAGACTTGGCCTGTTCCTGTTTAATCTACCGTAAAATCAGCAGATGAAAATGTTCTGCTTTGAGAAAACTCTAGCCCATTGCTCTGTAAGGGGTGGATAAGAAGGATGGGGTCTAGAAAAAATGTACTAGTTCAGTTACTGGTGAGAAGCACATTATTTAAACTTCTCTCTTAATAAGCACATTAGCCGGTGCTGTTTAGGTTTGACTCTAGAGACTTGTTCTACACAGCTACAAAATGTATATTAAACTGTTTCATGAGGATCTACATAGCTAATGCATTTGTATACTCAGAGGTGCTCGGTATTACAAGATTGTTTCTGAATCTATGCTTTGATGTTGGCTGGTCTCATTCCAGAGCAATTGTCTTGCTGCACTTTAGGATGGTTTCAATGTAAAGAAGCTCACAGGTGCAGTTCTGTGTGTGTGTCTGTCTGTCTGATCCAAGAAAACTACATGAAAGGAAATCTGAAGATGCAAAATCCAAATACACAGAAGTTAGGAAATGCCTGAACTAGGTGCCTGTGCAGTAACAATTTGACCCCCTTGTTCATATGCATTCTGATACAGTCGTTAGTTATGTGATCACATACTATTTTTTTCATACAGGTCCCCTGCCTCAATCAGGCGATGGGTAGTTACTCAATATTTCTTTTTATTCCTCTCATTAAGTGTATGGCCTTAGAGCTTATTGAATGCACACCATCTAAATCCTGCACTGAATACAAAATTATTAATTTTATGGTCGCTTTCACGATCATAAAAGAGTGTTTTACAAATAAAACAAATGAATTTATCTTCACAACACGCGTGTAAGAGTGGGTAATATTACTTTCCCCATTTTACAGATGCGGAATTGAGACAGAGAGAGATTAAGGCCAAAATTTTCAAAAGTGTCCACTAATTTCAGATGCCCAATTTGAGACACCTGATTTTCCAGAATATTTTGCATTCTCTATGTTCAGAGCACAGCGCCAGCCAATTTGAGTCGATGCACAGCACATCTGCAAATGGGGTTTCTCACATTGGGCACTCAGAAAACTAGGAAGATGCTATTTTAGTGGCCACCTCTGAAAAGTGAGGTTTAAGTGACTTGCCCAGCATCACACAGGAACTCTGTACCAGAGACAGGGATAGAATTCAGTACTCCAAGGTGGAATTCAGTTTCTTTAATTGTGACCTGCAGTCCCCTACTATATCAGACTTCTCAACTATATCAGACTTTCAACTTCTGCAACAAATGAGCCAGGGGTTTTATAGACAACAGCTTTATTAACTACCCAACCCTTATTCGTTCCAGAGCACTGTCTTCCTGTGCATGGAGAGGGGCAAGGGTTATGTGGAAAACCAGTATGTCTCAGGAAATTAAAGACTATATCATAACACAGTGATTCCCAAACTTCTTATTAAGGTGACCCACTAAGTGCATTTTGCCTTTTTTTTTTTTTTTTTTTTTTTTTTTGTGACCCACCCAGGCTCCAAAACATGGGGAGGGCCCCAAAATCATAGGCCAGCATCCTTCTCTTCTGCTGCTGTCGCCTCCACCTTGCCCTTCTGAAGGGACACTGACCACCTGCAGCAGCCCCTCCACCCTAGCACCGCAACCCTATCCTGGCTTGGTGTGGAGGAGAGGCCCAGAGGGGTGGTCAGTTGGAGAGAGAGCTCACCTCGCAGTGGCTGGGCTAAACCTGAGTGGTGCCAGGTCCCAACTTCTGGAGTGGGGAGCCAGGTCCAGCACTGCAGGACGGGAGCCACTGCTGCGAGGTGAGTGTGGGGTAAGTGGAGGCTAAGCTCTCCTTCCACCTCCATACCCCTGGGGTCACCCATCTAGAACCTTTACATGACCCATTGGTCATACACATACACACATGGGGGCCAAATTAAGGTTTCACAGGCAACACAGCTTTAACGTTTTTTAATGTAGTTTTATAGGAAATTTCCTAATTGGGGGGGGAAAAAAGTGAAAAGAAATTCTAACACATGGAACCATATTGACGCACAACTTAAGTATCAGCAGGGTTCAGACCTTTGGACTACAGCATGGACCTCGAGCACTCTACCTCACAGAGTAGCTGGCAGTAGTAGACTGTTACCCTCTATTGGACCAGCCAAGAGAGGGGGATGAGAAACTCACTTTGCCAGTAGGTTTCACAGCTATTCACTAATAGCAGAGGAATGTAGAGATGCAAGACACCTGATTTCAATTCCAGTTTCTATAGGGGAATGTTGTCTAGAGGTTACAGACCATTCTGTTCCTGTGCCCCCAGCTTGTCACTGTCCCCCTCTGCATCTGTGTACCTCCTAACTCCCTCTCAGTTGACTCTTGTCTCCCTCCTCCCCTGGTCCTCCCCATCCTCTGGGTCCTGCAAACACCCCCGCCCCTTCTTTGCCCCTTTGCATTCCAGTATGATTGCTTCCTCCTTCTCCATACACTTGAGTGCCAGCGTCAGTAGTACAGGAGAGAGAATCTCCTGCTCTCAATTCCTGTGCCTGGTGCCGCAGCAGCCGGGAGGAGCAATTGTAAGGGAAGTCCTGCTCAACCCCTGCAGCCGTGAGCATGCTCAGTGCAAACAGAATCTTCAGAGAACTTAGCTGCCAAACAAGCCTCTTTTGAGCATGTGTGAACTGCAATTTTTCAGAGGCTTATAACTTGGCTAAATTTGGGCAAATTTTCATGGGGACAGCAAAAGGCATATACCTGTCAACAAACCAGTCACCCTGCCAAATTACAAGTCCGTGCTCCAAAGCATGGAGGAATTAGAGTTTCTCAACACAATAGTTATAAGAATTTTTTTAAAATATGGGTAAAAGAACATTTTCCCATAATCTCATTCTCAGAAATGGCTGAATCATTTCAGCTGAAATTTACCCAAAACTTCAGTTTGAAGCAGATACCTGGCATGGAAAATTTCAGCCCCCAATGAATAGTTTGGCAAAACCCCAAGCAACAGAACATAGGGGCTTATAATGGAAAATATCTGTCAACCTTAAGTATGTGTGTCTCTACTAGATCCACCTATAATAAATATCAGTTAGTTAAAGTTGGGAAAAAACTCTTGTTTGTGTGTTATCATTAGAGCAGCCTCAAAAGAATTTGAAATTCCTAATAGGTGTTTCAGGATAGATTTTTTTTCTTTTTTTTTAATACAGTACCTGCACCATTATAGCACTTAAAATAATCACAGGAGCATTTTTTTTGTCTGCTAATAATGAGTGAACACTAAGGAAAGAAACAGAAAGCAAAAGAGTGAAAACAAGAGAAGCAGAAAAGAGAAACTGCAGAAAATAAAGAGGGAAGATGTGCTGCCATGTAGACAAATTTTTTTCTTCTGAGTTATTTATGTATTTTTCTGTAAACAAACAAATTTGAAGTGTCGTGCATCTATATACATTATCTATTTAGAAAAAGACCCTTAATCTTCCTTTAATTTTAACTGAAAACGAAAGGCCTATATTTTGATGTTGGTTCTGGTTGTGGGGGAGGAGAGGAAAGATAAGTTCTTTTAAATGTGCATTGGGATAAACTTCAGTTGAATTATTTCTTCAGTTTTTTTGCCTCACAAGAATTAACTCTCCTGAAAATCTGGAATAACGTTTCATGCCTAAATAGTCTGATAAAAGCTAGTCAGCGCTTTCCCTTTTTAATTTATAGTAGAAACTCATTCATTTTGTTTATCCATATATGTATTGTTTGTGCATTTAAAAAAAATGGGGGTCTTTCCCTCACTTCTCAATAAAGAAGAAACAACTGAATACTACTGTGAGGTCTCTAATTATCAAGTTCTCATTAATTTTACAAAGTTTACTGTAGATAACTTAATATGAAATATGGTATTAAGTAAAACTAAATTATACTTTCTAATGAACCTGATGCATTTCATGTACAGTATTAGTACTTTTTTGTTTACTTAGTAATTTGTAGTGGGCTTCCTTGTCGGTATGGATTACTACAATCCTACTGTAACTGTTTTCTTTCAAGTATTTTATTAAATCCTTGTCAGTTACAGAACTGGCTAGGCTACATAATGACTAAATCCTTACTCATTTGCTCCTGCTGTTCTTACCCCCATCTAGAGACCATCCCAGAGATATAAGACCACAGTTCGTGTTTGGCCTTCACATGTGATGTTACTTACCTGTCCCACACCATTGTGTGTGTCTCAGTTGTCTAGCTGTGTATTTAGTGTTTAATATTGTTCTGAGTTGTAATTCTGCTTTATGTAACAGTCCGTCATAATTGTAAAAAAAGGTTAGGTGTGCCATACAAATTAATCTGGCTTTTGATAAATTCTGGTGGCTTTATGTGCAAGGATAAATGAGACAAAATTCCAAGATGGGAGCTAGAGTGAGGCGGATGATAAAAACAGATGCAATTGTTTAATTTCAGAATGGGTACACAGTATTGGAAAGGCCTTGAAAAAAGGGTAGTAGAGTTTTAGCTCAAGCAAGTGTGCTGATTTGGACTGGAGAGCCACTTGCTCCTTTCCTGGAAGGGAGGGAAGAGGAGAGGAAGAGAGCAGCCCAATCACTGCTGCTTTGACAGGAGCAGAGAAGTGGGTGTGGAAGGCAAATTAGAGCAATCCCTGAGCCGCTTGTTGCTTTCCAGGAAGGGAAGGTGATAGGCAGAGAGCAGAAAGGCACGTGCTGCTGCTCTTTGAGGAAGGAAAGGAGAGAAGCAGGGAAACACCAGATAGTACTGGCTTCACGTCAAGAGAAGGGGAATGAGGAGCCAAGTGGACTATACGGAGAAGAGTTGCTGGGAGGCCAAGCATCTCCTGTGTGTCCTGCAGTCCTAGAGTGTCTGTGCAAAGAAATAGAGGGCCCAGTAGTTTCTTTGGAATAGAAGTTGTAATTCCCTTCATTTGGAGTAGAAGTAGAGCCCGGAATTCATCAGTAAGATTGGGGAGGTATGAGAGAGAGAGAGAGACAGAATTAATTAATTCGTGGTGGGGAGACTAGTGGCAAGAAGGGCCAGGTGGAGTGAAATTTCATATTTCATTTTTATCTGTTTTCAGAGTTTGATCAAAAATTTCTAAGTCCTGACTGAGACTTACAATTGTCACTGAATAACCTACTCTCTCTCATGCTGCGTCTGCATTTCCAGAAGAGTTGCTTTGTTCAGAATTAGTTCAGCATAATGGGACCAGTCAACCTTCTAGCAATTTGCAGCGTGGGAGCATCTGAATGTGTATTTTCCAGGACCCCAGACCTACTGTTATATTCTCAGTTGGAAGATTTAGCCATCCTGCTCTCCACTTAGATTTAGAGGGATGCAGCTAACTGCACTTTTGCAACTCATTCATTTAGTCCCCAAAAATATGTTCCGCTGATCTCATAAAATTTAAAAATACAACTTTTTAAATCAGTCAATAATAGTTTAAAAACTAAAGTCAAACCTATTCCCACGCTTTACTTGCCGTATTCTTTTAACTGTTATTGCCAATAAACTGTTGTGTGTGTTCTTCCTGTTACAGATTGTGCACACATCTGTTTATTTACCTAGCCTCAACATAAGTAGTTTGTCACATTTTTGTAAAAGATACTTCTTTAAAGATACTGTTGCCTCCGCAGCCTCTAGTTCTTGGGTTTCCTGCCTCATACACAGATACTCCCTTAGCTCCAGTGCTGTTTTGGCCTTCTGAGGCAATGGCAGCCAACATGAGACTCCCTCACCTACCATCCTCGCTGGTTTCCTCTATTGCAGGACTTACTAACCATTGATAATCTGAGTAGGAAACTTTCAGCTTCCCTCTTTGGCTAGTCCATAAATTAAAAATTATTTTTCAAAGGTAGTTGCCATCAGCAATGTTGTTGCTGTGTAACCGTTCTTTCCACTTCCATTAACGTGTTTCACTTTGCATACAGCACAAGTGGAGGTGTTGTCTGCTGCACTCCGAGCCTCCAGTTTGGACCCTCAGGAAGAGACAACGGCAGGCATTGGCAAGGGAATGGACTCTCAAAATGAACTGAGCATCAAAGACCAACTAAATTATAAACTAATTCACGATGATACTGTGTCTTTAATTAGCGACACTGTTGAGGTAAGAGACATGGCTGTATTTGGCATACAAACAGTTTGATTCAGAAATACAGGGCTACAGTCAGAGAGAGAGCTGTATTTTGCACTCTTGCAGCAATCATAGCTAAACTGTTCCCACTTTAGCAAACAAAACTTGGCATCATTTCAGCCTAATTTTGCAGCTCTGGCTATTGCATAAAGTAAAGTTTATCCTCACAACGTTCTGTATTTGTACATCTGAATCATTTGAGGACTTGAAGTTAAACCTTCAGTCCTGACTAATGGTCACTTTCAACAGACTGTGTTACTATAGTTTGCTACAGTGAAATAGTCTTACTGGAAACAATGCCCTTCTTAAAATAAGTTAACTGTTCCTTTTTCTGTTTGGAGAGAGAGATACATTTTATTTATGGTGGAAACATTTTACTGCAGCAGGCAACACACTTTTCTGACCAGGAGACAATCAGGACTTGAGGTCATGTTGCAGTGGGCCTCTGGCAATATCTGGTCTCTGGAGAATGAAGGCGGGTACTACCACTCAATATCATTTTGAGTTTTTACTTGTGGCTCTTCTTTCCATTTTTTCCCCATCCAATCAAACAAAAGCATTTAGTACTGGTTTTCTGTTCTTCATTATGTGTTGTGGCAGAAATGTTATGACTACTCCACTCCACTTGGAGGCACAAGTGTGATGGTCTTTGAAACTCCAGTGCTATAAAAGAATAATAAAATCTTGATGCAACCCTCATGGATTGTTGCTTGCCAGTTGGCACTGCAAATAGTTTTCAGATTATACTCTGCTGCCATTAACCTGCTACAGTTGACAGCATTGCTCACTGTGTTGATAAGAAGCTCCTTACATACATTTGTATATGTGTAAAATCTGACTCTTTAAATTTGGATTGTCTGATGGAAGATGCGCAGATTGCCCTCCTTCCAAAATCTTAGCGATACCACCATGACCTAGATATTGATGTACCCTGCAAGCTCTCTTTTATTATGAAGTTCTTATCTTTTTAAAGTGAAGTTATGTTTTGAAAAGTACCTAGGTAAAAATGGCACCTCTGTCAAAATGGGGGGGGGGGGAATCTAGCAGGTGTTCTTTGCCCCTGGCCTGAGGTATTGGTGCCCTGATACACCCTGCCTAGGGAAAACCTACTCAGGACTATGTACCAAGAAAAGCTTAATCCTCCAACGGTGTAAACTGGGCAGAAGGGGACACTAACCAATCAGGAGCCAGCAGGCAAGTTCAGAAAGTTTGCCTGCTTCTTCCCAGGGGGAGTGATGGGTGGAGCTAGGGCAGGAGGGGAGTTCCTCTATCCTAACCCCAATGAGTCTTGCATTGCATCAGTGGCCAGACAGACTGGGGTTGACACCACCCCTTGTCTGAATGGACCATCACTAAGATGCGTTATCTCCTGGTGACTAATGTCTACTCCAAGACCATCAACCATACTTTCAATATAAATATATACATCTCTCAATGATTATGAATCTTGACAAGTTACAAGCTTTTTGTAGATCCTTAAATGTTATTCTTTATGGATAAATATCCTGTAGGACATGTTTGGTGTAGTGAGTTTGTCAGGTCTGAGGTGAGCGATGTTTGCAAAGAGCAAGAGTCTCTTTGCCAAGGGGTCTCTGTGTCTCACCCACCTTATAGAAATTTCATCAAATACCATATTTCCATACTTTGCTTATGAAAATGTCATGTCGGACTGTGTCAAAAGCCTTCCTAAAGTCAAGATGTGTCACAACCACTCGGTCAGTAACCTTGTCAAAGGAGGAAGTTAGGTTAGTTTGGCATGATTTGTTCTTGACAGATCCATGCTGGCTATTTCTTATAACTGTATTGTCGTCTAGGTGCTTACAAATTGTTTAATAGTTTTTTCCAGTGTCTTTCCAGGTATCGAAGTTAAGATGACGGGTCTGTACTTCCCCAGGTCCTCTTTGTTCCCCTTCTTAAAGATAGTTACTGTGTTTGCCCTTCTCCAGTCCTCTGGGACTGTACCCGTCCTTCATGAGTTCTCAAAGATAACTATTAATGGTTCTGAGTTGCTTAAGTACTCTAGGATGAATTTCATCAGACCCTGCTTACTTGAATACATCTAATTTGTGTAAATATTCTTTATCCTCTTCTTTCCCTATTTTAGTTCCTTCCCCTTTCTTGAGAGAACACCACGTGACAGGAGTTATTGCTTATTGCATTAATGGAAGGCACTCCAGATAATACGGTGGTGGGCATGGTGTAAGAATCTGTGTAGAATAGAATATGATTTAATTATATCCCCTCAAGCATCTTTATTATTTTGAATCTAAATAAATAAAAGTTGTCCAATAAGATTTTTCTGTTAATTTGGGCTACAGCAAGGATATGCTGAAAATAAAAATACATCTCTGGAATCTTGAAGAAAATACCCACAATGTGAGGCAACCTTTCATGGTATTTAAATTCAGTGTGTGCGTGTAATCCTTGAATGTCCCATTTTGTAAGTGACCTTTTTCCCCCCCATATGCAGAACATAGATTCCACTCTCCGCTATATTCATAATGATTCAGACTTGAGCACCAATAGTAGTTTCAGCCCCGAAGAGGAAAGAAAGTCCAAAGTACAGGTAAATGAGAATTTTTTTCCCCTTGTAATTCTGATTATCTTCTGTCTATAAAGTTTCAATTTAATGATGGAAGGTTCACCTTTAGTTATGTAGTCCATTGGCCCACTTTGCTGTAGTAATTTTCAGAGGATGTGAAAGCCTCATTAGTAGGTCACTGTATAATCCAGCCTTGAGTTGCTGCAGTGACAGTGGTTATATTGGCAGTTTATTCTGCTGTAATTGACCATTCCAGTCTTTTTTAAAGGAAGTAGTGTAGCTTTGACAGAAGAGCTGTTAGTCAAGACTCCCAAGCTATTTATTTTATTTTTTCCTCTGTCACTGACTTGCTGTACAGCTTCAGTGACTTATTCACAGAGCCAGTTGAAAATTTTCCATTAAGACTGTTTTTCAGGGAAAAGCTGTTTTTTTAATTGAACAGAATTTTTCACAAAAAGTGTGTTGTCCATTGAAAACTTTGACTTTAGCAGAAAAAAAAAACAAATTTAGATTTGATACCAAATGAGTTATTTTGGCTTAATTTGGTGTTAAACTATATCTTCCTGAACCACTGATGGGAGTTGTAGTGTGGGAATCTCATCCGTTCATACTTCTCTATGGGCTGGGTTCTACCTCTCCCGTGAAGCACTGCAGCAGTTCAGCAAGGGGGGAGAATGTGCTGCATCATGGGAGAAGTAGTTCCAGGCAAGGAGCCCAGCCCATAGGGAGAATCAGGGCATGAGGCACCCAAATGCCATTCCTATGAGGCACTTCAGCAGTTCAGGCAGGCACAGTTTAATATTGAACTGACCCAAAATGAAACATTTAAATTTAGTCTTCATTTTTTGCCATATGGTAAAAATTTTCTGCAAGGTGGGGAAAAACATGTATTGACAAGTATTAGTCACTTATTTTTATGTATTTTATGTATTCGTTAAACAGGCATAAAGTTTGCCAGTCTCACAGGATATTGAGTTTTTAATGTTTGTAAGAGTGTTGAGCAATGCTATAGAAGTCTAAGTTAAATGGTTTCTTCTTAAGTTTCAAACAATGCTCCTACTGTGTTTCGGTAATGTGAAAGTGATCCACCTGTTCATCCTTGTTACTTCAGTCTGGGTATTTACAAGGACTAATCATACCTTCTCAGTTATTTTGTTTCTGTATTAATATTGCTTAAGTAACCTTAACATTGGCTTAAAATATCAACTTTAAACAACTAAAGTTAGTCTGATTTTTGTATATGGTACTCTTATGAATTATTATATTTACATTCTTAATCTTTAAGCATTTTTTGTCCATTATTATGAGGTGAGAAAAATTCTCTCTCTTAATATGTAACCTAGTTTTATATAGTAGGTTGTATGGAAAATACCTGAAAATGTGGCAAACTAAGGCTTGCTCTCTCTCTAGGATGTTGTACCTCAAGCCTTGTTGGATCAATATTTATCCATGACTGATCCTTCTCGTGCACAAACGGTTGATACTGAGATTGCTAAACATTGTGCGTATAGCCTGCCAGGTGTGGCACTTACGTTAGGTAGACAGAACTGGCACTGTCTGAAAGACACCTATGAGACACTAGCATCTGATATGCAGGTATGTTAAAGCATTTAAACTCAAGCAGCTTTGAAAACAAATTGTATATACACTTTTTTATAACTGTTTCTGTAGAATGGGCATTTTTGAATTTATGGTTTTCATATCCTATCACTGGTGTTGGTAATTTAGTAGGTGATGCTCTTCCTCTGCGTAATAGTTTGACCAGTGTCCCAGAACAATGCTTGGGCACCATGTGAGGTGCTCAGATACTACGGTAATGGGGACTATATAAATACCTAGAATAGATGCATAAATGTTGCTGAGCCTGTCACCTTGTGGGTAGATGAGAAACCAGAGGTCTTGATCATTTCAGGTTGCTACAGTTCTTGTGGCACTTTTAATGAGAATAGGGGTATCCACTTTGATACACTGGCCAGTTCCTGAAAGTTAGTCATAAAGGATTAACAGTATTGCAGTATCATTGGTGTGTTAAAAACAAATGTTAAAATATTGGAAATGGCTGTTGCTTTCTTCTCTGTTCCTGTTTGCTGCTAAGGAAGCAGTTTTCAGTGTATGGATCATTTTAATTTGTTTTAATGTTTTTGTTTTGTTCTTGTTTTGTTTTATTTTTAATTTTCCACTCTTTCCTGTCTTTTTCAAAGACGTGCTTCCTTTTTTGAGTAGTGATTCTTGGTCCACTTCACCCTGATAAACTAATTCACTGATGTATCAGAGCAAAAACTCACTGACCTATATTGTTTGTTTATACGATACATTCCCAATTTTGTGATTGTTCGGATAATCAGGAGGGCTCTATTTTCCGAACCATCGCATTACCTGAATCCCTTCCTTGTCCCCAACATGAGATACGTGCTGCAGAGAGCATATAGTTCATGTATCTCATAATGGGGGACAAGGAAGGGATTCAGGTAATGCGGAGCTTTGATAACAGGATTTTTAATAAACTGGAGAATATTGTATATAGTATCAGTCACATTTCCCAAAGTGCTTTACAGTAAGGTGAAAAAAATTAGCACATACGTAATCAGTAAAGAAACTAAAAAAAAAAAAGTAAATATTGCTAAGTTTGCAGTTTGTTTAAAATTACTTTGAGAGTCTGCCACAAGAATAATGTGGGAGAAAACTGCATCACTAAAATAGGATTAAGTCTGCAAAGATCTCATCTGGTAGTTGGAAAGTGCTGGTCAGAGGGGGAAAGTAAGGTTAAATAACAATACTTATTTTTTATATAATTGAAAATACATTATCCATTTGAACAATGTGTCATGTTCCCTCCCTCTTCTCTTCCCCCCCCCCCCCAAAAAAAAAAAAAAAAAAAAAAACCACATAGAAACTAAAAGGACCTAACACCTTTTAATTGGACCAGTGCTTGTGCCAAGATGTTTCTTGGAACAAAATATTTGATACTCTGTGTGGATGTCAGATGTTGGCTTCCCTGAGAGGGAAAGTCTCTTGTAACTCTCTTGGATTTACAGTTTCCAATCAAAGTATAGCAGAGTACCTTCTTTCTTCTTCTGCTTTGTAAAGTACAGATTACAGAAGCCAGAGAGGAACAAGAACTATAACATTCAATATGCATAAGAAAAAATTGAAGCAAGAAGAGAACTGCAAAAGTGTTGATATCCAACATAATTTTTGTTTTGCTTCTGCTAATTAAGAACATAATAATTTTGTTACTTGTTAAGTTCCTGGATATGCAGATGGAACAAATGATCCTTGAACAATCCCATTCATGTCTTGTTTTTCGCTTTTGAAAAAAATGAGTTCTGTTTTACTGAAAGAAATGAGTGAATTAAGTGGTTGTACTGAGGATTGCAATATTAATGTTGAACAATATAAGAAAACTAATCCTAACGTTAAAACTGTTGTTTGGGGATAATTTATTAATAAATGCATTTGTATTTTTTTTGCAGTGGAAAGTTCGAAGGACATTAGCATTCTCTATACATGAGCTTGCAGTTATCCTGGGAGATCAACTCACAGCTGGAGACTTGGTTCCAGTCTTCAATGGATTTTTAAAGGATCTAGATGAAGTCAGGATAGGTGTCCTTAAACACTTGCATGATTTTCTAAAGGTACATTTCATGTTTATTTCACTTTGAACCATAATATATTATGCCTACCATCCACTTGTTTTCCCTGCATTTCCTTGTTTTCCCTGTGTCCATAGATTTCACTAGTATAATCCCTTACAGTGGTCCAGCCAAATGCCTATATGGTACCAGAGAAGGTGTGGCAGAAGCTTTATGAAGCTAATACTTTTCCTTCTCTGAGCCAGTTGAAGACGTAGCAGTTATTTACCACTTACTCTTTGTTATTATTAATTAAAGTATATACAGCATAAAATGTTGTTAAGAATACCCCATTAACTTTGCTGATTTTCTTGCAAGTCACAGCAAAATTTTACCCACAATGTTTTACAAGCATTATACTGTATATATCAAAGGATGCTTTTTTAATCCAAGTAGGTGTTTTATGATAGACATTTTGTTCATATTCCATCCATTCACATTAAGTGCTTGCAATGTGCACGGCTCTGATTAAATTTATATTTATTGTTCCAGCTTCTTCATCTTGACAAAAGACGAGAATATCTTTATCAGCTCCAGGAATTCTTAGTGACCGATAACAGCAGGAATTGGCGTTTTCGATATGAGCTGGCAGAGTATGTTCATGAGGTTTTGGTTTGGATTTGGATATTTTTTCTGCTATGTGGATTTTAATGTTTTCAGTTCATCAATCAGTCAAATTCACAAACTATTTTATAGTGGCATTTTGACACATCTTCATGTGCTCATCTACATGAGCTCACGACTTCTACAACATACACTACTTATGTCTGTGACACACTAGTAATATCTACTAATAATTTTACTCCTTATAAACTATTTTATAAATCCTCTTTAATGTAGAATGAAAAAAATAATTGAGCACTTCCACTCAGATTGTCCAAGCAGTAATTATTTTAGTATGCTTGTGGGAGTGGGGAGTGC
Source organism: Chelonia mydas (assembly GCF_015237465.2). NCBI lineage: Eukaryota > Metazoa > Chordata > Testudines > Cheloniidae > Chelonia > Chelonia mydas. The sequence continues at coordinate 86,810,078 of NC_057850.1, read as the reverse complement.
CTTATACTTATTTTGATCAAATCTGTTCTACTCACTTTAATCGGAAAAGCTGTTGATCTTGTTATCTGTACAACCAGCTTGGTCACACTGTAGCTTGCATGTACCTTGTAACATTGTTATTAGTTATACAATCTAATGAGTGCAAATTTTTTATCTATTAATTTTTTTATCCCAGATTATTTTTGCACTCTTTTATTGATCTCACGTAGAATTAGGGTCATATTTACTGAATAAGTGGCAGATGACAGGGCTGGAATTATTCAATATTATGAGAGAAAACAATTAACATTTAGAATGGAAAATGGAAAATTTTCTTAGTGTATATGGTTTGGTTTCTGTTATGTTAAATGGCAGGCAATGTTGTGTAAACTGTAATTTTCAAGGTTCAGGATACCTTTTTCATTTTTGATTTGTTCTGCTGTGTTATGCTTTGTTCTTTCTTTTAGGCAGCTGATCTTGCTTCTAGACCTATACAGTGCCAGAGATGTTTATGACTATTTGCGCCCTATTGCCCTCAGCCTCTGTGCAGATAAGGTTTCTTCTGTTCGATGGATTTCCTACAAGCTGGTATGAGCTAAGAAACAAATTTTAATGTAAAATAATTTAAGTGAATCTAATATCTCAAACTTCTAAGTTATGGTCGGAAGTTGTTATTTTTGTATTTATGTACTGCTAACTTAACATTTCTTATAGGTTAGTGAAATGGTAAAGAAGCTGCATATGGCTTCAACATCAACTTTTGTGGTAGACCTCATGAACGAACTTGTTGAAAAATTCTGCAGATGCCCAAAGTGGTCCGGTCGGCAAACATTTGTCTTTATCTGCCAGGTAAGAGCTTTTATTTATGTATTTGTTTGGGAGAGGGTGGGCAGCTAACTTCCTTATGGATTCATCTGTATTTTCCGGAACAGTTCGTAGAAATCATTGCCAGAGAATCTTTCCTCTGTTGGGAGAAGATGGGGGGCACAATTCATGGCTTTCTTTGCTCAGCACCGCTCCATAGAAGACATCAGGAGATGCTGTAGAAATGGGGCACTTTCTTCCCTCCGCAGGAGAGTTTGATATATTACTTAGTTCCACAGTCACTCTTGCAGTCTAAATTCCCATGTTGCATACCACTGAAGTTCAGTATGCAAACTTCATGTGTTCTCCTCAGTATGTTCAGAGGATCAAAGTATGGTGTTGATGTAAAACAACAACAACAAAAAAAGTGACAGTAAAAAACTAGTCTGAATAACACCTAGGATACCTGAGTTTGGGAATAACCTTCAGCCGCTTGTTCCATGGACCGGTATGAAGTGAGCACCCTCTAGTGGTGAGTGATACAGTGCTGGCAGCTGCTTACCATTTACTGAATGATCTATTCAGGCAGCAAGGGCAAGTAGGCGTCATTTCCCACACACCCAGCTAGCATAGGTTGTTCAGAAGCTGACAGAAATACCATCAAGGAAAACAAGCTGGTCTGAGCTGTGGAGGAGGAGTAGACCCCAGGTACATCTGGGGTGGCCAGTGATGGCAAAGGAGCAATCGCTCTGCCATGTGGGAAAGAGTTCCCAGAGTGTGGCCCAGAAGGGATATCCACTCCGTGAGGTTTGATCTTATTTAAAGAAACTTCTGGAGATTTGGATCTGAGGGCTATTGGTAGTGTGCCCTTGTTTCCTCAGCTCCGTCCTTCCCCTCCCCGCAGCTGAGGAGAGAATTTGTCAGGATCTCTGTGAGGCAAGTCTCATGGAATTTCATGGGCCATCTCTGGTTCCACAGTGAATTCTGCCAGCAAAGACTACCCACCTGGTTCTTAGTTCACTTGTGTTTTGTGTTTTACTCAGCTAAATTTTGTGCTTTGTTTGGTAGGGGGAGGATTACATATATGGATAAGTCTGTGTGTTATGACAGCTCTGTAAAATATGGGTTATGGTGCTTGAAATGGGCAGTACTTAGAAGGAAAACGGCAGCATAACATAACCCTGTACTTACCACTGCATCTAATTACAGCGGTCTAAATCAGTAAGAATTTCTAAATTATCTAAGTTTTTCTCAAACCTGTATTCTGCTTTATAAGGCCTTGCCTCCTACTGGGAAGTACAGTGCCCTGTATCTGTAAAGCATCTTGAGATCTGTAGATAGAAAGTGCTCTATGAATGCTAAATATTCTTATATGTTGATTATTATTCAGTTGGTAGGATCCGTGAATGCTCATTGTGGTCTGTATTTGTTTTTAGCTCTCTCTTTATGGGGAGAAATCTAATGCAGTTGCTTCGTTCTGTTTGACAGACTGTCATTGAAGATGACTGCCTCCCAATGGACCAATTTGCTGTGCAACTACTGCCTCATTTACTACACTTGGCATCCGATAGGGTTCCAAATGTTAGAGTACTACTTGCAAAAACTTTAAGGCAAACCCTTTTAGAGAAAGGTTGGTGCTACTGGAGTTCAGAATGTCTTGTTTAATAGATGATGAATGTCAAAGATAACTATTGAATGTGTAACATGTCTGCTTTTTTAGTTAGTTTGCTGTAGACAAGTGGAGAAAATAGCCCCAGTGTGAGAAGCCCCTTATGACATTGTACTCTCCTGAACCTTACCCCCAGGGGTGGCAAGGCTTAGCCTGGACTGACCTTTGAGGCCCTGATAGTACCTGCAAGCCTGTTGACAACATCACAACTTCTAGAGCTATTCTGTAATGTTGGAGAAATGGATGGATTCATTTTCCCCCTCTTAGCCCATTTTCCTTGACCAGTTTTCCCTAAATGGGCTAGTTTTGGGAAATTAAGGATATTGCTCAGCCTGCATACTGGTGATTCACTGATGTGACGTAGAACAAATGTGTTGTGTTTGGTCTAAAAATTGATGCTGTATGCAATAAAGGCTGGGGATCAGAAAAACAGACTTCACTGCTAACCCTGTCTCTTGTCTCTCTGGGAGAGGAGAGGTGGCTAGTGCTGTTCTGTTTTCCTTTTGGGAGTGAAGGGAGAACCTTTCCAACATTTCAACAAGGGAACTGCTATTGTCAAACTGTAGACTTCCCTTAGGGAAAGCATCCCCAGTGCACAGCGGTGCCCAGAAAAAGCTAGCAATGTTAGGATGTTAAGAGTGGGGTGGAAAATAATACTGGAAATATTATGCCATTATATAAATCAGTGTTATTCTCTCATCTGGAATACTGTGTTCAGCTCTGGTCACCCTCATTTCAAAAAGACATAACAGAAATAGTTTAGAGGAGACAAATAGGACATGATAATTATGTAAAATAATGAACAATACAGAGGAGACCGTTTCAGCATTCCTATTTACCGTTTATCAATACAAGAACAAGGAGACAGCCAAATAAACTGAAGGGCATTACATTTAAAAATGATAAAAGAAATAGAAAATTTTATGCAACACTTAATTAAGCTGTGGAACTCATGAACTCTTGTAACAGAGAGCCTTGCTGTAGTCAAAAAAGACATTTACGTGGATAATATTCATAGCTGATTTATAGTTTATTTGTATTATGGTTGCACCTAGAGGACCCAGCCCTGTTGTGTAGGCACTATACAAATGTATAACAGTCCCTGTCTCACAGATCTTACAATCTAAGTATAAAACGAGAGACAGTGGATAGATTATTCAATTTAGATTTAAAAAATAAAATTAAAAGGTATATTAATTGGTATACTTCTGGGAATAAATCAACCACAAACTGCTGTGGAAAGGGAGGATTTTTTAATACAATTGTATCATATAATTTAAAAAAAACTGTCACATATTGGGGTTTCTTGCATACCGTTTATTCATATTACCATTTTTATTGTGTGGTAGCATCTGTCATTAGAATGGAATAGCATGGCAGTTTATTTGTATTACCTTCCATTAGAAATATAAACACATTGATTTTGGGACTCCTGTTCTTAGCAGGAGTTTTTCCCTTTGCACATGTTGTCTGCCACTTATTACGTTGAAGGAATTTTAGGGGTCTTGTATTCCTATACCATGAGGACAACTATATTATACTTGAGTCCTCCAGCACATGTATTAATCACCCAGTATTTTGTTAGTTTGTGAATACATTTAAATTAATACATTATTTGCTTGCTTACAAGGATTGGGTGTGACTGTAGTTAGAGTAGATATTGCCCTAATATTTAATGTCATGAATCAGTATCTGCCTACAGCATAAGGATTAAACTAAAATATCCAAAAACTTTGATTTGTTAATACAGAATTTCAGTCTCACTGATAGCCTTTCCGTATTAAAACAGAAGCCTCTGTTTGCCCTTGATATAGAAGCGTGATCACGTTTTTGAATATAACACTGTAGCATAGTAGCTGGGTTTTGCACCAAAATATAATATTGTTACTCTTATTTTTCTTATATATCTCTTGTATTTTCCATTATTTACAGAATATTTTCTGAATTCTGCCAATTCTCATCAAGAAGTTGTGGAACAGACAATTATGGCCCTTCAAATGGATGATGACAATGATGTCAAATATTTTGCAAGCATACACCCTGCCAGTACCAAAATTGCAGATGATGCCATGAGCACTGCTTCATCGACTTATTAAAAGAAGTTCCTGAATAGTACTATAATTTTAATAAAAAACAAACAAAACACAAACTATCCTCAAATGCTCCTAAAATGGATGATTTAGGACAACCTCTTCCAAAGGAGGAGAGATCTCTTGCCGGACTTAACTACGGGTGGATGTTATCTAAACCTGATACCAGGGATTTTAAGAGTCAAGAAAAAGTAAACATTACCTATCTCATCTTGACTGTAGAAAAACATTGCTCAGAGGATTATATTTGCCACTGAAGCCTTAAATCTTCTGTCTTCCTGAACAAATGAAACTTGAATTGGCAGAGCATTTTCATTGTAGAAGAGATGTGATTTCCAGAGACTTGCGTTGTTTCTCCTGAGGAGTTAACTTAGCAAGTTTTTTCCTTAGCAACTGATAGTTCAAATTCTTATAGCCAGAGAGGCAGATTTATATCCAGATGTAAGACCTCCAGTATTAGCTATAAAAGTTTTTATCCATGCAAAGAACCTGATTGTGTGCAGCTGGGCACATCCTTAAGTGTGAATAGTTTTGATGTGTGTAAATGGGGAACAGTAGAAATTTGGATTTCTCTTAAGGGCTCAGTGGTAACACTAAACTAGAATCTGATTTTAATCTTTAAATGCAGCATATTGCTGTACCCATTAGCAGAAAACTTTGCTGAGTACCTGTGTCCTAATTATTTTCATGCTGGTCATGACCTGAAGGAAATTTATTAGCACATGTACTTTAAGTCAGGTATTTTTAACTTGATCATGATCGGCTCTGAGGTGCAACTTTTTCTTCATATACTGTACATATCTGTGACCACTCTTGGGAGTGCTGCAGTCTTTAATCATGTTGTTTAAAAATGTTGTGATACAAGTTGTTCTCTACTTGTCCAAATAAAATTTATTAATAAGATTGAATACGTTGTGACCTTTTAAAGATATTAAAAGAACAAATTTGAAATGACTTTGTGTCCTTCCTTTTCTAGTTCTTGCATGGATTTCTGTAAATATCATTTACATTTGAATGACTTTTTCCAGAGAGATTTTAATGTAAAACTTAAGATTTATATTTAGAAAAGAAATATACCACAACACAAAAATACAGTGGTCAAGTTAGCTTACAAAAGTACAGAAACACTTTTTTAAAAAATTAGTGAAATAATAGGGTGAGAAGTTCGTAAGTGAATCTTTATCAAGAATCTCTTTACTCATTCTTGGGAGCTTATTGGCTCTCCTATCACCCAAATGCAGAATGACATCTTAGCTGTGGGGAACCTGGACTATCACCTCCACCCAGATTTTCAGGGACCAAGTTGATCAAAATTCCTTCATCTAGCTGAATACAGTTTCTAGGGTTACTAAGAAATCCACTCTGTCCTTGGATATCTACTCATTCTCCTCATAAAAAAGCTAACGTCAGTGACTGAGGAGATGACATCTTCCCTTGTGTCTTTTATGGGAATTCTGCTTATAGCTCCTCTCTTCCCACCCACCATAGTGGAGACAGAGGTGGGTGAAGTTTATTCTTCTGATGTTATAGAAGTAGTTACTGCAGCTTCTTAAAAGGTTTCTGCAGAATGCTGGAATTATGGTACCTTATAAATCATATGGCTAATATCTTGAAAATTTAACCCCAAAGCAGGGGTACAGGAACTACGAGTGCTGGAGCTTGAAGTGGTTTCCATCATATACAGGGTTTACACTTTTGTTCAGTGGCTTTCAGCACCCCCACTATAAAAATTGTTCCAATGCACCGTGAGCAGCATGTGCATCATCCCTCCCTATCTTGGGAGATTCTTTTGTTGAAAAGATCTTTCCAGTTCTGGCTTCTGTAAGTAAAATAGTATTAGCTGCATGGCTCTCTCCCAGAATCTAGAATCCTTCTGCTTCCCCGACCGTGTAGACATGCATATGACACCCAAGAGGCCTGCTGTGTGCTCCTAAGATTGACCCTGGAGTAGCTTCAGGTACCAAGTCATCTTTCATTTGTCTTGAAGCTAGTTTCTCCAGAAGATGACCTTGGGAGGAAAATGGAATAAGTATTCATGAGGAATTTTGAAGCAGAAGTCTGCTTTTATTTTCAGAGTCTCTGTGGAATGGACACTAGCACTTTAGCCAGATTTTCTGTTCATCTTGTCTCATGAATAGACTAGCAGAAGTCTTGTGCAAGTTCCAGATCTCTTAATTCACTTTGTGATGTTGCACAGGATGATACCAAGCTGTCTGAAAATACTATGAGCTCCTCATTAATGGGCTGTAGCTGTGATCTGGGGACATACAGAGACTAAATTGGTGGAGAACGATGGGGAAAGGTACTCTCCCAAGCTCTGCTCGCAGACGAACATCTCCCACTTGAGAAAAATGAGATGCAACCAAGTAGATTATGCAGATTTTCATATGATAATCCTTGCTTGCTGTCCGCAGCTTAGTGACATTTAAATTACCATTAGGACAGTGGTTTTGAATCTTTTTTTCATTTGCGAACCCCTAAAAAATTCAAATGGAGGTATGGACCCCTGTGAAAATCTTAGACATAATCTGTGGACACCCAGAGATCCGTGGACCTGTTGTCAACCACTGCATTTGGATACAGGGTTAACATCACATTGAGATGAATAGGTACAGTTTTCACCTTTTTTAGACTGTCTGCAGACTCTGGCAAAAATCCATATCAGATAATTTTCAAATTGTGATTAGATTGTAATCTTCAGTAAGCAGGGTTGGAGACTTTACATCAAATCTTAGATTTTGGAGTACAAAACAGCAGCCTCCCCATAAAAAACCAAACACACAAACATATTTCATCGAGCTGCCATGAGCAAACTTAATTCCGCTTCTCCTTCTCCTCCCAAAGCATCTTGACAGGCATGGGGAGCAGTACAGTATTGCCATCCATTCCTGTCCACAGCTTGTTCCTCCATTAAGCCCAGTCTGGTTATGTCTCTGCATATGATGTCCTGCCATCTAGTTGATGGTCAGCCTCTAGGTCTGTCTGACCTTGGTTGCGTTTGCATTATTTTGTTTGGCATCCTGTCATCTGTTTTTGTTTTCTACAGTACTCCACCATTGTAATCTTTTTTGATTGCAGCCAGTTCTACACCTTGATATCTCACACTACTCGTTTTAACATCATTTGTCTTAAAATCATTCTACTTTACACCTGCCATCTTCCAAATAGCTCATCCCTACTGTCTCCAGCCACCTGTTTCAGTGAAACTACTTCCAGACTGTAGAGACACACTGTTAGTACACTCATTTGCTAAATTTTCACTTTGGTACCAAACATAATGCTTTTTAGTCCATAATTTTAACAACTTCTGTGCAGCATATGTAGTTAAAACATGTCTCCTTTTAACCTCATCCTTGATGGAACCATTGGCACTGATCAAGCTTCCTTGATACTCACAAGATTTTACTTATTCTATGAGTTCACTGCTGCATTTCAACACTTTGATTGTCCTTTTTCCAAGGTACAACCAATGTAATGGCTATTCATGGGTAATAGAATATGACTGGACTGCCGGCACCATGGCCACTGCAGTGGCAACCCCCAACTTAGTGGCCCTTCTGGACACACTGGGCATATCATTGGAGCCACTGACAGAACCAGGGGTCGAGGCCCAGATCTGCATTGGCATTGTTGGCGTCCTTCGTTCCTCCGCAGGCACTGTCAGCAGCGGCGCCACCAACGCCCCTCCCTTCGCCTGCGGTGCCGGCGACTGCAGCAGTGACCTCGGCACTGCCAGCATCAGCAACCTCGGCACTGACTACCTCGGCACCCATGATCTCGGTTCTGGCAGCCCTGGCACCGCAGGCTGCTGATGTGGCGGCACAGCAATACTGGGTACCTCGTGACCCCATGGATGCTGCGGGGAGTGAGCAGGGCTCATTGCCAGGACTTTCCTCCCCAGATGAGACCATGGCAGGGACATGGACAGCCCCAGCCTTGGAAGACAACAGGGTCCTACAACAGCTGCTGTGACGGGTGGCCCAGAACCTGGGGATCCAGGCAGAGGTGGTGGTAGAGGACGCCGACCCTACTGTGCTGAGACCACAAAGACCGTCTGGTAGACCCCGGCCTCTTTGCCCCCTATGTCCAAGAGAAATGAAAGATGGTACTTTGTCCCCTCAAGGGCATATGAACACTTATATACCCACCCACCCCTCCGATTCCCCGGTGGTTGATGCAGCTAATCAGTGTGAGCGCCAGGGCTACCAGGGGCCCTCCCCTAAAAATAGGGATGGTAAAAAAACTAGACCTATTTGTGAGGAAGTTCTACTCCACTGGGGGTCTGCAGCTCCGCATATTGAACCAGCAGGCCATCATGAGCAGATACTTGTATAATACCTGCGGTGTGATGGCCAAGTTTGCAGCTGACGCAGGACTCCCCATGTGGAGTTCTCTGCACTAGTGGAGGAAGGGAAACTAATTTCACGAGCTTCCCTACGGGCTGTATTGGACAAGGCAGATGCTGCCTCCCGCGCAATGGCCACAGGGGTGGCAATGAGGAGGAGTTCCTGGTTGCAGGTCTCGGGTCTTCCCCACGAGGTCCAACAGACCATTCAGGACCTTCCCTTTGAGCGTTCGGACCTCTTTTCCAACAAAACGGATAAAGGACTCCACAGTCTAAAGGCCTTGAGGGTGGCCCTCAAGTCCTTGGGCCTCCACACTCCTGCGACTCAGCACAGGCACTTTGAGCCACAGCCTTCCTCACGGTTCTACCAACCACATAACTGGCAGGATGCTCCTCAGAGGAGGAATAGAAGCAGCAGAAAAAGACCGCACCAGTCCTCGGGCTCAGACACCCTAACATCAGAGCCCCCTTACAGTGTGTTCCATAAGGACAAACTTCAGCTCAGGACTCACCCGGCTTTTCTCCCAAAGGTTGTCTCCCAGTTTCACATCAACCAGGACATCTTCCTCCCTGTATTCTACCCTAAGCCGTACTTGAGTGGCAGGGAGCAAAGACTTCACTCATTGAATGTCCACAGAGCACTAGCCTTCTACATGGAGAGAATGAAACCATTCTGAAAGTCCATCCAGTTATTCATGGCCGTGGCGGACAGAATGAAAGATCTTCCTGTCTCTTTTCAATGTATCTCGTCATGCATTCGGGGGTGCTACAACTTGGCAAGGGTGCCTGCTCCTTCGATCACTGCGCACTCCACCAGGGCTCAGGCCTCTTCAACGGCGTTCCTGACATAGGTGCCTACCAAGGAAATCTGCAGGGCAGCGACATGGTCCTCCATACACATTCTCTCCACGCACTATGCGATCACCCAGCAGGCCAAAGACGATGCGGCTTTCGGCCGAGCAGTGCTCCAATCCGTGGATGAACTTGGACTTGTGAGTCACCTGATTGGAATTGACATGAACAAGCACTCTAGGGTGACCAGATGTCCCGATTTTATAGGAACACTCCCGATTTTTGGGTCTTTTTCTTATATAGGCACCTATTACCGATTTTTGACACCCTAAAGCAGTGCTTTTCAAGCTATCTGATGTGGGGGACTGGCATTCTTTTTTTTCCAGTGTGCATGAAGACTGGCAGCCGATGGTTCCGCGGACCACTACTTTGAGTAGCCCTGCCCTAAAGCACTCGAAGAAAAAACGGTTACTCACCTTCTCGTAACTGTTCTTCGAGATGTGTTGCTCATGTCCATTTCAATACCCACCCTCCTTCTCCTCGGTCGGAGTAGCAGGCAAGAAGGAACTGAGGGGTGGCGGGTCGGCAGGGCCCTGTATTGGGCACCATGAATGCACGACTCCAGGGTGCACCCAGACTGACCCTAAGGATACTGCGTGGGGGGAAATCATCTAGCTGTTGTGCATGCAGCGTGCACACACCTGCTTGGAATGGACATGAACACCACATCTCGAAGAACAACAGTTATGAGAAGGTGAGTAACCGTTTTTTCCTGCAGGCTGATCTCCAGAGTTGATGCTGGGCTTACGCATTGCCAGACTAATAGTCAACCAAACCTGTAAAGACACCCACGTCTACCGACAGGGGCGAGATGGCCCCCTGATCCTGAAGCTCTAGAGCAGTGGTTCTCAATCTCTTTATCATTGTGAGCCGTATATATGACCTACAATATGTTACCTGGGCCACAGGTTTAGAACCATAGCACCCCCTCCTTTCTCCCCACAGACCTCAATGTCCAGCACCTCCTGGCCAGAGACTCCTCCACAGGAGTGGAGCCCTGGGTGAGGGGGCCGGGTGGCAGGTACCCCAGACCACGCTGGGTGGGGCTGGCCAGCAGCCCTGACCCTGAACCTGGCCGAGCAGCAGCCCAGACCTCAACACGGTAGGGCTGCCCGGGGACCTCAACCCCATGTGGCAGCCTCCAGACTCCACAGGGCCGTGAGACTGAGGTGTAGGATACTGCATACAATCCAGACTCGATGCTGCTTCAGCTATCAGAAGGGAGGTGAGCTGTGGTTGGAGCTACTCTTCCTTTTTAAAGCCTCCAGCCTGGAATGAAGCGGGGGTGACAGGTTTGACAGATGCTGCTCATCAGAAGAATCAGTGGCTTGCAGTGCAGCTACCTTGGTCCCACAAGTGAGAATAGGCAGAGGCTGCTCAATGGAGAAGTGGAGGTTTCTACTAAAATCTCATTTCCTTGTGATATAACCTATTTGCAAAGCAGAAATGTAGATTCCCTAAGATGAGCTAGACAAGTACCAGAAAACCCATTGGGACTTCCTCTCCAGCCCATTACAGGTACAGACATGGGAGGCAAACCGAGCCCTTCTTTTTTTGGTCCTCTTTGTTACTGCAGCCTACAGATAATAGAAAGTTTGGTTTATTTTCTCTGAACCTTTGTCATCTCAGTGATTATTTATAAGCTGATCAAGGCTCTTAGTACAACAGTTCATCATTTTGTGTAGTAAAGATTAGCACCTGACTTAGTTTTCTCTGCTACTGGTGATCTGGCAATGATTGCTTTTCTTCCAGCCAGGTGAGTAAGGATGGTGTTCTCCTTCCCCTTCCTTTGTGTCGCAACTCAGCTTTCCGTAGATTGTTAAAGAGCCAATTGTTTTAGATCCTGACCTCTCGTACTGCAATACAGCAGGTAGCTTAGGCCGAGCTATTCAATTCTGGGCTTCAGCCATATCCTTGCTGGTCTCAGGCCAGATTCTGCATGAAAGACCTCATCATGTACAGCGGAGGAGTGCATCTGCAGCTGACTGCATAAGGCATGGTTAGTCTTCTCTACAGGAGTTCCCCATTCCCCAGCGGGAGCTGCCATGCAGACCCTCCACCTCCCCTGGGTGGAGAGCATGTGGGGCAGGGACAAGCAGCTCCCACCACTGTTTGGGCTCTACCAACTATGGGCCTGGTGGGGCAGGGGGTGGGGGTCTTCCCTGGTGAAAAGTGGGAGGGCTATGGCCCCCTGACTCTCCCTGTTCCTGTACCGCTGGGTTAAAGTAAGCAGGAGTGTGCAACTCCCTCTCCCCTTCTAACCTGCTAGCTCCCCTGGTTGTGAGTAAGTCTACATTTCAGTTGTGTATTTTTAGTAAAAGTCATGGACAGGTCATGAGCAGTAAACAAAAATTCACAGCCTCTGCCCTGTCCATGACTTCTACTAGGTACCCCTAACTAAAGCTTGGGCCAAAGGGCTGCAGGTGCTGAGGTAGAGGGGGAAGAGTGTGGTGGTGTGTGGCCCAGGACCTCCGCTGGTGCTGGGGGAGGAGGGTTGGTGGGGCTGGCAGGCTCTGCGCATAGCTCCCCAGATGTGGCCTGTACATCCCTGCAGCTCCTAAGGGCAGGGACGGCCGGGGGGCTCTGTGTGCTGCCCATGCCACTGGTGCTGGCTCCACAGCTCCCATTGGCCGGGAACCCAAAGCCCCCTGGCCCCTTTGCCTATGAGCTGCAGGGACATGCTGCTGGTCACTTCCCGGGAGTTTCTCCTGAGGTAAGCGCTGCCCTACACCCAAGCCTCAGGGCTGAGCCCCCTTCCACACCCAAACTGCTGCTGTGGCGGTGGCCTGGTGGCCTAAGACTGCCCCTGCAGGGACTGCTGCGGAGGTCACTGAATCTGTGACAGACACGCAGCCTTAGTCGGGGGGAATGCAGCTTTCCTGGGCCTAGAGCTTCCCTGCTGTTTTGTGGCTGGTGAAAGGAGGATGCATTTGGCAGGTAACTGAAGCGGACGCAGGAGCAGCTGTTGTTGCCCAGTGCTGGAGCATTTAGCTGGATCATTTGCTGGAAGGGCCTTATCTTTTTCCAGGCAAAGCTCTATTCTCCTGCTGATTGCCTCTCCACCATGGGAGCACAAACTTGCCCCTTCTAAGGGAAGAGGGAGAGACTAAGACCAGCCTCCCCCTCCTTTGCCAGAACCCAAGATAAGCAATTGCCCCATAGGCTTTCTTCTCCCCTCCTGCCATTCCTCAGGGGTGGGTCATCCTATCAAGCCCTGCTCTCCATGTGTGGCTGCTTATGACCCTGGATGCCTTTTCCCACCTATTTATTAAATTCTCCCCAGGAGCTAAGGCAATTATGACCACAGCAGCCTGTCCCTCTAACATCAGCGCACAGGCTCGGGCTGCAGAGCCAAGGCCAGTCACTGACCCTGTGTCTTGTCATCAGCCAAGCATGCTCAATGGGCTGAACTGGTGTCCTCACTGCCGCCTGTCATTTATTGAAACGAAATGTCTTTTTAACATCCTGAAACAGGCACAGGGCTGAGAAGGAGAGCTCAGTTCTACTGCCCTTTCCCTAGCTGGGGGGAGGCTTCTTCCTTCTCTAATGTGGCTCTTCAGGGCATTCCTCCAGCCCTGCATGCGGAGGGTGGTGGTGGGGATCCAACTCTACCCAAGGGCCCATTGCCCTGGTTCAGAGCCCCCACAGAAGAAAATCCCTGGGGCGGTTTAGGAGTGGGGTCTTAGCCACTTCAGGTGGGAGAATGTTCCTCCTCTACCACAACAGCTGCTTGGCCTTATACAAGGCCTGCCTGAGCCCTGCTTCTGGCCCTGGGGCCGCTCTTTAGGCCACTCACTCAGCCAGATTGATAGAGAGGGATCCTAGCTGCTCCCACCCTGCCCCATACAGGGATTGTGCCTTCGGTTGGGGTGGATTCTGCAACCTCCATTGCAATCAGTCTGGATGTGTTCCCTCGCAGGCAGTTAAGAGCCCTAGTCAGCATTCCACAAGACCAATTACACCCTTGGCACCTGCACAAATAGCTGGAGGCTCCTGCGGCATCATTAGACTTGGATGGTGGAAAAAAGCCAGCTTGACTGTTAGAAGACGAGGAAGAAGTTGCAGGGGTAAGAGTTAGACAGCTTTCTACTTGCAGAGTCATCCCAGTAGGAAATTGAGCTACAGGGCCAACAATGAACTACTTTTTGATGTTAATGAAGGAACAGCATCAGCTGTGCATAGGAGTGATTTAAACTCAGCCCTCAATCGTCCCCCAGGGCTGGATTCAGAAAAGGACTTAAAATGGCAATTAGGCACCTCAATCTCAGAATCAGCCCCACTGCAATTCAGTGACCCATACCTTGTAGGCAGTGGACATCACTTTGCACTTTAACTTTTGCAGTGAGTTCCCAATTGCACCTGTGATACTGCCTCTTGGCACACACCAGGCATCCTGGTGTCTAAGCCCAGAGCCATGCACAGAGAAGCTAGGTGTGCCTGTACTTAAGGCACCTGCAGGGCCTGACTTGCTCGGTGTGCTCCAACCTCGCCTACCAGATCAGGCCCCTATAGACAGATGTGCACAAAATGGCTGCAGTGGGGAAACCATTCTCCTTACTTTTAGCCCAGGGCTTAGGGTACCTCAACAGGAATTTGGGAGCTTCCCCACTTCACGTATCTATTCCACCTGAGGGGGGGAATGGATTTGCTATGTTGCAGGAGTGTGCCCGATCTCCTGGGCTATCCTCACATGGGCCTCCCCCATCTCACAGTGGATAAATAATTTGAAAAGTCAGCTGTGTGTTCTAACACCCTCTAGTCATTCTCATGCTTGTGTGCTCTCTCTGGCCTAATCGTGCACTATCCACTGTGGATAAACAATTTTCTAGGCACCTAGAAGTGAGGCATAGTGAAGCTTAGCATCACCACACAAGTTTCTTAGGTAATCTAGCCCTTGGGCTATCTGGGTCTTGCAGAGCCATCGCTAAAAGATTGAAGTTAGCACCGGCTGACATTTTTCAGAGTCCTGCCAGGGGCATGAACTGATAAAAACAGCTGCTTGTTGCTAGATTTGACAAACCACTAACTGCAACTTTCATGTAGGCAACAGTTCACTGCAAACGGCTACTTCTCAGGGTACAAACACTTTATTGGAAAAAGATTAATTTGCATTAAAAATAGTTGTCTAAAATAGCTCGATACAGTTGCAGAATTTCAATAAATAGGATGGTAACAGCCTTCAAAACTTCCCACTTCAGATGCACATAACAGCCTGCTGCTTTACATTGGTTTTCTCCCCACAATTAATTTAATTTGGTTATAAAGAGTTTTACTCACTGGGGTGTGTGACTGTTTAGCTGGCCTTTTGAGAGTTCATTTTGAAATGGCTTGTAAATGGAGTAATTCAACAGAAGCATGTGCTAGTACGGTCAACTAAAGTACTTCATGGTGTGGGCACAAGGTTTTAAGCTGAATTTGAAGAACAGTTAATTAGGTGTGGCCCGGAAGTGTTACCCTTCTGCAGTATTCAGTTAGAGCTAGCATTAGGAATGTACAAAACAGGTTACCGGTGTAAATGTTTATATTCATAAGATTAGAACATGTTAAATCTAGTCAACACACACAACAGATTCATTATTACTGATACAATCGGTGCTCAAACCATCATGTCCAATTATGACTAGCTATTATTACATGCATTGTTTGAGTCTGGCCCACAAAGGCATAACAAAATGAAGTCTGGTTTCAGGAGGTTTAAATTTGCTCGGTCTGGTATTTTGGCTGCTGATTCTGCCAGGGCATAAATGCCCAATAATGCTATTGCATTCCTCATTTGAACAATACTGTCAGGTATGATCCATAGCCATAGTATGATAGCAAGCAAATTAAATGGATGTAATGTACTCTATATGCCAGCTCTCCTCCTGCTACTACTTGTCCATTTTAATTTGTTAGAGTGGTTGTTTATCCAAGTTTCCCACTTAGTAGGCCAGCTAGGTCCTTATACTCTGGTTTCCTTTCTATTTTAAATGACAAACTTCAGTGCATTTTCTTGGATGATCAGGGAAGTTCAGGATTAGGGGCAACACTCCCTTTAATTATATCTCCAGCTGAGTTTTATTGTAAGGCACCTTGGGATGCTCTTCTTATAGGGCATCTTATAAGTGAGCTGGGTAGTGTAAAATATCAGATCATTGAAATTACTTTCATAGTTATATTTACTGTCCAATTAAAAGTAATCAGCTCTTTTAACTTTATAATGGCTCCTTCAAAGAGATCACTAACTCATTACATGTGTAAGATACGTATTAGATCTAGCACTGCTTTCATTAAGACTTACTTGACCTCAGACAAAGTACAAGTGGCCTCTTAGTGTATCCTGTCTGTACATAAACTGATGGATGGAAAACCCATCTACAGTGTTACTAAGAATCGAATCCATAACTCCACACACCAAAAACTCAAGCACAGTAGCTCCGCTCCTCAGATTTATATTAAAAAAGGGTCTATTGTGAATTAGCAACATGGACATAATCTGCTTTAATTATTTTTTCAAGAGAATTGAATTTTTTTCCAGAAACTTTTAGAACTAAAATTCTTAACATAAGATGGATCAACCAAATTACATTACAGAAACAGGAGATGAACTTACTTGCAAAGACCTGTGTTCAGTCCTATTGCTACAGGGGCTGGTGACAACCCAAACACCTAAAGCAGTGTAGGTGGTGCAGCTGCTTGGTAACTGCAGGAGAAACAGAACCGAGTGCCTGAATTCACATTTCAAAAAGTAAATCTTTTAGTTCACGTTTTCAGTTACAGCAGAAAAATTAGGGTCTTGAAAACCACAGACCTTTGAATATTTGTTTTGCTTTCCTTTCATTAGATCTAAAACAAGACTTAAATTTTAGCTTTGAACCAGTTTTTTTCCTCAGCAGAGTTTCATAATAGAAATGCCAGGATAACTGTCCCTAGAGGAGAGCAATCCAAAAAACTGATTTCATAGTTTAATTGGGACGGGTTTGCTACAAAACAAACCCCCCACACAATGGAAGGTAGTTGCGCATGCAAAGTGAGCGAGGCTGCTTTCGAAAGATGGACATTTACTGCGAGGTAGATACATTACAAACTATTTTCAAATGGCTGTTGAATTTATTAGCTTGATGAATATGGTCCTAACAAAATAAAAGTTAATCAATATTAAGAGATTTGTCTGAAGAACACTGATTAGAAAAATCTATGACAATTTGATAGAAATTAGAGTGAATTTAAAGAAAATGTTTAAATATTGCTAGCGTACATAAAATGCATGTAACAGACAGGCAAGGGAGAATGCTTTACATGTTTACAACTGCCATCTAACCACATTCTCAATCTTCATAAATTCTGTTCTCCAAATTTTAAAAAAATATGAGGCTGTTTTCTATAACATATCAAAGCATTATTTATACAAAATGAAATCATGGCCCATGATTCACAACAGTGCAATAGATAAAGAAAGAATACACCCACATCCAACAGGTGCTGAAAATAAATATCCAGATTCTAGAAACAAGATAGGCTGTGAGCACTCTGGGGAGTTGTTTTCAATATTTTTTGAGTTGAATATTTATTGACTAGTCTCATGACCGTCATTTCATTTGACATATATAAATGAGTGCATCTGAAACATAAAAATGGCCCGACAATGCCAATTTTTATGAAGGCCTTTGATTGCTGATAGCACTAAATAGCTGAGCCAAAAGTAAGTCACAGTTATTGTTACTACAGAAAAAAATGTCTATTGCTGAACCCTGCTCCCTCCACTGGGCATCTTTCATCAGACTTACCTGAAAAGCATGAATGGCTTAAATTTCTGTAGCTGGAACAATATATTGCTTGGTTAGACAAAGATAACTTATTCTAAGCTAAGCAAACAACTTAACCAATCCTCTTTAACTGCTAAAGCTTCGGTCGCTGAGTTTGAACTGAACTGAGCGTTCCAAACCCTTGAAAATGGACCCTTTCTCTGTACTAAGAAAAGGCTGCTCTTATGCACTAGTGGTGTGAATACAGCATCTATGTTATACACGTATGATGGTGAGGGTCACTGGTTTACAAACCAGCAAATGGGTTCACTACACTGCCAAAAGCCTTGACTGGCTCTTGATGAACACCTTCCACCACAAAGGGACAGCTGTGAGATTTGACATGTATTTTAATACATTTTACAACTGTAAAATGAGGATGTTATTAGGGCATGTGTTAGGTAATGATGATCTCCTGCAGTCTCAGACATTTTAGCCAAACAGGAAAGAATTTAAAGCTCCTTTGTATATAATCTGCATCAGAAAGGTATCAAAGGCACAAGCAAGAGTGACCAGAAATAAGCAGAAATGACCGTGAATGAGAATGAATAGATTCACAAGGCAAATAATTAATGTTTGTGGATAGGTTTTTGCTTTTTATTGACTGGAAAGAAGAGACCTCCCAATTTTGCTCTGATGAAAACAAATAATTGCTCTGGTTTAAAATAAAACCATTACTGAATTATCTAAAGTCACCTGAAGCAAATCGGTCTCCAATAATCTGACACTAGCTGGAAAACTCCTCTGCACCCTCCAACCTCTAATTGCTTTGTCCTCCAAAGTAACCTGAGCCTAATAGGCAGAATCCACAATTGTGAAGGAGACAAAAATCTCAAGGGTTTTAAAAGACAAGATTCTTTACACAATGTACACAGCCAGCAAAGATTTGTGCAGTTTTAGCCTCTGAATTACAGTAAGTTGCACAGTCCTTGCTAAGTCCAGTTGATTTTATGAATACCCAAGGACCCTGATCAAATTGGAGTTTCCTTCCTGTCTTTGCTTGGCGATGGCTTGACTAGCTCCTTGACTGCCTTTGACTGCTCTTTAGCTGCTTTTGTCTCCAGGACACTGTCTCTTTGCTGTTGAGAAACACCCCCACGCTTTTCTGGCTCGTCTTCTTCCTGCACCTGCTGCTCTGATTTTGCTCGCTGCATCTGTAGCAGGCGAAGTTGCACTCGCAGCTCAATGATGGCCTCTCGTTCCTCATGAATCGCTTGGTTCAGATGATTGTTCTTTATCTTTTGAGCAAGGGAAAGGAAAATATGACAAAACAGTAACTTCTGTACCTACTGACTCATGAATAGAGTATCACACAACGTAACCTTTGCTGCTAACTTGGGAGAGAGACAAGTGTGTGCACGTGTGCATAAATACACACACAGGAATTAACAGAAATGGAGTGCATGAAAAAAAATTAACCCCACAAGGAACAGAAGATTTATGGTGACAATGGACTAACAGCTGCACCCACCAAAAATACACACTGAGACAAGAAAATGAGCACTCCTGCCCACCCCTCTACAGAAAGGTTCAGAGCTGGTTTAAGATTTTTGAAAACTATATTTTGAGTTAAATACTTAATTAGGTTTTGGCAGATGACAGTTCCAACATGGACTGCAAAGAGACTTTACATTTAAATTAGTTCTGGAGCTACCTTGCCCGACCTCCCTCCAGCAGGAATTACTATAAAAATGAGCTCAGCAGTTTAAAAAACAAATCTACAAGTTGAGAAACAGAGTGAAGTATCTCTGATGTTATTCTTAGAGCTGGGCTACTTTTAATTTTTTGCACCAAGGCAGCTTTACATCAATTTTTTGGAGTCTGTTCTTAATCAGCTTCTTAAATCGTCCCCATCTTCAATCTGAGTTACAAATATGGTGTATCAACAGCTAACTAAAGTTCCCAGCTAGCTAGTCAGAGCACAGGACTAGAATTCAAGAAACCTAGGATTTATTCCTGGCTCTGCCACAGGCTTTCTGTACGACTTTAGGCATGTCACTTAACCCTTCTGTGCCTCATCAGTAATATGAGAACAGTAGTTGACAGGGTGTTTGTGAGATGTAGTTTATTAATAACTGAGGAGTATTTAAGTTCCTCAGATAGGAAGCACCAAACAGTAGAAGTACAGAGTTTCTACTGAGAATTGTAAAGGACATTAACCCAGGAGCCTCCTGACAGCACTAGTCACCATCAAGCAAGAGACCAGAATTTATACACCAAGTGTTACATCTTACTCCCAGCCATAGGGCTGGGAGAGTGATGGAGGAAATACAACTCTAACCTCAGAG
This sequence comes from Chelonia mydas, assembly GCF_015237465.2. Lineage (NCBI taxonomy): Eukaryota > Metazoa > Chordata > Testudines > Cheloniidae > Chelonia > Chelonia mydas. The sequence continues at coordinate 86,790,267 of NC_057850.1, read as the reverse complement.
TGGGAAGAAGGGATTGAAAGGACCTTAGAGCTCTCCTTAGCTGGCTAAAGTAACACTATCCATACCCAGGAAAATTATTCCTCACGCTAGGTAAGAGAATTGCTTCAATCTCTCTCTGGAATATCTATATTTAATTTTTGGACACCAATGCCGCTCTTTTAAAATGCTCTTGTCACTTTCCAGTGAGTAAGAATTCCTGAACTGGGCAATGGCGCTCCAAGTTTGTTTTTTTAAATGAAGAGTCACAATTCAGACACAATGCATAGGTGAAGAGAAAGGGGAGGGGAGGTGAAGAGAAAGTCTCAAATGTTTGTAGGGAGGAAAAAACAGACAGATGCATGAAAGAAATGGAAAGGGCTGTGTGGGAAAAAATCTGAGAAATCCATTCTCCAGGCCCTGCCTCATGTGCAGTCATTTACACCTGTGCAAAGTGGTGGTGAGACTCTACTAAATCATATTTGGTAGCAATTTACACCCACTTTACACATGGGGAAATGACTGCACATGGTGCAGGAGCCCTGGGGAATGAAGTTAGCTTTTAAAAAGAACAGGATTGGTTCCTGAGAATTAAAGTAATCCTCTGTTCTCTCTCTCTTACACGGAGAACAGAATGAGCAACACTTGCCAAACTGCACCTCAGAGAAATTCTTCAGCATGGTTAGGAGCCCACTCCCCAAGAAAGCCAGCATGAAAAGCAAAGGTTATTTTGGTAAAATGCACTTGTCTCACCTCTAGTTCCTCATTCTGCCTTTGCAAATCTTCCAAGATAATCTGTAGCTCCTCCTCATCCTCGCTCTCGCTCTCACTCTCAGAAGAATATTCTTCAGTTTCACTTCTACCATGCTGCTGACGACTGAAAGAGTAAAAGAGATCTTAAATTTAAGCCCTGTTCGCATGTAAGTTTGCTGGAAATGCAGGAGGTGAGAAAGTAGCTATTTTCACCTGCCTATCCATTTGAGAGTCTGCAGCAATTTATAAAACTAAAGCGTTTTCTTTCTTTTTCTTTCTTTCTTAAAAGCAAATTCTACTCTTGGTGAAGTAAAGAAAAAAGCAGTTTGTCCATTAAGACAATGGGATTTTTTTATGCTTAAGGTCTTCACAAGTTACTATGATCTAGAAGAAAATATCCCAAAAGCTGCAACAAGGCAATCTGTAATGTTCATCAGGTTCCTGTCCTTTCTATTAGCATTTTGAACTGCACGCTTCTGTTTTTCAAAATCCAACCCTTTATAAGAGGTATACAATCACAGCAGAAATTCTTGTAAGAGTTCTAGCCTGGCTGAGGATCCGATGTCAGCAGGCTTTTTCTTACCTTTGAATTTCAGCTATTTCTGCTCGAAGGCGTTCTATCTCCTCCTTCTCAGTGGCAATCTGTCTGCGCAGAAACTGTTCCATCGCCAGTAGCTCTTCCTGTTCTGTCAAGATCTCATTCTCCTGCAATGATAATTAATCCACCTCATGAGGTCTTGGATTTATGATCTACAAAAAATACACTACATTGTTTCTTCTTTCTAATGCTGCATCCTCAGAAGTGACCGGACAACTTTGTTTTCTGGAAACACTTCAGGTAATTATGCTGAAAGCACGGTTTTGTCCTAGTGTGGATGTATGCGGACAGGCTGGCCAACCTTTCTACTCCTCTGGTCCATCAGCTCTCACAGCCAAGATTAATCTGGGATCAAGTTACGTCTGCTTTGAGATCTTCTTACTGAACTGTTGTGCGCTATGGCTCACCAAATTCCAGCACAAGCCAGACGGTGTGAGGCTGGGATTTCCTGCTCCCCAGACTCCATTAGGTGCCAAAACTCAAATCAAAGGGGAAACACTGGGGCCAAGTACAGAAGCAGACAAGTCCTAAACTCACCTTGAAAGATAGAAAGTGGGTGGCAAGAATTATGGCAGAAGAGTGTCATGATGGATGGGGAAGAACGGATGAGGTGGGTGGCAAAACAGTGGTCTGGGACAAAGAAGACAAAAACGCTGAGTACCTCCCTTGCTACTCTCTCCACATAACAAACACCCCACACACTAATCTCGTTCCTGCCAGGCCTCATATATGAGCCAAGGCCTTTGTCTCCTTTCACTTGTGCCAGCCTCCCAGTATTAAGAAAAGGTGTTTCTTGTTTGAAAGATCTGGAAATTCTGAGTCCTTTACTCTAGCCTGCTTACTTAAAACCAATGGATAAAACAAACTTTAAACCTACACTCCTGTGTCAATTCCAAAGAGGCTAGGAGCAAAGAATGCAGAACTGAGGAAGGAAACACCTCCACTTACCTTTTTTTTTTTTTTTAAAATTACACTTTTAAAAAACAACACATCTAAAGGGTTTAAGAAGCCCACAGAACTTATTTTGCTATCTAGCAAGCAACCTATCCAATAAGACAAGATTAACTTATTACATCAAACCTAATGAGCCTCCTTAAGTGACAAGTTTTTAGTTACCTTGTTGCCAATAACACAGTAAAAAAGCAGGCAAGAATGAGATCTGTAGGAAAATGTTACTGAAAAGCTTCCAATTATATTTGGAAAGAGGAACTATAGAGTGTGAGGCATGAACAAGAGAAGTGAAGGAGAACAACGGTATGAGTTACTTGAACAGTAAGTGCTTCAGTCTTGCCTCTCATTCAGGCATTCGAGAGGAAGAGAGAGAAAACTAACAACTGGAAGTCTGACCTGACGGGCTGAAGCCAATGAGAGTTGTGAGTAGCTCATCCCCTTTCATCATGAGCATAGTGTACATCAGACACTGGGGCCCATATTCACAAAGGGACTTAGGCATTGGGATGATCAGTGTTGCAATACCTAACACTTAGCCACCTTACAAAATTACAGGAACACCACAACATTGTGATTCACAAAGCCTGAGTTAGACCCTAGATTCCCTATATGATGAACAGGGAGATATAGGAGACTTAGGCTGCAATTCACAAAAGCCAGCATGCCAGGCAGGGAACCGCCTAAGTTAGCCAATGGGAGATGCAGATGACAGTAGGTCCTAACTCTCGCCGCTCTCAAGGAGCTAGGCACCTCTCTCTCAAATGGGAACCCTTCTCCTGCAGTCAGGGGGCTTGGGCGCCTAAGACATTTCTTGGGAAAATGAGTTAGGCACCAGTCTAAACCCACACAAAATGGCCAGAAGAGAAGGAGGTGGTGGCACCCACCTTATACCCTGTAGCCCAGAGGCAATTGGGATGTGAGAGACCCAGGTACAATTCCCTTCTCTGGCACAGAGGGAGAAAGGATTTGACAGGGGTCTCCCACCTCTCAGCATGCTCTAATCTCTGAGCTATGAATATTCTGATGTGGGGCTCCTTTAAGAGCTCCTGTGGATAAATAACTAAAGAGTCACTGGGCCAGAGAGTAAGAAGGACTCCATAGCCTGGTGGTTAGGGCATCCATCTGGGTATTGAGACACCCAGGTCCCTGCTCCAGTACCTAGTTATTAATCCACAGTGGAACAGCTTCAACAGGAGAGACTGAGGGAACCCCAGATCCAAATATCCCATAGCTCAGAGCACTCAGAGGTGGGAGACTCCTGTTCAAATCCTTCCCCCCCCTCAGGTGGGGGAACTGAATGTGTATCTCCCACATCCCAGGTGAGTGCTCCAACCACCAGGATAAAAGTTATAAAGTCGGTGCTGCTGCTTCTAGCCACTTTTTGACTGATGAAATAGGTGGCCCGTGAGCACACCTACCAGGTCAGGCTCCACACACAAGATTGGAAGGAGGACGCCTACCTTTCCCTGGTTTGTGCATCACACTGGGGCTTAGGCAGAAGGTAGGTATCCCAACACCTAGAGGGAGGCAGCAGTGCGCACACTCAGAGGCAGAAACCTAGGCACAGAGGGAATTTGTACTCTGAAAATGCAGACACCGAGTGAGTTTAGGTGCCTCCAGAATTTAGCAGGAGTTTTGTGGAACCTAAAACTGGGATTTAGGTGCCTAGACACCCAAGTGTGAGGTTTTGACACCTAAGTACTTTTGTGACTCTCACTCTGGGTGAGAAAGTAGGTTTTAAACTCTGAATTTCAAGTAGACTGCAAGCATTTGTGCTGGAGTTGAAGCGTTTTCAGGGGAGGATGACTCCTCTGGCTCCAGGTAAGTCAGGAGGATTCAAAGCTTTTCTATAGCATTTAAATTAAATATAACTGTGATGCATCAATGTGAAGTGCTCAGTTAATCAGTAACTTTCTATTGTAATGTACATTACACTTTCTGTTCAAAACTTTCAAAACCAGCCTTACATGTCCAGCCTCACCTCAGCACTCAACTCATCAAAACTTTCACAGACACAATTAAAACGAAAAAAAAAAAAAAAAAAAGGGTCTTTATCTTCATCCAGTTTGGAAACAGACTGGGAGAAAATAGTGGTAGTGCTCTGAAAATTCTTCCCACAACCCAAGCTCCACCTAGAGGTGATGCCAAAATGAGACACCGATCAGACTGTGGAACACCTCGTAATACGATAATTTCTCCTCTCTTTGGTTAACAGTGAAACAGGTAAAAGTGTTAACTAGATTATATTAAGGAAAAGTTGTGGTACTAGATATAAAAATGTTTAAATATGAAATAGAAATATGAACCCTTCAGGTGTACAGTATTTTTCAGCACCTGTTACAGTGTGTGCCTACTCTGGCCTCAGGATCATTCCAGCAATCAGCCACCTATTCCTTCCCCATTCTTGAACTTTCTGACCTACCGCTCAGACAATATATCAGGGCTTTCCATGGTGCAAACACAGAGAATAAGAGAACATTACAGCCTTCTTTAATGGACTAACTTTACTAACAAGCAAAGGTTTCTTTAACAAACCTGAAACATATTTGCTTCTCTTTAGTCATTGGTTCATTTTCCAAAAGCTGGTATATTAACAGAAGGGTAAGAAGAATAGAAGGAAAATGGGATTAAACACACCACCCACCTGAGCGAGTAGGATATTAATAACTTCTTCATTTTCATTCATTTCCTCTTTGGACACATCCTCCTTCGAAAGACTGGCAATTTCTTGAGCAATCTTTGTTTCACACTCCTGCAGTGACAGAAGTTTGGATCAAAAGGCTACCCGGCCACATCACCACATTATATAATACAATACTGTTCACGTATCTGTCCAAAGCTAGCATTTATTGTTAGAGTCATCCCCAGAGAAGGTTTCTGTTTTTATTTCAAGTTTTTTAAAACAGTATCCAGAAGTCATTCATCACTAGTCCTCCTTTCTGGGACACATGGTAGTTAAATAAGGACAGCTTTTGGATTTACTTGTTCCGGGGAAGCAGTATGTATAGAGCAGACTGTGGATGTTCCAGGGTAGATAATCAATTGGAGTTGTATGTATTGGCTGCTCAGGACATATTGCTTTATGCGCACCAGAGTGATGTGTTTGATGAACAGATTCCTAAGGCTCAAAGTCAATGTAACCAAAGACTGAAAATCAAAAACTGGACTGAAAGCACAACTCAACAACAACAAAGCACTGGGTAAAAACAAATTCAGTGAAATGGTTTCAGAGTAACAGCCGTGTTAGTCTGTATTCGCAAAAAGAAAAGGAGGACTTGTGGCACCTTAGAGACTAACCAATTTATTTGAGCATGAGCTTTCGTGAGCTACAGCTCACTTCATCGGATGCATACTGTGGAAATTGCAGAAGACATTATATACAGAGACACCATGAAACAATACCTCCTCCCACCCCACTCTCCTGCTGGTAATAGCTTATCTAAAATGATCAAGTTGGGCCATTTCCAGCACAAATCCAGGTTTTCTCACCCTCCACCTCCCCCACAGACAAACTCACTCTCTTGCTGGTAATAGCCCATCCAAAGTGACCACTGTCTTCACAATGTGTATGATAATCAAGGTGGGCCATTTCCTGCAGAAATCCAGGTTCTCTCACCCCCTCACCCCCCTCCAAAAACCACACACACAAACTCACTCTCCTGCTGGTAATAGCCTATCCAAAGTGACCACTCTCCTTACAACCTGCATGAAAATCAAAGTGGGCCATTTCCAGCACAAATCCAGGTTTTCTCACCCCCCCTCCCCCCCACACACACAAACTCACTCTCCTGCTGGCCCACTTTGATTTTCATGCAGGTTGTAAGGAGAGTGGTCACTTTGGATAGGCTATTACCAGCAGGAGAGTGAGTTTGTGTGTGTGGTTTTTGGAGGGGGGTGAGGGAACCTGGATTTCTGCAGGAAATGGCCCACCTTGATTATTATACACATTGTGAAGACAGTGGTCACTTTGGATGGGCTATTACCAGCAAGAGAGTGAGTTTGTCTGTGGGGGGGCGGAGGGTGAGAAAACCTGGATTTGTGCTGGAAATGGCCCAACTTGATGATCACTTTAGATAAGCTATTACCAGCAGGAGAGTGGGGTGGGAGGAGGTATTGTTTCATGGTGTCTCTGTATATAATGTCTTCTGCAATTTCCACAGTATGCATCCGATGAAGTGAGCTGTAGCTCACGAAAGCTCATGCTCAAATAAATTGGTTAGTCTCTAAGGTGCCACAAGTACTCCTTTTCTTTCAGTGAAATGGGAAATTCAAGCCCTTTCCTACTGAACGGCTGTGAGCATTTAGAACTGCAATTTTAAAACAAATTTTGAAAACAAATGGACCAGTAGGACTCAGGCACTTATGTGGTATGTCGACATTAGCAAAGTAATTAACTGCTCACCTATTCCTCTAAAAATCCATTTCTGTTCTCACATTTAAGAAACTCTCATCCTTTTGGAACCCTGAATATAGCAAACCTTTTAGTTATCTACTCAGTCCTGCCAGTTGCTTGCATTAAACAGCAACTTCAATGTTTAGGAAATCCTCCATTTGCCTTTTTTAGTACTTACAAGCTAAGAACAAGATCAAACAGACAGGATATGCAGCAAGAAAATCAAACCAAAATCCCATCACAACATTTACCCTTTCTAAATGCGAATCAAACACATCTTAACCCTCTCTTAGAACACCGCCAGCACATTGCAATGAGAGGTCCTGAAGATGAGTTGGTTTCATGTTAAAAAAAACAAAACAAAACAAAACCTGTGCATGTCACTGAAGCTATTATAACAGGAAATTTCAAGACTACTTTGAACAGGGTCAAAAATATGCTCACAGCAATTACAATCTATGAATTTGAAAGGTTTGGCAATGAACAGAAAATGACCCACCTGTCTTTTAGCTTCTCTTAGTTTCCGTTTGAGGGCTGTTAAAATTCTTTGTACCTCCCATAATCTCTCTTCTTTGGATAAGTCTTTTATCCCCGCCTGCAAGTCTCGATGTAAACAGTTCAAAAGGAACTCCTAGAATAACACCAAAAGCATCATATTCACCACTCAGTGCTATACAACTACATTCTAATAATACACAATACACCACCACTACCAAGCTCCTATACAGTGCATTTCATCAGTAGGCCTCAAAGTGCTTTACAAAAAGAGGTCAATACATTATCCCCATTTTACAGAAGGGGAAACTGAAAAATACCACAATCTCTTGTAGACACAAGAACCTGGACTGCAAGTAGGGAACTCACTGGTTTCCTTCTAGAGGGGAAAAAAGCTTAATTTCCATTGCTCTCATAACAACCTTCTTTTTGGTTGTGTAAAGCACTCATGGCTAAACAGACATCACCCTACTCCTTCCTTGTCGGATGTTAGATTTAGCCTTTCTTCCACGGATATGATTGTTCCACTGATTCTCTCCTCTCCACTGTTGACTCTTCTGCCCATCTCCCATCACAAGGTTGCCCTGCCAATCCCCACCTTTGGGCCACCCCAACCAACCTCTTCCTCCAATCCTGCTCTCATGCTGTGGAGTGTCTCTGGCACAAATCCCATGACTCGGCCAATTTTTTCTATTACAGATTCATTCGCTCCTCTTTCAGTTCTGTCATCTTCCTAGCTAAACCACTCTACTTCTCCAATTTACTTAATTCCATGTCCTCAATCCCAGCTGCCTTTTCATCAACTTTGACTTGCTCTTTAAACCCTCCACTTTCCTCTCCACACAGGATCTGGCCAGTTACTTCCAAGAGAAAACTGACAAAAAGACAAGACCTTTCCCCCTCCCCGACAACCCTCTCCTCCTCCGCCTCTCTTGTCACAGGTGCAGAAGTTTCTTGTTTGCACTTCTCCTCTAAACCTTCCACTTCCCAGTGACCCTATTACATTTCCTGATCTCCCTTGCACACACTCTGACCCCTTCCCTTACTCTTCTCCTTAATCCCTCTTCCCCCTTCTGGCTCTTTCCTCTCACAATATGATCATGCTTTAGTCTTTCAAATCTTAAAACCTGACCCTTGACCCTAGCTGCCTCTCCAACTACAGCCCCGTCTTCCTTTCATCTTTAAGTTCACTGAACATGCTGTTTTCATTCTCTGTTTGGAGTTCTTCTCCTCCAATTCCATTCTGGACCCTCTCCAATCTGGATTCCTCTTCTTGCATTCCAAAATCATTCTTGCCAAAGGTCAGAACTAGTACTCCATCCGTACCTTCCTTCACCTGTCAGCGACCTTTGACACTGTTGACCACGCTCCTCTTCTTGAAATCTTGTCCTCCACCTTGGCTTCCAAGATTGTCTTCTTGTGGTTCTCCCATCTCTCTAATTGCTCCTTCAGTGTGTCCTTCAAAGGATCCTCCTCATCCACCCTCCAACTTTCTATGGGGATTCCACAGGGCTCTGTCCTTGGTCCCATTCTCTTCTCCTTTTCCACCTTATTTCTGAGTAATCTCCTCCACAAGCACAAATTCAACTACTATCGCTCTGCACATGACTCTCAGATCTTCCTCTCTACTCCACACCTTTCATCTTCTGTACAAACTAAAATCTTGCCCTGTCATTCCGACATTTCCTTGGGGATCTCAAGCTCTCAGCTCAAGCTCCACAAGGATAGAAAACATTATTCTTAATTTCCCCGCCCTCCAATCCCTCTCCCTACCTTCTTTCTTAGTGGACAATGCTACCATCCTGTTTGTCACTGACCCACAACCTGGCCATCATACTTGACTCACAACTCTACATATGTCCCCATTTCCAGTCTATATCTAAATCTTCCGATTGTTTCTGTGTAATATCTATAAAGGTATGGACTTTCCTATTCATCCACACAACTGAAACTCTCATCCAGGCTCGCATCATCTTGCATCTCAATTACTGCAACATCCTTTCCTTTAGCTTTGACAAATGCAATCTTTCCCTGCTCATATCCATTCAGAATGCTGTTGCAAAGATCATTTTCTGAGCTTGTTGCTTTGACCAGGTCACGTTCTCTCTTTGTATCCCTCCCCTGGCTCCTCCCTTCCCCATCACATCAAACATATGCTACTTGTCTTCACTTTCAAGACCTTTTACGGCCTCTCTCTATCCTAACTATTGTCTCTCATTCACTACTGAGATGTTGATGCCTGCCTACAGTCAGCAAATGATACCATTCTTCATTGCCTCCTTATTAAATTTTCAAACAAGCACCTTCTTGCTTTTGTCTGTACTGCCCCTATTGTTTGGGAGGAGCTCCCTGAAAACATCCACAAAATTTCTTCATTACCAGCCTTCAAATCCTTGGTTAAAACTCTTCTTTTCTGAGATGCCTGCAAAACACTTGGCAACAGTTAGGTTACTAGTGTGCTGAGATCACTACCTACCATGCTAACCACATTGTCTCATTGTGTCCTTGTATTCCCCCATCTATCTGTATCCATCTGTTGTGTCTTGTCTTATAGATGGACTGTAAACTCTTTGGGGGAGGAACCATCTTTTTGGTCTGGATTTGTACAGCCCTTAGCACCTGGTGCTTAACTAGGGCTCCTAGGTGGTACAGTAATACAAATAATAAATTATTTACATGGGGCTGCTTTCCCTCACCACCTCAAATTACAGTTCCGTTAATTATAAATAGCAGAATCAAGTTAGGGAAAGTTGCAATTTCAAGTTTATCCTTAGTGCTAATTTTCAATAATAAAGACTGCATGCCAAGAATGCACCAACACAGAAAATTATGTAAGACACATGGAAGCAGAGACAGACATCAAAATGCACAAATCTTTATACACAGAGGAAAGTCCATTCAAAAGACTTATAAAATAAGATACCCTTTCCTTCCCCTTATCTAAACTTACTACTATCACAAAGGATCTTTTCTGGAGGTCTTAAGGAATGATATGGGAAAACCACCGGCATTAGCATGGGTAGTACACGTTAGAAGTTACATTAACATTGAACTGCAACTTGTCTAGAAGAAAATTCAAATAGTTCTAGCTCCTTTTTCCATTCTCCTTCCTCGATTCAGTGGGTTATTAGTGTCCCTCTTCTCCCATACTCATGGAAGGCACCTCTGTTTAGCTAGCTCTTCAGCCCTGAACTGAATTCCAGAGAGCTGAACCCATTCCAAAAAGACACTTATAACCAATATCTATTTTCCCAGAAATCCTGGCCCTTATCTTCTATTTCAGAAGTGTAGTGTGCAGCACATGTTAGGAGAAGGACTGGAAAGTTGCCCTTTGAGCGCTAACATCCCAATCCTGAGCAGTCTGAAGTCTACTGTATTTTAGACCAACTGCTGCAGCTCCTAGGCAATGTTATAGCAGTTGGAGTCACCAGTACATAGGGATGCCTCAGCTCCTGCTCATGCACAGAAAACCAGGTGGTGTAAGAGGTGCTGCAGCAGTTCTACATCACCCATGGATTTCCACAGGCAAGGCGAAATCTTCCAGTAGCCTGGCAAACCAGTTCTAGGAGACTGCTGAGGCAGCAGAAAGCAACCCTAATGCACCAGAGAAGCAGACCCTGAGAAAAGTCACCTTTCCAGTTCCACAAGTTTGGAACTCTGTATCACATCCCCTATTACCACATTTTGTTGGCCTGTTAGTAATGAACTTCAGACACATTTAAATAACTCCTCGAGCATGCTATTAAGGGATATTACACAAACCACTTACCTGCAAAACGTTGTCCCCATTATCCCCATACATCAAGAAAATCCTTGAATAGCTCACAAGGTGATCAGTACAAGACTTGGTTTTTCGATATGCCTCTACAGAAGTACAACATATCTTCCCCCAAATACAATGGTAACATTAACAAAATACCAACTACTTAGCCACATTACTGAGTTTACAGCAAACTGTTACAGCACATGGGAATTTAAAAGTCATCACTACTGTCTATGAGATCTACTTCCTTCAGGTCTCAGCTGCCTGAACAAGAATATAATCTTCAGGCCAGACACACTGAGGTAAAGACAAACCTGTCGTCTGATTTCCTCTTTAATGTTTTCCTGTGTTTCTGGCAGTGCTGGCATCGTTGCCATATTAGACCAGCGAAGGGGTTTTGTCACCTGCTTTAGAGTCACATTTCCAAAGAACTCTTGGACGTGTGTAAAAAATACATACAGGACACGGTTGCTGATCTGGGAAGAAATGACAGTGAAAATACTGCTTCAGAAAGTGATTTTTTAACACAATGTCCTTTATTATCAATGGTACATTTGCCCTACATTGTATCTTACCGGACAAAGGATGTAAGCTTTTTTCCATCTTTGGGCTATAGTTACAACTCTGTTCAGACAAGCTAATCAATACTACTTCTAGAAGATTCAAGGGTTAGTTTAAAATAAAATTATGTCTGAAATTCATGATCTGCTGCGAGCCTGAAGGAAGCGTGACCACGCTGTATTCACTTTGTGGTCTCTCATCACTGTACCCTCTGGTGACCATGACACATTCTATTTCCAAGCTAAAAGTTGTTGGCTTGCAATAATTAGCTTTATAAATGGTAGACACAGAAATTTGCTAGTGTCTTGTTAGGCCCTTCTCCATACACAAAAATGTGAAGTCAGTGCTAGTGACAGACAAGAGAGACCTTACAAGAACTGTACTGCACCAGTTATGTTTTTTCCCTTTTATCCACCAAGCTGATTTTTCTCTCTAGCTTACTGCAAAATGAGAATGATCATTTGTCATTACATCTGTGCTTAACAGACTTAGCGACTCCTTTATAATAGACTATATTACCTCATTCAATTGCTATTGTTTTTAGATATCAGTGGGTATGAAAAACTCAGAACCTTAAAAATCTGGAGTAAGCCAGGAACATCAGGAAACTGAGGGCAAATCTACCCTTAAAACGCTGCATCGGCGCAGCCGCACCAATGTAGCTGCACCTCTGTAGTGCTTAAGTGAAGATGCGCCTGCGCCAACAGGAGAACTTGTCCCGTAGGTGTAGTTAATGTACCTCCCTGAGAGGCAGTAGCTATGTCAATGGGAGAAGCTCTCCCATCGACATAGTGCTGTCTACATGGAGGGTTATGTCTTTCAGGGGTCTGGATTGTTCACACCCCTGAGCAAAGCAGTTATACCGATATCAGTCTGTAGTGTAGACTGGCCTAACTCTGAGACTGAAGGGTTAATGAGAACACATTTTATAACTCTACTAGGCCACATAGCCTAGAATGCAAACATCATGTTTGATAAAATGCTCAGAATGATACCCCCCCTTCCTTACAGATACAGACTTCAGCTAAACTAGTATTTACAGTTTTAAAGGATAATCCATTAACAGTCTCTGTACAGGGCTGCAAGTAATGTCTACCATATTGTGAAATGTTAAAAAAAATAAGGGAATCATTGAGTTATGCCTACTGAATAACTATTTGCTCTATTTCTCCCCAATATTTCAAGAGATTTAAAATATCCTTTAACACGTTTCTAATACTTTAAAGAGGGGGAAAAAAGCTGGCCACAAAATGTTTTTGAAAGAGCTGCATTATGTTCATTGCCTTGAGACTAGATTTGTTTTGATATGATCTATCAAATGGAAATTCACTACTTGTGTTGAAATAAGTGACAGTTCTGACACCAATGTTTTGTTATTGCCTAAATCTATTTAAGCAACAGACAAGACATGACAAGACATGAGTTACGCTGCATTAATTTCATGCCTATTCTGTTAAGAGAGGAGGACAGGACAGCGTAGCTGCCACAACAAAGTATCAGTGAGTAAAACCCAACCCTCTTGCCTTATTGAGGGCCTTACTGAGATTATAAAATCATGAAGTAAGATTTTAAAAAACCCCAATCACAAAGTGCGTTATGCAGCAAAACTCCAATTCCAAACGGTGACTAATTTAAAATATATAAAGTATAATTAGAAATTAAGCTGTAATCCAGTTATTGCTCAAAACTCTTACTAGGTCCATTTGATTTCTTCTGATAATATGTTAATTGATACTTAGCCAATATACCCAAATAATTATTTCAGGAGGAATATCTGTGTTTACAGAACTGGATTGACTGGCCTGATATTATAAGCAATAATACAATATTGTTCAATGATAAATCATTAAACCATCAACTTTAACAAATTCTAATGAAGTGTGTGTGCAACTATAGGCGTCAAAGGTTTCCACTCCTCCTCTCTCACTGCACACTGTTAGCTTACTTGTAAAATTAGTCATACCGCAGTGTTTATAATGCTTACATTATTTAACTATATTTAAAGGCCAAATATGTTCATCTGGATTTCAGACCAGCCCACATTAGGAATAAGTAAAACCAAAATATGAAGTCCTGAAGAATACATGAAGAGAAGCTATTATTCAACTGCACTATAACATTTATAGTTTGTGTGTACAATTCTAAGAGGAGGACGTTTTAAAGAATCTCTTGCTAGGACTGCAATACAGCTCACATACTTGTTGGGTTGTGCATGTACCTGAACAGTAGGGCTGAGCACTATAGAAATGTTCTGGATGTTCATTTTTGTTTCTAGTTCCTTTGCGATAACATGGTCCATGTGCACAATCAACCAAGAAATTAAGAGATGGTTACACTCTGGCAACTCCTTTAGCAAGCGTTGGCACTCCTGAACTTTTTCCCCCTCTGTGCTCTTCCCGCAAGCCTCTTCGAAGCGGGGCATTAGCTCTTTGGTAAGCAAGTTTTCAGGCAGTTCTCGTAGATATTGTTTCAGCAAGCTGGCTATGGTATTCGGCTCATATTCCTCCAAGTTGGGAGATTCTTCTCGATCATAGGCTGCTTTTAGTTCATCCACCTTTGATTTTATTCCTTAAAATATTTAGATTGAAATTAAAGAGACCTTGAAAACAAGTACATCAACCATCTTTACATTTAGGGTATGTCTACACTGCCAATTAACATGTGAATTGTAGCACAGGTAGGCATACCCATTTCATCTAATTAGTGATGGTAACAACAGTAATGAAGATGTGGTGGCACAGGCTTCAGCACAGGCCCTAGTATAAGCCCCCAGGGACACTGGATACATACTCATATTGCTAGACCATGCCAGGGACCATTCTGCCATGTCTTCATTGCTACTGTTACCCATGCTAGCTAAATGCAAGCTGGCACAGGTATGCCTACCTGTGCTACAACTATTTACACGTTAATTTGCAGTGTAGACATAGCCTTAGATTTACAGGTTTTCTTCTATCTGCCCGTCCTTATTAACACACACACACACACACACTTTTCCTTTTCAGATCCTTTTTTTTTTGTCTCTCCCTATCAAGAATGAAGTTAATTCAGAAAAACCTCTCAAGGTGACCTGTATGTTACAAAATAAAACCAAGACCAGTACGGTTTTGTGCTCAGTGCCTCTAAAAGCAAGACTAAGAAGGAAATTCATGCACATAAGATAGTGTATATGTTTTGTTTTAGGTCTCCTGAAGTCAAAAAACTGGCTCCTGCTCTGATGTGAAAAGGCTGTGTAGCTGAAGCACAGTGGCAGCCTGACAGCATGAGCACATGTGTGTGTGGAGGGGTTAAACACGTAAGAGACACTGCTTTACCATATTGGTATGATTTTATAAAGTTTAAATATTTGTGTATACCAAAAGACCCACTGCTAAACCACACTATATAGTAAAGCAATGGCACCTACCTGAACCCCACCCCCAAGTAAGTTGCCTGCATGCTCTACCAGGGTTTCATGATCATAGAAATGGATGCAATGTCAGATCAATGTGGGAGCCAAAGCACCTAAAATAAGGGGAAAAGTTTAAGATCACTTGTGTATTTAAACTCTCAGTTGGCATTCAGCATGTATCCCTAAAATGAGTAGTTTTATTAAAAAATACTTGCAATTAACTTTTAATATTACAGAATAATCTCTAAGCAACAGCCCCCCACAAAGCCAGAGACCTCCTTTAAAAAAAAATAACAACTCTTGTTTGCCAATTTCCAACCAGTCATCCCTCCTGGGAGGTGTGATATTTAAAACTCTCGGTTCGGGGCACTAACTGTGTCAAAATGTGTATTTATTGGATGACTGGAAAAAACTATCCAATATCTGAGTAGCATTTTGATCCCCAAAACCAGGAGAATCTGTGTCAGTTTATGGGAGGGCTTTGATACAGTTTTCAGCAGAAATGTGGATGGATAAAAATTAATTATTTTTGTTTTAAATAAAAAAAACCCACCTGATTTTATTTAAAAAAACAAAACAAAAATAGATTTTGTTTTAAAAATTTGTTTTTTACTTAAATCAGATTTTTTTCATTTAAATTAAATACAGGTTAATTTTTTTAAACTAAACCTATTTAAAATTAAATTTGAAATTAGCAATCTATATTAAGGCCTAACCATTTTAAAATCTATTAAAATAATTTAAATTAAGTACAAAAATAATATTAAGCAGTACATTTGCTGACAAGTTTTACAGAAGGTCAAACCACTGAACTGGCTGAGTACCTGGAACCAGAGTTTACTAAACTAGCATTTGATAGTAGTAGTAGTCTCTTCTGCAGGAGTGAAGAAAATATTTTCTTCATTTCAGTTTATTCAACTAGTTCCGTTCAATGACTCGTTCATTCAAAGTTAAGAACCAATCGGGAACTGAAAAAGCAGGGAAGCTGGTTTTCCTTTTCCAATCTATGAATAAAAACCTGGGACTAAGAGGGTAAGATCTACTAGTTCTAAAATCTAGAAGGACATGGTGACCAGAAACAATCAGTTCAATTCACTAACTACAGATAATACTTAGTTTGGTAAATTAGTTTTAAATGCAAAACATGTTTTGATAAACTTTTTTTTGCTTCTGTATTGATCACATTTAAGGTAGCTTTATTTATTAAAATGCTGTTTGTGAATTTTTAATTGAATTTTCATACATATAGAGTGTGACAAATATGTTAAAAAATAACCCTGAATGAATTTCCATTCTTATAGAGCTTGACACAAATCATAAGTAAAAAATTAATCATCTAGTAAATAAAAAATGCATCATTTGCTGTTTTTAACCACAGCAAAATATAATAAGGAAGAATTTGAATATATATAAATTAAGTTATACAACTGCTTAAATAAATGTGTATAATATAGTGTATCCTCCTGGTTAGCAAAAATGAGCACCCAATTTAAGGCTATATTCACTTGTAAATCAACACGTTTTAATTGTTACTAGCCAATGAGAATCAACCTTTCTTTAGGAAGATAATTAAAAATTACAAATGCAAACCACAATTAAAACCGATTATTCAAAACAAGATTTCCGGTGTACTGATTTAAATCATGATTAATATTATTTAATTCAGTTCACCCTGCAGAAATGTACAGAGGAATCTAAAACTGAGAATTTTGGTATGGCTATAAGGTATGCGTGGTGGGTTAAATGTGTTTCCCACCAAAAGACCCAGAACTGGACAGCATATTGTGAATAAAGAAAAGGCTATCCAAGGAAAATGAAGATCATCCTAGGCACAGAATTTCCAGACCTCAAATTATGAGGAACTGTTTTTGCTGTTAGCCTAGCCTCAAATACAGTATAGGGTGAAATCATATGCAACTGCATAAACTAATACATCTGCATAGTAAAGGAATGAGGAATCTGATTCAACTAACAAGCTTAATTTGAACTCTCTTTCACATGAGAGGAGGGGGATGCTGCACAAGAGACTGCCAAGAGAGCTCAAAAATAGGTTACAGAACAAAACCCACACCATGTTATATTTCTGCGGGACATTGTGATCACTTGAATGCTCTGAAATACAAGGTCTGAGAAACAGTTTTGACTATTGCCTTATCTTTGCATCCCCAACAAATTCCATGCACATCAATTGAATGCAGGTATCTTAATAAAGCCTTTAAAATTACTCCCCTGTGCTGTTTTATAGATTTAGATAATACATATTTCACTTGCTCTAAATGCTTTTTCTTATTTTCTGTCCTTTTTTGTTCTACAGCTCAGGTACTTGGAATATTTGCACGATTCATATTGCAGGTGGCTTTCACAAATCAAATATAGCTGTATATTTAAATAATGACTAAAATCATTGGTACTTGTATGTAGATCAATGTTATACAACTAAGGCTGCTAATTATCTTGGTGTTACTACCAGTGTGTTTCTTCAAATCCAAGCTGAAATTTTCAGCTGCTGTTCTACATTACTAGTAGATTTACTGAAAGAAAAAAAGAAAGGTTTTGTATATATTTAAGTTCTTTTTGGAAGAAAATTAGAATGAAAGTGGATGGGGAAAGCAAAGTCAGGAGTAACCTATTTATTACTTCAACTCCCTACCAAATTTCCATTTTCATTAGCTAGAACTGTATCTTATTTCTAATAAAGGAGTAATATACTCAAAATAACCCCAAGCACTGATCAAAACGTTTTAGCATCTACGGCTTGCCTCCAAAGCATGTTATGCTACATACCTAGTTTCCACCCCATCAAAAAGACCAAACCATATACCTTTTTGTTGCTATCTTCAGCAAGTGGGTGACCATGCTATGGAAACATTGGAGAAGGAGAGGTTCAATACTGAACACCTGTGCATCTGATAAACCTTTCCCTTCCCTTACACCATGAGACTGGTTTTGTAACTTAACCATCTCCTACTCCACAGGCTAAGAACATAGAATTTTTTTCTCTACCATCGCGTAAGCTATCTTTCAGGAATTTCAAATCCATAGCTTGGCTTACAATTACATAGTTAATTTCACTGAAATTGCAGTCTTTTATGAAATTAAATGAATAAAACTATACATGTGGAGTGGATGTGTAGAGAAAGGCAAAGTACTACATTCATGTTATTTTTTTGGACAAATAAAGGTAAAGCCTTGAAAATCTGCACTTAGATGCACCCAGTATACCTGAAACTCTGTAGATGCCTTCGCATTTCATGCCATACTTCTCTATGTAATCTATACATTCACGGAAAACTGCTGGCAGGCGAATGCCATCGTACATCACGGTCCTGTCTGCTGCATCAGCCAAAGGAATCCCAAACACCGGCCTAAGACTTGGAACATCCATCTGAGGTACCTCTGGCTCTGGAGTTGGCTTTTTCTTTTTTTTCTTCTCCTTCCACTGTTTTACAACGTCTGCTGCTGTTAAGTCTTTTGACTTCTTCTCTTTATGTTTTTCTTCCTTGTGTTTGTCATCTTTATGTTTTTCATCTTTGGGTTTTTCTTTTACTTTAAAATCCTTTTCTTTCTTTTTGGAAAAGCTGGGTTTCTTGAAAACATGAATTCCTTTGGACCGCTTCAACTTGGAAGGACTTTCAGCTTCATCACCAGAGCTGTCCTCTTGGAAGGCAGCATAACCTTCCGCTGTTGGGAGAAAGAAGAGAAAGCAAGTGGCAGAAAGTTATCACCTGCTTAATTTATTTAAAAAAAAAAAAGTCTAGAAGGAGAAAAAAACGGGGTAAAGGGTAATATTGAAAGAGACACGGTACCTGCCTACAACTAAAAAAGATCCATTTTTCTTTTTACAGCGTTAAGTAGGGCAATTATTAAATCAGCGTTTCACAGTTATGTCCAATATGAACTCATCTCATGAATCACCTAAACATTTGGTATTTTAAATACTTACTCAGTATGACAATGTCCATCTTACGCGCTATTTGTCCACTTAATAGTCAAGGAAATGCAAAATAAAACAACTGTCTGGCAACTTCTATGTTCCTGTAATCAATAGTATAAAAGTTGCTGTTATGAAAAATCATCTGCTACACAAGTACAGCTTTAATAAATGACTATGCAAAGGGTGGAGTCACTTAATTGCTCACTCCCTTTCTGAAAACGTTAAGAATCTTCTTAAGAGGAGTGTGAAATTATTACATTTTAGCCTCAGATCAAAATATCATTAAAAGGGGGGAAACTTACTTTTTCATTAGATAAGTAAAGTTGTTCCAACTGTACTGACATATTACCTATTACTGCAGTTCTACATTTGCCTTATGTAGCCTGTGAGAGACTGCAACTCCAAAGTCACAGCCTAATAACACCACACTTCAGCTGCAAAATACAAGGTACTGTCTCTGAAATATATGCACAAGAGTTTTTATAAGCTACACCTCTGCAGCTAGCCCTGCCTATCCTCTAGGCAAGAACAGGAAAATCTTTAAAGGTGGATTGGAAGGGTTTCTTTAAGCCACCTAATTATAGGTTTACATGCTCAATACTCCAAAGAGCTAAAGTAAACAAGAAATGTGTTCAACAAAGCAGAGATTTTACATGCAATATGTAGTTTTTAGGTTCCATTAAAGCTGTGGATAATCAGCTCTATCTCAGATGTGATACTCCTGAATGAGGTTTTTCTGATATTGTTCCATTAGTCAAAAACTCCTGGAACATGAAACTGGCCTATTATTTGCATGAGGGAAGGACAGAGTTAAGTCAAGCGCCATTTCTTAATGGACATGGTTTTAGATTTTTATTTATTTATTTTTTTTACACTACTTGGCTTGTACGGTCCTCAGAGCAGGCACTGTGCGTGACGTTGTATGCTTGCATCCACAGGGCTAAGATGGATTTAAACCACCTTGTGCCCTTCTGATCCTGGGCTGCTCCAAGGGCTAGAGGGGCCCCAGCATAATTTAGACTGGCTTGATGGCAGCTTCCCCAAGCTGCTCTATAGACAACATAGTTTTTGCAAAGTTTTTATATTAAAATCCCCAAAATGTAATCGGTATAAAATATTTTAAATACACAGAACTGAGGTATACTAAATAAACTGAAATTACTTGACCAGCACACCCTCCTTTAACTCCCTCAAAAATACTCCAAGCTCCATGTTCCAGGGGGATTAACTGGCTAATGTAGAAGCATCAGCACAGTGCATGCTGGTGAAAGTGGTGTGCCCTGGCTTCAAGGGATCAAACAAAGTCATATGTTAAATCAAGCAAGTTAAACCCATTCTGTGAAGAGGGCCAAATTTCATATTTTCATTTGGCTGTGTGTGTGTCAAGTCTCCAAGTTCAGGAACATATACTACCCATGATCCACAGAAGAAATCCCATTGATAACCATGGGAGGTTTGCAGATCTCTCCAGGATAAAACGTAGTCCATAAGTAGTAGCTAAACTTTAGTTAATAGGATTACTTTATCACATTCACCATTAGTCAAAGAGTGGTTCTGGACACTTTTAGGACAACCACTATTTCTATCCTTTAATCCCTTGGATATATGATTAACCCAATTTGTGTACAGAGTTGCATAATTGTGTAATTCAGGCTAAATCTGACTCATACAGTGTAGTTTATAGGCTTAAATTATAATACTGAGATGAGTGGAGACAGTTAACATATCTTAGAGCCAATGTTTCAGTTTTTCTGCAGTCTCAGGAAAACAGTTCTTTGTTGGTTATACTCTCTTCATGTCTAGAAGGCTCTCTGTACAACAAGAGCTAAGAGTCCATTTTATTTCTTTAAAGTTAAATCTTGCATTCTATCACAGGGGGCCAGATACATATGTTAAGTGGGTCAGGTGTTTGACCCAACAAATATTTTAAATAATTTATTAGTTGACCAGCCCTCTAATTTTAGCTCTTTGGAGCATTCTGCATGTGTCTCTACAATTAATTGATTTAAAAATATGTAGGTCTGTTTTAAGTAAGCAAGAAGAGGTAGGATGAAAAACAAGTTTAGAACAGAAGGAAGTTATGAGTACAGTGATCCTATGTGTGACCCTGACATGAATACACATAAATATCTGTACTTCTATATCTACATAAAAATGCATATTATATATATATAAGGATGGAACAGAGATGCATGCATATTTAGCTTCTGTAATGGCTTTTTTCATTCCCCCTCTCACTCCCCAATTTGTCTATTACTAGATTTGTGCCAAAATTTGGTAACGAACAAGTAGGTCACTCCATAATTATGTTATTTAATACATAAAGCCCTCCAGAGTGTAAGTTCACATTCAGGCTATTGCTCTCCCTTGGGTGTGGGAAGCACCAGAAGTTGAAGTAAGTGTTTTGCTTTATTTTCATTGTAAAGGATTTTATTAGTTTTAGAAGAGCAAAGCAGAACCTACATTCATAGCACAGTTTCTCCCAGCAAAGAAAGAATGTCACAAAGCAAAAGTACAAATCCACAAGCTCAGGCCTGGTCTACATTTAAAAATTAGATCAACCTAGCTACATTGCTCACAGCTGTGAAAAATGTGAGCCCTGGGCTCGATAGGTCGACTGAATCACTGGTGTAGACGCAGCTAGGTTGACAGAGAGACGGATTAACTCCACTGCTGGAAAAACACCTTCCATCTATGTGAGAAGCATCTACCCTATGTTGCTACAGCGGCACAGCTGCGGCACCATGACTGTGGTGCCATAATGTAGACATGCCTTAGAAGAGATAATGAACATAAAGGGGTGATGCTGGCAGACCAGGTGCCAGCTCATGCCAAGGCCCTATGTTTTATTGAACAATGTCAAATGGAGAGCTGGAAACCTGTTTGGCTCACCTGTGTGTTAGCATTGTTAAAATAGATGTTAAGTTTATAAGAATGTTTTTAGTGTTTAGACTTGATAAAATGCTTCTTGTGTGCTGCATTTACCGATCTCAAATATAACATCTGTATCCCATGGTTAAGGCTGCAAGTCTGTGACAGAGGTCATGGATTCTGTGACCTCCGTGACTTTTGCAGCGGCTGGTGCTGACTCAGGGGCTGCCTGAGCCAGGCAGCCCCTGGACCAGCAATAGCAGTTTGGGTGTTCGGAGGGGGCACAGGGCTAGGGGAGTGGGGATGCACTTACCCCCCTTGGCGTGGGGGACTCCCCGGCTCCCAATGGCATGGCCCCCCCCTATAGCTCCGCGGCAGCAGAGGGGGTCTACGCATTGCCCGTGCCTGCAGGGTCCACCCCCACAGCTCCCATTGGCTGTGGTTCTTGGCCAGTGGGAGCTGTGGCAGCTGGAGCTTGGGGCAGGAGCAGTGGAGCCCCTGCCCTGGCCCCCGCCACTAGGAGCTGCAGGGACACGGAGCCAGGTAGGAAGCTCCTGCCAGCCCTGCCAACCTTCCCCACCCCTCAGTACCTGTGGGGGTCCCAGGCCACCTCCCCCAGCACCCGCCGTGCTGTCGCCCAGGAAAAGTCACGGACGGGTCACGGGCCCATGAATTTTTGTTTACGACCCATGACTTGTCCATGACTTTTACTAAAAATACCCGTGACTAAAACGTAGCCTTACCCATGGTATAAAGCTATATTAAGTGTTTGCATTGTAACTGTGTAGCTCACCAAATAGGAAAGAGGCATTAATTAATGCAAAGTGCTGGTCTTCCACACAAGAAGGCCCACTGAAACCAAATGAGCCAACCATGAAAGGACAAAAACTTTGCTGATCCCCCCCAACACACACACCCATGAAGAAGATACAGGCACAAAAACTTGCACATCAATTTGAACTCTAGGGGAAGGGTATGAAAGTCCCGGACTAGAAGGAACTCTATCACTATGCTGCTTGGTATTTGGGCAATATTTCTAAGCATAAGCAAGGGATCCCCAAGCTGCTTAGCTTGGGTTAGCTCTAAAGGACATGCAAACATTGCATATTGCAGCAGCTTCTATTAGTCTTAAATTTCAAAAAGTATCTCATTTGTGTATGTTTGCTTACCTGCTTTAACTGTGTAAATAACTGTTTCTTTTCCCTAGTTAATAAATCTTTAGTTATTTTATTATAGGATTGGCTACAAGCGTTGTCTTTAGTGTGACATCTGAGGTACAACTGACCTGGGGTGACTGAACCTTTGGTACTGGGAATAATCTGAATATTTTTGGTGTAAGGTACCATCTATCACAAAGGTAAATTTGCTTGGGTGGCAAGATAGACCAAAGTACGCAAGGGGACTGGTGTGACTCCTTGTTACGGCTGTTATAGTGCTTGAGGAGTTCACAGTTGATACTGGTTGGTGAAATCTAATTATAGAACTCACAACCAATTTGAGGTTTGTGCCCTGCTTCTTAACAGTCTGCCCTGTGGTTGGTACTGTCAGTCGTGAGCCACTCTAGACAGCTTGACACAAGGTAAGAGAATCCTAGGGACTTTATATCTCACAAATCGGAAAACAGTATACAGAGCTTTTCTTCTAAGACATCAGTTCAAGACAACATTGGGTTGGCAGAAATCAAATGTTAGCTGAGCAAGATGAGTTGGTCTCATTCCAATTCTTAATGGACAAGTGTCCACCTCAAAAAAACCTATCATTATAATGTCCACCTCTGTTGATGCTTCACAGAGAGATCAATGATTGAATAAGCTTGCAGAGGGGACTACTCTTTCATTGCTTCAAGAACTAAACTCAGGGTGGAATGGGAAAAGCTTCATCCTTGCCAACTGAAAAAAAAACAGTTACTTACTTGCTTGTAACTGTTGTTCTTCGAGCTGTGTTGTTCATGTCCATCCACATTAGGTATGCGCGCGCCGCGTGCACGAGCGTCGGAAAATTTTTCCCTTAGCGGCTCCCGTCAGGCTGGCGGGGCCCCTCCGAGTGGCGCCATTGTGCCGGGCATATATACCTCTGCCGGCCCGACCCCCTCGAGTTTCTTCTTGCCGGCGACTCTGACAGAGGGGTAGGAGGGTGGGTCGTGGAATGGACGCGAACAACACATCTCGAAGAAGAACAGTTACGAGAAAAGTAAGTAACCATTTTTTCTTCAAGTGCTTGTTCACGTCCATTCCACATTAGGTGAATCACAAGTTTACCTCTGGAGGAGGGTAGGAGTCACGGAAAAACTGCTCGGAGGACCGCTCTGCCAACGGCCGCGTCCCCTCTGGCCTGCTAGTTGATTGCGTAGGGGGTTGTGAAGGTGTGCGCTGAGGACCAGGTGGCTGCTCTGCAGATCTCCTGGATCGGGACCTGTGACAGGAAAGCCGTGGAAGTCGCCTGCACCCTGGTTGAGTGGGCCAGAACACCTGCGAACTCATAGCACGCCTGGATGCAGCTTGTAATCCAAGACGAAATCCGCTGCGCCGACACCGGGAGGCCTTCATCTTCTCGGCTACAACCACAAACAGCTGCGCCGATTTGCGAAAGGGCTTGGGGCACTCCAAATAGAACACCAGCACTCGACGCACATCCAGGGTGTGTAAGCTGCAGTGACTTGGGTCCGTATGGGGTTTCGGGAAGAACACCAGCAGACAAATGCCCTGGTCCAGATGGAATTGGGAGACCACCTTAGGGAGGAACTTGGGGTATGGCCGGAGCTGCACCTTGCCCTTGTGAAATACCGTATATGGTGGCTCAGACGTGAGGGCCCTCAGTTCGGACACCCTTCCGGCCGAGGTAATGGCAACCAGAAATGCCACCTTCCAGGAAAGGTGGAGGAGAGAACAGGAAGCAAGGGGCTCGAATGGGGGTCCCATGAGTTTAGAGAGGACCAGGTTAAGGTTCCATGGTGGGACTGGGGGGTGGGAGTACGGGAACACCCTCTCCAACCCTTCAAGGAACCGTCCCACCACTGGGTGGGAAAACACCGTGCCCCCCGAGAACCCCGGATGGAAGGTGGATATGGCCGCCAGGTGCACTCTGAGTGAGGACAGGGCTAGCCCTTGCTGCTTGAGGTGCAGGAGGTACTCCAGGATGGCCTGCACCGGGGCCTGGCACAGCCGCACCTGTCGGGGTTCACACCAACATGAGAACCTTTTCCACTCGGCCATATAGGCCGTCCTGGTAGAGGGCTTTCTGCTGCCAAGCAGAATCTGCTTCATGGGAAGGGAGCACTGGCTCTCTAGGGCATTTAGCCACAGAGCCTCCATGCCGTCAGGTGCAGTGACTGTAGGTCAGGGTGGAGAAACCGCCCACCGTCCTGCGTAATGAGGTCTCAGTGTAGGGGCAGGACTACTGGGACCTCCATCGACAGCTCTAGGAGCTACATGTACCAGTGCTGGCGAGCCAGGCTGGGGCAATGAGGATCACCGCTGCCCTGTCCCCGCGCACCTTGAGCAGGACCTTGTGCACCAAGGGGA
Source organism: Chelonia mydas (assembly GCF_015237465.2). Taxonomy (NCBI): domain Eukaryota; kingdom Metazoa; phylum Chordata; order Testudines; family Cheloniidae; genus Chelonia; species Chelonia mydas. The sequence continues at coordinate 86,765,060 of NC_057850.1, read as the reverse complement.
GCGGGGGGGGGAGGGGGGGAGGCATACATCAAGCCCCCTCTCCATGGGATCGCAAACGCGTCCGCGAGCGAACCCGGGCTGTGGCCCTGGAATGAGCAGAACTGCAGGCACTGGGTGTTGGCCCTGGTGGCAAACAGGTCTACCCGGGGAAACCCCCACCTGTGGAAGAGCGAAAGCACGACGTCCACCCTGAGTGTCCACTCATGCATGCAGTACAACCTGCTGAGGGAGTCCGCCAGCTCATTCCACACCCCTGGAGATAGGCCTCGAGGTGAATCGCATGGGCTATGCAAAGGTCCCAGAGGAGGAGAGCCTTGCGACAGAGTGGCAAGGAATGAGCCCCGCCCTGTTTGTTTATATAAAATATGGCAGTAGTGATGTCTGTAAGAACGGTCATGCTGTGACCACTCAGAGTGGCGTGAAAGGTCTGGCAGGCGACACGAACCACCCTGAGCTCCTTCACATTGATATGGAGTGATCGCTCCGCTCCGGACCGCAAACCCTGCGCCATGAGGTTCCCCAGGTGAGTTGCCCATCTGTGGTCTGATGCGTCCATCACCAGCGTCAGGTCCGGTTGTGGGGTGGCAAAGGGGATGCCTTCGCAAACCACAGGCTGGGACTGCCACCACAGCAGGGAGTCCAGCATGTCCCTTGGGGCTATCACTACCAAGTCCAGGGGGTCCCTGCCTGGGCGGTACACCCGAGCGACCCATGCCTGCAGTGTCCTGAGTCTCAGTCTGGCATGCCTGACCACATGCGTGCATGCTGCCATGTGGCCCAGCAGCCGCAGGCAGCACTTGGCCGTCGTCATTGGAAACTGGCGCAGGGAGGCCACCGCTTGCTGGATAGACCGGAATTGGGATACTGGAAGGCTTGCCCTGGCCTGCACCGTGTCCAGGACTGCCCCTATGAATTCCACTCTTCGCGTGAGTACGAGCATGGACTTGGGGACGTTGACCAGGAGCCCTAGCTTGCAGAACAATCTCAGGGCCACCTCCACATGGCCCGGCACTTCCGCCTCGGATCGGCCTGCCAGGAGCCAGTCGTTGAGGTACAGATACACCCGGATTCTCTGCCTCCATAAGAAGGCTGCCACCACCGTCATGCACTTTGTAAACACCCTTGGGGCCGTGGCTAAACCGAACGGGAGAACCACAAACTGGTAATGTTCTCGGCCCATGGCGAAGCGTAGGAACCCGCCGATGTGCTGGGTGGATGGCGATATGAAAGTACGTGTCCTTCATGTGGAGGGCAGAGTACCAGTCCTCCGGATCCAGGGAAGGGATGATGGTGCCCAGAGAGACCATGTGGAACTGGGTCTTGACCAGGAACTTGTTGAGCCGGCGCAGGTCTAGGATGGGGCGAAGGCCCCCTTTGGTCTTGGGGATGAGGAAGTACTGGGAGTAGAACCCCTTCCCCCTTAGGCTGTGCAGCACCATCTCTACCGCCACCGCCTCTAGCAGCGAGCGGACTTCCTTCTCTAGGAAATGCTTGTGAGAGGGGTCCCTGAAGAGGGACAGAGAAGGGGGGGAGAGGGGGAGGGAGGCGAACTGCAGCAAGTACCCATTCTGCACCGTGCGTAAGACTCAATGGTCTGCTGTAATGGTGGACCACGCATGGGAGAAACAGGACAGGCGGTTCAGGAAACAAGGGGATGGATCTGGTGGCTGGTCTGGTACGCTGACCTCAAGCGCACCTTCAAAAGTCTGGCATAGTGCCCGGCCAGGGTTTGTGCTGACCTTGGTTCTGGCCCAGTGCATTATTGTTACTATTGTTGTTGTGCCATTGCCTGTTACCCCTGCCTCGCCTACGGTAAGACTCATGCCTATGGCGAGGCTGGTACTGGCATTGAAGGGGAGGCTGAGGCTTAAAGGGCTTCCTCTGGGTCGCCGGGGTGTGCATACCCAGCGACTTAAGCGTAGCTCGCGAGTCCTTGAGGCTGTGCAGCCTCGTGTCTGTCTGGTCCAAGAAGAGCCTGGACCCTTCCAAGGGGAGGTCCTGGAGTGTATTCTGGACCTCAGGTGGCAGGCCTGACTCCTGGAGCCACGCCGAGCACCTCATGACCACCCTGGATGCAATCGTTCTAGCCGCCGCATCCGCCGAATCCAGGGAGGCCTGGAGAGAGGTCTTGGCTACTGCAGGGCCGTGAACTCCTGTTGGGAACCTTGCGGGAGGTTGTCCTTAAACTTCCCCACCACCGCCCAGGAGTTGAAATTGTGCCTGTTGGGGATGGCCTGCTGGTTTGCAATCCTCAACTGAAGGCCCCCAGATAAGTACACCTTTCTGCCAAAAAGGTCCAGGCATTTCACCTCCTTAGCCGTAGGGGCCGGGGCCTGCTGTCCATGGTGTTCCCTTTCGTTTACCGCTGAGACCATTAGGGAGCATGGACTCAGTTGGCAGAACAGGAACTCATAGCCCTTAGAAGGGGCAAAGTATTTACGCTCCACTCCCTTGGCCATTGGAGTGCTGGAGGCCGGGGTGTACCACATAGTCTTATAGTTGGACTGAATGGTCTTAATGAGCAGGAGCGCTATTCTGGATGGACCTTCAGGGTTCAAAATGTCCACCATGGGGTCCTCTTGCTCAACTGTCTCCTCGGCCTGCAACCCCAAGTTCTGGGCGACCCTGGGCAGCAATTCCTGGTGGGCTCTATGGTCTATCAATGGAGGGCCGGACAGCTCTGTACCTGCCACTGCCTCATTCGGGGAAGACGAGGGGGCTAGCTGCAGCTCGACCCCCCCAGGTTGGTCCTCCTGCTCCCCTTCTCCTGTGGGAGGGGCCTCCGGCTCAGGCTGGGGCGGGAGTCCATGGGACAGCACCGGACTCGGTGCCGGTCTCTCCCATTTATCCTGGGGGGATGCTGGACGCCTGGATATTGTAGCCTCTGGCACCATCTGGCATAGGTGTGGGGACTGGGACTGCTGCACTGAGTAACTTGCCCTGGACAGGGCCCCTTGGCGCTCTTGATAGGCCCAGGGGGTCCAGAAGGGCCAAGGGCCTGGCGGCCCCCATTGGGGTTGCCAGCCCACCTGAGGGTCCCTGTTGTCTGGGGCTCGGTGCAGGTAGGTATAGCAGCCGGAGTCGGCACTGGACTGCGGCAATGCTGATCACAAAGGCCATGGCGGTGCCAATGATCTGTGCCGGCAGGAGAACAAGCAGCTCCTGGCTGAGCGGGAGCGGTTCTGGTATCCCCGGGACCGGGACTGGTACCAGCGTTCCCTGGACTGGGACCATCTGTGGGAGTCCTCTGGAGAGGGCCGTCTCGACTCCTCCTGGTGCCAGTCTCTGGGTGGTGCCGGAGAGTGGCGTGCCCTTTCCGGTGCTTCCTCGCGCCAACCCACTGCCAGTGCCACAACCTCCTTCTGGGCTGCTGGCAACTGTGAGTCCGTGGAGTCGGAGATCGACCGGGACCAACTCCAGGAGTGGTGCTGGGACGGTGTCCTCGAGCGGCACACCACTGCCGGCTTACCCCTCGACGGCACCCGAGGCATGGGTGCTGGAGGGTTCTCCCCAAACGGGAGGGGGCTTGCCGCCGACAGCTCGATGCGGTCCTTTGCAGCCTCAAAGGTGCCATGCGTAGAGGGCTGATCCGTTATGCCCTTGAGCCCATCATTCGCAATGAGCTCACTTAAGTCTGGGCTCGGTGGGGCTCATGCTGCTGGAACTGTCGGCATCAGCGCCAGTACCATGGCCTTCCTGCTCTTATTGGCACTCGGGGCCTTGGGAGGCGCTGGCCTCCTGTGCGGGAATGACCATGCCTTCCTTTTGGCTGCGCCGGGGGCTGCACCAGGGAGGATGAGCGGTGCCGGGGCCTAGCTTGGCACTCTGGGGCCAACAGTTTACAGTGCTTAGCCGGTGCCGGGTCTCTCAGTAGCTCCGGGGCACTACGCACCAAGGAAGCCTGAGCCGGTGTCAGGCGCTCCGAGCCTGGCGGTTGCAATGCAGCTCCATCAACAGCTGCTTTAGACGAAAGTCGATTTCTTTCCTTGTTCTTGGCTTAAACGCCTTGCAAATCCTTCACCGTTCAGTTTGATGTCCGTCCCCCAGGCAACGTAGACACGAATCGTGGGGGGTCACTAACTGGCATAGGTTCGCGGCACGTGGCACAAGCCTTGAAGCCGTGGGCCTGCGGCATGCCCCGCAGCAGGTGCTGGAAGCCTCCAAGCTCCTAATGATTTAAGTGTCCACAATAGGTATGTTAACCAACTGATAACAGCTACTCTAAAGGCTAAGGGACTGCTCTTCTACAAGAGCTAGAGAGAGATTGTTCCAGCATCATCACGGACGGTAAGAAAGGACTGGAGGGGGTCGGGCCGGCGGGGGTATATATGCACAGTGCAGTGGCACCACTCAGGGGGCCCTGCCGTCCCGACGGGAGCCGCTAAGGGAAAAAGTTTCTGACACTCGTGCACGCAGCGCGCGCACACCTAATGTGGAATGGACGTGAACAAGCACTAGAAGAAGAATGGGCCTGTTGCTTCTCCCTGAAGATACTGAAAAGAAGGAGTTTCAGACCACTGGGCTTCCACCCAAGGTGACAAGTGGAGGTAAGAGGAAGAAAGAGAACACCCTGCTTGTGAGAAAGGAGACTGTTTGGGGAAGGGAAGAGCCTCCAGAGGATCTTACTGTTAGCTGAACCCTACAACCTTTTGGTTTTGGCCTTGAGAAGGGAGATACTTTATAAGGATCTAACACTTCTCAAGATGCATATGCAAAACCCCCACACTCAGAGTCCAGCCAACAGAAAATTATTGGGAGAATTCTGAAGTGTTTGCACCTAGTAAACACCCACACAGCCTTAACTCTGTCCTTTTTTATCAATGCCTCATACACCATGCCCATAGAATCATAGAATATCAGGGTTGGAAGGGACCTCAGGAGGTCATCTAGTCCAACCCCCTGCTCGAAGCAGGACCAAGTCCCAGTTAAATCATCCCAGCCAGGGCTTTGTCAAGCCTGACCTTAAAAACCTCTAAGGAAGGAGATTCTACCACCTCCCTAGGTAACGCATTCCACTGTTTCACCACCCTCTTAGTGAAAAAGTTTTTCCTAATATCCAATCTAAACCTCCCCCACTGCAACTTGAGACCATTACTCCTCGTTCTATCATCTGCTACCATTGAGAACAGTCTAGAGCCATCCTCTTTGGAACCCCCTTTCAGGTAGTTGAAAGCAGCTATCAAATCCCCCCTCATTCTTCTCTTCTGTAGACTAAACAATCCCAGCTCCCTCAGCCTCTCCTCATAAGTCATGTGTTCTAGACCCCTAATCGTTTTTGTTGCCCTTCGCTGGACTCTCTCCAATTTATCCACATCCTTCTTGTAGTGTGGGGCCCAAAACTGGACACAGTACTCCAGATGAGGCCTCACCAATGTCGAATAGAGGGGAACGATCACGTCCCTCGATCTGCTCGCTATGCCCCTACTTATACATCCCAAAATGCCATTGGCCTTTTTGGCAACAAGGGCACACTGCTGACTCATATCCAGCTTCTCGTCCACTGTCACCCCTAGGTCCTTTTCCGCAGAACTGCTGCCTAGCCATTCGGTCCCTAGTCTGTAGCGGTGCATTGGATTCTTCCGTCCTAAGTGCAGGACCCTGCACTTATCCTTATTGAACCTCATCAGATTTCTTTTGGCCCAATCCTCCAATTTGTCTAGGTCCTTCTGTATCCTATCCCTCCCCTCCAGCGTATCTACCACTCCTCCCAGTTTAGTATCATCCGCAAATTTGCTGAGAGTGCAATCCACACCATCCTCCAGATCATTTATGAAGATATTGAACAAAACCAGCCCCAGGACCGACCCCTGGGGCACTCCACTTGACACCGGCTGCCAACTAGACATGGAGCCATTGATCACTACCCGTTGAGCCCGACAATCTAGCCAACTTTCTACCCACCTTATAGTGCATTCATCCAGCCCATACTTCCTTAACTTGCTGACAAGAATACTGTGGGAGACCGTGTCAAAAGCTTTGCTAAAGTCAAGAAACAATACATCCACTGCTTTCCCTTCATCCACAGAACCAGTAATCTCATCATAAAAGGCGATTAGATTAGTCAGGCATGACCTTCCCTTGGTGAATCCATGCTGACTGTTCCTGATCACTTTCCTCTCATGCAAGTGCTTCAGGATTGATTCTTTGAGGACCTGCTCCATGATTTTTCCAGGGACTGAGGTGAGGCCGACTGGCCTGTAGTTCCCAGGATCCTCCTCCTTCCCTTTTTTAAAGATTGGCACTACATTAGCCTTTTTCCAGTCATCTGGGACTTCCCCCGTTCGCCACGAGTTTTCAAAGATAATGGCCAATGGCTCTGCAATCACAGCCGCCAATTCCTTCAGCACTCTCGGATGCAACTCGTCCGGTCCCATGGACTTGTGCACGTCCAGCTTTTCTAAATAGTCCCTAACCACCTCTATCTCCACAGAGGGCTGGCCATCTCTTCCCCATTTTGTGATGCCCAGCGCAGCAGTCTGGGAGCTGACCTTGTTAGTGAAGACAGAGGCAAAAAAAGCATTGAGTACATTAGCTTTTTCCACATCCTCTGTCACTAGGTTGCCTCCCTCATTCAGTAAGGGGCCCACACTTTCCTTGGCTTTCTTCTTGTTGCCAACATACCTGAAGAAACCCTTCTTGTTACTCTTGACATCTCTTGCTAGCTGCAGCTCCAGGTGCGATTTGGCCCTCCTGATATCATTCCTACATGCCCGAGCAATATTTTTATACTCTTCCCTGGTCATATGTCCAACCTTCCACTTCTTGTAAGCTTCTTTTTTATGTTTAAGATCCGCTAGGATTTCATCGTTAAGCCAAGCTGGTCGCCTGCCATATTTACTATTCTTTCGACTCATCGGGATGGTTTGTCCCTGTAACCGCCACAGGGATTCCTTGAAATACAGCCAGCTCTCCTGGACTCCTTTCCCCTTCATGTTAGTCCCCCAGGGGATCCTACCCATCCGTTCCCTGAGGGAGTCGAAGTCTGCTTTCCTGAAGTCCAGGGTCCGTACCCTGCTGCTTACCTTTCTTCCCTGCGTCAGGATCCTGAACTCAACCAACTCATGGTCACTGCCTCCCAGATTCCCATCCACTTTTGCTTCCCCCCACTAATTCTACCCGGTTTGTGAGCAGCAGGTCAAGAAAAGCGCCCCCCCTAGTTGGCTCCTCTAGCACTTGCGCCAGGAAATTGTCCCCTACGCTTTCCAAAAACTTCCAGGATTGTCTATGCACCGCTGTATTGCTCTCCCAGCAGATATCAGGAAAATTAAAGTCACCCATGAGAATCAGGGCGTGCGATCTAGTAGCTTCCGTGAGCTGCCGGAAGAAAGCCTCATCTACCTCATCCCCCTGGTCCGGTGGTCTATAGCAGACTCCCACCACTACATCACTCTTGTTGCACACACTTCTAAGCTTAATCCAGAGACACTCAGGTTTTTCTGCAGTTTTGTACCGGAGCTCTGAGCCATAACACACACACTCCCACTCTGCCTCTTCACTGTAATGGACCGGTGCTACCTGCACCTCTCCTACACTTAAACATTGAGCCTACTCCCCTGACAGAATACCACCCTTGAAAATTTAACAATCACTTCATACCCTCTTACAACCCCTTCACATTTGTGCACAGGATACTACCTAAACCTATACCTTCCCCATCCATCATTAAATCCACAGATTGCTCTCATACCCCACCTCACTACTGACAACACCCATGGCAAGAAGACCCCAGTGCCCTGCTACTGAAACAACTTATATAGTTCTGTATTGAAAAAATGCAGGCTGGAACCTCAAGATACACATGCACCTCCTTCCTTTGATAATACACATGGGGGACTCAGACCCAGATCTCCTCATATCAAATCACAGCTCTTCCAAGCAGCTCCACTTTTCCCTCCACCATACAGCTATAGGTCACATAGTGAATGCAGCTAGACTGCATGCAGACTCTGATGCTGGAAGACCAGATGCCAATTCATACCAAAGGCCCAGGGCCTCACTGAACACTGACAAATGCATAGTTGAAAACTGTCTGGCACACCTGTGGGTTAGTACAATTAAAAGATATATTACTGTTATAAGAACATGTTTAGTGTTTAGACTTTATGGAATGCTTGCAGGATGCTTCATGTATTAATTTTACTTATAATATCTGTATCCCATGGTATAAAGTTATACTAAGTGTTTGCATTGTAAAACCTCTAATTGTGTAACTCACCAAACAGGAAAAGCAGCATTAATTAAGGAAAAGTGCTTGTCCTGCACACAAGATGGCCCATTGAAGGCAAAGGAGGCATCGGGTAGCATCAAAGGACAAAGACCTTGTTGACTGCATTCCTCACTCCCTCCAGGAAGGGGAGACATGTGCATGAATGCACCTCATCAGTTTGGATTCTGGGGTGAAAGGGATAAAAATCCCTGACAAGGAGAAACTGGATTTTTATGTTGTCTGGACTCTGAAGGGCAAAGATTCCTAAACAAGAGATTCCCATGCTGCTTGGCATGAGTCAGCCCTAAGGACATACAGAGCTGCTTATTATAGAAGCTTATGCTACCTTTTCAAATCTAAGACTGTAACCCATTGGCATGTATGTTTCCTGTTTTAACCTTGTGAGTAACTCATTTATTTTCTTAGTTAACAAAGCTTTAGTTAGTTTATAACAGGATTGGCAACAGGCATTGTCTTTGGTTTGAGATCTGAGTACAACTGACCTGAGGATAGTGACTGGGAGTAACCTGAATACTGTTGTTATTTTTGATGTAAAGTGATCATCTATCACAGGGGTGGGCAAACTTTTTGGCCTGAGGGCCACATCTGGGTATGGAAATGGTATGGTGGGCCATGAATACTCACACAAATAACAATTCATGTTCAAACAGGGACAACACAAGTTTGTTTCAAAATCAACACTATTAAAATAATTCTGTTAAACAATGTGCTGCTAGAAAAGTACATTACTGAGCTGTTTGTTGATTTTACCGCAACACTTTGCTCCTGTCTGAACACAAACTGTATGTTAGGGCCTCATTTTCAAAAGAGCTGCAACAGCGACATGTTTTTTAAATCCGAAAAGACACTGCTCCAGGGGCGTAGCCACAAGTGGGCCGTGGCCCACCCACTTATTATCCAGGCCCACCCCATTACTTTCCCCACTCCGCCACCTGGTGCTCCAGCTGGGGAGTGGCAGCGGGGTGCAGGGGCTTGCAAGCGCCGAGCGGGTGAAGCGGTGCAAGCTTCAGTGGAACTCGAGGGCTGGATTAAAAACTCTGATGGGCTGGACCCAGCCCGCGGGCTGTAGTTTGCCCACCCCTGATCTATCACATAGTCCAGCTTGCAGCAATGGCAACACAGACTGGAATGCCCAACGGGACTGTCTGTAACTCCATGATAAGACTGTGACAGTGCTTTCGAAGTTCACACTTGTTACCAGGTTGGTGAAATCTAATTATAGAACATACAACCAGTTTGGGGTGTCCGTGCCCTGCTTTTTGACAGTCTGCCCTGAGGCTGGTACTCAGGTCATGAGCTAGGCAAGACAGCATGACACAGATAATTCCCAGTGGCTACTGCCAGCTCCAAAGGGCAAAGTTAAGGTTGCATGGGAATTTACCTTAACTCTGTATTTTCTAGTTTTCAGAAGTTTGAGTTTTGCTGAACTTGACATTCTGGAAGAGCACGTGCTACCACTGGACTACCTTAACTCTACATTAATGTTTATTGCCATTTAATTGAATATGAATATGAATATTACAAGTACAGTAGTCCCTGTGTGCTTTTTAATATGAGTTGACTGTACTTGATACTGTTTTCATGTTTTCAATGACATGTTTTTATTGACAAGATATAACTGTGTGACATAAGTAGTCACTGGTGAAGGTGATGCTTTTAGCACCTAGGGAGGCAGTTAGGGATTGTGGAGTAAGCACATTAGTTGGATGTTTCTGACAAAATGAACAGCAGTGAATAGTTGCAAGTGTTGACATTTAAACTGTCATCTTTAAGGTTTCAGACTTAGCAATGTGTTGTGGGGAGTGAGTCAGTTAATCTCTCTCTGAGCCACTGCTTTAGGCTGTTGGAAGACTCAGGAAGATATCTTTGTACCAAGTTTACAATCATTTTGTGTTTCCACAGTTTTCTTCACAACTCTAAGGATTAGAAACAATTTTTGCTGTGAAAGCTGCAGTTTTTAAAAATGATTTTGTGGCAGGAAATGCCACAGCACCACTTTCCCCCTCCCTTTCTCGGTCTGTTTTTTAACATGCTCATCTTACAATTTGCTTACTCATTTTGGGCACCACCATAATATACATAATAGTTAATATGGCATTTCATGATCAGGCCCATAATTTGTGGCTATGTGACTAGGCTTAACTAAGTAACCATAGTGCACATTTCACTACACCTCAAAAAGCATACAGTACGCACACACAAACCTTGAGCGATTCCACAACAAAAAATTACATGATTAAGTTAATTTTTCACCCTTCTGACTTTAAAAATTAGAGAAATAATTTAAATCTAGAAGTATCCATTTTTGGACAATTAAACAGATTTGACACCAAAGTGCTTTGTTTTACAGGCATGCAGCTATTATGTCAGAACTTGGAAACATGCCTGAGAACTCCTTTCTCAAGGTATGTCTTCACTGCAGTTAGCCCAGGCTAAGGGAACATTCAAGGCAGAGCGGCCTGAATACGTGCTAACTACTTATGCTAAACAATCTGTTCCACTTGCATTTAGTTGTGACTCTCTGAATACCTGACCTGAAGAAGGGCTGTGTGTGGCTGGAAAGCTTGTGTCTCTCACCAACGGAAGTTGATCCAATAAAAGATATTACCTCACTCATCCTGTCGCATTAAGAAATTCAGTCTGCAAACCAAAGCAATTCACACCTAATGGACTGACTTCTCTGCCTCTCCATTTCTTTCCCATCCACTAAACATATGTCATTTTGCATATATTTCCCCAAATTACAGATTTTATCACACAAAACCTTTACCAGAGGGCTGGTGTCAGCTTCTGGTAAACTGGCAACACAGGAGGAGGATTTCTCTGATAGTATATCTGTTCAAATGCAGCAGAAATGGAGCTGGTACACATGGGATTAAAAATGCAGTGCAGAGAAATGGAGGAATAAAACAAGAAAGTACAGCCAAGGTGGAACTGTGGGACAGGATTAGAACACTAACAGCAGGTGGGTTCCTGGACTGAAGCCAAACCCAAGCTCATGCCTATGTGCTCGGCTGTGGCTGCTAGTTTGGGCTTAAAGTGCCCTCAAACCCAGGTTAGAGGTTTTTCTTTGTGGACGGAACCTTCAGGGGCAACACATGGGCTAACTCTGCAGTGAAGACATACCCCATTTTCTCTTCAGACTCTGAGGAATATGTCTGAAAAAATAGAGAGGAATGAGAAGAACCCATTGCCAGGCAATAGACCGAGCAATGTCTTGGACTTTGGATAAACTTGCTCATTAGCTTTCCTAGAAAGAAGTAAGATATTTAAAAACAAAAAAGTTGTGGTTTTTTTTGTTTTGTTTTTGTTTTTGTTTTTTTTTTTATGAGAGACCAGCATAGCTCAAAATTCAGGCATGAAAAGAAAAAAGGAGTCAGAGCAGTGTTTCTCCACCTGTTTGTGTTGGCGACCCCTTTTGGATTTAAAAAAAGTTATGGACTCCTCCCCCGCCGTCACACACACACACACACAAATTGCAGCCCCCTATCTCAAGCTCAGGGCTCCAGGCTTCAGTCCCGCAAAACATGTCAATTAGCTTTGCAGGGCCGCCCGAGGCAATTGCTCTGCTTCCCACCCCCTCGCGCTGGCCCTGCTCGTGACCCCCCTAAACCTGTCCCAGACTCCCAGATTGAGAAACACTGAGTTAGAGAGATCATACACATGGAGTAAGACTGTCTACTCACTTCTTTTCTCCTTTTTCTTAAATTTTCCTTTCTTCTTCCCATGCTCCTTTTCATCATCAGACACTATATCTGGAGGCTCATGTAGGTTGTCATGAGGTGGTGAAGGCTCACCAGTCCGGTACAATCCAGGGAATTTTGTAGGGCTGATTTCTTCAGAGCTGGGGGTACGGGCAAGAACCCCACTATGTTCCACTCTGCGATGTTCACTGGGGCTGCTGGTAGGAGGCAGGAAGCACTCAGTCATTCTGATTCCCTGACACAAAATGAAAAATCTGTCACCTGTCCATCACACCTACAACAGAAAAAACAAACAAGGTCTCCAAAATGCTCCAATCAATGTTTTTTAAACAACCTCCTTAGATCCCCATCCTACAAACAGTAGCAGTAGTAATGTTTATTACAATGAGACAGTCAATGGGACCGCTCATGGTACTATATTCAGCAGTAAGCGTCTGCAGGATCTGACAATGACTGAACTGCAGCCTTGTTATACAAATGTACTGAGGGATCTATTAGACAGTTAAAGTGGAAAAGGTTAAAATATTTAAGATTTGCCATTTCAAATATCAACAGATTTGAATACCTGTTAAAAAAATTATCCTAGAAGCTTCTATTTCTTAAATTAGGTGGTGGTTTTAGTTCTTGTTTGTTTGAAAGGTTTACTGGAATTTACACTTCTAGTTTTCACACAAATTACTCTTGTATGAGGGCTGGCAGTGATCATGAGTACCTTCTACAGGTCCCACCACTCCCATCTAGAGCTCATTCTCTTCTCCAATTAATTATCTTGCCTACATGCAAACAAGAATTTGCTTTTCCTGCTCCAATATGAAAAGAGTGAGGTCAAATTCATCTCCAGCTTATGGTGGTGTAAGTGGGAAGGGAGGGAAGGGGGAGAGAATCAAGGAGGACGGGGTTGATCTAGTGCAAAACAACCACAACCTCACTTACAAAGGATAGGGGCATAATGGGCTAGCAGAACCCAAAATTTGGGCAAGCTGCCTGTTAGGGAGGCATGGCCAAGGTAGCCATGAAGTCCACTAACGCAGATGCTCCCTTCAGAGGTTCCCTATAGCAGCGCTCCTGGCCAGAAGTAAAATTCTTCCCAAACCAGCACAATCTCAGAGAGCGGCTGCAGAAACTCTGCCCTCCACAGGAGTGAGTCATAGTATACTCTATATCTCCTTGCATCAGCTTTTGCTGAATTTGGCCTCTTGAATCTAAATGGTCATCCTGAAATGTAACCTTTCCATATTTTACTGCTTTCCCTGCTTCCCCAGTCCAGGAGGCTCTCCATTCCTACACCTACTGGTGTGCTTGGACAAAGGCTCAGAGAATAGAATTATGGGTTTACAATGAAATGTGAACAGAGTCATGATGAACGGACTTCCGCATGAAGGGTATGCTAGTTGCCAGAGGAGTGCTTCCAAAAATTAGTATTTTGGCTTCAGTGTAACAAACTCCATGCAGTCAGCAGATCTGGAGCTCCTGCTCAGTGATGTACACACACACTATAGCAGGGATCTCAAACTCAAATCACCACAAGGGCCACATGAGGACTAATACATTGGCCTGAGGGCCGCATCACTGAAACCTTTTCATACAACAATACAAAAGTATAGTCAAAAAGGGGGCGGGGGGAGCTTGGCGGGCCGCAAGAAAAAACTCCGAGGGCTGCAGCACATTTGAGACCCCTGCACTATAGTGAGAAATTCCCACCACTCCAATGTAAGCAGAGAACTATCCCATTTAAAAGTAACTAGATAAACCTTCATTCAGGGGAACAAAATGTACAAAATTGTCTGGGGGCGAAAATAACCCTAAATAAATGATCATATACGTTAGACTGTATATTCTTAGCCAAAGGACACCACTAATTTTTCTTGTTTCAATGGCGTTATCTTTGCTGTAGCTCACGAAAGCTATGCTCAAATAAATTGGTTAGTCTCTAAGGTGCCACAAGTACTCCTTTTCTTTTTGCGAATACAGACTAACACGGCTGATACTCTGAAACCTATCTTTCATAACTGTTTCCTGTTTGTCTTGTGTTTTTCTTATTTGAATTAGGGATATGAAATAATCAAATCCCCTCAATAACTTGTGCTAATTTGTTTTTGTATGTAAACAAGTGACTGCTCTCCTGTAATAATATATACTCTGTAATAGAAATATTTAGGAGTTCCTGGGATTTAAGACTTGTGATCATCCAAAACATTTCCAACATCATAGCTTGCAATCCATAAAAATGTACTTGGTATGAATAATGACACTGCCTTGTACTTCCATGGCATCTTTCAGTTGTGCATCTCAAAGTGCTTTAAAAATGCTAGAAAATTAACCTCATAATCATAGAATCATAGAATCATAGAATATCAGGGTTGGAAGGGACCTCAGGAGGTCATCTAGTCCAACCCCCTGCTCAAAGCAGGACCAATCCCCAATCAAATCATCCCAGCCAGGGCTTTGTCAAGCCTGACCTTAAAAACTTCCAAGGAAGGAGATTCTACCACCTCCCTAGGTAACGCATTCCAGTGTTTCACCACCCTCCTAGTGAAAAAGTTTTTTCTAATATCCAACCTAAACCTCCCCCACTGCAACTTGAGACCATTACTCCTTGTCCTGTCCTCTTCTACCACTGAGAATAGTCTAGAACCATCCTCTCTGGAACCACCTCTCAGGTAGTTGAAAGCAGCTATCAAATCCCCCCTCATTCTTCTCTTCTGCAGACTAAACAATCCCAGTTCCCTCAGCCTCTCCTCATAGGTCATGTGTTCCAGACCCCTAATCATTTTTGTTGCCCTTCACTGGACTCTCTCCAATTTATCCACGTCCTTCTTGTAGTGTGGGGCCCAAAACTGGACACAGTACTCCAGATGAGGCCTCACCAGTGTCGAATAGAGGGGAACGATCACGTCCCTCGATCTGCTCGCTATGCCCCTACTTATACATCACTTGTGCTCTGGTGTCCCTCCATGCTGTAACCTTCTTCTCGCCCACATTCACAGTTTCCCTCCGCTTTGAGGGTATCTAAGAGGCATCTGGGCCTGAGGATCTCTGGTGTGATTCCGGTGCAATGAACTGTAATCCTGTTGGAGTTCTTGGGGCAGTTGGCCTTTACATGCCCCGGGCTTTTACATTTAAAACATCGCCCAGCTGACTGGTCACTGGGGCGAGGTGGGTTGCTGGAGAACCATGTGGTGGGACGACAGGGTGTCTAGAGTGTTCCACTTCAAGTGACAGGAAAATCACTTCACCCACCAATGAAATGCCGTCATCTATAGGGTGGAATACAGAAGCTATTTAATAGAGCAGAATCTAAATGTAACTTTTAATTCTCAGTTAGAATTTGGCCGAGACACCAGGATTCACATCCCTACTCTTGTGGTCAGGGCATGAGTTTTATATCTCATCAAAAGATGGCACCTCCCACAGCACAGTAACCCTTCATACAGTGCTGAAGGACTGATTTTGCTTGTGAATCTTCCCTATGCTAAGCGGGAGGTTTATTCCTGTTTTTTGTAACTCTGAAGTTTTGCCTAGAGGGGAATCCTCTGTTTTAAATCTTATTACCCTGTAAAATTACCTTCCATCCTGATTTTACAGAGGTGCTTCTTTTACTTTTTTCTTTATAATAAAGTTCTTCTTTTAAGAACCTGATTGGTTTTTAGTGTCCTAAAAACCCACGGATCTGGTCTGTGCTCACCTTGTTTACCTATTTGGTTGGCATATTATTCTCAAGCCTCCCCAGGAAAGGAGGTGAAGGCGGCTGGGGGGATATTTTGGGTGAGGAGATCATGGAATTATGATTAGGAGCCTGGGTTGGAAACTCCAAGTGGTCCTTTTCCTAAACCTTTATCTAAGTCACTTGGTGGTGGCAGCAATACCGTCCAAGGACAAGAAAGAATTTGTGCCTTGGGAAAGTTATTAACCTAAGCTGGTAAAAAAATAATGCAGGTCCCCATATCTGTACCCCAGAGTTCAGAGTGGGGAGGAAACCCTGACAATGTTCTTTTAATGCAGTTGTGTGGGGAATTTCCTAGGTTTTTAAAAAAGCAAATTGAAAAAGAATCCATTATGTTGTGATCATATTGATATCCACATGGGTCATCAGCAGAGTTGGAACCTTTATATTCACCACAAGAACCTCTGCCATTTGAGCTAACAGCGTAACTGATGGCAATAGTAAACTGTTGTCCTTTATGTGGACTAGCATGAGGGGGAGGGAACACTATGCCACTGGGTTTTACAGATATTTGCTGACAGCAGAGGAATGGTGAGACTCAGCAATCTTGGGTTCTATTCCTGGCTCTGGAGGAGAGCATACTCTAGTGGGCAAAGATTTTTTTGACCTTTTCCTTGCTCAGCCAGTTCCAGACTCCTTCCTTGCTCATCATCTTTTAGTCTCCCCACACCTACTGATTCCCAGTCTCAGTCTCCCTTTGCCAATTCCCAGTCTCAATTTACCTGTCCCCACACTGCCAGACTCCTCCCACAGCCCCAAGCTCCTTGTCCCAATCTACTCTCTCTCCTTCCCCCAAAGATGTAGTCCTTGCTCCCTCTGCATTCAGATAAGGCAGCATCCTCCTCTACACTACCTTGGGGGTCGTTGACAGTATAAGAGTCACTGACAGCAAAGGCGGATTACCGTTTTGTGGGGCCCTGGGCCAAAGCAAGGGACCCCCCCCCCCCGCGGCCCTTCTCCTATGCTCCTGCTGGGAAGCAGGGTTGGGGGGCTTCCCCCTCCCACCCGGTTCTCCAACCGGGGAGCAGGGTTGGGGTGCAGGGGCTTCCCCCGCTCTGCCCAGTGCTCCTGCCGGGAAGCGGGGTCAGGGCATTGGGGCTCCCTCCGCTCCCCAGCAGGAGTGCTGGGAGGGCAAGGTAAACCCCCATGCCCTGCTCCCCGGCAGGAGCGCCAGGCAGGTATGCGAAGCGGGGCAAGCCCTAGCGACCATACTCGGCTTGCCAGCAGGGAGCGCTAGGTGGGCGAGGGAAAACCCCATGCCCTGACCCTGTTCCCCAGCAGGAGTGCCAGGCAGGTAGGTGGAGCGGAACAAGCCCCAGCACCCAGACCCCAGCAGTAGCGGTGGGTAGGCGGAGCAGGTCAAGGGCGCCAACTTTTCCGGGGCTCCTGGACAACGGGGCTCCCGTTGGCCCAGTGGCTAATCCACCACTGACTGACAGCACAAGAGAGTCTCCCTGCACTCAGTTGAGGGGCCTGGACCCGACACGATTTGCAGCAGCCCAGAGCTGCAATCGCAGGGGAAATCCTGTTCAGTTCTGCGCGGATGGCATCTTTGGGGAAATTAGCTGCTCAAATGTACAGGCTTGTCTACACGTCCCTGCAATGCAGTCTATGGAGGTATGAGCTGCAATGCATACTGAAGTGTGGCACTGTAACTGCCCCATGTATTCCCCACTAGCATGAATTAGACACCTAGTTTGTATTAATGTTGTCCTTCCAAATTTCAAGTCCCTGCACCAAAACATAGGTGTACTAAAGCTTTTAAAAGAAAAGGTCACCAGAAGGGGCCAAACAAATGTATTTTCCCCTAACCTCATTTTCGAAAATGGCTGAACCGTTTTGGCTTACATTTTCCAAAACATTTGGAATCTGAGGCAGAAATATTCCATCCCAAGTGTTTAAAGTTATAAAGAACAGAAAAATGGGTCTTATAATGGGAAGCGTCAGGCAATCTTAATAATAGGCAGTGGTATCAGCCACACTTACAACAACATGGGTCATGGAGATTGAAGCTCTTAACCATACCACATTCAGGGCTGGGCCTGTCTTCTGCACACCACACACACTTTCGGCACAGAATGCTTCATTATTTCTTTGTGCTGAGCCAGTCCCATGCCTTTGTCCTGATCGCAACAGGGGCAAATGAAAAGTGGTGATTGCACACTTCGCTGCTATTCTTCAGAACAACTGCTATGTAGAGTGAAGTAGATGGACAGGTAAATTGAGAAGTTCTACTACAGTAGCAAGTACTCTGCAGGTCTACATCAGAAGCACTGCATACGGCCTCAAAACTTAATGTGTTTTCTCCATACTCTCCCAAATTCTAGTTGTTACAAAGAAATAGAGTGCTAAAAGCTAAGAAGTCAAGAGAAGGAGACAAAGTGGGAGTATCTTCCCAGGCTACCAACCACCCTGGGATACCTTGTTTAATGACAGCTTCACAAAAACAAAACCCAGGGTACAGAATGTACTCATTATCTTAGGCCTTAGGTCAAAAAGACCAGGACAAATTAAGGAAACAACACATCCTTCAAGGAAATAAGGAACACTGTTCTTGGAACAAAAGCACTCTAGTAACAAACATCAGCTTCGCTTTTAAACAAACAAGCAGGAAGAGAAAAAAACTGCAAAGCACTTTACAAACATAAGTGTATTAAAGCCTTATAGATGAGAAAACTGAGGTACAGAGGAGTTAAGTGACATATTTAAGGTGATGACAGCGGGAAATAGAACCCAAACCTGACTCCCAGACTAGTACTTCAACCGCTAAGCTATGCTTCCTCTAATGAGGAAAGATTGTGAAATCTTTGTCAAATCTAATCTTTCAATAATAAAGCAGATGGCTGTCAAATTTGACAACAACTTAAGCAAAAAACAAACAATAATTTTACCAGCTAAATTATTTTAAACTTTAAATCATACTAAAGTATTACAGCATAAAATGCAATAGTTCGGACAACTACATATAAAATACATCAAAATAATTCTTAACATTCTCTTGAAAGAAACCCAAGCTGTATTTGAGACGAAGCTATATACTGTATGCAAACTAGAGGGCCCTCTTGCTGGTTTAATTACGTATTCTTTAAAGAGAAAAACAGCATCAGAGCCAAGTAATATTTAGGTTTGGAAGGATTCAATTTTTATTGGTAATATGTCACCATTCACACGCAAGCTGATGAAAAAAGATTTCCATCAATAATAATTGAAATGTATAGATAGGCAAAGTAAGAAAAATGCTACTTGAGAACTTATCAGAGACTGTCATTAAATAATTATTACACCCCCCCATAATTTCCTATAACTGCAAAAGTTTAAAATTGATAAAAATTAAAAAATGCCTCAACCCATAATTTAATGCAACCGAAAATTTAAAATTGATACAAATAAAAGCTTTAAACTAAAACACATATTATCCATCAAATGAAAATTTTAAAAAAATCAAGTTCTGCCAAGCCTAGTTTTATTAATAAAAAAAATCAGTATTCAGGTGCGCAAAAAGTGCATCCTTGTTTTTCTGTCAACGTGATATGCCATAAAAACAGAGAAAAAGACAACGACGTCAGCCTGGTTTGCTGAAGCCCAAGCAGGAATCCAAACAGTGTAAAGCAGTGTAAAGCACTGGGATATACAAAAATAGTTTTACAAAGGATAAACTTTTGCCTACACATGTAAAAGAGAAGTGTATTTCTTTCCAAAGTTACCTACTTTAGTCTCTACAAGAAAGTCCTACAAAGCAAATTTTAAATTCAGGAGTGGCATCTGACCAAAGATGATACTAATTAATTGTGAAAACAAGTATCTAGTTTCTCTGCCATTTATACAAAGCTCACTCATCTGGATTTTAGATTCTTGTGCTGTGTTTTACACACACTCAAGAGCTATCTTGGAGAAGTGTATAATTTTTCTGCCCTGATCTCCCAGCATGCTGACCTGCAACAACAGAAACAGGTAAAGCAAGCTTAAATTTCATAAGTCAGCATAATGGCATGACTGATCAGCTCATCAAATAATTCCCATGTGAATCACATACTCTCCACAATTACTGATAATTAAAGTATTAAAAAGGCCCTCCCTGAAATTTCACAGATGAAGATAAAATCTGTATGAAACAACAGGGTTCATGCTCTCCCACATAAGAATCCTATAATTTTAAAACTAAAAGCTTATTTTGATTTAAAACTAAAAGCTTATTTTGATTTAAAACTAAAAGCTTATTTTGATTTAAAATGTGCTTATTTAGCAAAATGATTGTTATCTGCCAACTTTAAACTATCAGATTAAATGCATTATTAACATGATCTTCAAAATAATACTAGCCCCAGCCCAGCTTTATTAGTATTACACATACAAAAATCTGTAATAAAAAAATTACTAAGTCTGCAAAGTCAAGAACTCATCAGTTAGGAAGTGCCAGAATTAAAGTAGCCTGTGCAATCTTAATTGGGCCTCTTATGTGTGTGCATTACGGTACCGTCTTTAATTATATGATCATACACTATTTTTTCCACAGGTGCCTTACCTCATTTAGGAGAAGATATTCAATATTTTGATTTCTCATTGTGGTTTACTGTGTAGTCCCATTCCTTATTTACTGCAGGTTATTCAAATCCTGCTCTGAAGACAGAATTAGTAATATCCTCAAAGGGTTTTCTATAGAGCAGGGATCGGCTGCGAGAAGCGGCAGCCAGCACATCCCTCGGCCCACGCCACTTCCCACAGCCCCCATTGGTCCGGAGCAGCGAATCGCGGCCACTGGGAGCCGCGAGCGGCCGAAACCTGCAGACGTGGCAGGTAAACAAACCGGCCCAGCCCGCCAGGGAGCTTACCGATCCCTGCTATAGAGCTTATCACTATAGCAGGAATGGCCAAACTTACTGGCCCTCCGAGCCACATATGACAATCTTCAGAAGTTCGAGAGCCAGGGCATGCCTCCTAGGGCTCAGGGCTTGAGCCCTGTGGCAGGGTGAGGGGGGCTAGGGTTCAGAGAATCTCAGGGCTAGACCCGCCGGGCACACCTGCCGGGGCTCTGGGCTTCAACCCCACTCCCGCTGAAGCTCAGAGCCCCAGCAGGCACCTCCTGTGTGGCTGAAGCCCAGAGAGCCCCCTCCAGGCTGGGCAGAAGCCCCTAGTTCCGTGACAGGGCAGAAGTCCCAAGCTCCCACAAATAGTCTGGTCGGCAGAAGGAGGGGGGGGGGAAGGCTCCGAAAGTTACACTTTAACTGTAAAAGAGCCACAGGCAGCTCACAAGCCACGGTTGGCCACCCCTGAACTATAGCATCTGAGTGCTTCACAAATATTAATGAGTTTATACGCACAATATTCCTGTGAGATAAAGGTGTGATATTATCCACATTTTACTGATGGAGGCATGGATTAAATCACAGAGAGATTAAGATTAAGAGTATCCACTAATTTTGGGTGCCCAATTTGAGACACCTAGGGCCTGAATGTTTAAGAATATTAGCATTATACAGCACTTTATAGGTTTGTTCAAAGCACATTCCATTGACTTCAGCTGTGAGTGCCCAGCCAGGCGTGCTGCAGAATTTTTTGAAAAACATGTGAGAACAAGGGGGGAGGGTGAAGCTCCCTTCTTATTGGCCACGTGCCTCACAGCCCTGCCTCCTTCAGAGATGGAGAAACCAATCAGAACTCAATCTTCTTCTCTTCCCCCCTTCACTCCCGTGTGAGCAACAGGTTGGTTCCTCTGCCCCTCCCCTTCCTTCCTGCACCCGCAGCCCGGGGACGGGTGAAAGAGTCCCTGGAGCTCAAGATGTGCCACGGCAGAGAAAAGGTTGGGAACTACTGGTCTTAGTAACTTGCCTAGTATCACACAGGAACATGTGGCAAACTCAGGTTAGAATCCAGTTTTCCAGGGCACCCTTCAACTGCCTGAACTATGAAACCATCCTTTTTCTTCCTGCAATCTGCTGCCTTATTCTGCAAGAAATGAAGAAGTGGTCCCACAGACAACAGTCTCCTTAACTACACAACCCTGATTCATCCCCACAGCAGACCCATCCTGTGAACTGAATGAGGCAGCAGTCCCATGAACAACACAGTCTTTTATGTATAGTGATCACATACTATCATAATTAGGGTTGCCAGGTGTCTGGCTTTCGACTGGAAAGTCCGGTCAGATATATGAACCAGACACTAAAAGTCCAGTTACCACGGGGGGGGAGGGAGAAGTGGCAGCCTGTCGCCCAACCCTGAAGCAGCAGCGCCCGAGGCAGTACACATGCACCAGCTTGGGCTGCAGGCAGCCCCTTTGAGAGAAAGTCTGCAGGGCTGCAGCACAGGACAGAGCGCGGGGCCCCATGGTGAGTGGGGTCAGGGGCTCCTAGTGGGCATGGAAGGGATGCGAACTACCTGCTAGCCAGAGCTTCCCCCGGCAGCTCTGGGGTGGGGAGGAGGGCTACTGGGCAGGCAGCGCAGAGGGAGGAGGAGAGCTGCTCCCTTGCAGCCGTTGCACTCTTCTGACCATTGAACTTACAAATGTAGAATTATGTACAAAAAACTGCATTCAAAAATAAAACAATGTAAAATTTTAGAGCCTGCAAGTCCACTCAGTCCTACTTCTTGTTCAGCCAAGCGCTCAGACAAACAAACTTGTTTACATTTGCAGGAGATAATGCTGCCAGTTTCTTGTTTACAATGTCACCTGACAGTGAGCACAGGCATTCTCATAGCACTATTGTCGCTGACGTCGCTAGATATTTATGTGCCAGATGCGCTAAAGATTCCTATGTCCCTTCATGCTTCAACCACCATACCAGGGGACATTTTACATTGTTTTGTTTTTGAACGCACTTATATAACAAAACAAAATTTACATTTGTAAGTTGTACTTTCACGACAAAGAGACTGCAGTACACTACTTGTATGTGATGAATTGAAAAATACTATTTCTTTTGTTTATCATTTTTATAGTGCAAATATTTATAATAAAAATATACATTGATTTCAGTTACAACACAGAATACAATATAATAAAATATAGAAAAACATCTAAAATATTTTATAAATTTAAATTGGTATTCTATTATTTAACAGTGCAATTAAAACTGCGATTAATTGCGATTAATTTTTTTGAGTTAATCGTGATTAATCGAGAGCCTTAGATATTATATAATAATTTATCTGATCATGCCAAATCCCCATCCCCGCTTTTTTGGGGCTACTTTACCCAACTGTCAAAACCCCACACCAGGTTTTGCACATACCCAGAGGCTCACACACTTTTTAAACAATTTGAAATTTCTGAATAAGTCTTCAGAAAGGATCCTAGATCATTACAAGTCTGTCCAAACAGCAATCAGATTGGATTATTCTTGTTTTCTTACACTTTCAGCTGCTGAATTGGGCTTTTTTAGAAGAAGAAATACCACTTACCCAGGTCTCAATTATTCCACTCTATTTAACAATCACATGTGCACACTTGAACCTTCACCTCTGTGCTCTAATTGCCTGAAAATACCAGAGTTTACGTAGGACTGTACAGTTACTCTAGTAAAAATAAGAAAAGATTGGTTTAGCTAAACGTACCATACAATTTAATTCAAAAAACATTCTAAAGTACCACAATGGAAATAAAATGAGCTGAATAAAGCCAATGGCTCCAGCGCCAAGTATTTTATTTGAGTTTTGAGCAGTTCTTGTTGCTCTTTCAATTGACACTATGCTACTATTCATGGAACAGGATAGATCAGAAAGCAAAAGAATTGGAACTGATTTTCCATAGCAGGAAGAGGAACAAGAACTACCAGTTCTACCATCTGGGTCTGTGATTTAAGACCTTGGGTAGACTAGAATTGAAGGTGTGATGTTAGCATGTGTTAACTAATGTGTAAGACATTTTAAAAGTCTTTAGCAGACAAGGCACAATGCCTTTAACATACTATCTTGACCAGGTTAGTATGTGTTAAAGGCAGCATGCCTTGTCTACACTAGATTTTTAAAACATTTTAGCTAATGGTGCTAATATCACTCCTTAAATATTCTAGGCAAGGATTGATAGATATTGTCAGCTAAACAGGTTTAAGCCCTATTAGCATGAGGAGGAGACACCATCAAAGAAAAGCCTAAATGCTAAGTAATGTTACTATAACAATGGACAGCACATTTCCTTCTAATCCATTACTTAGCAGCAGGAGTCTGAATGCATCAGGGACACTGTGCTTCTACCTAAAGGTAGCATCTTTTAGGTGGGATGTACAAAGTATTAAATATTTTCACAAGAGTAGGGATATTAGCTCTGTTAAATACTCCAATTCAGACATAAGTCTTCCAACCTCAAAATTCTCTCAAGTAGTTTCAACTGGATAGTTTATTCTTTACTTTCCCCCTCTAGAAAGCACTGCTAACAGAACTGAAAGGCTGCCATGCTTCTCCAGAGAAGTGGCTTAATTTCATGTATTTACAATCTGGAAAGTGCTCTGGGTCCATTTTATGAAAGCTGCTATATAATCCTTCATTTGAGACACTGGTGTAAACAACTAGCTTTGTTTGATCCAGTTCTCAATAAAAAAAAAAAAAAGATCTAATAGAGGCACTACAATCCACAACAGCAAATATCTTCTGACATTTAGAGGAGGCTACACAAACCTAACACTTCCAGCAAATAGTAATTTTCCCCCCAGGCTTGATATTATGAGTATACTAGTTTCTAACTTCCTATTCAATTGCTGCCATACATAGACTGACAAAGAGCTGCACTGTTACAACACAAGCTGTCATTTGCATTGACAAATCTAAAACAAAAAAAGCTGAAAACAGCTTTGCTCTGATTCCTCTTTGCGGTGATAAATAACACAGAGCAGATCAACTTGAAAGTTATTAATGAAATTGTAAGACATATTGCACTGGATGACAATGCAATATAAATGAATCTCAGCATCTTCTAATGAACATTTCATGACCTCCATATGATTAAAATGGAATTAGCGGTTGTGGGGATGATCTCCATTCAATAATGGCACCAGAAGGGAAAGGAAGACTGTAATTAAGCTCATGACCTAGAAAGACTGGTTATTCTTCCTATATACTGCATAACAGTTCTTCCAATAGATAAGGGCTTTCGATGAGTGGGAAAACAAATTGTGCCCTAACTGATGGAGGAGTCACTGCGGGTATAAAGCCTTGTGCATCATCATACTGTTATTGGGTCTAATCCAGTGGCTCCCAAATTGGGGTTCGTGAAATGTTACAGGGGGTTCTCGGAAAAAAATTCCCTAATGGTGGACAGAGCTGTCCCTAAGGATCCCGGGCAGCACAGGGCCAGCAGCCTGGAGCCCTGGGACTTCCAAGAGCTAAGCAGATCAAAGCAAGTATATCTATCACACTGAGGAGATTTAAACTTCAAGACTCCTTATAAGCAACGGAAAGGAAGGTGGATTTTTTTGCTGTTTTTAAAATTAAATAGGCAGCTAGTATTGTTTTTAAAATTATTATGAAGAACAAGTTTAAGCTTTGTTGTAACATGCATTGTTTGCCTGGACTGCTCAAGACCTGAATGTTTGTGTAGAAAGAACTCTTTGAGTTGGCTTCTTAAATACCTTCATGCTGTTTTACTCCTTGAAGAAACATAGGAGCCTTGTCATATAATAGGCTTATTCAAAGTGATACAAGCTATGAAAGTGAGATCTTGGAAGAGTGTTGCACTTTTCATAATGATAAATAATAATTAATACATAGTGTGTAATGTGTGTCATAAAAACAAATTTTATATTTCCAAGATCACTGCTTTTACAGTTTATAATCAGGTAAAGGAGAAAATCCCTGGAAATATTCATTTTAGGAGGGGGTTCACAAGACTTGACATTTTTAGTGAAATGGGTTCACAGGTTGTTAAAGTTTGGGAACCATTGGTCTAATCCAATGCCCATTAAGCAAATTAAAAGACTCCCACTGACTTCAACAGTACTGGATCAGACCCATTATGAGAAAAAAAAACTTTAGGGATGTGAAGTCTTGCAGCACAAAATGTGGATCTTTTCATCAAATTCTAGTTTAATAATGTAATCCTGAATTTGGCTGTATGGCCAGAAGCACCTGCAGTGCTTCCAACACAGAGCAACATTGCAATCTCACATCATCAAGTTTCTTCCACATACCCAAAGGAATATGGGACTCTCATTTTCTGTCCTAAAAAAAATATACTGTGACATATTGGACCTCAAAATGGTACCCTATAACCGCCATATATATCATTCATATATGGTTGGGATATTTCATACAAAACATGCCATGTAAGATGTCAAATGAAAGGTCATGATCTCCTGAAACCCACTGTTCTGTCAAAACACATATATTGTTAGTGTGTATCAAATTATGAGATTTTGCTGTATGGTTGTTACTGAAATATGTTGCAAGCTTGCTAGTGACATACAAAGAAGGCAAACCACTCCCTGGAGGGTGCTCAACAACCATCAATCAGCAGGGGAGGAGTCATCAAGGGATTTACAATTCAATGAGGGCTGCAGAAGCACCACATAATGGAGATTGATCAACTCTATGACTCAGTTTCACAATACCACATCAGGGGGATTGCCCAGCCCAGTGACTCAGCAAAGCCCACCAGGACATGTCTGGGCAAGTGTCTTGTCTTCTAGGCACATGGACTAAGGATATAAAATGGGAGACTATAGCATCATGCTTTTTCCCTTCTCCTCCCCCACTTATGCTGGAAGCAACAGGAACGCCGAGAAGATGAAGGTCATCTGAGGAGATTGGTCCAGGTTTAAGGAGAAGCATTAAGAACTGTAACATCCAGTGGGGTGAGAAAATTGCTGATCTAAATAAAGCCTAGTATAATATGGTTTAAGATTTAGATTGTGCATTTATCTTTTTTCCTTTGGTAACTTTCTCTGGTCTTTTATGCCTACCACTTAAAATCACTTAAAATCTACCTTTCCGTAATTAATAAACCTGTTTTACATTTTACCTAAAAGAGTGCGGTCTGGTTGAAGTGCTTGGGAAATCTCAGCTCAGGTACAAAGGCTGGTGCATGTCCTCTCCACTTTGAGTAATAAACTTACACTGGTTAGGCTTCTGACCAGGGCAAGATAGTCTGGGGATGCAAGGCTTGGGGGCGGGGGCGGGGGGGGGGGGGGGGGGAAGAGGATTGGCTGGTGCCTTTCTCTGTGTGATTCATGAGTGGCTTTGGGAGCATTCATTCAATTGAGCTGGGTGTGGGGCTCCACATGCTATTGTCCTGAGTGATAGCAGAGCCTGTATGAGTTTGCTGCTTGTTACTAGCAAAGCACTGTGAGAGACAGCCCAGGCTCGAGGCACAAGGATGCATAGCAGAACCCCACTTCCAGGACGCAGCACCCTGTGGATCTTGTCACAGTGTTAAGTGAAGGGGTAAATAATACTTCTCTATTCACTTTCTCCACACCATTCATGATTTTATAGACCTCTATCATATCCTTCCCTCAGTTATCTCTTTTCTAAGATGTATTAAGGGTTGGGATCATTTTTTCCTATGTGCATTACTTTGTATTTATCAACATTTAATTTCTTTTGCCATTTTGTCATCCAGCTTTGTGAGATCCCTTTGTTAGTCTTTACAGTCATCTCTCTTTTCAGGACTTTACTATCCTGAATCATTTTGTATCATCTACAAATTTTGCCACCTCATTGTTTACCCCTTTTTCCACATTGTTTATGAATATGTTGAACAGCACAAGTTCCAGTACTGATCCTTGAGGGACCCCACTATTTATCTCTCTTCACTCTGACAGCTGACCATTTATTCCTAGCCTTTATTTCCGATATTTTAACCAGTTACCGATACCTGAGAGAACCTTCCTTATTATCCTATAACAGTTTACTTTGCTTAAGAGCCTTTGGTGAGGGACCTTGTTAAATAAAGGCTTTCTGAAAATCCAAGTACACTATAAAGACTGGATCACCCGTGTAATGACATGTGAGAAAGACAAGATGGGTGGGTGAAGTTGATTTAGTAAAAGATATTACCTCACCCACCTTGTCTCTCTAATATCCTGGGACCAACACTGCTAGCATTTATAGATACTGGGATTAGTGATAAATTTTTGTATCTGCACATCCCAATACAATAGTCTTTTGAAATTTTCATGCTTCCAAGGTCTCAAATCTGTCACACACAGTGCATCATTAATTATGATTAATGTGAAATGTTAATACCTACTGTACAAGGATGTTGCAAGACTTAATTAAGCTTTGCAAAGTGTTCATGAAAACATACAAGCCCAGACATAAAATCTACTAATCCATCCTTTCTATGATATTTTACTTGCCCATCAAAAAGTGACTTGCACCAGGCAACTAGAATTTTTCCTATATGACTTAATTAATAAACGTGCTTTCATTGCCTGAATGAAGACTGCTGTAAAAAGTCAAATTATTTGTAAAAATGTGCCATATTCTATGTATGTATATAAGACTTGCTATCAGGTGCTTGTACCTTGCATGAAGGTGCAGTGGAATTACTATGTCATACCTGGTTTCAGAGTAGCAGTCGTGTTAGTCTGTATCCGCAAAAAGAAAAGGAGTACTTGTGGCATCTTAGAGACTAAGATTTATCTGAGAATAAGCTTTCGTGAGCTACTGCATGAATCTGATGAAGTGAGCTGTAGCTCACGAAAACTTATGCTCAGATAAATTTTTTAGTCTCTAAGGTGCCACAAGTACTCCTTTTCTTTTTATGCCGTACCAGTAGCTATATTCATTTAATGCCAATTAAGACATAAAGGGGATAAAGGGAAGACCTAAAGAAACTCTCTCAGGGGCACGGAAACTAAGGTCTGGTACAGAGAGATTCTGGAAGTAAAAACCTTAGCCCCTGCCACGTTTGGACTGAAAGTTTTGGCTGCAGAACATGTTTGATTGTTGTTTGAGATTCAATAAAACAAAACCCCTGGAAGGGAGTAGACATGGATTATACAGAGCATATACCCATACACACACATTTTAGGAGAAGGCCTTAAATAAAACTAATAAATATTTACACTGACTATATTGGCAATGTGCTACAGAAACAACAACAAACACAGAAGCCTATTGTACAGAAGAGAAAATATAATTTGGGTTTGTCCTACAGGCTGCAGACTTGCAGACTCACAAAACAATCCCACACAGGGCTCAAGTGAAACATTAGCAGTGTACAGTTCTGTGGGGTGACAGAACATCTTTTTAATTTCAGATTAAAAACTCACATACATGACCATATTTTTTCTAATATCAAGTTTGAAGTTAACAGCATTACTTACCACTGATATACTTTACATCTTCAAAGTGCTATACAAATATTGACTCCCCACAACACCCGTGTGAGTAAGGTACTTGTCCTTATTTTACAGGTTGGGGGTGGGAGGCAAGAGAGCCAGCCAACCAAACAAAAAAACCCCCAAATACTGAAAAGTTACATGACTTCCCCAAAGCTACGCTCAGAATCAATGTCTGAGCCAGTGTTGGAACTTGAGTTTCTGACTCCCAGTCCCATGCCTTGTCCACTCTCTCTTATCTGTGCAATTATGGTGATGACCAAAGAGAACCACAGTCCTATAATACTCTATGACTAGACCACAGATGAAGTGGAAAACTACAGCCTGAGAAACTATAGTGTTCATGCTTGCAGTGGTAGTTTCATCATTTAAAGAATGGAATTGTACTAAGACTGTGAAATCATCTCTTGCAAACAGATGTATTAACCAAAATATGTAAATAGCTTTTTTGATGTAACCACAAGTCTGACAGAATAAGGTGTGTTGTGCAACTAAAATAAGAAAATAGCTAATACTGAACAATTAAGATATATCATATATTCTAAGCTGCAGAACTATGAACTGTATTCCTGCTAAGCTTAGTATGGAAAACTACTAGTAACTAAACTGTTGCAATCTGTTTTTGTACCTATAGTTCTATTCTTTGTATGTACAGAATTTGTCAGAAAATAAGATGTATGTTCTGGTGAGGCTTGTAAGATATGCACCATCTGCAAGTTACTGTACTGCATCTGTAATGGGTCACATTGATACAGACACCTCTATGTTTTGCAAAACATATATGAAGCCACATAAGAGAAAAGGGTTGTGCTAATACAGAGTAATTTTTTGATTTTCCATCTGTTGTAAACAAGCAGGCTATAAACCAAAATTCTGTAATCATTTTGGGACAGGCTGGATGCTGCAGGACTGTTTCCCAGAGATTGGTAATGTATAACCTCTCTGCATTGTGCTGATTTATCTTCGATTAATAAACTGATTGAACCTGGGTTATCTGATATTTTATCAATAAAAGAATATAACTCATTGGTATCATGTCTTGTCTACATCCAAAAGCTGTACCACTGTAACTATACCAGTACAGTTAAAGCAGGTGGCATGATCCCTCAGCATGGACATATTGGTATAAACGCACTTAAATCAGTACAGCATATTCCCATACGGAAAGGAGAATAAGCTATCTTGGTAAAAGGCATGTTTATACTGGCCTAAGTACTACCAGACTAGGGACTGTACCAATATAATGATCAGTTACTGATCAGTCAACAAAAAAAAACAAAACAAAACAGAATTACATCCCTGGCAGTTATGATACAAAAACTGTGTGTAAACCAGACCTGTATGATATATGTTTGATTATACCGTAGACATGGGCAGTGGGTGGAGCCCCGTTTGGGGAGGCTAACCCCCGGCTCCTCCCCTTCTGCCCGCACCCTCCCCACGGCTGGAGCCTCAGGACTCCCTGCTCACCTCCCGCCCATGGCCAGAGCCACAAGCCCCACCTAGAGAGCCCCCCACTTGGCCACAGGAGCCCTGGGCCAGCCAAAGCCCTGAGCAACCCCCCCACTTGGCTGGAGGAGCCCTGGGTTGGCCAAAGCTCTGAGCACCCCCACCCTACTGGAGGAGCCCCAGGCTGGCCAAAGCCCTGAGCCTTCCCCTCCTCCCGACACCCAGAGGGCCAGGCGCAGCTGTGCCTTCCCTCCCCAGACCCAACCCGCCTCGGGGAAAAGTGTCTGTTAGAAGACGCTTTTGGTATGCCCCATTTAGGTTCTGAGGCGGCGGAGGAGGTGGTATGTGCCTCCTCCTCCACCCAGGAACCTGCATGGGGCATAATAAAGCAAAGCTTCGCCGCCAAACCCCACAACCGGGGGTCCGGCAGCCGCAGCAGCACCAGAGGAGGCAGAGCCTCTCCTGGCCTATTATACCTGCCACCCATGACTGTAGATGTGTCTAAAGTCTGAATTGAAAGCATTTTTTTTAACGTTAAATTTTTGGGGTTCTTTAAAGTAAAGGACTAAAAGCACTAGGTAAAACGAAGCACAGGATGGGTGTACAGTGTGCCTCATTTGTGACCTGTGAATGTCCTGCTATTCCATTTCTAGGCTATGTTTCTGAAGAGACTGCAAATCTTATCACATTCTGAGTTGTTTTGTGATACGGCATCATTTCCACATTCCTATGAACTATGGTGAGACCATCAAATTCATCCTCTTATGTGACAAAGTAGGATTTGAATCCAAGACTCAATTCAAGAGTTACATTACGCATCTAGGCTCGCAGTCAAGAACTCTACCCAGCTGTCCATTCCTAACCCTCATCCCACAAACTGTATTTCATTTCCTCCAACAACTTTGTAAAGCATTTTCAGAACATTCTTGAGAACAAGCCAAATAAACTCTATGATCAAGCGATCTTTGAGTTGCTATGTGAACTGAGAGCACTGTACAGCCAGATTTCAGGATTAAACATTTTAAGAAGTACACCACTTGGTCCTTGTGAAAGAACTTTTCAGTTGAGATTAGTTTGGAGGAGACTAGCAGCAATATGAAGCACACTTTGTACGGAATTTATAGAGGTAAAAATGCCTAATGAACAGGAAATGTAAAAATCATTAGATTTAAGTAATCCACTGAATTTCTGAAACATTCCGTCTCACTTCACCATATTTGAAACAGACCAGATGGGTACTTATTTCTTCTCCCCACCGCTACAACCAATATAATGAATGCATTTATGTCCATAATTATCCTTTATACATTATATTATAATGGCATTATAATGTAATATAATTATAACTAATCTATAATTATCCCATAATTAAGCAATTATATAATTCCATAATTATTTAACGAGACTTCTTGATACAGTTCAGACTAGTTAATTTTTACTAATTTAGAGAAAACACCCACTACACATGAACCTAAGAACTTTTACAGAACACCCACAACAAAAACATTCATCACCACCAGCAAAACAGGAGAGCTTCTCTGCTGGATGCTTAGGTTTGGAGATTACTTCTTTCACCCCATGTATTTTGTCCTAATAGATTTGCTCCAATCCCTCAGACAGAGACAAACACTTACAGCAGGGGTGGGCAAACCTTTTGGGCCGAGGGCCACATATGGGTGGGGAAATTGTATGCAGGGCCAGAGCAGGGGTAGGGGTGCGGGAGGGAGTGCGGAGTGTAGGAGGGAGTGCAGTGTGTGGGAGGGGCTCAGGGGAAAGGGATTGGGACAGAGGAGGGGTGTGGGGTATATGAGGGGGCTCAGGGAAGAGGGCTGGGGTGTAGGAGGAGTGCGGAGTGCAGGAGGGGGCTCAGGGCAGGGGTGCAGCAGGGGTGCGGACTGCAGGAGGGAGCTCAGAGCAGGGGTTTGGGGTGGAGGAGGGGTGCGGTGGGGGCTCAGGGCAGGGAGTTGGGGTGCAGGAGGGGTGCGAGGTGCAGGCAGGAAGTTCAGGGGTGGGGTGCAGGAGGGTTTTGGGCTCCGGCCCAGCGCCGCTTACCTAAAGTGGCTCCGGGGTAGCAGTGGCGCACACCGGGGCCAGGGCAGGCTCCCTGCATGCCTGCTCTGGCCCCACGCTGCGTCACTCCGGGAAGCGGCTGGAACCACGTCCCTGCAGGGCACAGGGCTCCACACGCTGCCCTTGCCACGCCTCCAGGTACCTCCCCTGAAGCTCCCATTGGCCACAGTTCCCCATTCCCAGCCAATGGGAGCTGCAGGGGGCGGTGCCTGGAGGCTAGGGCAACGCACAGAGCCCTCTGCCTCCCCCCCGCCCCCTTCGGGCCCCAGGGACGTGGTGCCGGCCACTTCTGAGAGCAGCACGGGGGGCAATCCCGCGGGCCGGATCCAAAGCCCTGATGGGCCAGATCCGGCCAGCGGGACGTAGTTTGCCCACCCCTGACCTACAGGATCTCTATCAAGCGTTCTTAAAACTACCATACCCACCTAGCGAAGAAACAGATTGACAGAGCCAGAAGAGTACCCAGAAGTTACCTACTATAAGACAGGCCCAACAAAGCAAGTAACAGAACGCCACTAGCTGTCACCTTCAGCCCACAACTAACACCTCTCCAGTGCGTCATCAAGGATCTACAACCTATCCTGAAGGACGATCCCTCACTCTCTCAGACCTTGGGAGACAGGCCAGGCCTCACTTACAGACAGCCCCCCAACCTGAAGCAAAAACTCACCAGCAACTACACACCACACAACAAAAACACTAACTCAGGAACCAAACCCCGCAACAAACCCCGGAGCAATCTCTGTCCGCATATCTATTCAAGGGACACCATCATAGGACCTAACCACATCAACCACACCATCAGGGACTCGTTCACCTGCACATCTACCAATCTGATATATGCCATCGTGTGCCAGCAATGTCCCCCTGCCATGTACATTGGCCAAATCGGACAGTCTCTACACAAAAGAATAAATGGACACAAATCTGACATCAGGAATGATAACATTCAAAAACCAGTAGGAGAACACTTCAATCGCCATGGTCACTCAATAACAGACTTAAAAGTGGCATTCTTCAACAAAAAACTTCAAAAACGGACTTCAACGAGAAACTGCAGAACTGGAATTAATTTGCAAACTGGACACCATCAAATTAGGTCCGAATAAAGACTGGGAGTGAATAGGTCATTACAAAAACTAATTTCCCCATACTGTTACTCACACCTTCTTGTCAACTGTTTGAAATGGGCCACCTTCATTACCACTACAAAAGTGATTTTTCCTCTCTTGATATTCTACTGTTAATTGAATTGTCTCATTAGCACTGACCCCCCACTTGGTAAGGCAACTCCCATCTTTTCATGTACTGTATATATACCTGCTACTGTATTTTCCACTCCATGCATCTGATGAAGTGGGTTCTAGCCCACAAAAGCTTATGCCCAAATAAATTTGTTAGTCTCTAAGTTGCCACAAGGACTTCTATTAGGACAAAATACATGGAGTGAAACAACAACGAGATCAATATACATCCATTTATTTTCAGTGTAACATACAGGAAGTGGGTTCTCCCTTTTTTTTCTTCTTTCTTTTCAAAAGTGCTGCAACAAGATCAATACAAACATGTACAGTTGGAATTCTTAAGGTACTGATCACCCTAACAATCAAGTGAATTTGAACACTTAATCTGACACTGACCTGAGAATCCCTTCAATAACTCGGGATTAGTTAAAGAGAGATTTGTCATCAGTCTTTTTTTTTTAAATTAGCTGTATAACTAGCATTCTAAAAATTAGACCTGTTTTTAAATAGAATTGAATCTTTATGGTTGTTAATTCTTGTGAAAATGGACGCTACATTTGACATTCTGATTCATATGCACAATGTTGGTATTATTCTCACATACTGCATTTTTTCCAACCCATTCCTCATTTTGCTTGAGCCCCATTACTGTCATAGAATCATAGAATACCAGGGTTGGAAGGGACCTCAGGAGGTCATCTAGTCCAACCCCCTGCTCAAAGCAGGACCAATCCCCAATTAAAACATCCCAGCCAGGGCTTTGTCAAGCCCGACCTTAAAAACCTCTAAGGGAGGAGATTCCACCACCTCCCTAGGTAACCCATTCCAGTGCTTCACCACCCTCCTAGAAAAAAAGTTTTTCCTAATATCCAACCTATACCTCCCCCACTGCAACTTGAGACTATTACTCCTTGTTCTGTCATCTTCTACCACTGAGAACAGTCTAAATCCATCCTCTTTGGAACCCCCTTTCAGGTAGTTGAAAGCAGCGATCAAATCCCCCCTCATTCTTTTCTTCTGCAGACTAAATAATCCCAGTTCCCTCAGCCTCTCCTCATAAGTCATGTGCTCCAGCCCCTTAATCATTTTTGTTGCCCTCCGCTGGACTCTTTCCAATTTTTCCACATCCTTCTTGTAGTGTGGGGCCCAAAACTGGACACAGTACTCCAGATGAGGCCTCACGAATGCCGAATAGAGGGGAATGATCACGTCCCTCAATCTGTTGGCAATGCTCCTACTTATACAGCCCAAAATGCCGTTAGCCCTCTTGGCAACAAGGGCACACTGTTGACTCATATCCAGCTTCTCATCCACTGTAACCCCCAGGTCCTTTTCTGCAGAACTGCTGGCTAGCCACTCAGTCCCTAGTCTGTAGCAGTGCATGCCATAAGACTGCAATCCATCCCCATTGTTCCTTTCTGCTGACTAACATGCTCCTTGCTGGATTGACTCTTTACGTAAGCAGCAGGATACCAGCTGAAACTCTGATTCAAAGTAGGAAGCGATCACTGTGCACTAACCTAAACAAGTCCACATAAACATGAGAATATTCAGTGTAGTGTAACTACTGTACCAAAATAGTACTTTGATCACTGGGAGATGACAATTAAAACAAAAATAAAAAAAAGGTAACCACAAAAAATGCTTAGTGACATTTCCTTTTTACACAAAAACTGTGCATTATGATGGCTAATTTAGATTGGCATTTGCTTTGAACCACTGGATGTCTTACTTTAAAATTAACTGTCACTCAAATCGGCAATCATTCACTTTAGTCTGGGTCAATGGCATTCCTGCCTAAAATGGGAAACCTTGAGATTTTCCTCTTGGCTTTCCTCATCTTTTTCTATACCCCTATGTCTCTCTTCTATTTGAAAATATTGACAAATACTTTTTGTTATTAAAATCAAGAAAACAGGACATCAGCTTTAAGAAGATTCCAGATGACTGGGAATCAAAAACTCATTTTGGTGGCTTGCCTGAACAAAGTCAATTACATTTAATGTCACTTTCACATCTTTTGTACCCATGGCTGTGGCACTGGCAGAGACACTGGAGAAAGTCCTGCAGACTTGAAAAATCCCCCAAACTCTGGAGTTAGGCAGGCAAGATTAGAGTGTTATTTTCCATTTTTACAATGCTGTTCCAGCATTCTATGAGAAGCAGAATTTTCAAACAACTAACAAGCAGTTAAAAGTTATATATACCACCAAGTCAGTGAAAGTTTCTTTTGTGAGACTGCTGACATGTTCCAGGATACAATGGGATGCCTTCAGTGTCATGACTGTTCAGTAATGTCACAAAGAATTTAAATGGTAAAGAGAAAGTCCAATTTTTCTCTATATTGAGCAGTTTAAGACTTTTGATATTTCTATTTTATAAAAATTAGAAAATTAAAAAAACCCCAAAACCAGAAAGCCTCAAAGAATTACACTAGAAATAACCTCAGTGTTATGAACACCAGCGTTATGAACTGACTGGTCAACCACACACCTCATTTGCAACTGGAAGTACACAATCAGGCAGCAGCAGAAACCAAAAAAAAAAAAAAAAAAAGCAAATACAGTACACTACTGCGTTAAACAAACTACTAAAAATAAAGGGAAAGTTTAAAAAAAAGATTTGACAAGGTAAGGAAACTCTTTCTGAACTTGTTTAGTTTAAATTAAGATGGTAAAAAGCAGCATTTTTCTTCTGCATAGTACAGTTTTAAAGCTGTGTTAAGTCAATGTTCAGCTGTAAACTTTTGAAAGAACAACCATAACATTTTGTTCAGAGTTATGAACATTTCAGAGTTATGAACAATCTCCATTCCCAAGGTGTTTGTAACTCCGAGGTTCTACTGTAGTAAATATGGAGCCGGAAGGGCAACGACTTTCCTTGGTCCTCGTCCAATTTGTGTTTTTTCCAGTCACTTTTTCTATGTTTAAAATTTCTTTCAACCCTTTTACAATGTTAAAAACATGCATACAAAATGGAAAACTAAGCTCCCAAATATTGTAAATACTTACATGAGAGTAGTCTCACCGATTTCAGTGAGACTACTCAAGTGCATTAAGCTAAGTATGTGTGTTCACCTGAGCCCCTTTACTGTCATACGACAGCAATCCATCCCCAGTGTTCCTTTCTGCTGACACTGGTTACCTGTTCCCAGATTTTATGGAATGAGAAAAAAAAAGAGTACACAATAGATTATTTTGAGGCAGTTATATCTTAAGTATTCATCTATCTAGCCTATCAAGTATTTTTAGTTGGCAGACTACCATTAAACTTTTGCAAAGAGCAACACAAATAATATATAACATAAAAATTAGAGTTGTATTAGTGTAGTGCTTATGTGCTCGATGCAGCATACACACACATAACAAGGATTTTACACACAAAAGTTATACTGCTTTAATTACACTGGTACACTGAGAGTAGTATAACCCATCTAGTGTGGACCGAATTATTTCAATATAAAGATGCTTTACACCAGTTTAGTTATTTCCATACAGGAACGGAAATAAGTTACAATGATAGAAGGCACCTTTATACCAAGATAAGAGTCCACATTAGGTGGCATACTATTTTAACCATTTGTTTAAAAAACATATCATAT
Source organism: Chelonia mydas (assembly GCF_015237465.2). Classification (NCBI taxonomy): domain Eukaryota; kingdom Metazoa; phylum Chordata; order Testudines; family Cheloniidae; genus Chelonia; species Chelonia mydas. Next base: position 86,727,767 of record NC_057850.1, on the reverse strand, counting down.
CCCTAACTGAAAGTTATACTAGTACAAAAACTGTGTTTAGAGCAAGCCAAGTTCAAAAATCTTAAAATCTAAATAGACAAGTCAAAGGGTGGGAGAAAGGAAGTTTTATTATTCCCATTTTACAGATGGGGAACTGTGGCAAAGAAAGATTAAGTTACTTTCTTAGGCAACACTGGAAGCCTTTGGCAAAACCGGAAACTGAACCCAGATCCACACTAAGTTGTCATACTTTTGGACGCAAATAGCTGAAATGTGTGTTTATTCCAGTATATTATTTCTCTCATGGTGCCCCAAAGACTTGAGGCACTCCCTCAAAACATCTACAAAGCTACCTCACTATCCACCTTCAAATCCCTCCTCAGAACTCCCCTTTTGCTGTGATGCCTACAGAAAACATGATAATGGCTGCTAGTGTGCACAGACCACTGCCTACCATGCTGATCAATACCGCCTCACTGTTTAATTGTACTCCCCCATCTGTCATCTCTTGTCTCAAACCTAGACTGTCAGCCCCCTAGAGCAGAAACTGTCTTTTTGTTATGTGTTTGTACAGCACCTAGCACAATGAGGTCCTGGTGTATAACTCTGGCCCCTAAGCATTACAAATACTAAATAATACTGATTTATATATTATTACTACACTAGAACTCAACATTAAAAAAGTTGAACTGCATCATGCAATAAAGGCTGTATCCACACCTGTATGATTATTAAGATCCCATAACATTTTTGTAAGAGTAGAGATTGACCTCAAATGCTCTAATAATTTCCCCTCCTTCTTATTCTACATCTTACTAGATGCCACCTGACTGCCACCTTCAAGCTTATTGGCAGATGCATTTTAGCGATGCTGTACTTGTATTCTTTGAAGTGGATCAAGAGCGTTCAGGATGAAAGGTGCTACATCTGATTGATCATTATCTTCACTCTATGTGAGCAGGTCCACTCTGTTCCACTGCAACAATGGACTTTGTCAATCTCAAAAAAAAAAAAAAAGGGGGGGGGGGGCTGATTTGTGCAGAAGGCAGAGCTTTCTTAGCAAATTACCCAGGACTGTGGAACTCCTCAGAATGACTACAAACCTCAGTGTTTCCAGAACAAAATGTTCTTTGACCTAATGCACTTTCCCCCGCCATGTTCTGTTGCCCCCTTCATTGCATTTTGCTTTAATGGATAACAAACACTTTGGGACAGGGTCCACCTTTTTACTTACATAGCACAGCTGTAACAACAAATATACTATTAATGGCTGGTATTGTGCACAACATAGTAGGTACATTCCAAACACACTATATATAAGAGCATGATGGCAGTTTTGTTTCTTTTATGAGTGATTTCCACTTCAAGAAAATAAAGAGTAAGTGGATGAAAAAGACAGGACAGTAATATGTAGCAGCACCACAGTCCTCCCCATCGGTGCTATATGCGAAGCACAGAATCTCATGTGTGTTTCACAGCATACAACCATTTGGGAGTACGTGGGGTGCAGGGAGCTTGGTATCTGCCACTGGGAGGTACGATGCTCACCCTGGGAGAGGAAAGCAGGTGCAAAAGCTAGGTGCCTCCCCCAATCCCTGAGGGCACCGGGCTGGGGCAATGGGAGATGCGGGCATACACAGCCCCTGTCACTGTTGCGGGGTGGGGGGGGGGGGTGCTGGGCTCTGCCACACCCATGCCCAGGAGACAGCACGGGCAGCAGCAGCCTCGAGGAGGTGGTGGTGGTGGTCCCCGGTGTAAACGCCTCTCCAGGGAGGGCGCTGGGGGGGGGAGGGTCCCTGGCGCCCGGTGGGGGGGGGGGGAGAGAGGGTCCCTGGGGGGGAATCCCTGGCACTGTCCCTCCCCCCGGGGGCCGCACTCTCACCCCCCGGCCCGGAAGTCACTCCCCCCCGGTCGCCCCACACTGGGAAATGGGGGCGGGGACCCCCACATACGCGACCCCAGCACCGACCCCGGGTTTCCGCTTGCCTGCAGGGCGGCTCGGCTCCGCCTCGGCCTCACGCGCGCCCCGCCTCGCGCCCCATTCCGCCTCCGCCGCCCGTTTACAAGGACGGGTACGGATGCGTGAATACAGCGAGCCTGCCAAAGCGCATGCGCCGCCACCAGCCTTTCCCCCACCCGACTGCCCCCGGCAGCGGTAGGCGAAGGGGTCCGCATGCGTGTAGCAAAGGCAGCCACAAGCGGCGGGATGGAGCTGCGCATGCGCCTCGCAAACGGCGGGCGGGGCGCGCATGCGTATTTTCGGTGAGTACGCGACGGGGAGACGACTGTGCGCTAGCGCACGGCTGGAGACGGTTAAGTCTCCGCCTAGTGGGTGTTACATGGCCGCGTGGGGCATGCTGGGAATTGCAGTTCCATCCCTTGAAGCAGAGGCCGGGACAGAAGGAGGTTGGACGTCGGAGGGTGGAACGCCTCGCGCTGTGCCCGCGTCCAGCTCGCGGGCGCCCCCTGCCCACGGTCCGCCTCAGCCGCCCCCGGCCGCCCCGCCGGGCTTTTCTCTGGACACGGTGCCCAGGCAGGGCCGGTGCCAGCTGGACCCGGAGCGGTCTGGGTGGGTGGCTAAGAGCGAGTCTCCCAGCCCCGCTTTCTGTTTGGAGCTTGGCTGCTCGCCGCGCTCTGACATCTGTGCGGCGACCCCGAGTGCCTCCAAGTCCGGGGCCAAGGGGTGCCCCAGAGGTGCAGCCCCCTGAATAAAATAGCTGTCCTTAAAGCTGACGTGTGCCGGCAGCAACCAAAGCAGAGTCCCTGCACCGGCCCTGGCAGCGTCAGGCCCTGGCGGGTTCAAATAGAAATGTTCTTTGGCCAAACTGCTTCTCCAGCTCGGTGCCCGCCAGGCGGGTCTGCGGCCAAGTGGCTCAGCCACTGAGCGTGTGCAGAAGGAGAGGCGCTAACGCGCTGGATAACTACCCGCAGGGCTGCCCCGCACTTGTGTTCCCAAAGATACCGGTTGCTGCTCTCAACCTCCTCCCTCGTCAGTAGAAAGAAGAGGTCTTGGCTCCTGTCTCAGAAGGAATCTACACGTGCAGTGAGCGGAAGAGAGACTTGGCACTGTGTGTATGCGATGCCTACAGTGGGAAACCGAAAAGCCTAACACCCACATTTACTTCTTCCATTTGAAAACAAAACAAAAACATCACATTTCCATGTATTTGCTGATCACAAACAGCTATTATAAACGCTTTTTAGGTCTGCAATATTGCTTCATTAAGTAATTATTTCTTACTCACTGTACAATTATTTCCTGCACTAAATAATGTCATTTGCCAGGAAAAAAATTAGTATCAAAGGAAAAAAGCGCACATAGTATTCTGGATATTTCCAAAGTGCCTGTCCAATAATGGGAGAACCAGCTAGCACTTTTCAGTCAATCAAAAACACAGATTCTAACAACTCCAAAATAAGATTTACCGATTACCGTAGAGAGGGTGTACAAAACACTGGAATATGGAATTATTAACCTGTTGCGGTCATTGCATCTGAGCCCCAGGCAGCAGGCACCGTGCAGTCAGGGCAGCAATCTGAAACAACCCAAGGGGACAGCATATCTTGCTGCCATCTGCCTCTGTCGATGGGGGGTGTTTATTTCAGGAAAGGTGACAGGACTGCCGCAGAATGGTTAGAAGGCGCTGAAACTTGGTTTGAAAAGACAATAAAGTACACAGGCAAATGCTCGCTGGGAGGGGAGGGTGATTTGGGGGATCAAGTAATGAGGAGGGAAGGAGTGGGACACTAGGGAGGAAGCCTTGGAGGAGACAAAAGTACCAGGCTGTCATCCATCCTCTCATTCCTTTCCCATCTACAGAGGTGTGATCCCCTCTTCCTTACCCCCATCATGTGAACCAGGTTCTAGAGGAGGTTTGCCTTTCTGGCTGCGTCTGAGCCCCTCTCCCCACCCGCCACCCCCCATGTGAACTGGGATCTGAGGTCCTTATGAAGGATTCTGGGTGGTCTGCTAGAAGGATTAGGTAGGTTTGGGAGTGGGTCTTGCAGCCTTTTTCAAAGAGGGAGGGAGTATCATTGGTGGAGGATTGGCGAGGTGGGAGAGTCTCCACAAAGTGATCCTCTGGTAGATTTTTCCTTCCCAGAGGGCCCTGCTTGCATTTGAGTGCAGGATTGGATGAACTGGCCCATTGATCATTGAAAACTTGCTGTAAATAGTTCATATGCTCTGCAAGTCTCTGTTGCTATAATTTATTAGAGGTGAAATGTGCACCACAACAGGACATGCCAGTGGAGTTTTTAACTTTCTTGAACAAATGATTTGGCTGGCAGAGCATACAGCCTCCTATACAGCCAGACCTCTTGCAATCTTTACAGACCAATGGCAAACTTCACAAGGTGTCCAGAGGCCCATAGGAAAAACTTCCTAATGCTAGCCCCAGACTGTAGCAGATATAATCCTATGAACTAGTAATAATCAAGGCTTCTGAACGTTAGAAAAATAATCACTTTGAGACTATTGTTGAGTTTGGGATTTAGAAAACTAAAATTAGAAGACTATTCAAAATATGAAGGTCCTCATTTTTCAGAGTTTCATATCACAGAAACTTCTGGTCCAATTTTCCAAGTTTGCCAGAAATTTCCTTTGGCTAGAAACCAGACCTTTTAAAAAAATTCTTTTTGCATGCGTGCGCGTGTGTGTATCTTAAAGTGGGGAGGTTGTAATTAAGTTTACAATGGAAAGCTATTTACAATCTGAACTGTAGAATTGCTACCTCGCTTCCATTTAGTACAGTAAATATTAAATGTTAACATACATCAGAGCCCTAGTTAACCGAGGTTCTGTCAAAAGGTTAATAATTCCATATTCCAGTGTTTTGTACACCCTTTCTACCGTAATCGGTAAATCTTATTTTGGAGTTGTTAGAATCTGTGTTTTTGATTGACTGAAAAGTGCTAGCTGGTTCTCCCATTATTGGACAGGCACTTTGGAAATATCCAGAATACTATGTATGCTTTCTTCCTTTGATACTAATTTTTTTCCTGGCAAATGACATTATTTAGTGCAGTAAGTAATTGTACAGTAAGAAATTATTAATTACAGATCTAAAAAAAGTTTATAATAGATGTTTATGATCAGTAAATAAATGGATATGTGATGTTTTTGTTTTGTTTTCAAATGGAAAAAGTAAATGTGGGTGTTAGGGAGACTAATCTTAGGCTTTTCAATTTCCCACTGTAGGCATCGCATACACACAGTGCCAAGGCTCTCTTCCGTTCACTAAACATGTAGATTCCTTCTGATACAGGAGCCAAGACCTCTTCTTTCTACTGACAAGGGGACGAGTTTGAGAGCAACAACAGGTATCTTTTGCCTGGTCACCTTCTGGAGTGTCAGAGCTTTCCTCCTGCTGGGGCAAGGAAGCACAGTTCTTATTCCTTGCCTGATCTTGGTCACAGAGGAAACTCCACCACATTCGCAGCATCTTCCTCGTAGTTTAGGGACTCTTAGGGTGTGGAGGTCACTGTACTTTTAAAATTCTCTAAAGTTCCCAGTGTTCCTCAAAAAGTGGATGTCATCTTTCAACACTACCAACCACAACACACGGCTATATTTTTAGTCTGTGCATCACAACCATTTTTGTAGATTTGCAGTAGTTGCCATGCTAGTGGAGGACTCATGCAAGTGTCTTCATCTTACTGTAGTGGACCTCTTCCATTCTCTTAACAAAATTATACAATGCAGTTAGAGGAGCTTATCTGCTAGAAAATCTCACTTTGAAACACTGTGGGCAATTCTATACAAAGAGAAATGCTGTGGGTCTCACTTCTTCCTCCTGCGAGCATAGTAGTGGGTGTGAGGAGAGCCACATGCAGCTGGGTAGTCCTGTAGTAAGGATGGTGTAGAACATTGCCTTCACTGACTCTTCCCACCCCAATGCCGAACCATGAGTCTATTCCCAACAAAGAACAGCTGGAGAAAACAGCAGTTGTTAGGTAAAGAGGGAAATGTGATGTGGCCTGCACCTAGAAACTCAGCAGCACATCCGTTCTTCTGAACAGAGGTTTTGTTAAATACCTAGTATTTTCCATAATTCAATTAGAATATAACTAAGTCATGTTATATTCTCCTTAAAAATGTTGCAAGAGTAGAAAACCCAACCACTCTTTAAGAAGCATCGATAAACACATAAGGATCAAGTCAGCTCTATAGGTCTGCACATTCACTTTGCTTTTGGAATAAACTTAGAATGAAGCTTCATGGTTACCAGTGATATACCTATATCACAAAGCAGCAATATATTTTGACTTCCGCATTTGCCAAGGAGTCATCTAGCATCTTTTTTTGATTCGTCTTCGCCCTTCCATATAATACGAGAGAATGGAGAAATAATTTGGCTGTTGGTTGAGCATGGGATCGGTGCCAGGAAATGTATCTTCCATCTCAGTGCCTACTTTGTTTGGTGTCCCTTAAATACATTTTTGTACTCTGCCTCTTTTTAAATGTGAGTTTCTGGATATGTTAAACACCTGCATATCTTGAATCTCTTTCAGGAGTCTAATCAACAAGGGAATTTGTTTCAGTAAGTAGTGCTCTGACTCATTTCCACAGCCTTCAAGCATAATCTTAGAGCTATTGGACACATTAATACTATGGCAGTTTGCCACCTGCTTCATTTATTCACTTGAGATTCAGTACTCCTTGATCTCTACAGAATGGATTCTTTGTGCAACTTTCTGTGGTAACGTAAGGGTACCCCACAGGAATTTGTATGTGTCTATTCAGTGGAAAATACAAAAGGGAGGGTTGTAAACACTCTGATTAGTGTTCATGAGCATAGAGATATTTTCCTACAATGTATTTCCTAACCAAGCAACTCCCACACATTCCTTTAGAAGAAAATCCTAATGTCAAAGACTAACTGTTACAGTTTAATATTACAAGCAATATTTTTTCATACAAAGGCTATAATATAGCTGGCAACAGGAGGAAACAAAGGTTCCTTCACTAGCCGCTATCGTTCTTTTAGATGATTGCTTGTATGGATCCCTATTCTTAGGTGATGTTCACCAGAACACTCAACTCCCAAGAATGGGGATTCATATAGGCAATTCTCAATGTAAGCCCACAATCATCCCATTGGCTAACTAATGCAGAATGAGACTTTCCCAATTTCTGAGGGCAGACAGGTGAAAGCATATTACACTGCACTAGCTTCCAGTACACTGTCATGTGAAATTCACTATATCAGTTTCGATGTCTGTAAAGCTCTAAGCGGCCAGGGTCCCGGTTACCTCAGAAATAGTCTCACTCCGTCCATCTCATTACATTTACTGCTGGCAGAATCTTGTTGGCTGTCTGAAGGAGAGAGTGCATAGGAGCTGGGGTAGGGTATCTGAAATGACAGGCCCTCACTTTGAAATTCAATCTTGCTGCTACAACTGAGCCTCACAAGTATAATAAATAATGGGTTGGAGTTTTGGAAAGGGTGTGTTTAGAGAAACCAAGAAAAGCACAGCTGTATAAATTAAGAAGTGTTCATTCCCTCTCCTGCCAGCTTTAACACTACTTCAGGAAAGGCAGTTGTTTGTTTAGGAATCATGAAAACTATTTCATGGAAGATTTTAAGTACACTGCTGAACTGACAGGCTAGACCATTTCCAGAGAAGCCATTCCAGTCTCTGAGGAAGTAGGTTTATTTAAAGAGTTACAGAAAATCTAGTTGTCCCATGAAGAGTTACTGTGGCAATTTTGAAGACTGTATTCTATCATTAAGGTATAAAACAGGGATTTTAGTCCTGTTTTACTTGGAAATCTTAATGCAACATTCAGTTATGGAGTTTTTACCAACACCACCATAATAAAAAGGCGGAAGAGGCTAACAGAGGAGAAAAATCTAGTGTATCTTTGCAGCATGCTTCTCAATATTGCAGAGGGATCCAAGGAGACAACCATTGGTAAACTTGAACACTAAAATTAAGGGCTGACTAAGGCTACAGCTACACTACAGCACTTACAGCAGCACAGTTGCACCAATGTAGTGCTTGTGGTGGAGATGCTCTAAGCCAATGGGAGAGAGTTCTTCCATCAGCTTAATAACTTCTGCCTCTGTGAGAGGCAGTAGCTTTGTCAGCAGAAGCTCTGCCGCTGACATAGTGCTATTTACACTGGTGCTTAGGTCAGTATAAACTTTTGTTGCTCAGAGGTGTGGATTATTCACACCCGTGCACGACACAAGTTATACTAAAGTAAACTGTAGTGGAGACAAGGTCTGTGTATGCAAAGCCAAATTATTTACCTTCCACTCTTTACCAAAGGCTCTTAAGCAAAGTAAGGTGTCAGGATATAAAAGGGAACCAGTCCTCTCATGGATCGGTAACTGGTTAAAAGATAGGAAACAAAAGGTAGGAATAAACAGTTTTCACAGTGGAGTGAGCTAAATAGCAGGGTCTCCCAAAGATCCGTGCTGGGATCAGTTCTGTTCAACAGATTCATAAATGATCTAGAAAAAGGGGTAAACAGTGAGGTGGAAAGTTCACAGGTGACACAAAATTACTTAGGTTTCAGAGTAGCAGGCGTGTTATTACTTAGGATAGTTAAGTCCGAAGCGAACTGCAAAGAGTTACAAAGGGATCTTCCCAAAGCTGGGTGACTGGGCAAAAAAATGGCAGATGAAATTAAGTGTTGATAAATACAAAGTAATGCACATTGGAAAACATAATCCCAACTATATGTACAAAATGATGGGGTCTAAATTAGAAAGATCTTGGAGTCATCATGGATAGTTCTCCAGAAACATCTGCTCAATGTGCAGCAGCAATCAAAAAAAGCAAACGGAATGTTAGGAACCACTAGGAAAGGAATAGATAATAAGACAGAAAATAGCACAGTACCATTATATAAATCCATGATATGCCCACTCCTGGAATACTGCATGCAGTTCTGATCACCCCATCTCAAAAAAGGTGTATTAGAACTGGAAAAAGTACAGAAAAGGGCAATGAAAACGATTAAGGGTATGGAACAGCTTCCATATGAAGACAGATTAAAAAGAATGGGACTATTCAGCTAGGAAAAAAATGACTGAGGGGGGATATTACAGAGGTCTATAAAATCACGAATGGTATGGAGAAACTGAACAAGGAAGTGTTATTTACCTCTTCATACAACACAAGCCAGGGTCACCCAATGAAATTAAAAGATGGGAGGTGTAAAACTAACATAAGGAAACAGTTCTTCACATAAGACACAGTCAATCTTGTGGAACTATTGCCAGGGGATGCTGTGAAGGCCAAAAGTATAACTGGGTTCAAAAAAGAATTAGATAAGTTCATGGAGGAAAGGTCCATCAATGGCTGTGAGCCAAGATGGTCACGGATGCAACCCCATGCTTTGGCTGTCCCTAAACTTCTACTAGAAGCTGGAACTGGACAACAAGGGATGGTTCACTTGATAAATTGCTCTGCTCTGTTCACTCTCTCTCAAGTTTCTGGTACTGGCCACTGTTGGAAGACAGGATACTGTGCTAGATGGCCAATCTTATGTTCTTATGTGCACTGGAAAAGATCACAGCTGCTGATCAAATGTGGTCACCATTCATCTCTCAGCTTGTGGAGAAAGGGGAAGGGGAAAAAAGAAAGGAAACTGCCTTAAGAGAATTGCAGAATCAATTCACCAATTCACATTTGGATCCTGAATGACAATTGCCTTAAAAAACACCCACCCACCCACCCGCCACACAATTTAACAATACTAGACAGATAGTGAAAATATCCTGAACACCCCACCCCCCAAGAACTCAAGAGAACATTGCAGGGTCTGGCCCTCAGTTTTGATAAGCTCAGTTATCAGGAGTTAAAGATTCATTTAATTATTCTCCATTTTTAATTTGATCCCAGGGATGCCACACATCTCCACTCGCTGGCAGCTGGGAAGACTACAGGAATAGATTTGCTGCATGATATTTTGTTAACAAAACTAGCATACATTTTTTAAAGCAACTGAAAGCGCCAACTCTCCTCAGGAAGGCAGCAAGTCTAGTTGCTAGTGCAGAGGACTGGCAAAGACAGCTAGGTTCAATTATTGACTGGTACCCACTCTATCTGACCAGTCCTACCTGTGTCACAGGTCCTCCTCCCTGCCATTTGTAATATGAGCATCAAACCCTTTGTAAAGAACTGAGCTCTTCCAATCAAAAGCGCTATATATAAAGTGAAAAGTATTAGACAACTGATGGAAATTAATTCAACCTCAAGCATAAGGGCTCAAGTAAGTATGTTCATATTTCCTCATGTTTCAGTGTAGAAAAAACACATGGCTTAGCTGTGCTCCGAGCAGCAAATCCCTGTGTATCAAGTGAGAGTTGAATTCTGCGATATATCATAACATAATAAAATATACGTTCTGATAAGGTGAAAAAAAATCCCTGTGTGACAGCAAACCTCCCGTAAATCCTTGATGGAAACTGAAGTTTGATTAACTCCATTAAGACTTTACTGCTACTTTTAAATTTTACATTTAATGACAGTTACATTTTGCACTCCGTTTGTCTAGTTGCTATTAAGTTTAAAATCTACAATGCGGATAACTTGGGAGTAGCTTTTTGGATAATGCCAATACTAAGGAACGCAATAATGTGACAGCTCTAAGAATCCTGGTACACTTTCTAATTTGTCAGTTAACAAAAATTTTGAAATAGCTAAGGTAGCCTTAGGTAAAGCAGTGGCCAAAACAGAATAAGATACCACTCGCAGAAAGAGTACATGGTCAGCGAGTAGATTTCTCTGAACAGGAGCAGACAAGATGCCGGCAGATTTGGAAAGAAATAAGAACTAGTATGCACAAGTAGAAAATGATTTTTGGAGGAGCTAGAGGAAGCCTCTTTTCCTAATGTTATTGCTGTTGGCATTTTTTGGAAGTAGTTGCTTTAAGAGGCCATTTTTGTGAAGTAACTTTTAATTTCTCCCTCCTTGCCCTTAAATTCACTATTATTGTTGTTTTCTAGTGTAGCAGTTTAAAAACTATCCATTGATTTAAATAAAGGTCAAGACATTTTGCCATGGTCAAACTACAATACTATTATATTTGGTCAATTAAAAAGATGCTTTTAAAGAGTGCTTGCAAGAACAGCCTACTTAACAATTTTATTTTATAGTGCTCTGGCTACAGATTAACTTGTTGAAGGTAGGCTGCCTGCACCCTTGGAAAAGAACTACTTCAATACGAAGACCCTAACCAGTTTACATTATAGGATCAGGCTCAATTCTGTCCCTGCTGCCAGGGAGAAAAGTAACAGAGGCTACCTCTGCTGCCTTGGCCCCTGAATCAGGAAAGTGATATGAACTGGTGCCGTGGTTGCTAAAAGGCATGAGGTTGCCTGAGGCTGCCTTTCCGTATTCAGTTGAGGGCATCCCATGCCCTCTTCTTCATCTTCAGCTGATGAAGAACAGGGCATGGGAGTCAGCTAGTTGGCTGCTCAGCAGCATTGGGAAAGGGGAGCTTACTGAAGTCTGTCCCCATTTTGCTCAGGGAGGAGCAAGGAGAGTGTTTAGTGAGGTAAGAACATTCTGATGATATTTGGCAGATTACTTAGCACCCGACATCCTCTCTTTTGAATGAAAGTTATGCATGGAACCAACTTCAAAAACTTATCACCCCTTCACCTACCTTGAAATGGAAATGTCGGGTTCTGATGAACGGACTGAACTATCACTTCTAGATACTTCTCTAAAATGTTGAACACTCAGTGTTACTGGCTACATGGGGAAATTGACCAGCACAGCTACTCCAGAATAAGTTTTCCATGTGTATCCCCATGTGAACACTTTTATTCTGGAATAATAAAGTGTGCACACAGGAAGCTATTTTGGAATAGCTATAGTGTCCAAGTTCACAGCCTGCCTTATTCCAGAATAACTTCCATGCACACAAACCGTAGAGAGACTATTTAACTCTTGCCAGCAACCCAAGTATGCCGTAACAAAGGCAGATCTGATTTAGGACAGTGGCTAACCTGACATACAAAACACAAACACAAAAGACTACATGCAAGCTACAATGGCAAGCACTGCATTAGACAACATTTAATTTTCCCTTGGCTGAGTGTGATTTTTGCATTCACCTTAAATCTCGGCATACACATTTTATAAGAGTAAAGGAAAGCCTGTGAAAAGATATATTTGTATATATGTAAGATATATGTAAATATCACTAGTTTGCAAAAGTTTGGGGACAAACTGACAGTAAATCCCAGAGTTAAAGCAGCTATGGACCAAAAATGATCTACTCAACATATCAAGCTTTATCTATATAACTCTCATTAGTGTTATGGAGTTACACAGCTTAGACCTCTCTCTTTCAAACAACTTCTAGAAGAATAAGAAATCATTAAAATACATATAAGGGAATGATAAGGTCAGAGTGAATTTTGGCAACCCTATGTTGTATGTATCAGATTTGTCTGAAAGCTACATACTTTACCCCAGGCATTTTTTATACTTGCCATGGATGAGTGTCACCCACCAGACTCACACCCTGCTTGTTAGAACAGCTCATGCCATCAGCACTATCTCAGCCATGTGAAGTGACAACTTCTAGTACCAATTTTTCCTGGTAAATAGATTGTAAAAACATTCTCCCCATTCAAACAAAAAGGGCTAAAGAATCCACTCACTCAGAAAATAGCAACAGTAGGAACTGGTGAGTCCCACAAGTATAAATCCAGTTCTTGTTATAGATGTGGTGACGTGATTACCCCTTATATCCATTGCTTAAGAACAGGAAAGTGCAGTGGATGTTTCCTAGGGCAGTGGTTCTCAAACTTTTTTTTTCGTGGACCACTTGAAAATTGCTGAGGGTCTCAGTGGACCACTTAATGATCGTTCCAAATGTTGTTTGTACCATTAGCTAACTATTGTAAAGTGCTTTGGATAAAAGCACTATATAAAAAAAACTTAATAGTAATTACGGTTTTTTTGTTCTACAAATAAAAGCACCCAACTCATATTTTAATATCAGTAGTCTTACCTTTGTAATACAATAGATGTGCCCTCTCTCCCCCGCTGGGACAGCCCCCGAGTTGGGGCTGGGAAGGAGGGGAGTCTCTCCTTCTCTCCCCCACCGCAGCTGCCCCCCGAGCTGGGGCTGGGAAGGAGGGGGTTCTCTCCCCCGCCACAGCATCCACAGGGCTGAGGCTGGGAAGGTGGGCCGTCTCTCCCTGGCAGCTGCATCCCTGGAGCTGGGAAAGTCGCCTCTTTCTCTGGCCGCCGCAGCCCTGCACGTCCCAAATTCCCCCCATCCACTCTTCTCACCCCACTGCCCCCTCCTACCTACTCCCTATTCCCCCCAAAGTCACCACCTCACCTTACATGTAAGTCTTCTCCAGGGTCCAGGCACCTAATTAGCGGAGCCACAGATAGCAACAAAGAGAATTTAGTGGATCAAGAATTTACCTGGATTTATACCACTGATTGTTACACAAGGGCATTTTTTATTGAGTACTTAAAGTTTAAGGATTTACAATTTTATTGTGAGTGTTTAATTATGTAAGTTGCCCAGATACTTCAACTGGATAAGATACCAGTTCAGCAAGGTACTTACACATATGCTTCACTTCAACCCCATGTTTAAGTGCTTTCCTACAATCAGAGCCTAAGTGAGATGTGTCCCAACAATAAAATATTTATTATTTTTCCCTCCATGCCATGTAAATTACATAGTATTCTCCTGTAATGGGATTTTCATAGATAAGACAATTTCAGAATGTTACACGAATTGCATTTTGTAGGTTTCATATTTTATATAAAGTAAATACATTCAGTTAGAGCAAAATTACAATTTTAACTGTAAAACAATTTTCCAGCTGCTAAAAAAGCACTTTGTCACTACATCTTAAGAAAAATAAAGTTACCAATTGAGACTACAGTAATAGGTTTAAAATTAGTGAAATCACTAAAACAAATTTATACTTCAACTCCATTAAAAGCTTTTGCCCTCAGAGCTTAGGAAGAAGCAGCAGTGATAAAAGAACCACACAACCCAATAATGTCTCATTATTTATTAAAATACTTGTTTAAACAAACGAAATATAAGAAAATACATCTGATGTTGCCATAGATCATTTGCATATGCACTGAGTTTACAGCACAGACTCTCTGGAGAGCATCATACATTACAAAAATAGAGCAAACCTAATTTAAAGTGGACTGTCCTTACAAGCAAAAACTTTTAAAGGTATTACACAAACAAAAATTTACCTTTTGTGATTTTCCCTGATTTTTATGGACATTTATCTCTTTAAAACAGAAGTTCTGTCTCCCTCCACACACAACCTCTATATCCCTCCTATTTGATCTTGAAGTAAAATCATAAAATAAAGAAGGGTGATGTCATAAATCCACGCAACAGGGTCCAAAATAGATAATCAACCTTGATTCATTTTAAGATTCCGAAACCATAATATTTTACATTTCAAATAATCCAGTATATGATAACTCAAAGCCTTCAGTGTGCCACTGATTTGCAGGGACACTTGAAAAAAGTTTTATTAAATCTTGATCAGAAATCCTCAAGAACACAAAATACAGATACTCACAATATAAGCATATTCTCTCTCCCCCTTCACTATAAGAAATTCATGAGGAATTTCTCTGCACAAAAAAATGGAAAAGATGCAAGGAACAAACCATAAAAAGAAGAAGAAATAACATTTCCTTCAGTTTAGGCTATCTTTGCCCTTCGTCCAGAAACCATGAATTCAAAACTTTCTCCCATAAATCCCAACTTTAAATAGGAAGAAATTTTGTTTACCACCAGTTTAAAAGTTTAAGCAAACCTCCAGCTTTCAAGTAATACCTGGAAAAGAGTTTAAAAACTTAAGCCCTGCACAACAGCAGCCATGTTTAGATTTTTCTTATTTGAAGAGTTGTATGTATCAGGATAACTAAAAATTCCCAAGTCAATTTTTCAAATAAAATGAGAGTTGAAAAAACTGATCTCGGTGTTGAGGAACATGGTGGTAGGAGTCAGTGTGACCATGAGAGGTGGAGGCGAGAGGGAGAAACAGGAATAGTCAAATCCATCTATATAAAAAATTAGTAAACTTAAAAAAAGTTATTGTTATAAACACTATCATGAGTTTCTGGCAAGATCACAATTGTACTCAGACTTTATTCTTGTATTTTCTATGCCGTCATCACAGGAAAAACCTAATGGTACCACAGTAATTACCTTATAATTTGCAGTTGCCTACTACTCCATATATTAAAACACAGCAAAATGGACAAAGTGTTCCATATTCAGAGAATGCTCATTTGTCTCAGAGGATAACTACTTCCCCATTAAGCCCTTTTATATCATAAATCTGAATCAAAACCAACCTCAAAGCAAAACCAAAGTTAGAATAAGTGTTCCACAGAGCAGTACCAAGTGTGGTAATGTGACATCTGCCAGCCACTCAACAAATAACCTTGCTGAGCTTACTAGGACACTCAGTTTAATTCCCAGTTTATACAAGCTATTTTGTCTGCTCATAACAACCACCTTGCAAATTTGCAGCTCCGCACTGAGTTTCCAGGGATAAGACAACCCACAAAGAGTGCGATAGCATGTGGACATGACTAAACTTACCAGCTTTATTTTGGTTTATAAGAAGAGCGCATTGACGGCAACAAGATTTCTTTATGAAATGCAATACCTTGCCTGCAGGAATGGAGGCATATAACAGCTGGAGGAATGATGTCACACTCATGGTATTGTAGTGGGTAGTGCAGCCTGCTAAGAAGCTGGGATTTTATCTATTACAGCGCCTGTTTTGAAGTTGAAAAAAAAATTGTTTTCTTATTTTTGAGGACATCCTTTTCACAATAGGAGTCTGGGCCACTGGTGTAAGACCATAAGCCACTAGAGTCTTATGGCTCTTATACTGGAGAGGTATAAAACAAGAGCATTATCTATTTGAGCACTTGTGGAACTTCTAAATAATGGGAATCTTGTTGAGGCTTCACTATTCTGAATTGCTAAATACGACATTACATTCTGAAAATGAGTATAGGCAATATATTCAGATCAAAGCAAAACAATCAGGACAGGAAGCATGAGGATGGCTATGCTACTCGACTAAGAATAAGGAAAAAATAAACATAACAGTTGAAACATTTGCCAATTAGCATTGTTTACAGGATTAAAAAAAAAATACAGCTATGCTTTGAATTTTATACATCTTTTCTCAAATCATTCATGTTTAGTTGTTCCCAGAACATATCCCATAATGCAATACTTCCAATCCCCACCTTTTTAATTAAGAGACGTTGCTTTGGCCTCCACACTACTATTATACAGCTTCTCTGCTTCAAAACATGCAGTTCATACATTTTACAGTTTTACTGCCATAGTCGATACATTCTGGCCCAATACACTCACAGCAGGCATTGTGAAACCACCGGTATTTTGATGCTCCCATGGACTCACAAGAGATCTTGCACTGATGTATTGACATGCAGTCATCAAAATAGACCACAGTGCACATGTTTTCTAAACAAAGGGAGAAAAAAATTTAAAAGATTACTTTAGTTAAGTATCTAGCTGTCAGATGTTTGAGTGCAAGTCATTCAAACTACGTGCCACAGGGGAAACGGAAGGGGAAGGAGAGGAGAAGAGGTGAGAACGTAAGGCCTACTCTACCAGCCTGGATACTTTCTTCATATTGTGGATCTCAACCCCCTTGTAGGGAGTACCGTAGTCTTTACTTCTATGATCATATACTATTTCTCAAGAACATGGTCATACCACTTTTTGCACCATTACAAGGAGCAAATTGTAAAATGCAGAGTGGATAAGGCAGGGCTACACAGGAGCCCTTGCCTCAATCACCGAATGTCTTGGTTGCGCCTACACTGCAACTTGGATCATGCTTGCCAGCACAGGTAGACAGACCCGCCCGGACCCCATGGATACATACTTAGGCAGCTAGTCCAAGCTGCCACCTGTGCTACCCCTGGCTACACTGTTATTTTTGCTATGCTAGCTCAAGCAAAGTTAGTGCTTGTCTAGCTACTCATACTGGGAAGTGCCCTCCCAGCTGCAGTGTAGATGTACCCCCTTTAAAAAGCCTGATTTTCATGAACTCTGCTCTACTCAGCACTGCAAGATGCTGCAGGTTTATATTGAGGAATATACAAAAAACAAAAGGAATATTGTATTGCTTGAAAAACAGTATGGTCATGGATTCCAATACAGTCCAACTACATACATGAGAGAGCAGAGATAAGATTGCACATGCAAACCTATTTTTGGCATTTCCTGAGTTGAGTGCTTACCTGTGCAAGCTAAAAGTATTTTTAATAGAATTTTAGTGAAATACCAAGTGTGCAAGCTGCTTTAACAAGCAAGTAATTGTGTGTGTGTGTGTGTATAATCATGTCTCATTAGTTCCATCGTTTCTCTATTCTATAATATTTTATTACCACAGACTACCAATCCAGCTCTTAACTGAAAAATTGTTAGATTGCTTCCGGGCGATGCCCATACCAACTCTAACTCTCCCATTTGCCACCTTAAATTCCATCCCAAATGCCAAACTACCTTCCTGGATGCTCATAGCATCATCTCTAGCTTTCAATCTGTTAATGTTGATCCCAGCAGTAAACTTCTCTTTGCAGTATCCCCGACAAGCTCACTCTTCTGGCTTCCCTGTGCCAGGGGTTAGTGAAAGCTTACACTATCTAGCAATTAGACTGAGGTTTCCAGCTCTGCTGTGGGGGGGTCAAATACAAGTAGGAGATCAATTAATGGGGAACAGCCTTTTCCTAGTCAGCAAATACTAATACCTAGTCTCTAGTACTAAAAAAATTTTGGGCAATGTGTCAAGGCACATGCCAATTAAAGAAAAAAAGAAAGTGATGGATTAGAGAGACATCCCAAATTCTGAGCTACTATTTTATATATATTTTTATTGGATCACCTTCTGTGAGTGAGAGACACAAGCTTTTGAACCTACATAGAGCTCTTGTTCAGGTCTGGGAAACATATTCAGTGTCACAGCTAAACATAAGGTGCAATACATTGTTTAGCAATAGTTGTTAACCTATATTTCGAGGGACCATTCAAGGTGAAGTGGTTGGTTAACACCCCACCAGTCATAGTGGGAAAAAGAAGGGGGTGCAACTGTGGGGGTTTTTAATGGGTTACAGATTGTTGTATTAAGCCATAAATCCAGTGTCTCTATTCACTCCATGGTATTCAGTGTCTAGCAAAGTTATGAATTTAAGCTTCCAGGCTTGTCCTTTGAAAGAGTTTTGCAAGTTTCCTTTGAGGATGAGGACTAATAGGTCAGATATAGGGCAGGCTGACCTACAAATTTACATTAGCACAGCAGCACCAATGCCACTGTAGTGCGTCTGGTGAAGATGCTCTAAGCTGATGGGAGAGAGCTCTCCCCTCAGCTTAATAACTCTACCTCTGTGAGATGCAGCTGCTAAGTTGGTGGGAGAAGATCTCCCGCTGACATAGCACTGTCTACACGTGGGGTTAAGGTCAGTATAACTACATCGCTCAGGAGTGTGGATTTTTCACACCCCCCGAGCAACATAGTTATACCTAAGTAAGTATGTAGTGTAGACCAAGCTACAGAGTGATCGCTTTGTGAAAAGTGTTCACCTACAGGTGATATGGTGCTTTTATGTTTTATCATTTTCCTGTGTGAGTTCATTTGAGACTGTAGTGATTTTATTTAGTTAATAGGCCACTTAACCTTGAATGTCCCTTGAAATATGTGTTAACTACTTATGCTAAACAATCTGTTCCATCTTGTATTTAACTGTGACACTCTGAGTATGTTTCCCAGACCAGAAGAAGAGCTCTATGTAAGCTCAAAAGCTTGTCTCTCTCACCAACAGAAGTTGGTCCAATAAAATATATTGTCTCACCCACCATGTCTCTCTAACATCCTGGGATGGACACAGCCACAACACCACTGTATACATTTTATAGATTTGTTTGCTAAAATCCACATAGTTCTTAATATAATCAGACATTTCTCCTCACTCCAAAAACAAAGGTCATGTCTCTTGGGGAAAAAGCAAACAGCAGCCCAGCACTTCTGAATAACTACAGTAACAACCAATGTGCATACTAGGGAGGAAAGATCTTTGTTTCCAGGATACAGATTTCAGTTTCCCATTTGCCAGTGATTTATTATGAACTATTAAGAAATTTTTTTACAAGTTATGGAAACTCTATTGACACCATCCTTAATCCATACCAAATCATAGAATCATTGAAATGTAGGGCTTGAGAGGTCATTTAGTTCATCCCTTTGTGCTGAGGCAGGACCACATATACCCTCACTAGTGTTTGTCCAACCTGTTCTTAAAACCTCCAATAATGGGGATTCTACAACCACTCTTTGAAACATATGCCACTCTTTGAAACATAGCTATCCTTATAGTTAGATTTCCCTAATATCTAACCTAAACCTTCTTTGCTGCAGATTAAGACCATTACTTCTTTTCCTACCTTCAGTGGAAATGGAGAACAATTGATCGCCATCCTCTTTATAACAGCCCTTAGCATATCTGATGACTTATCAGGTCCCCACTCAGTTTTCTTCCCTCAAGACTAAACATGCCCAGTTTTTATTAACCTTTCCTCATAGGTCAGGTTTTTCTAAATCTTTTATAATTTTTGTTGTTCTCCTCTGGACTCTTCTCCAATTTGTCCACATCCTTCCTAAAGCGTGGCATCCAGAACTTGACACAGTACTCCAGAGGAGGCCTCCCTAGTACCAAACAGAGTACGGAAATTACTTCCTGTGTCTTACAGATGGTACTGCTGTTAATACATGCCAGAATGATATTAGCCTTTTTTGTAACTGCATCACATTGCTGACATATTCATTTTGTGATCCACTGTAACCCCAGATCCCTTTCTGCAGTTCTGCTGCCTAGCCAGTTATTCCCTGCTTTGATGTTGTGCATCTGATTTTTCCTTCCTAAGTGAAGTACTTTGCGTTGGTCTTTACTAAATTTCATCTTGCTGATTTCAGATCAATTCTCCAACTTTTCAAGGTCCTTTTGAATTCTAATCCTGTCCTCCAAAGCGATTGCAATTCCTCCCATCTTGGTGTTACATCTGAAAATTTTATGAGCATACTCTCCATTATCCAAGTCATTATAAAAATATTTAATAGAACTGGGTCCAGGACACACCTCTATAGGACCCCACCAGATACACCCTCCCAATTTGACAGCGAACAAAGACAACTCAGTCTTTCAACTAGTTTTTCACCCATCTTTTATAGTAATTTAATCTCTGGACCATATTTCCCTAATTTGTTCATGAGAATGTCATGTGAGACTGTCAAAAGCTTTATTACAATCAAGATATAGCACCTCTACAAATGATGGAGTTGGACTTGTTTTCCTCCTTACCTTGAAATTGCAAATTTATACTTAAAGATTGCTAAAGGAGACCTAAAAGTTAACAAAATGTACAATTTCAAAAATGGTTATTTCTCAGGAATGGGAAGCTTTTTGTTTGAGTTGGCTTTTAATAGTTCTAGTCGCCAATTCCTTCCTTGAAGGAGACCAAATCATCTGTGAATATGTATTGGGATCCTCCCCTCTTCTCTGCATTTGAAAATCTCTCATAACAATGGAATAGAACATAAGAATGGCCATACTGGGTCAGATCAAAGGTCCACCCAGCCCAGTATCCTGTCTACCGACAGTGGCCAATGCCAGGTGCCCCAGAGGGAGTGAACCTAACAGATAATGATCAAGTGATCTCTCTCCTGCCATCCATCTCCACCCTCTGACAAACAGAGGCTAGGGACACCATTCCTTACTCATCCTGGCTAATAGCCATTAATGGACTTAGACTCCATGAATTTATCCATTTCTCTTTTAAACCTTGTTATAGTCCTAACCTTCACAACCTCCTCAGGCAAGGAGTTCCATAGGCTGACTGTGCGCTGTGTGAAGAAGAACTTCCTTTTATTTGTTTTAAACCTGCTGCCCATTAATTTTGTTTGGTGGCCCCTAGTTCTTATATTATGAGAACAAGTAAATAACTTTTCCGTATTCACTTTCTCCACACCCCTCATGATTTTATATACCTTTATCACATTCTCCCTTAGTCTCCTCTTTTCCAAGCTGAAAAGTCCTAGCGTCTTTAATCTCTCCGCATATGGGACTCGTTCCAAACCCCTAATCATTTTAGTTGCCCTTTTCTGAACCTTTTCTAATGCCAGTATATCTTTTTTGAGATGAAGGGACCACATCTGCACACAGTATTCAAGATGTGGGCGTACCATGGATTTATATAAGGGCAATAAGATATTCTCTGTCTTATTCTCTATCCCTTTTTAAATTATTCCTACTGTGCTGTTTGCTTTTTTGACTGCTGCTGCATACTGCGTGGACGTCTTCAGAGAACTATCCACAATGACTTCAAGATCTTTCTCCTGATTAGTTGTAGCTAAATTAACCCCCATCATATTGTATGTATAGTTGGAATTATTTTTTCCAATGCGCATTACTTTACATTTATCCACATTAAATTTCATTTGCCATTTTGCGGCCCAATCACTTAGTTTTGTGAGATCTTTTTCAAGTTCTTCACAGTCTGCTTTGCTCTTAACTATCTTGAGCAAAGAATCTTGAAGAATCTTGAGCAAAGAATCTTGAATAAAGAAACAAAACAAGTTGTCTGATGCAGAAAAAAGAAAAAGCAGGCACACTGTTTCTGCTACATCACTGACTATCTCTTCTCCAGCAGTTCAAGAACAAATCTTTGTTCACATATGACAGGCAATGGAATTCTGCCTGTTGCTTCTAGCAAGTTCAGGAGCCCTTATCTAAAATGATTCTTTCTTGGACTTGTGAAATGTTGCCATGTAAAAAAGGTTACACCTATAGGTTCACAATGTATTCTGGAAAATCTATTTAACTGTTGTCAATTTCAAGAACCAATTATGTAAAACACCCACTTGACTGTCTCACTGTAGATAAAAGGATGTTACTTATTGCAGTAACAGTTCTTTCATTAGCATTTTAACAATTTTCACATATGTCCAAAAAGGAATGTGGAAGACAGAGTTCTCAGGGGAGGAAAATACTGCAGATAAATAACTCACTATCTCAGAAAATGAAGATTTCTTTTTTTAAATTCAGAATAAAGGGAGGTGTGTGTGGCAGAGAATAACGTAAAACAAAGTGTGAATTCAAAGTAATCAAAACAAGACAGCATCATGTTTCCATTAGCATGTTGATATAATCTTCATGTTTTCCAGTGCAAGCAATAATTATAAAAGAACTACACAGCAGAGGACTTTGGGAAGTCACAAGTTCAGAGCACACCAAGTCTGATATGCAATATTTGTCTTTAAAATCTTATCTATGAGATGAAAAATTCTTCTGATCCTCTCCAAGCCAAACTACATTTACAGCGTTGCCAACAAATGAAAGAGAGACAATACATTTCTCGTAAGAGAAAATAATTAGGTAGTCATATACAGTGCTTTTCATCAGTAGATCAAAGCACTTAACAAAAGAAGTAAATATATTATTAAAATAAACCAGTATACAATTTTCTGGTAATTAAGGATGATAAAAGAGAGACCTATTTCAACATCCACCTGTTGTATCCAGTAAGCTAGATACACTATTGGTGACAAACTCTCTTACTTGGTTCAGGTTCCAGAAGAGGGTGAATTCAGAGCCCATCCAGAGAGTAACCAATGGTTAATGTCAAGACACCCTTCACTGCACTATGGATTTTGTTTCATCAGCTGCCAGAAGATACTCTGCTATCCTTCCTCCTGCTGCCAAGATTCTGTCATCACCTGTGACAATTAAGTTCATTCTAAAAGGTACTGAACTACAAGTTCTGAGCTCTGAGGCCACCAAAAAGGAGTTTAAGCTAAATATGTAGAACAAAAAATGTGATTCCCAGAAAAACAGCTTGAAGTTCTGACTAAAGAGTTGACAACCCTTGGTATGAACAATTAGCACTAGTTCCAGTAGTTCAAAATAATATCTAAAGTGTTGTCAGAGTCAAGCTGGGGGTGAGGAAATCAGCAGCATAGTAACAGAATGCGATTTTTAAGGTCCAATAGCTTGTGGTATGCCAGGGCTAGAAAGGAATGCTTTGTACCAAGGGAAGTTCCAGCTTTCCAGGAATATAAAGCAGTCCTTTCTATCCCCAGTGGTTCATGAGGTATCTGTCATTACACCTCTCAGAGGTCCCTTAGGCTAGCGATACTTTTCATCTAGAACTGAAAATAGTAAGTCCAACACCTCACACAAGTTTAGTTTCAATCTCTGCATAAGCATTGTATGGAATCAAGGCAGTCAGAGAGGCTGTGGCAGAACATAGCAAGTGTAGTTTTAGGCAGGGCCCATTCCAAGTTTTGTGGGATCCTATACAAAATAACGTACAATAAGCTGGGTCCCATCCACCTCTGACAACCCCTCTTTCAAACCTCTAGTTATTGACAACACGCCCCCAGGTCCAAAGCTAGGGAAAAAGTGGAGGGGGCATATGGAAGCCAGCATTGCACCTTATGGGCAACAAGTAAAAGAGGCATAGGTAGAAAGAGGATATCTGGGCCGTGCCCTCTTAGCATGCAATGCTAGTGCCGGATGGCAGGTGTCCACAGAAGAAAGACAAGCTGAGCAGAGAGGAACCAGAGCATGCAAAAAACCCAAGTGGCTTTCTAGTAGCCCCATTACAATTGTTAGCTGCACTACTAGTGGAACTGATGGATGTTTGGCATCCAGGGCCCTAGATGTGCAGGGCTTTATGGGACTCCCTAGGTTCAGTAGACTGAAGAGCACCACTGATTGTAGGATATGTTGGTATTTCTAGCAGAGCATTTTTCTTGTAGATGTTTTAGCTTGAAACAATACAGGCTGTCGGTTAGTATGTCCTACTTATAGTATGAATAGTATGTACATGTACTTCGTAATACTTGTGCTTACATGAGCTGTACGAAAGCCTTCCTGCACAAGCATATTATCTGTGTGTCCATACTGCCCAGAAGTTTTTATTCCTCCTCGAAGTACATGATGTTGGAAGCAATTTTACACCTTCCCCATCTACAATCACTGAAGATCTGAAAAGGATTAGATCTGCTCAAGTTTCTTAACTATAAAAAGTTCACTTTTATTTCTATGCTGAATTCCTACCATAGCCTATTAATCAGGGGCATTGAGTACCTATTTCTAAGTTTAACCGAATTGTCGTTCTCGGAATTTCGCAATAGCATGCATGATCTTTGAACCTCATATTGAATACAATGTTGCTTATGGAACAGGCAGTCTCATGAAATAGACAAAAAACCACCTGGATTTGGGACCTTTCCCACTATGAATAAAATGCAAATTGTTATTAGAACAAGTTGCCCTTTTCATAAAGTCTTGAGAAAATCCCCGCCCCAAATCTCCAACTTTTAATCCAAAAAGGCAGCAAGTAAAATTGACAAATGCCTTCCAGAGTTACGAACATCAGAGTTACAAACTGACCGGTCAACCACACACCTCATTTTGAACAGGAAATATGCAACCAGGCAGAAGCAGAGAGGAGGGAAAAAACTGTGTGTGTGTGTGTGTGGGGGGGGGGGGGGGGGGGGGGGGGGGGGGGGGGGGGAAGAGGAGGCGGGGCGGCAAATACAGTACAGTGTTGAATGTAAACTACTAAAAAATAAAGAAAAAGTTTAAAAAAAGATTTGTCTAGGTAAGGAAACTGTTTCTGTGCTTGCTTCACTGAAATTAAGACAGTTAAAAGCAGGATTTTTCATCTGCATAGTAAATTTTCAAAGCTGTATTAAGTCAATATTCACTTGAAAACTTTTGAAAGTACAACCATAATGTTTGTTCAGAGTTACAAACATTTCAGAGTTATGAACAACCTCCATTCCTTAGGTGTTCATAACTCTGAGGTTCTATTGTATAATTCACATCTTTAAATACTGTACTGTGTGCACATATGGCTTTCTGCAGTTTACCATTTAACATTGTTACTTTCATTATTCTAATACCAGAGAGCAAATATTTTAATAATGTCAAACACAGATATGAACTAGATGTTTTCTGACCATATGGTTTCCTGCATCTGGAATGAATTTATTTTCTTAATGTGCCTTAAAATCAAAGGAAATAAGAAAAGTCTCTCTCTGAGTTCCATTTAATGAAGAACAGTCTTGTTTAGAAACAAAACTAGGTCAGAGGTTCACATTTACATGGAAATGCAATACGTCCATATCAATTGTATTCCTTTCATTAGTTAATTAAAAGAGCCAGCACAGGAAGAACAGCACAAGTTACCAATAGTCAAACAATAAAAAGCCAAACACAGCACTGCTTATAGATATGACTAACAAATCAGACGGTATTCCTCTTTTTAAAAAAATTAAGTGGTAAGAAATCATTTAGTTAAGAGGAAAGAACAGTTTAAGATGTTTCTCTAAGTTTCATGGGAGGGTGTCGGAGAAAATACTGTAAATTCTGTTTAAAAAAGTCAACCGTCAAAAAAGGAGTCTCCCGGTCACAACAACTGAATTTGGCATGATTTCCCCCTGGCAATCAATATTTTATCATCCTTCCTCCAATCATGTACATCCCCTGAATCAATTTCATCAATGCCAAGAAAGAGATAACACTTACTCATATCTATAGTTAATCCAGTATTACCTGGAATATCATTTTGTCACTCAGATGCTCAAAACATGCCATCTTGGAGCCAAGAGTTTAACCTCTATTCCAGATCCAGCAGCAAAAATACCAGCTCTCTGAATTTTCCCTTTTTAGCTCTTTAAAACTACATATTTAAAACTGTTCCAGCAGCCTACTTCTGTATTGCTATGGGATAGATTAGGTGTAGTTCCTGATCTGAGTCTGATTTTCTTGGAGTCAGAAGAGGCAATTTGTTCAGCTTCTGACAGCATTTTACATTATCCCACCTAGAGTGGTGTGAACTGATGAAACCCCACATTTTGGAGGGGGAATTCCATGTTGACAAATTGTTTTATGGTTCATTTCCCCCCTCCCCGCCCAAGACTGTCATATGCTCCTCCCTTTGCCCATGCTGTTGTGTTACTCCCCCTTTGTCCCATTGTGACAAAAATTAGACCAAACTCTTCAGGGCAGGGACCATGGCTTTTATTTGTACTTTAAGGAGGCTAGCACACTTGAGCATGGTTAATAAAAATGTTTTGTCCTTTTTAGGGCCCCTTCACAAAGGTAAAACTAGGAATTTAGCCTTTAGACAACTAACTGTTACCTTTGTCGCTGGAGTATGGTGTGTGGACAGTGTTGCTTGGAACAGAGACGTTCTGGTGCTGCGGCTGGTTAACTGTTTCTAAAAATGAAACTAGATTCTCATGATGCGACAGTTCTTCTGCTACAGGGAAGGAGACAATATTCCAGTTCAGTTGAGTATCCCCTTCTGTGAGTGCCCGGAAGAGGGAAGGGATTGGTTCATGCAGCTCCTCTACAGTGCTCTTGGAAGTTGGAGGGGTGTCACTGTAGTTGCGAGGATTGCACATACCTGCAGAGGAATGAAAAGTGTAAAGTGAAAAGTCTTAAAACTGTCTCCCGTCCATCCCCAGGAAGGGCAGCATTTAGACATAAAATTAATTTTTGTAAAAAAAAAAAAAAAAAAAAGGGTGAAATCCTGACCCCCAATGGTATCAGTGGAGAAACTTTCATTTACTTCATTAGGGACAGTATTTCACCCATTGGGTTTAAGATCTTTGCAGTGATGCACTAAAGTTTTAAGTGAGATGCCTTGGCAACACTGAAGTACATAAATGAAGACACCACAAGAATGTTTGTGCACAGCACTCTGCTTCCCTTTCTCCATTACTGTTATGGTTTAGGGCATGAAAAGTTCAACTGAAGTTGTTTGTTTTGTTGAACAAAAATACTACAATACCAGCATCTGAAAGAAAACAGACATTTGTTTACATTAGTATGATCAGGACTTGAAGAGTTTATCCAAAACCTAAGAGCCAGGGTGAAAAATACCCACAGTGCCACTCCCCTAAAGCCAGGCCTGCTGGAAATGAAAGGAACACATAATTGTTTACTGTGTGTTACAATTAATACAATATTCATGTCAACATTTTATGTAGCTCTTTCTCTTGCTTTTGTTTCATCTTTATTCCACGTCTTTCTTTTCTACTTGAGATCATAGTGCACCTCTTCCTTGGTGCTTTCCAGTCATTTTCCTCTTTTCTTTCTTCCCCTACACGTGCTCATCTCTCTTTTTCCTTGCACTATGTTCTCTGGCTCTGCCTCTATCTTTCACTCCCCTCACTTCCCCAGTCTCTTGGTACCATACTTATGCTCTCTTCCACACCCTCAACTCTAACCACCCCCATTTATATTATTAATAGTTCATATACAGAGCTTGAAAACATTGCCAGACACCCAATGGCCAGAACTTTCTTGACTTTATGAAGGTGTTTGATCGGGTCCACAGAAAAGCCCTCTGAAAGATCCTGAGACACTATGGAATTCCAGCAAACACTGTTAATGTGATATACACTTTGTATGACGAAACTGCATGCTGCATCAGCACACAGATCAGTGACAGGGAATGGTTTAAGATTGCTACCGGCAAGGTTGTGTACTGTCCCCACTTCTCTTCTGCATGGTCATAGACTTTGGGATGAGAACAGGAATGGCTGCTGCCTAGTGCACTCATATTGTTTGTGCAAGAGGTAAGCTGCGAGACTTAGATACCAACTTGAATGGAATGAAAACAAAAGCAGAAGTGGCCAAAGTGGGAGTTTGTATCAGTACGCAGAAGACCAAGATCATGGAAACAAGAAAATGCTGTCAACACTGATGGATGTGTGATTGGTAGAGAAGAGTATGGAAGAGTTCACAACTTCATCTATCTTTAAAGTACGTCTACTAATGGACAGCTCATTAAGAAGTGCAGGCAAGAACTGGGAAAGTCAGTGGATCTTTTTTCCATTTGTCAAACATCTGTCAGAGTAAGATGAAAAATGTACACACTAAAATGAGATTGTACAAATGCAATTGTCCTCACAACACTATTGTACGCCTCAGAAAGACAACAGATGGTGGAAGTACACAACAGGAAGTTAATTGGAGAGATTGTGTAACAATGGGGAAGTGTACCACAAAGGTCAGCAGAATGAGGACTCAATACTCAGACGGAAATGGCAACAGTGGTTTGACCATGTCATCAGGCTATGTTGTGGCAGAAGCACAAGGTACATCTTAGATTGGATCCCACCTGGAGGGAAAAGAAGAGGTGGAGGACAAAGAATGACCTATTGCAGGACAATCAAAAAAGATGCTGCCACAATGGAGACAACTTATGGTAGAGTCAAACATCTTGCTGTGGACAGACAGCAGCAGGAAAAATGGGTTGCCACATGTGCCATTAGGCCCAGGAGATTCTGATTCTAAAGCTAAAGACCAGAAGACAAACTAAAATGAGGGGGCCCAGTGTCCTTCCTTTTCTCTGCAGATGAGAAAGGGAAGAGTGTTTAAATTCCTACTAATGTGCTCTCCCTGGACCCTGCGTGGGGACTCCCCATTTTGTAGCATCCAGACAGTAGGTATCTGACAAAAGTGAAGCTCTTCTTGATTGCTTTTCTATGAGCCACGACACTCCCTCTCCCTCAGTGTTCCCTGACTGCCAACTGCTGCAAGGGTGGTAGGGATCTATGTTGCTTCATCACTATCCTAGCCTCCATTTTTTAATAAATTCCTTTTGATTCCTGGCTCTCCAGTTATTAGTTCTAAGGGCTACCTCTACTGCTGCTCAGAGCTCACCCAAGGAGCAGCATGAAATAGACTCAATTGAGGACAACTGTGAAGCTATCAAGAGAATTCTGAATAGCACCAGTGAAACTGACCAGAAACTTTTTAATTTCACTCCTGCAGCTGCTGCAGGGCAGCACTGTGTGAAACACTTATCCTTCTTGTGCCGCTGTTGCATCTGTTTAGTTTTTTGTTGGAAGCTTTTCTCCACAACCATAAGGGCTAGACGTATTTTTTTTTTAATATTAAAACTTACATCTTGCAGAAGGCAGTAAGCACTGACCCACTAAATCATCCTACCTCCCCAGATGAATGGACTTTCAAAGGCTGAACATGACACAGGAACATACTTTACTATTCTTACACTTCACACAGGCAATAAGTCCCACCCCTAATTTTCATATAAGATCTGAATGTTATTTGTGCTTGCCATTGCAACTAGAAATAAAAATTCTTATTAGTCTCTGGGAGTTTAAAAAAATTAAGTTTATTTATTGAAAAGCGCACTGAAAGTAAGGACAAAAGTCACAATGGAAAAAAGCCAAATACCAGTTCAATCATTACCAGTAATGTGGTTTTCAGTTCCAAAATCATGTGGCCTCCTAGAGCTGGAAATTCTTTATGCCCCTGGAACACTAAGCATTACAACTGTTCAGCAGTATTTGCAGGACTTGCAGGAATAACACTCTCATGTTGATTTGAAAGCATCCCCTGCTGAGCATGGGTGCCTCAGTCATCAATTTCTGCAAACCTGAAGCTTTCATTTAAAAAGTTAAATTTCTAGTCTCCTGGTTGCAAAAATAATCTTTCAGCTATGAATCTAGTTTAAGTCTAGGTATAGTTCCCTTTTTGAGTCTGCCTACCAACAACTGCAGCGCCTCTGCTGTTGCTGATACTTGGCAAAACTACAAGCAAAGTGAAGTTTTGATAGTTAACTGGCCAGTTTCAAAGTGGGCAGTCAGAACCCAGTGACTAGAGCAGAACAACCAACAATCACATCCATTTCATGCTATTGCTTGGGAAGCTACGAGCAGCAGTAGAAGAGTCAGGCGCTGTAGCTATTCATTATCTTCAATAGAGGGGAGGACCAATGAAAAAGAAACTGTGGGGAAGGTAGAACAATGGAGACTTGCCCCTCTCACAGCAGCCAGGAGGATCTTGAGTGAAAAGAAAGGAAACTTATTCTTCTTTCCAGCATCCAGAAGAGGGTTGAAGCTTCTAATATATCAGACACCTATACGGATGTGGATAATACAGAAGATGGAATCCCTAAGCAGGGTCCAGGAATAGCGCTCACTAGTAGAAGCCTTAGCTACTAGCACTGGGCTTCTTGTCAGGGCTTTATCCCCTCAGCCTCACTGGTGGAACACTCACCCTCATCTTCCATACCCATTTCTGGATAGTAAGTTTACTCTTCTGGCTAGTAGGCATCTGGTAAAGTTTTTTAGTATTTGTTTCTAGCTCTCAGGGTTCACAAGACAGCAAACCTTAAGCGCCACTGTTTGTATGATATTTCTAATGGCACTTTGTAGTTAGTCCTTCCACTGCATCACAAAATGTGATAATTGAACACTGTTGGTGTACTGAGTTCCTCTCAGGTGACAAATTAAGGGGTTTTCCATAATCTGAAACAGAATTAGCAAATCAGTTACCGTGACATTAACTGAATAAAATCAGGAATACCACAGATAATGTACATCAAGTGACGCAGTAATATCTACTGCTTATAATTAGCTATTCAGCTCCCACAGCGTGCTATTAAAATATTTAATATAGATCCTGCCCTGAAGAATTTACAATCTAATTACAGAAATGATGCAATGAGCAGTAGCAGTAGATAATAAATAATGAACTTACCAACACAATCACAGCACTCATCCCAAAGTGTGCCTAGACAAAGCATACACTCTTTGCAACAGGAACAGTTTCCTTCGCCAGGTCGGCATTGACACAGCTCCTGAAAACACAGCACATTATGTTGGAGCTTTCTGAGATGTAGAATACTAATAAGTTATGACAATTCTTCATCTAGCAAGCATTATTTCTTTGCATTTTCAAAGGAACATATTTACTATTTTAGGTTTCCTTAAGGTCAGGATATCATTTTTATCAACAACTGGGATACTGAGCATTTAACACAAAATCATTATGTGTAGGAGAGAATGTACCACCATTTCCCCCATGAACACCTGGATTTACAAACTCTCTGCAGAGCTAAGTGAATATTTTTGCAGCCTGGGCATGGTGTTCTAAGAGATTTTCTCTTTTCATAATAGAAATGTGTGGTTTCTGAAATGTAACTTCTACAAACAACAAATAACTATAGGCAATAAACCTATGAAATGTACACAGATGCATCCATCCATGGATTCTGATAGCAACACATTTGGTGCAATCACTTGAACCCAAGATTTGTGTACAACTTCTAAGTTTTCTTATACAATATTTGAAAGAGATCACTAGATTGTCACCATATTTTAATAAACTTTTAGAAATATCTCTTTCTTGCCCTACATTCTATTTTTAACAGCAATATTGTTTGTTAGACAGAGAAAAGACAGATACGTGGTCAAGACCAGCCTTTGATAATGATTGAGATATATAACTTGTCCCCTCCCTTTACAGATGGCAGTGGTATTTTTGCTATCACAAACACACTACTATGATTTAGTTATGGAAATAAAGTATTTAACTAGTCAAAGAGCACATTGAAGTTTATCACAAGGATTTTTTATTCATTATTTTTTCTTTTGTTAATAGAAAGTTAAAGGTGACCTACATAGGAAAAATGGGTTGTGCTTTTTTGGGGGAGAGGACTCAAGCATTTTTGACACATCACCTAAGCCTGGGAGCAATGGTTGAGCTGCCCTACTGAAGAAAAAGTGCTTACAGAGTCTCTAAGTATGGAAACATCTTTGATGTATAAAGGAAGCCTGGAAAAATAAAAAGCGTTCTGCTTATTTTATTTATTTATTTTACATTAGAAACTTGTGTTTTAGCTAACCTGCTTTTACTGAATGACTGAAGGGTTGGCTGGTTGGAGAACACATATCAAATTAGATCACAACACGAGGTGAAACCTGAACAACTGAGAGGGGAGGGTCTTTACTTCAGATGGTCTAAGACTTAGTTTTTCATAACAATGCATTTAATTCTAACCTCAACAAACAACTTGGAAGGAAGTTCTTTCTGTTAAAAAATTCAGTAATGCCACTCCTCCAATAAAGGCTGAGAAAGCTCCTCTGGTCCCCTCCAAAGACAACTCCAGCAAAACCAAGACAGACAGAAACATCAGAAATATCAATTACTGAGTTAAACAAACAAAAAAAGGCACACAGAAAACAAGCTTGGAACAGCTGTGGGGCCTTCTTGCTATCTGTTAAAAGAAACAGTGAGAGGGCAGAAACCCGTTTTTTAAATTCTTTACCCGTCATTGTTAAGGAACATCAAACCCTTTTGCAGAGCTACTTGAGCATATCTTGTTAAGAAAATATTGTGGGGAGGGGGAGTATGCTTGCCACATCCTTTCAATGGTCAAGCTATTCTTGTATATATTTTCTGGTATGGCAGAAGGATGAGTTTCAATACACTCTTGATTTACAGTTAGGTGTAAACACAAGGGGTGGGGGAGAGAAGAAGGGAGTATCAGTTATTATAGGGGGTACCTTCACCCTGAACTTCAATAAGTTAAGGCTCAGATTCCCAGATGTTTTCCTGTAAAACTGCTTCTCCACTTTCATCCTACCCTTCTCCTAACACAGCAAACCACAACACGGGCAAATGCAAATATGCACACAACATCAATGGATTTTCACTCTGTTTAACTGTGCAGAAGGTCCGAAACAAAAAGAAAGAAAAAAAGAGTACATTTATAAGACCAGGTCTGGCTATATGGGGTCCATCTACCTGAGTGTACGAGGCCGAGCCAATGCAGTGCAAAGGACAGTTCAGTCCCCTTTGACATTATTTGAAAATTACTGTGTATAATTCTTAATTTTCTATTTCAAGTCAAATTACTGAGCAAATAAATTCTGAACATAGGGTTTTGTTTGCTTATTTACATTTCTTGTTTATTACAGAATTAAGAACTACAAAGGCTATAACCCATCATGGTAAGAACACTAGGAAATTAACTGATGTAGAAACATCAATAAAGGTAACAATGTAAAGCATATGTAAAGCTATAAAGAAATCCTTCTCCATGCCTTTTTTTATTGGGCTCAACACCATTTGTTAAAGCAACACTATCAATTTAAAAAATAATCCTAGTCTTAAAAACTCAGAACTCAAGAACTGAAATATCAGAAAAATGTTTCCAATTTACTTTACACATCTGCCAGCACTTTAGAGACTCAGTTTCACGGTTCTCCCGATATGGTCATTTTTTCTTGTCTATGTGGGTCTTTCAACAAAGCCACAGGGCAGAGAAAAAACATTTTAAGAAATAGGAAAATGTAGTAAAACCACAAAAATTGGAAGGGGGGACTCAATGGCAGGGCAATACCTGAAGTTACTTTTATCTCTCCCTGCTCCCAAGTAGATTGCGTCCTTTTAACAGTGTTGACCAGCCCCTTACAAAATGGCTGCCAGTATATACTGAAGTGATGTCATTTGTTTTCATCATAAGGGGTCTATACCTGCATAGCACTTACTACTATTAGGATTTACAGAAAGAGGGTTAGTTTTGTAACTCTGACAGAGGAGCAAGAGTTCTAGGCATAGAGCAGATGTGCCATCTTGACCTCTGTGAGGAGTTAAAGGGGATTTGGAGAACCAATATTCATCTTTTAAGACAAACAATTTGGTTTTACCTTCATTACAGATAAGCTTTATAAAAACAATGTTAGAAAGAGGATTTTGAAAGATAGTTCATTTTCTTATCCTTCTAAAGTTGAATCTGTTGTAGAATAGGATTTTTGTTAATCTTACGGTGGTATTGTCTGGTGCCTCATTCAGGCCTCAGAGCCCCATTGTGCTAGGCCCTGTTCATACAAAATTAAAAGATGCTCCTTGCCCCGAAGAGTTTGCAATTACAGCTGGTCATGAATTTTATGTCAGAATGATTTTCCAATAGAAAATGCAGTTTCCGCAAAATCAAAATTTTCCCCATGGAAAACTTTGATTTTGCCAGAAACATGTGGTCTTCCATCGGGAAAATGTAAATGAAAGCTCCCAAGCTTTGCGTCTCCTTGCCTGACGAGCTACTGGGAAGCCCGGGTTTCCAGATTCCCCAAATCTGTGGCTGTGGCTGGGACATTGGGAGCTGGGGCTTCCTGGTTCCACAGCTTTCCAGGCTGCCAGACTCCCTAGGCAGCAAGCAGAAAAATTCTATTTGTGTTCTCCTAGAAGGAAATTTGAGATACTTCCTCCTGCCAAAAAAACCTCTAGAATTTTT
This sequence comes from Chelonia mydas, assembly GCF_015237465.2. Lineage (NCBI taxonomy): Eukaryota > Metazoa > Chordata > Testudines > Cheloniidae > Chelonia > Chelonia mydas. The sequence goes on along the minus strand of NC_057850.1, from coordinate 86,693,635 downwards.
TTGACTTTTCATCCGAAATCCGTACAAAACTTCTTATTCATAATTGGTACTAGGAAGGAAATTCTGTTCTCCAGTCAGCTTTACTTACCATTTAGGGACAAGACTAGAGAAAACAAGTGGATACAACAAACATACAGAAGCACAAGAATATAGTTGAGACAATTATGATTGGAGTTTTATTGTTTTTTGTGACCGAAGATGACACTGACAACGCTTTAACTCGTTGAGAATACAGTTGTGGTTAAAAAGACCCATGCATGAGTGGCAGTCCTTCCCACATGAAGTGCATAGATAGCTTTATGCTGAGGAAGGTATTATAATCTATACCTGCTGAGTCTGCCGCTGTTTACAACTCAGCCTCTCTGCCTCAAGATCCATATGGTGGTTAATCTCAAACTGGGTAACCCCATCATTGTCTATGGCTTGCCAGCATGATCTACCTGCCATTGATGACTCCCAGTTGTCAACCTCAATGTTGCACTATTTCAAGTTATGCTTGAGTGTCTTTGAAGTATTTCTTCTGGTTGGTGTAGTAAAGAGCAATAACAGTATACTGTCTGCCTAGCCATTGCACAGTGTTTTGTTGGTATCATATCAGAAGTGGGTTTTATGAAGAAATTTGAAGGAAGATAATCTAATAGTTTTGTTGATTTTTATGCAACAATGGAGATAGTGCTAGGGTGCTTGTGAAAAAGTCTTCCTATGAAAGGTTTCAGAGTAACAGCCGTGTTAGTCTGTATTCGTAAAAAGAAAAGGAGTACTTGTGGCACCTTAGAGACTAACCAGTTTATTTGAGCATGAGCTTTCGTGAGCTACAGCTCACTTCATCGGATGCATAGCATATCGTGGAAACTGCAGTTTCCACGATATGCTATGCATCCGATGAAGTGAGCTGTAGCTCACGAAAGCTCATGCTCAAATAAACTGGTTAGTCTCTAAGGTGCCACAAGTACTCCTTTTCTTCCTATGAAGAGCTTCTTGGGCTAGAAAGGCTGGCATCCTGTAGGGACAATGGCTCAGTAACCTAAGTGCTGGAGAAATACTAGCACGGGCCATCCTGACCACTTTATGTTCCCTTTATGCTATTTCAGTAGCAGACAGAGATCACACAGACCTGGGACCAGATTCTAGCATTTAATACGGCAGATCCAAGCCTCATCTATTCATCAATACTACCTTTCAGAATCAATCACAGAATTATAGAAATGTAGGTCTGGAAGGGACCTCAAGAGGCCATCTGGTCCAGCCCCCTGCACTGAGGCAGGACCAAGTATGCCTAGAAGACCATCCTTGACAGGTGTTAGTCTAAACTGTTCTTAAAAACCTCCAATGACAGGGATTCCACAACTTCCCTTGGAAGTCTATTCCAGTGCTTAACTATAATTAAAGTTAAGAAGTTTTTACTAGTTTTCCTAAAGCATGTTGCTCAGAACTGGACAGAGTACTTCAGCTGAGGTCTCACCAGCGCAGAGTCGAGTGGGACAATTACTTCTTGTGCTTTACATATGCCACTCCTGTTAATACAGCCCAGAATTATGTTAGTCTTTTTTGAAACTGCATCACATTGTTCAATTTGTGATCCTCTATAACCCCCAGATTGTTTTCAGCAGTACTACCATGTAGGCAGTTACTCCCCATTTTGTAGTTGTGCACTTGATTTTTGCTTCCTATGTGTTGTACTTCGCACTTGTCTTAATTGAATTTCATTTTGTTGATTTCAAACCGATTCTCCAATTTATCAAGGTCGTTTTGAATTCTAATCTTGTCTTTCAAAGTGCTAGCAACCCCACCTAGTTTGGTGTCATCTGAAAATTTTATAAACACACACTCTACTTCATTATCCAAGTCATTAATGAAAATACTGAACAGTACTGTACCCAGGAACGGAGCTTGCAGGACTCCCCAAGGCGTGTCCCCATTTGACAGAGAACCACTGATAATACTATTGGAGTACAGGCTTTCAACCAGTTGTGTACCCACCTTATAGTAATTTCATCTAAACCACATTTCCCTTGTTTGCTTATGAGAATGTCATGTGGGGCTGTGTCAAAAGCTTTACTAAAATCAAGATATATCATGTCCGGAGACTCCCCTCATCCATTAGGCCAGTAAACCTGTCCAAGAAGGAAATTAAGTTGGTTTGGCATGTACCAGAGCTGTGTTGTGGCAGTGCTAACTACTAGGCCACTCTCCCTTCCAGAACCAGGAATAAAACCCAAGATTCCCTGATCATCAACATTTCTCTGCTTTTGAGCAAAAAGTTGTGCAAACCACTGACAAAGTGTGGCTAGGATCTTTAGTGGCTGGACCACATAGCAGATAACACCCTACGGTTAGGATATAGATATTCAGGCCTGTCTGTAAAGGCCTATACTCTAAGAATTTAGGTGTATTCTTATCACTTGGCTAGTTATAGAGGTATAAAAGAAAGAATCAAAATCACTGTCTGCCGGTGTAAGAGCCCTCTCTTACTGTGACAGTCTGAGGCTCTGTTCTTAGGCTAAGGCCTTTGGCTAAGCAGCAGAGGCAGCCATAAGCTGGGAAGCGAACGGTCACATACTCACATTCCAAACTAGTCACACTGAAATAAGGTGCTATCGCACCTTACAATACAATCCTGTCCTGATAATGCCTATTGCCTCCAGAGAAAGGGAAGTGCCTAGAAGATGTAAAAGGAAACTTAGTTTGATATTATCCTGTCTGGCAAGAACTCACTTATCAATAGCTGGGATGTGAAATCCTCATTTCTTTGTTGTTCTATCACTGTAGTCCCCATTTCCCTATTGTTTGTCTGTATAATCTCTGTCTGGTTCTGTGATTGTTTCTGTCTGCTGTATAATTTTGCTGGGTGTAAACTAATTAAGGTGGTGGGATATAATTGGTTACATAATCATCTTACAGTATGTTAGGATTGGTTAGTTAAATTTCAGTAAAATGATTGGTTAAGGTATAGCTAAGCAGAACTCAAGTTTTACTATATAGTCTGCAGTCAATCAGGAAGCGTGGAGGGGGGAGGGGGAAATGGGAACAGGGAATGGGGGTGGGGAAATTGGAATCATGTCCTGCTAAGGGCAGGAATGGGAACAGGGCCACAGGTAAGGGGGACACTAAGGAAGGAAACTGGAATCATGCTTGCTGGAAGTTCACCCCATTAAACATCAAATTGTTTGCACCTTTGGACTTCGGGTATTGTTGCTCTCTGTTCATGCGAGAAGGACCAGGGAAGTAAGTGGGTGAAGGAATAAGCCCCCTAACACCTACTATTGCTACAAGTTTCTTCTTCAGCTTGAGTTCCCCTTCCTCATTACAACCCTTCGCTTCCAAATTCCAAGGTCAGAAGTTAAAACTTTGAAATAAGTAAAAGTCTTGTTTACATGACGGAGTAGAAAAACACTAAACATTTTTAATTCTTTACCCTCTGCCAAAATTAGTGGTGCCAAGAAGCATCTTAACAATTTCTGTATCAACTGTCTTGGGAGAGGATCACTCAGTTATACTGAAGAGTATTTAAATAAGTTAATTTAACCGTTTTTAAGGGAAAATGCTTATCAACATTAAAACATTTTTCTTCTTCCACTTGAAAAAACAGAAGGAGAGGTAAATTAGTACTATGCACAGCTCCCTACTCCGCCTCCTCAGAGTTTGGAAGGGGAATTGTCTTTAGGGCAGGAACTGTACATTTTTCCATATATGTTTTTCTAACCTACACTTTCAGTTTTTCAGACTGACTCATCCACACTGGATATTTGTAAATCTTTTTAAAGCAAGCTAGCATGAGACCTGGGTGAAGTAAAGCAGAATGAAAACTGTACCTTATTGATAGCTGAGGGGTTGGGAAGATATAGTTGAAAAAATATTACTCATAAGCTTGGCTACTTTCCAAACTGAACTGCTGAAGGTACATCAAAGAGTAAATTTTGCCAGACAAAAATAGGTCTTTTAACATAAAAATATAGCATGAAGTGGGAAAGAGACATGTTCACATAGTGAAGATATTTCTGCTCTGAAGAACAAGATTTAAAGGCCATGTCTACACTACAGACTTTGGTTGACACAAACTATGCTGAGTACAGATGCCAAAGTTTGTATATCGCTCATGCATAGTTGGCTGCTTGTGTCGGCACTGGATGTACTCACCAAGAGTGCTTGTATCAGTGCAAAGTGTGGTGCATCACAGGTAGGTATCCCAGTGTGTCATGCACCACTGTCCTGCACAATGCCTTTTGGGAAATTTTCTCAATGTGTTGTGAGAAAGAAATGATGTGCCCAGGGATCTCTGGGACCTAAAGGTCAAGTTTCCAGCATGCAACTTTCTCCATCCCATAATGCCATCCATATCCCATAATTTTCATGTATTTTTTTTAAATCCCACAAACCTGCTTGGCATTTTTCACTGTCACCCATCTCTAACAGAAGCCAGGAGCCTGCAGAGCTCTGCGCTATTCTCATGAACATTACAACTACAGTATGCTTGATTCTTCCATATTTGCAGACCCACAGGAAGTACTGCAACAATGGGGGACATGATGATTTCTTTGAGGATAGTTTGCTAAGGGACACAGGAAAAAACAATTCAAGGTTGGTGATGGTGTTCACAGAGCACAGCAGACAGTAGAACACTGCTTTTAGGCCCAAGAAAAGGAAAACTGACTGTAGGATCGCATCCTAATGCAGATTTTGGACAACGAGCAGTGGCTACAGAACTTTTGGATGTGAAAGGCCACCCTGAACTCATGCCAGTCCTCCAGCGCAGGGACACCAGAATGAGATCTGCATTGATAGTGGAGAAGTGAGCGAGGATCGCATTCTGGAAGCTTGCAACACCAGATTGCTATTGGTCAATGGGAAATCATTTTGGAGTTGGAAAATCCACAGTGGACTATTAATCATCTCCTGCTATGAAGGACTGTGACTCTTGGCAACGTGCGAGACATAGTGAATGGATTTGCAGCAATGGGGTTCCTGGAGTGCAGTGTGGCGATAGACAGCACACATATCACCATTTTGGCACCAGCCCACTAGGGTTGCCAGTTTGGTTGGATATATTCCTGGAGGTTTCATCATGTGATATAATCTTTAATTAAAGATTAATCTTTAATTCCTGGAGAGTTAGCAGTGCTACAGCCCACCTTGCCACAAAGTACATAAAAAGAAAGGGCTACTTTTCTGTGGTTATACAAACACTGATGGATCAGTGAGACCCAAGGACTAATAGAAGAGCCCAATGTGAAGCTATGCAATTGAGGAGGGCTTTGAAAGAACACTTTAGTGGTCAGCCACAGTAGTGTTCTCTGCTGGACTGTCCTCTGAGCCTGGAATTTTGGGTGCTGCTAAGAAGTTTGTCGTGCTAGCTGTATATTTGTAAATACAACTAGGTGTGTTCCTGAAACTAAGAATTATGTTGTTTGCTGTACATTTACAGGTTTGCTTTGAGTACTGCTATGCATTCTGCAACATGTGTTGTGAACTAATGAAAATAATTTTATTCTCAAAAATAGAACTTTATTGAGAGGGGAAAAAAGGGCAGAAAAACAACATGCAAAATAATAGAGACAGTGTAATACACATTTTTAACATAAATTAACTTTACAATTGGAAAGGCAGTAAACATTTCTATCCATTTCAGTGCAATAACATATTCAGTTGTGGCTACTACAAACTCCAGTGGTGGTTCTCACAGGTCAGCATATGTGAAGCTGTGGTTTTCCTCGCTGTCCCCAGGTGCAGAGTGATAGGGGTAGGAATGCAGCCTGTGATCCCACGTGGTATGTTGGGGAGCTCTCCAAGGACTGCAAAGGGTGGATTTTTGGACCTGTGGGTCAACCACAATCTGCAGCATTTGTGTTTGCTGCCTGAGAAACCCCTGGTGCATTTCCCTCTCCTGGCCCTGCTGGGACTTCTGAGCCTGCCTCTTGTCCTCTCTTTTCTCCTCCATGCCGTCAGTCAGTGGTGGCCCTCCAAGTCCTTTGCTCATGATTCAATGCAGCGTTGGCTTGCAGGATCTCGCAGAATGTGTCAGGGTTCAAAAAAGAACTAGATAAGTTCATGGAGGATTGGTCCATCAATGGCTATTGGCCAGGATGGGCAGGCATGGTGTCTCCCTAGCCTCTGTTTGCCAGATGCTTGGAATGGGTGACAGGGGATGGATCACTTGACAATTACCTTTTCTGTTCATTCACTCTGGGGTACCTGGCACTGGCCACTGTCAGAAGACAGGATACTAGACTACATGGGCATTTGATCTGACCCAGTATACTCATTCTTATGTCCTCCCTTGTCCTCTTCTTTTTCCTCCCCACCAGCGTCAGGCATTCTGCAGATGTGGATGGGGCACCCCTCAAAGCTGCAACGCCAGAAGCTACCGATAAAAACAAACTGATGTGCCATTGAAATTACAGTCACAATGGAAAGGGAAAGATATGTTTTACAACGACCTTCCTTTATTCTTATCAACACTTTTAAAAAGACATGCTGATTAACACTTTAGCTTTGGAGTGTCTCTGCACAGCACCATTCTTCAACCCCAGCCATTGTGGGCATGGCCTACCAGGGGAACTATTTTCCACAGGCAGCAGTGATTTTAGCTGGTATCTAGCACCTGAGGGTCACAAAGGCACAGAGAATACAGCTCCTACTGATGTCCCAAAGACGTCCAGTCCCACATGCCGCTAGCCTGTTTACTGCAATGGTGCCAGCCGAACTCATTGCAGGGCATCAAGGGAAAGTGTCCTACTGCAGAGGAAGAAATAAGGCACCTATCCCTAGAAACCTTTGGGAGAGGATTGCAGAGTATCTCCATGAACGTTTCATCAACCTCTCTGGAGCATAAACGGGATAATTGCATTCCTTCCTGTATAACCCAAGAAGGGAATACAAAGCAGACACAAAATTTGTCTCTGTTGTACCTCTACCTCTTCTTGTACGAGTAAAACAATGAAGAGTAGATACCTGCGTCTTGGTAACTTGGTGTTGGGCTGGGCCCCACCCTTAAATTTAAACATTGTAAGGGAAAATGAATGCACGCATTTATCCAAGATCCCTTTCCTTTCATCAAACTCCTCCATGCTCAGCAAGCGGGACTGGCGAGGCTGTGGCAGAGAGTTTTGAACAGATCCTGGCTCGCAGCATAGCTGCAGTCCCCTGCTGCATCTCCTTCCTCTTCCCTCTCGCTGTTCATGGCAGGGACCTCTTTCTCAAGCGCCTCTGAGGTATCCACAGTGCTCTGCAGGGTTCTGGTGGGGTCTCCACCCAGTATGGCATGAAGTTTGTTGTAAAAGCAGCAGGTCTGCAGGGTACCACCAGATCTATCGTTGTCCTCCCTGGCCTTGTGGTATCCCTGGCGAAGTTCCTTTGCTTTCACACAGCTCTGCTGCTGATCCCTGTTGTACCCCTTTACTGTACCTTCTGTGCAATCTTTTCACAGATGTCCACTTTCTCCTGCTGGTCCATAGCTGTGCTTGCACAGCCTCTTCTCCGCATAGGCCCAGGAGATCCAATATCAATGGTCTACTCCAGGGAGAAGTGCATCTAGTGCATGGTCAGCTGGGCAGTTGCACACAAGGGTGAGCTGCTAAATGTGCTCACCAAGGTGGGCAATCAGGAAAAGGCATTTCAAAAACACACAGGTGGTTTTATAAAGGTGGAATGGTGGCTCCCAGTCTCGGATGTCTGGGCAGTAAAGTTTACATTTGTGACCAGAGCAGTCACTGTTGCAGGGAACAGGGCATTGTGGGACAGCTACTGGAGGACTGTTAGGGTTGACACAGGTCACACACTGTCTACACTCACACTGCGTCAACCTCAATAGATTGACCATGGCTCCACACCATTTGGGGAGGTGGTTTTACTACACTGCTGTATCGAGGTGCTCATGCCAGCCAGAGACAAACTGGAGTGTAGACACATGCACAAATAGATCAATGCAAGGCGACTTATGTCAACCTAACTTTGTAGTGTACACTCGGCCCTAGTAAATAACTGGAAAGCCTGTGTCCTTCCACAAAGGCTTTGAGAGATGCAGATATTAAATATCCTCTATTACAGACTTCAGTTTCTGAGTTCAGTGAGAAACATGATCTCAGGGTATTGGCAACAGCTGAAGAAGCGAATGCTTTTTCTTTTTTTTCCCCCACATAATTTAATATGAGAAAAATCTGTTGCAAGCAACCAGATGAAAATTATTTTGTTAACCCAATTTTATTATGTACTAGACCTACAACATATAAACATATCCAAAGTTTATTTGTGGCATAGCAAAAAAAAAAAAGTTACAAAATATTCTTTATTCAGTATTACAGTGCTGAAAAGACTTAAAAATCCTTTATAGCTGATTTAAGTGCTTAAGCAAAAAATAAACAGCAAATCATCTTCATTGAAAAATACATCTTAAAACAGAATGAAATTATACCAGCCATGGTTGTTTCAGGCATGCAGAGCTGAGTTGACAATAAACTCTTTTCATTTCTTGATATAATAAACTCCTTTCTCAAGGAAAGATCTTTAGTCCAAGTTTGAATTATAGCATATTTTGCCTCCTAGCTACAGCAGTCATTAAGAAATAGTACATTTCAGAACCAAGTTCAAAGTAATTCTATACATCTGCTTAAGCTCTGGTAGATCTTACCAATGAAGACAAAAGTGAAACATGTTTCTTTTGTTACAAGTGCCTGGGGAGCAGGGGCAGGGAGGAGGGAAAATACTCAAGTTTTTAAAGGGTCTGCTCCTATGTTCAGAGTTAGTGTTTAATGCTAATATCATAATTTAATATGCATGTCTTTACACAAATTCCCACACCCCTCCAAACTCTAGGACCCAGAATGGCTCCTGCCTCTGAAACCTGTTCCTTGCAGAGTGATTGTGGGAAAACCCCTATCAGAGAAGTTTCTAGTTTCAAGGGCTTGTTCTGTGTACTGAAGTGTGTGAAGGCGCGTACTACTTCGCTAAAGGGCAGACTAGAGCTTATAGCTGGAACAGTCTGGAGTGTAATGAATAAGACCCTACCCTGCTCTAGGGCTGAGCTATATAAACGGGAAGAGGAAGCTAAGCAAGGGAGAGTGGTGGGGGGAGTACAGGCCATGTAGTCTGTATTTGGTGGTGGTTTCTCTCAGACTTAAGGAAACCAGCCTCACCAGACTTGGAGTTACCGACTTTAAGTTTGGGAGTTCTGAACCAGGGTCCTGAGATGAGAACCGTATAAGTTTTTGTTGTAATTGCTCCTGTCCTGAAGCCTTGTTATATCAATGCTACAGTGCGATATAGTCAAGGTTGCATGACATCACAAGTTCTGTTTAAAGGTTGTCCTTTTTAAGGGCTTGTCTACTTAAAAAGCTACATCAGCACAGATGCAACTGTGCCACTGTAGTGCTTCAGCATAGACACTAGCTACAGAGATGGGAAGAGTTCTCCTGTCAGTGTAGTTAATTCACCTCCCCGAGAGGCAGTAGCTAGGTTGACAGAAGAATTCATCTGTTGGTCTAGTGTCGTCTGCACCGGGAGTTAAGAGAGCGTAACTACGTCACTCAGGGGTGTGAATTTTTCATATTTCTGAGCAACGTAGCTGGGTCAATTTAACGTTTTAGTGTAGACGTGGCCTCTAAAGTTGACATGCTTAGTAGTATTCCTTTGAAATTCAGTGCACCTCAGGAGGGTGCAGTGTAAGGTTGATGACCCAAATTGGGGTAATTTGAGCTATGGGTTGTGGAGACATAAGTCCTGAAAAAATTCAATTTTTTCAAAAGTTTCTAGGTGGGTGGTTTTTTGTTTTTTGCACAGAGCTAGGGATCAAATTACTGATATGATGTGGGTCAAAATGGTCTTTATCTGTCAACTTTTACCCAAGGTAGGGCCTGGCACCCACTAAAACTTTGTGAAATGCAAATTGAGAACAGTGTTTAAGAAAATGTACATTTTGTGTACATTGTGCATACACCAGTACAGAAAAATAACTAGAGGGCCTCCATTCCCACCATTTTATATGCTTGAAAGCTCAACTCTTGTACATGCTCTAAAATCTGAAAGGTTAATTTGATTGCTTTCAAATCTGGTGGGCTTTTTGGGTGTGCATGGTGGCATTAGTCTTTCAAGATTGGAATCATTTGACAGAGGGGGTCCTGATTTACAGGCCCACCAAAAAACAGTTTTCTTTTGCTGCCTTGTACTTTAAAGTGAGAGAGGTACTAATGACTGGATGAATCATAGACCTCATTGAGACTGATGGCTGTGAACACACCCTTCTATTAATATAGCTAAGGATAAGTTAATCACCAGCCTCTACCTAAGACAAAAGGAGTTCTGGACTTAGCGTTCTGTTAATTGGATTCTGTGATTCATCCAGGCATTACTACCTCTCACTTTAACAGTAAAAGGCAGCAGAAGGAAACCATTTTTTATGTAGTCTGCAAGGATTATGGTGCACACGCACAACTAAAGAGAAACATTTAAGAGGGTTTCTATGCAGCCACTTCATGCTTGTCTCTTGCCTGGGAATTTCAAGGAAATATGCCAATGTCACTGCCCTGATGAACAACCTGCCACCGCCATATCTAGTCAAAGCCTTTGTACACCTGGGCAATAAAAATTTAATAACTCATTGCTTGCAACAAATTGTCTGTCATAACAATGGGTTATTTTATTTTAAAGGAAGGATTACTATGAACACAGAATAGTCAGCAGATTTTCTAACCAAAACTATTGTTTTACTGGGTGGGGAGGAATTGGAAACAGAGGACTATGTGTATGTGGGGAACTGGGAGAGTGGTTGTGGCTACAGAGAAGGTGGGAAATATGGACCCTTCAAATGCATGGCTGAGAATCTGTATTTTATTAGCCCCTGTGGGTGGGAGGGGTGCGCGGAAGGGAGGGAGAATAGCGTTTCCAAAGATACACACTGCAGAGTTTGGAACAGAACATGCAGGAACCTTGATCACTGAAGGAAAAGAAATGTTTGTTCTACCAAGATTGCCAGCGAGTGGACATTGGGCAATTCCCGGGTCACCAGGCTGAAGAAGTCTGCAGGAGAGCAAGGAGTACATCATGACCTGGGGATGGCTCATTTGGATGTGTTTTGCCCACTCTGCTGTGTCTAACCTGTGACATAAGAGGTTGCGATCCACTGGACACTATGATGATTCACTTGGGTGAAAATGATCTGGGCCTTACTCCTGGTGTGCTCTTCATACAATGTATGAGAACAGATTTGTACCACAGTGATTTGTGTCCAAGAACTGTGAACACTATGTGATAGTTTTCTCTGATTCAGTTGAGGGTCTGCATAACTGCTATAGTGATACTATGAAAACTATTAAATGTTGGAAGAACAATAACTGGGAAACTGGAGAGTCCATGGCTGACCACAAAATGTACATCGTATGGCACAGAACCATTACAAGCTCTGATATACCATTGTTTCTCAGAGATGGGGTACATCTATTGGACAGAGCTCAGAGGATCTCTCTCTCAAATATAAAACTCAATATTTTGGAACAGAAACCCTGTCTGTGATTTCTTGCACCAGCCATGCCTCAAACTCCACCCTGCAATCACTCTGAAACATGATCAGGAACACCATTCCACTATAATGTAGCTGTCGTTCGCGCCAGGAACTACATGTCAGTCAGGTTGGGGAGGGGGCGGGGAGTAACAGCAATAGAAATGTTTGTACAGCAGGGAGTGAAGACTTCAGGGAGATGCATTCCTGCTTTGGATGGGGAGGGGCGCGCAGGGGGAGAGAGAGAAGACAGAATGCAGTAAATTGGTCAGGGTATGGCTGGGGAGATATGCCAAAGCAGGACCCAGTTGCTCGGGGCTGTAGGAGGAGGGTAGGTGGGCTGCCTGGGTGTGCAAATTGCAGGACATGATATCTTCAACTGCATAAGTGACTATGAGCTCTTACCAACCCCATTTCTTTTCCTTTCAAAAAACTAGGAAATTCAACAGCAAAGAAGTGTTAATACAGAGTTAAGGTTGCTTAGTGGTATGTCATCCTCTTGCAGAAAGTTGAAGTGAGCAAAACTCAAACTTCTAAAAACCAAGAAATGCACAGTTAAAGTTGCCCTTGTAACCTTAACTCTGCCCTCTTTGAGCAATGCCTGAATATGCCTCTTTAACACACATACCTTTACTCTGCCACCCACATGCTTGCTGAAATGTACAAGCTCTTCACTTCCTTTTACAACCCATTTCACTCTCACCCACAGAATTCCACCAACACTATAAAGGACAAAAAGAAAAAAAAAGTTTTCCACTTCACCTTACCTCTGTTCTCCTGGAGCTGGGAGAGGCGATTGGAAATTATTTGCCTAGACTCCAGGGGCAATCAGTGTGTTAGCTGTACCTACAGTAAATGGTACAGGCAACAGTTGGGTCCGCTTGGTAAAGGTGTGTTTCTGAGATGAGGATGAGTGAACTACTTTAAGGTGTGTGACAGAGCTGTGATTCTGATAGGAGATATATGTTTTGCACCCTCCCATGTGTGCAAGCAAAGAGAAGAGCTGCATATGTATCTTCAGGATCCAGTATGTATAATTTCAATGCAAAATTGTGTATGCTATATAATTAGCAGGTCACAGGGGTTTTATTACAAAGGGCGTTGTCAGTAGCAAGTTGGGATATGAGAGCAGTCTAATCATTTATCTGCATGCACTCATGTAAAGTGAATGCGGTCGGTATCAGGCACAGCTGTACTGAATGGTGGGGCAGTAGTTTGCTCTCCTTGGTAGGTATGTTTGCAAGATCTGGGGATTATTTGAAGTGTGTGACAGCGACTGTGATATGAGGCGATCTAGGTTTTCCACCCTCATATGTAAACAAAGGGAAGAACTGCTTATATACTTTTAGGACCCAGTATGCATCATTTCAATGAAGATTTGTGTACGTTATGTCAGTAGCACGGCATAGGGCTTTTATTACAAAGGCCATTGTCAGGAGTAAAGTGGAATATGGGAGGATTCTAATGTTTTAATGATGGCTAAGTGAAAGTGTAAGTTGAAATGGTACCTATGAGTAAGGCTATGTTTTAGTCATGGGTATTTACTGTACCACTTACTGTAGGTACAGCTAACACAGGCAATAAACAAAAATTCACAGCCTATGACCTGTCCATGACTTGTACTATATAACCCTAACTAAATCTTGGGTGCTCTGGGGCAGGGGGTGGCCTGGGGGGAGGGGGCGGTGGCGTGAGGCCCAGGACTTCTGCTGGTGCTGGGGGGTGTCAGGTAGTGGCATGCTACCCGGGACTCGCACTGCTTCTGGGGGAGAGGGAGAAGGGAAGGGCGCATGGTGGCTTGAGACCACTGCTGCTGCTGGGGAGAGAGGGGCAGCGACCCGAGACTGCCCCAGCAGCGGCCAGTGCGGCTGACCCAGGGACTACCTGAGCTGCCCCCGGGCCAACCGCTCCGGCCATTGCAGAAGTCACGGAGGCCCCGGAAAGTCAAGGAATCCATGACCTCTGTGACAGACTTGCAGCCTTACCTGTGAGTAAGTGTCGTCATCATAATCGGTGATCCCTCGATTCGAGGATGATCAGTACCACAGATTTACATATGGGTCCTGAGATGACTCAGGAGTCCGATCCTGGAACCACAGATCCGCCTGCAGTAGGTACAGACACTTTCTGGAGGGTAGCTGCCTGCTGGGAGAAAGTTCTTTGTTTTCCTTCCTTCTCTCTCTCTTTTCAGCTTCAAGGGCAAGGCGCTTCTCCTCCAAATGAGCCACTGCCTGACGGAGAATGTGGCGCCATTGGTGGCTTGCTCCTCCCAACTTGTGATGTCCACATTAGTTTTCTTGAGATACGCTTTCAGTGTGTCTTTGCAGCATTTCCTCTGATCGCCCGGGACCTCCCACCATGGGTGAGTTGAGAGTAGAGGACTTGTTTTGGAAGGCAAGAGTCTGACGTCCGCACACAATGTCCAGCCCAGTGGAGTTGGTGCATGAGGATCATTGCTTCGATTCTGGTGACACTGGCTTCAGTGAGTGGCATTAGCGCAGAGATCTTCCCACCTGTTGTGAAGTATCTTCCGAAGGCATTGTTGGTGGTACCTCTCCAGACTCCTGAAGTGCTGTCAATAGGTCACCAGGTCTCCCATCCGTAGGCTCGGGAGCAAAATCAGGACCTGTACATGGCCTTCTTCGATTTGACAAAGGCCTCTGACTCCATTAATCATGAAGCCGTGTGAAAGGTGCTGGCCAAATTTGGCTGCCCTCCAAATGTATTAAGGTTCTAAAGCTTCTTCATGATCAGATGACTGCCACCATTCTCTGTAATGGCCTGGACATGGATCCTTTCGTCATTAAAACTGGGGTTAAGCAAGGATGCATTATTGCCCCAACCTTGCTCTCCATCTATTTAGCAGTTATTTTGGTCCTTGTTAAAGACCACCTCCTCAGTGGAGTTGACATCCAATACAAAATAGACTGGTGTCTTTTTAATCTTTGACGTCTCCACTCTAAGTCCTCAGGGCGTCCATTACTGATCTTCAGTATGCTGATGACTGTGCCATCCTCGCACACACTGAGAATGACCTTCAGTCCACGCTGGATTTTTTTTAATACAAGCTTACCGAAGCATGGGACTCTCACTCAATATTGAGAAGACTAAAGTGCTCCATCAGCCTGATTCAGGCCTTGCACATGACCCACCACAAATCACTATCGAGGGACACCGTGGAGAGAGTCGAGTACTTCTGTTACCTCAGTAGCCAACTTTCTCAAAACACAAAAATCGACAGTGAGATCCAGCACAGGATCTAGTGCGCAAGTGCTTCCTTTGGGAAATTGCTCTGATGCATTTTCACAGACCATGACCTACAGAAGCACACCAAGATCCACGTTTATAAGATAATTGTTATTCTTTCACTCCTTTATGTATGTGAAACCGATGAGTGAGTGCAAGGGAGATATAAAAAGAAAAGGAGTACTTGTGGCACCTTAGAGACTAACCAATTTATTTGAGCATAAGCTTTCATGAGCTACAGCTCACTTCATCGGATGCATACTGTGGAAAGTGTAGAAGATCTTTTTATATACACACAAAGCATGAAAAAATACCTCCTCCCACCCCACTCTCCTGCTGGTAATAGCTTATCTAAAGTGACCACTCTCCTTACAATGTGTATGATAATCAAGGTGGGCCATTTCCAGCACAAATCCAGGGTTTAACAAGAACCTCGGGGGGGGGGGGGCGTGTAGGAAAAAACAAGGGGAAATAGGTTATCTTGCATAATGACTTAGCCACTCCCAGTCTCTATTCAAACCTAAGTTAATTGTATCAAATTTGCAAATGAATTCCAATTCAACAGTTTCTCGCTGGAGTCTGGATTTGAAGTTTTTTTGTTGTAATATGACAACTTTCATGTCTGTAAGCGCGTGACCAGAGAGATTGAAGTGTTCTCCGACTGGTTTATGAATGTTATAATTCTTGACATCTGATTTGTGTCCATTTATTCTTTTACGTAGAGACTGTCCAGTTTGACCAATGTACATGGCAGAGGGGCATTGCTGGCACATGATGGCATATATCACATTGGTGGATGTGCAGGTGAACGAGCCTGGAGATATAAAAGACTGTGATGCAGTTCTTAAAGTGGAGATGTGTGGTATTCTTTCTGGGGAGCTGGCAAAGTATGTGACTGTACACCACGATCTGAATCTTATAGTGCCAATGCATATTGAGGCATTGCTTGAAGAGGGTAGAGGGAAGATGAAGAAGTCTACCTTATTTTTTTCCTTTTTTGCTTTAATAGTGTTAGATGGAATCTTGAAGGTGAGAGTGAACTGGCTGCAGAAGGAAGTAAAGAGCTTGAACATTTCAACAACTGTGGGGTTGGCAAAACAGAATGAAAGGAAAGATGGATACCATCCTACATGAACAACAATCTGGATTTAGACAAGGGAGATCGTGCACAGACGCTATTTTCACCCTGAGACGGATTATTGAGAACACAATTGAATTCCAAGGCAGTCTTGCCATCAATTTTGTGGACTTTCAAAAGGCATTTGATAGTGTAAACAGAGACACAATGTGGAAAGTTGTGGAATGATATGGAATTCAAACAAAATTAATTAACATTATGAAGGCATTCTAAACCAACTCAAAATGCTGCATTAAAATGGAAAATGGATTGAGTAAGCCATTCAGGATCAAGACAGGTATAAGGCAGAGGTGTGTCCTGTCTCCTTTTTTTGTTTATGCTAGTCATCGACTATGGATTAAAATAATGCGACAGTGATACATATGGCCTAAAAATGGAACAATTCAAGGTTATTTGAGCTAGATTTTGCTGATGACATCACTCATCAATTAAGATGCCAATGGACTACAAAAATGTACAAACCAAGTCAAAGAAGTAATGGAGAAGATAGGTCTGAGATACAATGCAAAGAAATGTAAAGTCATGTTAATGGGGACTACAGGGACAGAAATCAAAATAGAAGAAGAGAAACTGGAGAAGGTGGACAATTTTACATATTTGGGAAGTACCATCAGCCAAGATGCTACTAGTTCTAAGGAAAGAAGAAGAAGAATCAGGAAGGCAAACGCTGCATTTGGAAGACTCAAAAACATCTGGCAACTCAAAAACATCTCCCTCAAGACAAAACTGAACATGTACAAAGAGTTGTTATTGCTGTCACAACATATAGCAGTGAGATATGGCAATTTGCCAAGAAAGATACACAAAAGCTGGATGTATTTAATCACAAATGTCTGAGAAGAATATTGGGAATAACATATAGAGATAGGAAGACGAATAAAGAAGTCAAAAATTACTGGACAAGGCACCCTCTCACAAATAATCTACAAAAAAAGATATCAGTGACTGGGACATGTGCTGAGAATGGAAAAAGTACACTTACCAAATACCACCCTTGAATGGAAGCCAGAAAACGCAAGAAGAAAGAGAGGAAGACCGCAAATAACATGGAAGCAAATAGTTCTGAACGACATCAAGCACCTCAACACGAAATGGGAAGATTTGGAGAGAAGGGCAGTTGACAGGCAAGGATGGCAAATGTGGGTAGCCCAACTTTGCAGCAGAGCAGGGGATGGACTAAGGTAAGGGGCTGGCAGAGCAGAAATTGCATAGGCAACCAACCGCAAACTGTGTTTGAATTTCACTCAACTCAACTTTTTGCAAGAGAATGACATGGCACCTAGCAACCCTTACCTCTGCATTAATATAGGGGTTTTTTTGCAATTGAAATAAAAGAGGGGATAAGCTACTTTGTTTATGTGTGCTGGCTTGTCCTTGACCCAGGCTTTTAGAGCAAAACTATTGCTGCTCCATCGCACGAAATGAAGGTGGTCACACCTGCAGTGCCACACCAGGCTACAAAGAGGCTCATAGGGACTGCACACGCCTGTACAAAGGGACACAACCCACTGAGCATGTCTCACTTTGAGCACAGAGGCAGAGAACCACCACCCATGAACTGACAGCTAATTTGTTATTTATTCATTTACTTTTAGGTGCACCTGTAAAGCATATAGACTGAACTCCCACTCCCTGAAAAAGAAGTTGGTTGCTTTAGCATCTTATGACTTCAATTGCTGACTCCACTAAAATTTCATCAATATGGGAAGGAACTTCCAGTAATAGTAACAGCTGGCTAACTAAGGCACATGCATGACTGCAGAAATCTAGCTTCATGGTCTTGCACTGCTTATTTTCTTAAAAAACAAAACAGCCCTGCACACACATACACACACATAAAAGCTAACCCTCAATTCTTCAGACATGAGACTGTTAAATCTTTGTGTCTTCTAAACATTTGAGATAGAAGTCCCAAGTTAATTTATTATAATGTTTGTTTAGAGGAAAGACTAAAGGGATACAGAATTCTAGCCAGCAAACCAAGGGCACAAATGAAGCAACTGTACTTGAAATATACAAGAAAAGCTTTACGAATATGAAGTTGTTGATCTCGTGCTCTTTTCTGTTATGGTTCTAACTAAACAAATATTTATGTGGGGACCACCCTTAAGCACTGCAGTTTGTAAGGAGTGGTAGTAATGACTGTACTGCCTTCCAGTCATGCTGGCAAAAATATTTACATAACTGTGGGCTACATATGAGAGAGAGCATGTGTTTTGTTTCAATATTTCTTCAGTCCAGGTGGCCTCACTATCTGAACATAAAAATGACAAATATTCAAATGCTGCAGCAGTACCACAGTAATATTAAAGAGACATTATCCATATTCCAGATCACAAGTTTTACCTACTTTACGGCTGTTCTACTTTGATAGGGAAAATCCTTTATATTCCAGATTCAGTATCTAGTAGTTTTACTTATTTAAGTTCACAATTCCATTACCAAGAAAATTTTAAGAAAATGTAAAGTTACAACCACCACCCGCCGCATGCTTAGACTCAGGGCTCAGTCAGCAATAATAATTATCTCACTTAGCTTTCAAACACTAGTCCCAGAGCTATGCTAATATCTTACGTGCTTGTGCTGCGGAAGCATAGAAGCAAATAAAAGACGGTATAATGCTTTAGAGGGACAGTCAAGACTTTAAGAGTTATTCTATTCATGAGCTGTTTTAGGTTTGCACCCAGGTTATCCCTTCACTGTTCCTACCTTTTACTGAAGCACATCATTCCTGTTCATAAGATGAAAGCAGACAAGCAGAGTAGATGAACAGCCCACGTATTTCTCAGTTGTAGAGACACCCTAAATTACTGTAGGGTCTCAATACAATTGCACATATTTTGCATTCTTCATTTTAGGGAGATATTTTAAAGGGATAGAGATGACCATGTGAATTTAAAAGCAACATAAAGGTAGGTTAGATGTTGGGCCTCTAAAGCTCAACAGTATCCCTATGTACTCCATTAAAACCAGATGAATGCTTGAGAGAGAGAAATCAGTGTTTGACAACTTAAATGGACAACAGGAAGGGGAAAAAAGTCTTATTTTCTAATATAAGGCCTTGTCTAGACTTGGAATTTGCTCTGAATACCCATCATTGTAGCTGCACTGGTGCTAACTCTAGTGTAGAAAGGCAGAGCTGTTATTTGTACAGGGGGAGCTTAACCCTGTTTCAAGCAGGGTTAACCTCCACTAGTGCAAACAGCAACTAGGCCTCTCTGGGCTGGAGAACATACCTACACCAATCGCTGTAACTCACGCATATCCCCAATTTGCATAAGGCCTAAGAAGGTATTACAAACTATGAAATGTAAACTTTTAAAAATGAGATCTATCTCAGTAGATGACAGTGTCAATTCAAGACAATGCATATAAGCATTTGCTATGGTTCTCTAAGTCACAAGTCTTTGAAACTGAAGTTCTTCCAATTTTATGGTTCTATTTGCAGGGATGCTAAGCACCTGCAATTCCAATCACCATCAGTAAGAGGCATAAGTGCTCAATGCCTCTGAGTATCCGGATATTTACTAAGTAGGCATTTTAAACTGTTTATCCTACCAATTATTCCCAAAACAAATAAGTTGTTAGAGAACTTTACAGTAACTAGATTTCAAATGCACTGTACATTTTAAAATTATAATTGGTATACTCCTTTTAAAGAGGTTTCAAGTGCAGTTTTACTCAGAAATGAGACAATAAAAATGATTCTTACAACACATCAGCTCTCTGTAGACATTGAGTCCCATCTGGTAGCTCTACTTCCAAAAGTACATTTTTTACTTTAAACAAAACCAAACCCCACTCCTGTTAGCACTTTTCTAGCTCATCCATTATCCACAGAATTATTAACTAGTTTCCAGATGCAGCAACTTACAGTAATAGAAGCAATGCAGGAGCCAAAAAAACCAGTTTGGTTTTCAGATCCCAGGGCGAACATGCATGTTTGGCAATGGTTTTTATTTGTAAACTGTGTAAATTTTATATGGAAGTCAATGAAACAAAGTTGGAAACTCTTAATGTTGTTTTTAGTCACTTTTAAGACTATAGCATACTTTAAGTAAACAGACAAAATACATTGCAGATGTGACATTTTCTCTTTCCTCTCCCTCATTTCCTAACTTCATTCATCTAAAACCTGAGGTTAATTGTAGAAAAAGCATTGTGCTCCACTGCCTGCAATTTCTGATGCTAGTACATCATCCTGAGCTGAGGTGCACATTAAGAATTCTTGGCCATCATTTCCAGCTGCCATATTTATTTCTACAGCTGTCACAAAGCAAAATTTAAAGATTTCCTTATACATCTAGGAACCCGAAGAAGTTTCCATGTCTACATGAGACAGTTTTAAAGAGCTTTAGGAGCCTCATGGAAAACACTGAAAGCATCCTAATTTAAAGAAGCAAACTTAATTCAGATGTAGGTTTTCTGTAGTTCTCTTCTTTGCTACTAGGATTATTAAAAGCGTGACTGGTACCTGTTATAACCCAGATGAAATTAGAATCTTTTGTTAGTAGTACAGATTTCAGAAAAAATACAAACCACATCCCCTCCCTCTTCTGTCACAAACAAAGGAATCCACCTTCATCGGCTTTATAACGTACAGGAGTCAAATGAACTCTTGTTTTGTGTTAGTGTTTAAATTTGGAATTAATGTTTTAATGAAACCATTCTTAGCAATAAAAATAGAGAAAATATGTCAGAAATATAATTGCTTATAAAGAGAATGAGGATTCAGCTGCCGTTCAAAGTACTAATAAGCAGCTAAGCAAAATAAAGTTTGTTTTTTATTTCAGCATATTTCAGTATCATTGAATATTGTTTATTTAAATCGCTGAATCTATTTGAAAGACATAGTTTCAGAATTTGTTTTTAAGTCTTTAGGGTAAAGAAAGGAAATACCTGTATCAGACATTTACTGACATCGCTAGCACAGAGAGCCTTATTGCAGCCCATTGATGGTGGAATCCATAATAAGAACAGCAGGATAGTTACTATAGGCACTGTGACGTACTGTGACCTCATGATTTCCTGCAGGCAGTCAATTTCTGGAACCTCCAATCAGCACTGAAATAAGAAAAAGCAACTGAAAATACTGTATTTGTTGGAGTAGAAGCCAAATCCTTTTTGTTTTTCTCATGTAATTCCTTTAAACCAACTTTAAGGGTTTGGCAAGGTGGAGTGATTTAAATCAAGTTGAAAATTGTGAAATCAGTGTGAAGTTATGCTATTGCAACATTAAACTTTATAACAAATTAAAGTATAAATGTGTGGGTTTTCTTAATTGCCACTACTGATTAGGGAATCTTATTTAAATGTTGTAAATCTGCTGTATGCAAAAAAAAATGTTTTTTAAAGTATTAAAATTAAAATTAAGGGCCTGATCCTGCAAACCCCCAAAGCAGCTGTGTTACTTTACTCACACAAATACACTTAAAGTATGTACACAGGTGTACGTAGCATCAAGAGCTAAAATTGTTTTTTTATCAAA
Organism: Chelonia mydas; assembly: GCF_015237465.2. Taxonomy (NCBI): domain Eukaryota; kingdom Metazoa; phylum Chordata; order Testudines; family Cheloniidae; genus Chelonia; species Chelonia mydas. Next base: position 86,672,278 of record NC_057850.1, on the reverse strand, counting down.
AACTTCTTAGTGGCATGAAATCTTTATCACTTCAAAACAAAACCGCTTCAGTGTTAACAATAAGATGTTTAGACTTTCAATATATTAACAATACACACATGCCAATATTTCAAAAAAAAAAAGGAGCCTAAAGTTAGGCTCCTAAACCTGTACCTTAAACACTTGAAGGTGGGATTTTTCAAAAGCACATAAGTGACTGAAGTCAATGAGACACATGCACCTAAAATTGGAGGAATATAGCTTGGTCAAAGAATTTCAGCTTCCTTCACTTCTGGAAGTTCAGTATATCGGTAGATGATATGGTTGCAAATACAAGGTGTTTGACTTCATTATTTATGTTATTAAAATAGTTTATGGACCCCAATTATAAACCAGGACCCCATTCTGGTAGGCACTGTACAAATACATAATAAAAAGTCCCTGTCCCAAGGAACTTAGAATGAGCTTGTATTGTTCTTATGGTAAGGATGTTAATGAGGCCCTAGATTTGTCTTGTTCAGCATATATGAACCTTGTAGTAGAAAAAAAAATTCTATGTAAACTAAAATTCTACTAGCAGTTAGGAAACTCATTAAAAAACAAGTACAACATATCCACTTGAGCAATTTAACACTATAAAATGGGAAGAAATTAAATAAATACCAATATGTAAATAAAAATTATTTAAATACAGAATATCATTTAAAATTAATAGTTATTTTTTAAATGAAAAAGTATTATTTGTATCCAATCAGAGTTTTGGGGGGGGGTTCCCCAATTCAATCCAGGGGCACATACAAAGAACAGAGGATCTTTCACACAATCAAGAGCCATTTACTTTCACTGTTTAGTAGTTAATCAAACATACATAAAGCTTGATGTTCTATCATAAATTATAATCCTGATTTAACAATAAATATCTTAATCAAAAACGGCAGGAACTAAAATAAACATATGGTAAGTAAACAAGTACTTATTTTATAAAGGAGAAGCTCTGATAGATTAGTGAATAAAGATATGTTTTAACACAGCACCAAATTGTTTCAATGCCATCAATCTGGATTTAGTCACTGTATATCAAAGGGCTTCTGAATACACAACTGGCTAGATGTCACTAATATGAATACACTGCAATGGAGTTATATTAATAATTTAATACAGATGTGTGTTGTGGGGTGAGCGGCTAACAATTTCCATGCTTCACTGCTTATTCTTAGTTGCCACTTACCCTTTCAATCTACATTTTCACTACACCCCATTCCCTGCTTGCCCTCAAACCTTTCTCACTGGCTGTCTTCATTCCTTACCTATATTCAGTTTCTGCCTACTACCTATCCCTCTTGTTTAACCTTTCATAATTCAGTTGGCTCATTCCCAGTTACTCACGTCCTAAACTGCACACTAAAGCTTGATTTGGAAGGTCAATTTTAAGTCTGGCTTAACTAACACTAGTTACTCACCTTGTATCTACACAATGAAAAGTGGTCAACACCTTTAGATTGATTTCAGGTGATTGAGTTAGCTAAGTTCATCCGAAATGTCCATTTTTTCTAATCTAAACAAAAGAACCATGACACAGGGGAGAAAAATACCCCTGAAAGGTCCACCATGAGTACTGGCGATTAACTCCCTTTCCCTGCACAAACACCTGGTACTGCTGTCCAAGAGGCTGCTACGGCAGCAAAGGAGTAGATCACTCTCTTTCCATGGGTCTGGATCAACACGTGATTGGTAGGAATGATGTGGAGAAATGAGGAGCAAGGTAGTTGAACTGTAATCTCTTTGGGACAACCTCTTTTTGTTCTGTGTTTGTACAGCACCTAGCACAATCGGGACCTGGTCCATGACCAGAGAGCCTAAGTGCTACATAATATAAGGTCACTAGGGCCCTGGTATGGCAGAGCGCTCCCCTTCACTATCTATGTTGATCTTGCCCCTTGAAGTGGCTGAAGGGGTGGTGGTCCGTATTTCATATCATTTGGTTCCATACACAGAAATAAGACTGAGGTCTCTGTTCCTCAGAGATCCATTTTGTCCTGGGTGGCTAGGTAGTTTTCAAGTGAATGACTGTACAGAAACTACTCACAAATATATCTGACGCCAACTTGAACTTGATCTCCCGAACAACATGAAATATGCATAAAAGGTTGGAGGGTTTTTTGTTTTTTTTTGCAATTCAACCATTTCCCCCTAAACATTTTTCTACGAACTCATGTGCTAACTGCTCACAAAACACTTTGAATTGACTTAATACTCCACGGAGAACAGTCCGAGCTCACCCACACCCTGCCCTTCTAACCGAGTCACCATTTTCCTACCAAAGATGGCCCTGGCACAGGCCTCCCGGGGCTGGCGACAGAGGGGGAAAACAAGCCCAAACCGTTTTAGTTTGCTTCTGATAGTTTCCCAACCTTCTCTGGGGCAGGGGTGCCAGAACAATGCGTACGGCGGGGATGCGGAGAGCCTCTGCACCAACCTGTAAACCCCGCATATGATGGGAACCACTTCAAGGCAGGGCGGGGGTGCAGCGGCAGCGCCCCCCCCTCCTGCAGGGCGAGGTTCGGGGGAGGCAGCCGCACCACCCACAGCCACAGGCAGAGCCAAGAAACAGCAGCAACTCCCCGGCCCACCCCCACCCTTTCCCGGGAGCCTGTGCCAGGCGGCGTTCGGGGCCGGGCCGGGCCGGGCCGGGCCGGGCGTGTTTCCAAAGCGCCGTTAAAAGGCAGCCGTGGCCTCCCCAGCGCAGACTAGCGCCCCCTGCCTGGGGGTGTCCGGCCTGTCTACAAAGCGGAGCGAGCCGGAGCTTCTAAAAGAGCCGCAGACGCGACGCCCACCCCAGAGCCTCGCTCCGCTCCCCCTTCCCGGCACCGGAGCCCCCCGATCTCCTAGCCCGGCAGCCCCTCTCTCTGCGCGGCCCCTGGCGCCCCCCCCCCCCGGCTCGCAGCAGCCCCCCCCCCGCCGGCGGGTCTCTTACCCCAGGGCGTCGTGGGCTGGGCAGCCCCCCTGTGCCTAGCGGCGGCTCGAGAGGCGGCGGCAGCGGCCGCGCTCGGCAGCCCGCGGCTTCCTTCGCCTCGGCCGCACGCAGCGAGGAGGCGGCCCGCGCGTCGCGCCGCTCACTCAGGGCCCGGCAGCGCCCCGCCTAGGGGCACCGTCAAGGGACAGGACCCTCCCCCGCTCTGCCTGGCGTGGGGGAGGGGCTGGCTCACCCCCCCCTCCACTAACTTGGGGGAAACGAGGGTGCCCCCGCCCCGCGTGCCTGGCTCTGCCTGGGCCCCCTTGGTCCCATCCAAGGAGCCCCAAGGAGGGGATGGGCCTGCTCCACCTTCCTCACCGGCTCCAAACCGGGGCCATTTCGCGGGTGAGTTTTGCCACAGTTGCCAGACTTTCCAAACGGGTCCCTGGGCGGCGCAGCCCCGGGGCACCGTCCACCTCCGCAGGAGACGGGCCTCTGGGGGCCCAGACGTGGCAGCAGCTCCACACTGGACTGACTCCCTGGTGGAAAATCACCTTGAACGCCCTGTGCCGCGCTGGTCGCCCCGTCTCAAACGAATTGTACTGGGACTGGAAAAAGTACAGAGGAGGGCAAGAGCCGGGATTAAGGGTGTGGAACAGTTTGGGCCTGAGGAGAGATTAAACAGGCTGAGACTGCTCAGCTGAAAAAAGAGAGGTGGGAGGGGGAGATAGGATAGAAGTCTGTAAAATCATGACTGGTATGAAGAATGTGACTAGGGGGTTACTTATCTGTAACAGGAGGCTCTTCAAGATGTGAGGTCCCTGTTTGTATTCCACCCGTGGGGGCGCACGCGCACCATGCCCGAGTCCAGAAGTGTTTCTTCGCAGTAGCCGTACACCCACATGTGCATAGTGCATGCTCAAATCTGAGGGTGTAATAGGTCTTGCGTGTGGACACCTCTCCAGTGTCCCTCTTACTGTTGTGCAGTCCAGTCCACGGCAGAGGGGATGGAGGGTGGGAATTGGAATACAAATTGGGACTACACAGCTCACAGAACCTCCAGTTGCAGGTAAGTAGTCTCCTCTTTTTCTTTGAGTCATGGTCCCTATATGTACTCCATATGTGCTTGATTGGCGAGCAGTGATCAGTGCAGAGGTGGATGAGAGGATGCAATAGGAAGTGCAATCAGCAGTACAGCTTGGCCCACAACAGAGTTCGTAGCTGCTACTTGTGCGATGGCATTGTGAGATGTGGACGGAGTGCCAGGCTGTTGCATGACAGATGTCCTGCCATGAGACGTCAGCAAGGCAGGCTGATGTAGCTGCTTGCACTTGCATAGAGTGCACTGTAGCTCCCTCAGGCGGAGGCATATTGGATTGTGTGTAGCATTCACGGATCCACCCGGAGACCTATTTGGAGATTCACTGGGAGGAGAGGGTTTGGCCCTTGGATCAGTTGGCAATTGCCACAAATAGTTTTGGCAATGTGCAAAATGAGCGAGTCGTGTGGAGGTAGAATGCCTGTGCTCCGCGGATGTCTAGGGAGTGTAGGATCCTATCCACGTGGGAGGTGTGTGGTTTGGGGCAGAACACAGATAGGTAGATACACTGATTTAGGTGGAACGTCAACACTACTTTTGGGAGGAATTTAGGGTGTAGCCACAAGGAAAATTTATTCTTGTGGAACCCAGTGTAAGGGGGGTTTGCCATCGTGGCCGCCAGTTCACTGACCTGTCCAGCTGAGGTAATGGCTTCCAAGAATGTCACCTTCATGGAGAGGTGGGAGAGGGAGCATGTTGCCAGTGGCTCAAAGGGTGGCTTTGTGAGGGCGGAGAGAACGAGATTAAGGTCCCACAGGGGTGTGGGCTTGAGTACTGGCAGGAAAGTACTGAGTAAACCCTTAATGAAACGGATGGTGGTAGGGTTTGTAAAAACACAGAGGTGCTATCCATGGGGAGACAGAGACCCTGAGTGCTGCCAGATAGCTCTATACGAGTCTAAGGGCAAGATTGAGAAATTGTTGAGGATGATGGGTATAGATATAGCTCTCAGTGGATGGGGATGGCAGTGAAATGTCTCCTTTTAGCTCTGTAGCAGGCCCTGGTGGATGCCCTCCTCCTCTGGTTAAAGATGTGTTACATTGGGGTGGAGCATGCCCTGTCTATTCCTTAGCCCCATCCAAATACTAGGCTGTGAGGTGAAGATAGCCCAGCTTGGGATGTTGGACTTGGTCCCGATCTTGCATGAGGAGATCTGGGAGTGTTCAGAGGCAGAGTGGTGTGTGGATGGAGAGTCTGTGCAGATCTGTGAACCAGAATTGGCGGGGCCAGAATAGAGCTACAAGTATCACAATGGCTTAGTCCAAGCGGATCTTGTGCAATGCTTGTGGGAGGAGGGGAAATGAGGGGGGAGGGAAGGCATAGCGGAGGTTGCCTGTTCAGGGGAGGAAAAGGGAGTCACCCTGTGAGTCTTCCCTTAAGGCTCCCCTGGAGCAATAAAGGGGCAGTTTGCAGTTCTCACAAGTGGCAAAGAGGCCCCACCACAGGGTACCCCATTTATGGAAGAGGTATCGGAGCATGGCATCATGTAACTCCCACTCTTGGTTGAGGTAGAGTGTCCTGCTGAGTGCATCGGCTAGGGCATTTTGGGTACCTGGGCGGTATATGGTTTGGAGCATCAGCTGGTGCTTGATGCACCAGTTCCAAAGAGAGACAGACTCAGAACAGAGGGAGGGAGACTTAGCACCACCCTGCTTATTCATGTACACAACTGCTGTAGTGGTGGGACTGGATGAGAGAAAGAAATGCCTGGCATGTGAAACTGACTTCCCACAGTTCTAGCATGTTTATATGCATCCTGGCTTCCCATGGCATTCACACCCCCTGGGCTGTGTGACCGTCTAGATGGGCTCCCCAACCTATGAGGGAGGCGTCCATTGTAATGGTAGTCTGTGTGGTGGGAGGGGTGAAGGGGGTACCAAATATGACCTTGGAAGGATCAGTCCATCATGTGAGGGAGGTGAACACTGTTCGGGCAATAAGGACCCTGGCCTCCATATGGTCCATGCTGACTCTGTAGATGGAGAGGAGCCACGTCTGGAAGCAGTGCATATGCAGACATGCATGCAGTGTATATGTTCAAGGACAGAGAGACAATGGCGGACCGTAGCTCGTGGCTTGCAACGCAGATCTGCAATAATGGTAGTCAGTGTTGCAAATTGGTCCACCAGAAGAAAGGTCCTTGTTATGGATGGAGTCGAACCATGCTTCCAATAAAGTGGATCATCTATGTAGGTCTGAGCACTGACTTTTCCAAGTTGATGCAAATACCTAGAGACCCCAAGAGAGTACAGCGGGCAAGGATGGCAAAGGTGAGTTGTTGGGATAGCGTGACAAGGAGCCAGCGGTCTAGATAGGGGTATACCGAACAGCTGAGGTGGCATATTTGTGCCGCTACTGTGGCGAAAACTTTCATGAAGACTTGTGGAGCCATGGCTATGCCAAAAGGGAGAACCTGGAATTGGTAGTAGTGTGTCCTTGAAAATATAGAAATTTCCACTGGGCCAGGTGAATGTCCACATGGAAGTAGGCATCTTTAATGTCAAGACCGTGAGCCAGGCCCCCTGGGGGAGAGATGGGATAATTGATGCCAGCGTCCGCCTGCAGAATTTGGATTTTCTGATAAATGTGTTCAGCAGCTGAAGGTCGAGAATGAGGCAGCATCCTCCGTCCTTCTTAGGGATGAGGAAGTATGGGAAGTAGAAGTTTCATTCCATGTTAGGAGGTGGGATCTACTCTATAGCTCCCTTTAGGAGAAGCGAGTCTGCTTCTTGTTTGAGAACGCATTGAAGGGAAGGGTCCCCTGCGGGTATCCAGGGGTGAGGGGGAAATGAGAGAAATTCTATGGAGTATCCATGGTAGATGATTTCCAGTACCCAACAGTCCAAATTGTGGGCAAATAGGCCAAGACAGCTCCCAAAGACAACATGAGGCTCTGCAGGTGGCATCGGGGGAGGTTCGTGGGTCTTGACCATCGCATCAAAACTGAGGCTGCTGGTGAAAGAGGATGGTCATGGCAGAGGAAGGGAAGCAAGATTGCTGAGAGCAGTGCCACCTATGTGGGGCCTCCTGCTGGCATTAGTAGTAGGCTGTGTAGGGCGCATGTGGGCATGGACGGAATTGCTACCATTGTTGTCTGTGTTGCAGGGCCAGGGTATATATCCCTAGGAACTGTAGCATGGCCCTGGAGTCTTTCAAGAATGAAGGGACTTGTCTGTCTTGCTGTGAAACAGTTTGTACTCACCAAAGGGGAGGTCCTCGATTGTATTTTGGACCTCCCTTGGGAAGCCAGATGTCTGGAGCCATGAGTCCTGGCACATGACAACCCCAGTCGTGTGAGAGCGAGAGGATGTGCCAGCCACATCTATAGCCGCCTGGAGACTCACTTGGGAAACCAGGTGCCCCTCATCTACCAGCACCTAATATTGCTGCTGTTGGTAGTTTGTCCCAGAATTCTGCTAGCTTAGCATAGTTATTAAAATCATACTTGTCTAGCAGAGCCTGATGGTTTGCAATCCAGAACTGTAGTACTGCTGAAGAATATACTTTCCTCCTCAACAGGTTCATGCACTTTGCTGCCCAGTCTTCTGGCATTCTCGCTCAGCTGCCACGTGCAAAAAAGAAAATCCACCCTTTTAACAGGTACAAAATACCTCCGCCCTGTCCGCTAACGTGTGGGGACACAGAAGGCAGGGGTGAGCCACACTGCTCATGCGGGGTGAAGGATGACTTCATTAATAGGTAGTGCCACCCTTGAGGGCCCCTGAGGTTGGAGAATGTCCAGGAGCTGGTGTTGCTTTTCCCAAACTTCCTCCAATGGGATGCCCAGGTCTGCTGCTACCCTCTGGAGCAAATCATGATATTGCCGGTAGTCATCTGGTGAAAAAGGGAGAAAGGAATAAGCACCTCATCCAGTGAAGAGGAAGCAGCTGTGGAGACTGGCGGAGCAAGTGGCACCAGTTGGACATCTGCCTCTTCCTCAGACAGTGGCGGTAGAGGAGCCGGGCACTTGTAATAGGATGCCTGGCAGGGTGGGTAGCGTTGGTGGTAGGAGTCCCAGGGTGCCCAGTACAGCCAAGGGGAAGGGGCCGGTGGTTGCGGTGGGCCCCACAGGTACTAGTACTAGACCCTCGCTGCTGGATCATATGCCAGTGGATAAGGTGGTCAGGGACGTGAGTCAGAACTGTGGCATGACATTGGGGATAATGAGGGTTCCGGCTCTGAAAACTCCTCAGACTCCAAGAACAGTTCCAGCACTAGGGGAACCAGCACTACAGATGGGCTGTGGTGTGGCATTAGTAGGAGCCTGTCCGGCAGCAGTAAAAGAGATTTGTCCTCTGGAGTGGAGATCTCTTAGGTGAAAAGGGATCTGGAGAGGAGCAGAGTGGGTGGGTACAGGAGTATCAGCTCATCTGCCAAAATGAGGGGCTCAGAGCGGCCGGAAGTCCTTTGAGTGCCTGTAGAGATGTCAGAGGATCCGGGTGGCATCTGTTGGGCTGTCTTGTCTGAGCAGCATGGCAGTGGCGACAGGATGGGTAGTGTGTGCGCCAGTGAGCACTCCAAATGCACAGGTACCAGGGTTCCAGCGGATCCCTTTGTGCTGAGCTTTAATCTTCCACTCGGGAAAGCTTGGGCACGGATCTGGCCAGATCTGCGGGCATCATCTCAGCTGACCTGGCTTGGCTTGGGGAAGAAACGCTGCACATGGGAGCAGTCTGCTGCAGGGATCTGCTCTTGTGCCTGTGAGAGTGCTTCTTACTCTCATGTCTGGGCTTGTCCTTCACCATTGGTACTGCTGGATCTGGGGCATGCGAAGTGCTTGGAGGGATGCTCACCACTGATGATGGCTGCTGTACGGGGGGTCTGATGGTCCCGGATCCAAGTGTGTACGTGGTCTCATTGCTTCCTCCATTAGAAATTTACACTGGCGGAGCTCCTGAGCTTCCCAGGTTCGGGGAAAGGAAGGTCTTGTCGAAGCAGGAAGGAGTGAGCCTCGCCGAGGCAGTAAAGACATCTCTGGTGCTCGTTGCTCATGAGAATGAGTAAAGACAGTTTTAAATCCTGGAATGCGGAGCATCGTCTCCTGGAAGGACAGGGACAGTTCCCAAATGGGGGAAAAACTATCACTAACTCAACTATCTGCTCTTCAACTACTATCTACAAGAATGGAGAAACTCACTCTCTTAGTCAAAATTAAGAGTGTGAAGGAACAGGAGGTTTCAACTCAGGCCATGCAGCAGTAAGAGGGAATTGGAGAGGTATCAACCTGCACAACCTATTATACTCTTGGCTGCAAGCACAAGGGGATGTACTACACACATGCAGGTCTACGGACACTGCTAAGAAACACTTCTGGACTCAGGCACATGGTGTGCATCTGCACCCACATATGGAATACATATAGGGAACATCACTCAAAGAAGTGTTATTTACCCCTTCATGTAACACATGAACCAGGGGTCACCCCATGAAATTAATAAGCAGCAGGTTTAAAACCAACAAATAGGAAGTACTTTGTAACACAGCACACAGTCAGCCTGTTGAACTCATTGCCAGGGGATGTTGTAAAGGCCAGAAGTATAATTGGGTTAAAAAAAGAATTAGATATGTTCACAGAGGATTGGTCCATCAATGGCTATTAGCCAGGATGCAACCCCATGCTCTAGGTTTTCCTAAACCTCTGACTGCCAGAAGCTGGGTCTGGGTGACAGGATGGACCACTTGGTAAATTGCGCTGTTCTGTTCACTCCCTCTGAAGCATCTGACACCAGCCACTGTTGGAAGACAGGATACTGGGCTAGATGGACCACTGGTCTGACCCAGTATGGCCGTTCTTATGTTCTTAACCATTTGGTGGAAAAGAGAGAAGTGGGAGGAGGGGACAAAACATCTCCAGACGAGTAACATTTTGAACTGGGTTCCCCCAGTTCTGCTTCTTATACTATTGCATCCTCACATGGGTTTAAACTAGTGTGGGCACATGGGAAGGGAGGAGACTTTGGTGCTTACAGTGCAGGTGGAATGTGTAGGCTGTGGAAGAATGACATTTTAATTCCTGATGTTCAGGGTGAATTCGATTTAAATCATGATTTAAATCACTAGTCAGAAACATTATTTAATCATGGATTTTTACATAAAAGTGCATTCTTGTTGGTTGTTATAACCTTAATCCATATTCTTCACAACTCAGAGGTAGATGTAGGTTTCGTTTTTAGAAGGTACACACTATACATTTTTAAAAGCGATTTATTTTGAAAACTTTTCAGATTAGTTTTACAGCTATATCAGAAAATGAATGATTGTTTGGTTATTTAATTTACCAAAGGTAATTGAAGCAGATATTTATGAAGTAATTGGGAGGTGAATTATCTCCATTTCAACAGGTTAATCATTAATATTTGGAGGATTTTTTTGCCATGCTGTGTTAGAACATCACCAGATAAACATTTAAATTGTTTTATTTAACTAAAACAACAACATTATGTATTTTGGATTTTTTCTTCAACAGCAAACATATAATATTTTAACAAAACAAGCATATGACTTTTTGTATTTAGTTAAAAATTCAAGTTTTTTAAAATCAGGTTTGTTTTTGTTAAACAATTTTAACTAAAATAGTTAAATTAAATATTAAAAAAAAAATCAACTGTGTCAGCCAGGTCAACATGAGAAACTTAAAATACTGGCTTCTGCAGCCGACTCAGTCGCCTTTACCTTCATTTTCCTGTTTATTCATAATCTGGAAAAGAAAAATAAGTTTTCCTACTTTTTCAGGTTCCAAATTCTCAATTTGGAATGAATTGGTCCATAGGAAGAAAATATTCTTTCTACACCATCAGAAGAGGCTACTGCTGCTAAGTGAGATTATCACTTCAACAGTTTCTGAATCCAAGTGCGTTAAGTGATTTCCACCAGTTCACTGGTGTGACTTTACTGATGTTTTAAAGAAACATATTTCTTGAATGGATCTTACTTCCAAACTGGGTCTCTTTTACAGCCTGCTGCCATTATGGGTTTTCCCTTCTAGTGAGAGAATGGTATGATAGATCTCAAATCAATGAAGGCTACACTCAGAAAGACCTCAAGATTTATGGAATATGCTGCTCAAACATTTTCACTTTTGTTTCTACTGCCTGCTCTTCCCTTCTCACATTTATCTCCAGACTTCTTCTCCTTGTCCAGATCTATTCCACCCCCAACAATCTTCTATTCATTGAACTTTTTGAAATTTTGCACTTTTAGAGAGAGGTAAGGGATTGACTCTGTGTACACAAATTTGCAGGGGGACAATAGCGTTAAGGTCTGTTATTTCTCACCTCTCTATATTATTTACTTTAAAACATGTTTGGTGTTAACAAGCATGTTATCTCTGGAGACACAAATCCACAATCTGAGAACTGCAAAACTAAGCATCTCTGATGGTATCTTCTAGACTGAGCACTGAGTCCCATTGGGTAGATAGAAAGATTGACCTAAATAATCTATACAGAAGCCCCTGGAAGCCCAGAATGTTGGGCCCCTAATCCATGAACTATTGGAACTCATTTACAAAACTTTTCTCAAACATTACATGAATATATTGTTGTATACTATAGAATTAGAATTTATAATCCCTATTCCATGATGAGGTATCTTTGGGCTATAATGTATCTTTAAATAAAATGCTTTTTGAGGAAAAAATGTATCAAAACAGATTTAAATGAAAAAATCCAATTTAAAAAAAAATTGATTTTTATCCACCCTCCTGATGTTTAAAGATGTAGTGTTTGTGTTCTAGAAATATGGTGAAAGTGTTAAACTGGGCATTCTGTTCAAAGAGAAAGTTAAAATGGGCATTTCAAACAGGATAGTTAGAAAGAGTTGTTCATTGTGTCTCCTGTCTGGCAGGTCAGCAAGCATGGAAAGGATGAGTGAGTAGGGGAAGTTAAAAGGAGAACTTTCTCCAGACCTTTCTAACACAGCAGAGGGGTCCCTGGACTTCAGGAAAGTCTCAATTACTTTCTTGAGACTTCCTCACATTAGAGGTTTAGCCTGTTACATATGTGACTATCAGGTGCCAGGGTGACATACTTGATCCCTAGGATTAAAAACTGTGAATTTGGGGTAAGACACCTCCCTGAAGAAGTTTGACTACAATCTATGAAATAAGGCTTTTTCCACTACCGTGAGTAGTGGTTATTTTCAGCCTGATTATTTTTTAAACCACACCAACACTCTTAATGGGGTATGTGGTAAGACGTATATAAGAAATCATTGTACGGTGGATTAGAAGGCAATCTAGAGAAACTCAACAACTGGAACAACTCAAAACCTGGGAGAGCTCGATGGCCAAGGGCCCTTATTTGTCTACAAGGGACTGCAACACTAGGGCACACAGTCCTTTCCTCAGGATAACTGAATTTCTGCTTTACCCATCCACAAGAAAATGTACATTTTATGTGCAGTGGGAAACTGAGGACAGTTAGTCTTCTGTCTTTTAAAAGGAACAACAGATCGGATTTAAGAGGAACATCTGGTTTCTGGTCCTCTTACCAGTTTAAATAAATTACTGAGAGCACTGGATGCATTCTGCCTGGTAATATCTCTAGGATGCAAACATCTTATAGCTCTTACAACGTTTATATGGAATCTGAGGTCTGAATGGGACTTTTTTCCATGAGTCTTCCTTTGCGTGCCCTAAACCAGACAAGTTACTGTTCCTATTGCCCATTGGACGACGGATAGCAAAGTCTCTTAACAAACTTGAGTCCTGGAGAGGAAGCCACATAACCATGTGATGTTCAGCAAGCTTATAATACATGCCATGGTGAAATCCTTCAATAGAGCCAGGATTTCACCACCCATAGTTTTAAGTTACTCATTATTGTTCTAATAGATTTTGTTACTTTCTTGATCTTTGTGAATGTAAATGCAAGTTGAAAAACAGTAGGTGGTATAGTGTGGAAGTTTAAAATTTAATTACTTTTTGTAGTTAGCACAAAGTGTAGTTCATGTGTCTTATCCTGGAATGGGCGTAGTTAAGACCTACACAAGTGAGACCTTGATATTGTGTCAGTCTGGTCTCCTGTTCAGTTTGTTTTTTCTTCATCTGAAAACAAGTACATTCTGCATTCATACAGGCACATGGCATAATATTCTGTAAGTTCTACCCTCCATACTTATAACAGCTTTCCAACTGCCAGTTTCTCTCAGATAAACTCTTTTTTAGAAAAGGTGGGGGAGTTGCATTGTATGTAAGAGAGCAGTATGACTGCTCAGAGCTCCGGTATGAAACTGCGGAAAAACCTGAGAGTCTCTGGATTAAGTTTAGAAGTGTGAGCAACACGGGTGAAGTCGTGGTGGGGGTCTGCTGTAGACCATCGGACCAGGGGGCTGAGGTGGATGAGCCTTTCTTCCGGCAACTAACAGAAGTTAATAGATCGCAGGTCTTGGTTCTCATGGGAGACTTCAATCACCCTGATATCAGTTGGGAGAGCAATACAGTGGTGCACAGACAATCCAGGAAGTTTTTGGAAAGTGTAGGGGACAATTTCCTGGTGCAAGTGCTGGAGGAACCAACTAGGGGCAGAGTTCTTCTTGACCTGCTGCTCACAAACCGAGAAGAATTAGTAGGGGAAGCAAAAGTGGATGGGAAACTGGGAGGCGGTGACCATGAGATGGTAGAGCTCAGGATCCTGACACAAGGAAGAAAGGAGAGCAGCAGAATACGGACCCTGGACTTCAGAAAAGCAGACTTTGACTCCCTCAGGGAACTGATGGGCAGGATTCCCTGAGAGAATAACATGACGGGGAAAGCTGGCTGTATTTTAAAGAATCCTTATTGAGGTTACAGGGACAAACCATCCCAATATGTAGAAAGAATAGTAAATATGGCAGGAGACCAGCTTGGCTTAACAGTGAAATCCTTGCTGATCTTAAGCACAAAAAAGCTTACAAGAAGTGGAAGATTGGACAAATGATCAGGGAAGAGTATAAAAATATTGCTCAGGAATGCAGGAGTGAAATCAGGAAGGCCAAATCACATCTGGAGTTGCAGCTAGCAAGGGATGTTAAGAGTAACAAGAAGGGTTTCTTCAGGTTTGTTAGCAACAAGAAGAAAGTCAAGGAAAGCGTGGGCCCCTTCCTGAATGAGGGAGGCAACCTAGTGACAGAGGTTGTGGAAAAAGCTAACGTACTCAATGCTTTTTTTGCCTCTGTCTTCACGAACAAGGTCAGCTCCCAGACTACTGCATTGGGCAGCACAGCATGGGGAGGAGGTGACCAGCCCTCTGTGGAGAAAGAAGTGGTTCGGGACTATTTAGAAAAGCTGGACAAACACAAGTCCATGGGGCCGGATGCGCTGCATCCGAGAGTGCTAAAGGAGTTGGCGGATGTGATTGCAGAGCCATTATCTTTGAAAACGCATGGCCATCGGGGGAGGTCCCGGATGACTGGAAAAAGGCTAATGTAGTGCCCATCTTTAAAAAAGGGAAGAAGGAGGATCCTGTGAACTACAGGCCAGTCAGCCTCACCTCAGTCCCTGGAAAAATCATGGAGCAGGTCCTCAAGGAATTAATTCTGAAGCACTTAGAGGAGAGGAAAGTGATCAGGAACAGTCAGCATGGATTCACCAAGGGCATGTCATGCCTGACTAATCTCGTTGCCTTCTATGACGAGTAACCGGCTCTGTGGATGAGGGGAAAGCAGTGGATGTGTTGTTCCTTGACTTTAGCAAAGCTTTTGACACAGTCTCCCACAGTATTCTTGTCAGCAAGTTAAAGAAGTATGGGCTGGATGAATGGACAATAAGGTGGATAGAAAGCTGGCTAGATTGTCGGGCTCAACGGGTAGTGATCAATGGCTCCATATCTAGTTGGCAGCCGGTATCAAGTGGAGTGCCCCAGGGGTCAGTCCTCGGGCCGATTTTGTTCAATATCTTCATTAATGATCTGGAGGATGGTGTGGATTTCACCCTCGGCAAGTTTGCAGATGATACTAAACTGGGAGGAGAGGTAGATACGCTGGAGGGTAGGGATAGGATACAGAGGGCCCTAGACAAATTAGAGGATTGGGCCAAAAGAAATCTGATGAGGTTCAACAAGGACAAGTGCAGAGTCCTGCACTTAGGACAGAAGAATCCCATGCACTGCTACAGACTAGGGACCAAATAGCTAGGCAGCAGTTCTGCAGAAAAGAACCTGGGGGTTACAGTGGACGAGAAGCTGGATAGGAGTCAGTGTGCCATTGTTGCCAAGAAGGCCAATGGCATTTTGGAATGTATAAGTAGGGGCATTGCCAGCAGATCGAGGGACGTGATCGTTCCCCTCTATTCGACATTGGTGAGGCCTCATCTGGAGTACTGTGTTCAGTTTTGGGCCCCACACTACAAGAAGGATGTGAAAAAATTGGAAAACGTCCAGCAGAGGGCAACAAAAATGATTAGGGGACTGGAACACATGACTTATGAGGAGAGGCTGAGGGAACTGGGATTGTTTAGTCTGCGGAAGAGAAGAATGAGGGAGGGATCTGATTGCTGCTTTCAACTACCTGAAAGGAGGTTCCAAAGAGGATGGAGCTAGACTGTTCTCAGTGGTACCAGATGACAGAACAAGGAGTAGTGGTCTCAAGTTGCTGTGGGGGAGGTTTAGGTTGGATATTAGGAAAAACTTTTTCACTAGGAGGGTGGTGAAGCACTGGAATGCGTTACCTAGGGAGGTGGTGGAATCTCCTTCCTTTCAAGTTTTTAAGGTCAGGCTTGACAAAGCCCTGGCTGGGATGATTTAGTTGGGGATTGGGCTTTGAGCAGGGGGTTGGACTAGATGACCTCCTGAGGTCCCTTCCAACCCTGATATTCTATGAATACCTTCAAAAGTAATCTCAGATGCGGAAACCAGATCTAAAGTATTCTTGAATATTTCCCGGACTAGATAGTACAAAATTTTTTTCATGAATATCTGTAACCTTCTTCCAATAAATACTTCGTTACCCACACATTAGTAATGCTAATGATTATAAAAAAGTTAAATGTAATAACACAGGGAAGTTTTCCAACAGTTGAGTGTTATAACTGCTCTCAACCCTTACATGACTATGGGTATGTCTACACTACGAAATTAGGTCAATCTTATAGAAGTCAATTTTTAGAAATCGATTTTATACAGTCGATTGCATATGTCCACACTAAGCGCATTAAGTTGGGGGAGTACATCCACAGTACCGTGTCTAGCTTCGACTTTTGGAGCATTGCACTGTGGGTAGCTATCCCACAGTTCCCACAGTCTCCGCTGCCCATTAGAATTCTGGGTTGAGCTCCCAGTGTCTGATGGGGCAAAAAACATTGCCGGGGGTGGTTTTGGGTACATGTAGTCAGTCACCCCTCCCTCTGTGAAAGCAATGGCAGACAATCGTTTCGTGCCTTTTTTCCGTGCAGACACCATACTGCTGTCAGCAGACGGTGTAGTAGGACTGCTAACCGTCATCGTCATCCACCGCTTCCCCTGCAACTCTGCTGCTCGTCTCAATAGCGAATTTCCCCATGTTGTCTGTCACGTGCTCCCGGGTACTTGTGTTCTTCCTCAGGAAATGTGCGCGGTGCTAACTGTCGTCCTCCACCGCTTCCGCTGCAGCTCTGCTCTCCTGGGGCCATGAATCCACCTCACAGGTCCTCTCGTCGTTCTGTGTAGATATCTATTCTTGTGTCATCCGTTGTCATCCACCGCTTCCGCTGCAACTCTGCTGTCCTGCAGACACCATACCATGGCAAGCATGGAGCCTGCTCAGCTCACCACTGCTGTTGTGAGCATTGCAAACACCTCACGCATTATCCTGCGGTACGTGCAGAACCTGCAAGAGGAGGCGACGACAGCACAATCACGATAGTGATGAGGACATGGACACAGACTTCTCTCAAAGCATGGGCCCTGGCAATTTGGACATCCTGGTGGTAATGGAGCAGGTTCATGCCGTGGGACGCTGATTCTGGGCCCGGGAAACAAGCACAGACTGGTGGGACCACATAGTGTTACAGGTCTGGGATGATTCCCAGTGGCTGCAAAACTTTCAGCTGCGTAAGGGAACTTTCATGGAACTTTGTGACTTGCTTTCCCCTGCCCTGAAGCACAAGAATACTAAGATGAGAGCAGCTCTCACAGTTGAGAAGTGAGTGGCAATAGCCCTCTGGAAGCTTGCAACGCCAGACAGCTATCGGTCAGTCAGGAATCAGTTTGGAGTGGGTAAATCTACTGTGGGAGCTGCTGTGATGCAATCACTGAGCTGCTGCTATCAATGGTAGTGACTCTGGGAAATGTGCAGGTCATAGTGGATGGCTTTGCTGCAATGGGGTTCCCTAACTGTGGTGGGACGATAGATGGAATGCATATCCCTATCTTGGGACCGGACCACCTTGGCAGCCAGTACATAAACCGCAAAGGGTACTTCTTAATGGTGCTGCAAGCACTGGTGGATCACAAGGAACGTTTCAACGACATCAACGTGGGATGGCCAGGAAAGGTGCATGACGCTTACATTTTCAGGAACGCTGGTCTGTTTGAACACCTTCAGGAAGGAACTTACTTCCCAGACCACAAAATTACCGTTGGGGATGTTGAAATGCCTATAGTTATCCTTGGGGACCCAGCCTACCCCTTAATGCCATGGCTCATGAAGCCATACACAGGTACCCTGGACAGTAGTAAGGAGCAGTTCAACTATAGGCTGAGCAAGTGCAGAATGGTGGTAGAATATGCATTTGGACATGTAAAAGCTCGCTGGCACAGTTTACTGACTAGGTTAGACCTCAGCAAAACCAATTTTCCCATTGTTATTGCTGCTTGCTGTGTGCTCCACAATATCTGTGAGAGTAAGGGGGAGACATTTATGGTGGGGTGGGAGGTTGAGGCAAATCACCTAGTGGTCGATTACATGCAGCCAGACACCAGGGCCATTAGAAGAGCACAGCTGGGCGCCCTGCGTATCAGAGAAGCTTTGAAACCAGTTTCATGACTGGCCAGGCTACAGTATGATAGTTCTGTTTGTTTCTCCTTGATGAAAACCCACCCCCTTGGTTGAC
Organism: Chelonia mydas; assembly: GCF_015237465.2. Lineage (NCBI taxonomy): Eukaryota > Metazoa > Chordata > Testudines > Cheloniidae > Chelonia > Chelonia mydas. The sequence continues at coordinate 86,654,242 of NC_057850.1, read as the reverse complement.
TCTACTTCCCTGTAAGCCAGCCGACCTCCCTCCTTCGATCACCGCTTTGAGGCAATAAAGTCATCATTGTTTCAAAATCATGCATTCATTATTAATTCATCACACAAATAGGGGGAAAACTCGCAAGGTAGCCCAGGAGAGGTGGTGGAGGAGAGAAGGACAAGGCCACACTAGTTCAAAACTTATTGAATACCAGCCTTCTGTTGCTTGGGCAATCCTCTGGGGTGGAGTGGCTGGGTACCCGTAGCCTCCCCCCCGCATTCTTGGGCGTCTGGGTGAGGAGGATATGGAACTTGGGGAGGAGGGCAGGCAGTTATACAGGGGCTGCAGTGGTGGTCTGTGCTCCTGCTGCCTTTCCTGCAGCTCCACCAGACGCCTGAGCATGTCAGTTTGCTCCCCCATTAGACTCAGCATTGCATCCTGCCTCCTTTCATCACGCTCCTCCCTCCTCTCATCGCATTCATTTAACGCTTTCCTGGTCTCTGCCATTGTTTGCCTCCACGCATTCTGCTGAGCTCTTTCAGTGCAGGAGGACTGCATGAGCTCTGAGCATTTCTTTGTGAATGCATTTTTTTCACCTTCTAATCTGCGCTAGCCTCTGGGACGGAGCTGATAGGGGGAGCGTAGAAACATTTGCAGCTGCAGGAGGAAAAAGAGGGAGAGTAGTATTTAAAAAAAGATACATTTTAGAGAAGAAGGGAAGACTATTTCATACTGAATCAAGCAATTCACATTACATAGCACATGTGCTTTTGGTAGAAGGTTGCATTTTGCCTCTTATATTGAGTGCCTGCTGGTTTGGTGAGAGACATCATATACGCTCGGCTGGGCAACAGAATTCGGCTTGCACGCAGTCATGGTAAGGCAAAGGGTTTCGGCTTCTTCAGCCTTCATAACATGTGGGAACGGTTTCAAACAGCAGCACCCTCCTTTCCCATACCAAGCATAGCCCATTGGTATGGCCATTTAAAAGGAGGGGCTGCAGTTTTAGGGTGAATGTGCAGCACAACCCAACCTCCCCCCCCCAGTTCTCTGGGATGTTCGCTTCACCCTCTCCCCCACCACAACAGCGTGGCTAGTATCAGGGAAGATCCCTGTCAGCCAAATGCGAACAGCTCAGCATGAACGGGCCTGCCCCTACCACGTGGCTAACAGCAGGGATGATTTCTTTTCAGCCAAAGGCAAACAGCCCAGCAGGAGTGGACACCTCTGAATGTCCCCTTAAACAAATTTCCCGTATTTGAACCAGGTGACCATGAATGATATCACTCTCCTGAGGCTAACACAAAGAGATAAAGAACGGATGTTGCTTGAATGCCACCAAAGCCCGGGCCCATTCGCTGCAATACTTTGTTCTGCAATGATTCCAGATTACTTGCTACTGGCTTGACGTGGTAAAAGTGTCCTACCATGGAGGACGGAATAAGGCTGACCTCCCCAGAAACCTTCTGCAAAGGCTTTTAGAGTACCTCCAGGAGAGCTTAATGAGATGTCCTTGGAGGATTTCCGCTCCATCCCCAGACATGTTAACAGACTTTTCCAGTAGCTATGCTGGCTGCGAATAAATCCCAAGTCTTCAGGGCAAATTAATCATTAAAGACGCTTGCTTTTAAACCCTGTATTATATTTACAAAGGTACACTCACTGGAGGTGCCTTCTCCAGCTTCATGGTTCGGTAGCCTGCCTTGGGAGGGTATTGGCTCCAGGGTGATGAACAATTCCTGGCTGCCAGGGAGAAGGGATTCTCCGCTTGCCTGCCGTGTGCTATCCTCAACCTCCTCCTCCTCATCCACAAAATCCTCATTCCTGTTGTGTGAGATTCCCCTCTTGCAGGTGTCCATGGACAGTGGTGGGGCGCTCCCTAGAATTGCATGCAGCTCATCATAGAAGCGGCATGTATGGGGCTCTGACCCGGAGTGACCATTTGCATCCTTTGTTTTTTGGTAGGCTTGCCTCAGCTCCTTAACTTTCACGTAGCACTGCTGTGTGTCCCTCTTGTAGTCTCTGTCCATCATGCCCTTGGAGATTTTGGCAAATATATTGGCCTTTCATCTTTTGGAACGGAGTTCTGCCTGCACAGATTCTTCTCCCCATATAGCGATCAGATCCAGTACCTCCCATTCGGTCCATGCTGGAGCTCTTTTGCGATTCTGGGACTCCATGGTCACCTGTGCTGATGAGCTCGCCACGCTGGCCAAACAGGAAATGAAATTCAAAAAGTTCCCGGAGCTTTTCCTGTCTACTTGGCCAGTGCATCGGAGTTGAGAGTGCTGTCCAGAATGGTCATAATGGAGCACTCTGGGACAGCTCCCGGAGGCCAGTACTGTTGAATTGCTTCCACACTACCCCAAATTCAACCCAGCGAGGTCGATTTTAGTGCTACTCCCCTCGCCGGGGAGGAGTACAGAAATAGATTTTAAGTCAACAAAACAGGCTTGGTTGTGTGGATGGATGCAGGGTTAAATTGACCTAATGCTGCTAAATTCGACCTAAACTCATAGTGTAGACCAGGGGCTATGATAGAAGTGATTAAAAACTTACCTGATCATCAGCTATTCATAAACTACTGCAAAGATGATCAGTATATATATTTATACACACTCTCTCTCTCTCTCTCTCTCTGGACCCTTTCAACATATCAATTATAAATCAATTTTAAAATATTTTTGTTAAATAGTATCTAAAGCTTCAAGATTTAATTTCAGTCAAAAAATCCAGTCATTTGTTAACATGACCAATAAAATTTATTAAACATATTTACAACTATTTACATATCTTTCCATAGGTAAATATTAAAATAGACAATGTACAATTTAAGAATTTTCATTCAAAGGCATTTTGTTGGGGAAAAAAATAGGCTCTATTGTGAGACCACCATATAAGAGCAAAAGGTGTTTTAGTTTAAACAAAAATATTTTCACCATAGTAAGTCATAGATATGGCATTACAATAGCAGACTAATATGAAATGTGGTTTTGTAAATATTACAGTTATTTAGGTATCAGTTACTGAAGTAAGGGAGTTAAGTTGAGTGAAGCATGCAACACCATTCAGTTTCAAATCTTTTACAGTTATGGTGATGAAACAAGCAGCTAAATCAAACACATGCCTTACTAAAAGAACTGCCAACCAGAAATACACTACACTTAATAAAAACTACAACTTTGGTCCAATAAAACATTAGACAAAACAGTTTTACAATTAAAATATCTATTTTTGTACATGTTTTCAACATTAATTACAAGACTATTTACATTTTCACAATATGTATAAAATAAGTTATTTAAAAATGACAATATTACATCTTTTCCAAAAAGAAAACTATACAAATTTACAAATACAATAAAATGAACAGACTTTTTCCCTTCCAAATCTTGTATTTCTTCCACAGGCTTTGTCATTGTTTTTCTGTGGGAGTTCAACTGTTACTGAAGTTTCATAATACAAAGCTTTAAAGCAGGCTTTATTAAATATCAAATGCTTTTCAGTGGTTATTTTACTTGTTAACAACTTCCAGCGCTGTTAACTCACCGTATCTTGTCATCTTTTCAGTGAATATGCTCTAAAGTTGTAGTTAACTTTTAAAATATAAATAATGGCATTTATTGGGAAACTGCTTTTTGGAACTAGCATCCAATATAATTAATGTCATTTATCACTAAATGACACAGTATTTACTATCATCCATTTACCATATTTAACAAGACTTTGAACTATTTTTCTGAAAGAATACCTTGATTATTGGACAAGGAGGTATTCCACAGAATTAAGTGCTATACCTCAAGAGATGCATACATTTCTGCCCATTGCTGTCCATTTCTCTCAGACTGTTTCCATTGAAAGACAGCCAGCTGTCATATAGGTGTCAACTCAAAATCATCATTAACATCAACAAGAGGAACATAAAACTCCTGAATTTCATAAATACTGACAGATTTGTATGTAGCAGGATCAAGTTCTTGTAGTTTAAGCTGCCATTCCAGTCTCTGTACAGCATTTAAAGCTGCTGCTTCATGCTGTTGCCTCATCAAAAGGCATGTCTGTTCAAAATGAAAAATTAGGTTAATGTTTTCAAATATTTAAAACAAACATTTTAAAAAGAAAACTGCATTTAAGTAACACCAAAGACCTTTAAAGGAAACTTTAGAAAGTTGAAATCCATATCTAATATAATATTTACTTGGCTTAATTGTGTATGGATATTTAATTAAAAACTAACAAAACACAGGTTCTTCCACCAAATAATTTCTTTACATATCAACATAAAAGTTGCTCAAGATTATGAATTTTTCTTTTAAATGCTCCTTACATGATACTTATAATAATTTATGATACTGCACTCAAAAAATTTATGATACTACACTCATACCATGCTTATGCATCTCATCTTTGTAGTTGCATTTGTAGTCTAATTTTTTGGCTTTGAAAGGACAAATACAGATACATACCTTTAATTTGTCAAATTTATCATCTACATCTTGTAGCCATGACATGAACTGCCTTGCATTAAATCGATCCCTAACTGATGTTTTACTGTCATCAGCCTACAAAAGAAACACATTAGAAACAGTTTTTCAAATAATGAGGTAACGCAAGTTGTTAACAATTACTTATTCCTGTTACAATACTGGAGAACAAGGCATTAAAAAGCAGCTCTGGGTCCAGATGGCTCTGTCCTGCTACACCTAAAAATCTGCACAAGCATGAGGTGGAGTTTAAAAAGGGAAGCAGAGCTACTCAGGGGAGACAGGTAGTGGAAGGGAGCAGACCTCTGCTCCGAGCTCTGGGCAAGTATGGCCCAGGAATTCTTGTTGCCTGAGACCTGGCAACACAGCCCTGACAAAGCCTGCAAAGGAGAGACTGGTGACTGATTACAAAGGCCAGAAACTTTATTTGTGGTTCTTAAATTTACTCCATGGGGAAAAAGGAGACTTACGTAGGAAGTGATCCAGGGAGGCAGCTGCTTAGCACCCCAAAGAGCAGAACTTAACCATTGGGCCCTGGATCAGACCCCAGACTCCCCTACCAACTCCAAAAGATAGGACAACAGAGACCTTTACCTCAGCGGAAAATCCACAATGGGAAGAACCGGGCGGATCAAGAATCCAGATCGCAGTCCCCAAACAAAGGTGAAAGCCCTGAAGCCCTTACAGGTGCTGAAGACTTCTCTGTGATTGGACTTCCTTTTTGTATACCCCAAAATGGGTGGATGGGACATGTGACCTGGCTGGGGCGGGAGCGGGGAGACTGATCCACAAAAGGAGGGACAGACCAAGAAGACAGAACTGTAACTGAAAAGGGGGGATGTCAGGGAAGAAGACAACCTGCCACACCCGGGCCTGACCATGAGGTGGCACTGGTGGCAAGCATCCCCTTTTACAGGGGCCTACATTAAAAATACTTTTTTAGGTGACAAATAGTAGACTTTGATTCAACGTATCAAGATTTTACATGCTGACACCACAAATGATGTAGAAGTCACCATGCTTACTAAAGACTGGAGTTTGTAGATTCTATGACCCAAAGTTATCTGCTGTATACCAGGTATAACAATTATGGATAAGAGTCTCTGAAAAGTAAAAGATTTAAGTATGTCTTTCAAAATTTTATTTAGCTCATATACACTAAGAAATCTACCACAACATTGCTAAACTACTTGTTCTACTTAAAAAAAGCCAGTAACCAAACTGTCTTTCAGGTTCAGGGAAAGCAACGAAATGGAAGTTCAGCAATCTGACCTGATTGGCTGCAGAGATATTCAAAAGCAGGACAAGAGAAAGATCCATATTACTTTTTACTCCACATGACAAAAACCCTTTGCAAAGATGTTCCACCTTAAAATGTCCATCATTCAGTGCCTTAGTATTTTTCTTATAGCCACGGAGAAATCAAACTACTTCTATTACAAAAGGGGTCACAACCATCAAAATAGGGGTCTGATCATATTTCCATTGTCATTCTTTGTTGGGACTATTCATGGAAGACTCATAATGTGTAAGCATATTCAGAATCATGACAGCAGCAAACTTTAGTGTCATTCCACACAATTAAATATACAGAGTAGTCTCAGAGTTTACAGCTTATTTTTAACAAACGTGCATTGAGGATGAAAACTGGGGAAACCATACTATGCTTTTAAGAAGAAAATCAGTTGGCAGCATTGAAGAGCTTCACATTTGCAATTATAAATTTTTATGGCAAAGAGGAGTATAGTTAATAGAATAAGGTATATAAACACTAAACTGAACAAACACCAAAAGAAAAAACACCACCACAGTACTCCTTCAGTGAAAGACTACACTGCTATACTTCAAAAATTTCTTAGGGAACAGGCAGATATTTTACAATACAAAACTGCCACACTCTTTCACCAGGTACTAGACTATTGAAGAGTATTTTAGGGTATCACATCTCTTAAACATTAAGCACTATACAAGTTTTTTCATGCAAATATTGTTCAGATATATCCTTCTACTTCATTTCTTATACCACATTGGAATCCCGCACTCATCCATCCCTTCACAAAAACCCTAAAACTATGGTAGCAACCATGATAGCAGATCATCTGAATAGATTATATGAAATACTGGATCGGGTCTTTTGTCTATGAGTCTAGTATCCTGCTCCAACAGTAATTATAGGAAGCTGGCAACAAGCCCCTATAATAAACCTAGTTAATTGTGCAATGTTATCTAGGGAGAAGAAATCCCTCCTCAGCTCTGCAGGCGAATAGTTTATGCATGAGATCTGACTACCTTTACCTTGGCTTGTTTAACTACAAATGTGGCTAACATCTTTAAAATTATTTGGTGAAATTTTAGTGGTTATGAAAGTGAAGGACTTTCACTTTTCAAATAAACTAATTATTGCCCTACACAGGACAGGGTATTGTATGAGCTTTTCCAGTCAACATTTGTGCAAAATCGCACCCCCATCCATGCTCCAGACACCCAGGAAGTCAAACGAAGTTTTGCCATTGACTTCAATGGTACCAGGACATTACCCAAAATATCTTCTCTCAAGTCAGACTTAAAAGTACTTATCAAAGATAAGTAATAGGAGAATCATCTAACTGGATGTTTTGAAATCCTAAAACAAGTCTCCTTTTACCTGAGAGTCCAGGGGCACATTATATACTTCGGCATCCAGCAGTACGGTGCAGGCACTGAATGGTAGCGTCTGATTAGCTAAAGTTCTTGCAGCTCGATAATGGACACGGAGAACTTCTTGTTCATTGGATACAATAAGCTTTTCCTAATTGAATAAAAATATTAACATATAGCTGAATACTTCATGAATTGTCCTTTTAATTTGCATTTGTAAAAATATTTGCACACCAAAATTCTTCTTTTTGGGCCTTTGATTTTTTTTTTTTTTTTTTTTTTTTGAGGGCTTTAGTGAAAAGAAGCAACATTCCCATATTTTGCTGGCTTGACAACATTTACATTGTCATTTTGAATGTCACCAGATTTCTAAAGAAAAATAAATACCTTTTGTGAATTTTCATTCTAGAAATTTCATTAGAAACCAAAAGATGTGGCTCTACTTGATGATGTCACTGAATTAATTGAAACTTCTGAAAGTATAATTTAAAATAGAAGCAATGTGCCCTATTATAATAATGGGATCCACAATAACTTTTGTGTTTTATGAGGGCCTAAAAAAATGTTCCGCTCTACTTTTAAAATTGTTTTTGACAGTATTTGCTCTCTATTTTTAGGCATGAAAAATAAGGGTCCGAGTAAAATCTTGTAGTGTTTGGTCTTGCGTACTCTCTTTCTATTTCATTACTAAGTTCAGAATACCTTGTGGTCTGCTTGAATTTCAAATGTTTACCTGAGGTTTGTTATCTGCAGCAATGACAGCTGGAAGCCTTAGGGTAGATGAAATGCTGCCTGTGGCTTATGTTTACATGGATCCCATGCATCTTGGGGCCTTGCATGCAAATTGTATTTACCAACCTACCAGCCACAGTACCTCTAACTCCTTCAGACAGACTGCTTGCTCTCTGAAGCGACAAAGTCTCTATTCCCTGTTTCTTTATTTTATTACGTTCTAAGGCCAGATATAATACCACAGCTTCTGAAATTGCATTTTTATCTGAACTTCTTCCCCCTTATTTGATAAATTGTGCAGTTATGCTGGCTGGCTTATACAACTCAGCTGTCTATGTTCTGAGCCTGAACTGACTGAAAAGAGCGAACACAAAAAGCTGCTGGCACACTAAAGCAGAGAATATTCTCATTCTACATAAAGCAAATTTGTGTTCCTATGGCACCTTAGAGTTAATACAGCTTGGTGGCCAACTTTTCTCCTCTTGTTGAGAAAGAATCATTCTACATTTAATTTTCTGTTTAAAAGCATTTTCTGTTGCAATTGTAGGTTTAAAGCTGTGCAGTGGTGATCTTAGGCATATCTGCAAAATTGTATTTTCCTTTGGCTCAGCCACAGTCAGATATTACAACTTTGATTCAAGTTTTGGGGTGAAATCCTGGCCCTACTGAAATCAGCAGAAAAGCTTGCACTGTTTCATAGGCCCAGGATTTCACACTTGATTTTATGTCTCTTCTGCTGTCTTCCACAAATCTCCTGCTAGTGGTAGCTATTTGTGTATGTCTGAAGGGGTCAAAAGTATGGGTGGGCATCAGGGCCCACAAGCAACATCATGAATGTTAGTCTTTATTTATGAAGTGTGCATTTGTATATCCTCACACATAAAAACATTTAAAATAGGGCTGTCGATTAATCACAGTTAACTCACAAAAACTAATCGCGATTAATCGCAGTTTTAATTGCGCTGTTAAACAATAGAGTGCTGACAGAAATTTATTAAATATTTTGGATGTTTTTCTACATTTTCATATATATATTGTATTCTGTATTGTAATTGAAATCAGAGTGTATATGATTTTTATTACAAATATTTGCTCTGATAAATGATAAACAAAAGAAATAGTAATTTTCAATTCACCTCATACAAGTACTGTAGTGCAATCTCCTTGTTGTGAAAGTGAAACTTACAATTAGATTTTTTTTTTTTTGTTACATAACTGCACCCAAAAACAAAACAATGTAAAACTTCAGAGCCTACAAGTCCACTCAGTCCTACTTCTGGTTCAGCCAATTGCTAAGACAAACAAGTTAGTTTACATTTACAGGATATAATGCCTCCCTCTTCTTATTTACAGTGTCACCAAAAAGTGAGTATATGCATCTGCATGGCACTTTTTTTAGTCGGCACTGCAAGATATTTACGTGCCAGATACGCTAAGCATTCGCATGCCCCTTCGTACTTCGGCCACGATTCCAGAGGACAAGCTTCCGTGCTGATGAGGATCGTTAAAAAAATAATGCGTTAATTAAATTTGTGACTAAACTCCTTGGGAGAGAATTATATGTTCCCTGCTCTGTTTTACTAGCATTCTGCCATATATTTCATGTTATAGCAGTCTTGGATGATGACCCAGCACATGTTGTTCATATTAAAAACACTTTCACTACAGATTTCACAAAATGCAAAGCAGGGACCAATGTGAGATTTCTAAAGATAGCGATAGCATTCGACCCAAGGTTTAAGTATCTGAAGTGCCTTCCAAAATCTGAGAGGGACGAGGTGTGGAGCATGCTTTCAGAACTCTTAAAAGAGCAACACTCCGATGCGGAAACTACAGAACCCAAATCACCAAAAAAGAAAATCAATCTTCTGCTGGTATCATCTGACTCAGATAGTGAAAATAAACATACATCGGTCTGTACTGCTTTGGATTGTTATCGAGCAGAGCCCGTCATCAGCATGGACGCACGTTCCCTGGAATGGTGGTTGAAGCATGAAGGGACATATGAATCTTTTGTATATCTGGCACATAAATATCTAGTGATGCCAGCTAAAACAGTGCAATGCAAACACCTGTTCTCATTTTCAAGGTGACATTGTAAACAAGAAGCGGGCAGCATTATCTTCTGCAAATATAAACAAACTTGTTTGTCTGAGTGACTGCCTGAACAAAAAGTAGGACTGAGTGGACTTTCAGGCTCTAAAATTTTAATTGTTTTATTTTTGAATGCAGGGGTTTTTTTTTGTATATAATTCTACATTTGTAAATTCAACTTTCATGCACTACAGGACTACAGTACTTGTTTTAGGTGCACTGAAAAGTACTATTTCTTTGGTTTTTACAAAATACTTGTAATCAAAAATAAATATAAAGTCAGCACTGTACACTTTATTTTGTGTTGTAATTGAAATCAATATATGTGCAAATGTAGAAAACATCCAAAATATTTAAATAAATGGTATTCTATTATTAACAGTGCGATTAATCGCAATTAATTTTTTTAATCGCATGATTAATTGCAATTAATTTTTTGCTCACTTGACAGCCCTAATTTATAAACAATATAAAATTTAGTTACATTGGCTGTAATCAATGAAAGGACACAGAAGCAGAAACGTATACTCCCATTAGGCAAAGGTGTGCGTATAGAGAGAGTTATTTTAAACACACTATGCCTTGAAGGTCCACAAACTTTGATTCAGTTGGACCAACGAGGAAAGAAAATTCCAAAGTTGAGGGCCGCTGCCCTGAAAATGCTCTGCCAGTAGACCCCCAAACCTTTAAATATAGGGACTAAGTATTGCACTAATACAAATAATTCATAATAATCTGACTTCAAATATTGTGGCACAGTAGGGAAACAGAGGCAATTTCTCAGATAACTAGGACTCTGATAAATAGGGCTTTACAGAGCAATATTAACATACTTATGGCATCTGCAAGTGAATAGGGAGCCAGTAAAGTCTTTGGAAAACTCATTTTCCTTGCAGTTAAAACCACTAAGCATGCAGATAATTACATTCTACAAAAATTCGTTCCCTATGCAGCACATTATGGTAAATCTAGCTGGCTGAGTGGAACAAGGACCAACACTCAACTCAATGGCATTTCTCTTTGTGTCTATATGTGATAACTTTTGAACACTGCATCTCACTAATTCCAAAATTTCAGTCAACGTTCTAGGCATCAATGGGCAGAATTCTATTGATTCTGGTGAAAACTGGAAAGCCAGAAGAGCCTGATTTCCACCTTTCAGGCCCACAGAGTGCCCATTTGGTGTTACAGGCACCGGATTCCTTAAAGCTGCCTAAATACGTCACAAGGCAGCAGCTTAATATACAGCACTCTCTCACTGGCTGTACAGGTTAGACTACAAAAGCAACAAAGTGTTTTCAAGGTGCCAGAGATGTCTGTACCAACAATGCAGAACTGCCTCTGGCAAGATATAGCGGACACATAAGAAAACAGTCTCTGTCCCAAAGAGGTTACGCTCCAGCTCAGACCCATTTGAACAGTTAAGCTCCATAGAGCACACTAGGGATTGTTTGCAGGAAACTCACAGAAGTCTCTCCCAAGAGAAATGAGCTCTGGGGAGACATGTGAAGGAAGAGCAGGAAGTCACATGATATGGGAAGGAGGCAAGATTGTTCCATGCAGAAAGATGGGGTGAGGGGAGAGAGGCATTCAAGGGCATACAATGGGGTGACAAGTAGGGAGGCTTGGGCGAGTACAGAGGAGATGTAGGCAGGTGTGGAGCTGGGTAGGGCATTGCAGGTGAGAAGTCTGATCTTAATGCAGCAGGCACAGGGAGTGCAGTATAGAGATCTGAAGAACTGAGTGACAAGAGCAGAGAATCAGAGGAGAAAGGTGATTTTAGGAGTAGCACTTTGGCTGAGCTGAGGGGAAGTAAGGAGAGAGGCAGTGAGGAGTCTGCTGCAATAGTCAAGGGAGATGACCACCAAGGCTGGAATCAGGGCATATGTGTGTGGGTAGGGGTGGGGACATGGGGATGGAGAACAGACAGGATTCAATGGCAGCCTGAGTGGGGTGGAGGCAACATGGGGGAGTAAATGGCAACATGGAATTTGTAAGCCTCAGCGGTGGTGAAATCGGGGACAGAGTGGGGAGATCTGCAGAAACTTACTGTAATGAATCTTTTTTTCTTCTGTCCCCTGTAGGCCAAAGGGGATTGGAAAGTGAATTCCCTCAGACCCATAAAATACTCTAAGGGCTTATCTACACTACACAGCTTTTAGCGACAAGGCTGTTGACACAGCGTTGTTACTAAAAGTCAGCATGTGTGAACGCTCTCAGTCAGTATTTTGTCAGCACTTTTGCCAACAAAATACTTCCAGCCCTGTGAGCGGCATTAATTTTGTCGGCAGGAGAGCACTCCTGCCAACAAAGCTGCGTTCATACTGCTGCTTGCGTCAGCAAAACTTTTGTCTTTCGTGGGGGGGCTTTTTAAAGTACCCGTGAAAGACAAAAGTTTTGTTGACAAACATTGCAATGTAGACCAGTCCTCAGATGGCAGTGCTCTAGGAGGGCTGGGTATTTGAATTCAGGAGTAGAGTCTGTGTTCCAGCCCCTTTCCCTCCCACCACCTGCCAACAACAGACAATTCGACTGAATCCTTAGCAATCACATAAGCTTTAGGTTGAAGGGTTGTGGCACCATGCAGCCAATCAATTCCAACATTTCAGGGAATATTTTAGGCATCAGTGTGCAAAACCTTATTGATTTTGGTGAAAATTGGAAAACTGGAGAAGCCTGATTTCCACTGCTATGAGAGGAAAATCAGTACCAGTGTGTCCATTTGGTGCTGCAGGGAACAGAATTTCTTATATGCTTAATATGCTGTTCTCTCTGAGTGTACAAGCTCAGCCTATGAAAGCAACAAAGTGTGCAACCCTCTAGTAAAAATGCAGGGAAAAGAGTTGATGTTGCGAAAGCATGAGGTAGTTGTGGGTACATAAGAACGGCCATACTGGGTCAGACCAGTGGTCCATCCAGCCCAAGCTAGATGCTTCAGAGGGATGAACAGAACAAGCAATCATCGAGTGATCCATCCCCTGTCGTCCACTCCCAGCTTCTGGCAAACGCAGGCTAGGGACACTCAGAGCATGGGGTACATCCCTGACCATCCTCGTTAATAGCCACTGATGGACCTATCCTCCATGAACTTATCTAGTTCTTTTTTGAACCAGTTATAGTTTTGGCCTTCACAACATCCCCTGGCAACAAGTCCCACAGGTTGACTGTTTAGTGTGAAGAAGTACTTCCTATTGTTTGTTTTAAACCTGCTGTCTATTAATTTCATTGGGTGAACCCTGGTTCTTGTATAATGTGAAGGAGTAAACCACTGGTTCTCAACCTGTGTTCTGCAGACCCAACTATGTCTAAGGAGTCCCTGAAAGATTTAAAAAACTGACTGAACAGAATTCAACTATAAATACAGACAATAGATTTCCGAAGGGGTCTGCACCTCCATTCAAAATTTCCAAAGGGGTCCTCAAATGAAAAATGGTTGAGAACCACTTGAATAAATAATTTGTTATTCACTTCCTCCACACCATTCATGATTTTATAGACTGGTATCACATCCCCCCTTAGTCCTCTCTTCTCCAAGACAAAAAGTCCCAGTCTTTTTAATCTCTCCTCAGATGGAAGCTGTTCCACACCCTAATCATTTTTGTTGTCCTTCTCTGTAACTTTTCTAATTCTTATATATCCTTTTTGAGCTGGGGTGACCAGAACTACACACAGTATTCAAAGTATTGGCAAACCATGGATTTATACAGAGGCATTATTATATTTTCTGTCTTATTATCTATCCCTTTCCTAATGATTCCTAATATTCTGTTAGTTTTTTTTGACTGCCGCTACACATTGAGCGGATGTTTTCAAAGAACTATCCACAAGGATTCCAAGATCTCTTTGCTGAGTGGTAATAGCTAATTTAAACCCCATCAGATTGTACGTATAGTTGGGATTGTGTTTTCCACTGTGCATTACTTTGCATTTATCAACATTGAATTTCATGTGGCATTTTGTTGCCCTGTCACCCAGTTTTGTGAGATCCCTTTGCAACTCTTTGCAGTCTGCTTTGGACTTAACTATCTTGAGTAATTTTATATTATCTGCAAATGTTGCCACATCACTTTTACCCCTCGTTCCAGATCATTTATAAATATGTTAACAGCACTGGTCCCAGTACGGACCACTGAGGGACACCACTATTTATCTCTCTCCATTCTGAAAATTGACCCTTTATTCTTACCCTTTGTCTTCTGTCTTTTAACCAGTTACTGATCCACAAGAGGACCTTCCCTCTTATCCCATGAGGGCTCACTTTGCTTAAGAGCCTTTGGTGAGGGGCCTTGCTGAAGGCTTTCTGAAAATCTAAGTACATTATATCCACTAGATCACCCTTGTCCACGTTTGTTGACCTCCTCAAAGAATTCTAATAGATTGGTCAGGCATGATTTGCCTTTACAAAAGCCACACTGACTCCTCCCCAACAAATTGTGTTAATCTGTGTCTCTGATAATTCTGTTCTTTACTGTAGTTTCAACTAATTTGCCTAGTACTGAAGTTAAGTTTACCAGCCTGTAATTGCCAGGATTGCCTCTGGAGCCTTTTACAAAATATTTAAAACATTAGCTATCCTACAGTCATCTAGTACAGAAGCTGATTTAAATGACAGGTTACATGCCACTTAGTAGTTCTGCAGTTTCATATTTGAGTTCCTTCAGAACTCTTTGGTGAATACCATCTGGTCCTAGTGATTTATTAATGTTTAATTTATCATTTGTTCCAAAACCTCCTCTACTGACACCCCAATCTGGTACAGTTCCTTAGATTTGTCACCTAAAAAGAATGGCTCTGGTGTACACAATCTCCCTCATATCCTCTGCAGTGAAGACGAGCAAAGAATTAATTTAGTTGCTCCGCAATGGCCTTATCTTCCTTGAGTGCTCCTTTAGCACCTCGATCGTCCAGTGGCCCCACTGATTGTTTAGCAGGCTTCCTGCTTCTGATGTACTTGCACTTTTTTTTTTTTTTTTTGCTGTTAGTTTTTGGGTATTTGGTCCTGGTTTGTGGTACTAAAAGAGGAGAATGCTCTCATATGTAATTTGGTTTAAGGCCCCACAAAGCCCAGAGCTGGCCCTGATCTACATAACAATACATTATATTTCCACTCAGCCAGTGATTAAAATAACTAAAATGTGCAATTTAAATATATACAGAATTTGGTAGAACATCTAAAAAGACACAATTTTGTGTGTGTGCTAAGTAAAAGGAATTTTTTTCATTAGATATAAAGATTCAATAAGGCCATGATCCTGTATTGTGTAGCTTGTGGTAGACTGCTGCATTTGCAGAAAGCTTCATTGGACTCTGTATTGGTACAAAAGTCCACCTTTATGACATACAATGCAGGATCAGGACCTAATATAACATTAAAGTAGAATCACAACTGAATTAATTATTATACTTTCCTCAAAGTAAAATTATTTATAAGTTCTATTTATGGACACAAATATCCCTAGAGTGCAAGCAACTAAAAAAAAAAAATCTGCTATAAAATGAATCAGAGACTCCCATCAAAGGAAAACAATAGTGGATTTGTAAATAGACAATCTGAACAAGGAACAGCCAATATTATGGAGAAACAATAGCCTCTCCCTGAAGTTGCAACCAGTTTTTCATTCAAAGGAAGATTTTGGTCCACTTCTACATTGTCCAAAATAGATCCATTGTGCTCAAAGTTTGATATGTTGTCTTTGATAAAGATACCAATCATAGAAAAAAATAGATGTTTTTCACTTTCTGAAAATTCTAATGCTTTTTCTCAGGTCACCTTAAAAGCAATTTGACCTAGAAACTTCATATATGTTTCATTCAAGAGTACTTGTGATCTAGTGTGCAAGCCTTGTTTGCAAGGGTCTAAAGGAGGAAAAATTGGGAAAAAATGCCCTAAATCAAAATTCTAGGTTAATGTACTCATTCCCGATGGACAGTTAAACTCCTCAGACTCTTTGATTTTCTTGGCATAACCTGTTGGATTAAAAGACTTTAAAAGGTCCCCAGACTTTTCCTTCCTGAAGTGTGCAGATTTCTTAAAGCCCACAGGCCAAGACCATGTTGAAATAAACATTTAAAGAATATACATTCACAGATAGATGGTCTTTTCCATTTCTAACTTCCATGAAGTCTGCAAGCGTAGCCATAAAAAAAAATGTTGGTGAAATTCTAACAAGCAGATCAAAACGTGTCAGTTAACATTTGTAATCTAGGATATATCTTTCAGAGCCAGGTAAGTCTCCTGATTTAAAACTGAATAAAACTCTAGTTGGGAATTATTACACCACGATTCAGACCCAGTTTTATTATTATTAATTAACTAAGTAGCAAAACGGACATAAATTGTATTATTTCTTTAACAGAGTACAAAATAGACAAGTAAATCAAGTACATGCCAGTTGTAATATTTACTAGAAGTACTGGCATTCAAAACAAATCTAAAAATGTCTTATTTTCTTGGTTTCCCACAGTTCACAAGGAAACTGCTATTTGGACAACTAAGCAAGTTTTTACTGCAATAAGCAGCAAGGTGCAGTAAGTCCTCATGTTAGTAGATAAAGGACTGTTGTATATGTTACCTCATGTACAGTACTGAAATTATTCTGTGTTATTTCTAGTTTGATCTGTAGTATGAATGTGTGCAACATTTCTCTGAATTGTAAAACAGCAGTGTAAGGAATTTACTTCTAAAAGCAATGTTAATTTTATATATAATATTTTATATTATATATATATATTATATTGTATATAATGCAATATATATTATATAATTTAATAGATTAGATTTATATAGAGAGAGAAAGTTCTATATAGAGAGAAAGTTCAAAATAGGGAAATGAACTTTTTTTTTGTATTCTTACCCTTTCGATACTGTGCTGTAAACGCAATTTCATCCTTACAACTTCCTGTTGTCTAAAAAGTTCCTTAAGTGGATCTGACAGCGATGGCGGTGGTGTAATCTAGGAAAAAATTGTTACAAATTTGAATTTAACATATACAGTTTACCTGGACTGGCTTTATAATTGCAAATATGCATTTAAAAATAAAAGCATGAACAGAATATTTTTCACTGGAAAAGTATATCATAAACAGCCCCAGGAATGTAACTGAATTCACAGACTTTTGTTCTAATCTATTAATTACACCACTGTCTACCCTTTTATTAAATCATAGAATTAAAGATTCATTTAAAAAAAGCTAAAATCTGTCCATCTGTGGTTTAGTGCAGTTTAAAACAACTATAAAGACTTCTAATAGGAAAGTAAATTATTTAAGCATCATTTGTTATGTGCAGACAGTGCACCTAGGACTGTATAAGACACACAAAAGAAGAAAGTCCCTATCCCAAGAATCTTGCAATTAGAACACACAAATGAGACAAAATGCACTGGACAGTCCAAAGGAAGTATTTATAGAAGTGGTATTGATTTTTAATAATGGGTAGAGGACCTCATTTTTTACGTCCCACTCCAAGATAGCAAAACATTCAGATATATTTCCATGTCTGCTGTTTTGTACTAGTATTAAGTTGAGGGCAGTTGCACATGTTTATTATTATATGAGAAGCTTCAGATTTAAATGAAGGAAATAAGTATTATATAGTTAACTAGTCTGTACAACAAAACACTGTAAACGTAATTGTAGTCATGATAGTAACCAGACAGCAAAATTAGAGTTGTCTGAGAGGTCATCAGAACCCTGAAATGCTCATTAAAACTTTGTCCAAAGTGTTCTTGTTTTATATATACTGCATTTCTGTATTTTTATTCTTTACCTAGCAAGAATATTTCATAACTATTTGATAAATAGAAGAACACTTGATACTACTTTGGATGGACTACTCAAAACTAGCTGAAATATTGTTTGCCATAACTGGTGTCTAGATAGCACAGCAGAAATACGTTTATAGATGAATCAGTAATATTATCCACTGTATATAAAACAAATTGATCTAATATCACATGTTGCTATTGTGGCTACTCTGGAGTACAAGGTATTATACCTACCTCACATTAAACACACACATTACATTAAGGATATTTTTGGGATTGTGAAAGAGTGATGTATCTATAAAGATTTATTTAATGACTGATATCCTGAAATAATTTTTACCACAGAATATGAAAATGAAGGCAGTCTCTTTTGAAAGCAGGATTTATCATAGATAATGAACAAAATCCCTTTTATTACTGCATATAAAACATATATACACTGCCTGAAAGACTCATACTGCTAACATTATGTATCTACTTTTTATGAAAAAGAGTTTGGTCTCTGAACTGTTGAACAAAACATTCAGCATTTGCAATTATGTTCAACTCATGGACACATTTTTAAATGAGCTTAATGCACATCTCATAGCTGTGCCTATCTGTTATGGTTAATTATAAAGGGGGTAAAGAGATCTTAAATCCTGCTTAATAAACAAGGGAAATTCCAGACACTCAAAATTATGCTCTCTAACATGCCAAGAATCTCACAGTAAATATAGTAAATTTTGAAACTCCCCAATAGAGTCTGGCTCTATAATCTAAGATACTATAAATAAGTGCCATGGTATTCATGGAGGTATATTTTTAAAAAAAAAGTTTTCTTCAATATAGTGGCATACACTAAGAGCCAAGAAGCAGAACTATTCTATATGGTTGATATAGAACAGTTCCTTATCCAGCAATAATTGTGGTTCTTCAAGATGTAGTCAGTGTGGATCTTACTATAGGGGCACTTGCACCTCATGCACATGATATCAGATCTGTTTGAATAGCAGACTCTGTCAGGTCACACATGGGCCCTCTGCCTCCTTGCTCTCCTGTGCGAGGGTATAAAGGGCAGAGAGGCTGCGAGTTTCCCTCCGTTCTCATAATTCAAAGCCTGTGTCAGCTGAGAACTCCAAAAGTGGGGATGGAGGGCAGGTCACAGGATCTATGCTAACAACAACATGAAGGGTAAGTAACCATTCTTTCTTCTTCTTCAAGTATGTGTCAGTATGGATCCACTGTAGGTGACTGGCAAGCAGTATCCCCTCAGGATGGTGGTAATGAGGAGTTCAAACGGAATTCAGTCAAAAAGATGGTAGCAATGCTCTCTGGAATTTGATCTAGCAGCTTTATAGATCAATGCATAATGTTTGACAATGTTACTTCACATCACCGCTTTGCAGATTTTAGCATATTTTTAAAGCAGACAGAGAATGTCACTTGAGCTGTGGTGGAGTGTCTTGATGTTCTGTGGGATAAGTACACCAGCCAACTGCTAACACATGATAGATTATCTACAGTACTTATATATCTCTGAGGAGATGGTCTGACCTTTAGAATAGCCATCAGAAATAAATGAGAAGCCAGTCTGAACTGTTTGGTTCATGATTGTGCCAATTTGTCAGACCAAGCCTGGTAGAAAGGGGCAAGGTGGTTCCTGAAGGTAGTGACAGGGTCTGGATTGGCTTCATTGTAACTCCTGACACTTGAGTCAAACCTTCTGCATTTGGGTGTGCAATGGAAGAGGAGAATGATGGGAGTCTCCTGGAGCACCAAAGTCTTTTTCTTGGTGGATACCTGGACTGTGAGTCCTATGAGTAGGATGGTGTCCTTTGCCTCTTTTGGGATTGATATTTGTAAGGCTTTATCACAGATTTACCAGGTTGGTGCTATGCCCCAGCCTTCAATCTCCTGGGAGTAATCCCTTTACTGTGCCAGCATCCACACCAGCCTCAGTGACTCAGTCTTTGGGCTCCAGCACCCCCAGAGAGCTCCTACAGAAAATGCACGTTCTGAGGGAGCAATGCAACTGAGTAAGTACTGCAGTGACAGAGAACAGCCCTTTCAAAGCAAAGTAGCATTTATTAGTCAGTTGGAATACAGCTTCAGAGAGTCATTAAGTTAGCAGGGAAAAGCCAGGTTTAAGACAGCATCCATATTGGTTGAAGCAATGGCTATACCAAGCCATGATTCTCTGAGGTCCATCTTCACTCTCTGTCCTTGTCTATGTGAGTGTCTGATCGCTGCATGAACCTTAAAAGAGAGTCCCCATGAGACTTCATGCCTTTGTTTCCAATTGCAGTCTTTTTACTCTGCTTTCTTCAGAGTACTGAAGGAAGTAGCCTGCTCTTGGTTGTTAACCACTCATTACGTGTTAATGGCCAAGTTCTTGGCTCTTCCATTGTCAATGCAGGGTCTTCCATTCACATGTATATAGATTCCAGTGAGTCCTTGTTAATCTGGTTCCAATCCAGACATTTTACATAATTCAACCCCACCATCCTTCTCTCCCTTGTCCCAGGAGAACAACGCCCCGCCCCATGTCCCATCCAATGGGTGGCCATACAAAGTGGGTAGGTACCCTGAGTCTTATATATGGTTCATAAAAATATTACAAAATTCCCACATTCATCACAGGCTTTCCAAAGGGAGCCAGTATGTAATTCTCTAACAATCTCAGAGTGGTCCTTGGAGTTCTTAAACAAATGGTGCTCTTCATCTGTTCTGCTGCTAAAGAGTTCCATCTCTTCAAAGGGCAGTTCTCGATGGTGGACTGTACCTCCTTGGGAATGCTGGCTGCTAGCACCTATGAGGACAGTGTCATGGCGACAGTTGTGGCCATCAATCTCATGGCTATATTGGATGCATCCATGGCCACTCGTAATGCCTTTCTGTGACCATCTGGCCCTTTTTTTTTTTTTTGGTCTTTTAATTCTTCCCTATTTTCCTGTGCAATCTTGAACAGAAAGCGTGTGACTCCTTCTCAGGTGAGGAAGTTAAATTTTGGGAACAGGGCCTGACTGCAAACTATCTGGAGCTGTAATGAGGCAACGGAATACGCCTTGCACCTGAAGAGTTCTAGTTTCTTAGTGTCTTTTTTTCCTTTGTGGTGCCCTTTGTAGACCTGGATTTCTCTTGCACCACTGATAACAGCAGAGTTCCTGGATTTTGTTAGAAATAGAAATGTCTGAAAACATTTAGAGGTACCTGAGTATCTCTTTCCACTTGTTTAGATGTGGGAGGAAGAGTGGCCTGAGACAATCAGATGTACCTTCGCTGGTTTGAGTATACCCCGGTTGGTTGGGAGTGCAATCCTGGCTGGGGATGTGGAGTTCAGTATTGTTGGGGCTGGTGTCACTGCCTCATCTGGCAACAACGATGATTCCTTGGGAGAGGATGAAGGTTACTGCTGTCCCTCTGTCACCTCAAGCTGCTCACAGAAACCAATGTCCTGCTTCATCATGGGTGGTCTGACTAATGACACCACAAGTGAGAGCTCGCTTTCTTCCTTGATGTGTGAGAGGGGGATAAGCTCTGGGACATGTGTAATGATGCTCTCCACTAAGGCCAATATGGCATGTTGTAAGGATACTGGCCAGGTCAAGGTAGGTCACCGTTGTGCCATTCATGTCTTGCTTGAGGGGAGGGTCCTAACTGAGAAGCCTCTGGTATCCTCCTTAGGGTCACTTTCTGACCATAGGGGAGAGGGGGTCTGCTTGATGTCAGTAAAATCTAGTAAGTTGGAAGTATTCTCTCTCGAAAGATGGTACCTTAGAATGGTGTAGCCTCTGAGCCAGAATGTTTCAGCAAAGGACATCAGCTACTCCACTAGGATATATCTCCAGACGCTGATGGGCCTAGCCATTAGTACTGATGTCACTGTCAAGTTGTCACTCCTGTGTGCCATACCAGCAATCTGTGTTGCATTTCCAGTCTTAAAAGCAGTGGAGGACTTGCAGACTTTATCTCTGGAGGACTGGTATTTATGCCCTCCTTGCAAGATGATCCCATGTGGTGTTTCGAGCCAGGTTTATGCTCTGTCCTGTCCCGCCTCTCTGTTGCTTTTCAGTGCCAGGGCATAGGTATGAGATCTATCACTACTGAGGTTGGTGCCAAGACTTTTGTCATCGGCGTCAAGGTTGTCAGTGCCAGTATCGTTGGCACCCTCAGTGATGCCTTTTTTCCTCACCAGATCCAAGATCATGGTGCCTGCTTGAGGGCATGCTCACTAATGAGAATTTCTTTGGTTCTGTTCTGGCAGTTATTGCTTCCTTAGGGTCAGAAGTGGCCCACATGGACTGCTTTAGCAGTAGTGTTTCCTTGAGGACCCACAGGTCAATTCAAAGACCTGCACACTGAACACCAGTCCAGGATGTGGCTTTCCCCTAATCAGAATACTCAGACTATGACCAACACTGAGTGGGATGAGGCTGTCACAGGGTGGGCGTGGTTTGAAACCTGACAGTTCTGAGTCTGCCAGGAGGTGTGGCAGTTAGCACAAAGTGCCTCATACTGCTGTGCAGAGGACTTACTGGAAAGTTTCTCCTTTCTTTTCTTTGGAAATATCAAATTTCGGGGTTTGTGAAGTAGTAGTTCTTACAAGATTTGTGAAAAAATGAATTTTGAAGTTCTGAAGGTACCACTTGCTGGGTTCTCTCTCGCTGCTATGGGCAGTAAGAGGGAATGGAAGGAGGGTTGCAGCTGCTCTGCCCTTTATGCCCTTTCATGGCAGCATGAGGAGGCAGAGCCCCAGACACTACTACTCAAAAGACTTTGATCTCACATGCAAGAGGTGCATGTGTACCTACAGTGGGATCCACACTGACACAAACTCAATGAAGAATTTTGTGAATCTGGGCTGATTTTACTTAGAGTATTTCTTACTTGAGGAATTTTCCATGTACTTCATAGACAATATCCTTCTGGGATTTGGACTGGATTGTCTGCCTCCATGGTAGTGGTTTTGAGTCTGACTGTCAGTTGTATTTGTGGTTTGTTTTTTTGTTTTTTTTTGCCAAAAGCATATTGTCTCCTGTTTCATTATACAGAAATGACTATATAGCCCAAGTGTTATGTCAGACACTTTACTGAAAAATGAAGTAGAAGATCTTTTTCAAAAATATAAGTATCTTCTGTAGTGGAGGAATAGTGACAGTTACAGGTGAAGTAAACTTGCTTTGTCTACAGATATTTTTATTCAAATTTATCCAGTTATGCGAGTTCTCTTTTAAAATAAAATAAAAAAAAATCAAAATGGGCAAGTGTTCACACTATCTTGAACAACCTGAAGCTTTTACCTTTTTTAACCCCCCCACCCCAAAATTCACATACAATATGTAATTTCATAGTAAAAACAAAAAAATAGACAGCAAAGAAAAATATCCTCAAACCAAAATTTAAATAAATTCCCCCACAATGTACATGACAACTCTGCCTCTGTGAAAAACTGATACTGCACATGGGAAAAAGTTTATTTTTCATATCACTGAATACTGCTTTTTAAAAAAAATAATACTCAGCACATTGACTTTCATATGAGTAACTAAAAGGGAAGAAAAATGTTACTTCATCTAATATTTGTTAACAAATCTTCACTCATCCACATTATCCAACTTCAGGTGCACTATAACTGCACATAAAAAGACTTCTTAAGAAGAATTTTAAACAAACAGCGTTTAATCCTTCCATAAAGAATGCTCAACTGGAAACATAGTTAACCCTCACGCGTATTAGCATGGACAGCACTAGGAAGAACCACTGCATCCAGCATGCTGCTAGCTGGCCAGAGGAACACAGCCCTCTGGTGCAAAGTGAGCAAGATGTTCAGCTTCAGCAAGGGCACAATAAATGGTTCATGCTTCCACTTGGGGACCTCCAGGATATCAATATTCTCGGAGGTTGCCCTGCCTGAAAGGACTGAAAAAACACAGCTAATGACTAGACCACTCATAAGTCCGCCCCACACCTGGAAAAAAGTGAATGGGAATGTAGAAATCATTTCAACTGTATTTCCTACCATGATGTATGATGGCTTTCAGTGGTGCTCAAAAGGTACAACTTAAGTGGCCAGTATTTTTTGTGTGAATAAATTAAAGGCCATCGATATAAAGTATCATCTTCTGACTTTGAATTAAAGCAGCCATTTTGATAGAAAGGAAAACGTAATTTATCATGGTCAGACAAAGTGCTCTTTCATTTTCCTTTCAAGACCCTTCCATCTCTGCAGGACAAACACACACAGCACCAAGAGCCCAGGGAAGAGACTCGCCTACTGTGGGGTAAAGAAAAAGAGTCCAAGATGAGTTGGGAGAGATTCTAGATAAAACGAATCAGCAGATAATAGTTTCAGAAGGAACAGACTGCATCTCAGAAATATAAGGATGCAAGAAGGGTGGAAATAGAGAGAGGCTGCACAGGAGAAAGATTCATGGAGCATGACCATAGGTTGAGGGAGGAAGACAGAGCGGCAGAAGGAGCTGTTTGAGTGATTACTTGTGCTCGCTGCTACCAGACTGCAGGCTTTAGTGACTCTTTCGGCATCTGCTCCAGCCCCATACCGAGTCCCCTTCACACTTTCATCTGGCTGTATCAATTCAGAAATCCAGCACTTTCTTGAGTCTACTCCTGGCAAAAAGGTTCCCCCTATTCCTCACAGACATTGTGCAGAACACAGAAGGCTATAAAAATGTTGTCTGCATTGACAACACTAGCGTCCAAATGGTTTTGAAGGCATTGCCACTGGGATTTCAGTCTGCCAAATGCACCCTTCACCACCATCCTACAGCTAATTAGCATTAAGTTGAACTTTCTTTTGCCAGGTCCTCTAAAATCAGGGGACAGTTTCATAAGCCATGGCAACAGGAGGCAAGCAGGGTCCCCTAGAGTAACAGTGGGGACAGTGACTCCATTTATAACAATGTAATCTGGTGGGAATAATATCCCAGTTTCTCCAGGAAGGTAAAGTCCCGATGTTCAGAACATTCTGGTATCATGCACCCTGCCAGTGCATCTCACATTAGTATCCATGAATCTGCACGTTTGGTTGACAAGGGCCTGCATAACTATGGAGTACCCTTTTCAGTTTATGTACTCATACTCCTTCCGAAAGGCAAACTATGGGGACAGGAGACCCATCAATGGCCCCAGTGCAGTTTGGAACGTCCATTCTCGCAAAGCCAGCAATTATTTCAGGAACATTTGTAATGCCCATCACCTCTGGGTACATCACTGTCCTGATGGCCTCACAAATCTCTGCCACAACCACCTGTGCCAGTTGATTTGCCAACTCCAAACTGGTTAGCCACAGATCTATACCAGTTAGGGGTAGTCAGCTTCCAAATGGCTACAGCGACCCCCCTCTGGACCTGCACAGCCTTCCTCATGAGGGTGTCATGGTGGAGGAGGGTTGGGGCAAGCAGGGTTTCATGAACCTCCAGAAACACCTTGCTTTTTCATTCAAAAGTTCTAGACCCACTGCTGGTCATCCCAGCTCCATATGACAATGTGATACCATCAGTCGGTGCTTGTGGCCCTGCTCCAGAAGCACCAGTCTACCTGGGGGGAATCTGCATCTACAGCAATAGGCATGAGCAGCATCTGCTGGGGCACGGCTGGTAATCCACAGAGAGCTGCCTTTGGCAGGCCAAAAACTGCTGCTGAAATGTCTACCAGGATTTTGAAGATGCTTCACCTGATTCCTGAAATTGGACAAGCGTGAGGTGGAGAAATTCTTCTAGTGGGTCAGGATCCATATCGATGGCTCCAGCTGATGGGAATTTCAAAATGGCTTGGCTGGTTGTACTGGCAGACTAAAACCATCTAAAACACTTCTAGTAAGTTCCTGAGAGATGGACAGACAAGTTCTCTCACAATCCACTAATGAATCAAGCCCTAGAGCGACTACTGATTGACAAAGAAGCTAGGAAACCTAGGACACGATGGTATATGCCCACAGAAGCTGAAGCTTTGACAGGTTTTGAGGGTTTCCAGTGCAGTAGTGGATGCACAAGTGTGTGCTTAGAAAACAGAGATTGCAGACGCAGGTCACAACGGGGATGCCCACAATGCAATTAAAAACCTGCAGCTGGCCCATACCAGTTGATTTGGGCTCTTG
Organism: Chelonia mydas; assembly: GCF_015237465.2. NCBI lineage: Eukaryota > Metazoa > Chordata > Testudines > Cheloniidae > Chelonia > Chelonia mydas. The sequence goes on along the minus strand of NC_057850.1, from coordinate 86,628,449 downwards.
GGGCTCAAGCTGTGGGGCTGTTTAATGGTTCTAGAGCCCAAACTCCAGGTCTACACTACAATTAGACAGCCCCGGAGCTTGAGTCCCGTGAGACAGAGTCAACTGGTATGGGCCAAGCACAGGTATCTAATTGTGGTGTAGACATACCCAAAGACCCAGGCTTACTATGCTGTGTAGACATACCCATTGATGTCAATGACGCCAGGATTTCAGCCTCAGTTTTTCTATTTTTTGGTTACAAAAAGCTGTTGATCTAAAAGAGTTTCACTTGTACTTCTTGGGCTAGATTTTTTCAATTTCCTTAAGCAACATGTCTAATCAGTTAGATGCACAGTTACTACAACTGAATACAGTATTTTAAAAAACTGGTTCCTAATTTATGGAAGATGAATTCAGCTAGGATATATGGGTATAGGAAAAACACAAGGACAAATGACAGAGATATATCTATCTTTGTTCCAAGTGTTATCTTGAGATCTAACTTTATCTTTATAAAAGATTAGGAGTGGAAGATCAACAGAAGTGGCTTATAATTTGTCAACTCTCTAAGCTCTACATATCTAACTGAGGCAAAGAGAAAATATACTGTGAAATGTCTCACAACTGGCATACTGGAGCATCTAAAGTATCTGCTAGTTATCACAAAAAAAAATCTTTATCCTATGTTCCTTAGAACAGATTAGTGATGCTTTGTGGCTACTATCTCTCTCACACCCTCCCCCCACCCCCCCTCCAAATTGCTCCACTTGAGAAGCTCCAGCAAACTGGACGCTGCGTTTTGATAAGCTATACTTAAACAAAATGGGTAAAAGATGTAGAAATCTAGGCTGAGGACCTCCACGGTATTCAGGATCCCAACACCCAAATGCTGTGTCCACCAATACCCACATAGTAGTACCTCATGAAGGCTTACAATGACCAACAGTTTGTGGCTTGAAAGATTTCTACACAAAGACAAGACTGCCCAAGAGGCTGTGACACAAGAAGATGGCTCACACTAACACAAACAAAAAAAAACTTTATTTAGTGACAGTGAAGGTTGCATTAGGACAATGGTTTTCAACCTTTTTTCATTTGCAGACCCCTAAAAAATTTCAAATGGAGGGGTGCAGATCCCTTTGGAAATCTCAGACAGTCTGCAGACTCCAAGAGGTCAGTGGACCACAGGCTGAGAACCACTGCATTAGGATATAGCCCCAAACACCCAAAACCTTAAGAACATAGAAATGAGAAAAAAGTTTCCTATATTCCTTGCCACCTTCATATTGGCTACAACACTGTAGACAAAACTCCATAAGGCTTTCAGTTCCACCTCTAAAAGCCACAAAAACCAATATGTACCCTAACTTCAAACTCACACGAATAGAAAACCTTATTGATCTCAAATGCTCTTTTATCATTCATCTGAGAAGTTCCTTCTTTCCCTTTAACATTGCTGAGGTCAGATCTTTTTCACTTCAGCTACAAGAGTAATTGCTAGCTTGTACGAGGAGTACCCACTAGAGGGGTACTACTGAACACATATTGTCAAGTATCAGGGGGTAGCCGTGATAGTCTGTATCCACAAAAACAACAAGGAGTCGGGTGGCACCTTAAACACTAACAGATTTATTTGGGCCTCCTTGTTGTTTTACTGAACACATACTTTCCCAGAAAGTTGCACGACAACTCGCTAGGCAACAGCGGGTAACCGGAGATTACAAATCCTGGATTCTTTCCTTGGGTCTGAAAAAGCAATGTAGGGTAGTGGTAAATACAGGAGAACAAAAGCCACATACATGTGGATTTATCAATCTAAAAAGTAGCATGATTAAGTGGCTCAGATTTGAATCTATCATATTAAAGACCTGGGTTTTATTCCCATCTGTGCCGGAAGTGACCTGCTGTAAACTCTCTGTTAATATATTTATGGGGAGGGGCAGAGGAGAAGATGGCAGTTCATACTTGATTGAAATCTAGAGCTACGGTCATGGCCTTATTTGGCAGTAAGAGTGACGAAATGCATGTTATGTGTCAAAGCTCTGTCCTTGCCTCTGTGGGTCCTGCGTTTCCTGGCGGATTTCGCTAGCCTCAGAGGCTCACTGTGACCCTCCACGTAACCCTTCTCTCTCTAGAGACAAGGGTCACAGTCTACTGAGCCATTTTCACCATAAGCCGCGAGGGAAGTGAGGAGAAGTTATCCTTCCTTGCACAGTCTCTGTTGTCTCCCAGTCTCACTGATTAATTAGGGGGCAAAGGTGTGTGTCGGGGGGGGAGCCCAGGCCCACCCTCTACTCTGGGCTCCAGCCCAGGGAGCCTAATAGTATCAGCTATGGTAGCTGACCTTTTAGAAACATGACATGTACAATTCCCTGGGCTACTTCCCCCACAGCAGCCCTCACTTCCTCAAGCTCCACTTCACCCTTACCTCAGGGCCTCCTTCCTTGTGCCCGATATGGTGTGTACTACTCAGTCTCTCCAACAGCACAACTTCCTCCCACAGCTCCTGACATGCACACCCATCTGACTAACTGGGAGGCTTTTAACTAGTTTCAGCCAGCCCCTGATTGGCTTCAGGTGTCCCAATCAACCTAGCCTTCTCCCTGCCTTCTGGAAAGTTCTTAATTGGCCCCAGGTGTCTTAATTGACCTGGAACAGTTGCCATTTCATTTATCCTGGTACCAGAGATATATTAGCTCCAGGCTAAACAAATCCATCTCCCACTACTTTTCTATAGCCATCTGGCCTTGCCCTGTCAGTTAATGTAAACAGTCAGTAGGAGGGAGATTTAAACACATGGTCTCCTGGTTCCCAGCTCAGAGAACTTTCCCTTAAGTGTTTGCCAAATGGTGGGTCCTGACTCACCAGTGGGTCACAAGAAGGTTCTCCATTGGTTACCACATCCAGGGCTGGATGAACCTATCTCTGTGCCCTGACCTAGGCAAACATACACTTTTCACAGCCTGGTGTGGCGGGGAGACTCTTGGGGAAGGGGAGGGATGTTGGACAGCGAGCCTGTGCTGCATCCAGTCTGCATTGGCAGCTCCTGTTCCATGGGGTGGGGCTGGGTTTGGGTTTGTCTACCCAGCTCAAGGCATTGCAACCTGGTGCCCGGGGTCGCAGTGCTGCTCAGGTTTGGCACGGCTGGAGGCTGCAGCAGGTCTCAATGCCCAGAGAAGGGAACTGGGCCTAGCCGCACAGGACAGACGCTGCCACTGTGGGGTGAGTGTAGGCATGCTAGCTCTACAACCCTGTGGCCCTCCTTCTTGGGGCCTCGTCTCCACCACAGGCCAGGATTAGGTTTGTGGTGCCAAAGCTGAAGGTGCATATATGTAATGATGGGTTGCAAAGAAAGAAAAAATGCAGTTCGTTGATTGCCTTAGTAAAAAGTTTGGGAAGCGCTGCCCTAATCTACAGGGTGTTTGATGTGTCTGTGTCTGACTGACACACAGAGAAAACATGTTTTCAGAAGTCCTCTGCAGACTGCAGTCCATCATACAAACTGTTATGAGGGTGAAAAGAGTTGACAGTGGTGGCTTCATGTTGATATATTTATTGATAATAGTGTTAAAAACATAATAAAAGTGTAAATAAGAAGGTATACTTTTAACTAGCATATATGGATTAATATGAGGCAAAACTCAGATCCAAGGAGGTTATATATTTTTGCCTAAAGGGACTCAGTCTCAAAGAACTGTTTGGTGAATTATAACAACTATGTATGGTCTTGGAGGGAAGGTCAGATTTTGTATAAGAGCATTGAAGCCACCACAGGGAATTGCCTTGCATATTCCTGAGATGGAACAGAAGGCTCTTTATCCTGATCCTCCAGGTTCGCTGTCTATCCTTGCCTGATGAACACTCATGTTCCTCAGAACTGGAAAAGGCCTTACCAAGGGAGGATGCCCAGGGCAAAGCCCCTTTAAATCTGGAAGTTTTAAAGAAGACAGGAAAACGTGCAGTGGGTGCACAGTGAGAAATCCTGACTATGACCTCATCTGCTCCCATGCTGTTGGGGACAGAAAGGGAGGAAAAGGAGAATGTAAGTACAGCCCTCTGAATAAGACCCATTTTAATGAAGAGTGGGTCCATCCAGGGCCATCCTTAGGCATATGCAGCATACACAGCTGTGTAGGGCACCTGAAAATTTGGGGCACCCCTGGGTCTTAGTGTCCACCCGCCTCCCACTTTCTATCCCTGTTCTGACCCTTTCTGCAGGCTCCCACTACAACTGGCTGTGGCAGCTTGGTGTGTCTTCCTCCAGAGGGGATCTAGTACTTAAAAGTGAAAAAGCCTTCCAGACCTATTAGCACAACACTGAAACTGTTAAAGAGCCATTCAAGTGGTAATGAAGCCATTTAACAGGCATTTGCCAACCCCCAGGTATATACTGTCAGTTTCTGAATTTACTGATAAAAAACAGTTGTGCATTACTGTAATATTTACTCAGAACATGTTAGTCTACAGGACCTTAGTTTAAAATTAGCTTTAAAATATTTCATTAGTGTGTTGCTGGAGATTATAAAATCACATCTCTAAAAAATCCTTGCATAGATTTTTAGATGTACAATCTGAGTATTCATCTTTAGCCTTAAATGCTTGGATCTTCAGACACACAGTTTTTTAAATAAATCCTTCAAAAGACTATCCTTATCTAAAATACACATGCAAGCCCAGGCTACTGTCGGGCACAGGGGCACCAGTTTAATAATACTGTATAGGGCCCTATAAATCCTGAGGATGGCCCTGGGTCCATCAGGAAAGAGACTTCCAAATACCCAGCTTCTATACATTCTGGCCTTAGCAAAGGCTAAACTGAGAAGCTTATGAGGCAGGATAGAGTTGGGAGAGCCATGAGGTGGAGGTGGGGGGTCCTTCCCATTTCTTATTTCATGCTAAATGGGCTACAGAGGAGAAAATCCTATGGAGAAGAATACTGCTCACAGGAAGGTGCCTTCTCTGCAAAGGACACAGAATGGGCACCACCAAACAGAAAACTTACTGGTGGAATAATCAAAATTTTAACTCTTATCTCCCCCACTCTCTGTTATGAAGGCAAACATGCATGCTAGAAAGACCTCATAAAGCTCTAGAAGTAGCCTTGAGAAGCCAAGAGGCCATTAATAGGTTTAGGACATGAATCTTCCAGTCAAAGATGGATAAACTAATCATCCCTGATCTGAGAAAGCAAAAAAATAACTCTTTAGGAAAGTGTAGTATGTGAAACTACACTGGGAGAGACTAAGCTAGATGTATTTAAACACAACCTAAACTACCCAGACTTACTGGGATCACTGACAAATATATGTGTTTACTATAGAGACTTCACTCAATATTTTTCAACCGACAGACAGGAGATTTCTTGTAATGGTCACCTCCTGAAGAGTTTCAGAGTAACAGCCGTGTTAGTCTGTATTCGCAAAAAGAAAAGGAGTACTTGTGGCACCTTAGAGATTAACCAATTTATTTGAGCATAAGCTTTCATGAGCTACAGCTCACTTCATCGGATGCATCCGATGAAGGGAGCTGTAGCTCACGAAAGCTTATGCTCAAATAAATTGGTTAGTCTCTAAGGTGCCACAAGTACTCCTTTTCTCCTGAAGAGTGTTCACCTGACTTAAGTCTTGGGCTGAAGAATCTTTAGGTTAGATCATTTCTTAATTCTAACAATTTAAAAAAAAAATGAAACCATCAAGCCCACTATCACTTCCAGAATATTAAGAAATACACTAATAAACAAACTGAGAATAACTGTGTGATACTGAGGACTTCAAGACCCAAAACAAAAGGCAGCGGAAAGACTAACTGAGGAAGCTGTATTATACTAGTATATTTACAACAATGTTGTATATAACATGTAATATTAGTAAATAGTGCAAATTACAGTTAGCCATCTACCTATTTATGTCTGTGTCTGGAATCCAATACAAGGGTAAAGACAACAGGCACAAATTAAGTAACAAAAAGGGAGGCACCCTCAGGAAAATCTGGCCATAACATTCTACAAATTTTATCAGGAAGACTATGATTTCAGAGACTCTTACAGCTGAAGTCTTTAAATTTTTTTTTTTACTTCTCTGGGCAATGGGTGAAATCTGCATATATTTGATTCTCTCAAACCTTCATAGAAATACATTTGGTAAGCTATGCTTCTCATCTTACATTAAGGACATTAATGGTATTCAATTCTTTGTACTTTTTGGTACAATCCCTAGTTATTTTTGTAAACTACATAATCAGAGTTTATAATTATTTTGCTAATGTTATGTAGCTATTATAAATACTTCTCTTATTCAAAGGAACTATGAAGGACTTTGAATCAACACCAACCACATTTTTGGCAACTATTTTTTACTTATTTAGTGCCCTTCATCTAAGTATCTCAAAGTGTAAGATAAGTATTATAAGTAAATTGACAGAGTTTAAGCATAACATTTTCAGAACCGCTTAAATTATTTATGAACCTAAATCCCATTGACTTTCACCTCTACCAAATAGCTTAAAACATTTAAGTAATGGTTAAATTACTGGCACTGTCAGATTAAAAATAACATTTAAAGAACAAATTTCCCTACCTACATTACTACCAACTCCTTAATTTGTTAAAACTGCTACAATTCTTAATAATCTTAATTTACTTTAAAAAATGGAGGGGTGGGGGAGAGAACGGAGGTCCTAAAGAAGAAAATATAATTTTAGCACTGATTTCCCTTAGCAGGGCTTTTAAACTGGAGAATGCTTTTAAGTATCAGAAACGTTTTTTGTGCATACCTTTTACATATATCGTGCACACATTATTGTCTACCTTCTATTATGGGGATTGCTGTGATACCACTGCTCATTGCTTATGCAGAGGAAACCATGTGCACTCAGGGGCAGTACCCACAAACATTGGTCAGCTTATGCTTTTCAGCAAATGTTCTCTGCCCAACATACCAGAACCAGGGATAACATTTTCAAATGTGCCCAAGTGAACTGACAAGAATATGAATGTTGTACAGTGAGCTGAAAACATGCCATTCATTGAATACACACCAAAAGATCTTGTTACTTACAGTTGGAATGCATATCTTGCTCAGGGGGTTGCCATCCAGTAGGTATGATCCATTGAAGGTCACATATTCATCATAATACTGAGGTGCCTGAGGAATAACGCTACACAATAATTTACGTTTCTCTTCTATTTTTTTCCTTATATGCAAGTATTCAAAATATGGATTTGCTCTTTCTGAACTGTATGGCTGAATCTCTTCGAGTTTCAGAGAATCTACAATAGCTGCCAAAGACTGCTGGGTTTTCTCCTTAGCTTGCAGTAAAGAGGGATTCACTTGTACAGGCTGAGGCACACGTGACACCTTTCTTTTGCGTGGATGGTGTACTTGAGCATCATCTTCCTCAATTAATCTTATCCTTCCTTTTATAGAGGCAGCTGACTCACAGTCTTTTTCTGATGTTTGTGTGCAACCAGTAGAATTCTGTTTACTCTGACTAGCAAGCACATTTGCTCTATTTCTAGTAATTCTTTGAGGAACTTCTTGCTGATCTGTTTTATGATCCTCAACAGTTTCTTCTCCTTCTAGTTTAACTGTCTGACTGTATTTATGTACTATTTCTTGTGCAGTTTGCTGTGAATTATCTTCCAAATTAGACAATGGGTATTGTGGCAGGTCATGTGTTGAAATATTTTCTCCGCCATCTATAGTGCAATTATTTTTATTAGCTGATTCATTTATAATTCCTTTTGGTATTCCTGCATTTAGTTCACATAGATCAATGTCAGATTTACTATTATTTAAATGTGCTGAAACCAAATTTTCTAGTTGGGCTTTTTCATTTGGGGTTTCTTGAGTGTTAGCTGTGCTGCTATCTACTTCATCAGCACGAGAATTCTTGTAAACAATTTTACTGAACGCATAAGAATTTGTATTTAGTTGTGAACAAGCATCATTTACCGTAAAATCCTTTTCTGACAGTAATGTAGATAGAGTACTAGCTCTTCCAAAATTCTGTGAAATATCCTTAGTGACGCTTTCAGGATATACAGTGATAAGCACACTGGCCTTTTTAATGTTTGATGGGAACAAAGTGTTTTCAACTTCTCTTGTATTATTGGTGTCTGTGTTCAAAACAGAACTTGTAGTTTGAACTAGATTTTGTTGCTGTTGTACAAATATTGGCTCTTGATTGCTAATACCTGGTAAAGATATGTGTTTAGACATACACTCTATATCTGGGAGTGGCTGGATATGCAAAGAGCAGGGCGACTGTGAAGGTAAAAATGATGCAGATTCCTGAAAACTTGAATTTCCCACAATTTCAGTGTGTTGAGGTAAAAATTCAGACAGTTTCTGCTCTTTTAATGTCCTGTTTTCAGAATCAGGCAATGCTACGACAGTACTAGTATCTTGCTCTGACATTCCATAACCAGAGCAGTTGGATCCATTATTTAATGAATTAAGTCTGTCAAAAGGCACATCCCATGATTTAGTTAGCTGATTCAGACCACTTTGACTATATGGCTCTAGATGCATATGAATTTCTTCGGAAAGGCTCAACTGAGCAGTATTTTTAACAATATTTGCATCCAATGTAACATGCTTGTTGCTACCAGTTTTAGTTGGAGAAGATGTAAAATTGGAATGTGAACCAGACATACTATTTTGAAAATCCCTTTCAGTCAAACTACAAGAAGATACTTCTGGTTTGGGAGAAGTGCAAGTATGACTTGGGACTCCTAGTAAAACACTCTGACTATTTTCTTCAGATGATCGAGGCTGTTTTGCGTGTTCAGAAATAACACTAGGCATACTGCATCTTCGCACATCTACAACAGGTCTACAGTCATTTAAAACCACTTTAACATCTTCAACAGAAGCTGATCTAATGTAGGCTGGTGGAAGTCTGTTTGCAAAAGGAGGTTTAATGCGCTCTGGCAACTCTGCTAGGCTATCAGTCTCCCTTTCAAGAAGGGCCGGTGATTTGGCCAAAAATGGTGATTGTGAAAAGGACATTTGGGAATCAGAACCTTCTAGCATAAAGTCTGAATCATATTCAATTATGGGTCTTGGAGTAGTTACTGTAGTATGGCAAGAATCTTCTGAACTAGCAACTGAAACCATTGACACTGACCTGGAGCTTAGACCTGTCTTTTCACCTTCTGACCTAGGAGATCTATTTAAGTTGTTATCTAAAACTAATGATGACTTTCCAGAATTTGTTAAGTTCCTTGTGTCTACAGATTGGGATCTACTACTTGTAGCATCTTTCGGCTGCTTCTCTTTCGTGTAAATGTCTGACAATTCTGAGCTTTTTGAACGAATCAGCTCTTTGTTTTTAGATTCAGTTAGTGAATGTTTTGTTTTTTCTTTATCTTTTATCTTGTTAAGTTCTAAACAGGACCGATTCCTTAATCTTTCCTTCTCTTTTTGTTTTATTTTTTCTTTATGTTTCCTATGCCACTGTTCAATTTCCAGATCTTTGAGGCTAAGCATTCTTTCAAAACTAGTTTGCATTAAATCATCATTCACTAGTCTCTTTTCTTTAGGTCGAGTATCTTTTGGTGCTGATGATGGTTTAGGCTTAAGTTTTTCAGATTCAAGTTTTAGTTTAGGAAAATTATTTTGCTGCATTTTATCTTTGTGTTTGTCTCGTTCTTTATATCGATCTATGTCTTTATCCTTTTTATCTTTCTCTCTACCATCTGGAGTTTTCAGCAATTCATCTTTTGGTTTCTCTTTCAAGGACAATAATTTTTCATGCAATGCTTTACTACTGTCTGAAATATTGCATTTCCTTTCTTCTTGCATGTGCTTTGAGTTTGCTGCTGTTAAGCTGTCTTTATCTCTGGACTTTTCCTTTTTCTCAGCCTCCTTTTCTTTGTCTTTATTTTTGCCTTTTTCTGGTTTACTATACTCACTTTCTTTTTCTGATAGTTTGACCTTTCTCTCAATGCAGTATTTTTCTTTGCTTTCAGACAGGTGTCTGTCTTTGTCAGTCTTTTCTTTGTCATGTTTTTTATCAACTTTTTCTTTGTTTCTTTCTTTGTCATCAAGTTTTTTAATAGTACTAACATTTTTTATCTTATCATTTTCTTTATGACATTTATCAACTTGCTGGGAATTTATCTTTTCCTTTGCTTTTTCTATACTTTCATTTAGCTCTGCTTTCTCTTTCTCTGGCTTATAGTCATGTTTTATCTTTTTCTCTTTATCTAAATTTTTTCTTTCTATCTTCTCAATGTCCTTTTCTTTAACTGAGATTCGCCTCTCAGCTTTTTCTCTGATGTTTTTTTCCTGCTTTTCAGTATCTGCTTCTTTTTCTACTAAATGCATACTAGCTGGCTCATCTTTAGTACCTACAGCTGAACAGAACAATTCTGTTTCTTTATCTGTGAACATGTTCTCTTTTTCTTCTTTTGTATCTTTCACTTTTTCATCCTTAAATAATTTTTCATTTTCCTTTCTGTTTTTTTCTTTTTCTCTCTCATCTTTAAAACTTCTCTCTTTCTGGACATGTTTCTCTTTTACTGATTTATCTTCTTTCAGCATAGTTTTTTCCAGCTTTGATTTTCTCTCTGAGGGAAGAGATTCATGGTCCATATTTAACAATATATCTTCAGTTTCATCACTTTTAAAAAAGTTCTCTTTCCAAAATTCTCTATCAAACTCAATATTTCTTTGTACCTCCTTAGCACTATCTTTGTGTTTGTGTTTTTCCTTTTCCCCATCCTGTTCTTTTTTGTGCTTGTCCTTTTCTCTTTCTTTATGCTTCAGTTTATGCTTTTTAAGTGTTTTACCTTCCTTGTCGATTTTTTTCAGCATACATTCTGAATTCTCAAATGCTGAACTGTTTTCTTCCTCTTTAATTTTAGGACTAGATTTTTCACTCAATTCTAAGTGAAAATCTTTCTGATGCTTGCTTTTTTCTTTGTGTTTGCAAGATTTGCCACTAGAACTTTCCACTAGATATTCAGAATCTGTATTATGATCATACCTAACTACTTCAGATTGCAATGATATTTCAGAACCTCCAGGTGATAAGCATGCTTTAGTGTTTTCTTGCTTTAGTGGTGTTGACTGCTTTTCACTTAATCCACAGGGATGTTTAGGAGATTTGCTAGCAGTAATATGAAATAAGGGTAATGAAGAATCTTCTTTTGGACTAAAAGATTTTTTAAACATCTCCTCCTCTCTAGCTTTGTCTAAAGAATCTAGTCCAGAACTAACTACATTTGTCACTCTAGTATTTTCCTTTTCTTGCTTTAGTTCTTGATTCTCTTTATTTTTGCTCTGATTTTTTAGCTTCCTTTTAACTTTCCCTTTTTGCTTGTGGTCGTTTGAAACAATGTATTCTTTTTTCATTTTTATATCAGAGTTTGGAGTTTCTGTGATAGAACAAGGAGGAGAGACAACCTTTTTGTCTTGAAGAATTTCTTCATCTGAACTTTCAGAACTTGAGTACAAAACTCTGGACGGTTTCTGTTTTTTACTTTTAAATGATTTTGGAAAAACAACTTTTTCCTGTTTCACAAATAAATTATTCTTTTCTATTTCAGACTCATCATCTTTTCTTAGATCCTTTCTAAGAATACGTCTGTCATCAATCATTTTTATCTCATCTTCATCATCATCTTTAAACTCATATTCATCAAGAGCAGATGAAAGTGGTGCCTTACTAGGGACCATCTGCTTGCTGTCAATGACTAGAGATTCTTTTTCTGTTTCAGAATCAACATTCCCGTCTACACTGGAAGGATTTACAGATGGAGTCTCTTCAAAATCTAGATTGAGAAGACAAAAACAAAGAAAATAATGATGGAGATACTGACAACTCTGAATCATATTATAAATATTATGGACATGTATGGATAAATTATTCATTAATTACAGAGATAAAATCTTCACGACAAAATATAAGTTTACTGTTGCACAATAGTTTTATAAAAGACAGCATAAAATATCACCTATTAGAGAATTCACAAGTACTATTAGAATATTGTCACATACTCTATACCTCAAAAGCCAGTCCTTTTAAAGTAGTAGTCTGACCTAACCAGACATCTTTTACACATACAAACTTAAAACCAAACAAAACTTTTTTTTGCATCCAGTAAGATTGACTATGGTAAACTTATTTACAGCTTTCAAATTCACAAAACAAAGAGCAAGAGTATGACTAATAATACATTGTGAAATACGTTTGTATACAGCATATAACAAGCAGTATATTAGTTTGTGACTTGTCAAAATCAGGGTTACATTACTTTATATTTTCTACAGTTAAGTGAATACAATGTAATACACTGGTTTCATGCATTAGTTTTTCAGCTCTTGTGAACTAGGACCAAGTTCTCATTTAATTCAGTAAGAATTTGCAAGTCTTATCTCAGTTTAATCACAAAATTGCCACTTATGGCTTGTCTACATGTGGGGTTTATTCTGCAGTAACACGAGTTAGTCTGGTGTGAAAATGCCTGCATACACACAACGTAATTCATTACAGTGCCCTAACTCTGCAATCACCGGTTACTCTAGAGTCCTCTTTCAAGCTGTGCTAAGTTTGATAGAACTTGAGGTAGTGCAACCTACTGTTCATTTGCATGTAATGCTGCCATGCACTACTCTGGCAGTCCTCCAACTGCTATCCCACACTACTTTGTGTGTTTGTTACTGATCTGTCTGTTTGCCTGTGTGCTTTCCACTGCTCTGAGGTCAAGTTAACCAGATGTCCTCCTCCCCTGCTTAAAAACTGGCAGAGGGCCAGCATCTGCCTATTTGCTCTTGAATTCAGATATATCAGCGTCACTGCATATTACTCCAGAAGTATTACAACCAGCCTCGAGCAGCTGCTTGGAGCTGTGCAAAGAGCCTAGATCTCTTCACCATCTGTAGAGAAGCATTGATGCAGCAAACTCTTGTGGACAGTCAACAAATTAAAGACGTGTTTGTGGACATTGCTATGCAGATGTCTGCAAAGCGTCTCCACCAGGATGCTGACCAGTGCCAGACCAAAAGCAAACAGCTCAGGAGGACTTGCATTAAAACCAGGGATGCCAGGAAACAGTCGAGACAGAATATAGTCTGTCCTTTTTTTGAGGAGCTGGACAGAATTTTGAGCAATAACACCACTACTGAACCCAAAGAGGATATGTACCCTGCTACCCACCCTTCTCCCATGGGCCTCCCCCCACCTCCACCGATGACAAGCGGTAAGAATCATTAGAGGAGGAACATGAGGAGAGCAGTAAAGAGCTCTCCCTGCAAAGCCAGGATCTCAAGACCTTGAAACCAACTGTGTAAGAAGCAAGTCCAATTCCCAACCAGATACCCAGGCTGAGATTAAGGAGGCAGATCCTAGAGAGGGAGCCTTAGCATGTAAGTATCTGTCTTTACAGCATATTATTCTATTCTGCTGTCCTAGCTTCTGTTCCAGGTGCCCCATGACCACAGCCATTTTTGACAGATGTGAGCTAGGAACCTTTCTGAGTCTCCAGCCCTTGCCTTCCTCGATTCCTTGGATCTCACTGTCTGTTCTCCCCCCATCCCTCTACATGTTTTCAAAATGGTGGTTGGTCTAGTCAGGCAGTCGGCTTCTGTCTCATACTAATGCCCCAACCATTCACTGTTTACAGGCCCATTTCATGGAGGGCACATACCTATTTTCCTTTTCTCTCCCTGCATCTATCCTGTGGGTCTTGGGTCCATTTGCTCTCTGAGAAGCCTGAGGTTGGAGAGGGAAAAACACAAAACTACCCGAAGAGAGCATTGCAGTGTCCAGAGACAGTGTCATAATGACAAAAGACACTATGGAGAAAAAGAGGGATGTTCAGAGGCAACCAAGAATCAGAACATTCTGCTGCTAGCAGGCACACAGACAATCTAATGCTCTCAACCAGGACCCAGCCATCTTCTGCAGCCCCTGGACAATATTGGGCACTGGGAACACCAGCATACGTTCTCTGCTGCACCCCTGCTCCCAAAGACCATTTCCCTCCCCAGCCCAAGGTCAGGGCAGTGAAAACAACTGCACCTGGTAATCCAGCTTTTAGAGCCATCTAATGCCTTTGATTTAGAGCCCTGACACTGAACACCGTAAGGCCCAAGAACAAGAGGCAGAGGCAAAGTGTATACTTACCCCTCCCCATTGCTGTGTTCTGCCCTCCTCTGTACTGTGTCACTTTAAAACTGTGTTTCATGGTTGTTTTAATTAAAGGTTTATTTCTGGTCATTATATAATAAATTGTTTAATAAGAAAAAACATTAAAAATTCATTCATGAAGAACTGACAGTACATTTTACACAGAAATCTTTAAACTGAGCACGTCATAGGTTTTTACAAAAACATAAGATAAAAGAAGTGCCACAATGTGCTACTTGTACCACCCCATCAAAGACACTGCAATGCTCACAATCCATTTGCCCCTCTCCCCAGGATAAAAGCTGGATATACAGCTGCACAATTTAAATGCTCTGAGTCTCAGGCCTGAAAGCAGCCGCAACAGGCATCCCTGACAGTTATCCTGGCGGTTTCCATTTTTCAGTGGATGTCTTGATGGATGCTAAAACCTCTGAGCAAGTTTCTGCATCTCAGCTTACCACCCATCATTAAGGCTTTCTCCCTTAGTCTCACAAATATTGTGCAAAATACAACATGCACCTATAATCTTAGGCAAGTTTTTTTCTGCAGCCTCTAACCTAGCCCATAAGCAGTGTCATTCGTTTCAGATGGCCAAATGCACACTCAACTGTCATGCTGCAACTACTGAGGCAACAGTTACACAGCTCCTTCCTTCTGTCCAAGTGGCCTGTAAGTGAACATCTACACTGGAATAAAAGACCTGTGGCACAGCCGCAGCTATCTTGGGTCAGCTGACTTGCAGGGTCCCAAGATTGGGCTCCAGCCCAAGCCTGAACGTCTACATACCGATTTTACTGCCCCGCAGCCTGAGCCCTGTGAGTCCAAGTCAGCTGACTCAGGCCAAGCGCGGGTGTTTAACTGCTATGTAGACGTACTCTGAATGGCTTCCTTAACCAGGGAAGCAGAGGATAAAATGGGTCTCCCAGGATGACCAGAGCAATCTCTATGCCATTGGCGTCCACGGTGATCCAGGGGCAAACTCTCTTTTATTCATTAAGGTAAACAAAACGGAGTTCTGAAAGATCCTAGCATCATGGACCTTCCTAGCATTTATGTTTGTAAACCTTTCATGGTGGTCAACCATATTCTGGGAAGACCCTGGAGAAATACCCTTTTCTGTTGATCAACTCTGAGCCTTCATGTGGAGTGCAAATAGGCACATGGGTCCCATCAGTTGCTCCAATACAGTCTGGGAACCCCATGCATGCAATCCATCAATTTCCTGACCACTATCAAGCTTTATAGCCCAGTGCAACAGTACCTTATGCATGGCATCATATCCTTGCATGACCATGGCCCCAACAGTCAATCTCCCTCTACCAAATTGATTTGCTATGGACTAGTAACATGCAGGTGTGGCCAGCTTCCCAATTGCAATGACAACCCACTCCTCAGTGGGTATGGGGCACCATACCTTGGCACGCTACTGCTGCAGCAGTTTCAGGGCTACTTCAGCACAGATCTAAAAAAAGGTTGCCTTTGCTATCCTGAAATTCTCGTGCAACTAGTGGTAATTCCAAGTCTTCAGAACAATCCTCTCCCACCAGTCCTTAGGCTGGAACAGTGTTGCACTATGTGAAGCTGATCTAGGAACTGTACATGTAGTAGCAGTTGCTCGGTGTCATCTTCTTCTTCCTCCCATCTCTACTGATGACGCTGCTGCTGGAGAAGCTGCTAGTGTGGTAACATCATCTGTTTGGTGGTGCTGAAGGTGAAGTCCAAATTGAAGCCACCCAGCTTCAAGAGCTCAAACAAGCCCAAGCAGCCTCTGTGTATTCACGGTTGCCAGCATAGCGGTGCAAAAGATTGTTGGGTCCATGCTGGCTAACAGCAATTCAGAAATGGCATTAGCCCACCCAGAAAGCGATGAAGCATGAGGCAGATCAGAATCATGGGATTTTTTAAATTCCACTGGCTTCTGCTATGCACCCCACAATGCACACTGCTCACCAGCAAAGCAAAGGCCCATGAGATACCCTCCCAGAATGCCATACGCTTAGTATCCAAGAAGCCCTCGCAAATGATGCAAATTGAAGGAGGGCATAGCCATCCTGCATGTACGCGATTAGCATGGCTTATGTACCGTGCATCAAAAAGCATGTGTCAACTCAACTAAACCCCCTGAGTAAACTAGGCTTTTTTTTTTTTTTTTTTTTAAAGGGATATGAAACAAACGGTCACATTGTTATGTAACTGAAATAAAAAGTTTTCCTCCTTCCTAAGACTTGCATTTTAAAGCTTTTTTTAGCTAACTGAAAAGATCAGGGGAAAAAACAAACCAGAATTATATACTCCCTTTACGGTATAACTGTATATCTAGATTCTTATATCGGACCAATAATGGTTTTACTTGAATACACTAATCAGCATGTAAAAACAGGGTCTTAAAATGCAAAGCGTTAGACAACCTTAACTACAGGTGTTGCTACAAACTCTTCCTCTAAAAAACTGTGCTAGCAATCATTACTAAAAGACGGTCAAAACATGCAAGCTGAGGTGAACAAATCTATATTCTTTTTTCAAAAAAAAATAAGAGGTTATTTATAATGCATTTTTCTAGTACTGTGCAATTAAGGTCTAACTCTCTAACCTGAGCAACTGTCTTCATCATCAGAAATAGGCACCTCCTTTTTCAGTAGCAGTTCCAGTTCTTCTGTTTCTGCTACATCAACTGGTCTCTCCCCATGTTTGTTGGCCTGAAATGGATTTCCACCATGTCGAAGCAGGAGCTTCACAATCTGCAATGTGAGAACTTGGTTTTTACATTTTGTAAGAGCTAAGAAGTGACCTGCAAAATACATACAAACATTAATTGTGCATTCTTCCTCATTTTTGACTTCTTGAGTAATAATCTCCAATTTGACATGGGCTATGTATACTGTAATGACATAACAGGGTGCTCCAACCTTTTACCTACGGAGGTCCAGATGGCAGAACTGGACTTCTGGGTTGCATCCTACCTGCTGAAGTGGGATGGAGCCCATCAGATGAAGGAGAAAAAATGCACCCCCTTCCCACACAATTAAAATGTTTACAGTTGTTTGGACCTAGCAACAGCAGGGGGAGCAAAGGAAGGAGCCGCTCTTCCCTCTTGTCCCCTCTGCTCCAGTCCTGCTCGCACTCACCCAGCTGCAACTGCTCAGGTCTCCATTACTCTTCTTGACCCATCCGCACAGCACTCTGCTCTGAGGAAGGGGAAGTGGCACTTCAAGAAGTGTAGTGACAAGAAGCCTCAGGTGGTTTTGGGGTTTTAGGAAGAAAATGGCTGTTAGCCACTGCTACAAGATGATGAAAAATTGCAGGACCACAACTTTTTATTAAGAAAGAATTTACTTGTTTTCAAATTGAAAAGAAGTTCTAACAATATTTTTTTTTAACTAACTGAATCAGACAAGGCAGCATGGTGAGTTATTTTTACCAAGCATGCATTCCCATGCCATGACGTATTCCTCTTCTTCATTACTGATGGCTGTCCCATACCTTCATGCCAGAATTCTCCTCTCCTTCCAACATTAACCAGCATTCTCCTTCTCTTCAGACCCTTTCAATATCCTGCACTATTTGGCAGCCAGATCTGAGTGGTTGACACTTCTTCCTGGAACGATTTAGCTCTCCCTGAGTGCTTGAGGGAGACAGCAGAGGAGCTGACAACTGAGAGTGCAGTAACTGAGGTAACAACCCAGCATACAGCAGCAGCTGTGGCCTGTAGTACAGGCAATGGCAGTAGGCAATATCAATACAAGCCTTTCAGTGGTGCTTGAGGCTCAAGAACTTCGTAGCGGTAACTGGTACGAGAGAAGTGTTTGGCTAGCATATTTTTTTAAATGCACAAGACTTGAAATTTAACTTGTGATTAACAAAAATGAACAGGCCAGACAAAATCAGTGGGGGCCAGATGTGGGCCATCTGAACCACATGGACAAAAAACATAAATTACACTATATAATATAATTAGTAAATTGTAAACGTATGTATTCTATAACTGGGTTTAGAGGTACAACTAGATAAAAGAAACATTTGTCCTTTTGTAATTCAGTAGTTGTAAAATGAATTTCTGGTAACTTAGTATACTAACTGGACAGCTACTCAGCTCTCTCAAGTAGATGAACTAATAGGAAGATTTAAAAATTTTGTTGCCATCATTCATTAGGAGAATAATCTCTTTCCCATTCCCAAATACTTTTTGTAACAAAACAAACCATTGAACAAACAAGAGGAAACTACAAAATCCTGTCTAAAATTATCTTCCTTGCCTGATGATCTAATCACATCACCAACCCTCTATGAATCCCTCCAGTGGCTCCCCATGTCCACAAATTAAAACTTCTTGTCCTTACCTTACAGGCCTAGATAATTCTGCCCTGACTCATGCATCTCTGAACTTGTTTCTTATCACATGATCCCCTTAATTCCTTTGATGATAGAAACTTTCATGCCCCTTTTGTACACTTCTTCCACAACTATCTTGGTGACTTTGTCCATCCAGGTCCTCCTACATGCCTAGAATTCTCAATTTTCTGTTTTCCAAGCCACTATCCTTTTCTTCATTCAGCTCCATTCTGAAGGCCCTCTTCTGCCATGATACCCACAAGAAGGAAGTCAATAATTATAATATAGCAAAAAACTTGTCATTTCCGACTCTAGATTTCCCAAATTACCCTAATCTTGTTAAGAATGTAATCCATTTGATGTACAGATGATCTATGTTTTTATTTCTTGTACAGTGATTAAAGCACATAGCTTGATTAATAATCCTTATTTTAAGTGCTAACAAATAAACAAAAGATCAACGACTGGAGCATCTAGTTTGCAGAAATCCTGCACAGAGATAAAAAACACAAATCCAGAAATGGAGAAAATAGATGGAGCTAAACCTACAGAAATAATTTCAATTTCCTTAAGAATTCAATACTTGCTGTCAAGTCTTGAAGAGTATTAGGAGATCCATTTATTTATGGACTTATGTATGGAGCTAGGTAAGTGTATGAAATACTATAAAAATACTCTCTATAAAGTATCAATTTAAAATATTTACTAGAAGCTACAGTGTAGTTTAGAAGCGTTCTGTTGAAAAACACACACTGTAGAAAAAGCTTTAGGTAAAATGTTTTGGTTTTTAACCTGCTTCCATTCAATAGCTTTTAGAGTCTTTCTACATTTTTTTGAAGCAGAGAGTAGGGCAAAAGATCTGTCAAGTGGAGTACTGACAAGGGCAAAAAGCAAGACAAAAGATTTTAAGATATCACAAAGAGAGCAGAATCAGGATTATATGGTCATTTGGTAGAGACTACAATGCTTTTTTCACTAGATTCAACATTTGCACATACAGGTATTTACTTTTTTTTTTTCCTAAAGCATACTTACATCTCTATGCCCACTGCTAGCAGAATCATGAAGTGGAGTATCATCATCCAGCCCTTGTGTGTTCACATCTGCTCCTGCTGCTATCAGAACCTTAGCAACATCATAATAACCAACATTACAAGCTTCATGAAGCGGAGTCCAACCTGTAATCATAGAGGTCAGAATATTTAATTTTTGATCTTATAATATTAATGTATTGTTTTTAACCAAACAAACCACTTGAAAACATCAGCATAAAACATAATTGTTATGTAGGGGAGGGGTGAGGGGGTGTGTGTGTGTACGTACACAACATATATATCCTAAGCCAATTCCTGTGCTATACTGGACTTTATATACATAATGTGGCACTATTGTAACACCTTCCATCTCAGGATCAAATGTGTTTTATAAATCTTAAGCCTCACATTAGCACACTAGAGTAGGTAAGCATCCTATATTTATTATGATTAAACTGAGCACAGAGCTCACAATGCAAGTCTGTGGCAAAACTGAGAATCTGACCAGAAAACACCACCCTAATTATACACTTCATTCTTTCTTGGTAAATAAATATTTTAGACACATCATTATTTGATTTATATGCAAATGACTGAATCAGCCTCCATTTGGAATTACAACAAACCTCCACCTTAAGAAATTTGCTTATGCTAATTGCCAATCTCTGTTCTTCTAGAGTAATGGAACATACAACAGTAATGACTGACAGTTTCACATTGTTGAGTACAGGTGTGAATAGCACCTACCCCTTATCAATCTAGATAAGCTACTGACAAATAAACCAACCAATTTATTTCCTGGTATTTCTTAGTTATTTATTAAAGCCACTAGTATTAATTCTCATCCTCAGGGACTTCAAGTTCCATCTTAAAAACTCATCTGCCACCAAGGCTGCACATTTTCTCTACCTCACTCCTTAAATCGACCTGCAGCCCTAGTTAAACTCCCCCATTCACCAAAGGGCCATTTACTTGACTTGGTCTTCACCAAGCAGTGCTCACTCTCCCTCTCTCTGTTGCCGAGTTACCCCTCTCCAACCATCAGCTGGCCTCTTTTCAGCATCATCCAAGAGCCTCCCCTCTCGCCCCATACTTGGCCTTTCTGTGACTTCCAGTCCATCAGTATTGAAGACTTCTCATCTGTTCTCAGCCTTTTCCTCCCTTGATATGGCTGTTGGTTCTTTCCATGCACCAATCTCCTTCACCCTTGACTCTGCCCATCTCCCATCACAAAGTCTGTCCTATCAACCCCCCATCCCTAGCTTCCCACCTCTCCTCCCCACCGAATATCTATCTCTGGCAAAAATCCCAGGATGAGGCTGATTTTGTAGACTACAAATTAATTCTCTTCCCTTTCAGTTCTGCTATTTGCCTAACTAACTAACACTACTTCTCTAACGTAAATGAATCTCATGCCTGCAGCCACCTTTTTGCCTGCTTTGATTCTCTCCTTTCCTATTTGTTCCACTTTTCTTCCCATGCAGAATATTATAGATTTCTTCCAACAGAAAATTAGCAAGATATAGGACCTTCCCCTTCTCCTCCTACAACTCTCTTTTCCTCCTTCCCTGTCAAAGACACAGACATTTGTCATCTGCTTTGCTCCTAATACCCTCACTTGCCCCAGTGACCCCATTCTGTCTCCTGAAACTTACGCCCACTCTCACCTCCCCACTTTCTCTGCTCCTTAACTTCTCACTCTCCTCTGGATCTGTCCCCTTATAATACAAGTATGCTTTAATCACCCCCATCTTAAAAAATCCCCATCCTTTACCAGCTCCATTTGCCTCTCCAACCACTGCTCCATTTCCCTTCTCCCTTTCATCTCTAAGATCACTGCATCCATTTTTTACAATTGCTGTCTGCAGTTCCGCTCTTCAGATTCAAACCTAGACCCTGTCCAATCTGGTTTCCACCCATTGCACTCCCTTTAAACTGCTCTCAATAAAATGTCTAATAACCTCATCTTATCCAATGGACAAAACCAGTGCTCCATCCTTAGTCTCCTTGACCTTTTAGCTGCTTGTGACACTGTTGCCCATGCTCATCTCGAAATCTTAGCCTGCCTTGGCTTCTGTGAATCTGTCCTGCCCTGGTTCTCCTCATATCCCTTTAATCATTGCTTTATCAGCATGTCCACCAGAGGATCCTCCTCAATGCTCAACCAGCTTTCTGAGAGGGTTCCACAGGACTCTGTCCTTGGCCCCTTATCAGTGGGTAACCTCACTGACAAACTCAAATTCAGCTACCATCACTATGCTAATGACTCTCACATCTCCCTTTCTCCTCCAGACCCCTCTCTTGGGCAAATTAAATTTTCACCTTGTCGGCCTGACATCAGTTTGTCATCTATTTGTCAGCTCAATATCAACATGGCTAAAACATAACTCCATCTTCCTCCACCCTAAAGTTCACCTCACTACCTCATTTCCCGATCGTTGTGGACAACACCACCATCCTGCTAGTCACTCTGGCCTGTAATCCAGGTGTCATCCTTGACTCAGAGTGCTATATATGTTCTCACATCTAGGCAAAAATCTAAATCGTGCAGATTTTCTTCAAAACATCTCTAACATACAACTTTTCATGTCCATCCACACAACTAAAGCTATTTCCCAGGCATCCCTTGATTTTGATTACTGCAACATCCTTTCTCTGGCACCGAGAGAGAAAATCTTGTCCAATTTATATCCACCAGAATACTGCTACAAGATCATTTTCCTAGCCCATTGCTTTGACCATGTCACACCTCTCTCTCTTTGCATCCCCCCACTGGCTCCTCCCTCTCTATTGCAACAAACATATGCGGCTTGACTTCACTTTGAAGGCCCATTCTGGTCTATCCTCACCCTGCCTATCATCTCTCACTCACTATCGAGATGCCAACTCCTGTTTCTGATCAGCCAATGATACCAGCTTCCATCATCCACTTGTTACATTTTCAAATAAGCATCTTTGTGCTTTCTCCCACATTGCCCGTTATGCTTGGAGAAGATTTCCATAAACATCTGCAAAACTAACACATTGTCCTCCTTAAAACTCTCCTGTTCCACTATGTCTACAAACCCATGAAAAGCACTAGGCTGCTGGTGTGCTAAGACCATTTGATGATCATGCTGACCAAAAACTACCTGTTTCTTTGTAATCCCCAACAACTAGGCTGCAGGTGTGATAAGACCACTGCCTGTCATGCTGACCATTGTTTCCTTGTATTCCCATCTGCCTATATCCATCTATTGTCTCTTGTCTTATACTCATATATGCACAGAACCAAAAGATGATCCCTGCTCCTTGTCTAATGCCTGGCACAATGGGGTCCTAGTCCATGACTAGGGCTCCTAGGTGCTACTGAAATTAAAAATTAATAGTAGCTGTAATTAGCAATAAAGACAAAGCTGATGAAATGTTACCTACTGTTCTGCCCCACCAATAATGCCATCCGCCTCCTATAAGTATCATTGTGGTGTCTTCCACTTTGCCGCTTGTGCACAAAACAGCCTCACTGAATTGATCTGCAAAGATACTACTCTCTCCTCCTTCAAATACCTTTCCAACCATGATGTCAACAAAAAAACTGGCCAATGTTTAATGAGACAAGTGACTCCGAAGCAGGTAAGAAAAGTCCCTTTTAATGTAATCACAAAAATTTTGTCTAAAAACCAACAAGTGATAGAAAGACAGTATAAATAAATACAAATGGTATAAGTTGCTGGTCTCTCTCTTACCACCCATCATATATTGGTCATTATCTTCAATTAGAAGTTCTTCAAATATAGACCCCTAGTTTAAGACAGTACATAGCATAACAAGGTCCTGATCAAAATTGGGGCCTCTGTATGCTCGTATTAATAATAATAAAATATATACACAAACCAACTACCCCAGCTACCTTCACAGCCACTATAACACAAGTTGAGAGACTTCTGGTAATTTTTTTTAAGTTACAGTATTAATTCACATCAGATTTAAATTGGAAGTAAGTCTGATCTCTAGTAACAAATTCGGGACTAACGCTGACTTTGAATGAAATGAAGGCATACCAACCTTACCTGCAAAATCTTTTACATTCACATTTGCGCCTAGACTGATTAACTCTTTAACTTGTTTAACATCCCCTCGGATGGCTGCCATATGTAAAGGCGTTTCCCCTCGTTCATTTCTCTTATTAACTTTGTCTTTTTGTCTTGATGAGGAGCTTGGCGTTTTCTTTTGCGTTGGTGTTGTCTGTAAAGGATGATGCAGGTTGGAATCTACAAAATAAGTTTTAAAATAGTCAATAATAAATTTTGTAGCCAGATAAAGTAAAATAAAGTAAAGCAAAAATTCTCACTATCTTCAAATTTCAGTGTCCACAATTGGTCATGTCCTTTAATAGATTCCATAGTTTATGGAAATATCCTGTAATCCCTTCAGGAACACAATATTCCTTTGTCATGTAGCAAAGGTAAAGGAGGCGTACAAAGGCCTTCTATTTGCTACAGTCTCTCACTTCCTTGCAAATAGATTTCATGAAACCATAGGACTGGATGAATTCCATATCTGAGTTTAGTAATATTGTTCAAAAAACTTCAGCATTACCTCTTTTTAGAGCAACCTAAGGCTCCATTTCCTACAAGAGGTGATTTTGCTAAGTTGTTACCAATTGATGACTATTCAGTGGCCTACCTGTAACAAGTTAGCAATTTGTTTTGGACCTACTGGGCTAAGGGCCAGATTTTCAAAGGTATTTAGGTATCTAATGGTGCAGACAGGTTCCTGGTGGGACTTTCAAAAGTGCCTAAGCTTCTTGGGTACTTTTGAAAATCCCACTAGGCACCTAAATACTTTCAAAAATCTGGCCCTAAGTCTACTTCACTAAAATCTTCTCATTGTCTCTAAGCAGAGAGGTGAAGAATTGAATGTATATGGACACTGAACTATCCTCTCAGCAACAAAGATGGGAACCCAGAGTAAGGCAGTGTGACCAGCTTGTATAACTGCTGCCCAAAATATACATATTTTGTGGATATAGTGGTTTTCAAGTTATAGGAATGTCAATTCAGCATCTTCCAGGAGTAAAAATCCTTTATAATTAAAAAAAGAAACAAACAGAAAAATGTACCCATTTGAAATAACAGATGGTTCTAGAATAATCAGAAGGTACTACTCAAGTAGAAAATATAAGTCATGAGATTGTAATTAAAGATTGTCAGCAATACTCAGAGAAAACATTCTGTGGAGACAATTTTGGTGAAGGTCTGACAGAAAACACAAGATGGGTGAGGCAATATCTTTTATTGGACCAACTTCTGTTGGTGAGAGACACCAGCCACACAGAGCTCTTCTTCAGGTCTGGAAAAGATACTCCCAGCATCACAGCAAAATGCAAGGTGGAACAGATTGTTTAAGATAAGTAGTTAGCACATATTGTAAGGGATCATTCAAGGTAGCATGTCTACACTCATAGGACAAAAAGAGGGGGTTAGTGGGTTTCAAATTGTTATAATAAGCCATAAATCCAGCATCTCTGTTCAGTCCATGATTTTTAGTGTCTAGCAGAGTAGGCAGATTTCCACGGGAAACCTGCCCGACTTCGTGCCAGCTATAGGCCTTGCATGAACAATGTAAGAAGTAGGAAGGAAGAGAAGTAAGGAAACAGAGGTTAACACTGTACGAAGCATAAACTTATAAGTGGCCTTGTAAATAACATGTAGTTAGTAGATAAATACCATACTCTGTGGTTTGTGAACGGGTCATGATGTGTACATGGATTGGTTACAATAATTAGTATCCCAATCATAAAGTGTGTGATATAGGTAGTAAGTTGGTTAATACATTGTCAGTGTGTATGTAAGCTGATTCATGTTTATGTAAACTGAAAGTGTGGTATAATCTGTCACCATCCCCTATACTTGAGCCAGATCAATTCAAGGGTAGTTTGATCGTATGCCAATAAAGAAACCTGTGACAAGTCCAGCGTTGAACTAACTTCTTGAATTCCAGAGAACTGGATAAAGTGTACTTTGAGTATGGGATGAAGTGCTCTGGATAAGCCGAGTGGAAAAAGCACCAGCTTCCCCATCCAACTCTTTGGCAGCTTGGCTTCTGGGGAGCCCAGGCTTCCAGGTTCCTGGGTTTTCAGGAGCCTGTCTGCTGGGCAGCTGAGAGCTTAGAAGCCTGGAAGCCTTGGCTCTCAAGCTCTGAGGCTCCTCTGCAACTCACTTAGTAGGCTGATAGGGAGCTGGAAGGCTTTGGAAGGATCTGCTCCCAAGCTTATGGCTTCTTGACAGCCCAGGCTCTCAGGGTCTGTGGCTCCCAGGTAGCCAGCCAGCCTGCCCTTGAGCTGAGGACCCCAGGGCTTCTGGAGTCCACAGCTTCAGGGAAGCCAGCTAGAAAGTCTGCTCCTGAACTGGGTTCTCCAGGATCCCCTTTCATGGAGAATTTTGAAATTTTTTATTTCTTTTCCAAATCAGAATGAAACCAAATTTTGAAATATTAAAATCCTACACAAAATGGAAATACCTTTCTCTTCACAGCTCTGGTTATAACCACAACAGAACAACTTGGTTTATCAACTACCACCAAATTCTGAAAGTTAATTTAGTCATTTACCTTCAGACTATCTTTGTTAAAGTATTAACTTCATAAACAAACACTTATGTTAAAATGGAAATTAAACTGTTGTGATGTTAACAAAAATATATTACAGCTCCTATGATGGATGATTTTTATAGTTTATTCCTGTAAACAGCATTTGACACTAAGGAGCTGATCCAGCCCACAGGTGAAAAACCTGACTCTATTTAAGTCAATGGGAATTTTGTCACTGATTTCAAGGGGGCCATAATTTCACCTCATATGAAGACTCCCATGGACTTCAGTGACATTAAATTGCACCCTAAACTAGTAAGAATATATTATTAAGTGCCAATCCTCTCCCCCACCCCCCAAAAATCCAATGAAAATGTAACATGACAGTTGAGAGATGGAATACTCAAAAATGGGAAATTCATAATTACAGTCGCCACAGCAACCCTTGTATATTATAACTAAAGATAGTCAGGAATTTTCCATCAAAGTATTTGACAGAAAATGCAGTTTTCTACAAAGATGATATTTTCCAAGGGAAGAATTTTGCACTGCAAATTCAGAAGAGTTCTTGATTAAATCAAAGATTGCTTTAAAAAACACAAGAAAAAAATTGACAGGTGGAAGGGGTTTATAGGAAGGAGAGAGAGAGAGAGAAACAGTAACTCAGTGGTAGTTGGTATCACCTGGACTGTTATCTCTAGCTGTCATCTGCATAAGAAGGGCCATCTGTTTGCGCTCTGAAAGTGGATAACCAAAAAGAATGCTAACTGGTGTCGACTTCTTACTTCCAGCTTCCTTTTTCATTTTCTTCTTCTCTGGGCCTTCTTTCTCTGGAAATATTAGCACACTAATAAGATTCTGAAAAATAGCTAACTATAGTACAGAATCTCACACAGACAGAAATAGCCATTTTCAATTATTTATGTGAGCTGGAGGTTGGAGAAAAAATACACTATGTCATGCTGCCCCACTTTGTATATTTGTGTTACTCTTTCTTCAGTCAGAAGGGCATGAACTCCTAGTTTTGTCATAGCTCTCAGCTGACTGGAACAATATGCTCATGAATAAAGCACTTAAAGATTTTAAAAGTATATCATACAAATAACAAAACTATAAAGTCAGTAACTTGTTTTCAGACTGATGTGTAGTCACAATTTTGAGTTTTCACAGAATCAAGAGGTGGAAAATTCCTTAAGGACCTCTAGTGTACCCCAATCCCAGTGCAAGAGGGTTCCCAACTATATCTTCTAGAGCTTTGTAGAATCCAGTTTGAAAACATCAGAAATAATGGGGAATTCACGTCATTAACCTCAGACATGAGGTTAGTCTAGACGCGGTAAATCTACCACCGAGCACTCTCCCATTGACTCCTGTACTCCACCGCCGCAAGAGGAGCAGGTGGAGTCGATGGGGGAGCGGCAGCAGTCGACTCACCACGGTGGAGACACCACAGTAAGTCGACCTAAGTACGTCGACTTCAGCTACGTTATTCATATAGCTGAAGTAGCGTAACTTAGATCAATCCCCGCAGCGTAGACAAGGTCTAAGTAAAATTGGCTCTCACACTCATTCTTGTGGCAGACACCTCCCTAACTGAATATAAAACATTTTATCAGCACTTCAATTAATTATCATTTCAATTCAATTAATGCTCATAGCCAAGTCAGCTTGAATTAGTCCTTTAATATATCTTGGGATACTAGCAAAAGAAAACTCAAATATTTTAAAGTATGGAAATGCATTTACATTACTCTTACAACCACAGCTCTGTCCCTCTAGTGACACTAGCCTCCCATCTTCCCTTCCCTTCATGACCAGATCCTGAAAACTATTATTCACATTAAGGGTTTGCGGGCACAGAACCCATGTATTATAAGCAAAGTGGATAAAAATCTATGATTAAAATAATATCTTTTAAAATTTAAATTAAAGACATTTTTCTGTTAGAAAATAAATCTATTTAAAATTAAGTTAGAAATTATGACAATACATTAAGGTCAAAACTAACCATAATCCATTAACATAATTTAAAACTGAACTTAAAAATATCCAAGTAGTAAGTGTTTACTGCTGAAGTTTTAAAGAAAGAAAAACCATTGAACTAGAGGAAGTCACTGGCTAGGCACGTGGAACCATAGTTTGTTGAAGTGTTAAACCGGCGTCTGACTGCAGTAGCCTCTTCTGCAAGTGCAGAGAGAATAATTTTCTCCATTTCAGTTTATTCAGCTAGTTCTGTTCAATGATTAGCTCACTGAGGGTTGAGAAAATGCTTGAGAGTTGAAAAAGCAGGAAAGCCTGTTTTCCTTTTCCAATCTATGAATAAAAACAAGGTCTGAGAGAATGAGATCTACTAGTTCTAAAACCCTGAAGGACCACAATGAGTTCAATTCATTAACTACTAACAAATTTCCTTTGTTTAATAAATAGTAATTTTAAATGCAAAACATGCTTTGATAAATTTACATATGGGGAAAAAAGTATCCAACATATTTAAGGTAGTTTTATTTAACTAAAAAAATATTTTAAAATGCAATTTTCATGCATTTTGATTGAATTCCAATTTCTATCCAAATACAGCTTGACACAAATAAGTAAAATTTATTCAGAATGTAGAAAACAAAAAATGAATCATTCATTTTCTAACATAATAAAAATATAAAGATTAAGAATCTGAATAAATATACGTTAAGCTGTAACTGAGTAAATAAATGTGTATAGATGTATGCAGTTATGTTGTAGCCATGTTGGTCCCAGGATATGAGAGAGACAAGGTGGATGAGGCAATATCTTTTATTGGACCAACTTCTGTTGTGAGAGAGAGACCAACAAAAGATATTACTTCACTCACCATGTTTATTATGGATATAGTGTATCCTCTGGCTTGGAAAAAAAGAGGGCTACCTACCTTCCATAACTGTTGTTCTTTGAGATGTGTTGCTCATGTCCATTCCAATAGGTGTGCGCACCCGCCGTGTGCACAACTGTCAGAAGTTTTTTACCTTAGCGGTACCCCTCGGGGCGGCTGTAGAGCCCCTTGGAGTGGCGCCTTTATGGAGGTGTACATACGTTCCTGCCAACCGGCTGCCTGCTTAGTTCCTTCTTGCCGGAATACTCCGACAGAGGGGAGGCAGGTGGGATTTGGAATGGACATGAGCAACACATCTTGAAGAACAAGTTACGAAAGGTAGATAACTGTCTTTTCTTCTTCGAGCGATTGTTCATGTCCATTCCAATGGGTGACTCCAAGCAGTTTCAACGGAGAAGGGGTCAGAGTTCACCGAGTTCGGCAGTGCAGTACTGCACTGCCGAAGGCCACATCATCCCTCACCTGTTGAGTGATAGCATAGTGCGATGTGAAGGTGAGGACGGAAGACCACTTTGCTGCCTAGCATATGTCCTGAATGGGGACTTGTATGAGGAACGCAGCAGAAGTGGCCTGCTCTCTTGTGGAGTGTGCGGTCAACACTGGGGCTGGGATCTTAGCCAGGTCATAGCACGTTCTGATGCAGGACGTGATCCACAACAAGATGCGCTGGGACAAGATGGGAAGCCCTTTCATCCTCTCAGCGATTGCAATAAAAATCTGTGAAGACTTACGAAAAGGCTTTGTGCATTCAACATAGAAGGCTAGGGCACGCCTGACATCCAGGAAATGGAGTGCTTGCTCATTGTTGCTGGCATGAGGTTTAGGAAAGAATACCAGTAGAAATAGGTCCTGGTTAAAGTGAAATTGTGATACTACCTTGGGTAGGAACGCTGGGTGAGGGCGTAGCTGTACCTTGTCCTTGTAAAGGACCATGTAGGGGGGCTCGGAAGTCAGCGCTCTGAGCTTGGAGACCCTTCTGGCCAAGGTTATGGCCACCAGAAAGGCCACCTTCCAGGAAAGGTAGGATAAGGGGCAGGTTTGCCAGGGGCTCAAAAGGAATGAGTCCAGAAAGGACCAAGTTAAGATCCCACTGAGGAATGGGTTGCCTCACATGGGGGTAAAGCCTATCCAAGCCCTTAAGAAACCAGCCCACCATGGGATTCCTAAAGACTGACCTGCCCGCCACACCCGGGTGCAAGACGGAGATGGCCGCCAGGTGCACCTTAATAGATGATATCGTCAACCCCTGTTGCTTCAGGTACAAGAGGTAGCGTTGCACAACGGGAACAGAGGCTTGCTGTGGTATCTTTCTGTAGTGATCAAATGAAGAAACACTTCCACTTTGCCAGGTACATTGTGCAAGTGGAAGGCTTCCTGCTCCCCAACACAACTTCCCTAACAGAGTCTGAGCACTGCAGTTCAAGCTAGTTCAGCCATGAAGTTTCCTCGCCATGAGGTGGAGGGACTCCAGGCTGGGATGATGTAGTTGGCCATGATCCTGTGTGATGAGGTCTGGGAGCATAGGAAGTGCCTCTGGCCTGTCCACTGATAGGTTCAGCAGCATGGTGAACCAGTGCTGTCAGGGCCACGCTGGTGCTATGAGAATCACTGAAGCCTTGTCCTGCCAGATCTTGAGGAGGACCTTGTGTATGAGGGGGAAGGGCGGAAACGCATATAGCAGGTGACCTGTCCACAGTAGGTGACAGGCATCCGCTATGGAGTCATGACTGTGGTTCTGAAAGGAGCAGAACACCTGACAATTTCTGTTGCTCCGCGTCATGAACAGGTCCACGTGGGGATAGCCCCACCTCTGGAAGATCGAAAGGGCAATGTCCGCTCTGAGTACCTACTCATGAGTATTGAACGAGTGGCTGAGGTGGTCCGCTAGTTAGTTCTCTGCTCCCAGCAGATATGAGGCCTGTAGCTGGATGCAGTGTGCAATGCACAAGTCCCACAGTTGTACAGCTTCCAGGCACAGAGGAGAGGAGCGAGCACCACCCTGTTTGTTTATATAGAACATCACTGTGGTGTTGTCCGCCAGTACGGAGACACATTTGCCCTGAAGATGGGCCTGGAATGTCTGGCAAGCCAGGCGAACTGCTCTCAGCTCCCGATGTTGATATGCAGCGATAGTTCTAGTTGTGACCATATGCCTTGAGTGCTGATACTGTCCAGGTGCGCTCCCCTGCCCGTCTGCGATGTGTCCGTGACCAGTGATTGTGAGGGCTGAGGTTTGGCGAAGGGTACTCCCACACACACCATTTGAGGTTGTAGCCACCAGCTGAGGGACTTGAGAATCTTGGACAGAAGGGTAACCAGTCTTTCCAGAGAGTCCCATCTGGGTCTGTATACCCTCGCCAACCAAGCCTGGAGGGGGCAGAGGCGCAACCTGGTGTGCTGCACTACATACGGGCAGGCTGCCATATGCCCCAGAAGCTTCATGCAGTTTCTGACCAAGGTATTTGGGAGCCGGTGGAGGCTATCGATGATGCCCTGGATGCTTTAGAACCAGGACTCGGGTAGGGAGGCTCTGGCCTGAGTGGAGTCCTGGAGAGCCCCGATGAACTCTATTTTCTGGGTTAGGACCAGTGTAGACTTGCGCTCAATGCGGGAGGCCCAGGGTCTGAACCCCATGGTGGGTCCTTGGGAGCCCTGGACTGATCAGGGGCAATGGATGTTGCAGAAGGAGGGGCACAGGCAACAGAGACCACCGATGCTGCCCTGGAACCATGCCGTTGGCCCTGGTGGTAGCTCCAAGGTGTCCAAAAGGGCCACTGTACCAGTCCCTGCCACTGGGGAGGCCAGGACAGCATCAGTACCGAGTGTTCCTCCACCCTATGGTGCTAAGACCGTTGATGGGATCTTGACCAGTACCGGCTGCATTAGGACATGTACAACTCTGCCTCTGACTCCAATGAATAGTCTGAGCCCGACTAGGGTGGGGTGGATCCCAATGGTGCCTGGGAGTGGTACCACAGCGATGGGGAATGGCGGTGCATCATGGTGGACTTGCTCCAGTACTGGATAGGAGGTGCCCCCATCGGAAGTGGTGCAACAGCCGGGGCTTGCGCCACCTGCACCTGAACCGGTGCACAGGAATAGAAGGCCAAGGACTGTGCCGTCATGGCAATTAAATCCGGCGCAGCCTCAGAAGCGTCTGGTGTGGAGAGGAGGTCCAGGTCCTCCTCCAACACTTCCCGGATTGGAGAGCCCACCGACACTGGGGTCGACGGACCGCCCCTCAAGGCCAGAGTCGATCGTACCAGGACCGATGGACCAGCCTTCTGGTTTTCCACCATGAGAAGCACCACGCTGGAGTCCTGTCCACTCTTCTTGGCGGGGGAGTGGCCCCATTCTGCCTTCTTCTTATGCAGCACTGGGGATTGTGATCAGTGTCGCACCGATCCAGTGTCCTGCACCGAGGCTGCCAGCTCTTGAGCCAGTTGGGGCTGGAGAGACTCCATCAAGAGGAACTTGAGGAGACAGTCTCTCTCCCTCTTAGTTCTGGGCTTGAAGCCTCTGCAGATGGTGCACTTGTCTTGCAAATGATCCTCTCTCAGACAAGCGGCATGTGGATCCCCTCTGGGCATAGGCTTACCGCTCCTATCGCATGGCTTGAACCCCTGGGGCTGTGGCATGCCCTGGCGATGGGAAAAAATATCGGGGGGAACCCCCCAACTTAAACGTACTAATGAACTAACTAACTGACTAAGATAGTGAAGGATAACAACTATATACAGGGAAAACCACAAGGAAGCACTTGCTAAAGCAAGAGACCAGTTGCTCCAACGACCATCACTGGCAGTAAGAATGAACTGAGCAGGCAGCGGGTCGGCAGGGACCTATATACACCGCCATAAAGGCGCCACTCCAGGGGGCTCCACAGCCGACCCGATGGGTACCGCTAGGGTAAAAAAACTTCCGACGACTGTTCACGCAGTGCGCGCACACACCTATTGGAATGGACATGAGCAATCACTCAAAGTAGAAAAAGAAGTACTAAATTTAGCATAAAGGCTATATGTAGTTGCATATCAAGATGTTTTAATGGTTACCTGCCAATGACAATCAACCTTTCTTAGGAAAAAAACTAAAAATTACAAATGCAAAAGAAGATTAAAAGTTATTATTAAATCTATGTTTCCTGCTTGTTGATTTAAATAAAAATGATTTAAATCACCAGTTTTAATCATGATTTAAATCAACCTACCCTGACCATAAAATGCATTATTTTAAAAACAAGGATTTTTTCTAAGGGATATAAGAAGTTTGCAGACTATGGCTGCAGACATCTTAAATTTGGAGGAGTCTCTATAGTGGTACAATATCATTCTTCCATCTTCCCCTCATCATCTTTTTTCATGAAAGCTTTTAAGAATTCTGCAGTTTGTGAAAGCAATAATCTTAATGCTGGAGGAGACATTAGTACAGACTGTAGTAACAGAGGAGGTAAACTGCAAGTGCACTAAAAGAGCAAACTCTTCATATAAAGCAAAAAATAGGTCAATGTGGGCAAAGGAGTTGTTGTCATATGTTGATATACTAAGTGCAAAATTTTCAAGTGACTTAAGAATCTAGAAACCTAAATTCCATTAAGGACTACACCATATTCCATACTCCTCTAGTCCTCTGCAATAGTCCCTTCTCTGCTGCCCTCCTTTGCTCCATGCAGTCCCTTCTCTGTTTGCGTCCACTTCCTCCCCTACCCCAAGAAGTCTCCTCTGCTCCTATCCTCTCCCTTCCCACCTCCCTTCTTTTCTGTCATAGATCTACTGTAACAAACCCCTCCTCTGCCTGACCCAGACTCCTGTCTGCTGACCACTCTGAAGCTCCCCCTCCTGCTGCCACCTCCCTGCAAAGCTTGTTATTCCTACAGTTTCTACAGACTTAATGCTCCCTGAGGAAAAGAGAAGCAAACAATATATACATACTTTTGTTTTAAATTTCAAAAACAATTTTAATCCAAACTGTTTTAAGCATGAAAAATTATAGAACCGCGCACATCTGAATTTATAGTTTTTTATTCTGGTTTCAACTATGGAGAGTTGTGATCCACTCCATGGATTATTTACTGTGTACTCTTCATCCGCTAATTTAGTAATTCTATCAAAAGAAAGTGCTTTAGTTTGTCTGGCATGATTTGTGTTTATAAATTCATACTACTTATTGCCCATGGTTCTTTTCTACAAAAAAATTTTATATGTTTAACTTTTATTTCAGAATTACACCTCAATGTCATTTTAACAATGTTCAATGTGGCAAAATAATGGGCCAAAACCAATACTGATATAGTTAGACACACTTTAAAGATCTGTCTTGCATGTCTGCAGTGCAGTATACTGTACGTTTTCTGTTTACCTATGTTTATCACCACTTTATATTTTGAACAGTGTATTCAGCAAATGATAGTAATACATTCCTGTCCTAACTGCTTAGCACTGAAGAATGCTGTTAAACAGTTGCACTTATGGATACGTGGTGATGAAAGGTACCATATAAATTAAATTATGTTCATGTTATTTCCATTATTTCCAGTCATTCCTTTGTCATTCAGGAAACATTTCTTTATCCACCTTTCTGTTAGAATTCATAAACTGTTTTAAAATAAACTCTAAATAGTCGATAAACACTGAAATTAACAATAATGTTAACAAAAAGTCACTGGACTACAGCAGGTGCACCTGATAATACATTTACCTGAATATGTCCTGTAAGAAGGTATTAATCTGTCCCCCCAGTTTTCATGTGTATGTCCTGGATCTGAATCTACAGAATGAGAAAAGGGGTGGAGGGAAGTATGGCATACAAAAGAGAAACTTTGACACACCATTTAAAAAGATCTCTAGATATTTAGTCAGACTACAGGACTAGTTTTTCCACAGCTTTTAATAGATAATCACATAAATCCACAGAAAATTTCTGATTAATGATCAGGACCCTTGAATCATGCAACCAATTATAGCAACATATACGATATGTAAAATCACTCACTGCTCCAAGATCTCTTCATAGAGCCCACTGTACAATATACTGCAATAGGCAAGAAAGGTTTAGTAAAGTGCATTATGGAAACCTTGAGTTAAAATATTCTTGCTTTTCTGGGTCTCAGAACACTATTGTCTTCGCAATTTGTTGTATTTAATTTATTTTGTTTTATAAAGGTATTATTTGCACTGAAATAATTTTATTAAAAGTGACAGTGTACGTTTAAATATGAAATTTTAAAAAAATTCCTAACCTACCGGATTTCATTCAGAATATCCTAGACTGTTAAAAGTTAAGTCTTAAAAATCTAACTTTCTCTTTCACTATTTTTTTGTTTACTTTTTACATTTCTCCGCCTGGACAATGTAACCAGAAAAGTCAGTTTTCTTTCTATTTATAGTGAATTCCTGATCAATTTCACTTTCAGGTTCTCTGTACTAGTACAATACTACAATGATAGGGTTAGCCCTGGTCTACACTAGGACTTTAGGTCGAATTTAGCAGCATTAAATCGATGTAAACCTGCACCCGTCCACACGATGAAGCCCTTTATTTGGACTTAAAGGGCTCTTAAAATCGATTTCCTTACTCCACCACTGAGAAGTGGATTAGCGCTTAAATTGGCCTTGCCGGGTCGAATTTGGGGTACTGTGGACACAATTCGACGGTATTGGCCTCCGGGAGCTATCCCAGAGTGCTCCATTGTGACTGCTCTGGTCAGCACTCTCAACTCAGATGCACGATTGTTTGCCGTTGCGCTGATGCAGGGAGGGGTGACTGACGACACGGCTTACAGGAAGTTAAAATCAACAAAGGGGGTGGCTTTACATCAAGGAGTATTTCAGGCAGGACTTCACGGAGGGTTCCAATAAGAAATGGTGCACCTAAGTTATTGTTCCTATTGGAACAAGGAGGTTAGCCTGGCCTCTGATTGATACATGGCTAGATTTACCTCGCTGCACCTTCTCTGTGAGTGACTGCAGTGTGACCTAGAGGAATGAGTCCCCTAGACAGGGGGCGGGGGGTTTGCAAATGAGTACAAAACAAATCTGGTCTATTTCTTGTTTTGATACACTCCATCTATCTTTTACATCTTTGGCTGGCAGCAGACGGTGCAGAAGGACTGCATGCCATTCACATCTCATGGCTGCTCGGCAGAAGATGGTACAATAGGACTACTAGCCATCCTCATCTCTTGCCTGCCCGGCAGAAGATGATGCAATAGGACTGCTAGCAATCCG
Source organism: Chelonia mydas (assembly GCF_015237465.2). NCBI lineage: Eukaryota > Metazoa > Chordata > Testudines > Cheloniidae > Chelonia > Chelonia mydas. The sequence continues at coordinate 86,592,309 of NC_057850.1, read as the reverse complement.
TATCACCTGTCTGCTCACTGTAAGATGGTTCAATAGGACTGACTGCAGGACTAAAGAGAATGACCTGATCAAGTCACTCCAAATTTAGTCCCTGCGCCCATGTCTGCCCAGGCGCTCCTGATCGACCTCACAGAGGCGACCAGGAGCACCTCGGACATGACGATGACGGCTACCAGTCCTATTGCACCGTCTGCTGCCACAAGGCAATGGGTTGCTGCTGCTGTGTAGCAATGCAGTACCGTGTCTGCCAGCACCCAGGAGACATTCGGTGACAGTGAGCTGAGCGGCCTCCATGCTTGCCGTGGTATGGCGTCTGCACAGGTAGCTCAGGAAAAAAGGCGCGAAACAATTGTCTGCCCTTGCTTTCACGGAGGGAGGGAGGGAACGGGGGCCTGACGATATGTACCCAGAACCACCCGCAACAATGTTTTAGCCCCATCAGGCATTGGGATGTCAACCCAGAATTCCAATGGGCAGCGGCAACTGCGGGAACTGTGGGATAGCTACCCACAGTGCAACACTCCGGAAGTCGACTCTAGCCTCGGTACTGTGAAATCACTCCGCCGAGTTAATGCACTTAGAGCATTTTCTGTGGGGACACACACACTCGAATATATAAAACCGATTTCTAAAAAACTGACTTCTATAAATTTGACCTAATTTCGTAATGTAGACATACCCTTAGAAACTATATGTAAGGGAATTTCCTTTTTTTTTTTTTTTTTTTTTTTTTTTAAAAAACACCTTTCTTCTGCAAGAGACTATGTTTTGTAAAAGGTTTAAAAAGCAACCTCAAAATTTTGGGCCCAATTTGGTTGGACAGCATCCCTTTAACATTTTCCTCTTTTACTGTAGCCTTCTTCTTAACATCTTTAAAAACAATTAAAAATGTTTAAAGCTATATAAGGGCAATAGGTGTTTTTCTGCACTTCTTACTGTAGAGGTTCAAATGATCAGGGCCTGATTAAATTCATACTGAAGTGATAAAGGAACTAGCAGAAGAAACGTCAGAACCACTGGCAATTATTTTGGAGAATTTATGGAAGACAGATTATGTCACAAGGCAAAAGCATTGTACCTATTTTTAAGGTTAGAAAAAAGGTGAATTCCTAGAACAAAAACAACAAATCAACCTCTAAGCACTTTAGGAAAATATGCAACATGGGCTTTTCAAAAACAAATCATGCCAAACTAACCCAAATGCTTCTTTGGTAGGGTAATAACATTAGTGGATAAAGGAAATGCAGTATAATTAACATATTAGAGCTTTAGTAAGACATATCACATGATCCCATGCACAAATTTCCATAGGTTAAAATGAGAAATATGAGTACACATCTGTTTAAAAAACAAACAAACCAGAAACAAGAGTAGTTAATAAGTCTGTGTGAAGGCAAGGTGTGGGTTAGGACTGAGAGGAAATTAATGTTTATAAACCATGTAGAAGTGAGAAGTATCTTTACTATTAATAATGTCAGAGGACAAAGTCAAGAAAGATGACCAAATTAAAAGGACAATACAAAATTGATGGACAAAGTAATCTTGAGGTTAGATTTAAACTAGTATAATCCTTATAAATTCTCTGAAGTCATGAAATGATTTTAAAGAAAAACATATGATTTAATGTAGGAAGGAGAAATCAAATGAATAAATATAGAATGGTGGGGAATAGGGATGAAGGAAATACTGATTAGGAAGTATACCACAGAGAAATGTGTGTGGGTTCTAGTGGATATTAAATTAGAAAGCCTGAGATAGACAGTTATTTGACATTTATAAAACAAAAACCACCAAAAAACAAATTAAGAGTTAATATTTTTTAAAAAGCTAAATGCCACAATCCTTAAAATTGAGCATTTGTATAAGTATTTAAAGCATGCAAGTAGTCCCATTGACTTCAAAGGGACTACTCAAGGGTGTAAACTGAAGGGTGCAGGAGCAGGGCCATAGGTTCTATTAATAAGATCTGCACCCGGAAAACAAGCTATAATTAATACTGGTTAAGCCTCAACTGAAGTATTATTATTTTGGGTATCACATTTTTCAAAAAAGGGAAATTGGAGAAGAAACAAGAAGGGGAAAACAAGAAAGTTATTGTTAAAAAAAATAATAAAAGGTTTGGAAAACAAGACTTGTGACAAGAGGTTAAGAGAATCAAACATATTTAAGTTTTGCCCAAATACTAGATTATTCACAAGAAGAAAGAACTGCAATCAACAATGTAAAGAACTTATAAACAAAAACTTATACCTCATTACTCAAGGTAAGTGGGAAAAGAAAGATTTTCTTACCTTCAGTAAAGTTGCTACTACTTAGACAACTAAATTATCTTTCTGCCTGTTAAACAGGCATAAGAATCAAACAGAAGCATTCATATCAAAAACAGTTTTGTCTTACTGTTTCATCCTCTGACTACCAGAAGAGAGGAAAAATTGAAATATTCTAGGTAAAATGACTTCCTTTCAATAAAATGACTGGCTCTGGATTGGGAGACGAATTACAGAATGCCTAATAACAGGTAAGAAAAATGTTCTCATCCAATCTATAATTCCAAACCTATAACTCCAAATAGAATTCCCACTAAAAGAAAGTATGATAAAGTATGATAATAGTAACTAATACATTTCTAAAATATAAAACAACTGTCAATATTACAGTCAAATCTGAAGAGCTCTGATAGTAAACTTGTTGTGGTAAAGATAAGTAAGAAGCCAAATGACTGCCTTACCCACTTCTTCAGCCCTCTCTTTAAGATCACAACATAGTTATTCCTGGGGGCATTCTACACCACTGCGTGCGTGCATAATTAATGATCCACGTATATTTTTATTTTTTTTGTGCAGAAAAAAGCTTTTGTCGGAAAGTTAAGGAGGACTTCTGGCACCTTAGAGACTAACCAATTTATTTGAGCATGAGATTTCGTGAGCTACAGCTCACTTCATCGGATGCATACTGTGGAAATTGCAGAAGACATTATATACACAGACACCATGAAACAATACCTCCTCCCACCCCACTCTCCTGCTGGTAATAGCTTATCTAAAGTGATCATCAAGTTGGGCCATTTCCAGCACAAATTCTCACCCTCCACCCCCCCACAGACAAACTCACTCTCTTGCTGGTAATAGCCCATCCAAAGTGACCACTGTCTTCACAATGTGTATGATAATCAAGGTGGGCCATTTCCTGCAGAAATCCAGGTTCTCTCACCCCCTCACCCCCCTCCAAAAACCACACACACAAACTCATTCTCCTGCTGGTAATAGCCTATCCAAAGTGACCATTCTCCTTACAACCTGCATGAAAATCAAGGTGGGCCATTTCCAGCACAAATCCAGGTTTTCTCACCCCCCCCACACACACAAACTCACTCTCCTGCTGGCAATAGCTCATCCAAACTGACCACTCTCCCCACAATGTGCATGACAATCAAGGTGGGCCACTTCCAGCATAAATCCAAGTTTAACCAGAACCTCTGGGGGCGGGGGGGGCCGGGGTAGGAAAAAACAAGGGGAAATAGGCTACCTTGCATAATGACTTAGCCACTCCCAGTCTCTATTTAAGCCTAAATTAATAGTATCCAATTTGCAAATGAATTCCAATTCAGCAGTTTCTCGCTGGACTCTGGATTTGAAGTTTTTTTGTTGTAAGATAGCGACCTTCATGTCTCTGATTGCGTGACCAGAGAGATTGAAGTGTTCTCCGACTGGTTTATGGATGTTATAATTCTTGACATCTGATTTGTGTCCATTTATTCTTTTACGTAGAGACTGTCCAGTTTGACCAATGTACATGGCAGAGGGGCATTGCTGGCACATGATGGCATATATCACATTGGTGGATGTGCAGGTGAACGAGCCTCTGATAGTGTGGCTGATGTTATTAGGCCCTGTGATGGTGTCCCCTGAATAGATATGTGGGCACAGTTGGCAACGGGCTTTGTTGCAAGGATAGGTTCCTGGGTTAGTGGTTCTGTTGTGTGGTATGTGGTTGTTGGTGAGTATTCGCTTCAGGTTGGGGGGCTGTCTGTAGGCAAGGACTGGCCTTTCTCCCAAGATTTGTGAGAGTGTTGGGTCATCCTTCAGGATAGGTTGTAGATCCTTAATAATGCGTTGGAGGGGTTTTAGTTGGGGGGCTGAAGGTGACGGCTAGTGGCGTTCTGTTATTTTCTTTGTTAGGCCTGTCCTGTAGTAGGTGACTTCTGGGAACTCTTCTGGCTCTATCAATCTGTTTCTTCACTTCCGCAGGTGGGTATTGTAGTTGTAAGAATGCTTGATAGAGATCTTGTAGGTGTTTGTCTCTGTCTGAGGGGTTGGAGCAAATGCGGTTGTATCGCAGAGCTTGGCTGTAGATGATGGATCGTGTGGTGTGGTCAGGGTGAAAGCTGGAGGCATGTAGGTAGGAATAGCGGTCAGTAGGTTTCCGGTATAGGGTGGTGTTTATGTGACCATTGTTTATTAGCACTGTAGTGTCCAGGAAGTGGATCTCTTGTGTGGACTGGACCAGGCTGAGGTTCATGGTGGGATGGAAATTGTTGAAATCATGGTGGAATTCCTCATGGGCTTCTTTTCCATGAGTCCAGATGATGAAGATGTCATCAATATAGCGCAAGTAGAGTAGGGGCGTTAGGGGACGAGAGCTGAGGAAGCGTTGTTCTAAATCAGCCATAAAAATGTTGGCATACTGTGGGGCCATGCGGGTACCCATAGCAGTGCCGCTGATCTGAAGGTATACATTGTCCCCAAATGTAAAATAGTTATGGGTAAGGACAAAGTCACAAAGTTCAGCCACCAGGTTAGCCGTGACATTATCGGGGATAGTGTTCTTGACGGCTTGTAGTCCATCTTTGTGTGGAATGTTGGTGTAGAGGGCTTCTACATCCATTGTGGCCAGGATGGTGTTATCAGGAAGATCACCGATGGATTGTAGTTTCCTCAGGAAGTCAGTGGTATCTCGAAGGTAGCTGGGAGTGCTGGTAGCGTAGGGCCTGAGGAGGGAGTCTACATAGCCAGACAATCCTGCTGTCAGGGTGCCAATGCCTGAGATGATGGGGTGCCCAGGATTTCCAGGTTTATGGATGTTGGGCAGTAGATAGAATATCCCAGGTCGGGGTTCCAGGGGTGTGTCTGTGCGGATTTGATCTTGTGCTTTTTCAGGAAGTTTCTTGAGCAAATGCTGTAGTTGCTTTTGGTAATAGAGTGCTTCCGCCGACGTGCACGGGCTGAAATTGTGGAAAAGCAGCATCACTTGCCCCATAACCTCAGCCGTGCGGAACACAATGCCATCCACAGCCTCAGAAACAATTCTGACATCATAATCAAAAAGGCTGACAAAGGAGGTGCTGTTGTCATCATGAATAGGTCAGAATATGAACAAGAGGCTGCTCGGCAGCTCTCCAACACCACTTTCTACAAGCCATTACCCTATGATCCCACTGAGAGTTACCAAAAGCCAACTGTGCCCACATATCTATTCAGGGGACATCATCACAGGGCCTAATAACATCAGCCACACTATCAGAGGCTCGTTCACCTGCACATCCACCAATGTGATATATGCCATCATGTGCCAGCAACGCCCCTCTGCCATGTACATTGGTCAAACTGGACAGTCTCTACGTAAAAGAATAAATGGACACAAATCAGATGTCAAGAATTATAACATTCGTAAACCAGTCGGAGAACACTTCAATCTCTCTGGTCACGCAATCAGAGACATGAAGGTCGCTATCTTACAACAAAAAAACTTCAAATCCAGAGTCCAGCGAGAAACTGCTGAATTGGAATTCATTTGCAAATTGGATACTATTAATTTAGGCTTAAATAGAGACTGGGAGTGGCTAAGTCATTATGCAAGGTAGCCTATTTCCCCTTGTTTTTTCCTACCCTGCCCCCCCCCCCCCCCCAGAGGTTCTGGTTAAACTTGGATTTATGCTGGAAGTGGCCCACCTTGATTGTCATGCACATTGTGGGGAGAGTGGTCAGTTTGGATGAGCTATTGCCAGCAGGAGAGTGAGTTTGTGTGTGGGGGGGGGGGGGGGGGGGGGGGGTGAGAAAACCTGGATTTGTGCTGGAAATGGCCCACCTTGATTTTCATGCAGGTTGTAAGGAGAGTGGTCACTTTGGATAGGCTATTACCAGCAGGAGAATGAGTTTGTGTGTGTGGTTTTTGGAGGGGGGTGAGGGGGTGAGAGAACCTGGATTTCTGCAGGAAATGGTCCACCTTGATTATCATACACATTGTGAAGAGAGTGGTCACTTTGGATGGGCTATTACCAGCAAGAGAGTGAGTTTGTCTGTGGGGGGGGCGGAGGGTGAGAAAACCTGGATTTGTGCTGGAAATGGCCCAACCTGATGATCACTTTAGATAAGCTATTACCAGCAGGAGAGTGGGGTGGGAGGAGGTATTGTTTCATGGTGTCTGTGTATATAATGTCTTCTGCAATTTCCACAGTATGCATCCGATGATGAAGTGAGCTATAGCTCACGAAAGCTCATGCTCAAATAAACTGGTTAGTCTCTAAGGTGCCACAAGTCCTCCTTTTCTTTTTGCGAATACAGACTAACACGGCTGTTACTCTGAAACCTGTTGGAAAGTTGATGTAGTTCCACCTTTTGCCCACCAGAGGTTGCTATGTTGCTAGAACAGAGCAGTCTCAGCAGAAAATAACTTTGGCTGGAAAGTTGCTGCAGTTACGCCTTTTGCCCACCAGAAGGCACTGTGATGACAGAACAGCAGCTCCCGGCCAGCTAGGAAAGAGCCTGCCTTCTTCACAGCACCTGTTGGGCCAGGTTGGGAGACAGACAGCACGGGGCTGCTGGGGGAGGGGGGTCAGACAGAGGCTCATAAGGGCTAGTGGGGGAGGACAGACTGGGGCAGAGGCTGAATGGGAGTGGAGGTGCAGGGCTACGGGGGGGGGGGGGGAGGGAGGTGCAGGGCCACATGGGGATGGGGGGAGTGGGTTTCTGAGTGGGGGTGGAGGGACACATGGGCAGGGGGTGCAAGGACACAGAGGTGCAGGGACACATGGGGACAGGGGCAGATGTGCCTATCTGAAAGGAAGAGGCTAGGGGTCAGCCAGGGTCTCCATGGGGGAAGCTCCCTAACAATCCCTCCCCGCCCCCCCCAGAAAACCTGTTCCATACCTTTTCCCACCCATACCCAACAACCCTCCAAGTTCACACCCAGGCTCCTTCCCAGCAATTAGTTCCTTCTCCCTCAGCTCCTGTGTTACCCCTGACTCCCCCAAGCCTTTACACTGCTTCTGAGGGATGCAGGAAATACGGTTCTGTATTATAGTTTAAGTGAATTATTACTCAGAGTTCTGTATTAATATGCCTAGTAAGGAATATAGTTGTCAAAAAAAATTTCCTGTGTCTTTTTTGTTTTCTGTATTGTTACAGACATGCTTGCTGACAGGTATTTTGAAATAAATGACCAAAAATAATTGAAATGATGTGATTAATTGTGTTATTTTGACAAATAAGATTTGCAGAATTTTGAAATACTGTGTGCAGAATTTTTCATTTTTTTTTGTTGCAGAATTTGGAATTTTATGGTGCAGAATATAGTTTAGCCTTCGTAGAGGCATTTTAAGGGGTATTTTAAAAAGCAGTTCATCAGTTGCAGAACCTTTTTTTTAGGCCTGATCTACACTTAAAACTAAGGTTGACATAACCACTGCACTCAGGGGATGTGAAAAATCCACATCCCTGAGCATCACAGCTCTGCCGACCTAACCACTGGTGTAGACGCAGGTAGGTCGAGAGAAGAATGAATCCCACTTCTTTCCAAACTTATTCTCTTGCTATTTTTCTCCCACTTCCAACCCCCTTTAAGTACAGTCAACCAAAACTATCAGCAATCTCTCCTAAATACAGTGAGCAAGCACTGATAATGTCAGAGGCAGCATAATTAATCTAATGGATTAGTCATGGGAGTTTGGAGTTAAGCGATCTGGGTTCTAGTCCTAACAATATCAATGACTCTCGGTGATTTCAGGCAAGTCACTTCACCTCTACGTTTCAATTTTCTCATCTATAAAATGTGGATAACAGCAGTAATCTACCTACCGGTGCCATAATGCATACAGAGATCTGCAACCTGACTGACAGCAGCTAGCCAGGTGTTGAGTGGTGATCACTGCTACAGAATGGCTAATAGTGAACATCCTATTATTATGTTACATTGCCCTACCCACTTGTTTGTCTCATCCATCTGTTATGTCTTGTCTTTTAGACTGTAAACTCTTTCGGACAGGGAGTGTCATTTATTGTAAGTCTGTACGATACCTAACACAATGGAGCCCAACTTGGTTGTGATGATTGCTATTGTAGGTGCTACAATATACATGTTAAACAGTTAATAGTAATATGTCACAAGACATTGCGATGATTACTTAGTTCATATCTGTAAGTAGTTCTGAACATGCAAAACACTATATAAAAATGCTAAATATTACTAATAAATGCTTCTAACATCAGACATTACACTATTACTAGTGACTAACACAAAAAGCTCTACCTGAGATGGATACTAATAGCGCATTTAAAATCTAATGCTAGGAACATGCCTTTTTCAGAAACGAGAGGGAGCATTATTAATTAGCATAATATGTAACTATTCCAAAGTACTACCAAAAGTTGAGGTCTAATGCCAATACCTCATCTTGAATGTAACATAAATGGCTCTACTAGCCATTCTCAAATTGGAATAACATGTGATAGTCTCTCTAACGGGCCAAAAAAAATTATGCAACTTCATAGTGGGCCTACATGTTCGGGAGGCAAATCAACTGCATGAATGAACCCTGGACAGACAAATGACTAGTGGTGGATATACTCTTATCTTGCAATGAGTTCTAAAATTGTTAATGGAGGAGTTAATGGAGGAAGTTTACAGAGACAGTTAAACTTATTATGGGTAGAAGAATATATGATTATGGGCACTTAAGAAAAAAAATGTAATAATAAACCTACTGAAGAAATGCTATACATGGATACTGCCTTCCAATGACCTCTGAGAGCATGATGTTTTCTTGCTACTATCAGAATTCTCACTGGACTAGTGTCATGTTCAATGAAGTTAAAATACTGTGGGTTGGTGCGGGGGGGGGGGGGGTTTGAGGGTTCCTAATACTCCCCCTCTTGATTCTAAAACAGCTATGTTAAGAAAGACCATGGAATTTCAAAGAAATTGATTCTAGTTGGATATGCTTGAATATGTCACACAGTTGCTTCCTATATAGATCACAGAAGATTATACCATAGGAAAAGTTTCTTTCCAGGGTTGATTTGAGACCAGTTAGTTCCATAAGCTTAGCCTTCCTGGTCCTTCCCACATAGGAGGAAAAATGTGACCCTATAGAAGGCAGAGGAGCTGTATTTCAATTGTGGCACTTAAACCTCTGTCTTTTCATTTTCATCAATATGTTTCTTTGAGCAAATGGGCATTTAGAGATGCCAATGAAGGAGGCAGATTTATGACTAAAATAGAAGCAGAAGGATGAGTTCGGGGAATTGCTGGAAAAAGTAGCTGAGAAGAACAGTGCCAGCATACAAGTTCTTGGCAAGTGCCTGACGGGATGAAAGCCTATCAGATGGAACTGAGATCTGAATCAGAAACAAGCAAGCAAGCACGCACATCTATACTAGTTAGTATCCTTTGCGTTTAACTCACTATCATAACATAAAATAATCAGGATGTGTTTCAGCAACAAATGATTAGCTAAGGAAATAAAGTGTTCTACCTGTGTCTGAATTTCGATCTTCATTTCTGGATGGACTAATAGTAAAAGGAAGTTTACGTTTCATGGAAGACTTTTCTTTCATCTCCTTCCCCACATCATTCCTATCCACTTTTGGAGTTTTGCTGTACGATGCAATCTTGTCCTTGCTCTGATAGAAACAAAAAGTATACTAAGCAATGTTTGTATAGAGAATAGTGTACTTACTAAAACAGTGCATACTTATTAAAAATAATGACGTACATATTTAACTGTTAAAGCAAATTACCATTATTGAAAAATAGAAAAATGTATGTTCTTGCTAGACACAAATTTAGAAAAAGTTTTAAAAAAAAAGTTTAAAAAAAGGGAGTGGGGGGGAAATAAAAAGTAGAATTTTACTTCTAAATGTTGTTTCTGTTTCTTAAATATCTGAATCCAGGAATGATGGGCTGATCAGTACAGGAACAGTACCAAAGGAATGCTAAAATAATGGCATCCTTTGATCCCAACTCACTTTCTTGCCTTCCCATACCATAAGAATCATATTAAGGAGATATAATCTGATATTGAACAAATGTGGCCCAGAACTGAATACAGTAATGAAATATAAAATATATTCAAAACTATCTTCCCACCTCAGAAAGAAGGCAGGGGGAAAGCAAGAGAGGAAAAACAGTGAAATGTATTTATTTGAAAAGATTTTATTAAACTCACAAGTAACATTGAGAAAGGTTTTGGCAAATCTAGATTGTTGCTTGTGTGTGCACCACCATTTACAAGTAAAATTATACTTTCTGCACTCTTCAGATACACAAATTTGAAACTTTTGGGATCATTATGGGCATACCTTTATACGAGGAAGAGAAAAATAATTAAAAAAAGATGGCAGGATAGTAGGGGCAATATAATTTAACATCTTTGCTGTAATAAATAGCCAATAGCGTGTAAAGGACAGTCTTTGGAAAAAAGGACAAAGTCAACAAAGCCTACTTGACAGATTTTCTCTGCCAAAGCCTCCTTTTTTTTTTTTTTTTTTTGCTGTTCATGATACAATGTACTTGAGCACAGAAGAGACATGGCGTCCTCTTTGCATTATAAGATTTGGAAATATAGCATCTGAGTAGGCCACCGAAATTTAGGTATTTTAGTCCCCATCCGTCCCATCCTGAGACACTCTCAAAGGATGATTAGGTCAAACTACCAGATGACTGACTAATTCTGTCACAGTAATATATCAAAAGTACAGCAGACATCCAATGAACAACAAAAGCATTCTTCTGGCACTTTTGGAGAAGAGGAGATAGGTACAAGATTTATCTCCTGTATAGATGAAACTGGAAGAAAACACTTGAAAGAAAAGAAGGTACAATTCTCAAGACCACCTTTGGTTTATTCGGAATCAAACTAGGAATGAAACTGGAGTTCAAATAGGCCATCTGACCAATCTGGTTGAACTACAGCCAAAATGAAGATAATTCTTTCTAGCCATCAAAGTTAAAAACCTCAGAGAATCAAAAGAACTAACACAATCTGCACAGGACTAGATTTAAATTACAAGGGATACACCTGATCAGGAGTCTAATTAGGGAGACTTCTTGAAGGAAAAGTTATGATACCCACTAAAAAAATCTACCTTTCCTATTTGAGTGCACTGAGATTGGAAACGTCAACTCAAAAGGATACCAGGTAGTTTTTCTAAGCCACCACAAAAGAAATCTAAGACCAATCATAAGCTCTCCTAAGGTCTGGGACAGAGCTTAAATGTCCCTGCTGTAATTGTTCGCTATATCAGCAGCCTTCAACATTGCTGAGCATGAAGTGCTGATAATCCTCTTACAAATCTAGCAAGGCTAGACATGGATTGTGTTAAGAGGAGTGCATTCCTACCTTTTAGATATGACACAGAGGGTTGAAGTAGGCAATTGTTCTCTCTCACCAAGAGCTCTTGCCTGTGTCCCACACAGCTCAATCCAGCCATCCCTCCTATAGGTTTAACATATAGTTAAACATATGTGTGGGAGATCAGAAGACACTAAGGATATAATGATAGCATTATACCCATGACACTTAGCTCTATGTCACCTCATCAAGTGTGGACAGTATATCACCCTGTTGTCTCAACATCCGAAAGTTAGGTATCTGAATGAGAAACAGTTGGCACAAACTATCTGGGTAACATGAAGTACTCATAGGCAGAGGTAAACAAGTTGAGAAGTTAGAAGTAGGCATGAAGACTGCATAAACAGTGCACCTGCAGGGCAGATATTTCAAACATATGTCAATTAGAGACTGGAATTTTGATTTCACAAGCACAGCACTTGAAAAAAGACTTTTTGTCATGTCCACAATGCCAACAAATGGAAAACAATGACACTGAAGTTGTAATGCTGACAATACCATCTAAAGAGCTCAAAGTGCCACAATCCCGGGAACCACAAAAAATACCATGTAACTAGTGAACACTAAAATGATCAGAGCTCTGTGCGGATACAAAATTTATATCCGTGGACATAAATCAGTATCCACGGAGCTGGAGAGCTCTACCGGGAACTGCAGCAGAAAAAGCAATAGCCCGATGGGCAGCCACTCCCAGGACTGAGAGCCCCAAGCTGGCAGTTCCTTCAGCAAGGTTATAGCACCCCCAGCCCTGCCCACTGCACTAGCGCAACCAGGGACAGCTGCCGGTGAGCCTGGTGCCCACCCCAGTGAGTGGGGAGCGGGGCAGTACAGCCATGCCAGAGGAGCTGCTGTCTGGAGTGCTGGCTCCTGGGAGAGGCAGCCTGTTGGGCTGCTTTCACTGCTGCAGTTCCCAGTACAGCATTGTGTAAAATATATGCATCAATATATATTCCAAACAAAAAAATCTATGTTAAACTAATTTAAAAATTGCATTATTATTTTTACAGCTCTATAAATGTGCATAGTGCATTAGAGATAAAAAAGCCCCCTGTCCTGAAAAAATAAAGAAAGGTGAAAGATGTAATAAACCTTAACTCTGCTCCCCTATGAGAATGTATTAAGGAACTATCTTTACACGATGACATACCGAGTCTCACAATAATACAGTTTCTATAACCTTAGCTAAGTTTGCAGCATTACAAATGTATGCAAAATGACATAACTTTTCATTCTTGTATACTACACTTACACTAAACTGTAAAACCGAAGCCTCTTCTACTGACCCCAGTTTATTATGGAAGCCAACTGAGTTCCTCAGCCTACCAGGAATACAGATGTGGCAACGATTATATGCCATTGAGACATCATTATCATTGATTTTCATGATTTCAGAGTCTTGACTAGCTCTAGAATTGGTATTTTCTTACCACTCTCTTGTGTTTCTGTTCATAGCATTCTCAAGTAATAGTAGCAGTAATTAAATTCACAAGACTGGCCAGTTTCACAGCTGCTATTCAGAACCCTGTAGACTGCAGTGAAACTGACAACAATTAGAATTTCACTCTACTGCTGTTTGGGAAAACTATAAGAAAGAGTAGCAGTGATGGCAATGACTAGCTCTCCACGAGGGAAGGACTGTGACTGAGCAGATATCCTCCACTAAGAAATTATATTAGATATAAACAGACAACATAAGAATCGGGCCTTTCTGATTACACTAACAAGAGAATGGGTTTGTAATCAAAGCGTCTAGTTAGACTTCGTGCTACTAGATGAGCAGGTAGCCGTAATGGCCAGGCCACTTTCCCCCCCTCATCCTCACACAACAAAGGGTTAAGATCACTTATTTCAGATGCAGACCTTACAACTGTCATCCATACCTCTCTCACCTTGAGATCGGATTACTACAGTACTAGATCTAGAAATCAAACTGCAGCAAAACTCATTAATCTGTTTATGCTGTATAAATGTGTCCATTTTTGACCTGTGCTCAGAGGCGGATTAAGATATATTGGTGCCCTGGGCACAAACAACATTTGGGCCCCGCCCCCTGCTCCTCCCCTTACCCTCTAGACCCCAGCACCTGGCCTGGCCAGAAGTCAGGCCACGGTAAGAGCTGACCAGGGAGCCCAGGCCACTGTGGGGAGCCCTGGGCGGTGGGCCTTGGAGGATAGAGACAAGGGCTGGGGGCTTCTCTTGGGCACCCCGGCACCATGCCCAAGACAAGTGCAGGGTCCAGGGCTCCCCACAGCCGCTCAGGCACCCTGGGTGGCTATTACCACAGCCCAGAGCAATGGTCCCCAAACTGTGGGGCACACCCTCTATGGGGAGCATGGAGGAACATTCTGGGGAGGAGGGTGTGGCAGGACCCTGCCCCAAATCCGCTCTGGCCCCACCCCAGGCTCTGCTCCCAGCCGCACCCCCACTCACAGCCCCCGACTGTGGGCCCCGTTCCTGGCCCTGGCTTGGGGGAGGGGGGGCGGGGGGAGGGAGGAGAAGAGGCCTGGACCAAGTTGGGAGAGGCGAAACCAAAAAAGTTTGGGGACCTCTGGCCTAGGGTGACCATACTCCCCATTTTGGCCCCAGATGTCTCGATTTTTTGGCCAAAACTGGGCATTTGTCCCATTTGCTCTTGCTAACTGATCACAAAAGTTTTGCCAAAAAGGAGCATCTGGGGAATGGGAGTGGGGTGAGCAGCGGGGCTCCGGGGAGGTAAGCAGAGGAGGGGGATTTCAGCAAGTGGCTCAGGCCAGCTCCGCACGGGAGAGGGGCTCAGGCTAACTCTGCATGGCGGGAGAGGGGCTTTGGTGAGCTCCATGCTGCATGGGGTGTGTGTGAGAGAGAGACACGCACTTGGGTGAACAAGCTTCACACCGGGGGGCAGAGGGGGGAGGGAGAGGACCTTGGGTAAGCGGGGCCGAGGGGCTTGGTGCAATGCTGCACGGGGCTGGGGGGTCCCCTTGGTTCAGCTCTGTGCAGGGCTGGAGGGAGGGACTTGGCCAAGCTTAGAATGAGGCTCAGGCGAGCAGCGCCTGGGGGCAGTGAGAATATGCATTGCTCACCACTCTTCCACAGGCTTCAAGCTGTGCTGGAAGCAGGGCCTCAGGAGGAAGAGGAAGAGAAGGGGGTATGGCCTGAATTCCCGCCACTCCTGCAGGGCCTCCAAATTGGCCGGGGCCCTAGGCAGGGGCCTCCATTGGCCCATGCGGTAATCCACCACTGCCTGTGCTCCATTATTGGCACTAGCTGCCTATATGCTCCTGTGGCCCAGATCCTTGGATGGACACTTTCTGGGTGCACCTTCACTAGGAAAACAGGTGTGTTCTTACCTTCTATTAACTAGCTTAGGTTTCCCAAAAGTCTTTCCTTTGCCCTGGTAACACATGTGAAAGCTACAAACTACCTTCTCACTAGGCTTTTCTTTAGTTATAGTTACCTCATGTTAGTTAACATGCGGTAAGACAAGGCCTTTTTGCTGGTTAGTGCAAATAGAAAAAAAAAAAAAAAAGGAAAGATTGAATAAAATGGGAAAATACCACGTAGAGAAGATCTAGCACTCAGATAACACTAAATCATACGTATTGTTCACACCTAAACCCATTAAAGTAGCCAAAAAGTTTAATCAATAGGCCTCTTGACCACTCAATGTCATTATCACAGAAGTGGGCATGCTGACAGCAGAGGCTGGGAGGTTCAGTGTTAACAGGAGAGACAGAGAAACTGAAAGATGCATGATCTCTTAAGGGGTGAACATTTTATTACCTTATTTATCTACCATCTAGATAAATATGGGTATAGTCCTAGACCCAGATGAGACTTTTTTTGTACTTTTTTTTTTAAAAAAAGCTCTTATTTCAAATGTTAAAAGAATACACATGTATATAATGTTTTCCTTTTGTTTTCAATAATATATCTAAAACTAAGCCAGGGTGGCACCATACCTATCTAATATGAAATTGATACAAAACCATAAGTCTATTACCTATTTTGAAACATTTGATTTTTTTTCTCCCATTTAAACTGATTGCCAATTTTCTAATAATTTAAGATAATTTTGGTTTCAGGCTATACTTTGGGACATACTTCAGAACATTGATAGGTTTGATAGAAGCATCTGAAGCTGGAACTGATGATCCTGACATCACAGAACCTTTGGACCAGTGGCTCTCAACCAGGGCTACATGTACCTCTGGGGGTACACAGAAGTCTTCCAGGGGGTATACCAACTCATCTAGATAGTTGCCTAATTTTACAACAGGCTACATAAAAAACACTAGTGAAGTCAGTACAAACTAAAATTTCATAAAATGTCTTGTTTATGCTGCTTTGTATATTATGCACTGAAATGTAAGTACAATATTTATATTCCAATTGATTTATTTTATAATTATATGATAAAAATGGAGAAATTAAGCAATTTTTCATTAATAGTGGGCTGTGACACTTTTGTAGTTTTATGTCTGATTTTGTAAGCAAGTAGTTTTTAAGTGAAACTTGGGGTACGGTACGCAAGACAAATCAGAATCCCTAAAAGGGCACAGTAGTCTGGAAAGGTTGAGAGCCACTGCTCAGCTGCACAGGAACTGCAGTAATTTTCAGGGTAAGAGAAGGCAAGGTAGGGATACAGCAGTAAGGTTCAGGACTGGGCAGACCCTGACTGCGTGTTGCAGGGTTCCTGGGCTAGAACCCAGTGTAGAGGGCAGTCTGGGTTCCCCTACCAGCCACTGGGCAAGTGGTACTGTTACTGGGCTGTGAATGGGAAGACTGCCTAGGACAGTGGGTCTTGAGAGACTTTGGTACACACACCCTCCCCGGAAGGGGAAAACTACAGTGACCTGGCTGGAAGGCCACGCCAAGAAGCAAGAGTAGTTGAGTCCCAGGAAAAAGGGACTGAGAAAACAACAGAGTGCAACCACAGGAAGGGGCATCAGCCTGGAAGAGCTAATCCCCAGATGCAGCCAGAAGGTGGTACCGCAGTGAGTAGAGTACCACTGTGATGACTTGGTGGAGAATGCGGGCAGGTGATTACCCCTGAGACAAAAGGAGGATGAAAGACTGCGCATGATGATTGCCCCTGACAAAAGGGGAGTGTAAGAGACTGTGGAGGACTGTAAGGGACTGTATAAAGCAGTCACCCCGATACAACGAGAGTGCAGAAGGCCGTAGCAGGGAAAAAAAAAAGAGACAATGGAGCTACAGTAAGCAGGAGCCTTTTTTGCAGAGGGCACTTATACCCTCCCTTGAAAGGGGGGGGGGGGGAGGGGCGATAAACAGATGGGATGGATCCATGCCCTATTGAGGCAGGTGCTAGAGAACCACCAGAGACAGTAGCAGACACATTTGTACCTTCAAAATTATTTGACACAGCTGGCTGAAATGTATTTCTTTAAGCTTATGCGGGAAGAAATTAACAGAAGCTGCAGAGACCGAGACTGGAAAGGAGGTACTGGGGCCAGGAGGCCAGAAACCTAGCCATGGAAATGTTATGCCTGCAGGTGCAGAGGACACCTAAAAAGAGAGTGCCCCTACCTGAATGGGGACAAGAAACCTTACCCAGGAGGCAAGAAAACAAGAGTCCAACCTGGGGAGAACAGGCAACGGAGGGGTGTGTTTTGACTGTGGTCAACAGGGGTACGTAAGAAGGAGATGCTCATTTATGAACTGTGAGGTGAAGGCTAGCCCAGGGGAGTTGGCTAGACAAGAGAAGGCTGAAGCGTGGCCTACCGACAAGGCAAGGACAAGGATTTGTTTTGGGTGGTGCAAGGTCAGCCATATAAAAAGGCACTGCCCTCTAAAGAAACTGTGGGGTAGCAAACAGAAAGGCATGGAACCCAGAGAGATAGGAAAAAAAGGAGGGGGTATGTGGGGACCGGAGTATGCTGGAGACTGTCAGTGCAGACATGGTGGTGATGACCTAGGACCTGGCAGGTGATCAACCCACGCATCCAGTTGTGGGTAGTAAGAAGATAACAGATAAAATGATTGGGACAGAGAGGGCCCACACAGACATAGGGATGAACACAGAGGCAGAGTACTGTGAGGACTCAGATCCTGTGTGGAAGGGTGGTGGGGGATCCTTTGGGGCAAGTAAAGGGGCTACAGAAAAAATTAATAGCTGCCTTACAAGAAGCTGCAGAAGACATCCAGTTGCAGAGGGAAAAGTTCAGGAATGGAGGCCCAGGACAATCTGCATCTCCTGGTGGGTGACTTGGAGCAGGAGTTGGATGACCTGAGGGCCCAGCTCAGGCAAGTGCAGGGCAGGAGGCATCCATACCCCTGAGAGTTACTGGCTTGAGGGGGAGGGTATGGGATTGGGTGCTGACCCCACACAAGGCCTGAATTAAGGTAGACGGTGGGCCAATTAACCACTTAACTTGCATCTGGAGGAGAAGCCAGGGAGCAAGCATTAATTAGAGACAAGGCTCAGCTGGACAGGAACAGGAGGTGGCTGTATAAAGTCCAGTAGCTGAGCAGCTAGGGGCTGCAGAGAGAGAAACTGCAGTCACTGTCAGGGTAATAGAAGGCAAGGTAGGAGACTGCCCAGGGATACAGCAGTGAGTGACAGTAATTGACTCTACAACTACACTAAAGTACCTATACTTAACACTACCTTATACTAAACTAAACACTAAGAATAACTATAAAACCTTCCAGATGAAATCAGTGGAGAAAACCCCTGGATTCAAATAGACTGGAGTGGTTCACTTCCATCTGGCTCTCTGGTTGGAAGGAACTGAGGTAGTAGAGGACACACCACCCATTTATATAGCCTCACACTCAGAACGTTGGAGGACACTGAGGGAAGGGACAGGAAGGACGCATACGTGTTCTGACATTGCTTGCAGAAGGTTCTACTACTAGGTGGCTCATTACTGTAAGTGAGAATACACATAGTGTGAATTAAAGTTCAAGTGGCTATCACACATATCAATACTGCTTTTGATCTCACCGAACAGTGATGCGATTGTCTGTGCATGTCATAAATATAAAGGGAATGGTAACCACCTTTCGGTATACAGTGCTATAAAATCCCTCCTGGCCAGAGGCAAAGTCCTTTTACCAGTAAAGGGTTAAGAAGCTCAGGTAACCTGGCTGGCACCTGACCCAAAATGACCAATGAGGGGACAAGATACTTTCAAATCTGGAGGGGGCGGGGGGGGGGGGGGGAGGCTTTTGTCTGTCTGTGTGATACCTTTGCTGGGAACAGATCAAGGATGCAAGCCCTCCAACTCCTGTAAAGTTAGTAAGTAACCTAGCTAGAAAATGCATTAGGTTTTCTTTGTTTTGGCTTGTGAAATTCGCTGTGCTGGAGAAAATATGTATTCCTGGTTTTGTGTCTTTTTGCAACTTAAGGTTTTGCCAAGAGGGATTCTCTATGTTTTGAATCCGACTGCCTGTAAGATTATCTTCCATTCTGATCTTACAAAGTTGTTTCTTATCGTTTTTTGTTCTTCTAATAAAGTTCTGTTTAAGAATCTGATGGGTTTTTTGGGTCTTAAAAATCCAAGGCTGGTCTGTGCTCATCTTGTTTATTCTCAAGCCTCCCCAGGAAAGGGGGCGTAAGGGCTTGGGGCGATATTTTGGGGAAATAGGAACTCCAAGTGGTCCTTTTCCTGATTGTTTGTTAAATCACTTGGTGGTGGGAGCGTTTTACCTAATCTAAGGGCAAAGACTTTGTGCCTTGGGGAAGTTTTAACCTAAGCTGGTAGAAATAAGCTTAGGGGGGTCTTTCATGCAGGTCCCCACATCTATACCCTAGAGTTCAGAGTGGGGAAGGAACCCTGACTGTGCACCACTGTGAAAAACTGTGTGTGGACAAGAGGTGTTTTACAGCTGTAGTAAGGAGTTGCAATACCAAAACATTTTAGTGAAATGAGCTTCTTTGTCTTGACATCTCCTCATTCTGAATCTACCGCAGTAACTTTATACAGTAGTGCCTTTTCACAGAAAGTTCAAATACTAAAAGGAGCCAAAATTTCAAAATTATAAAGCTTTAAATATTTAAGTATCCGTAAGAGATTTATTTTGCTGTCCTTGCCTACTATCCAGACCTTTTAGCCACACTTGAATGATAATGTTACAGAAGGAAATTCTCCATTTGTACTGATTGTACTTTTACTTTAGAAGTCTGAAACTGTACTTGTTTTTAAATGTAGGCACTTGGCTTGATGATTTTTTTGTTGCTCAAACTCATTTTAGATTATCTACTCTTGCCCCAATCTTCTAAAGATTTTATAGTGCTGGTACTAGATTGAACCATAGAATTTAGCACTAGGTAATAGTTTGTGCATTTTTTTGTACAGGAGAATAGACTGCACCTTCTTCAAATGCAAAGGTCAGTTAATACCCTTGTATATATACAAAGAAGTCACTGTTTGGGTTTCTGATTGTCTAAATGATGATTTATTTTAAATCTTGCTTGCTAGATTTAGTTATATAAAATTGGACAAAAGTAGTAATTAAACTAAGGTTTTGCACAAAGCTAAAAGCCTGCTTTATAAAACTATTAGTGAAACATTAACCATATTAATTACTATATTAACTTATCCAGGACTTCATTTTTGTGAATGTTTTACACCATGGTTTAAATTGCATAATCCTGGAAAATCCAAAATATAGTTCTACATCTTCCTCTGGTCACAAAACAGCATCACTCAATATACTCCCCACTTCCACACACAACTGTAAATACCATTTCAACCTGCATTCTTCTTAATCAACACAGTATTCAATATTTTTATGTTTTACATCAATATAACCACATACTTCTTTTTCCAATCCCTATTTGGGGTATGAAATTGTGCACAAGCTAGGAGAAGGTAGGTATGTTGATGGGTAGTAGCATTGTAAAAGGTAATCTGAAATGAATATGGGAGAGTGTGTAAGGATGAAGTTAACTAGGGATTTCCCATACTTTTAATGTTTGTATTGGCGACTGATAAACTTCAGCAACCTTAATTTACACAACAAAATTGTTGGTGATGGAATAACCAAACAGTGACAAGGTTCTTCAGAGCTGATGCGACAATGAAGTGGTTTTATGCAGTCACTAAGCATGTGATTAATTTGTTCCTTTTCCCCCTCAGGTAAGAAATTACAATTGCTCTGAGTGATTAATGCAGTGAAACAATATACTCAAATCTTTGAACAAATGTATTATCTATATGTAAAATTATACCTCTGACAGAGCGATGATGTGCTAGACATTGCAAAAGAGGTGCACTGTCTTGCTTTGAGGCTTGTGCCCTGGGATAATGTCAAACTGTTTAAAGGGGTAAAAGATGATAAAGTTGTTTCAGCCTATACAGGTGTTATATAAAATTATTAAAAATAAACAAATTGAAATTGAAAATGGTGGCACAGACAGGATGTGTAAATTAAAATCTGTGCATTATGGGTTTTCAAGGTTCCTGGGATATCACAAAAATGTTTCAGCAATAAACAAAAGTGGTTAAGGTGACAGTAAGTGTCCGTATATGAAACCACTGGATAATTGTTTTGATTGGTTAATTCTGATGAGACTTGGTTGCCATCTCTTTTGGACAGTTTTTCTTGGAAGCATTAGACAACTTATTTAGAAGTGAGGAGAAGAAAATTATATTACTGGGTACCAGTGAGCTTCACTGTGTTGACTTTTCCCATCCGAACCTGATGGGACCCCAGAATTTACCAATGAACCACTTTCCTGATGTTGAATGATATCCTCACCAGATGACATTATCTCATCCATCAGGTTGGCCAAATCCTAAGAATTTGGATGTGAACATAAGGTTCTTACCATTATTTCTTCCCTTGCATGTCAATTTCTTTCCCCTACTTTATTTCTCTAACCTCTTCCTCATCTTCCTCTTTCCATCTTAGCCAGGAGTGGCAAACAAAGTAATATTTTGTGTTCTGTGCCTGTGATTTTCCAGAAGTTAAACTGCAAGCAGCAGAAATAGAATCTAAATTGTCTCCTCATTTGTTGTTTTCTCTCTCACCCCCTTCATATTGATTAGCTTAGCTTCATCTTCAAAAGAAATAGGACTGACTTCAGCAACTCAAGAGGTAACACCTGTAACTAACTCTTTTTCTCAAGGTTATTTAATACCAACTGAGAGACTGTCAAGCAATGGATTTTCCTTTTAAAAGTCTGTACATCTAAAGAAAATCAGGGAAATTAAGTAAAAATTAATTTTAATAATTTAAGTTTCAAATTATCTTTCTTTGTACGGTGTTTAGTAAATGGTTTAAGAGGTATTGATGGTGATTGACAGGAGGAGTATTTGGTTTATGTAAAATCTGAGCCATAATTACTGTTTAATGCTCCAACAGGAAAGCAAGGATTCTATCAGTACATTAACACCTTCAAGCCCAGCACCCTTTCAACACAACAACCTGAGCTTTTCTACCTAGAAGCGTTACACTTTTGAAAGTCATAATATCTCCAGTGGCAGAAGAGGGGAAGAATAATACTGGGTAGCATCTCTTTATACCTGTGAAAACTATCACTTAGCACACCCTCTCTCCAGTGTAACTATTGTACAGAAGAAGACAATATATGGCATGCTGGCATACCACCTTCTGGGATTTGATAGTACTGTACACAGCACTACCTCCCCCTCACTGTCTCTGAGCCCTACTGACAAATTATGGATGCTCACTACATGTACAGGTGCCCCAAAGGGCTCCCTGTAGGACACTCACACAGAGTTGGTCATAACTGGGTTTTAGAAGTTTTGAAAATGGGTGAGACAGCAATATTACTGAGTAAAATCTCAGTTTGCATAATGATAGAACAACAAACCATACTGCTTAGGGTCAGCTTTATATTACTTTTTTGCCTCACTCAAAAACTAAGTTACACAATTTTTAAAGTGGGCTCACACTCCAGGAACTGCAACATTTCTAAGATAATTATACATCTTTTTTTCTGTATTAAGGCTGGAGGTCAAATGTCAACGAATACTCAACAACTGCCTGTCCTATGCAAGGAATGTATTTGTGTTTACAACATTAATCTGTGCCTTCTCTGGAGGAATTCAGAATAAGCTACTAAAATATACATACATATATATTCTAGACAAAAATACAGCATTAAATGCAGTAATCTAAAATACCAACATCAATACATAAAGACATCAGATGACATAAGACACGAATAGCACACTGACATAATAAAAATAAATTCAGCATATCCAGTTCCTTTTAATATTAAACTGAAAGAAATTAAAAGGTTTTTAAAAATTCCTAATGTCTGCTGCACATATTCTGATGAGGATATTAACAATCAAAAACCTGTAATCTATTTTAGCTAGATTTTTTTAAGACCAGGATACCAAAATACAGATTCACATATATTTCCTAGGATTATAATGCCATACCTTGACCTATGATATGGTTTCTTATGGTTCACACATGTTATATATTCCTACAAAATTAATAATCTTTCAGTGTAATTTATTTAACTACATTTCCTTTTTACCTTTCTTCCAGTTGGTTTCTCCACCATGGTGCTATCACTGTCAGAATTTTCAATCTGAACTGCTTTTGTAGATGCAAATTTGGGCATTTTATAGCTGTTCAGCTAGCTGTATCGTGAATGAGTGTGTTCATCATGTGTCTGCAAAAAGAGAAAATGTATTTTATACACACACACGCGCATCAAAGCCATGCAAGCGGCAGTGTAGAGCACACTAGAGTAGAGCTGAATTGGATTAAGTGTAGGAATAGAGCTGAATCACAGCAGACTCTTCAGAGAAGATGAGGCTCAGCTCAAAGCTGAACTCAAGCTTATGGCTACATCACACTGGACACTCTGACAAGTACAGCTCTGTCCTTGGGCTGAAGAACAGGAAGTCTAGCATAGAAACAAAGCTGTTACTAGATGATGTTAAAATGGAACTGAGTTCAGCTGCTGAGCCAGCTCCTCCCTCTAGCGCACTTCTTTCACTGACTGCTGTTAATATTTCTATGCAGTTAGACTTACTGACCAAGGCCTCATATCTCTGAGGTAAAGCAATTATCACTGCACCCATTTTACAGTTAAAGAGACTGAAAGATTGTACAAAATCACTTCTAGAAGAGCTCCAACAGAATTCAGTTCTCTCGTATGGCAGATCCAAGTCTCATCCACCTAAACGCACTCCCTTTCAGAATGAATGTGTCAAATCTATGTACTTGGCTATCTTATCTATAACCACCTATCAAACCAACATACCACACTTTCTTTACAGAGACTGGAATTTAATCCAGGAATCTTGACTTCCAGGGTCCTACTGTTATCTAGCAAATGGTTATGTAATCCATCAGCAAAATGCATTAAGTGAAGTTCAAGAGGTTTGTGGTATGAACTCAAGGTGTTCAGTCCCCACAGCTACCATACAAGGTTCATTATGGTACTATTTGAGAAAATTTCTGGAGGGTTCTCCCCCGGCTATTTTTCCAATTAAGTTAAGGTTGCAGCTAAATTACTGATTAAAATCATATCTTGCATCCTCTCTAAAATCTACTAAGAAGTCAGGTTGGCCTGAAAATTGGTACGAAGCTCTACGAAGGACAGATAGATAATTAAGTTTGCCTAGCAAATAGTTGCACATGATGGAATTTCTGTGCAGAGAATGAGGAAGGAAGAGGTGGTGTGGGAAGGGATGACAGTCCTGTGGTTAAGGCACTAGACAGGGCTGGAGTTGTGCCATGATGGCGCCAAGTATGGGGAACCCTAGACCTCTGTTGTGCAGGAATAAAAAGATTCATGGGCCATGAATATGCTGGGTAGTGAGCCTGTAACCCATTTACTGAGATGTGCACAGAGAAGCTGGACACTGAACTTCAGGAAGCTCACTGATCCAAAAACGATGGGCCTACATCCAAGTCTTCCATCATTAGGCTCCCTGGTGGCCAACCTACACTTCTGAGCCTTAGTAGGCTCATATGGGCCACCCACAACATGCCCATGAACCTTAAGAAGCTATTTTGGCTAATCCAGGAAGCAGGAGCCAACTTTGACTGACTTGAGGATAAGGAACAGTCAGCCCATGGCTCCAGGGAATCACTCTGTAGAGGGTCCTGGGACAGGAAGGAAAATGAGGAGTGGAGTGTTTGGTTATACAGAAAACTCATGGACCAGTGTTGTGTTTTGTGTAGCTTTTCTTTTTAAACTGGCTACGCTCCCGTTATTTTTGGAGCCACCATTTTACTGTAGCATTCCCTAGCCTAGCTACCATTCCATCCATAGTTCACTATAGCCACTTTATTGCCACACTCCTGAAGAGATCAGGTGGGATGTCCAGAGATGGTGTATGTTTAGGGCCATTGTTGTGCTTGGCGTAACACAGAATTGTCAATAAAGATTAGGTCTTTTCCTTTCGTGAGATAATTACGCTGAAAAGAGCTGTTGTACATGCAGACTCTCTTGGCTGTGTCTCTGGAACACTTATCAATGATGACCGCCTGAGTCAAACTCTTAGATTCAAAACGAAGTTTAATATTGTCTGCTAAAACTTGATATCACAGCCGCAGGAAAGCAGACCCAAATCAGAGGGAATTCACTTACAAAATACTCGGTTAGGGTGCTACACAAAACAGTGCCACCTTGTCTTCATAACTTTCCTGATGGTGGGATTTCAAAATGCCAAACCCAAATGTCGGAAAACCAGAAAACGTTCAGTCAAGGTCTTCCATTCTCAGAAAAACATGTTTTTCTTTTAACACAAATCACAAACCTATGAAAACCAAGAAATGTGTAATTAAGGTGCTTTTTCACACATACACAACCTTAACTCTTTTTCACTGGGATGGCAATACGTAGTGGGAATTTCACAATATCTTATCCTGTCCTTAAAAAAAAAAACAAAAAACCCCAAAGCTATATTCTGTTCCCCCACAACTCCAGACCATGACTCATCCTCACACAATGCAACAGGACCGTCAGTGTGGCGTCTGTAGCAACAATAATAGGGGAATAATTGCTTATGGTTGACAGAGCACACTGGACACACTGAGCTCGCTCTCCTCTTTGTTTCCAGCTACATAGTCACAATTAAAAAGGTTAACACCACAATGGAGGATATCCTAAAATTAGTTTTCTGCAGTTTTGAAATATATTCTGCATTCCCAAGAGAAGGGATCAAGATGCTGGCCTCCCCGTGCACACAGAATTAAGGCTGTGTGATTACACCATATGTGAAGAAGCATCTTAACCATGCAATTCCTGATTTTCAGAAGTTTGTGGTTTTTTTCTTCTTGTAATGCTAATGCTAATGTTCTTTTGGGCATAGGAGAGACTGAGCACAGTCTCAACTTTAGCTGTTGCTAATGGCTCTGCTATAATAAAATAATCCTGTACATGTTCCTGACAATCAATAAAACTTAGCTCTTGATAAATAACTAATTTAGCCCTCATAATTGAATTACTCCAATATCTGATTTTGATAGTGTGGTGACAATGCCCAGTAAATTCTTATTTTATTACATTTCACTATAGCACTGTAATTGTGATGGTTTTAAAATAAAAACAAACACTTATTTGTAATGTTGCTTGGAATTATTGTTCATGATCATTTTACTGTACTTGGAGGAAGCCAAGCTGAACATACTCCTGATGATAGTGAACCTATTCATTAGAACATCCAGTAGAAGGAGCTCATGACTTTTTTTAAATAAGGGAGAAAAGGTTCTGAAAGCTTTCTGATGCAGTAATGTAACTTTTCTTGCTATAGATGTCTTGTCATCTTAGCACTTGTCTTCAGTGCAAAGTTAACTCAAGTGATAAGTCAAGTGTTGCCCTACTTGAATCATGCCCAGACACAAAAACCCAGGAGCATTGTGGTGCTTTTAATTAAAGTTTGCCAGCCTGTCATGGCGTTAAATGCTAAAGCTTGAGTTAGCACAACTCTTCAGCAGCTAATGTGACCATTCTGCAATGTGGATACCGCTAGTCCTCCAATACCTTCCCTAAATTCCCAGCAAATGCCTCAAAAGGACAGACAAGTTCTCCCACAATTCACCAGAAAAGAATTCATAGAGCAGCTCATCTTAGTGAAGCAAAAAGAATGATACAATATGCCCCCAGAAATTTTAATGCCACAGCCTCAATGTTCACACTTTCCAAAAAATTCATTAACGGTTCAGATGTTTAAAAATGAGTGAAGGAAAAAAAAGTTATCTTGGAGGGAACATCTCTTCCTGGAGATTATATAGTAATCCAGATGCTTTGGGCACAGCTCACCCTACCTCAAAGAAGAACACAAACTCATGATCATGTTACATCCATCACAGCAGAAGAATGAACACTGAACTGAAGATGGAAACAACCAACCTTCCCCTGGTTTTCTAGGAATACCTGCTTCCTGTTATAGCAAGTTCACCATATATACCCTAAGGGGCTTACAGTCTCTCACTGATTTCTGGGTTCTTATGTCTGTAAATCATAGAATCATAGAAGATTAGGGTTGGAAGAGACCTCAGGAGGTCGTCTAGTCCAACCCCCTGCTCCAAGCAGGACCAACCCCAACTAAATCATCCCAGCCAGGGCTTTGTTAAGCTGGGCCTTAAAAACCTCCCTAGGTAAACCATTCCAGTGCTTCACCACCCTCCTAGTGAAATATTTTTTTCCTAATATCCAACCTAGACCTCCCCCACTGCAACTTGAGACCATTACTCCTTGTTCTGTCATCTGGTACCACTGAGAACAGTCTAGATCCATCCTCTTTTGATAGCTGCTTTCAGCTACCTGAAAGGCGGTTCCAATCCCCCCTCACTCTTCTCTCCTGCAGACTAAACAATCCCAGTTCCCTCAGCCTCTCCTCATAAGTCATGTGTTCCAGTCCCCTAATCATTTTTGTTGCCCTCCGCTGGATGCTTTCCAGTTTTTCCACATCCTTCTTGTTGTGTGGGGCCCAAAACTGGACACAGTACTACAGATGAGGCCTCACCAATGTCAAATAGAGGGGAACGATCATGTCCCTCAACCTCCTGGCAATGCCCCTACTTATACAGGCCAAAATGCCATTAGCCTTCTTGGCAACAAGGGCACACTGTTGACTTATATCCTGCTTCTCGTCCACTGTAATCCCCAGGTCCTTTTCTGCAGAACTGCACCTTAGCCAGTCGGTCGCCAGCCTGTAACAGTGCATGGAATTCTTCCATCATAAGTGCAGGACTCTGCACTTGTCCTTGTTGAATCTCATCAGATTTCTTTTGGCCCAATCCTCCTATTTGTCTAGCTCACTCTGGACCCTATCCTGACCCTCCAGAGTATCTACCTCTCCCCCCAGTTTAGTATCATATGTGAATTTGCTGAGGGTACAATCCATCCCATCATCCAGATAATTAATAAAGATGTTGAACAAAACTGGCTCCAGGACTGACCCCTGGGGCACTCCGCTTGATACCGGCTGCCAACTAGACATCGAGCCGTTGATCACTACCCATTAAGCCCCATCATCTAGCCAGCTTTCTATCCACCTTATAGTCCATTCATCTTCTGTTGCATCTTTATTTTACCACACAATGGTTAAGGCTACGGTTATGTCATGGAGGTCACGGACTCCATGACTTCCATTGAGCTCTGTGACTGAAGCTCCCAGCCAGCCTCGCCCCCGCAGCTCCCCACCCTGGTGGGGGGGCCCCCACAGCTGCTCAGCCATGGCAGGGGGCAGGTGGTCGGCAGACCCCGCAGCTGCCCAGCCACACGAGCGGACCCTGCAGCTGCCCAGCCACAGCGGGAGACCAGCAGTGACTCCCCACAGCTGCCCAGCCCCGAGCAGCAGCTGGGGTCCCCTTCAGCTCCCAGCTGCCCCAGGGGTTAGGGGACCCTGCAGCAGCCCAGCCACAGGTCAGGGGACCCCAGAGCTCACAAGCACCGCAGCAGTGTGGGACCCGGGAGCCCCAGCAGCAGTGGATGCTGAACCCGCCTAACCCTTTTGCCAGGGATATTTTTAGTGAAAATCAGAGATAGGTCACAGGCGTCTGTGAATTTCTGTTTATTGCCCATGACCTGTCTCTGACTTTTACTAAAAATATCCGTGACAAAAACTTGGCATTAACAATGGTATACCTATTGTGGTACCAATTTAAAGTACTATACAGCGGTGCTGGAACAATCTATGTAGTGGAAGTGCTGAGAGCCACTGAACCAATCTGTAAACCCTGTATATGATGGAAACCACTTCAAGCCAGAGGATGCTGCCACATCCCCAGCACCTCTAGTTCCAGCACCGATGGTACCATATTCAGTCTTAGTTGTGTTAGATAAAAATATATAGGTAATATTGAAAAGGTCTTTAAATTATTTTTAAAAGGTTAACAAATATTATTAGATTCTGAAACATTTACATAGGATGACATCACAACAAACTAGGATTAATAAAATCTAATGCGGAGAAGAAAGGGGACTTGACTGAGGTAAGCCCAGTTATAACGATACAATGCTAAGTGATCAATCACTTTTTAGTATATACTGTTGCATAACAAGTGAGTCACTTGATTCAATTTATGGAAGCTTACATTTAGAGCTAATGGAAGTCCATGTATTCACACTGTATATAAACAACCTGTGGAATTCATGCTCCACATTGCACCATAGTTGCTGTCATCTGTTCTCTGTCCACCCTTTGCCTTTGTTCTTACTTTCTTTTTGATTTTCAAATGTATTCTTCTTTAACTTTCTTGTTCTGAGGTTTGCCTTCCTTGTTCCCCAGACAGCAGAAGGCTACATGCTGCTAAGGGGTTGGGGCATCTTTTAGTAGCTGCATGCAACGAATCTCACAGTTTAGCTGAGTGCCATGGTAATTAGAGGAGAGAAGCATGAGACTGGGCTGATGTGGGAGCAGAGATAGTGGGTGGGTGATCTTCAAGGAGCTATTCCCACTGCTGCTTTATCCATAGGTTCAAGAGCATATTTGATTTACAGGGGATGGGATCTGGCATAATGCCACCTTCTCCACCCCTACTGTTCTCCTATGGCTCATGCCTCTTATCCTGCTGGGAAGTCCCTCCCTCACTCCAATCTGGGAAAACCTGTCAAACTGTTTTATGGCACCTATATCATCACAGAATAAGGCATTCTGAAGCATCTAAGTGATCCAGAAGTGCCAAATGATTTCAAAGAGGAGTGGGTTTTTTGTTGTTTAAGGTTAAATGACTGCTAACAAATATATTCATTTTGCCAAGCTACAAACTACACTTTAAACCTACGCTTTTGCCTAATTAGAAATACATAAATGATGAAATCACTGTTTATTCTACAACAAAGTCTCTCCAATATGTGCAGAGCATTAACAGTGAAGTTCTATTTACCTAAGGGCGGTGAGTCATGTTTGTTCTAAAAGACGAAGTACTTGGAACAGTTGTTACTGCTGTATGTGCTAGCTGCAAAAATAGGATTCTACAAATTAGCATCAGTTCATCAAATGACCGAACTGAATTTCTTACTCCTCATGAATTATTTTCAACCTAGAGCATTAATACTCTATATTCAACAGCAAAGATGCTGATATGATAAAATATCTCATAATAATTTTAGCAATCTGTGCCATATTTCAAAACGGTATGAAAAAAATGCTGTGAATGTTTATAAGGCTTTGCTGCTTTTGCAAATATTAGAATATTCTAATATATTAGAAACCAGGCATGAAGATAGAAATCTGAGATGCAACCTATTCATTTGAATGATGTTAACAGAAGATTTAAAGAGAACTATTTTACACAGTTTGAAGCATCATGGTATTCAAAAGCAGCAGCAAATGAGTGTAAGAGCAAGTCATTTAATTGATGTGAAAAGAGCTAATATGGATTTCTTTTCTAGTTCAGTAGAATATTTGAAAAGTATAAAAAAAGATCTATTTTCTGGCCTAAAATTTCAGTGACTGGTAATTTTGGATGCCCAACTTAAGACACCTCATAGGAGCCTGATGTTTAGAAAGTGTAGATCACCTGTTCTCTGTAAATCAGTCCCTTTTAAGGTGTCTCAAATTGGGCATCCAACAAGTTACTAGTGACCTATGAAAATCAGGCCTCTATTTTACACAAAAGTTGGAGACAGGAGGAAGGAGAGACTTTAAGAAAGAAGGCAGAAGAATTATCTAGAGTGGAATCACAACGTTAAATTTCAATTTGCTATGTCTATCCAACTTGATCTCAGTTTGTTCAGCACTATTTGTTAAACACACAAGCAGATCTACAAAGTGAAAAGGGAGAGGGGGAGGAGTATTATATTTAAAGAACAAAACAAAGGACTTCCACTAACAATGAAATAACTCTTTTTGGTGCAAATTTATTAATAGACAACACATAAAAATTGCATATTGCTTGATGAAAATGCCATATTCAAGTTCGCTATATAATTTTTTTTTCAAATAAAATGAAAAACAAAGTCACAAGATGTAGAATTTAAACAAAAAGGTATAAGAAAGAAAACACTAAGAATTGGGAAACACATTTGCAGTTAAACCATATTCTGCCCCAGTTCAGCACACCATCAACAAGGTGTAATTTTATAGACAAGGCTACACAACCCCTTCTCCGAAACTGTGAATATGAATGCTAGGTCTGAAAGCATGGAGCATCTGCAGAGCCTCTCTTTTCTCTGGGATGAAAAAATTTAGTTCCCTGGTCTTGACCCCTGAAGGGCAAGGATGGGTACCCAGGCTTGTGAGGTACCTCACCACTACTACTTGCCCCTCACATGAAGCAGTCTTGTCTATGCCTGCCGTGGCTCAGCTCCCTGAAACCAACAGCTTCTGATCACAAACAAGCACTGTTTTCCAGGTCTCCACAGACCTCAGCAGCTCTGTACAAGCTAAGGATAGACACACACCAACACCCAAGTCCTCGGAGCATCTCCAGCAATATCCAGTCCCAATCTCTGGACACAATCAGAAGTCACCAGGTAAGCTGTCCCCAAAGAGACAGTACACATAGTTTGACTGGCACAACTCAGAATCAGATCCTTTATAACACCACAGCACAGAGAAATAGTTATAGTGAAACAATCATAAGTTTATTATCAAAGATTAAGATTTAAGAGATACTGAGTAAAGATAATGGAAACAGAAATGATTACATAAAAAACAAGAGCGATAACCTGCTTATAAAAGTCTAAACTTATCTTTGACAGGAATAAAATCTTTGTCTAAAGCAGTTTCTCTCCTAAAGCAATCTTTCCCAGCATCACCAACCAACATGACTGGGGGGGAAGCACCCTTCACTGATGGGGGAAAAAGTGCTGTCCTTTTTGCTCCCTCAGTGATAGATAAGGATGTGTCACTTTATTTTTCCCTGATATTCCCCCTAAAATTATTTTTCTCCACTCATTCAGTAAAGCCCATTACTGTTTATTCTCTAGTGCCTATTGACTTCACATGTCTGTTTTTTATTAGCATTCAGTTCAGACCAGTGATGGGAGGCACAGTGAAACAATACAATGCTTAACTTACCGTATATACTCGTTCATAAGCCGAATATTTTTGGTAAAAAAAAAAAAAAAAGTGAAACATCAAAGAGCGGTGGTCGGCTTATAAACAGGTCTACACCAAAATTTGATAATTTTAAACTCTATGAAATCATTGAATTGAATATCTAATACATTGTCGTTTTATTTACCTGGAGCGTCTGCAGGCATGGAGCCCTCCAGGTCCCTGTGACCACGGTTTGCCATTCCCAGCCAATGGGAGCTGCGGGAAGTAGCACCACATCTCACAGCTCCCATTGGCTGGGAACGGCAAACCGCAGCCAATGGGAGCTGAGAGGCTCCGTGCCTACAAACGCTCCAGGTAAACAAAACGTCCCAACCTGCCAGTGGCTTACCCTGACGGGCCGGGAGCCAAAGTTTGCCAACCCCTGAAATATAGGGTCAGCTTATGAAAGTGTCATACAGTTTTTACCATTTTTACTTATCCATCTGGGGGGGAAGGGTTGGCTTATAAACGAACCGGCTTATGATCGAGTATATACGGTACATATCATTTAGCTAGCTAGAATGACAAACTCTCCTGCTCTGAGAGAATATGCGTCTCTGTGGTGCCTCATACCTTCATACATACTCTCAAGATATATTTTCAGTATATACACATAACTTTTTAAATATCATCAGTACCTACATTTCATAAAGATATTAATGACCAGCATTACTCCAGCTTTCAACTGATACCATATAAGACACTATATCAGGGATCAGCAACCTTTGGAACCTACACTGTGGGACAGAAGAGAAGATCTAGCTCTCAACCACACCACAGGTCACAATCTTCTCAATACTCACCATCTCAGTGCTGTTATGAGCCACAGTGTAAGAGGACCAGGGCTCAAAAGTGGGAACAGTCTGCACCCCAGTCTGTGACCTCTCAAAAGCACTTTTGATGAGCTGGTCGAGGGCCTGAACAATGATACCTTACAGCATCAGCTGCCATCTATACACCTGTCACGCCTCTCAGAAGTCACCTTGCCCTACTTCACAGTAGTTAGGACCAGCTCTAAAGCAAGGAGATTGATTTCCAGTAGGGTACCTACTTCCGTATCTCAATACAACCATCGTACAGGAGATTTCCTACTGCTTACCTCTGGGGCAGGATCATTTTCCATACAGACTGCTCCACACATTGTATTCTCCAAGGTTCTCTTCATTGTAGTGGCATACTAACCCTGGTACGGTGACTAGACCTTATTAGCACCAACCTTGATGCGTTACAAGTGAGAGCATTCCTCTCGCTACCCACATCCACCACCTTGGGACAGATGTCTCCCTAATACACTGGGGAAATCACCTACACAACCACAAGGTTCAAGACAAATGGCCTGCCACAGAAATGACCTTCCATATCACTCTTTCGGGGCTAAGGGCTGTCAGGAGTGCCTGTGCACACTTTCCGCCTTTCATCAAAAACAACACCCAAAGGTCATGATGGACTTAATGTGACCTGTATGTTTTGTATAAACCACCAAGGAACTGCCGGATCTTCCTCCCTCTACAAGACAGCACTCAAACTTTGGAACTGATGCACCCATCACAGTGTGCTCATCTCAGCTGTCTATCTACCAGGGATACAGAACATAACAGCCGACAGCCTCAGTTGCAATTTTCTCATGACAATGAGTGTGTACTGAATTCAGAAGTGCTTCAAGATATATCTTTCCTTTGGGGAACGCTGACTATGGATCTCTTCATTACTTAACGGAACAAGAAAGGTCCTTGTTACTGCTCCAGGGCCGGCCTCTATAAACATTCACTGGCAGTTGCTCTCATCTTCCCACGGGACAGGGCCCACTTGTATGTCTCTTCCCAGTTTCCTACTGTATCCAAGAGTCTGTTGAAAATTCAACAAGACAAAACGAGAGTTATTCTGATTGCCTGTCTTGACCATGACAAGTCTGGCTCCCTTACCTGACACAGATGGCAATATGCCCTCCTGTTTCTCTTCAGCCCATCCCTCACCCACTCTCTCAAAACAATGGGCTGACCCTTCACCCCAACCCACGGGTCCTCCACCTCCAGGCTTGGCTCCTTCTTAGTTCCAAGGCTTAGAGGCAGAACGCTCTGACAAGCTGAAAGATGTGCTGCAACACAACCGAAAGTTGACCACTCGACATACTTATCTACAAAATGGAAACTCCAAGTTTGTGTCATTTCAAACACACAGATCCAACCTCATCTTTCCTCCCTCTGATTTTGCACTTCATTTTAAACTCTCACTCAGCTTTCTTAAGGTTCATCTCGCGGCGAAATCGACTTCCCACTTGGTGTTTGCTCACCCACTAATGCGTAGGTTCTTTAAGGGCATTGGGAATCATTTCCTGCATGTGACACCACCCACTGCAGCCTGGGACTTTAACCTAGTGCTAAGGGCTTTGACTAGATCTCCCTCCGAGTCCAGGGCAACTTGTTCTCTCTTACACCTGTCCATGAAGACAGCATTACTAATTGCCATCACCTCAGCTAGGCACACAGGAGAAATAGCAGCCCTGATGGCACATCCATTGTTCACAGCCTTTTTTTTTTTTTAAAAGACAGAATAACTAAGGCCATATCCCAAGTTTCTCCCTACTTTCTCTGCACTTTCCATATGAATCAACAGATTCGTCTCCCTGTTTTTTTTTTTTCCTAAAACCACATTGTGACAACTGGGAGATAATTGTGCATATGCTAGATATTAGAAGGACACTAGCATTCTACTTGGACAGGACTAAGGACTTCAGGAAATCCCCTAAACTCTTCCTTTTGTCCATAGAAAGATCCAAAAGCTCTGTGATATCGGCTCAAAGACTATCCAAATGGGTCTCTAGTTGCATTAATCACTTATTAAGGGTGCAACTTGCTTCCGTTCAGAGTCCATAAGCACTCCACGAGGTCAGTTTTTACCTCAATCACATTCCATAGGGATACCCCTATCTCAGCAATCTATAGAGCAACGACTTGGGCCTCTGCCCATACTTTCGCAGAACATTATGCGATCACTGAGGATTTGGCTGCTCACAACATCTTTGACTCCACAGTACTCTCTGTAGTAAAAGACTCCACTCCAAAGTCCCAGCCTCCAGTGGTGGTTACTGCTTGGGAATTACCTACAGTGGAGCACCCAAAGGGACACTACTCAAAGAAGAAGAGGAAGTTACTCACCTTGTGCAATAACGATGGTTCGAGATGTGTCCCTATGGGTGCTCCACAACCCGCCCTCCTCTCCTTTATTTCAGAGTTGTCTATAGGGCTCTGAGGTAGAGAAGGAAGTGGGGGTGGAGGGTTGCCCGAGCAGTACTAAATAGCCTCGAGACAGACCACAAGGGAGGGAAGGCACATGCGTGGGCTCAACGGGACACTGCTACCAAAAATCTCCGATTAGAGGCGCAGAGGCACACATACACCTACAGTGGAGCACCCATCTCAAAGAAACATTGTTACTGCACAAGGTGAGTAACTTCCTCATTTAATATAAACTCTTTTTGGTTGTCTACTATGTCATCTTATTAACTGAAAAGAACTCTATGCTATCACAACACATGAGTAAATGAATAATAAATGCTTCTTGACTTTATAAGTAACACCAATTTAATAGGTTGGCAAGAACATTTACTAAATTATCTTCCCAATATCTCTCACAAACTAGAATGCTCTCCTGTTGCCTTTACTTATTCATACAATCAGAACTTGAAAGGGGTGGCCTTACAAGAGGCTATAAAACTGAAACTCAGTCTACCAGGTTTCACTGAAATATCAAAGACAAAGGACCAAGATCCAATGCATGCCCCCAAAATAACAGGGCCCTAATACAACATCAAAACTTACATTGTCCATTACAGGCAATTTCTGCACTGAGTGTGGATTTGAGTCACAGATCACTCATAGATATAAAAGCTGAAAAACAGGAACAATAAAATACGGCCAAACATTTTTATTCCAAAATTAGATGATCCCAGTTAAGATCAGCCTTCTCTCACCTTCTAAACAAAGTTTCCAAACCATTTGAATAAGGCTTCGTGGCTAAAACAGAGGACTGAAACCTTGACATAATTCTATTCTTTGATTTACTACAGGTTTCTTGTGTGACCTTGGACAAAAAGTGCTTAAAAGGTAAACCGTGATGCAAAAAAAGGTCTAGATTCTTGAGCCATATTTCAAACTGAAAGAGACAACATGGTTCTGTAGACTGAGATTCCCTAGGACAAACTAGCATTAAAAAAAGGCATGAACCATATCCCAGAGAAAACAGAGAAAGAGCAAACAGGAGAATAGCAAGCTGAGATCACTGCTAAGTGGACCTTAAAGGAGCTGTACAAAGGTTGGAGTATTTCAGATGCAGAAAGGAGTTGAGGACCTGTGATATCAAAGTCTGCTTAGGATCCAAGCCTTCTAGGGCTGCCCAGACAGAACATCTTCCACGTTGATAAATAAGTCCTTTGTGTGGATATCTTTCTGCTCTGCATCAGGATCTTCTGGACTTGTCTAGAGCAGACCCTGTCCATGGTACCAGTCACCATCTAGGTTGGGCATCTGTAACAAGTCTGTCAGCCAAAACTGCCTCAGTCAGTATGATGTTACAAGAATGATCGTGGCTACATCTCTTTTGGTTTTGGGAATCAACCTGGAATCAGGAGAAAGGAATCAGAGACTCTCTTTTGCCATTATAGAATAAGGCACTGAGCAATTAGCCCAATGGAATAGAAGTTCAAAAATTTGGCATTGTCCCTGGTGGTGAACATCATCACAGAACCCTGCCTCCCCCAGCCCCAAACAATGGAATACTGGCTTTATGATGGTTCTTCACAGAGCCCACTTGTGACTGATCACAGATTGTCTGCTCAGGAAATTTGCTAAGTCATTGCTGACTCCTGGGAAGTGAAGAGCCATTGGGGCTACCCTGTGATAGTGGTACCATGTCTAGAGTCCTATGGCCTCCAGGTAGATAGACAATGGAGTGGGCACCTCCTTGCTTGTTTATGCAGTGCCTTGCAGAGGGGTTGTCCATTAGGATCTCCACTGTGGAATTTCAGAGCACAGGCAGGAAAAGTTACACAGGCCAGCCTGATAGCCCTGAGTTCCATGTTTATGTGGAGTCCCAGGTCTTCCAAAGATCAGACCTCTTGCATTTGCTGGGGTGTTCCAAGTGGGCTTTCCAACCTGTCCCTAGTATGCTCATGATTAAACGTATTTGCACAGGGTGGGGTATGAAAACTTCTCTCCTTACATTTTCGGGTTCTAGCCCCCATGTCAATTCAGTGAGGACATGAGGTGGCAATGTGACGTTTCCTGTCCATCTGGCTTCTGCTGGAGAGCACAGAGACCTGAGTCAGAGCTTTAGAGGCCTCAGGTGGAGTCTGGCAAGCAGTGTCACATACTTGCATGCTGACATATGGCATCACAGCCTAGGGCAAGCCTATACGGTCAGTCGGAATGGATTTTATCTTGAGTAGCAGGGATCACAAAGACAGGAACTTGTCCTCAGGCAGGTATGCTCTCTGACATTGAGTCTATCAAAGCTCCCATGATGTATACCATCTGTGATAGGGAGAGAGACTATTTTTCATAGTTCACTATGAGGCCCATCAAGGCAAGGATTGCGCGAGTATATGCACTAGGGTTATTGCCATCTCCTGTTGGAACCTGACTCTGATCAGACAGTTGTCCAGGTAAAGGTAGATGTGTATATCCTGTCTCCTCAGGTGCACTGCAACTACTGTTAGACATCTCATGCCAATTCTTGGTGCTGTGGAAAGTCCAGATGATGGTATCTTGAATTACTAGTGATTCAGCCCTACTATGAATCTCAAGCATATCTCATGAGTCAGGTGGATGGCTTTGTGGAAATATGCACCTGGCAAGCCAAAAGTCTTGGGCCTGCAAGGACAGAATGAGGGAGGCAAGAGGCAAGCATTATCATCCTAAAATTTAGGTGGCGTAAATATTTGTTCAGTCTCCCCAGGTCTAAGACAGGGCGAAGACAACCTGTCTTTTTGGAATAAGAAAATATTGGGAGTACAAGCCTCTTCCCTTTGACTCTTGCAGGACCTCTTCTATGTTTTCTACACAAAGCAGCAAGGCTACTTTTTGTGACCTAATGAGAAAAAGGGGTAGGGAGTAAGGTGTGAATAGGAAAGCAATGGGAGATGTCTGAACACTCATTTGTCCCTGTGAATGAAGCCAGGCAGAAAGAAGCAAAAAGACTCCTAAAGATGGCAGCAGCTCTGTCAATCCTGCTGTCTCTATGCCAGGTGAGCAAAAGGAAGTTGAGGACCAGCATGTCCTAGATCAATGGTATCTTTTCTGAGATTATTACTCACATGGTCATCCCTGAGAGAAAGCTGGTATCCTTTGTTTCTGCGGGGAATGGTCCTTACATTGTTTTCAGTAGTGACCCAGAGTGTAAATCCCTAAGGACCTTAACATAGCTCTTGAGTCCATCCCATCAAAGGGCAGGTCCTCAATAATGGCTTGTACCTCTTTGGGTATCCCAGACACTAACAGACAAGAGGACCATCTCATAACAGTGGCCATTACCACAAACTTTGCAGCCATATCAGATGCATCCAGGGCTGCCTGCAGAGCTGTTCTAGATATTATATGTCCTTCTTTTATGAGATCTTAACTCCTCTGTTCTCCTGAGGGAATCTTTAAAAGAAGGGGAGGAAGCTGTATTTTGCAAACAAGGCCTGACAGTTTGCCCCCCCACCTCTCCGGAGTTGAAGTGAGGCTGATGAGTATGCTTTGTGTCCAACCAGGTCTGATTTCTTCAGGTCTTTGTCCTTAAGTACCTTTTGAAGACCTGAATTTCTCTTGGACTGCAGAGTTATAACATACAAAGTTATGAATACTTGCTAGCATTATGTTCTTAAGATGCGTTTGGCAAGCAATGCAGTAAGTACACATTCCTTTGTCTAAGCCAGACTGTATTTGTTTCTCTGAGCAGCCTGGTTGTCAGGCAGGGACAATGAAGGTTTACATTTACATGAAAGGTAAACAAAGCCTACCGAATGGCAGAGATACCCTCTTGTGGTGGGTATGAACCTCAAATGATAAGTAATTGAATCCACTGACTGTATACAATATTATTGTATTATAAAAGTGTAGCAAGTAAGGTTTTTTTTAATGAAAGCTAATGACACACTGGTGAGTCATACCATTGTAAAATGTACATATTAAAACTATATGAGGAATTATACATACGTAATATTATGCTTTAAAGTCTGTGACCAAAACAGGGGGAAGCAGATTTTCCCCCAGACAGGAGGGAAGGCAACTATCTGTCTGTCTCCAACGAAACTAAGCAACATGTGATTAAAAACAATGGACCCCCATTCATATACAAATCAACAAGGGAATGGGAAATTCATAGGATAGGAAGAACAGCATGAGTCATCCTGAGTCTGGGGACAAAATAGTGACTTTGGGAAGATCTAAGGAGAGAGAAGCAGCTATCTTGGCATTCATCACTGGACAGACAAGGGGCCAGAGCTCTTTCAAGCTGAGAAAGATGGGTCCTTCAACCAAGGGGGCTAAAGATTATGGGAACTGAATATAAGTGAAAAACCTGTTTAGGCAAAGATCTTTCACCTCTAGGAAGACAAGGGAAACTAGCACCTTGTACTTTTGTGGCAGGTCCTCACTGAGGAAAAAAGTCATCCAAGACTGGAAAGAAAAAGATTGATAAGAAATCTAAATTGAACCAAGGTTGCACCTTGTTAAGTCTCAGTGTATTTTACTTTTATTTGCTGGTAACCATTAGGTCTTTATCTCTTGTACATTAACTCATTTAAAACCTCTCTTTTTGATTAAATAAACTTGTTTTACTTTTATTCTAAATCAACCCAGCACTATGTTTGACTTGAAGTAATCATCAATTCTAGTTAAAGCAACAAGCTGCTGTGCTTTTCTCTTTAAAGGAGCAACAAACCTTATTATTCCTCAATGTTCTAGAAGAGGGCTGGATATTTCATGACAGACAGTTCTGGAGAAATTTGGGACTGAGGAAGTGTTGGGGTCATTTGGCTAGTAGTAACCAAGGCTGGTAGAGACCAGAGTGTGACTATGGTGTAACAGGCTGACTGCTGGAGTCAGAGCTGCAGAACCAGGATTGCATAACACACACATAGTGCATGCTTTTATGCTAGCTGGGAGCGTCCAGACAGGAAGCTATAGCAGCAGAGCACTCTGGTTACAGGACAAAAGGTGACAACCTCTCATTGGTCTGAACTGTACCTCAAAATGTGATAGTGGACCTAAAAGTGTTCATAGCCCTCTGGAGGTACCGGATATCTTTTCTACACCTGCTTAGAGATGAAAGAGAGAGAGTGGTCAGGATTTGCCAGTTAGTTAGCGGGCCCGAGTGTGCCCCAGCTGATTGGGAGGGCAATTGTGACTGAAGATGGTGTACTGAGAACATGAAGCCGTTTATGGAACTTCTCTTATATGACTGTTTCAATGTTCAGGGTCTCTGCTATGTGGGACAGGAGATCCTGGAAAGCTGTGAAGTCACTGACAACGGGGGTAAGGTCTGGTTTCACTGCTTCATTGGATGATTAAGGCTGCTTGGGGGGAGACCTTCCTTTATCTCCCGCTCATGGTGGCTGATGCCAGGAACTGGTGTTGGAGGTCTGATTAAGGATGTTGTAAAAGGGCAAGACTGTATTCTCTTCCTGATCATATGTGATGACAATCCCCAGTAAAGCCAGTAGAGCCAAGACAACACGCTGCAGGTACCCCTAGTTGAGGCTGGCCAGCCCGGTAAAATTCCCAGGAACAGAACTCTTGTCAGGAAATCTCTGGCGCCGTCCTAGAGGTTGTTCTCTGAAGGCAAAGGAAAAGCATGCTTGGTCAACACAGTGAGAAAGAGTAAACCACCAAGGATGAAGACAAATAACCCTCGTCAAATGGTGGTGCAATGAGGTGATGTGGCCTCTGCACCTGATCTGGCACCAGTCATCATCACACAGGATCAGAGAACACTGGGGCCTCCATGGTGCACATCTCAGGCCTGTCATCAGTTTGGTTGTGGGCACCAACATCAATACCAGGGTTCCATTCCTGTGTTGATGGACTTGAGGCTCTATCCATGGAGGAGTGATACCTCACATCCTTTTTGTGGGATGATCCTGCATGTTACTTGGAGCGGTGTTTGTGCTTTGTCAGGGTTGGTCTCTTGGTGTCATCCCTCTGTGACTGGGGTGTAAGTACCAGCTCAGATATTGAGGCTGTTGGCACCGACACAGTTGACAGTACCCTTGGTTGCTTTTCTTTAACTGCCCAATCCCAGGGTGTGATGCCTGCTTAAAAGAGCACTAGCCAATGCAGACTCTTTCAGTTCCAATTTTATAGTTGTCATTTCCTCTGGGTCTGAAGTTATCCACATGGATTGCTGAAGCAGATGTAATTTGATCCCTATGTCCCTAGACTTGCAAGTCCTAGAGGAAAATGATTGGCATATTGAGAACCTCTCCAGGATATGGCTCTCTCTTTGGCAGAAAAGGCAATGGCTGCGTCCGTCAGTAAGAATGAGACCATCACAGGACAAGCAGTGTTTGAACCTGACAGTTTGGAGTCCATCATGTTGGCATGAAGCACCCACTGCTATTCAAAAGAATCCAATCTCACGTGCATGGAGATGCATGCACACCTATGGTGGGATCTACTCTGACACATAGTGGAAGAAGAACAGGAGGAGAGAGGGCTTCCTTTTTTTCCCCTCTTAGACCCTGTTCACTCTGTGCCTCCTCAAGCCCCCATTTCTCCATCCCTATCCCGTTTCCCCCTTTGCCCTCAGCTAAAATGGCCACCATTTCCTCCCACAGCCTTTCACAGTTAAGCTGAGCCATCAAAATATACATCAGCTAAAGCCACCTGAGATGATGTCCCCATAGCTTAGTTCTCTCAGGACCAATGTGAAGCTCTGAAAGATGGTGGGACAATGAGAATTCAGTTGTTGAAGACTCCTACCTACTGAGAGAGCATTAAACTTTAGGTGCAATGGAAGCATCTTCACTTCCACTAGTCAACGAAGAAGAAAGGGCAAATCACATGAAGCTAGACGGGGAGCCAAAAAGATCAGGTATAAGGTTTTTGCCAAATATTTATTTAAACAAGGCAGATTCCTATAGGCATATTTTTACTTCTATATTTGGGGAGAGAAGGGGAATGAGGCTTGGCAGGGGGGCTCTGGATGCAAGGGGTAAGGCTCAGCAGGGTGGAGATTCGGTGTGGGGGGGGGAGATCAGTGTGTGTGGGGGTCCAAATACATGGGGGTTGGGTGGATGGGATGCAGCTACCCATACAGTGACCCCTCCCCCGCTGCAGCTGAGGAGTGATGAGGGCAGGAAGTTGGTGAGAGGTGCAGAGCTTCCTGGAGCCGGGATAGGGGGAAAGGTCCTGGGGGTGGGTCTGACCTGACATTGGTGGCTCACTGCAGACAAAGTCCCATTGTCCTCTCCCCCCACTCTCCTCCGCACAGCCGGGATTAGCAGCTGAGCACTCCAAATATTGATAATTATGGAAATAAAAATTGTTAAAAAGCCTTCGGTATGTATAAATTTCAGAATAAATATTCTGAGCTCTCATTAAAAATAGCTATTACACCAGAAGACTGGAAAGTAATCATTGTTACATCTGTTTTCTTTAATAACGAGGAAACAATCCTTGGAATTACAGATAGTTAGCCTTACCACTACATTGGCTGAAACAACAGCGAGTTATAAAACATCTAGATTAACATACTATGATCAGTAACATGCCAATGCAGCTTCTGTAAAGAAGGAAATCACACCTCGTTAATCTACTAGAATGAGACTGTCAAGAAAATAGTGGGCTAAAGGAAAACTGCTTGCTATAGATAACTGGACTTTGATAACGGTTTTTTGAAAGTCCATCACAAGAAACTATCCAGGAATGTAAACAATTGTGAGGTGTGACAAAATTCTATAATAATTTAAAACCTGATAAAATAATATACAAAGCATAGAAACAAACTGTGAAGGTTCACCTCTTTCAAGGATCTATACTGACTCATATATACGTGGGCGTGCACTACCAACTGGAGGAGAGAGAAGTGCTATTCATGACATGGAAAAATGTGGCAACCTAAGTTCCCTCTAAGCTGCACGTCCGCACAGCTGCCTATTAAACCCCGCACGGGCTCAGAGCTGCGGCAGGGAGAGATGCCTCTCCCCCAGCATGGGCCTGCTGCGGCAGGGAGAGGTGCCTTTCCCTGCCGGCCCCAACCCAGCCCTGGCACAGACCTGCCACAGTCGGGAGAGGGGCACCTCTCCCCCCACAGCCTAGGTGCTGCTGCGGGGAGAGAGCACCAGGGGAATTCCTCTCTCCCTGACGTAGCCCCCAGCAGCCTGCACCCCAAAGCCCTCATCCCCAGCCCCACTCCAGAGCCTGCACCCTGCACTGGAGCCCTCACCCCCTGCACCCCAACCCTCTGCCCCAGCCCTGAGCCCCTCATCCCTAGCCCCACCCCAGAGCCCTCGGCCCCCCCCCCCCATCCTCTGCCCCAGCCCTGAGCCCCTCTCCCACACTCCAAACTCCTTGGCCCACCCCCACCACATGAATTTTGTTATGTGCACCAATATGGAGGTATCAAGTATCAGGGGTAGCCATGTTAGTCTGTATCCACAAAAAACAACAAGGAGTCCAGTGGCACTTTAAAGACTAA
Source organism: Chelonia mydas (assembly GCF_015237465.2). NCBI lineage: Eukaryota > Metazoa > Chordata > Testudines > Cheloniidae > Chelonia > Chelonia mydas. Next base: position 86,548,569 of record NC_057850.1, on the reverse strand, counting down.
CAGATTTATTTGAGCATAAGCTTTCATGGGTAAAAACCTCACTTCTTCAGATGCATCTGTCACACATCACCTCCATATTGGTGAACATAACAAAACTCATTCCGCACATGCGTGGGAAAAATTAAAAGGAACACTGGTGGCAACAAACAAGCAAAGTAAAATAATTGTCATCTACAAGATTACAGATATCTATAAGAAAATCCAGAGGGGCATAGAAAGTTTAACAGATGAAGTTCACTGTAAACAAATGCAAGGCAATAGACCAGTGGTCCCCAACCTTTCTGTGGTAATATCACATTCCTATTCCCAACAGACTGTGGTGGGCGCCAAACACCCGCTGCCAAAATGCGGCAGCGGAAAGAAGCCTCGCCTCCAAGAAACGGCAACGTTTCTTGGCGGCATTTCGGCGGGTGGTTCTCAGGTGGCCGCGCCTGGCAGCAGCATTTCTGCAGCGCGGTGTCCTGTGGGCGCACACAACTGCCCTGGCAGGAGCCATTGTGCCCACAGGCACCGCATTGGGGACCCCTGCAATAGACGTTAGAAGGAATAATTCAAATCACTTATGTACATTGCTGGTTGTAAGTTAACTGTAACCACTCAACATCACTGGACACTTCAATGGAAACCTCTTCTCAACATGCATATGTCCAAAATGTTAGGACATATACAGAACAGGATAGAGCAATACTGAAAATATTATGCTGGCCATATTGAATTTGATGGTACAGCATTGCCAGGAATGTTGAGTTCAGTTCTATTTTTTTTTTTCCACCTCAAAAAGAGTATAGCAGAAGTAAAGATCCAAAGAAGGGTCATTAAAATTATTAGAAGCATGGAGAAATGTCCATATGAGCAAAGGCTAAACAAAACAAAGGAAATTAATAAGAACACAAATGTATATCAAATTATTACACACAATGTTAAAAGGACATTATTAAGGTTATAAAGTCATACACTCAAAAGTTGGGAAATGCCAAAATTAAGGTTGCCTGTGGAACCTTAATTTGACTCCCTTAGGTGTACATCTTTATGATCATGTAATTACAGACTATCATACATTGTACTGTCTTTTCCACAAGACCCTATCTCATTCAGTGCACAGGATAACCACTGTTCACCTAACGAACAGCTATTCAATATTTTGGTTTTTCCTCATTGTTCAGTGTGTGGCCTTATGCCTTATTTGCTGCACATTGTTCAAACCCTGCTCTGAAGACAAAATTATTAAATTTCCTCATGGGCATTTCTAGGATGTTCATTACTATAGTATGAATGCTTACAAACATTAATTAATGCATTTTTCAGAACAGCCTTGTGAAGTGAGGGGGTCGTATTATCCCTATTTTACAGTTGGGGAGCTCAAACAGAGAGATTAAGGTCATAAGTATCCACTAATTTTGGTTGCCCAACCTGACACACCCAAGACCTCATTCTTTGGAGTACTTAACATTACATAGCACTTCATATATTCAAAGTACAGCTCCCACTGACTTCATCTGCAGCTATGAGTTCTCAGCATTTCTGCAAATCAGACCCTAGGGTTTCAGTCAGGTACCCAGAAAATGAAGAACACACAATTAGTGACCACCTGGGAATAGTCTGGTTTTAAGTGACTTGCTTACATCACATAGGAACTTGGTCAGAACAGAAGCAGGAAAGGAAACCAGTTCTCCAGGACAGAACTCAACTGCCTAATCATGAGACCATCCTTTATCTTCCTGCAATCCCCATGCCACAACCCTTCAGCTCATTGACTACATGCCTTCCAATTTCTGCAACATATGAAATGAGGGGTCGTACATGTCACAATCTCCTTTACTACACAGGCCTGATTCATCCCTAGAGCAGGTTCATCCTATGCACAGAATGAGGCAGGTTTCTGTGGGGAAAAAAATGTGTGATTGTGATTTGCCTCTCTCTTGGGGGAGGGCAACAAATTAAGCTGCTGTATGTGACAGGCAGAGTTCTCCCACTCCACTTAGGAAGAACAGAGGTTTTTGAGTGAGGGAAGGAGACTACCATTTTTGCAAGAGGAAGAAGTGCCCAGTAGCTCGGGATCTTTCTGCTCCTCTCTCATGAATAATATCAATTGGCATCTCCTTCCTTCCTATTTCTCTTTACCCCCAACCCCAGGATTCAAGATGCTCCTGCTGCAGATGCCACTCTCCATGCCACGTTTAGATGGGGAGAGCATGAAGAACCACCCATAGAACTGCCCCCCTTTGAGCTTGGGGTGATGTAAAAGAACCACTCGTACCTACAGCATGAGCAAAGGTGGGCGCGTGTGTGGTTGGGTGTGTGTCAAGGAGCAGATGTGTGGCTGGGGATCTTTAAATTAACTGATGGGGGGCATACTGCTTTGGAACCAGGTGATGTGGAATAGCGGTGTGAAGGTTGCACAGAATTAATAAGGCATTTAGTTTTTTGGAAGAGTTCAAATCCCCATGCTATCAGGCAACACTTTTTGCAATTTTACGAATATTTAAAAATCCTCTTTGTCACAACCTGTTGGCATGTATGTTTACTATTGTGCAGGAGTAATAATCAAACAGTCTGCTATTGCTGTGGATTTAAAAGGAAATACAATGATTGATGGAACATGAAAAAGACTGAGAAACAAAAGAAGCAACAAGCTACATGTAACTGACTTTTTTCAGTTATCTAGGTGAAAAATGGAAGAAAGCAATGGCAAGTAGAGAGCTCTAGATGGTTCAGTTTACTTCTGCTTTAACATCTCGACGTAATTAGCTAGATATTAAAATTCTGATACCTCAAGAGGCCGCATTTTCAAAAGCATGATCACTCTATCAGTGAATTAACAAGGCCTATAGTACTGAGAACTAAGAGACCCTTCTGAAATAAGCCACACCTGTCAAAGAAGTCCCCATCCTTTCTTCCCATTTTTGAAAACTGTACTAGGGAGGGTACAAAAGAAAGGAAGAGAAGAGTGGATGAAGAGGATTTTTCCCCTCAGACATAAATGAGATTTAAAACGAAGGCAATGACTCTTTAAGGAATCAATTTGCCTGTACAACCCTGTTAAGAGTGAAGAGTATTGTTGGCCAACTATGGCCTACAATGGCAGGGGACACTATGGCAACCACTCTGGCAAACAGATGAGTGGGGGAGATGTTGCCTAGCAACAGGAAGCTCCGAGAGAGATTTTTGTACAACCGTGACAGTTGAAAGACACCATTGCAATCTAATCTAAGAACTAAGAAACTAAAGGAAGGAAAATATGTCCTGTGATTTTTCCACTTTATAATCAATCTGAATTTTTATTTTTAAACTAAAAAGATTTGTAGTCTTTAATAATTTTTCTTAGTTAAAAAAAGAAAAAATGGCAATGGAAGGGACCATGGAATAAGTGCCTGGGAACTGCTCAGCTAGGCCCTGATTCTGAAGAGATTTACATACATGGTTAACTTTAAGTACAAGTAGTCCCATGGATATGGGACTACACTCGATGACACTATTTGCTGCTTAATACAAGTCTGAAGGACTGGGGACATAATTAATACAAGAGACATATGGAATGCACATGTATTTTATTGACTAGCTTGCAAGAACACAATCTTAACCAATTACTAAAAGTCACAAGTGAGAGGTGGCAAAAAAAAAAAAAGTAATGAAATGCTAGAATTGTTCTGTGAATGCTCAGAACAATAAATACTTGAAAAGCAAAGGCAAGTGACGCAAGATTCCTCAGATTGGCATAATCCATATCTATACTACAGTAATTTCCTGCTGATGAATTATCACAGATCTAATGGAAAATCCTCTCAGTCTGACTATTCTCTCTAGTAGTGTTTACTGTGTAATGCCCTAACATTTTAAAATATAAAATGTACTTACCAATATTTATTATCATGTTTTTGAATTTCATCTTGGATAATGGAAAATAAATTAGTTGGCTTCATTTAAAGTTTCTCACCAACCAGTATAGCGTTTAAGTTGCAGACACAGAGAATTTCCTTTTTAAATATTTTGTTTTGTAGAAGATTGTTTTATAAAAATCTAAAATTGTAGCAAATGTGATTAAGCCTCTGATTTCTCTGCATGGTATTTCCTCAGCTCTAGTATTTTGTTAAAATATCCATTTAATTATCCTTCTTAATAAAAAATAAAGGAAGGGCTTAGTGGAGGTTGTGTAAATTTGAGACACTAAAAAAAAAAAATCTAGAGTTTTGCAACATTACTCATGTACCAAATACAAGTATGATATCATCTAGCTCTTATATAGTTAATTAGTAGATCACAAAAGGGCACTGTCTGTTCAATATTAAAAATAAAAGCATAATTTAGACAAAACAATTCCCTGTAACTGTCTTAGAAAAGCTACAAGAATATTATACCAAATCTGTTTGGTAAAGACATTTGAAATGAGGCAGCTCATAAACCTGTTGTCAAAGGCCTGATTATTTCTAATATTCATCAATGAACCACAACCTACCACTAAATTAGGATTTAGTGTTTTATTCATGGTAATGGGTTGTATTAGAAATTCAGATATTCGGTGATTTGGAGGCATTCGATCTCTTGATTTTTTTAAAACTTCCTGCTAGTACTTTTGCTCTTTCATATGCGGAATATCACTGTTTTTATTATCCTCCAGCATCTTGTCAGCCCAGACAACACCTAGTTCTATATAGACCAAAAGGAGATACCTAGAAAAGCCTGACTAGTATGTAAGCTGCTTTGTCAAGTCTATATGATGTTAGATAAGGATACCAAAATGACTACTTTAAACAGTTCTAAATGGAAACATCCCCACTCTTTGTACAAGAGGTGCACACAGTTCTCAGAGAATAAAATGCATAAGTACACATGGCCCTCTGAATTTTCTAAATTTCATAGTTTTTTTCAGATAAATACATAGAAACCTCCTAACAGAGCTCCTGAAGATGCTTCTTGTTCTGAGAGGACATCTGAATAACGGGAGAGAGGTTTCTTGACTCAAGTAGAGAAAAAGCGCCATCTTTGGAAAGAAATGAGGGACAAACTTAAACATCACTATGTAGGCCCAGTGGAAAAAAAACAGGAAGAAAAATAAATCACTACACAAAAGTTTGACGCTCAACAACTCTAAGTAGATGGCCACTAGAAAGACAGTTTTAGTATGAGGCGTCTGAGTTCTTATGTGGCACCATCACTGCAATAAAAACACCTCACAAATATTTATTCTCATCAGACCCTCTGAGGTAGTGAAATGCTAGCCCCATTTTACACTGAGAAAACCAAGGTTCAGAGAGATTGAGTTTTTGATTTTTGGAGGTGCTCAGGAACTGACATTTTTCCATCGACAGGCGTTGTAGGTACTGAAAACTTCTGAAAAGTTACTTGTCCTTGGCCATACAAAGTCTGTGGCAGAGCTGGGAACTGAATCCAGATCTTATGAGCTCCAGTCCATTGCCTTACTCCCAAACTTATTCTTCCTCCTCGCTTTAGATCTATAGGTCTGAAATCAGATGCTGAATATCTTCACAGGTGCTTCCTCTGAATCCCTTAGGATGGTGTCAGGGTTCAAAGGAAACACCTGCAGAGAAGTTTTTAGCATCAGACTGCAATTCCAGAGGACTAGAGGCAAGGAAGAATGGACTTATGAGCCTCATTTTTAATCAGCTTCTTTTTTTTTTTTTTTTCTTTTACACCCACACCCACAGGATGCTTACAGGAAGAGTGCTCTATCTTGCCTTCAAGGCCTCAATAGTCGCTGCCTGAACACTTAGGAGGCTAACACTTAAGGCTTTATTAAGTTTTACTCCAGGGTGGATAATGTTAAGAACACCACATTTGAAACAATGTATTTTGTGCTCTGTACCAGGCCCAGAAGGCACAAACACATTAAGGCCTTGATCCTGTAATGAGATATGCACAATGGAGCCCTGCTGCTCATACATAGCCCCTTTAATTTCAGTGGAGTTCAGGGGTCTGACCGAGTATTTTCTTACTGCAGGATCAAGACCTAAAGCAGAAGGTCTTGCATACATGCACCAGTATAGAAGCCCCTTACTGAGGTAGTTCCAATTTCCTCAGCTGGATACCCTGACTTTAGCTCAACCAGCCTATCCTGAAGTTCAAGGATTCCAGCACTGTGAATGACTGCGTTTCATGGCCACGATCTCCTAGCACAGAGAAGTACCATAATGAGCGAATTGCCAGATACTTTTAAGGAGTAAAACTGATGGTTCTTAGGAGAAATCTACTTTTATAAAAAGATATACCCCTGTAGCAGCGGTGTGACATCATTAACAGACTGTCTGATAAAGAATGAACATTCTACTATCTAATCTGTAGATTAAAGGAAAGGTGGCTGGGGATGACCAAAACAAAGGTAAAACCCAAAAGTCTAGTTTGGCTATTGAGAGAGCTCTGTTTCTCTGAGCCAGGAAAAAACAAAAAATGAGTAGCATCAACCAATTTTAGAGGGCAGTGTCATTACAAAACCTTCAATTTTTCCTGTTTCAATTTGCTGATAGTAAGATTTAAACTCACTGTCTGGCACAGCACAAAGGGACACTGGCGAAGGATTATGTTATGTTTTATATAAACTACTTGATAGAATATAATTGAAGTGAGAACACACCTACCAGAACTAAATGTTTCCACCAGATGGACAACTTCCCATGCCAATTATCAGATGTTGAAAAATTTACCAGATACCTTCTAATCAGAGATAAATACAAAAGAGGGTGGGAAAAAGTGAAAATCCAGCTGTAATTCCTAGTGTAAGCCCAGCTCCTCTGCCATTAAAAAGGTGGAATGTTCTAGAATTTCTACCATCGTGGTGGCCCTGAACACTAACAGGAGTGTAATCAGCTTCTGGTGGAATTAATAAATTTGAAGCTACTGGAAGGATAAAACTCTCACTGACTTTCAATTGGGCATAGGTGTCTAAATGCCTTTGAGGATCTAGGTGAAAGAGCTTTTTGTGTCTTCATTATCTTCCATGGTCTCCTAGCTGCCACAGTGAGGAGAAAAGGAAGAGGTTCCCAGTACTCTGTTCCTCCCCAGATCACTGACAGCTGAAAAGAGGCATGGAGAGTGAAGAAAAGATTTCTTTTACTCTACCTCTTCCTGAGTTTCCATTTTCAGGACTTTTGTTCCCCATTAGTAATTGTATCACCTGTCTCTGGTGCTGCTCCTGCCTTTCCCAGGCAGCAAGGGCATGAAACTGACCTGATTCAGGCCAATTTCACTGCTACCCACAGTGTTCCCAACAGCAGCTAGGAAACTGATCAGCAGCTTGCTAGTTTCACAGTTTTGCAGCTTGTAAGATAGAAGTAGGAGTAGTAAAGGAAACTAAACTTCTGCAGACTCAGGATGATTTTATTTATTTATATTTGGTTCATATTTGAAAGATTACCAGCAACTCGGGGGCTGTTGTTCACTTTAAGTGAAAGCTTATATTCTACAGAAGTTGGTGGTGTAAATCCCCTCCTCTTTACAAGCAAGTTGATTATTCAAGCTCAGCAAATCAAGATTTGTTAACATTGAGAGCAGTATGAAGCATTCCATTTAATTTATTTATTTATTGCAAAGACTACAAAGGAATCCTGAATAATGACAAACTGGTTAAGAACTAGACAAATCAACTGGCATCTGACTCATCTTCTCTTAATAACGTTATTCAAGGTTATGATAGCAAGGCCTAGATACAGTTTGGGCTAATATTTATTTCATACCATCTGTCAGTGGAGTCTAAGAACACTTGTAATTAAGTAGTTACAAAACATGATCTGACATGGAGACTAAATGACCAGTCAACATTCACACAGCTCTCTTAAATCAAATATGCAAAAGAAATTAAGCCAAAAGCTTTATTTGCCCAGCCCATCTGACAATAAGATGGGATCCAAATATTTGAAAGGGTTAGAGAAGAAAGTTGTTCTATACCAACAGAAGACTTTGTGTATTATCACTGTGGTAACAGGCTAAACACTATATATTCTGTGATCAATTCTTCTGCCCAACTTGAAAGTCAAGATGACCAGCTTCAGTGAAATCTACTGAGTTCTTCCAATGTAAAGCCTTTGGTAAACAAGACAAATCAGTCCAACAGATAACTTTTTTTTATATTCACAAATCAGTATTCAAATAAAAGGTCAAAGATTTTTGTAGGTGCTGGTGTTCGAGCTCTAAAAGATCTAGATAACTTGTATGTGCCAAAATATGCAGGGTAGTGTGTTTTTTAGTTCAGCTGAAGCTTAAACAGATCAGGAAACGTATGAAACTCAGAACAATTGCTTGAGATTATACTTGATAATCCACACTTGGTAAAAATCTGCATTTATTTTTGGTGCTCCTACTACTATCTGAATAATTAGGTGTTTTAGAAAGAGAAGACAATTTTTGTAATTTCATCCAAGTGCTCAATCATCCTAACAACAGATCTTTTACTCTAACAAGAGATATATTATGCACACCAAGAAGAGGCTTAATTTGCTTAATTTGTTGTGCACTAAGAACACACTTTTCAGAGTAGCAGCCGTGTTAGTCTGTATTCGCAAAAAGGAAAGGAGTACTTGTGGCACCTTAGAGACTAACAAATTTATTTGAGCATAAGCTTTTGTGAGCTACAGGTCACTTCATCAGATGCAAGTACTCCTTTTCTTTTAACAACACACCATCCATCAGAAGTTTTATACTAGTTAACACTAGCATTCAGAATGCATGCACAGTTTTTTCTTGGGTAGGGGAAAGAAAAACAAACATAGGAAACACAAAGGGGATGGTTAAGTCCAAACTCTTTTCCTGTGGTAGGCCTAGAGCCAGTGCCAACAGAAGGGGAGAATCCTTTGCGTACCTCAACTATAGTGGATCTCATGGTAAAAGGACATGAGACTATACATGCACTGGAGCTAATGGTGGGGACTGCCAAGGGAGAACCAGGAAGTCAGAGAAAGAAACTGCTTCATACATAATCACAGGAATGCATAATCACAGTCCTTGTGGTGCTGGTAAGTACCATTCTATTCCAGCACTTGCTCTCCTTGATTTTTAACTCACAAGATACAAGTAGCCAAGTAGAGTTGTCAGAAGTTGCTATGGGTTTACCACTACCCTCCCCAAACAATATTTTACTATGACCCAGACCTCAGATCTTGCAATTGGATCTGCACAGACAGAACTTTGAACCTGCAGAGTTCCAATGCATTCACGAAGGACAGGATTAAGACACAGACACATGCTCAGGGCTCCAGCTCCTAGAGGCATATGATTACATTAGAATCTGAGCTTTCATTTGGGGAAAAAATTGTAAGTTGTTAACCCTCATATTTGTGAAGAAATGTAAGTGTAACCCACCATCCACCTAAATCTGCAGAGGGCCTAAAACAAAGCTCTGAGAGGTGTATACTTTCCCAGTGCATCTCAATGTGGTGTTAACTTTAAGATCCACTTCTCTGAAGGACTATGCTCTATCTACACCACCCCAACAAAAGACTAAGGTGGAAAAAAGCACAAAGGGTTGAGTTGGCATTTTCATGGCAGATACATACTGACTGTTTGTTAAGGGGTGATGTGTTTTACTGTTACCCCACCTCAATCAAGGGTAAGGTAAAGGGTGAGAGGAGGCTCCTCCTTGATGGAGAAGAGCCCCTCTCCACACATATCACGATGACCCATCAAGGACCCTACATTTTAGTTTCAGAGTAGCAGCCGTTGTTAGTCTGTATTCGGAAAAAGAAAAGGAGTACTTGTGGCACCTTAGAGACTAACCAATTTATTTGAGCATAAGCTTTCATGAGCTACAGCTCACTTCATCGGATGCATTTAGTGGAAAATACAGTGGGGAGATTTATATACATAAAGAACATGAAACAATAGGTGTTACCATACACACTGTAACAAGAGAGTGATCACTTAAGGTGAGCTATTACCAGCAGGAGAGCGGGGGGGGGGGGAGAGAACGGGACTTTTTGTAGTGATAATCAAGGTGGGCCATTTCCAGCAGTTGACAAGAACATCTGAAGAACAGTGGGGGGCTGAGAAGGGAATAAACATGGGGAAACAGATTTACTTTGTGTAATGACCCATCCACTCCCAGTCTCTATTCAAGCCTAAATTAATTGTATCCAGTTTGCAAATTAATTCCAATTCAGCAGTCTCTCGTTGGAGTCTGTTTTTGAAGTTTTTTTGTTGAAGAATTGCCACTTTTAGGTCTTTGAGTGACCAAAGAGATTGAAGTGTTCTCCGACTGGTTTTTGAATGTTATCATTCTTGACGTCTGATTTGTGTCCATTTATTCTTTTACGTAGAGACTGTCCAGTTTGGTCAATGTACATGGCAGAGGGGCATTGCTGGCACATGATGGCATATATCACATTGGTAGATGCGCAGGTGAACGAGCCTCTGATAGTGTGGCTGATGTGATTAGGCCCTATGATGGTGTCCCCTGAATTGATATGTGGACACAGTTGGCAACGGGCTTTGTTGCAAGGATAGGTAATCACTCAATTACAGATCTAAAAGTTGCAATTCCCCCCCCCGCTACTGCTGGTAATAGCTCACCTTACCTGATCACTCTCCTTACAGTGTGTATGGTAACACCCATTGTTTCATGTTCTCTATGTATATAAATCTCCCCACTGTATTTTCCACTGAATGAATCTGATGAAGTGAGCTGTAGCTCACGAAAGCTTATACTCAAATAAATTGGTTAGTCTCTAAGGTGCCACAAGTACTCCTTTTCTTCCTGCATTTTAGTGAAGTCCTGACTTCATGTAGCACTGTGATTAAATCCTTCTCTGGTCACTTTTTCTGGAAATTAACAAAACTTTAAGACATGTTCCACATCTGTCTGATACCTCATGGGATAACAAAGCAGCTGACACATGGAAGTGAATGAAGTTGGGACATTCTTGGCTTTCACTGTGGTCTTGCAAATAGATACATACAAAAGCCTAAAGTTATGAATACCACAAATGGATTCTCTTCCATATGTCGTCTACTATATTCCCATGAGCTACCAGACAGATGTGGAATACACCATTCTAAAGCCTAATTAATTTCCAGGAATAAAAGGCTCTTGACTGAGAAAACAGAGAGACATGTTCAGACTTAATTTTTTTAAAATTCTTACTCGAGCAGTTTATGACCATTTTCAATTCGGAATTGTGCATTTGTTGCTATTCTTCCACTTGTAAGATACCCAGTCAGTTTTAAAAACTGAAACAGAGGGGATAGATATTAATTTGCTGGTAATTTGGCCAAATCTGAATTGACGTAATTATACTGCCTACCTAATCCATCCCTACAGGTTCAACTGGAAACAGTATTCTTTGCTTTCTTGTCCTAAATAGCTACTTAGTGTTGATGCTGTCAATCAGCTGCTGTGCTCCACCTCAGAGGTGGCTGTATTTTAGTGATAGACAATGGAATTGATGCAACCAGCTTGTAAAACAATACGAGATCCCTCAGCCCGAGGCAAGTACTTAAAAATCCTAGACGTATTCCAAATGCATTTCGGCCACACAGTAAAGCAGCAGCAGGCTTCGGCAAGACGCTGACAGGCAGCCTGGTAGAAATTCAGCGAGCAGCTTCTAGCGTTTTAGATGTTGCCAAAAAAATCCCAGCCCTGAGTCACAGGCTGCAGCAGCGCGTCCCCTCCTCCGCCGGCCCGCTGTCCACAGCGCGAGCCCCGCGCCCCGCCTGCACACCCACAGCCCGCGCCCCGGCAGGGCTCGCGCCGCGGCAGAGGCGAAGCCCCGACTGGCTTGCCCAGCCCCGTGTACAGCAGTTACCCCCGCCCCGGCGTGTCCCCCAAAAAGCAGCCGCGGGAGGGGGGGACGGACCGTACAAAGGACACGCAGCGGCAGTGACAGCGGCAGCCATGGCTCCCGCAGCGGCAGTGACAGGCTGCGAGAGCGGCTGGCAGAGCCCTTCCCGCGACCGGCATCACCCGCAGGCCGGGGAGAAGGGGCCGCGCACAGCGGGGCGGGGGGCGGAGCAGGGGAGCCACCCTGGGGCTACCCTTCCCCCCGGAACGGGGAGACCGACAGCCGGGGGACGGGAAGGGTCACACCCCCCCCCCGCGCTCGGGGACACACACGGCTGGGGAAAGGGGTTACCCCAGGGCGCAGCAGGCTCCGGGGGGTGGTGCCGCCCCCAGCACAAGGACGCTAGAACTGCGGCTCCCCTCGGGGGTGGGAGTGGGACAGGCTTGGGGGTCTCTCTCCTTACCTTGTCAGAGGAGGAAACAGCAGGACTCGTTCCTCCTCCTCCCGCGCTGTCCCTATGACAGGGGCCGACGAAGAACCGGATTCAACCGCTGCGGACGATTCCCGGAGACTCAGCCCCACACTGACCGCCGCCGCCGCTGTAGGGTTTGAAAGTGCCCCCCCCGCCTCCCCGGCACTGCCGCTCCCCTCCCCCCCAGTCAGAATGTCGGTCTCCGTGTGCAGCTCTGCGGGGCTCCCATTGGCCACGCCATCCCACGTGACCCCAAACACGCACGCGAGACAGACGAGAACGCGCCGCCGCGAACGTTACGGGAGTTGGGCGGCGGTTGGGGAAGGAGGGAGAGTCAACGTCACCGCCTTCCTTCCGCAGTGGCTCCCCCGGTGCATCAGATCTCTCGTGCACACGCGCGCAACACACACACACGGAAGGAAAATAACGGGCCCTGGCAGGGCCGGGGGCGGGGCAGCAGGCAGGCGCGGAGCAGGGCGCAGGCGCCGGGACGGCTGGTCTTGGCTCCTGCGACTGGAACATTCTGGAAATGGCGGATGCGGTGTCCCGGAGATTGAGACGGGAGGGGATGGGGGAAGAGACTAGCGCACGCCCTTCCCCTTGTGACAGGAACCGAGTAGGAGCCGCCACCGATTCCTCCCGACTCTCAAGCCCAGGGCCCCCAACTTGGGCTACACCGGGTTTTCCGGCAGCGATGGCGCAGTGAGTTTTAACTACCCGCAGAGTGCGCATGCGCGGCTGGCTCCGGTAAGCGGTGACTGGCTCGCGCTGCGCCCGAATATGACGGGGGACGGGCCCAGGGGAGGGCGCGTGTCCTCCCCCGACCCTGCCGCTTGCTTCACGGGCCGCGCCGTGGCACGCTGCGCTGAAGGGGGCAGCCGCTCTGACGTGTGTCAGGGAAGCTGCAGTGGCCGGAGCGAGCATTGGCCCCGTGGCTGTGGTTCACGCAGCGCGGGGGTCAGCGTGTCGTCTAGGCCCTGCCGCGCCTTGCACCGGACAGTGGCTGCTCCCCGCCCCGCACAGGGGGCGCCTTTCAGTACTGAGACAAGCTTCGATCCTGCGGAGGCTGGCGCTCGGCTTCACCCCCACGAGGAGGGCCACTCGCTTGTCTTCGCCGGCTCAAGGCTCCCATCTGCTGAGCTCGGGGGAGCCACGTCCCGTACAATGTCATTGCAGTTTGTATTCAAGCTTTTAACACTGAATCCTTTCACTCGTTGGTGTAGTTCAGTTTTACCTTTTTATTGAGGGCATGACATGCTGCAGCTTTGTTAATCTGTTCCTGGCTTATTCTGCCGATGCTTTTTCCAGTAGTAATCAGCATCCTTGCTTGAGATGATAAACGTTTAGTGAAGTCAGCTGATACCAGTTAGACTTGATTCTAATCCCTTTTTATGGGATTAGTATGTTTGTAGTGTTTTTAAAAACAGCATGCTTCCCCCCAATATTTTTTAAAGGAAATCATCCATTTTCATATGCCATTGTTTGAGCATTTATAGAAATGAAGAAACCCGAAATTTGAGATTGTACTGTTTCCTGCCCTGTATTACTCCTAAGGGCATTCTGCACCAAAAAAAAAATAAAAATTCTGTGAATATTTTAAAATTCTGCAAATTTTATTTGTCAAATAAATGTGAAGGCTTCAGCATGGCATGGGGTAGCACAGGCCAATGGCTGCACAGAGGTGGGAGATCACTGTGCAGCCCCCCATCCCACCCCTGGGACATGGACTTGGGTCTGGTCTACACTGGGGGGGGGGGAGGGGTTTGAGCTAAATTACGCAAATTCAGCTATGTGAATAATGTAGCTGAAGTCAACCTACTTAGATCTACTTACCGCAATGTCTGTTGACACTCCCCTGTCGACTCCACCTGCACTTCTCGCTCCAGTGGAGGACCAGAGTCGACGGGAGAGCTCGGCGGTCTATTTATCATGTCTTCGCTAGACACGATAAATCTACCCCCGCTGGATCAATTGTTCCGGAGGTGAGTGTAGACATGCCCTCAGTGGTGAGGCTGTACTCAACCCTGACACCGCACAAGGACCAGGCCTGCCCAAGAAACACCCCAGGGCCCTGCCCCTCCATGACAGGTGCACGAGGTATGGGCATGAAAGCTCAGCAAGGCAGGATCCAAGTGTGGAGGGGCTTAGTGTGGGGGGAATCCAGATGTGGGTTGAGAGGGTTGTGTGGGCAATCTGGGTGCAGGTGGCTGAGTGAGGGATTGGGGTGGGGGATCTGGATGCACAGGGGTTTGGGGAGTTCTGGGTGCAGCAGTAAGGGGACTCTGCAGGGCGGTACAGGTGATCGTTGGGGTTTCAGCAGGAGGGTCTGGGTGTGTGGGGGGATAGAGCTTGGCAGGGGGTGCTGGGTGTGGGGGGCTCTGTGGGAAATCCAGATGCTGGGGGAGTGGAGTTCAGTGCGTTGGGGATCCACGTGCAATTGTTTGGAGCTCAGTGTGGTGGGGATTCAGGTGCACGTGACTCGGAAGGGGGGGCTCATTGAGGGTTCTCAGTGTGGGGGCATGAGGCTCGGCAGGAGGGGTTATGAGGCGGTCTGGATGCATGGGGATTAGGTGGATGAGGGAGCAGGTCCCTGTACAGGGATCACTCCCCCTGCAGCTGAGGAACGATGGGTGCAGGAAGTGGCAGGGGGAGTTTGCAGAGCTTTCTGCAGCCGAGGGAGAAATCTGGGTGTGGGTCTAACCTGGTCCCAGATACAGTGTAGGAGAGGAGAAAGTCCTGTCCTCCACAGCCCAGCAGGGACTAGCAGCTGAGCCCACCTCAGGGTTGCAGCCACCAGCCGGGTCTTTCCCAGTCCTGCCCTCTGTTGCACAGTGATTTAGGTCCCTGCCGGCTGCCTTGGGCACGTGAAAAATACTGTTGGGGAGGGTCTCATGAGCTCTCTTTTGGCTTCCCTTTGGTTCCCCATCAAAGTCATTTTTCTGCGGGGAAACAAAGAAATCTGTGGGGGACATACATTCTGCACATGTGCAGTGGTGCAGAATTCACCCAGGAATACTGTATATAATTGTAGCACCACCTTCCACTAGATCATGTCTCCTATCTGTATCTAGCAATATACTACAGGAAGGGCATTGTACCTATCAAGATTTCCACTTTGTCCCCTTATAGCAGCAATAAACTAGGAAAAATGTATTGACTTAACTGCTTTTCAGTGAGATATGAAGTTGGCCTATAAGTTTGGATGTTTTTTAAAGCTTTTTTCCCTTTTTATTTTTTAACCTTAGTAGGGTCAAGTTTTATCTTTTCTGGATGTTGTCTTTCAAGACTCAAACATGGATTTTTCTCTTATTCTTTAATAAAGGGGGAATGGTTGTTGAAACTTTAACAAAACATCTTCCATAGATATTTGGTTAGGTGTTTGTTCAAAGCTCTTTTGTTTTTTATTAATACACTCCTAGCTCCTAACATCTATCTACATAAGGAAATTTTAAAAAATCCTATGCTTGCTAATACTGGTTCACTCCCATCAGTAGTGGCAATGTAGGGGAGCCCTAGTGTAGGCACATTGTCAGCCACTGCACTGTTTTAACCAACACGTTACATGACCTAGCTCAGTGCTGGTGTAATCAGCACAGTGGCGCCCGACATTGCTATCATCAATGAGCTGGTGAGCAACTTTTAGAAACATTTTATTGTGTAGATCAGACCTTTGCAGTTTGGCATTTTGAGGCAGGGAAAATTGGGTATAAGTCGATTCTCTTGAGTTCCCTTTCAACTGGCATGCCTAAGCTCATTCTAGAACATACTTAGTTGCTAAGTGTGCAAAAAGCAAGAGTTTCTCTATTAATAGCCACTGTACAAATCACAAATATGAATTCTCTACAAGATGAAATTTTCAAGATGGAAATAAAACATACTTAAATGCTTTGAATAAAAATTCTGTCAATCAGCATTCATTTATTTGGTAAATGTGGTAATCCTACTAATTCTGAAGTCAGCCACATAGTCTTGCAAGAGAAGCAGATATGAATTTCAAGTGTAAAAAAAAAAAAAGAAAAGCAAAAAGAATAAAAACACTCCATAGATGTCTTCTATACAACATAAAAAACAAAGAGCTTACACTATATTTTCTCCATTGCAGGTCACCTCTAAAGTCATTAGGTGCTAAGTTACCCCAGCGATAGGCATCTTAGAAATAAGATAGAACAAGATCTAAGAGAAAAATCAGTCATATTTACAACATAAACTTGTGCAGAGGAGTCATCTCGTTGCCACATTTCAGGTAAATGAGTTCTTCTTAGTGCCAAGAATCAAATAAGTCATTGAGAAAGTTTTCAGAACAGAAGACTGTCACAATTGGGAACTGCTAGCATAAGACCGGAAGCTTGGTCACCTGAATTATGTTTCCACTGTCACTGAGTTGCTGTGGTCTTGTGTATACTGTGGTTCTTCCTAACATGTGGCATACCATGTCCACACACAAGTGTTTGCAGTGGTGCACAGGAGTTCCAAGCACTTTTTTGAACTAACTTTTTTTGAGCAATGTGAACCATTGTGTGGTCCTCCACTATACCAATCTCTGCCTTTGCAATGTATGCATAGACAGAGATTGCTGCAGACCCCTAAAAGCAAATACTCCTACTGCTACCATTCCACAGGGCACTGGGCACTGCTTAGGCAGCCTGTCTGATATGCATTCTGAACTCTGCTACATAGGGATCAAGTTTTCTGGAAGCCAATTTCCTATTCAAATAGCACTGTACCCAACATGGAGCTCAGTTGTGTGCTATTTGATTCTGTTACTAGCATGTCTTGGACGCTACCAAATAAGGGTGTTGCCAGCTGGCCTGGGGCTGACATGGGCACTGGAGACCATATGCAAGGGCAGCTGCACTTGTTCATTCACAGTATTTTAATGTTTGACTGGCTAAACTGGTCATCAGATGGGGTACATCTACATTTGAGCTGGGAGGTGTGATTCCCAGCTTGCATAGATGTAGCCATGCTAACTCTGCTTGAGCGAGTGCCTCAAAATATCAGTGTGTCTGTGGCAGCTGAGGCTAGCCACCTGAGTACGTACCCAGGGACCCAAGCGGGATTGTATTTGGGGCAGCTTGGCTGAGCCACCGCCTGTGCTGCTGCGGACACACTATTTTTAGGTGCTAGCTCAAGCAGAGATAGTGGGGGTACATCTATATGAGCTGGGAAGTGTAGATGTACGCTTAGAGGGGAGAAGTATTACCAAGAGAAGACAAAGAGCCTGGAAGTCCTGTATAACAAGACATGGAAGAATAACAGTAGGTCCTTCTTGGCAGAAAACGTGCCTCTTTCACAATGATCTGGATCAAATCCTGAAGGCTTACCCTTCCGCACAATTAAAGATGCTTCTGGATAGCGCAGAAAGTCCATACAATGCAGTCCATCGGGACAAGGAGGCAAACAAAGAGATCTTGTATACATTTGCAGGATATACTTGTGGGGATCTATGGACAGCAGTTGAGTCAATACAGAAGGAGGAATTGAAAGATGAGGGGCATCTAAAGAAGATGGCTGATTTTGCAATCTTGATTGTTGGAAAAAGTTTCCCAGGTTCTTAGAAAAGCTGCCATTAGGATTAATAAAAGGAAACAGCATCTTACAATAGTGAAAGTGTCTATCACTTCAGTTCTACCAGCAACCTTTTCCTTCCCAGTCTTGCTATGTCTCCATCTCCTTGGTGCACAAGTGCAGCTGCCAAGTTCCTCCATAGGTCAACCCAGTTCAGTTCCCTAATACTTCCCCTGAGTTGGCATTTCCCTTGAAACATCCTGTGCTGGCAGGTACATGAACCACTGCTCCTGGTTAAGATAAAAATGTTCAGCTTGGCATATGCAACATTAGCTTCAGCTCTATCAGATGGCTGAACTCAAAATAGCAGTGGGGGGAAATTACAAACTGCAGTATAAAAAGGCAAAAAATAAGAACTTTATTGCAAATCACATATTGGGCACTACAGCAAAAGCATAGTGCATTTTAAATATTACAATTTAGCTATAATGGCACATATGCCAGGCAGGGATCTTAACTAGCATTCTGCTCATATTTAGATGAAGTGACATTTAGCTTTGCCTTGTAATTCAGTGCATGGAAAACCGCTCTAGGCATATTTTGCTGGCAAAGCAATGTACAGCGGGGGTTTTCAGACTTTTGTACTGGTGACCCCTTTCACACAGCAAGCCTCTGAGTGTGACCCCCCTTTATACATTAAAAACACTTTTTAATATATTTTAACACAATTATAAATGCTGGAGGCAAAGCGGGGTTTGGGGTGGAGGCTGACAGCTCACGACCTCCCCCCCTGTAATAACCTCGCGACCCCCAGTTTGAGAACCCCTGGTGTACAGGTTAACTGTTACAGACGGTCTTCAATCTTGTGTTTAATAACAAAGTTTCTGGAAAATACAGCACTGTGCACTTATCACATCATAGTGTTTATGATCAAGACACCATCATTTAACTACTCCACATACTTCCTCACCAAAACTAATACAAACCACTAGTAAAGCATAAGATAAATGTATAAAACCATTACCAGCAAAGCACATAAAGGCGTTCCATAGCAGCAACTCCCAGTTGTTACGCTATCAATAAAATAAAAATTTGTTCCTCCAGAAACTCCTTCACCCTGCAAAGCAAGAGAAATAGACAATTAACAAAAGTTTATACATAAAACACAAAGAGGAAATCCAGCATCACTAGAAACGATTAAATAAAACCAAGAAAAATTTACTTCACTGCTCCAGCCCAATTTCCCCACCATCATTTTGAAAGTTTGTGCACAACTCAGGCAAACACAAACTTCAGCACATGCTATTATAAGTAACGGCTTTGGGTGCAACAGTTATCAAGCTGTGCATGGATTGCTGGAAGTCACACTGCCTCCTCTGATTTCGTGTTCCATTAGATGCTTGTTTGTAGCAACACCTTGTAAGACCAGTCACCGCTTACGAGAAACATTTACCCTGGGAACACTTTCTCTACCATGAATTGTCCCCTCGGTAACAGCAACATATCCACCACATAAGAGCACCATTTGTGATGTCACATCTGAGGTGGAGCTTGGTGGGTCATGTAGAGGCATTGCCCCCCAAAGTGAATGTTCAGCACAGCTCCAGGGCACACAGCTTTGTCCACTTGCCCTGTCTGACAGAGCCTGCATGGAGGGCATAGGTATTGGGGAGTTTGGGAGGCAGGTCTGGAAGAGAGGGATTTTTGGGGGCGGGGGGGGGCTTCTGGGGTCAGAGGAGCATCTGGAAAGTTTCTTCCATCTTTCCTCAGTATCTGGCTTGCAAGCAGTGGTGGTTGCTGTTTTGCAGTGGGGAGTATTGGGGACCCCCTGTGCACTGAGCTGTCCCCTCCATTTCGGTTGCTGGCAGCAGGATGTGGATGTGCTATTTTGCAGTGGGGGATCAGGGGACTGTGCTCCCCAAGGTATTTACCTGTCCCCTTCCCCTCTCCTATCTTTACTGCATTTCCCCCCTCCCCAACCATCCATCCCTTGCCAGTGTGGAGCATGAAGCTGCCACCTGGAGCATCATCAGCCTGTTCCCAGTAGCTGCACTCAACCATTTTGCTGACTGGGGCCTCCCCTGCCCCATTCTCCCCCACCCCATTCTCCCCCACCCCACAATTTCTTCCCCTTACAGCCTAGCTGACACACACTTTCCAAAACACACTTAACGCTTCATATGCTTTTAGTCAGACAACACTGTAACAGCAACAGGTGCTTAGGAGCAACATAGCAAAAGAGCACCTATATGTTGCTACCAAGGGTGTCTACTGTATTCAGACAGGTATTATAATGGCTACATTAGTCACTAAACTGTTATTGGAGGTTAACAGCCATTTCAGTTGTGCAAAAGCACACTCCACCATTGACTTGTGCCTGTAGATTGGTTATAGTTAAAGTGGTAGCTGTCCATATTTATGTAGTCTGTGGTTTCATTAACCATTGTAAAAGTGAGCATGCACAGAGTTACCCAGAATTAGTAGGGATGAAGACCCTTTTAATGTCAGTGTTGTTTGATAGACCTGGAGATCCTTTCTAGTCATTCTTGGGCTTGTTTTTTGAAAGTCTAGCATCATGCACTTTGCCATAGGTACACGCGCAGGAACCTTCTGCAATGATCAATTAAGACTTGTGTCAGCATTAGTAGTAGCCAGGGCCCATGTATTTAATGGTTATGGAATTCACCCTTTACCCCTAAAGTGTGCTCCAGCATCTAGCCTTTTGTTAAAATACATGTACCTTATTTCTAGCTGTTATAGTTGAAAATAAATGCTTGAAATGTGAACCAGTGCATTCACATACACACAGAATTTACAGAAAGCCTGTAACAATACCTTTGAGAGGTGTAAACCACCTAATTTATCTTAAGGGATTGTAAATTCTGAAACCTAAAGATAATACTCTGCAGCATACTGAAAATAAAGTGCTGGGATGGTATAAAATAAATTGAATGTAATAATTAAATATAGGCACATCTGATGGTACTGTAGAACTTCAGAGTTATGAACACCAGTTACCAACTGACCAGTCAACCACACACCTCATTTGGAACCGGAAGTACACAATCAGGCAGCAGCAGCAGAGAATAAATAAAATAAAAAAGCAAATACAGTACAGTACTGTGTTAAATGTAAATTACTAAAAAAAAATAAAGGGAAAACAGCATTCTTCTGCATAGTAAAGTTTCAAGGTTGTATTAAGTCAACGTTCAGTTGTAAGCTTTTGAATGAACCACCATAACATTTTGTTCTGTTACGAACACTTCAGAGTTACAAACAATATCCCCCATTCCTGAGATGTTTGTAACTGTGGTTCTACTGTATTATTAAACTGCACATATAGTTCCATAAAACCTATCTTTTAATTTAAATCAATAGAAGTATACTATATTTGAGACAGCTGTAGGGAATTAGGACACTTGCTTTTTTTGTAAGCTAAAAAAAGTAGAAACTTTTCAGCATGAATTAGTAATATAAATGAGGTAGGGAAATTTGATAAAACTACGTACTATGATATTTAGCAATTTTTGGCTCAGCTTTTTGCATTTTTTTAGGAAGTGGAGGACTATGAAAGATTGACTTCAGGAAATATTTCAAAAGTTGTCTTCGTTTGTCTCCATTTGAAATAGTTGTTTATGTGCATGGGTTGGAGCAATTCTGGAGTTCTCAATCTTTTTCCTTTGTGCAGATCACATTTTTATTGTGAGACTGCTTCATTATTAACTCCCTTAATGATCACGCTGAATACTTACCTGGCCAAATGCAACAGCATAACATCTTAATACTAACTACAACAATTTTTTAAAGGAAACAAAATGTATGCAATTTTAGCTATCTTTTCATGTGATGTTTTGTCTTTTGTATGTTACCACCGCTTTCTGAAATATATCCTCTTCCTTTGCACCTAGTTCCCTGCCACTTTTTCCTGGCACATGCTTCCCAGGCAGCTGATCCTTTCTTCCACCTACTCTCCTGACATACTGGCACATAAGCTCTCTTTTCCTTTTATGGATCAACAATGCTCACTAATGGAGCTAGGCTAGCTCTTCCTCATTTCCAGCTGCTTTTCTTGGCATCCAGGCTCTTATTATTATTATTTATCTATCTAGTAGCAGCACCCAAAGGTCCCAATCAGGATAAGTGCCGCATTAGGTTAAGTACTTTACAAGCACATGAGACATTATCCCTGTAAGCTTTTCAGAACAGTGTAATTTCAGGAGACACAAATGTGTGTCTGACACAACAGGAGAGAAGATGAGAGTAACGGTAATGTGTGGATTCTGGACAGAGATGGAAGCACCTGAAAAGAGCCAACTCCAGATTACCTGCCCGGTCTTTGCTCTCCAGAGCACCAGTTCATGGACCACAGTTTAAGAACAGGTTGTTTAATTAATAAATTGGTCTAATTTTATAAGACCAATTAATGTGAAGATACACAAATAATTTTAAAAGTTTTTGGCCTGAAGAATTACAAAATTAAAACAGAAATGGACTGATAACATTTTAAAATAAATGAAAATAATATGATGGTACCAGTAGTGCAAGAGAACTGCACAGTGAATTTAACTATAAAGAGAAAATGAAACTGACAGTTTAGTTTCACTATCCAGGCTCAGTGAAGCGCATTAAGTCAAATAAACATTAAAAATTGTAATGATTCTTCATCTTCTACAATAATAAGGCAGTTTTAAGAGTTAAAGATGGTTGTTTTTTTATGTGGGCAAAGTTGCCGTATACTTGCACTACCTCTTGGATATTATGTGAACACAAAACCAAGTAGCTTCAAATCCCTACATGACACCTCATTCTTGTCACTCAATTATTAAATGTATAACTTGTTTTATTAAATACATTTTTTATAGTTTAGTTATGCTACCACCTTTACAGGTTACTATAAATGAATTTGAAAAAAATCTTAATTTTCTTTTATTAGACTGTTTGCTTACATTTTGAATTGCTCTTGACCCAACCAATGAAACTAGACTCCTGTTTCTCTTTTGTTACTAGTCAGTTTCACTTCATGGTTCTTATGCAGTTCTGCAGTATTTGACTGGAAATATTGCTGGCGTTTGTTTAAAAGAGTGCACACTGGATATTTCATTGCATGGAGGCATTTTTCTTTATAAATATTCTCAAAGGATTCTTAACTCAGTTGAAGACGGTCCAGAACTCCCAAAGCTGAAGGATTCTGAAGGGATGTACTCCTCTCTCCCCCTATTCAGTGGATGGAAGATTCCAACCTTGCAATCAGTGATATAGTTCATCAGTGCCCTCAGCTCTCAGGGTTTTTGTTTGCTTTCTCTGCTGAGAATGGAGAAATTCCCTGAATGCTCCTGTTAAAGACCTGGTCAGTCAAGTTTTTGATGTCTTTCTGTTACCATATAGAAGTATGGGACTAAAAAGGACCTCCTCCTGATGTATAGTCCAGTCCCCTGCCAAGGCAGGAAACCCCATCATATCAACGAATCCATAAATTTATCAAGCTCTATTTTAGTACTAGTTAGGTTTATTCCCTCTCTCCATTAGAAGGCTGTTCCAGAAGCTCAGTCCTTTGATGGTTAGACACCTAATTTCCAGCCTAAATTTATCCATGGCCAATTTATACTCACTTGTGCCAGCACTCTCCTTTAGCTTACATAGCTCTTCTCCCTCCCTGCCATTTATGCCCCAATGTATTTATAGAGAGGAATCATATCCCTCTCAGCATTGATTAGTCTTATTGTTAGGGAGTGGGATCGATTGTACCAAAAGGATCTTCTTCCACTTCTTTCCTGCTCAGACTTCATTGATTAGGTTACTGGATTGTTAGAGGTAAATCTGCTACTTATTTTTCCCCTTTTATTATTCCCTACAATATTTATTGTTGAGTGGTGATACCATGTGAGGTGTTATCAGCCAATCAATCTACTTTCCATTGTTCTCCTAACCCTTGCTCCCCAAATGTAATCATATTGGTCATAATGTCTTAAAAGTAATCTACATCTAGATATACAGTATGTACTTTTGTGTGGCTGAATGCCCTCAATAGCAGGACAGCATCTTCAGCAGAGAAGACAGTAAACTATTTTGTCCTTTTTGTGCTCATAAAACTGAGAGCAAGGTTTTCAACCAAAGATTTTTGATGAAGGGTGAGGGCAAGGCAACATGTTTTGCATACACCTTTGCCAAACTTTTCCCATTTGTAATCTACAGATTTTTTTTTTTTTTTTTTTTTTGCACTTAGCACTAATTTTTTTTTTATTGCTGTGGCATCTTTAATGATGTTACTATTTTCAATTTTAAAAAGAGTTTAACACATAATTAAAGCCATTTTAATGAAGTTAAAGGTGTTTTATTTTCAGACAACTTATGTTTTTATAATTTATTACAGAAATGCTTAGAGGTCTGCTCGAACTCCAAATCCAGGTCCTTTGGGGGGTTCAGTCAGAGAAGTAAGACCACCAACTGGCTCACAAGAAAAGCGTCCATTTCTGAAAAGATGAAAGAGCAATTAGATTTGTTCATCAATTTGTTCAGATTTGTTCATCAGTATTGTAACAATCATCTTTTACCCATGAATGACAAGTCTGACTCAATCTTTGGGCTACCATTTTTCCTGTTTCTCTGAACGATGAGCAGAGAGAAAGGGGAGGAGGAACAACAGAACATAGTATCTGTAAAAATACTAGTGGTAAATCAAAGGCATTCAAGTAGAATGTCAAATATGGAACTTGATAACCAAAATACATACTTCATAGATACAAAAATTAAATCTATAGGATTAACAAAAAAACCAGGAGCCAATGGCTTTTTTACTCCAGCAGTACCAACGGCAACATCTGATTATTTGTTTCAGATCCATCTAGATTCATATATTCCAAGGCCAGAATTGACCATCATCATCATCTTGTCTGACCTCCTTGTATAGCACAGGCCATAGAACTTTCCCAAATTCCTGGAGCATATCTTTTAGAAAAACATCCAATCTTGATGTAAAAACTGCCAATGATGAAGAATCCACCACAATCCTTGGTAAATTGTTCCCATTATTAATTACCTTCACTGTTAAAAATGTACGCCTTATTTCCAGTCTGAATTTGTCTAGATTCAATTTCCAACCACTCGATTGTGTTATACCTTTCTCTACTAGAGCCCATTATCAAATATTTGTTCTCCATATAGGTATTTACAGATTAATATAATCAAATTACCTCTTAACATACTTTGTTTTGAGTCCATCACTATAAGGGATGTTTTCTAACCCTTTAGTCATTCTCATGGCTCTTCTCTGAACTCTCTCCAATTTATCTGCATCCTTCTTGAGCTGTGGACACCAGAACTGGACACAGTATTCCAGCAGTGGTGACACCAAATACAGAGGTAAAATAACCTCTACTCATTTGAGATTCCCATTTATGCGTCCAACAAGGATTGTATTAGCCCTTTGGGCCACAGTATTACACTGGGAATGCATGTTCAGGTGATTATCTTTCATGATATTGTTCAGCATCAATTAGCTCCCCCATTCATACCTCTTCCTATGCGTTTGAAATTGTGCAGGAACAGTGGGAATTAAAAAGGGGGGTGGGGGAGACAAGTCAGTCTTTCACAAGGGTCAAATCCAGCCTAGGTTTGTAGGGATCAAAAGTCTACCAGCTAGTAGTGTTTTTGGTGATTTATGCAAAATAAGTTTGTGATTACATTCCACTTCCTATCAGGCATATAGCCACTTCAGACCCAACATCTCAACTGGCACTTTCTTTGATAGTCTGAAACAGGCCAAGGATCGAAGAGTTCTGGACATGAAGCTTTCCTCTCACCTCTACACACAGCCTCTCCAGGTTCAGGTTTATGCATATAGCAGGTCAATGTGGAAAATGTGTAATGCCTGTGCAGTTCAGTGAATTAATAATGCCTTCAGTTCTACAGTAATCACTCCAGTAACTTTTCCTAGAACTAGTCGCCGACATTAAAAATAGCTTTCCTTCCAAAAAGATTTTCTCTTTCATTACTCGCCCCTGTATTATACAAATACAATTTACCTAGGGCCAGGTTTGGGAACTTTGCCAGCCTTTAGTTCATCGATTATGTCTTCAATATCTTTTGGTGTCAGATCTTCCTGTAAAATGAAAGAGACCATGCTATTAAAGAAAATTTAAAACAACATTTGTAAGCAATTGTGTGAAATGTAGTGTTCACAATTCCTCAAAACAACAGTTTTTAGCTTTTAACCGAATTCTTCACTCAGTTTTGATTCCAGCATAGATAACTATGATCCTATCAGTTAATACAGAGGTGGGCAAACTATGGCCCACGGGACCCTCCTGCCCGGCCCCATAGCTCCTGGCCCAGAAGGCTAGCCCACAGCCCCTCCCGTGCTGTTCCCCCTCCCCTGCAGCCTCAGCTCACTGTGCCACTGGCACAATGCTCTGGGAAAAGGGGGCTGCGAGCTCTTGCTGGGCAGCGCTGCTGCACAGACGCGGCCTGACCTGGTGCTCTGTGCTGTCTCCAGCCAGGCAGCACGGCTGCCTGTCCTGGTGCTGTGGGCGGCACAGCTGTAGCGCCGCCAGCCACCGGTGCTCCAGGCAGTACGGCAAGGGGGCAGGGAGCAGCAGGGGTCGGATAGAAGGCTAGGGAGTTTGGGGTGGTGGTAAGGGGGTGGGGATGTGGATAAGGGGTTGGGGCAGTCAGAGGGCAGGGAACAGGGGGGTTGGATGGGGCAGCGGTCCCGGGGGGTCAGTCAGGGGTGGGGGTTCTGGGGGCAGCTGCAGGACAAGGAGGGGTGGATGGGGCAGGGGGACGCGTCAGGGAACGGGGGTTGGATGGGGCAGGAGTCCCGGGCGGGCCATCGGGGCGAGAAGCGGGGGCAGGGGGTGTCAGATAGGGGGCAGGGGCCGGGCCACACCTGGCTGTTTGGGGAGGCACAGCCTGCCCTAACTGGCCCTCCATGCAATTTCGGAAACCCGATGTGGCCCTCAGGCGAAAAAGTTTCCCGCCCCTGAGTTAATATATGCATCCGAGTTTAAAGAAGAATTAACAAACTTAAAAGATTTGAGTTTTATGACATTCTAATGTCACTCTTAGCAATGTTACACACAAGCAATTGTGTGTCAAAATGAACTGATTTTAAGCCATTTACGTTTCTAAACCAACACATAATGGCCATGTTTTAAAAGGGGCTGTGTTCAAGTACTAGGAGCTACTGTTCTGTAGCTCACGAAAGCTTATGCTCAAATAAATTGGTTAGTCTCTAAGGTGCCACAAGTACTCCTTTTCTTTTTGCGAATACAGACTAACACGGCTGTTACTCTGAAACCTGTCATAGGAGCTACTGTGTGAGCCAGCACTCTGACACCACTTAGTTGTCCCGGAGAAGGCTGAATGGGATGGAGGTAATTGAAGTTAATTACCTGATCAGGTCAGTGGAGGGGCTGGGTGAGCTAAAGAGCCATTCAGTCCATCAACTCAAGACTGATAAAAAAAAGGGCACAGGAAGGAAGGGAGGGGGACAGGGACAGGGACAGGACTAGGTGAGTTCAGTATCTCAGAAATTTCTCAAGCCCTGAGGAAAGGGCCGAGAGCACAGGGAACTGCACTGTAAATTGCGCTGCTGCATGGGGCTATAGAGGTGTTGGTGAAGGGAACATAAACGGCATGGTGTGAATACACCACCAGTGAAGTTGGCATGGTTTCTGTGGTATTAGAAGGCAGGAGCAGAGAATGCCCTGTTATATGTGGGCGCTTATCAGAGTTTGTGATTCCCCCATCCGTGGTGGCAGAGGATCAGACGGGGAGCCAGTGCAAGGATTCGGATCAGGGCAATGGAGGAGAGTCTGCAATGGTTGGTAGAGCAACTAAAGAGAAACAAGAGACCATGCACTCATTCCAGCAATCCCATCAAATGGAAAAGCAGTCCCTCCCTGCATAGCAGGCTGAGCAGCTAAACGGCCTGCAACACAGAACCTGACGAATCCTGCGACAGTGAACAGCAGTAGTTCCTGGGGGTTACCCTGTGCAAGATGGGCCTAGTGGATGACCCTGACACATTTTTACTGACTTTTGAGAAGGTAGCAACAGGAGCCAGATGGGATAAGGTATCATGGGTCTTCTGGGTGGCACCGTATTTATCACGGGAAGCCTAGGCTGCCTATATGGCGCTGTGCAAGGAGCAGGCCTACAACTACGATGTGGTAAAGGCAGTTATCCTGGACAGGGTAGGCCTTTGGCAGAACAATACAGATTTTGTGACACTAGGTACTCTTATGGAGTATGGCGCTTAGCCTTTCTGCAAAAGTTAAGTGACTGGGCTCCCTGCTGGCTAAGGCCAGATATTCAAGGTGTGGAGGAAAATAGCAGCAGCCGTAATATTGGAAAAATTTCTCCAGAGCTTCCTCAATCATAGCATGGGCAACTGAGGAAAAAAGGGAGACAAGCAGAACTCCTTCAGGTAACCATGGAGTGCTTTGCTACCAGGGTGAGCTTCTGGGTCACATAAAGCAAGATTGCCCTGTCACGGAATGTGAGTTTGCAGAATTCTGCATGTGGACTACAACTAAAGGATGGGCAGAAGAAGAAAACAATCATCCCTGTAAAAGTGTGGAGGAGACACCAGAAGGGACTGGCGGACACTGCCTCAGGATGCTCAATGATCCAGAAGGATTTGGTGAAACCCAACAGGATGTTGTCAGGTGGAAGTTTACAGTTCAAATGCATCCACAAGGCAAGGAAACTCTGGTTAATGGTGGAGATACCCTTAAAGGTTAAAGAGAAATTTAAATGGAAGTAGGGGTGGCGGGTGGACTGCCTCATGAAGTCATTATAGGAACATATTGGAGCCACTTCCCTTATTACCAGAACAGGGGTCTGGGATCCCTTGCAGCAGGAAGCAGGGATACCAGGAAATGAGGCATGAGAGGGGAGAATCAGAAAACCCTATATCAAAGGAAACAAGCAAGGAGGAAAATACGACCTCCCTAATGAAAGGGAGGGTAGAAAAAAGTAGTCCAGGACAAGACTGGGGGGGGAAAGAGTAACCCTAGTTTGTTGACAAGAGTTGAAGTCCCAGGAACCCTTGCCACCAGCACAGAGGGAAGAACCACCCCGGCACCAATTTGTGGGGCTAGGAGAACTAGGATCCCTAGTTATAGAGGAGAAGGGGGCAGCAACAGGTTCACGGTGAGAAGACCTGTGGGCAGAAACAGTTATGTGACTGCAGGTTGAGGCTCTCTGGGGGGCCAGAGCGAGCACAGAGTTTTGTGACTCCTCTAAAGAAGGGAGGTTGTGAGGAAAGCAAGGTGGGTGAGTATATGACAGTGCTGGGAGCTACGGGAACCAGCACTCTGATCATTTTGACACCAATTAGCTCAGCCAGAGATGGCTGATGAGATAATCAGGTTGAGAGGGCTGGGTGAGCTAAAGAGCCAATTAGCCCATCACCTCAAGACTCATAAGATGGGCACAGGAAGTGGAAAGAGAAAGCAACAGGGCTCACTGAGCTGTTTCACAGAGGTCTCAGAGAAGGGAGTCCTCTGCTCCTCTCATGATCTGGGGGAAGGGCCAAACGCAGAGGGGTCACTACACAGGACTGTAAAGTTGTTGGTGGAGAGAACATAAATGAACGGCATGGTGCGGATACACAACCAGTGGAGTCAGAGTGGTTTCTGCGGAGCTTGCCCTGTCACAGGCTGCAACTCATGTCTATCTGATTTATAACTGCAATTGCATAGACATCTAAATGACTTCCACTGTGCCAACAAAACTGTAGATGCAAAATGGAAGGCCAATTCTAAAAATAAAATGCACTGTTAATATTCTTATTTGCATCTTGATTTTTTTTTTAATGTTCCAGTTTGAAATATTGTTATTTAAAAACATTTCACTCAACAGCTAAGAACATTTTCTGTTTATTACTTTAGTTTTGACTGGTAACTGGAAGCAACCATACAGTCTAAATTTGCAAAGTTTAGAATTGCGGCAAACTACACTGCAACACAGTCCGAACTGAAATTGTTAAAGGAATGTGTTTATGAATTTCATGATTCTGTCTTGACAATTTGTAGACTTAATATAGGCTTGTATATTCAGTTCAGAGCTCTTAATAGATTCTCAAATTATCACTCTTGTTTTTGAAAAAGACATTAGCTAAGATCACCAATAGGTTTAAATCCTGGACTGCTATTGGCTACACTAATCACACGACTGCACAGTTCAGAACTATAAGTTGGTGAGTATCACAAAAACACAGCCAGTGTATCTGCATAAGAAAAAATGTTTAAAAGAAATTTTGAAGCCCGCTTTACAATCATATCTGGATTCCCTTTGTCTTATTTCTATGCTTTTTGTCTCCCAATATTGTTCCATCTTCCCTTCCCTTCCCTCCCCTTAAAGGCAAGGTTGTGGATTTCCCACAGTGGCCTAATATTTTTTCAGGTATATTCAGCTGCAAGTGATTCTACCCCTTTCATTCTTTTGACCCATAATTAGTCATGGAAAAGGAAGAGTCAGGCAGTAGTGTTCAAAGCAACTGATGGAAGCTTTATGAAGAGAACCAGGTGCAAAAATGATACCAGACAAAAATATTCATTAAACTGCAGTCACAAAAGGCTGTTAAGAAAACTAAATCATGTGATGAAAGGCAAAGTACTGTCATGGATTAGAAACTGGTTAAGAGACAGGAAACTAGGAATAAATAAAGCACTTTCAAGTTAAAAATGTTAATACTGGGGTGTTACAAGGTTCCATCTTACCAGTGTTTTATAACATATTAATGATCTGGAAAAGGGACTGAGCCATGAGGTTGCAAAATGTGTAGACCACACAATTATTTAGGTTAGTCAAGACCAGAAAAGACTTTGACAAACTTCAGCAGGACCTTCGCAAAGCTAGCTGGGATAGGCATCACAATGACAGATGAAATTCAACATTGATAGATGTAAGGTAACAGACCTCTCAGTGTTCAACAATGGTCAAAAAAGCAGAGAACGTTAGCATTCATAAGGAATGGGATGGAAAACACCACTATGTTATGTCAATGATACACCTTCAACTGGAATACTGCGTTCCTTTCTGGTCACCCTATCTCAAAGAGGACACAACAGAAATAGAGGGTATTTAGAGATGGGCAGTGAGAATGGCTATGCATGGAAAGATCTTAGATACGTAGAATGAAAAGCCTGAAACTCATGATAAAGGTCTACAAAACAATGAATGGTTTAGAGAAAGACTAGGCACTTCTCTCGTCACCTTTTCTCATAATATAAAAACAAGGAGACGAAGCTGAAAGACAGCAAATTTAACATTTTTTCCTTTTATCACACAATGCATAATTAGCCCATGGAACTCATTTACTGACAGATACTGAGGCCAACAGTTTAGTACAAGTAAAACGAGGATCGTATTAGTAAATGTAGCAGCCAGTACGTCCCTTGGCCCGCGTCACTTCCAGCAGCTCCCATTGGCCTGGAGCAGCAAACCGTGGCCACTGGGAGTCGCAATCGGCCGAACCTGCAGATGCAGCAGGCAAACAAACCGGCCCGGCCTGCCAGGAGCTTTCCCTGCACAAGCAGCGGAACAAGTTTGGGAACCACTGGTCTAGTACTTTTCTATGCATTCTTCCATAAAAGTGTCTTAGAAAGCATACTAGATTAGGCCACAGACTTCTTAAGAGCTTGAAGGGAGCCAATCACTCATTCCATCACATACAATGCACATTGCACCAGGCCTACGACTCTTCAAGTGTCTTTTTGCACAGCAAGCTATAGAAAGCATACTGGGTTACACTGATCTACAGCTGCATGGCTCCTCTCCTGCAGACATTCTTAGATCAGGGCTCCAAGCACCTAGAGCCACATCAGTGTCTCAAATACCTGGTCCCCTGTCACTGTACCAAATGATCAGAGTCACTTTGGTGGCTTGAGTGCCTTTGGAGGCTTTTCTGTCTTTGGTATATCTGGGGAAAATGCATCACCCTATCATGCCTTAGTCTCGTCATCATCTCTGTTTGGAAAGTGCATCACCAACATGATGCCCAGGAGTACCCTACTCTTGCACATCTTATCTGTGTAGGAGTGTATGCTGATGGGTACACTGGGGCACAGTATCTGAACTAATAACTCTGCAAAGTCATCAGCACACTGGTTAGCTTCCAGCTGAGCTCCTAAGTAACCTAACAAAGATTGGCATATTGGGCCGCGACTATCTGAAATTCTTATTTCAACATTAACTTAAAATTTGACTGTAAGGTGCAGAAATTTGTTGTGCGCTGAATCTTGACTTCATGAATCCAATAAGCTTAATTATAAATGCCATCCAGTTGCTGTTCTCAAACTAGGACTGTCTAAGGTGTCATATCAATTTTTTAAATATGACGTATCCATACAGATTTGCGTGGGGAAGAAAGGGTTTTTGGGGGGAGGTTTGGGGGTTTTTTTAGTTTTCTTACTTTACAAATTGTTTCTCTAAATTTCAGTTACGTTAGAAAACTCTTCTGCTCTCCACTGACAAGCCTCCCTAAAGATCAATTTCCACGAGGCCCATCTATGCAAGAAAAAGGCTTAGAGACATTTTAAAATAAATGAAAACTCACATCTCCAGCAGTCATTTGATTCCCTGTTTTAAGCCCAAAGTCAAATTGCTACTCTGAAATTCTAGTTTAAAAATATTCATAACTTTAAATTACAGTTCAAATACCTAAACTTTGACCTTGTTCACTAGTACTAGATTAATCCAATGTTTGTTTTCTCTCTCTTCTCTTTTCCATTTTTATGCTTTCTAGTAACAAAAACAAACAAAAAAAACAACCTAAGACTTCTTGGACTCTTGATACTTTTAATGTCACATAACTTATGAACCCTTGTCTGATTTACTTAAAATTGGCTAGAAAAAGTATACCATTTTCAGAGAACTCATGTTGATAATGATGTTGAAAATATTTTGAGAGGGAGGAAGGGAAGAGGAAGAGGGGAGGGCTCGCAAAAAAAATCAAGGAAAATCTCTCTCATATAATGGAAACTGAATTTGCTAAGACTGCTATAACTCCAGAATATGTTAGCTTATTATTATTATTATTATTACTACTACTACTACTATTAATGTAATCAATTAAGGGAAACAATCAACAGAGGAGAATGTCACTTAGAATTTCTAACTTCAAAGATTGAAAAAGGATTTGATAGAGGGATATACATTTTTTTAATAATAATAATCCCAGAGAGAACCAAATCCTCCTTCAACTAAAAGGTATCTATGAAAGTGCCCTAGTTCTACTGCCGGGATACCCCAAAATATATTTCTATATGTATTTTAATTATCTCTCTTCATGGTTCTTTTACGAAAATATGAGTACATTAAAAAAATTTCCACTGGTCTCAGAAACTTTACCTATATCACAGTGCAATGATGTGTATTTTCATGTAGAGAATATCATGTCACTAGAAGATGTTCCAGCTCATAAACTGTCCCTCTCCCACAAAATGAGAGCTGCTTCTCTTTACATTGATAATTAAGCTTGGGGAAGTCCTGTTCCAATATCATTTTGAGAGACAAGCCACCCACAGAGTAGCAATATAAACTATCAAATTAATAAGTCAAATAACTTATATTGAGCTACTAGAACTTCATAATCTAGAACAATGACAATAATTTAGTGTAAATAATTAACATGCCAGTTAAACAAAACATTGTACTTTTCAAACAGAATGAAATACTTACATAATAATTATCATTTATTTGTACCATTGGTGCATTTACGCAAGCACCTAAACATTCGACTTCTACCAGTGTGAAAAGTTTATCAGGTGTTGTTTCCCCAACTTGTATACCTACAGTAATAAGGAATATTAGGGTAAGTGGTGATTATTTAATACATTTAAAGCAAAATCTTAAATATTTCCCAGCTAATCTATTACTGTTATTTCACTTCATGTTGTAAAACATTTGTATCTTATTTTTACATGATTTGGACAATTTTCCTAATATCAACACTTAAACAGCTCCAAGATGCTTCCCATTAAGTAAAAAAAGCTTCATAAACTGAAACCCCTCAGATACATTTTAAAAAATGATTTACAGACTTGCTTCCTATTTCATAAAAATATTTTATTAAACCAATTATAGGTATTATTGATTAATTGTAGAACTACTATTCTATTTTTAGGAAGCAATGCAATAGGAGAAGTTACTTAAAAAGGAATATATATATATTTTACAGCAGCTCTAATATGTAAGGGCCTGCTCCTGCTCCCATTCTGGGGACTAACTATGCATGGTGCTGAGTGCTCTCAACACCCACTGAAGAAACTGAGAGCAGGGCTAAGCATGCTTAGCACAGGACATGGTAGTCAGAACCTTGCAGATTCAGGCATTAAGGCCCCAGTCCTGCTAAGAGTTGTCCGTGAGCTTAACTTTAATACCATAAGAAGTGCTGTTGATATGCATGACCAGTGCTAGGTCAATTAGAATACTGTCGTTGATTTAAAGAGGATCAGTATTGGGCATAAATTATCAATGGGTTAATTATTACAATGAAACTATGCAAACAAAATTAGATGAATAGCAGCAGCTGGGAAGAAACCAAAGAGATCACGATTTTGTGAATGTGGTTAATTTCTGTAAGGACAACTGTAGCAGTGAAATGTATTTCATTTCAAACTATACTCACTGGAACAGCTTCATGAAATACTTTTTCATGTGGCTCCCAGGGGACTACAAAGAGCACTGCAAACCATATTTTATTCCAACAAACTCCATTTTGATAGCAGGTTGCAAACAAAAAATGTCATCTTAATGTCAGATCCACACAATTATATCAGCCATGTAGATTTTGAGTCAATATTTAAGGAACTAATTTTTTAAATACTAAAGATCCAAAATTACTAAGTATTACAAAGATTATATTCTATACCAGGATAACTGCTACACAGACTGTTTTTGTTATGTTAAATTCAGCTACACTACTAAAAGCATATAGCATATATTAAAGGACATTATAGCAAGCCTGTCAAACGTTTTATTATTTATCAAGAAGCATTCATGATATTTTGTGTACATATGCAAAAGCACCACATATATTATAAGGCAAAACAACTGGAAGAATTCAAGTGTACTCCAGGAGATTGCACTGGCTTCTAACTTGTTTCCTGGTGAAATTCAGGTTATTGGTTTTGACCTATAAAGTTCTTCATTATTTGGGATCTGTGTATCTTAAAAACTGCCTATATTTTAAACTGACACCAAAGATTGGTTGAGATTCTTGAGCTGCAAGTTCTTAGATATGATCACTTGTGGCTAGAGATGTTGGATCATATTAAAGAAGTTCTGTATTAAAATCACAAATGAGTTTGATTCCCCATAGTTTAAATTCCAGGGTATTACTGATTAAGAGGTCTCTTGGTTTTTGGTACTGTTTCTCTCCCTCCATGTGTGAAACTTGCAAGCTGCTAATTGTGTTAGTACATTCTAAGACAGAGTCTGTTCTCAAAGCAATTCTTTGTAACAACAACTACTCACACACAGAGAGACTCAAAGCAATACTCTGTAACAACAGAAACAGCACCCAGAGACTTCCCGCCCTCTTGTTGTATTCATCTCGCTTTGTCAACAATTGTGATTAAAATAGAGATAGAGGATGTATGTGGATGGATGCTTGGTGTGGATAATAACTGAATGATCAGGGAGGTGCCAGCCCAAGAATCCAGTGTCCATCGGCTGAAGAAGGCGTCAAGTGGAAATAACCAGAGGACCCCCGGAGGGCAGACTGGAATCCACCCAACAGCCTCAAGAATGGGAGAACCAAAGAACAAGATAACATCTGGCAGCAGGGAGCCGTCAAGAATGTGCCATGTGCTGATGATTCAGCAACAGCATGATGAAGCAATTCCCATAGACTGGCACAGGAAGAAATTCCTATAAAAATGTACTCTAGAAAGTGAGAACTTTGGGGTCCGATTCTGCAAACCAACTTCCAGGAGCATCAGATGAGCATCTGACAAGGCCGTGCTCCCTCCTCATGTCCAGGCCACCTGGCCAGTGGCTTGGCATGAGCAACTCTAAGGCTGATAACTATGATAACAAACTTGCAGAACCTGTGTGTGCGCGTGTGTATGAATGAATGTGTGAATAAATATGAAAGTGAATGGAATGTTATAGCTATAACTTTCTGTATTCACAATAAATGTGGCATTTTGCCTTTTCCCCTTTAATAAGATCCTGCTCGTTTTTATTTTATTGGTATACCAGAGACAGACCAGCCAACTGGACAGCCTTTGACCCTTCTTCCCTGACTTAACAAGCCAAAGGTTTTTAGTGGGAGTTACCTTCAGGACACTTTGCAAGACATAGCAGTTTTGATTGTTTGATCGGAGAGCCCGTCTGGCTGCATTGGCTACCCTTTTTACCAGCTATTTAGTTGCTGGCATTTGTACTGTAATTTCTAGTAAGTAATATACATAGCAGTGTTTGAGAAGTGTAATGTACAAATGCGAACCATTACAATAACAATGTTAGACAATCATTTCACTGATTTCCTGATTTTATTATTTTATCTGTGCAACCGTAATATTAAATCATTGTAGATATTTTTAATTCCATTTACTTGTTTAAAACAATTAAGAGGGGAAGAACTTGTGCTTAATAGCACCACTATTAAAATGGTCCCCATTAGTTCACAGCATGGAGTGTTGATTTCACCCCTTTTCCTGCCATTTTATTTTGGTGGTAGAGTTTTCTCTCTTACATTTTGAGGGGTACTTATCTTTGCTACAGAAACCCCCCCAACTTTTCATGAAAGCTTAAAATTTATGGAATATTGTAGAATGCAGGAAATATTGCAAACACCCTAAAACTGAGGAACAAAAATGTTTTACACAGCTTCAGTTTTTTTCTTGTCCTTAATGTTAAAGCAATTATTTCAGAGACTTGAGCTGGGTGTTAAAGCAAGACATTTACAATCTCTCTCATATCAGTTTTCCCACTGAAAGCATGAAAGTGGCAGTCCCTGTTCCTGTCAGACTATGGAGGGAGAATGTGCACTGTGAGGTCACAAATGCTTGGGGCTTCTTTAGGCTCTGCTAAAATTCTTAGCAAATGCCCATGGAGCATATTTAGAAGTGTTTTTTCCCAAATAACTTTTTAGTCCCCCCCCCCCCCCCCAACTCCCTCCAAAACCAAGAAAAGGCATTAGTTCTCAATGAGAACTATGTTGTCACGATTTTAAAACTTTAGCCATCAAAAAAATCTGAACTTAAAAAATTTTAACACTGGAAAAAAACATTTTTACTCTCCTTTAAAACTGATATCGGGATTTTGTTCAAACTTTAAAAAAAATTCACCTTTGGACAGAGACCAAGCATGGAAATCTGCGTGCATAATAAAAGGTTATAATAAACTGTTTACTGCCTTAATTATAGTGATTTGTACCAACAGCTTCCTCTAAGCAGCACAGCCTGTGACACAAACCCATGACTTGATATTCCTTTCTGCTGCCTTCTTCTCCCTCCCCTCCTGCCAAACAAACCCCCCCCCCCAAAAGGGGGGGGGTGAACATCACTGCCTCTCATATACAGGCAGGAATTACTCAATTTACTTTACTATTAGGGATTTATAAATTACTTTCCCATTATCCCATTTAAATTAAACAAAGATTAGTAACACACTCATATAGCAAATGTCTCTTCCCCACACACTGAACCATGTGTAGATATGCATCTAAGGAATGCTGAAGGGAACCTGACTAGCTGAGTTCACTGTTGTATGTCTGGTAGTCTTGCTCTAAGATACATTGCTTGAAAAAAAATAAAGGCTCATATCAACACATTTAAATCCCTATTAAGTTGGAAACAGTTATTTTTACTCAGAACTTTGAGCAAGGGCTTGCCTTCAACACCAGTTCCTGATTTCAGGTATATTCAATCATTACTTGGATTACTGGAGAAAAAAATATGGTGCACAGCTACATTAGAGAAAATAAATGCTCTCCTACATAAAAAAAAACAAAAAACTTGATTTGAGACCCCCGTTCCAATTGTTTGAGGATATTGACACAAGAGAACATGCCTCACCCTCAAGGGGATGGGATAATCTGAATGTTCTCAGGTCCCAAAAATTCACATTTTAACTTCAAAAAGGACAGATTTATTATCTGACAAATTGACTATAAAAACATCAATGGGCACTCCTAGGCAATAGTTTTCCCCAACCATCACACTTATATCTTATTCTGCTGTTAAATATACTTATTTTATTTCAAGTCTAAAGTTTTTCAAATTTAGACTTCAAAAGAGTTCACTTATGAATTTAAGTATATTTTCTCTTTGTACCGTCACCACCATATCGATTC
Source organism: Chelonia mydas (assembly GCF_015237465.2). NCBI lineage: Eukaryota > Metazoa > Chordata > Testudines > Cheloniidae > Chelonia > Chelonia mydas. Next base: position 86,510,558 of record NC_057850.1, on the reverse strand, counting down.
CTTGTTTAGAAAGTTTTTGTTGGATAGGTGAAATGTTAAATATTGTAAGCCTATAAAAACACACATAGTTATAGAAAACATATCATTTGCATCATACCAAGCTTCTTCTGAATAGCCTCTAGTATACCATCAGAATCTCTCAGCATACACGGTGTAGTTGTGCAGATCTGAATATGGTATTTTCCAACAGGCTTCCGATTATACATTGTATAGAAAGTTGCTACTTCATATACTCTCATGGGAGGCATCTGTAAAACTTCAGCAACCTACAGGATGGGGAAGAAATTTTTTTAGGGAATTAGAACAATATCAGCTGAATGCAATATTTTCAAAAGCACTAATTACATTAATTCCGGTTCACAACACTGTAGTAGTGTACACACTGAAAAAATACAAAAATTACTTCTGCATTCTTTTGTTCTGAAGATAGCCAAAACAGATCACCACTGTGACTCTCAGACCTTTGACAAGTGATAGGTTGAAATTTATATAGTTCATGTTTCTAAGCTATTAAACCTTCTCATCAGCAGTAACCAGGCATACTCTGATTTAGATTTACCAACAGCAGATTCTCAAAGAAAATACTTGATATATCCAAATGAACAAAATTACATTTGTGATGCTGGCAGACCAGGTGCCAGCTCATGCCCGGCCCCAAGCCTCACTGAACAGTGCATAGCAAGACACTAGTCTGACGCACCTTTCTGTTAATATTGCTAAAACAGGTATTAGACTTGTAAAGATGCATTTAGTGTTTAGATTTCATTAAATATTTGTAAATTGCTGCATGTGTTAATCTCACTTATAATATCTGTAACCCATGCTATAAGGTAATAATTAAGTATTTGTTCTGTAACTAAAAATGTTTACTCTGAAACTGCAAATCCAGTCAGGAAAGAAATCTCACCAAGTGTGAAATACTGGTTTGCACCCATGAAGATGTGTCATCTTCTCCCCAAAAAAAGGTCTATAGACATCAGACAAGCCATTGTGGACAAAAGACTGTTAACTGCTTCCCTCAGAGCCCTGAAGAGGGCATGCCCAAGCCCTCATCCCATCATAGCTTGAACACTGGGGAAGGGAATAAAAATGCCTGTGAAAGAATTTACTATTTCTATGCTGCTTGAATTCTGACGGTAGAGGATTTCTAAGCATAAGCAAGGAGTCCCCAGCTGTTTTGCCTCGGTTAGCTCTAAAAGATAGGAAGTTCTATAATAAGCAGATTCTATTATCTTTCAAAATCTAACTCATTTGTATGTGTATGCACACCTGCTTTAACACTGTAAATAACTCAATTCTTTTTCCTAGTTAATAAACCTTTAGTTAGTTTGTTACAGAACTGGCTATAAGCATTGTCGTTGGTGTGAGATCTAAGGTGCAAATTGACCTGGGGTAAGTGACCAGTCAGTCTTTGGGACTAGGAGTAACCTGAATATTGATGTGATTTTTGGTGTAAAACAACTATCACAAAGTCAAGCTTGCTTGGGTGGCAAGATATATAGGAATGCCATAGGGGACAGTCTGTGACTCCAAGGTATGACTGTGACTGCACTTAAGGGAGCTTAAACTTGTTACTAGGTTGGTGAAATTAATTATAGAAGGTGTACAGCCAGTTTGGAGTTTCTGCCCTGCTTCTTGACAGTCTGCACTGAAGTTGGCACTCACAGTCGTGAGCCACTGCAGGCAGCATGACAACATCAAAAATAATTCTTTGCTGGAATGAAAATTGAAAACACTGGAGAACTAGGTCAGAGTACAAATTACTGTATCACTGAATGATATTGTTTCCGAGCCTCTGCATTACAGCAAAGCTCATTTTAAACTGGATGCTACAAATGATCTGACAGAACCCTGCTTGCCCCAGCCTCTCGTGCACAGGAGCGAGAATCTTTGTCTGTAGCTGTATTTACACATTTGTACACAGTGAAAACTCACCTGTAAGTGGTGGGTATGTACTCACCATGGCTCTGGCAGGCCTCCACTGCCACTACCCATGCTACTGTGGCTACACTGCTATTTATACCTGTGCTGCTCAAGAAGAGCTAGCATGAATATGGGAACATAAGCAAGATAATCATACCCCTAGCTCATAGTGTAGACATAGTCTAGAGCTGCGGTTCTCAAACTTTAGCAACCTGAGGACCCTCATTTTTAATTTAAATTTTTTTTTCCCCCCAAACCCTTATGACTCCTGCCTCCACCCCTTCCCCAAAGGCCCCACACCTCTGTCCCACATCTACCCACCCCCGCTCCACCCCTGCCTTCACTTCCCTGCCTCTTTCTGCCCCCCCTCCTGAGTACGCCCCATCCCTGCTCCTCTCCCCCCTCCTAGCACCTCCTGCACACCACTGAACAGCTGTTCCCTGGCATGCAGGAGGCACTGGGAGGGAGGGGAAGGAGTTGATCAGCAGGACCTGCAGAGCTCCTGGAGTACGCTCACAGACCTCCCCCAGTGGTCCGTGGACCCATCTGAGAAATGCTGGTCTACAGCACAGTTTCTCTCACCTCCTCCAGATAAAGTATTACATTCAGCAGCACACATGGGATTCTCTCCTCCTAACTGAAGAAAGGAAGTCTAACCAGAACTTTGTCCCTCTTTCCTTTCCCATCAGCAGTGAACAGTCCCACACCTCTGCTTCAACCTTCTTCATTAAAGGTCACAGCAAGTCTGAATAAATTTCACTTAAGTTTTGTTCTGCTGATACTTATGGAGTTTCTAGTATTAGGCAAGCATCACGTGCAGAAATATTCCCAGGGGCAGGATTCTCCTACAGGGAAATTTCTAAAATGAAATTGGCCTGGGATTCTCATGAATCTGTGCCAAATTTAAATCCTTGAATTAGCTTATTTTAGTATCGAAATTATAATTTTCTCATCTTATTAGTAAAGCTAAGATTTAGCTAAAAAGAAATTGTAACAATAATGCTTAAAAAAAACCAAACAGATTAAGTACCTTGTTCATCGCTGATATGGGCAACCATCCATTCTGTCTCTGGGCCAGATCTAGTACCGGCATCACAGCAGCTGATCTATGTCCCTCTGGGTAGTGGTTTACTATTGCTTCTATTCTCTAGTTTAAAAAACAAACTGTTTACAACACTTATTTAAGATTCAGATTTGGATACTTAACATGCCCTTTTCTCCATACCTTATAGTTTTCAGGTGTGAAATCAAATGGTGTATCTGGGTTATTTTCAGGAGTATCTCTGTGCTGCAAGGAAAAAAGAAAATAAAATGTCTCAAAATATGATTTCTCACACACACACTCACTCATTTTAAGGCCAGAAGGGACCATCACGATCATCTAGTCTGACCTTCTGAACATCACAAGTTACAGAACCTCACCCACCCACTCCTGCAGTAGGCCTATAACCTCGAGCTGAGTTACTGAAGTCCTCAAATCTTGATTTAAAGACCTCAAGTTACAAGAATCCACTGTTTACTCTGCTTCAAGCCAGCAAGTGACCTCTGCCCCAGGCTGCAGAGGAAGGCAAAAACCTCCCATGTTCTCTGTCAATCTGACCTGGGAGGAAATTCCTTCCTGACCCAAATATGGCAATGAGATCCTGAGCATGTAAGCAAGACCCACCAGACACACACCTGGGAACGAATTCTCTGTAGTTACTCAGGGCCTTCCCCCTCTAACGTCCCATCTCCAGCCGTTGCAGATATTTACTATTAGCAGTCATGGATGCGCCAAATGCCAGTGTAGCAATCACATCATACCATCCCCCTCCCCAAGCTTATCAAGCTCAATATTGAAAAAAGTAAGGTTTTTTGGTCCCCATTACTCCGCTTGGAAGGCTGTTCCAGAACTTCACTCCTCTGATGGTTAGAAACCTTCATCTAATTTCAAGCCAAAATTTACTGATGGCCAACTTATAGCCATTTGTTCTTGTGCCAACATTAGCCCTTAATGTAAATAACTCCTCTCCCTCCCTGGTATTTATCCCTCTGATATATTTCTAGAGCACAATCCTCTCTCTCTTCATCTTTCATTCTGTTAGCCAAGTTCCTCAAATCTCCGTTCATAAGGTAGGTTCTCCATTCCTCCGGTCATCCTAGTAGCCATTCTCTGCACCTGTTCCAGTTTGAGTGCATCTTCCTTAAACATGGGAGACTAGAATTGCACACATTTCCAGATAAGGTCTCGCCAGTGCCTTGTATAATGGTAATAACACTTCCCTAGCTCTACTGGAAATATCTTCTCTGATACATCCGAGGATTGCATTAGCCTTTTTCATGGCTACATCACACGGGCTGCTCATAGGCATCCTGTGATTGACCAATGTACCCAGGTCTTTCTCGTCTGTCACTTCCAACTGATATGTCCCCAGCTTACAACAAAAAGATTATTTTTAGTCCTTAAATGCATGACCTTGCACTTTGTACTATTAAATTTCATCCCATTTCCACTGCTCCAGTTTTCAAGGTTGTCCAAATTTCCTTGTCTGATACTCTGATCCTCCTCTATATTGGCAATATCTCCCAACTTAGTTGTCATCCACAAATTTTATTAGCGCACACTCACTTTTTGTTCCAAGGTCATTAAGGAAAACATTAAAGAAGATCAGTCCCAAGACCAATCCTTGAGGAACTCCATAATAACCTCCCTCCAATCTTACAGTTCACATTCCAGCATGAGCAGTTAGAGTCTCCCCTTTAACCGGTTCCTTATCCACCTTTCAACTCTCATATTAATCCCCATCTTCTCCAATTTAACCAATAATTTCCCACATTGAACTGTAACAAATGCTTTACTGAAATCCAGGTAGATTAGATCTACTGCATTTCCCTTGTCTAAAATAATATCAGTTATCTTCTCAAAGAAAGAGATCAGGTTGGTCTGGCACGATCTACCTTTTATAAAACCCAATTTTATCCCAATTACCGTTAAACTCTATGTCCTTAACTACTCTTTCAAAATTTGTTTTAAGACCTTGCATACAATTGAGGTCAAACCAATGGACCTGCACTTTCCTGGATCACTTCCCCACACCCCCCCTTTCTTAAATATAGGTGCTATATTTGCAATTTTCCAAACACAGGGTACAACGCACCAAGTTTACAGATACATTAAAAACCCTTGCTCTTGGGCTTGCAAATTCATGTACCAGTTCCTTTAATATTCTTGTATGGAGATTATCTGGGAACCCCTACATATGGTCCCATTAAATCTGTTTTTAAAGAAAAATTAAGGATACTTTAATAAGGTATTCTCATATCTATAAACACTAAACTATCTAATATTTCAGATGAGTCTACAAGCATTTAAAATCTCACCTTGAATTTTAACTCTTACATGTCAGAAGTTGGGACTCTAATATTAAATGTTAGGCCAGCAACTAAAATTTGTATTAGCAGTTAAAGGAAAAATATATACCTGCACAATACTTTCTTTTTACTGTAGACAGGATCTAATTCGGTTTTCGAACTAAGAGATTCTGTGACAACAGTAAGGTCTGATCCATGAATCCTGGCTCTTAATCTTACCTGGTAAAAAGCATAGAACAATACTATGCTCTTTATAGCATTTATTAAAAGGCATCTTATCAGGATACATTAGCCTACACTACATAGTTTCAATACAATAATAAATAACCTGATCTGACAAAAAAATTTCAAATAAGAAAATTTCACAGTATTCCTGCAAATTCCTAAGTCACTCTTAGAAAGTTATCAGAAATTAATAATGCTACATTTAGTCTTTAATCTCAAAATGGATGTCAGATGGAATACAAAGTATTCTAACGTCTAAAAGCATACATTTATTACACCATTATTCCAATTTAATGGACCATTTATGTCCAAATTGATTCTAGTTGCCCTGATTAAAATAAAAAGGTATGAGCCAATTTTCAGTTTCTCTCAGACATAAAATTAAAAATTCCCATCTGAAGGTGTTTCCTCTTTTTGTAACTTTTATTTTGTTTTATTTCTTCTCTATAAATCTGACAAAACTTCTGGATTTAGAAGGTTTATCACTAAGGCCCTGATTCTGCTCCTGACTATGTGGGTAGATCCCTGTACCCATGCAGAGCCCCATTAAAATCAGTGGAACTCAGCAAGGGCACAGGGTTCGGATGACATATAAACTGCAGCACTGGTACCTAAAGAAATACTTCTCTATTTTTAAACAGGAAAACCTATCACACTGGATCATTTCAAGACATTAGGATGGGCATTTTAAAAAATAAAATCATCTGGGCATTTTAGTGTGAACTGTAAAGACTTTTAAAAATTGAAGTAAACTGCCTTTTAAGCAAAACAGACCATCCTTTATTTTAAATCATCTGAATTAAAATTATGAATTTTGAGCTCTGAAAAATCAGTCCAAGTAGTAACGGGCCAACCTGAAGAAGAGCTCTATGTAAGCACTGAAGTTTGTCTCTCATCAACAGAAGTTGGTCCAATAAAAGATGTTACCTCTCCCACCTTGTCTCTATTTTTCCTTTTAGATCTATATCTATATAAAATAAACAATAGTGCAGAGTTGTAGGCTTGGAGCACTAAGCAATCTGAAACATGCACAGTTGCAGACTACTAGTTCAGGTCCATTTGGCCACCAGCATGGATAAAAATCAATTTAAAAAAATTAAAAATTCGAATTTTTTTAATTTAAATCTGATATTTTTGATAAAATGCTTTTTGAGGAAAAAACCTACCTAAAGATAGCTTTAATTAAGATACATTATAGCCCAAAGATATCTCATCATGTAATAGGGATTATAAATTCTAATTCTAGAGTATGAGACAATATATTAATGTAATGTTTAAGAAAAGTTTTGTAAATGAGTTCCAATAGTTCATGGATTAGGAACCCAATCTTCTGGGCTTCCACGGGCTCCTGTATAGATTTAGGTTAATCTTTCTATCTACCCAATGGGACTCAGTGCTTAGTCTAGAAGATACCATCAGAGATGCTTAGTTTTGCAGTTCTCAAACTGTGGATGTGTCTCCCCAGAGGTAACACGCTTGTTAACAGCAAAAATGTTTTTAAATGGATGGATGGATAGATAGAGGTAAGAAATAACAGACCTCAACCCTATTGTCCCTCTGCAAAGTTGTGTACAGAGTCAATCCCTTACCTCTCTCTAAAAGTGCAAAGTTTCAAAAAGTTCAATGAACAGAAGATTGTTGGGGACCGAATAGATCTGGACAAGGAAAAGAAGTCTAGAGATAAACGTGAGAAGGGAGGGACAGGCAGTAGAAACAAAAGTGAAACCAGTTGAGCAGCATATTTGAGAAGTCTTGAGGTCTGAGTGTAGCCTTCACTGATTTGAGATCTACCATACCCAGTGGTGAGCTGGAACCAGTTGTTAAATTTAACAATTAACAATTGTTCCGCGAGGGACAACCGGTTCTAAAAGGCCTTCCAAACGTAACCGGCCAAAAGTGGTGCCTTAGGCGCCGACTCCATGGGTGCTCCAGCCATGGAGCACCCAAGGGGAAAATCTGGTGGGTGCGGAACACCCACCGGCAGTTCCCCAGCCCCAGCTCGCCTCTGCCTCCTCCCCTGAACGCGCCGCCCCGCTCTGCTTCTCCGCGCCCCCCCCCCCCGCCCCCCGGCTTCCCACAAATCAGCTGTTCGCGCAGAAAGCTGGGGCGGGCTGAGAAGCCGGCGGCTGCTTCCTCCTCAGGCTGAGGGTGGCGGAGGTGAGCTGGGGTAGGGGGGCGCGAGGAGAGCTGCCCACATCGCAGCAGGTAACCGCTCCCCGTCCCAGCTCACTTCCGCCACCCTCAGCCTGAGCAGGAAACCGCTGCCTGCTTCTCAGCCCTCCCCGGCTTCCTGCTGAGCAGCTGATTTGCAGGAAGCCGGGGGGGGGGGGGGGGGGGGGGGAGTAGAGAAGCAGAGCGGGGAGGAGGTGGTGAGCTGGGGCTGGGCATGGGGCGGGGAGCTGCCAGTGGGTGCTCTGCACCCACCAAATTTTCCCCGTGGGTGCTCCAGCCCCAGGTGTACCCACGGAGTTGGCGCCTAAGGCACCACTTTTGATGTGATCAGTGGGGGAGCAGCTGCTCCCCCTGCTCCCCCCCAGCTATGATCCCCCACCCCTAGAAGCCAGAGGGACCTGCCGGATGCTTCCTGGGAGCTGCGCCAAGTAAGCACCTCTAGGACTCCCCACCTCGCCCCCCAGCAGGTGCCTCTGGCTCTTAGGGGTTCGGTGGGCACCCACTACGGTGGCCCACGAGACCCTCCTGCCCGGTTCTGGGGGCCGACAGGGGAGTGGGGTGGATGGAGCAGGGGTCGGGGGGGGGGGGGCGCGGCAGCATCAAGGAATGCCGGGGGGTTGGATGGGGCAGGAGTCCCGGGGGGCAGGGGTGGGCAACGACCCCCTCGTGGGGTGAGGAGGGAACCCATTGTTAAGATTTTGACAGCTCATCACTGACCACACCATTCTCTCACTAGAAGGGAAAACCTACAATGGGAGCAGGCTGTAAGAGAGACCCAGTTTGGGAATGTTTTAATCAAGTTCCTCTACCTGTAGGAGGGAGAGGCATGCATGCAAAATGCAAATAGTGCCACAAAGAAATGCAAGGCCTGGTTGCCTGAATGAAACAACATCATGAGAAGTGTTCCTTCTCAGGAGGAAGCTTATGAAAGAAACATGCAGGATCTTCAGGTTGGTAAAGTTTTTCATTTCATGCTTCTTTCTTAAGGACTGCCTATCTTCCTTCTGGACTATTCTTGCATTCTCATGTTTGAGCAAAAAAATATAGTTGTTAGTCTATGGTACTATCATTTTAGATGCAGTTGTGATAAAAAAAAACAGCTGAAGTAGGCAGATCTTCCTTTTACAATTTCACCTTTAAAGTAGTACTGAGCGTCAGTGAATGCAATGAGTAATACTAAATGAGCAGTATGGTAATGAACAACTAACTGCATTGACTTATTTTGTTTAGGAGAATCTATCCTCAAACTTCAGGATTCTGAAGACTATCCACCTTCAGATCACCATCATTTTCTATAGTTTCAGAATTATCTGCCAACGATAGTGTTTCAGTCACATCATGTATGTCACATAGCCACAGTATATCACTTGTAGCAAAAAGGAAAAAAAATTTTCATCATCCAGAAACAACCATAGATACATTTGTTATAAGAACCAGCAGATTACAAAAAGAGGTAATTGATGAAAAAATCACCTAGTTTGTTTATGCAACAAACTCTTCTTTCGGTATGACTGAGAACCCACACTTCATTAACATGGTTCAGTCATTAAGACCAGGACACAGTCCATACAACAGAGCAGATGTCACAGGCAAATTGCTGGATAAAGTGTATGAAAGAAATTGAGCAGTGTGCAAAAGGTCTAGAGGGTAAAATTATTAACCTGAGTCTTGATGGGTGGAGCAATGTCCACAATGATCCTGTTGTGACTGTCTGACAACAGAAGAAAGGAATGTCTTATTTACAGAAACAATTGGTACATTAGGAATTGCACACACAGCAGAATACTTACAAGTAGCAGCAAGAAAAGCTATAACAAACTGTGGGGAAAAAATTCAAATGTCTAGTACGCAGCTTGGTCACAGACAATGCTGCAAATGTATCCAAGATGAGAAGAAATTATTTAGAAGAGAGTCCCAAGCTAATAACATATGGTTGCAGTGCTCATTTGATCCACCTCCTAGCCAAAGTTCAGTGTTCCAGAAATAAAGGCTAATGTTGTTGAAATTGCAAAATACTTCTGTAACAATCACTTTGCAGCAGCTGCTCTGAAAAAAGTGGGAGGAACTAAGCTACCTCTCCCACAAGACGTGCGATGGAACTCAGTAGTGGACTGTTTTGAGCACTATATCAAGAACTGGCCTAATCTGATGACAGTTTGTGAACGAAAACATGAAAAAATAGATGGCACCGTCACAGCCAAAGTTCTCAACATTGGGGTTAAGAGAAATGTTGAACACATGCTGAGTACCCTGAAGCCTATTTCTGTAATCTTGAACAAAATACAGGGAAATAGCTGTTTTATTGCTGACGCTGTTGAAATTTGGAAGGAACTGAGTGAGAGCTTAAAAAGAGAACTATGCAATGACACAGTTAAATTACAAGCATTAAAAAAACGAACAGGACAAGCACCATCTCCAGATCATTTTCTCGCAATTATTCTCAATACTCAGTACCAGGGTCAAACCTGAACTGCTGAAGAAGAGGAGCTGGCTATGACATGGACATCCAGCAATCATCCCTCCATAATGTCAACTATAATAAACTTCAGAGCTAAGGGTGAACCATTCAAGAAATATATATTTGCTGGTGATGGTTAAAGAAAGTCACACCAGCCATATAAATAAGAAGAACACAAAGAAAGAAGTGGGGTCGCTAAACACTGAGGATGGAGTGGAGGTTAAGGATAATCTAGGCATGGCCCAATATCTAAACAAATACTTTGCCTCAGTCTTTAATGAGGAGCTTAGGGATAATGGTAGGATGACAAATAGGAAGGAGGATATGGAGGTAGATATTACCACATCCGAGGTAGAAGCCAAACTTGAACAGCTTAATGGGACTAAATTGCGGGGGCCCAGATAATCTTCATCCAAGAATATTAAAGGAACTGGCACAAGAAATTGCAAGCCCATTAGCAAAAAATTTTTAATGAATCTATAAACTCAGGGGTTGTACCGTATGTCTGGAGAATTGCTAACATAGTTCCTATTTTTAAGAAAGGGAAAAAAAAGTGATCCGGGCAATTACAGGCCTGTTAGTTTGACATCTGTAGTATGCAAGGTCTTGGAAAAAAATCTGAAGGAGAAAGTAGTTAAGGACATTGAGGTCAATGGTAATTGGGACAAAATACAAGATGGTTTTACAAAAGGTAGATCATGCCAAACCAACCTGATCTTCTTTGAGAAGGTAACAGATTTTTTTAGACAAAGGAAATGCAGTGGATCTAATTTACCTCGATTTCAGTAAGGCATTTGATACTGTTTCACATAGGGAATTATTAGTTAAATTGGAAAAGATGGGGATCTATATGAAAATAGAAAGGTGGATAAGGAACTGGTAAAAGGGGAGACTACAATGGGTCACACTGAAAGGTGAACTGTCAGCTGGAAGGAGGTTACTAGTGGAGTTCCCCAGGGATCGGTGGGGGCAAAAGACATATCTGGCTTCAAGACTAAGCTTGATAAGTTTATGGAAGGGATAGGATATGATGGGATAGCCTAATTTTGGCAATTAATTGATTATCAACTATTAGCGGTAGATATGCCCAATGGCCTGTGATGGGATGTCAGATGGGGTGGGATCTGAGTTACTACAGAGAATTCTTTCCTGGGTGTCCAGCTAGTGAGTCTTGCCCACATGCTCAGGGTTTAGCTGACTTCCATATTTGGGGATGGGAAGGAATTTTCCTCCAGGGCAGATTGGCAGAGGCCCTGGGGGTTTTTTGCCTCTCTCTGCAGCGTGGGGCATGGGTTACTTGCTGGTGGATTCTCTGCACCCTGAAGTCTTTAAACCACGATTTGAGGACTTCAATAGCTCAGACATAGGTTAGAGGTTTGTTACAGGAGTGGGTGGGTGAGATTCTGTGGCCTGCGTTGTACAGGAGGTCAGACTAGATGATCATAATGGTCCCTTCTGACCTTAAAGTCTATGATTCTATCACTTAAGCACTTGTATTCAGAGACTGTTGAAGTGATAATCTCACTTTTAATCTTTAATCTTCTGCCGGTATAGAAAGAATATTTTCTTCCTTTGGACTAATTCATTCCAAATTGAGAAATCGTTTGGGACCTGAAAAAGCAGGAAAGCTTGTTTTTCTTTTCCAGATTATGAACAAACAGGAAAATGAAGGTGAAAGACAACTGAGTTAGCAGTAGGAGCCAATATTTTAAGTTTCTCATGTTGAGCTGGCTGACAGTCTATTTAATTTTTTTTTTTTTTAATATATTTCATTTAACTATTTTAGTTAACAAAATAACAAACCTGAATTTAAAAAACCTCAATGTTTAACTAAATTCCAAAATTCATATGCTTGTTTTTAAAAATATTATATATTTGCTGTTGAATAAAAAAATCCAGAATGCATAACATTGCTGTTTTAGTTAAATAAAACAATTTAAATGTCTGTCTGGTGATGTTCTCCTCCTAATACAACATGGCAAGAAAATCCTCCAAATATTAACGATTAACCTGTTGGCGATATTTATGAAGTCATTGGGAGGTGAACTATTTCCTTCAATTACCTTTGGTAAATGAAATAACCAATCATTGATTTTCTGAGATAGCTGTAAAACTAAATTTGACAAGTTTTCAAAATAAATCACTTTAAAAAAGTATAGTGTGTACCGCCTAAAAATGAAATTTACATCTGAGTTGTGAAGAATATATATTAAGGTTATAACAACCAACAAGAATGCACTTTTATGTAGAAATCCACAATTAAATAGAGTCTTCCTGACTAGTGATTTAAATCAAATCCACCCTGACCCCGAACAAGGGGTGGTAGCTTTATCGCCGATAAAGCGCTGTCTATACTGGCACTTTTCAGTGCTAAAACTTTTGTCGCTCAGGCTCCCCCCCCCGCCTCCACACCCCTGAACAACTAAAGTTTTAGCGCTGAAAGTGCAGCGTAGACACAGCCTAAGACCATGATTTTTAGTCTCTAGCAAAGATATGAATGTAAGCTCCCAGGCTCGTCTTTTGAAAGCGTTGTGCAGGTTTCCTTTGAGGAGGAGAACCGATAGGTCAGATACAAAGTGATGGGTCTGAGAAAAGGATTTGCCCACAGGTGATAGGGTGTTTATGTTTTTATCATTTTCCAGTGCAAGTTCATATGAGAGCACAGTGATTGTCAGGGCTCACCCACATAGTTGTTATTGGGGCATTTAGTGAACTGGATTAGGTACACCACATATGATAGACATGTAGAACCCATTAATCTCAGAAGCTTTGTTGTGGGGTGGTGTTTATCATTGTAGCAGAGGAGATATGTCTGCAGGTTTTGTTCTTCTGGCAGGGTATGGTGCTGCTTTGAGTTGCTGTGTCCTGCTCTGTGGGAAGCTTGCTTCTGATGAACTTAGAAAGGTTGGGGGGTTGTTTGAATGCCAGAAGAGGGGGTTCAGAAAAGATTTCTTTCAGGATGGGGAACTCATCAAGTATGGATTATAGTCTGATGATACCCCATATGGGTTCCAGTGTGCGGTGATAGTTTACAACTAGGGGTATGTGATCCAAGGGGATTCTATTTCTGTATTGAAGCAGCTTCTCTTGGGGCATTTGGATGGCTCGTTCTGTGATGTGACCTACTTCTCTGGTGGAATGTCCTTGTTTGGTGAATGTGTGTTAAGGTGTATATCCTTAGGTTATCCTAAGGGTTAAGTGTGTTAAGGTATATATCCCAGACTTTCTCCTCAGAGAATATTCTGTGGCATGAGAGTGCCTAACTGTAGATAACAGATTTCTTAGTGTGTTTGGGGAATTTACTGGATCTGTGAAGGTAGGTGTGGTGATCTGTGCATTTCTTGTATATAGTTGTCCATAAGGTTCCACTGTTGAACCCGATGCAGCCCCCAAGCCAAAAAGCTTGCCTGCCCCTGATGTAGAAGGTCCCTGGTGTGGGTTTGTGGGGGAGGAGTTAGTAGAGGTTCTCTTGGAGTCATTTAGGACAGATTTGATGATTTCCTTAAATTCCTGTGTAAACTGCGGTGTGGGATCTTCACTGATTTCTTTCAGTAGGTTGTATCAGAATTGTCAGAGTTTCTAACAGACCAAACTCCAATTTAGCTACTTCGAAGGTTTCACATAGGGCTGTCAAGCGATTAAAAAAATTAATCACGACTAATCATGATGTTAAATAATGGAATACCATTTATTTAAATATTTCTGGATGTTTTCTACATTTTCAAATATATTGATTTCAATTACAACACATTACAATGTGTATAGTGCTCATTTTTATTACAAATATTTGTACTGTAAAAAAACAAAAACAGTATTTTTCAATTCACCTAATACAAGTACTGTAGCACAAACCCCTTTTTATATAAAAGTTGAACTTTAATGTAGAATTATGTACAAAAAATAACTGCATTCAAAAATAAAACAAACAATGTAAAACTTTAAAGCCTGCAAGTCCACTCAGTCCTACTTGTTCAGCCAATTGCTCAGACAAACAAATCTGTTTACATTTGCAGGAGATCATGCTTCCTGCTTCTTGTTTAAAATGTCACCTGAAAGTTAGAACAGGCATTCTCACAGCATTGTTGTAGCTGGTGTCGCAAGATATTTACATTCCAGATGCGCTAAAGCAGTGGTCTTCAACCTTCTTATGTACAAGATCACTTTTTGAATTTAAGTGCAACCCAGGATCTAACCCGCCCCTTCCCCGAGGTCCCATCCCAAACACTCCATCCCCCTGCCCCCCCATCACTCGCTCTCCCCTACCCTCACTCATTTTCACTGGGCTGGGGCAGGGAGTTGAGGTTTGGAAGGGTATTTGGGCTCTGAGCTTGGGCCAAGGGGTTTGGAGTGTGGAAGGGGGCTGCAGGCTGAGCCTGGGGCAGGGGGTTCGGGTGCAGGAGAGGGTGTGGGGTGCGAGCTCTGGGAGGTACTTTGGGTGCAGGAGGGGACTCCGAGCTGGGGCAGAAGTGCAGAAGGGGTTACAGAGTGGTGGCTCCAGCAGGGGGCTCAGGGCTGGGGTTCGGGCTCCTGCCGGGCGGCACTTACCTTGGGCAGCTCCCAGTCGGTGGCACAGTGGGGCTAAGACAGGCTCCCTGCCTGCCCCGCACCACACCACTCCCGAAAGCAGCCAATACGCCCCGGCGCCCCTTGGGGGTGGGGGGGAAAGAGGGGAGAGAAGACCTTGGCTCCACACGCTGCTCCTGCCTGCACATGCTGCCCCCGTAGCTCCCACTGGCCGCAGTTCCCCGTTCCCGGCAAATGGGAGTTGGAGGGGCAGTGCTTCCAGGCAGGAGCAGCACACGGAGACCCCTGCTCCCCACCCACCCCACCCCCCCAGATGCTGTGAGGGTGTGGGGCTGAGGCAGGCAGGGAGCTTGCCTTAGCCCCGCTGGACTTTTAGCAGCCGGAGATTGCAATCGACTGGCAGAGGCTCCAGGATTGGGCGATCTACAGGTTGGTGACCACTGCACTGAAGAGGTCCCTTCATGCTTCAACCACTATTCCAGAGGACATGCGTCCATGCTGATGACAGGCTCTGCTCAATAACGATCCAAAGCAGAGCAGACTGATGCATGTTCATTTTCATCATCATGAGTCAGATGCCACCAGCAGACGGTTTATTGTCTTTTTTGGTGGTTCGGGTTCTGTAGTTTCCGCACCAGAGTGTCGCTCTTTTAAGACTTCTGAAAGCATGCTCCACACCTCATCCCTTTCAGATTTTGGAAAGGGCCTCTGATTCTTAAACCTTGGGTCAAGTGCCGTAGCTATCTTTAGAAATCTCACACTGGTACCTTCTTTGCGTTTTGTCAAATCTACAGTATAAATGTTCTTAAAATGAACAATATGTGCTGGGTCATCATCCAAGACTGCTATAACATGAAATATATGGTATAATACAGGTAAAGCAGAGCAGGAGACCTACAATTCTCTGCCAAGGAGTTCAGTCACAAATTTAATTAATACATTTTTTTTTTAAATGATCATCATCAGCATGGAAGCATGTTCTCTGGAATGGTGGCTGAAGCATGAACAGGAATATGAACGTTTAGCATATCTGGCATGTAAATACCTTGCATGCTGGCTACAAAAGTGCCATGCAAATGCTGGTTTTCACTTTCAGGTGACATTGTAAATAAGAAGCAGGCAGCATTATCTCTAGGGTCCTACCAAATTCATGGCCTTGAAAAACACATCACAGACCAAGAAATCTGGTCTCCCTCTGTGAAATCTGATATTTTGTGGGCTTTTCCCTATACTATACAGATTTCCTGGAGGAGACCAGTATCTCTCAAACTGGGGGGTCCTGATCCAAAAGGGAGTCGCGCGGGGGTCACAAGGTTATTTTAGGAAGTCACATGATTGCCACCAATGTTCCCTCTAATTTTTTCGATTCCATGTGCAGAATACACTTTCTTATGTGCACCAAGGTAAGTGTGGATGTGCACCACCAGTAGAAACAAAAAACCTAGATATAATATATATATTTTTTAAAAGTTACCATAGGGATAATTACTCCATCTAGGACAGGTTAGGCATTTTAGAACTCACTACTCAAATAATTAAATTAAAGTGTAAGAGAAATAAAAATTATGAAATGCATAGACTAGTCAAAACACTAAAATAACACACTTTGAAAGAATAGAATTACAGAGAATATATGTGCATTGAATGAAGTAACAACACCACCACCACAAGTATAAGTGTGTGAGTGTGAGAGAGAGTGTGCTGGCTGCTGGGGAAATTTCTGAGACGCACTGTGCGCTGTCTCTTTAAGGCACTCACTGAAAGCTCTCCTGCTCTGTCCTGACTCTGAGCCCTGTCTCCGCTGCCCCTGCTCTGCAGAGATGCGGTACATGGGCGGTGGGGGGCGCGGAAAGAGAGAGACTGTGAGTTGGCTGCTGGGGAAGTCTCAGAGACAGCGAGCTTTTTTTTTTTTTTTTTAAAGAAAAAGACAAAGACTCTCACCGTCCAGAGGCTGGAGTCTTCAGACCTCAGGACAGAAGCAGCTGCGAGTCCTGAGCCAGAGAGCTCTGTGCTTTGCAGAGATGGGGTACAGGGGCAGGGGACACCCTGACATCAGCATCCTCCTCCCCCACTCTGCACAGCCAGCAGGAGGGTCGCAGGAACAGCTGCAGGAGCAACGTGGCTGCAAAGTAGCGGGGGGAGGGGCACCTGAACACACGCTGCTAGATGCGACACAGCTGTGTGTCACTTGCCTTACTTCTGCACCACTCCTGGCAGCGGCTCTGCCTTCAGAGCTGGGCTTCCACCCAGCAGCTACTCCTCTACAGCTGCCCAGCTCTGAAGGCAGCACCGCCGCCAGTAGCAGAGCAGAAATAAGGGTAGTAGTACCACAACACCACCCCCAATAACCTTGTGACACCCCCCCCCAATCCTTTTTGGGCCAGGACCCCTACAATTACAACACCGTTAAATTGACCAAAATGGACCATGAATTTGGTAGGGCCCTAATTATCTCCCATAAATGGGAACAAACCTGTTTCTCTTTGCAATTGGCTGAACAAGAAGTAGGCCTTAGTGGACTTGTAGGCTCTGAAGTTTTACATTGTTTTATTTTTGAGTGCAGTTTATATAACAAAAACAAAAATCTACATTTGTAAGTTGCACTTTCACGATAAAGAGAGTGCACTACAGTACTTGTATGACGTGAATTGAAAAGTACTATTTCTTTTGTTTAGCATTTTTACAGTGCAAATATTTGTAATCAAAAATAATATAAAGTGAGCACTGTACACTTTGTATTCTGTGTTGTAATTGAAACCAATATATTTGAAAATGTAGAAAAGGATCCAAAATATTTAATAAATTTCAATTGGCACTATTGTTTAAGAGCACAATTAAATCTGCCATTAATCGAGATTAATTTTTTAAATCATGATTAATTTTTTCAGTTAATCATGTGAGTTAACTGCGATTAAAATTGAAAGCTTTAGTTTTGCATTTTCTGGTGTTTGTGAGGAGACAGACTTAGGTTCTTGTTCCAACAAGATTAATATGAATGTTTTGGTTAGTGCTATATTGTTTTTTCCAGAACACTGACTGGTCTCTTTGAGAGCTTCTCATTGAGTATCAGGAGCGGTTTCTTTCTTGTTTTGTTGAAATATGCATTTGATTTCAGAGATAGGGAAATGACTAAAAGGGTAATTCACCACGCATCTGAAAGACCCATTTATGTTTCACATAATGCTCTCTGATCTTCTCTTCACTTAGAGCCTGATCTAAAACCTACTGAAGTCAGGGGTGTCTTTCGATTGACATCACTGGGCTTTGAATCAGTCCTTGAAGGGTACCTTGGAAGATTAAGATCTGGATTTATGGTCCGTTGAAATCCCACCCATAATAGCGAGCAAATTTAGAAGTGGGGCCATCTGGACGCCAGTGTGCAGGAAACAGGAACTGGCAGCATGTAGTGGCATGTAAGACTGAGTTTTTCCTCCCATATATGAATTCATATCCAGAATATCCCAACAGAACCAGCCATCCCCATGGGAGTACCACATTCACATACTCAGACCCACAACTGATTTAGCCATTTTACAGTGTCTCCTTGCATAGTCTGTAGTCTCCTTATTTAAACACACGTCCACAGAAAAATTACTTTTGCTAAATACCATGGAGACTACTTCCCCATTCAAAGTGCTACATATATAAATGCTAAAATTAACAAAACTAGTGCTCTCGAAGTGCATGTTAATAGTATGTGCTCCTACTTCAATTCCAAATTATGTAACCCCCAACTGGAATATACTTATTTGTTGTAAATTCTATTTTCAACTCGGCAGGACATAGCATAATACATGCACTACTGTAACGGAGGATTTTCCTGAATTTGGGAAATTCCATCTTTGGATTTTAAGATTAGATGTCAAATACACAGAAAAATAAGAGAAGTTATAAATGACAGTAGATTTCCGCTGGTCAGTGTAAAGATTTGGAGGGTGGGGGAGGGCCAAGGTTACACACTAGAATACCAAAGGAAAATTACCTGAAGAGAAAGAAGCGACTTTGTACAAGCATATGGATGGGCTCCGAATTACAGAAAGAGGATCCTTTTATTGTTCTTGGAAGCTTCTTCACAGAGTTCTTTACATAGCAATCTTATGTCATTTCTAATAGGCACACCAGACATATGCCACACATCCTGGATCTATTTCTAGATCTTTGTTTTTCATCCTAAAATTTCAGTTCTTTCATCTGTGTTTTATTTTAGGATTTTAGCCTGCTGTTTGCTTGCTTTGTTTGCCTGTTGTGCTTCTCTGACTCAGTTATCCTTGTTAATATGTTCTTAATTTCTGTTTGCAAAAAAAAGTCAGATTGATTTATAAAACCTCCATCTCTATTTGGATTACAGCTGTTATTTCTTATGTATCTGTCTGCTTGAAGAATCTCAAGTGTGGGGGAGGGGGGAAATAATAAATGAGGATTGTATCTGCTGCCACAATCTCAGCACAGTTCTGTGCTGCAGAGCTCTGAGTGGTTACATTAGAAGCTGTACAGCAAGTTAAAGCTAAAAATTTCCATTTGGTGGCTTCTTAGCACACGCGCCTATTGATGTTCGTTTGAGTGACTAAGAGGAAGAGTTTGTGTAGAGTTTGAGGGAATTTTCACCAAGATCTTGTAGAGTTCCAGTCACACAGCTGTGCAGGATCGGTTTCTCTCATGGTCTCTAATCTCTTCTATTTCATAGAAATTAACATCTATCTTGGACGTACACTAGCTCATTTTATCCCTGAACAATAAAGGCTCATTTATGCCTTTTCCTAGGCAGAGAATACTGGAGAGCAAGAGAAGATTCAATTGCTGAAGCATCAGTGCCTGGAGGCAATTATGCCTGAGTGCTGGAGGGAGCATATTAGGAAGTGCCCCTTGCTACACTTGTTGAACAAGCGCAGCCAGAGTTTCTTGAGTACAGCTATGCAGGTGTGTGGGCGGGGTAGGGTCATGCTTCACTCAGACACATCCTTTCTGTTTGTGTAATCAGTTCCACTGTTTCCTCTGTATAGCCAGTGTGACATTTTGTACCTCAAAATAGCACCCTGGAACTCCCATATTCACCACCGTGGTACGATTATGAATTGTTTTGTACAATGCATGCCTTGTGAGGTACCATTTAAAAAGTCTTGATCTGTTGAAAATTACTATCTTGTTGAATTGTATGTATTATCATTGTATGTGAAGTTATGAAGTATTGTTATGTTTGTTACTGAAATATGTGGTAAGTGGGAAATGCCCACAACAAGCCTTTCAGTGGCAACAAAGGAGCAACTAACACAGACAAGACAGATTTACATCAAGACCAGCCAGACGTGTTGATGGCCCATCAAGAAGAATCCACTCTCCCAGAGACTCCTCAGAGAGTGCACATATGGGCTACCTAACCCCCATGTCACAGGAAGGATCTTAGAGAGTTTTGCACCCCAGACTACTTTTAGCCAATTTTAAAAAAAGGAGTATGTTTTAAGTTGGTCATGTCCCTTTTAAGTTCTCAAAATGGTTCTGCAGGCCAAGGAATGCAAATAAAGCACTTTCCTTCATCACATACACACTGCATGTGTATACTGACATGCCAGCCTAGCGAGGAGGGCTTTAGACTAGGTTCAAAAGAGGCAGGTAACAAAAGCCCCAGGTAGGTATAAAAAAAGGTGACCTCAATACTGAGCCAGTTATTAAGAGAGGGGAATAGAAAATTACAATTGGCTCTTAGGAGCAACAAGATAGAAAATGGTGGGGGAAATCTGCTCTATATTTCAGAAATCTACATACAAATGCATGGAGTACAGGGAATAAACAGGAAGAACTGGATGTATTACTCCTTTAGCTAAATTATGACTAAACTGCCATCACGGAGACCTAATGGGATAAATCTCATGATTGGAATATTGGTATAAAAGGGTATAGCTTGTTCAGGAAGGACTGGCAGGGGAAAAAACAGAGAAGGCGTTACATTATACATCAAGATTACGTACACTTGTTCTAGAGTCCAAAAGAAGATGAGAGGCAGACTAATTGAGTATGCCTGGACGAAAATTAAAATGGGGGGTGAAAACAGACCCCCCTCCCCCATGACATTGCCCCTACTACATACCACTGAACCAGGAAGATGCGGACAAGGCATTTCTAGAACAAATAAATATCCAAAACACAAAACCTGGTAGTAGTAGGGGACTTTAACTACCCGAACATCTATTGGAAAAGTAACATGGCAAAACACAAAATGTCAAATAAGTCTTGGACTGTACTAGGGACAACTTTTTGTGTCAGAAGGTGGAGGAATTAATCAAGGGGACAGCCATAATAGACTTGATTCTGACTACCAGGGAGGAATTGGTTGTGAATCTGAAGATTGATGGCAAGTTGACTGAAGGTGATCATGAAATTATACATTTCACAATTTTAAGGAAAGAAAGGAATGAGAGCAGTAGAATAAGGACAATGGACTTTTAAAGAAGCAGATTTTAAACAAGCTCAGGGAACTACTCGGTAAGGTCACATGGGATGAAAATCTAAAGTAAAAAGGAGGAGTTCAGGAGAACGGGCAGTTTCTCAAAGAAACAATATTAGAAGTGCAAACAGAACCATGGCCCTCTGAACAATGAGTCCACACTATCTTCTACAAGCTATTTGCCTGCAACTCCCCAACATGTTGTCATCCTTTACCTATATCCCAAGCTCTGAAGCTCAAACAGCTGGATCTGTGCAAGAGGTTAACAGGCAACCAGAACATCCAAACATCATTCTCTTCCTGCTCAGTCCAAACAACAAACATACATGTACTAACAAGAAAAGGAGTACTTGTGGCACCTTAGAGACTAACCAGTTTATTTGAGCATGAGCTTTCGTGAGCTACAGCTCACTTCATCGCATCCGATGAAGTGAGCTGTAGCTCACGAAAGCTCATGCGCAAATAAACTGGTTAGTCTCTAAGGTGCCACAAGTACTCCTTTTCTTTTTACGAATACAGACTAACACGGCTGTTACTCTGAAACCTGTCACATGTACTAACAGTAACTCAAATCCAATTGTAGCTATACCAACCTCGCCCCAACATCTACTATGCCACCCGCCATTTCCCTTGCAGCACAAGCACCACATGTAGCCCCCTCAAATTCAGCAGCAGCAAGACCCAAGAAAAGTCTCTCTTTCACAAGGGAACAAGCGTATGCACCACAGAAAATGTTGAAGACTGTAAGGTTACCAGGCCAGAAAAGGCGCTTATATCTGGGTTCCTGGCAGGACCCAGAGAGAATCCTTGCCAAGAGCAAGATGACATCATTCAGATTAAATTTAGTGAGCATACAGAAGTTCCACCAAAAGTCAATGGCACTGGACGCATCATCTTGTTAGTGGATACAGTGTTTGAAATGAACTGTACTACTGGACAGTGGACCCAGCTCAAGTAGTACAAAACTATACCTGATGTTTCCTAAAAGATTCAGTAGCAACAAACTGTGGACCAAATCAAGCATAGAATCAGGTAGCACATATAGTGTGTCTCAACTGTTCAAAATGGCATTCATGTGTCAGTTTCTTTACTTTCCAGAACACAAATTGTGGCTATCCAAACTAACTGGGTTTAGGTGACTGCAACAAGAAGATGGTGCCAAACTGACAAAGATCTTTTTAAAATAAAATAAAATAAAATAAAAATAAGGGGAAAAAGAGTTAACATTTGTTCTGTGATTCAATATGCCAGAAATAAAGACTACAACTGAAAGTTTGCTTCCCAGGTTGGGAGCAGTTTAATTCCAAGCACCGGGGGAAAAGGACAATTGTAGAATCACAGTTTACCATTAAACAAAGGCATAGATTTTATTGCAGAAATATTTACATTGACTATATGGGTTTAGTTTAAACATGGACACTTGCATACTACAATATTTGCAGTTATTCCCATAATTTGATTTCAGTAAATCTAACTACTGCAGGTGGTAGATGTCCAGCATTTAATAGCATCCACACTATATTTAGCTTGTCTTTGCCAGGGTCACAGGGGGATTTGAGAAGCTTTGTTAACTCTACTGTACTGGAGGGGGAGGGGGAGGGGGCAAACTATCCCGACACAAAAGAAAGGTAGAAATACTAGTAAGAGTAGCTCTTTAATGACTTGAAAATCAAAAAGGAATCACTACAAAAGAACAGCACAAGTATACAGGGACAAAATCAGAAGGCTAAAGCACAGAATGAGTTACAACTAAAAGGGACAAAAAAAGGCAATAAGAAGAGGTTCTGTAAATACATTAGAAGCTAGAGAAAGATGAAGGAAAGTGTAGACCCTCTATTTATCAGGGAAGGAAAGCTAATAATGGACAACTCAAAAAGGCTGACATGTTTAATGCCTATTTCGTTTCAGGCCTCACTAAAAAGGTTAATTGTAATCACATACCTACCACAATATTAACATTAACAATAAGGGGGAAAAGGAAAACAAGCCAAGATATGCAAAGAACAGGTTAAAGAATATTTAGATAAGTTAGATGTATTCAAATCAGCAGCACCTGATGAAATGTACCCTCAGGTATTTAAGGAACTAGCTAAAACTATCAGAACTGTTAGCAATTATCTTTGAGAACTCATGAAGGACCAGTGAGATCCCAGAGGACTGGAAAAGGGCAAACATTGTACCTATCTTTAAAAAGTGGGGGAAAGAGGATCCAGGGAATTATGGATCAGTAAGCCTAACTTTGATACCTGGAAAGATACTGGCAATCAATTTGTAAGCACCTAGAGGATAACAGGGTTATAAGAAATAGCCAACGGGAAGCAGCGCGGGCCAAGGGATGTGCTGGCTGCCCTTCCTCCAGTCCCCATTGGCCTGGAGCAATTAACCGCGGCCAGTAGAAGCCACGATGGGCCGAACCTGCAGACGCGGCAGGTAAACAAACCGGCCCGGCCCACCAGGGGCTTTTCCTGAACAAGCGGCGGCACTAGATTGAGAACCACTGGTCTAGATGAAATTACAAAAAAATGGTTGAAAGACCGTACTCAAAGAGTAATTATCAGTGGTTCACTGTTACACTGGGACATATCCCCATGGGATTCTCAGGGGTCAATTCTGGGTCCAATACTATTCAGTTGTTTCATTAACGACTCGGTAAAGGAGTGGAGAGTATGCTTATAAAATCTGTGGATGACACCAAGCTCAGAGGGATTGCAAACATCTTGGAAAACAAGATTCGAATTCAAAACAACTTTGACAAATTGGAGAATTGGTCTGAAATGAACAAGATGAAATTCAATAGACAAGTCCTCAGTACTTCACTCAGGAAGGGAAAAAAAAAAAAATCTACAAAATGGGGAATAACTGCTAGCTGGTTGCACTGCTGAAAACAATCTGAGAGTCATAATCACAAATTAAAAATGAATCAACAATGAGATGCCATTGCGAAAAAGCTAATATTCTGGGGTGTATTAACATGAGTGTCATATGTGAGTCACAGGAGATAACTGTCCCACTCTATTTGGCACTAATGATGCCTCAGCCAGAGTACAGTGTCCAATTCTGGGCACCACACTTCTGGAAAGATGGGGACAAACTTCAGAGTCTCTAAAGGCAACTAAAACGATGCAAGGTTTAGAAAACCTGACCTATGAGGAAAGGCTAAAAAACTGTGCATGTTTAGTCTTGAGAAAAGACGACGGAGGTGGGACCGTCTTCAAATATGTTAAGGACTGTTTATAAAAAGGATCGTGATGAACTGCTCTCCATGTCCACTGAAGACAGGACAAGTAGTAATGGGCTTAATCTGCAGCAAAGGAGATTGAGGTTAGAGATTAGGGAAAAATACTAAACATAAGGATAGTTAAGCACTAGAATAGGCTTCGAAGGGAGGTTGTGGAATCCCCAGCGTTGAAGGTTTTTAAAACAGGTTAGACAAACACCTATCAAGGATGGTCTAGATCTACTTGGTCCTGCCTCCACACAGGGAGGCTGGACAGGACGACCTCTGAAGTTCCCTTCCAACCCTACATTTCTGTGATTCTAGGTACTTGGAATGTGACAACAAGTACAATATAAGCAAGAAAAATCTAAACAAACATACATGTGAAAAGAGAAAGCAAACCATTTACACTGAAACTGGCATCAAAACAGAACCACCACACTGGAAGGAAAGTTAGTGTTGCTACACAGTAAATCCCCTTCAGCTCCAAGCAGGCTGTATTGACCTTCAACACCACAAAGCAAACGGCAAGAAAGAAGATTGAGACTAGTGATACTCCAAGAACATTACTTAAAATTGTGTACGGTTTTCTCTGTACAAACCAGGCAGTCAATAAGACATCCACCTTCTGATAGTATTAAAACACCCAATATTGCTTAAAGAACTCAAAAAAGTTTAGCCTCAAACCAGTCAGAGCAATTGACCAATTATCTATTACAGAGGTCTCAAATTGTGGTCCACGGACCACAAGTGGTCCACGAGCTTCATTCAGCTGGTCCGCGGACAGTTCCCTCTAAGGTGCGCACCTGGGCGGCCACACACGAGAGAATAAAGGGCCACTCACATAATTGTGGAACTGCACAGGCGTGGCTCCACGAATTAGGTGCCTGCACGCTGGAGAAGATGCACATGTAAGGTGAGGTGGTGGCCTTGGGGAAATAAAGGGAAGGTAGGAGGGGGCGGTGGGATGACAAGAGAGGGTGGGGGGAATGTGGGACATGCAGGGCTGCAGCGACCAGAGAAAGAGGCGACTTTCTCCAGCTCCAGGGCTACAGCTGCTTGGGAGAGACGCCCCTCCTTCCCAGGCCTAGCTCAGGGGCTGCCGCTGCGGTGGAGACAGGCCATATCCATTGCATTAGAAAGGTAAGACTACTGATATTAAAATATGAGTTGTGTGCTTTTATTTGTAGAACAAAAAACCATTAATTATTAAGGTTTTTATTTTTTTAATACAGTGCTTTTATCCAAAGCGCTTTACAATAGTTAGCTAACAGTACAAACATTTGGAACGATCATTAAGCAGTCCGCCGAGACCCTCAGCAATTTTCAAGTGGTCCATGAAAAAAAAGTTTGACAACCACTGATCTAGTAGATATGCTCCCAATTTGTCCTTAAATATCCCATCAGTGATTTTCAATCTTTTTTCCATTTGCAGACCTCTAAAAAATTTCAAATGGAGATACAGACCTCTTTGGAAATCTTATACATAGTCTGCAGACCCTCAGGGGTCCATGGTCCATAGGCTGAAAACCACTGCTCTATGTTAATTAATGCCTGAAAGTTATAGCTAAAAAAGCCATTGCGTAACTGAGGCAAACAAGTAGATAAAATTGTATCCAAAATTCAAAGCTACTGTGAAGAAAAAGGAGCATTAAAGGACAGCAAATATCAAACAACTAATAAGATACAGTACCCCAGGTTGCTATAAATTAAATTCAAATGGTGAAAAAGGTCTTGAGGATGACTTTTTTGTTAAATTCTCCAAGCCTATTGGCTCCACACCATAAGCCTTAGCATCCATGAAATTGTCCTCAGAACCTACCGTGTGTGCCAGGAAACAGGGGAGCTTGTAGCTGGTTTTGGCAACTTATCTCCCTGGCTTCCCAGGCCTTCAGCTGCTGACCTGTTCTTGAGGATGCCTAGCCTCTCCCCTCCCCCTCTTTGGAGATCAGCTCTCACTCCCTAAGTCTCCAACCCCTTCCTGCCTCACTTCATGGAAAAGTGCAGAGGGCACGAACTGTAATCCAATTAACTCTCCCTTCAGGGAAAAGCTGCAGAGGAAGAGAACTGCAGGGAGACAAAACAAAATTTTGGGTGCCTGGCTGCAGCAAAAGGTGAAGTCTGTGGCAGAAGTGCTGAATTCCACTGCATCTTGAAAAAAAATGCCAATTGTGCAGCTACGTAACTACAGAGTTCACAAGGCCATGAATGACAGGAATAGGACAGATCACACCTCTCACAGTAGTTCTCTTCAGATTCAGGCAGATGCCATTGATTCGTGTACCCCAGTTCACATTTTAGATTCTTGCAACTATAATTACAACTATTTATATTTGTATTGCATTTGCAACTAAAGTCCCCAGTCATGGATCAGGGCCTTATTGTACTGGGAACCACACAAACATGGGCTAGAAACATTTTTAAAATTAAAGGTCAAATTCTGGAGCTCAGCTCAGTGGCAAAGTGAATTCTGTGGCAAATTCAGTAGTAGTGGAATCAATGACTACACAGGGCCATGCATAAAACCTTCCCTCTCAAGGAAATCCTAATGTTCAGAGCAAAATTAACTATTCTCCAAAACCTCTTTAGAAAATAGCTGAATTGTTTTTGTTTAAAACTTTAACAGTGAAAGTTTGGTAAAGTTATAACCAAATGAAAACAGAGGCTTATGAAGTCAAGCATTAAGTAACCTCATTTAAGGATTTAAAAAGCTGTGGCCTCTTATATAAGATAGTGAAGGGATAGAGGGGGGTGATTGGGGGTGATTAGAGATTTTCACACACACCCCAGAGCAGGGAGCGCTACTGAAAAATAAGTTTCCTTTTAAGTTTCTACTAAGGTCTGGAAGAACAATTTTTGCCAATCAAAAGTGAATAAAAACCATACTTCACCCAACCCACAACTTCAATTTATTCATTCATTCATTCATGTTTTCAGTATCTAGAAAAATTTCTTACCACAAACAAGGCTCCTCCACCTCCACTGCGCACAGCTGTTTTATGCAAGTAGCGGATCTGTCTCACCTTTAAACAACATTTTTGAAGTATTAAAAACTATAGGCAAAAATTTATGTGCTTAATTGCCATACACTGCTTTCAGTAACAGTTTGATTTCTATACCAATCATAATAAAACACAACCAAAAGACCGAGTGGTTTATTATTTGACAAGGCAAAGTGGAAAATATTAAAGACCTCTCCTGATATCAGGAGTATCTTTGTATATTTAACACACCCTGCTCCCTGCAGATTGAATTAGAAAATAAACCCTGCCATCTCAAAGCCAGAATTTTACATAACTTAATATCCTCTCCTCACATGTAAGCATATATCAAACAATGTACTAAATAATTTACTGCCGCAACACATACTTTATAAATACACGTCAGCTATGTATGTTTTTAAATGTATGCATAAACTACTGTTTCAAATCTAATGCATTTAGGGAAGTCTGGAAGTCCCATTAGGTGCCTACCCACATCTTTAGGCACCGAAGTATCTTTGTAAATCTGGCCCTGTCCAAAAGATGAGGAGTACTTATGGCACCTTAGAGACTAACAAATTTATTTGAGCATAAGCTTTCGTGAGCTACAGCTCACTTCACTGGATGCATGCAGTGCACATCTGATGAAAACTACTCCTTTTCTTTTTGCGAATACAGACTAACACGGCTGCTACTCTGAAACCTGTCCAAAAGATGTATATCTTTTTCAAAAAATGAAACCTCTAAGTATCAGAGTTAGAAGTGTTAGATTAGACCTTATTTTTAATCTAACTCTTTGACTGGTACGAGAGAGACCATAGTAAGGGAATTAGAAGGATTATTAACCTATGTTTAGTCTTAGTTACAAGAGAAATGCATTGTTAGCAGCAACACTGGAAATCTATTTTTCCGAGTAGAAAAAGATCTTTTATTTTCCAAACTTTAGTCCTAATAACCCAAGATACATATCAAGTATTCATTTCCTTAAAACTAGCCTTTTCCAGTTTGAAAGTAGAGACATGAACTTTATATCTCACTGATTTTAAATAAACATATAGGGAGTCATAAATTTGGCAATGTCAAGTCTGCTGAAGATCAGAGAGAGAGAACAAAAGAGATACATCTCCCAGGTGTATGTCATGAGGGGCTAAAAAAAGACTACACACTACCTCTCATTTTTATAGCAAATGTTGATGTGTATGGAGCTATTTATTTATGGAGCCAGATGAACAGTATTCTGCCTCAAGGGATATATGAACCATAAACACAAATACAATACTCAAAAGAAAAACAAATCAACCAACGATCACTGTGGTTAGACTGGTTTCAGAGTAGCAGCCCTGTTAGTCTGTATTCGCAAAAAGAACAGGAGGACTTGTGGCACCTTAGAGACTAACCAATTTATTTGAGCATGAGCTTTCGTGAACTACAGCTCACTTCATCGGGTGCTGTAGCTCACGAACGCTTATGCTTAAATAAATCTGTTAGTCTCTAAGGTGCCACAAGTCCTCCTGTTCTTTTTGTGGTTAGACTATATCACACATGACAGAAATCATAACTAAGAAGTGTGCGCACAGCCCCATGCACCCCTCCTCCTCCTCCTCCTCCTCCTCCATACCCCCCGAGCCCCTCCCCTCGTGACTTTACTGGGGGAGGATTTCCCCCCTTTCTGCGGGGGAGGGGGGTGTGTGACATGGGCCGGGCTCCCGGGGAGCTGAAGGCCGCTGTGCCCTTGCCGGCTGCCGCGGGCCTGTCCCTACCAAGGAAGCCGTCTCTCGCCGCGGCGCCTGGAAGAAACCGGGGCGGGGGAGGGAGCAGCACCTCGGTCGCGGGTTTCCTTACCGAGTGCGCGGCGGCGGCGCGAACAGGAGCAGCGAGAAACATGGCGCCGGCCCTGCAGCCCGCAGCCCCGCTCACTACAGCCGCCACTCGGAGCCCGCGCACCTCCTCCCCTTACCGCTCCCTCCCACTGTGCCGCCGGCGTCGGCGTCAGCGCGGGAGCGCGCACGCCTCACGTTCGGGGGCCGCGCGCTGTTGCCGGCCGGGCCGGGAGAAGGAGGAAGGAGCGCGCGCTCCACGACAGCCTCGTGCGCGCGCCGGCCCCTGTCTCCAAGGGTTGGCTGGGAGCGTGGCGTGAGGGCAGCCGCTGGGGCTCAGGAGCTGTATTAACCCTCGTCGGTACCTCAGGCCCCGCGCACGGGGATGCTGGGCGACTCGCCGGCGCCGCTCTGGCGCGAAGCACCGTGCGCCCCGTGCCCAGCCCTGTACCACAAGCATTGCCCACGGGGTAGGGAGCAAGGGCAAAACACCTATTTGTTCCCCTGCACTGGCACCTCTGCTGCCAATGAAAAAGATCCCCAAATCTCATTATTTTTAAACGAATCTTATTATTTTCTGGGGGGCAGTGCTTAATTTGTGCCAGGGCAGATTCCCAGCACCTCTAGCCCTGGCAGTTCATGATAGCCCCGGCACCTCTGGGCTTGCCAGGTCAGTTTATGAAAGATTTAAAAAAAATTGCTTGAGCCATGGCACCTCTTTCATTACAAATTAAGCTCTGGCGGGGGGGTGGGGAGGGGAGGGGGTGTTCCTGTTTTTTGAAGGTTGGCAGTACTGCAACAGCAGCACCCACAATGTAATCTTGCAATCTACACATACAAGAAGAGACCACATTTGATCAGTGATCATTAGGGTGACCACTTGCATTTCCAGATTGCCAGACATTCTGGGACTGACGTGGCCCCCAGCCTGTCCTGGCGTGGCATCGCACTCACTGTGCATGCCAGGTCACACTGCGCCAGGGGAACCATTCTGAAGAGGGTAATGCCCCACCACCACTCTCATGCCAGCAGAGGTAAAGTGGCATACTCTTCAAAATGGTGTCCCCCATCTGATACCAGACAAAAG
Organism: Chelonia mydas; assembly: GCF_015237465.2. Taxonomy (NCBI): domain Eukaryota; kingdom Metazoa; phylum Chordata; order Testudines; family Cheloniidae; genus Chelonia; species Chelonia mydas. The sequence goes on along the minus strand of NC_057850.1, from coordinate 86,480,364 downwards.
TACATCCAATTTTGTTTCAGTCCTGGACTGGGGACAAACCATCCAAAAAAAGGACTCAGATTTAAAACCAGGCAAGAGTACTCCCTAGTCACAGTACTCTCAGAGAGCTACACAAATATAGTTAAAATAAGGGGGGTGCTCTCCTGTCCCTGCTGTCCTATCAGTGGCAGATCCATGGTGGAAAATGAGCACACTCAGGGCTGATACTAGCTACCAGATTGTAAATGGGATGTGCTGCTGGCATCTTCACCCCATTTGTAAGGACAGAGCTACAAAAGTGCATGCAAACTCTTCAGAAGAGGGATGTGTTTACTGAAGCAATTAAGAGGCTTGAATTTTCCTAAAGTTGTGCACATCCCCTGCAAAATGCAGAGAAAATTCCACAATGTAATGCCCTTTTATATCCAGCTGTCCCTCAAACAGCAAAAAGTTCTCCTGTCAAAGCCCAGAAAAATTAAACAGGGCACAAAGGAGAACACTTTTATCAGCAACCTTGGTAACAATTTCCTGCCACAGCATGGACAGCACAGTGAACCTGAACCTCATGGTTCAGGAGCTCACCACATATGTCAGCGTACCAGAAAGTGCCAACACATAACTGGTGATTCTGAAAGAGAAAGGCTATCCTGACTGTTTTGCCTATGAACTCATCGTTCCTATCCTGTTGAATGCATATTGTGTATCAAACTACATAAACGAACCCCAAGATCTGTATCATCAAACAGAACCTTCGATAAACATTAACTCCCCATATCACACTTTAGAGAGAAGAATAATTATTCCCTTTTTGAACAAATATACATTTGTAATAATAAAAGAGTAAAGGAAATTACATTGTAGGGACTAATGTGTCATTAATAACCACAGTTTTTCCTTCTCATCTTCCTCATTAGGCAGGGCTGTGGGGATATTTGAAGGTTGAGCTGCAGGCATTCATATTGTTATCACCATGGGTCAGCAAAAGGCTTTGTTCAGTTGCTCTATTAATCCCTGACCCATAATACTCTTTCCCATTTTACATTAAAATTCGCCATGTACAGCTAAGATATTTGAACTGGAGGAAATTAATATGATTAGATAACTGAATAATTTTCTTCCTCAGACACAGCATGACATATTTGTAAAAGGCAGAGTGGCACAAACCCAACAGCTACACTTCCTGGGTAGTACAGTTACTGGACCCCCATTCAAAGTTGTTCATTGGTTTGATCGGGTTTGGCTTTTAATTTATGTTGAAATGAAAGTCAAATTTAATAAGTAATTTTCATTTGAATTATGAATGTTTGCAACTGATGATGTCATTTTCTTTCTTTTAAGACAGGGTATCCATCAACATGACACTCAGAAGCCTGAAGAGACCAGCACAAGACCAAAATATATGGCAGAAAATGGTAGACATCGTATGTTTCTATTTATACAAGGCAATTGAATAATGTGTTTGGTGGTGGCCCCTATACAATTAATGTGTCATTAACACTATGCATTTCCTATTATATAGTCAAAGGTTTATTAATTTAGTGATTTATGAGAACTGGTTTGCAAGGAATGTAGGAACATATGCCCTTTGTTATTCATAGATTTGAATTCGTAAGGCAGGTGCCAATAAAACATGAAAATATTGGTTTAGCATCAGAATCTTTAATCTGTGCTTGAGCATCTCTGCACCATTATACTTGTGTTCATAGATTCATAGATATTTAGGTCATAAGGGACCATTATGATCATCTAGTCTGACCTCCTGCACAACGCAGGCCACAGAATTTCACCCACCACTCCTGCAAAAAACCTCTCACCTATGTCTGAGCTATTGAAGTCCTCAAATCGTGGTTTAAAGACTTCAAGGAGCAGAGAATCCTCCAGCAAGTGACCCGTGCCCCATGCTACAGAGGAAGGCGAAAAACCTCCAGGGCCTCTTCCAATCTGCCCTGGAGGAAAATTCCTTCCCAACCCCAAATATGGCGATCAGCTAAACCCTGAGCATATGGGCAAGATTCACTAGCCAGATACTACAGAAAATTCTTTCCTGGGTAACTCAGATCCCACCCCATCTAATATCCCATCACAGGCCATTGGGCCTATTTACCATGAATATTTAATTACCAAAACCATGTTATCCCATCATACCATCTCCTCCATAAACTTATCGAGTTTAATCTTAAAGCCAGATAGATCTTTTGCCCCCACTGCTTCCCTTGGAAGGCTATTCCAAAACTTCACTCCTCTGATGGTTAGAAACTTCGTCTAATTTCAAGTCTAAACTTCCTGGTGGCCAGTTTATATCCATTTGTTCTTGTGTCCACATTGGTACTGAGCTTAAATAATTCCTCTCCCTCTCCGGTATTTATCCCTCTGATATATTTATAAGGAGCAATCATATCTCCCCTCAACCTTCTTTTAGTTAGGCTAAACAAGCCAAGCTCCTTGAGTCTCCTTTCATAAGACAAGTTTTCCATTCTTCGGATCATCCTAGTAGCCCTTCTCTGTACCTGTTCCAGTTTGAATTCATCCTTCTTAAACATGGGAGACCAGAACTGCACACAGTATTCCAGGTGAGGTCTCACCAGTGCCTTGTATAACGGTATTAAAACCTCCTTATCCCTACTGGAATAGCAGCCTTTAAGCAGCCTTTTAACTGTCTAAGGAACTAATCTCAGGGTAATATATGGGGTGGAGAATCAAGTATATGAGACCAGAGAACTAGGAAAAGCAAATCAACAAAAAGCCTAGCCTGTCACAGTCTGAATGATTGTAGGATCTCCTAAAATTCATAAATGAAGAAGGGCCAGCAGAAAGGCAACCCCTCAGCCACTGCAAAGACAGATTTAAACAGCAATAGTCCTCCCACAGGGTCAGCACCACAGACTACTTGGCTTGTACAAACTGAAAAACATTCTGTGTTAAAAAATGGAAATTACAATACAGACACACAAAATCTTTATTCAAAGACACTTGTCAAGTGTCACTTCATTGGTGCAAACTCCTAGTGTAAACTGTTATAAACCTTGATTTGCCCCAGTGTAGTTTTTCCTGGTTTCAAGCAGGGTTAAGCTGCACAGGTGGAAATCATGGCTTATAGCAGTTTTGCTTGCCTACACAAGGGGCTTGCACTAGATTGTGATTGACAGCATGACTGTAACACCAAAAAGTTATCCACAGAGCAGTTTTTGAAAAAACAAACAAACAAAAACCAGGTACAGGCTGAATGTGTTAACTAATACTTCAGAACAAAATATAATATACAAGTGCTCATATAGTCAGACATATATTAGAGGTGCTTTTCTGGGCCACACTGTGTTCACTCAGTGCTGGATGGATGACAGCTCCTCTACAGACAACATGACTCAATAATAAGGGAGTGATTGTGATTTGGACTATGCATCTGTGCAGAGGCATAAATGAGAGGAAAAGCCCCCAGTATACCCATGTATGTGCTACTTCTGTCTTGGTCTGGACACACAACAGTACATAGACAATGCACACCTATATACATTTTCTTACCAGAGAGGTGAGCAAAGAAAGGAGAGAAATGGTCAGAGTCTGCTCCTCACACACTCTCCATGCTTTAGCTTTACTGACTGGGATGGGAGGAGGGAGGTATCATAATTTGCTGCAGATATAGGACAGCAGCAAATTACTAATTCCTTCCCCTCACCTCTCAGAGCAAGGGGAAATCAAAGAGGAAACTGTGCCTTAGGGGGTGTCTGCAGCACAGTGCCTCCCTGGGATATAATTAGGGTGTTGCAACAAATGTACTACCCATTTCTCATGAATGTACTTAAGGCACTATCTAGCTTTACTAGCAACTGCAAGTTAATTCCCTGCTGAATAATTCCTCAGTTTCTAGAAGTTTCTTTACCACTAAATTACTTTCACAACATACCACACTTTAAGCAGAGGAAACAGTTGCATTTAGTAGTATTCCAGATATTGGCTATTCAGACAGAAAGAATGGAGCTGCTCCAAATTGATTCTACAAACTTGGGCTTTGCTCCTGCATCAAAATCTCTTAGTATGTACCCCTTCACACATGTGGAAACCCATTGATGTCAATGTGTGATCAAGGGGTCTAGACTGTCACTAAGAATCATACCACAGCATTATCCATAATAAAGAATAGTTTTGCACTGTATATGAAAAAATACATCAGAAAGGAATAATATAGTCAGATATTTTAATTGTCTAAGTTTATGCAATAGTTTGTATTTAATTGGTATAGAGCTTTTTCTGGAACCAAAGAGTTATTTATTTTATTATCAGATTTAATTATTGAAGTGCCTTATGCCAAATATCAATTGCTTTCAGACTTTTGTTTTAAATAACAATGTACTGAGGATATTTAATGATTGTGCTTCACTATCTTCCATCTTGAAGGCATAACTAAACAAATCAGCTTTAATTAATGTCCAGTCTATTATTCACACAGGGACATTCATAACTCCTATCTTGAACAATCTAAAGGTAGCACTCCCAGCTGCATATGTGCAAATAATTTAACCTATCAATCATGTTTGACTACCTTTAACTCAGATAACTAATGTGTGACAGTTATTTTTCTGTAAAAACCTAGTGGAGACAAGGAACCTTTAGCTTTTACCACAAGGTAGCTAGACAAGGTCAACTCTGAAGTTCTCTTCCATAGATGTATCACCTGCAGCACACATGAAAAATAACTACTGATTACAGACAAGGAACAGCTATAAAAGGCAAAAGTTGATAATTCATACCTATATTCTCTAAACGGCACCAATAATCCCACCAAGATAGCCACAGGTATCAACGGATTAATAGAAACTGTTTGAGGAAATAATATGAATGACTCCAGCGCATCTGCTATCTTGTTATGAATATAGCAAAATCATGTTATAAATGTAATACATCTTGGAACAGTGTAGCAAAGCTTGCTAGAAATGTCATAACAAATCAAGGTATGGATGTTAGCATTATATTTACACTAGAAAAGAAGTGACATACACTCACTGTGGCCAGATCCTAAACTGATGTAAACTGGCATAGTCCCAACTGAAGTGAATAAAGCTCTACTGATTTTCATTGGCTAAGGATCTAGTCCATTGGTTTGTAAGAAAGTAGCTTCCACTGTCCATTGTATACAATCATGACATTTAAATTCTGCTGTTGCTTCTCTGTTTGTTCTAGTGATCTAAGAGCTAGCTTGTATTTTCTGTTCCACAACTTGTATTAAAGGAATGGTAGTAGTGGCAGAAAACTACAGAAATGGAGAATGAAAAAGAAAGATCTAGCATACTCCAGTACTAAATAGGTGTCTTAATCTAAGTAACATACATACAACTTTGTCAATATTCAAACAATACCTTGTGTAAAGGTCCACTGAGTGAATAAATTTTGCATTAGCTACAGAGAAATGAACTTAGTAAAATGTCAATAAATGCTGTAGCTAAAGTCACTTTACACCATACAACATATTGTATTTTTTAAGTAATACAGTAATCATAAAATGTGTGATTAAACACAAAGCAGGCTTAAACATCCCTATGATATTCCTGATTCTGTATATAAATGGTGTTTTATATGATTAGCATCATATCACATGGTAAGCTTTTCCTTTGCAATATACTTCCTTTAGGCAAGGACACACTGTACTTTATTCACAGTATGGCTACAAATAGCTCATGTTTCTAGATTTGCTTTAGTAGTGTGGGCCCTAATCAGTGCTCCATACTCAGTCATCTGAAAAATCTTTCACTGACAGAGTAAAGAATGATTAAGGATTTCTTAATATGCTTACTGTTTATACTAACCATTTTATGCATATATATTATATCCCTTGGGTAGATCTGTACTGTATATAGATTACAATGCAATTGTTTAAAGGTGGGAATGCATCAGCTATGTCAATTTTGATTTCTTCTTTCCATTTATGTGGGTTATTAAAATAATAATAATTATAATACTTAGCACCTATATAGACCTTTTAATCCATAGATGAAAAGGTATTTTAGAATGGGAGTAAAGATTATTACCCTTATGTTATAGGTGGAAAACTGAGGCAAATAGATATTATTTTCTTGTCCAAGGTCACACACAGAGTCCATGGTAGAGCTGGATACAACTCAAATCTCCTGACTCACAACCTGGTGTCCTGTCTTCTGGACCATGTTGCCTCCGATAGTCTGAGAGGAATTCAGATCCCAAAGATCATAAAAAAGGACATACTGGGTCAGACCAATGGTCCATCTAGCCCAGTATCCCGTCTTCCGACAGTGGCCAGTGCCAGATGCTTCAGAGGGAATGAACAAAATAGGGCAATTATTGAGAGAGCGACATCCTGTCGTCCAGTCCCAGCTTCTGGCAGTCAGAGGTTTAGGGGTACCCGGAGCATGGGGTTGCATTCCTGACCATCTTGGCTAATAGCCATTGATTGACCTATCCTCCCATGAACTTATCTAATTCTTTTTTGAACCCAGTTTTATTTTTGGCCTTCACAACATCCCCTGGCAATGAGTTCTACAGGTTGACTGTGCATTGTGTGAAAAAGTACTTCCTTATGTTTGTTTTAAATCTGCTGCCTATTAATTTCATTGGGTGACCCCTGGTTCTTGTGTTATGTGGAGGGGTAAATAGCACTTCCCTATTCACTTTCTCCACATCATTTATGATTTTATGAACTCTATCATATCCCCTCTTAGTCATCTCTTTTCTAAGCTGAACAGTCCCAGTCTTTTGAATCACTCCTCCTATGGAAGCTGTTCCATATCCTAATAATTTTTGTTGCCCTTCTTTGTACCTTTTCCAATTCTAATATATCTTTTTTGAGATGGGGTGATCAGAGCAGCATGCAGTATTCAAGGTGTGGGTGTACCATGGATTTATAAAGAGGCATTATGATATTTTCTGTCTTATTAGGGCTCTTAACATTCTGTTAGCTTTTTTTGACTGCTGCTGCACATTGAGCAGATGTTTTCAGAGAACTCTCCACAATGACTCCAAGATCTCTTTCTTGATGGTAACAGCTAATTTAGACCCCATCATTTGGTATGTATAGTCGGGATTATGTTTTCCAATGTGCATTACTTTGCATTTATCAACAATGAATTTCGTCAGCCATTTTGTTGCCCAGTCACATGTAGTTATTTGGGCATTTTGCATGTGTGTGAGAAAGACTAACAGCCAAGTCTTCTAAAGTGGAGAACTGTTAATTGAATGAATCTAGAAAATAATATTGTATGAACTATTTATTTTTACTTCTTGTATTTCTTCTTTATTTATAATATATTAATTTAAGCTTACAAATGCTTCAGTGTGGAAATAAATGAGTTGTTGCAAGAGACACTAACTACACTGCTGCTCAACAGTAATATGAAAAGGGTGACCTGACTTCTATTGATGGCTTATTACTTTCCACATTAATCAGATAGGGGATGTTCAAAAGCAGTTCAAAAAGCGATCAGTGTCTTTTTTTTGCAACAGCTTTGAACTTCTTTTATTTAAACGGGCAGCTAGAACGATAATTAGGTGCATCTAGTCTTCATTATTTTGTTCATTTATTATTTGTGTACTCAACCTGCAGCGTCTTAGAACCTCACATCTGGTTCTGGGAGAAATGAGAGTCTGACTGATATTCTGCTTGCTCTGGCTGGACTCAAGCGACACACCAATCACTATGGCATGATCCAGGCTGCCCAAATCACATGACAGCATGAGGAGTGATGAACAAACCAACCATTTATATGGTGCCTCTACAGTGTTGAGGGAATGAGCTATCAGAAGATTCTCCCTGCCTTCCAAGCATTGTGTAGAAAGGTATCTTTTAAAAAATTGCACAGAACCATCCAGGCATGAACCTTAGTAACCATAGCAACCACACAATCTTATTGTTGTAACTGTTGGCATCTTCTCATCAAACTTCCTCCCCACCTTGCACAGCATTCACTATTTTCTCTCCTCATGCCATGTTTTAATCCAGCGAGAGTGGTGGTCTTGCAGATGGGGAGCTACTATTGACTTCAATAGGAGACCCATGTGGGAAGGGCTTTCTGGATTAGGCTTTCAGGGCAGGGATCCGGTATTTTATTTGTCTGTAAAGTGCCATGTACATTTATGTTACTGTATAAATAAATCATTCATAAGCTCAGAAGCCTTTAGGGATGCGAACTATGACATTTGGCTAAGAATTTCCATCAGAACCTACTGTTGATGCAGTGTTTTCTTTTTTTCGGTATTAACAACATTTGATAGTGTTTTTTTAAAACTGACTGGTTATTTTATTTTTGAGAAGAAAAATAAAAAGGTTCAGAATAAGAACTATTTTATAAGAAGAGAAATGTATATGGGAAAAAGTGACTACTTTGCAGAAAGTGTAAACCTGTAGTCTTCCTGAGGTTGAGGTTACAAAGAAAACAGTGAGTGTATATATATATTATATATATGATAGGAGGCAGCACATTTATCTTTGGTGTAACTCTGGAGACAAGAGCGTTATATCAGGAATGAATTTGGGCTCCTGGTATTTAAAATGCAATTTAAAGATACTAAGCTATTAAGACTCTTTGGACAATGAATTTATTATTTGTTTAGTATATTTTAACTTAACGTAAATCACCACATGCAGTCACAATGCTCTGTGAATAATAATTATGAGCATGGTAACTAAGTCTTATTTTTAAAAACTTTAAAATAATTAAGTCTGCCAGGGACAGGAAAGCCCATTTCTCATATTTGTGGATTATTCAAATTCAGTTGTTTCTACATTTCAATATCAAAAGGTAAAATGACTGCCCTGTGGCAGAATCACATTTACGCACAGATTTTGTTTACAGAATGAGAGCAAAGTACTGCTGTGTTAGCAGCTGTGCATTCATTCTTTTCAAGAAGAGAAACTGCCACAGTTCAGGCCGGCTTTGTTCTTTTATGGTGGCAACAATGAGATGCATTGTCAAAAGCAAGGCAGGTATTAGAATTAATCTTTTGAATCCTCCCAGTGTTCTGCACTTCAGCTTAATAGTTTTGAATAATGTCAAACTCATATATACATCATGGGTAGCAGTCCGGGGGTGGGACAAAAATATATTTGGTCAAAACGACTTGACCTATATAAACATATATTCACAGTAATATAATAGGCAAACCAAGGAATTAAAAAACAACAAAAAGGAGAAGAAATGGAACTAGAGAGAATTGTATTTTTAAATATTAGAAAATTATTAGTCATATAAATAACTATTCATGATAACATTGTAGGCCACCCATTCATTATTACATCTTACTGCCTCTCATCATGTAAACAGTCACACGATGTGCCATACACAGCAAATTGTGTTTGGGAAGTTATTCCAACCTTTCCAGAAACATCTCTGAGGTCCAATTTCTCTAGGAGTCCCTATTTTCACTGAGAAGGGAAGAAGGAAGTATGCTGTGTCAGCCATGTCACAGGGCACCTCCATCCCTACCTGGTGAACCTTATTTTCTAGCCAGTTCAGCTAGTTTCATAGTCACAAATACACACCAGGCTGTTTATCTTACACCAAGATGTGTATTTATTTCCCTCTTACATCATAATACTGTACAATACAGACTTACAACTAAGGTAAGGTAGGCTAGGCTTGGCTTTCCAGGCCAAACTCACCTTCTAAGCTTTCTTCTAAGAACCTCCTGAGCTGCCTCTTGCTTCCTGTTTCTTCCTGTATATTCTCCTCCCAATTACCTTGTTAGCCCAGTGATTGTCACCCAGATGTTCACAGTCCCCCACCATGAAGTGTATAATTGCCCTCAGCGGGGCCTGCAGTTTTCTCCAGGCTGCAGCAATGTCAATAATCAAGGTGCTGCTGATAGTACCCTGTCACAAGTCTTCTCCTTGTATCCACTCCGCTCCATTGGCCGGCACATGGCAAGCAGAGCCATGGCCTTGCCCCTCATTGCCTGCTTGTTCATTGAGGGTGAGTATTGGGCACACAGCCCTTGCTCACCTAAAGCTATGATCCAAGTAGGTCATATGTGGCCATGTAGGGGAGGAGGGAGACTTTAGTCCCCTGAGAACTAACATGAAAATCACATTCTTTTTAATTATTTGCAAGATAAAATACAAATGAAACTCCCTGTGCTGTCCATATTCCTTTCCCCCATCTACCTATCCAACAACATCCCCCCTTCTCTTCCTCATCCTTCTCAAGCTGCTCGTGCACCATTTTGATGGATTTGATATCAGAATCTAGATAGATGGCAACAACTTCATAGCTTTACTCAGGAGTTGTCCCATTGCAGTCAGTGGTTCTACTCACATACATAAAGTGACTCACATGCATAAGTCTTTGCCAGATCAGGGTCACACACTGGTGTAGACGAGAACTAACGCCATTGACTTCAGTGTAAAAGTGGTGTAACCCAGAGGGGAACCCAAATCCCCAGTCTCATTACAGAGAGCTCTTTCTGATCCATCACAAAAGGATATAATTAACTACAGCACGGATGGCTAACCTGTGGCTCCAGAGCCACATACATCTCTTCAGAAGTTAATATGCGGCTCCTTGTATAGGTGCCGACTCCGGGGATGGAGCTACAGGCGCCAACTTTCCAATGTCCTGGGGGGTGCTCACTACTCAACCCCTGGCTCTGCCACAGGCCCTGCCCCTTCCCGCCCCCTCCCTTGAGACTGCCATGCCCTTGCTCTTCTCCCTTCCCCCTCCACCCCCGAGCCTCCTGCAGGCCACGAAACAGGTGATTGGGAGGTGCAGGGAGGGAGGGAGAGGCGCTGATCAGTGGGGTTGCCGGTGGGCGGGAGGCACTGGGAGTTGGCCACCCCTGAACTAGAGTGTATGATGAATTTCTAAAATTCCCAGATTTTGTGTTCATACCAAAAATCTGCCTGTTCAGTGGTTGCTCAGCGCTTTTAAGATTTTGTCTATTCCATTTTACATGAACTAAGCGTTATCAGTGTTAAATTATTCCTAGTTATTCCTGAAATACACAGTGTTACATTAGTCTTAAACAGTAGCCTAAAACCATTTGCTCTAGTTCACAGCTGAACTGCAACAATATTTCACATATACTGTCTAGTATCTGTATTCCACTTTTCAGTAAATAAATTATTGTTATTGCTAACATGGGCTCTGATTCATGGACGCACTAACATGATGCTAACTTTACACACATCAGTAATCCTTTAATTTTAAGTCTTTGCTTAATCTCACGGAAGTCAGTACTTACTAAATTGAGGCCTTGGCCAATATTTTTCATTCATTTTGAGGTTCTTCAGGGATCAATATACCAATTAATATTCACGCTCAGTTTCAGCTTACTTATGCCTGGGATGAATTTGGCTCATTTTATCATCTAACATTTTGCTGCTGTGCAAAATAAACTAGAGAATGCAACAAGAACAACGGTAAATATGTCAGAGCAGATTTGAATTATTTAGTATCTTCCAGGAGGCAAGGCCTTCTTCAGCTCGCTATGTACCCTTGTGGCTACTAAAGCATATTTTAAACTCTGATGCACTATTCTGATTTATTTGCTCAACAAATATGTGTTATATTTAGACAATATTTTACAAACACATTGGGTCAAATTTCGCACTGTTGATGTAATTAAATTTTCAATTTTGTTACTAGAAAGGAATTTAGCTCAGTGAACCTTATTCATGGAGGACCTATTCACCATTAGAAAATGGCTTTAAAACTCTGGGCACACATTGAGCTTTCTGACTGGTTGTCAGAGATTTTATACATGTTTGTTAGGCTCAGCAAATGCACAGGCCTGTTTTTGTCTTGTGAAAAATTCCATTTCTCAAGACACTCCCAGCTAGGATTGCCAATTCTGGTTGGACGTATTTCTGGAGGTGTCATCATATGACAGAATCTTTAATTAAAGATTAATCTTTAATTCCTAGAGACTTCAGGACAATCTTGGAGGGTTGGCAACCCTACTCCCAGCGTGGTATTTTGAGGTTATTATTCTATTTCTCTGTTTAAAATAATTCAAAGACTAAATTTAAAGCAAGTTTCTCAAGAAACAGTTTCCTTTTTCCTTCCAAATGTGTCCTCAGTTGCACTGGGCTGAGGCCTTGGACAGACAATATTCAGTCCTGTGCCAATGCACAGTTTAATGTCCCATAGCTCATGCCTCAGTAGGGGATAGAAATAGGAGCTTTATACCATTGGAAAGAGGAAAGATGGAACTTCCCAATGGGACAGACAGAACTGGATTCAGTCCCTGGAAGGTTCAAAGATATTGAATCTTAAAATGTTGATATCTTTAGGTATAGGAAATCTATTTTATGTCATTTTAGGATGTTTTTGTTGCTTTATCTGAGCCTTTTACATTAGGACTCATGAAAGGGATAAAAAAGTACTTAAAATATATAAAAACTCTAAAACATTTAAATAAATAATAATAATAATAGCTGTTTTGTAACCTGGTTGTCCTATGCAGAACATATGATTTTAATCATATTAAATATATAGATATTTTTCAAATGATGTCCTAAATAGTGGACTTGTGGCTCCTCCAGTTATGGGTGAATCTTTTGGGAACGGCAAACCCCAGCCACTGGGAGCTGTGAGCAGCTGTGCAAATCTAAACAAACTGTCTGGCGGCCTGCCAGCAGATTACCCTGATAGGCCGTGTGCTGCCCCTGGGCCGCAGGTTGCCCACCGCTGCCCTCATAGATGCAGTACAGAGTCTGGAGTTTTATACCATTGGGGAGGGGAAATTCTCATGTTCCTTTGGGAGATACACCACTTGATTCTAACCCTGGAAAGGCCTGAGATTTATTTCCTGTCATTTTTATCACTAGAAAGCTATTCTAGATCTTTTCTAAAGGTTTTATGGGTCTATCTGTAGCTGTTGGAATCATGGGAACTAAGTCACCTAATTTTACAGGTGGAAAGATAAAAAATAGTCTTAATACATATTTCTGAAAACTCTAAAATGTTTCTCTGTAACATCTGTGGCACACACAAATTACATGATAGTGTGGTGGTTTGGAAGACCTTTATAACTGACTTGTGGTTTCTCCACTTGTGGGTAATGCCGCCACCTCAAACTCATACCCAATAAAATTTTAATAGCCATACCAAAACATGTATACCATGATCACTATCTATGTAATAAGAAAAGGAGGACTTGTGGCACCTTAGAGACTACAAATTTATTTGAGCATAAGCTTTCATGAGCTACAGCTCACTTCATCGGATGCATTCAGTGGAAATGTAATATATCTCTATCAATTATAGAGGTATTATATAAATAAATGTAGACATAGATGTTTAAAAATCATATTACTAGTGCAATGAGATACAGTCTGAACTATTGATTTCTGTCCGTTTGAGTTAATACAAATTGTCACGTGATGGCTTCTATTTCCATACAGTGGTTCTTTTGCACAGCAACAAAGATGTACAGTAGTGCATTTGTGAACTTTAAAGGCCAGCCTGTTGGCAAGCATGTAGCTGAGATTCAGGAATTTCCTAGGAATAGAAAAAAAATGTGCCAGAAGCATCATGTAACCTTTTAGATTAAAATTATTTGTTAATGTCTGATACAGTGATTGCTTCAAACAAGGAACTATCACTGCCCAGTCTTGTTACGTAGTGCCACCTAGTGGACAGTTATGTCAATTGTTCTGACCTGTGGTTACCAAGATAATGACAGAAAAGGTATTCAGCTTTAAATAGTTTTAGCATGCAGGTAGGGATGCAAAAGAAGAGTCAAGTCTTGATACACAGATATAGAGAAAATACATGTTGATGATGGGGAATTAATTTTAGTATAAGTTTGGGATAGTTGCATTACACATAGGAAGCAAAGCAACAAATGGGTTATGCAAGTAATCCAAAATGGCCACATAGGTATCACCACTATATGTATTGTACTGACATAGAGGTCTAGGAAATACATGATAGTGTGATGTGGTATTCAAGGTATTCATCAGCATGAGTTTGGGATGGATGCATTACACATGACTGGTGAAACCATGAGTGAGTTATGCAGCTCATCCTAAATGAACGTCACTACATACTTCATATTATCCTATCATTTATTCTATGTGTCATATATGTTTCAGAAAAAGTATTTTAGATATATCTGGGAATGTTTAAAACATATGAGGACTATTTATTTTCACTTCTGCTTAAAATAGTTCTTCTGTAATATATATATATATATATATATATATATATATGGAATAAATGATGGGGTGAGGTCGTATGAAGGTTTTATCATCATTCATTTATGGTTTTCTGCATAATTCACTCATGCATTTACCAGTTGTGAGTAATGCACCCAATCCCAAACTCTTGTTGATAAAACCTTTATGCTACAATCAAAGCATCATGAGTTCTTTCTCTAGGTGTACTTACACGCAGACATTTTATATTATATATATATATATATGACTGTGTGGTATATAAAAATGGTTATTTGTCATGCACACACACCTTTCAATAGTTACGCAACAAGAGAAATATTAGGAAGAAAAAATATATTTTTAGACCAATCAGTGTATTTTCTATTCTTTATCTGGGCCAAGCTCTTTATCACTGCATTTAGTATTCAAAGGAAACACACCTTTCAATTGTCTAAAGGGATCTGCAAAATACCCTTTCACAAGGTGAAACGTGCTAAGATAGCTAGCTTTGCTCATAGTATCAAACATATAATCAATTCTGGGCATAGGATAACCATAGGGAACAGTAACTGCATTGACTTTTCTATAATCAACATAAAAATCTTATAGTGTTATCTTTCTAGGGGACCAAGACAACTGGAGAGGCCCAGAAACTGTCAGACTCTTTTAATCACCCCATGTCCAGCATGGTCTATATTTCTGCGCAAATTTGTACCTTGCCAGTTGTACAGTAGATCTAGCTTGGTGCAGGCTGGGATCCCTCAGTGATGAATTTATAATTCCTCCCTGGCTTTCTGGAGAACACTTACCTGTATGATCACAGCACAGATCTTACTTCTGCCTTTTCAACTGGTGTTAACCCATGGCATATCTCAGTACTTTCAAGTGGAGAGTCATTTTGGCATTCAACCGTCAAATGAATGAGGAGTGATGCCTCAGTTTCCTCTTCAACACAATAAATCATATTTACCATTGCTTCCCTATTGTGAAATCCCTACAGCTTATTTACATATACCATCTGGGGGGCAGCTTTGTGTGAGGTCTTTTAACATAATAGGGGTACATTCATTCACCACTTCTACCACTTCAAAAGGTCCCTCCCATGATTTATGCATTTTTTCACAGGAATAAGTCCACTACTTCAAAATAGCATTTACAAGCATGTTTATCATGCTTGTTTGGTCTGGCTGTCAGTAAAGTTAGTTTAAATAACCTTGATCATGTCTCTTAATTCTCTTCTGAACCTTTGTACATACTCAGTCACTGGCTCCCACTCTGTCTTAGTGTCCCCTTCCCAGGAGTCTCTGATGAGCTCTAGGAGGTCCTCTCATTTTCCTTCCACACAGAAGATAAAATGGGGCAAACCCTCCAGACTCTTGGGCACTACCCTATAAGCAAACAACAGACAGGGTCATATTTCAACCCAGTCCGGAGCCCACTTATTGGCACACATCCCCAGCATTAATTTCAGTGTCCTATTGCACCTCTCCACCAAAACATTTGTCTTTGGGTGTGTGGCAGGGCAAGGGTAAAACCCCCTTTAAAGCCCTGCCAAAATGCTAGCTGTAGACGGCTCTCTGGTCAAAAGGCCAGGTAGAGAGACACGGGTATGCAGCAGGGAGCCCAGCTGTAAGCCCTAATGAGGGCTAGCTCAGAGCAACAAGCTGGGCTGAGTGGGATCAGCTGGGCTAAAGACTGGGAGGGTTATAAAAGCCCTGGGAACACCTCAGTGAGGGGCTGGCCTGGGAGGAGACAGGAGGGCTATTTCTCTTTCTCCTTACCTACTGGAAGGAGCCTCAAGGGCCAGAAGACCCTGGAAAGGGTCTGTGGTATGATTGTTGTTGGGGGAATTGGGACTGTACAAGAACACTGTAAATAAAGACACAAAAGTGAAACCACTGAAGAAGGTGGTGGGACTCTATTATACCAGCCTAAACACAGGGTACAGGCACAAAAGTGGGAGTGCCAGCACAGACCCTGTGACAGGGTGCTATGGGGCAGCCTTTAGTTGTTTCACTCCACACAACTTCTATAATTCACTGAATAGTTGGGACATGAAATATGACCCACAATCTGACAACATCTCTTTAGGGCAACCTACTCTGCTAAAAATGGCTTTTGCCACAGAGTCAGCTTCTATGTTAGACAGAGCTACTGCCTCTGCATATCTAGTGGCAAAATCCACTACAACCAAGATATCTCTCTTCTCCCTGTGGGTAGTACATGGCATAGGGCCCACAATGTCCATTGCTACCCTAAAAAATATCTCTTGTATCTAGGGTGACCAGATAGCAAGTGTGAAAAATCGGGATGGGGGTGAGGGGTAACAGTCTATATAAGAAAAAGCCCCAAATATCAGGACTGTCCCTATAAAATTGAGACATCTGGTCACCCTACTTGTATCACAGGCAAGGGGTGAAAGGAGCTTTCTGGGTCTCTCTCTCTTCTGACATGGGTCACTAGATCTGCAATAGTCTCTCACATTATTCTGTATTCTGAGCCAGTAAAAATTCTTCTTTAACCTATTGCACATTCTCTGTGCCCACAAGTGACCAGCTGTGGGCTAGCAATAGTAATTCCCCATGGTCTTATTGGAATCCAGGAAGTGGGCGGGCCACTGCTAAAGGATCCCCCCCCCCAAACCTAAGAAGGGGGTCCACAGGACCTGGAAAACCAAATAATTACGGGGGACAACTAATGGACAACAGGGACAGGAGTGCAGTCAAAGGGTCAAACGAAGGGAACCGGAGAGGGACACCGAGCAGAGAACCCCGGACAGTGCCCACTGCTCCTCGAAGGCGTCAAGGGAGTCAGTGGACACCGCCCAGAGGAACTCTGCCCGGAGGCGTGAACAGACAGAGGATCGGAAATAGGCCCCACAGTCACAGGAGACTCCATCGGCCAACCTCCGCACCCTAGTTTTATAGATGGCCACTTTAGCCAGGGCCAGGAGGAGGTTGACCAAGAGGTCCCGTGACTTAGTGGGGCCACAGATAGGGAGTGCATAGATAAGGAGGTGAGGTGAAAAGTGCAACCAAAATCTTAACAAAATATTTGTGAGGAGCCGGAATAGGGGCTGCAGCCTGGCACACTCCAGGTATATGTGCGCCAGGGTTTCCCTCATGCCGCAAAAGGGGCAGGTGTCCGGGATTGGGGTGAACCGCACCAAGTACACGCCCGTGCTCACAGCCCCAGGAAGGAGCCACCAACTGATATCCCTGGTGGGCCTCGGGACCAGGGTGGAATAGAGGCTGGCCCACCGGGGCTCCTCACCCTCTAGAGGTGGCAGGAGGTCCCGCCACTTGGTGTCGGGGCGGGACGCGAGGGTGAGGACGTGAAGGGTGCCCATGGTACTGGACAGGCACAACTTCCTCAAGGGAGCTTCCCCATGGAAGCTTTTCTGTACTACTTTCCTTCTTCAGAAAAGAAAACCCAAAAACCCAATACCTTTCCCCATTTTTCACTGCTGGGGTTCCCTCTAGGACATGCCCCCTTATGTAGTCTAGACTGGGATCTGCCCTTTCTTCATGCTGGACGTCAACAACAGGGACAACTTCTACAGTAATGGTTGTTAACGCCTCCCCCCACAAGCCCCGTGGGCGTGCTACTTCCCTCTGATAGATTTGAGTTTGTATTAACCCCTCCCACAGTGGAGAGCACACTGTTTTCTTTTGCTGAGACAGGATTAAATGCGTCTTCCCCTCCCCCCACAGTAGTTTCTGTGTTTTTAGCTATTCCCTTCTGCGATGACTGACCAATATTCCTTCTTACTATGGGTTACAATATAAACTCCACCTTTGGACATATTCAAAATATCATTTTTCACCAGCATCGCTGTTGGAATACAGTCTGGCACCCCATCTTTTAAGGTATCTTTCAGATCGTCCCATTCCACATGTATTTTATCCAATGATTTTGTATCTTCCCAATGCCAGGAGCTCTACATGTTGGCCAGGTAACATGTCAATTTCTTTGACCATGCTTTCCCTAAAGTAATCATACAGCCACAAGTAGATGTGCATATACTTGTTATTTAAATAAATAACTAATATATCTGAATCCTGCCAAGCCCTTCACCTTTACAATATTGCCTGAGAAGGTGCTTATATGGCCTCCATCACTAATACCTGAATGTCTCCCATAACATCTGAACCCATATATGGAAATGTGGAGCCATTTATTCACATACAAAGTGTTGTTTATATTTAGTTTTGGCAGCTTTGAAATTATGTCAGAAAACTGTAAGTTCTTGCTATCATGAGGCAGGGATAGTGCCTGTACATTAGCTATTCTCAACTGGTTTTCTAAGTGTTTCCTTCCATTTCTGAGTGACTGGCTATCTTTTCTCGTGCCAGAAATCAAGCCTTGAGCTACATCACTGTTTTCTCTTGGCAACTTCACAGAGTCTTCATGTGTCACCCGGTGACTCTAAGGCCAGGTCTACACTACAGACTTACAATGGTATGACTGTGTCGCTCAGCGGTGTGAAAAGTCCATACCTACCTAGCTCCTGGTGTGTACAGCACTATGTCAATGGGAGAGCTTCTCCTGTCAACATAGCTACTGCCTCTTGCAGAGGTGGATTAAGTGTGCTGACAGGAGAAACCCTCCCATCGGCATAGGAGTGTCTTCACTAAAGCACTACACTGGTGCTGTAGCTTTTTAAGAGTAAACCTGCCCTAAGAGGCATGTGCCAGCCTTGATCCGTAGTGGAACTCATTAATAGTCCAAGTCCAGCATATGGCCCAATGTCTCTAACCCCGAGGCTCATTTATCCAATTCCAAATTCAGAATTGTTTTGGTTGCCAGCATGGCATCAGTTTAGGCATCTATTTTGTGCAATAAGGCCTAAATATTCTCCAGAGTAGGTGAGAGAGGATGTAACAAAGATGTTGAATAGATATGGGGCACTGAGCAAAACCAGCTCATCCTTGCATATAGGTTACCCTTGTAATGCTGCCAAGGTCTGTGTCTGGCGGGGTGATGTGCTGTGTGCATTTAAATCCATCAGTTGAGCTTCATTTATGTCATACACCTGATTTTTCCAAAATATTCTACGTTTGTCATCCTGGAACTGGCATTATTTGCTCATTTATGCCTGTTGTGCTTTCTGTCCTCGTTAGCCTTTGAGGAGAACTTTACTGATCAAGTACTGTCTGAGTACCACTGTACAGTGAAACTGACTCTCCTAAAAATGAAGGTAGCAGAAGAATTTTTAGGATTTTTTTTCTTCTCCTCCTTATCCCTACTGGAGCCCCAAAGATCTTCAACCAAGGCAGACTGTACTATCTTCAGAGCCCACCAACCCTTTTATTCATGCATGGGACTGGGCAACTCCTTGTTTCTGCTGATCCAGGGAGTGAGGGACCTTGCTGCAAACCAAATGGCAAAGCAAAGTATTGTCTAGGTCAGCCTAGATTATTGTAATATGTTTCACCCTATTAACTAACATTTACAAGACAGTAGCACAGGGGCAGCAGCATTTCGCACCTTATGCTGTATCATCATTTATTCCTCTGGAGTAACATTTTACATAAATTTGCCTCAGGCAAGTATGACATTAATGATGTCTTCAGACCTCTCAAGCTGGTTAAATTTCAGAGGCGTACAGAGAGCTTATTGAGTACAGTAAGGCATCTTGTGCCTGTCATGAGCTATATGTAATCATAAAAACCTAAATCTGAATGAAGGCTTGTATCCTGAGCTTTGCAAAAAGTCAATTTTCCACCCTGCTGCATTTAGGTCAGAAGCCTGTGGTACTTGACAGGGAACTGTAGCATTCAAGATGATTACTAGTTTCAAGGGAAGGCTTTCGGGCCCTAGGTGTCACTCTGAGTTGAAATACATGAAGATTAATTAGCTCAGGGGGCTAACTGTTCAGCTGAGACATACTCATTTTCAGAAGCATAAAGTTTATTGGCAAATGCACATATATGCTGTTGCACAGATCAGTTTATAGTGGGTTCACTATGGAGTACAGCATGAGATGTGCTACGTACTAGGGCATAGGGTTTATGTACACTATACACATTTTTACTAACAGGAATAGGAGGAGCATCCTTGTCCAGAATTAAAGGGCTCCTGTTAGGGCATATCTACATGGGGAAATTTACCAGCATAGCTATTCTGGTATAATTATATTGCTAGAGTTATGATGGTATAACTCCCTGTGACACACCATTTCAGGGTTTAGCATACTTTTTTCAGTTTAGCTTAAACCACTTCAAAAGAGACATAAGCTAAAATGAAAAAAAGACACTCAAAGGAGACACTCAATAAGTCCATTGGAATTGCTACAACATGGAAGGTATAGACATGACATCAAAAGGGGATGAGCAGTATCTTAAGAAGTGTGATTAAGTCTGAGCACTGCTCACCTGAAGGATGAGATTGTCACAAACATGCTTCAATACCTTTTTTCCTGCACTGAGTGGAGCTCTGGTCCAGGAGATCGTTTGGCCCAATGATTTTTGTCTGGAAATCACTATGTTTTAAAGTCCTATAAGTTTGTTTTTTAAAAATGCTGCCCACCCCTACAGCTAAACTAGTTTCTGCAATTGGCATACTTTATTTCTCTTAGTTTGGTGATGATAATGGGGTGCAATCCAACACCAGTATCTGAATAAAATCAAAGTCCCATGACTTCTCTGCTTGAACGCTTTCGTACAAAATTTTGAAAGGATGAGGGCTGAGGTCCCTATACACACAAAATGTTCCTATATTTGCACTCAATTACTACAATTTTGCATACAAATAGACGTCAAAATTCCCATTTGTGAGCACGGCTGTGGTATCTCCATTCAGATACAGGCATGTATACACGAACCTCTACACACTGAAAAACTGATTCTTGAAATGTTTTGGCTGATTTAGGAAGAAGAATTATGACCTGAGCTTTGCAGAAAGTCCATTTTCCATACAGCTGCATTTAGCTCAGGAGTCTGTGATACTAGACAGGGGAAGTGTGCATTTAAAGTGGCAGGGAAATGCAACTCCTAATAATGTAAATACAAAGCAACCAAATTCCATGTATATTATCACACTAGGATCATTTTTAATGTCATGATTTAGAAAACACATTAATTGCAAATCTCAATTAAATCGCAAGTTTTAGAAACATATTGCAGGAATTTTTAATGGCAGAAACTACAGTGAGTACAGCCTAACAATGTAGCTGTTTTCCTCCACAACAGGGAATTTGACTGCAGTGGTGCTTCAAGTTCAAACAATCTAGAAATTCTGTTGCTATGGCAGCATGAACTCTCCACTGCAGAAGTTCAAATAAAAGTTATACCCCTCCATTCCCTTCACTCGCACCCATCTTGTCTCAAAATAAGACAGGGTCAATTGATAGGTCAATTATTTACCAATACTAATACAGCTATGGTATTGAATAAATATGAAGATATACTTTTTTTGATAAACATATTTATAAGCATTAGCTTAATGAAAAGACCTGTCACTCACAACATAAGAACATGAGAACGGCCATACTGGGTCAGACCAAAGGTCCATCTAGCCCAGTATCCTGTCTTCCGACAGTGGCCAATGCCAGGTGTCAGAGGGAATGAACAGAACAGGTAATCATCAAGTGATCCATCCCCTGTCACCCATTCCCAGCTTCTGGCTAACAGAGGCTAGGGACACCATCCCTGCCCACCTTGGTTAATAACCATTGATGGACCTATCCTCCATGAATTTATCTAGTTCTTTTTTGAACCCTGTTATAGTTTTGGCCTTCACAACATCCTCTGGCAAGGAGTTCCACAGGTTGACTGTGTGTTGTGTGAAAAAATACATCCTTTTGTTTGTTTTAAACCTGCTGCCTAGTAATTTCATTTGGTGGCCCCTTTGATTAGTGTTTTAATGGCGCATCTAATACAGCATTTAAACATGTTTTTCCCCCTGAAAAACCATTGTGACAAGGCACCTTTTTTGCCTCATTGGTCTCAGCTTTTCACCCTCTGGCAGCGGGGGCCTGGAGTAAATCTGTCCTACTCCAGAGGTTTTTGGTTTGGTTTATTTTTCAGTATTTACAAGGTAGGCCTTGGGTAGTAGGGTGACCAGGTGTCCGGTTTTCGACCAGAACACCCAGTTGAAAAGGGACCCTGGCGGCTCTGGTCAGCACCACCAGAGTCTCAGCATGGAATCCCCTCACTTTTGATGGATTCCCCTGAAATGTGGGCATGCAGTGAGGGCAAACTCTGCTATTTTTTCCAAGGTGTGGAAGAAGGGGCAAATCCACTTTCCCACAGGAAATTCTGTAGGGAGATCTTCTGCAGTTTCAAGTCTCCTAGCTAGGTTTTTCTGCATAAGGAATGATTGGAGGCTTATTGGATCCAGTTAAAAATAGCTACAATTTTACAGTTTGTCTATAAAATAATTTGTACATGTTTACAATCAGCCTGGAGTCACATAACTATACTCCACAAACAATAAGTCATCAGCTCCTGTTCTTTTCAAATCAGATTCTGAGTAGAATTAGTTGTAGATTTTGTATTTTTTGGTACTGTGCTGAGATTTTGTACGCAAAACAAAGCAGAAAACAAGGACACATTGTGGCATGCACATTAAGATTGCACAATACTGTAGGCTTGCTTATTTCTTCACTTATTTTTCAAATGAAGTACAGTGGTATTTACATTCAGCTTCTTGTAAGGAGGACTGTTTGTAAAAGAAACAAACAAATATGGGGGTACTGAAAGTTAAGGGGAAAAGGAAAAAAACTAAATCACACTTAAGCACTGTTGTTTTGCTATGGAGATGTGGATTTTTATGTTGAGTACAAACTCTGAGATCTCAGGCAAAGAAAGAAAGTGGAAGGAACTGGAATTGTATGACAGAAAATTACTATTCTGAAAGTGACTATTTGAAACTATCTTCTTGTGAGTGCAGGGGCGGATTAGCCACTGGACCAACAGGGCCCATGCCCAGGGACCCTGGCCAACTGGGAGGCCCCCGGAAAAATGCCCTCCCAGAAAAATCTCCCCGCTCCGTGCCACGACCTGCTCTCCCACCCGGCGCTCCTGCTCCCTGGCAGCAGGATCGCTGGGAGGGGGTGGGGGTGAGGACTGCAGGCAGAAGGGGTAGGGAAGGACCCCTGCTTGCTCTGGCCCAGGGTCCCACAAACACCTAATCTGCCTCTGTGTGAGTGAAATATAACATCTTAACAGACAATGGAGGTGTAGAATAATTAATTACTCATGTCCTTAATGCTATTTACTTTTCTCAATGTATACAAAACATTTAAAAACACTTATCCAGATCTCTAGGTCCCTTTGCCATGTATTAAAAATGCAAGCCAATTTATCCCCTCCCAAATATAGCAGCTTCTAAAAGAAAATAAAAAACAATTAGCAGGGTAGCCACAATTCCCAGCACTCAGTGTACAAATCCCAGCCCGCAGTGCATGCCCCTTCCCCAAAAGCCTGGGAAATGGGATCAGCTGTGTAGCATGTCCTGAAGATCAACAGATATGTGCTACTTTGGACCAAGCTAGGGACAGAATCCTTAAAGTTCAGCACCTGTGAGAGAACCCTGTCACCAGCTCTCTTTTTAAACTCACCAAGCTTCATCTGATTGCAGCTGTGGCAGCATGACACCAGCATTACAGTGGATTTAGGCCCCAAGTCATTCTGAACTAGCAATCAGCTGCTGCAGGTCACAGAGCCCTAGGCTCAAGCATAGTGAGAAGCTTCATTAAGCAAGTGAGTCACTGCATTCTGGACTAGCTTCTCTTTCCTTAATGACAGGAAGAGGTTAGGACTTTGGAATTATTTCTCATGGACAAGATAGCAATTTCAGGCATACAGTATTCAATTTATATAATACTGGGTTTTCTGAGCCAGTACTGAATCAGAGGTAAGGATTGCCATGAACTTGATTTTGGGGACTGAGGGGAAATGGGCTAGATTTTGGTTCCAAACACCCAGCCCAATATTTGAGAGTCTGGTGATTTATCAGAATATTTTTAAAGGGATGTATAATCAGGTAATTCATGACTTGTAGTGCTTTGTAGATTAGGGATTTCACCTCTGAGATTTTTTCCTAGTGTTTATAGTAACTGAAAATTAATCTAAGTGCAACATATTAATCCTGTATAGAGCAGCGTTTTTCAAAGTTCGGGTCGTGACCCAGTACTGGGTTGCAGCATGTCAGGCACTGGGTCTCTCTGGTCAGCACTGCCGACTAGGACATTAAAAGTCCTCTCGATGGTGCTTCCCAGCTAAGGCAGGCTAGTCCCTACCTGTTCTAACACTGGGCTGCGCCCCAGAAGTGGCGAGGCTTCTAGGAAGGGGGGCCACGGGGCTCCATGTGCTGCCCCCACCCCAGAGCACCTGCTCTGCACTCCCATTGGCCGGAAACCAGCCAATGGGACCTGAGGGAGTGGTGCCTGTGGTTGAGAGCCAGGTGGAGCCACTTGTGCACCTCTGCCTAGGAGCCGGACCTGCTACTGGTGGCTTCAGGCGGAGTGTGGTCTGTGGTGCCAGGATAGGCAGGAAGTCTGTCTCTGCCCCCGGGCTGCGCCACTCACCGGGAACCGCCGGAGGCAATCCCCTGCCCCAAACTCAGAACCCCTTTCTGCACCCCAACCCCATCATCCTTGGCCCCACCCCAGAGCCTGCACCCCCAGCCCAGAGCCCTGACCCTCCTGTATCCCAACCCCCTACCCCAGCCCAGAGCCCCCCCACACCCTGAACCCCTCATTCCTGGCCCTACCCCGCAGCCCTCACTCTCACCCCCACCCTCTACCCCAGCCCTGAGACCCTCACACTCCCCAAACCCCACATCCCCAGGTCCATTGGGTCATGCGCATCAACAATTTTCTTCAACTGGGTCCCCCAGAAAAAAAGTTTGAAAACGACTGATGTCGAGCAAGTCATAACTGTATGCCTTCTAAAGGCCCTAGGTGAGGAACAACTACAGTGTAACATTGTTACCTTATGGGAAGTCTGCAAAAGACTAGGCTACAGAGAAACATTATCTGAGGGATGCAAATGTACTTATGAATATTATAATTCATGCTCTTTGTGTTTGATTGCTGGGAAGAGATTAAAATACAGCTTTTGCCCAGCTGAACACCATAGTGGCACTCTTCCACACTGCTGTGTATGAGACCTGGCATGCATCCCTGGTCTCTTTCTTTCTATGTCTGAGGCACTGCACATTCATCCTGATGGTGAAGGGGAAAGGAGTCCCTCACACTGCTCAAATACAACCCCCCTAGCTAACTAAGAAATGGTGCTACCTGAATTTAAAGGTAGTCCCAATCTCACCCACTCCTCTTTAAGGTAGAAGAACAATAGCCACACTGCAAGGACTCACTGCAAACATTCAACAAAGCAGTTGTAAAATATTTAGTACTTCTTTCACTTGGAAACTGAGACAACTGGAGAGTAAAATCCCACACTGAAAGATTCAGTATAGAAACACAGTGATTTAAAAATGGAAGCTTTCCTCATCAGTCTGACAATGTTCTTACCTGACCTACTTTAGGAATAGTGTTTACAAGGATGATTAATGCTTGCTGTGGGAAAAAAAGTTGGCAGCTAGGTGTTAGTATTTGTGATGCTTCCAGCTCAGCAATTAATACAGTGAGTCATTTTACCTACAGTATGCAGTGCTGGGGCTGATGTTGAATTGCAATCAACCATGGCATTTGGGCAAAATTTGACATCTTCACAAGAACTCTGTGGGCCTAATTCTCATCTCAGCTGTGCCACTGCCCTTCCCAGAAAGTGGATCATCTTTCAATGAGTCATTTCTACACTGACTAGGAGCTGAGTTAGCAGCGTTCACTAGCTCACCCTCCAGAGGAAAAACTCCTCTTTTTCTTTAGTTTGGTTCTGATAAGACTGAGAGAAGCTGCTGGTATTTGTTATAGGCCTAATGACCAAGTCAGGTGTGGCAAATGAAAGAGGAAGAGTCTTGTATTTGGGGTTTTATTAATTCATAGTTAAAGCTCTATAAAATTGAAAGTGCTCCAGAATGATTTCAATCCACTATAGCTTGCTTACTGGTACATGGGAAATTGATAGTCCTCTGAATTGACTCTTTTCAGCCTGAGTACAGCTAGAGATATTTTTCATTCATTGCTAATCTTTATTATGACTACAGTGCCAAAGGTGTGCTAGGTGTTTCATAGACAAGGTTGCAGCCTCTTCAAGGTAGGGATTTAAGGATCAGAATTGGGTTTTGGTGACTGTAAGGTTCCTTGAGTCTCTTCTGGGGCATACCCTTTGGCAGTCCAGAATTGGTGCTCATGCTGAGTGGAGAGATCAGTCATCCTGGTTTGCAGCTGAGAGGCAGGGCAAGTAGCAGCTCAGGCCCTCTGGATCTGGGCTAGGCCAGTAAGGAGTCTGTAGCTCAGGGTCCTGCCTGCGGGCTAAACTATAAACAGTCAAGGGCTCAGGCCCCTCAGGTGTGGGCTGAGCTAACAAATAGGCAATAGCTGAGGCCCCTCAGCCAAGGGGTTAGCCAAGGGGAACTCAGGCTCACCCTGATCAATGGGGTCCCAGCCCAGGGTCCTTGAAGTGATGGGTGGTCCCATTGCTGGGCTGGCAGGGAAATATGAGGTTGCTGCCTCACCTCTAGGGAACGCCACAGGACCAATGTCTTGTTTCTCTGGGCTGCTTCTTACTGGCATCTTATTGGGTTGTTCCTTGGCTGCTGTGGCCTGGTTCTCCATCTCCACACTGAATCGCTCCCTTGGCACTTCCTCTATCTCCTGGGGCTGTGACTGGCGGTTTCTCCAGGCTGGCTTTGGAGCATCATCACCCCCTCTATGCTGGAATGAGGCCACTCCACCACATTACAGTACCCTTAAGCACAGTGGAGGTGAGTCCCAGGAAGAGTTTTTGTTGAGTTAGTGAGAATTCCAACTTAGGGCTTTCTGGGAGTGGGTGCTGGAACTGGAATTTCACCGACCTTGGAGAGAGTGCACTTGCTGCCCACTCTATGCCAGCCTAACTCTATGGGTTAGGGAGTGGATGGGTAGAGCCCGGGTTCTGCCCTGAACCCATTCCCTTCTGCGGTCAGATAGTACCAATGGGTTTGCTAGGAGGGACCAGTGACAGTGCTTTCCAAGAAGATTCTGGCCAGTCCCTGCACAGGGACACAAGAGGGGGAAACTTCTTTCTCCTTGTGAACCATCTCAGGAGCATGTCAGACTCTGTCCCTATACAGACAACGTACAAACAAGGAAAAGCACTGTTTGAGCCCATGTCCCTCTAGTTCCATGATATGTGCATCAGTTTGAGAACAACTCATCATTTTCAGTGAGTTAGGTGGGGCAGGGGTATGGGTGAGCATGAGAGGGCTAACCCTTTTGGCCCTCTTTAAAGAAGCGTGTTTTCAAGAGGAGCTTGAAGGAGAAGGTGGAGGTGCATCAGACTGAGTCAGAAAGGGGAAGGGGAGTGTTCCTAGTGCATAGAACAGTACAGAAGAAACTGTGATTTTTTTTTCTCTTCCACTCCCATCTCCAAAGGATGTGGTTAGTCATCCTTTGGGGATGGGGCCAAGGAGAGCACCAGAAAGAGCTGAGAGGCCGCATCAAAGAGTTAAAGTAAAAGTTTAAGGCCAAAAGAGACCACCAGATCTTCAAGTCTGACCTCCAATATATCACAGACCACCAACGCCACTCAGCACCTGCACACTAAACCCAACAACCACAATTAGACCAAAGTATAACAGCCCACAAGAGGCAGAGCTCAGGAGAATCAAGGTGCACCAGTGCCTGAGGGTCCCACAATGGCAGGGAAATGGTAAGTGAGATATACCCAGATAATCCTGGCAAGCGACCCACACCCATATGATTCAAAGGAAGGGGAAAAAAACCCCCAAGGTCACCGCCAATCTGACCAGGGGAAAATTCCTTCCCAGCTCCATCTGTGGTGTTCACCTAGACCCTGAGCATGTGAGCCAGAACCTGCCAGCCAAGCAGCTGATGGAGAGAATGTGCACTACTATCTCAGAGCCCTGGCCCTTCCCATCCAGTACCCCATCTCCAGCAGTGGCCATCCCTGATGCTTCAGAAGAAGGAGATTAAAAGAAAGCTTCCCAGAATACATGGTGGGTGGAGGAAGATCCCTTCCTGACCCCTGGAGATGGCCAGCTGAAACCCAGAAAGCATGAGCTTTTACTAAGACACAGACAAACTGGAAGTGAGCCCCAGAGCTGTTGAGCCCTGCCTTCCACCATCACAAGCAACCCAGTCATGCAATTGGTTTCTGCTACTGCTATCCTTTTAAGTTAACCTTTTGCCACCATGCCCTTTTGCACACTTAGCGCTTCATTTACAGCATTTCCCTTGACTTTAAGGGAATACTGTACAGCAGTGGCTCTCAACCTTTCCAGACTACGGTGCCTCTTTCAGGAGTCTGATTTGTCTGGCATACCCCCAAGTTTCACCTCAATTAAAAACCACTTGCTTACAAATCAGACATAAAAATACAAGAGTGTCACAGCCCACTGTTACTGAAAAATTGCTGACTTTCTTATTTTTACCATAAAATTATAAAATAAATCAATTGGCATATAAATATTGTACTTACATTTCACTTCATTGCACCGTGACCCCCATCTGACCCCTCTTCTGAACACCTGCAGTTGTTTTCAGTTAATGCCTTTTGGCCAAATTTATATTTGTGCAATGCCAGTGACTGTACTGGAATTGCATAGGCAGATATGAAAGGGCCAAACCCTGGCCTCAGTTATAAATGTGCATAACTAAGATTTTTCAATAGACCAGAAACTTAGATACACACTTTGTTGGTTTGAAATCAGTCATGGAATCAAATCGTTTAAGAAATTCTATGATGGAATGCTAGGTGGTGCAACAGATTAGCACCAAGCTATAAAACAATTACCGTTAATTGGCCCTGGACCACCGGGCTAGTTAAAATCCAGCCTAGGTTGGCAGAAACTAAGAGTAATCACCAGGTGATAGGTGTTTAGTGGCCCATAGCAGGACTTACCCAGTCTAGGGTTGGGCCCTGCCACTGCCTCAGTTTTTCTTCCATCTCATATCAAACAAACCCTCACATCTAATGTTTTCACACTAGTGCCCCCCTTCTGGGTGTGGTTTATTAGCACAGACTAACATTAAAGGCCTTCCAGCCCTCTTCCCCAGGCTCAGTCTGTCTTTCAGTTTATAATTGGCTTCAGTATGCATACAGCCGTCCCTCTAGGTTCCCAGGGCCAGATTTTTAAAGGTATTTAGGCACCTAAGGAAGCAGAAAGGCACCTAAGTCCACCATTTAGGCACGTTGGTATTTTTAGAACTGCTACTCCAACTGCCATCTAACCCCCAGTCCCTCATGGCACCTGCTTTCCCACCAATTGGTGCACAAGCGCAAACATCCTAAGCATTGCCATAACCCTACCGCAAACGGCTGTAGCCTTGAGAACTGGGCTCATGCCTAGGAACAGTCACAGACTCACCGAGCAGTACATCTGCTCAGCTGCACCTGCCACTCCCCAGTCCCCTGGCTGACATGGAGTTCCCTGAGTGCTTAAGTGGGTGTTTTTAACTAAGCAGAGGCATGCCTGTCTTGCTCCCAGGGGTTGATCACCGAGGTGCACTTGAATCAAGCTTAACAATGGGGGAAGCATTGCAATTGCTCAAAAGGCAGCAGTGGGAAGGGAAATGCAGAATGAGTGTGAGATAGCTATTTAGTGTGACAGTTTTCAGTTAGAGATTGCTGGTCAGGGACTGGGATTGGGTTAGTTAGTGGGGCACTTCGAGGGGACAAGAGAAGCACACAGGGACAGTTTGGTTAGTTAGATTGGGCAGGGAATCGTGGTAGGTCAGGCTGTGAGGGTTTCCTCAGGGAGGGAGAGCTGAGTCAGAGCTAGGGAGTGGGGAAGGTCACCTTGGGGTGGGGTGAGGGGAGGACACTGTGCTGCTGCATAGGGACCAGGGTGCTGGAGAATAGAGCATCAAGTGGAACAGCTGCAGGGCCCTGTACCTGATAGAGAGGGAAGAGACAGCAAAGGGAAGAGCCCCAGCCTGGGGCTGATCCTTAGCCCAGGTCTGATTCTGAGGGAGAGGGGTGAAGCTCATATTCACACCCTTGTACCTACTGGCCTTGCCTAGAAAGCTGTTGCTACCTAAGCAGGTCTGCATACAGACATACAGGTAAACCCAGGCCTTCATGTGAACCTCTGCAAACTGCTCAATAACGACCTCAAGTCTGTTACACAATGGTGCCATGTACTTACTGTCTCTCTGGGTGACCTGTATATCTTGGCTATGGGATTGTTCCAGAGATTCATAGGCCCCCCTAGGAATATCCCAGTCCCCTGTCTCCTACATACTGCTCCAATTCATGAGGGCCCTGCTGTGACATCCTTTCAACTACATCCATTTCCCAGTGGATAGACACAAGCAGAAAAGGTACATGCAGAAGTTTTACAGGGTAGCACATTTCCCATCTGTACTAGGGGCAGCAGAAGGAATTTATGTCGACCTACAGAAGCAAAGAATCGATGTGAATGCTCACCTTAACAGACGCAGGACAGATGCTACGAACATTATGGCCATCTGCGATGGATATACCCCCCCAGCCTTAAAACCACAGACCATGCACAGCTACTGCACATGCCCTGCTTCTCCCGCCCTGCTGGGCGATTAGCTGCCACAGCCATCTAATCTCACTGTCAGTCCCCACAGTGCAAAACACGCACACTGTAATGTGTCAATTCCCCCTGCTTGACGTGTGCCCCTCACAGGAGACAGAATACCCACTCAGGCCATGGCTCATGATGCTCAGCGTCAGCCCCCAAATAGCAGCTGAAACATGGCATAATCGTGCCCACAGAGCCAGTTGGTCAGTAATAGAGAAAACCTTCAGCATCCTAAGGATATGGTGGAGGTGTCTCCAGCCCTCTGGTGGCATGCTGCAGTACAGCCCCAGCTAGGTCAATAGGATATTCCTGGCATGCTGCATATTACACACTATTGCAGTGCAACATGTATTACCTCTTCCTGTGGGGGGAGACATGCCTCTCCCCAGGCAACCATCACCAGGAGGTGGTCCTTCTGGAAATCTCCCTGGAGCTGTGCAGGGCTGCAGGGTACAGGACAGGCTGATGCAGGAGGCTTTCTAGGAAACAAAGGTTAATGAGCAAATCATGAAAACACTAAAAAAACTCAAGGTGGAATTATGCTCAAAGTAGTGTACTGTAACAGAATGAATAAATGGTACTCCAGGTACAGAAAATGAAAGATTCGGGCCCTCAATACAAAAATTGGAGTGTGTATGAAACGTGTGTGTGTGGAGGGGTTAAGTGCATACCACCACCACTCATTTTTATCTGTTTTTGACTGGATGCTCTGAGCCCTGTGATGGCTGTCCCAGCTCGTTCCAGGCTCTGCATCATGTTGTGCAGCCTGCTGGTGGAGATGTGCTGGTACTGGGGGTCATCCATCACTGCTTTGCCTTTTCTTTTATGTGTGTGGACATTGTGGAGGGGGATGTGAAACAGCGGACACAGATGAAGATCCAGGCATGTTATCGTTGTCAGATAAATTCTCTCCAGCAGTTGCATCCTTAACGTCTTTGAAATTATGATGTTCCAAGCACATTGACATGGTATGAAATAGTTCTAGCTGCTGAAACAGAAACTGATGGTCCAGGAAGTGATGGCGGGGGTGGGTGGGTGAGTGTGAGTGTGAGTGAGTGACAGAGGGGAAGGAATGGCTTAACAGGAGTGGCAGGATGAGGTGAAAGGACAGAGGGGATCAGTTGACCCAGGGTTGTGAGTTCAATCCTTGAGGGGGCCATTTAGGGATCTGGGGCAAAAAAATTGGGGATTGTGCCTGCTTTGAGCGGAGGGTTGGACTAGATGATCTCCTGAGGTCCCTTCCAACTCTGATAGTCTATGAGTTGCTAGAGAAGGGACTGACACACATAGGTAGATGAGGAGGGATTAAGGGATGTTGGGGAGGCTGAGTGGGTAGTGGTGGAGGGATGTACAAATTGTTAGCTGTTGTCTGAATCATTTCAGTGACTACAGTGGGACAATGATAGGGAGGATGGACAAAAGAAGGCTCATGTGCTTGGGGTTGTGGCCGCATGGGATAGATGGTGCCCCTTTGGGAAGAATACTAGATGACTGGCTCCAGATGACCATTAGCACGATCTTCTCTGTTATTGTATTCACAGCTAAAGGCCAGCTGTCCTGTCTTTCATGCATTGCAGAAGCCTCCTTTACCCCACACAGCTTGTCACAGCTCATAAAATTTACATTGTAGGATTTATCCTCATGATGTCCCAGCACACCCAGGCCCTTGTGCATGCACCCACATTAGTCCCCACGTTTCCTGCACCACTGCATCATTCTGGTTGACCATGACTCCCATAAATTCTGTGTGTGTGTGCAGGGGGGTTGGGTACACCTTCCTCAGGCACTGGTGTCTCTCACTGGGTCTCTCTGGCATATAGTGTGGGACACATGTGCTAGTGGGTCTATTTATGGGGATCAACAGGGGGCCAGATCTTTGGTGGGAAGATGCTAGAATGAAAATAGTGATCTCTTGGTCCCCATCTGTGGCCACAGGAAATACAGGATTATGGCAGCTGCTTTCGAAGGGGGTATCCTGACAGCTGAGGTGGTGCTGGACCCAGGTCACATGGTGCCATTACTGGTAGTGGTTTTTGCTGCCTTACTCTGCTCTAAAAGGGGTGCCCCTGAGGTGGTGGTCCTTGCAGGGATTCAGGCTTACTGTCTTAGGGCCCTCCACAGGCTGATGAGAGTTGCTGCCTTCTGAGCATGTCCCTGATGGTATTTCAGTCTCCTCCCCATCCATCAGCTCCTCCTCTGGGTAGTAGGTCTGATCTGAGGTCTCCTCGCTCGTCAGAAGGGTATGGGGACTGGGAGGTTCTGCGCTAGAAGTGGAGAAGGAATATACTAATGTATCTGTGCATTCTCCATTGCAGTGCTACTGAACCTGCCCTATCACACCCAGGGTGCTGAAACCACTGACCCCAGTCTGAGTGACAGGGCGAACAGCAGGGGCTAATTCCAAACTGCTCTCCTGGGATGAGGAAAAGCGTGGTTGGGACATTTGTGGGATTTTGGGGAAGTACAGCCTACAACCTGACACCTTACCAATAAATGTGGTGAATGGAAACAGATTAGAAAAGCACATCAGAGTAAAATGCCTATTAGGTGAACTTACACAGTGGGTTCCTCTGCAGATTTGAGTGGTCCAGACCGCCTGCTCCCATCCACAGCTGCCTCTGGAATTGGTGCTGTAACTACCCACAGGTTCTGCAGGCTATCCAGGCTTAGTCCCCCCTCTTTGGCAGTGATCTTCTAGAAAGCCCTCTTAGCCTTCTCATGCGGCAGCTGCCACTTCTCGTTGATGTCCTCAAGTCCTCTGCTATGGGCGGCCATTGTGTTTACTGAGCCCCTTATCTTTTTCCAGTTGCTTGTTCTAGGAAGCCAAGAGGTTGCTATCTTTCAGGCACCCATCAGGGTTGGGGCATGCACAGCCATGAATTTGTTTATCGCCACTATCTACTCCTCTGAAAAATGTGTCTCCAACTTCCAAACCTGTCACTCTCTGACTCAGATGTTACCATCATGCTGGGATTCGAGGGGTGTGCATCTGGCATGACGGGCTTATAATAAAACTTTGCACCATATGCTAATGAACTCATCAGCCAATCCCTGCCTGATGTTAGGCCTGCAGGTACCCAATTCACTCCATAAAAACTGCTTTGAAAATCTCGCTATGTGGGTGGCACCTAACTTACACAATCCACAGCATGTGTGAGCACCACCTTGCTGACAGAGTTAGGTGCCTGTACTCCTCTCCCTCCTCACCATAAGGCACGATTTATCACTTCTTTTAAAGGATAAACAAACTTGGCAGTATGCCCAGATTTGTAGCTGGTCTCTCTAAAACATAGGAAAAAAAGCAGCTTGAACATTGGAGTTGGAGACTGCTTTATTTGTACCATTGGACAATGCAAGAACGCAGGCATAGGGGCTGGGGAGAGAGAAGGAAAAGCTGCTTTTCAGCCTACGTGTCCCTCAGTGATCAGCAAACTGGGACACCAGGGAGGCGTATGGCTCTTGAATGTGCAGCTCTGTCTAGTGACCCAGTAACTGCGGTCTGGAGCAGGGGCGGGAGTTGATGGCAGTTCATGTCACATGGCTTTCCACTGTGGAGCTAGCCACGTGCTGGGGGTGAGGCATGGAGGAGGTTCTGCTAAGATCACTAGCATGGATGGGGTGAGGGCACCAGGAACCCTCTGGGTCACTTTAGGAACTTCTGGTGGCTTTAAAGGATTCTCCTGTATATTTCTCCATCAGCATGTCCTCTAATGGTAAGACTAGCCCAGAGTGGGGCAAACTACGGCCCACGGGACCTCTGAGCTCCTGGCCTGGGAGGCTAGCCCCCAGCCCCTCCCCTGCTGTTCCCCCTCCCCTGCAGCCTCAGCTCACTGTGCCACCAGCACAATGCTGTGGGCAGCGGGGCTGCGAGCTCCTGGGGCAGTGCAGCTGCAGAGCCCAGCCTGACCCAGTGCTCTGTGCTGCGTGGCTGGCACGCCACCAGCACTCCAGGCAGTGCGGTAAGGGGGCAGGCAGCAGGGGGGAAAAGAGTTAGATAGAGGGCAGGGGAGTGCGGGGGGTGGTCAGGGGCGGGGATAGGGGTCAGGGCAGTCAGAGGGCAGGGAACAGGGGTTTGAATGGGGGCAGGGGTCCCGGGAGGGCAGTCAGGAAGGGGGGGGTTGGATGGGGCAGCAGGGGACAGTCAGGGACAGGAGTCCCAGGGGGGCAGTCAGGAAGGAGGAGGGGGTTGGATGGGGCAGCAGGGGGCAGTCAGGGGCAGGAGTTCCAGGGGTGTGTGTGTGGATAGGATAGGGGTCCTGGTGGGGGGCTGTCAGGGGTGGGAATTCTGGGGCTGGTCAGGGGACAGGGGTGGGCGGGTGTGTGGATAGGGTAGGGGTTCCGGGAGGGGGCTGATAGGGAACAGAGGGGGTTGGATGGGGCAGGAGTCCCAGGGGGGCTGTCAGGGGGCAAGAAGTGGGGCTGGGCAGATGCGGTGGACAGGCTATGCTCCCCCTCCCCTAACCAGCCCTCCATACAATTTCCGAAACCTGCTGTGGTTCTCAGTCCAAAAAGTTTGCCTGCACCTGGACTAGCCTGAAGGGGGAGACCTCATCTGTTTTTTCCACTCTCGCAGGAGACCACTCCTTCCATTTCTGTAGCAACCCAGGTGTCACCAAGCACTCAGGTATATCCAGAGCATAAATCCAGAGTTCCCACCCCCCAGCCTAGTTGGTGTAAGCTATCCTTTATGTGCTTGGGATGTTGTTAAGACCGACTTCCTCCAGACGTGCCTTTGCAGGATTTTGGGAAGCCTTTGAGTCTCGGGATGGCGGGGCTGGGATTAGTGTGTGCCTGCTCTCCATGGAGGCATGCTTCTCCCCACTTGTGCTCGTGCCTCAGCCCTTCCAGAGCTATGACCTGTGCAAGTATCACAGCACGGCAGGAGATTTGACTCATACTTCTCTGTCCAGTGCCTATTCTATGATGGTGTCCAGGAGCAGGGTAGCAAAGTGCATCCCATAGAACAGCCCAGGGTCTCCTGAATACTGGAGGGAGAGGGGAAACTGCAGACAGGAGAGCACAACTTTCTCTTATCTAGCATTGCACTAGATAGTGGAAACGTCCTTGTAAAAATGTAAGGGCTACTACAATTGAAGACAGCAATGAAATATACAGTGATTGTTTCAGGGAGAAAGCCCAGTGTAGAAGCTAGTTACTCTTTCTTCATTTTTCAAGGGGACCTGGTTTGGGTAAAATCTCTAGTCAAGCAGGGCAGATCTC
Organism: Chelonia mydas; assembly: GCF_015237465.2. NCBI lineage: Eukaryota > Metazoa > Chordata > Testudines > Cheloniidae > Chelonia > Chelonia mydas. Next base: position 86,444,420 of record NC_057850.1, on the reverse strand, counting down.
ATCCCAGTTTTCTAAGACTCTCCTCTACAGGCACTCACATAATCCCCACAGGGTAACTGGGGAGGTAAATGCCTACTAGCCCCTACCTCTGTTCTGAAAATCCTACTAGGCTGTAGGCCACTCAGGGAGTTCAGCTATACAGCACTCAGCAGGACAGCACCTTTAAAAATCAGACCCATACTCCTTTACAGCCACTGAACTAGAGCTTCTTACTCAGTAGGCTCTTGTTCCCTGTATGTCCCCCAGCTAAGACTCACCCCGCAACAGCCTCCTGCTTCTTACAGGAAGATCTCCCAGGCCTTCCAGCTAGGAACTCTGAAAAGCTATCACCTACTCTTTTCCAGCTAGCACCACCTCCCTGCTAGCTTATCAAACCCTCTACCTGAGAGCTAAGGAAAATTTCTCTCTGACTGAACTCAAGTTGCCCTTATATTTCCCAGCAAGCCTGGTTCTAAGTCACATGCTCCCATCACGTGACTACTAGTCTTAGTCCCTTCACCTGGGGAGGTGAGCTACACCTGGCACAGGTGATGCTGAGCCCCAATCCCCTTAAAGAGCTAGCTCACATTGTGACATGGTCTACGTGAAACGTATTTTATGGTCTCAGTCCCAGTTTTCCACATCGTCGAATCACAACCAGAACTGGCACCTTTAAAAAACAAAAAGCAGTTTCACCAGTAAGCAGCTAAGGCATGAATGGGCTATTTTGAAGAAACTTCCAGGGTTACGAGACCGCATAAAAAGGCCTACACCACTGCTGTCTGTGCTCTTACTATTCTGACTGAGCTAGGAGGTTTTAATTCAGATCTCTCCCAAAGTTCATGTGTGTGTTCAGGCACTGGGATCCATTTCAGGCCTATTAAGAAATGGTCAGAAGCTGTGAGGTTTGGATCTGACTTTTAGGTTCTCTGGCTTTCAATACAGAAACTCTTGTTAGAGCTAAATTCACACGAAAAATAGGTTTTACAAGTCTATGTTCTATGACTACTGCTTCTTTGGGTGCAGAGTGCACAGACACTCAAAAAAGGCAGTTTAGTATGACGACTTCAATCAGCCTCAGACGAGCTTTGAAAGCGCTCCAGAAATTACTGTAACTTCTCTCGTGTGAATGTCACAGAAATGGAGTGTGTGTGACAACCAAACACCAGGTAACCAGGATCCACTGAAAGAACAGTGAGATTGGGGTATACTCGGAATGGAAGATATAGGCTTAATAAAATCATAGACATTAGAAACACAAATATCTCTTACATCCCAAAATGTTTATTTAATAGTTTGACAGGGCACACATATTTTAAAAAGGGACATCAATTCAGCCTTCATATTGTGATGGTTCAGATAATTACAGGCCCAGATGCTAGCATTTAAATACTTACTGGTACCTGTCTGAAATGCTAAGTGTCCAAAGGCTCTAGCCATTGTTCTCATGAAATTGGAAGCTGGATTTACAAATCAAGCCCTAGAACAGACATTAGAGAAATCTGAACTTAAAACTTTAGCACCTTTAAAACTGTATACACACACATTTGTAAAGCAGACAAGAGAGGCCAACCAATCTGATCAATTGGCTAGGATACTCAGCATGGTATGTATTTTTATTATAACAACTGCACAGGTCAGAAGTGATTAGCAATATTACCCTCCTTCAAAACAATATATCCATAAAAAGGGAGGAAACAGCAGGAAAGCAAAAGTTTAAAAATGTGCTGTTCTAAATGGCAAGTTTTCAAAGCATGGCGTGAAGTTTTGGGAACAGGATCATCATCAGTATTATTGATGGTCAGAGATTATTTTTGGGCAGTATCCAAGCATTGGTAGATCAGATCCAGGCACTCTTGGATGTGACAGTCTTTAGATTAACAAGTGTTTCCTTGGAAGAAAGCTGTTGAGAAGATGTAGCTGTCTTTGGTTTCAGTGACTTGAGGCTGAAGGTGTATTTTGTAGCAAAGGCAGTTTATGACTATGATGATACTATCTTTAATTACATGATCACATGCTATTTGTTCTATAGGAGCCCTGCCTCACTCAGTGCACAGCACGAACCGTGAGTGAGGCAGACGGCTGCAGAAAGAGAAAGGACACTCTTGCATTGAAGGCACTGGGCTGGGAGCCAGGAGAGCTAGGTTCTAACTTCTGAGGGCTTGACTTTGCAACCTTAACTATCTTGGTTTTTTTTTTTTTTTAATATGTAATTTAATCTGTATGATGCAGCAGGGCATAGAGGCCTCAACCAGGATTAGGCCCTATTGCCAGATGCACTGTATAAACACAAATAAAGACATGATCCCTGCCTCCAGGAGTGACATACAAAAAGCAGGTGAAAGAGCAAAACCATCTAAAATGTGTATTTTTAGTTACATTTTGTATCATAGATAAAATGTCAGCTCTCCAACTCCCCCTTAATATTAATTATTACGTAGTTTATGTCTATCTGTGTTTTACTGTAGAGAGCTCCCTAGCAACCTGGGTCATACCATTAGGTCTTACAGGCAGTAGTGTGGGTCATTTGGTATGTGGCACTCTTCCCACCTACTACCATGTTGGTGTATTGGATTCAGTACTGACTCAATGGGGATTGTGCTACTGGAGGTGCTGCCTTTTGTAAGTGATGTAAAATGGCTGTTCAAGGTACCTGAAGATTCCATGGCACTTGTCACAAGAGTAGATACGTCAGCCCTCGGTAAGTTCCAGTTGCATATTTACATTCCTATAATATTAGGGGTCTTCTTGGAAATCTCCTTGTCACAGTAACGGGGAATAAAATCTCCGTTACAATACACTTGTGGGCTATACACATTGCATCACCGACAATTACTTTTAAACAGTTTGTTGGGAAGTTTTACAGTTCTTACATGTCCCTATTTAGGGTCACCAGGCAGCAAGTGTGAAAAATCTGGACAGAGGGTGGTGGTGGGGGTAATAGGAGCCTATATAAGAAAGACCCAAAAAATCAGGACTGTCCCTATAAAATCGGGACATCTAGTCCCCCTATCCCTATTACCCCTAGATCTGAGGGCCTCACACTGGTTAATATTAACACCCAGGACAGGCGGTACCTTCCTATCACCCATATTTTACAGATGGGGAACTAAAGGACAAAAAGACTATAAATATGTCTACACTGCAAAAAAAGGCATTAGGTGACTCAGGTTAAAGTAGCAACTCTGCTTTTAACTTGGATTAATAGCTTAAGCTCAGGCTCCCTTGGAGGCTTTAACTCCAGCTGCTAACCTGAGTTAAAAGCCGAGATGCTGCATCTTCATTGCTGTGTTTTAACCTGAATTAGCTAATGTGGATTAGCTAACCTGCATTAAGAACACACCTTTTCTTGCAATGTAGTCATAGCTTAAGTGACTTGCCAAGGTCACAAAGGAAGTCTGTGGCACAGTAGAGAATTCAGGGCTCCTGTGTCCCAGGCAAGCACCTTAACTTCTGTACCATCCTTCCTGTCAGTACTGATCCACCCTGAGCTAGCAAAGCGTCTAATCCTTGTTAGTTAAATTTAAGATACTGGCTTTAATAATATGACTAATAGTGAACTGCATTGCTCACAGCTAGAATAATCTTGTTTTGCTTTGCAAACTGAGCAAATTTGACATGCAAATTAATGCAGGAGAATGAATATGGGACATCAAGATGTTATTTTTACAGAGTCACTTTTCTGGTTCTAATGGTACGTAGACCTTAAGTAACATTGATGATTATAGCTAAATAATTAAATCAGGTGTTTTCAGGGTGCCAGTGGAGTTTTCTAAAATGTATTTATGAACATGTCATTTCATAGACTTTCCCCCCCATGGAATGAGAGCAAAATCAGGCTTTATCATTTCCATCACACTGTACATATTTTGAGTTTCATGGAGAATCTGTGGACATATTAGTCTAGCATATATAACCTAGAAGGTGCAGAAAGTAGGTTTCTGCACAAATTTGAAGCCAGAAGAGAACACATCCCTTGGTGACTAGCATATCAAATCAAGTGCTGCCTTCATGTGCTGCAGTGAAGAATTTACAGCACTGCTGCCTGAATAATCACCATCAGACCCTGACCTAGGATTGAGAACGGTAGGTCTGGCAGGGAAGATGGAGGGGGTTCCCTTCTTGTGACATAAAAATGGAAGCTTCACTGCTGCTCCGTGGGTGTTTAAATCCAGAATGTGTACCTGATGCAATTATTGCTAATGCGCCGAACTCCAGAGAAGCTGCTGAATCAGGGTTCTTTCCTGTTAGGTAGTTACCTTACTTCCTTTCTAAGATTTGAAATAAAACTTTCTTCTTGAATGTGAGGATGTGTACCCACCTATAATGAGATCTCAACTCTGAGAGGACAGCCATACACTGCAAACTAGTACTGTACTTATAGATGGCTGATAAAACCTAAAGCTAGCCATAAAAATCTCTTGGTTTGTTCTTTTGTCAGGAAAACTCAGAGGGATATTGAGAGGTCAGGAAAACTAATTGGGATAAGATCCAGGGTTGATACTGGGAGCTGCAATTGTTCCTCTCCCTTGATCTATAATCCTGTGGTGTAGTCTCAGTTATTCTGCCGGTCAGTATCCTGAAGCCACCAACCATCTTCCCTTCAGAAAGTAAGAGCTTGATTCTCTCTCTCACATCTGCTGGTGTAATGAGTAGTAATTCTATTGAGTTACACTAGTGGAAAACATGTGTTAATTGGAGCACAAGAACCTAAGGGTGCAAAACAAAACTGAAAGGGCTGCATTTATTTTTAAAGTAGATAAATGGATAAAAAACAGTCACCCAGCAGTGCAGTCAAGAAGTTCCTTCCACAAGCCCTACAACTGAGCTGGTAATTAAACCTTGAGGATTCATTTTATTTATATATCTATCTCCAAACAAATTTCTCCATCGTGCTGTGCACTAGCCTTGCTGAGGTCCTACATAATCTCATGTTGTCCCTGTCCAGCTTCCCTTGCCCCTTGCTACTGCTTTGTTACTTCCCTCATTGTCATGCCTGAAGTTAGTTTAATTGCCTTAGGGCAGGGATCTGGCCTTTTAGCTGTTTTGGGAGGTTACTAGCACACTTTTTGGTGCTTTGAAAGTTAAAAATCAATTATTATGGCATATTTTAAATCAACTGCAAGAATAAAAACATTAAGAATAGTATGAAGGTGAAGGGTTGAGACAGACCATAGCAGGTCAAAATTCTGTCCTGAGTTCCACCACTGACAAAGAGTTTTCACAGATGTAAAGTAGGAGAGGACTTGGCTCAATGTGAGGAAAGTTAGGTGACCCGATATTATTAATGGTAGCTGGGAAGCTACTGTAATTCACAGAATCAGTAATTAGAGACAGAGTTAGAGCACCAAAGCACATGCTGTTGCATGGACAGGATCTAGTCCCACAACAAGTAGGGCCCTACCAAATTCATCGTCATGAAAAACACATCACGGACTGTGAAATCTGGTGTATGTGTGCACGCTTTTACCCTATACTATACACATTTCACAGGGAGATCAGCATTTCTTAAATTGGGGGTCCTGACCCAAAAGGGAATTGCGGGGTGGGGGGGGTGTCACAAGGTTATTTTAGGGAGGTTCAGTATTGCCACCTTTACTTCTGTGCTGCCTTTAGAGCTGGGTGGCTGGAGAGCAGTGGCTGTTGGCTGGGCACCCAGCTCTGAAGGCAGTGCCCTGCCAGCAGCAGCGCAGAAGTAAGGGTGGCAATACCATACCATGCCATCCTTACTTCTGCACTGCTGCTGGCAGCAGCTCTGCCTTCAGAACTGGGCTCCCAGACAGCAGCTGCTGCTCTCTAGATGCCAAGCTCTGAAGGCAACACCGCTGCCTGCAACAGTGCAGAACTAAGGATATCGGTACCACAACCCCTCCCCCCACAATAACCTTGCAACACCCCCCGCCCTCCCGCCCCCAACTCCTTTTTGGATCAGAACCCTTACAATTACAACATGAAATTTCACATTTAAATCCTGAAATTTAGGATTTTAATTATTCTGTGGTTGTGAAATTGACCAAAATGAGCCGTGAATTTGGTAGGGCCCTAATAATAAGGGGTTGTAAACTGACTGGTGGACTGAGCAGAAAAAGAAAAAAGGGAAAAAAAAAAATCTTTCCCTGCCTGGAGATCAAACCTCAGAGCCAAGGGAGGAAGGTTTGGCTTTTCCCAGGAATTCTCCTTCTAGCTTTCCAGGAACCATCCATGAACACCTGTGCAAGAAGAAGGAAATCTGGAATTGATCCCTTATGCACTAGAGACCATGCAGTGATTCTGAATCCTGCTGCAGAGCTGTATTAGATATTAATAAAAGAGAAAGTACTTACCTTAGAGTGACCATGTGAAATTTTAGTTTGCGAATGAAGTGATTGAGATGGTGGAGATCGTGGATGGGTCTCCAATCACCCTTCTCTTTAGGTACTAGAAAGTACGTTGAGTAAAAACCCCTTCCTTGGTGGTTGAAGTTGCTGATGGTTGCCCTTTGTTGATGCCATCGGATCCTGGTGTTTAGGCTTAATTAGTACCAGAGCATGGTCTGGTACCAAGGGAGCCCAGGATTTGTGGGCTCTCTTGCCATGACCTTGAGACTTACACGTTTTAAGTCCTCTTGGGCTGAGTGGGCTCCACTTAGGCAAGGTCGTTTGAAGTGGATGTAGAGGAGAATTTGTTCTTGTGTTTGTGAGAATGCTCCCTGACTTTCCGACAAGACCCTGATGCGGAGGAGTCTGTGGGAGAAGATTCTGGCAGGAGGCATACTGCTTGCTGAGTCAGGCCAATGTGTGCGGGGGGAGGGGTTTGCTGGCCTGGGTCCAACTGCAGCCTCATGGCTTTTTCCCTTAAGTGGTTCTTAAGAAGAAGTTGTCACCCCTTATGGGTATAGCTGCAGGAAGAGCAGCAGATTCCACCCCTTGCTGTGAGGAAAAGGCATATAGACAAGAAACGCAGATTTTGAAGCCTGGAGCCCTGGGCATAGTCTAGTACCTGTAACAGGGGACAGGGACAGGGGCAAGGGCAGGAAATTCTCCATGACATGGAATCTAACTTAGCTTAAGCTATCGAGTAAATAAAAAAAAAAAAAAAACTGATTACACACACAATATATGTATTAACAGATCAAAGAATGAGAGGAGGACACAGCTTTGGAAGCTGGGAGTTCTAACCCAGGCCATGTGGCGGTAAGAGTGAACTGGAGAGGCAGTTGTACTGCTCCACCTTCTATCTTCTTGGCTGTAGACATGAGGACAGCAGGGGCACATGTATGGATCAACGGACTCTGTTTTCAAAATTTTCTGACTCCAGGTAGGGGCTGGTCTGCTGTTGCAGTAATTGACATGCAGAGGATATGGATTCTGACTCTGTGTTCATAGGGTGATCATATTTTCCCAAAATGATAAACGGGACACCCTCAGCTGCTCACCTGAGGGGCCCCCCTCCCCATGCTGTTGCCAGTTGCTGGAACCCTGGCCCCATCATTCCCCATGCCAGACTGCCTGGTCGCTGGAACCATGAGGGGGGGGGGGCCTGAATGCTGGACCTCTGTCTCTCCTCCAGCCCTTCCTCTCCCTATGGGGGGCCCGACATCTCCGCTCACGCCCTCTGCACCACACTTTTTTTTTTTTTTTAAACAAAAAAGTGGGCATTTGTCCCATTTGCTCTTGCCAACTGATCAAGTCAGCAAGAGCAAACAGGACAACGGCCTCCTTTTGGGAAAAAAAGTTGGGACAAGGCTTAAAAAAGGGATGGTCCCAGCCAGAAAGTACATATGGTCACCCTATATGTTCAGTCCTTTGCTTCATGAGGGGACTAGGTCTGGGAGCACTGAGATGCTCTGAGGAGTGCCTCGGGTTTTTTTTTCTTTTTTAATTAATCTCCCTCCCCCCATTTTAAGTGAAGAATTTAGTACTTAAAAGGTGGCAGAATCATTTTCCTGAAAACTGAAGTCGTCTGTTTTACCCACAGAATATATGCAGCAGAAGTAGTGAAAACAGAAGTGCCCCTGACTGCCCTGACTATATGTCTCTATCCCAATCTGGAAGGGCCACCATCAGCAGCGAGAGAACAGCTCCTTCTCTATGTCCCAGGCATAGGTGCCAACTCTGTGGGTGCGCCGGGGCTCAAGCACCCATTGGGGGGGGGGGTGCTCAGCACCCATGGACTGTGGCCCCGCCTGTGCTCTGCCCTAAGGCCTTGCCCCCGCTCGGCCTCTTCCCATCCCTGCTCCGCCTCTTCCCCTGAGGCCCCTGCCGCTCACTCCTCTCCACCCCCTCTTAAGGCAGGAGAGAGCAGAGAGGAGCAAGCGGCAGATGAGTGGGTGGGTCTTAGGGGAGGGAGTGGCGAGGAGCGAGTGGCAGGTGGGGAGGCAGTGGAGAGAGGTTGGGCGGGAGGGTGGTGGGCAGGGGTGATTCGGGGGAAGAGATGGAATGGGGGTGAAGCATCGGCACCCCACCAGCAAAAAGAAAAAAGAAAAAAAAAATCAGCACCTGTGGTCCCAGGTGTCCTTGGCTTGTCTGCTGAGACTAACAAGGATTCCAGTCATGGTGGTAACTTTAAAATGATGTAACCTGGTATCACCATTCCCATGGCTAGTGTGATCTGGATAGAGTTGTGTCCCACCCTCTTCAAATGGGGGAAGAGCCTCACTGCAGCACACTGCAATGAAGAGGTAGAAATAGGGGGATCCTAGAGGAATTCTAAACTAAAAAGCTAACGAAGGGGCCCAATCCAAAGCCCACTGAAACCAATGGGAGTCTTTCCATTGACATCAATAGACTTTGGATCAGCCTTTAAGAAAACTAAACACCTTACAGAATGTTACCTATTTTGAATTGAGAACTGCTTCTCAACCCATTAAAAGCCTGTTTTTAGTAGAACCCAAATGAAGTGAGTACTTCCTGCCACCTTCTGATTACATTTAAATACACAATAAGCAATTTCAATCAAGAGCAATACACCACTGGAAATAAAGGTCACTTCCATTTACTTTCCGTCTTGGGAAGCCAGGCTACAATCTCTCTTTTAAACAGGAGTGGGGAAAAAAAGGGAAGCTGGAGTCTCTCAGGTAATCAGGATATAAAATAAATTCCTATTTCTGAGTTGATTTAGCCTCAGATATTTTGTTTTTAAACAAAAGCTTCAAACTGAAAATCAGAAATTTAGTGCATCAGATCAAGCAATACTGAACCAATTTAAAAGCATGTTAGTATGATCAACTGGAAATAAAGCCAGAAGCTTCCTGTAAGAATATGACAGGTTTCAGAGTAGCAGCCGTGTTAGTCGGTATTCACAAAAAGAAAAGGAGTACTTGTGGCACCTTAGAGACTAACCAATTTATTTGAGCATAAGCTTTCGTGAACTACAGCTCACTTCATCGGATGCTTGGTCCCAGCCTGGAGCATCCTCCTGCACCCCCAAGACCCTTATCCCCAGCTGTGGCCCTCTGGCTAAAAAGTTTGCCCACCCCTGTTCTAAGAGCTTGTTTACACTAGAAAGTTTTGCTGCTTTAACTATACCAGTAGTATAAAATCCTGGTGTGGATGCAGTTATAGCATATAAAAGTGCTTATTTTAGTATAGATTATGGATTGGGAAATAAAATAAGATGTTACTGGTATAAAGTTGCTTTATACCAGTAACAACACACACACATACGTACCGGTCTAACTATGTTGAGAAAAAAAATTCCTATTCCTAACCAACATAGTTATATTGGGAAAAGTTAATAAATTTCACCATTAAGGAGCTTTTTCTGTTATTCAGAATAACTTTTCCTTTCCCCAGTATTTCCAGTTATAACTAAACAATGCTTTTTTCCTTGGTGTGTTTACTTTTGAGGTGGGATTTTCCAAAGCATTCTGCCTCGGCTTATCCTTCTCCACCAAGGTCCATGACAAAAGCATTCATGGATGGCTCATTTCTTCTACTGAAATAGAGCATTCCCATTGACTTTAATGGGAGCAGAGATCAAGACAATGCTGAGTCCTTTAGAAAGCCCTTCCCTTTATTTTTGTAATTTGATTTAGGATCCAAGACTACATGGACATTTATACTTACCTGCAGTGCCAGGGCAGGAGCAGCGAGAGAGTTTGTTGGAAGTTCACATCTGAACACAAACAACCTGTCTCCGGTTATTTCCAGGGTTCTGATTTAACCAGCAGGACACAAACTTGGCAAAAAGGCACCAGCTGCATTCCTTTCATGCCAGTAAACACTCACCTTTCCCCCCTCATTTCTCTCCCCTCCCCCGCAAACCAAAACAACTCCCCTGCAATAATTTAAACTAAGACTATCAGCACTGATCTAAGATTTTTACTTTTGTTGGTTAGCATTTATGTAGGACAGATCTATTCATAGAATATCAGGGTTGAAGGGACCTCAGGAGGTCATCCAATCCAACCCCCTCCTCAAAGCAGGACCAATCCCCAATTTTTGCCCCAGATCACAAATGGCTCCCTCAAGGATTGAACTCACAACGCTGGGTTTAGCAGGCCAATGCTCAAACCACTGAGCTATCCCTCCCCCCATAGGATAAAACTCAAATGAGCAAAGAACAGGAAAAAAATGCTTAAAATAGAAAGTCACAATTAGTAGTTTCCAAACATACATTGGAACATTAATGTAATTTTGGATGGGCTGGAGCAAGATTAACACAAATTAAAATCCCCCAGGTAATAAGCATTAGAAAGTAAAAGAAATGAATTACACCATGGACACAACTCGCGGATACAATATTAGTGACATTTGGAGGACTGTTTGAAGGAGATAATGATTTCTCTACACTGCACACTATATTTCAAAACCAGTTGCTGATGAAACAGGTGCTTTGCTTGCAACTTTTTCCTACATTTTCAGGTGGAATCTATTGAATCAGTGGCATAGAGATTATGTAAGTGCAAAAGCTCTGGAGTTAGTTAAGTGGACACCCAGTAGAAGGGGTGGGTGTCTGAAGTCCTTTAAGGGAAAATCCATTTAAGTGCTCATTACTACATGGGACAGGAGGACCTTGTGAATTTAAAGAGCTCAACTAGCAAAATCCTGTTGGGGCACTTGCTCTGCAGGCAGATTTGCTTTGCTGATCTGCACCATTAAAGTACATTTGCTTTCCTTTAGAGAGAACAGTATGTTCCAGTTAGTTATTACTAAAGGCTCCAATTTGAGCGCAGGGCCCCATCATATTAAAGAATCATCATCAAGTGTATGTTTCCAGCAAGGTCTGCAGAGATTGGTTCTTGGCTCTATGCTATTTAACATGTTTAATCAGTGACCTAGAAGAAAATAAAATAAGCACTGATGAAGTTTGCAGATGATACAAGAACTGGGGGAGGAGTGGTAAATAATGAGAAGGAGAGGTCACTGATTAAGAGCAATCTAGCTTGCTTGGTACACTGGGTGCAAGCAAACAATATACACTTTAATATGGCTAAATGGAAATGTGTACATCTAGGAAGAACATAGACCATACTTAGAGGATGGGGGACTCTATCCTGGGAAGCAGTGACTCTGAAAAAGATTTGGGGGTCATGGTGGATAGTCTGCTGACAATGAGCTCCCAATGGAGCCAATGTGGCCAAAAGAGCCACGGTGATCTAGAGATGCGTAAAGAGGAGATTCTTGAGTAGGAGTAGGGAGGTTATAATACTTCTGTAGCTGGCACTGATGTGACAGCTGCTGGTATACTGTGTCCAGTTCTGGTGCCCACAATTGAAGAAGGATGTTGATAAATTGGAGAGTATTTAGAGAAGAGCCATGAGAATGGTTAAAGGATTAGAAAACATGCCTTAGAGTGATAGACTCAAGGAGCTCAATCTGTTGAGCTTAAAGAAAAGATTAAGGGGTGACTTGATTACAGTCCACAAATATCTACAGGGGTATAACTATTTAAGTGTAGCAGAGAAAGTTATAACATGATCTAATGGCTGGAAGTTGAAGCTAGACAAATTGAAACTGGAAACAAGATGTAAATTTGACAGGGAGGGTAGTTAACCATTGGAACAGTTTACCAAGGATCATGGTGGAGATTCCACCAGTGACCATTTTTAAATCAAGAGTGGATGTTCTTCTAAAAGATCTGCTCTAGGAATTGTTTTGGGGGAAGTTCTATGGCCTGTGCTATATGGCAAGTCAGACCAGATGACCAAAATGGTCCCTTCTGGTCTTGGAATCTATGAAGATTCTGCACAAACACATAGTAAGAGGCAGCCCCTGCCCTGAAATAATTTACAAGCTAGTGATCCTAGTTTGGAACTAAGAGCCAAGAACTGTTACATTCTAATCCTAGCATTGATACCCCCTTCCTGTGTAGTTTTGAGCAGTTAACCACTCTACTTCAGTTTTACCATCTGTAGAATGCAGATAGTAGTACAGGACTTGCAAAACTCCAAATGATTTCAGGGGGAGCAGGAGCAAGTCCAGAATACACAAATCTCAAATTTGTACTGTGATGATGTAGTTATTGTTTGTAAAGTGCTGTGAAGATTAGAAGTGATAAATGTATTTATTCTGCTGGTATCCCACAAGTAGACAGACACATTGGCACTCGAGATTTCCTTTCCTTATTAGTGTAAATTCTTCACTCCCATTATCCCCAATGAGTTGGAGACAGAGCCAAGACTGGAACTGCTCTTTGCTGAAGAGTCCCAGGCTAGCACCTCAACCACAAGATATATCTTTCTATCTCTCTTCCCAGAGAGCCAGAGTAGATAGGGAGTGACTCCATCGAGGACATGACTGGAATTACTCCCAAGTTACACTGGTGTAAGAAAGAGCCAAATACTCAGTCAGTTTTGAGCCAGCAATATGGGCTCATTCATAATATGCAGAAAAGAATGCACACGAGATATCCTGCAGTTGCCCTGGTAACATTTACATAGCATTTCTCTCAGTTAGATTATATTAAATCAAATGCAAATGATTCCCATAAAAGGATATTCTTTAAAAAAAATAAATTACATATATATTCAGTTTTTGAAAACAAAAAAAACTGAAGGAAACAAAGTTGTACAGGCTATCTTCCAAGTACATGGAGCAATCAGAGAGCTAACTGATCAAGGATATGCAATTTGCATGGGTTTAGAGTTCAAGTTCCATGCCAAAGACTCTTATTGACTTGAGCAAACCTTAACATTTTCCTCCCTGGAAAACAAGCAGAAGCTATTGAACCAAGGGGAGGGGGGTAAGGGGTGGGGTTAAAAAGTATAATCTGCTATATCTTGCACTGTGGGAGTTGTCAAATGACCTACAGGTTAGAAGCTCTTTTTCCCCCCCTCCACCTACAGTGGTTCTCACCAGCTCTTTGGTGTCACTGCTTTAGAGCAAGACAGAAGCCTTCCTTCTTCATGCCTATGGTCCTGTATGTAGGCAGTGGCAGATTGGGGGACCCCTGGAAAAATGGGCACCCCGCACCCCACTCAGCACTCCTGCCAAGGAGCAGAGTTGGGGCACGGGGGCTTGCCCTGCTCTGCCCACACAGTGCTCCTACTGGGCAGCAGGGGAAGCCCCCGTGCCCTGACCCTGCTCCCTGGCAGGAGCATGGTGGGTACTGCAGGCTGAAGGGTGGGGAGGGGTCCCCACTTGCTCTGGCCCAGGTCCCCACAACCCCCTAATCCACCTCTGTATGTAGGCAGAGCCACCTTCACACTCCCCTCACTTCCAATGCTCAGTTTTTTCATTAGTGCTTCCACCAGACATTGTGCCAGACAAATCAGGTTCAGTTTAATGTCAACACAGTGGGTCAATTTCAGAGGAAATGTATAAAGTGGTGTAAGTTACAAGTTAGTGGGTCTCAGTTGATGTGACACACAGAGGGACTAGAAGAAGGTATACAAAAGTTATCATAGTGGTGAGCCACACTTTCTTACACCCTCTTATTAGCTGCTTTCCCTGCTCCTCCACTCTTCTGGCCCATTGGCATGTAAATTACACCATTTTCATCTCTTCCATTCCACCCCTTTCCAGAAGCATAACTCACTGTACCATATGCATCACCCAATTTGGTTCAGTTTGTGGAAATAACTTGAGATATAGTACAACTATGAAAGAATTAAGTGAATAGTGAAAGCTACTAACAAGAATCATGATTTTCTAAATACAATACTTTGTGCTTCTAAAACGCCTTCTATGCAAGGATCTCAAAGTGCTATCTCCGTCTATAAAAAGATGGGCTATTAAAGCACAGAAGTTATATGATTTGCCATAGATCTCAACACATTAGTGGCAAGTGGGAACAGAACCCAAGTCACTGGTCTCCCAGTAATCACTTTTTCAAGTACACTGGAAAGCAATTCCAGGTTACATTTAAGCGAAATAAAACTAGGGTTTTATTTGGAGTACAATAGTGGGATTTACCGGAGGAGATTTTTGTCTTTGGGTAAAGATTTATTTTTGCCTTTTACACTTAGAGTGGAAACACTTGTGGATTGGAGTGAAAAATGGACACAGCATGAAAATGAAGTGGATAACTCACGATGTGAGTGTAATGCCATAGAGACCCTGGATGAGACCAAGTCTTGTGTCACTGATATATTTGGCTCTCTCCTATGACAGAGAATGCTGTCTGAAAATATCCTGTCAATGCGAAACCAAAAAACTTTTTAGGGCAGGAAACCCTCTCCCCCGCCGCCCCCAAACTTTCATTCTCTGGTACTTCCAAGTGAAACCTGAAGATATCCATACTTTAGGGGCAAGAGATATGTGATCTCAAGGGTATGTTTTCTCTATAATATTTCCCTGTAAGTATGAAGTTAAGTTTTAAGAACATAACTATATCTTTGTAATATATGGACCAACAAGTGGTAGTCATTACAGATGAGTCAAACTAGGGGCAACCGGAGCTCTCACTCTTCCTATGTTTTCACTCATGCTGAAATAGATCAATTTATGGAGTCTAGGCAGGGGATAATTTGAATAATAAATTCCAGACTTTTGAGATTTCAACATAGATCGATTAATTTAGTGATTTCATATTTTAAAACCCCAAATGCACTCCAGATTTGTAAGATATGCATAAGAGACTGTGGTTTAATTATGATTGATAATTATACAGCATATTTACTTACAGTAGAACTTCAAAGTTATGAATACCTCGGGAATGGAGGCTGTTTGTAAACTTGTGAAAGAACAACCATAACGTTTTGTTCAGAGTTACAAACATTTCAGAGTTACAACTGAACATTGACTTACTACAGCTTGAAACTTTACTATGTAGAAGAAAACTGCTGCTTTTAACCATCTTAATTTAAACTAAACAAGTTCAGAAAGTTTCCTTACCTTGTCAAGTGTTTTTTTTTTTTTTTTTAAACTTTCCCTTATTTCTTAGTAGTTTACATTTAACACAATACAGTACTGCATTTGCTTTTTTGTCTCTGCTGCTGCCTAATTGCATACTTCCAGTTCCTAATGAGGAGGTGTTTGTAACTCTTAGGTTCTACTGTATTTTTAATAAAAAGAACTTAAGTTGGTGGAGACAATTTTTGTGATATATTTGTTCCACCGTTCCCTGTTATGGAGCTGCAACATGAGAGTTTGCACAGAAAGGCTGCTCAATTCTCTACATCGTGATGGTTAATTAAAATGGGCAATTTGCTTTTCTCACCTTGATTTTCTCCACATATATTTCTTATGAAGGCTTTCCCAGAGACTAAATTTGGCTGGTAGCCAAAAAAAAGTAACAAGACTCACCAGATGGTGCTTTTACAGATATTGTTACAAGTTCTGTTTAAAACTACAGTATAGTCAGTTCCATTTTGGAGAAATGCTTATTGTTGACAGGGCTGTGGTTCTTTTTGGCAGCTCCAAACATCAGCAGTAAAGTTTGTTTACAACTATAAGCCCAAATCCAGGAAAAAATCTTGTGACAGATTCCCCACGGGGTGCCACTTGGAACTGGGATACCACTGAGCCTGCTGTCCCACCAGCCTGGGTTCCCCTTACTGTGTGTTGCTGTGATATGCTCTCAAGCCCCCTTCCAGCACACACACACACAGACACACATACACACAGCTGCAGCTATATTCACACAGATGCTGAGATCAGCTCGCATGGGATAGCTCAGCTAAGGAATTGATTGCCCAGCACACAAGTGCACCCCTCCTCTGGGGTGGAAACCCAAAATTGTAGTCTTGCACTGCACAGAGAATTATATAGCATAAGCTCATAAAATCTCCCCTCTCTCTCTCAATGTGGAGAGAGATCTGCAACAGCTTTCTGCCCCAAGTATGAGTTCCACACTAGTTTTAGAGACAAATTTATTTACTAAAAAGATAGATTAAGTGATTATAAGTGATAGCAAACAAATCAGAGCAGATTACCTTAGTAAATAAACAAAACCGGCAAACTGATCTTAACACACTAGATAGGTAGGATATAAATTAGCAAGTCTCACCCTGATAAACAAGGCTGGCAGATTAAGGCACAAGTTGCCTTAGCTTTCCCAGGTTTTCATACACAGGCTAAAAATTCTTCTAGTCTGGGACCACCACTTCCCACAGTTCAGTCTTTGTTTCTTTGGTGTTCTGAGGTGTGTTGTTGTGGGGAGCGTGAGGTCCCCCCACATGATGTAATTTTCCCTCTTTATATCTTCTCCAGAGTTGCTGGGACCTGGGTCAAACAGTTCCCATTGTTTAGTGTGATCTCTGAGAGATTTTTATTGTACATAGTTCCTGGGGTAATCCTTGTGCTTGTGTGCATTTCCTCAATAAGCCATTAACATGGTTTGGCCTTTTTACTGTAGTACTTGAAACACTGTGTGGGTTTTTTCAGCCTCACAACATGTTTCAGTAACACATACATAGCAAACTTCATATATGACAATAGCACATACAGTCCAATGAGCTATTACGGTCTAGCGGATCAAGACTTTTAGAATGACACCTCACAAGGCATACTTTGTATAAGACATATCCTAATTATATGACAGTGGTGACTATTGGGGTGTCAGGGTTTCACAAATCCCTATTCAGAACAGCACTTAAACACTCGAGCACTTAAACGCTGAAGTGCTGTTAGGAACAGGGATGACTTCAGCAGGTCCTTAAGTACTTTCCTGAATCAGGGCCTATGTCTCCCTCAGACTGAATCTTTTTTTCTTTGTAAGATGCAGAGCTGTATATGCTACAGGATATATTCATGCAAACAAACAATTTACAGGATGTCAAAACATTACAAAGTAACTGTTTGAGAGGATTCTGAAGTTAAATTCTGTGTTCCCCCAACTCCGGCTATGTGCCAATATCAGCACACAATTTGCAGAATCCATATATAAAAGATAAAGAGATTCCCTAGATATGCATGTTTTTCCTGTATATTGCAATAAGTATTTTTTAAAAAAAGTGTATTAATCCTGGTTAAATATGTTTGTCGCATATGGAGGTTTTTGGTCAAATCCTTCAGACTTTACTCAGATAAGACCGACTGGCTTAGACAAGAAAATTAAATCAATCATTTGTCATCCAGGACTTCAGGATTTATCTCTAATATTCAACAGCTGTTTTAGCTTCACTAGCACAGAGACTGAATATTAATTATATTGAAGTCTAGCACCCACAGAAAACATTTCCTTTCATTGCTGTTGCAGAGGCAGTGCTATCCCATTGCGGGCCCTAAGCAGGAATATTTTTGTCATTTCCCTTTCCCCCTACCCCGCCAACAACACACAGTGAAAAGCAAATAGGGGGCCCCCCTTGAGCTGCTCAGGGCCCTGGAATTGCTTCATCTGCTTATGTCTCATGCCAGCTCTGCTTTAGCCATCAATTAATATGCTGCTATCAAATAGGGTGTTTCTCTGCCAGTTGCTATTTTATTAAATCTAAAGGAAATGCATATTTGATACAATCTTCTGTTTTTCTGAGTCCCTCAACAGAAGAATTGTACAGCCACTCCCACTTTATCTACCGATGGATGCAGTGATAAGTGTTAGGGATCTGAAGGAATACCAGTGTACAGAACTGAGACACTGGGGAAAAATAGAAGTAAGAGAAAGTGGGAATGCTTTTTAGTGTGTTCCTTACACTTTATATACTGCTTCAAAAGCTCCGTACTCTTAGTTATGGTGAAGAGAAATGGTATGTATTGATCAAGGGCACAGTGACCTTGGCACAGACTGAAAGTATTCACCAAAGACAGGAGACGTGTTAAAACAACAAGTTTACATGGCTTTTTGCCAGCTGGCAAGAAATAGCTTCTGGAGGAGTTAATTCATCTGGATTAATATAGAATCTTAAAGACTGCTTACTTGGCTACAGCAGGTCAGTATTTAATCCCTTTGATTAAAGAGCAGTAATAAGGGTGGGATAACATAAATGAGGAAGTCTCCATCCTATTTTGCTGATTCCCACAGCAAGTACCCACCAACACAGGGAAAATGGTTTCTGTTGCTTGATCTGGACCAATTCTTGTGGAATTACTTGCATGGGTGTGGAACTCTCTTTACTTCTGCATTGTGTCTCAGTTCCACTAAGCAGATTGATAAAAACATTTTTTAAAAATGGATGGCTCAATCCTGCAAACCCTTATTCCCAAAGATAGTCCTGATTTATGTGAGTATTCACACCACAGGGATATTTGGACAAGGGCCCTGCTAAGGCTGCTTTATGATTGTCTGATGGAAGAATACAGACTTAAAACAACATTTTAACCAGCTACCTGGGGGATTTGGGGTGGGGGGGGGGGAAAAGAAGGGGGGGGGGAGGCTCTCCAGATGGTGT
Organism: Chelonia mydas; assembly: GCF_015237465.2. Taxonomy (NCBI): domain Eukaryota; kingdom Metazoa; phylum Chordata; order Testudines; family Cheloniidae; genus Chelonia; species Chelonia mydas. The sequence goes on along the minus strand of NC_057850.1, from coordinate 86,425,750 downwards.
AGAACTGGTATGGGCAGCCCAATAGCATCCTCCTCCTAGCCCCAGGAACCTATTCAGGGAAGGGATATGTCCAGAATGCTGCTGCCCTGGCAGCCATTGTAGCAGCATGCAATTTACAGCAGCTCTGACCCTGCCCTAAACTACACCAGGGCCCAGCTGTTCCCAATAGTCTCACAGACTGAAGGAATTTAAAGCAATTCAGTGGAGTGCTGGTGCAGCCAAGTATTTGGCCCCATCTGTGTGAGCAAGGGGATTTTAGGAGTGAGCCTTTATTTAGATAATTTAATCTGTTGCGGTTACATAGAAGTGTCATATGTACTCTGTAAAATGACTGCTAGAGCTGGAAAGAGCCAAAATTATTAAGGTTTATATTGTGGCGTAAGTCTGAAGATCAGAAGACAGTTAACTCTTTGCAGATAAAGAAACATCTGTTCAGCACTAGAAAACTTGCTCGAAGACTGAGACAGTTAAATCACTGCTAGCTCACATGAAGGCCCTTAAAAAATTGATTTTTGAGGAGTTCTTACATGCGTCAGAGCTGCTTAAACCCTTTCCATTCCAGAAATGCACAGAGGAAAAAGAAAGAAACTATAAAATGTCTTGGACCTGTGACTGGGTCTTTTCTTCCTTGGACAACCTATCAGCAGACTAGGTGAAGCTTCCAGCAACTATTTATGACCTGGGTCACTATATTTCAATGAATGGGATTTAAAAAAAAAAGCCTCAGGGAAAAAAAAAAATTAAAGATATTGCTTCAGGGAAACTTGTGATGTGGAGTAAAAAATAAAATGTGACAGTAAGGCTTTTATGCTGTCTGGTTGTAGCCGTGTTGGTCCCAGGATATTAGAGACAAGGTGGGTGAGGGAATATTTTATTGGACCAATTTCTGTGGGTGAGAGAGAGACCAGCTTTCGAGTCACACAGTGCTCTTCTTCAGAAAGCTTGTCTTTTTCACCAATAGAAGTTCTCCAGTAAAAGATATTTCCTCATACACCTTGTCTCTCTAGCTGGGCTTTCAGGCTCTCTTACTATTTTTTAATTGGGTGCTTTGCACAAACGTCTGGTAATTTTGTCCAGGACTGTTTTGCACAGTCTAAACTCAGAGTTATAGTGGATATTATCTAGGCTACACCTACATGCAGGATGCTATTTCATCTCTATATTTTTGGACTTTTTTTCTTATCAGCTACAAGCTCTGCTCTTTCTACAGCTCCCATCCCCTAAACTAAAAAAGTTTAAATGGCAGATTCCAGTTCCTCACTTCTCCATGACAAAACCCAACAACCTTCTTTTAAAACAAATCTTCTAGTTGCCTTTCATTCTCTTGCTCTGTCTAATCTACCTATCTTGTGCCTGATCATAAACCAAATAGAGTGCCAGGTGAAGTGCTCACACTGTCCCACAGGTATAAAATGTCACTAATGCTAACATGTTACTGTAAGAAAGTGGCATTAATCGGTCTCTGCTTCACAACACTGTTGTATGCCTCAGAAGCATGGCAGAGGGTGGAAGTATGCAACAGGAAGCTGATTGCCTTTCACCAGTGTTGTTTAAGAAGAACCTTGCCAATTCGTTGGTGAGATCATGTGACCGGTGTGGAAGTGTTGCACAGGTCAGCAGGCTATGGACTCTAATGACATGAAGGGGACTTAGTGAGACAAGCCTTGCATAGGCCAAGACAATGTATTGTGCACACCATTTCTTTTGTTTTAATCTGATTTCTTTTTTCTATTCTTAAATTAATCTTGTTTTGCTACTGCCCTGTGGTTTAAGGCTTTTTTTGGGTGGGGAAGTGGAATTACACTCCAACTAAAACAACCTCAATTTTCAAGAAAAGAGGAGGTGAAGGAATCTTGTCTGGAGCCTACTATAAATTGCATACTTGGATAGAAGAGCACAGACTAAAGCATGAAATCTTTTTCCTTAAAGTATGTCACTTGAAGGGATATGGTGCTCCAGATGCATGGAAAATGCCAAATAAGCAAGAAATCTCTATTCGTCTGTCTAGTTACTTATACTAGATAGATGGGCTGTCAGTGGATTGTCAACAAGGCACTACACTCTGAGCACATTGTGGACTGGTTGTAATAGCATTTCTGTTTGTACACCATGTCCTTCATGGAAATCTGTGCAACACACATCCATCAATTATGATACAATAAGCTTCTGATTAGAATCAGTTTGTGGGCCTATTTTTTCAATTCAGAAACATTTCACACATCACTGACCTGTCTAAGCTAAAAAGACAACAGAATGAACAGGATCATTTATAAGTTCATGCAGGAGCATAAAATATACAGCATTAAAAAAATGTCACTAATGCTAACACTAATGCTATTACTAGAACTGTGAACAAGACCATGTTATATCTGCCAACACTTGAATGCTATAAATAGGGACATCAGGAGAAAAATATCTTTGGACTCCAGGTAGAAACACTGGACTAGGAGAGCTTTTGGAGCCAGAGTGGAAAACCATAAATATGTTGCTAAAAAGGAACACCCCCTATGCAGGAGGAGCTGGATGGCATAGAGCTTTACAGCACCCAGCACTTCTGTCCTCTTTGGGGCTGCTGGAGCAGTGCAAAGATGATGGTACTATGGGCTAGGATCTGGCCCAGTGCGCTGACACTCCCCATTCAGTACACTAACTCTTAAGTGTATTATGGAGTGCCTGTAGTTAAAGCTGCAGTTGTAAGCCTGATCTTCCTACTGACAATAGCACTACTGTTTTGATTTGGTAGCTCTTCACACCCATTTGGCATATACATGAAGACACAAGGTGCTTGGCAAAGGAGAATAGGCCCCCGAGTTTCCTTTACAAGCCTGATTTTTGTCCCCTGCTTTAAAAATCTACAAGCAAAACAAATGTAAGCCTCAACTTTGGTAGGTCAGGTCTTGTCACGGCCACCAAATGCTATGTGGACTGGACAAGACAAAAAGACATAACACCTAAGGCAAAACCTTCAGAAGTAGAATAACCATACCAGACCTACTTAGATGGTAGTGAGATCAAGCAAGTGCCAATTGAATCCAGAAGAGTTGGCGTTTGAACACATACAGTCTCCTTCAGTGAGTGCCTTTGCCAACCACAGTCATGAAGGAACTGACTGGAACGTTCCAAGGGCAGCATTTACATTTGACAGGGTGTGGTCTGCAATAGCCCGCAGTGGGCCTGGCTTGCTTGCTACTCATTACAGCTGTATGCATCCAAAAAAACAGTAAGAGGTGAGATAGTTGCCAGTCTCACATGAAGGAACTAAAACCCTGCAAGATATTTACAATATTTTCAGGGAAGCAGAATTGATTGCAGGTAAGTAATTACTCTACTTTTCCTGCTGAACTGCCAGTTTCGATTTCCAAGTGCCTTAAAAAAAACATCAGGAGATGATGCTCGGAGGAAAGTGAAAATGCTCCTGAGCATGAGAACCCCCAACTAGCTAGGGGCATGATTTAACAACAAGTTAATGAATATAGCAGGTTTTTCTCTAAGAATGTTTCATAGGGTATGCAGCAACACTAAAAGCAGAGCAGTCAGCTTCTTGCTTTTTGGTGATATATAAACTTGGGGCTTCCAAATAACAAATAGCAACAGTATAAAAGGCTTCAGTGGACTGTAAACCTCACAAACTATTATCAAATTCTTCATCTGCCTGAAAAATCAGAGTCAACTATTGTCAATTGACTGCAAGGCTAAATAGTTCAGTCACTTGCTTTATGCCACTTAAAAATGCAGTACAAATCTACAGCTGACCTCCATGATCTTTGCTTCTGGTTATAGATTTATTGTAAAGCAGTTCCTTACGCATTTCTTCTGTGCATCACCAATATGTGTTAGGATATATTTCATTTCCATTATATTGCTTTTACACTTTTATTGTCTGACATTGACTTTAGAGGCAACAAAATGTTCCGTTGAGTTATTATGGAGGTCCCCCCTCTCCTCCACATACACATGGATTAAAAACGTCTATGTTGGAGGTGAAGCATTGTTTGGGCAAACTGGCCACAATGGAGCGTGAAATGGGAGAGTGAAAAAAAACAAACAACCCAATCAATTATATAAATCTGGTGATGGAGCTAAGACAAAATTACTACCCCTCTGTAGTTTTCCAGGCAGCACAATGCCGTGCATTTCCAGGGGGTTTTATCTGCACTGAGCCAACTGAGGAAATAAATGCTCCTGTGTTAAATATAAGATTGTAAAAGTGGTTTAGGATTATGCATGAATGGTGACCCTTCCCCTTCCTGACATCTCCCCTTTCTGCCACAACTCAGTCCTATGGGGTCGAGCCCTTCTTTTATACCTCAGCCCTCTGACAGGGTCCTGTGTTCCAGTCCACCCCTCTCAGGGTTATACAAAGAGGGAAGTCCAATAACAGATGAGTCTTTTGGTGACCACAAGGGTTTCCCCCTTAGCTTTGGGATTTAGAGTCTGGGCTCTGGACACTTGTGTGTTCAGGGCCTTCCCCCTCTAGATTCTCCACCGAGGGGTAGGCGCCTATTGTTGTCACATGTTTTGGAGTTGGTAGGTGAGCCTGGGCTCACCCCTTCCCCCAGTTCCAATCCAGGGCCAAATGGTGGGCAGCTAAATCCTGCACCTGGGGGGTGCTAAATAGATACCTGCCTGGGTCACTTTCTACCTCAGTTCCCCCTTTCTCCACACATGGTAAATTTAAAGAACTGAACAGAAAATAAAGTTTCTAACCTTCCCAAACAGGTTGCAGTTTTTGTCAGGACTCTGTGCTGCCAGGTCTCAGGCAACAAGGGCTTCTGGGCTACAGCTTCCACAGAGCTCAAAGCAAAGGTCTGCTTCATTCTATTGCTTGCTCCCTGCTGAGCAGCTCTGCCTCCCCTTTTAAGCTCTGCCTCCAGTTTGTGCAGACTTTGCAGGTGTGTCTTGGTGGGGCTGGCTGGGCCCAGAGCTGCTCCTTACTCTTTTGCTCTCCAGGGTGGAGTTGGTATACCCTGTCACATGTCATAAATAGCATCAATAAAAGATGTTGGGTTTATGATAACATGAAGCTCCTCCTCTCACTGATGAGCTCGGTGCCTGTTTCACCCACTCCTTTTGTGTAGCTTCACACAATTGGCCTCTTTCTCCCAGCTCCCCTACAACTTCCATGTGAAGCCACTAGACCAGCAGGGACTAAAACATCAGCAACAGCCACAGCTCTACCTTGCCCTTCCCATCAGACTGGAGCAGGACCCTCTCACTGCTATTCAAAGGCCTGGTCAAGGTCAGCTGCAGAATGACAAACAGCTAATAGTGATGCCAGGAAAAACTGAGGAAGTTGGTGGAGAGAGGGAAGAACTTCATTAAAGTTGCTACTTTCATAACATCACCCTCCATATTAGAGAATAAGGAGGGCGATAAACAAAAATAATCAGAAGCTTAAACTAAACCTTGATCTCTTCTTAAGTTTGACCTATTGCTCATCTTTTTCATCTCTTTGCTTTTGAGAGGGGTATATTTATTTTCTTGTATCTCTTGGTTCATTTTCTCCCCACAGTGTCTTTTTTCTCTCTCATTGGATTTTATTAGTTCAAACATTTTCATTTTATTTCTTGACCTATTTATTTTTTTCATTCTTCTTATGCTGCTTCTCTGCTAGCCCAGTTCCTGCACGCTCACTCTCTGCATCACACTGAAGAGAGTGGGGCCGATTCTTCACTGCCTTGCACCTTGTCTAGTTTTTTTATACCCATGCAAAATAAAGTGCAAATGGGATGTAAAACACAGCCAAATCACAACAGCTGTGTGCGTTATACTCACTTCAAAACAGAAGAAAACAACTCTGTGAGGTGCAAAGCAGTGGGAAACAGGCCCAAAGAGTTCCCAACCGAATCCCTTAAAACTGGTTCAGATAAATTGGATTTAAGAGCTCAGGGTGCACAGGGCATGGAATAGGCAGAAGAGTTGCAAACTCCATATAGAAAAAGCATTCTGTACACCTGTTCCATAGAGCCTGTGTTTGTACATCTATCCAATCTAAGTTTAGAAACTTCACCCATCACCTACATTCCTTCAAATTTATTAAAATGAACGCAAGAAAATCTGTCCCCTCATTTCCTTACTCCCTTCGATAAGGGTGTTTTGTTACTGTTTTTTTTTTTTAAACAACCAAGGTCAGTGTTTTTTTCCCCTTAGCACGGACAATGAAAACCAGTGATGGCCAAGTCCAAATTCAATAGGACGGGTGCAGTAGCAAAAGGATGTATTTTGCAGATATGGCCATTTGGACATTCAGATGAGTCCTGAGGTTTTACACAGTCTATATGATCTGAGGACAGACACCCCTAATGGCGAGTGATATTATGGAAATAGCAAGTTTAATGTTCTTCCCTTTCTCTGCCAACTTCACCTCAGTTTTTCCGGGATTCACCTTCGCCAGCTGTTTGTCATCCCGCTGCTACATTTGGCCAGGCCTTTGGCTAGCTGGGAGAGGGTGCTATTTGAGTCTGATGGAAAGGCAAGGTAGAGCTGGGTGTCTTTGGTGTATGGTACTGACATTTTAGTGCTTGCTGTTTCACAAACTCCTTTAGTGGGTTCACATGGATGTTGTGGAGGAGGTGGGGTGGGAGCAGCGGCTGGATTCCTTGTGTTAATCCACAGGTGAGGGCTCAGGAGGGTCAGAAGCAGGTATCCCTCAGAAATTCTTGGGTGTGGTCTAAGAGGGATGACTAATGCCATCTCAACAACATCTGGCTAATTTTTGCTACATCTCTGATGTGGGATAGAAGCATGCCCTGGTAGACTTACCAAATGCTTCTGAGGGTTCTAGCAATGCAATTATGGACAGCAGAGCAGACCTTTGTCCATAGTCAAGAGACGATTATCCGTCAGTGTCAAAAGAGCTTTCTCTGTCCCATATCCCAGCCTGAAGCCTGACTCAGAGAGAGTTGCAGAGCATGGGCAGTGTCTAGGTAGAACTGAAGGTGACTTGGTAAGTTCACAATTCGCTTGCTTACGCATGGGAAGTTAGATACTAGGGGGCAGTTGGCGAGATCAGTGTGTTGAAGAAATGATTTCTTAAGTATTGGCTTTACTACCTTGTGTTTAGCATAGGTGGTAGATTGTCAGCACCTTCTTTTGAGGAAGAAAATCTCAATCAATAGAGTTCCCGGACACATTTGATTATATGGGCTTGGAAGATTTTTGCCTAGTCTATGCCCCACCCACACTGAGCTCTTAAAGTGGGTTTAGTCAACAACAGTTTTAAGGAGTTCTGTTAAAACTCTGTCTCCAGTGTGAGTGCAGTGGTTGTCCTCCATGCTCCTTACCCCTTCTGCTCTGCCCCAAGAGCTCTCTCTCTCTTCCCCCCCCAATTCTTCTCCACCTCCACCGTCAGCATGCCCCCCACAACTATGCACCTGAGATTTAGCTCCTTTTAGATTTCCCCAGCCTTACCCCCTCCTCCAGATTCCACATACACAAGTTTAGTCCCCTCCAGATCGTCCCAAGTCAGTTCCTATTAAAAAGAAAAGAACATTTTGGTTTAAAGAGACCTGACCTGCTTTTGCATCCTGTAATGTCATAAGCTGCATCGGCACTAGATGGTGCTATAGCATCCTAAACATTAATGCTGGGCGTCTGTGACCATTTGATTTAAAAATCTTACTGGAAGGGCCTACATGGTATCTTAAGCGTTCAGTTGTAGGTATGGCGATACCAGTGCCTTTTGCTAACAGTTTATGTTTCAGTTTATACCACCTGCATTTTAACCTTGCCCATATGAGTCTGTGCAGCTTTTACAGATGGGTGTTTCGTGCTTGAAATTTATATATTGCCTATTACTGGGACCCATAATTCCATGAAGCAAGCCCTATATTCTGTACAAACAGGGAATGACAGTTTATAATATACATTCTCATCTCCCTCGTAAAACCTGTGATGATACAGTTTGGCCTGGACAAAGTTTTCCACGCCTTAAAGGGAACATTGTAGCATAAAGCTTCCTCTAGCGTTTAGGGAAGTGTGCAAAGGGACTGAGCTACCAATTGCAATGGGAACTATATTTTCAAATTTCCTTCCATATGTTTATGACCTGAGCTATAATATTAAATGTAGATTTTCTGCTTAATACACAGTAGGAGAGCATAGCTGTATATATGCAAACCTGCCCATTTGGCTGAGATGGTCCTGGGATTTGAACACCCATCTTAAACAGCTGGCGTCTTGGCCAATGCTTTCCCCCCTCAAAATACCTCCCCCTCCAGGAAAAAAAGGCCAGTGACTCAGGCCCAGCAGAAGAACCACTAGCTCTTCTCCCCAAAGGGAAGGCAAGTGAAGGAGCCGAGTTCTTGTCAGAGAGACCAAGTCAGGCAGTGAAAGAGATGGGATCAAGGAAAGGTGGCTCTGCTTCTCCTTCCTCTCCAGTGGGACAGCTAGAGACTCACTGGACCACACAGCTGTCAGCTGTTTTAGTGGAGGGAGGAGCCGCTGGGTGTGCACAGGATTGTTATGAGTGGGAGTAGAGTAAGGTGTCAGAGTAAGGGGTGGAGGGGTGGCAGTTTTGTGGCTGAGTGGGAGGGAGGGCATTTTCAAACATAAGGATGTAGGCAAGACATTTGGGTAAGTGTAGGGTGACCAGATGTCCTGATTTTATAGGGACAGTCCCGATTTTGGGGGCTTTTTCTTATATAGGCACCTATTACCCCCCATCCCCATACCAAATTTTTACACTTGCTATCTGGTCACCCTAGGTAAGTGTGACTGTGGATGGGTGTGTTTCTGAGTGCACATATGTGAGTGAAGGAGGCTGGGATACTGGCAACGGGTAGTGTGCATGTGGGTAACATCGGTGCACTTAGTCAGGTGGGCAGCTGTACCCCTGCTCTCCGCTTCTCAGCAGCCACCTGCTGGCTGCCCCATCTGTGTCTTTCAGACAGACAGCTCTTCACCCCACCACCTGCAGCTGGCTCATCCGGAGGTTGAGAAGCAGTCAGCATCGGGGGCGTGGCTTGGGAGCATGCAGTTATTACAGACAAAGAGAAAAAGGTCACAAATAGGGGAGCATTTTTCTAAGGGGCACGTTTACATAGAAGCCTGGATTTGGGGGCTGGAGTTCAGTGAACTTGATGTTATTTTCTTGTATCTTTCCCTCTCACCCATCTGAGAATTCACAGCCTAAAATTCACCAAAATGGGAGGTGCAAAGGTGGGATAAAGCCACCTTTGTCTTTCCCTTCAGTCTAGTGCCTAGGAACAGAGCAACAAAGAATCAGGGTCACAATCTCTGGTAATATTAATTCAGTCCACAGGCCCCCTGCAACATGCTTTTACTTCAGAAATTACAGGATATACATAATGACCATTCCTCTCACTCTGAGCTGAAGGTAAAACCAGTCTTCCATGACCAGGGTCAAGTATCAGTTGCCTTCAGTCAGAGTTGTCTTTCTGCAATTTAAAGTTTATTGAATTGTAAGTACAGAAGAAAAGAAAAATTATGCCCAGACAATGCAAAGTAATGCATAGACACAGAGAAATAGCAGCAGGCAGAAACCAATTAAAGAACAAAGCAAACCAAACAGCCAGCCATGTAATCAGCACACAATACTAGAATGTAACTGTAATTATGAGATTATGACCATACAATGAGTATTTGCAGGCAGGTAAAGTAGACGCTCTGGTCTACACTACAAACTTAAGTCGGTATATCTACATTGCTCAGTGGGTGTGGAAAATCTGCACCCTCCTAAGTGATGTAGTTCCTGTATATCCATCTAACCGCTGGTGTAAAGAGTGCTGTGTTGATGGGAGGGTCTTCTCCCATTGCCATAGCTGCTGCCTATCGGGGAGGGGGAGTACCTACGTGGAAGGGAGAAGCTCTCCCATTGGCATAGGTAGTGTCTTCACTAAGCGCGCCACTGCAGCACTGTCAGTGTAGATACTTACAAAGAAGGCGAGCAGGCCAGGGATGAGAGCAAATTTCTGCATCGCATCCACAGTGAGGCACCTCGTACTGTATGACACAATGCATGGGTGAGGGGCAGAGGGAGGGAGCCCAGTAGTAAAGAGGGATGGGAACAACCGAAAACCACTGATCAGAATGACAGGTGCGATGGCACTCTTCAGGCCCTACAGTGTTGGGGAGTGAGAGAATAGGTTCTAGGTTGAACTGCTTGCTCGTGACGTGCCAGCACTGGCCCACTATGGATGGGAGCTGCCATTTCACACATGTGAAAATGGGAGAGAAAAACCTCATAGCATTTGCTTTCAGAACATTACCAAAAGCAGAGTGAAAGCACTGCCACATGGAGAAAGTGACAGTCAACATTTTTTGAAGGAAATTTCATAGGTACATATCTGAAAGACTGTTCACCCTGATAACAAATCACAAAACCCTGGTAATGATGCTTGGTCCAAGGCAGGTATTGCCTTGTTGTCAGCACAATTTTGTGTTCTGTTTTCCCAACAGAGAACATGCACTTTCCAACCTGAATGTCTTTATGGAAGACAACAAAAAGAACAAACGCATGTAAAGTCTCTGTAAGAGAGCACAGCATGGGGCTCGCTCGGAAACCACCGCCATCTTGAACTGAAACGGCTTTCCAAAATGGAGGGCTTGATAGTAGACTCTATAGAAACAAAGGTACAGTACACAGAACACAGTAAGGACTGTTACATAGCTACATATGCCATACAGCAGGGACCAGAAACAGGCATGGAAAGAAGTGGCTAATACTCTTTTGGAAGGAACAATAAATAATAAACAAGACTGTTGCTAGATATCAAATGACTTAGATCATTCAGTAGCTAATAGAGAACAGTGACAGTTCCCTGCAAATAAATATAGAAGAAAGGCAACCATGACAAGTCTTTTTCATAAGCGTATGTGTTTTTCATAAAAAATAAGACAAAAAAGTAAAAACTCAAAAAACATGGTCACCTCTATGTGTTATTAATGCAAGAGGAAAATCTGAAAGTGGCAGTTGTCCCAGTGAAAAATCTATGTGCATCACAAAATGGGTCTGTAAGGAATAAGAGTGACAGAGCTAAAGCATAAATCTGATATAAAAAGCATACATCTGTTAGCAGGATAAAATACGAGGAAGCATCCCTGGCATAATCCTGCTTGAATAACTGAAGATATGTTAGGGATGGATTTGGCCAAAAGTGTTTATTAGGATGCATAGATTAATGTTATTTTCTTTCTCTTTACATTAATGTGACACTAGATTGTGAGCACTAACTCACAGGTCACTCAATAATCAGTAGCAATAAACAGCAGGAAAGAGAGGTGGGAAATATATTCATTGACTCGGTGTAAGGGTCCCACATTTGGAGCCCTCTCACATCACCAGCCACCACATGCAGTATGGTGGCACAATTACCAAAGTATAAAATGCAACTAAAGAGATTCCTTTAGGAAAACCTTAAATAATTGCAGAAGTAATTCCTTGGCTTCTTAAGATAGAGAAAGAAAAAGAGCTAGCTTGTCAGGTAGTATGTAGCCCCCACCCGGAGCACCCCAGTCCCTAAGTGTGCTAGAATCCACTTGCTCCCTTTTCCTCCTAAAAGAGTCTGTGTCCTAACTTCGGACCAATTCACCTTGGGTTCCCTGTGCTCTTTGGGCTGATGGCAGGTATCACCCCTTAACTTGCTGGAACTAAACAGGATTCTTAGTGCATGGTGCCTCCAGTTAGTAGCTAGATGAATAAATTAATCTGCAGTCCATATGACTTCCATGCCATGAAGAATTAAAAGCAATCAAGGACCAATCACGTTTAAAAAGGAACAAATATTTTATTAGGGGAAAGGACAGGGTTAACTTAAAAAGGTGTAAGGATAGAAACTGGCTAAAGGGAAAAGGCAGTAGAACCAAGAGAAATAGATAAATGAAGACGTTAAGCCGCACAACAATAATCAGACCTTCCCTCAAATAAAAATTATTTATATAGTCTAAAGGATTTTGACTATAAAAGCAGGTGGGTGCAACCCCATTCTGCCCACAGATCAGCCAGGTAGTCTGGGTGCACACTGGTCTTTGTGTTGGAGCTCAACGGAGCGTACTGAATATAGGTATGTTTCTAAAATAAAATAATCAGGCCCGACTGTTGCTAGTGTGTGGTGCCACATACCCCTTCAACTCAAAGGGAGTTTTCACCTCGCTGTATTCTCACCAACCAGGACTTTCCTCACCCCAGACCCCTTTCCTATCTAGCTTAGTGATGTATTCCCAGTATGCACTATTAAAGACAGATCCCTCACTGGATGGAGCAGGTCCCAGATGACTCAAACTCTGGCTTTCCCTTGCTTCCAGAACAAGGGAGGCCTAATAGGTGAGAGTGGCACATTGTTCTCTTCCACAGGATATGGAGGCTCCATCTTTCCCCTGGATCCAGTTTGTGGTTGGAGATCATTTGCGTGGAGGGACTGGTTTCTCTTTTCAATAGCCAAACTGTTTCAGAAACAGTTAGCTGAGGAGGACACCCCCTAAGAAGCCAAGTGATTCTGATCAGCAGGGCCCTTCCGGCTGAGAGGCAAAATATGGTTCTTTTCCCTACTGCACACAGAGCAGCTCTGCCTCATTTTGCTGCTGGACGTTGACACCTGGAAACTGATGCCCTTTCCCCAAATAGTATCTGTCCATGCTCAGCGCACGTGTCTGGGTGGTCTAAGACGTGCAATACATCAAGGCCTGATGTTGGTTGGCCCGGCATAGCAGTCAGGCCTGCGGCCTGCTAACTCCCCCTCTGTCCCAGAGCCCACTGCTGGTTGGGATGTCAAGCACAGGCAGTTGCAGCCTCTGCACTGCTACCTGTGATAGCTGCTGGGAGCTGAGTCCCCCGCCCCCGCAACATGGCATAGCTGTAACATTGAAGTGAATGACGCTATGCTGATTTACACTGGCTGAGGATCTACTATCACAAAATACTGTGGTCTATCTTCATAACCTGTCCCTTGTGACTGATATATATTACAAGAGTGAGGGGGAATACAAAATCCAGCTTGTATACAATACGTTGATGGAAATGTGAAACTGTGGGCCATACACACCACTGGTCTGACTTCTATTTAGGTATGTACTTAGCTCCCATCATCGTCATGCCAGAGCACCTGTCAAACATTTGTGTATTTATCCTCCCAACACCCCAGTGAGGAAAAGAAGTGCTATTATCTTCATTTTACAAACATGGAATTTAGGAACAGAGCTTGAGTGACTAGCTCAAAGTCCCACATGTCTCCCAAGTTCCAGTCTAGTGTCTTAACCTCAGGCTCATCCTCTCCCCCAAATTTAGATGACTTCAATAGAAGAACATCCGGATTGAATTTGGTTCCATCTACTTAGTCTGTTCAGGCACTTAGCCACCTGTGTTACTACATTTTGGCCAAAAGCCAGAACAAACTAAATATTTTATCTTCACTCACTGGGGAGCAAGCTGAGAGAAATGGATATACAGACCTCAGGGACAGGTATGCTGTTGTAAAGAGAATGAAGAAAGACAAATAAAGACTCTTCCCAAAGGTTATTGATTGATGAAAATGATGGGCAAGAGGAGACTGTTGGAACAACATCAAATTCCACATATTCTTCAGCAGGGAGATGGATCACCTACAGCCACATACCTTGAAGCAATATGTGAGTGGGTAACTCTGTCACAGCACAAGGAAGCAGTAGGGGTGTCTGAGAACCTCATCACGTGCCTTCCTGTACTAACAACACACTGTAGAAGCTTTTGGACTTTGGTGATTCTTGGCATGTGGGTGGAATACAACTCTGGTTTCTCTTCAGAGAGCATACATCTTTCACCTGTATACAGTACATTCCCCTTGGGGGTTGGTGTTCTATACAGTTCCCAAAAGCCGAGTGTTGGTTTCTTAGCAAGATAGGAGGTAAAGAGGATGTGAAGAACCATGGTTTTGGAATCCTCTTTGGCGACGCAGGGACACAACTAGAAATTTCCTAGAGAAGCTGGTTACCTGCCAACTTGGCCCCTGCTATCTAGCTCTGGCCTTCTCCTCTCTGACCCTTCATCCTGTAGACGCAAAAGCCTTCCCCTCCAGGGACAGGGCTCTTCACTCTCCCTGCTCCAGCAGCTCTCCATCTTGGACCAGATCTCAGCTGAATGCAGCTCCCCAGCTTTGCGCTGCTGTGCGCTGCTCCTCATCCCTGTGGAGAATCTCTTGCTAGGAAGCACTCATGGGACATAGTCTGCAGGCATGGCAGGGTCAGTCCTACTGCATTAATTGCCCCACTCCTACCGGGAGCTTCACAAACACCCCAAGCACAAGGTTGGATCCTGTCTCAGTATCATCCCGGCAAGGGTGTGGGTGTGTGAGAGAGAGTCATCGCTAAACAGGGCTGGGTCCAACATAGGAGGTGGGTGGTTATGGTTAGTGGGGGCTCAGACCCCCAAATCTATCTATGCCTCAGCAGCACAGCCCGGGGTGGGGGGTCACAGCCCACCCAGTTAGCACCCATACCCACCCAAATGGGAGCACAAGACATTGTGCTTAAAGCAAGGGGGGGGTCACAGCCCCCCAGTATATATTTTAAGATTGAGCTGAGTCACAACTGCTGCTGCCTTACAGCTCTGACTCTGCCTACACCATTAAGCTCCAGTTACTCTCTTCCTATTGGCTCTAAGCTCCCAGTCAGCCAGCCAATCTGGTTCTGGCCGAGCACTCCCTCCAAGCAGCGGGTGGGTATAGGGCACACACCTCTGCCAATGGGGAAGAAGTGATCAGAGCTGAGTTATGTGGCCTGACCTTGTGTCCTGGGGAACAGAGTGGCACCTGGGACTGGGAACAGGAACCCATGCTCCATGTCGCAACTCCCCTCATATCTGGCTTGGCCACTCCTCTGTTATGTCAGCAGGGTCTCTTTCATTATGCCCCCCAGCTCTGATTACTGCCTCCCCACTGGCGGAGGTGCACTCCTGTACTCCTGGTGAAGGGCTGGCCACAGTCAGGTTGGCTGTGGGTGTTGGGAGCCAAAAAGAATTTGGGCCTTCCTTTCTGCCCTCATACTTCCTGGTTTTTGTTTTGTTTTGTTTTTAAAAGAAGGATAATAAAAACGTGCAGGGAAAACTACAGCTATTTAACCCTGAAAGCAGGTGCGACTTTTCCCTCTTTGCTCTGTCCAACACAAACACAGCAAACCTATGTTGAATTTTCTATATACAATAGGTGTTCAATCTTAGTAGAGTCCTATGTGAAAATAAATAAGAATAAATATATTCCTTTTTTCACTTCCCCCCTGAATCTTCTTGAGTTTTTTACAGAAAGAGATTGGAGCCTTCTGTGTTGAAGGAATCTCTTGGTTGAATTTTAGCTGACACAACTGATTTAAAAGGTTATGACAATAAGTGACAATAATATGATTTCTCTGTTACTTTCAATTACATAAAATGTTTAAAAATACTGTAAATTAATATCTGAACAGTGGCAGAACAGGTAGAATTATCCATCTCTCAGGTATCTAATAAATCATACTGTCTAGCACCTCGTAGGTTCTAAATTTATTTTAAACAAGTGTCTTCTTATATTTTAAGCTTCTCTCCCTTCTTTTGACAACTGAGGAATGATGATACAAAGATTGAGAAATCCTGCTCGCTCATAATCTGCTGTTTTACAGTACGCTCCCTCTGCACCCACTAGATCTATCGGTGGAGATGAACATTTCTATCTGTTAATAATTTTATCCTAACATTGGATGCTGGAGTAGGATAAGAGCAGGAGGAAGAGGGAGATGAAGATGACATAACTGTGGCTGCAAAAAGATACCGTCAGAGCTATGTAAGTACCTATAAGCATATGGTACTATCAGATGCCAAATTAGAAAGTAGCTGTGACCGCCACACAAGTTTGAAACTCCCTAACATCTGTCAGCAATACCAGGGAAAGAACCTGGTATAGTTGCTGAATTTTCTAGGGCTTATCTCTCAGGAGTCAAAGGCCTTAACAGTGAGGTTACGGGTAAGCAAAAATAATTCATTAATCAGAAAAATTCTCTGAGACAGCCAGTCACTCAGGAATGTAAGGTCATACTTGCACCTAGTGTGAGTCCATATACATTTCAAAAACACGTAAGAAGGAAAGAAATTTCTCAAGAATAGGCTGTGAGCCAGGGACTAAGGAAATGTGGTTGGTTGTTTGCTCTCTTTTTTTAAAAAAAGACAAGCTAGAGCCCTCTTTCCCACTCCAGTGATTGACCACCCAGTTGATATGGACTTGCTTCATTAAAACATGCCCCCCCCATCCCATAGGTCAGTCCCCAAGCTTTCTGGAAATAAAAATCAATGAAGAAAAGAAAACTCTGCACTTCACCACCCAAGAGGACTCAGATGACAGATTTAACTTCGGGCATGTGGCTAAGGTCCATTGACTTCCATGGGATTAAAGTATATGCTTACCCGTTTTGCTGAACAGGGGTGAATTTAAGTATTCTTTACTGAACTGGACACCTAAAAAAATAAATACAATGCTGTTTTAAGTTAAGATCCTCAGATATTGAGATCTGACTGTCAATATGGTTTAATAAAGTAGATTGTTTTAAAAATATTTGTGGTTTTAAAACAGAGAGGTACATGCCTATCACATAGTTAGTGGTCAGTGTGAATTTAATGCTTGTGAGAGGTATCAGATTGATTGAAGCCCTCTGTTCAGAAGGCAGGAACAGCATAGCCACTGGCGTCTCCATGCCTGATTTTGACCAAATTTCCTAAAAATGTTCAGAAAAAAAATTCAATTTTTAATTTTTCTTCACCAGTTTTTATATTATTTCATGATCTTAGTAGTAGCCAGTAATATGTCATGTCATGTCAGCAATGGTGGTTCATGACATGACAAGTCATAGCAGGACATAACATGTCATAATATAATAAAACAGTTGAAATATTCTGTTTTCCCTTTATATTTTTAAATTCATTAAGGCAGCTGCTACTTAGTACAGATTGAAACATTTTATCTTATTTTCTAGCTCAGTGTCTCCTGTTTGTGTTGTACTGGAACTGTGACATTTTATTTAGACACTTTTATTAATACATTAAGAGATTATTTTCTAGAACAAAGGAGCAGCAGTTTTCAATATCCTAGAAAAATGATTCCAGGCTAACACAAGGATGTTGAGAACAGCTGAATGAATCGCCCAATTTTTGTTTCAGGGGAAAATTTGAAATGTTGAAGTTTTCCTGCAAAACGGAAATTCCAAGTTTTGACCATCTCTAATTAGGACTACAATTAATGATCTGGAAGAGGAAGCGAATAGTGAGGAGGCTAATTCTGCACATGAAACAGTATCATTAGTTTAGTTGTGTCTAGAGAGAGGTTTCTGAGGAAGTTCAGAATAGCCTAGAAGTCACTTTTACCAACACGGCACAAAATTTAATGTAGGCAAGTGTTATAGAAATAACCAGTTAAATAAAAAATGGTAGGTAATGAACAGTGAAAGTAGCAAGTACTCAAATGCACTGATGGGTTCTAAATTAATTGCAACAAAAGGAAAAAGATGGAGAATAGAGTCATTTCAGTGCAAACATCTGGTCAGATTACAGCTGTGGTCATCAAAATAACAGTATTCTGTTTCCATGCTTATTCAAGTCCTTGGCTTCACTACCTCAGGCTTCCAACGAATTGCCAGTTGTGGTGGTGGTTTCTCCAAAATGGTCCCTTGTCCCTTGGGAATTAGAGGGAGACCATCAATTTAATTTCATGTTGGCCACTGAACTACTATCAGATGGCAACAAATTTTGCTCTGGAGCTAAGTAGGAGCATGTGATCTAATGGTAACATCTCTTAACTATTACTGGCCTCCTGAGCCAGTCTTCCCATAAACATGTTGAATAGTTACGTAGATTTATCAAGCAATAACTGTTCTTATGAATACTCCCAAAAACTCAGATTAGAGTTGAAAATGGTAAATACATCTTGAAGAACAAAAGTGTAGTTTGAAAAAAAAAATGCAGTGTTTGAAATGTAGAGTTAAGATTGCACAAGTGAGCTCTGCCCCTGAAGGCCCACCACACTGAGCCATCCAGATAACAGATATGGGATGATAACTATTTTAACCCTTCAAATGAAAAAATAATACCTTGTATGTACATCTCAACTCATCCCTCTGGTGATGAGACAACATCATAGCGTCTTTCAAAAGAACAAAGTATTCCAGTTCTGTACTCCTGAGCCAGTCTAAACACAAAGCTTCCTACTCCCCTGAGTGGGGTGTATTTGGTGATCTCTTGGTTTTATGCCACATGTACAACTGGATCAATTTCTTCACCACACAAAATCATGAACAGGTAGCTTGGTAGTGCCTACTTCTGGTCATGGAATTGGATTATTAAAATATAGATGTAATTTCTCCAAGGTTCTATATCACTGGCCAGGATACAGAAGTAGGCTTTATTAGTATGTAGTGTACAATAAGTAGCAATCAATATTTCTATGTCTCATCTCAATTTAACTGTGCAGACCATTTCAGGATAGAGGTTCTCCTAAATCCCAGCATAGAATTTAAGGCCATACAGATTTATTCTGAATATTTTAAAATAAAGAGGGATTATTTTAAACATGTGGCTGTCCTGTAAACACATAGCAAAAGTTGCTGTATTTCCTACTGCCAATAATAGTATGCCTAGGCCCTGTACAGCAAAAGCATAGAGAGCTCAGATCCGAGAAGCAATCTCAACTTCCAGAAAATAAATGCTAGTTTAAGACAGTTAATTAGTCAAAAATTATTTGGTGAGTATCACGATCATTTAAAACCCGAAAGAACAAAAAGCCTTGACAGGGATCGGAGTCCTTGCTTACAGGAACAGTTATGAAGAGCAAGTTCTAGTGTCTTCAAATAAGCATGCCCTTCCATGGATCTCAGAAAGCTGAATTCTGGGCACTAGCAACCAAGATCCCCCCACGATACCTCAACTGTGACAAGCTGCAAAGAGGCAATTTTCTTAAATATCTGGTTCCCAGACCACACAGGGTTTTAAAGATTGTCTAGTGACGTGTTGAATAGTATTCAGAATGCAGCTGGTAAGTGAGCACGGTGTATGGAGCATACATGTTAGGGCTAGAAAAGGGCTACTGTGTTCTGCCCCAGATAAAGCTTCCAGCGGCTCCTAAAAGTCTGGATAACCATGATGAGATTTACATCTGAGAGGAATGATTGCCATCTCCAGGCTCGCTGCAGATGGAAAAAGCACTACTAGCCACCACTGCCTTCTCCATGTCTGAAAACAGTGAAGAATCTAACAAGATTCCTAGTCTGTGAACCACAGCGGAACCATACCCCAACAGTATTCCATTGAAGGTACTGGCAAATCTCCTAATCACTTGATATGTCAGGGAATGCATCAAGAACAGTTCCATCGTATCTAGATTCAGTCTCAGTTCATTCGCTTCCAGCTCCAGATCTCATCTGACCACTGAGAAAACAGTCTGTGTTCAATGTAAAGGAGACACAGAATGTAAAGGAACTCACCTTCCTATTGTCTATACTGCAGCCCAAAAAGCTACACATGCTCCCCAGCTCACTGCATACAAACCCTTTAACCCTCTAACAGTCTCCATTTCATAGCCTTCTGGCTGAAGCAGTGCTTATTACATCCTCTGGAATCTCAGCCAATAAAGTGCAGAACCCTTGAAGGACTGTCCCATCCACTTCAGCAATGCGCTTCAAGCAAGCCAGCAACATTGCCAAAGCAACACAGGCTTTGTATGCAGTATGTGGTGTGACAAAGTTCCTCCTCTACCTTAGTGGGTCTTGCACTTATTGGCGGATTTGCTTGCCTTGGAGATTCACGGCAGCCCTCAGTTTGGCTGTTTTCGTGAACCCACGGTCCAGGTCAATTTCTCTTGTGTCTGACCAGGAGTTGGGAGGTTTTGGGGGAACCCGGGCCCGCCCTCTACTCCGGGTTCCAGCCCAGGGCCCTGTGGAATGCAGCTGTCTAGAGTGCCTCCTGGAACAGCTGTGCAACAGCTACAACTCCCTGGGCTACTTCCCCATGGCCTCCTCCCAACACCTTCTTTATCCTCACCATAGGACCTTCCTCCTCGTGTCTGATAATGCTTGTAGTCCACAGTCCTCCAACAGTCTGCGTTCTCACTCTCAGCTCCTAGTGCCTCTTGCTCCCAGCTCCTCACACGCACACCACAAACTGAAGTGAGCTCCTTTTTAAAGCCCAGGTGCCCTGATTAGCCTGCCCTAATTGATCTAGCAGCTTCTTGATTGGCTGAAAGTGTTCTAATCAGCCTGTCTGTCTTAATTGTTTCCAGAAGGTTCCTGATTGTTCAGGAACCTTCCCTGTTACCTTACCCAGGGAAAAGGGACCTACTTAATCTGGGGCTAATATATCTGCCTTCTGTCACTCTCCTGTAGCCATCTGGCCCAGCCCTGTCAGTGGTCTGGGATTCAGTGTGAATACACACCATGGGTAACACAAACAAGAGGGAGCTTTTGTTCTGTGGTGTGATATAAAGGAACCTGTTAAGTACAGTTAGTTCAGGTATTATGGTCTCTTGTCCCTTTCTGTGTCAAAGCTACTGATAAGGGGACTACTGGGTTGTATTTGTCTTGAGGGAAGTAGAGAGATGCCGTTATTGCACCTTTGAGACTGCTTGCTGTTCGTAAATCTCCAGATAAACTATGTTTTACACTCTCTGGAACTCAATCTTGATAATCTGTCATACAGTCAGAGTTTGAGGCCAGAAGGGACTACTAAATAATCTAATCTGACCTTCTGTGTAGCACAACCAGCCCCCGCTCACTAATCCAACAACTGAAATGACACCAAAAATATTACAACCCACAGGAGACGAGACTACTATGTGCCACAGGCAAAACAATTGCAGATCGGGCAATGGAGTGGTGCAGATGTGCCTACAGTCCTGCAGAGAGTGGGTCCACTAGTCCTGAGCGTTATGTGGGTAGATGAGCAGTGGGCCACACCTGCTACCCCTTCTTGTGGTCTCTGTTTTCAGGAGTGGATCCTTTGCAGAACTCACTGTCAATCCTTTATCCAAGAAAGTGGCACTGAGTGATTGGGCATATGAAAATACCTTGGCCCTGCATCCGAGGCTCTTTTTAGGTGATGCTTTATGTCTGAGTTCTTAAATGTTATCTTCATCATGGCACCCCAATAATGCCACCCACAAAACAATAAAAGTCAGTGTGGCTGGAAAGGCAATGCCAAATTATTCATCATGTATGTCCAATTTTGGTTAAAGTGGCCATCTTTCGTCTAAGCATACTCTCATTATTTACCACTGAGAAAGGTCATCCGATACATCTATTCCAACTCCAATATTTTAAAAACTCATTTCATGTTTAAAGAACAGGAACTCACTAGTTTCTTTTGTAGTACTTATGGAATGTTACATTATATGATGGACTGTGTTCTGGTTTGTATCAATTTTATACCTCTGTAAGCCCCAGTAAAGGCCACATGCCAAATAGCTGGGAATTCATTCTTTAAAGTAAAAGATACCCAGTAAAATGAAAGAAAAAATAATTATGCCAATAGTAGTTTCTCAGAAAAAAATAGGGGTGCAATCCAAGGAGTTCTTAATCTATAATACTGGTTTACTGTGTTTGAGTGAGTTTCTTTTGGGAAGAGCAGAAAATTGTTTCTACTTGCCCAATATGACGGCAGTTCTTCAGTGCTGTCCTTTGTTAAATTTCATACCCAGTGTACAGACTTCTCTTTGCTTTTTAGGGTGTGCTTGCATTTGTTCTTGCCAGGAAAATTCCCTCTTGCAAGACAATCATATAACAGATAAAGAAGGGAAACAATTTTATTTTATGTGTTTAAGCATTAGATAAGGCATTATTGGTACTAGTCTTATTCATGTCAGTAATGCCTTATCTAATGGTAAAAGGCATGAATTTTCAGAGCTTCAACTTATGAAGTTAAAAAACAGACAAATCATATTACCCTTAAGTGTCCTGTTCTTTTACTTATTCTATTTTACTGTAAGCCACTAACTCAAGTAGTTTCAGCTTCACAAGACAAAGTTGTACTTGTGGCACCTTAGAGACTAACAAATTTATTTGAGCATAAGCTTTCGTGAGCTACAGCTCACATCATCGGATGCAACCGATGAAGTGAGCTGTAGCTCATGAAAGCTTATGCTCAGATAAATTTGTTAGTCTCTAAGGTGCCACAAGTACAACTTTTCTTTTTGCGAATACAGACTAACACAGCTGCTACTCTGAAACAAGACAAAGTTATGATTTATACTGAAGTAGCATCCAAAGGCCCACTCAGGATCAGGGCACCAGTGTACTAGGAGCTATACTAACATATAGGAAGGCATGGTCCCTGCTCCAAAGAGGTTACGATGTAATTTAAAATAAGAGGCAACATGTGAATATAACCACAAGTAGGATGGGAGAGTGGGAGGGGTAACAGGAATAAGAATATGTTTTTACATAGGCTAGCCTGTTTGCAATCACTTTGATGGTACCAAATCATTTAAAAGTTAAAAAATCCCAACCATTACTCACAATCCCCACTGGCTCTCCACTTAAAAGTTACGAATTGGGCACTTTCATGTAGTCATCACATGAGATGGATCCTGGAGAGGACTCGGAAAACCCTAGCTGTACGGATTAATTCAGGGATAGTGTTCCAGGTGCAAGGGACAGTGTGGAAGACAAGAGAAATGTTACAAGAAGTTGACAAGTGAATGGTCAAGACTGGCAGTGGTGGCATGAAGGAAGCCAGAAGAGTGACTCAGTAAAATACAAATGCGTTTAAGTTGGGAAGAGCAGAGTTGTGAGGCCTTAATGGTGACATCAAGAAGCTTGACTTTGATGCAGTGGAGCCTGTGGAGAGGTTGGGGTGGGGGAATGAAATGGGCAGAACAACAGGCATGGAAGGTGTTAGCAGCTGAGTTTTGAATGGACTGGAGGCGGCAGGTGTCAGAGAGGAAGAGACGGCCAACAGTCAAGATGGGAGCTGAAACTCTCGTCCAGGCTCACACTAGCTGCATAGGCTCCAGAGATGTTCTGAGAAAGAAGTAGTAAGATCTGGATAATGCCTGAATGTCTGGGCCAAGAGACAGGGAGGAATTAAAGATGTCTCTTAGGTTGTGAGTCTGGCTAGCTGGGAGAGTGGTGGTGCTGTTAAGAACAACAGGTTACTAGGTCATTAAAAACACCATATATGGTTGGGCTGCTATAGATTTTAAAGTATGTGTATGTGGTGATTACTTGTGGGTAAGGAGCCATGTTCCTGCAAGTTACCACACTGCATGCCTTCATAAACTCAAACACAGAGAAACATCAGTTGAAAACTGGCAGTAAAATACTAAATGAGGAGGAGGGAGTTTGAAAGGACACTTCATGTGTTGGAACCAGGCAGGCTACACCAAGCAGGCTAAGCCTTTTATAAAGATGCTTTTGTTCACCATGTCCCAAGCTTTTTATGTAAACTCACCATAAATACAGGTTATAACAAAACATTTTGGTGGTAGGAGGTTGATAGAGTCAGCTATGATAACTAAAACATTATGTCAATTTCTTTTGAAAAGTAGAAAATAGTGTGGGAGTTGCATCAATCTGATAAACCTACCAGGAAATTGTCATTGTGCAATGGTAATCAGCTCAAAATGGCTTCTACCATATACATTCACTGTAAGTGTACTGTATCTCTTCAGGATTTAGCTGACTCTGTTGTACTAATCAGAGCTTGTTGACAAACAACTCCATTGAAGTCAGTGGCGTTGGATGGGTGAAACTGAAGACAGAATTTGGCCCTATGTGTTTGAGATTGCTGAACTGGCCGCAGACTTTCTCCACCAGTGCTTTAGTCCAGAATAGGTTTCCTCCAGCCTTCTCTCAGAGGCCCTAGCAATCCTCCTCCTCGGGGGCGCTCGGTGTTCAGATTAGAATTTAGGAGCTCATTTAAACCATTCAGAAAGAGTTCTCTTCAGTTCTGTTGGCATTAGGGACCCTGTGTTTTGTGATCCCTTGGGATCTCACGAAGACTCGACAGTTAAAAATCTTCTTGCAGCCATCTGTACCCCAGCAGTCCTGTCAATTCTCCTGAAGTCGGCTGGCTCCTGGTATACCTGCTACGCATATGGCAAATGATCCCCTTTCATTACTGCCAGCACATCAGGAAACACTCACATATAAGAGCTGGGCCTTATGAATACATCCCTTCTTTTTCATGCCCCCCCACAGAAGAGGATTACAGTTTGTGTACACTGACTTTTACAGAAAGAGAACCATATTTCAGCTTCCAGAAGCCTATATTTTAAAATCCTTAGCCTGTTCTTTGTGAATATACAGTGTTTTCCTTAATGATTTCTTTATAAGCAAAGCAATACACAGTAAGTGTTATTATAGCATTTATTTCCATGGTGTTTACCAGTCTAACGAAATGACATATCTCAGAAAAAGTTGCTTAGGAACAATTTACGTAATTTAAGGCCTGATTCTGCAAGCCATTACTCACACGTAGTCCTTCTCACGCAGATATCATTGATACCTATTGGACTGCTCACACGAGTGAGGGATAGCAGGACTGGGTCCTTAATCTTTAGATGACTGCTTAATGTACCAAAGGCCAGCTGGCTGAATAAACTAATGGAGAGCGCCACATACTTATAAGGAGAAGGGAGACAAAGCTTTTCCAGCTTACAATGTGATTCCGTATAATTCAGCAGAAGATCTTCAGTTTAGAGAGACCAAAGCACATCTTATTTTCCAAGTCTAGGATCTGTTGTAAAGGGAAATGTTTGTAATAAGCATCTGTACTGTACCAAGAACTACTCTTCTTAAATACAAGGGAACAGACAGGGGATGTATGAGACTGGATCTTCAAAGTGAATATTTATACTCTGCCATGGAACAGTACAGAAATGCTTTCTGCTGCAACACATTTAATCAGAAGACCTGAAGTAAGAATTTCTGATGCACACCTTTTGGGCCCTGAATGAGATACTATATATATAGGGTTATAAAATGAGCTTTGGGAAGCTAAAGTACAAGAGAAAAGTTTGAGGTGGATGCTTAATTCATGTTAGTTTTTGATGTATTATTCATCTTTCCACATTACATGGTTAGACATGAGCAAGTTCTTCCTGAATGATGCTGGTAATATACAAATAAAAGAATAGAAGATATTTTGCGAAGGAGAATGCATCACTCGCACAAGGGACTGAGACATCGCTAGGTAGAATGTCAGGGAATTTGTAAGTTTTTTATATACATCATCTAGTATTTTAACAGTGTGTTTATTTATATACCACTAAAGATTAAGGGCCTGATTCTCATGTACACCAAGGTCACTTTCACTTAGTCTACACTCCAGTTTGCACCGGCTTAACTAATGATGTGTTTTTAAAAGTCAATTTAATGCAAAATCCTGTGGGATATGCTTAATTCAGTTTAAACCTGTGTTACATTGATTTCGTTGATCTATTACCAGTCCGAGCTAAACCAATTTTAAACAAATATACGTGTATCTACACAGGACTTTGCAGTGATTTAACTATATCTATTTGTTAAATGATTTAGTTAAACTGGTACAACTTCTGTGTTTAGACAGGCAGGGAAATCCCGGTGCCACTGAAGTCAATGGGAGTTGTGCCATTGATTTATATGGGGCCAGGATTACACACAGGGACTTCATGCTGCTCTAGCAGTCAAAAGAATCCTTAAAGTGAGAGTAAGTTATCTTTACCTATGGTGTAAGGTAGCCTTTGTGTGCATGAGAAGCAGGTTCTGAATGTATGTTATCAACGAGTCACAAATCTTTTGAGTAATATTATAATAAAACTAAATATATTTGAGACTTCATACAGTAATACTGTATAAATCAAACCACCCCATCTACTGCCTGTGTAAGAGTATCTTTACCGCCCCCCCAACCTCCCAAAAAGCCCCAAAGGCAAAAAACAAACAGAAATCCTCATGTAAATAAACACACTAATGTAGGCAAACTTTTTGAAGAGACAAAACTAATACATCTGCCAATAAATCATTGCTCTGGACATGGATAAACCACAGGGCAGGAATAAAATAATTCCTAGTAATCGGTGGCAGTGCCAAAACAGAAACCGCATCTTCGCACTTGCTGTTGTTATGGCGATGCTTCCTCCAAACATTCTCTCCTCCCTCCCAAAGACATTCTATGGTTTCCCATCTGGCTCTTGCTTTCTTGTTTAACCCAGTGAAATTAGCTCGACTGCTCATTTGTCACTTTGGAAGTGCAGTAGCTGAAAACATGTGCTGTGCAGAGAGGGCAGGGCAAGCAGATGGTACTTGAGAATAGACAGACAGATGCATTGAAGAAACAACAAAACTGTTGGTATGAAATAGTGTCTGGAAGATGATGAATTAGATTTGTGTTTGATGATGCGTGGCCAACTTCATTATGCAAAGGAGGGTTGTTTCTCCACGCCCAGGCTGGCATTCTTTCCATATTGTTCAAACACGTTTGTTCTTAAAAAAATAAACGAATAATCAGTGACCTCAAGTTTCAGATGGTGAGCTGAAAATTGCAAGGATTTGTAGGTCTCTGAAACCTGGAATAAATAGAGTTTTGTTAAGGTTTCCCCTTAAAATATAAATAAATAAAAAAACAAACAAACAGCACAACTACTGAGGTCATGTTTGGTTACAAGATCTGCCAATCGTTTGAAAATAGCTCAACTCGTTTGCTCTTCGCAATTTTTGTATCTTCAAATGTTGGGAAACTTACATGTGCAACACAAACGCTGAAAATCCAGCTTAGTTTCCAAAACCCACAACGATATTTTTAAAAAGTTTTATACTAATTAAACAATGCATTCCATTTAAAGGATTTAAAATATTTTATTTATGCTTCTACATTTTATGTCTACAGGGCAGAGTTTGACCAGTTATGCCAGATATACCAATCTTTAACTTCACTGAAGTAAACAGATTCATTTATACTTGTGTAACTGGGATCAAAATCTGGCTCACAGTCTCCAGAGATGAACAAAGAGAGACACCTCTTACAGACACCTCTAAACTATGCAGAGCCAGCTCTGTAGATAGCAAATTGAGGCAAAAAAGAAGCATTGTGAAAAATTCCAGACGAATCAAAGGCAATAGTGAAGTAGTTATATAGGTCCATGCAAGAGCAGGCATGTTGGAAGAAACACCAGATTTGTAAAAATGTGCTTTGTTCTCCACAAGCAATCTTTTGAGTCTAGTCAGATTAAGGCTGGTTATGAAAAGGAGAATGATAGTGACTAGTGAGGAGTATAGTGGAATACATGCATGAAATATTTTATTTTAAATGTTTAGCAACTACATTATTTATGTCAGATTATATTATCTGGAGAACAATTAATGTTGATCTGAAACACTGAAGTCCTAGCAGCTAATCCTAGAGAAAATGACTCAATGGAGAACTGGATAGAACCACTCTACACCCTCCTTGTAGCACATATTACCCCAACGTAGTTAAGAGGAAGATATGCAATAGCTTGACTGCTTGTCCACATCTCAGCGACGACTTGTATGACTATTCCCTCTGCTCATCTGAGATCATGGCTTGCTTTGATTAATAAGTGATGATAAAGAGAAAGCACCTCAATGGTGGAGAGTAATTTCTTGCTTGTGAGAAATAGCATGGCTAAGCTTCAGATGCTTGTAAAACATGTGGAAATCAATATTGTCTCCCGTGAACATGGCTACAGATCAAGCGCAAGCATTTCTGCAGCTTTCCAGCCTATAACCAGTGTTGTGAGATGACCTCAGGAATATTTCAAGGGAGTTTTTTGGCAATGGAAATTTTATCCCTCTTTCAGCAGGTGGTATTGTCAATGCCAATTTGTCCGGTATTGCAGGGTAGCATTCTCCCATGAAAGTGGCACATCCTCGTTGATAGATCTATCAGTCTTTGTCCTCAGACTAAGCATGTCAGTGTCATTTCCCCCCTCATCCACAATACTGCCACAGTACTGGTTCTGAGACCTGCCAAAGATTCTAGTGCCCTCACAGCATCGGCTGAAAAAACAGAGCACACACTGCACATACGGAAGAAATTACCTCTAGCTTGCACCGTCTGTTTCAAAGATCAAGAAAGTGGGGAGAATTAGTTCCTATTTGAGCCATACTGGTTCCCTTATCCGTAGTTTTCTTCTGCTGCTGCATACTGTAGAAACCCTCAGACGTGGCCAAGGTATTTTCTCTATCGCGACATTAATCCTTGCTGGTTTTGTCCTGCATAGACTAAGGCCTCGTGGGTGTATGAACTGCAGTCCTAACAAGAATGAGTTATCACTCCCTTCTCTCTAGCAAAATTTCTCTCTACATTATACAACAAAATCATTTGAAGTTTACAGGGAGTTAGAGGGCTTTATTTGTGTCTAACCTATAGGTTTAAAGGCAAAGTCTTGGGAGTCTATTATACATTGAGGTCATGCTAACTTCTTTCTGAACATGCACCAGTTTTACTCTGCTGCGGCTCCACTGGGGCTCGTTCTCTACTGCATTTTTTGTTTTACATCTGTGCAATTCCATTCAATTGAGTTATAATGGTATAAAATTGGAGTACCTTGGAGGTGAGCTAATCCCACTGCCTTTGGTGGAATAACTCCTGATTTACACCATTGCAAGTGAAACCCGAATCAGACCTCCATCACATTTTGCAGGGAAAATTGTGAATGAGCAGTCCCCATGCTGATTCTATTCTTGGAACATTTGGTAGAACAGCTTCCCTCTCCCCCCCCTTACCTCAGCACTCCTTTTTAGACCCAAGTTTTACTCCTCTTCCTCACAAACCGGTGTTTTCATGGTTAATTATTCCTGTGAACAATTGACACAGAAATGCTGAAACAAGAAACTGAAATTAAAGAAAACCCGTGCACTGTTTGTTAAAGGAAGGAATCCCACCTCTTTGCAAGGCTTCCTCTTCTGTTAGTTTTTGTGGTCACAGAATTGGTGCTGGGAGCACGGAGTACAAAATTGTGATAGAGGAGCTATCCGCTCCCTGTTTCTGTTTTGGTTTTCTGGCATGCATTAGCAGAACCTGCCTCTTCATAATGGAAGATATAGGTTTAAAATGCATGGCCTACAGCTGGATTACTTGGAGACATATAATTGTAATTGAATGACAGGCTGCCAGCATGATTCAGACATCAGATGCACAGAAGAACTGGGAAAGTAAGTGATTAATTCAGAAGTTTGTTTTAAAATGCAAATGTCGTAAAGTTCTCTTGAAGGTCCAGTTTGCCCCTTTGTATAAGAAGAGCCGTATACATGAGGGGCTTCCATACATGACATCACACATTTTCTTTGTAAACCTGGGGATTTTTGGAGAAAAAAGTATTGTATACCAGAGGGATTTGCATATATCATAGCTGCATAAGTGGGCTTAACAGGATCAGGCATGGCAAACAAGATCTAGGAGCACTCACACAACGGGAAGCACTGTAAGATGAAACTGCGGTAATGCAATTATGCTAATGCACTTGATCTTTAGCAGTGAAACGATGGGCTTTTGGGTTCAGGGTCATTTTCTGTAAGCCCAGCAAGAGCCTTATTTTCAGGGACAGGTTAGACAGGATGGTACAGAAGAGATCAAGTTTTGGGGGAACATGCAGAAGAGTTCTGTGCCCACTAAAGCACTCACATCTCCAGAGCATGGAATAGAACCCAAGATTCCTGAGTCTCCATTTCTCTGCTAGTGGGTTTTCACCAATACCTGTGAAACCCACTAACAAAGTGTCCCATCCCTCTCTAGTGCTAGCCCACATACAGGATGACAACCTAATACTGCTATTAGTTACTCCATTAGGTCAAGTGGCAGAGGTCTGTGTGGAGGCTCTAAAAGTTCCCACTCCTGCTGATGAACCACTTGAGTGTCAACAGAATGCCACATGATGGAATTTCTGATTTTTTTCCAGTGATACCATCTTTAATTACATGATCACATGCTATTTTTCCACAGGACTCTTGCCTTATTCAGTACACAAGATGGCCATGCTCTAAGGATGAATCCAGGTTATGTAATGAAGGAGACCTGTCTGGAGGAACCCTGACTTATTTGTTTCTGAAGCTGGAAGGTGTGTAGGGAGTAAGGCGGGGATGGCAGGAACAGAAATGATTGTCTCACAGTTAAGGCAGTTGGGTGCCACCTGAGAGAACGGGACTCTGTCCCTGCTCTGACACGGAGTTCCTGTGTGATGCTAGGCAAGTCACACCAAACTGTTCACAAGTGATCACTAGTTGTGTGTTTCTCATTTGCCGAGTGCCTGACTTGAGACCCTGGGGCCTAATTAGCAGAAGAGCTGAGCACTCAGAGCTGCAACTGAAGTCAATTAGAACTGTACATTGAAAGTGCGAAGTATGCTGGAAAATAAATCCATATCTTCAGTCTCTTGAATTGGAAACCCAAAATAGCTGGATACATTTGATATTCTCTCTCTGTGCCTCAGTTGCCCAACAGAGAAAAAACACCCTCATTTCACTGAGGTGTTATGAAAATAAATTAATACCTCTAAAGCACTGGGATACTATAGTGATGAGCACCATAGAAAGACACGAGGAAATGAATAATTTGTCATGAGCGAAGAGTCTGAGTAGTGTGTGGTAAGTAAGGCTTGGTGCCATCCATTGAACAGTGAGGAGAAAAAAATATCGAATAACTGCTCATTAAGTAAGCAACTTCCACCTGTGCACTGAAGGAGGCGGGGTCTGTGAAAAAACTAGTATGTGATTACGTAATTAACGACTATCATAATACATGTGTACAAGGGGGGCAAAATAAGATTGCACAGGTAACCTTAATGCCGGCATTTCTTAACTACTGAGTACTTGTCTTTGCAAACTTACTAATGCTCTAACTGTTTTGTATGTGAAATATAGTAAGAGTGGCATCAAATATGTTTACGGAAATTGGATATGCTAATATCTTTTCAATGCCTTTTGTAGAACAGCACATGGAGCCTATTTCTCTTTTCTAGTTATATATTCCATACAGAAATCAGGAACCATGGCCACCAGCAACTGAAGCACATATAGGAAATGGAGCATGAATTCAGGACCTTTAGCTCCAGAAAAGAACAGCTCTGACCCCTTCACCAGAAGGAGAATTTCCATTAGCTGTCAGTGGTTATAGGTGTAAGATTTTAAAGAAGGGACATGATAGAGAGATGCAAAATAATGGAGTAGTACAGAGTAGATAAGCCAGGTGCTTCTATTCACCATGGCTAGGATTTTCAACTGCACCTAATACCTTTAGGCATCTTTGAAAAATCTCAGCCCTTTTTGTCATAAGGCAAGACAAGAAGAACATTCAATGAAATGAAAAGCATCAAATTTAAAACTGATAACAGTATTAAACACACAATGCATAATTAACTCCTGAAATTCACTGCCACAAGATATCATTGAGGTCAAGTGCTTAGTAGAAGCCAAAAAAAGATAAGACATTGATATGGATAGTGCACAGACACATTACACAGGACAAAGTAGAAGACAAACTTCCATCCTTCCCACCATAAGCCATTCTCTATCTGAAAGGGATTAGGGGGGAAAAAATCTATTCCACAATTGTCCTCTGTGGGGAAATTCAACTATCTGTTCAACTGAAAGAACTCCAAGAAGCTCAGGCCCGTTTTCTCAATTGTTTTGCATCATTTACACCTATGTAAAGTGGACATAGAGAGGGTATCAGGATCCCAGCAAGGGCAGTCAGGGCCAAGGGTCAAAGCAGGGGCAAACCTGAGGGAGGGAGTAGCTGAGGAGTACATAGCTGGGTTCCAGGCCAGGCCTCCGAGTCAGGAGGCAAAGTCCAGACCAAGTTGAGGAGGAACGAGGAATTCAGGAGTAGGAACAGTCATAGCAGCTACAGAAGATGAACACTTTCTGGTACGCCCCTTAGCTTTACATAGGGCTGGGAGCCAATCAGAAGCCATGAGGCTGCTGTCTGTCAGACCCTTGAGGCAGAATTTCCCCTGATCTGTGTCCATGGTGGGTCTTGGGAAGTGGGGTGCAAGCTAGTTACAGCTGCTGCTGGCAGCCTGGAGAGATCAGCCGCCTGGTAGCTGTACAGCCCTCAGGTCTAGCCCGGTGGGGCCTTACAGGGGGTTGAGATGTAAATGACTGCCCAGGTTACAAGTGAAGCATCAGGCACTCAGAACTTAAGAAGAGTTTCCTGTCTCCTACAAGGTTTTTTCTGCGAATGAGGAGGATGTGTTCCTCTGCTACCAACCCACCTGTACCAACAATAAGGGCTACATCTGACCCTTGCTCAACTCCCACTGATGTCAAAGGGAATCTTGCCATAAATTGAGGGCATCTTCAGGGCTCTAAACCTGAAAAAAATCCATCTGATTAAAATCACATGCCTTCCAGTTACAGCCTTAGCCTTCTATTATATCTTTACATTACACGTCACATTGAATTTGCGTTGCAAGCATGAAGGCTAGGATCACACAATACTTGCCGAGAACACCCTAGCTGGTAAGGCAAAGGCACTGGTATCAGCCTAATATTAACTGTCAGGTCTAAGGAGGACAGTCACATCTTCTTACCATTTACCAGCTTAAATGGCTCACTAGCCTTTTCTTTTTAAAACAATAAAATAATAGTGTTTGATAACTGGTGGATATCACTTGGGAATATAGGCTTTGTCTTACCACATAAGCCATTCATCCATTCAGGACCAGTGATCTTATCTGAAGCTGAGCATACTGCCTCTCTTAGTTGCCTAGGAATCATGTTTCAGGGGCTGAAAACCCTCCACAACACACTGGTCTCCACCATGTTTGGGCTAGTTTGTGAAGTCCTCACTCACTGACATTGCCGAGCAATGATTCACATGAGTCATCCCAGTGATTTAAACTAGACTGTTTGGTGAGTAACTACTCATCATTAGGAGTAAGGGCTTCAATCTAATCCTTACAAGTAGCTGCACATTTCAGTGTAGCACATTAAACATTGAATGGGAATAAGTTAAAAATTGGTACATGGGCTCTCTCTTGAATTAACTATGAAAAGCAAAAGGAGGAGGAGGAGCAGGTTTTCTAGGGTATTTGGGCCAAGTTTACAAAAGGCTGTTTCCATACAGACCTGCTGAGTCATTAAAAAGAAGGAAATAAGCAACAAATTAAAAGATCATAGAAATCATAGACTTTAAGGTCAGAAGGAACCATTATGATCATCTAGTCTGACCTCCTGCACAACGCAGGCCACAGAATCTCACTCACCCACTCCTGTAACAAACCCCTAACCTATGTCTGAGCTACTGAAGTCCTCAAATTGTGGTTTAAAGACTTCAAGGTGCAGAGAATCCTCCAGCAAGTGACCCGTGCCCCATGCTGCACACGAGGGTGAAAAATCCCCAGGCCCTCTTCCAATCTGCCCCGGAGGAAAATTCCTTCCCGACCCCGAATATGGCAATCAGCTAAACCCTGAGCATATGGGCAAGACTCACCAGCCAGACACCCAGGAGAGAATTCTCTGTAGTAACTCAGATCCCACCCCATCTAACATCCCATCACAGGCCATCGGGCATATCTACCGCTAATAGTTGAAGATCAATTAATTGCCAAAATTAGGCTATCCCATCATATCATCCCTTCCATAAATTTTTCAAGCTTAGTCTTGAAGCCAGATGTGTCTTTTTTGCCCCCACTGCTCCCCTTGGAAGGCTGTTCCAGAACCTCACTCCTCTGATGGTTAGAAACCTTTGTCTAATTTCAAGTCTAAACTTCCTGTTGGCCAGTTTATATCAATTTGTTCTTGTGTCCACATTGGTACTGAGCTTAAATAATTCTTCTCCCTCCGTGGTATTTATCCCTCTGATATATTTATAGAGAGCAATCATATCTCCCCTCAGCCTTCTTTTGGTTCGGCTAAACAAGCCAAGCTCTTTGAGTCTCCTTTCATAAGACAGGTTTTCCATTCCTCAGATCATCCTAGTAGCTCTTCTCTGTACCTGTTCCAGTTTGAATTCATCCTTCTTAAACATGGGAGACCAGAACTGCACACAATATTCCAGATGAGGTCTCACGAGTGCCTTGTATAACGGTACTAACACCTCCTTATCTCTACTGGAAGTACCTCGCCTGATGCATCTCAAGACAGCATTAGCTTTTTTCACGGCCATGTCACGTTGGTGGCTCATAGTCATCCTGTGATCAACCAATACTCTGAGGTCCTTCTCCTCCTCTGTTACTTCCAAGTGATGCGTCCCCATCTTATAAAAAAAATTCTTGTTATTAATCCCTAAATGCATGACCTTGCATGTTTCTTAGTCATAGTCCTTAAAGCTGCAGAAAATAATTTGAAGGTGATGTCTCCTTTAATGGGTAGATTGGATTCTCAAGGTTCAGCAAGACTTTAAAACCATATTAATGGGTCCAAGAAGAGATAAATAACTCAATGGGAGTAATACAAGGTGAGGGATTTTTACTTGTACCCCAAGGGAGTCTTTCCTCTCTGTGTAGACCCAGAAAACAGAACTGGACAATTGTCCATCTGCTCCAAGGTCTTTTCCATGGGGCGTGCCCCAGCCTTCTATCTTCTCACTGCTTCTCTTCAATTTGTAAATGAAACTTGTGGGGGAGATAATGAGGTGATGGGAGCAATATGGAAATAATATTAAGTTTTGCATTACCATTTCATCAGTCCAGAATTGCATGGTTGGGTGACTTCTCTCATGTCCAGCTGAGACTGGGGTTGGAATGAGAGTAAAGTTCATCTATCAGTGAATGTTGGTGAGTTGGGGGAAGGAAGTAGAGGGAATAGTGGAAATTATATCATGATTGAGCAAAGTTGTCCACCTTTGTCAAGCATGTTTGCCGTTTAAGGGTCTTGTTGGATCTCTGCCCTTACTGGATGCTCAGGTAGCAGTAGTGGCCAAGAATATTTTTTCCTTCCCCTCCCCACCAATCTGTGCTTGACCAGTAGGCTGCAACCTTTCCTCTTTGGACACAGGCCTCTTTACAGTTATCCATGCTTTTGTCCATCTCCAAAGTGGATTACTATAATGCAGTTTTACTTGAACATATCCCTAAAGACCACTCAAAAACCTCAGCTGTTGCAGAACATGGGTTCCCGCTAACTTAGCAGAACATTTTTTCCAAGGAGAGAATTACCTATAAATATATAGATTTGATGGGAGGGCAGACATCATAATAATTTATTCTGATCTTCTACGTAACTCGGGCCTCAGAATTTCACCCAGTCTGTGGGTCATTCCCAAAAAGTTCATTGTGAATTCTCAGAAACTGAAAATATGCACCATTTGTGAGTTGTATAGTCATGGGCTAGCGTTGCTGTTCCTCCACTGGTGTGTATATATATGTTTTGAATGCATGAATTTAATTGGTGTGACAGAGTGCTGGGAATCAGCAACTAACCAGCACTCTGGTCACCAATTAGGTCCCCCAGGGAGGGTCTGATTAAGGGGAGGAGTTCCTGATTATCAGATCAGATTGGGGCAGAGAAGTTAATGAGCTAATTAGCCATTAAAAAGGAGCTGGATTCAAGAGTACAGGAAGGAAGTGTGGGGGAGAAGCTGGAGAGCTAGCAAGCAGGGCCTGACAAAAGGGAGTTCTCAGGAAAGAGACACCTTTTCTAAACTCACACACACATCTACCTTTGGTGAATGGGTAATAAAGCGAGATAATATCAATACCGTGACTGCACTAGGATGTAAAAAGTGGTAGAATGAAACACTGTAAATCAGCGGTTCTCAAACTGTGAGTCAGGAACCCAGAGTGGGTCATGACCCCATTTTAATGGGGTCGCTGGGGCTGGCATTAGACTTGCTGGAGTTCAGAGCTGAAGCTTGAGCCCCACCACCCAGGGCTGAAGCTGAACCCAAACCCCACCACCTGAGGCTGAAGCCCAAGGGCTTCAGCCCAGAGTGGCGGGGTTCAGGTTACAGGCCCTCCTGTCCAGGGCTGAATCCCTTGCCCTGGCTCTCCACTAAGGGGGATGGGGCTCGGGTGGTCTCAGGCTTCAGTCCCCCGTCCTGGGGTCATATAGTAATTTCTGTTGTTGCAATGAAGTTTGAGAACCCCTACTGTAAATAAATAGCATGGTATCTATAAAAGGAGAGGTCTCCGAGCAGTCTGTGTGAAGCAAAGAAAGGACAGGAGAAGGGGGTCCTGTCACAATTGGACGCACTTCGTAATTCACTGTTCTAAATCTGTTCTGCTTTTGGTTGTTTATAAAATATGAAATTCACTTTCAGCAAATATTCAAGCTTAGAATGCACTGCGTGTGAGTATTTGTGCCAAGACCCTTAATTGATCAAGATAGAGTGGAAAATGTACACAAAATACACAGGTTTCAGAGTAGCAGCCATGTTAGTCTGTATTCGCAAAAAGAAAAGGAGTACTTGTGGCACCTTAGAGACTAACAAATTTATTTGAGCATAAGCTTTCGTGAGCTATAGCTTACGTCATTGGATGCATTCAGTGGAAAAATACACAGAGCAAATTCCTTTAAGGGTTTTTTGACAGTATTTATTCAGCACAACTAATGAGGAGAAAAGACAAGTGATGCCATCAAAAAAAGCTGGAGAAATCCAACATTTTGGAGAGGAGAGCAACTCAGAGCTGCAGCCTAACAGAATTGAGAATTTGTGATAGGAGCAATCTGAGAATTTACCAAAGATTCCCCCCTGGAAATCAAGCAGAGCTTTGCAGAATAGTAATGGGCAAATTAGCAAAGAAGGTTTGCTTGTCCCTTTAGAAGAGGGAAGATGAACTTAATTACCATATCTTCTCCATCAGCTGAATGCGCCTTTGCCAGAAGCAAGTAATTAAGAGCTCAAGACAGAGTGATAGAGCTCCTGGGAGCTTTAAGGGAAAGTAGCCATTAGTTTAGTATAGCTTGTTTCTAAATATTAAATAAGCAAAGCCAGATTGTATTGCAGCCTGGCCCAGTATGTTGTAAGCCCTAGGCCTGAGATGTAGAGAGGGAACAGGACAACTTGGCATGAGTCATCTGTGCTGCAAACCCAGGTAGTGAAGGGGAAAGAGGAAAAAAATCTCTCCTCCTGCTTCTCCCAAGGGACAAAATATTGAGAGATAGGAGTGAGGTTTAATAATCATTTAAAGAACTGTAGAAACAAGGTAGGAAAACACAAACAGGGTTCTAAGTTCAACCATGATATGAGTCCTGTGACTACAACAGCCAGGCAGAGAGTGAGCCGAGACCTTTGATTAGCAAAGGACAACTTGCCTGCTTTACTGTTACCTCATCTGTCTGTTGCATCTTGTCAGAACCTAGTGTTCTTGAGGGACCTGGGGCAGGGAGACCCTTTTTCCAGGAAGGCAGCACAGCACTTAGCACACCAGAACCCTGGTCCTTGACTGGCAAAAACCGCAGCAACCAGTAATACAACAGCGGGGATGAGTTGGTCTCAATGATTCTGTACGTCTGGAATGGGGATGATTTTAGCATAATGTTATCCTCAGGTAAAATAATCGTGGAGTATGGCATGAGTTTATCCAGTAGACTGGGGGTCATTCATACGATGTTCGCAGGAGCAAGCTGTGCATAAGGGTGTGTGAGGCCATGTTTACCCATAGGACTTACATTATTACCTGAATAAAAACCCCAAAACAGAAATAAAAGGCTTTCTGTAGTAATCGGAGTGTGTGCATTAGAGTTGGGATCTAATGGGCACACTTCCCTGCCAGCAAGATATACTCTGCATTATTTATTACTAATGGACAAATTGCAAGAACAACCCCTATTAATCCTTTCCTGCATATGCAGTACCACCTCTGGAACACAGTGGCATCTTTGAACTTAATGCTCGCCTCAAAGACTATTTCAGGGAGTGAGATTTCACATGTGGTCAGTTCAGAATGTAGAATAATTGTTTTGATTCATGAAAGGAGAAAAAATTTGAAGCCGAAATGCAATTTCATTAAAAACAGAAATCACTGTGCACAAAGAGCACTTTTCCATCCCTGGGACATAATCACCTTCGTATCTGGGGCTCCTGCCTCAGTTTCCCTTTTTCCAGATTCAGATGCGTTACTCTTCCACTCTTGGATGAGCCGATTCCAGTGCTTCTAAACAATTTAGCCCTCTAGCCAAATCATAGCAGCTGCCTCAACCCCCTTCCAGGGCGAAAAAAGTAGTTCAATAAAATAGAGAGTATTTTCAACTCATCACCAGTGAGCAGCTCCACCAGCAAAATCGGGGCCTTGGTTGCCTTCGTGCTACTGGTTAGGAGAGCTGGATGCCACAGGGAGCTGAAAAGTTATATCTGGACTTTCTTACAATGCAAGGAACACATGGAGCTGACTTTTGCAATGAAAGTTTTTTTATATAAATCAGCACATTTGCTGCTTGGAGTGTTTTCCAACAATCAAGTTCTTTGAAAGCCCCAAGCTCTCGCCTTAAGAAGTTAGCATCTTGGCACAAATACTCACACGCATTGAGTTCTAAGCTTGAATATTTGCTGAAAGTGAATTTCAAATTTTATAAAAAAACCAAAGCAGAACAGATTTAGAACAGTGAATTACAAAGTATATCCAATTGTGACAGGACCCCCTTCTCCTGTCCTTTTCCCCATGGGTGCTCCAGCCCCAGAGCACCCATGGAGTTGGCATCTATGCTTGGAGTCAGGTCAGTACAACAGGTGCAGAATCACATAAGCAGAGATTTTCTTTCTCTAAACGCAATCTCTTGCTTTTCAGATCAACCACTTGAAAGCAAAGTTGGCCGAGAGGCTCACTGCAATCCTGTCATAGGGCTAGATCCTCACTTACACAGGGGAGGGAACTAACCCTCTGCCAGATTATCAGGGGTTCCTAACTATGGAACTATTTCAGTAGGAGGGTGGTGAAGCACTGGAATGGGTTGCCTAGGGAGGTGGTGGAATCTCCATCTGTCATAAATATAAAGGGAAGGGTAAACACCTTTAAATCCCTCCTGGCCAGAGGAAAAACCCTTTCACCTGTAAAGGGTTAAGAAGCTAAGATAACCTCGCTGGCACCTGACCAAAATGACCAATGAGGAGACAAGATACTTTCAAAGCTGGAGGGGGGGGAAACAAAGGGTTCTCTCGGTCTGTGTTGCTTTTGCCGGGATCAGAGCAGGAATGCAGGTCAGAACTCCTGTAAAGAGTTAATAAGCAATCTTGTTAGGTATGCGTTAGATTCTGTTTTGTTTAAATGGCTGATAAAATAAGTTGTGCTGAATGGAATGTATATTCCGGTTTTTGTGTCTTTTTGTAACTTAAGGTTTTGCCTAGAGGGATTCTCTATGTTTTGAATCTGATTACCCTGTAAGGTATTTACCATCCTGATTTTACAGAGGTGATTCTTTTACTTTTTCGTTAATTAAAATTCTTCTTTTAAGAACCTGATTGTTTTTCCATTGTTCTTAAGATCCAAGGTTTTGGGTCTGTGTTCACCTATGTAAATTGGTGAGGATTTTTATCAAGCCTTCCCCAGGAAAGGGGGTGTAGGCTTGGGGGGATTTTGGGGGAAAAGACGTTTCCAAGTGGGCTCTTTCCCTGTTATATTTGTTAGACGCTTGGTGGTGGCAGCAATAAGGTCCAGGGACAAAAGGTAAAATAGTTTGTATCTTGGGGAAGTTTTAACCTAAGCTGGTAAAAATAAGCTTAGGGGGTTTTTCATGCAGGTCCCCACATCTGTACCCTAGAGTTCAGAATGGGGAAGGAACCTTGATACCATTCTTAGAGGTTTTTAAGGCCTGGCTTGATAAAGCCCTGGCTGGGATGATTTAGTTGGTGTTAGTCCTGCTTTGAGCAGGGGGTTGGACTAGATGACCTCCTGAGGTGTCTTCCAACCCTAATATTCTATGATTCTATGAAATGGAGGCACAGAAAGGGAGTAGGGCTGAAGGCTGTATTATCTCTTCTGAGGAATTTGCCTAGATTAGGTGGTGTTTGAGGGAGGGTGGGTGATAATGTGCAGGACCACCAGATACTGGCCTACCCCTGTTTTATCCTTAGCAAATCCAAAAACCTGCAGCCAAGCTCCTTTTGCATGCAGAGGGCCCCTTCTATGCACTGATGTCATGTTCATAGTTTGGAGTCAAAGAGCCAAATTAGACAGTAAGTTACAACTCGTGTAAATCAAAAGCCACTCCAGCTAATCAGTTGAGAGTGATGAGAACAGATTTTGGATGCATATAGCTTTGAGTGTAAGCTCTCCAGAGTAAAGACCCTGTCACCATATGTATTTGTACAGTGTTTAGCACAGGGGGACGCCGATCTTGACCACAGCCTCTCTGTATGGCTAAAGAAGAAAAAGTGTTAATCATTTCACTGACAACTGAAATACAACTTCCTCTGGGGTGGAACCTAGCATCTTAACAGTACACAGCAGCACTATTCAGCAGTTGAGGATGGGAAATGATTAACTGAAATTGACATTGCTGGGAAAATTTAGGAAGAATGTAATTACACACGTCGGAATAATCAACATACAAATAAACATTCAAGCCATGAAAGCTCCTCAGCTAAAAGTTTAGATTAACTTAATTTACAATGCATATTATATTATATATTATTCAAAGTGTATGCAGATCACACACTGTATCCTAAGGACGGCAAGTGAAATCTAAAGAAGCCACTTAAACAACAAATGCACTCACTATAAAACTGGGGCTGGCACTTACTTTTATGAGAGCACAGGGAGAACATTTTGGAGGCAAATCAATGTGATATGAAAGAATAACTATCTCCAATTTAAATATTTTCCAGCATGTGGTTTAGGAGCTAACCAGAATAATTTATCTTCGTGAAATCTGCCACAGCTCCTAGCTATTGATTCAAGACACCAAATTTAACATGAAATGCCAGTTACTTGTGGATTTCGCAAGCTGAAGACTTTCCCAGATGTTAATCTCCATGGTGCTAAGCCCTCTTCTCTCTTTGGTCCTGTACACATAGGGAAAAGCTTCTGTGATAGCTGCATGTACTATTTTTAATGTTGCATTAATTTAGGTTGTAGATATTCTTAGCACCCAGTGCCTCTGTGACAGCTCCACATTTAAGAAATCCCTTCTGTACACAGCAGGAAACTGATAGCAAACTGGCTCATTAAAGAAAACAAACTGTATTTGTTTTGAACTGCCACTGCATTTTATCCCGCTAATTTCTTACCATTGCCTCTCACTTTTAGGCTCTATTGCTGCAATTGGATCAGGGCAGGACGATCCTTGCCCCTGTGCACAACCCCATTAACGTCACCACTGAGCAGCTCCACCTGCAAAATCAGGGCCTTGGTTGCCTTCGTGCTACTGTTTAGAAGAGCTGGATGCCACAGGGAGCTGAAAAGTTATAGCTGGACTTTCTTATAATGCAAGGAACACATGGAGCTGCCTTTTGCAATGAAAGTTGAATTTAGCTCCTCCATTGCTTTGAACTAAAGAATTGGGAAGTTTGTCTTCCAAATGATAGACCATGAGCTTGCACTGCAGTTTCTAGAGCCAAGGCATCCCACGGCATTACACAGTAAGCAAACACGCTTATTGTGCTAAGGGACCATTCCCTGGTAAAGAGATGGCTGTAATAGCACATTATTATTTATTCTGTTTATTATGGTGGTGCTTGGGGACCAGCCGAGAACAGTGCCAGGATACTAGGCAATGTAAAGAATCATAGACAGTCCCTGCTGCAATGAGCTTAGAATCGAAATGAAGTTTGTCTCCAGGATTAAAACAGTTCTCATCAAAAATCTGAAGTTTAAGTATGATGTAAAGGGTGGGGGAGGGGCCTTTACCAAGGGCTAAACTCTGCAATCTGATGAAAGGGAGTAGTCACTTGAACAATTCCTACTCCCTGCTTTTGGTGGACTTGCTGCAGATGTGGCTGTATATGGAAACTCTGGGCCTGATTCTCCACTGCCTGGTAGATTCATTTACTCCCAGTGCAAAGGGGGCATAAAATGTTAGCACACCAGAATGACTGGACCAATTTTTCAGCCAGCGTCACTTTAATGGAGTTATGACAGCAGGGAATTTAGTCCACCATTTTCTTTCTTTCTTTTTTTTTTTTGCACAGCTGTAAATGACTGCACACGTTGTAAATTAGTGGAGACTCAGCCCCTCTAACTGTAGTATGACCAAAGCCCTAAACCTAGTTGAAAACATAGCTATAGACTGAGCAAGAGTCCAAACCTGAATCTGAAACAGAATTTTAAGTCCAACCATAAAACCATCCCCAGTGCTAACTTGATATTACTCCAGCTCAGGAGCTAAGGGAGAGCCCCAGGCCTAACGCACCAGTAGGGTTCTGGCTGGAATTATGACTCTTCTGGGGGATTAACTGTTCTGGCCTGGTGTAAGGTTATACTAGAGTTTAGGGTCTGGTTTGGCCTGAATGTAGGGATAGGATTTTGGCTTGGGCTAGGGCTAAAACTGAGTTGATAGCGTTGTCTCACTATAGGGTTAGGTTTCAGATTAAGGCTCAATTTACATTTAGTCTTCAAGTTAAATCTGTGGTTGGGGGTGGTGGTCCAGTTTCTAAGGGCTTAGACTCAGTTCAGAGCTTGGTAGTGCTTGTGTAATGAGGTTACAGTTAGAGCTTGGGATGTATATGCTATGGGGAATCTGGCCTTGCTCTGGCTTTACTGTTAGGGTTAGGACACTGGATTAGTCTGGTGGCTCACTGTATGGTTGGATTTAGGGCTTTGGTGCAATTTAGACCGGATTTAATACTATGGTTAAAGATTTGACTTAGAGTTAGGAATGTGGTTTGCCCTAGGACAAAGGTTCTGCCTGCGTGTCAACTGTCCTGAGACCGCAGGAGAGAAGATGGACAGACCAGAGAATCATCATGTAGGGAGAGAAATCAGAGGAACTAGTGATGGTGAAGGCAACTGTTAGACTCTTAGCTTAGTGAGTTGTCTACATGAGGTTCAGGGTCAGAGCTAAGCCAGCCACTCATCTCCATCAGCCAATGCTGATTAAGTGGGAGGCCTCAGGCGTGTGCACAGCAGAGGACACGAAAGCTAATTTTCAGCTGAGCACTTAGCCTGGCTCTTGTTTCCTTTACTCACTTAAAATGTAATTTGGGGATTTATATGTGAGCCTTGCTATTGA
This sequence comes from Chelonia mydas, assembly GCF_015237465.2. Taxonomy (NCBI): domain Eukaryota; kingdom Metazoa; phylum Chordata; order Testudines; family Cheloniidae; genus Chelonia; species Chelonia mydas. The sequence continues at coordinate 86,382,769 of NC_057850.1, read as the reverse complement.
CCCTGAACTTTAAAATGGAACATGACACCTGTAATGAGTAGGTTAGATGAAGAACACAGGATGCACGTCATTAAGGCACTTTGGCTATGGAATTGTTGCTCTTTGGCAGCTTAGTAGCATGTTGCTATTTTTGGAGCATTTAATGCATTCTGGTTCTTGGACCCCTTCAAATGATTGATTTTCTAAGAGCTCCAGAGACCCAGCATACAAACTGGCAGTCTGTGGTCTGGTCAGAGTAGATTGATTTATCAACTACAAACTCCAAAGGCCTAATCTTGTATTCCTTTAAGCCCCGCCCCTATTTCACTAAAACCCTTGAGAGCATTAGGTGCACATGGATTACAGGGTCAGGGCACAGGTGTATGCCAGAGGGTAACCGGATTCTTCTGGTTAAATGACCCTTTTATGACTGATGTGATCTCCTGTCCCTTTAAATATTTGAGCACTCCCTCCTCTCCAATGCAAAGCTTCACTTTTGTGTTAATTTCTTTTTTTCTCATGGAACAATAAAGCAAACACAGCAGACAGCTGTATTTCTATCTGCTCTCTTTGTGTCTGTCTGTATCTCCTTTTCCGCTGGGTCCAAATAGAACATTTGGTGATGCAGGATTTCTATCCTATGAGTGTCCACTGCTGCCTCTGCCTGAAAAAAGACACAGTAAACAAATAAGACTATATAAAATGGGGGGAAAGTTCACCTGGAGACACAAGGTGATAGACTGTCGCTTTTGCTGCTGGGACCGTCTGAGCCAGATAGCTAGAGAGGGGGAAGTAGGCAAATGAAGATGGAATAAAAGAATAGGTTGCTTCCCGGGAGGTTAATCTGCACACAAACCAGGGTGGGGAATGCAGACAGCCCCATTAACTGACCATGTACAAGAAGGCAGAGAGAGAAACATCTTAGCCTGCGCTGAGGATCTACAGCCAGCATAGGGATCCCAAGTACAGCCAAAAGGAAGAATTCTGCACTGTTGGCACCTGGACAGAAGAGGCAGAACAAGTGCAGACCGTGCAGTAACAACAAAGTTTCCCAGTGGGACAAAGGGCATTCAGGAGGGTGAAGCCCAATAGGAGAGCAAAGAAATGGTAACTTCTGTGGGCAATGCTGGTGAATTCCACAACAATTGTGAATAGTGGCTGGTGTACCTGGAGCGTTTTGAGCAATTTGTAACCTGCAACACCATTCCAGATAGACAGTTTCAATCTTGCTGACAGCGATGGCTCCTAAAGCATATGGATTGCTGCGTGATCTCGTCTCCAACTGTGCCTGGAACTGCCACAAATGCCACAATCACTGCAACAATGCAGGAACATTTTCCTCCTACCCCAACTATAATAGCAGAATGATAATCGTTTTCATCAGCAACATCAGGGAAGTGGAGAGTCAGTAGCACAGTTTGTGGCTGCTCTGAGGAAGTTCTCAGAGCACTGTTAGTTCTGACAAAGATGAACTGATGCCCTGCCTTTAAACTGGGATGTTTATTCCAATGGATGTTTATTCCCAAATTCCAATGGAGCCATCCTTCTTGATCACTGGAATGATGGCTATAGCCCCTCACTGTGTGAAACCAATGACAAGACTCCAGTGTTCACTAAATGGTCCAAATCAGCTTCCACCAAAGGTTTCAGAGCATAAGGCACAACTCTGGCTTTGCAATATTTTGGCTGGCTGTCAGACTTAATAGTGAGCTTCTCTGACACGCTGCTCATCTGCCCAAGTTTTTTTCAAAAACAAAGTGACAGATGAAATTCAATGTTAAATGCAAAGAAATGCACATGGCAAAATATAATCCATTCCCAACTATACATACAAAATGATGGTGCCTAAATTAGCTGTTACCCATCTGGAAAGAGATCTTGGACTCATTTTCAGTACTCTGGAAGTACTATGTTTCCAGAAAGAAAAGGAATACTTGTGGCACCTTAGAGACTAACAAATTTACTGGAGCATAAGCTTTCGTGAGCTACAGCTCACTTCATCGGATGCACCTTAGTCTCTAAGGTGCCAGAAGTACTCCTTTTCTTTTTGCTAATACAGACTAACATGGCTGCTACTCTGAAACCTATGTTTCCAGAGTATTCCAAATGTATAAGAATCCTTCTCACTGTGCCTGTATCATTCTGAACTCATTCTTCAGTTTCAGAAGACTTAAAAATTATCTCCAGTCATCAATGGGACTGATGCAACTGAATATGTATCTGTCCTTAATGTGCATCGAGACAATACCAGGGAATTAGATGGGAATAAGTTTGCTGACAATTTCATCCAGAAAGCTACAGTGAGAAATAATGTCTTTAAACTGGGATGTTAGTGAAGACAGCTTGTAGGTGAGTGCAATGATTTTAATATACTGTAATTCATGATAATGTAATTATGTAGTTCATAACAATGTAATCATTATTAAAATAGTAAAGATACCAATAATAGACACATTCAGTAACTTGAATATGAAAGAAGTGTATAAATATGCTGAAAATAACCTCCTGCCAAAACTGGCAGGGTGCCCTCTCCTCCCCCTCCCAAACACACACCTCTTCAAAAGCACCCACCGGCAAAAACAAAAGTCAGCACTTACGACTGGCACCTTTACATGAACTCTTACAAGCAAAGAAAAAATGGCAATGGACTAAAGAGTGTGAGTGTGCATTTAAGGAAGCAAAGAAACTGTTGACATCAGCTGATGTTCATATGCACTTTCATGCTTCACTAACATTGCAATTGGCTTGTGATGCACCATGGTGTGGAATGGGTGCAGTTCTTTCCCACGAACACTCGCTCGAAGAACTATGCTCAAAACCACAAACGGTGGTCATTTTCATTTATTGAACCACGTGGGGAGGATGAGAAGAGGGCTGTAATACTTTGTACCTCGCAATTTGTGTGTTTCAAGCCTCTCTGATGAATCATGAAGAAACAGGAGGGTGACGTTTTGGGAACATGTGGGGAGAGAAATAAATTATTAATAAACTGAGAAAAACTTGATGTAATACTTAGGTCACATTTTTTTGAAAATGCTATTTTCTAACCTGTTCTTTCTTTCTTTCATGGAGAATGTAGCAGCCTGCGGCTGATGCCTGTGTACACGGTTGAATAACAACTGCAATAACACTGATAAACGACTTTTTTATTCGAAAGATTTGGCTTTGTCTTCTAGAACTAAGGCAGCACCCTACTTTAGAAGTCTGCTTTCATTGGGAGTGTATGATGGAGTTGTTTTCACCAAAGCTCAGCCTTGTATCACTGATGTGGCAAATTTATTTCATATCCTATTTTAGCACTAGGCTTTCCAGCAATGATGTTGCTGTCATTTTTCCAGACTAATCCACCACACAGACAATTTACTATAGAACACTTTTGCAGTGACTCAGTTTATCTTGTAATAGACAGTGCGTGAAAACTCATTAGAAGCAAGCCCAAGTGAACAGAGATGACACAGCACGGAGACGACAACATGCCCTGCAAGGGGCAAAATCTTTGCCCTCAAAGCCACAGTGATACCACTCCCCAGCTATTACTGGAGCTGCATTGCCCCATATGCCACATAGGGATGAGGCGTGGATCCCAGGGCCACACTCTGCCTGACACCAGAACAGGTGGTAATTGCAGAGTGTGGTTCCCTTATGTGACCTTGATTATAACTTAATCAAAGCTTAAAACAGGATCATGTGAGACAACATAAATACAACCAGTTCAACAAATGTTACTGGACTTATTTAGCTATTGGTATAAATAGCTTCTTGGGGGGTTGTACTGACTGTCTCATGTCACCGCATCTTACACCTCCATGAGCTGATGTGACAGAGGTCTGCACAAGACTGTGAACTCCATTTTGTATTGTAACCTCCATTTTGTGATCTGTGTTGAACACATGTATAACCTCACCCTTGGAAAAGTGCATTTCAGGCAGCCGCCCTGTCCATGAAAGATGATTTGTTACCTCATTGAAGGCTTGTCACTGAGAAACCATCATGGAACAGTCTAGGGCCATCAACTTTGATTGTCTCTCAACTATTGCCCCAACTCCATGCAACAAAGGATTAAGAACATAAGAACACAAGCATGGCCCTACTGGGTCAGACCAAAGGTCCATCTAGCCCAGTATCCTTTCTTCCGACAATGGCCAGGGCCAGGTGCCCCAGAGGGAATGAACAGGACAGGTAAGCATCAAGTGATCCATCCCCGTTGCCCATTCCCAGCTTCTGGCAAACAGAGGCTAGGGACACCATTCCTGCACCATTTTCTAGACCAGGATGGCTGGTTGATCTGCAGCTGCTCAGCCTGGGCACCTGGCAAAAGGAGAGAGACCGAAGGGTGGTGGCAGTAGTGCAGTTCTCCTAGCAGGGGTCCTTGCCTTGTACATGCAAGAATTGGCTGGAGAGAGAGAAGATAGGAGGGACTGTGCCTAGTCTGACATACTGACAAGACCTTGGAGCGGAAGGGGTGAGATCAGACTAGGGAGGGAGTGTCTCAGGAGTTGTGTTATTTTTCAAAGGGCTGTAACTCTAGTACAGGGATAGACAAAGGCACGAGAGCGGCCAGTGGCTCTTAAATGGGTCTCCTGCATCTCTTTGCAGCACCTGATATTAAAACACTGTGTGATTTAATTACTAACCAATCAGGCTGCTTTTACTATGTTATTAACCAATTAACTTAGTGCAAATTTGTAACTTATTAGCTTATTTGCTGTGAGAATAACACACGTACACACACAGTAATACTATAGTAAATGAAACAATGAATTCACACTACTGTGGCTCTTTTACGTCATGTTGATTGTCAATTTAGCTCCTGAACCACTGAGGCCTGAGTATCACTGGCAGAGTGCTTTAGAGTAAAGAAGCCAGCGTTAAGACATTTCTTTGTTAAGCCTGTGTTCATCGCTTTCCTCCCAGGGTGTTCCCAAAGGGGATAAACTAGAAGCCAGAGTGACTGCAGCCTAGGCGGCACTCTGAGGGAGCATGTGTAAGAGACTAGGGGATTAGGAGATCTGAGGCATGGGTTCCGGGATCTGGGGCGCTGGACTGTGGCATGCTACATCCCAGGGAAGTGTTCAGACAAAGGGTCTGGGGCTGGGAGCGTGTCTCACAAACCCAGAGCTAGGAACAGTGACCAAACTCAGGGACCCAGTTGGCTTAGAAGTACACAGTTGGGTCCCCTTACAACAGACTGGTGACCATAAAAAGGACATTGATCCAGGAATATGTGCTTTACTGCTAGATAATGACAAACTGGTGAAGTACGAATCTTGGTACCATATACAGTAATATATGCAAAATATGGCACAACTTTGGTTTTTTTGAACTCCGAAGCAGTTGCAGTGTCTGCACAATGTAAACGTAAGGAAAGGATCCAGGCAATGCTAGCTATCAGTTCGTAGATCTGCAGTACCATATTTGCTGTGTAAACAAACACCTACTATAGACTTGCTGCCTGCGATGTCTGTTTTTGCTTGTGTTGTGAGATGGCAGGAAGCCACTCCTGGCTCTGAGGCAAATCTCAATGCCAGTCTGACATGCCTACAGACAGTGTGTTTCTATCAGGTATTTGAGCTCCTCATTCACCTTCCAGAACAATGGTATGTATATTCAAATGTATCTACATGTTATAGTAACCTGGGACTCCCAGTAGAGTTTTTAGCATACTGATTTCAGTAACAGTGTTTTTATAGGATCCGCTGCCTGGGAATTTCACATGTTTGGGTAGGAATTTTATTGAAACGTTGCATTTTATGCTCTTGGTTTCTGATGTAACTCTTGAAAAATAACAGGAAATGTAAATGTGGGCAGATCTGTGAATGCCACTAGCTGACCTGACTGCAGGGATATCACTCAGCTCAGCATCCCCTTTCACACTGAGCCCACAGCACAGAAAGCCAGTGGGACTGAAGTTGAGTCAGGATACTGTTGAATCACTGATTACCGGGCAACAGCTGAAAGCATGGGGAGTGGTGCTTCCCAGCCTGAGCTGTTCTGTTTAGAGTGGGTGACAAGCAATCGCTCCCCATTCCACAAAAAGCCAGCGTAACTGGCCTTTGTGCAGAGAACTCCACAACGTTTGGGAAGATGGAATCCAAGCAAACACCGCAGACAGGCCACATGGCTCCAGGGTAGTCCCTTTGTGGCTGCTGTTCTAGTCTATGGGCTGGAATAGTGGCCAAAGCTCCTCAGCCTCTCCTGTGCTGAGATTTTGAAAAACAGAGTACAAGCTCCAATAGCCTCTCTGCAGGAATAGAGATGGCACAGGGCTGAGGAGAAAACTTACTACCCTGTTCTGTAACTCTTGTTCTTCAAGATGTAATGCACACGTTCACTCCACTGCACTGCACTAGCAATGAGAATTTCAGGGCTTTGGAGCGGAGCCCGGAGCTGGAGCGTGGAGCAGCTCCGGAGTAGTGGAGCTGCAGGTTTTTGCCTAGAGCTGGAGTGGAGCCAGAGCACAGCTCCAAAGCCCTGGAGAATTTTCCCTGAGTGGTAACCATTGGGGTAGCACATACAACCCATAGTATAAGGGACAGAGCTGTGCCTCCCTCCACCCCCCCTCAGTTCCTTCTTACCTGACAGACTCCAGTAAAGAGGGGAAGGTGGACAGGATGTGGAACAGACACGTGTAACACATCTTGAAGAACAAAAGTTACAGAACAGGTTAGTAACCTTTTTTTCTTCTTTGAGTGATAGCACATGCCCATTCCACTTCAGGTGACTCACACGCAGTTCAATCCAGAGATGGGATCAGTGTCTGCCCAAATAATGATTGAAGGACTACATGTCCAAATCTGGCATCATCTCTAGACTACTGAGAGATGGCATAATGAGAAGCAAAAGTATGAACAGAAGACTAAGTTGTAGCTCTACAAATGTTCAGAGTAGGCTCTTGAGCTAGAAAGGTTGCAGAGGCAGTGTGTGATCGGGTTGAATGTGTTGGCACCCTGATTGGCGGAGTTATATTGGTCAAATTGTTGCACAAACCTATACAGGAGTAACTCCATGATGACATTCTCTGAGATGAGACTGGAAGACCCTTCATCCTGTCCAGGACTGCTATGAAATGATCTAAATGATTTAGTCCTGTCCAAGTAGAACACTAATACTCTCCTAACATCCAATGTGTGAAGTCTCTCCTCATCCTTGTGAGCATGAGACTTAGGGAAGAAAGTTGGTAAATGTATTGCTTGATAGATGTGGGAGCGTGAAACCATGGTGGAGAGAAACTTTGGATGAGGGCATAGGCATACTTTATCCCTCTAGAAGATTGTATATAGTGGGTCAGATACCTGATTCACCTATTCTCCTCACCGAGGTAAGTAAAGGCTGAATCCCCACTCTGTCACTTTGAGTACAGAAAGTGGGAGCCTGCAAGGATTCTAAAAATTAATACTTGCCACTCCAGGCTTGTATTAAACTCCAAAGATTACAGCTTTTCTCTGACCTCGGCTTGGTAAACGCTGCAACCACCCAAATGCAAAAACAAAAACAAAAAACCCCTTGGACCCAGGAAGGAACACTTGGGAATTCCTCCCTGTAGGGTACCCTCACAAGCCCTTTCACCCCCACCCCCCCTCAGGGAAGAGCTGAGAAAGGAAATTAGCTGTGCTACCAGCTAATCAAACAACATGCACAAACCTCTTAGGACACCAAAAATCCAATCCTGTTCTTAAAAAAGGGAAATTTTATTAAAAACAAAAAGGAAAAAAAATACATCTGGAACTTAGGCTTTTGCTAGATTTTAAAAGAGCAATTCCAAAAATTAAACACCCAAACTCACTTTCTTGGGGGTTCAGCTTAAAGGTTGCAAGCAAACAAAAGCATCAGGGGTTAGCACAGAGGAGATCCAACAGCCAAAATAAGAAATAAACCTGATTGTGTCTAACTAAACATTCCCTATCCAAATAATTTCTTCTCGATATGGAAGATACTTTTTTCATACCTGGTTCAAACCTTACACAGCATTTCTGCTTATAGCATTGTTGCTCCATGTCCCTCCAGTCCAGAGAACAACAGACAAAGGGAAAGTTTCTTTCCCAATTTTAAAAAGTTCTAGCCTTCCCACTGGCTCTTTTGGTCAGGGGCTCACTTTTTTTTTTTTTTTTAACCTGGGGGACTTTTTAACCCTTTACAGGTAAAACAAGTAGAGAACAGCTACCAAGAGGGATTTTACAGCTAACTGGCTGGCTGGGTGTCCATCAAAGGAGGCTACCCCCCACTTCATTTATCACAGCCACCAATAAGGCTACCTTCACTGAGAGATGGAGCAATGAACGGGTAGCCAGTGGTTCAAAGGGAGGACCTATTCGTTTTTATAACACTAGTTTTATGACCCAAATTGAAATAAGATCCTGTACTTGGGGGTATAACCAGTTCACACCCTTCAAAAAACAAAAAACAAAAAAACAAAACCACCTGGAATGATATGGGATTAGAGAAATGAGCAATTATAGGTCAAAGAGTGGAAAGCAAAGACAGATGCTAGGTGAACCCTGATGGAACTAATGGCAAGATCTTGTTGTTTCAGGTTAGGTAAAACAAATAGTCCAGCCCATGTTGTATTGGAGCCTGGACCAGGGAAACCCCTTTTTGCTGAGGCCAGACAAAGAGTCTCTTCCATTTTGACTTAGAGAACTTAGTAGGTGGCTTTCTACAATTTAAGAGGACATTTCATAGCTCCTTTGAACAGACCTCCTCCTGCGACAGTAACCATGGTTTATCCAGGCTGTAACATGAAGGGCCTCTTGTTGGGGTTGGAGGAGGTGACCGTAGTCCTGTGACATCATGTCTGGGTCTGGTGGTAGTGTCAATGGAACCCTGGTTGAGAGACTCTGAGGAGTGCCCTAGGGAGGTGGTAGAATCTCCTTCCTTAGAGGTTTTTAAGGTCAGGCTTGACAAAGCCCTGGCTGGGATGATTTAACTGGGACTTGGTCCTGCTTCGAGCAGGGGGTTGGACTAGATGACCTTCTGGGGTCCCTTCCAACCCTGATATTCTATGATTCTATGATTCTATGAGTGGAAAACCAATGCTGGTGAGGCCACGCTGGTGCTATTAGTATTACTTGAGCATAGTCCTGCTTGATTTTTAACAACACTCTGAGTAGGAGTGGAACCGGAGGATATGCATACATGAGCTTGTCTGTCCAGCGCAACAGGAGTCTTTCAGTATCCTGCCCATGAACAAAATTGACAACACTTCCTGCTGATGTGGATTGCTAACATGTCTATATGAGAATGCCCCAGACTTGGAAAATGTATCTGACTAGATCTGTGTGGAGAGACCACTCTGCAGTGACTGGTGAAACACCTGCTCAGTCAATCTGCCAGACTGTTCTGGATACCTGAAAGATGAGAGGCTTAAGGTGGAGATAAGAAGTTCCAAAGCAGCCTCTTGGCAAAGAAATGTTGTTCAGGCCCCTCCCTGTCTGTTCACGTAGAACAAAGCCAATGTATTATCCATAAGTACTATTAAATTCCTTCCTGTGGTGTGGGGAAGGAATGTGTGGCAAGCTAGACGAATGGCTCTGAACTCTCTTACCTTTAAATGAAGAGCTAAATTCTGGCCAAACCATAGCCCTTGAGTTTGCAGAGTTCCCAGGTGAGCTCCACAACTGAGGGAAGAAGCCTCCGTAATCAAAGTCAGTTGAGGGGGAGCAAATAGAACTTCCCCACGTTTTGCGGGATTGTCTGCCCTGATTCCTGCTTTCTGCCCTGAGTGTGGCATTCTCAGTGTGGTCCATCCCAGGCACACTCCCTATTAGTTCTGACATGAAATACATCTGTTCAGACTAGTAATTTTCCAAATGACATTCTCCTATTCAAGTAAATAAAGAATTCTTCAAACAGAAGAAATGTTCAGTAAAAATCCCCTCAGTTACAGGACCTAACTAGTTAAAAGGCATCAAAGAGGTGTCATTAAAATGCCGGTAAGTGGTTCTATCTTGTATAGTTCTGCTGCTATGTTAATATATTCCCTGAGGCTCTATAAGTACTGCACCCTGAACTCAGAGAATCCATGTTCCCAGAACTGCTTTGAAGATCTGTTCGTTCCTGACCTGCCCAAATGTAATAGACACCATAAAAATCTTTTAATACAAAATCTCTCTTTGTATAAAGCTTATTTGAGATCAGCCATGATTCTATCAGAAATACAAACCCAAGTGCCTAGATACAGTGCTATTACGTATACCAAAATAAGGGGAAACCATTAAAAATGTTCTGATAATATCCAAAACAAGATATTCATTACTACTGATAAAGCAAAAAGTCCATTTTCCTCTCAGCTTCACGTTACCAATTGACTTGTTTAATATCTAGCTGTAAGCCACACTGAATAGAACCTGACATTTCCATAACCACTTTGCCACACTGTAAAGGCGAGGAATGTCAGGCCTTTTTTACTGCTACGGACATGTCATGCAGGCACCACACCAAGATTATTGTATTATCAGGATAATGAAAAGACAGGTGTGGCGTGAACACAAGAGTGGGCACCACAAACTCCCGATATGTGGTTATTGGGCACAGCAATGTAGTGCCTGAGCTCCTTGAGTTCTGTCCCCGACTCCTGCAAAGGCCGTAAACAGATCACTTTTACACCAGTTGGCTAGGAGACACTGTTCCATCCCCTGCAACAATGATCTGGCCTCAGTTATTCACACCTTCGTCACCTGGACTACAGCAGTGCAATATACCTTGGCATGAAGTCTTCCACGCTTAGGAAGCTCCAGCTAGTACAGAACACGGCAGCGAGTCTCCTCAGCAACACGGGCTACTGCAATCACACCAAACTTGTCCTCTGCTCCATACACTGGCTTCCCCCTAGACTATTCAATCAAGTTTAAGGTCTTGATCCTTATCTTATGGCACTCCATGGCCTGGAGCCAGGGCAGTTATATATTGTTAAAAAATTCCACTGCACACATTTCTCCTCCCCTCCCCCGTGAGAGGATGAGAGAACAAACATGCGACAGGTGTTAGTCATGTTGTTCAAGGCACTACTGGAAGGCGCTCAGATACTACAGGGAGGAGTGTGGTATAAGAACTTGAGTAGAGTGGGGTAGAATATAACCAAATTTTGGGTGCCCAACTATAGACACCTGAAGATGAGGTCCTACAGGTGCTGAGTACTCACAACTCCCTTTGATTTCATTTGGGACTTAACACCTCTCTTCATTTTTCCCTTTTTAAAATATTGGGTGTCCATCACTGAGGGCCTCCCCAACTCAAGCAGTGGTTACTCTAGTACTGTAACAAGTGCTCCCAACCTGATTGCCTTCCAGATACCTGCACATCCCCACTAAGTGAACATTAGTGCCCTCCGTCTGAGGCTGCCCTGGCCCCTATTGCCAAAACCCAGACTTCCCAGAAAATCCAATCAACCAAGTACAGTCCAAGAGTGTAAGAGTGGCTGGTTTTACATTTAGATTCATGCATATTTCCCCATTAGTCATAACTTGGTGTAAAGAGTTCAAGGGACTAATTTCTCAGTTATTCACTATAACCTTTCAAAATAGCGATGAGGGACCATGTAATGTTTAGCAGCATAAGCAAAACGTATGCTCATATGTGTGGATGTTTTTAACATTCATTATAAAGCAGTCCATAGCCATGCCACATCGGACAGATGTTCTATATTTACACACCCTAGCAGCACCTTATAAAACAATTCTTGAATGGAGAAGGCTTTGTGTGCAATTTGATGTGTGTGCCAGTGTGCAGTATGTTGCTTCCCTAAAGCTAGAGCTTGTTTTACATTCATGATAGCACTCTGAGCTGCTTGCTGGGAAGCCAAACGCTCTGTGAGGAAGCTAGGAAGAGAATGTACACATCATTTGGTAATGTCTGTATGTTTCCTCTATTCAGGGAGGGAGCCAAATGCAAGAAACCTAATATGAAAAAGAACTGAAATTTACCAGCAAAAATGTACAAAAGGAAAGAAAATGACCTATAACATATTCCCTAGAGATTTTTTTTGTCACTGTAATTCCTAGTCTTTCATGAGCATAGAAAATCCCAGCCTTTAATCCCAAAGAAATACTAAGATAACTAAAGCATGGTTTTGACTGACCATTTAGCCCACCTTTAAAGGTATATATTATAGTTGTACTTTATCTTCTTATGTTAGGTTGAGCTTCCCTGAACAAATACATTTAAAAACACAAGCGAACGGATTTAAACTGAAGAAGAACAATAAATGTTGTTGCTCTTCTTTTTTCAAGACCTGGCTGTTGGCTGTCCTTTGTTGCTTTGCCATTTCCCAGGGAGTAGTCGGAGCATGGCTAGAAGCAAGAATGACTAGAAAAAAAAAATCCAGGTGGCTCATTCCAGTGATGTACAAAAAATAAATAAATAAAAATCTCCCCTTTCCCCCATTTTATTTTCCTTATGAAATAAATGTTGAAAACTGAACATTTTATCTACAATGTAAAGCAAAAATTGGAAGAGGTTTGTTTGTGGCCCCAGCCATTGTGCAGTATACTCTGGGGCTCTATACTCCTGCATGCATTTGATTCAGTTGCCTTCTGTTTCTGGGTTAATTGTTTAAAAGTAGTCACTTTTCAGCTATATATTTCTTTAAAAAGTTTGTTAACAGGGAATATGTTGCTACATGTGTTTTGCCTCTGAACAGTAACCTTTGGGTTACTGTCTCCAGACAGCTAACAATGAATTTTCTGTACACGATACACTACTCGGTGTTTAAACCATTGCTTCGAGGCTGTAATTACTATGTCTGCATTGCCATAATGCACAAGGTTAATAAGCTTCTCTGTCAGCATTGTGTGTCACCCGGACAGAGACTAAAATCACTGGAAGCCTCGCCTAATGGACTTCAAGGTTAAAGATATCACATTGTGTCTTCAATTTGGCTTGTCCCTGCCCGATGAGCTCTACGGGCTTCAATTATGTATGTATGAATTTATGCCAGATGGTACTGAGTTCCCTGACTACTGTGACAAGAAAATAGAGGCAGAAACCTGGATGTTTCTGGTATGTGGGCCACTGTAAATTTAGGGAACACACTAATGATATCAAATGGCAATTTAATTTTGAGTGGTTTTCTTTTTCAGATCAAGAGTGGCCTCAGATACAATGGGCTCGCTCCTTTTTTCAGGCTGGTGCCTGTTGCCATTTCTGCTTCTGAATTCCCTCTATCTAATCTGAAGGACCTTTAATCTCATCAGCTTGATAGGATGCACCACAAAGATCCTCTGAGTTCGCTTTCAGAATTGGAGGTTGGTGCCTCTGGACTTGGAAAGACCAGCATCCCTAGTTGTGGGCTAATCATAGGACTTACTAACTCAATGGGACTTCTAAACAAAGCACACACTATCCTTAGCACTAAGGGGTTGTAGGATTGGGTCCACAATAGAGTTTTTCACAGTTCTTTAAGAAGGATTACTGTAAGGAAGACTACTAAACACTGTCCCTGCAGTCCTTCTAACCAAGAGCATAGTCAAAGTCTTCTGACTCTACGGTTTCTTCTAAATTATTTAGGTCAGTCCTAGAAAAATGTACTAATTATTTGCTGAGTAAAAGGTAACCCACATAAAGGAGGAGATGATTAATGCTGACATGTCATACTGCAGTGCTGCAGTTTCTAAATAAATAATATAAGTTTGCTTCCTCTCTTGATGTAAAGAGGTTTTATAATTCAGGGAATAATGCCACATTATCTTTCTACTGTTGGGTAATCACTTTGCCCTTTAAGAAGGCATCAGCTAGCATGTCAGTTCCTTCAGGAGTTTGAATTCTCTTCTCCTGCAACAGGGGCTCATCCATCAAACACAGTTATAGAACTGATGCTTGTTTATTACATATTGCATTACTTTGAGAAATAAAATAAGAGAGGCAGTGGGCCCAACTCTGATGTCAAGTACCCTGGCACAAATCAGGAGTAACTCCATCAGAGTCACACTGGCATAAAACAGGTTTAAGTGAGATTCTAATCAGCCCCATTATTTTAAGGTACATTCCTTAGGATGCAGGGTTAAGGGTCTTACTTCTGCCTTTCCTGACTCTTGGGTGCTCGTTTTCTCAACATTACCATTGTGTTGATGCTGGCTTTTTCATATATATGTTTATAAAGGATATAAGAGGGACATACAAAACCACACTCCTTTTTGTTGCACTGCAAATTTAATGATTCCCACGACAAAACATGTAAACTTGTATTAAGAAAATACCCCTCTCAAATGTCATGAATTTTGTCATGGAATTAGTGGATAAAATGACTACCTTAACATATGTAAATGTGTGGACAGAAATTAAGTGTTTTTCTATTTTGCTAATGTAGCAAGAAGAAAGTCAGATAAAGGAATGCATACAGCTTCTCTATGCCTACAACAACCTCACTGGGGGGACTAAATGAAGATTAGAGGTGAATTTCAATTCTAGTCTGTGAACCTCAGAGAAACAAGACAGATTGGAGCTCATGCTACCGTGCTAAAAATAGCTGTGTAGACATTGTGGCTGGGGCTGGAGCTCAGGTACTAAAGCCTAGGGAAGAGAGGGAGGTGGATAAATACAGCTTGAGAGGATGATTATTATTATTTTTATAATTATTTTAAATTGCTCAAAAGTGTGCTAGTCAAGACATACTGCAGATAAGAAGACAAGGTGGAAAGACCAAGGTTGCAACTTATAGCAAGACCTGGAAGCTAAAATGGTTCATTTTTGCAGGTTTGGGTGTTTCAGAAGCAGTCAGTCCAATAATAAAAGTATCAGTCTGCAATATGTCTTTGATATGGTACATTTTCTCTTGACTTTTACTTCCAGATCCTAATGCATGGGGATTTGAAGTGATGAAGAGTGAAGAAGCATGTAGAGTGAGATTTGAAGAAAATGTCTGGGTTCAGGACATCCTACTGGAGGGATTAAAATCTCATTAAGGTGTAAAAATCTAGGCATTTAATAACACAAAACAAAATGTACCTTTGTTAGCATTTAATAGGATTCACATTGTATGTTCCAGCAGCAGTCTCTTACCTGGTGATACTCAGCACATGTAAAGAGGATGCTGTAAGGCTGATCTCAGTCAAAAGAGCAGTTTAAAGTTCAATTTGCAAAATAATGTTCTCTTTCCATTCAGGTATAAATATTTTTGGTGCAGCTGGGCCACGCGACCTTGCTAGAAAGAAAAGGGGAAGTTGTCTCTCTTTTTACCACAGTCCTCTCTTCTCTCATCTTACCTTATAGACACAGGGCTAAAATCACACAGCCTTGTGCAAACTGGGTCCCTGTGCCCATTAGGGAGAGCCGGAGGTATTCCCACCATGTACTCTTTCAGGAGGGTTCCTGCTAGGGGAGGACAAATTTAAGTTACAACTGGGGACCCCAATGGCAGACGCTGCCTAGGAGATGCACTGAATCAGTGCAGCCCCAGCTGCCCTAGCCACAGCCTCTCTTTGACTAGAGTTTCTCACTTTTTGGGTATCACTGGACTTCTCAAACCAACTGGTGGAAGAAAGGCTGCAGTCACCTCGCACTGTTGCTACCTCATGCCTGGCTGATATTGCACTGTTGGAGACCTCCACTGGTGAAAGCTAGCATGGACTCTAGGCTGAAATTGGGTCAGTAAAGACAGTCTTATGGAAATTGGTTTGCAAAGCTTGCTGAGGAAGCACAAGTCCAGGAGAAACTAAATGAATTCTCTGCTTCAGTCTTCACGGCTGAGGATGTTAGGGAGATTCCCAAACCCGAGCCGTCTTTTGTAGGTGACAAATCTGAGGAATTGTCACAGATTGAAGTGATACTAGAGGAAGTTTTGGAATTGAGAAACTTAACAGTAACAAGTCACAGGGACCAGATGGCATTCACCCAAAGTTCTGAAAGAACTGAAATGTGAAATTGCGGAACTATTGATGATGGTTTGTAACCTGTCCTTTAAATCAGCTACTGTACCCAATGACTGGAAGATAGCTAATGTAACGCCAATATTTAAGAAGGGCTCTAGAGGTGATCCTGGCAATTAAAGACCAGTAAATCTAACGTCAGTATTGGGAAAATTAGTTGAAACAATAGTAAAGAATAAAATTGTCAGACACATAGAAGAACATAAATTTGTTACGCAAACGTCAACATGGTTTCTGTAAAGGGGGATCACGTCTTACTAATCTATTAGAGTTCTTTGAGGGGGTCAACAAACATATGGACAAGGGGGATCCAGTGGACATAGTGTACTTAGATTTCCAGAAAGCCTTTGACAAGGTCCCTCACCAAAGGCTTTTACGTAAATTAAGTTGCCATGGGATAAGAGGGAAGATCCTTTCATGGATTGAGAACAGGTTAAAAGACAGGGAATCTTTAGGGTAGGAAAAGGAAAAGGGTAGGAATAAATGGTAAATTTTCAGAATGGAGAGGGGTAACTAGTGGTGTTCCCCAAGGGTCAGTCCCAGGACCAGTCCTATTCAATGTATTCATAAATGATCTGGAGAAAGAGGTAAACAGTGAGGTGGCAAAGTTTGCAGACAATATTAAACTTCTCAAGATAGTTAAGACCAAAGCAGACTGAGAAGAACTTCAAAAAGATCTCACAAAACTAAATGACTGGGCAACAAAATGGCAAATGAAATTTAATGTGGATAAATGTAACGTAATGCACATTGGAAAAAATAACCCCAATTATACATACAATATGATGGGGGCTAATTTAGCTACAACTAATCAGGAGAAAGATCTTGGAGTCTTCGTGGATAGTTCTCTGAAGACGTCCACACAGTGTGCAGCGGCAGTCAAAAAAGAAAACGGGATGTTAGGAATAATTAAAAAAGGATAGAGAATAAGATGGAGAATATCTTATCGCCCTTATATAAATCCATGGTACGCCCACATCTTGAATACTGCATACAGATTTGGTCCCTTCATCTCAAAAAAGATATACTGGCATTAGAAAAGGTTCAGAAAAGGGCAACTAAAATGATTAGGGGTTTGGAACGGGTCCTATCTGAGGAGAGATTAAAGAGGCTAGGACTTTTCAGCTTGGAAAAGAGGAGACTAAGGGGGGATATGATAGAGGTATATAAAATCATGAGTGGTGTGAAGAAAGTGGATAAGAAAAAGTAATTTACTTGTTCCCATAATACAAGAACTAGGGGCCACCAAATGAAATTAATGGGTAGCAGGTTTAAAACAAATAAAAGGAAGTTCTTCTTCACTCAGCGCACAGTCAACCTGTGGAACTCCTTGCCTGAGGAGGTTGTGAAGGCTAGGACTATAACAGGGTTTAAAAGAGAACTGGATAAATTCATGGAGGTTAAGTCCATTAATGGCAATTAGCCAGGAGGGGTAAGGAATGGTGTCCCTAGCCTCTGTTTGTCAGAGGGTGGAGATGGATGGCAGGAGAGAGATCACTAGACCATTACCCGTTAGGTTCACTCCCTCTGGGGCACCTGGCATTAGCCACTGTCGGTAGACATGATACTGGGCTGGATGGATCTTTGGTCTGACCCTGTATGGCCATTCTTATGTTCTTATGTTAGGTCTTGGATCTCTGTTCATAGGGAATAGGGCCATGAATTGGAGGCTATCCAGAAGCCTGATGGGAAGTAGCTGAGAAGTACGGCCTCTCTTCTGAAAGTGTCCCGTGCCCTTGTAAAGGTTTAGAGGTATCACCAGCTGGAAAATGGATGCAGAACCTGGCTGAAGTCAGTAAGCCTGTCTAGAAAGCAGATTGGACTGTGTGGCAAACGAGGGAGATACCGGTATTATTTTGTATGAAAATTGTATGTGCCTCACTCTACCTCCTTGATTTGTTCTGGCTGGCTGAATGGAGTTAAATCAAAGGAGGAACAAGCAGGAAACAAAACAATGACAGAGATAAAGTATCTCCAATGAGAATAATACCAGGGTCCTTAGGAAAACAATGGGTGAGCTAGTCATTGGGAATACCTGCTTGCCTGTTGCTAGCCAGGTTAACAGGCCTATTTTTCCAAGGCCAGAGCCTAAGATCAAAAGAACAATAAGCTACTAAAAACCGATGCCTAGAGAGAAAAAGGTGGGTGAGCAGGCAGCAGCTGCTCAGAGATAGACTCTGCTGGACGGACATGGAGAGAGAGAGAGAGAGAGACTACAGGAGGAAAGACTGTCTCCTGCCCAGATAAAGACAAAGCCTGCAGCAGGACCATGGAACTAAGGCAGGGGCTCTGTGGGATGTCTGGGACAGCTAGGCTCACCTAAGTTTTGGGAGAGGTGATGAGCTATTGGCAAGACCCAGATGTGCAGGCCTGTTGCGGGTTTAATCCTTTCTCCCTGCTTGCAGAGTACGTTTGGCAAATGGGCAACATGGCTGTTTGAAAGGCTCTGTTCTGAGTCACTTTAACCAACCACTGGTCACAGGCACCTGGAGAGGAGTGTCTTGCAGGTGCCAATTGCAGTGGGGCTTGCAGTGCTAACACAGTTGGAAAATGGTGGGCTGCCACCATGGCATCCAGCCTGAGAGGGGCAGAAGCACAGGGTTCCAAGGGCACAGCAGTAAAGGTAGCAAAACCTGTTACTTGAGGGGTGCAGTTATGAGGGAATTCAAGGAAGTATAAAGCATCACTCACCCTGTGACTGTGGCAGGTCAGTGGGAATAGGAGGTGTTGTAGTCTGGTGAGCTAGTCTAATGTAGGCTGGACCATGGGGTTCTACTCCGGGAAGTGTGCAGATAGAGGCCTGTCACTTGGAAAGAGTACCTATGGTAGAGACTGGGAGAGAGATTACAGGTGCCGCTTGTCCCTGAGCCCTCACGTGATGGTTGGAGGAAGAACGGAATTGCGAGAGTCCTGCTGGTGAGACACAATGCAAGAACACATCCCTACTGAATAGATCACAGAGAACTGTATTTAAGTCAGAACACTAGGCAAATCCCAAGGCCAATGGGTCAGGTGCCAACAAGACTCAATGAAACCCAGCTATATATTTCAGTCTCATCAGGAGCAGCCAGGACAGCCGCATTAACACTCTTTTAAGTGTGAATTTGTGTGGCAGTCTACTAGGATTCTCTTGCCTGCATTTTTTGGCGAGATAATAATTCAACAACCTAACAGATCCTGAATTACCCACAAGCTTTCTGACATCTGGGCTTTTACTTTATCTCAGACTTCACTTAAAATAACCTTAGCTGGATTACAGGCCTATAATTCTTGTAAAGATTTATTTAAATATTTATAGAATGTGCCAGGATAAAAAGAAACCCCTTCCTCCCTACATCACCTGCAGCAGTATTGGAAGATAAAAGCCTTGATGATTCCAAAGAGCCTGTGGAAATGTGTAACATTTTGAATGCTGCTGTTGTATTCACTAATTAGACTAGAAAGGATTTTATGTTTTTTTAATGGTATTTTAAAATCATTTGAAGAATTTCTATGTGCTGACCTTCTCTTTCTGTGCTCCATCCTTCTCTCTGGTTTCAGTGATTCCTGCTGTTATGTAAGCAGTTGACTTGGCAAAGTGCAGCAAGCTGTTTATCCTCAGACATACTATTTCAGGATGGCTGGGTCCTAATCCCTTGGGTTGGCTGTAGTCGCTGATTCCAGAAGCAAATACCACTTCATGGTAGCAAGCCATTAACCAGTTATATGCAGTTTTGCTCTGCATTGTTCAAAATAAAAAAAAATTACCATGAATATCATAAGAAACAAATTAGCACTTTTGATCTCTGTGATCTTCAGTATTGTTCACTCACCTGTACAATAACATATTTGATCTAGGAGACAACACTTTGCTAACCTAAGAAACAACGTCCACCAACTCTGTCTTCTCTAACATGGCTGTTCTAGCATTTGTAAGATTTGAAGGCAGTCAAGAACCTTTTCTGCCTCTGAGAGATAATACCTCTTTTGGAACCACTCTTTGACCTTTTAAATGGAGAGAGAGAGAGAGAGAGAGAGCGCGAGTGTGTGTGTGTAATTCATTGAAAATTAATAGTTGCTCACATAAACAAAAGTAAGAAAATATTTGCTGCCCCAACAGAATAGCAGTGATGCATTATACAATGGTTGACTTCAAAAACTCAACACTTACCCACAATTAGAGCATCTCTTTCTCTCTGTGACCCTCCTTTTTCAGCTGTGATCTCTGGGACAGTGCTGATAAGGTCTAGGATGAAGCTTGTGAAAGCCAGAGAGAAAGCCTTCTAAGGCAAAGGTACTCACTTTTGGAACAAATTCTAGGAGGAAGTATAGGCTTGCCCTCTTTAAAACACTAAGGTTCGCTCATTTGCCAAAGCCTTCTTATCTTAACAGAAAACAAGGAAATACTAACATGGCAAGAAAAAACAACCCTAGAAGAGATTTGGATCCAAGGAGAGAAGAACTGAGTTCACTCTAACGCCACCATGAACATTGCTTTAAACACACCAATTCCGTTTAGCACTTTGGGAATGGGCACTGCAGTAAAACCATAAATGGACAGTTCCCACCAGAGTGGTATTGGACGCTGTGAAGTCATTTCCTATAAACAGTCCAGCAATTTCTCAAAATACCTCTGCGTGCTACCTGGATAAATGTTGGCATACTGGTGGTGACCAAAGTAAGTTAAAAATCAAGATGATGTCGTTATAGTTAACATTCACAATAAACAAAACATTTTGTTTTCACATAAACAAATGATTGGAAACCACACCCCAAAAATAATTTATCAAAGGAGTTAGGGAAAAAAGGTCTTGTCATCTGTTATTCTGCATAATACAGTAAAGAAAACTAGAAATCCTCTAAATTGGTTTTATCATATTTGCATGCAGGCCTGATCCAATGCCCACTGAAGTCTGTGAGGGAGGTCTTTCCATTGGGCATTGAATCAGGCCCAGAGTGTGTATGTATGTCAATATCTCAATTCTTTAAACAAACTTTTGCTGCTTTCCTTTTGTAGAAGAAGGAAGCATTCTCAGCTGAATGCACATAGAGAACCCCAGATCAGAAACAAACATTTGGAAGCACTCTAGCGGTTTGTAAATACTGAGGGTTTTATTTCCACTTCACATGGTCTCAGACAGACTCAAACAAGACCAATTACAATTTAGTATGCCCAGAGTTCTCAATGTTTCTCCAAAACAAAGAAAGTTCTCAGTAAACACTGTACATAGCCAGCTGAACTGTTAACAATAATTTAAAAACTTTTTTTTTTGTATCGTCAATTCAAGAATACCAACAATAAAAGTACAGTACAGGTAATTTCACAACAATATTACAGTGAAACGGATTGACTCACAGTTATGTGATGGTACAAGTAGAGCAACAGTATGTACATGCACTAAAGTGCTAGGAACCCAAAGGCATGCAAGTCAAGTATTGTATGTGTATTATACAGCTAACTTCACAAGACTTTCTGAGGCGTTCTTTTCTCTCTTAAATGTGGTGTGTTTACCTGTATTCCCCTCCAGTTTATTTAATTCAATTCTAGTCAACTACCTTAATGGCTTTCACTACTTAAAATGTACTGCTTCTGACAATATGAAGCATCCCTAAGAACCTTCCTCTTTTAAAATTGGTGACACTGACATTAAAATAGAATAAAATTAACTTTAAAAATACCCTAGTTTTACATGGGGAAAACAAAACAAAAAAACCCTCAAAAAAACCAATACCCCCTCCCCCCAAAACAAAATAAAAAACACAACAGTGCAAATATAATAAAAAGGCAGTCAGTACTGGGGGAGAGAGAGTGCATTCAGTTTCCCTTAAAAATGTACATTTTATTTTAAATCTTATTCTTTATATTTATATCATTTTACCTTTTTTGTTAATAGACTGTATGTAGAAAAGATGGAGACAAAAATAGTTTTCTGAGCTATGAAAAAATTAAGTTATTACAGGCACGTTAACTGTTTCATTCTAGAAACATCGCTGTTTCACAGGTTGGACATTCAGCAGTTGAGCTTGAAAACATTCTTTGACCTCAACAACTAGATCTCTCTTTGTTGAGAAAGACGGGCCATGGTGATGGTGCTAAAATGCAAATTACAGTGAATTCTTCCCTTGATAATTCATGCAGGCTTGCATCACTGGTTTGGGTTCTCCATCTGCAGTTCCTTGCTTCCATATTCCTCAGAGGAAGTCAAATCTCCAGTTGACTGAGATTGTGAGGCAGTAGGGGAATGTGAAGCCCATCTTGAAGGTGGGCGCCGATTTGCTGGTCTCTCTGGCCGGGAGAAGCAGGATTCTAGGGACGGAGCTAGTGCGGAACAAGGTAGTTCCTTTGCAGCAAACAGATGGAAGAAATATTAGTGACTCGTATACGGCCCATTTACATGTGCAAAAAACCAAAAAACAAATTATAACTAAGCATCTTGTGAGAGGGAACAAAACCAAGGAGCACACTTTTCTGCACACAAAAATATCTACATTTACATCTGTGACTGATGGAACAGAAAAGGAAAGAAGGAAAGAGAGAAGGTTTTGGTGAACTGAAGCAGCTGACAAACTTCCATTTGCTAATATTCCTTGGGCTACAAAGAAGAACTGAAAGGTATATTTGCATGATAATTCAATAAACCCCACTATCCATCACATTGCTTCAAAATGCTAAACTGGAAGCAAAGTGCCAGGTATTGCATTTGCATGTGAGGTGAAAACAGGCTCATTCCTCTGCTTCAGAGGTCAGACTGAAATGCAGGAAAGACTTGCTTAGCTGGAGAGTACTGAGATGGGACTAGTTACTGCTTCCAACTACATTAAAGAGGAGGCTTGCCTAAGAATTTGAACAAATATCTATAACGTATCAATCCTTGTTGCCAGCTGACTGAGCCTGAGCTACAGGAATTCAGTGGTACTGTAGGTTAAAGGTGGATATCCACCATCAAAAAAAGGATGAAAATTGCAGGTCTGAAAATTTAATTCGCTACATCATCTTCTCACTGCAGCAGGATATGTAGGCCTTATGTGTAATCAGAGACAAACAGCACTGGTGATTTTTCACACTGGCACCCTATTTATATTTAAACGTTGATAATTACTTCTAATATTGATAGACTTCTCCCACAGAACGGATAGATTTCATGCACGGTTTGCATGCCCATTATAGCAAGTTGACTGATTACATGAAGCATGGCTGCCTTCTGCTACCAAAGCAAAAATCTTGAATTTCTAAGGCTTATTGAATAGCTTGGAAACTATAAAAGCAAATCAGCCAAGTTTGTCAACATGTAGAAATGTATACATTGAGGAGAGATCACTCTACAGGGTGAAAGAGTTATGTGCAAGTTACAATTATAAAATCTGAAGACAAACTGGCAAAATATGAAGGCAGAACTTATAAATCAAATGATGCTAAGGAACGATGAGCCAAAAAAACCCCCAAACCAGTAGAGCAATACATTAGGAAGCAAAAAATTTAACATCATGCCATGCAATGTATGGAGAGAGAGAGGAAAGTGACTACGAAATATTGAATTAGGTATCATGATATGATACGCAGTGATTGAGCAAGATGATGTAATACAGAAGTATCTCGGACAATAAAATGGGAAGGAAGATGAATGTTGTAGAACAAGAGAGCCAGAGGACATCAAACTGCCTGTGCGTGCGGCATATACACATGTAGGTTGTGGAGTAGAGTATCACCAGAGCTCAGCAAGCCTCTGAGAAGGGCCAACCCCTAGCCTTTACACAATAGGCAGCTAAAAGGGTGATCAGTAACACCACATTCCTGTTTAAGATCATGTTCTATGGAGATGCCCTCAGCATTTCTGGAGAGCAGTTCTATACTGTGAATGACATAAGTCCTGGTTAGCAAAGAACCCTACAATCACCTGCAGACATAAACATTTGTACTATAAACTTAAAAACAACACTCTGTTAAAACAACATTAAGATTGAAGTATAAATCAGTACTAGTAAGGATAGTGTCTCTGTGTCCTTACTTCACCTTATCCTGTTGTGCCTAAGGGAACACACAGTATGTCGCACTGTACTGACACTTGCTAACAGAAGTCCCTCTGTGCACTAATACCTGCAGGAGGCACAACAGGATGAGCTGAGGCTGTGGTTTTTTGGCCTTGTATCTTGGTCTCTGTTGAAAGAGCAGCTTTTAATTACAGTTTTCTAGCTTTGTTTGCTTTTAGCAAACTGAAAGGGAGTCAAAATTATAGCAATGGTAAACAATTTTGGCTATCTATGTAATATAGCCACAGATGTTGGTCAGCCTTGACAGAAAGGCATGGTTAAGTCCTCCTCATTCTTATCGGTGATATACACACCTACAGCGCAACACACGACAAGCGAGCCCTGGTGCTTCAGGGCACACAGGTAACTGGCAGCAGAGTCTTTTAATGTGTTGGCTGCAAAATGAATCTTTTCTAGGAGTCATGATTACATGCACATTAATCCTAATGATAGGTCTATGCTCTTAGAATGCATGAAGGAAATTAAAGAATTAAAAGGACACTGCCAAAATATTACTTTTAACAATCAAAATGTCATGCAACTACCATAGATCATTAAAAATGCAGTTATAAAAATGACATTTCCTCTTGGCTATTTATTGTGATAATTGATTGTTCATGTTTCTAAGCTTAGATCATAAAAATGGGCTACATAATTTCAAATTTTTGTTTCTAGTCAGTTTCACTTTTAGATTGTTGAAAACACTGCAGGATTGTGAGTATTTGTTAGAAAATTGTTTCCACTGGAAATCAGGGCGGAGGGGGGTGGGGGAAGGGAGGGAATTATGGATACATTTATATTGGTTCTAGGTTTTGTAAAAACTTATTTTCACGGAATTTAAATTTTGGGCTAAATTTGACCTGACAGTGTCCCTTTAAATCTCAAGGAAGCTAATGGGAGCTATCAACGTTCATGTCCAACATAATGATGGCAGAAGGCAGAATAGGCCAATCTTTAAAGTGTTCTATTCCAAGTCAGAAAGAAACATTTCAAGGGAAGAACTGTATAGGAATCAGCTGTTATTGGACGTTCTTGGCTACCTCAAGTATTGTTGTTTTTATTGCTACTTACCTATCTCCACTAGCTCAAAGTTTCAAAACTAAAGCTTTCAGACAGTTGTGGAAACAAGGTAGAAAGAACTTACAGCAGTGAGGCAGGCAGGGTTAGAGTCCCCAGGGGGCAGTTAGTAAGACAGTTTGGTTCTGGACAGGATAGAAAAAAAGAAAAAAGAAAAAGAAAAAAAGAAAGCAAATAGGTTGGACAGGGTTTTTTTTTTTTAAGTGAAGATTTATACTCAGCAAGGAAGAGCTCATCAGACGTCCAGGGCCGGCTCTAGGTTTTTTGCCGCCCCAAGTGCAAAAAAGAAAGAAAAGGGCCAGAGTGCCACCCCTTGAAAAGTGCCGCTGGTGCCTAGAGTCGGCCCTGCAGTCGTCACTACCTGTTCATATCATGTTACCAGATTTCATGGGAGGGCTAAGAGAAAAGACACGAACAATCAAATTTAGAGAACAAACCAACCAACCTTGCACTGTGTTAGAAATGGACATAGCATTAAAGAATCCAAGTATTCCTTCTAAGTAGAGAAAGATATATGCTATCCTTTGCCAATTCATATTTAGGTCAGAGAAAACAATGTTACCATGAAGGAGGAATACTGCAGGGTTGTTTTTTCCTTTGTTTGGTTTTAAGTGAAAGAATATCTGTAAATTCATAACAAAGAAAAACCCACTGATGTTTTATGTTACTCTGAAGCCATATAAGCCTTTGATAGATATTTGCTTCACCCTTCCTTCTTAGTCCATTTAACAATGACAGTAAAAGGGAGGCTCAGCTGAAGAAAAAGCACTTTACTCTGACACCATCTTCCCTCCTCCCAGTTCCTGAGTGATTCAGCTGAGTATGTTCAGCAATTATTCAACCATTAAGAACAGAGTGGAAAGACTAAGTTTCTTGTTGGATATGCCTTCCAGGAATATTTTCTCTTCTTCAGCCACTTCAGTATGATAGTGTAACTTATGTAATGCTCTAAGTACCTGCCAGGCTCAGAAAAGGAATCTTCATGTCACTTTTTTGTGTCTAGCCTGCTAAAGTTATCAGTGGCAATGTTTATAAACCCCACGATTGCCTACTACCATAGTGGTTTAGTGAATCAGCAGGATAAGGCACTGGTAGGCCAAATCTGGTGGATATGAATTTGCTTGTAAGCAGCTCTGAGCAAGTTAGAATGCAAACAGAGCTATTACCATTGTGTGTATCTAGATACTGAAAATAAATTCCGTAGTTTCAGCAGAAATGTAAAAGGAAATAACTGGAACATCCAGAAGTTCAAAGAAAAAAAAGCTGCCAACTGGTGCTCCATGCAGGTTTTAAAGTCATTAATTACTCCTGGGGAAATTCTGCACCACTGTGCAATGCCGAATTTTGCAGAAATTAACATTGTGCGTGCAGAATTTCCTTTCTCCCACAGAAATGGGCTGCAGTGCTGCTGGCCGCCACTAGGGACCGCTGGACCCGGCAGAGCCCAGATTGCACATAGAAGACACTGCTGGGGTGGGCTGGGGGGAGATAGAGGGTTCCTGGCAGCTGCAATTCCCAGCACACCCTGAGGGAAGCAGACAGCGGCGCGCAGGAAACTCCATGCAAGCCTGGGACCAAGCATCAGGCAGAGAAACAGGGACTGGGTTGTCATAGGGGTTTCTTTAACTCTCTAATCTTGGGGGAATTTTTGTGTGTGTCTGTATTGTTACAGACATACTTGCTGACAGGTATTTTGAAATAAATTACCAAAATAATTGAAACTGGTGTAATCATGTAGTGTTATTTTGACTAATACAATTTGCATAATTTTGCATAATTTTAAGATATTGTGCACAGAATTTTTATTTTTTTGGCACAGAATGTCCCCAGGAGTAATTAATGTAACATGCCATGACTACAAAGAAGGGACTGTTCTCTTTGGTGTGATGGTCACTGCTACTGGCTGGAAAGAGGTAAGTAAAGAAGAGACTCCGCAAAAATCCTGCACAGTGAGGTGGTGGCAGTAGCAGCACGGACATGGCATTTCACTCAGCACAGCATGCCTTCTAGGTGAGGCTCAGACATATGTGGACAGTGTAATCCATAAGTAACCCAAGGCATATTCAGATCCTAAACATATTTACAGCTTCATTTCCAACAACAAATCAACATTCCACAAACACGTCTCTTTAAAACCCCACCCCATTTTGGAAAATTAACACATCTGAGTGAAGCTCACAACGTCACCCCTTCAGGGGAACAGCACACGTTCCTGGGAGAGGATGGGACGCTATAGCTGTAACCTGTGCAGCTACCACCTAATCACCTGTCAAAACCAAACATTTACTCAGTGCCAGACCAGGAGTGGGCCTTCTCTGTGTGTGGCTGTGCGAGAGCCTCCCATGCACTCCCCCAGTCCCTGCATTCTGGGAAGCCCAGGGGCTGTTTCCTTCTAACACTTCCCTGGAGAAAAAGATGCTCAACAGAGGGTATAGAAGAGTGGGAAAGAGGCAGTCTCACCCCAGGCTGGTGCACTGAGGGAGCAGATGGAATACATTGTGCAACCCCTGCATGTGGGGAAGCCCTGGAAGAAATTGTACCTGCCTGAGGCAGTGTCTCTCTGGTACCCCCCTTCCCCTGGGGCGATGTAATTCTGCACCACTCCCTGCACAGCGCTCTGCTGTAAATGACACAATCTAGCTCTTAAAAGGGGCATAGCCCCCGGAATGGCTCTGAGGCCTGACATCCTACAAGTCAGTCAATGGGCATAATTTTGGTGTTGAGAATTTTCAAAGAGCTGCAGTCGTCTGCCATGAGCATTGTGACTATCTGATAAATCGCATCAGGTATGGCTATCACCATGGCTACCTCCACTGACCATGTCCATGTTTTGAAGTTAGTTACTTTTGCCAACAGCAATTTGTGGTGACGTGGCACAACTTCAGCTTTTATATACTGGAAATTTGTTGTGACATTTCAAAGGTACACATGGAATTCCAGAGTTTTCAATGATAACGTGAAGGCAAAGCTGAGATGAAGCTGTGAGAGTACAATGCATATTTTTACAAATGAAATAATATGGGAACAGTAATCCATCAGCTATACTTCTGGTTTTCAAATAAACTAGAAAATATATAAGCAGCCAAGATAGTCCAAGACAGCAAAGCTGCTTTCTCCACTTTCGTTTATTCTGAGGTATGTGCACAAACCACATTTCCATCAATTTTTACAGATAATGCAAAAATTGTATGTGGGTCTCTCTTCACACACACACACACACTCCCTCTCTCTCTCTCTCTCTCTCGCACTTATTTCAATTTAAACATATAGGGCACTGACATGAAAGATCTAGGTGCTCTGCTATCAATTGAAAATATGTGCAATAACTATTAAAAACAAAACAAGAGCAAACTTCACTCATTTAAAACAACCAGTCACAGAAAGAAAAATTGCAGGACAAAATCTCCCACCACTCAGATCCCCAGCACCTCCCCCCATCCCGCTCTAAATGCCTGTTTAGAAGAATGGGCATTATGGCATGCCCTGAAAGTCAACAAATTGGTGCTATTTGGGGCCATGGCGAGGAGTGAATTCCAAAATAGAGGGGCCCTGATGATGAGTACCCTGATAGCTGCTCCCTCTTTTATATACCCACGGGACCTCTAGCTTGAGCACCTTCACTGATCTGAGAGAGGCCATAGGAGATAGGACACTCTGTCTCAGGTAGGTAAGACCCAGGCCATTAGGATTTTAACAGGTCAACATCAGCACTTTAAACTTCACCCAGAAACCAAGAAACAGTCAGTGCAGGTCCCAGAACACTGGTGTCACATGCTCAAAGGTGAGATACTCCACCTAACAATGGGGCCACTGCACCAGTTTCCACTTCCAAATGGATGTGGCTCTTGTAGACCACATTCCAGCAGTCCTAGCTAAAGGTGATAATCATGGAAGCAAAGTCCAAGTCTGGGAGGAAACGTCACAACCCCCTGACCACAGCTATTTGCCTGCTGCTATTTGATGGTAGCCAGGAATCTAACCTAATCTAACAGAATTTTGTCGACAAAGGAAGACAAACAGCCATAATAAGGCAGGAGTAGGAGGGCAACGAAATTTCAGTTGAATTCTCTGGTTGATTCCCTTAACCCACCATAACCATCTCATTTTATCTAGACCGAGTCTTGGCCAGCTAGTTCTCATGCATACCTCAGACTCAGACAGACACTGAGGAAATCACTCAATCACACACACCTCAGGCTGGACAAGATAAAGGTATAGAACTGGATGTCATCTGCAAACTGAAAACACTTCCGCCAGTATCTCCTCACTAATTCTGCTAATGGTCTCACATGCACATTGAATTAGAGCGACGACAGCATGGACACCTGATGTAACCCAAAAGAGAAACCTTTGGGACAGAAGACCAAATATGCAATACTACCTTGTTGGTACTCTCTAACAGAAAGGAATGAGGCCACCTAAGGGCAGGACTCACCAGGCACTACAAGAATGTCAACACCGTCTCACGATCCATTGAGTAGAAGGTAGCTGAGAAATCTAGTAGTAGCAGCATGGAGACCTGGGAACAGATCCTCCAGTCCACCAGAACATCATGCCACATTTGCAACTCCCTAATCCCTGGGGCTGGCAAGGGGCCAGTTCAGCTACTGGTTCAGCCCTCTGCACCACTTAGACCAGACACAGAGCGTCTCTAAATTGCACCCAGCTGCCTATGATCCCAAGAAGGCATTCCAGGACTTGGGAATGCAGAGGAGCGCTGGCTATTGGAATGACATAAAGGGGCCAGAGTGAGGCAGAGAATCTTGACCACTGGTTTTTATCCATCACCAGGAGAAGATCACTGACCAACATGACAGTGCTGTACCCAGGTTAGAACCCAAAGTGGCAAGGGATGTTAGATAACAGTTAATAATTGAGCTTTAGTCTGTCTTTGCACACCACCCTGATCTGTGTTATACACTCCCCTTGGCTGTAGCTGGAGATCTGACCCATGATGTTTATGCATATCTGCTGGGATACATTATGAATGGTACATTTTTTAGACAGCTGAGTAAAATAGCAATAGGTATTTCTTCACTGTCATGGTAGGTTTATGCTTTGACCAATCAATTTTCACGATAATTTTGCAAGGCTGCAGTAGTAGATTTCCAAGCTTTGTGTAATTTAATTACTTACATATACACACAATCTACCCAGCAGAGCCAAGTTTATTCAGAGTTATCCACAAAAGTTACAGTAAAGTCACTCCTGTGGGAAGGAGAGGGAGGGAAATCAAATTTATGTACTATTCTCTTCATCTGACTTGTTAAAACCAATTACCCATTCTTGAACAGAAATTTTATTACCCTTTCTTCCAAGATAATATTAACATTCCCTCAAAATCTGCTGGGCCTAGCACATCTGTATTTTCCAGTGTGATAGGTAACTCTTACTCCTGGTATTCTGGGGAGAGCCACTAGCATATGTCAGCTTTATTCTTTAAAGCATACGTTTACTTAAGTAATATTTTAAAACATAATCTACTTAGACTGTAAACTTTTTGGGGTAGGGACCACATTTTTATTATGTGTTTGTACAATGCCTAGCACAACAGGTCCGCAACTGAGGCTTACAGGAGATACCACAATACAAATAAAATAATAATAAATTAATTATAATAACAATTACTAATAAAAGAACTAATAAGATATTTCCTGAAAGAAAAGAATAATTAATTATAGAAGGGGAAAAAAAAACTCATTACCTCAATGGACCCTGGTTCAACTTTGACTATTTCTCCTGTGCTGTTGTCATTGCTAAGACTCGGTGGGCTGCGTGAAGCTAACCTTTTCTCTTCCTTTAAGGCATGCTCCAAAAGTTTCTTATTCAAGATCCTGGCAGCATTTTCTGTAAGCGTATACCCTGGAGGAGCAGATAAATCCTGTTTGATACTTGTCGCCTCAGACTCTTCTTCCTTTTCCATCTCTGTGCCCAAACGGAGAGGACTGGGTGACCGGCCACGGGCACTTGTACACATTTCCTGCATGGGCTCCAGTTCTGATCTGGGTTCTGCTGACCTAGATCGGCTGCTAGACCTGGCGCATTTTTGGAGGGTCTCTTGAACAACAGGGGTATGGTCAATAATATTGAACAAACTGGAGAGGCCATCATTGATGGTGGTATGAACTGGGCTCTCCCTTGTAGTAGTTGATCTAGCCCAAGCAGACTCACTGAATCCTTTCTGAGGCGCTCCTGGTAAAGTCCGGTTATTTGGCTGATCTGTTTTTGGAAGGATTTTTCTTTGTAATTTTGGAGAACCATATTTGGGAGAACAGCACGTGCGTTCAAACTTGGCCTGGACCTTTTCGATGGCAGGGGCTACCTGCCTGCTTCTTAAACTTCTGGATGGTGATGAGATTGGTGTGGAGCCCCCCTTTGGTGTCAGACACTTGTGTGGACTGCTGGTGATGCTGCGCAAGGTTTCTGTCTGCAAGCCAACACTGATCGTCTGGGTGGTCTGTGTCCCTGTAGTTCTTATACCATTGGTTTGACAAGCTATGTCCTTAAACTGAGGCTCTGCCGAATTAGAGTTAGAACGTATTGCATTTCTGACAGAGTAAGCTACTTCCTTCATATCGTCACTCATGTTCTTGGACAGCTCCAGGGTCTGCAAGGACGAGGCAAAACCCACAGCAGTGCAAATAGGATGCTCAATAGGATGAAGACCACTTTCCAAAAAATCTTTATGGTGTTTGGTGAGATCACAGGGCCATCTCCCAAACACATCTGAGGAAGCACCTTTTGTCTCCCCCACATTCCCTTTAGCTTTCGTCACAGAAAACAAAAAGTCAGGCTCAACCGGTTTTTTCCCTCCATTCCCAGCTATCGCTGAGTTATCGAGCCTACGGAGAACTGGCGGACTGTGAAAGACCTTGACCCCCATTTTTTCTGTTACAACGTGACTCCTCAGTGGCTGCTTCTGGCAGGGCTCTGGGCTGGTCATGGTATTGGTTGTCATAGTAACACTGGTGGTAAGGTACCATGACGATGCTTGGAATGGATCTGAAGTTGAATCACTTCTTACTTTCCTAATCTCTGTCCTTTCTGCCCAGGCTTCTGCAGGCTTTTCTGTAACCCCACTATGGATCCTGGTGTTACTATAATCCCAGTTTTTGTTGAACTCTTCAATGTATTTCAGATCATCAGGGGACAGAGGAGGTGTTATATCCTCCTTACTACTAGATGAAGGCAAGGTCTTTTCAGGAAGGAATGGAGAAATATCCATCAAACGCTGGAATTCTGACATGGAGGAAACAGACACTGCCCTAGGGAAAAAAATAAAACATAAATTAAATAATTGAAAACCCTTATAGAAATATTTCTGCTGTAAAACAGAGGGAACATTAATCCGTATCACCAGCTCACATTCAAAATCTGTTTTTTAAAGGTTCCCTTTATTGCTTTTTGAATTGCTGCATAATGCAAACATTTTCTCAAGTACTATTGCTTGGTAGAGGTTTAAAATATGCAGCTTTAGAACAGGTTTTCAATATACATTATCCATGAAAAATGTATCTTTACAACACTATGACACACATTTTTAAGGCTGCAAATAGCAGAAAAGTACAAAGAGAAGTGCTGAGTATCCTTAACTTTAAGTGAAGCCAGTGAGCCCTCACAGGCAGCTGAGGTTGCAAACACTTCACAGCTAGTGCGTGGCACCTTGTGGGATCAGGCCTAGAGGCGGTTACATTTAACTAGTTTGGTGAGTTCAGCTTATGCTGCAACTTAACGAAAGTGGAACTGAGTGGCTAGAGAAACTATGAGAAATTTCAAAGAATTCTTGGGTTTCCATAAAGTTTGTTAGTTTATACAATTAAAAGCATCTAATTGAATCTTCCTATTGCTTGACTGTAAGGAATATTGTAAAACACTGGAATCTTTCTTGATCAGTGGTTTTCAACCTGTGGTCCACCTGTGGGTCTGCAGACTACGTATAGGATTTCCAAGGGGGTCTGGCACCTCTATTTGAAAATTTTTAGGAGTCCACAAATGAAAAAAGGTTGAAAACGACTGTTCTAGATAAAAGGGATTATATAAAAATGTAAATCACCATAATTATCTATGCAAGCCCAATGAGCAAACTCAAACTAGATGAGCCACCCAGGATTTTAAAAAGTGATGAGATTTATAGAGCAATGTTATAGTGGTTAAAAAAAAATCTGTTGTGAATTTTTAATCAAAACTAGGGCCAGATTCAATTTGGCGCATGCTGCATCTCCGCTAACTTCAGAGATAAATCTACTTACACCAGGGCTTAATTTGGACCAATTTATTTAGTTAGGAAAGAGTAGGACCATACTGAGACAAATTAATTTCTGAGTAAATACACTAATCTGGTTCCGAGGCAGCAAAGCTATACACTACCCTTGCTCAGGGCTTGCGGCAAAGCCCAAAATGTCATCAGCTAGATGTTTGGTGCTTTTCCTGTCAGCTTTACTCACCTTTGAAGATTTCCCTTGTGCGTTTCTTCTTCCTGGAGAAAAAACAACCACCAGTTATTTCTGAACCTTTACAGAGCACATAATAGCAGTATTTTGCACCTGTGGGGCATTTTGTCATTTGTCTCTGGGTGGTTCCACAAGTTCTTGAAAATCCTTTTTCAAAATGACATACTTCTTCCTGGATAAGGTATTTGTATGGATATTCTCTCTTTAATATACATGTATGAATGCTGTCATTCCCAGTAGAATCAATAGGATCACTCATATCAGAGATTATACCCCAAACCTAAAGCATTCTTGAATTTTTATAGTCCAAGTTATCACAAAGAACAATGAGCTTTCAATGATCTTTCTCCACAATTAAAAATTCAAGTTCTGGATCACATCTGCATGAGTGACTTTGCTATTCGGATCTTATCTGTTTGATATCAGAGACCTAGCTGTGCTGAGATAAGAGACAAAAATGTAGTCCTTTGACATAAGATTTCATTATAAATTCTCTAGGCACTAACAAATGGTACCAGTTAAAACTCATTAAATTAGTTATATTAAATACGTGGGAAGACTATTTCTCGTTTCATAAGGAGATACCTACAGATAGCTCACAGGATTAAGATGCTGTTACAACAATTATTCCCTAGTGACAATTCCCATAATCAGCTTTTTTAAACTCATACTTTCCTGATGCAGTTGGTCTAGAGCTATTGTTTTAACAATTTAGATTTCTAAGCAATTATACAAAATACAAGCTAGGTAACAAAAATGTACAAGTTCAGTAACAAAAAACTTTTAGTATTAACGGCTTTAATTTGACTCCATGAAAACAAGGACTTTTCCAAGAGCAATACTACTCCTAAAAGTGACTAGTCAAAGAACAGCACCCTTTGATTCAACAAATCTGATTCCTGTATGCATCCTCAGTTGTATCTGAGGACTAGGTGCCTGATTCTCCATTCACTTACACTGGGGTCAAGGAATGGAGAATCAGGCCCTAAGTTTTTACTGACTTTTATTGCTGTTAGTACTGCAAAGCAAATGCAACTAAGAGAGAGAGAGAGAGAGAGAGAGAGAGAGAGAGAGAGAGAGAGAGAGAGTGTGTGTGTCATATGGATTCCTTTTTTGTGTGTGCATGATCAACAGAGCTGTTTATTAAGCTCCAATCAGCTACACCTGAGGAAACCTGCTGAAGAAAATGCGTTTGTATAAGTTTCACTAAAGCATAATTTGAAGACAAGGAGGCTGCACAAGAGTCACTGAGGGCCTAATTTCACATGCAGAACTTTTATTAATGGCAGTGATGTGCGAAAATGGGGACCGGGATCCAAAACCACTTGACCCGCAGAATTGAGTGCTGAGGTTACAGAACTGGAAATAGGAAAAAAATATTCTTTTGCTTGTAATCTGAGCACATATGAAATGAGCCACTTGGAGAAAATAAACAGGGAACCCCACCACAACAGCTATATAGTTACATTTTTCCCCACCAAGGAAAATTAAATACTGTATGTGTGTACACGTGCACCTTCCCACACACACACACACAAGCATTTAAAATTTCAGAAAAATATTCTTATATTTCCTAAATCATTTATCCTTCTTCCTGTTCCTTCCAACCAGCCTGATTCTCCTACGGTCTGTTAAGCAACAATTTAATTGCTGGCATGAGATCACATCTTGAATATCTTTACATTTTTTAACAAATGGTTTGGCACAATTTTTCACAAGCTTAAAAAACCCAACTGAAGTTACATAATGAGGGGGCTCATGGTTCGACTTGCCTAACAAACATGTTTCCTGAATGACCAAATTGCAAAAGCAGTCTCTATATATATGCCTGCATTTTTGGATGTGAAAGTTTCTGTTCACTGTTAGCTATGATTTGTACACACAAACAGCATTTGCATGCTGAAAACAGTATTCAGATGTCTACCTGCCTGACCTATGTACACAAATCTGAGTTTTCAGGAATGCAGAAAATTGTCTGTCACAAAACCTGCAATTTGAAAACGGCAAACAATACAGAAGCTGTTGTTCATGATGCACCTGTCTTTTCAGGATCTGTTGCATATTAGTTTTGTAATATAAATTAACATGCAAAAAGAGACTAAAAAGGAAGATTTTAATTCTTTGATGCTTTGGTGTATTTGTAATTTCAAATGAGATAGTAAACTGCACAGTTGTGGCACCTGACAGTTTCCTAGCTATCACCAATGTAATATGTAGTTTTGCATGCAGGTTTGTGTCAGCCTAAAGTAACTAGAACCCATTGTTTCTGATGGAAACTATGGAGGCTAATGGGATGTTACCCTGGCCTGCTATAAGGTAATCTCACTGGGTCAAAACCTGGGTCTATTGAAGTCAACTGGAGTTTTGCTACCATCTTCAGTGGGGCCTGGATTTCATTCATTGTGTCCTGATCATTTCCGTCCTTATTGCCCTTTGCTATGAGATTCTGGATCTCCCTGGATGTTATGCTGAGGTATCAGAGCAAGTGACTTTGAAAGATCAGAATTACTTAGGATTCCTTCATATCCTTTCTAAACAATCAGCGTTACCTCTCTATAGCACTTACTGTTTTACTGATGTTTAGTGGCACTTTAGGATGATTTTTGACAATGAAATTGTTTGACGTGAGCACCTGTCAAAATAGAGCTCCTGCCCCTTTTAAAACAGGAAGAGCTTTAAATCCTTGTAATTCCTTGCATAATCAAAAGTAAACAATGATCCATTTCTAACTCTTCAACTCATTCTCCTGGCCCAAAGAACAGGACATTCTTACGGGCCTTCTGGTTTCTTTAGACTGGCCTGACTAACCTCCAATTATATCCAGTGACCTACACCAATCCAGTCAGCTCATAACAAGCGGCAACATTAAAATTCAATCAAACTCACCACCAAATTACTGCAAGCAGTGTCTAATAAAGCCTCCCCCTTCACATAGCATGACAGCTATATTGATTACAGTATAATTGTAAACATGATAGGAAAAAACAAACATACTTCAGTTAAGCAAGTCAAGAACTTCTCCCGTTCCAATCTCTGAGGCCGAGACTCATCAGATTCATCAGGAGAATCAAGGGACAGTGAATCGAGAAAGAGGTTTTCTGTGGCAGTGCACCTATCACTTTCCTTCAGCTTCGACAGCGACTGATCGTCAAACTGTACGGCATCTGAATCAGAATAGGACCTTGTCCCCATTGGATGAGGCACATGAAGGTTTCCCTGGGTTGCAAATGGACGAAGGTTACTCTCCTTCTGGTCACAAAGAATGCTGTCTCCTTTTCGTGTGCTCACTTCTTTTTGAAGCTGAAAAAAGAGCAAATTAAAACGGTAGTTAGCATGGATTATTTCCAGTAGCTCAACACCTGTGTCTTTTCTGTAGAACTTGGCCTTCTAAGACTTTGGCCCTTCGTTGTGGGCTTTGTAGCTCAGACTTGACAACTTCCAAAATATTCAAGAGACGTGAACAGGTTTATACTATTCACTCAGTGTACGATGCAGAGAATGAGGGATTCTACAATAGGAAAAATGCATCGTGTTACCACGAGAGGACATTTCAATGCAAGGGACCAGAAAAAAAGTGGAGGAAAATCCACATCAAGTGCCAAACCCACGTACATTTTCAACAGTATTTGATTTTGCATTGCAGCTTGCAGTTAGCTCTCCACAAACTACACATTTAGAATTTACTAATTTTAATTGGTTAATTGTGAAAATTATATTATTTGCCAACATTCAGAAATTATTGAAGTGATCAAACCAAAAAATTTTTTTTTATGTTACCATAATAGTATTTGGAACAGAACAAATAGCACAGGAGACAGAATAAAGGTTTTCAGCAAGCAAAGACTGACATGGAGCCAAGAAACTCAGGAATTTCCTTGGAAGCAATCCACACATGGCACTCAGAGGAAAGTAGTCTTAGGGTACATTGACGCTTCAAGCTGGACAGGTAATTTCCAGCTCCAGTAGACATACCTGCACTAGCCTTGATTGGGCTAGTGTGCTAAAAATAGCAGGATAGCCGTGGAGGTGCAAGGGGTTAGCTGTCCTGACTGTGATCCCACCTGAGTCGCTAGGAACATATTTGAGGCGGCTAGCCTCTCCTGCTGCCCACATCACCATGGCTACATGCCATTTTTAAGGTACATCTGCTCAAGCTGGAAATTATACCTCCAGCTTGAAGTGTGGATGTACCTTCAGTTCGGACCTCGGCATAGCACTGCTTGGCTCTGACAAAACTAGCACTACAGTATGTGTTCATCTCCAAATAGGGAGCTGTTCCCAAGATTCTGAAATCTTGTCCTTCGTGTTTTTAAATGCCCCCTTTAAAAAAAACAAACAAACAAATCACTATTTGAAATCTGAATTAAAAAAAAAAAACAAAGCAAAGCAAAGGGCTTGTCTACATTGACAGCTCTGCAGTTGTAGCTGCACCACTGTAACGCTTAGTGAAGACGCTGCCTACGCTGAGGGAAGAGCTTCATCATCATATGTATTTCACCTCTCCGTGAGACAGTAGCTATGTGGATGGGAGAAGATCTCCCATTGACTTAGCGCTGTCTACACCAGCATTCCGCACCCCTGAGTGACGCAGTTATACCAACATAAGGTCGTAGTGTAGCCCAGGGCAAAGTCTGGAGTTAATATCATAAGTACATAGAGTGTAAGGCAAGAAGGGATTGGTAGAACATCTAATCTGACCTCCTACATAACACAGGTCCTTAAATGTCACACAGTTACCCCTGAAATTAAATTGCTCTCACAACCATATCTCAAAGAAATGTAATTATAAGCTCCAGGAGTGTTTTGGAGTTCCACCAAAATAATCATGATTGTCTTCTGACTCAATAATGTAATGGCTGCCCCCTTTTAGCAATCTCCAGTCCAAACTCTAGATCTAGATGTTGAAAATTCCTTTTAACAAAGGATTAGAGCTAGATTTTCAAAACTATGTGGAACCACAGCATGGCTAAAAACCACAAGGTGAGCACACTACAGCATTGTCAAACAGCTAGTTAAGGAATTAGGCTTGCAAGGCATGTCCAGAGAAGGTGCATATTTACATGAGAACCATTAAAGTGACTAGTTCTATACTTCTAAAAAAATGGAAGGGGAATGAGTGGAGCCACAAATATGGATGAACTAACAACATTTTCCGAAGTTAATAGCATAGGCAACTTTCATTGCAGTTGTAACTATCACACAATTAAAAATGATATTTCCAAAAACAAGGAATGCCAGCAGGAATGTCCTAGTAACTCATATTTGCTGCTAAAACTGCCTGAAAAGGTTTGGATAAGAAGGCTCTTTAGAAAGTCCATGAGGCAATAAGCTACAGGTGGAATTAATCAGGTAGGAACAGAGTATGTAACAGTCAACGGAGGACTTGAAGATGACCAAGTTTTAAATGCACACGTGAATAAAAGAGAAATTTTGGAGCTCAGTGAGTGAATTTGAGATGACGAATACAGAAATTCCATACAGTGCCTGTCGTGTCAAAAATCTTTCTGGATCAGATCCTAATGTTCTTACTTTTTACTTTTACAAAATTCTCATTGAAATAGTGGAAGTTCTGCTTATTCACAGTTTTCAAGACCAGAAGGAACCATTGTGATCATCCAATCTGACCTCCTGTATAGCACAGGCTATTGGCCTTTCCCAATATAATTCCGAGAGCATAATTTTTAGAAAAACATTCAATCTAGATTTAAAAATTGCCAGTGATGGAGAATCTACCATTACACTTGATAAACTGTTCCAATGATTAATTACTCTCACTTATTAATGTATGCCTTATTTCCAGTCTGAATATTGTGTTATACCTGCTAGACTGAAGAGCCCTATGATGGAGTATACAAACCCCTCACTGGGCAATAAAAGGTTAAGGAGCTAGTCTGGGCTCAGTCAGCCCCATCACAACTGCAAGAGATGCATAGACTGGAGGATGAGGTAAAGGGAAGCGGAACAGCTCACCTGGGGGCAGACCAGGGAAGAGAGCAGACCTTGCAGCTCCTGAGAGCAGAGCTGAGGGAAAGCAGGATATCTCCCTACAGCAACTGCCAAAAGGTCCCCATGAGGGAAGGGAGGACCTGCTTTAGATGCACCCTGAGAGGGAAGCATTCCCCCACCCCACCCCCCTCATATGGACAGTTTGTTTGCGCTAATTCCCCTCCTTTTGTTTACCACAGCAGGCGAGACTTGGAACTGACCTGGCTGAGGGTCAAGCCACAAGAAGAGGCAGCTGCTGCCCTGAGAGAGAGGGAGCCACCATGCAGCACATGGCCACAAGGAGGTGCCAAGCAGTGAGCTGACCTCCTGCACACCGCCTCCACAGATGGCAAACTTTGGACAATCTTGGGAGGGCTGGGGTAGGAAGTGGCCCTTAAGGCACCCCTGGCAGTCAGATCACTGATAGCCCTCACAAGGCCCTGGGCCAGAGCTTAGTGGAGTGGGAGGGCCCAGGCTCTCCTACCAACACCCCCACCCTGCAGTTTGAAGGGCCTAAGCCCTGACCACTAGGCAGTGTTCCCCATGAACAAAGACCAACACAAGCTCATTATTAACTATTTGTTCCCCATTGTAGTGAGGCAGACTGGTCTCCCTCTCGACTGGAGAGCAAGGGATCAGTACACTCCCCTGGAGGACGGGGCCAAACCCACCCCTCCCCCTTCACCATAAGTACTAAGGCGGGACAGGAAATATAAAGGGAGGGCTCTGCAGCTCAGTTGAGTGGGACCCAGCGAAGGAGATGGATGCCTCAGGTCTGCTGCGGCACCTGGGAGCTGAATCTGCGCTCTGAAGCACCCTGCCTCCAGAGACGGACCCAGATGGGGAGTTGCCGGGACTACTGTCCACTGAGTACCCAGAGGAGCCCGAGGACCTGTGGATTTCAGAGATACCAAACACTGGGGAGGTAGGAAGTAGCCCAGAGGCAGCTGACAACTGTTTGACTCCGTGGCTGACTGCCTCTAGTTTGGTGTTTTGCGGCTGGATCCCCGCTGTCCCAGTGGTGGACCACTCCACCGCCGATAGGGCCCTGGGTTGGGACGTGGTGGAGTTGGGTGAGTCCGTGTCCCCCTTCCACCCAACCCCTGGGGTGGCCGACTCCTCACCGTAGGCCAGGAGGCCTGTGTGGATCTACCGTCCATTGAGATAGGACACTAGACTCCCGGGTGCTCACCCTTCTGGAGCCCCCAAACAATGTGGGTGCTCAGCCCTACCTGAACCCTGAGATGTGTGTATTTGCTGGCTGCCTTAGCCCACATGCTGAGGCTAAAGCCTGCTCTCCGCTATGCCCCGCCCAGGGGCTAGGGCTCTAGATTGTGTGTATTTGCTGGCTGCCTTGGCCTGGAGGCTTAGGCTACAGCCTGCTCCCTGCTGGACTCCACCCAAAGGGCTAGGACTCCAGACTGCTAATTACTGTCAGCCTCAGCTGAGGGGCTGCTCAGTGTACTGCCCTGCCCAAGGGTGGAGACAAGAGCACCAGACTGTTGTTGATTGTTTGCCTCTGTTGGATGGGCCCAGAACTATAGACTACTTATGGCTTGGCCCCACCAGTGCAACCTCAGCTGAAGGGCTACCACCCAATACAGCAAGGCAGAGTGGCCTCCCTCCCCACTGAAGACCGAGGGATCACTACACCCATGAAGATACTTATTGACTATAATCAAATCACCACCTTCTCTTTGTTAAACTAAACTTATTGAGCTCCTTGAATCATCACTAGGAGGCATATTTTCTAATCCCTTAATCATTCTTGTACCTCTTCTCTGAACCCTCTCCAACTTATCAACATCCTTTTTGAATTATGAGCACCAGAACTGGACATAGTATTCTAGCAGCAGTCACACCAGTGCCAAATATAGGGGTAAAATATCTTCTCTACTTCTACTCAAGATTTCCTTGTTTATGCATCCAAGGATCACAAAAGCCCTTTTGGCCATAGCGTCACACTGGAATCTTGTGTTCAGCTGATTATCCAACATGACCCCCAAATCTTTTTCAGAGTGACTGTTTTCCAGGATAGAGTTCCACATCCTCTAAGTATGGCCTACAGTCTTTCTTCCTGGATTTACAGTTAGCCATATTAAAACACATAGTGTTTGCTTGCACCCAGCTTACCAAGCGATCCAGACTGCTCTGAATCAATGATCTGTCCTCTTTGTTATTTACCACTCCCCCAATTTGTGTGTCATCTGCAATCTTTATCACTGCTGATTTTATGTTTTCTTCCAGGTCATTGATAAAAATGTTAAATATCATAGGGACTCCACTAGAAACACACCACTCAATGATGATTCCCTGTTTGCAAGTACATTATGAGAGCTAACAGTTAAGACAGCTTTTAATCTATTCAATTGTGCCATGTTAATTTTTTAAATCTAGTTTTAAAATTTAAACTAAATCTAGTTTTTTAAATACAAATTTTGGGTGGTATCAAATCAAACGCCCTACAGAAGTCTAAGTATATTACATCAGACAATTCCCTTTATCAACCAAACTTGTAATCTCATAAAAAATATATATATGGTTAGTTTGACAGGATCTATTTTCCATTAATCCATGCTGATTGGCATTAATTATATTATTCTCCTTTAATTCTTTATTATTTGAGTCCACTCTATTATCTTGCCAAGGATTGATGTCAGACTGGCTGTCCTATAATTACCCAGGTCATCTCATTTATCCTTTTTAAATACTCGCAAAATATTAGCTCTCTTCCAGTCTTCTGGAACTTCCCTGGTTTTCCACAACTTATTGAAAATCAACATTCATGGTCCAGTGACCTCCTCAGCCATCTCTTTTAAAACTCTTGGATGCAAGTTCTCTGGACCTGCTGATTTAAAAATATCTGACTTTAGTAACTGCCATTTAACATCCTCCTTATACACTGGTGGAATGGTCAGTGTTATCATCAGCATATATATGACATCATCTGTTTTTTCTCCAAATACAGAACAGAAATATTTACTGAACACTTCTACCTTTTTTTCATTTTTATTGATAATTCTATCATTTCCACCTAGTAATGAACCAATACCATTGAGGAAGAACTGAATAAAAATTGAATAAAACTTCAGGATTTGGGTAATTTTATAGGACACCTCAAACAACTTCATTTATAGTAACTAACTTAGGGGTTCAATTGTAAGGAGAAATAGTTAGTACGTATTTTTTCTTTTTCCTCGTACACATGTACAGTTGCAAGCCCTACATGATTTTCATATGCCTTTCTAATACTACCCATCTTTGGAGCTGTATGACAAATCAATATGGTTTACTGGATTAGCCTATAAATATTAAAAAATTGAAATGAAGATAAATGATAAGATGACAATCAGTAAAGACAAGTGCAAAGTAAGGAAGGAAAAATCAAATGCACAACTTTAAAATGGGGAATGACTGGCTAGGCAGTAGTACTGTGAAAAAGGATCGAGTGGGGGGTATAGTGGAGTACAAATTGAATATGAGTCAACAACATAGTGCGGCTGAAAAAAAACAAATGCCATTCTGAGGTGTATTAACAGGCATCATATGTAAAATACAGAGTAATTGTTGGACTCTACTCAGCACAGCTGGAGTACTGTATCCAATTTTGGGCACCATAGTTTAAGCAAGATATGAACAAACTGGAGTGAGTCCAGAAGGGAGCAACAAAAATGATAAGAGATTTGGAAAACATGGCCTATGAGGAGAGGCTGAACGCATTGGACATGTGTAGTCTTGAGAAGAGAAGGTGGAAGGAGGACATAAGAGTCTTCAAATATATAAAAGATTTTCATAAAGAGGATCGTGATCAATTGTTCTCCATGTCTGCTGAGGATAGGGAGAAGTAACCAGCTTAGTTTGCAGCAAGGGAGATTCAAGTTAGATATTAGAAAAAACTTTCAGACTGTAAGGTATAGTTAAGCACTGGAGAAGGCTTCCAATGGAGGCTGTAGAATCCCCATCACTGGAGGTTTTTGAAGAACAGGTTAGACAAAAGTCAGGGGTGGTCTAGGTATACTTAATACTGACTCAGCATGGGGGGATGGACTAGATCAGCGTTTCTCAACCTTTTTGATACCAGGCATTGGCTTGCTGCTTTCCTAAACTGTGGCAGGGAGATTTCAGGGACTGGTGCCAGTCCACGGACTGGTCGTTGAGAAACACTGGACTAGATGACCTCTTGAACTTCCTTCCAGTCCTATATTTCTATGGTTCTGTGGAAATTAGAAATATTAGTCTAAATTTTTCAAAAGTGACTAATGATTTTGGGTGTCTAACCTGAGATACTTTAAAGGGGCCTGATTTTCAGAAAGTGCTAAATCCTCAACATCTAAAAATCATTCTACTTTAAGGTGGCTCAGGTTGGGGGAATCCAAAACTTTTGGCACCAAAACAATCATTAGTCACTTTGTTGAAATGTTGGCAACAGTTGAAATGTTGGTATGTATACACACATGCACACTGGGAGAAGAGGGATGAAATGCTCTTGTTCATACCTACAAAGAAAAACAACTTTGAACATAATTAATTTAAGAATTTTAAGTGCTAGGTGGTGTGATCATGGCAAAATTAAGCTTGATATTATAATACAGGATGATGTCCCAAGGGGTAATACAGTGACAATGACGTTGAAGAGAGAACAGTTAAAAGCTGTGAAAATAATTAGGTCACCAAGCTTTTTATGTCTGAGTACTATATCCATAAACTATCCAAAATAAAATATTTCATAATTTATATGTATCTCTCTCTCTCGTGTATTATGTAGGAACTATGAAGGCAGATAAGCAGAAAGCATGAGTCTGAAACTTGGCAAATATGATTTTGTTATCTTCTAGATTCTATTTTCAAAAACACATTGTGTTGTATTTTCCCCATACACTGAGTGTACAGAGCAAAACACTGTAAAGAAAGGGTTTAGAGATATGCTAATTGCTTCCATATAAAGCAGAGCATGACTAAGAGCTGAAAGGATATTGAACTAAAAGCCTGCAAATCTCTGGTA
Source organism: Chelonia mydas (assembly GCF_015237465.2). NCBI lineage: Eukaryota > Metazoa > Chordata > Testudines > Cheloniidae > Chelonia > Chelonia mydas. Next base: position 86,338,412 of record NC_057850.1, on the reverse strand, counting down.
GTTTCCTGTCAGACAGGGAAATGCTTGCTCATAAACATAGATGGCTTTGTGAATGTATATGGGCAGCGAGCCATATTTTCAAAATGCTGCCGCCCCCCACCACAGCAAGCAGGAGGCTCAGGGAGCAGCTCCAAGGCAGAGGCAGGAGCAGCACATGGCAGTGGGGGGAGGGACAGCTGAACTGCCGGCAATTGGTAGCCTGCTGGGCGGCTGCTGCACAGGGAACTTAGGGGAATGGGGAGCTTATGGAGGGGCTGCTGGGCCACCCTGGTTCCAAGCCCCCACCAGCTAGCTCCAATGGGCTGCTCTTCCTGCAAGCAGTGGACAAAGCAGGCGGCTGCCAAAGGACGTTATAAGGGAGCATTGCACAACTTTAAACAAGCATGTTCCCTAATTGATCAGCAATGTAACAACGAAACAATGTTAACCGGGACGACTTTAAGTGAGGAGTTAGTGTATTACTGTTCCTCTGTAGTGATTTGAGACTGGAACTGGAATCTATCAGTGATACTGCAAACAAACACTTTATTGCACAACATATACAACTAATTCTCACTCTGTTTCTGAACAATAACAAAAAGAACCAGTTCCAGGGTGAGTTGAGAGCTAGTAAGTAGTCTACTAAAGATGATACAGATAGGTTTCATCTGGTTTAAAGAAAGTTAAAGGCTAGGAAACATTAAAAATTATTTCTCCACTAATTTTCAGCTTCTAATCATGTTAAATTCCCCCGGAGTACTGAACAAACACAAGGGCGATATTGCTTACAAAACACAACAAAACGAACTTCACAGGGACACGAACCTAAACACCCAAACAGGTACTGAAGCATCTGTCAACAAATGTTTGCACCTGTGTCCCTTTAACACACAGGGAAACTTTTTTACAGCTATGAACTTCCTGTTTTGGGAACCAAATACTCCCTTGGGAGGAGATCAGAGGTTTTTGCATTAGAACGCCATTCTAGACACCATGGGAGAACATCAGTACAGTCATGCCATAGAAAGATTAAGCTGCTAAAACACCCCACAAAACTGAGAGTTAAGCGGTTTCTATTAGCAATTCTGCCGCAGGACTAGTAGGTCCCGTGCCTTAGTTGCTACATCTGAAAAACAGACATTATAATATTTACCTAAATTACAGGGTGTTGTACAGCCTAATTCATTAATGCTTGCAAAGCACCGTCAAAGATCCTAGGCTATAAGATGATAAAGAAATGCAGAATGTTATTTTTTATTATTATAAATGAAGAGAGAGAGGTTGAATCAATTTAAAACTTTTTCCTCTGTCTGCACAGCTCTCTCTGTCTGCCCTCCTTTCTTCTTGCCCAGATAGCCCATTTTAGAAGCCCTGTCTTCTCCCACATGTAGTGATGATTTAAAGAATTATCAATAGTGTAGGATTTTTCCTGAATTCTCTGTGTTCAAACATCATGGAATAAATTAGGAGTACTCTTTAACCCACAATATGTGTTGCCTAGTGGGTCTTCTTTAGCTCCTCACTGAAGCACTTAAGGTGGGAGAGGGCAATAAAGAAAGTGTACCCTTTTCATAAATTGGTTATGAAGAACACCAGACTTTCATCAATTTAACATGAAAAGCTAATTTGTATATCACCCAAGAGTAACTGCTGCCTAAAGAGCACACTCTAATCTGGTGCAGTGCAGCTTTCGATGTCCCGTGGACAGAAAGTAACAGGTAAAATGCAAACTCAGAATTTCAATTGTTTTCTGTTCTTCTAATACATAATTTTGATCATAACAACTGTCAGCCAAAAACTGTGTTTTAACTTTTTCCTATTCAACTTGCAGGTGTGAGTCTGTCTGTGTGTCTTTTCCAGACAAATAATAATGCCATTGTGTCTACTTGATGTCAAACGTTCAAATCAGTGAGTCTCCTGAGCATTTGGGCATGAAAACTGGGTAGTTAGATGTACAATTGCCAAATGTGCAACAGAAATGGGATGGGCAAAAACTGCGTATAAGCAGTATCAGAAGCAGCATTTGAACATTTGGCCTTACTGTAGCTACTTAGCTGTTATCAGACTGGCTGCTTCAGCATCATCATGTGCATTACTTTACTAGAGAGAATAATTCTAATAGAGACTGAACTGTCATAGCTGCTTCATCTTTGGTGGTGAATTTATGGATGGTCAGATTTTCTGGGCAGGGAACGATCTGCCAAACCTTGACTAACGTAGGGTGGCCACCTTGCTAATGGCTGGTAACTGGACCCCCAGACCACACACCTGCTCTGCCTCTTTCCCAGGCCCTGCCCCCTTCTCTGCCTCTTCCTCCCCAGATCACAAAAGCCAGACATCAGGGCTTGTCAAGTGGCACGTGGACACACAAGCTGAAAACCGGATGGGTGGCAACGCCTTAAACTAACCCTAACTGTCGGATTTAGATTTTCAACAAGAAAAAAAGATGCATAAAAGGTTTCAGATGGAGACAATCAATGTGATTGTGCAAGTGTTGGGTAAATTGAACGAGGCAGGAAATGACCATTAACCTGAAACTGCTTTCTCAGATGCTAATAATCCATGCAACATACTGTGTTTCCCTCCCCTGCACACCGTATTTTTATCATTGCATATTATGAGAAACACTAATGTGGCAAAGAACCCAACTTATTCCTCTGCAGTTTTTTAATAAAGTTTCTTCGCCGTGATCTGAATTTAGATAATATGTATCAATTAGCATATACAGCTAGTCACCTGATTAGTCAATGACCTCTTACCTGTTCTATCCTCCTCAGCAATTCCTTCTTTTGTCGCTCCCACTCTCGCCGGTCTCTGTCCAATCTATCCTGAAGCTCCATCTTTTCCCTGTTCCAATTCTTCTCACTGTGCTGAAGTTGCCATCGTAGGTCCATCACCAAGCTGTGACTGTCAGCGAGCAACTTCTTGTGCTCCTCTCTCTCCCTCTTAAAAGCTCCTTTTGAATCAGTGGCCAAGACAGTTTCCCCCTGGGCTTTTTCATTCTTCCCTTCCAGCTGCCAGTAAAATGAGAAGCTGTTAGTTATTCTCATTTCCCAGGTAAAGCTTGTGCTAGACAAAGAAAGCCATTTTAAAGTGATACTGTTAATGTTTTCACACCCAAAGTATCACTAATCTTAAAATGCAGTTTTGCTCAGGAAAGGTAATGAAACTAATGGCACTCTGAGGACTCCTTGTTTTTTACGTTAACAGTTTCCAGATCCAGTCTGTTCAGTTTACCAAAAAAAGGTAATTTTCCTAAATGTCAGTTCTGCAAACCCATCCTGGGATCGGAGAGTCACACTGGCTCTTTCTGGCTTGTGCATATCACGGGCAATAAAGATAATACAGGGCCTAATTCTGACTTCATCACAATATCTGTGTAAGCACAATGGGCCGGTCCTCAACTATGCTTGGGCTGCTTTGCATGGCTCCATCAGCGCAAAGCAGCCCTAAAGCCAGTGGATTTGTCCCCTGGGAGTCCCTCTGTATGGAGTAATCTTCAGGTAGCATGCAGAGGCTCTTATCCCACCCTTACTCATGGCTCCTGCTGAAGGGGAAAGCAACAGGACAAATGGCTATAGCTGGGGCATCCCCAGGCCTCAGTAATCTCTGGCATTTGGAGTGGTCCCTTGAGCAGCCTTTAAATTAGGACTGGGGTCTTATTTTCATTCTGCCCCAGGATCAATGGGAACGTAAATGTTAGGTAACACTACCTCCCCCTGCTCTCCTTCAGTTTGTGCTGAAGACAGCTTAGCTGGACCAGAGGATCTGGCCCACTGTGTTCTGTTGGGTTTGTATAAATGTAAGGAAGGGAAGAATTTGGCCCTGAAACTGGAACCTCATTAACAACTCTGTCAATGATGTGTGAACCAGAATCGATTCAGCCGCTTCTCCCTTGGATCTGCGGGCAAACAGGAGTAAAAAGTAGTGAAAACTCATTTTTGTCTCTAAAGCAAGAAGCAGTTACTCTGAATACACAAAGGAGGCCTATCTGTTGGGAAAAGCGCACCTTCTGCGAAAGAAGATGACAACACTTTAAAACGCTTATTCCTGTGAAATACGTCCAGTTCGAAATACCTCTCTGAGCAACAGGAAATTCATGCTGAATCTCAGGGCAAGTTGTCCAACAGTGATGCCTAAAGACTATGAAACAGTTTCCCAAAGGGAATGGTGGAAACCCCATCCCTTGAGTAACTTAAAACTGTACTACCGTGAGCTCTAGGGAACAATCCTGCATTGGGTACTGGGAGTGACAAATAGACTTAATAGATCTCTTCTACCTCTCACTTCTATGATCCTCTTATTTAAAAAACAGACACACTGTTACCTATCAAATTATAAAAACAAATAGCTAATCTTAGCAATGTCCACAATAAACAATGTGTCCCACTGCCTAGGCTGTCTCTGCAGCAGTTAGCTAACAAGTACTGTATTATTTCTAGCCCTGTGCTGACAACATCTGATGACACTGTGCCCAGACAATGGGTCTTTTCTTACACCCATTTACACCTGTGAAAGCCTACTGAAGTGAGGTCTGACTACAAAGGGATCGCACTGGCAGAATTTGGTTCAATAAGCTGAAGTTGTTGATGAACAACCAGAAACACAGGTGCCAGGTTTAGCTCTCTTCAACACAGGAGAAAAAGTAATATGAAAAAATTAAAACAGAAAGAGTAGAAATGTCAAACTTCTAAGAGGGGGTTCCTAAAAACAGAGACTAAAACAATAAGGCTAGAATTTCAAAAGCCCTCAACATTTGTCTAACTCTGTTCTCATTGGTCAGTGATAAAATTTCCATTGACTTCAATGGGACCAGAGTTAGACAGAGTTAGGGTACGTTTACACTGGAGCTGAAAGGTGTAATTCTCAGTTCAAAGAGACATACCTGTGCTTTCTCTGATTGAGTTATTATGCTAAATATAGACTCATAGCGGTGGCAGTGCAAGTGGTGGAATGGGCTAGCTGCCCCGAGTATGATCCCATCTGAGACCACAGGTATATGTCTATTTTTAGCATGCTAGCTCAATTGGAGATAGTGCAGCTATGTCTCCTCGAGCTGGAAATTTCACCTTCTAGCTCCAGCACAGACATACCCTGAAAGTTAGGATGATCTAGCTGGTAGATAGGGTACTGAAATTGGACTCAGGAGATCTGGGATGAATATGCAACTCTGTCACAGAATTCCTAGGTGACCTTAGGCAAGTCAACATCATAAACCTGGTGCCTCAATTTCCTGTCTGTAAAATGAGGATAACATCTACTTAACACAGAAGTGTTGGAAGGATAAAATCCATTAATGATTCTAAACTGCTCGGATACCACTGCAACAAGAACTGTATAAGTTACTAGATAGGAAATATGGGGAGCAGCCCTTTTTAAAATACCACCCTAAATAAATAAGAACTACAGAAAACTTCTAAAGGCAAAAACGTGCTATGCATTAATTTCATTTTAGCACAAGCGTGTCAGCCTCAAAAGCTTCTGATTCTTTCACATCACCAAGATAACAGTGCAACAGGCCCATTAGAAATACAGCATCTACACAGAGTAGATTAAATCCAGCTAACCCTCTCCCTATAATCGTTCTGATGGCAATGATGTTCCATTCATCTTTACACCTGAAACAAACATTTACAAGCATGGTCTTGTGCCCCTCAGTTGACTGTTTTTATTTCTCTCTCTCTCTCCAAGTTTTTGTCTTCCTTGAATAAGTTCCTCGCTCATCCCTGATATCTAGTGATGGCTAAAGGTGAGCTGCAAACATAGTACTCAATCATGCATATCAGGCATTGTCCAGTCTTGGGTGGTGCAGAGCTACGCTGCTCCTGGGGGAGTACTGGATGGCATTATTTCTTAGACAGGCATCACTGGCCATATTCTCCAGTGCAGTTTAGCCACTCAGGTGGACATAAAGCTTCAAGAGTAGCCAAGTTTGCTCTCTTCCTCCCCCCGGCTATATCCTGGTGCACGCCAGGAAAGGCTTTCCAAAATTTAGCTCAAAAATGTACTCACTTCATTTACTGAGAAAGATGTAGCAAATGCTGCCAATTTCCAAGCTCATAATGTAAATAACAAACAAAGAAAAAGCTTCTTTTTTTTTTGTTACAGCTCTCAAATGTGTGTCCAAATGGCTCCAGTTCCACTTGATGCTGCAGCAGGCAGCAGATTGAAGAGTCACAGCTACCACTGCAGCCAGCCCATTGAGGGTCAGCCAAGTCATTTTAGAGCTGGATCTGACATTGTGTGTAATGGGATTTTTCCAGGTGCAGGGATAGAGTGGGGCTGGGGTGGAGGATTGTTTTTACTATTGTTTGATTTCTCTTGGAAGATTATGGACTAGCTGTTAGCTCCTGCTGGGTTTACTTGGTACCTTTGACACCACAGAATTATGCATGTTAGGGTTTTACTGCAAAGCCTGGGTCAGCCAACACAGCCAGGGAACCTAAATAGTCAGGTGAAGTAACTTTCATGTGGTTTCCTTACCTCTTAGCCTAACAAGGGGTCACAGTTTTGAAATATTTACAGGTCCCCTTCAAGGGACATTAACACAACTTCAGATTTCCCATCCTACAACAGAAGCCCTAGGTGCTGGCTGCTAGAGCGCAATCTCAACCCTACAACTTCGTTAGAACGTGGGGGAACAATGTTACAACATGCAATAGCTGTAGCTAGTGTGTTATGTTGTGGAGACTTGCCAGAGACCAGGATTAATTCTCAAGATGTCCTGCAGCAATGAAACATCAAAGGCAGGCTGAAAAGCAAGCCCCCCTGTTTTTGCAATCTTCTTGTAATGTGTGGAGTTTGCATCATCATCCTTTGTAAGTAAATTTATTCTTATGTTTAGGAAATTACAGGACAAAAAGCAAACCTTGGCAAGACGCATTATCTTTCTCATTCTCCCTGTAACACTTGTTGCCTAAATATCTTAGAGCAAAATCTTCACCTTGGATGAACAAAAGAAAGCATGGTGGATTGGCCTGGTGCTGAAAAAATGGTAGGTCCCTAAGCCATCTTGCCTGTGAAAGGCAGGATAGCTCAGCGGGAGAGAGGGATGTGCACTAAAAAGGGAGTGTCATGCAACTCTTCTACAGTCTACAATAGACCTCAGATTATGAGCAGGGAAGCTGGTGACCAGACACCACCTCCAAAGCTACCAGACCACAATTCCTTGGCTGTGGAACATCGAAAGAGCACACTAGACAGGTCGTCTTCCCCACACTCCAGAAATGAACCTGAAGGAGGAAGAGTCGTCCTGCAGCTTCTCTGCCCCAAGTGCACCTGTGCAACACAAAGCACGGTTTGGCTGTTACACTGATATCTCCCATACTCCAAGCTCTTCTAAATGCCCAGAAAAGCAAGATCTTTGGTTGGTCCATCTTAAGGCCCATCATTCTCTTTCATTATCTTAAAATCAAAACCCAAGGGCCTTCCTGAAAAGTAAGACACACTCACAATCCTGCAGATCAAGGCTTTCATTTTTAATGATGTGCACTCTATTAAATCTTCCTGTTCTACTCAAAAGCAGCAGGTATATTATCATGGCTGGCATGCAGTGCTTTTCTACCAGGAGAGTTTTCTTCCCTGACCCCTACACAGGGATCACCAGCCATCAAAACTTCAAACTCGCTTCAGTAACGATAAATTAACAGGTGACCATCTCAAGGAAAATACTCTTTCTAATCTGACTTATTGCTTCACAGGTAAACTACAGTAGTCAGGAGAGCAAGAGAAACCAGGAAGGCACTGATTCTTTTATTCATTGTTGGGTGCCTTCATAATTCTCGCACCCAGTGGCTAAAGAAGATTATCACAGGAGGGAGAGATCTCACTACATCTGCCCAGGAGGAGAGGGAGCACTTCCTAGGGTATGTCTATGCTGGAGCTATAATTCTCAGCTTGGGACACATACCTGCACTAGCTCTGATGGAGCTAGTGAGCTAAAAGTAACAGTGGCTGCACAGACAGTGGGATGAGCTAGCTGTCCTGAGCCTCTACCTAGGGTTTCAGACGGGATTGTCCATGGGGCGGGTGGGCTAGCATGTCCCTGCAACTCATGGTATTGCAGCTATACTGTTATTTTTAGGGTGCTAGCTTGATCAGAACTAGCACAGGTTTATCTGCCTGAACTGGGAATTACACCTCTAGCGCCAGTGTAGAAGTACCCTTAGTGTGAACTCTAGCCAGGAAGAGAAGGGGAAGCTCTTCCTCTGCTTTTAGCAGAGGAGGGGGAGCTGCACTCCTCATTCCCCCTTATGGTAACCCCTACTCTTTATAACAGGTAAGATGGTGCCTCCCATCACCATGACATGGCCGGTTGCACCATGATTGTCGTGACTGACCTGGTTGATTGATTCAAGTTTTTATTATTCCACGTTTTCACAGAATATGAAATGATATTACCATAACTACTCAAAGATGATATTTGGCATAAGTCATTCACCAGTTCCTCTCCCACTGATTTTGAGAATGAACCTACAGAGAATGTTTTGGTTTTTGAACTGCTAGTGTTATGTTGTGTTATTTCTGTCTTCCTTGTGGTTGAGAGTACATGTGTTATATCGCAGTGGGATGATCGTTGGGACTATCATAATTGACATTCTGATGATTTATGTGGTATCTTTATTGATATTTCATTAGTGGGCTTGTCTTTATCATGATGTGCAGATATCACTCAGATATTGGTAAGAGATGATCTCCATGTGTTATATGCTGATCCGTTTTATTCTTTGCATTGATTTTGGGAAGTGTGGGGGGGCGGGAGGGAGACAAGAGAACCAATCACCACCCAACAACTGCCATGTGACAGGAAATATTACCAGCAGGATCACACAATGATAAAGATAGCAAGAGGGATCTTACTGAGCCTGATATAACCACTAGTTTGGAGGGTGCTAAAGACTGAAATCTATTTTTTCCTGTGTCAGTGTGCAGTGAGCAACACTCCTCCAGCCACTTATGCCAATCATGGTGCTGACTACTTTTCTATCTGAATGACAAATGCACACATCCACAAAAATACGAACGCACACAAACTCCATGCTAACAACTGCAGTTTGCCTCTTTTCTTATGTTTTGTTCTTTACTCCCATTTAAAGGTTAATTTAAGAAAAGCCTGCCATCAAGGGTGGTTTTTTTAAAAAAAACCAATCAATTATCAGAACATTTGTGTACACTTATAAGCATTTGATCAGAAAATGGATTTCAATTCCACTACATATAAATAAAAGCTACTCCTGTACTCTGAGAGAAAACCCTCTAGCACACAAACTGGGAAAGGAGCGTTCAGGTCTGAATGCTGCGAGTCAGACTGAATCTCTTGACAGTGCTCTGATGTACAGTAAATCCTCTAAAATGTGTCACCTGTGTCGTGAATATTTTTATTATATCTGCTTTCCACAGATGATTTAAAGCTACACAACTTTTTATAGATAATACAAAGCTACAAATCTTTCTTACAGGACCTAAACACTCAATTTTGCCCCTTCAATGCCATACACTAATACTTTAGTCCATCAGATTCAGAAATGGATCCTAGTGGTTTTCTGCTGGCTTGTTTTTATACCACCACAGAAAACAGAGCATCTCCTGTGATCAGCAATACATAGCACTGCAGCACCAGGCATATGAATTGATATATATGATTCTAATAATAGCCTACAACAACAGGCAGATAAAGCCTCCCTTTCAACTGGACACAACACAGCATCATCCAGTGACTCTGACTTGCTGGTTTAAACATTAACCTACTGATCTGATGGCTTAATATTATTAATGGGCTGTTTTCTTTTCAGAAAGCATCTAGTGCAGCAGTTATTGATGTACCATTCTGAGGCACCGACCTAGCATCATGGCCTAGTTACTTGAGTGAATGAGAAATTATTAGGGAAACACCAGAATATCAAGAAACGTTTTCTTGTCCATACACCGATCAGATACAGACACCCACACATTTCGTCCCCTTTGCTGAGCAATTACCAGCCCACTCTTATAATAAAATAAAGGGCCAGATTCCTCTACCCTTGATCACACTGAATAGTAGCTTACTCCATTAATAGTCACCCTGATGTAACTGAAGTCAATGGGGCTACTCATGGAATAAGGCACTACTCAGGTGAGGTAGGCTGCAGGAACCTGGCATAAAATAAATAAATATGATCCCTTATGTGACTCTCATGGATTTCTTATTCCAGTAAGTGATTAAAACCAATTCTCGCCAATTACTTTCACTTAGCTCCAAACCAGCTTGGGAATCAGGCCTTTAAATGAAAAGTCATGTGTCTTTTGGCACAGAGCTTGCGTACGGTACCTGCTCCAGACGACACTTCAGCTCAGTCCATTCCACCTCCCAAGCTGCCTTGTCTGTGGCATACTGCTGCTGGAGCCCATGCCGCTCTCGTTCATCATCCCGGAGCTCAGAACGGAAGTCGTCTAACAAGGTTTTCAGAGCATTTAAGAGCCTCCGGTTTTCACTTGCCTGCAGGAACAAAAACCAAAATCATTATTAATTCTCCCTCTTCTTCAGAGGGAAAATGCTCACATTCTTGTCAACAGCATGAAGGAGAAAAGGATCAGACACATAGGGTAAGAAATGACATAAGCATCTTACAAAAAAACCAAAAGAGGAATGTTTGTACATAGTCGCTATGAAGTGTCAGTGTTCAAAGGATCTGATCCTGCAAGGTGCTTAGCATCTTTCGTGGGATTTGAGGGCACGCACAGCATCGTGAAGGAGGTACTCGGCACCTCTCAGGATAGAGGCCATAAATTATAACTTCTGTGGCTCTTAAGTTTCTAATTTTAAGCCAAGAAATCATTTCTGATCTTACATGTGCAACTGTGTATCTCATACAGTCTTCTGCTGAGCACCAAAACTCAAGTATGTGTAAATTACAGAAGATGATAAAGGATCCATTTCTGATGCTTTGGCATTACAGACAATGTTTGAAAGTCTCCATTTTGAGCAGAGCAGCATTGTTTAGATGCAGAGTGATTAATTATTCTGCTCTTCAGAGGCACCCTCAACCCTATGCACTTCTGTATAGCATGGCGTTGAGTATGGGTGCAGTCTGTTTTGGAAGCAAGTATGCTATGGGGTCTACTTTTCCTCTTTCCGCATATGATCAGAGAGCCAATCCCTGTCCAAACAGTGGGAATATTTTTGCTGCATTTAAAATGTTCTATGACAGATACAGTGTTAGGCAGAAACCAGGCAAAGTAAAAGTTTAGTTCAGGGTTAACCTGAGAGCTGGGCACACATGTTTTGTCAACACTGATGAGCCTTTTGCTGTTTGCTTTCTGCAACTGTTCCAGTGAACAGCGCATGCAGTGAATTTTAAGCAAAATATTGTAGAATATTTGTGAAAAGCTCATATTCAGTCAGTCAATAAATCAAAAGTAATCTCTCAAAACCTGTTTCTAATAGTTGCACTCTTCCAATTAAGGAACAGAAATGTATAATGTGATTTATGTGACGAATCAAAGCTCCAATCAAATTTTTAAAATAAATGTCTCACAAATGAGCTATAGACCAAGAATTATGCACAGAATCTACTCAACAAATTATTCTGAATAACAATGACCTTTAAGAAAATTACAATCTGTTAGCAGACAATTTATGAACAGAAAAAGTTGGAAAACTCGTTGAATAAATTCATTACAAATTATTCAGCGGGCTTTCGTTAATGTGTAAGTTAACACTGCTACCTTGAGAAGACTTAAATTAGCTGATTTGATGGACACATGCTTGACTAATTCCTTCTGTTTTCTCACTAACTTTGTCACTTTCTGGCTTCTACCTAGTCTTCTGATCTGGTCCCCGATGAAGACCAAATATGGGGGTTATTTTCAGATGGGGGCAATTGATGCTTGCAGCAATTTAAACAAGAGACAGAAAGAATTCACACTGCAAAATTCAGATCTACATTTGTAACACCCCAAAGTCTAGGTCTGATTGTATGTGAGGAACTGGTCTGTCCCATTATAAAGATAGTGGCCATCTGAAAATTCCAGATCTGGGCTTGGATTTTAAACAACCCCCGAAGTTCAAGGTTGTTCAGCCACTGTTGTTTGGTTGGGACCCATGAAAGCCAATATAAATATTTTTTTTCCATAATCATTTGCAATTATTGATCTAAAAGTAAATGCTCATTGCAAAAAGTAGCTCGGAAAACCAGAAGTGCCATACCATGTAAATCTCATTTAGCTCTCTTTAGGGACTAGCTAAAATCTTGCTAGTGATCCCTTGGTGCATAGACAGTACAATAGAGATTCACACCAGATTTTGCAGACTTCAGTTCTATGGTTCTGTAGCATGGGCTTACAAGAATCAGAAATTAGAGAGCTAAAAGTCCCATTGGATCAGCTAGTCCATCCCCCAACAGTGCAGGTTTACTCTCAATATAATATTTTCTAGTACTTTGTCCAGTGTAGTTTGAAATACAGAATTTTGCATGGAAAACCAAACTGTAATAACTAATCAAACATGCCAAGTAGCCTTAGAAATATTATAGTTTACAGTATTCCAAACCATATTACTCCTGGGGGCATTCTGTGCCAAAAAAATAAAAATTCTGTGCAGAATATTTTAAAATTATGCACATTTTATTTGTCAAAATAACACTACATAATCACACCAGTTTCAAATATTTTGGTAATTTATTTCAGAATACCTGTCAGTAAGTGTGTCTGTAACAATACAGACACATGCAAAAATTCTCCCAAGATTATGGAGTTAAAGAAACCCCTATGACAACCCAGTTCCTGTTTCTCTGCCCCCTTCCCCCGACCCAGAGCCCAGCTTGGGGGGGGGGGGGGGTGGCAGACACCCACAACCCCTCCCAGAGCCCAGCCACGATGCCCCCCCGAGCCTAGTCGTGGCCCCCCTGGCCCAGATACCCACACACCCTACCCCTCAGAGCCCAGACACCTGCCCCTTCTTCCTCCCACAGCCCAGCCGTAGCCCCCCCAGCCGAGACACTCCCTCCCCGCCAGAGCCCAGGAATCTGGAGGGAGAAACAGCCCGATGCTTGGTCCCAGGCTTGCATGGAGTTTCCTGCGTGCTGCTCTCTCCTTTCTCCAGGGCATGCTGGGAATTGCAGCTGCCAGGAACCCTGTAGGTCCCTCCCCTTTCCCCCAGCAGGGTCTTCTATGTGCAAGCTGGGCTCTACTGGGTCCACTGGTCTCTAGTGGTGGCCAGCAGTACTGCAGCCCATTTCTGTGGGAGAAAGGAAATTCCGCATGCATGTTAATTTCTGCAAAATTCTGCATTGCGCAGTGGCGCAGAATTCCTCCAGGAGTTCCATGTGGTTCATTAGAAAATAAAATGTTATACACATGGGGAAATGACTGCAGGTGACTCACTGACATAACAGTAATCTGTTTGGACTGAAGGAAGAAATGAACTGTTGCTACATGCAATACTGTATAGCACAGGGTTTAAAACAGACACACCCAAAGAAGCAGAATTAAGACCATTGCTGCTTAATGCAGGTTAGAACATTACATACTGTCACATGCTGAATCTGCACATAACATCACCTATTTATCAACATGTCAATGTGATGTTACAGTTACCACTATGAGTTTTATTCTGCTGTCCAATGAGGGCCAGACTTTCAGAAGGGCTCAGCTCTTGTTTAGATGCCAAAAATAAGTGGGTCTTTTGAAAATCTGGCCACAGTATCACAATGGAAAGTATTAGGTTCTGAGCACTTGAAAATCTAGCCCCACAAGAGTTTATGAGGCACTCTTACACAAGGATTTTTTTCTCTGCTGTGGCCTGACAAGGTGTTTCTCTATAAATTTAACTGAAAGATTACTTACCTTACCCCAGGTGTGAAAAGGGGAAGAATTAAGAACAGTAGGAAAATATGAGCAATTTGCACTAAAAGAACTTAGTACATTCTCCTGGAGTTTCTCCTCTGCACCAAATATTCCCCTCTGCACCAAATAGTCCACAAAACTATTCAGCACAAGTTCAATGTATCCTCTGTATGGCCACAGGCCAAACTTTATTAGGCTCTCTACTCCCTTGTATTACAGGACACACCAATCCTCTTGCCATAGGGTAAACACACACACTGTGAAAGCAACTAAAAGAATCTCAAATATACACAATTCATGATGAAACAATTTAACCTCTAGAGGACTTCTCCTCCCCAGCAGAAGCTCTCCCCCTTCCCTCTTATTTCTCAGAGGAAATAAGACACCTCCCAGCTCAATTGTCCTCCTTCATCCTGGTTAAGAACTGGAAGAGCCTCCATGCCTACCTCCTCATGGCTATCTGAGTCGCCTCCCCACACTGATGCGTCGAGGATTTGGCCCTGTACAATGGGGCCAAGTTATAGAGACACCATCAACAGGAATAGAGGGGGAGATTTCCAAAGGCACAAATGGCAATTAGGCACCTAACTCCAACTGAAAGTCAATGGGATATAGACGCCCAACTGCCCTTTGGACTACGGGCCTAGCTGCCATTTGAGCCTTGAACAGCTCCCTTATAGTCAATTAACACAATGTTAAAAGTAGTTTGGGGCATTACACCTGCCTCTCTGCAAGTCCCACTGCACATTTTCCTGATTTTACAATCGTATTTTCCTACATTTAAAAAATATTTCCCCCCTGTGTCAGTGTAAAGACTCACACAAACTGAGTGACTGCACAGGGAAAACAGTGAAAATAACCATTCACAAAGTGCTGTTAAACGCACTGCATAAACCAACTGGGGGAAAATATTACTTTTCTAATCTCTTTTAGTGATCTCAGATGTAAACTATAACTGTGATAGGTAACAAATTTCAGACAGAAGTGTTATTTTTAAATTGATTGTGTTTGCCATTGGAATCATAGCTTTGAATTGCCTGATATCTGTGCATGTAAAACTTCAACCATAAAATCATGTAAAAACTAGGTTTATTTAATAAACAAAAAGTAATTAGCTGTTCTAGAGAAGAGCCTATGGAGCCACAATATAGGTTAGCAGAGGGCTAATGCCTGTCTCTACAGGAGTGGTATGAAAGTCACTATTATGGACTAGATATAGCCATTCTCTATGGTAGCTAGAGTTCTAACTAGCTTGCTAATATAAACCCAGTTTTAATCACATCCCTCTAATTTCCTCAACATCCTTTCTGCTTGAAATTCCTTATCTGTGGTCTGTAGTCAGAGAGGGATTATTTTGGGGTGGAGCAAATTTGAAGGGATTTAGATAAGATGTTTGTGAGACCAAGGTCTTTAAAAAAATTAGGAGAAATTTTAGAAAATTCTTTGACTGTTGCTGGTAAAGCCATGATTATAATGGCTTTGTCTAGAAACTTCATATTTATTTTATTTAAGACTCTTTGAGAAGATCTAGGGCTCAGTCCTGCATGTTTCTATCTGCTCTGGACTTGAGCAGCAAAGCACATAAAACATACTAAATTTTAAACAGATGAGTAATCCCACTGATATCAAATAATAGCTCTTATGTCCTTCCTGCTCCTCCCATGGGCCAGTGTAGTGGATGAAGTCAGAGGAAATGGGGCATGGCTGGGCTTCCCTGCATGCTGGTGATCCCTGGTTACCATAACAGGCTGTCCCCTGGGGACATTGGCAGCCACTGTACAGAAGAACAGAGGAGTCCCAACTGGTGCATAGCTGACCTAAGATCAGAGAAGCACAAAGGTAGCTTAAAGCTACTGTGTGTGCCTGTCTGCTACAGCCAAGGATCGGTCTGTGTGAGAAGGAAATAAGAGTTCACAGCAAGTTTTCACCATCAATGATTTTATCTGCATTCTGAAAATACCTCACCCCCCAAGGAAGTTCCCAGGAAAAAATAGTAAATATTAATTAAGTATAAAGACTATTTGAATGTGTAGTTATAAACCCATGATCTGACCACTCCCCGCCCCCGGATTTCATTTAATATTTTAGCAGCGGTCAGGGAAGTGGCAGCAGCTTGGTCTAGCAGGGAGTCACAAACAAAAGGTCAGGAGCAGCCACAACAGAGGAGATCTGAAGAAACATGCTTCCTCTCTGTGGTCCTCGAGCCAGGCAAGAGTGGAGCTGGATCTTGGTGCAAATAATTCTAGTACATTTAAATACTAATTACTATTCCTTAAGGCTTTTTTTAAAACCAAGCTTTGAAAGAAAGACAAATATTGTATAAGCCAAAAATATAACTGGGGATTTTGCTTGAACCTCCAGAGCACAAAATATGAATATATTTGTTTTTAGTGCACTTTTCTGAGGGAGCAGAGATAAGTAAGCTCTCTTCTTTCCTCTCCCCTGTTCTCACACCACCCAGGAGGCATTTCACCCCTTCCACTCAACCAACATGACCCCTTCCCTAAGCAACACCCACCAAACCACCCACTCACACTCCCCTTCAAGCAATATTAAAAGTCCCCCTCCACTGGGTTGCCAGCCTCACGCTCCCTGCTTGCCTCCCTGCTGCCTTTCTTCTCTGCTCTTGTACCATGTTCCATGTCAGTTCTTCCTTGCCTGAACTTTTGATATAACCCAGGCTGGTTCCCAGCCTGAGAGAGTAAGTCAGCATCATGGAGAGTTGGATTATGTCAGGAAGGACAAGCTGAAGTAAGAGTCAAATGGGGTGTGAAGAGAGAAGTAACAGAGAGGATTGCTCCTTTCAAGAGTCTCTGTCTATCTGGTCTCCCAGGAGCAAGAACCAACCCCTCCCTCCTCTCCAGCGATCCTCTCCCCCACAAACGTTAGGAAAATGGCCAATCCCTAAGGCAGGGGTGGGCAAACTTTTTGGTCTGCGGGCCACAGCAGTGCTGCAAAACTATATGGATGGCCGGGTAGGGGAGGCTGTCCCCCCGCCTCCTAACTGCCCCCTCCCACTTCCTGCCCCCTGACTGCCCCCCTCAGAAGCCCCAACCCATCCAACCCCCCCTGCTCCTTGTCCCCTGACTGCCCCCTCCTGGGACCCCCGCCACTAGCCGCCCCCCAGGACCCCACCCCTTATCTAATGCCCCCTGCTCCCTGTCTGCCCCGACCCCATCCACACCCCGCCCCCAAACAGGCCCCCTAGGACTCCCATGCCTATCCAACCCCCGCCCCGTCCCCTGACCCTCCTCAGAACCTCCACCCCATCCAACCTCCCCCTGCTCCCTGTCCCCTGACTGCCCCGACCCCTATCCACACCCCTGCCCCTAATCGCCTTCCAGGACCCCACCCCCTATCCAGCCCCCCTGTCCCCTGACTGCCCCAACCTCTATCATCACCCCCGCCCCCTGACAGTCCCCCCAAGGACTCCCACACCTATCCAACCTCCCCCTGCTCCCTGTCCCTGGACTGCCCCGGGATCCCCTGCCCCTTATCCAACCCCCCCCCCACTCCCTGCCCTCTTACCATACCGCTCAGAGCAGCAGGAGCCCACAGCCCCGCCGCCTGGCTGGAGCCAGCCACGCCGTCATGCTGCCCGGCAAGAGCGGCGGGCCAGAGAGCTGGTGGCGCAGTGCACTGAGGCTGCGGGGGAGGGGGAACAGCAGGGGAGGGACTGGGGGCTAGCTTCCCCAGCCAGGAGCTCAGGGGCCGGGCAGGATGGTCCCGTGGGCCGGATGTGGCCCGCAGGGCCATAGTTTGCCCACCTCTGCCCTAAGTGCCTGTCTTCACTTGAAGACTAACCAGCATTTTAATGGTTAAGGTCATCATTCTTAAAAGCAGCTGTTGATTTGGGGTGCCTCCATTTTTGAGTGTCTAACATCCCACATGTCTCAAGGTAGGCAGCAAAAACAGAGCACCTACAAATAGAGGCCACTCTTCAAAATTATGACCTCGGTGTTAAGAATTCTCCTCCATGCAATTCCTCTTTCGAGAGAGGGGTGGGAAAGTCTGCAGCAGCAGGAGATGCTGAAAATGCCAGCCAGCCCATAAACCATTAAACATGAACACGGGTTACTCGGAGTTATAGTAAATCCCTTTCCAGACCTGCTTCTCTCAGTCACACACATTATTATAGGAACTCCCTCTTAAAAGGAAGTGTGAAACCTCCCTGGTCCAAATCCAGACCCCCATCATCTCTGCACTGTCCAGCCTGAAACTCCAACCACAGCGAGGAAATGCAGTCTTGAGAGAAGACCCCCCTCCTACCCAAAGCACTTGCTACTGAGCTCTGTTCCCTCCAGAGGCGCTGGAGCTGTGGCTCTAATCCCATCAGCCACACATATATACACTGCCATATATCCAGAGCTGGAAGTTTCTCAAGAAAGCAATATTAAAGGACAACTTCAAACTATACCAATGCAAAGGAAAGATAGGAAGAATAGTAAGAGGCCAATATGGCTCCCTCAGGAGTGCTTTAATGACCTAAAATTCAAAAAGGAATCCTACAAAAAGGAGAGGTATGGACAAATTGCTAAGGAGGAGTAAAAAGAACAACACAAGCATGTAGGAACAAAATCAGAAAGGCTAAGGCACAAAATGAGTTATACCTAGCAAGGGACATAAAATGCGATTAGAAGAGGTTCTATAAATGCATTAGAAGCAAGAGAAAGATGAAGGAAAGTGTAGGTCCTATAGTTAATGGGGAAGGAGAGCTAATAACTGATGACATCAAAAAGGCTGATATGTTTAAAGTCAGTTTTGCTTCAGTCTTCACTAAAATTATTAACAAGGCGGAAGGAACACAAGCCAAAGCAGGGGAAAAACAGGTTAAAGAATAGTTAAACAAGTTAGATGTATTCAAGTCAGCAGGACCTGATGAAATTCATCGTAGATTACTTAAGGAAATCTTGGAACCATTCTAAATTATCTTTGAGAACTCCTGGAAGATAGGCGAGCTCCCAGAAAACTGGAGAAAGGGAAATAAAGAGGACCTAGGGAATTATAGACCAGTCAGCCTAACTTTAATATCTGGAAAGATACGTGGAACAAATTATTGAACAATCTACATCAATTCATCAGCATCTGGAGGATAACAGGTTACAAGGAATAGTCAGCATGAATTTGTCAAGAACAAATCATGCCAAACCAACCTCATTTCCTTCTTTGACAGGGTTACTGGTCTAGTGGATAGGGGGCAAGCAGCAGATGTGATATATCTTAATGTCAGTAGGACTTTTGACACAGTCCCACATGATATTCTCATAAGCACACTAGGGAAATGTGGTCTAAATGAAATTACTATAAGGTTGGTGCACAACTAGTTGAAAGACAGTACTGAAAGAGTAGTTACCAGTGGTTCACTGTCAAAAGGGAAGGGCATATCTAGTCTCAGATAGGTCATTCTTGAGTCCAGTATTATTAAATATTTTCATTAATGATTTGGATAAAAGAGTGGAGAGTACACTTATAAAATCTGAAGATGACACTAAATTGGGAGGGTTGCAAGGACTGGGAGAATTGGTCAGTATTGAAGAAGAAATTCAATAAAGGTAAGTGCAAAGTTCACTTTGGAAGTAAAAATCAAATACAAAGCTACAAAATGGAGAATAACTGGCTAGAAGGTAGTACTGCTGAAAGTGATCTGGGAGTTATAGTGACCACAAATTGAATATGAGTCAACAATGTGATACAGCTGTGAAAAAGGCAAATATAATTCTGAGGCGCATTAATTGGAGTATCATGAGAAAGGCACGAAAGGTAATTATCCTGCTCTGCTTGGCACTGGTGAGGCCTCAGCTGGAATCCTGTGTCCAATTCTGGGCACCACACTTTAGGAAAGATGTGAACAAATTGGAGAGAGTCCAGGGGGGAGCAACAAAAATGATAAAAAGGTTTAGAAAACCCGACTGATGAGGAAAGATTTAAAAAACTGGGCATGTATAATCTTGAAAAAATAAGACTGAGGGGGAACCAGAGAACAGTCTTCAAATATATTAAGGGCTGGTATAAAGAGGACAGTGCTCAATTGTTCTCCATGTCCACTGAAGGTAGGGCAAGTAGTAATGGGCTTATTATGCAGCAAGAGAGATATAGGTTAGATATTAGGAAAAACTGTCTAGCTATAAAAATAGTTAAGATCTGGAATATGTTTCCTAGGAAGGCCGTGGAATCCCCATCACTAGAGGTTTTCAAGAACAAGCTGAACAAACACTAGTCAGGGATGGTTTAGGTTACGTGGTCCTGCCACAGAACAAGGGGCTAGACATGGTAACTTCTCAAGGTCCCTTCCAGCCCAACATTTCTAGATTCTATAGTATAGAATAGTGAGTGTGTCTTTAGAGAGGAAGTACTTCCCTCTAGGGTCCCAGAATGGGGGATGTTTGTTCCCAGGGCAGACTCTGTGGAACAGGCATCCTACAGCATCGTGGCTGACAGCTCTAAAACAGGATCTTTAGGGTCAAGTGTTGGCTTCTTGAGGCCTGACTGGATAACTGCATGTTCAGGGAGGTTTGCAGGCTAACTTCTTTGAGGGAGATGTTGACAAAATGAACCACAAATGAGCTACGTGTTCCTCAGTGGCTTTTAGCAGCTATGAGTGGCCAAGATCTATCTCACATGTTGCATCCAGACATCTCTCAGAGCTTCCACGGAACTCACTTTTGGTACTGAGATTCCATTAGGGAAAGTGGGGTGACACCTTCTTTGCTCCAATTTTATCACTAATAAATATGTATCGTGACAAAGTTCCTGCTCTTGGTGGGTCTTGGCTTAATGGCAGATTTGCTCGCCTTGGAGCTCCACGGCAGCCCTCAGCTTGGCCGTTTTTCTGAACCCACAGTCCAGGTCGACTCCTCCTGTGTCTGACTAGGAGTTGGGAGGATCTGGGGGGAACCTGGGCCCGCCCTCTACTCCGGGTTCCAGCCCAGGGCCCTGTGGAATGCAGCTGTCTAGAGTGCCTCCTGGAACAGTTGTGCAACAGCTACAACTCCCTGGGCTACTTCCCCATGGCCTCCTCCCAACACCTTCTTTATCCTCACCATAGGACCTTCCTCCTGGTGTCTGATAATGCTTGTACTCCTCAGTCCTCCAACAGTCAACGTTCTCACTCTCAGCTCCTAGTGCCTCCTGCTCCCAGCTCCTCACACACACACCACAAACTGAAGTGAGTTCCTTTTTAAAACCCAGGTGCCCTGATTAGCCTGCCTTAATTGATTCTAGCAGCTTCTTGATTGGCTGAAGGTGTTCTAATCAGCCTGTCTGTCTTAATTGTTTCCAGAAGGTTCCTGATTGTTCTGGAACCTTCCCTGTTACCTTACCCAGGGAAAAGGGACCTACTTAATCTGGGGCTAATATATCTGCCTTCTATTACTCTCCTATAGCCATCTGGCCCAACCCTGTCACAGTATTAATGAAGGATTTTTAAAATCTGGAATAATTTATAAACTGAAGTTTATATTGGAAATTCTGTAGTGTGTATAGAGTCAGGGCCAGATCCTGCAAGCTCATGGAGTTCAGTAAGAGTTCCAAGTATAGAGGGCATGCAGTGTTGTGCCCTACTTTTGCAGCAAAATTGACATTTTGAGCCAAACATATAATAGTGTATCTGAGAGCAGAATATGGCTCTTACAGAGATCTAAATTGGCTACAGGATCAGAATTAACCTGCAACAAAGTTTCTCTTTTTTGTATTAGAGAGTGATATGACCCTTTCTTGCCACTTAGCTGGAAGCCCAATAGCAGTAGACCATTTTAACTCTTAATGTATCTGTCAAATACAGAGTGCTTGGAAACTGAGGAGTGTGGTATATGCAGTGCAGTATAACAGACAATGAAATGCAGGGTAGCTCTTGAAATAAGTAATATTTAGCAAACTTACTATTCTTGCAGTAATCACACAATACGTATTTCCTGGTTAGAAGGTAGAAAACTTGTTTGCCCTCACAAATCCACCGGAGCCCCATGCAGTATTCATTAAAAATATCTGCTTCTATCAGCAGGGGTACTGAGACATGATTTGTTACTATGAGTCATTTCCTTAAGTGAGATTGCTGGAAATGCTGAATTAGAAGAACACGTAACACTTACAAAAATGAATTATATGCATGCTACTTACCACTGTTGCCAATTTAATTGACATTAATCTCAGAGCAATGATTCTTTCAGAGAGGACATATTTTATTCATATATTCTTGATTGGTGAGATTGCTGTCTAAGGCTGTACTTGAAAAGCTAATATATGGCTGAGGCTTATTGAGATGGTACTGGTTTATATTTATTTTACTCATTCGTAGACTAAATTAGTCTACAAGATGAATGCAGTTATATGATATGTTTATAAGCATCTTTTCAGTGCCCTGTCTCAGCCTCATTCTCGGGAGGAGACCATGGTGATACATAAGGGACTGGTGAGCTACATTCCCAGAAAGGGCAGCTTCTGACCTCCAACAGGATGATTAATACTAAACCCTTCCCAAGTCAGACATGCGAGTGCTAGACTAACCAAATGAATAAAATCTTGGTAGCGCATTTTACATGAAAACATCTACTGGACAAAGGCTCTGGGTATCTTTCACTACATTGTAGCTAGAGAATGGAGTTTTCAGTTACTGAAGGTCAAAAAGCAAAGGTAAAATGCACCCCAGTTGTTCATAGATTGTAAGAACTGTATGCAGCTCTCTATAGACCATACTTTTGCGGTTTCGTGTGTGTTGTGTGTGCGCGCACACAAAAACAGTCTAAGCCTTGAACCTAAGAAGTAGGTGCAAGAGTCCTGTAAACCCCCTAGAAACAATCCTAGTCTTACTACAGGATGGAGACAAACTGTTTCCTATAGTGGATCTATTAGATCACACAGCCATTACAAATACTGTACTGATAGTGTAGGACCAGATCATGCCCTGTAGATCCTCACATAGCGGGGGCCTCTCTGAGCGTCGACGCCCTTCAACATGAATGGAAAGCATGCCCCCACAGCACCATGGCCCCTCCTCTCCAGACTCCATGGAGAACTTGGACAGTCTGCAGACCTGGGGATGGTAGAGGAAGTTAGAGGGAGAAGAGTAGGGAATGCAGACACACCTACCCTTCCCCAAACCCTGTGGAGATTCCAGTGCGAAGTTAATACAGCCTGAGACAGTATTCATTTTCTTGCAGACTCCCTCTACCCGTGGTTTCCCCCGGTCCTCATTCTGTAGTGTAGTGGGGCAGCTGCCCCACTCTGGCACGGAAGGGGTTAAAGCAAGCCAGAGAGGCTGTACAGAGCCCCAGCAAATCCTGGAAGGGCTTATTGGGAACCAATCAAGTGGAGGCTTGAAAGCAGCCTATCAGGGCCAGGCTTGGCCCTATAAGAAGACTGCAGGCCAGAGAGGAGCAGAGTCTCTCCCTGGAGGGTAAAGGGAGAAGAACCGGCTCTTAGAGAGAGAAGCACCTAAGACAGGGCCGGGCCGGGCCGGGCCAGCAGAGGCTGGGGGAGCTCTAGGCTGACGCTGCCAGACTGGGGCCCTGACACAAAGGGGCAGAAAAGGTGCTGGGGATAGGGGGAAGTGGCCCAGGGAAGCTGGCAGTAGAGGAGAGTTGGAGGA
Organism: Chelonia mydas; assembly: GCF_015237465.2. Classification (NCBI taxonomy): domain Eukaryota; kingdom Metazoa; phylum Chordata; order Testudines; family Cheloniidae; genus Chelonia; species Chelonia mydas. Next base: position 86,315,029 of record NC_057850.1, on the reverse strand, counting down.
GGGTAGTAAGTGGCTGCCACTAGAGCAGGGGTGGGCAAATTATGGCCCAGGGGCTGCATCTGGCCCATCAGACATTTTAATCCAGCCCTTGAGCTCCCGCTGGGGAGTGGGCTCTGGGGTTTGCCCCACTCCACGTGTGTCGTGGCACCGTCTGGCTCCCGGAAGCAGCAGCATGACCCCGTATGGCTCCTACACATAAGGGCAGGCAGGGGGCTCTGCACACTGCTCCTACCCAAAGCACCACCCCTGCGGCTCCCATTGGCCGGGGACTGCAGCCAATGGGAGCTGCAGGAGCAGCGCCTACAGATAGGGCAGTGTGCAGAGCTGCCTGGCCGCGCCTCCAAGTAGGAGCCGGAGAGGGACATGCTGCTGCTTCCAGGAGCTGCTTGAGGTAAGCACTGACCAGAGCCTGCACCCCTGACCCCCTCCTGTGCCTCAACCTCATGCCCTAGCCCTGATCCCCCTCCCGCCCTCTGAACCCCTCGGTCTCAGCCCAGAGCACCCTCCTACACCCCCAGCCCCTCATCCCCAGCCCCACCCCAGAGTCTGCAACCCCTGCCAGAGCCCTAATCCCCTGCCTCACACCCCAACCCCCTCCACAGCCCAGAGCCCCCTCCTGCACCCTGAACTCCTCATTTCTGTCCCCAACCCAGAGTCCGCACCCCCAGCTGGAGCGCTGACCCCCCTCTTGTACCTCAACCTCCGATTTTGTGAGCATTCACAGCCCGCCATACAATTTTCATACAGATGTGGCCCTCGGGCCAAAAAGTTTGCCCACCCCTGTGCTAGAAGGTCCCTGGTTCGGGGCTCAGAGTAGTGGGCGGGCAGGCCTGGGCCCCTCCCCCACTTCCCAGTGATGAGGGTGGCTAAGCCAGACTGCAGTTTGCCCTTGGAGGAAGGGGCTAGACTGAGGACTCCAGTGAGCTATTGAGGCGAGTGATAGAACCAGAAGCTGCTGGTCCCCCGGAAGTGGGGGAGAGCCAGTGGAGCAGGCAGAGCCGGAGGGCAGTGTCCAGAAGCGGACGGCATGGTCTGGGAGTGATGAGGGTCCGACTGTGAGGATGGTGGAGAGCAGAGAGTAATGGTGGACGAGACACCACTAGCGAATGTGAAAGAGCTAATTCCCAAATGAACCACCAGGAGGCGCCGCTGTGGTGAGTCTGTTACGCCAGCCATAGGCTGGGAAGCACACAGCAGCGTGGTTACAGTAGCATTTAGCTCACTGAATATGCATCTTCTGCTAGACACAACATTCTACTGTGGTTCCACATAATGGAAGGTCTCTGTTTTAGCCTCTTCCTTTTTAAAATTCCAAGGAAATTTCTCACAAAGAATTATGTTAAAAGCCTTAACTCTACCCCCTTTGGAGTATCCATTATCCATATCCAGTACACAGGTTAACAAAGTGCACAATGCACAAGGCAGGGCTATCTGGTAAATTAGATGGGGTCCTGCACATTTCGTCCTTATCTCCAAAGTTCTCCATGGCCTGGACCCAGAGTATCTAAAAGATAGTCTAAAACTCTCTCTCCAATAAGAGTAAAGCTTGAACTTTCTCCAAGAGTGGTCCAAAACTGTGGAATCAACTTTCCCAAGAATCAAGGACCATCACAAATCTCCCCACCTTCCACTCCAAGGGCAAGGCTCATTTCTTTGACCTTGACTTCTCTAACAAATACATAGCAATGCATCATATAAACAAAACAAGCCACATCCTACCAAAGCAAGACACTCCATTACACACCACTTCTTTCTTTGGGGAGAGGATGAGGGAACAAACTACATGTGACAGTTGCGTAGTCACATGGCTTAGTACACTACTGGAAGGTGCTCAGATAGTTTGCCGATGACCACAGTATAAAAGCCTGTACAGAATAGAATAGAATTTAGGACCAATTTCTATTTGCAATTACTTAATATAAATCTGAAGAAATCAGAATTTACACTGGTGTCATAGGGGACAGTTGGGTTCTCAGTGGACAGGATGACTGGTATGCAGCAAATGAAGGCAGGAATATGAAGTGAATTAGGCAGAGGTATGGTCACTGCTCGGTGAGCACAAAAATAAATGTTGAATAGCTGTTTAATTTACCACAAACTTTCCAAACTGAACACTGAATGAAGCATGAATCCTGTGGAAAAATAGTTATGTGATCATGTAACTATAGACAAAATACATCAAAATGAAGGCTAAGATTTTGTCACAGATATTTTTAGTAAAAGTCACGGACAGGTCATGGACATAACAGAAAAATTAATGGAAGCTGTGACCTGTCCCTAACTTTTACTAAAATATCCCTGACAAAATGGGGATCTGTGGATCCCCACACTACCTCAGGCAGGGCTGCTGCAGGGACTAGGAGCAGCTGGAGGCTGCGGGGTACCCCTGCTGCCTGCAGCTCAGGGCGTCCCCCACTGCTCGCGGGAGCTGGAAGCTTCGGGGGTTACCCGCCACCAGCGGGGGCCAGGAGCTTGGGTTCCTCTGAAGCAGCCTGGAGCTACCCGCCACCCCTGACAGCCCACAGCAGTTGGGAGCTCAGGGTTCCTGAGCCGCCCCGGTGGCAGGGAACTGGGGGTTCCCCACTGCTGCCCACCAGGAGCTGGGGGGGGTCTCCCCCGTTGCCCAGAGTGGCTGGGAGCTCGGGGTTCCCCAACTACGCCGCTCCGGGCGGCAGGGAGCTGGGGGGGGTTCCCCCATGCCAGCAGCAGCAGAAAGCTGGGGGGTACCTCTGCTGCCCGTGGGAGCTGGGAGCTCCAGAGGCGGCGGGGGTACCCCACAGCAGTCTGCCCCAGCGGGCGGTGGGTTACCCTGCAGCTCCCAACCACCGCAGGTTGGAATCACAGAGGCTGCTGAAAGTCACTGATTCTGTGACTTCCGAGACCGCCGTGACTAAATCGCAGTCCTAATCATAATCACAGAATATCAGGGTTGGAAGGGACCTCAGGAGGTCATCTAGTCCAACTCCCTGCTCAAAGCAGGACCAATCCCCAACTAAATCAAGTAATGCACATCACAAGGTATCAGAGTTAAATTAGAGCAACATTTGTGTACAAAAGATGGAAGTTAAAAGGAATAACAACTTACTACATTTTGTTTTACTCTCCTACTGGAATACTTATTAATACAAAAGAATATACAATAACAGTTAAGTTTTTACTCTGTTTAGTAATATTCAATACTTAGTCTTTGAGCCATTTAAAAATATATTCCTAACTTGAACCCTAACTGCTGATTTGATTCCATTTATTGTAGATTACATTCTTCATATTTGCCTAGTCCAACCCCAAGGTAGGCATGACACAGGAGATCGTGGGGGGCGACCGAATAGGATTTGCCTTTAGCCATTTAAAAAGGATGTCCAATAATGTAACAGAACTTTGGCATTACTTTTCCTTCATTTTTAAGGAAGACATTAAATACATGTGCCAGATTCTTAAAATATTTAAATGAAATAAAAAGCACCCCTCCTTTCTAATGGCTAGATGGTAAAATGCTCAGGAAAGATGAGTCTGTAAAGTCTGCAAGCCATCAGATATTGATATATTTTTCTGGGCAAGCAGCCACAAGAGGAAATGGGATTTTTCACTCCTAGCATCTGTCAAGAGGACAGTAGTAATCACATGACTCCCTATTAAATATAGATATAATGGATGAAACCCATTAAAGTTGCTGTGTAGCTAGGATTGAAGTTGTGTACAATTCTAGGTACTTAGATAAAACAGAACATCAGCAAAACAAAATGAATGCCACTAAAAAACTCTACAGCATTAATTCCCAAGGCATGATGTGTAACTCCCTTCTCGTGTGATACCTGCTTTTGATGCCGCAATAGTTCTGCAGTCTGCAGCTGTGGTCCATGGTCAGTGCTCTCCGCTGTGGAATGTTGGGAATAATCCGTCAGTGCAAACACAACGTCATCCTCCTCCTCATCTCGTTCTGGGTCATCTCCCTTTCGTTCAGACTGAATGCCAAATTCCGGTAGGGCACTGAGGTGCTCAATCTAAAATGGCAAGAGAATGAACTCCACAGACACTGTTCCTGTATTAACTGTGCAGTGACCAAAAAAAAAAAAAAAATCTGCTGAAGGCTGGAGAAAAGGGATCTCCTTGTGGGTTGCAATTTATTAAGTCACATTCTGTATGCCAGTGAGAATGTTATTACACAACATAACATGAACACAACCTGACACACTGAAATCACTGAAGCCATAGAAAAGATGTTTTGCTATTAGGTGTGGATTTAGTTTATGCAGAAGCAGAAGAGCATTGCAGCATCTATAAATGGTCACTCCTGTCTTGAAGATTATTCATTCGGCCTAATTTGGTAGCACAAACACCTGCAGCAACTGTAGGCCAGGAATCAGTTGGTGAGGGATAGCTCAGTGGTTTGAGCGTTGGCCTGCTAAACCCAGGGTTGTGAGTTCAATCCTTGAGGGGGCCATTTAGGTATCTGGGGCAAAAGTTGGGGATTGGTCCTGCTTGGAGCAGGGGGGTTGGACTAGACGACCTCCTGAGGTCCCTTCCAACCCTGATACTCTATGATTCAAATGCTGAAAGAAAAGGCACCATGGACAGGAGGTACATAAATATTAGCAATACATGAAACAATTACTTGGAAGGTGGTTTTGGAATATTATGAACTTGAAGGATACTTCTCCCCTCCCCAGGAATTTTGGTTAGAGCAGCAGACTACGAAAATGCCTTTCTCCCAGTCATTTTATTTAATAAGGCCAAGATTTCCCCATGTGTATAGGTGGTTCTGGGTGCCTTCTTTCAGAGTGGTGCTTACTGATGGATGAATCACTGCTGAATTCACACAAGAAGCTGTGTGACTCTACTGCCAGTATGAAAACAGAGCACCTCTTCATCTGTATTCCTGAGGGCTTTTTGAGGAGTACACTGTACATAAACGTGAAAAAAGCAACATCACTCAAACCATCCTAACAGATTTTAATCCATTAGCCCACTAATACACTTATTGCTCCATATAATTGTGCTAGCTGGGGGGTTTGTTTTAAAGATGAGAGAGCAATAATTCAGAGATGTCATATGGGTTATCCCTCTTTACAAAATGATTTTTAAAAGGCCAGTAACTTTAACTTCAAATTCCATTTCAGTCCCTTTTAAACTCATGATTATGGAGGGCTGGTGCGGCTCCATAATTGGTTGAGTTGAGGTTTGCATGCAAAACAGGGATATCTGTATATTCATTTTGCTCATGACAGAACTAGAAACTCCACTCATCTTTGCAGTTTCACTCCACTGAATAAGACGGGCCTGTTACCTCCAGTATGTCCTCTCCTTCCTCTTCTATTTGCTTGCCTTGCTGCCAGTGTTTCAGCAGCCACTTCAGTTTCACATACAGCAGGAAGGTATTCTGCTTGAAATGCCTGAGTTCTTGCTGCATCAAACTTTTCTCCTGACTCCAGGTCTTCTCCTCCAATTTATTCTGCAAAGTCAAGCTCTGCACCTCCAAATCTTTCCTCCGCAAGGTCTGCAGATGCTCCTCCTCCAGCTTTAATGGAACCACACACACACAATATCAATCGGGTGCTGCTGATGGGTGAGACAAACTGAAACCTCTAATTTCAATCAATATTAGCTACTTTATTTGGCAAGAGCCCTGACTTTTGAAGATTCAAAAGACCACAGCTTACAGCCCTCAGTTAATTAACCATATGCAAATAACCTGCTGAGGGAATGTACACAGTTAATTCACTTTAAAGATGCACAACAACAATGCTGCTACATAAAACATGTTTATGTCCAACATACTTTCCTTCCACTCTTCATTGCATCTTTTCAGTATGTTCCCTGCGTGGACTTGACCCTAAAACTGCTTCATTCAAAACTCATTTGATGACTGAATTTCTACCTCCTCCTATAAAATGAGAGTATAATAATCCCTACAACACACAAGAATTTCAATTTTCCTCCCCTCCCTGCGCAATCACTCCTTTTGTTAAGAATGTATCTTCATCTCACTCTCAAGAAACAGAGCTCCCTTGTCTTTTATATTAGCTATCAAACACAAGTCTTGGCCTTTTTACATTAGCACTGAGGATTCATACTTGAAGGGCTGTTTGAGCTGCCTCATGATGAACTCCTACAGTTTCTGCACAAGGCTGAAGCATAGATGCACACTGTGGTTGAAGATACAAGCATACTGAGACTCAGAATAGTCTGAGTTCCAACCCCATAAGCACCAAGAATAGCTCACAGTCTCACAGTTTGCAATTTAAACCCTATTATAATTTATTTGACACTAAACATCGGCCAGAAAAGTCATTCTTGAGTGCAACGTCTTACTGTATAAGTGAAAAACAGGCAATGGATTGATCTGGCACCAATAAGAGTTACATAAATTACCTTTCAGCAGTCACATATTCCTACATGAATGCCAATATATTTCTGTTTTAACTGAATGCGGATGCTTACTAATGAGGGAAAGGCATTTAGAAAAGGAATGCAGAGCCATTGTTTATAGATGCCATTTCATATTATTTTGTTTCCTGTCATATCATGAGTCTATTAAATAACTGCCTCTCTTGTTGGTTACCAATCCAGTACAAATGAAAGCCATAGTAAACTAGCCATTACAATTCCTTAAACCATACAGAATATATCCTGCAACAAACACCTCATAGCTATAGAGAACACTTGGAAGGTTCATCTTCAGGAAAGGGGACAGAAAACCAGACCAATAATTCCTATTACAAATAAAATAAAATAAAATATGCATCTAATTACCCCTAAAACATTCAGAATCCTATTTGCGACCTCCCATTCCATGACAAGCACTTTACTAAATAATGAACCCTTTTAAAAGTTTTGGACCTGTCATAATGCAAAGACACAGCACCTATGCAGATAAGCTAACAAAATCAGTTATCCAAAATGCACATACAACCTGTTACCTCTTCTGTTAGAGGGATTTTGGAGTAAAACTGGCTTATTAATAAATACTCTCAGTAATAGTAAACCCTTGTAAATAAATTCCTGATTAAATCAGGAATATTTACCCACCAATATGCAATTTACAGGTTTATAATCGACCTTAAAAGTAGTTTAAAACAAAAATGGATATTATGGGCCAAAAGTTGTGTGTACAACTCCCAGTCGTGCACATGGAGTTGCATACGGAGGGCAGACTTTAGTCCATTGCCACTTAATGTTGCCAGAAACATATAGTAAAAAGGAAACTATTGTAAGGTTAATTTTTGAATGTGTAAATGAATATAACTTGGGTTAACAGAGCCTTGTTCCATTGAACTGAAATGGAGATTTGGTTAAAAACAGCCAAGATCTATGAATCCAAGTCTTCAAAAAGGTGGGCAAATATAGCCAATTTCAAGATATGTACACTGAACATGAGCAATAAAAGACAGGGAAGGAAAGCATTGAGAAATAAAGAGGTCCTGATTTTCATCTCCTGTACACTGGTGTAACTCCACTGACTTCAGGGAGCGTCTGATTTACACTAAGTGAGACAAGAATCAGGCCTACAACATCCAACTGTGCTCCTGGAGTTCAAGCAAGTGCTGTTCCACTGTCTCATGGAGAGCTGAAGGGGTAAAGAAGCAGCAGCCACTTCTTATGTGATCACAAATGTAGCAGCTCATGCAGGTTTTTTTGGCTGATTTCTCTAACAAGAAGATACCCAGGGACACAAAGATACAGAAATTAGGTCAATTTACATTCAACCAGCTTCTAGATTCTTCATTTCCTCAGATGAGTGAAAATAAATAACCAAAGTTGACGCTTTTGGGAGTGAATAGTAGTAACATGTAGACATAATTCCCTTGTTTTTGACAAAAAACGTTTCATTGTGCAGGCTCTGGCCAAATGTCTGTACCAGTGGATGGGTTTTGCATTTACCTGAATGATCCTCTCTGTAAACTTTTCTTGCTCCTCTTGGTGAAGTCTCGTCTCCTGCTCAAGTTGAGCCTGTATCGATACATTCTGTACAGGTAAAACATGGGAATCCCTGAGCTGATCAGTAGGACAAAGGGACATGTTTAGTGGAAAGTGTGTGTTAATGGTGTAAAAAAATCTGTCGGACAGACATCTTCATGATTTACAGTTATACATACAGTTATAAGCAAAGCAGGATGTGCACATATGTAGCAATGCCTTAAATATGTGTGAGGATTTCTTATGTGGCTTCCTAATAAAATATAAAAATAGGATCTTAATGTTGCATGTTGTATTTTCCTTTCAGGCTTGATCCTGCTGCCCTTAGATAAGCAGTGTCATTGAAGTAATTGGAACTACTACAAGGTTACAGAATCAGAGCCTGTTTATAAGCTACTTATAGTATCTGGTAGTGTATCCAATCCACTGTGATGAAAGGTATTCACTTTTAGCATCCTTGCAGAGAGATCAGCCATACTGTACCTTTTAAAAAAAAACAAATCAGATAATGTGATCTCATTTATTACATGTAATACGTAATGTTCCAGGTCAAAACGGTCCCTTTCTTCAGCTATGGGACAGGCCTTTACACAAGTTACAGCTGTACCTTACTAACATTTCTATTTTGAAAAGTGACTCTAAACCAGTCAAGTAGTGGAATCCCTGTTTATTGTAGTTCATCTTTATTCTAAATGTTAGTCTTGCAAACTCACTCTGGGACCTGACCAGACCTCTCAAATATCTCTCATTTTTAGTGACATTACTCACTCAGTCTCAAAATTACTTATGTTCCACACCAATTGGGTGTCCCCTTCAATTTTATTAACAATAATTACTTCAATCATGAAGCTAAGGTCACAGACTTAGTTATTTACACCAAAGAAATTAATCTCACCGCACTTACTTTCCTGCACTAATCACTTTTTGTCTCTCTCATTTTGGGTCTTTGCTACACATTTAGGTCTTGGCTAATTCCCAGTTATGGATCTGACAGTCAAACTCAGTTCTTTCCTTCTCACATGTAACTGTAACTTGATATGGAAAACTTTGCAACACAAAAAGAAACATTTTTAGTTACTTGTCAGAGCAGAAACATAACTATTTGAGGCCTGAAAGGGTGCATTCTAACTTTTTATCAGCCAATTAAAGCTACCATACACTCTCTCTGGGCCAAGTGATTCCTTCTTTAATTGGTACTCTGCTGTATAATTGACTTGTGCACATGTCTGTTCTATGCCTGAAAAGAGAGATTTTTTTATAGAGCTGGGGGAATAAACTGATTTTTTCAGTTTTCTGGCAGTTGTGAAAAATAATAGAAATAAAAATTTCAGTTTGGGTCTAACTGAATCCAAAAATTGCGAACAATTGTGGTGAATTGAAAAAATCTATTTAGGGTCAAATGGAACATGTTTTGTTTGACCCCAAACAGACTTTTTCAATCATTTTTAAAGAGTTAGATTCACAAAATGGGAGGGGGGAGGAGCAGGTAGTGGTACACTCCTTGTAACTTTAGCCCAATGGTCAAAGCACTCATCTGGGATGAGGGAAACCCAGCTTCAAACCTCTTCTTCAGGACGATTGATCCTGGGTCTCTCACATTCCAAGTAGTTCCCTGACCACGGGGCTAAAAGTTATAAAAAGGGCACTATCACCACCACCACCACCACCTCCTCCTCCAGCCATTTTGTGAATGGCATGTAAGTTTTGAAACTATTAGGTGAATTCATGTCAAATTTGCAAAGAATTTGGGGTTGACCAAACCTGCATTTTTCAGCGAGTAAAGTGTTGGTCTGATAAGTTTAGCCCTGCTCTAATTTTTAACCCCTTATCCTGTATACAGAAACTGACCAATGCAAAGTTATCATATTATCTACCATGTCTACTTTTTATTGTGTATTAATACATCGACAAATATTTTCACTACATAAGCCCAAATTTTGGTGTTGGAAGTGAGTGGAAAACCATTGATTTCAATCGGAGCTGTATACATATCCAAGGGCAGATTTTCTTTTCTTTTCTTTTTTAAACTCAGGAGCTTTAAAATTCTTTGAAGACTAATCTCTTCTTGATGTGCAGGAGTTATATTGAGTCAGTTTCCCCATGTAGCAAGAGAAAGATGTTTTTCTTTAGTGATCTTTGTGTTCTTGCTCTGTTATTCTAATTAGCATTCTTTTAGAATACGATTTACGAGAATCAATGCATCAGGCCAGTTCATGTGCAATTTCATAAAAGCATGTTGTCTGCTTCATTAATTTGAGATTATCCAGAGCCCTGTGAAGTCTAGCAGCAATTTTATCTGTTGAAAACAACTATTCCACTGGTAACTCTTTATTGCCAATAATAATCATGAAAAAACCCCTCCGATATGGTTAGGAAATGGCAATAGCAGTATTTATCTACAAATGTGCAAGTAATTATTTCAAAATACATTTGATTTTTAGATCACTCTCTCTACAGTAATGTCATATTTAGGGAATTAGAAAGATATTGTTTGTCTTGCGGTTCATGAAATTGGAAGCTGAAAATCCTTACATTTGTATTTTGTTTGTCTTTTTCCCAACATGCCTTTACTTATTTGATATATCAATAAAAATGGTAACTCGCTAGAAGGAGTTGATACTCTGTTCTTCACTAGTGTTAATGGGAGTTACATAGCTACGTGCACATCAAGAGTAGACCATGCCTGCAAAATGGGACAAGAAAAAAAACCCCCAATCTCTTATGCTATTTATCGATAAGATGGCAGCATGAGTGGGAACCTTGAAAGTATGAAATATGTAATAATAGTTGGAATTACTGGTGAAAGACTGAATGCACTCTCAGAGGTGATGTAGTTTTACAAGCACTTTAAAAAGGTTTAAATCTTTTTCCCCCACAATTAGCCTGTTTCCTCCTTATTATGGAGGATGATTTTTTTAAAGCAATAAATTGCATGTGCTATAATGTAATTTAGTAGACACATGAAGAATTGCACAGCTTTTCATCACTCTGAAACTCAAAGTTTCTTCATATCTTTTATTTATGTTATAAACATTGGGCTTAGTTCTGATAAGTGGCAAGAACTCAGAGTAACTTCAGTGGGGAATGGGGCACCCCATAAGATCATGCCCGGTGATTGTACCTTGATTAACGAATATGAAAATATTTATCTTTTCTAACTATGTCTGTTTGTGTATGCAATTTTAGACACATGGTACAGTGTCTGCAATTCTGCATGCTCATCTTTGCAAATCAGGCCCCTGACAGAACTGCAGTATTGTGGTATTTATAGATGTCATCTGCATAACTGTTGTAGATTTGTTTTTGCAAGCAGCATTGCTACAGCACTGGGAGACAATTATAGACATAAGATTTTCTGTTAAATTCCAGCATCTCTTCCTCTTATTAATGCATTTGCTACAACTGGGACAGAAACCACAAGGCACAAATTCCATTTACCATGGAGTCCCAGATAAGACATCCACTGAATAACACTCTAACATTATCTATATCAGGACACAAACTCACTAAAATAAAAACACACAAACACAACACAACATGAACTACTATCTAGCGTTACTCCACCACCGCACCACTGAACAGCACGCTACATTTGCACCTTGACAATGATTTTCAGTGAATTTTCAGACAATTTTCAGTGAACCCAAATTACATTTTCCAAAGTGCTTCAGTTCTTGTTGCCTTTGCAGGCCAGTTCCAAAGCTCTGCTGCCGAGACACTGAACACCCCCTCTCACCGCTTTTCTCTCCAGAAGACGCTAATCCATGCTGATTCCCTTGCCTCAAGAGGACATTTAAACAAATATCATCCACACGGCCAGGGTTTTGTCTAAATATTACTCATTCCACTCAAATCTCTCAGCTCCCCCCTCAAAAGCCTGCCTCTTGTCAGCTCCAGTCTATTATTCTTGTGATAGAGCCCTATGGTTCTGGGAGGACTTGCTTTACACATTTATCTCACTCCGCCAGAGCAAGAAGTTTGCAGAAATTAGCATCTGATGATAAGCCACCCCAAGACCAGCCACCTCATCGCTTTTTGCTGGACCACAATCAATACCAACCTGACTAAAATAAAACATCTGATTGTTTTCCCCCTCTTTGTTGAATTTGTTTTTGAAGGCTTTTAAAATATATCCAATTTGATTCTTATGAATTAGAAACCAGCCTACATGCAAGAATTATGAGTATCACATTTCATAGACTACTTGTTTTAGTCATTTTTCAATTCAGAGGCAGCAAAATGAGGATTGAGGATGTGGACGGCTTTTTTCCCCCTTCCTCTGAGGAAGCTAAAAAATAAACATTTCATACGTGTATTATGTCCCTTTAGTATTTTGGACCGCACAATAAATACATTCCAAAATGGCCAAATTTACATTTGAAATCTGAATGTTGCAAGTACATAATAAGCTAAATGTCACAGCAATTTCTCATGCATTACACATTGCTTTCGCATATGACACACAAATTCTCAAAGGCTGCGCCTAAACTGCACCCCAAAAATTAGTGCGTATACCTCATTGACAGTGCAAAAAAAATCGGTTACTTACTTTCTCGTAACTGTTGTTCTTCGAGACGTGTTGTTCACGTCCATTCCACATGAGGTATGCGCACACCACGTGCACGAGTGTCGGAAACTTTTCCCCTTAGTGGCTCCCATCGGGCCGGCAGGCCCCCCGAGTGGCGCCACTGCGCCCCGCATATATACCCCCGCTGGCCCGACCCCCTCCAGTTCCTTCTTGCCGGCGACTCCGACAGAGGGGTAGGAGGCTGGGTGGTGGAATGGATGTGAACAACACATCTCGAAGAACAGTTATGAGAAAGTAAGTAACCGTTTTTGATTCTTTGAGTGCTTGTTCACGTCCATTCCATATTAGGTGAATTACAAGCTCACCTCTGGAGGAGGGTAGGAGTCACGGAACAACTGCTCGGAGGATCGCTCTGCCAACCGCTGCGTCCTCTCTGGCCTGCTGGTTGATCGCATAGTGGGTTGTGAAGGTGTGCACCGAGTACCAGGTGGCTGCTCTGCAGATCTCCTGGATCGGGACCTGTGCCAGGAACACCATGGAAGTCGCCTGCACCCTGGTCGAGTCGGCCATGACCACCGGGCCGGAACACGTGTGAACTCATAGCATGCCCGGATGCAGGTTGTAATCCAAGATGAAATCCGCTATGCCGACACAGGGAGGCCTTTTACCCTCTCGGCTACAGCTACAAACAGCTGCGCCGATTTGCGAAAGGGCTTTGTGTGCTCCAAATAGAACGCCAGCGCTCGACGCACATCCAAGGTGTGCAAGCTGCGGTGACTTGAGTCCGTATGGGGTTTTGGGAAGAACACCGGCAGACAAATGTCCCGGCCCAGATGGAATTGGGAGACCACCTTAGGGAGGAACTTGGGTTGTGACCGGAGCTGCACCTTGTCCTTGTGAAATACTGTGTATGGTGGCTCAGAGATGAGGGCCCTCAGTTCAGACACCCTTCCGGCCGAAGTAATGGCAACCAGAAATGCCACCTTCCAGGAAAGGTGGAGGAGAGAACAGGTAGCGAGGGGCTCGAAAGGGGGTCCTGTGAGTTTAGAAAGGACCAGGTTAAGGTTCCATGGAGGGACTGTGGGGCGGGAGTACAGGAACACCCTCTCCAACCCTTCAAGGAACTGCCCCACCATTGGGTGGGAAAACACCAAGCCCCCCCGAGAGCCCCGGATGGAAGGCGGAGATGGCTATCAGGCACACTCTGAGTGAGGACGGGGCTAGCCCTTGCTGCTTGAGGTGCAGGAGGTATTCCAGAATGGCCTGCACCAGGGCCTGGCCCAGCCGCACCTGTTGGGGTTCACACCGACACGAGAACCTTTTCCACTTGGCCATATAGGCCGCCCTGGTAGAGGGCTTTCTACTGCCACGCAGAATCTGCTGCCTGGGAAGGGAGCACTGGCTCTCCAGGGCATTTAGCCACAGAGCCTCCATGCCGTCAGGTACAGTGACTGCAGGTCGGTGTGAAGAAGCCACCTGCCGTCCTGTGTAATGAGGTCCCGGTGTAGGGGCAGGACTACTGGGGCCTCCACCGACAGCTCTAGGAGCCATGTGTGCCAGTGTTGGTGGGCCCAGGCTGGGGCAATGAGGATCACCGCTGCCCTGTCCCTGCACACCTTGAGCAGGACCTTGTGCACCAAGGGGAGCGGGGGGAAGGCATACATCAAGCCCCCTCTCCACGGGATCGCAAATGCGTCCGCGAGTGAGCCCGGGCTGCAGCCCTGGAACGAGCAGAACCGCAGGCACTGGGCTTTGGCCCTGGTGGCAAACAGATATACCCAGGGAAACCCCCACCTGCGGAAGAGCGAAAGCACGATGTCCGCCCTGAGCGTCCACTCGTGTATGCAGTACGACCTGCTGAGGGAATCTGCTAGCTCGTTCCGCACCCCCAGGAGATAGGACGCCTCGAGGTGAATCACATGGGCTATGCGAACGTCCCAGAGGAGGAGAGCCTCGTGACAGAGTGGCGAGGAACGAGCCCTGCTCTGCTTGTTTATATAAAACATGGCAGTAGTGTTGTCTGTCAGAACTGTCATGCTGTGACCACTCAGAGTGGCGTGAAAGGTCTGGCAGGCGAGACGAACCGCCCTGAGCTCCTTCACGTTGATATGGAGCGACTGCTCTGCTCCGGACCACAACCCCTGCGTCATGAGGTCCCCCAGGCGAGCCCCCCAGGCGTGGTCTGATGTGTCCGTCACCAGCGTCAGGTCTGTAAGTGGGCCGGCAAAGGGCATGCCTTCGCAAACCACAGGCTGGGACTCCCACCACAGCAGGGGGTCCAGCACGTCCCTTGGGGCTATCACTACCAAGTCCAGGCGGTCCCTGCCTGGGCGGTACACCCGAGCGAGCCACGCCTGCAGAGTCCTGAGTCTCAGTCTGGCATGCCTGGCCACATGCGTGCATGCTGCCATGTGGCCCAGCAGCTGCAGGCAGCACCTGGCCGTTGTTGTTGGAAACTGGCGCAGGGAGGCCACCGCTTGCTGGATAGCCCAGAATCGGGATACCGGAAGGCTTGTCCTGGCCTGCACCGCATCCAGGACCGCCCCTATGAATTCCATTCTCTGCATGGGTACGAGTGTGGACTTGGGGACATTGACCAGGAGCCCCAGTTCATGGAACAATCTCAGGGCCACCTCCACATGGCCCCGCACCTCCGCCTCGGATCGGCCTGCCAGGAGCCAGTTGTCGAGGTACGGGTACACCTGGATTCTCTGCCTCCGTAAAAAGGCCACCACCACCGCCATGCTCTTCGTGAACACCCTTGGGGCTGCGGCTAGACTGAACGGGAGAACCGCAAACCGGTAATGTTCTCGGCCCATGGTGAAGCGTAAGAACCTCCGATGTGCTGGGAAAATGGCAATATGAAAGTATGTGTCCTTCATGTCGAGGGTGGCGTACAAGTCCCCCGGATCCAGGGAAGGGATGATGGTGCCCAGAGAGACCATGTGGAACCGGGCCTTGACCAGAAATTTGTTGAGCCCGCGCAGGTCTAGGATTGGGTGAAGGCCCCCTTTGGCCTTGGGGATGAGGAAGTACTGGGAGTAGAACCCTTTTCCCCTTAGGCCGTGAGGCACTGCCTCCACCACCCCCGTCTGTAGCAGCGAGCGGACTTCCTCTTCTAGGAGATGCTCGTGAGAGGGGTCCCTGAAGAGGGACGGGGAAGGGAGGTGAGAGGGGGGGAGGGAGGCGAACTGCAGCGAGTACCCATTCTGCACCGTGCGTAAGACCCAACAGTCTGATGTAATGGTGGACCACGCACGGGAGAAATGGGACAGGCGGTTCAGGAAACAAAGGAATGGATCGTGACTGGTCTGGTACGCTGAACTTGAGCGCACCTTCAAAAGCCTGGCTTAGTGCCCGGCTGGGGTTTGTGCTGGCCTTGGTTCTGGCCCAGTGCATTATTGTTATTATTGTTGTTGCGCCGTCGCCTGTTATCCCTGCCTCGCCTATGGTAAGGCTCATGCCTATGGCCAGGCTGGTACTGGCGTTGAGGGGGAGGCTGCGGCTTAAAGGGCTTCCTCTGGGTCGCTGGGGTGTGCATACCCAGTGACTTGAGCGCAGCTCGCAAGTCCTTGAGGCTATGCAGCCTTGCTTCTGTCTGGTCTGAGAAGAGCCCTGTCCCAGGGCCGGTGCAACCACTAGGCCTAGGGCGCCAAGTGGTTGGGAGCGGCCAAAAGCGTGCTCCGGGGAGGCGGTGGAGCGGAGGTGAGCTGGGGCAGAGGGGTGCGGGGAGGGACGCCTGCAGCACGTAACGCTCCCTTTCGTTCACCGCTGAAACCACTAGGGAGCATGGACTCGGGTGGCAGAATAGGAACTCATAGCCCTTAGATGGGGCAAAGTATTTACGCTCCACTCCTTTAGCCGCTGGAGCGCTGGAGGCTGGGGTGTGCCATATAGTCTTATAGTTAGACTGGATGGTCTTAATGAGCGGGAGCGCTATTCTGGATGGACCTTTGGGGCTCAAAATGTCAACCATGGGGTCCTCCTGCTCAACCGTCTCCTCGGCCTGCAACCCAAAATTTTGGGCAACTCTGCGCAGCAGTTGCTGGTGGGCTCTATGGTCTATTGGCGGAGGGCTGGACACCTCCGTACCCACCACTGCCTCATTCGGGGAAGAGGAGGAGGTTAGCTGCTGCTCGACCCCCTCTGGTTGGTCCTCCTGCTCCGCATCTCCCATGGTAGGGGCTCCCAGCTCAGGCCGGGGTGGGAGTCCATGGGATGGCACTGGGCTCGGTGCCAGACTCTCCGGTCTATGCTGGGGGGATGCTGGAGGCCTAGATACTGTTGCCTCCGGTACTGTTTGGCGTCAGTGGGGGACCGGGACCGCTGCACCGAGTAACTTGCCCTGGACGGGGCCCCTTGGCGCTCCTGATAGGCCCAGGGGGTACAGAAGAGCCAATGGCCTGGTGGCCCCTTTGGGGTTGCCAGCTCCCTTGAGGGTCCCTGCTCTCCGGGCCCCGGTGCGGGTAGCTATAGCGGCCGGAGCCAGTGCCGGACTGCGGCGACGCCGAACGCAAAGGCCATGGCGATGCCAACAATCTGCGCCGGTGGGAGAACGAGTGGCTCCTGGCTGAGCGGGACCGGGATCTGGACCGGTGCTGGCGTTCTCTGGACCGGGACCATCTGTGGGAGACCTCTGGCAAGGGCCGTCTCGACTCCTCCCGGTGCCAGTCTCTGGGTGGTGCCGGAGAGCGGCGTGCCCTTTCTGGTGCTTCTTCGCGTTGACCCGCTGCTGGTGCCACAACTTCCTTCTGGGCTGCTGGAAAGTGCAAGTCTGCGGAGTCGGAGCTCGACAGGGACCAACTCCGAGAGTGGTGCTAGGACGGTGTCTTCAAGAGGCACACCATTGCCGGCTTACCCCTCAATGGCACCCCAGGCATGGGTGCCGGAGGGTTCTCCCCATACGGGAGGGGGCTCGCCGCCAACAGCTCGATGAGGTCCTTTGCAGCCTCAAAAGGTGCCAGGCATAGACGGCTGATCCGTTATGCCCTCGAGCCCATCGTCTGCACTGAGCTCACTTAGGTCTGGGCTCGGTGGGGCTTGTGCTGCCGGGACCGCCTGTGTCAGCGCCAGTACCGCGGCCTTCCTGCTCTTGTCGGCGCTCGAGGCCTTGGGAGGTGCCAGCCTCCTGTGCGGGGAATGACCAGGCCTTCCTTTAGGCTGCGCCGGGGGCTGCACCGAGGAGGACAATTGGTGCCAGGGCCTAGCCTGGAGCTCCGGGGCCAACAGTTTACTGTGCTTCGCCGGTGCCAGGTCTCCCGACGGCTCCGGGGCACTACGCACCGAGGAAGGCTGATCCGGTGTCGGGCGCTCCAGGCCTGGCGGCTGCAATACAGCCTCCATCAACAGTTGCTTTAGGCAAAAGACTCTCTTTCCTTGTCCTTGGCTTGAAAGCCTTGCAAATCCTACACCTTTCAGTTTGATGTCTGTCCCCCAGGCAACGTAGACACGAGTCGTGGGGGTCACTAACTGGTATAGGTTTGCGGCACGTAGCACAAGCCTTGAAGCCTTGGGCCTGCGGCATGCCCTGCGGCCCGGGGCAGGTGCTGGAGGCCTCCAAGCACCTAATCACTTAAGTGTTCACAATCTATATGTAAAATGAACTCATAACAGCTACTCTAAAGGCTAAGGGACTGCTCTTCTACGAAGCGGGGGGGGGGTTGTTCCAACGCCGCCATGGACAGTAAGAAGGAACTGGAGGGGGTCGGGCCGGTGGAGGTATATACGCGGAGCGCAGTGGCACCACTTGGGGGGCCCACCGGAAGCTGCTAAGGGAAAGTTTCCGACGCTCGTGCATGCGGTGCGCGCACACCTAATGTGGAATGGACGTGAACAAGCACTCGAAGAAGAATAGGTAATTGTGCAGTTATCCATTTGTGTATTTGCTGGCACAAAGAATGCCAGATTTTATTAAAACATTTAAGCCGAAGCCTTTGAAAATCTGGACCATTATTTGGAAAGTACATGAAGTCCTAATGAGTTCACTTAGACGTTGGATATTAAGATTTACATCATAATGGGTCTTTCAGGGCATTATACTGTCAATCTGTAGTGATATCTTACATAGAACAAAAGAATACTATGTATCAAAGTTCACCATTCTTACTACCCCTAACCTAGTAAGAAGGAATATTGTCAGTAAACTCGTACCAATTTGTCATTCTGCTTCCCACAATTTTGAAAAGTGGTGGGTATGTTTTCTATTTTATGGCTTTTTGTTCAGTGCAAATAATATGCAGTGCATGAAGACAGAATACTATATCAGTGTAAAAAGGGAACGATGTGCAAAATTTCAGCACATGGTTAGGACACATTGTAAATGTCATATTACTGAAAAGCCCTCAAATGGATTTACAAAAATTGCCTTAAAGGAATGCAGAAACTGTCTGAAACAAACAAAAGCAGGTCAGTCAGCATAAAGGCTGAAATTCTGTCCTGATGTGGCCAGATACCATAGCTCTCTGATCATACAGAAGATCCCATGTAGATACAAAGTAGGAATTAAGGATGAAGTGACACATTTCACTTGCAAATACCTACAATTGGTTGATTTAATTTCAACCCATAAATTAGTTTAATATAGCTGCTTACATTTAATATGAGGACACTAAATAGCAAAACTAGATAAAGCAATTTTCACTAGTCCATTCTAAAATCTAAGCGTAAAACATCTTTCATTGTTACCCTTTACTACTAGAACTTGGTGAAAACATTTCTCATGAAAAGTTACCCAAAAAGATTTTTTAAAGGATTTTGCCTTGGTTATGATTTAGTGTTCACTTCCTGCAAACGTGTGAGTGGCAAAAATTTCCTGCCATGTTTGTTCACAGAAAGTACGTGCAAAGTATATGAAAGTTGTATATGTGAGTAATCACAAAATCCAAATTTAAAATTTATGCTTGACTATTTGTGCCAGATGTGCTTATGCACTCATTCAGCTGAGAAACAGAAGCAACACCATGTGGTTTATCTGCCTAACCTCAGTTAAGCAATACAACTTGACTTTTAGAACATCGAGTATCAAATACTCACAGCAAACTGTTTGTGACCAATCCAAAGATTAAAAAAAAAGGAGGAAAAATTGTCTACTACATTTGAAAAAATATGAGGAAATTGCACTCTGTTTATAGATATTCCACTAACAGAAAAAGAGATTAAATTTATCAGATGAAATATTTGTCAGTTTTCACTATCTGATAGGTTGCCATAGCAATCTTTGATCTGTTCTATGCATTTGCTTCTTAAAGTATTGTGCTACTTTCTCTAATCCCTCTGCCTCTTTTACGGATAACAATTCTTGTTTATTCACTTGCTTTCCCTATGGATTTTACAGAACCAGTTCTCCCACCCATCATAACAGAGCTCAAACCATGAGTAATGTATTGACTATTCACCTCAGTGGGCGCCGGCCTCCTCCCCTCTGCCAAAGCAATTCAACTATTTGTTTTCAGCAAGAAAACAAAGTCCCATTCTTAAGACAATTTCAAGAAATAATTTCCCTTGGACTGTGAATCTAACCCAAGTCTTTAATATGCAAAGACATTCTAATAATACTGTTACACTAACAGCAGTGCAAAGACCAAACAAAGGCAGATGTTTACAGTTAAGCTACAGGGTGATTCAGGCATAAGGCAGTCTTCATCTATTGAATTTAATCAAACAATTAGGCTCCCACAATGCTTATTTTTCAAATAGTTTATACAGGAGAAATGCGTAAATGGAAGCTGCTCAGCACTTCATGGGAAACGTTCCCTTTAAAATTAGGCTTGGAAAAAAATGGACTTGCTTGCTTACAAAAGAATTGTTTGCATAACTGAAACATGTCCATCTCTTTGAAAGGCCACACAAGAAGAAGAAAGCCAATCATTATCACCTACTGGAGCTGTGTGAAAATTTTCATTCCTGAAACAAAAGCAGGTAGAAGTTTACTTTTTGACATTTCTGCTTTTGGGCATGAATTTACTGGCTTTTCATCTCAACTTTTTACAATGACAAAAATAACTTTTTGCATTTGAAAACTATGTTTTCTGCTCACTCACCTGGCAAAAAAATGTGTGACTTAGTGCTTCCAGATTTTGCAAACTCAGGCTCAAAGAAAATAAATTTAAGAAAGGAAAAGCAAAATCAATTAAAAAAAATCATTTGGGGAACTTTATGCTTCATTTGGCTCCCATTTTATGTTTTCATAGACCTCAAGGCCAGAAGGGAACATTAGATTATCTAGGCTGACTTCCTGCATAACACAGGCCATAGAATTTCATCCAGTTTTTCTCTATTGAATCAATAACTATGTAAAAAGAAAAGGAGGACTTGTGGCACCTTAGAGACTAACAAATTTATTTGAGCATAAGCTTTCGTGAGCTACAGCATCCGATGAAGTGAGCTGTAGCTCACGAAAGCTTATGCTCAAATAAACTTGTTAGTCTCTAAGGTGTCACAAGTCCTCCTTTTCTTTTTGCGGATACAGACTAACATGGCTGCTACTCTGAAACCAATAACTATGTAGATGCCCAGCTCCAAGGTGGAATCCTGGATGATCTTCATGGCATTTCAAACCACCGGTATACCCAATCATTTCAACATATGACAGTGTGATGTAAAGTTCCCTGTAGCTTCAATAAACTGTATTTAAACAAGTGTGCTTGTCACTAATGCCTTCTTACCTCGGTCCCTTTTATGAGTGTCCCATCCATACTCGCCTTTCCAGCACAGTTGGACTTTGAGTGGATATTCTTGTACCCTCAGTTATAGCTACCTGCTTTTGTGTGCCAGGCTAAGGTCTCCTTGATGTGAAAACTACTCTCACCATCTGCTCAGCTTTTGACAGTTTACTTTAGGTAACATCTCATTTTGGTAGATGGCAAACCATTTGTGCCAAAATTACCCAAGTCATGTAGCTCGATAAATATAGGGTTTATATACAAGATAGAATACAAAGAGAAGGTTAAAAATTAGGCAGCAGGGAACTACTAATGGTAAGAGTGTTTAAACAGAAAGATTTTGAACATGAACTCCAGTCATTTTCTGATCCATACTTGCTAAAATTCTCACTAGGGACAATTGTTCCAGATATGTATTGAATCAAAGGACTCAGCTCCCTCATCTTCCAGATTTCCACATCTAAGGAGAAAGTCTGACTCCCAACCACTGACTTACTGTTATTTATGTTTTAGCAGATATCTGTTTTGAAGTTTACCTTTGATGGGTAAAGAGGGAGAGGCTGTAAATTAAATACTTCTTATGCTACCAACATCAGCTGCTGGAAAGAAGGTAAAAAAACAAATTACCTGTGCTCAGTGAAGGACAGCCACTCTGCCTTTGAAATTCAGGATGGAATTTAGCTGTTTGGCCACCAGCCAGTGAGGAGCATGCCTCCCCTCTCCCGCTCCGCCTCTGTTCGCTAGTGCCTACTGTCTGTTAATCACAATTACCAGCTCTCACAGGGAGCATCTTCCTTCTTCCAGATTGAATTATCTGCTTCTTGTATATCTTAAGGTCTTTATCTACATGGAGCTTCAGAATTAAAGAACCATGTTTAAACTGAGCTCCCTTTAAAGACTCCTTATTTCCATTTAAACCAGTTCTAGGTTTGGCAGGTCAGTGTGAATGGGGTTAATCTGAAGAACAGTGTTTAAATGCCACTTGCTAGTCTAGGTAAGGACATTGACCAGACACTACAAAAAAAAGCAGAAACCATGTTGTAGCCCAGTGGCTCTCAACCAGGGGTCCGGAGCTCCCAGAGGGCCACAAGCAGGTTCAAGTGGGTCTGTCAAGCAGGGTTAGCATCAGACCCACTGGGGCCCAGGGCAGAAAGCCAAAGCCGCACCGCATGGCGCTGAAGCCCGAGGCCCTGAGCCCCACCACCTGGGCCTGAAGCCAAAGCCTGAGCAGCTTAGCTTCCTGAGGCTCCCTGTGGCAGGGGCCCCAAGCAATTTCCCTGTTTGCTACCCCCTAATGCTGGCCCTGGCTTTTATATGCAGAAAACCAGTTGTTGTGGCACAGGGGGGCCGTGGAGTTTTTATAGCATGTTGGGGGGGCCTCAGAAAGAAAAAGGTTAAGAACCCCTGTCGTAGCCAATCTTTGTTTATACCAAATCAGTTTAAACTATATTTTAACCTGGTAGAGCAAAGCATGCCTTGAGCCTCCGCGTGGGGGAGATTTTAAAATAAAAATGTGTTAGCTTTTATATTTGACAAATATAAAAATATGTCAGATCCACAGCATCTCACAATTCTGTTTAATTTTTTTGAGACTGTATGCTGTCCTGCTGCCTGTTGGGAATTAAAGTGCTGTGCACTATACAGCCCCATCCTGGGCACCTCTAGCCTTCAAAAATTTTAAAATCCAAGTAAAACCTGGGGGCATGGAAGCACAAGACACACCCATCTCCCACAAGGGCACAAAGTCCCTTCCAGAGAGCATACTGTATTTTATTTTATTCGGGCCTTGAGCCAAATGTTATTCTTCCACCAAGCCAGGCTATTGGGAGCAGTGTGATAAGCCCCAAAACAAGAGTGCATTTGCTTTTGTGAAATTTACGAATATTTAAATATTTTTGCTGAAAACGTCACAGCAAAGTTGCAGTGTTTCACGCTCCCCACACTTGTTCACCCTCCCCACACTTCTGTGGCTGAAATTTATGTCCCCTCCACGGCAGCAGGAGGCAGTTAGTAGAATGGGCTGCTGTGCTGACCTCTAGACTGAAACAGCCCTTGTCGCCTGGCCTGTAGAGTTTAATGTCTCCATCAGCTCTGCGGTGTGGCTCGGTGGTGGCTCGGTGGTGGTGAATCTCTTGCTCCTCTCCACGATCTTGGCTGAGCTGCCACTCCATCTGATCCCTCAGTTTGGACTGTTAGGTGCATGGGCGGTTTATAACAAAAACAAAGGACAGGAGGGAATAAAGAAAACAAAAATGGGTAAGGTAGACAACAGGGAAAAAAAACTACAAGACAAAGAAAAGCGTGAACAGAAAAAACAACTTAAATACAGTGGCATAAGAAAGTGAAGAGAACAAAACTAAAATGAGGATGAGCAAAATGATGGGCTGAAACATCTGAAAAGCAAAAAAGAGAAAGAGAGGAAAAAAGAATGCAAACACTGGTTATGAGGCGCATGCAATGAGGATGCATGAGTCAAACCAACAGCAAGCATACAAGTCATGAAGGATACGGGATACAAGGCTCTTCCTTCCTTACTTGTGCTGTGCAGAAAAGCTATATCCAGTGTGGCAGTTGAGACATGCGCCCATTGGCAACGCTTTACGAAAGGCAGTCCTTCGCTGGCTAGTGCTTCTCACTTGCCCCTCGGTTATGTGAGTGAGCTGTAAGCAGGCTTTTCAAAAAACATCACTTAGAAAGTTTATTTTATTTTGTTTTTTTGGCAAGGCTTTTGAGAACACACCTCATTCTTTTAAAAGAGAGCACAATAAAGAACTCTGACTACATTGGCAAGGCTTCTAATTGCTTTTGACAGGAAAATTTACTTTGGATTTTTTAACTAATCACATCTGCATCAGGAAATGTTGCTTCTAGAGACAACAAAAAACCCAGATACCTATTGCTTTCATTGGATTAGCCTTTCTGCCATGAGGAACCACCGCTGAACGAAAGTAGTTGAGCATAAAAAGATTAAAAAGGGTTTGTTTTACATTTTAGATTGTAATACACTGCCATTTTGAAATCATAAAGCAGCTGTGTGGGAAATTAGCTCTAGAGTAGCAATGCCAGCAAGAAAGAGAAACAACAAACAGAAGGAAAGCAAAGAAGAAGCCCACTTACCTGGAAGTCTGTAATTAACTCTTTTCCTAGGTTACCAATGGGTGAGTCTCGAGACATGGATGTCATTGTGGACAGAAAACTGGAAGACTCTGTCAGGTGGGGCAAAGGGGAGAGGTCTTCTATTTGTTCTTTGAGGCTTTCCCCGATGTGATCAACCTTCTCCAGGAAGGTCTGTAGTTCTTTACGGAAAGCTTTCATCCTTGAATTGATAGTGTCCAGAAGTTCTGGTTCATTTTTTTCCTCACCTCTCTCTCCATCACTTTTGAAACCCTGCTCAGAGGAAGGACTGCTGGTGATGTGCACCTTGGCATCATAAATTAAACTATCAGTGTCAGTGATGAGACGGAGCACAGTCCTTTCAAGCCGTTCAGCCTCTCGTTTGATGTTAATTAAAGACTCGGTGTCCTCTTTCACTCTCATTAACTCAGTAGAACAGAGGTCGCTAGCTTCTGATGGCTTACCGCTCCCAAAACCTGACGTCTTTTCATAAACTTCTTCCGAGTCACTCTCGCCCCCAATGGGTCCTTCTCTCTTTGGCTGTGTTGGGCGGCCCTCTTCACTGTCACTCTCTTTCTTTCCTGCATCACTCTCAGCATCACTGTCCCTGGGACTTGAAGTGCGCAGCCCTAGATGAGAGACAAGATCATAGCGCTGCACATTGGACATCAACACACGATTCTCATACTGGAGTTTCATCACTTTTCCACTCAGTTCATTGATTTGCATCCTCGCTGATTTCAGCTCCTCTTGTAGGGATCCACTGCATTTAGAGGCACCATCATCCAGCCAACTGGACTCCTGACTGGGCTCGAACTTGAATTTGTTCAGTTCATTGGTTAGTTGTTTGTTGTGATCCTCAATCTCAGAGATCGATCTCCTCAACAGCTCCGCCTCTTCTTCAACAAACTGCAAGTGACGGCGCAGCTCTATTGCTGACTCCATGGAGTCACCGTATGGCGAGGTAGGAATACTTGAAATATGGTCCCGGCTAAGACATTCTCTCTCATATTGGCATCTCATGTCCTCCATCTCAGCTTTAATACCTCTGTTCTCCACCTCCAGTTCAACTATCTTCCGGCCCAGTATGTTAGCTTCCTCTTCCACCAGTTTCAGACGAAGTTTCAGCTCAGCCTCTCTGGTGCTGGGTGGCCCTCCTGCCTCCCCAGTAGGGAGGGGACTGTCCACATCTCCATAGATGGATTTGTACTTCTGGAGCTCCTGTTCCAGTTCATCTTTCTCCCTCCCCAGCTTGGCCATTTTCTTACGCATCAGCACTGCTTCTTCTTTGGCAAACTGAAGCTGGCACTTCAAGTCAGCGCTGTCCTCCTACCAATAAGAAGAGGCCCCCACCAAAAGAATTATTATATAATAAAGGCATAATCAATTGTTTAAGTACCAAAATCTTCACATTTTTTCCTTTGAAATTTTAAACATACATACAATTGAAAGAGAGCATGCTGTGCAAATCACAGATAAAGTTGATACAGTTTACGGCTTGGGCCTGGTGAAATTAACATAGTTCCCAGATGAATAGAAAAATCATAGCATAACTGTGTTAATGTGTTTTGCAGACAAGAAGATTGCAAAAGCTTTATGAACAACAAAAAATGATTCAAATGAAATGGTGTTGTAGTTTGTTTGAACTTTTTTCCCTTTTCATTTTAATTATAAATTAGATAATTTTTAGCATGCATGAAGCAGAGGCTAACTGTACGAATGAGGTTGCGCCTCATTTCTCCACTCAGTCTTCTTCTCAGCAGTGCATCAAACATTCTGAAGTGTGACAAACTGTGTAGTTGTTTTGCCATAATGAAAAGGATGCACTAGACTTTGACTAAAGAATCCTCACAACATTTTGGGACACAGGAAATGTTTGTAAATTGTCTTGAAAATGAGAAGCACGATTGTTGTTGCTATAGTTGGGAAATAGGATGTGACCATCCTATCACCAGTGACCTAAACTATGTGTGAGCCCAGCTCTCCAGAGGTGACAGTGAAAAGGAATACACTAACTAGGGTGACCATACGTCCTGTTTTAGCTGGGACAGTCCCCTTTTTAAGCTCCGTCCCAGACATCATGACCTTTTGGCCAAACTGGGCATTTGTCCTGTTTGCTCTTACCCTAGGACCGTGCAGAGGAATGTTCGGGCAAGAGCAAATTGGACAAAATGCCCAGTTTGGCCAAAAAAAGTTGTGACATCTGTGCAGTGCTTAATTTGTAACAAAAGAGGTGCCCCGGCATTAATTAAGCACTGGCTGGGGCAGCTGGAGAAAGGCGGCTGCTGGCCAGGTGCCCAGCTCCAAAGGCAGAGCTGCCTCCAGCAGCAGCGCAGAAGTAAAGGTGGCATAGTACGGTGGCATTGCCACCTTTAGTTCTGTGCTGCTGCTGGCAGCGGTGGGAGGCTGGAGGTGGGAGGCTGGACAGTGGCGGCTTTTAGCTGGGATCCCAGAGGTGCCAGGGCCACGACCTGCCAAGCCTAGAGGTGCCAGGGCTCAGCCGCGGCACAAATTAAGCACTGCTTCTGTGACACTGGCTTGGGCCAACCTGGCACAGTGACTCCAGATGGCTCATATTCTCTCACTGCAGAGAAGTGAGGAGAGGGCAGGGGAGGAGGGAAATAGGAGCAGAGTGGGTCAGAGAGAGGGACAGAGAGTAGGGGATGGAAAAAAGTAGGAGGGAGAAGGACTGGGGTAGGAAGGACTATATCCACTCCCAGTGTCCCATTTTCAGTTTCGGGAAATAGGGTCACCCTAGCACTAACCCTCTGTAAAATCCAAACCTAGCCCATTAGAAAACCCTCACTTTAAAGCAAGCACAGTCTCTTAAATACGAGATTTTGTTTTGGGGATATTTTTAAATCCCAACTCCAGTGTGTATTACACAGAAATAAGAGGCAAGATTAAGTAAATTTTAAGATGAACTCTTCTCTTGCATGATTCACTTTTATTATTTGTCATGGAGATGTAGGCGTTTGGTCTCAGAAGAGACACACTTGTCAGCATCAGTACAATTATGGAAGGCAGCCTTTGAAAGATAAGCTCTTGAGGTTGTAGGTTTTGTCAGCGCTGCTGGGAGGGCCACGAGGACACATGTACAATAAGCTATGGACCCTCCATTTCAGTTTTGGCACCACTGTGTTACAATTCACAAGTACAATTTTGTTACAACTCACAATAAGTGAAACAAAAGTCAGAAGAAGAAATGCCAATTTTAATTTTTCACCCAATTTAAGACTAATTAAGACTATTCAATCTGCCTGGGGGAGTTTAATTCCTAAAGTACACATCATTACATCATCATCAACATCTGTTAGATTACTTACAATAATCTACCACTACCTCTGTTCAAATATACACTAATTATTTAATTTCAATTATAACAGAGTAAATTGGGCAACTATGGCCCAGTTCTGCTCCACTGAAGCCAGTGGGAGTTTTGGCACTGGCTTCCCTGGGAGCAGGATATGTTTTTAAAAAATAGTAAGGAAGTTACTAACTGGCTAAGTAATAACATGAAATAGGTAAACAAACGACTCATACACCTCCAAAAAATCAAAGCTGCCAGTCAGCTCAGCGATGAGCATGAATACCAGAATCAAACAGATCAAAACAAATACAAATGAGCTGATTGGTTAAGACAGTGGTCATAATTGCTCTGGCACCAATACTTTGATTTTTTATAAATACATTCAAGAAGGTATAAACTACTAAGAATTATAATGAGAGTGATTACAATAGATTCCTTCTCTGTGTTAATATATTTGCATTCTTACACACAAGCGCACACACAAAGAGCTTCGATTGTGAAGTCACATACGTTTGCAAGTTGCTTGCATCTTTCACTAGCAATTACTTGTTGGAAATTAAGTACCAAATTCAGCCAAGACAAAAGTTCATGCAGCTCCCACAGAAATCCCTGGAAGGTTTTGCTTGATTTGGCTAAATCTGCCTTTAAAGGTAAAACATCTTTATTCAGTGCTGCTGAATGGGGTTTTGTCCTCTAAAGAATGCATTGTTTTTCTTTTTTGTTCAGACAATAAGTTTATCACCACCATTATAGACTTTACTTTTAAGAACAGTTATATCTAGATCAGTGCTGGATTCATCTGTAAGGAAATTAAGAACCGTTATTTGTATTCTTGAGAACATACCAAATAAAATTTAGACCAGTCCCACTTTTTTTTTTAAAACAGCCATAAATGCTCCCATATGAAATTCCCTTTGTGCTTTCTTTGAAATCCAATAGAATTCATCTTATTTGTCTGCTTTCTTTGGCCGCCACGCCCAGCAATCTATATGTTTTTCTGGAAATTCCTGTGTACCAGGTTCTTGTATCTTCCTTTTTGTTGATAACTTCATTCATACACACTGTAAAGCCTCAGACACCACACATATCTTTTTCATTGGTGTTAGCTGTACAGGCTTGATTCTGCTCCCATTAAGGTCAAGGAGAATTTCAGACTTAATTTGCACTGGATTTCAAGCCTATAAACAATAGTCACCTAGCCATTCTTGAGGCAATACAAGATGAATGTGTCTGCTTTAAAAAAAGAAAAAAAAAAATTCTCATTGACTTCAATGGATTTTGAGTCAGGCCCTTAATGCTTGTTTCCAACTTCATTGCTCAATGCAAGTTGAATACTTCCACAGTTAAGTGTTGTTTTAACTACAGAAAAGCACGATTGGTTATTATTCTTATCATATTATTAGTCTTTTGACTAAAGTGTTAAAGTATGATAGATAATAGTAAGTCTAACAATCTTTTTCGCAACTGACAAAGCAAAACGAAAAAAATAAAAGTTGTTTCCATTTAAAATCCTGGGGAAAAAAGACAGATATAAGACAACAGAATTGCTGGATGTTAATCCCAACTACCAAATATGGATTCCATTTGGAAAGGTGACATAGCTATTTCCCTAGTTCACATGCATGCTAACAGAAAATCCCAATCCTTCAAGAGCTTTTCCAAGGAGATAGAATGCTCAGCTCAGAACAGATTTGTCAGTAATGTCTATGCATGACAGAAGTATAAGATTCCAACTTTCATGTACATGTCCCTTCAGAAGCTTTGTGTACAAGAAATATCAATGATTTCTTGACCAGCTGAAGTCAATATTAAAGTAGTAGTATGTAGGACACCCATGCTGATAACACAGGTTTAAAAAATATGGCAAATTAAGGAAATTAATAAATCAGGAGGATTAAGCTGAAATTGACATTATTTAAACCACTAAAGAGACAAGAAGGGGAGGAATAGCGTTTGTGACATTCTGGAGGAACAAGAGGTTGAAATCACAGCAGTTAAAATCAGGGCTATGACACAGTCTGGTTATATCTCACATCTGGCATGCAGAAACTTTCCTAAATATTGCATGTACGCCAGACTCAATAGGAAAAGCAGAGCCAGTGATAATACAGATGTGTCATAATGCTAACAGTGCTAGGCACTGACTTTAAGAGACCATTAAGGATCCTTGTGAACTGATTATTGATCATGATTATTAGTATCCTGTAGCATAACTTTGCAGCTAGCTTCAGAGAGATTTGGAAACAAAGATGGACCCTGCCCCAAAGAGTATGCAATCTAAATTAGGCCAACATAGAACATGAAGATATTCAAAGGGAAAAGGTGGGGATAAAACAAAAATTAGTTATGCAGTGTAAATCAGTGGTGGGCAACCTGTGGCCCGCCTGCAGCCTGTCAGGGTAATCTGCTGGCAGGCTGCGAGACAGTTTGTTTACATCGACCATCCGCAGGCACGGCCGTCCGCAGCTCCCATTGGCTGGGAACGGCGAACCATGGCCACTGGGAGCTGTGGGCAGCTGTGCTTGCGGACGGTCAATGTAAACAAACTGTCTTGTGGCCCACCAGTGGATTACCCTGATGGGCCGCAGGTTGCCCACCATTGGCATAAATTCTGTCATGAGATTGAGGATCTGATCAAAAATATGGTATTTCTTTTGCTGGCAGGAAGACACAAAGAGAAACAGAGACAAACTACCATCTCCTCACCACCACCTGCTTAAGGGTATTTCCAGGCAGAAGATGGTTAAGCATTTATTGCATTGGGAATCTGATGACAAGGTACCATTGCTACAGTACCCAAGCAGCTGGCTGAGTACCAATCCTCCTATCTTGTGCTGTTTCCTTTGTGTTTTGACTGCTGCCTGGCATTTACCAAGTAGCTCCATTCTGTAGCTCTGCTGCATAGAAACTTTTTTTCTTCAATACACTTAATGGTAGAGAAGTACAACTAAAAGACTTCTGTTTTGTTTTCCCTTTATTTCAAGGCAAAAATAATTTTACAGGGTATTTACTGGGTCTGCACTGCGGAGGATGGAACAGTTCTGCATATTTTCCCACTGTGAACACACAGTAAGTGAGAAATTGGTCCTGATGTAGTCTCTGAATATTTAAGTGCACAGATAGCATCAATCTATTATTAGAATCTAAATTCGTGGTCACCTTTGCTTGTAAAACCATTCCAGGAAAGAGTGGATATGAGACATAAAGAGTCACTTTGTGGTCTTGGACAAGTCACTTAGGTCCAGACTCTCAAAAGGTATTTAGGCAACTAACTCCCACTTATTTCAATGAGGATACCTTTGAGGATCTGGGCTTTAGCCTCTCTGTGACTACAATGTGGGGATTATAATATTTTCTTACCTGTCCAACACCAAGGTGGTGTGAGAGTGAGTTAGTAAATATTTGTAAAGCTCTTTATAAAGGCATAGGACCAAATTCTGACTATTCTTGGGGTATTGCGGTGGGAGGGGCTGGGGATGGGAGCATAAGGAATACTCTGTTTGTGAACCTTCTTGCTTTCCCTGAGCACATGGAAAAAGAACATTCGTGCTCCCAGCAGCACCAGACAACCCGAAGTGGGCATGACCAAGCCCTCGCTTATAATCATTTATATAAACCCAATAGTTTGCCAGGTGCTTTACAGACAGTTAGAAAAAAACCCCGGCCCCAAATAGCTGATCATTTAAACAATCATCCTCATCACAGATGATGCTGCAGGGGGGCACACGAGGTCATGTGCTCCCCCTCCCAGATTTCTGCCAGGCTGGGAGTCGGGCTGAGTGCAGCACAGGGGGATGTGCCTGGGAAAGGCACCAGTACCTAGTGCTCCCACTGAGCTCCACTAAGAGTCGCCCGGAGCAGGGAAGAGAGATGGGGCTGACAGCGCAGCTCTGCCAGAAGGGACGCTGCAAAGCCTTCTGAGTCCCATCCCTTCCTCGCCTGCAGCTGCAGTTACCTGCTTGGCAGTAGGTGTCTGGAGCCCGATCCGGTCTGCACTGAGCCTGTAGTGGGGAGGCGATGGGAGAGTAAGTGTGGAAGGAGCTGTGAAGGGAGTGGAGGCAAGGTGGTGCCAGCTTGGAGCGGGTGTGGGAGCTGCAGGGGGAGTTGGAGAGGGGCCACAGGCAACATATGGGGCGATCATGTGCCCCCGACCTTTAAATTTTGCCCCCACCCCACCATCGAGAGTTACCAGTTGTCTCTGCTCATCAGTTGGCATTTTGGGAGGAGAGTACGTTGCACCCTTTCAAAGGCTGCTTCCGATGAATTCCTACGTTTGCTCCCCAGAGGCAGCATTCTGTCTGCCTGTGTCCTCTGCAGGTTGGGTGCTTCCAGATCCCACTGGTGCAGTAATCTCCCTTCCCCCATCTTACCCATGCAGCAGGGGCTGGTGAGGACATAAAGTGCTAAGTATATTATTATTATTACAAATCAATGGATGTTAAGATTCCATCAACTTAGAAAAAACCTATAAGGATGAAATCACATCTATATACTCAGTTTGCAGATGGGGGCTGAGGGGAAGTGGAGAGAAAAACCGGAGGTACAATCTCTCTCTCTCCAACGGAGCTGTGATGCTGCTATTGACTCCTCTTCACAGTGATCTGAAACCCTGCCCCCAACTCAGCATTATTAAATAGCTAATGGAATGGAGACTAGAAAAGACTTCAACCACTGCAGTCAGCACAAAAAGGAAAGGAATCCGGGCCGACTGCTTTCCTGCGGAGAATCAACCTATGGAAATTCAATAAAATCAGCATTCTAGTGTGGAGGGCGGATAGCACAGCCTCTTTATGTTAACTGAGCTAGAGGAAGCAAATATTTTTAAGTTCACATGTTGTTCACCTCACATGAGAAATCAAACCTTGGGCTCTGACACCAGAACACATTAGGTGTTGTTTCAGTGTGTGAACTCCATCTGGTGCCACAATGCTCATTATCACAAAAACTTTGGCACCATGTATAAATTTAGTTAGTCCCTGAGCTATGATCCAATTACTTTATGAGGCAAGGTGATTTTCTTTTCCTGAAGAAAACCGTTAGCCTGAGTCTAGATACCAGAGATGAGAATAAAACTGAAGAGCTGCATAGTTTAAAAAGCAAATTCACGTCCTAAATTGCCTCTAAATTATCTGAAATGTCTCAGTGGATTTAAGTCTAATCAGGTCTGTTTGACATTTTTGGTGGTTCTGTCAACACCCAGTAAAGAGAGACTTTGAGTTTTCCCCATTTAACTGTCACATGACTATGAAAATCATCACATATTCTTGAAAATGGTACCTGTGTGAATGTCTTCTTTTCTTTGTGCATTTCTCGGCTGCCTCTTCTCTTCAATGAGCTCTGAAACAGATACAAGCAATTCCCGATTATTAACTAGTTGCACCCAAACCCCTGCAGTTTGGCAGAGACCACCACCTTCATAAAACTGACACAGTGAGAACATTCTTCAGTGCAATCAGGGACTTAATTTCCTACTCATTATTTAAAAAAGAAAATCAGACTCTTTTCTATTAGCTTTTGCTACTCAAAGCCATTTACAGTAAAATGCAATTGCAGTAGTTAAAAGTTCACCAAGGAAGGAAGTCTATTCCCCCTCCTCCTTGTGGCAAAACCTGCTTTCTGCAGAAGTGATTTATATTTGATTGATCTGGGAGAAATCCAAGAATGTTACTCAAAATGGATATGAAACATATTTTGGAAACAGTGCAGAAAAGTAGTGTAGGAAAAGAGATGACTACATATGTGTAAGCAACACAGCATAACGCAATGAGCCTAATCCTTGCCTGTCACATACACAGAAGTGCTTGATTAAAGGCAGCCTAATAGCTGCCTCACTTGAGTACTGAATTTATTTTGCAAGTTTGATAAAAACTTTACAGCTTTATACATTTTTGAATGTCATTTCACAGGCAATTGCTTTTAAACCTAGGACCCAGAAATGAAACAATTACCACTGTTTCAAATTTCAACAGTCTTCAGCCATCCAAAGGAAAAGGAATAGCTTTTTCTTATATGTTTACAGCAGGTGTCAAAGTCATTAGTTCTGTTTCTCTATCTGAATTTTCTATTTTAGGGCTAAACTCAACGGGTATAAGTGAATGGCATCCACTTACATGAAGCTGGAATTTGGCTTCTGTAGCTTAAAGTTTGGAAGAGAAATGATAATATCCATTAGTAGGCAAAGAGGCTGACAGGCTACAAAACTACAGAATAGCCTGGATTCAAAACTGACCATCTTGCTTCATGTATTCCAACCACTTATAACATTCCAAGAAGAAGCACCCTCCTCTCCCACCCTTCTCATCAGTCCATGGCTGAGCTTTCAGACTCCTCCCATCTCCCAAATCTAGCTACTTTAGGCTACTTCCCTCTACTACTGCCTTTAATGGCTTGCTCCATGTTTGTGTAAAAAGAAAATCTGTTGCATGTTGACCACTTTAAGGAGGAAAGTGGCAGCATTTCATAGAGATAGTACTTGACAGAAAAGATTTATTTTTGTTCAATAAAATTAAATAGCCTTCAAATGAGGCCTGAAAAGGAGGATGATACTCCCTAATCATAAATCTAAAAGCACGGCAGCTTCACTACACAGGAGGATTTTATCAGGACAACTTTCATTTATTTTTGTGCTCTAAGAACAATTTCCAGCTGACACAAGCTCAACTTTGTTCCTACTGGCTTGCTCAGAGGCAAGGCTTCCTTTTGGGGCACTTGGCAGAATTGCTGCTTATAGATTATGATTGCCTTGGAGCCCAATCCTGGTGCCATTAAAGTCAATGGCAAAACCTCCATTCAGTCAAATTCTGCTCTGAACTATAGGGGATAACTCCAGTGTTACGCTCTAAGCTTCAATAGAGTTACTCCAGATTTAGAACGGCGTTCAGTTAGTTCAGTAAGAACAGGTCTCTGGGTTTGCTTCTCCACTGCAGTAATGTGCACACACAGCATGAGCTCCAGTCATGGGATAGGAGAGGAGGGAGGAACTCTACTAAATAGGTAAATCCACTCTAGTGTCTAGCTATCAGCTGGTAGACAACACATTCTGAACTCTAACTAAGGACACACAAAATGTGGGAATCCAAATAAAAGCTATCCATGGCCTCTTGGTCCCTGGCTATTGAACTGGGATTATTTTAGCTATTAAACTACTTTAGATTATAATTAATGCACTCCTAAACCAAATCCCTTGTGTGCTATAAACAGCAAAACTATTTAAAACCTACTCATACGCTTCTGAATGTACAAGATATTCTACAATTTATATTTTTAGATGTTCAGGAAGTTAATCTGCTTTCCAGCTTAATGCAATGATTCCCTATAGCTAACATGAAGTCATGCTAGGATAAAAGGTCCTCTGCAAACAAATATATTTTACAAAAATATTTTAAAATATCAAAATTATTATTTGAAAACTTTTCACATGTCCATCCAGGATAACAATGCCTTTCCCCCCACCCCCAAACACCATCTTATTCAGGAAACACATCTACGTTTGGATGAAGTCAATAGCTGGAGAGGCAATGTGGTCCAGTGAATGGAGCTCTCGCCTAGGACTCAGGAGATGTGACTCAGTAGATTGTGACCACCATCCTGTTGTGTGACCTTATGCCAGTCACTTCACCTCTCCATGCCTCCATTTGTCTCCCCACTTTTAGGCGATTGTCACATTCTGGGATGCAATCCAGACCAGTAAGAGATTATGTCACTGCCTGTCCCGCAACCTTGGGCGTCTCACAATGCTTTGCTGTTGTAGGTCCCAACCTGGGCTGCTCACAGACAGCCAACAGCCTACAGGTCACACCCTGAGTGTGTGTGTGTACAGCTGCAGCTCTGACCCCAGCAGCCTGTCAGCAAGATACCAACCACACTCTGACTTCCACCTGCCTTGCTTACTACTTGCAGGATGACCCGAAAAAACTCCCAGTCCCGAATTTTCCCCCAAACACGTTCTGCACTGTCCATCCCTTTCCTGGACAGATCAGATATTACAGGTCCATTGCCCCTGTAAAGGGTCAATATTCAACAGTCTGCTGCTTTATCAAACAATTCAAGTTTAAACACAACAGTGGATTGGTTCAGATTAAAAAATAAAACAAACAAAAGAAGATAGGGTTTTGAGTGCATTCAAGGGTCAGGTATTAAAGTCAGAAATGGTTACAAGAGAAATAAGGATAAAATTATTTTTAGTAGCGAAAATTTAACAAGCTAGACTTGGTTCAAGGTAAAATCCTTACCACGTGTTCCCACCAACATGGCTGATCAAATTCTCAGGTCAGGATCTCTCCCACAAAGTCAAAGGGCTGTTTTTTTCGTCTTAGATAAAAGGGTGAAAGAAGGGGAGAGAGAGAGAGAATTGCTTGGGGTTTTCTGCCCCTTTCTTTTATAGTCCAGTTAACTTTTCAAGTGGATTCTTTTAAAGGTTAGCTGCCCTCAAAGCAAAGTTTATTCAAACGGTAAAGAAGGCGACATGGAGTCTGGTGATAAAGGAGGCTCCATGTTCTTTCCTCTCACCTGTTTTTGCTGAAATGCAAATTTGCTTTGTCTCCTGCCTTCTCTTCTCCTGATTGTCTCAAGGGCCCTGTTTACTACTTCTGTGTAAATTGAAGTGAACACACATTTCTTCATTTAGGATATTTCTGCCTGGGCTGGGCTGTGTACTGTGGAACATGTGCTAAGAACATAATGCAAGGGGATTTCATAGCTTTACATATAATGTTGCTACATATGTTTCACTATGATATTATTGATCAGTGAGTTATTAGTTTTCAAATGATAGCTCACAAGACATATTTTGTACAAAGATTATTACAATAGCCTGTAGGGGTGAATATATATGTGCTTTTGGTCTCACCTATTTTGTTTATTTAGATTGTAAACTCTTGGAGGCAGGTGGTGTCCTAGCATGATGGGGTCCCAGTCTCAGTTGGGGCCTCTATGCACAATCTTAATACAAACACTAATCACACTTGAAACGCAAATGCACAAGTCAAAATGTGGAAGACCTCCTAGTCCTGCCCATGCACTAAACTGAATACAGAAATGGCTATTATACAACATGAAGATGCTGTGTGATACTACTGTAACTGTTAATAACATGCACCTGAAAGTAATACAGCCCTTGTTCATCTGTAAGCAACAGTAGTGGGAAATGCAAGGAAAGGGAGACAAGCTCGAGCTGGCCAAGAGGTAACACAATACCACGGGGAAGTAGCAAGTAGGGCTGAACATAACTTTGGAAGTGGTCTACTCCACCTAGCACTGCCTGAAGAGATGAAAATCCAAAACCACATGGTAATAAGTTATAGTTTAGAGCAGAAAGATGGACCCTACGTCTTAGGACCAGCTTGTTGTTCCCCTCTGCTTTGCATTAGTGACACTTTCTGATCAGTTCTAGTCTCTCACTTTCTTGAGAAGTTCAGCTCCTGGCTGCTCGGGGGAGAGTGAGGGGGGAGAAAAGAATATCTCACTTACTCTTAAGGTCCCCTCCAACTAATGAAGGAGTTGTGCTGCCGGGCTTCAGTCAGAATCTTGTGC
This sequence comes from Chelonia mydas, assembly GCF_015237465.2. NCBI lineage: Eukaryota > Metazoa > Chordata > Testudines > Cheloniidae > Chelonia > Chelonia mydas. Next base: position 86,277,972 of record NC_057850.1, on the reverse strand, counting down.
GGTCCTCTTTATAAAACTGGACAGATCCATGGTGATAGGGTGTATGCAAAATTGAGAATAATCGATACAGATCGGATCACTAGGAGGAGAACCTTGACCTGTAGCACAGGTACTGCATTTAGCTTGAAAAGGGATATTGTTTTAGTGCAGAAGCACCTCCTCCCTGGCCCAGAAATGGTATGGCAGCAGCCTGTCCTTCCATAGGACCTGTGCCCAAAATTTGAGTGAGCAAGAGAATGTGAGTATGTGGAGAGCAGGGTGGTGAGGAACAGAATGAGACGACATAAAGCTGTGCGTAGGGTAGGAGGGGTGGGCAAAATAGTTGTGCATAAGCCTGAGCGAGGGAAGAGTGCAAGACCAATGGATCCCCACACCCTTGAGGAGTGCACGTATGGGAAGAATGCAAGATCCCCGCTCCATCCCTGTGGGCACAGGATGCAAAGGAGTATGGGGCAGAAACCACCAGACCCTCTAACTGGGACTAAGGGTGGTGTGAACTATTTTAAACAGAAGAAGTTGGTAGCATGCTGTCATAAACATACAGCTAAGGGTAGCCTAGAATTCCTCCTTACCTGTAAGGGGTTAAGAAGCTCAAAGAGCCTGGTTGGCACCTGACCAACAGGACCAATGGGGAAAGAAGATACTTTCAAATCTTGAGGAGGGGGCGGGGAAGGTTTTGTGTTGTGCTCCTTGTTTGTGTGGGGGTTCTCTCTTGGGACTGAGAGGGGCCAGACAGAAATCCATCTTCTCCAACCCATCCTAATCCAAGTCTCCAATATTGCAACCAGTATAGGTAAGCCAGGCAAGGCAGATTAGTTTATCTTTTGTTTTGCTTGTGAATTTTCCCTGTGCTAAGAGAGAGTTTTATTCCTGTTTTCTGTAACTTTAAGGTTTTGCCCAGAGGAGAATCCTCTGTGTTTGAATCTCAATACCCTGTAAAGTATTTTCCATCCTGATTTTACAGAGATGATTTTTACCTTTCTTTTTTTTAAAATAAAATCCTTCTTTAAGAACCTGACTGATTTTTCCATTGTTCCAAGACCCAGGGGTTTGGGTCTTTGATCATTTTGTAACCAATTGGTTAGGATATTATTCTCAAGCCTCCCCAGGAAAGGGGGTGTAAGGGCTTGGGGGGATTGCTGGGGGAAGAGGAACTCCAAGTGGTCCTTTTCCCTGATTCTTTGTTAAATCGCTTGGCGGTGGCAGCATTACTTAAACCCAAGGTACAGTGGAGAATTTGTGCCTGGGGAGTTTTTAACCTAAGCTGTAGAAATAAGCTTAGGGGGTCTTTCAAGGACACAGAAGATGGGTCCTGTGAAGAAAGGGTGAGAGGGGCAATGGAAGGGAGGTGGAAAAAGGATGTACCCAAAAAGCAGAACACTCAGGGAAAGGTGAGAAACCCCAAATTGGGGAATTGTGACCGGAAACCTAAAGGAGAGTTTGCAGATAACATAAAAATTGGGGGAGTGGTAAATAATGGAGAAGACAGGTCACTGATATAGAACAATCTGGATTAACTGGTAAACTGGGCACAAGCGAACAAGACATATTTGAATACAGCTAAATGTAAATGTACACACCTAAGAGCAAAGAATCTAGGCCATATTTAAGGGATGGGGAACTCTAGCCTAGGAAGCAGTGACACTGAAAAAGATCTGAGGGTCAGGTTGGATAATCAACTGACCAAGAGCTCCCAGTGAGATGCTGTGGCCAAAAGAGTTAATAAGACCCTGGGATGCATAAACAGGGAAATCTCAAGTAGGAGTAGAAAGGTTATTTTACCTCTGTATTTGGCACTCGTGTGACTGCTGTTGGAATACCGGTGCCCACTACTCAAGAAGGATGTTGATAAATTGGAGAGGGTTCAGAGAAGAACCATAAGAATGATTAAAGGATTAGAAACCCTGCCGTATACTGATGACTCAAGGAGCTCAATCTAGTTTAACAAAAAGAAGGTTATGGATTACCATCTATAAAAACTTACACGGGGAACTTATATTTGATAATGGGCTCTTTGATCTAGAAGGGAAAGGTATAACATGATCCAATCACTGGAAGTTGAAGCTAGACAAATTGAGACTGGAAATAAAGTGTACATTTTTGACAGGGAGGGTAATTTAAAATCAAGATTGGATATTTTTCTAAGAGATCAGATCCAGGAATTATTTTGGGGAAGTTCTATGTCCTGTGTTATACAGGAGATCAGACTAAATGACCACAGTGGTCCCTTCTGGCCTTGGAATCTATATAACACCTCCGTGAGAAAGGGAGGGAGAGAATGATTCAATGACAGACAGGTCCAGAAGGGAGGAGTGGGAGGAAAGGACAAGTTGAAAGAGGTATAGAAAGATTTGGAACCCTCCTTCTGAATTTTTTTCCTTCTCCAGTTTCCTACACCCTCTGTTTCTGCTTTCTTGGCTACCACTCTGAATTGCCTTCGAGAGTTTAGCACATCTGTATTTTGCATGTAACTGTGGTAGCTACTTGATGTATACCAATGGTTGCATTTGCAAAAGGAACGCTAGCTTTTGAAAATCTGGCCCTAAGGGCAATTTTTCCCACTGTGATATGTGGGGAATTATACACAAGTATCAGTGCTGATTATGAATTGTGTAAATAATGTTCCACATGCCATGATAAACGATTACCAAGACACTAGGCTTTGGAATGGATCATCATAATTTCTGTCTGCGTTATTAGAAAGTAATGTATGCAGAGAGGGATCTTTATGTAAAAAAAAGCACATAAAAAGCATACATCAGGGGCCAAATAATATTTGCTTCATACACACCAGTAGTTGAAATGGCCTCATTGGGATTACTGGTGTGTGCAAAAACACACACAAACCACCAAAAAAACCCATGGCTATTTACTAGCATCTCAAAGGGTAAATTTATTATTATCACTTGTTATTTGTTAAGCACCAGTGTGTTCACCAATGAACAAGACAAAATAAGACACTATCCTGGATCCATATACATATTTTTGTTTTCAGAAAAATACAATATTAACATATTGGGCTGATTCTTCTTTTACAACAGTTTTACACTAGGGTAATTCCAAATATTTAAACTGAGTCACTCCTGATTGATACCAGCATAAGACAGAAGAGATCAGGTCCACAGTATGACAGATAGTTACAAGATGGATTTAAGAATAATGTTTTACATCACCGTGGGATAATTATAAAACACTTGTTTCTCTAATGATATTTCTTTTGTTGGTAGATTAATGTTGACAAGCAAATGTGGAGAAACATACTTTATAAAGGGATGTGAACAAAGAGATGGTGAATACCTGAAGACAAGGGAGTTTTAGGGGTAAACAGAAGCATGGACTTCACCAAATGTGGGTATTTATTAAAACAACAACAAACATTCTGCATGCAGAACAGAGACTCCAATGGCTAGCTACTAAATATAATTACCTTTGAAGAGAGGCTAAATGGGTGGATATATCTTTACATGATCAACATGATACAAAAACAAACAGTCTAAGTATTAACATTTTTATGAAACTTTTCCTGCATTGTGGGGGAAGAGAGGGTTATAAAAGCTTATATGCAGAGATGTGATAGAAGCCTTAGCACAGCAACTGTGAAATCTTTTTCACCATGAATGAAAACCTTAGTGTCCTCTGTTATCAATACTGATATGTACCATAGCTTAAGCCACAAACCACACAGTGGGATGTAGAGTGAGGATGCTATTGAGAGTTCCCAGAGGCATTTTTTCCTGACATCTCCCATGATCTCTGGGGAAAGGCAGGCCCCCCGTAGCAGTTCCACCAGAACTTCACTGGGAGGGAGTAGCATGCAGTGTCCCCAGCCATGCCAGCTCATCTCTTGCAGCTGGTGAAGCAGCATCTCTTTTGGAGAGTCTAGCAGTGCTAGACTTGCAAAATCCCTGTGTCCAGGAAATGCAAGAAGCGAAATAGGAGATTGCCTTTACACAGGGTACAGGATAGGAAAATTCGTCCCACTCTTCTCCCTTTCACACCCTTTTAGGGTGAATCACAATCTGGTCAGTTACTGAGACAGAGAATGGTACAACTAAAATATTTTTGTGAAAAGGCCTGTTTCTCCCAATTCAACTGCAAATAAGACATTTCTACACACGCACTACTGGGAAAAAATGAATTGGAAACATTTGTGAAGTGGAGGAATGGAGATGTCGCTTTCAGCTAATGAGTGAAAGCATCCTGATAGTCACTTCCCATATAACCCATACACACAGTAAGGAGTACTGGCTCCATATTTCTAACACAACATATCTATTTCAGGGTACAATATCCTGGCTTTCCAACCCCTTCTTGGGGCCTGTGGTTCCTCATCTGTACTGTCAAAGTTTGACTCAGACTCACAATTTATCAGACCACTCTGTTTTATTAGCAAAGCTGCTCTGCTAATACATTTAGAAGTGAGCCCCCCGAGTGGGGCTTGTGTCTCTTAATTTATACAGTTTTTTGGAGAACAAATTACAGAGAAGTTACAGACAAAAGAAGAAAAAGATTTTAGTCACCACCCTTCGAGATCCCTGAGACCAGTCACGGATCTTCAATTACCTGCCACCCTTAACAATCTCCTTTAACAGCTTCCAGTTAACTTAACTAATTGCCCTTCACACCTTCCATTCTGATGCCTGCTTCTTAGACGTGCTGGCTCTATCTTAATTGCTTCTCCATTCAAAAGCTAACTGTCCCTACGTGTGCTCCCTCAGATACTTTGTAACATGTTTTGGCATGCCCTCTCATATACAATGTATCCAGCATGTCCCCTTATACGTTATACTTATACAATGTTATACTTCCACAGTACTTTAAACAGAGGAGCTAGAAGCCCATCTGAAATTATGGCTTAGAAATATCCTACACTTTATATCCTGTGGCTCCTTGATGAACATTTGAATGTACAGGGCAGTACTGAGATTTTTTCCATGCAGATCCTAATGTATATCTGGAGGATGGCTAATGGAACTGAAATACTAATTGCCTTCCATTTGCTACAGGCTCCTGCAAAAGACGCCACACTGAGCTTTGATAAAATGGAGCTTGATGTAACTGATATGTATCTACGTTTATCCCCATATGATTCCTTTATGAGGAGCCTATAAATGCTATTCCATTAATCATCCACATGGCCAAGCAAAGTACGCTATGTCTGAAATATCATCAGCATCACAAGCACCACAAGCCAGTGTTCAGGATGAAAGCCATCAATTTCCCTAGAGTAAACAAGCAGCAAAGCACATCAGCAATCAACACTGACTTGAACTCCCCTAGCAATTCATTATGCTATCGTAATATGCTCACAAATGAGGACTTTGGATGGTTGTTTTTTTGGTCTCTTGAGATTAGTTCATGGCATCAGTCCTTATTCATTGTTTCCCAAAGCCTTTTGCTGTTGCTGATATTGTTGTGTTATTTCGTGGGCTGGCCATTTACATATGATTCAGGCTGACATGTCTGGGAACATGAGCATGGAAGAAAGCAGCAGGGAGCCACCTGCTTTCTGAAGGACTTACTGACAAGAGTGCAGCTTTAAACAACAGTGAAATGGAGCTGGCTGATCTTGCAGAATGATCAGTTACAGAAGAACATTTTAAGATTCGGTCAGCTGAGGCTGACAAGGGTGTCTGAATAAAATCCTTTTAAAATTTATTTTATTACAAACACTGGGTATGGATGAGTGCTCAATCCAATCCCGGCCAAGCTGCACCCCAGAGATAGGACCAGTTGAACTGAGTTCCTGCAAGGGACACCCTACATCCTTTGATGTGGATACAGCAGCAAAAGGAAGAAAGACACATGCATGTGCAGCAGGACACAATTTTTATTAAATTTTAACATGGGGGGGGCACGCTACTCACCCATCCTCTCTTATACCAGGCATTTAATTGGTTCCAGGGATCCTTACTGTATAATCCATAATGCAGGGTAGGCTCTCCTCAGCCTATCCCTCAGGACTCAGCTCTATCTGAGTCCTAACACCCTCCCCCCACAAGGGGGACAGAGGCTGCAGTAGGATGGGGACGTTGGCCCACAAAGGCTACAAGGTCTCATCCTATCATATGAGCCCAAGGCCCATCACCAAAATCCCAGGTCTTTTACCTCTGGGAATCATTCATTTTATTCCCTTAACTGTGCCAGAAACCAGCGACAAATAAACACCATCACCCCAGTTAGGTAGTAAGCGTGTTCCCACTTAACCCACTGTGGCTTGCAGGTGCTGCGAGAAAGGCAAAAAACTCCCTGGTCCTCCATCAATTGGCCCATGGGAGAAAAAATTCTTTTCTGACCCTCTGAACAGGCAATCAGCTAGACCCACAGCATCTTGTCAGGCCGGTTTCCATTCCTAGTTCAGGTGGGCAGGGTGGGGCTGCTGGAACGGAGCCAAAAACGGCTCCACATGGCCCCTGCACTGAGCTAAATCCTGGGAGCTACGGAATGTTGACCAGTCAGCGCCCTTCTCCCCCAGCTGGCCAACGGGTGCCAAGGACTCCCAGGGGGAGGAGCTACGTATTGTCCACTGATGAGAGTCTTCCTCCCTTGCCACTGGGACTGTCCCCCTTTCACCATGGCTCCATCATTTTCCCCCACCCATTGATGTGGGTGCGTGGCATTTACTCTGGAGTTTATACATGACTCTCTCATGTAATTCTTCTAAATTTTGTATTCCTTCCCTTTTTGCGTGGTGTTCGTCACTGAAAAAAAGCCAAATAAAAAATCCTCACAGGAGAAATTTTTCATTAAGCCATAAAGTCTTTTTTATATAGTGTATATGTACACACTCCACACTACCCGAAGAAATGAATATACTGAGACTGGACTCCTCTTTCCTCTAGTTATTCCTTTACACCTGAAGAAATCAGCAGGAATTCAGCTATAGATTCATTTATGCAGTATTTTTCTCTTCCCTCCTGCTAAACCAGTGATCTGATACTGATGTGCAGAAAAGAAATGGGTCATTCTGAGCACTGTCATCTCTCAGCTGAAGCAGCTATTAAACATGAATTCCCCATGCTGCATCTATCCTTTAAATTCCAACATCACAGAGATACTCACTACTACTATTCTGTTGTGTAGCTTCACTTCAAGCTCATACACCAAATGAGAAAAACAGATTCAGAAAGAGTCATCAGGGAACTCCAGACAGAATTGTAAATAGTAATATAGAGTTAATGCATATGCTAGATAATTGGTTGCATTCCTCCACTTCCCCATCTCCCACAGTATACCCATAATCTCCCATGATAGAGCTGCCATTGCATACAGTATGGTAATTAAAACCCTGATCTTGCACTGACCTCCATGTCGGCACCATGCAGAACTGGGGCATAACACAGCAATTGCAGCAAAACAGAGATTGATTACATTTCTATTTGTATTATACTAACAGCCCATCAGGATCAGGCCCCATTGTAGTAGGTACAGTACAAACACAGAGATAGACCTGCCCCAAAGAGCTTATGTTATTCAAAGTATGGATGACCCACAAAAATCCATGGGATAGCATAAAAATGTTCTTATTAGTAAATTAAGAGCTGTACACCATGGTATGTGGTATAACCGCCTTTTATTCATGCTCTGAGAAACACCAAAAGTTTGGGAGGCTATTCTATGCACGGTACACATTGACGTAACATTTTTGTCCACACAAGGAATTCTTACATCCCAAGCCAACTAGTTAGTGACTCCAAAACCTCTATTTGTTGTTTAGCTCACTCAAGGCAAAACACAACAAGAGGGTAAACTATGACAATTTCTGAAGAAGCAGAATGTTTATAAGCCTTTATATTACAGATATTTGCCTCTGCTATGTGATGGTGACAGGTTTTATGACTGTCTAGACAGCCTGTTCCACAACTATTAGTGAAAGTGACCCTCGAAATTTATGACAGCATAGTCACTTGGTAATTACTCAAATTTTCTGTACCATTCATCACTGGAAATGTTGGCTGCTTTAAACTAGCCTGTGAAATAATCCACTCTTCTACCTATTTTCTATGAACAGTGATTTTGTTCTTTAAGGACTGTACCAAGTCTCCCCTAGCCACCTCACAAAATCTTCAGTCTGGTGCTGCCAGAGGTCAACGAGTCAGTAAGGACTATAGGAAAAGGGGTTGAGTGGAGTGGGTGGTGCTGAGGGAGGAGATTCATGTTTTTACATGTATAAAGGAGCATAATACAAGAGTATTTGCTGCTGACCAGTGAATTCTCAGCATGCTTTTTCTTGCAGCACAAACAATCTGTGTGTTTAAGAAGAAGAAGAATACAACTAGAAATACAATTATTTCATTTTCTACTGTCATAAACAAATTGCTGAAATGTGGTTGTGGCTTTAGGAGTACAAGCTTCAGCACATTAGAAAAGTGTCCGGTACCAGGGCTGTGGGGAGATGAGGTAAAGAGTAGAGGTTAGGCAGACTGACATTGAAGGAGGGAAGGGGAGATGAATACAACCCCAACAATACACTCTTACTAATCAGTAGATTAATGCAGCACTTTGATCTAGAATATTGAGAAAGGTGAAAATAAACCAGCTCCTTGGTATCTGGAGGAAGGGGCATTTAGGATATAGGAGTAAAGAAATGCAAGTGGCAAAGAATCCAATAAAAGCAATTGAGAGAATTCTCTCAAACACTTCTACAGAGGAAGATAATCAGAGCCATCCGGTACTCTACGCTTTCAACATTCATGAATTAGTAAGTAGAAAACTGTTAATTGGCGAAGAAAGAAAGAAAAATTCTCCACGTAGGGAGCAGACAACTATAAACACAAGCATATTCCAGCTTCTTAGGACTAGAACAACATGCTGTTTCTATGATGTATTAAATGCAATTCTAAGGAATAGAAAGACTAAAGGCCAACCAACATGATCCCTCTGCATTGGACATGCCTCAGATAACCTTTATAATCCCCTTTGCCCATCTATCAGTTTACAGCTGTAAGGGCATTGTTCACTGCAAGACAGCTCTCATTCTTGCCGTATATATTATATTAGGCAGAGAGTTAAAACTTACAAGACCTGTGATATTTTTTCTAACAAACTTGAACCTCAAACAAGCTCCATCTTTTTACTTTACACAGACAGACACACCAACCCTCTCTTACAATGCCTGCAACAGTTTTACTGAACCGGGGGGGGAGGGGGATATCGTCCCAGAAAAATATATACACAGCAAGTCATGTGGGACAACGAGTTAACGTACAGATAAAGCCAGTTCTGGTGGAATGGAGACTGCTCACCACCACATGAGTCTAGCTGGACCGCAACACTGACAATTAAGAAATAGCGGAGTGGAATGAAAACATGAAACCTGGATGCCCTGGGAGTCTAAGCTACTGGGGAGCTGCAAGCATGGGAGTCAGGACTCACAGGACTTCCAGCTCCCAGCCAGGTGGGCTGTGTAGAAGCCAGGCAGGCTCGCTGGGAGGAAACCAGGGAGATCTGCAGTCTTCAGTTCCAGTAGAATGGAAGATTATGGGCCTGCAACCAATGGTGGATTAATGGGGCTCCAGCCAATTTGGAGACACCCACAGGACTGCCAGAACCTGTGTAGAAGTGGGGAGTCATTGGTGCTGGAAGTGTGCCCCAACCCCCTTGCTCCTCCTCTTCCTCCCCCCTCTTTCTGGACACTCCACCCTGGGCTGCAAGAGCAGCCCCCAGCCCGTGTTCCAGGGTGCTCCAGGGTGCACCGCCCAGAATGGGTGGAGGGTCCAGGGCTCTCCACATTGGCCCGGACTCCCTGGGCAGCTCTTACCACGGCCAGGCTCCAGATTCTGGCCTGGCCAGGGGGTGGGGCCTCAAGGTGAGAGGAGGCTAAGGCCCACCTCAGCCTGCCGCCACACACACCGGGAAGAGACTAGCACTGCCCCTGAACCTCGGGCAGGCACGCAGTGCTGCCCCAGAGAATCTGGGACAAATACTGTCTCAGAGTCATTCAGCCCAGGATTTCTGCATTACAGGACACTCCCGCCAAATTCGGGACGGATGGTCACCCCAATGTTATTCCCTGATTCAGTAACTGCTGTTAATGTAGGTTGTGACATTGCACTCCATATGCTTTATGAAAATATGCTTATGTATGTGAATATGATGTAACTGGAATATGCTTTATGCAAAAGGTCTCTTGTAAGGTATCATTACAAAGCTTATAATATACTGAGTGTGTTCATCCAATTTGTATGCATGTATCATTCTTGTATCTGTGGCTAGAAGTATGCAGTATAACTCTGAGGTCTTATTGTAATTATGCAAAGTGCAGGCCATTAATGGTGGTTTAGAATCTTGATGGCTCCCATTGACTAGGACAATTGGTTATAAATGGCTCTGTTTACTTGCAAACCTTCCTGTGTACATGTGGGTCAGTCCAGGAAGAATGGAGGCTAGGGTTTCACAGGACATGTGATCATGTCACCTGATACTGAAATCCATCTTAAACCTGGTACTTTTCCATTTAGAAGGAGGGGTAGGGACTCAGAGACAAAATATTCCTGCCTTTTGCCAAAGCTATAAAAAGGGATGGAGCAAAACAGAATAGGCTGCCAGTCATGAGAAAGCCTCTGCTTAACACATAAGATGTCTTCTGGAACTAATAAGGACTGTACCAGGGGAAAGGATTGGGCCCAGACTAGGAAGGAGTCTCGTCTGTGACAGAAGCTTATTGGAACATCTCTGTAATCAGTTTCTTATGTATTAGGCTTAGACTTGCATGGTTTTGCTTTATTTTGCTTGGTGACTTACTTTGTTCTGTTTGTTCTTACTTGAAACCACTTAAATCCTACTTTTTATACTTAATAAAATCATTTTTGTTTATTAGTAAACCCAGAGTAACTGATTAATATCTGGGGGAGCAAACAGCTACGCATCTCTCTTTATCAATGTAATAGAGTGGACAATTTATGAGTTTACCCTTTATAACTTTTATACAGAGTAAAATGGATTTGTTTGGATCCCACTGGGAGCTGGGTGTCTGGGTGCTGGAGCTAAGTGACCTGCTAAGCTTCTTTTCAATTAAGTCTGCAGCTCTGGGGGTGTGGACCAGACCCTGAATCTGTGTTGCAGCAGACTAGTATGTCTGGCTCAACAAGGCAGCGTTCTGAAGTCCCAAGATGGCAGGAAAAATGGGTTCAGGGGTAATTGCAGCATGTCAGGTGACAGTCCCAAGGGGGTCTCTGTGACTGAACCTGTCACATAGGTCATTAAAGGAAATGATCACACCTCATTCCTCTTGTACATATGTTCCTGACAGAGTTGTGACACTGTCTGCAACATCTGTGTTTCACTCTGGGTGAAATTCTAGGAACTGAATTCAGCTTGAGTAATGAGCTTCATGGAGGTATCCTGGGCTGTGGAGGGTTTGGAGTTCACCCTCCACCCTCTTCAAGTCCAGTTGGCAGGACTCAGGCCCACAGCACAACCTTTCCCATAGCCACTATTCCAGCTTTTGGGTTAGGGCCTTGGTCCTGTGCCAGCATATTTCCTTGCCTGTATGAAGTCTCAGTGAAATCAGTGGGACTCTGTATGGGTGCAGGGTCTGTGCTCTCAGATGCCAGTGCTGGTTTGGGGCCTAAGTGAGCAGTCACTGACCCTCTGTGCTATCCTTGCAAGGGTTCAAGGCCACTGGAACTGCAAAAGCATAAGCACAGATTCTCTTACCCCCAGTTCCAGAGCACAGAGGGAAAAGCTTAAGTTACTGGACAGTCTTTCATAAAGGAGAGGGGTATGAATTTGGCAGAGCCATTCAGGCTCCCAGTCTATCTGCCCCCATTCAAACCACACAGCAGCTTCTGTGGGGGAAAGGAATTATGCTGTGGATGTGGCAATTCCTCCTTTTATGGGGGCAAGTGCCACTGAGATCCACAGACACAGGCTCTCTCACCTCCATGTGGCATTCAGGGCTGACAGGGTGTTAAAATGAACAAAGGATGCTGGGAAGAGGCCAGGCCTTCATGTCCTTCAACACAGTAGAGCACTGCTGCAGTCAGAGCCTGAACCTTGTGAGGTGCTAAGTGACTTCACAATCCCACTGAGTTCAGCCCTGCTTCATGGCAGAAGTCTCTGGGAACAGAATCAGGCCCACTGGCTTCAATGGGAATTGAAAGTACTCAGAACCTTGCAGGATTAAGCTGTAGGCAAGGAACTTACACACTGCTCCAACACTACTGGCTTTCAGCATTTCTTGAGTGTTGCTGACATGCCTGATACAAGCCTCCTCCCCCTCTGAGCTCACCCTATAGCAGTGGTTCTCAGCCAGGGGTATATGTACCCCTGGCAGTACGCAGAGGTCTTCCAGAGGTACATCAACTCATCTAGAGTAGTGTTTCTCAACCTGGGGGTTGCACGCCTCAAGGGGGGGGGGTCTCAGGGGGTGGCAAGGAAGGCAACTGCCTGGGGTCCCACACCACAAGGGGCCCCATAAAGCTAAGTTACATGCTTCAGCCTCAGGTGGCAGGGCTCAGGCTTTAGACTCATGAAAGGGATATAGGAGTCTGGAAAGGCTGAGAACCCCTGCCCTTTAGTGAGTCTAAATACAGCACTTTATCTGTGTACAATTCTGCTCATGAATCACGGCAAACTGCAACTTCTGCTGCTCAGCTGCTGTCACTGCTCTGCAAAGTAAAGCCTCATCACTCACATGCACACATTTCTGCTCCACTCATGGCAAAATGTAGCAAACCAGGGGGAAGGGGAAGGAGAAAGAGGGGAAGAAGCTACCCGCTTTTTCCTGGACTAAAGAGATAAAATTTGCTACCCCAGACATTTGGAGGAGCAACAGGCCAAACCAGCAATCCTTACGCAGGCAACATGTACACTGAAATCAGCATGTGTGCCTCAGGACTGCAGGATTTGGTGCTATAGGAGTAGTCATAGTGTACACTTACAGTAAGTTTTCATAGAGATCAGAGATGGAGAAGCTCCATTAGGTCATCCTTCCCTGGCAACACAGTACTGTTTCCTGCTTTATATTTTATTCCTGAGTGCTTTGTTTAGTCCAGCTTTACATGAATCAAACATAGCAACAACTTTCACCATGTCCCTTGGGAATCTAGTCCACAGTTTAACTAGACCTAAGAGGTAGGAAATAGCTCTAACCCCTGCAATTTAGTCTACAGTTTTTCCCTTTCTAACTTACACTCCCAATCCTCTATTTATAGGGTTGCTCAGATACCCATATATTCTACATTTCACTGCTTCTAACAGCTTGAGACAGTTATTTTAAAGTTAAATAATGGAAACAAACTAGATCCCATAGATGTAGTCAGCTCATAGCTTGGGATGAGATGGACTCACTCATTTAGGTCCCAATGCATTACCAGAGCTACTGGTAGATAGAAGAATGCACTTTATATAGAGCTCTAGGATCCAGGGAAATATGGAAACTCCCACTAAAAACCAGATTTCAGTTGATCTCCTCAGGCAGATGGACTGTGCAAGGAGAGATGGGTTTGTTTGGGTTTTTGTTTGTGTGTTTGTTTTTCTAAATGAAATATATAACCAACATTTAAAAGGACAAGCTCACAGTGTATCTAGTGAGGAAAATTCAGAGAAAACTATTTTTTCTGATGAAATATAGAAAACCTATTGATTAAGAAATAAACAGTGTGAAGCAAAATAGTCACTTCTCAGGTTCCTGTTTTAAAACCCTCTATTGCATTTACAAAATCTAGGGGCTAAAAAGCTAAAAAACAAACCAAACATATTGTGTTACTGTACTCCAGGTCTGTCCACAATCCTAAAATCCAACCACAACTGTAGAAAAAAACTAAAGTGAGTCTGGGGAGATCTGCTGGCCCCAGTCCAGCTTGGAGGATGGGGGGGCAGTAGAGGCCTGAGGATGAGCTGCCCTATAGCAACATCCCCTTCTGTACAGAAAAACCACCAGCAGCTCAACCCAACTAGCAGTGCTAGTTATTGTTCAGGAACGGTAGGGGAGCCAAGAAGTTGAGCTCATACCTGCCATGGGGAAGTTCCCATACCTGGGACATTGGCTGGGTCATTAGCTTCTTACAATGGTGTTAACAACTTAGGAATATTCCAGCCAAACCATCCAGCCTGATGGTTGTCAGGCATGGTTTTGGGTTTATCAAGGCTAAATTAATTGGGATCACACAATTTTACCAAGTATGTTACTAAAGAAACTTAGATTCTCATTCCCACAGCCTCCGCATCTCTCCAACCCGACCTGGGTTTCATCCCCCTTCCTAAAGCCCCTTCAGGGAAGGAAGGTCTAGAAGCGTTCCACTCCTTTCCCTGGCATTTTTAGTAGATCAGCAAAGTAAACCTCCTCTCTAAACTCCCAGCAGTCTCTGAATCCTCTTGTCCTGAAACAGTGATACCTGAGACACCTGTGCTATCACTGTTCCCTCCTTTTAACTCTGGTACTGACAGATCTAGGCCTAAGGCAATTCCCGTTTTCACCCAAATTTCAACTGATTTGCGGTTTTAGGCCTATCATAATACACTCTCTAATTTACCTGCTGGTATGCTGAACCTCGGTGAACTTCAAGCAAGCTCTGAGATAATAATGAACCCCAAAAGCCAGCAAGCATTACCGGCTTTTAGGTTTCATTATGAAAGGTTCACACACAGCTTTAGTATTACACTCCCTGAAATATAATAAATATTTATAAACAAAATTAAGGCTCCTAAAGTATGTTCTGAACAACTGCTAAATAGGAACTTACTACAGGCTAGTACTATACTAGCAGAAACCAATGGTCCATGTAGTTCAATACCCTGACTCCAACAGCAGCCTATGATGATTGCTTCAGGGAAAGGTGTAACCCCAACCCAAATATTGAAGCTAGTTTTGAAATACTATACTATGAAATAAAATGAGGGAGGATTTGATAGCTGCTTTCAACTACCTGAAAGGGGGTTCCAAAGAGGATGGATACAGACTGTTCTCAGTGGTAGCAGATGACAGAACAAGGAATAATGGTCTCAAGTTGCAGTGGGGGAGGTTTATGTTGGATATTAGGAAAAACTTTTTCATTAGGAGGGTGGTGAAGCACTGGAATCTGTTACCTAGGGAGGTGGTGGAATCTCTTTCCTTTGAGGTTTTTAAGGGCAGGCTTGACAAAGCCGTGGCTGGGATGATTTAGTTGGGGATTGCTCCTGCTTTGAGCAGGGGGTTGGACTAGATGACCTCCTGAGGTTCCTTCCAACCCTGATCTTCTATGATTCTATGAAAAGTAACTGATCTCACCTGGTGATCATCTTCTGCCCTATAAAGCATGAGACTGATAGAACTTTGAAGTTTATTCTAGCTTGGGTAAAGAAGAATGAGGATTGAGAATACTGTGTACAAGTTGGAATGGATATAAACAGCTGAGTGAGGGGAGTGTGTAAACCTATACTTTTTTGAGATTAGCAATACTTCTCCAATGATAGAAGCCATTATAAAAAAAAGTAAACATGTTTCTCATTCTTCTAATTTAAAATTCTTGTGAAAATTCTTTTCTTTTAAGTCACCTCTCTCTTCCTATCCTAAACTAACTACAAGGAGTTAGTCCTCAAACACTTATCTGTGGGCTACCTTGTCAACCATCAGAAAAATACAGTCCACACCTAAAGCATGGTAGAATATGAACTCTTAGAGTAAGGAAATGAATTGCTATACAGATGTTTTCATGAGTAAAGACTAAGCAAGTACTGTAGGGCTAGCACATAGTGACTAGAAATACATTATTATTTTTTAAACAGACACATTGTTGCCACGATCTTCTAAAGTGACTAGTGATCTCAATAACCTCAGGGTTTGTTGTTGGGTTTTTTTGGGGGCGGGCGGGGGGGGGGATTGGTGACATTTTAAAGGAATCTGATATTTTGAAAATGTTAAGTCCCGTTCTTCCTCTGAAAAATATGGCCTCATTAAAGTGTTTTAAGATGGGCACTCCAAAACTGGGGCACCTGATATCTCTAGTCACTTTAGAATATCCTGGTCTGTACAGTCTTTATTCAGTTGTGCAGCTAGAAACAACAATCAGGACTATAGTTTGTGTATATCAGGACACACAAGCTCTTGCAACCACTGCAAAAAAAGTACTGTCCCTGCTGCTTAGAGCATGGTCAGAGAGTATACAGTTACACTCCATAATTACATGAACAATAGATTTGTAGTTTTCTCCTTATATGGTCCTGGAGAAGTTCTCATGAGAAAACTTACTTGGATGCTTATTCTGTCCAGTAAAAGATATACAATGGGACTAAAAATGTTTATACAATACAGTTTCAAAGGCAGTTCTGAATAGTGATAAAGCTTTTAAATATTCAGATTTTCCCCAGGGAAAGTCTTTAGCAGATTCACTATTTTAAAAAAATTATTTTTTAAACCTTGATGTGCTTGTTGCTTTAAAAATAGTTTGAAGTCCTGAACACTTGACCACTTCTAACTTTCTTAAGAAAGTCCACATTAATTTACAATGTCATCAACTATGGAGCAGTGCAGGGAAGGAGGAGGAATTAAGCCAATAGAAATTTGCCCCTTTAGCACCAGGTCTGGATTTAATCTCCACACTTCCCCTCTTATTTTCTCCCCAGCCCCTCAAATCAATCTCACAGAAGCCCCCAAGGAAGCACAAAAGCTCTAATTGCAGAATCTGGATGAATTAAAATATAAAGTAGAGATGATGTAGTTTCATTTCCTAAGAAATCCCTAAATACACATCAGTTCATATTGTGTACCTGATTCTCTACTTCCTCGCTCCTTGTGCAGCCATTTATACCTATGCAAAGTCAATGCAAAACGGGTTTAAAATGCTACCCTTCTGACTGGGTAGCAGTGTATGCTCACTTGACTTAGGTGTAAGTGACTACACAAGTGCAAGGCTGTGGAAAATCAGGCCTTGTGTCTCTGAAGAGGAAGTGGGAGAAATGAAGGGTAGAACTGGTCCCAAATATACACGGTTTACTTTTCCAAAGGAAAACAAAAGATCAGAAAAATGTAAACATTACATGATTTGTACAGTACCCAATTTTTTTCAGCTTATGATGTTTCAATAGGTCAATATTTTCCATGACTGCATGTATTCTACAATTAAAATTCATCACACATATCTACAGAGCTTCAAAAATACAGGTCTCTACCGCTGAGCTAAATGAACAGCTCCGTTGGCTTAACTAAGACCCTTATGCTCTATTTAAGCTGCAAGCAGTCAAAGAGAGGACAACATGTACTCGCTTGCGCACACATCTGCGGCACATGTACACACATCCTGTTCTCTCCAAAGAGAAGGCCAGAAACCTTCCTTTGACCAGTGTGGAAGCAGGATCAAAACAAAAATCATTACTAATTGCTTAATTACAACTTTGTTTTTTTATAGTTAAGGTATGAATTTCCAATGGGATTTAACTACATGGAAAGCTTGAGAGAGTAATAACAAGCTGTTTTAGAGTTAGGAGGAGACAAAGTAACTTTAGACTGGAGTAAGTATTTATCCTTAAGGGTATTATTTTTAATGACCGGTGACTCAATTTTCTTCTACACATCTTCAAAGCCTTCAAACTAAAACTGGCAATTTCCAGGCTAAATAGATTTTCCAATCAAAAGTTATAGCATAAGCTAAAATGGAAGGTGGTTGCAACCTCAAATATTGAAAGAACTTCCCCCTTTTAAGGGAATAAATCATACTATGGTTCTCACTAATGTGTACAGGGTTATGTGTTGGTTTATAAAGTTACTTTCTGTCACTGGGCATGCATACTGCAGTATCTATACACTATCACTTATTGCTATGATTTCACCAGTAACTTGGAGAGACTTACTGTAAACTGAAACAAGTAGTTTCTGCATTCCTTTCAACTGAGTCAGCAGGAATCCTCTTTAAATATAACACTTTTTTTTTAAGCTAACTGGAGGCTAACTGAGAGATATAGTATAATGAAAGAAAGACCAAAAAAAAAAAAACCACCAGGCTGAAGGAAAAAAACCCCCCACAAAACAGACCCAATGCCAGTTTTCTGTTCCTGGCATATCTCAGGTAGTAAGAGAGCTATATAGCTTTTACTGCTACCAGAGGAAACTGGAAACCTAGAGCTGATCCTGCTGCATTCACTACTGTGAGTGATTATTAATCGTGCAAGCAGTCAGCCACCGACTTCACATCAGTAAGGATTGCAGAATCATGGCCCTATTATGGTCATGACTAAATATTTATGCCAATTACACTCTTGTCAGATTTTACCGAGACTGGCTGAATGAAAAACTTTCCAAAGGGTCCCACTACTGCTCTTTCTGTTCTATTTAAACGTCTTTCTTTAGAACAGATTGGTCATTTTCTGCATCATTTTTAGTAGTGAATGTGCATTGATCCAGCTAGCTATTTGGCAAATTCCCAAGTTATCATATACTGATTTTCACAGTGAGACCCTGACATACTAACTAAAATATCTAGTCACATGTGTGACAGTTTATACCATTATGTTCACCACTTTTACAAGACTATGATAAATTTGTACAAAGTATGTCTTGTGAGATATCCTTTGAAAAGTCATGATCTGCTGAATGTCATTATCTTATCACACATTATGAAATATGTGAAGTTATAAGTATGACTGTTACTGAAATATGCTGGAATTCTGGGTAACACCCACAAACCAGTTTTTCAGAGACAAAGACACACTGGCCCCAGCCAGGGGTTCAAGGGCTACCACCTGCTTAAGCAGCCATTCTCCAGCAGGGGGAAAGGTATAAACATGACATTTACTTTTCGTTACAGGGACGGTTCAAACCTCGCCTCCACAAGAGACTGCGTGTTGCCTGCACCCCAGCTGAGCTCCTCTCAAAGAAAGGAGAGTGGTTTAAGAATGAGAGACAGTGGCTTCCAACTCACCTCTCTCTCTCCCCCCCGGCCCTTTAGTCTTGGCAGCTACAATGCTCAGAGGACAAAGAAAACATAATTGAACTGGGGGAGGGGTGGTCCTAGCTGGAAGGCTTTTCAGCTAGTACAGATTGCTGTTGCATATGGTGAGACAAAACCTTTTTCTTTTAAATTTACTTTATTTGTTAAGTTAGGTATGAGCTTGCCTTTTACTGTTTTATTTTCTTTTGTAACCAATCCTGACCTTTATGCATCGTCACTTGTAATCACTTAAAATCTATCTTTCTGGAGTTAATAAACGTATTTTATTGTAAAGTGTATGGGAAACTCCATTTGAAATAAAAAGGCTGGTGCATTATCATTTTCCTTTGATGAAACGATAGACTTTCGATGAGCTTATACTCAGTGATGAGCTACCAAAATCTTAACAACGGGATCCCTCCTCACCCCACGAGGGGGTCGTTGCCCACCCCCACCTCCCGGGACTCCTGTCCCATCCAACCCCCGAGTTCCTTGACACCCCTGCTCCATCCACCCCATCCCCTGTCCCCTGACTGCCCCCAGAAGCAGGCAGGAGGGTCTCGTGGGCCACCGTAGTGGGTGCCCACCCCACCCCTAAGAGCCAGAGGGACCTGCCAGGGGGCGAGGTGGGGAGTCCCGGCGGTGCTTACCTGGGGCAGCTCCCAGAAAGCATCCGGCAGGTCCCTCTGGCTCCTAGGGGCGGGGGAGTGTAGCTGGGGGGGAGCAGGTGGAGCGGCCACTCCCCCCACTGATCACATCAAAAGTGGCGCTTTAGGCGCCGATTCCGTGGGTACTCCGGGGCTGGAGCACCCACGGGGAAAATTTGGTGGGTGCAGAGCCCCACCGGCAGCTCCCGCACTCCACTCCCGGCCCCAGCTCACCTCCCCTCCGCCCCGAATGCACCGCCCCGCTCTGCTTCTCCGCCCCCTCCCCCCGGCTTCCCGCGAATCAGCTGTTTGGCAGGAAGCCCGGGGAGGGGGGCTGAGAAGCAGGTGGTGGCTTCACTCTCAGGCTCAGGGAGGTGGAGGTGAGCTGGGGCGAGGAGCGGTTCCCCTACGTGCCCCCTCCCCGCCCGGGGTTATCTGCTGTGGCGCGGGCGGCCCTCCTCGCACCCCCCTGCCCCAGCTCACCTCCGCCTCCCTGGGCCTGAGTGCGAAGCCGCTGCCTACTTCTCAGGCCGCCCCGGCTTCCCACGTGAACAGCTGATTCACAGGAAACTGGGGGGGGGGGGGCGGGCAGAGAAGCAGAGCGGGAGGCGCGTTCAGGTGAGGAGGTGGAGGCGGAGCGGAAGTGAGCTGGGGCTGGGGGTGGGGTGGGGCCGGGGAGTTGCCGGTGGGTGCTCTGCACCCACCAAATTTTCCCCTTTGGTGCTCCAGCCCCGGAGCACCCACGGAGTCGGCGCCTAAGGCACCACTTTTGGCTGGTTAAATTTAGAAGCCCTTTTAGAACCGGTTGTGCCTCTCAGAACAACCGGTTCTAAAAGGGCTTCTAAATTTAAAAACTGGTTCTAGCGAACCGGTGGGAACTGGCTCCAGCTCACCACTGCTTATACTGTTCAGAAGGGCACTGAGCAGTAAAAGATGCACATTTCTGTGGGCACAAGGCTGGAACTAGGAATTTGCGGGTGTCACCCTATATGTAATTCATGAATGACTGGTCAAAGTGCTCCTGTATTTAGCTTGGAGCGAATCTGCATGCTGAAGGCTGTGTGAACAGGCCAGGAGTGGATATTCTGACAACAAAGCAGTGTAAATGGCACCCTAGGCTAGAGAACTAAGAGGGCACCGCTGTTCAATAGTCCAGATTGTACCCTGGGTAATGTCACAACATGATAATCCTGTGAATAAGGGCCAAAGCATGGGGCACTGGGGGGGAGAAGTTGGAAGGAGATTAAAGAGACTTTTAGACTTTTTCAATTATGTGCTGTTAAGCAGTAAGTTTAATAATTCTAGGTTAGAGGAGATCACGCTTCCACTAACATTTCAAAAGAAAAGAAACCTTTAAAGCCTTCTTTTGAAGTCAACTGTTATTTCCTCAATTGTTCTTGAATTCATAGATTCCAAGGCCAGGAGAGATCACTGTGATCATCTAGTCTGCCCTCCTGTATAACACAGGCCATGGAATGTCCCCCAAATAATTCTCTTTGAACTATAGCAGAGGTTTTCAAATTGGGGGTGTGCTCCACTAGGGAGGCGCAGAGGAACATTCGGAGTGCGAGCAGTGACACCAGGTGGCTTGTGCCAACCCTGTGCGATGGGGCCTGGGCCAGCCCCCACAGAAGGCAGGGAGGGAGCACCATTTCCACCCTCTGACTCACCTCTGTGGAACCACCCAGCCTGTGGGTCAGTGTGCTGCACCGATTTCCGCTCCCAGCAGCCTCCCTGCCCAGTGCTGGCTTTGCCCCCAGAGACCACCAGACGCACCTTCCTCCACCCTGAAAACCCAAGGGGCAGATATTGGCCCTGCCCTAGTGGTGCAGCTTGGCTGCAAGGTAGAAGCAGCCTGCTGCTGAGGGAGCCTTGGCTGTGCCATTAGTAAGTATCTGTGTATTTGAAACTTATCGGTGGGGCTTAATTTGTTCCAGGGCTTGCCAGGGCTAAGGCGCGGCACCCCTAGACTTGGCAGTTCATAGCCGTTGGCAGTTCATAGCTCTGGACTTGCTGCATCAGTTATGAAGTAAAAGAATTGCTTGAGCCCCTACACTAGTTTTATTACAAATTAAACACTGCTTACAGGTGTAGGCAAGTTAATTAAAGTTGTGTTAAGATCTCTGTTAGGTTTATAAGTAGGTTATCAAGCATACTTTTTACACGTGTATTTTTTTATGGGTTGGGAGGGGCACAACCAAAAACTGTAACTCAAATGGGCGGGCGGGCGCAGCTCAAAAAGTTTGAGAACTGCTGAACCAGAGTCTATCTTAGAAAATCATCCAATTTTGATTTAAAAATTGAGCTCCGTACAGGCCAGACAAGGTTGCCAAGCTTAATAAAGCTTTAAATCGAACTGTTGAACACTGGAAACAACAGTTAAAATGGTGAGATAACTTTTTCACACATGCAAAGAGAAGCTGGTGTTTCTAGTCCCTATATATAGGCCAGCATTCCAGGCTATTCTTCACTGCAGGAAACAATATAAAGCAACCTAGTAAGGCAATAAACTGCAGAAGCAGTATTTTCTTTTTAACTGGATTTTAACAATAAACCCAAAGGCATTTTGTGTTATATTTCCTTTGTACTGAGCTATTTAAATCTTTCCTTTCAAAGGCAATTTTTTCTCAACCACTGATCACAAAAAGCAGCCAACACCCCCTTTTTGAAAACATACTTGATCAATTTGTCTGCATTTCTGTCAACAAAATGTTCACTATTTTAAATCTGTTCTAGGCCTTATATTTTTGCTGAATTTTTTGAGGGGAGAAAAAAAAATCCTACAGTTTGGGGTTTTTTAAACACTAATTTGAAAGCATTCTGTTAACTGGCTGCTCCGGACTAAAGACAGATTGACATTTCGGGCACTTTGGGCAATTTTTAACTATGCAGTTTTGTATCCTTATGACACTGCTGCTGGTTCTCTATCTATCACTATAAACAGATTAACTGAAGCTTGAGAGTCTGCAAAGTTGCTTTGTTCTTTTGACATGACGCAATGCCCATACTTTACATCAGCCCCCAAACAAGAGCGGATAACTTTGGTGACAAAGTGGCACAGAGCCCACAAGGCTAATAACAAACCCATTCAAGCCAAGTTTTAAACTCAGCTAAGCCTCTGTGTGTATACGCATGCATGGACCTTTGTGCACGGTTGTCAAGAAGTTGTTAACTGAAGAAGAAAAAGAGAGAGACTATTGGATCTTTTCCCCTAGCTACTTACACTTGGATGTTTATGATCCAAACGTTCCCAGAGCACACGGACTTTTCTTAGGAGCCTTCAAGAAATTGCACATTCAGTAGAAGATTCTCAGGTATTCAGTCTTAAAAGTCAACTAGAGGGTTCATGCAGCCAAATATCAAACAGAGAAAAGTAAATCCAAAAACTCTCACAGCTTAGAATCATTGCTACCTAGGACGAAGGTTTCTTTTCTTTAAAGATTTATATCCTGTACTTTTATAGGTCGATGACCAGGGTCTATAGATCCTACCACAAATCCATGAACCAACAAATCCTGAGTTCTAATCCCAGCTTTAATCATGACCGTCTCGATGGCCTAAACTAAACCACTTAATTTCTGGGCCTCAGTTTGCCTATGTGTAAAATGGACATAATGATACACACATACCTACCTCACAGGAATGCTGCAAGTAGTAAATAGGTGTGCTCTGGTGATGAAAAGCTCTACATAACTTCTAAGTATTGTATCTGGAGCGACAGCTGTAGTTAAGGTTACCCAGTTATTACCTCAGACAATGAGAACTTCAAAGATCAACTCCTAGCTAACATATAACATGAATTAATATTTAGAAAAAAATAAAATATCTTTACTAACCTTGGCTAACTCCTGAGTACAAAACTTAAACAACTTAAAAACCAGAAAGTTATTACAAATAAATATACTGAGATAACTTCTAAAATTGCACAAACACTAGTAATATAAATTTTAAAAGCCACAATTAATTATAGTCATTTCTCTCACTCTACCTAAACACTGAAAAGATATAGGGGACCCAACACGATAGCAATCACACTTTTTCTAACTTTTTGAGGTTGGCAGCCAAATTCAGCCTTGGAGTTAGTTAGTGCAACTTGATATAAGGCAGTGTCAGAGCACCTGTTTACACTACAATTGAAACCGTTTCAGTGTATCTTAGAACTTGTCTAGATTAAGGATTTTTGTAGTGTCACTCTGCATTAGGTATGTAGTAAAAAGAGTAACTGACAATTGGCAATAGCAGGGTTCTACAAATAATATATAAACACATCAAAACAGGTTTATAGTTTAAAATAACAAACTGATCAGCAATAAACCAAGCCAGTTCAGTTTCCCCACTTACTGCTGGTAATAATTCCAATTATTTAATTAGTTCTGCTATGGCTGTCTGTGATAGTACTAGTGAGAAATGGAATTACACATTCTTTCTCTTTCCATTTCATCATTTGGAATGTGCTTCTCTCTTTCACTATCAATACATCATGTCATGTGTACTCTATGTAGGAAAGCTGGAGAATCACTATTCCATCTTATTTGTAGACATTGGCCTAACATAGGTCCCATGAAATTCTCACTTAATTCCTAGTGATTCTCTGACGCAGGCACATCAAGTAATCTGCACCACTGAAACTGAAGAGCTCAGAAAGATGCCAGTTCATTTTATGCTTTAAACCCCAAATGCTTTTTCTAAAAAGCCCATACTGGATCCTTTAAACAGAAACTTACGATTCCCAAGTTCCTAATGACCAGCTCATCACATGTCTACAGGCTTCTCATACATTGATCTGCTGAACTGTATGGTGTTCAAATAAAGGGAAAGCATAGAAGGGAATTTTGGGAGTCTTCTGTTAATCTTTTCTTATACCTTTGAAAATTAGCCATTTAATATTATGACATTTCCCTTTTCCCCAAACACTTTTTCTGCTGATGACCTTGAAGTTGTTTTTTTTTTTTAAATATTGGTGAATGTAAGAATCTTAAAATATACAAATAAAGATAATTTCAGTTTTAAGCATTAAAAAGGCCAATGCCCACGATATGGAACAAGAAAGGAGCTGGCCAATCTTTGCTCCCTCAACCCCAACCAAACCTAGAACAAACTGATTAGGGTAGTTAAAAGCCACAGTTGTGAAATGAGTGACTATGTCCGAGTTGTTATAGGGGTAATAATTACGGGATCCCTCTTCCACAACAAACAAAAACAGCAATATGACACAACTTAGAAACCCACCCAAGTGCCTGCAGAAGCATATCATAAATAAAGTAGAATAGGAAGGAATCTCTCTGGTCTGTGTCAACTAATTTGCCTTTCTCGAATTAACCCATTTGAGAACTACAAACTATTCTTGACTCCTTGTAGATTGGGACATTATATTAGCAGAAAGGTAAGAAGACAGGCTAGGAAATAAGATCAGCCATACTGGAGCAGGTCAGTGGCCCTTGTAGCCTGTTATCCTGATTTCAACAATGGCCAATACCAGCTGCTTCAGACACAGGTGCAAGACATCCCTCAGTAGGAAGTTTGGTAGCCTATGGGGAAAGTTTCTTCCTAACACCCATCTGTCAGAGGTTAACTTCTGTAGCATGAGGCCTAATATCCCTATCAAAACAATTTTTTAAAAATCCCTACCATTATAACCTCAGATGTTATTATCCATAGAAGCTGGACAATGACTGCCAAGTTTGCACAGCCTTGAATATTTCACAACATATAATTAAATATAAAGTGTTTTGAATTATGCAGATTTCTGTGAAACGCCATGTAAGTGGCTATTTTGGATCCACACTCCCTCTGATCGGGAGGCTTAAATCAACCATAAATGGGCCAAATTCTGTATCATGGGATGGGAGAGCAGAATTTGATGCTACATCTTTAACTTTTTGCCTCAAACACAGATATCCAAAGTCAATCTTCTTCTATGTAATATATGGAGCTGTTAGTGTACCTTAATCAAGCCCTTTAACTTAACTCTACCTCTCCACCTAAACCTTTGCTCCACTTTCCTCAAATTTTAATATATATTTTAAAGTTGTATAACAATGAATAAATCACACAATCAATAACTGATAACCCTCCTCCCTCTATATCACTCTTCTTCATCCTTTACCCACTGCCACCCCTGGCTGAGTTATGTTTAAATTTAAAAAGGCAAGCTCTTAGGAGCAGGAATCTGTCATTTTAAATTTGCTTTTAAAGTGTCATACACAGTCATAGTCCTGGACAAATTAATAAATTAATAAATGTCCACCAATTGTGAGTTTTAAATGGAGCAAGCTCTGTAGAACACAGGATAAAAAGTCAAATCCAACGTCATCTGCTGAAAGCAACAAAGCAGGGACTTTAATGCAAATTGTCACAATCTTTCGGTCTCGTGTCGAGTAAGGCTGTAGTGACACAGCTGTTTCAGTCTTAAGCAACAGTCTCCCCATGGGTATCGAAAGCGCACCCTCCAAAAAAAAAATTTGGCCACCAAAGGCATCAGGAGAAATGAAAAGGAAACCTTAAAAAAACAACATTTTGTAAGTGTTCATGTGGCTTTAATTTGACCCACTTGGATAACTTTACTTACTGCAAATACAACAAATTATCTTCTTTGTAGATATTGCAAATGCAGTCTGGGACCTGGATAATTGTGTTAATCGAAGCTACAAATTCCATAATACGGTATTTGTGTTTGAATTATATGATTCATATTGCTAATCTTTTTCCAAAATGAAGAGTTCTGAGGAGCTCTTCAGCAGAGAAATGATACAGCAGAATCCCCCCCTCCCTATACACACTTATATTAGAAGAGTACTGCATATGGCTCAATTATGGAATATAGATTTTTAATGTTTAATTTGTCAAAATGGGGATAAATATACATACATATACAATATGTTTAGATAGCTCTATTTAAAATATTTCTTCTGGGGAAATTAAATAGCATGCCAATTTAAATAATACATTAAATAATATGTCAAAATTACAGGAATAGTAGTGTGAACTTTGGGGAAAAAATTAAACACAGTATAGTTTCTCTTAGCCAGCCACTGCAAGATTTGCTTCTCTTATCGGGTCTAAAATTGATTAACACATTGATTAATTTCATTCCTTATGAAGTCCACCACTCATAAAACTTGCAAAATGGAGATACTACAGAAAATGTTTTAAAAGATGTCATTAAAAATGGGCTAACAAAATTTGAAATATGAATAGCCCCAAATGTTTCAGCACTTCAGATCCTGTTCAGGATCCAGACTTTGTGGATGGCTTCCTTCTTGTAATGGGTCAAACAAAACTCATGCTCCATCCAAACACCTCAAAATTTAAGAAGTCTGATCCAAACTGCAGCTTTTACACTTTAAAAAGATTGAGATCCAAACTTTACAGGTCAAACCAATCTCTATTTAAAATGTACAAGAAAAATTAGTGGCATTTTTTTTTTATTTCATGTCTAAAATTTAGATGTAAAGTCTTCAAGGTAGGGGCCAGGTCCTTCTAAGTCAGTGGTGGGCAACCGCTGGCGGGCTGCGAGACAGTTTGTTTACATTGACCATCCGCAGGCACGGCCGCCCGCAGCTTCCAGCAGCGAACCGCGGCCACTGGGA
This sequence comes from Chelonia mydas, assembly GCF_015237465.2. NCBI lineage: Eukaryota > Metazoa > Chordata > Testudines > Cheloniidae > Chelonia > Chelonia mydas. The sequence continues at coordinate 86,250,891 of NC_057850.1, read as the reverse complement.
GCTGCAGGCGGCCATGCAAATGTAACTAAACTGTCTGGCAACCCACCAGCGGATTACCCTGACAGGCTGCAGTTTGCCCGCCGCTGCTTTAGATCCACATAAAAAAACCCCGGCAGATTAAATTATTATTCTGGCAACTGGCAAATCCATAAAAGTCAGCCCGGTGATTATAGCTGCAGAGTATAGCTAGAGTTATCAAGAAGTTCTAGCATTAGTATGCAACCAGTAATACTACATACATGACTTTAGCAAAGCTTTTGATATGGTCTCCCACAGTATTCTTGCCAGCAAGTTAAACAAGTATGAGCTGGATGAATGGACTATAAGGTGGACAGAAAGCTGGCTATATCGTTGGGCTCAGCGGGTAGTGATCAATGGCTCCATGTCTAGTTGGCAGCCGTATCAGCAGAGTGCCCCAAGGGTCGGTCCTGGGGCCGGTTTTGTTCGATATCTTCATTAATGATCTGGAGGATGGCATGGATTGCACCCTCAGCAAGTTTGCAGATGACTCTAAACTGGGAAGAGTGGTAGATACGCTGGAGGGTAGGGATAGGATACAGAGGGACCTAGACAAATTGGAGGATTGGGCCAAAAGGAATCTGATGAGGTTCAACAAGGACAAATGCAGAGTCCAGCACTTAGGACGGAAGAATCCCATGCACCGCTACAGACTAGGGACCGAATGGCTAGGCAGCAGTTCTGCAGAAAAGGACCTAGGGGTTACAGTGGACGAGAAGCTGGATACGAGTCAACAGTGTGGCTTTGTGGCCAAGAAGGCTAATGGCATTTTGGGCTGTATAAGTAGGAGCACTGCCAGCAGATCGAGGGACGTGATCGTTTGCCTCTATTTGACACTGGTGAGGCCTCATCTGGAGTACTGTGTCCAGTTTTGGGCCCCACACTACAAGAAGGATGTGGAAAAATTTTGCCCAGCGGAGGGCAACAAAAATTTTTAGGGGGCTAGGGCAACAAAAATTATTAGGGGGCTGGAGCACATGACTTACGTGGAGAGGCTGAGGGAACTGGGTTTATTTAGTCTGCAGAAGAGAAGAATGAGGGGGGAATTGATAGCTGCTTTCAATTACCTGAAAGGGGGTTCCAAACAGGATAGATCTAAACTGTTCTCAGTGGTACCAGATGATAGAACAAGGAGTAGTGGTCTCAAATTGCAGTGGGGGAGGTTTAGGTTGGATATTAGGAAAAACTTTTTCATTAGGAGGGTGGTGAAGCACTGGAATGGGTGGTGGTGGATTCTCCTTCCTTATATGTTTTTATAGTCAGGCTTGACAAAGCTCTGACTAGAATGATTTAGTTGGGGATTAGGTCCTGCTTTGAGCAGGGGGTTGGAGTAGATGACCTCCTGAGGTCCCTTCCAACTCTGATATTCTATGATTCTATGAGTTTTGTATTTTGAGAAAGAAGAGGAAAAAGCAGAGGAAGTTCAGCCTGCATGTGTTTTTGTCTCTCAGCCACTATGACTGTCTTATTATTAGAGCTAATTGGAAATCTGAGTTTCTGTAAAATGGGAAATTTCCATATTTTGACATTTGTTTTCATACCAAATTAGAGAAAAAAATCCAAATTTTTTGAACAGAAGGTTCAGAAAAATTTACATTGAGAAATGTTGAAATGTTCCATCTGGACATTATTGATCAAAATGAAATGTTTTGACATTCCCAAATAAAATAGTTGCATTTTGGTTTTGTTGAGCTGAATTTAAACATTTCGTTTCGGCTCGGTTTGACACTGAACTGTGTCTGCCTGAGTTGCTCTGGTGCCGCATGGCCCCATTCTCCTCTAAGCACCAGGCTTCCAGTTGGACGACTGTGATGCACTGTGGTCAGCTGACTGCCACGAGGGACGCTGGCAACTCAGGCAGACAGTTAAATGCCAAAATGAGCTAAAAATCCGTACTTCACTTTGGTTCAACAAACCAAATTATTTCAATTCAGGTCAACCCAAAATGAAATATTTAGTTCCAATTTTCTTTTGGGGAAACTGAAAAATTTCAGCAAAATCAAAATTTTCCTGCAGAAAATTCTGATTTTTGGGGAACTATATTTTCAGTTGAAGAGAGACATTTTGAAGGAAAATTCCCAACCAGCTCTACTTATGATTAATTCATTGCCTTGTTTGTACTGTTTCATATTGTAAAGTTCTGTGATCCTGTGTGTGAAGAGTGTTCCATTAATCAAATGATTCATGGTTCTGTCACATACCCACTACTGTATACTATGCAGGTAATTGAAAAGTCTGTTAGAAGGTCATCGGAAGCAAGTATGGGGCTCTCCATTTATAGCAGTACTAAAAATGGAAATTGTATGTGACAGGTTGACTGCAGCACCACAAGCTAACAGCATTCACAGACATCTCGTAGTGAACTTCATATACCTAGTGAACTACAAACTGCATTAAAATACCACACCCTAGAGCAAAAGTCATGATTCAGGAAGAGGTTCTGTTTTCACTTGCTGACGTCTGCGCTAATAGCGGAAGACACCAAGATGACTTTTCCCATATTTTCAGAGGGTCCAGCATGTAGCATGGAAATCATATAGGCGAAGTATATTCAAAGGCTCTGTACTGACTACTGGAAAATATCGGACTACTCTCTCAAAAAAAGAGAGAGAGATTTGGTCTATTTGGGCTCTGGGTGTTCCAATAGAAGAAATATACTGCAAGTGTTTCTTAAGTGCTTTACTTAGAAGAACTTACCAATAATTTAATACCATTCCACTCTTGCTATCTTCTAATTTTATTTCTTTTTACTTTAAAGCATTGCCATTTCACATTCATTTTCAAAAATATGGTTTCTCTCTCCCCCTTTTCTCCTTTTAGTCTTCCTTTTGTAAACATACACTGAGGAATCCATGGAAAAATTCTCTTCTCTGCCACAGTTCAATATTATCAATCTCAATGAATTCACTTTTCATGAAAGCATTCCTCTTGGTCCACTATACATATTCAAATTTACGGTGGAAAGCGTTAAGGTTTTCCAACTCCAGCAACGTAAGAAATTCTTAACATGAATTGAATACTACAGTAAATTTGCCAGAAAATACAATAATCTGCTTTCTGGTTTGGGGATGAATCACAGGTGTTCGTAAAGGTCAAGGGGCTGGGCACTTTAGTAACCGAACGGCATATTTAACAGCATGCCAGCTTCCACAAAGACAGCCTCAGCTTGAGTTTCTCTGCATTGCCTTAATATGGATTTATCTAGAGTCGTCCACTCACCCTCTCACCTCAGAAAAGCTAGACAATTTCTTATACTAAATTCTCTTCCAAGCAACAACTGCCAGTGACGCTGAATGATCATATATCTGGTGCTTATGTGGTACCTGCCACGCTCCACAAACGATTGATTTGTGTTCAACAATGCCACTTCATCCAAGATCTGATACTGTAATCAAATCATAGTCTAGGAGATACAAAGGCAAGTGATTTACCTAAGGAGTCACAAGTCTCATCATATTAAAAGCCCTTCTAAGGGTCCCAATCCTGCATTACTGACACTAATAGGAGATTTGGCATTGATTTCAATAGGAGCAAAAGCACAGCCTATGATTCACTGCCATTCAACACCCTAAGTGAAACACCACATGGCAATGACGGGTCAGTCCCCAGCACTCCATCACATCACCTCAGAATATTTAAGCCTCCATTCAGCCCTTTTTAAATTTTAGGTAAGGCACTCTACAAACAATTTAGCATTTCAGGTTTAGCTGAATACAGACTACAAAAGTCTGGATCAAACATTAGACACACTGAATTCCCGAGGAAGGACAAAAGACACGTCACTAATATTTTGAAGAGCAAAGCTGCATGGAAGTGAAGATTAATCCCCCATCATCTGACTGTCTAAAAAGAGAGTATGAAAGGAAGTAAAAACTTCCTTCTCAAATGGCCTCTAATTCCCAGCTCTCTAAACTCTGGCATGCAGAATGCTGCTGCCCACCTTCTCACATGTGCAAACAAGCACAATTAAAATCACTCCTACCCTCAAATAATGCCAGTGGCCAACCCACTCATTTCACAAGTGCACTCATTTTTAAAAGCCTCTATGATCTTGTTCTTGCCTCTGCACTCCTAGTTGCCCCATTACCTGGCCTGAGACTCCTCTCCATATAGCCTTGCCACTACTGGTATGTTTACACAGCAACTGGGAGGTGTAGTTCCCAGCTCTGCTTAAGCTAGTGTGCAAAAAATAGCAGTGTGGCTGTGATGGCACGGGCAGTAGCTCAGGCTAGCCACCTAAGTACAATCCCATCTGACCTCCTGCATATGTACTTGGGGAGGCCAGTCCGGGCCATTGGTTGTGCTACCGTGGCCACGTTGCTTATTTCAGCATGCTAGCTCAAGCAGAGCTGACACGTGTATGTCTACCCACACGGGGAATTACACCTCCCAGCTGCTATGCAGACATACCCTGTGAGTGTGTGAGAGCCACTTTCTTTGCAACACTTACTGTTTGGAATAGTCTTCTTGTATCTCTCTACATCACAGACTTTCCTTCACATTTCAAACCTTTGTTAAAAATACATTTTCTTCTTCGCCTGTTCTCTCTCTCTGACACTCCTGGGGGGCACCAAGGGTTGTGAGGCACCTTGCTACCACCTGACATTTGCATGAGGAAGCCTCGTCTGTGCCTACCAGGAGTCACCTCTCCAACTCCACTGGCTACTGGCAACACAAGCACTCCCCTCTAGGCCTTGCACGCCCCACATAACTCTACAGGTCAGCAACTGGCACACCCCAACCCTTGAGCATCTCCGTGGAGTGTCCAGACCCTGACCCATTGGATTCTCACAGCATTCACAGATCTGCTGCTTCCAAAGAAATAGTACACCCCAACTTATCAGTCATATCTCAAATCACCTCTCTACTTAACACACTAAGATAGGTTTATGTAACAAAGCACAGAGATTCAAGTAATAGCATGAAGTAATACTGGAAACAAATGAATACAAATAAAATAAAATGATCACATGCATTCTAGAGCTTAGACTTAATTAATAATATACTCTCATGTCTAATAAAGTATTGCTCACGAGTGCTTTCTGCCAGGCTGACTGTGACCCTCTTCTCATGAGACAATCATGCTGTCAGCTTGCCTCCTTGGTGAAGGATCCACAAAGCTGTGTAAATTTGAAAGCTTCTCTCTCTCTCACCAACAGAATTTGGTCCAATAAAAGATATTACCTCACTCATCTTTTCTCACTAATACTCTGGGACCAACACAGCTACAACAATGATGTACACAACCCTTTTCAAATGCAGTTATAGACTGTTGTTTCTTACCCCAGGATGTTCCTTCTTCAGAGACTTAGCTTACCTTTGCAAATCCTCAGGCCCATATCTGACACAGACAGTAAACACAGCCTGTCTGCACAGATGTCCATTGTTCTGTATGCTGACTGAGTTGGCCACCAAAGCTCATCTCAACTCAGGCGACAAGTTTTACTTCAACAGTTTTGGAATCTGAATATTTTACATCTCTCAAACTATTTCCCGTACAAAAATCTTGCAATAATTATGACGGCCAATGGGCTACTGGCTCTTGGTAGAGACCTCACATGCCACTGTTTGGTGAAGCATTATGCCTGTGGATCTCTGTGAAACCCTATGCAATTCCGGGGCTGTCTGCCCATTGTCACCAATGGGTCCTTGGGTCACACTGTCTTGCTGTGATTTTACTCAAAGTTGTATTCATGTCTGGAGTGGCAGCGGAGGCACAGATGACCTGTGCCGAATACAAACCCTCCTGAAACCAGTGGGTATGTATTTGGAGTGGCTCGACTTTGCCTCTATTACCAGGGCTATGCTGCTATTTATACTCTCGCACTCGCTTGATGAGAGCTAGTGTGAGTATGTGTCCATGAGCAGGGGAAATCACACCCTTAGCTTGTAGTGTTGATGTAGCCCCATATGATATTTGGTATTTTTCTTAAAGCCCCAGCTCCTAGGACCAGGTGATTACATGAGAATCTCAGCTAAACAGTATAGGTGTCTAGGGCAGAGACATTTTCTACCCGCAGAGAAAAGCGTTTGGCCTCTAAAGACTCAAAACCCAGGAGACAAACCCTCACTTCAAAAAACCCCAAAACATCAATTTTGTTATTTTTAATAGCTCATTATTTTTAAAGCAATTTCATGGATTTTGGGGGGCCTGACTCATAATTTTTGAATGTCTGAGGGTGCCAATACTAGTTGAGTTCTGCAAATCCTCTCTCACGAGGTGTCGTCCCATTGGCTTCAATGGGGTTACAGTAAGCCTTGCTCATGCGAGTATGGGTTTGCAGATTTAGGCTCTAAAAATTATTGTCTTGAATTGATCATCATTTTATTAAGTTGTGGCAGTATGTGATAAAATAAATATTTTCACTGATATTTTTAAATTACAGATAAAATCACAAATACTCAGATCAAATAAACAATATATACAGCCCAAATAAATAAAATAATCAAAAATTTGAATTTACGACTAACTTACATACTTCAGAATCATATTTCAATACAAATTATGGTGTTAGTTTCATATCCAATACATTTTTTACCAGTTTGGTGCCCAGTCTTGCTCCACTGCACATGCTTGCATTGTATGTGTCTAAGAGACTGTGTGTCTTTGTGTATGGAGGTGTGTGTACTGCTGTATGTGTGTGTACCTGTGTGAATAAAATTTGCAGCCTACCTCTTTGACTTTTATTCCTTTTGCTGGCTTGCGCACAAAAGAATTGATGACATAAAATGTGTGTATTCATTTCACAACAAGTTTTTAAAAAAGAAGGGAACTCCAAAGGAAATGAATTATGTCTTAAAAAGGGAATGTTGTTGACTAGTAATTGCAGAAGAGCCAATGTTATCATACATTTCTCCCCACCTTTGTCTAGCTACATTACAAACTCTTTGGTGCAGACTCTCTCTTTTTATGTGTATGGACCCATTGCAGCTGTGATAATGTGGTCCTAATTCCACACATAAAATTACAATAACTTTAGTGAACATAAAACATGGAGCTGGTTAAGAAAAACGGGAAGAGGGGAGGGAAAGAATCATGAAAACCTTTGTGAAATTTCATTTTTTTTTAAATTACTCTTTTTGACTATTTTGTTGTCAGCTCTAGCGTCCTGTAAAAAATAAAACCTGAACGTAGCATAATACAGCTGTCAAAACAATAACTATGCCTGTTTGAGTCTTACAGTGAAAATGAGCATGAGCGAGGGTCGGGGAGAGCAAGCGACGGAGGGAGCGGGGAAGGGAGTGAGCAGGGGCGGGGCCTCAGGAAGGGGCAGGTCCTTTGGGAAGGGGCAGGGCAGAAGGTGGGGCAACGGAGGGGCAAGGGTGTTCGGTTTTCTGGCATTAGAAAGTTGGCAACCCTATACGCCGTACCAGACAAACACAGGAGGAGGAGAGGGCGGCCTCACGCTGGCAGCTCCTCCGACGCGGCTGTACCAACCACTCCTAGCCCTTCCATGCAGCTATGTTTAGCGGCTCCTGTCTGGGGTCTGTAGGCAGCCCTGCTGGAGGACAGGGCTGGGTGCGGTACAGCGGCGCCGGAGGAGCTGCCAGCGTGGGGCTGCCCAGGAACCGCAGTGGTGAAAGGAGCAGAACCCCACGCCGGCAGCTCCTCCGGCGCAGCTGTACCGCCCCTAGCCTTGCCCTCCAGCCCTGTCCTCCAGCGGGGCTGCTGTACAGACTCCGGACAGGACTCAGGAGACGCAGCTGCATGGAAGGGCTGGGGGCAAGGTTGGGGGCAGTACAGCTGTGCCGGAGGTGCCGCCAGCGTGGGGCTGCTGCTCCTTTTGCCACTGCGGGTTCCAGAGAGCCCTGCAGTTCAGAAGTCTCCGGCGCAGCGGGAGGAGGACAGAGGCTCCCCCACCCATGGGATGGATCATGGGGAGGGGAGAGTGGGAGAGCGCAGAGAGGCTGGGGGCAGGGTCACGTGGGGAGGCCAGGTGCCCCCTCCCCTTTAGCTGGTGCAGCCTACCGTTGAGAAATGATTCTACTTGCACCACGGAAAAGGATAGTGGTGAAGCATATGTAACTGAGTTAATGGGTCCATGAAATTCAAAATTGACATTGGGGTACAAGTAAACTGCAGCCCTGAGACAGAAGAAAGGAAAAGTCTAGCCCACACCATGACAACATCATCATCTGCCTCAGCAAGAGTAGTAGGATGCGGAGGGCATCCATTCCTCATACTGGGGAAATGTAATGTTAAATGTAGGTACAAGAAATCTAGATTTTGCCGTACGTCTGACGTAATAAACACGCCAGCAAAATAAGCATTGGGGCTGACAGTTATAAAATCATTACACTTGATGGAAAATCCTAATGGCAGTGAAATCAATAAAAGGATATCTCACAGCAGAGGAAATTAAGAAAAGATTTCCTGATGCATTTGAAGGCACGGGATGTCTACTGGTATACTGCAAAATCAAAACGGTCTGAAAACGCAGTGCCAGTAGAGCATGTGCCACAGTAACGACTACTAACAATGAGGCCCAAAGTGGAGAAGGAACTCCAGCCTATGGAACGAAAAGAGCTACAGCAGCGTGAATTCATTGTTTCATTTACTACAGAACTATATATATTACATAAATATATATTTTTCTCACAGCAAATAATAACTTATTGGAAGCTGATAACTTAATTGGTGAATAGCACAGTAAAAGCAGCCTGATTGATTAATAACTTAGATAGGTTAGTAATTAAATCACACAGTGTTTTCATATCATGTGCTGCAAAGAGCCGCAGCAGACACATTAAAGAGCCACTTGTGGCTCACAAGCCTCAGTTGAAGTATTACTGTTCTAGAGAGCATCTAGAGAACAAGCCTGTGAGCTTCTGCACTGCCAAGGCTTCAGCACAGGATCTTAAAGTTACAAAGGTACATCCTTAATGTGAAATACCTGTCTAGAAAAGAAATTCCTATAACAGATTTTCTCCCACACAATTTTGTAGAAAGAAGATGAGGAAGACTTGGAAAATAGATAAACATGATACTACAGCACTTACGAGTGCCTACAAATAAGCTATCAAAAATAGTGAGAGAAACAGAGTGACGATGCAATGAACCTTTTGAAAGAAACAATAAGGTCAGGATGACCTGCACAAAAAACCCCCAAGAAAACAAAAAATCCACCACAACTAATTCATTGACTCTTAGAGACTTTGGGGATGGAAAAAACCCAGAGTTCACTGTGGAGAATGGATTAGTGCTGAAATAGTAATTCCAAAGAAAATGCATCTGGAGATTCGGAAAAAGATTAATGAAGAACACCTCTATATGGTGCTATGCAAAAGCTGTACAAGAGGCACGCTTTGGCCACAGGTCTGGGGCTACAGACCCATGCTTCAGAGGTGGTAGAACCTCCTTTCCTCATGACAAGATATGATTCATGCTCATCCACCCAGGGATCATGTTGAAATGATTGGGCCCACAATTCTGCAAAGCAAGAATATCTCCAGATGACATAAGTTATTTAGAGAAAGCCATGAAGACCCAAGAAATAGAAGAAAACAGGGATCCAAACAACCAACCACCCCCCTAAGAAAACCAGAAAACCCTTCGCAACCAGAACCGAAAAGAGTAAACAAACAAAATCATTAAAAAACTTAGGTTGCCCTTCCCCAACCCACCATTCAATACCTAAAAATAATAAAAATGATCAGTGTCACATCCCTCTAAGCGCTGTTGAAAATATTAACTAGTTAACCAAGTCTTCAAATTCTCTTTGCATGTGTCTCTGCTGCTTATTTAATAAAATAAAGACACTCATCCCATGTGGAATTATGATCTACCATTTTTTCATTAACTCTGCGTGAGATCCCAATCTCTAGATACCAATTCCTGATCACATCATTTTTCCATCTGCTCTATATTGGTTCTTAGCACACAGAAAAGATAATAGATTATACCTTCAAACCCTTATTGGATGTATACGTTAGCACTGAGAAATCATGCAGCATACTTACGTGAAAACAATATGCTCTTATAAAATTAAAAAACTAGGTTAATGGAAGTGGGTAAGTCTGAGGTGAGGCAGAAGGAGACAGATAGGAAGCTTTAGGGCTGGATGATGTCTGGCTGTGTGCGGGTGCACAAGCAGAAGGAGAGGGTGAGAGAGAACGTGCAAGGACTGTGATTTGCCCACCCCAGGGATCAGGCACACCTAGGGGGTGAAAGGATACCAGCTATGCTCCTCAAAGGGCCAAGTCCCACACCTCCCTCTCTCCTAGCTCACAGTCTAGGGGGCCAGTCTGAGGGGGGAACATTTGTTGCACCCGTTCAAAGGGAGGAAGAGCTCCTACTGAAATTCATGCTCCCTAAAAGATAGTACAGGAATTCTGGTTGAGTCACCCAAAATTCTTCTCAGAGCCCTCACTGCAGTGCCAGCTCTTTGGCAGCCACCCCATCCTTAATGCAAATATGGCTTTAACCCACCATCTGGCTGGCCCTGGTTATTTACTTACCTAAGGCCCTGATCGTGCAAACAATTATGCATGAGTTGTCCCACTAAATCCAGTGGGACTATTCATGTTTATAACTGTAAATGTAAACACACATACGTGTGCTAACAGGTAAACCCACATCCCTTCTACGCTACAGTGAGAAATTATTTCAACACTTGTTAAGAACAAAACAAACACCAGGACACACACGTTTCAAGTCAAAACTTCTTTGACAAGGCAGCTGCCCTAAAAGACATACTGAAGGGAACTCTTGTATACCACAGAAGTTACCTATTTTTTGAGAGTTGGTTTTTATTTTTGTTTTTTGAGTATCTGTTGTGGTAAACTCTGTGCCCGGTTATGCACCACAAGGTATGTCTTTACACATGTGCCATTTGGGAGGGGCAGTTGAGCATTATTATTTAGACTTATTTTTGTATTATTTATTGAACTCCCTCAAAGTACTTACACCACCATTTTAAAAAGTCACTTGTTCCATCTGTTGTAAGATGTTGGCTAGGCCCATGGAAAGCATACAGGGTTACCACTGCTCCCAGCAGCTTGTACAACAGTTTACAAAGGTTGTGGTTCAATTCAAAATCACAATAAATAAAAATGTAAAGAAACTCCAAAACCTTTTGGATTCAAATTTCCACTGATCCTGCTACACGTAACTAATTCCTGTCTAATCCTGGTTTCTTTACCAATTCTTCAAATTACTGGTCTTCTCTATAACCAGTATCTTCAGTTGTACCCAATTCTTTCCTTCCAGTCTTCAGTCACTAAAAGGATGCAATACACAGCATCTCTGACCTATACCCACAACACCCAAGTCTTGCCAAAACTTAAAATAAGGGTTTATTCTTTTCCTGCGTGTGATAGCACTGACAGATACAAACAGTGACCTGATAAGTTTTAAATGATCCTGTTCAAAGATTTACAAACCTGCAGGATCTCTGCAAGCATTCATATCAGCAAGAAAATAAGTCTCACGCACACAGAGTTTATTTCACAGTTGAGTTCCATCTCCTCCAATACCAATGTGGAAAAGAGGCTGTACACCTTACACACTGCAGAGAGTCTATTGCATGGTGTCTCACTGTGAGGAGAGAACAGGGGCTATTGCTGGGATGAACTGGGAGACTGATCAATGGATATGCCACTTTGTGGATCTGCAGCCTCTGTACGTGGACTCCAGTTACTACTACAACTCACAGACTGTACAAATGATAATGTACCTGCTATGCAGCTGGTCTCCTCAATTCGTCTCAGATACCCTACCCACACAAATCCTGTTTACTCTAACTTTGCATGGGAGGTCCAGCATTTAGCCATATCTTAATAAACCTGGGATTAAACTTGCCTGTTAATTATGTTAATCTAAAGCCTGCTAAAATTGTGTTACATCAACTAGTCAGAAGCATGTCTTTCCAAGGTATACAATTGACTAAAATACTACTGATATTGGATAACTGAAGTTTAAAAAGAAAATACTCAAACTGAATGCAGAAGGAAAATCCCAAGTGACAGAAGAATAGAAAAATGAGAATGCAATATACCAGTGGTTCCCAAACTTGTTCCGCCGCTTGTGCAGGGAAAGCCCCTGGCGGGTCGGGCCGGTTTATTTACCTGCTGCGTCCGCAGGTTCTGTCGATCTCGGCTCCCAGTGGGCGCGGTTCACTGCTCCAGGCCAATGGGAGCTTCTGGAAGTGGCCTCGAGCAGCGAACCACGGCCCCTGGGAGCCGCGATCGGCCGAACCTGCGGACGCGGCAGGTAAATAAACCAGCCCGACCCACCAGGGGCTTTCCCTGCACAAGTGGCTGAACAAGTTTGGGAACCACTCAATAGATAATTGGAAAGCTGGGCAGGAAGTTTGGAATTCAGTGACAGAGGTGAGAAGATTAAATACAAAAAATAGTTGAATGTTTATATTATAATAATTGTTACATAAATCTATTGACCTGTCACCATGACTTTTTTATTTGACAACTAATTAATCCTGGGCAAAAATATCTTTTGCTTCTTCCTCCATTAGGAGAGGGTCAAGAAGATAAAGACCTTCATGTGAGTGAAATACTGATTATACTTCCAGCAGGTCTCTTCCATCATGAATCATTATAACTATAAATAATAAAATATTTCAGGACACAGACTTTACTCATTTTGCTCGGGAAAATTTATCTTAGTAATTGGTGTGCTAGGATGAATTCCATCCCACCATCAACCTCAGCCTGGACCAGTCCACACAAGGGATCCACTTCCTGGACACTACGGTGCTTATAAGTGATGGCCACATAAACACCACCCAATACCGGAAACCTACTGACCACTATTCCTACCTACATCCCTCCAGCTTTCACCCAGACCACACCACACGATCCATTGTCTACAGCCAAGCTCTACGATACAACCGCATTAGCTCCAACCCCTCAGACAGAGACAAACACCTACAAGATCTCTATCAAGCGTTCTTACAAATACAATACCCACCTGCTGAAGTGAAGAAACAGATTGACAGAGCCAGAAGAGTACCCAGAAGTTACCTACTACAGGATGGGCCCAACAAAGAAAATAACAGAAAGCCACTAGCCATCACCTTCAGCCCCCAACTAAAACTGCTCCAGCGCATCATCAAGGATCTACAACCTATCCTGAAGGACGACCCATCACTCTCTCAGATCTTGGGAGACAGGCCAGTCCTTGCTTACAGACAGCCCCCCAACCTGAAGCAAATACGCACCAGCAACCACACACCACACAACAGAACCACTAACCCAGGAATCTATCCTTGCAACAAAGCCCGTTGCCAACTGTGTCCACATATCTATTCAGGGGACACCATCATAGGGCCTAATCACATCAGCCACACTATCAGACGCTCGTTCACCTGCACATCTACCAATGTGATATATGCCATCATGTGCCAGCAATGCCCCTCTGCCATGTACATTGGCCAAACTGGACAGTCTCTACGTAAAAGAATAAATGGACACAAATCAGACGTCAAGAATTATAACATTCAAAAACCGGTCTGAGAACACTTCAATCTCCCTGGTCATTCGATTACAGGCCTAAAAGTGGCAATATTACAACAAAAAAACTTCAGAAACAGACTCCAAAGAGAGACTGCTGAATTGGAATTAATTTGCAAACTGGACACCATTACATTAGGCTTGAATAAAGACTGGGAGTGGATGTGTCATTATACAAAGTAAAACTATTTCCCCTTGTTTATTTCCCCCCCTACTGTTCCTCACATGTTCTTGTCAATTGCTGGAAATGGCCCACCTTGATTATCACTACAAAAGGTTGGGGGTTCTTTTCCCCCCTCTCTCCTGCTGGTAATAGCTCACCTTACCTGATCACTCTCCTTACCGTCTGTATGGTAACGCCCATTGTTTCATGTTCTCTGTGTATGTAAAATCCCCCTACTGTATTTTCCACTGCATACATCCAATGAAGTGAGGTGTAGCTCACGAAAGCTTATGCTCAAATAAATTTGTAAGTCTCTAAGGTGCCACAAGTACTCCTTTTCTTTTTGAGGATGAATAATGTTTTTAAGGGAAAGAGAATCAATACCTGTTCATGTTACAGAAATGGGCTGATGCCCCAACGGATGGACATAGTTTTGGGGGGAGGTCAGGGAGGCTTTGCCCCCCCCCCCAAACTACAAGCCTCAGGCAGATGCAGAATTTGTGGTCCTCCCCTCCCCCCCCCCCCCGGCCCAATTGGCTTTACTGGAGCTGCCCCCCACAAAATATAGAAGTCAAACTACACCTACACCCCAACATCTGAATTTGGATTGCTAAAGTCTCAGATGTGAGAGGTGTTTGGATCTGGAGTTTTTTTCTCCAGCCTATTATAAAATTAAGGGCCATTTGCAAAATTTGGATCCAGCCCCCAGTTCAGATTTTTTTTAATACACCTTAAATTTTGCGGTTAGATGCAGGATCGTCTCTGGCACATTGCAGTTTTTGAAAATAATCTAATTTAATGGGGTTATGTAGCTTCAGCTGTTAAGGACATCCACTCTTTCCCTCCGTGAACTAATTTTGGGGTGTTCCACAATGCTTGGAAGCAAAGACAGCTGCTTACTCTAACCTGCATTGTAAAATGTGATCTCAGCATCCATAATTTATTTGAAAAGTATATTCAGAATATTGCACATTCAAATAAAAGCCTTTTTTGTTGACATTAACAAACAACAAAACTGAGGTGAACCTATAAAACAGCAGCAGCAAGAATAATCATTCATATCCCTGTCAGTGGAATTCATTGACTATGAACAAAGCAGTCCCATTTCCTGGCATCAGCCAAATACAATTAAAAGGTTAGACACTGTCAAGGGCACCATGCTGGTAAAGTCTGATTTTGTGTCACAGCCACTGAAGTGGGAAAAAAAATCCAGACAGCTACCCAGTAATATGATGTACCAGCCCTTGAAGGCTGTGAAAGTGCCATCCTGGGGTAGCACTTCCTTGTTCCATGCCTCTTAAAACTTACCTCTGGGCTGGAGCAAGGTATCCTGGGAGATAAGGGAGTATCGTAAAAGCTGTTTTATCTGGCATGCTAGAGGAATGGGGGGTGCCGGTAAGTGAAAAATGCCGGTTAATTAAGAGGGAGTGAGTTTGGGTGCAGGAAGGGGTGCGGGGCTGGGAGTTGGGGGCATGGGAGGGGGTGCGGGATGCGGGCTCTGGGAGGGAGTAGCCCATAAACCTTTTAGGATCTGTCTACACTACAATTAAAAGTGTGCGGCTGGCCCATGCCAACTGACTCCGACTAAGGGGCTGTTTAATTGCAGTGGAGATGTTTGGGCTCGGCTGGAGCCTGGATTCTAGGACTCTGCGAGGTAGGAGGGTCCCAGAGTTTGGGCTACAGCACAAGCCCAAACGTCTACACTAGAATCATAGGACTGGAAGGGACCTCGAGAGGTCCTATAGTCTAGTCCCCTGCACTCATGGCAGGACTAAGTAGTATCTAGATCATTCCGGACAGGTGTTTGCCTAACCCTGTTCTTAAAAATCTCCAATAATGAAGATTCCACAGCCTCCCGAGGCAGTTTATTCCAGTGCTTAACCACTCTGATAGCTAGGAAGGTTTTCCTAATGTCCAACCTAAACCTCCGTTGCTATAATTTAAGCGCATTGCTTCTTATCCTATCCTCAGAGGTTAAGAAGAACAATTTTTCTCCCTCCTCCTTGTAACAATCTTTTATGTACTTGAAAACTTATGTCCCTTCTCAGTCCTCTCTTCTTCAGACTAAACAAACCCTCCCCCGCCCCCGTCTTCCCTCATAGGTCATGTTTTCTAGATCTTTAATCATTTTTTTTCCTCTTCTCTGGACTTTCTCCAATTTGTCCACATCTTTCCTGAAATGTGGCACCCAGAACTGGACACAATACTTCAGTTGAGTCCTAATCAGCGCAGAGTAGAGCAGAAGAATTACTTCTCGTGTGTTGCTTACAACACTCCTACTCATACATCCCAGAACGATATTCACTTTTTTTTGCAACAGTTATACTTTTGATTCATATTTAGCTTATGGTCCACTATGATCCACCCCCAGATTCTTTTCTGCAGAACTCCTTTCTAGGCAGTCATTTCCCATTTTCTATGTGTGCAACTGATTGTTCCTTTCTAAGTGGAGTAGTTTACATTTGTCCTTAGTGAATTTCATCCTATTTACGTCAGACCATTTCTCCAGTTTGTCCAGATCATTTTGAATTTTAATCCTATCTCCAAATCACTTGCAACCCCTCCCAGCTTGGTATCGTCTGCAAACTTTACAAGTGTACTCTCTATGCCATTATCTAAATCATTGAAGATAATATTGAACAGAACCAGACCCAGAACTGATCCCTGCGGGACCTTTCCAGCATGACTGTGAACCACTGATAACTACTCTTTGGGAACAGTTTTCCAACCAGTTATGAACCTAACATAGTATTTTCATCTAGGTTGCATTTCCCTAGTTTGTTTATGAGAAGGTCATGTGAGACAGTATCAAAAGCTTTACTAAAGTCAAGATATACCACGTCTACCACTTCCCCCCATCCACAAGGTTTTTTACCCTGTCAAAGAAAGCTATCAGGTTGGTTTGACATGATTTATTCTTGACAATTCCACGCTGACTGTTACTTATCACCTTATTATCTTCTAGATGTTTGCAAATTGATTGCTTAATTATTTGCTCCATTATCTTTCCAGGTACAGACGTTTAGGTGACTGGTCTGTAATTCCCTGGGGTTGTCTTTATTTCCTTTTTATAGATGGGCAAATATAGTGTCATTGTCCCATCTTCTGGAATTTCTCCCATCTTCCATGACTTTTCAAAGATAATTGCTAATGGCTAAGATATCTCCTCAGTCAGCTCCTTGAGTATTCTAGGATGCATTTCATCAGGCCCTGGTGACTTGAAGACTTCTAACTTATCTAAGTAATTTTTAATTTGTTCTTTCCCTATTTTAGCCTCTGATCCTACCTCATTTTCACTGGTATTCACTATGTTAGACGTCCAATCACCACCAACCTTCTTGGTGAAAACCGAAACAAAGAAGTCATTAAGCACCTCTGCCATTTCCACATTTTCTGTTATTGTTTTTCCCCCCTCATTGAGGAACAGGCCTACCCTGTCTCTGGTCTTCCTCTTGCATCTAATGTATTTGTACACTACAATTAAACGGCCCTTTAGACCAAGCTCCACGAGCCCAAGTTAGCTGATACAGACTGGCTGCAGGTGTCTAACTGCAGTGTAAACATACCCTTGGAGACCAAAAACTGTAGAACTGAACTGAGCCTTCAGTGATCTGATTGCTTTGTCAGAAGCCTAGAAGCATAGAAACTGCCATGCATCTCAAACTAGTGACCGGTCTAGTCCAGCACCATGTCACTGACAGTGGCTTAAGCTCTGAAACACGTGGTTTTGTATTTCTTCTAAAAATCTTGGTGGGTTTTTTTATACTTACTATGATAACTTTGGATCCATACACATCTAGTCCTTTTTTGAATCCTGCTAAGCTATGAGTTCCACAAACTAATTATGTGTCACATACAGTGAAATATCTTCATCTCACAATCAGCTTAGTTTCTCCTCTGTCCCGCATAGTTTAATTTGATGATAACACCTGTGAAGCTATGACTATTAAGTCTTACTGGTTTCTGGCAAACAATCAGTTGACTCAATTAAAGAACAATTTAAAATGCCCCTTAGCTAATTCTTAATGAATGCAGAATATCAAAACCTATGGAAACAAGAGCTCATGAACAGCAAATTCATTATGACTAACAGTAGTGCATTAAGTATTAAATGAATAGATGTATAGGATACTATGCATTAAAAATTCCTATTATTTTTGAGAATTGTGTGACTTTTTTTTTTAAAATCCATCCTTCTCAATTTTTATTTTGTTTAAATGTGATTGTTTGGGTCTTCAAACTTTTCCCCCCTATAATTGAGTTGCTGTCCATTTTCCTCTCTTGTCAAGCAGGAAATAAAACTTGTAATATTCTCTCCACATTAAGTAAGCCTAATGAGAACAAACCTAAAAAAGTCAGACAGACTGGAAGTGTGATGATTAAGTGAGATGTACTTGTAATTATAGGCAATTTTTGTGGTAGGGGAAAAAAAAGCAGAAATTATTCTGAGTTTAAAGTTTTCTGCAGAAAGCAATGATTTGGAACATCATGACTGAAAGGAGACTCACAATGGAAGCAGTCTTGTTTACATTAATACATCAGTAATCACAGGTATTTTTATATGCATTACAAAAAAATCTTCTAAACATCCTATTTAAAACAAAAAATGCATTCAATTACATCCCTGGATGGGCTATAGTTACACTTTAACAATACACAGTCTTTCCTCCAGTTATTATAAAATTTCTATGGCATCAAACCCAAGCAACTGCCCATACTGTAGAACACAGAAACAAAAAAGATGCAGTACATGGTTAAAGCACAAGATTGGCCCATGTCATGCAGGAAGTCAGTGATACACCTGGGAATAGACACTCCCAGTCCCTTGACACCGGGGGCGTCTATTCCCAGGTGTATCACTGACTTCCTGCATGACATGGGCCAATCATTTCACTCCTCTGTGCCTCAGCTTCCCCATCAATAAAATCTTTCACTCCCACACAGAATTGCAATCTTTAATTCATCAGTGTTTGTAATTTGCAATGAGCTCCCAGGATAGAAGGTGGCCTGTAAGGGCCAAGTCTGTTATTCTTTAGTTGCGGTATACACTTGAACATGTTTTCTTTTCATTTGTGTGAGTATGAGAGAGCCATTCATCCTCAAAGGTCACCCGCAGGGTCCAAGAGCCTGGAAGTCTACACAGCAATGAAACAGCCCAGCAGGCTGACCCCTGTGAGCCTGAGTCGGCTGGCATGGGCCAGCCATGGGGTTTTTTTTGCTGTGTAGACATACCCATGAAGTTCGGCCTCTCTGTGTTATTTTTACCCATGTCTGAATGCTGTCTTCCTGCTGTTAACATTAAACAACACTGTTTGAGAAGTCTGTGTGGTCCCAGTGTATTAAATATTACTGAGAAGGCAACAGTAGGGTCCAGACTCCAGTGAGACCTGCTGAAGTACCAAAGGGACTGTAACTCTGGTCCAGGTCTGAGAGTGGGTAAATTTTGGAATTCCCCAGGAGATGTAAAGGCCCTTACACCTCTGGGGTGAACTCAGACACTCTGAGAAGAGACAGCAGTGCAGCCAGACCAGTAACCATAAGTGACACACTATACCTGCAGCTTCAAAAACCTAACTCTGCCATTTAAATCAAAAAGTACTGTAGCACCAGCTGTTCTTAAAAAGCGGGCTGCTGGTAATATTGATCATTCTGACACCTCTTCACTTGTGGCCAGATCCTTCATCTTCTGTCAAACTCTAAAGCCAAATTAAAACTGTTCATGGTGTCAGTACTATGAGCCCAGCTTCTGATTGATCATATAGCGCCGATTAGAAACAGCAGGGTTATTTTCATGACACTAAATGTATAACCGCTTGCTTTTAGTTTCCAGCAACCCCTCAATGGCAAAGTTAACTTTTAGTATCTTTATAATAGGACAAAATAAAAATTCATTTACTTTTGGAATACATCTTTTCTACCAAGTCTTCTTGTGTGTGGATCGTATTTCAGTAGTGCCAAAAATAATAATTCTATTCCCAAGTGCCCGATTATTTAGTGCTGCCTTTAAAAAAAAAACTGTATAAAGAATTTCAAATTTAAAGTTAAAATTATTACTTATTTATTTGAATGGCTTGATTGTGACTCGTCAACCCCAGGCAATGGCAACAAAACAAACTGGGGAAGGGAGAGGGAACAGATTTAAAACTAGAAGAGAAATATCAGAAGCTTTTCTATTTTTCAACCCCAGTTAAAAATCTCCTAATGTGTTTATCGCTAATCCAGCTGCCTTCCAGCAAGCACCAGCAATGAGGTAAGATAAGACTTCAGTAGTGGGAGATCCATCTTACTGTTTTAACCCCTTACAACTACTCCAGAATTTCTGGAAATTGTATATTACTTCAATTCTCCTCTTTCATGGACAGTTACAGTTCCTCAAAGCAAGAGACAAAAGACCAGTAAGTAACTAAACAAGGCACAGACTGGTTAAGAGGGTGGCAGAGGGCTCTTCTATTTTTAAAGAACTATTGGAACGTGCTTAAAAAATATAGCATTCTAATTAGTGCTCCTGTCCCCTTTGATTATGTCTGCTGGAATAATGCTGCCACAATCAAATCAGTGACTCCTAGATTAGTTAACTGAGTGTTGGGGTTTGGTCAAGAAAGGACACAAACCTTTTAGTGACTGGTCGAAATTAATCTTGAAAACACTTGGCATCTTCATGACTACACTAGGACTTAAATGCTAATTATTTTAAGAAAACTAACTAATTAGCAAAAGGACAAAAAAATTATCTTTCTTCCTGACTAGAAAAATATATACAGTTCAAAGAGATCTTTCTGCAACCAGGTTAATTCTCGTAAGAATTAACATAACAATGACTGTCACACTCACAAACTATATAGGGCCATTACTTTTCAAAGAAAGCTAGTCCATGGAAGCAGTAAAGACAGAATGTGTGCAGCATGTGCCAAATGACCACTCCAGTGCCACCACACTTGGGCACTTGAGAGCCAGCAGTCAATTACATAAAAGGATTTCCTCTTGCATAGTGATGTTGTTGTCCCTTTAATGTGATCAAGGAAACATCACCAAATCGTTTCTATCAGTCCCCTTGCAGCCAAGAAACAGCAATACTGAACTTCTACATTGGGGTGGGCAAACTATGGCCCCGGGGCTGCATCTAGCCCTTCATACGTTTTAATCTCGAGCCCTCGAGCTTCCGCCAGGGACTGGGGTTGGGGGCTTGCTCTGTGCGGCTCTTGGAAGCAGTGGCACTTCCCCCACTTCGGCTCCTACGCGTGGGGGCAGCCAGGGGGCTCCGCACTCTGCCCCTGGCCCAAGCACTGCCCCCGCAGCTCCCATTGGCCAGCAAAGAGCCAACAGGAGCTGCAGGGGCGGCACCTGTGGGATAGGGCAGCACGCAGAGCTGCCTGGCTGTGCCTCCATGTAGGAGCCAGAGGGGGGACATGCCGCTGCTTCCAGGAGCTGCTTGAGGTAAGCGCCACCCGGAGCCTGCACCCCTGACCCTCTCCAGCACCCCAACGCCTTGCCTTAGCCCTGATCCCCCTCCCGCCTTCCAAACCCCTCAGTCCCACTCTCCCGCATCCCCAGTCAGAGCCTTCACCCGCACCCCAGCCTGGAGCCCCCTCCCGCACCCTGAACTCCTCATTTCTGGCCCCACCCCAGAGCCCGCACTCTCAGCCAGAGCCCTCACCCCCTCACACAGCCCAACCCCAATTTCATGAGCATTCATGGCCCACCATACAATTTCCATACCCAGAAGTGGTCCTCAGTCCAAAAAGTTTGCCCACCCCATTCTATACGATGCATATTGATATCAACTCAGTAGGAACATACAGAGAACATACTTTATACTTCATTTTTTTCTTCCTCCCCAAAGTTACATATAGGAAGTATGTTTAGTGAAAGGCTACTCCAGGCACTGCTATTGTCTAATCTTCGTAAAGAGAAATGCAGAAACTCTCCCTGCATTCTAAATCTTTCTAAAGAACATGTGATGAAAGTGTTAGACCATGATTACTTTTACAACTGCTGGATCATTATCAGGTGGCAGAGACAAACAGAAGAAATTGTCCTTGGATTTCAACCATGCTGCCCTGCTTGAATCGCTGTCTTTTACAGCTTCCAGGAATGATGGGCAATCCATTCAGCTAAAATACAAGAACCCAAAAACTTCACCCAAAGCTCAAATCAAACACTTTTGGGGTAAGAAAAAAAAAGTTAGCTAGTCAATTTCTTTATTTTCTATTTCCTCTTCTCTCTGATCTTTCAGACTCAGGCCAGAGCCAGAAATGGAAGGGCCAAATTACATCAAAAAAGGTTGTTCTCACAATATTTCCAACACAGTTTGGAGCAGGTAACACCGGAAATCTCAAGAAAACAGGTTGTAAAATTTCCAGTTTTCCTGGTTGTAGGTGGGGAGACTTTTCTCCAGGATAACAGGCACTGTAAAAATAAAAAAAGGGTTTTTTAGTCTGCACTCAAGTCTGGCCACTGAAGCCTGCTGTCCCTGTGCCAGCAAATCAAGAAGCAGCAGACTCAAATCCAAATCCAATCCGTGGCCTCCACATCCAGAGAATGCATAGAAAAAGCCAGAGGTGGAAAGCAAGGGGAACTCCATGAGGGGAAAGGAAGAGGAAGTGAGACCCTCTACAGAGAAAAGGGAAACTGCAGAGGAAGGAGGTCACAGCAAAGGGCAGAGTGGAGGGGGTAAAGGAAGGGAAAATACCAGAAGGAGAAGCTGCCAGGAGAATCTCAAGTTTAGTTTTCTAAAGAAAAGCTAACTTCCCAGCTATTTTCCTTGTGATGATAGCCTGGAAAATATAAAGCCATTTAAACTGACTGCCAGGCTTCCCCTCTGCAGCAGGAGGTTGGGGAGGGACCTAAAGAGTCACTCCCACATAAACAGTTTGTGTGTGGAATGACTGAATTGCCTTGGTAATGCATCTCAAAAGATCATCTCACTAACCCTCCAAAAATCAATTCTCTGGGCCTTTAAAATAGTGGTGTGAGAACTGTATTGCTTGTTCTGTATTTGCCAGCATTGAAATAAATAAGACAGAAGAAAGTGTATTCAGCCCAAGTGTCTCATGCCTGTAGCAACAAGCAAACAAAAACAAACCCTGGGGACTCAAAAGAGGCTAGAACTGAAGGCACAGGAAGATTGGCCTCCCCTACAACAGAGACTGTAGCAAGGATCGCAAGGCCTTAGAAGACCAAAAAGAACATAGTCAGATGCTTGGGGACTCAGCCGATACAATAATATAAAAAGAAAATACAAGCCCTTAATTTACTAATCTGCTCAATGAAAAAAGAAGTCTAAGTTAACAAAAATATTGAAAAAGTTAGTTTTAAAGCTGCAGTGACTTCTTGGATCTAAGCAGATACCAGAGCTGTTTGCTGCATCTTTTTATTACTTTAATCCCTTAGTTTGAAATGTTTGCCTTAATACCATTCAGTTTCTGCTTTGTTTTCTCTGTCCTGCACATAGCAGAAAATGATGCTGAAGAGAACTGCATTCACCAGTATCCAAAGGAGCACAAAAGGCCCAGATTTCTTTCAGGACAACTGAAATCATGCTGAAGAGTTTTCACTGTAAGAGAATACTTTGGGATGGCCATTGAGAATGGGAACTGCAGTGCAATGGAGCAAAATGTACATCAGGCATATCTCAAACTGGATCTTTCTCCCCTCCACACTCACATAAACGTTTTGCTGAACTCCTGACATACCAACCCAACCTACCCCCGAGTTCATGTCCACCATCTGCATGAGCATAAATTTACAATTTCATATTTGGCTATGGGTATCTTTTGATACTTAAATTCACATTAGGGCTATCCTAAGCTGTTTGGCTTTAGACTTCAGACAAAGTTATGAATGAAAGAAAGAAAGAGAAAGAAAGGGAAAACATAACCAAGACATACAGGCTTTTTAGGGTCAACTGTTGGGATTTTTCCAAATTCAATGAGCCAATGTACTCGCAGTTACTGGTACTAAAAGAAACCTCAGCCTTCCCCATACATCTGTCCATAGAAAGGGATACATTCATGGAGGATGGATTCATCAATGGCTATTAGCCAGGATGGGCCAGGATGGTGTCCCTAGCCTCTGTTTGCCAGAAGCTGGGAATGAGCGACAGGGAATGGATCACTTGATGATTACCTGTTCTGTTCATTCCCTCTGGGGCACCTGGCATTGGCCATGTCAGAAGACAGGATACTGGGCTAGATGGACCTTTTCTCTAACCCAGTGTGGCCGATCTTATGTTTCATCCAAGATAGAGTGTAGTGGGGCCACATCCTCTCCCTGATCTGTACCCCAGGAACAAGGGTGAGTATAGAACATGATCAACTCTACACTATCTGGAGAAGCTCCTACACTAGGGATATTTCCCAGTGAGGACAGTTGTGTTTATGGCCCCTTTATTACTACTGGGGCAACATAAAAGATCTGGAGGACAACAGAAAACTGACCTCATACTGACAGGTTTCAGAGTAGCAGCCGTGTTAGTCTTTATTCGCAAAAAAAAAAAGGAGTACTTGTGGCACCTTAGAGACTGACCAATTTATTTGAGCATAAGCTTTCGTGAGCTACAGCTCACTTCATGGATGCATAAAAGTGGGAAATGCAGTGAGGATATTTTTATACACACAGACCATGAAAAAATGGGTGTTTACCACTTCAAAAGGTTTTCTCTCCGCCCACCCCACTCTCCTGCTGGTAATAGCTTATCTAAAGTGATCACTCTCCTTACAGTGTGTATGATAATCAAGGTGGGCCATTTCCAGCATCATCACTACTGAATTTGGAGCTCTGTGCTGAAGTCTGCTGTCATTTACTCCAGTTGATATGCAGAGTAACTCCACTGACTTCAAGGGAGTATTCTAGACTTAAGCTGATGAGACAGAGTGGAATTTGGCCCAGTGTCTCAGTTTTCATATCTAACATAGGTAAGTTAGTTCATGTTTGCTTTGAATGTGAAAAGCACTATGTAAATGAGTGGTTTTGATCAATTTATCTCTGACAGCACATAGTACTCTTGAAATGGAACCTCTCAAACAGAAATAAACTCTTACTCTGTTCATGCTAGTGTAGTCTATGTAGAAGCATTTCTAAGGAACCAATTTCCATTTTTAAGCTCTATTTCTCAAGATATTTTCTACTGGGGTTTGCTTTCTATTATCAGCTGGTCCAATTACTTAGCAAAATTAGGAAAAACATCAGGAATATTTAGGCCAAATGGTGACCCAGTAGACACTGTAAATTCTCCATTACAACATCTTTCAAAAATGCTTGCAAACTGAGAGGATAAACTCTCATGGAAAAATAATGTAATTGGGAAAAATGCCGTTAAAGAAATTGAATTAACAGGTGTCTTCTGCAGAGAAAACTCACATCATTTATACAAGTATTGTAGCACAACACAGTAGAACCTCAGAATTATGAGCACCTCAGGAATAGAGGTTGTTCGTAACTCTGAACAATATGATATGGTTGTTCTGTCAAAAGTTTACAACTGACGATTGACTTAATACAGTTTCGAAACTTTACTATGCAGAACAAAAAAGCTGCTTTTAACCATCGTAATTTAAATGAAACAAGCACAGAAACAGTTTCCTTACCTTGTCAAATCTATTAAATGTAAACTTTGAAAAAAATAAAGGGAAAGTTAACACAGTACTGTATGGTATACTTTTTTGGGAGTGTGTGGGGGGGAAGGGTCTCTGCTGCTGCCTGATTGTGTACTTCCAGTTCCAAATGAGGTGTGTGGTTGACTGGTCACTTTGTAACTGAGGTTCTACTGTAGTAATGCTAAAACAGACAACTCAAGCTATCCAATCTACAAAAAGGAGAATAAAGACAACTCGGGGAATTACAGACCAGTCATCTTAACTTCAGTCCTGGGAAAGTTAACGGAGCAAATAATTAAGCAATCAGTTTGTAAACACCTAGAAGATAATAAGTTGATAAGTAACAGTCAGCGTGGATTTGTCAAAAACAAAGCAGTTCAGACAAACCTAACAGCTTTCTCTGACAGGGTAACAGGCCTTGTGGATGGGGGGGAAGCAGTAGATGTGGTATATCTTGACTTTAGTAAGGCTTTTGATACTGTCTTGCATGACCTTCTTTTAACAAACTAGGGAAATAGAACCTAGATGGATGGTAGGTGCATAACTGGTTGAAAAACCATTCCCAGAGAGTAGTCAAGCTGGAAGGGCATATTGAGTGGGGTCCCACAGGGATCAGTTCTGTTCAATATCTTCACCAATGATTTAGATAATGGCTTAGAGAGTACACTGATAAAATTCATGAACGATACCAAGCGGGGAGGGGTTGCGAGTGCTTTGGAGGATAGGATTAAAATTCAAAATGATCTGGACAAACTGGAGAAATGGTCTGAAGTAAACAGAAATTCAATAAGGACAAATGCAAAGTACGCCACTTGGGAATCAGTTGAACAAGTACAAAATGGGAACTGACTGCTTAGGAAGGAGTACTGCAGAAAGGGATCTGGGGATGGATCATAGTGGACCACAAGCTAAATATGAGTCAACAGTATAACACTGTTGCAAAAAAAAGAAAAAAAAGTGAATATCATTCTGGGATGTATCAGTAGGTGTGTTGTAAGCAACACACAAGTAGTAATTCTTCCGTTCTACTCCGCTTTGATTAGGACTCAACTGGAGTATTGCGTCCAGTTCTGGGTGCCACATTTCAGGAAAGATGTGGACAAATTGGAGAAAGTCCAGAAAAACAACAAAAATGATTAAAGATCTAGAAAACATGACCTATGAGGGAAGATTGGAAAAAAAAAAAGGGGTTGTTTAGTCTGGAGAAGAGAAGACTGAGAGGGGACATGATAACAGTTTCAAATACATAACAGGTTGTTACAAGGAGGAGAGAGAAAAATTAGTCTTCTTAACCTCTGATGATAGGACAAAAAGCAATGGGCTTAAATTGCAGCAAGGGCAGTTCAGGTTGGACATTAGGAAAAACTTCCTTGTTGTGGGTGGTGAAGCACTTGAATAAATTGTCTATGGAAGATGTGGAATCTCCCTCACTGGAGATTTTTAGGAGCAGGTTAGACAAACACCTGTCAGGGATGGTGTAGATAATACTTAGTCCTGCCATTAGTGCAGGGGACTGGACTAGATGACCTCTCAAGGTCCCTTCCAGTCCTACGATTCTATCCTCCTTCTCCTCACAGAGTCATTAGCTGTTAGGTACAAGTTTTTATGAACAACAAAAGAAAAACAGTTCCAAGAAATACAAGCCTGTTAGGCCCTAGTGTGAGGACATTTAGAAACTCAGTTCATGGATGTATTCTCAATTACTAGTATTAACAGAAACTTCAGATTTCCATAAACCAAGGGGTGAAAACAGAAAACCTTCAATTTTGTTTCCACTTACCACTCTATCAGTAATGGGGAGGAGGGAAGGATTGATAACTTCCTTTATTGATCAAAGCAACACAAGACATACAGCTGCACTAGATCTTCTGAAAACCACCAAGGGTTTCTATTGAAGGTCTATTTTTCTCGACTGAGAGCTATGTATATTTAAATGTATATTTAAAAGAGTATAGTAATAGTGGAAATCTTGGCAAAACTAGGAGGTTTAACCCCCCCCCCCCCGATATTTTAAAAAGCTGTCTGCTCATTCATTCTGTGATTATTTGAATGCTATGATGTTAATAATTCATTTGACATCGTTACAATCAATTATATCTTCACTTTTTAAAGAAACTTCTACAGAAGCTACTGTAAATAATTAATTTGTAAAGAGAAATTGATTAACTCTTTCAAGGAAGAACAGAAAAAAATCAATAACTCACTGACTTTTTTCACATACCTAATAATTTCTTGACAGTTCTGCACTCAGGGTTTCATGTTGTCTGATGTGACACTTGTTTCTATGCCTGGCACCACAACATGAGCTGCACACAATCTGGGAACCTTGGTAAGACAATATGCATCTCAGAAAATTGCCTGTTCTCACTTTGACAGACTGTCTCCTACTCTTTTCCATCTGACTAACCAGAGCTCCAGATGCATGAATGAAATTACTGTAGATGTGATATGAAAACAATTGGCATTTGTTCACTGCTAGCCAGCCAAAGCAAGAGATGAAAGTTGAATGTCACAAAGACTGTGTGCCTGTGTTTGTCTGGGATGCCAGCTAACACAAGCATCAGCTGAACAGTGCTTCATGCTGGCTACACCCATCTTCATTCAGCTAGAGCTCACTGATTTGTACAATTGAGGCCAGGTGCATTTGGGCTCTGTGGTGGCTCCTGTCCACACAGGCTCCTCTGGAGGGCCCCCAGCTATGGCCAAAACCAACCAAATAAAAACCATTCACAGCATCCCTTTGACAGAGAGCCTATAAACATTCAGTGCTGCTCCCAAAGTGAGCAGTAATGGACAGGAAGGGGACAGGTGGTGTGGTATCCTGGGACTGCAATGAATCAGCACCCTTTCCAGTCTCCAACTACTGAGCACCAAGCAGAGATTATAATTACCATCCTCAGAAGGAAAGCCTGAGGGAGAGTAGGCAACGGACTCCCCTCAGGTGAAATGGGCAAATCTGGAAAGAGGTGAAAATTACATCTGCATGCAGCAATGCAATCTCAAGTGCTCATCAGCTTTGGTAAGTCCCTTTGCTTCTGTATAAATGTAAGAGAAACCATTGTGTGAGAATTCCTTTACAGGACTACACAAACTAGAAGTTGGACATGAGTAGTTCACCAGAGAGTGAGAAAGCAAAGGACATTCACAATTATTCTAAAGATATAGTAAATATCTGCCCAGCTAAAGAAATTCCATATAAAAAAAGATTCTTATGTTGCCAACATAGGAAACCATCATTAAAATTTACTAGGCACAAAGTCTTACCCAGGCCATGATGAGGATGACAATGAAAAAGCAAACGTAAAATATTTCTCCACACATCCCAAGTGAAAGAGCAAGTAGAATTATGCAGTATTGACCACACTGTTCTACAACAGCACATGGGGATTTGTTAGCTCGTGCCCTGGGCTTTAATAGGGATTCTTTAGAGTAAACTTTCATGTAGCACTTTGCAAGTCTAGGGGAAAAAAGTCAGAGTTATGGTGGGCTAAATCACTCTCCCTTGAGTACTCCCTTGCATTGGTGTGGGATGTTACCTCTATCTTCAGCTTCAGCGCCTTCTGCTGTCTGCCTTCCTCTGACTCCAGATCTTTTGTGGCTCAACCCTCTGGCCAAGTCACAGAGTTCAAACCCCTTTTGGGGTAGCATGAAAAAGTCCCAATGAATCTGGATAATTCTTCTGCCCCCTTGGACTACTGAAGTCCTCTCCTTGTCCTTTTAAAACCCTATCTCAAAAGAGCCTGTGCTACCCCATTATCTCTCTGTTACCCTAGCCCTGGGCTTCTCTCAGTCAGACAGACCTGTCTCTTCTGCAGTCTCCCCCGCTACTGAGTTCCTTCAGTCTACTTATAAGGGCTTAGCTCCACCATCTCTGGCCAGGAGCCAATTAACCATTCAACTGCCCAGGTGCAGAGCAGAACTGATTGGGTGCATTCACTAGCCTTGCAGATGATGGGTGTTAAACCCCATCTCTCTCTCTCTCACAAACACGTATGTACACACACTCTCTCTCTCTCAAGGTAGAACCCCTAAGGTTACTCTCTCCCCTTCGCTGTATGGGGCCCTCCTCCTCTTCCTCTACATCGTGTACTCAGATGAACAAACAACTTTTAATCTATCAAATCTTCATAACATTCCTTCCAATATTCTCTCTCTTGGATGTGTATTTGCAGGGCCTTCTCTACAGCAGTTAATCTCTCTCGAAGTTCCTGGATCTGCATTCTCTCCATGGATGGTGTGTCCTCCTGTTGTCAGCCTGGAGGTGGTGGGTCAGGGTCTACGATCAAGCAGCTTCTCCCATCTCCATGCTTAGGACATCCATTCGGCATGAACTCGCCCAATTAGCTTCCTCTTGGCAGGGACCTGCTCTTGGCTTCTAGAAGCCAGGGCACCCTTGTCAGATGTTCCCATGCTTCACAGGGCAGCTAGCTCCTGTTCGAGTTGTTGCTGACATTTCTTTTAAACACCAGGTCTAGCATTGTCAGAACCAGGTCTTGCTCTTATTTTGTGGCCTCCTCTATTATCTTCTATCATGAGGCTTACATCTCCTTCAGCTCTTGGTTTGCCTTCTGTGACTGTGTCTCCATGGCCTGTAGTTGACCTGGCATTTCTTGTTCACCTCTCTTGACTAACTTCTCCCAGTCCACTGAGTCCACGCACTCTGGTCCCACCTCTGGCACACCTGGTCAAACAGACCGTGTTTGGGGGATGGCCGTCTTATGGTCAACTCATCCATGCGGTACTTTGTCTTCTAATAAAGATGGGAAATTAAGCCAGCTTCGGCCCACAACTATGGGCCAAGGCTGGCCTTTTACTGCACCAGCCCTCAGTTTGTTCCTCTGACTTGTATATCTCTCTCTACTTCCGCTGTCAGGTAGACTCATCTATCTCCATGCCCACATGAAACGTGCACCAGACTATTTTCAGTCAGGAGACTAATCTCCCAAACTACCATCTGCCCACATCCGGAGCCAATCAATCCTCTCATTTCAGGGCCAGCCTCTTTAGCACTTACCTGCTACACTGGAGTGCACCCCGTACTGAGAGAATAGACTGGGCTGTGGTAGCAATCCAAACAGCAGCACTTCATGTGTGGGTAGTCTTTTATTACTCGGTTGGCCACATCAGAAATGCACAACTGTGTTCTCCTCATCAACCCAGAGGCCTGTCCCACATACCTTGTGATGACTAAGGCACCACAACCTCTTTCGGTTTCTTAAGAACTTCTCGCCCCCGTATGTGCTCCATGCCATCCCAGGGTCAGAGTTCTCGGTCACCTTGCTTTCCTCTAACAGTCCCCTTGA
This sequence comes from Chelonia mydas, assembly GCF_015237465.2. Lineage (NCBI taxonomy): Eukaryota > Metazoa > Chordata > Testudines > Cheloniidae > Chelonia > Chelonia mydas. The sequence continues at coordinate 86,220,343 of NC_057850.1, read as the reverse complement.
ACTAACCCCCCCCAACCAGGGGGTTCGGTATTATCCCCTTCCATGTAGGCCTCCGCCCTCTCCACCACCTCATCAGTAGAAGTCAGTCAAAACATCCTGACTCAGCTTTGGACTCCAGCAGGCAAAAGCCTTAGGAATTGATCTAAAATTACAAGGTCCTCCACCTTATCTAAGGAGTTTGTGTTGGATAGCAGACAGATCCCATAAATGCTGCACTGCCACTTTAGGGCACACACCACAGGGGACAGGCTCAGTCCCCGCCTACGCAAAATGGCATCTTTTACAATTCTACAGGACTGCGCCTGCTCATCAGACAAAGCTTGGCAGGTCACTTGAGCTTCTCCCAAGAGGAACTGGGCCTCTCGAGCTGTCCAAGAGGATTCAGTCCATCCTGCTGCAGTCGCTACCCCATCAAAGCTGCGCAAAATGCCTCTGGGTCATCACCTGGACCCAATTTTGCTAGGCCGGATACTGCTCTGGCAGAATTTTTTTCTCCTGAAATTACCCAGGACCCTGGGGTCCATTTCTCTAGGCATGACAGGAAACGTTCTTGCTGAGCCTGTTGAGCCTCTTGCTGTTTCTGTCCTTGTAATAGATGCAACAAAAGGCATGCATCTGCTTGCGCTGGGCTGCCAGCATGCAGATTACAGCCTCCAGGTTCCCCATAGGAAAGGGAAAAAAAGAGAGATTTAGTCCGTCCATCTGCCCCTCACCTTTAAGGCAGTTGGTATCTCCCTCCTTCTTCAGAGGTGAGTCTCCACAATCCCATGCTAGTACTAATATGTGGTAGGGCTCACTCATCCTTCAAGTGCCCGTTTGCGTCAGTGTGGGATGTTGCCACTATATTCAACTTCAGTGCCTCCTGCTGGCTGCCTGCTGCTGACTCCAAATCTTCTGTGGCTCAGCCCCTCCGGCCAAATCACAAAGTTCAACCCCCCGTCTGGGGTATTACCAACAACTCTACATAAATCTGGATAATTCTTGCCCCCTTGGACTACTGAAGTTCTCTTCTTGTACTTGCAAAATCCCTATTTTGCAGCTTCTCTCACAGGAGCCTATGCTGCCTCTGTTACACACTGTCCCCATTATTTCTGTCTGTTACCCTAACCCTGGGCTTCTCTCCGCCAGGGAGACATGTCTCCCCTACAGTCTTCCCCCTCAACTGACCTCTTTCAGTCTACTTATAATGGCTTAGCTCTGCCTGCTCTGGCCAGGAGCCAATTAGGTACTCACCTCCCCAGGTGCAGAGCATGATTAATTAGGTGTATTCACTAGTCTTGCAGGTGATGGGGGTTAAGCCTCATCACAGAGTTAACCCCTAAGGAATTTCACAGTAAAAGACTGAATATTCAGGATGATACCTTCACCATGGTGGCCAAGTCCACAGCACATATGATATGGAACATGTTTGAGTTTTTTAGGTGGGGGGGAGGGTGTTTGGCAATGGGATGGAAGAAAGGGAAATGGATGTATGCTGTGAACTTTCGGGCGGGGGGTTAGATCTGCACTAGTTTTCATACCTAAAGGCTTCAAAAATATTTAAAAACAAAAGTTCCTAGAATCTGGCATTTGCCAAATCTCAGCTAATTTATTAGGCAGGTTTCATTGTAACTAACTGGCATTTTGGCAAATCTGCAGCTACGGTAGATCACTTTCCCACTGTGAATGTCATCATTCCAAACAGTAACATTATCTACATGTAAAGGTCAGCTGAGGTCTATAAAAGCCTCAAGGAGTGAGGCTGTGGACAGTCTGATTTATAGGAAGACAGTGTTCTTTGAAGGCTGTGCCCAGTTTGAGTACCATGGGATTAGGTTTGCAGGCATGTTTTAAAAAGCTAGACTATGATCAGCAGAGGCATTGTTAATTAATCATTCCCAGAATATTATACTCAAATGGTGACACTGGGGCTTGTAAACACAATCAAATGGCTGCTGCCAAACGAGGACTGCAGTAAGAAATACCTAGAATGATGTGCATGATAAGAATGTATATACTGGCTGATGCTGGAGTCTTCTGGTTCATTATTTTTCCAAGGAAAAAAAAGTCAGACACTACAAAATTGCACTACAGGAAAACATTTTGCCTTTCAATTTCTTCACTAATCATTGCAGAAGACTTCACTACTATAGTTCTCACAGTTAGTAACCCCTAAATAGGATTACCATGTCAACAGGATGACTTTGCCATGCTTTTTAAAAGTTACTTCACTCTATACTTTACTAGTTCTCTCTCCCCTCTTCTTGTACTGGTGCCCAACCAATTCCTACACTTCAAACCTGGTGCTAGCTAACTGAAACAAAAGGTGCATGAAAAAAATGTATTTGCTTTTGATACAAAGAATTAAGAAGCTATGAGAATCCACCCTCTAGCTTCACTAGAGAAGTGACTGAACTCTGTCAAGCGCTACCGGAATCATAGAGTCTTAGCTTAATAGATGATAGGATGTGTGTTCTCCAAATGATACATTAGAGGAGTAAATTCTGCGAACTGTGCCAAAGGAATTGAAGCCTGATCTTTACCCGGTACCTTGTATATTTACACCAGAGAGGAGACTGAAACAAGGGCAAATGCAGCTGTGGGCATGGTACACATTGAGGAGCCGCTTATCTGTTGTGGGGGCCAGGCTTATAAGCAGTGCTGCTAAACCAGCAGCCAATGAGGAGCTGTGGCCACTCTGTCAGTTCCAAGGCAGCATAACTGGGCTCATTTGTTGCCTAGCAGCAGGTAGTCGAGGAGCAGCCAGCGGTTGGTCTGGACCCTGAGAATAACTCCCTGTGCACAGCCCTGACAAGTAACCTCCAGCTTGTTTTACCATATCATGTAAATAAAGCTAAATTCTTCTCTCAGACACATCCTTTCTACTTCCACTGCCTTCAAAGGAGTTGTGCATGTGTCTCTCTGGTCAGAATTTGGCTCTAAACAGCATAGGATAAAGCCAGTTCAGTGACCCGTCACTTCTATTTTTATTAGTGTCTTAATACAGCCTTCCATTTTGTTAAACAGAACAATATTTCAACCACAAAAGAAAATTAACTTTTACTTTAAAGTAGCGGTTCTTGAGCTGCAGTTGTTCGAGCCCTATGTGGTATTTTGTAGTAAGAACTTTCCAAGAGCCAAGCAGTGGAGGGGTAGGGTAGGGCTGAGGGCTGGGATGGGTACATGAGAGCATCTCTATTACCAAGTGATCTTCCAAATTGAAGGGCGCTGGGAGACACAATTGTCTTAAAGAGTTTGCAGCTACCCTGCGGAACCTCATTTACAGTATGCTTTAGTTTTCATCTAAATTCATGCACCCTAACGAGAGTACTGCTGGTCCCCAGACCTTCATTTCTCCATCCTCTCAGATGAAAATGAACAGGACCTGTTTCCTCTCACTGTCTCGCTTTCTCATTCTACCTGTGCCTTCCTTCCGGAGAATGATAACAAGCCTCAGTTACAATAAAGGCCCTCCAATAACTGTAAGTGATTTCCTGCATAAAGAAATCTGGAGAACACCATTCATGCCTGCTGAGGGAAAAAGGATTTTAACTCAACAGGAAGGATTCCAAATGCAATTGATTTTATCTTTGAATTAGCTAAGAGAGCCTGTGCAGGACAGGGGGAATTAGGAGAGGCAGTTATGTCACAGCTCCCAGTGACAGAGAAAGTGCTTCCCCCTCCCCCCCACCAGCCCTTATGCCTTCAATGACAACAGAAGAAGGTTATCAGCTGCTCAATACGGCTTTTCCACAGAAAATAAATCCCCCTTTCTCCCTGGTTACACAATCTCATTCATTTCTTGCTAAACCATTTTATAACATTCATGTCAAATCTTTCTGCAGCTGCTACCTCATTCCTAATCCTCCCCATTCTTTGTCTTTTTCAGCAGGGCTACCCTTTTCAAGCAACTTGAACCCTGCCATGTCACTATCTGTCTTTTTCTCTTTGCTGGCTGAAAACTCCAAGCACAAAGAATACACCAAAATATACATTTAGCAGCTGCAAATAAGAGACACAATCTATTCTCCTCTCAGGGAAAAGAAGCAGGCTCTATGCATTTTCAATACTTTTGTGCAATGTGGAGCAGGAATGGTCCATTGCCATTTCTAGGCAGCTACTGAAGTTTAAAGACTGAACCATATTATATGCAACACAAGTAGTGTCACTTAAAGCTAAAGTTGCCTGATGCTTTCCATTATAGGGACCTATTTTCATTGCTTATAATTTTGCCAAACATAAACCACTCAGGTTAAAATTTTCGATGATAGGTGTCTCAGGCTGAGTTTATGTTGTTTTTCTTAGTTTTGGCTAAAATGGTTCAGTCATGTCCAAGAATGAGGCTCTAAAGATTCCAACACTGATGTGGACTCATGGGGCTTGAGGGGTCATTATGGTACCACACAATGGAATTTGTGTTCTCAATTTGTAAGCTTAAAAAAAATCTTAGAAAATTACACACACACACAAATGTTTAAAGAACATAAAGGTTGCAAAGTCAGGCACTCAAAGGTTAGGAAATGACTGAATTAGAGGTTGCCTGTGCCTCCTTGTGAACACACATTATGATGCTGTCTTTAGTTACATGATCACATACTATTTCTCTCACAGGATCGCTGCCTCATTCAGTCCACAGGATTCATCCACTTTGGGGATGAATCAGGATTGTATAGTGAAGGAGGCTGTCGTCTGTAAGACCCCAGCTTCATTTGCTATAGAAACTGCAAGGTGTGTAGTGAATAAGGCAGGCTACTGCAGGAAGAGAAAGGAGGGTCTCATTAAGGCAGTTGAATGCTGCCCTAGAAAGTTGAATTCTATCCCTGCCTCTACCACCTATTTGATGCTGGGCAAATTGTATAAACTAACATTTTCACAGGTGGCCACTGTCTGTTCCTCAATGTTTGGGTACCCAAATTGAGACAACTGGGGTCTGATTTGCAGAAGTGCTGAGCACTGACAGCTCCAGCTCAATGGGAGCTCTGCTCTGAATATATAAAGTGCTATAAAATGCTAAGAATTCTGAAACAATCAGGTCCTAGGCATCTCAGATGTGGGACCCAAAAGGAGTTGATACTTTTGACAGTTCTGTGCATCAGCTCCCTATCTCTAAACCTGGGATAATATTACTTCATCTCACAAGGGCAAGGGCATTATGAAGATAAATTCATTAATGTTTGTGAAGCACTTAGATACTATGATGAGAGAGCACCATAAGAAAACCCAAGAGGAAATCAATAATTCTCTTCTGTTCAATGTTTGGATGGTGTGCAGTAAATAATGCATGGAGTCACATGCTGAATGATGAGGATAAAGAGAACTTCATAGATTATAAAGCCAGAAGGGACCACTGTGATCATCTAGTCTGACCTTCTGTATAACACACGCCATAGGACTTCCCTGAATTAATTCCTGTTTGAAATAGAGTAGATCTTTTTGAAAAACATCCAGTCGTGATTTAACAATTGTCAGTGATGGAGAATCCACCACGACCTTTGGTAAATTGTTCCAACAGTTAATTACCCTCACTATTACATTTTTTTCACCTTATTTCCAGTCTGAATTTGTCTAGCTTCAGCTTCCAGATATTGGATCTTGTTATATCTTTGTCTGCTAGACTGAAGAGCTGATAATCAAATTTTTGTACATTAACTATCCACTCAGTGAGCACCATCCTACCTATGCCTTGAATAGGGCAGGGGTCCTGTGGAAAAAACAGTTTGTAATCATGTAATTTAAAAGACTGTATCATAATGCACATGCACCAAAAAGGTCAAATTATGGTTGCACAGGAAGCCTTAATTCTGGCATTTCCTAACTTATGAGAGCTGAACTTCACAACTTCAACATTCTTTTATTGTAGGGTTTTTTTTAATATATATAATTTTATCTACAACATTATCCCAACTACTATCCAATCAAATCCTAGATCCCAGGACATAGGTACAATGGCCAGGCTACACACTGGAAACCTCTGTCAGAGGCTGGGGTTGGGAGGAAGGAGTAGTCCTACTCCCCATCCTGCATAATAGTCACAAAGGCACATTACAGCCACTACTGCAACCACAGGGCTGTAACAGTCCTCACAGCCAGTGCACATCCATCCTATCCCCGTAACTGTGGATTGATTGCCCCTTCCCTGACACCCCACTTTGCCACTCCTCCTCTCCCTCTGCACTTGGTTGCGGTTGCTCTTACAACGCAGAGCTCTGCGGAATTCAGTGCAGTGTCTCCAAATCCTATCTCCCTCCCATCTGCACAGCTACTGAGCATCATTTCTCTGGTTAAGGGCCTGCTATGGCCAGGTGGAGGGGACCAGAGTTTGTCTCTCAGTATGCATTACTGTCCTCATCTTGAGCAAAAAACATATTCTTCTCCCTTTCTTCCAGATTAAAACATTTAAACCTGGCATGGTGGATCACAGCAATCTGAACAGAAACCTTGTTTATTTATTTATTAAAAGGATGACAGAGATTGTTATACAGCTTCCTGATTCTGAGGCCATCATCACACCTTGCAAAGGCCTCCAAGAACACTACAGTATACAAAAGATGAAGGATTTTCTGAACAGCCTTTAGGATGGCTTTTCTACTGATCACCAATGGACTAACTTTCCTACCAGCATGTCTACACTATATTCTTTTACAGCTTTGCCTCTATCAAATAATGCTGAAGATAAACGGCATTTTCCAGTGATTTGGTTGTAAGCTCTTTAAGGCAGGAACCACTTCTTCATTTTCAGTGCTAAGTGAACCTCCGGCACTCAATACAGACAAATATTTGGTACATTTTCAATAACTGGCTCGGGGCTTATGCCCTACCTATTCCCTACCAGGTCCTCAGCTTGACCATATAAATAAATTCTGTAGAGAATTTTACTTTGTTGGACCATTTGGTCCTCCCATTACTCTGATCAGCCATACCTTGGTTCTCAAAATACTTCCTCCTACAGACCACCAGGCAGGAGCCTCTGTGGATTGCAGTTTGATAACCAGTGCATTACAACAATGCACAGATAGTTATAAAAAACAGCTTGTATAGCGGATGGCAGGGTTTTGTATGGCATGTGCTTGCCATGTCTTTTAGCAAATTACAATGCCCTACAAGCACAGCATCTGCAAATAGCTTAAAGTAAAAAAACAAATAAACAAAACTCTCTATAACTAGGCATCAGTCAGACTGTCCTTTTGGGGCAAATCCTCAGGTGGTATAAACTGACATAGCTCCACTGAAGTTTACACCAGCTGAGGATCTGCCACTTTATGTATAGTAAGCTCCAAAATTGTTGCAATGAGCTCATTCTCCTCACAACCCAAATGCACACAGAAATTAAATATGGTTTGTCAACCTTATACAATGAATCAGGCTTTGTGCCAGTTGATTCACAAGCATTGTTTGAAAGATTAAAATAAGCACATAATTACACCAGCTCTCTAAATCTGTCCACAGCTCAGAGGATAAACGGCTTACCTCATTATGTTTAAATGTTCTATCTCAATCTGGTTTAAGAACGGCCAGAGACAGTGGGCTACCAACATGCTGTACTGTGACAAGAAAAGAGATGCTACCATAGATCAGGGTATGATCCATGTTTGGTCTTCCATCTTCCTTTATTGTATCCTCCATTCCTCACTTCACTTCCATCCAAGCAGCATCATTGTATCCATTATGAATATGTGTCAAGAAATTATTCCTTTTCCTAACACACAACATTTTTGTTTCTCAGTTCAATGGTTTTTGTGCATTACAAACCAATTCCTACCTGCCTTGCTCCACCAGTAGTCCAACTGATGTCAACTAGTAAGGTAAGCCAAGATTTATTCTGTCAATCTAAATTAACCTTTCAGGAACAAATCTTGTAGGATTTACTCAATCCTAATATAAGCAAAACTCCCAGATCTTACGTTATCATATTGAAGTCAATGGGAGTTTTGCCTTTGTAAAAACTGAGGCATGCAGGAAAATGGGGTATACGCACCGTAATGGGCACTGGATAAAAAATAGTTGATGGCTTCTCAATGGATTCTAAATTATGAATGCCACTGGGCAAGTAAAAAGATTTTGCAGATGATTATCAGTGCCAATTGTATCAGCAGCTCCAATGAAAGAAGGTATTTTAATATCTTTGTTTCAGAAACATTCTAAAATGCTTTGATAACAAGCTTTCCATTTAAACCAAGAACATGGTTCTGCATGATTTTCCTGGCTCGTGCTTACCTCTTTCAACCTGTCCAGCTCGTTTTGTAGCGCCTGTTTGGATATTTCCACCTCAATGATCTGCTGCCGAAGGATTTCATTCTCATCTTCTGCTTTCACACGTTTCTCCTCCACACTCTCCAGTTCATGGTGCAGTCTGACAGATACATCTTTGGCTACCTGGTTAGAATAGCATCAACACCACATAAGAAATCTAACTACCTGAACATGCAATATACATACATTATAATCTTGGATAATCAAGGGATCTTCAATTTAAATTATTAGACCCAGTTTTGAATACTCAAACCACAGGAGAATTTACATTTATGTTTCCAATGGAGAAAATGAAGATGGGAACTTCAGAGTTATCAAAGCATTTCCCTTGACATATCAAGCTCAGAAACCCTAGGGATAGCATAATAATAATAATAAAAATGCAGAAGTTATACTGTTAAAATTGACAGATCACAGTTTTGATCAAAACAGCACCTCTGTGGCAGCCTCATCTACCAGGTCTTGCTGCATCAACAGCAGTCAGTACTAGGTAAAAGTGACAAGAAAACCAAAAAATAAAGAAGACTACACAGGTTTGCTAGGTTCAGCTTAACACAGGCAAGGATGAATATTCCCCCCAGACATATTTAGAAAAGTGAAGCTGATTTTGAACTGCAATACGATAGCAGTTGCAGGAAGCTTTTTATTTTGCACGTTCTAGTTCCAACATAACTGAACATAACTGAACTCTGTTTTTACAAAGCTTAACGTAAATGGAAACATTTCCACAAAATTATTTCAATATAAACTGTTTATTTTTATAGGAATGGTATTTTTCAACAGTGTCTGCAACCCAAACATTGTACCAAACTGCTAAGGGATGATCACCATGAATTGGAACTGACTAAAAGGAAACATGATTTTAACTAGTCTATTTTCAATTTTCAAAGCTAAGTGAAATGCACCTGAGGGAGCATTGACAGAGATGGCTGGGTCACTTGAGATGACAAGATATGTTGGCCAGAAAGGACAAGAGCTAGTAGTCATGGGACAAAGATCATGAGGGAGACCCAGTAGTTTGAGACTCTGAAGAAGAACACGAAGGAGGCTGGTGTCAGCTTGGAAGATGCTCTTGACAATAACACTTGGAGATGAACAACAACAGCCTCCAACCCCGATTGACAGGATAAGGCAAAGGTGAACAAGATAGAAATGTAACTTGATCGTGTTCCTTTCATTTGAATTTGTGTATAGTTTTCATTTAGTTAAGTCCCTTTTTTCATGAAATTAAGTTGCACATTTGCTTTCTGCCAAGAAATAAGGACACTGGGTCTGATATTTTGAGAAATACAAATAATTGTTTTATGTTACTTTTATATCTATTATTTTGACAAGAGACTAAGATTGTGTCCTTTCACTTTTTCCTATGAATATATTCCAAACAAGTACCTTACCCACCTTTAAATCTTGCTCCAAACTTCTAATGAGCTCTCCATCCACTTGGCCTGTCTGCGCAACTTTCAAACTTTTCTGTTCTGCTTTCCTGAGACGATACTGCAGGATGCGACAGTTCTTGTTTGCACGGTCCAGCTCTTTCCGGAGTTCCTGCAGCTGATAAACATCTTCCTCTAAATAACTGTCACGCATCTCCTCCATTTCAGCTCGAAGTTCGTCCAATTCATCCTGTGAAAAGCCAAAACACCTGTCCATTAGATCTCCAAATCTCATCCAGGAGAATAAAAAAGAAACATGCTTGTCAAGATACAATATCAAAAAGGTGATGCAGACTGCAATATGCAGCTCCAGATGTCATGGGAATATCAATATTATCCCTTACTAGAATAGTTATGTTGAATTACATTAATGAATGTCTGTTTTATTTGTTTTAATTGCCATGGTAATTAAGAATGGACCAGAGTTACCAGGATGTGTATCTGTCTCCTGAAACCAATAGCACCATAATTCTTTCCTTCTCCAAATGAATTAAAATGAAATTTACATAATAATTAGCCATTATCTTAGCTGATTGTTTATTTCATCAGAATTATAGCAAACCTACTTAAGTGTCTGAATTTCTCTGTGTGATGTCTTTATAACAGAGAGTCCTTTGAAGAAATAAAATGTTCTTTCCCCCTTTAATAACTTTAATAAATCTTTGCAACATGAACTTTTCAACTTTCAGCCAAATAATCAACTGTTCCACATCAGAATGCTTTATGTCCAAGTCTTTTAGTGAATGCACATTGAATTCCCGGTCAGTTGAAAAGCCCCTCCCTCACCTAGGCAGGGTGTGTGCACAGACACACTTGCCAATCCCAGAATCACGTGGGCAGAAAAGTACCTGTGTCAACACGAATGTAAACAGGTCATGCCTTCCCTCAAATCTTTTAATTGTCCCAGTTCTAAATTATACCAGGAGTGGAACATGCTCGCTAAAGTCACATATTAAGGTTTACAGCAGGGTAAACCGCTTCTGAAGGAGGATAAGCTCTATCATTCCCATTCATTTAATCTGTGCGTGATTGATGCTTTTGAGCTAAAACTCTTATATGGGCCTTCCAGCTCAGGGGTATAGGCCATTAAATTACTACATGGTGGCTCAGGGGATCTCTACGGCTCTATTATTAACTAAGTTTAAAATGAGAAAGGACTTGTGCCAAGGCAAAGAGCAAGGACAGGAGATGTTCTCCACCATAAAATCCTCCAGAATGACTGATACAGCTGCAGTATATTATTAGCCAAATCAAAAAGGCACAGTTATGTATTTTAATGAGCAACAGAATCAAGCAGTATTAGCAATATTCACAGGGGAAAAAATGTTACATAGTAGGTCTGCAGTATTTTCAGCGTTATTTGTCTCCTGCCTACTTTCAGCTAATAATTGCATTTCTTGCTTCTAAAACATGCATAAGCTAAGCATATGACATCCTTCTTGTTCCCCTTTCTAAGTTTTCAGTTCCTACTCTTTTTTTTCCACCTCCCCCCACACACACACTTCTTATTGACTTGTCTTCTTATTCCCCATCCTGCAAACATTGTTGCAGAAGCTTAATTGTACACGTGGGTTACGGTACTATTCACTTCAATGGAACTATTCACATGTGTAAAGTTGAGCATGTTCATAAGTGTTCGCTGGATCGGGGTCTTAGACTGTAATCTCCCTGGGACAGAGACCTTGTCTATACACGTATTTATATAGTGTCAATCACAATGGATGTTCAACTACAATTAGGACTTCTGGATGCTACAGTAATATAAACATCAGTACCTATCATATTGTTCATTTCTTCTTAAAATTCTGCCAGGGGTTCTGAGGTGGTGCTCGCTGGCATGGAATTTATTCAATCCTTGAAAGGGGTGTACATATCCCCCTTTCAAATGCAGACTAGAATGGGAGTAGAAAGGTAGGGTTGTGACCCAAACCTTTCCACAATGTTTCCCTCCCCTCCTTTCTTTCACTTACCTATACCCACAAGACACAAGGAGGAGCAGGGAACCTACTCATCAACAGGATCATGATCAGCCCTTGAGCTGCAGAAAAGAGGTGGGAGCTCCTTTTGTCTTCACCTCCACCACCACACCCAAAATGCCTACACAGGGGCTAGCCACACATTGGCCCAGCGTATGATTTTTAGTTGGCAATGTCTCTTTAAACTCAAACATAACTGAAAGTTATCAAGTTACCCTAACAAGTGGAAGACACACCGATGTGGGACTTACAGGCTTGTCATGAATCACTCTGGATGCATCATTTTATGCCAGTCCCCTGCAGCATGGCAAGATGAATGTACTTCTAAATCACTTCTAATAGCTGTGTGTTTAAGCTAGCCTTGACTGTATCCAATTACAGTAATTTCACAACTTCCCTTGGCCATTGACCCAACTGTATATGTAGTTTTATTTCTCCCAATATTTAACCTACATTTATCTTGTTCCACCTTAAGCTCATTATCTCCCATCTTATCTTTGCTAACGAATTAGTATTGGATGCTTGTTCTCTTTACAACATCCTGGCCAAAAGAAGGAGCATCCATCTTTGCTTAACTTTATTAACAACAAGGGCTTGTATTCACTGCAAAGTTAACTTGAGTTATAAATTGAGTGTTGCCACTAACTCAACTCTCTTTCACACATAAAAAACCCTCACCTTGAGTGTTTTTCAACTTGAATTAGCTAGCCCATCAAGGGATATAGACTAAAGCTTGGGTGCGCACAACTCATCAGCTGCTAGCACAACGATGTTGCAGTGTGGATGCAGGCTTGACTACCTCCAGTCCTCCAATGCCTTCCCATAATCCTCCCTGGGTGCTCAGAAAGGACAGACAAGTTCTCACACAATACACTGTGAAAGAACTCATAGCATGACTTAACATACAGTAGCATTAAGAATCATGGGCTGTGCTCTCAGAAGCCTTAGGGAAAAACACAAGCGCAGCGCCAGTGTGGACACAGCAATTAAAGTGTTATTTCAGTGTGGTTACTCTCATTCAAGGTAGACTAATTCAGGAGGACTAACTCGAGTGTAAAAAACATGAGTTTACTCTGCAGTGAAGACATACCATTAAGTTTCAAGTCAATTAATTAACCACAAATAACACACTATAACACTGAAGTAAACCCTACACACACCAAATTGAACAGAATTCTTTCAAAATACTATATATAATCCAGCCCTGGGTACTTCATGGCAAGCTGAATCTAAGTACTGTAGCAAGTACTATAGTTTCTATAGGATTCTGGTGCAGGAGACTGAACATAAATGAAACTGGCAAGAATATTTGTTTTAAAAGAAGCTTTTTAATGAATGAAATAAGAAATAAAAAATATGATACAGTAGCCCTGTCTTATTTATTTTAATAAATTTTGTTTTGTTTAGGTTTTTTTGTTTGTTTTTTTGCTGTCCCCACATTTTCACTATGTTGTACATTTCTGCATACATAATGCATAGCAGCACTTTAAATTTTTTAACGGAGAGGGAAGCTGGAGGTTTCGGCAGCAGCTTAGGGGACAGTTGTGTCTTTGGAACATGAGGATGACAGCTTGGTAATGTGTTATTTGCTAATGTGCTTAAGTGTTGACTTTGAAATTGGCATCTTTAGATTTCAGAATTAACAACACATTGGGATGAAGGGGGGCATTCATACATGTCAAAGATATTGTTTAAGGCTCTCCACTGACTCAGAATGCCTACGCTGGTTAGGTGCAGAGTCAGTTCACATTTTAAAAATTATCTTCATAACCATAAGTGTTAGAAACATTATTTGATTTTAAATGAAAGATTCCAAAGCACACTATCATGGCAGTGGATGGCATCCGTTGCTGCAGAATTCATGGGGCACTGTTTATAACTCCTTGCCCTTACTCCACATGCAAAAAGCAAAGGCCCATCCTTCAGCCATGAACCCCAAGTAATGCCTACAGATAACACTTCTAGCACCTGTTCTAGCACTTTATGTGACTTGTCTTCTTATTCCCCATCCTGCAAACATTGTTGCACAAGCTTAATTGTACATGTGGGTTACAGTACTATTCACTTCAATGGAACTATTCACATGTGTAAAGTTGAGCATGTTCATAAGTGTTCGCTGGATCGGGGTCTTAGACTGTATTCTCCCTGGGACAGAGACTTCTCATCCAATCCAGTACTTGCATCTAGGTAATCTGTCCACTTCCCAGAATCAAATAATCCAACAAAGGGGTTGAAGTAATTATGGCTATAAGGATTATGCACATATCAAAAACTACTAAATTACAATCCAAATTGGAAAGTTAATCTCTTGTCACCTCACTAACAGTCCCAACCATTGACACAACCACCGCAGTCAAACCAAAGTCCCCAATACTCTGAGTGTCAACCCCAAATCAAACTATGCCTGCCCACAAACTGGACAGATTAACTTGACCTTAATGAGCAGTGAAGCTAAGAAAAATTGAGCCCACTTTGCTGCTTCTTAAGAACCTCCAAATGGTCCACTCTTGACTTCTTTCCTGTCTCAAATTCTCAGCCAACTGGTCTCTAGACTCAGACCTAGAACCTCCTGCCAATGGTCGCCCAGGTCTCATCCCGGGGCCACTATTAGCTGGACAGTTGACTCCAGTCCCCTCCTTCAATCATTCCATTCTAATGATTCCCAGCAAAATTGCTCAAGCTGGTGTGAATTATATTTCTGTAGACTGTCAACTCTGCCCTTTGTTTTTACTGTAGACTACACATGTTAAATTCACTTAATCTTTCTGCTCATAGCTCTTAGTTTGAAAGCCTGTCATCATTTGTTATACTTGCCTCTGGACTCTTTTATACATTTATAAGATTTCATTTATTTCAAATATAACTTCGGGGATGAACTAGAAATCACCCTCTTAATGTACTAGAACCCACCCTCTTAATCTTTTTGATGGCAAAGGGGCTGTTCTTCAGCACATAGGTGAGTCTCAGAGTTGTACTACAAGGCATTTGAGTGCAGATTTCAAATGATGGCACAAACATTTCTGATCACATAAGGTAATGAATAAAGTAGTCTTCACCCTCACTGTGTACTTTATTTAGTGCTGAATACTATATGAACAAAAAGATAAAATAAAATATAGCCTCTGCCAATATGTACCCCAAGGAACTTGTTGGTTTCACAGTATGTTGTGGGGAAATAGCCATAATCTGCACATATTGTTATCCCTGACACTGCTACTTGGGCAGCCTAAGAATTGTTCCACTCATGTTTTCTCAAGCTTGTATCAATGCGCAACTCTCCAGCCAAGCAAAAAGGAATAGACTGAACATCTTCATGTGACAAAATCAGGAAAATCTATTTGAAATACTAAAAAGTGGAACGGCGGGTGCAAAGTCCTATTACTCTGAAATATAAAGTCAGCTCCAAACATCAGATGTGGTTTCAGAATGTGATTTTGCACAATAGCACTTGGAGATTCTGTGTGAGAGACAGAGAACCTCAACACAATTTATGGAGAAAGGGGTTACCCTTTCATGGTCCAAAATAAGGGTCTGACCTTGCTCCTAACGAAAGAAACAAAAACAGTGGCAAAAAGGCAGGTATGCCTATGCAGAAGAGATGCATGTTTGTCCATTGTAAATGAAAACATTGTTCAGTAACAGTTTATTCTTCTCTGAAGATGCTCAGAAGCACTAACAGTGTTTCAGGTGGTGTTAAAGGGCAGAGTCTGTTGCTAAAGAGAGCAGGCATGTAACCATGGAGTGTCAGCACATTGGCTCCCTTTTTTAAAACCTGATCATAGTATACTATAAAATAGCATACATCAGAGTCAATGCTCAGTGAAAACCAGTGCTGAAACACAAACACCCACAGCCAAGAATGAGAAAGATGCCTCCTTTTTACACTGCACACTTCAGCCTTGCAGACCTCTCAGGGGGAACTCCCAAAGCATAAAAACAGTACCAGAGTGACTAGCCTGAAGGTTTGGTTATATGGCTTGAAAGAATTCTATCTGGATCCTCTTAGATGATGTGAATACTAAGAGTAACAATTTGCAATCCTCACAACGGACATGGAGAAAAGACTCAGAGAAGTGGAAATTGCAGTTGAAACTATAATGGCTCAGGTTTTTAAATGTACTAATCAAGCCACAGTGGAGGAAAACATGTCAGTCACCGTTGATGTTAAAGCATAAGCACAGGAGAACCTTAATAGCTCCCAAACTTAGAAGCGTAAGAAAAAGATTCAGTCTGGTTGAGAGAGAGTTGGAAATGACAGATGGATTCAACCCATGTCTTCATTAAGGTTTGTTTTCGTTATTATTGTGGGCGAACAAACATTATTAGGATATTGCTTTTTACGTGTGTTCTGAATATGAACTTTCATATAGTATATTTTAATTTTGTAAAATTGCATAGAGAGCTTGGAATGGGGACTTAGTAGAAGTCAAAGCAAATAAATACATACAAAAAATGTCTGTTTGTTCATCTAGTAAAGGGGAACTGATATGATATGGTTTATAAAAGAATATATTACTGAGAGAATGGACCTGTACTTAAACAGGGACCTGGTTATTATTTTATATATATAAAATATATATACACACACACATATATACACACATATACATACACTCTGCTCCAATATCCCAAAGTGGCCATTTCAATTGCAAGACAAGGTGGAGAGCATGATGATCTTTACTTCTCTGTATGTCTGAAAGACTCACAGACTCATAGACTTTACGGTTTGAAGGGAGCATCATGATCATGTAGTCTAATGGTCTCCAACCTTTTTACGCCCAAGATCACTTTTTGAATTTAAGGGCAACCCAGGATCTACCCCACATTTTCCCCAAGGCCCTGCCCCTTCCCCGAGGCCCCATCCTGCTCATTCCATTCCCCTCTCCCTCCCTCGCACGCTCTATCCCACCCTCACTCACTTTCATTGGGCTGAGGCAGCGGATTGGGGTGCAGGAGGGGGTGAGGGGTGCAGGCTCTGGGAGGGAGTTGGGGTGCAGGAGGGGGCTCCAGGCTGGGGCAGTGTTGGGGTGCAGAAGGGTGTACAGGAGTGCATGAGGGGGTTTGGGCTGTTGGCTTCTGGAGGGGCTCAGGGCTGGGACAGGGGGTTGGGGTGTGGGACAGGTGCGGGCTCCCACCGGGTGGTGCTTACTTCGGGGGGCTCCCAGGTGGTGGCGCAGCAGAGCTAAGGCAGGCTCCCTGCCTGCCCCGGCCCCACGCCACTCCAGGAGGTGGCCAGCACGTCCCTGCGGCCCCCGGTGGGGGGTCACATGGTTCCGCACACTGCCCCTCCCTGCAGGCACCGCCCCGCAGCTCCCATTGGCTGCAGTTACCCGTTCCCGGCCAATGGGAGTGGTGGATGCAGGCAGGAGCAGCACGCAGAGACCCCCTGTCCATCCGTCCCAGAGACCACAAGGATCTGCTGGCCGCTTCCAGGAGTGGCACGGGGCCAGGGCAGGCAGGGAGCCTGCCTTAGCCCAGCTGTACCAACAGACTTTTAGCAGCTGGAGATCGTGATCAACTGTCAGAGGCTCCTCGCAACCTACCAGTTGGTGACCAATGATCTAGTCTGACCTCCTGCACATTGCAGGCCACAGAACCTCACCCACTCACTCCTATAATAGACCCCTAACCTCTGACTGAGTTACTGAAATCCTCCAATCATGATTTAAAGACTTCAAGTTACAGAGTATCCACCATTTACACTAGTTTAAACCTGCAAGTGTCCCATGCCCCATGCCGCAGAAGAAGGTGAAAAAAAAAAACCCAGGATCTCTGCCAGTCATACCGGGAGAAAATTCCTTCCCAACCGCAAATATGGCGATCAGTAAGACACGGAGCATGTGGGCAAGACTGAACAGCCAGACACATGGGAAAGAATTCTCTGTGGTAACACAGAGCCCTCCCCATCTAGAGTCCCATCACTGGCTGCTGGAGATATTTGCTGCTAGCAGTTGCAGATCAGCTACATGCAACTGTAGGCAGTCTCATCAGAACATCTCCTCCTCGAAGTTATCACGTTCAGTCTTGAATTTTTGCCCCCATGGCTTCCCTTGGAAGGCTGTTCCAGAACTTCACTCCTCTGATGGATAGAAACCTTCATCTAATTTCAAACCTAAGCTTGTTGATGGCCAGTTTATATCCATTTGTTCTTGTGTCCACATTGGTGCTTAACTTAAATAACTTCTCTCCCTCCCTGGTATTTATCTCTGTGGTGTATTTACAGAGAGTAATCATCTCTCCCCTCAGCCTTCTTTTATTTAGGCTAAACAAGCTAAGCTCTTTGAGTCTCCTCTCATTTTATGAGGACAAGAGCCTGATTCTGCTTGCACTGAAGTCCTCGAAAAGAGAGAATACTGCTTAGGGAAAAGTTAAGTAGATCTTCTTTCTAGATGTCAGTCTAGTTACACAAACAAAGATATGGAATTAATGGAGATAAAGCAAAGATTTTTAACTAGAAAACATACAAACAACTTTTTTTTAGATCCAGCCAAATGGAATGTCATTTATGCTTACAATGTATGACAATATAGTCTTCTCATTCTCAAACAAATAAAGATAATTTAGTAGCAACAAATTCAGGAAGCCAAAGATTCAGTAATTGAACTTTTCTGAGTGTAGCCAGTCAGGCACAACTTTTTAAGCCAAGAACTTCATTTACTCTTTCTTACACTTTGATTATCTACTTACAAGTATCTGATCATTCTCACATTTATTATTCTGTTCCTAGAGGATAATAGTTTATCCAGGCCCAAAGTGCCTCAGTGAAAACTCTGCAAGTTTTCCAGACTTGGTAGTCTTTGGGTATGTCTACGCTGAAAAAAAAATCCATGACACAGTCTCAGAGTCCAAGTCAATTAACTCAGGCTCATGGGGCTCAAGCTGCAGAGCTAAAAATAGCAATGCAGACATTCCCACTCGGGCTAGAGCCCAGACTCTGAAACTTGGTGAGGGAGGAAGAGTCTCAGAGCGCAGGTTTCAGCCTAAGCAGGAAAGTCTACACTGCTATTTTTGGCCCACAGCCCAAACCTCACAAGCCTGAGTCAACTGACCTGGACTCTGAAACTTGGTGCCACGTGTTTTTCTTTGCAGCTTAGACATACCCCCAGAGCTTACATCTCCTTCTGTGAAACTATGGCCTGGTCTAAACAACACAGTTAGGTCAACGTAAGGCAGTTTGTTTACATTTGAAGGAGATAATACTGCCGGCTTCTTGTTTGCAATGTCACCTGTCGTGCTTCAACCACAGAGAACATGTGTCCATCCTGATAACGGGTACTGCTTGATAATGATTCAAAGCAGTGCGGATTTATGCATGTTCATTTTCATCATCTGAGTCAGATGCCACCAACAGAAGGTTGATTTTCTTTTTTGGTGGTTTGGGTTCTGTAGTTTCTGCATTGGACTTTTAAGACTTCTGACAGCATGCTCCACACCTCGTCCCTCTCAGATTTTGGAAGGCACTTCAGATTCTTAAACCTTGGGTTGAGTGCTGTAGCTATCTTTAGAAATCTCACATTCGTTCCTTCTTTACATTTTGTCAAATCTGCTGTGAAAGTGTTCTTAAAACGAACAACATGTGCTAGGTCATCATCTGAGATTGCTATAACATGAAATATATGGCAGAATGCGAGTAAAATAGAGCAGGAGACATACAATTCTCTGCCAAGGAGTTCAGTCACAAATTTAATTAATGCATTATTTTTTAACAAGCGTCATCAGCGTGGAAGCATGTCCTCTGGAATGGTAACCAAAGAATGAAGGGACATACAAATGTTAGCACAGTGGTCACCAACCGGTAGACAGTCGCGGAGCCTCTGCCAGTCTCCGGCCGCTAACAGTTCAGTGGTGCAGCAAGGCTAAGGCAGGCTCCCTGCCTGCCCTGGCCTTGCGCCGCTCCTGGAAGTAGCCAGCATGTCCCTGTGTGGTGGAGGAGGGGGTCTCCACGCACTGCTCCTGCCTGTAGGCACTGCCCCGGCAGCTCCATTGGCCGGGAACTGGGAACTGCGGCCAATGGGAGCTGCGGGGTCGGTTCCTGCAGGGAGGGGCAGCACGCGGAGCCACGTGCCTAACCCAGGGGCCGCAGGGACATGCCAGTAGCTTCTGGAAGCGGTGTGAGGCCGGGACAGGCAGGAAGCCTGCCCTAGCCCCACTGTGCCGCCACCCAGGATAACCCCCTCTGGCAGAAGCCTGCACTCCAATCCCCTGCCCCAGCACTAAGCCCCCTCCTACACCCAAACTCCCTCCCAGAGGTTGCACCCCACACCCCCTCCTGCACCCCAACCCCCTGCCCCAGGCTCAGCCTGGAGCCCCCTTTCATATTCTGAACCCCTCAGCCCCAGTCCAGAGCCCACACCCCCTCCCGGATTCCAACCCCCTGCCCCAGCCCAGGAAAACTGAGTGAGGGTGTGGGAGAGTGAGCGATGGAGGGAGAGAGGATGGAGTGAGCGGGTTGGGACCTCGAGGAAGGGGTGGGGTAGATCCTGGGTTGCACTTAAATTCAAAAAGTGATCTTTTGCTTAAAAAGTTTAGAGACCACTGGTTTAGCATATCTGACACATAAGTACCTTGCAATACCGGCTACAAAGGGACCATGCGAACGCCTTTTCTCACTTTCAGGTGACATTATAAATAAGAAGCGGGCAGCATTATCTCCCATAAATGTAAACAAACTTGTTTGTCTTAGTGATTGGCTGAACAAGAAGTAGAACTGAGTAGACTTGTAGGCTCTAAAGTTTTACATTGTTTTGGTTTTGAGTGCAGTTATACAACAAATAAAAATCTACATTTGTAACTTGCACTTTCACGATAAAGAAATTGCACTACAGTACTCGTATGAGGTGAATTGAAAAATACTATTTCTTTTGTTTATCATTTTACAGTGCAAATATTTGTTATCTTATACAATAATATAAAGTGAGCACTGTACACTTTGTATTCTGTGTTGTAACTGAAATCAGTATATTTGAAGATGTAGAAAAATGTCCAAAAATATTTAATAAATTTCAATTGGTATTCTATTGTTTAACAGTGCGGTTAAAACTGCAATTAATCATGATTATTTTTTTAATCGTGATTATCTTTTTGAGTTAATCGCGTGAGTTAACTGCGATTAATCATCAGCTCTACTAATTTTGCACATTGAAAAACATACAAGCAACTTTTTAAATATCCAACAAAATGGAACACAATTTACTCTTATAATGTATGACAATATTTGTTCTGGAGTTAGGAGGTTATATATTAAATCAGTGAAAAAAGATAGCATTAACTGCCGAGGTTCTAGTGACTGCACAAGTTCTAGGTAGTCCCTGATAAATGCCAAATTTTTTAAAAGATTCATGAGTTTCAATTTTATGTCATGCCCATTTTCATATTTTAAGTATCTCATAATGTCATTATGTAGGTTGAGACAAGGTAGTTGAGTTAAGGCCCAGGGAAGATAGACGGACAAGGGGGAGCGAAGGAGGGCAGAGAGAGGCTGCCACTAGAGGGTCCCTGGGCTGGGACCCAGAGTAGCGGGTGGGCCTGTGTCCCCCCTTCCCCCTTACACTGCACCTGGCCACAGAGGAGTGTGGCTTAGACAGACTGCAACTTGCCCCTGAGGTGAGGGGCTAGACTTTGGGGTTGTGGTTGGCCATTGAGGTGGGTGCAAGCCAAAGGACTTTTACTGGAGCAACTTCCTTTGGTGGAAGGTACAAGCTTTTGAGCTACACAAGTAATCACTACACTCTTGAATGAACTCACACAGGAAAATGATAAAAGACAAAAACACCATATCACCTGGACAAATACCTTTTCACAAAGCGATCACACTATACAGCATCTGATCTTTCAATACTTGTCCTCAAAGGAAATCTGTACACCTTCAAAAGGCAAGTCTGGGAACTTAAATTCATAACTCGGCTTGACACCTAAAAACCACGGACTTATCAGGGTTTATAAAACCTTATTATGGCTCATTACAACAATTTGTAACACATCACATTGCCTGCTACCCTTAACTGCACACTTCAAACCCTTTATGCATAACAATCTAACCCCCAATTCCCAATTTATTTCAGGTGACTGCCTCCAACATGGGTTACCCCTTCTGCTTACAAATCTGTCCCAACTTGCATTTTTTAGCTCAGAAATTCTGCTTCCTTCCGCAGACCTGTATAGCTCAAAAGCTTGTACCTTCCACCAACAGAAGTTGCTCCAATAAAAGATATTTTTTCTCCCTGAAAAAGCACAAGAACAAATCAGCACAGACATACCCCTGGAACCCTGATCTGGGGTATTCTATCTGCTACCCAAGATCCATAAACCTGGAAATCCTGGATGCCCCATCATCTCAGGCATTGGCACCCTGACAGCAGGACTGTCTGGCTATGTAGACTCCCTCCTCAGGCCCTACGCTACCAACACTCCCAGCTATGTTCGAGACACGACTGACTTCCTGAGGAAACTACAATCCATCGGTGATCTTCCTGAAAACACCATCCTGGCCACTATGGATGTAGAAACCCTCCACACCAACATTCCACACAAATATGGACTTCAAGCCATCAGGAACAGTATCCCCGATAATGTCACAGCAAACCTGGTGGCTGAACTTTGTGACTTTGTCCTCACCCATAATTATTTCACATTTGGGGACAATGTATACCTTCAAATCAGCGGCACTGCTATGGGTACCCGCATGGCCCCACAGTATGCCAACATTTTTATGGCTGACTTAGAACAACGCTTCCTCAGCTCTTGTCCCCTGATGCCCCTACTCTACTTGCGCTATATTGATGACATCTTCATCATCTGGACCCATGGAAAAGAAGCCCTTGAGGAATTCCACCATGATTTCAACTATTTCCATCCCACCATCAACCTCAGCCTGGACCAGTCCACACAAGGGATCCACTTCCTGGACACTACGGTGCTTATAAGTGATGGCCACATAAACACCACCCAATACCGGAAACCTACTGACCACTATTCCTACCTACATCCCTCCAGCTTTCACCCAGACCACACCACACGATCCATTGTCTACAGCCAAGATCTACGATACAACCGCATTTGCTCCAACCCCTCAGACAGAGACAAACACCTACAAGATCTCTATCAAGCATCCTTACAACTACAATACCCACCTGCTGAAGTGAAGAAACAAACTGACAGAGCCAGAAGAGTACCCAGAAGTCACCTACTACAAGACAGGCCCAACAAAGATAATAACAGAACGCCACTAGCCATTCCTTCAGCCCCCAACTAAAACCTCTCCAAGGCATCATCAAGGATCTACAACCTATCCTGAAGGACGACCCATCGCTCTCACAAATCTTGGGAGACAGGCCAGCCCTTGCTTACAGACAGCCCCCCAACCTGAAGCAAATACTCACCAGCAACCACACACCACACAACAGAACCACTAACCCAGGAACCTATCCTTGCAACAAAGCCCGTTGCCAACTGTGTCCACATATCTATTCAGGGGACTCATAGGGCCTAATCACATCAGCCACAATATCAGAGGCTCATTCACCTGCACATCTACCAATGTGATATATGCCATCATGTGCCAGCAGTGCCCCTCTGCCATGTACATTGGTCAAACTGAACAGTCTCTACGTAAAAGAATAAATGGACACAAATCAGATGTCAAGAATTATAACATCCATAAACCAGTCGGAGAACACTTCAATCTCTCTGGTTACTCGATTACAGACCTAAAGGTCGCAATATTACAACAAAAAGACTTCAAAAACAGACTCCAAAGAGAGACTGCTGAATTGGAATTAATTTGCAAACTGGACACAATTAACTTTAGGCTTGAATAGAGACTGGGAGAGTATGTGTCATTATACAAAGTAAAACTATTTCCCTATGTTTATTTCCCCCCCCCCCCCCCACTGTTCCTCAGACGTTCCTGTTAACTGCTGGAAATGACCCACCTTGATTATCACTACAAAAGGTTTTCTCCCCCCCACCCCCCGCTCTCCTACTGGTAACAGCTCATCTTAAGTGATCACTCTCCTTACAGTGTGTATGATAACACCCATTTTTTCATGTTCTGTGTGTATATAAATCTCCTCACTGTATTTTCCACTGAATGCATCCGATGAAGTGAGCTGTAGCTCACGAAAGCTTATGCTCAAATAAATTGGTTAGTCTCTAAGGTGCCACTAGTACTCCTTTTCTTTTTGCAAATACAGACTAACACGGCTGAAACTAGAGATGAATATGCCGCAAGAAGGTTGTTTTTGATTTAATCAAACAATAGTACTTTTGCCTTTTTCAAAATGTGCCAATGACCTGCAAGTTCCCTGCATGCCTCAAATTATTATTCAGCTGTCAAATTGTCAAGCCAGTTTAAAATTCCTAAATTGATCCTCAAATGTTGATATCAGTTGTGAGCAAGCAGCATTACATTATCATACTGTATGTTGGTTGCACAAAACAATTTTAGAATTCTGACAATTCTAACATGATTAATACCTGTGAGTTTAGGGAAGTTTTGCTTTTCCACAGTGGAAAACAGAAAGCAGAATTAAGCATTTGTTTATGTTTATGCAGTTTATGTATTTTATTCAAATAATCAGAGCTATTACTGTTTCAGTACATTTCCTTAGCTGTTACCATTTGAACAGTTGGAGTAGTCATCTGGCTAGTGCAATGTTACTATAATCTACTAAAACCTACAGACAGAAACTATTGTCTATCACATTATACAAATAATCCACTCTTCTGCCCCCTGGACAATTAAATGTTTTCAGCAGAGCCACAGCTGTGGCTAACAAGGCACATGGACCTACTGCCATTGTTTACCAAACTGACATTTCATTCTAACAGCTGACTGACCCTGTGTCTGAAATGATTCACATTATTTTGATGCCTAGGGTTATTACCTCTATTCTTCCACATGACTAATGCATATTAGGTGTGGAAAGGGGCATGTCAAAGAAAGACCACAATAACTTTTTCTTTGCTAACCTTTGTAACCTTTGCTAAATGAAAAAATAGTCACATCAGTTCTGATCATTCTCTCCATATAGAAATCCTACGACACACACCAAGTTACTGTAGGTCATTGAATGAAACTACAATATAGTCCATGTGCAGTATATTGATCCAAACACCTTTGTATGTCATTTTCAAACACATGATCCAGAAGCATTGAATTGAGAAGGGCTACAATGTAAAAGAAGCTGAAAGTTGTGAAGCATAGCATAACTATGTCATACATATTGTAATTTTAAACAAAAATTAATATTTCCACCCAGGAATATCCCCTTTTCCAATAAAAGACAGCATAAGTCACTACTTCACTGCTAAGAAACAGTAAGAAAGACAAAGTAAGACATTCATCTACGAATTTAAGTGCTATTTTAGGGGATATGCTGTTTGTGAGAACAGTTTCTGCTAGCCTACAGTGTAGCAACATTCATGACATTTTCAAGTTATGCTACTTGATACACAGTGAAATTACCCAATAGTGTATATGTGAGAAAGCACTAGTTGCACTTTAATGATTGTAGTAAGTGCTCAAGTTTTGCTCAGGACCTTTTTGCATACACTGTTCGTGAAGCATGCAAAGTACTTAAGATGGGAGGATTTGTAAAGCAGCATCTTTTATCAAGATAAATATTAAAAGGTCCACCTTTATTTTTGAATAGCAAAATCTATTATTTAACGTTATCACTATTTCCAATAAATTTCTTTACTTAAAATAAGCATTTCCCTAATTCATTTGATTTGAATTAATCTGATGTCAAGAGTAAGCACGGAAATTTTGAATTACTAAAATTTGGGCCCTGATACTGTTGCCACTAAGCCAGTGGTAAAACTCTTACTGATGCGAAAGGGAGCAAGAGAAAACCCTTTAAGGTCCAATCTTGCACCATTGATTTCAAAGAGCACCAGATCAAGCCCTTAGTGAGTTTTCTCGATCTCTCCCCCCCAGGACTAGTATATCATTTATCCTCTTCCATGGACTGCAGTCTGCAAAGTAAACCTGAAAAGTAGTAATAACTTACATATGTATCTCTTTAATATTCTAAACAAGGTTGATTTAAAAACATTTAGGTACACTTAAAGCTTAGCTTCTTCTAGGGCTTATTCATTTATTAAAATTTGTTCTCTTAGCTTTTATTCTCCTTCTGTCTGAATGCTTTGTGGTTTCACTGTCTCAGCAGTCGTGACATTTCACAGCGTATGTGACAACTTTGCCTCAGAAAATAACATGTTACCTTATGTACGCTATTGGAAGGTTCCATTCTTTCTGTATAGATTAAATAAAACTACCTAGGCAAAGAGGCTTGCTAAAACACATGAAAATGAGTCAATTATGAAATTCCATCACAATATAAGAACTGGATGGTGATGTCCTGGTATACTATGGATTTTAAACCAGGTCCTCTGGCCTGTTGGTAAAATAAACTAGTCTGATTTCAAAGGAATTGATTTGCTTGAGATCTAACTTTATTTAAAATACAAGACAAAAATCCTCTTTTTTTAATCTTACAGTTTACACTTCTTGAGGTGCTTATGTGAAGGCTAATACATTGAAGAAATAATGAAATATAAGGTTCCTGGTTTTGTGTGTTTTTACATTGGTAATTTTAAAAACTGGTATTCTAGATAATTTTTCTAATTATTATTATTTACTGGTTTATAATACTCAGAAGTCTGATAGATAACTTAGGGCTTGTCTACATGGTGAAGTAAGGTACTCTCCTGGAGGGTGCGGGGGGTGGTTTCTAACGTGCACTAACATATTGCGCATTAATTAGTCCACGTAGACCTCACTGGTGCGCACTAAAGGTTCCCTAGTGTGCTTTAATGCAGTGCTGTTTGAAACAGCAGTAAGTTAATGTGTACTTAGGGAACTTTTAGTGTGCAGGCTCTACATGCACCAATTATTGCACAACACGTTAGTGTGTTTTAGAAATCACGCACTTCTTGAGCACATAACCCCGCCGTGTAGACAAGCTCTAAGAATAGAACAAAGATGACCTGAAGAACTTTTAGACATAGTTCAAAGGATGGGGAAGATGTAAAAGATGGGGGTTACAGCAGTGAGATTATGCAGCTAGATCTTTGTCCTGCAAAGATTTACACACAAGCTTAGCTTTACATGCTGTAGTAGGGTACTCCTGGGGCCAGATCCTCAGCTGGTGTAAACTGGCATAACTAAACTGAAGATCTGGCCCACTGTATGTCCAGTTAAGCACGTGCTTTCCTCTTTGCAGAACCAGCACCTTACTCAGCAAACGCTTGTGCACAGCATACTGGAGGGGAAAAAGAGAAGGCATTTTAAAAATATAAATAGAAGTAAATAATTCTGTTTGTTGATTCAATTCTTTTTAATTTCCACTAATATTTAGCATTATAATAAAACTGACTGAAACAATACCATGAGCCGAAGCTTTTTTGTAAGAATATATACTGCATATCAGATTAGCACCCAAAACGTTTCTTCAAATTATCTGCACCAACTGCCATGTCCCAGCTGGTAGGAGGGAAACGGGTGAGTGGATAGTGATGGCTGGCCTTGCCTTCTGGACTACACAAAAGAGAATTCAGCAAATGAACATGCTCAACAAATTAATGGTATCTTTTGGGATTTATCTCATCATTTGTTCATCTATGGCTGACAGTTTACCCATTATTCTTTAAACCACCTTCCATTAAAGCAGAAAAAAAGCTAGCCTCCATATCACAAGGGAAAGTAGAATTTTAAGCAAATTATATGTATGTAATGGTAAAAAACCCAAAACCTAGCTGACCACATGTACAATGCTGTGGTTCTAATTTTTAGAATGGGAAAATGTTTTTATGACTACATGCTAAAAAGTCAACGTTGAAGTCAAGCAGAGTACGCAGCTGTTGGGCCCCAACTGCTGCAGGTGATAACTCAAAATGAAGCATAGAAGACTTGAACTAAACCCAGAGGAAGTCTGAAATGATGTTGAACTGATTTCTTTAACATAGGAATTGCCTCACTGGACCAGATCGATGGTCCATCTCATCCAGTCTCCTGTCTCTGACAATGGCCAGCACCAGATGCTTCAGAGGAAGGTACAAAAAACTTCACAATAAGCAGGTGTGTGATAATCTGCCCTCCCACATTAAATCTCCTCCTAATCCTTAATAGTTACAGATTGTTTTAAACTCTGAAGCACGAAGTTTAATATATTTTCCAAAATTTCTTAGTATTAACTTTGGATATCCTTGTTATCCATATAACTGGCCAATTCCCTTTTTTCATATAATTGGATTTTGGTTTCAAAGACATCCCATGACAATGAATTCCAGAGTTAATTACTTGTTACATGAAAAAGTATTTCTTTGTATTGGTTCTGAATGTTCCACCTTTCAATTTAATTGAATGTCCCTGCCCTCCATTCTTGTGTTATGAGACAAGGAGACCAGAAATCTGACATTTGTTCCCTATACTATTCATTATTTATATACTTTGATCATGCCCCCTTACCTCCTTTCTAAAATAAGGAATCCCACTCTGTTCCACCTCTCTTCATAGGAGAGTATTTCCATGCCCCAATCATTTGTCCCTTTGCTCTTGCCTCAACCCCAATTCTGCAATATTCTTTTTGAGATGGGTGACCAGTAGTGCACACACAGTATTCCAGAGGCAGATGCACCATTGATTTAGATCAGGGGTCTCAAACACGTGGCCTGCAGGGTTCTTTCGTGCAGCCCGCCAAGCTCCCCGTTCCCCTACTCCCGCACGCCCCTCTGCCTACCCCGTGGTGCCGCAAGCCCTGCACCCACTCCCTGAAGTGGCCGGAACCATGCCCCTGCGGCCTCGGGGGTGGGAGGGCCGCAGGGGGCTCCGTGCATTACTCTTGCTTCCAGGCACCGCCCCCTGTAGCTCCCATTGGCTGGGAACGGGGAACCTCGGCCAATGGGAGCTTCAGGGGAGGTATCTGGAGGAGCTGCAAGAGCAGCACACTGAGCCGTGTGCCCCCCTCCACCCCCAGGGACGTGATTCTGGCTGCTTCCTGGAGCGGAGCGGCGCGGCACGGGGCCAAGGGCCAGGGCAGGCAGGCAGCAAGCCTGCCCTGGCCCCAGTGCGCGCCACTGCCACCCCAGAGCTGCTCTAGGTAAGCGGCACCAGGCTGGAGCCCGCACCCCAAACCGTTCCTGCACCCCAACTCTCTGCCTGCCCCCGCCGCACCCCACACCCCTCCTGCACCCCAACCCCCTGCCCTGAGCCCTCGCTACACCCTGCACCCCTCCTGCACCCCCTGGGGGCAGAGAGGGGGCAGGGTTGGGGTGGGGACTGCAGGAAAGGGGTGGGAAGAGGCAGGGCAGGGGCAGGGCCTCATGGAAGGGGTGGAGTGGGAGCGGGCAGGGGGCAGCAAGGGGGGGGTGTCAATGATGTGGCCCTCAGGCCAATGCACCTGTCCTCATGTGGCGCTCATGGTCATTTGAGTTTGAGACCCCTGATTTAGATTATGGTATTATTACATTTTCTGTGTTATTCCTCCGCAATGTAACACTTGGTTTGCTTTTTCAGCTGCATGTAGGGCGGAGGTTTTCATTGAGTTGTCTACAGTGATGTTCAGATGTCTTTCTTGAGTTAACACAGTTAATTTAGAATCTAGTAAGTAGTATGAGTAGTTCATTTTCCCCCGCCAATATACTTTTCAATATTGAACTTCATTTGCCATTGTGTTGCCCATTCCCTCTAGCTTGGTTAGATTCCTCTGGCGTTCCTCCCAATCCTCTTTGGACCTGAGTAACCTAAACAAGTTTCAGAGTAGCAGCCGTGTTAGTCTGTATCCGCAAAAAGAAAAGGAGTGCTTGTGGCACCTTAGAGACTAACAGATTTATTTGAGCTTTCATGAGCTACAGCTCACGTAGCTCATGAAAGCTTATGCTCAAATAAATTTGTTAGTCTCTAAGGTGCCACAAGTACTCCTTTTCTAAACAAATTTGTATCAATTGCAAGTTTTCCTATGTCACTGCTCTCTCCCCTTTCCAAATCATGAGCAACACTGGACCTACAGAACCTTAAGGCACCCTGTTGTTAATTCTTTGCTATGATGAACATTGTTTCCGATATCTTAGGTCTGGTCTACACTACAGACCTATATCAGTATAGCCATGTCACTCAGTAGTGCGAAAAATCCATACCTCCGAGCAATGTCATTATATCAACCTAACCACATGTAGACAGTGTTATGTTGGCGGGAGGACTTCTCCCATTGATATAGCTACCGCCATTCAGGGAGGTGGATTAACTATGCCAATGGGAGAGAGCTCTCCTGTCGGCATACAGAGTGTCTTCATTAAAGCACTACAGCAGTATAAGTGCATCAGTGCAGCTGCACTAATGCAGTGTTTTAAGTGTAGGTTTGTCCTTAGTCAAATCACTAGAGTTTCATAATCCTTGTCCCTCTTTCTGCCAATGTATCATCCTCCTCTCCTTCAGGGTTACCCAATTCACCTGTTCTTTGGGCCCTGTTCTGGTGCAGTCCTTACTCAGATAAAACTCCTACTGGCTTCAATGGGAGTTTGTTTGAGTAAAGCCTACAGGATGACGCTTTTGCAAAACCAGAGAACAAAGATTGTATCCACCAGAAGCAGTGGGTAACCACACATACTGTACAATTAGCTCAGTTTATTTTATTTATAGATCTTTATGAATGTAGTCTCTTTGCCATACCAAAAGATCATACATATGTACATGACCAGTTAAAGGTTCCAGGGGATCAGTTCAGCTGGTAGCATTCCCAATTAGAGGGGGTAGAATTAATACATAAGTGAGAGGGGGCAGAATTAACACAGAAAAGTATATTTTTACACTAGGATAATAGTGTAAATATTCCTTTAGTTGTTGATCTTGATCTCAGCCAGAACCTG
The DNA here is from genome assembly GCF_015237465.2 of Chelonia mydas. Taxonomy (NCBI): domain Eukaryota; kingdom Metazoa; phylum Chordata; order Testudines; family Cheloniidae; genus Chelonia; species Chelonia mydas. The sequence goes on along the minus strand of NC_057850.1, from coordinate 86,189,838 downwards.
TTAGTACTTCACAATTAATGACTTGGGTTTGCTATAATAAAGTAATATAACAATGGACAGTATAACACTAAGTCATTGTTTCCATTTCAAGTGAAAGAGAAAAAAGTTTAAGAAAAGCTAAATAGTGGTGTATTCAACAGAGAAAGCATAATGCTTTGGATAGAAAGAAAGTTTAGGGATTGTTGAAATATCACACATCAGCTAAGCATAACAGCCTTACAGTGCACACTGCACTAGATTTATATGCATCCAGAGATTCCACAAATCAGGCTTTTATAGAGAAACATAGAATCATAGAATATCAGGGTTGGAAGGGACCTCAGGAGGTCATCTAGTCCAACCCCCTGCTCAAAGCAGGACCGATCCCTGACTAAACCATCCCAGCCAGGGCTTTGTCAAGCCTGACCTTAAAAACTTCTAGGGAAGGAGATTCCACCACCTCCCTAAGTAACACATTCCAGTGTTTCACCACCCTCATAGTGAAAAAGTTTTTCCTAATATCCAACCTAAATCTCCCCCACTGCAACTTGAGACCATTATTCCTTGTTCTGTCATCTGCTACCACTGAGAACAATCTAGAGCCATCCTCTTTGGAACCCCCTTTCAGGTAGTTGAAAGCAGCTATCAAATCCCCCCTCATTCTTCTCTTCTGAAGACTAAACATCCCCAGTTCCCTCAGCCTCTCCTCATAAGTCATGTGTTCCAGTCCCCTAATCATTTTTGTTGCCCTCCGCTGGACTCTTTCCAATTTTTCCACATCCTTCTTGTAGTGTGGGGCCCAAAACTGGACACAGTACTCCAGATGAGGCCTCACCAATGTCAAATAGAGGGGAATGATCACGTCCCTTGATCTGCTGGCAATGCCCCTACTTATACATCCCAAAATGCCATTGGCCTTCTTGGCAACAAGGGCACACTGTTGACTCATATCCAACTTCTCGTCCACTGTAACCCCTAGGTCCTTTTCTGCAGAACTGTTGCCGAGCCATTTGGTCCCTAGTCTGTAGCGGTGCATAGGATTCTTCCATCCTAAGTGCAGGACTCTGCACTTGTCCTTGTTGAACCTCATCAGATTTCTTTTGGCCCAATCCTCCAATTTGTCTAGGTCCCTCTGTATCCTATCCCTACCCTCCAGCGTATCTACCACTCCTCCTACATTAGTTCCTTATCTGCCTTTTTTAGCTTTGCCATGGCACTAGATCTTCACACTGCTGTCAAAAGGTCAAATGCTCATGTACTTATACTGTGTGTCCATATTTATTTTACACGGCTTTGGTGGATATAACATGTAAAATTGGAACATTGATTTAGGTGGGTGATTTACTCCCAAGAGATGCTCACTTTAGTCGGTTTCAGAAAAATAACTTCTGAATTCAGACTTACACAATTACTGCATTTTAATTAAAGAATCCAACCCTTATTGTTTCTATTGCAGCACACTGGCTTGGAGAAATGAGCTGGATTCCTTTCAGCAGAAATCCCAGTACAGCAGACCTTTGATGGAAGACTACATTTTTTGAGAATCAAAACACAGCCTTCAACACCCCACTTCTTCCAAAAGTTTCACCCAGCCCACTACAATGCTTTGCACTGGAGACCAAGGATCGCAGCCGTTAGAGCCACTATGGATAGCCCCTAAGTGCCAGTTTTACTGCACTGTCCAATGGTTGACGGGGAGGTGCCCAGCAACGGACATCCACACATCCCCCAGCATGACCCCTCTACACCACGAGCACAACCCCCACCCCACTTACCTGGAGCGGGAAAGCACCCAGCAATTGCCATCTACCCCCGATGCACGCACATATCCTCACCCCTCCAGCCCCACCCAACCACCCACACCTGCTCAGCCCCAGGTCCCTGGAGGGGGAAGGTGCCCACCGCCTCCCTGGGCTGGGGGGATGCGCCCACCCGCTGGCCCCTCCCCCAGGCACAGGCGCTGTTTACCTTGAGATAGTCATTTTCCGAGCGCAGCTCCTCGATCTCCCGCAGCAGCTCCTCCTCCTCCGCCGGCGGCTGGCAGGGGGCGGGCGCTTGGCTGCCCAGCCGCACGTCCCCTTTGCCGGGCGCCTTCTCCGCGGCTCGCCCCCAGCTCGCCTCTTCTCCCTCGGGCGCGCCGCCTTTGCCCGCCGCTGGGGCCGGCGAGGCGGCCCGCGGGCTGCAGGGCGGAGCCGGCTGCGCCGCCCCTTGGCCGGCGGGGCTCTCCGGGGAAGGCTGGGCGCCCAGCGGGTGGCCGGCCCCAGGCAGCGGGGTGCCCGCTCGCTCCGGGGCAGGCAGCTGCTCCCGGTCGCTGGAGCCGGTGCCGGACTCGGCGTCGCTGCTGGCGGCCTGGGCCGGTCGCTGCTCATCGGAGAGCGGCTCGGAGGGGCAGTCGGACAGGTCGGAGCTGCTGTCCGTGTGGCTGAGCCTGGCCGGAGCCGCCCCGGCCGCATGGCCGCTGCCCAGCCCGGGCCCAGCGGCCGGTGCCAGGGACCCCCCCTGCTGCGCGGGGGCGCCTCTCTTCCCCTTCCTGCCTTTGCCGGGCGGGTGGCCCGGCTCCCCCCCGGCCTGCCTGGCCCCGGCCTTGCCGCCCCCCTGCTCCTGGCCTCGGGCCGCCTTCTTGCTCCACAGGGAGGCTTTGGCGCTGCCCGCTCGGCCGCCCGTCCCAGCTGGTGCCGCTGCCTTTGCGCCCTGGGAGCCGCTGCGCCTGGAGAGGCGGCTCTGGGTGGCCAGGAGCCCGGCGGATTGAGGCGGGGGGCCCGGCTGCTGCGGCTTGCCCGAGAGGCTGGGGGATTTGGGCGGCACCGGCGGGGGCTTGGCAGACGACGCCCGGCCGTGGAGATCCTTGAGGAAGGGTCTGGCCGGGGAAGGGGCTCGGTTCAGTCTCTTCTTCTCAGCGTGGGGGTGGTGGTGGCCCTGCTGCTGCTGCTTCAGGTTATCACTCGGGCTGGTGCCATTTAAAGTCTCCATGGTCCAGGCAGAGGAAGAAGCAGCCGCAGCCCTGGGGGTGTCGGGCACTTGAGGCTCTCTAATCCTGCCCACCCACAGGAATAGCAGCAGCGGCGGCAGTGAGCCTCTCGGCAGAGCGCAGCAGCACGAGCAGCCTCCCCCAGCCTTGCCGTTTGTTCTCTCATCACTTCTGCTTCTCCCCAACCACAAGCCTCACACTTTTCTTCTTTAGACCTCCCCCCCCCCCCTCCCCGGCTGCCCCTCCTCAGCCCCCACCCTCGTCTGTCTCTTTTAGGCACTGGCTTGTTTCAATAAAATGAAGGCAAATCCCTTAGTGGCAGCCTTCTCCTCCTCCTCCTCCTGCCGCTCTCTCCTCTCTCTGGATCAGCTTGATGCAGCTCAAGTTATTTTGCAGTCCGAAAAATCGACTCGCTTTTCCTTTGGTCCGATGCAAATGACTATTTTCCAGGCTCCTTCGCTTCTTTTCCCTTAGCTTACAAACCATCATTCATCACACTCCAGCGGCTACCCCCTCTCATTCTCATCCCTCCTCTCTCGCCTGCACCCTCCAATCTTCTCAGGGTCCTTCCTCCTGCTGCTGAAATAGAGAAACTGCAAACGCTGCTGTCTGTCTCTCCAGTCCTGACGCTCCCCCGGTCTGTGCGCATGATCCTCCCCCCTCTGTCACTGAGCCAAACTGCTCTGTGCAAACCATTTTTTCCTAGAGCTCCCTGTATGCGTTTTTATAAGGGTTCCTGGACCAGTTACTACCTCTAATAAACCCAGATTTGAGGGAATTTAATTCTTCAGCCATTGGCTACGTACTATTTCAGGTTACAGAGTAGCAGCCCTGTTAGTCTGTATCCGCAAAAAGAAAAGGCGGACTTGTGGCACCTTAGAGACTAACAAATTTATTTAAGTATAAGGTTTCGTGAGCTACAGCTCACTTCATCTTTTTGTTAGCGTTCACTGCTTTGCAAAGAATCTTTCCCCATAGGTTTGCCACAACAAAACAACAACAATGGGCATTATATCTTTGCTGAAGACACAAAGTAACCCCCAAGCAGGTCTAATTATCCAGAGGATAAGCAAGTAGCTGGCTGCGTGCTGAAATCAAAAAGGCATGGAACAGTCCCTTTGGTGCCTGCTGGATACATTGGTAGAAAACAGTAGTAGTTAAATTTGGAAGGCATTTACATAGTAAATGAAAGCAAGGAGGGATTTAAGCACAGAAGGGGCCCACCCAATCTAGTGGTTAAAGCACAGCAGTGAGAGGCAGGAGATTTCTGTCTCTTCTGCTGACTCACCCTGGCTCAGTGTCCTCATCTGTCAAAAGAAGATAATAAATAAATACTTATCTAACAAAGGTGTTGTGAAGCTTAATTAATTCGTGTGTAAAGCTCTGAATAGAAGGCTCTTTCAAAAGTGCCTATCGGAGTTAGTGGTCCAGCTCTCAAGACACTGGAAGGTGAGTGCTTAACATTCTTTGGCACTGTTGAAACTCTCACTCTATATTATTAGAAATACAATGTATTACTGAGAAAGGTGGAAGCCACCAGGCACCGCTGAATGTAAGAGAGCCAGATAATCACTCCTCCCTTGCAGAGTCAATGTACACTAGCCAAGTGACCAATGGATAGCACCTGCCTCTGAGTTCAAGTGCCACACTAGAATTTTGATTTATACCTATATCTGCTGCTGCAGTGCAGTAGAGAGGGTGTTGCAGTATTGGTACCATTCTCTGGATGAGATATCCAAGGAACTGGGGTGATTTATGGCTTTAAAGACCGCTTGGCACTTTTATTTATTAAAGAATTGTGATAACTGGTATCCTGAGGGAAGTTTACTCTTTCAGTAGAAGAGGTTTTTATGGCCAAGAGTATGTATGAGCTATCGCTGAGTATATAAGAGTTGCCTGTGCCTATACAGACATTGTATTATTTTGTAAAGCATGTGATTATGAAAGACTATATAAAACAGAATTGTACTGTATGTAATAAAACTGGTGTCCGCAACCATTTGCAGGCACCACTGCAGTAAATCCCCACAAAGGTGTCTTATATATGTTTGGGTGGCTAAATTCCAGAATAGAGAGCTTGCTTAGTGACAGTCTTAAACTGTTACCATTCCACTGGAGGTTATCTGCAGCCAAAGCAGTTTGTGCTTTGCTTCTGGCTCGGTTGTGTTGTTGCTTTTGCTCAGATCTAAAAAAAGGGCCTGAAGAGTCTCTATAAGGGGACAGCACTTTGGAGAAGGCCTGATTTAAAGGTCTGAGGAAATCATGGAAAGTCCATGGGTGAATTTCTCTCTTCTGCTGATAGGGCCAGGTCCAATACTTACTGAAGTGAATGGGAGTATTTTAAATTATTTCAATGGGCATTAGATCAGACCCTTAATATGAGGTAGATAATTAATATATTTTACTTGAGAACGTTAGCTTCTTTTTCTGCTTACAATTTCCTTAGTTGGGGTCACCATTGGAGGCTCAGCTATAGAAAAATGGACTGCTTTTGCCTCTGCAGGCACTTCTTCTAAGTCATCTTAGGAGGCATTTTTGAGCAGTGTGACAAAGTTTGCACTTGCTGCTGCCTGTCTGTGCATGTCCTACACAAAAAGAGAAGACTGGTCTCTAGAGACATCAGGCCAGCTAATTTTGCAAGCATCACAATTCACACAACATATTTTAAAAAACCAAAAACATGTTTTTAGATTTAAGCCAGCCCTTCTATTCTAGCACATAAAATCAGCATTCAGTGATTACTAATCACACCAGATAGCCATGTGTCAGCAGGAGCAACATGAAGTGACTCTGCTTGACCTCTATTTAACAGAACAGTTTATAGCACTACTTTACTGCAGTAGCCTTTGTAGCATATCATCACATATATCAATCTTTTCTAACAGGCAGCTGTATTGTTGCTTTCTTGTTAACATAATTACTTACCAGTTGGATGACTTGAGTGATACATGTACACAATGTACCTGTTCTCTTTTTCTAACATTTTAGTGTTATGTAGATAGCATTGTTCTCTCTCACCCTTAAGTAATGTTAATTATCATGAAAACTGCTGCTAGTGATGGATCTGCCCATCACTCAGATCTCAAAGGGTTTCCTTTGCTCTGTATACGTTGCCACCACCAGTCAGCTTTTCGTTATTTTTAAGCGCAGAATGGAGCTCCATGATACCTCTCCACCTCCACTTTCTCTGTTTTTAATTAACTCTCCCATGACAGAAATGGAGCTGCTCTACACTAATTGAGGAATACTATATGTTGACCTGGTTATTGCACTATTTACTGTATGAATATATTGGTTTAGTGTAATAGGGTGATGTTAGGTAAAACAAGCATGAAGGAAAAAGAATGGCTTGAGATAAGCCACTTCTCTGCAAACACTTACGTTTGTTAAGAGAAACCCAGGACAGGAAAAGCACTTGCTGGGGTCTCTGAAGAAGTTAGGCCTGCCTAGGTTACCATTAGGGGCTGGTAAGCCTTTAGAATCATAGAATATCATGGTTGGAAGGGACCTCCAAAAGTCATCTAATCCAACCCCCTGCTCAAAGCAGGACCAAGCCCCAATTTTTGCCCCAGATCCCTAAATGGCCCCCTTAAGAATTGAACTCACAACCCTGCCTTTAGCAGACCAATGCTCAAACCACTCAGCTATCCCTCCACCAGACAAAAATATCTAGACTATTGTTTTAAAATCCCTTTCCTTGTAATGCTTAGTTTCTACTGTGGAAATAAACAATACTTTGGTTTCAGAAGGCTCTTTTGTCACTGTATTCAGTACTGTCACAGACTTCTGAAAAGAAGACCTGCAGCTGCCAGTGTACAGAATAGTACTATAGCCCAGGGCCCACTCTAAGAATGTGAGACTTGCAGAATTCCACCCCAGGAGAGGTAAAGACATGAGGCCTGAGGGGTGCACTCAGAGGTGCAACTTGCCTTGTAATAACATCATCTGTCACAGAAGGGTAAAATTGGACTACCGGTAGTTATCCCTTCTATTTACAGGCAGCAGAAAATCAACTGGGTGACAAAATGAGATTTGTTTACATCACTATTTAAACAAAATAAGGAAGGAGCAGAAAGCATATATAAATGAAACAAAGCAACAGACAGATATTACAATAAAGGCCTACTTTTCATTTACATCAAGACCTGTTTAAATTGCTCTGGCAGTGCAAAGGGCTTAACAGACAGTGGGTGTCTATTACATAAATAAACAAGAAATACAATATCGGTAATCCCTTACTGAGCACCTGCTTAGCTGAATACATTTGGCAGATTTTTGTGGTGTGTGCCTAGCTCTAGTATTAGGGCCTAATCCCAGTATTAGGGCCTAATCCCGATTCCCCTGGTGTGCATGCAATGCCCACTTTAAGGCTTTACATTGCCAGAGTGGTGTAAATGGCCCTTAGTGTGAATAAGAGTAAGATCCTAATACTAGAGCTAGGTACATACAACACAAATCTGTCCATGTGTAGTTGGCTAGGTAGATGCCCCGTAAGGATTATGGATGTCATAGATCAGAGGTTTTATTATATCAAACCATTTTTTTACTTGAAACTTGATAATAATGCACATAGCAAATCTGTGAAATTATGTGTTCCTATCAGGTTCACTCTTATTCTTTTCCCCCAGGCCCTCCATTTGTTTTCTCTTAGGTTATAAAGGCTTTGGGGCTGGGACTTCTTTACTATATGCTTGTATAGCACCTAGCATAATGGGGCCCTGATCCTGACTGGGGCCTTTAGGTGGCACTGTAATTCAAATACACAATCATAAAAATGTAACCATGAATTTGTTTTCTGTGTTGGAGCCCTTTGTGTGCTTGGCTTATGCAGACACTTGAGGATTTCAGTTTTACTCACAAAAGTGAAAATGGAAAGTGAATTTTACACCTGACCATTCACACCAGATATTGTTTGATACCACAGGGTTGCAAGGTTCCCTAATCCCTTTGCTGGAGCCATTGCACAAAAGTTTACAGTTATGTTGTATAATATATAATAATGAGACAAAACTAAATGTAAACTCTGCCCCCGGCCAGTACATCTTTTAGTAATAGAAGCCAAAGCTACTACCATCTCCTATTTCAAGTCTTTATTAAGGATCCACTTCTGCCATAACACAAGAAATCAACCAGCGAGGCTGGAGAGTTAGTTGGAGAACATTAATATTTACAAAAAAAGTAAGTGGATGTGTATGTATAGAGAGATAGATTAGATTGATAAACAATCTATCACCCACCTTCTATATGTTGCTGTTCTTCATGGATTGTAAACTCTTCATGGCACAGGTCAATTGTATTGTCTAGCACAAAAGACTACCAATCCCAATAAAGACCTCTGAGTGCTAACATAATATAAAATTAAATAAATAATAATAATGTGTGTGTAGCCTAGAAAGGAAAGTTTAACATTTTCTAAAATTCTCTAATCCAGTTTTTGTACAATCTTTTCCTAAACTGCTCCCTGTTCCTGAGAGATTCAAAGGCCCAGTGACTTTAGGCCTTCCCCTGGATTAAAGGAGTTATACTGATATCTTGACTTCACGGGAGCAGGGAGTGTTTTATTACTTGTTTGTACAAGGCCAACCGCACAAAGGCCCCGCTCTTTGATTAGGACTTTCTGGGAGCTACAATAATGCAAACAAACAACAGTCATTCAGTAAGAGAACAAAAGCCATATGACCAGTCAAAACCAACCAATAGTTCAGTTTTCAGATATCTGAATGCTCAATCCCTAGTGGCCACGATCAAGCCTTCGTGTTAACAAAATAAAAAAATTGTTGTGTAATTTCAAATAAATAATATTCACTGGGAACCAGAGTGACAACACAAAATTCATTCCATGCAGCGTATTCAAGACATTAAACAGATAATTGGTCTACTAGTCTGTGCTGAATCTGAACTGGTCATCTAGTGACTCTGTTACCCTGCAAAATAATGTTTTGTTTTTTTTTAAATGCTGCGGTAAGTGTGCAATGCAAAAAATAAAAAAAAAAAAATCTATACCACAACAGATGCATTTAAGCCTTCAGTTCTACAACAAATAGTAAGCAGCATTTGAGGAAGTGCACAACACCAAATCCTGACTAGTACAAAAATATTATTTGGTGGTTTTGGCTACATTTAAATGGAGAGACTGAATGCAATTTAAGAATCACTGTGACAGTCACAGACTGGACTAAATCTGGCATGTCAAAAAGAAAAATGGTGCGCTTTTTGTATTCATGAATGCTAAGGAGCTGAATGCTCACATACAGAGAAAGAGTTAATTTACTAGATACTCAAATGAGGAGAAAGATTAATGCTTGTTACTTACTGAAGGCAGACACTTTTCACAGAGTCTGGCAGTTGAAGCTTCACAATGAGGATGTGAAGATATGAATATTGAATACACTGTTTGGAAAGTTTTGTTTTTGGATATTATAATCTGGTAATCAGCACCTGAAATATTTCACAGATCTATGGAACATATGTTTAAAAGCCTGCCAGCAGAGGAATATAGGTAGACTTTGTTATTAGTTTGGATAATCAACAGGGATAAGTGTCAGTTCCCAGTGAACAAAATATTCTCAGGACATCATAATAAATTATCCATTACTGATGTGCAGTTGGACTGAAGAAAGTTACTGGTGCAGAAAATATATGTCCAAGGGTAACAAATAAAAGATTTAGAACAAGCATTCAATACGATTAACTCCCTGGTTAAATTTGTGCTATATTTTACAGCAAACATAGCAGAATCTCCCTCATTGTTTTGTTCCAGCTATCAAATCCTCATCTCACCCTAAAATCTTTTCAATCAGTTCCTCTCTGACCAACATTTGGGAAGGAGCTCCCCACAGACTATACCCTGGATTTTTTTTCATTCCTGCTTCAGCTCCTTCTATGATGCAGTCGTACTTCAGGAAGCTTTTGTCTCTCCCTCTTCAATAGTTCCAATTAATCTGTTTGCAGTTGCTGCTAAGCCTTTGGTCTCAGGCTTTAGTGGCTTCTTCCTTTAAAGCCTTAGTTTTGTGTGTATGTGGGGGGGGGGGGGGTATTTTTCCTCCTGGGTGAGTTGAGTCTGGGTTTAGCCGCAGCTGATCCCTAGTTTGTCTGTGAAAGTCCAGAACAATTGCTTCTTCCAAGTATTCTGACTGTGACAGCTTAGGAAAGTGGTTTAGTCCTCAATGCACCTGTTGTTCTGTCAGGGCTGAGGAAAGTTGCTTATGTAATTCTGCTTCTTTAATGGTATCCTCGCAGGCAGTTCCCACTCCCACACCTCCCCTCAGAGTTTAGGGTTCTGTACTACAATGGTGTGTTACTACTGCCAAGGCCTGAATTATTCCCACCCTTGAGATGATTGTCTCAGAGCGACTTCTGGAGATTTCACATTTGTGATTTGTGCAGCTGGCATTTCAGGGGAGCTCTTGCTTCCTGGTCATTCTAGAGCTGATTGGGAAGGTTCTAGAAGGAGCTGAGGTGGTTAGACTGGAACATGGGAACTCATGCCAAGTTGTAAGTGCCTCTCAGTACCAAAAATCTAAAACCTTGGGGAGTTCCAATCTGTTTTACACTAGGAAGTGGAAACCCAACAGTGGGAATCCTGCGTGACATCATCTTCAAAGAAGCAGCATTACAGGTAAGTAACTTTGCCTTCCATATGCTGCGGAGAGGACAAATTCATTGTTTAGGAGGTGCTCAAGTACTAAGGTGATAGGGGCCATCTGAGTACAGAGACATCTAATTCACAGGAAGTTAGCATCAGTGATAGATGAACCGTGGTCCACACTATTCCAGCAAGGAATTTAAGCCCCTTGCACCTATTTGTGAATTCAAACGTGGTAGCTTTGTCTCCATGAGGAAAGGGCACAAGTTTTTCTTGGCTATTAGCTTTTCATGCAGTTTTCATTAGACAGCAGTTTGTGTTCTACAGAAATACGAATGGCCCAGACATTATATGCAGTCTTTCCTGCATGTGTAATGAGTGGCCCAACAATGGAGTCATTCATAAAAAGACAGTTAAAGTTCAACAGAAATATTTTGACAAAGCAACAAAACTTGGTACTATATCAGGAGTAGGATCCACTGAAAAAAATGTCAGACTTAGCACCAAATGGTTACAGTTCTGTAACAAGAACTGGAGATTAGTCCAAGATGTACATTTTGGACCCTAAACTAGACTTCTCCAAAGTTTGAAGCTATTCAGATCTGAGGTTGGTTTGAACCAACCATTTGCATCATTCAGTACTCAAAATGGATACATTTTTTAAAGGAAAAGGATACATCTGACAACTAATCAGAGCTCCATGTTTCAGCTGTTAGGGTTTATTTAAGATATTTGTTGAAGTAGGATAGTGTCCCCCACTGACAACAAGGAGGGGGGAGTAACAGGAGCAATATATTTAGAGCAATATATCCCAGGTTGTTTTCTTAACTTTATATCAACTATTTTGACTCTACATTCTTGCTCCTGTCACTTCTTGAGGGAGGAAGGATGATCTTTTGGTTAAAGCTCTGCACTGGGACTGAAATGATCTGGGTTTAGTTTCCAGCTCTGCAACAGACTTTGTGTGAGCTTGGGAAATACACATAAATCTGTGCCTCAGTTTCCTCCTCTGTAAAATTGGGTGTTATGAGCATACATTCATAACTCACTGGGAGGTAGTACCTAGATAAAAAATTTTGATGGGCAACGCTTCTTGTTAAGATGCACTGTCTCAGATAGGAAGTATGTTCTTTGTCTTTTCTTTGGGCTTTTTGCATTCGTTCCTTGTTTGTTGTCTCTGATAGCCCCTTCTTATTCTTCCTCCTCTTACCCTTCCTGCCTCACATTTGCCACTCTCCTTTCTTCCTCCTCCTGCTACTTTAATTTTGTTCCCACCTTGCCCCAAAGCAATTCTAGCAGGGCTCCCCCTGGCAGGTATATATTGGTAGCAATTCTAGCCTCAGGCTAGTTACTAGCAGCAAGTTACTCACATGAGATACTAGAAGTGCTACCAGCATCAGACACTTATCCCTGGCTGGGTTTCTTAGGCCAAATGCATCTCTCAGTAACACAGGTGCAGCTCCACTGGAGTCAATGAAGTTACAAAAAGACACAATGCTATCTTATCTCAAAAGAAAAAATAGATCAGGACTGTGTTCCCGTGATTGCAGCTGGTGGATTCCGATCCTCCCATAAAAAGAGAGGAGTGATGTTCTGACTTCTGTCTGCACATTGTGGTAGATGGAGGAGGGTGCAATGGTCTTGATATCTATTCCGCTGCAAAAATCAGATCCATTGTAATACTAACTGAATGGGCAGGATTGGTGACGGCTTGAAGAAGACAGAAGATTGTGCCAGGGTGGAAGTGGGGTTCTGGGCCAGCCTATCAATGGGGACTTCTACTTGGAGTTGAAATCGCACACCCATTATGACTCGAGTAGCAGGCTGATCACTAGTTCTTTCAAAAAGTTTATTTAATTATAGAATTGACGATGCTAAGAAGATATAAAGAAACTAAACCAGTATAACTTCTTTAGGCATGATGTATGCCTTGCTAAGCTGCTAACATGTATGAGTTAACAAAATACTGTAGCAAGAACCACCAGTGGATATAATTTTTTTTTAGATTTTCAAAAGGGTTTAGATAAAATCCTTCACAAGAGGCTGTAAATGAATTCTGATAAACAAAGGGTGAGAGGTAAAGTCCTGTAATGCAGGGGTTCTCAACCCCTCCTCCCCTGCAACATGCTATAAAAACTTCACTGCCCACCAGTGCCACAATAACTGGTTTACTGCCTATAAAAGCCAGGGCCAGTGTTAGGAGGTAGCAAGCAGGGCAATTGGCTGGGGCTTCATGCCACAGGGGCCCCCACGAAGCTATATTGCTCAGGTTTCGGCTTTGGCCCCAGGTTGCGGGGTTCAGGGCCCCTGGTTTTCTGCCCTGGGCCCCAGTGAGTCTAACGCTGGCCCCATTTGGTGGTCCCAATGAAACCTGCTTACGCCCCCGCAAGGGGGCCTTGGACCACTGGTTGAGAAACACTGCTGTAATGGATTAAAAACAGGCTGATAGGAAATGTGTAGGAATAAGCGAGCATCAAATACTTGAAAGGCTGCCATAAGAAAGATGGAGAAAAGTTGTTCTCTCTTGCCACAGTGGGCAGGACGAGAGACAATGGGTTCAAACTAGTGCATAGCAGATGTAGATTAAATCTCAAGAAAAACTTCCTAACTGTAAGAACAGTAGGACAATGGAACAGACTGCCGAAGGAGGTTGTCGAAGCTCCTTCACTGGAGGTTTTCAAAAGAGGCTGGGTTGCAACCTGCCTTGGATGGTTTAGACCCAACAAATCCTCCATCTTGGCAGGGGGTTAGACTAGATGATCCTGGCGGTCCCTTCTAACCCAGTGGTTCCATGATTCTAGGTCTCAGCATGGGAATAGATTAGTAGCAGGATGCCCCCATAGAACTGTAGTAGGGCTGCTGTTGTTCAATGTATTTATTAACAACTTTAGAGGAAGGGGGTCAATAATGAAGCAGCAAATTAGATAATGGTGTAAAACTATTTAGATTGCTCAAGACTAGATTTAGATTGCTCAAGATGATTGTGACAAACTCTACAATGACCCTAATGACATTAGGTAATAGGCAATACTGGAGTAGATGCAATTCATTGTTGACTCATGGAAGATAATGCACTAGAACAGAGTGAATAATTCATTACAAATAATGTATTCAGTACATTTAGCTTCTTTTTATATGTTTGCAAATTGTCAAAGAGCAGCTTATGATTTTCTATTCAAAACTATTCACCAAATAATTTATCCGAATCATTCTTGTTTTAGAGATTGTTTATGGCAAACACGCCATATCTGAAATTCAAGCTGTGCTTGGTTTTGATACACACACAAATCACATGGCATTGCTTCTAATCCCACGTTGGTAAAGTTGCAAGCACGAGAATAGAAATGAGGACTGATTTCCACGCTCTAACCACAAAACCGCACTTCCTTTCCAATCACAGAGTTGCATACTCAGAGAAATTTTAAAAGATTAAGTCTAGTCAAGTCTGGGAACATGTAAGAGGAGATATGATGGAAGTATAATGAACAATAAAAGATAACAGAATATGAATGAGCCTTTCTGTTCCCTTCCCCTAGTATGCAAGAGGAAACTCAAAGTATTTTACAAAAGGCAACAAAAATATGTTACAAATATAAAAATGAAATACTTATTATCCATCAGATAATTAACCTGGCTATTATTGAGACAAATAGTTAATTAAGATGTAAAAAGCATTAAAAATGATGTGAATAAGAATAGCATACAGGAAGAATAAAAAAATGTGGTTCATAGTAGAAATAAAATTCTCGGAAAAAACAGAAACAGAAAACATAGGAACGTTCAAAGAAAGAAAGCTGAATGGTTTGTAAGGTCCAAAATGAAACGTGGGAATACAGCGATAACAGTAATCTTTCAGCAGTTTTGGCAGGAAGTTATCATTGGTTATGGACACAACTTTTGGCCTCATTTAAAAAGAAAGCATCCTGTGGGTTAGAAGCCAAGAACACTTTGCACAACAAAGTGTAGAAAACGAACATTTGGCATTCTAGTCATCCCAAAGTAGGGTGACCAGATGTCCCGATATTATCGGGACCATCTTGATAGTAGGGGCTTTGTGTTATATAGGCAACCTATTACCCCTCCCCACCATCCTGATTTTTCATATCCCTATCTGGTCACCCTATCCCAAAGGCACTGCTTCCAGACACATGCTGGTAATGAAGACCTAGGCTCAGATATTGTCTTTTTACAAAGATCTGGACGGAAAAGGACAGTTTTGGGAGCCATTGCGACCAACTGGCCCTGTATCATAAGTATGGATACAATTTTGGCACAGTAAAATTAGGCAAAATTCACAGAACAGTATAAGTAAAACCAAGTAACATCTGACATTTTGGTGGGTGAGACACAAACAGTAGCTGGCTGTGGACAAAGTGAAGCAAAACCTATTTGGGTTATGCATGTCTCCAAAACAAATACCTCTAACAACTGTAAGTCATTCATGACCACGATGCCCCTTGCATTATCGCATGGCTGGGCAGTTCTTGCTTTGCAGTCTTAGTAACCAGAGACACTTCAACCTCTTTCTTTGCCCCTCCTCGCCATACATACCCCCCCTTTTAAGTAGGAGCGGGGCAGTGCTTAATTTGTAATGAAAGAGGGGCCAGTGTTCAAGCAATTAGATGCCAGGGCTCAAGGAATTTTTTTACATTCATAACTGATGCAGCAAGCCCAGAGGTGTCAGGCTATAGATTGCCAAGCCTAGAGGTGCCAGGGCTAGAAATTAAGCACTGGAGAGGGGAGTCGGCGGGAGAGAAGGGGTGAAGAGAGCAAGAAAGTCTGAGAATGTCACGTTGTGACACTGCATCAATACCTGTTGCCATTTGTTGGAGCAACACACCCTCATACTGTACAGATGCACACATCACAATACGGGCCTTTGCGGCACTATTATTTTGTGCCTCTCTGTTTCCCATTAGTTGGGAAAGTGGCTCTTCAGCTCTTAGGCGGTGAGTAGCACTGTTCCTGGGTATGGACGCATAATTTGGTCTATGAGGAGGACCACAGTATTGCAATCTGAGTCCAAGAACAAGTTAAGTTTGTCCGGTTTCTCATTTTTAATTCACTATTGCAAATGGATTGATTTTGGACCGATTCTGGTTTTATTACCGTCTTCATGTTCATGATGCATAACATTTTTCTTCACATGAAATAGTTGTGGTCCAACACTGACCTTTTTTATTCTCTATTTTGAATATTAGTCATTTCTACTTTCACATGAGTTACTACTGGTG
Source organism: Chelonia mydas (assembly GCF_015237465.2). NCBI lineage: Eukaryota > Metazoa > Chordata > Testudines > Cheloniidae > Chelonia > Chelonia mydas. The sequence goes on along the minus strand of NC_057850.1, from coordinate 86,174,072 downwards.
CCGTAAACAGAGGAGAATAGGGCCATCCAAAGCACTGATATTAAAATTCAGACGCTTCCTTGTAGTGACAAACTCTGTACAATAATTGAAAATGCAATAACATGAATAATTTCTTATGACAACAATTGTAGGAACAAAGAATAGTACATACCTGACCTGTTATTACTATCTGTCCGCTGTACATTGTCAATGGTCTTGTACTGCTCCTGCATACCATGGGAGAGGTGAATTCTCCGTTCTTCCGGCCAAGAATGGCAATCATGATAATCAGCAAACTTCCATATCCCCACACTCCAGAGAAGTGCATCAGTTTTTGAAACTGCTTCTTCTTGTCTTCAAAGGGCAAGAAAAATCTCTAGTATGTATTAAAATTCCGGCTTGTCAGTAATGTTTTTAAGTCTATCATTTGTAACTTAAAACCCCTTTATTGTAGATTCTGTAGGTCAGACCTTTTTAACAACAAAAATAGAGCTTTTAATTTAAAGAAACAGAGATGTATTAAAAAGGTATGATATGTATCCTGCATTCTAGCCTAATATCCGTCTTTCTTGTGTGATTACATCAGGGAAATTAAATTCTCTTCTCAACATTCAGAACTACAAAAAGAAAAAAAAAAGCATTACTGGCAGCTATTCTGGTGCAAGGTTTGTGTTACTCTGGTACTCAGTCTCTCTAGCTCAAAAATTGGTCAGCTCCTTGGTTATCCCTTCATTGCTACTACTGCAATCTCTTCCTCTTCCTGCTCCTCCCTTGCATCCCTGATCTCCATCTTGTTCAACTCCAGTCCATTCAGAACATTGCATCCAAAAAATCATCTTCCCCATGCACCACTTGGACCATGTTACTACCATCTTCAGAATCCTTACACTAGCTCTCCCCATCCTTCCCCTATGAAATGGAAGCTTCACATCCTCCTCACCTTCAAGGTTCTGCATAATTTTGCCCTTCCTACTTCTATACCCACCAAAGGTGAATTAAGCAGGTTTCCTAGATCTGGGCCCTGGGATGGGAAAGTGCCCATCAACCAATATAATCTGGATCCAGAAGGGCTGGATCTGCCATGGAGACTGGGAAAGTGGCAAGACAGGGAGCTAGGGAAACCCCAGCAGCACTGTTTTCTAATTTTGCTCTCAATCCCTGCCTTATAGCTCCTTCCCACAGCTGACTCTGACCCCACCTGCTCTCAGGTGGTTGGCAGCAGCTGCATTATGAGGCTTAGTGCTGCCACGGACTCTAAGCACAGAGAAGAGGGAGCAGATCAACTCCCTCTACCCATCCCTGCTCTCATTTCTTACTACTTCCTTCAAATCAGCAATGAATTTCTTCTCACCTGTCTGTCTCATATGGTCTTCCTCTGGCTGCTTTATGCTGCTCTGATATACTGGATAATTTGCCCTTAAAAGTTAACAAAAAATGATTGAGGGTTGATATTATATATCTTCAGATCATTAGAAATATCAAATGGTCATATTGTCTTTGGGTTTCTTGTTTAGTTTTCATACATGAACTTTTAAACAATTTTTTAAAACTAAGGACATTTTCAGATAAAACTGCATTAAAATGGAGTGATATATCTGTGACTTAAGAGTAGAATATATTAGAGATGTTATAATTATTTGAAACCCAAGTATTTGCATAATATCCAAGTATTAGAAACCAGGATATTCAGGATTTAGGTTGCACTTAAAAAAATCCAAACATGTTAAAGTAAAACACGCATAGTTAAGGTACCCAAACAACCTTAACTCTGCCCTGTAGTAATGTCATAAACGAACATTTTAGTATTTGTGATCCCAGATTTGGTTAAATTGATTTTTTAAAACAAGTTAGATATTTTTCATAGTTTTCCCTTTATGGCATCACCAGAGGACAGAGTCAAGGGGTGAAATCCTGCCCCATTTAAGTCAACAGAAGTATTACCATTGACTTACATTGGCAGGGAATCACTAAATAGGTCTGAATTATTTTCAGAAAGTTTGGAACATTTTTAAATCATGGCACTTATTTACTACAAAAATAAGAGAATCTGGCTAACAGGGGTTTCAAACTGTGCAAGCCTCCAATGTGGCCAAAGGGATTAGACTTACTAACCATATTTGTTTCTTCTTGTAGAAATAAACAACCAGAAAAAACAGCTCTTCAGAAAGTGAAGTCACCTCATGTGATGCATCTGCAAAGGAGGGAGCTACAACTCCCTTCAGCTCCCTCCCTACTGCACTTCACTTTCCCCTGGCCACGTAAGGGGAAAAGTCCTGAACCAGGAAGTATTCAGGCTCTGTTTGGCACCAGGAAGCTGGAGTGAAGAGCCACCTGCGGAACAGACTGTGACTGCTGTATGTTACAGCTCCCTGCAGGTCTCTGTGGGACTTATGGGGGAGCAGCAGCAGCTGGGCAGGGAGCCAGTGCAGAGGGGCCCCAGTGAGAGACATTAGGCCTGGAAACCTGCAAACGCCTATTTGCTGGACTAGAGACAAGACTAGAGATGGCGCCCCAGGCACTAGACATGAAGATCCTTGACTCTCAACTGGACTTCCCCAGAGACCCAAACAACAACTGCGACTGCTCACTTTGAATGGTCACTGTTTAACCCTCTGCATCTAGGGTATCTAAACTTTCCCTTTCCTGCCAGCCCTAGTAAAATACCTTTTCTCGTAGCCATGTGCCCGAGTGGTTATTGGGACCCACTAGGGCTAACGCCTACAAGGCCTAGCTGCTGAATCACCTACAGTGCTTGCCTCCAAGTTGCAGTAAATGTGGAAAGCTCCTAGCATCCTAGTGTACTGTTGCCAACTCCTGTGATTTTATTGCAAGTTTCATGACATTTGGTCTTTCTTTTGCAGCTCTACTTCCTGGAGGCCTGTGATTAGGTGAATATCTTGGCCTTAATTTTAATAATAATATTTCCAGCCTTTGTTGCTGCTGAAAGACACTTGAAAACATGACCCAAGTGTACCCCAAAGACTAAAAACCAGAAGGCTAATAAATAAAACTCCAAGTTCAACATTTTTTTAAACTCATGATTTTTGAATGGATTGCCAATACTGTAATAATAATATTGATAAACCATCATTTCCAAAGCTGACTTTCATCCCTGGACCCTAAAGACAATGAAAGGTAATTTTTTTGGTCTCCAAAATGCAGCATTTTGCTTTAAATAGCATGTAACTGCAACAAATCTTGCAGAAAGTTATTCCTAATTCCCTAGGTTTTATAGTGAGAGAGAGGTTTTGTCCCCTTCTCTGTAAATTATTCCATTTCAATACAGCTTCTGATTGTAGCAATACCTCACCCTCATCTGATACAGTTAGTATTTTAGTCTGGTTTTATTCAGGCACACTCCCCTTTGATCCTCTTGAGGCTTCCAGCTTCCATAGACTCTGCAACACAACCTGTAAGCCAGACGTGGAAGGCCATCACCACAGTTACTGAACAGACACAAGCACTGATGATAGAGTGAATATTCAGTATACTACTCAGAAAATTCTGCACAGCTGCATCTTTGAACTTGCCTGCTTGGTGTGACACGTTTAGTCACACAGTTGGCTCTCTATGCTCCAAATCTCTGAACTTAAAACAGAGGACACATTCTGAGTCCTTCTGTGTGCCTTCTTCTAATCACAAATACATGATAACATATGGCATAGGTAGGATCTGCTTGTGTACAACAGCGCAAATGGAAAATAGCAGATCTATTTAATCTGAGGCTCTGCTTCACACTTGGCTGTCAAACCCTTAGAACACTGTTGCTGCTATACAAATAAAATAATTATATATCAAAACCAATATGTGACGGGAATATTGAAAAAAATGGGCAAGGTCAGCAAACAGAGAAAACCCCCAAAATGTAAAGTTTCAGCCAGATAAACAATTATGTCCCCATTTGAAAAAAAAATCTTCATCGCTGAGGAAGAATTAAAGTATTGCTCTCTCTGAATCGCTTCCCCATCTGTGCACATTCTGCAAGTGTTCTTTTAATAATGAGGGTCAGGAGGAAGGGCAGCTGTCTAGTCTGTTTTCAGAGCTCTAGGTGGACAGCATGCAATGGCTCAAAATGCTAATTTCCGTTTGATTGCATTAGCCCACTGCCCTTCTGTGATGGGAATTCAAGCCCCAGCTGCAAATTCAAAGTCCTAATGAGATTATGGTGAGGTTTTCAGTCTGAGCCTGCATGGTGGCACAAGCAAGGGAGAGGGGGATGCTAGTTTCTTAGCTGACTGACTGAGTGGTTAACCCTGGTAAGAAAGGGTGTATGGGGAAATTAGTTGGAGTGACAGTGCATCCTTTAAACTTCAACTTGCTGTTGACTAAGGCAAAAACACTGCCAAGCAAAGACCATGGGGAAATTACCCTTGTTTTAATCGCTGTCTCTTCTAGTTGATGACAGTGGAAGGGTGATGGGGGCAAAGAGACTCAGGCTGCGATAAAGAACATTAAATTGTAACAACTAGATAAATACAAAGCTATACTTCTGTACCATCTACTATGCATTACTTTCAGGTGAAAGGGGAAATGTTTTTCCCCTTGTTCATGCAGTGTTTTCCTCAATCTCTAATCTATCTTCTATAATTTTAATATTTTTTTTTACGTCCCTGTATAATGGGGTGGGGGCTGGCTCTTGTAAGCCACTCCACCAGATAATCAGATTGCCCTCCATTTGTTATTCACACTGGAGTTGGCGTTGAAAGAGGTTGACTGGAATTTATGATTTCATACAACTGCTGACTGAGCCACTTCTCAGTTCTGTGTATGCATTGAAATTGTACCAGAATTAAAGTGTGTATATAAAAGAGAGCGTGGATAAAACAGTTGATAACATTTCTTGCTGTTTTGCCAATAATTTGCATTACGACGTAGGAGATGTGTTACTAAAGAGAAGATGTCTATAGAAGGAGAAAGATGGGGTTCTGTTTATATATTTCCTTTCTATAAAGCAAGTGTGAACTCTTAAAAGTGAGCTGCAGGACCCAAGAAAACAACTCTTATGCATGTAGGTAGTCAATACTGCTGTGAGTAGTTCCACTAGACCTGATTTTGATTTCACTTATACTGGGATAAATCAGGAACAACTCTGCTGATGTCAAGAATTTTGTACTGGTTTAAAAAACAGATGTAAAATCAAAATCAGGCCCACTGACAGAGGGTCAAAAGATCAGGCACATGGTTAGAATTGAAACAGGGCTCCCAATATTGACTGAAAAATGATAGATTTGCTTTGATCACCCTGTATTTTTATTAGAGGCTAGCCCCTCATCCCTAGCCCTGTATGGGTTTGTGAGGGGCAGCATGCTGATGCATGGGAGGGGAACATAGGGAAGCAGTGTCTCCTGGGTGCCTGGGGAAGAAGCAGGAGGCAATCCCTTAAAAAAACCCAGAGAATTTGAAATGCTATATTTGTACATGAGCGCAGCTGAGAGAGACTGTAATAAATTACAAAAAATATTTACTAATTTTAAATTTCCATGAACAAACTGGAATCACATTTTGTACCTGGAAACTTAATTTTGTGTTTTGGAGATACTCACTTGCAAGACAAAGAAGTGGTGGCCCAATCCTACATTCCTGACATCTTTCCTCATCCTTCAAGATACTCACATCCATTGTGGACCAATCCATTATGAAAATGGATCATGGTAGCCCTTGACCTGCTGCTGTTTTCCTGTGGTGGTGGGGTCCATTCATTTCTAACAGAACCATTTTTAGTTTTCATTCCCAATGTAGCTGCTCACCATGATTGAAAAAAAAAAAAATGCGGTTTCTCTTTTCTGTGGCAACACGGAGGTCTATAATTCTTATAATCTCATATTGACCTTGGTTCTCAGGATCCTCTAATTTAGTCTTCTGCATCCCGTTGTCTGCTATTAGGTCTTCCAAATTTGAAATTGGTGGGTCCTTCTCTTTAACTGCTTTGGCTATTTTATTAACTCTGTAACCTGTGTTCTGAGTTTTGCTTTCAAGTTCTTCAGTGTGTGCATCCTGCCACAGTGACAGGTTGATCGTGATTTTAACAATTACTGTCTTGGTTGTTGGTTTCATCTGCAGTTCATCCCTTTTGGTATCTGATGTTTCCTGAGACGTTTTCTTTTCTGCTTTCTTTAGGTTTCTTTGTTCTTCAGCAGTATGCCACAGATCAGGCTGAGACATTATGGTGCCCTTTTGAAAAGTTCAGCAGGCTAAATTATCCTTAATTATAGTTTCCTAAGCCTAGGTCAGTGGGAGCTTGAGATGCACATTGCTTTTCTATCAGCCAGACCATGTGACTCCCCTCAATTTTTATGAGATTGTATTAACCTTCTGAGGAGAAGGGGGTGAAATTAGCTTCTCTACAGGATTAGCACCAAAAGCTGATATGTTCAAATAGTCTGGAGAAGAAATAGGCACACACAGGATATGAACTTCATACCTTTATAATTGGGAAAGCCCAATCACATACGTCTGAATGGACTCAAGCTCAAAATCCCACTTTGAAACTCTGCTTAGGGTTCGGATTCATTGTTCAAAATTAGTCAGTTATAGGGAGGTTCAAAGTGTGAACTTGGATATGAACCCAGAGCTATATCCAGGGTTTTGAGCCTCTAGCTAAGTTTTGGCATCAACTAGTCTCACTAACAGCAAAAAATGGGCATTTGCTTTTCATGGGGCTGTCCAAGATCTTACTCATAGACATTAAGGCCAGAAGGGACCATCATCATCATTTAATCTGACCTTCTACACATTGCAGACCACGGAACCTCACCCACCCACTCCTGTAATAGACCCAGAACCTCTGTCTGAGTTACCAAAGTCCTCAAACCATGATTTAAAGACTTCAAGTTACAGAGAATCCACCATTTACATTCATTTAAGCCAGCAAGTGACCCTGCACCATGCTGCAGAGGACGGCAAAAAAAACCCAGCCAATCTGGCCAGGAGGAAATTCCTTCCCAACCCCAAATATGGTGATCAGTTAGACATTAAGCATGTGGGCAAGACCCAACAGCCAGACACCTCGGAAAGAATTCTCTGTAGTAACTTGGAGCCCTCCCCATCTAGTGTCCCATCACCAGCCATTGGAGATATTTGCTGCTAGCAGTCACATATTGGCTACATGCCATTGTAGACAGTCTCCTCATACCAGCCCCTCCATAAATTTATCAAGCTCAATGTTGAAGCCAGTTAGATTTTTTCCTCCCACTATTCCCCTTGGACGGCACTCCTCTGATGGTTAGAAACCTTCACCAAATTAGTCTTTTTCATGGCCACATCACATTGGTGGCTCATAGTCATCCTGTGATCTACCAATACACCCAGGTCTTTCTCGTCCTCTGTCATTTCCAACTCCTCATCTTACAGCAAAAATTCTTGTTGTTAGTCCTTAAATGCATGACCTTGCACTTTCTACTATTAAATTTAATCCCATTTCTATTACTCCAGTTTTTATGATCATCCAGATCTTCTTTTATGATATTCAGTCCTTCTCCATATTGGCAATACCGCCCAACTTTGTGTCATCCACAAATTTTATTAGCACACTCCCATTTTTTGTCAATAATAAAAATGTTAAATAAGATTGGTCCTAAAACCAATCCCTGAGGAACTCTACTAGTAACCCCCCTCCAGTCTGACAGTTCACCTTTCAGTAGGACTCATTGTAGTCTCCCTTTTGAGGAGTTCCTTATCCACCTATCAATCTCATATTAATCCCCATGTTCTCCAATTTAACTAATAAGGTCCCATGTGGAACTGTATCAAATGCCTTACTGACATCCAGGTAGATTAGACCTACTGCATTTCCTTGTCTAAAAAACCCAGTTATCGGCTCAAAGAAGGAGAACAGGTTGGTCTGTCATGAGTTACCATGTTGTATTTTATCCCAATTACCATTTACCTCTATGTCCTTTACTACTTCCTCTTTAAATTTGTTCCAAGACTTTGCACACAACCAAGGTCAAACTTACAGGCCTGTAGTTTCCTGGATCACTTTTTCCCCCCTTTCCTAAAAATGGGTACTATATTAGCAATTCCCCAGTCAGAGGATACAACCACCAAGTTTACAGATTCATTAAAAATCCTTGCTAGTGGGCTTGCAATTTCACGTGCCAGTTCCTTTAATATTCTTGTTTAAGCAGAGTCAGAATGAGCTCTACCCTGACATCTGGTGGTGAGCTGTGGAAAAGGACTTTAGAGACAGATTTTGTTAGCATGGGCAAGCCAAGCATTGTGGACTGCTTGCCCAAATGGTCACTTTGGCTTCTGTGGGATCCCCAGTCTCTCTGGGGCAGGAGTAATAAAGGGTTGTTATCCTGGCTATGTGAATCAAGGACAATAGAACTGTACTTGGCATTTTATGACGGAGGGACTCGCCCTCAACTAAGTAGCACTCGCTTGGCAAGGGACATGGGTTCCAAAACCCAGGGAATTGAGAGAGGCTGGGGACAGGTATGTGTACCTGGTAGTGTGGGCCCTAAACACTACTTTAACCCCTTCTCTCTCCATGGTGTAATAACAGAACTAATTTTGGCTCCATTAGGAGTCTTGTTACATGCTGCAGAGCTGAAATCACTGATACCTAGGTCCAAGCATTAGACCTATTTTGGGCTAGTGGTGCACCAGCACTAAGGTTCCCCCTACTACCAGCTAAAAATCACTGAGAGCTGAAATCACTAAAGAGCTGAAGTTGCTGGGAGCTGTGTTAAGTGGGGGGGGGGGGGGGGGCTGAAGACAAGTTGGTGAGCAGACGGCTGATGAGCGAAGCGGATAGCTGGGCGGCTGGTGGAGAGGAGCGGACAGCAGGACGGAGAGGCGTGGAGCAGATAGCAGGGCAGCTGATGGAGAGGCGCGGCTGGTGGTGAAGACTGCAGCAAAACCCCATGGAGAGGCAGGGCACTTGGCCGTGGATCCGAGCAGTGGAGCATGTAAGATGCCCCCCATACCTCCCTCCACTACCATACCTCCCTCCACTTCCACCCAGGCTGGGAGGTAAACTCTGCAGGTGAACTTCTGAACTCTGGGGGTGACTATTGGGTTGCTGGATTTAAGACCCTGAGGTGAAAAGGACACTGACAAACTTACTTAGGGGTGGGTCTTTTGCTCATGGTTGGTGTTATGAATCCTGTTTGTGGTGTTTCCCCAACATAATGCTGCATTGTTTTCTTCCTTTATTAAAAGGCTTTTGCTAAACTCAGTCTCTGTGCTTGTGAGAGGGGAAGTATTGCCTCTTATAGGCACCGAGGGGGGTGGCATGTAATTGTCACTGGGTCAGGGCTCGAGACGGTTTTGCATTGTGTTATTGAAACAGAACCCCTAGATACTGAAACCCGGCCCTTGTTGCTGCCAACTCTGATGGGCAGAAGGGTTACGCTTGGATTGAGATTATCCAAGAATATTAGTCCCATTAAGACTAAGTTGTCTGAGTTTGATTTCCACCTCTGTGATCCACCACTTCAATACTTTGCCTCAGTCTTTAATAAGACTAAAGAGGATCTTAGGGATAATGGTAGCATGACAAATGGGAATGACGATATGGAGGTAGACATCACCATATTTGAGGTAGAAGCGAAACTCAAACAGCTTAATGGGACTAAATCGGGGGGCCCAGATAATCTTCATCCAAGAATATTAAAGGAATTGGCATTGTTAAAGGAATTGTTTGAAGCTTGACTTACTAGAGGGTAAATCTGTACTTCTCTTCTCTTTTTGAACCTTACAATTCTTTCTGACTTTTCCAAAATATTTTTCAGAGCTAAAATAAGTTTGCTTGATAACTTCCTCACTGCTACCATCCACATGGGACAATTCATGTGTGTTCCATTTTTCCAATATCTCTTATAAATAAAAATTTATATCTATCTCACTACCATGGTTTGCTTTTCCTAGGTGAAGAAATTAAAAAAAAAGAAAAGAAAAGAAAAACTATCACAACCCCCCTCCCCCCATTTTAATCTTATTTAGCTTGCTGGTCTGCACATAAACTTGCAGAGAAATAACTAAATTGGTAGTAATTCACACCATTTGTTATTTCAGGGCACTTCTGTATGCAGACACTTATTTCAGAGTAAAAGTGTAGTACGTTGATTTAGCTTAAGTCAGTAAAATGGACAGGATAAAACCAATAAGACACAAACCAAAATAAGTGTCCACACGCAGACTTGCAGAAAGCATGAATTACAACCAATGTAGTTATTTTGGTGCACATTTGTGCATAGACGAGACCTAAGCTTACTGGTACAAGGTAAACAGATATAACCAGTTTAAAACCAATAAACATGGCTATACAGAGATTTGCACCAGTTTAACTAAACTAATGCTGTTTTTAAGTTGATTTAAGTTAAGCCAGTGCAACTTGTGTGTTTTCCTATAAGCCTAGACTACGTACAGTTTAGGAGCCATAAAGTTCTGCCTGCCTCTAAAGATTTCCTGTCCTCTAGCATAAATTGCACTGAACCCAGAGCTCCTGGAGACAAGGGAAAACAGCTTTCTGCAGGACAGGTGGAATTTTAAAAGCAACTGAATTATAGAAGTCTAGCAGTTCTGGCTAGCAGGGTCTCCTGATCAGTTTGAGACCAGCAGGATAACTAAGGCCAAGATGTCATCTTCTGTAAGACACTCTTGACTAGAAGGAAGGAAGGAAGTTAACCAAAATGTTACAGAAGCAACAAAGCCACAGTTCTCTGAGGGCCAGCAAGTCTATGGATCTGCAGATGTAGCTTTGGACCTTTTAGTTTCCCTAGGTGGCTAACAGTTCCACTTGGAATATGTCCTGCTTCTGGTGTATAACTAGAAACACCAATGGGAGCAGTCCCCAGGCCTCCTGGAGAATAGGCCTGTTTTGTATTTTAGATTCCTGGCTATCTCAATGTTGTCAAAGACCAGGTTTCTTTCTACCTTGGCAGACCCCAGCACTATGATTGTCCTGCTCAATTACTTAATTCCTTGTATTCGCAATATTGCATACCACTTTCTCTGAATTTTGGACCCAATACAGTAGAACCTGACAGATTTTGGGTTCCAGGCAGTTTATTAGGATCCATGATCCTATGCCACCTTTGGGACTTCCTATCAACGGACGGTGGCATGTGTAGTGTGACAATTCAGGGAACCTATGTATAAAATTTATGAATTCTGGTTAATTTTATGAAATTACTGCATCATTGAGTCATCCATGGGCTGAAAAGGTCCCTGACTCATCACATATCCTGTCTCAAAGAAGCCGTGAAACCAACAAAAGAAGTTGGTACCCATATCACTGCCAGGGCTCTGGGATTAATGCTAAGGAGGCTGCCTGAGCTGGAAAAAAAAAAAAGTTTGTCCATGTTTATCTTCAGGGAGTGGAATGTGGAAAATCCCCAAAGGAAGAGAAGAAAGGGACAGAGATCAGAGCATGGGTTTAAAGAGACAAAGGCACAGGCTTTTGTTGACAGAGGACTTTTATTTTGGGATCAGCCAAGGTCAGATGAAGCTGATTGAAGACTGGGAGGGAAGATTCCATGTTCCAGATGAGAAGCCATGAGGAGAGAGATCCGAGAGGGGACCTGGATTATTAAAAGGACACTGTCCCAAATCCTGAAGAGTGGTGAAGAAATGGAGACCTGGAATGGCAAATAATGGATTATAAGGTGGATAGAAAGTTGGCTACATTGTCGGGCTCAACGGGTAGTGATCAATGGCTCCGTGTCTAGTTGGCAAACGGTATCAAGTGGAGTGCCCCAAGGGTCGGTCCTCCGGCCGGTTTTGTTCAGTATCTTCATAAATGATCTGGAGGATGGTGTGGATTGCACCCTCAGCAAGTTTGCAGATGACACTAAACTGGGAGGAGAGGTAGATATGCTGGAGGATAGGGATAGGATACAGAGGGCCCTAGACAAATTAGAGGATTGGGCCAAAAGAAATCTGATGAGGTTCAACAAGGACAAGTGCAGAGTCCTGCACTTAGGACAGAAGAATCCCATGCACAGCTACAGACTAGGGACCGAATGGCTAGGCAGCAGTTCTGCAGAAAAGGACCTAGGGGTTACAGTGGACGAGAAGCTGGATATGAGTCAACAGTATGCCCTTGTTGCCAAGAAGGCCAATGGCATTTTGGGATGTATAAGTAGGGGCATTGCCAGCAAATCAAGGGACGTGATCATTCCTCTCTATTTGACATTGGTGAGGCCTCATCTGGAGTACTGTGTCCAGTTTTGGGCCCCACACTACAAGAAGGATGTGGAAAAATTGGAAAGAGTCCAGCAGAGGGCAACAAAAATGATTAGGGGACTGGAACACATGACTTATGAGGAGAGGCTGAGGGAACTGGGATTGTTTAGTGTGCGGAAGAGAAGAATGAGGGGGGATTTGATAGCTGCTTTCAACTACCTGAAAGGGGGTTCCAAAGAGGATGGATCTAGACTGTTCTCAGTGGTAGCATATGACAGAACGAGGAGTAATGGTCTCAAGTTGCAGTGGGGAAGGTTTAGGTTGGATATTAGGAAAAACTTTTTCACTAGGAGGGTAGTGAAACACTGGAATGCGTTACCTAGGGAGGTGGTGAAATCTCCTTCCCTAGATATTTTTAAGGTCAGGCTTGACAAAGCCCTGGCTGGGATGATTTAGTTGGGGATTGGTCCTGCTTTGAGCAGGGGATTGGACTAGATGACCGCCTGAGGTCCCTTACAACCCTGATATTCTATGATATAGGGGTTTAATTGTTTTGTCTAGATCTGTGTATTTCTTATACTGCCTAAAGTAAAGTGAGATTGTTTTTGGAACCTCTTGCAACATGTGTGTGTTATTTAGGTGTTTTAACTGTCCCCTGTCCTTGTAGATCAGAGTGCCCACAAGGTTGTAGCTCTGGGAAAGGTTGTTCAGAAGCAACTAGGGTGTCTTTTGGTGGTGGTACTACACTGGTCCTGGGGGCATTTACATTTAATGTAGTTGGATTGCAAGATTCCACTTCTGTGGATGGGTAATTGTGTGCCAGAGACGACAAAGAACGAAACAGTACGGAGGCACTAAGCACAGCTCTTAAGAGCACACAGCTCTAGTGTAGGGGGATCTAAACACACCAGCCTGGTGAATATCCGATGAGGAGCTTGACTAGGACAGTGACGTGTAGTAAGTATTGTCCACACTTACATGTCAAGAGGGACCCATGGCTGATGTTACCCTTACTGTAGGAACCCGGTGAGAGAGCTTTAGAGTGAGAGCCAATTTCCTGATTAAATATTGCTTTCAATGTTGGCAGGAGAAACTCTTTATGAGCAAAGAGATAGCAACTTTCATGCCAAAAAGAAATAGATTCGCCTCCCCCTAGTGACACAGACAATGGAGACACAGTGAACAAGCCAACTCCTCTGAAAGAAACTAAAATCTTAAATGAGAAAATTAGCATTCAGAAAAAATTAGTTAAATATTTCATAGCTATTCTACCGGAAGGGGACTAGAGTGCACTGGATTCCTCAGCTGAGACTGATCTTAAACGGGTTGGCATCACATATTTATATTTTTCTACCCAGACCAGCTGTGGTGACAAAATGTTTGCTTCTAACTTCTATGATAATATAATACTCTGTCTCTTAGTACACTGCTGAACAACAAAAGAAGGTACAGAAAGGGACATCTCCAAATACAGTGGAACCTCGTTTATCCACGCCTCCATTGTCCAGCTCTCCATACTAACTGAACAACCAGCACCGCACACAGGAATACAGGAAATTGACATTCCCTCTATGGCAACGCTACTGTACAAGTCGCGCCTTTTCAGCCTTGTAAAATGACCACGACTACTGTGTGAAAACGTGTAGTACTGTCACTGGATGCTAAAATAGAGATGATTAATAAAATAAAAAAAGGAGAATCACTGGCAAAAATAGCCCTAGATTATAACATTGGAAAAAGCACAGTATTGGACATCAAACACAATGCCAAGCAAATTCTTAAACACAGCACAAATAACTCTGCATCCCATAAGACCACAAAGCAACCGAAGGACACCCCTTTACTGGTGGTTATACAGGCAAGAGAGGAAGGCATTCCTATTCACGGTCTTTTACTATGCATGAAGGGTAAGAGCTTTAATCAAACTTTAGGTGGGGACGGATGTTTCTCTGCTAGTCAGGGATGGCTCAGTTGGTTTAAAAAGTATTAGGACATCTGACAACTAACAGTCACTGGGGAAAAGCTGTCTGCCAATTTGGGAGTTATTTCTAACTGTCAAAAAACAAAAACAAAAGAGTTGCAAGATATCTTAGTCGAGCACAACTTGCCACCAGAACAAGTTTACAACTGTGATGATGACGAGATTGGTTTGTATTGGAAGATGTTGCCATCAAAAACACTTGCTGCCAGAACAGAAAGATCTGCACCTGGCTACAAATTGAGCAAAGAAGGTTTGACAATCCTGGCCTGTGCTAATGCCAGTGGTACACACAAGCTCCTGTTAACTGTCATTGGTAAAGCAATGAATCCACATATGCTTAAAAATTCAAACACGAATGCTTTGCCCATCATCTACCAACCACAGGGAAAAGCATGGATGGACAGTGCTTTGTTTTGTGAGTGGCTTTTAAAAATTTTGTACAAAATGTACGGGCTCATCTGAATGACATCTCACCAAAAACTCTTTTACTGCTGGACAACGGACCCGCTCACCCTAATGACAGAGGGCTTACCTCCCTAGATGACCTTATCTTCTGGGTTTTTTTCTCCCTCCAAACATAACATTTCTTGTGCAGCCTATGGACCAAGGTGTGCTGGAGAGTATAAAACAGTGCTATAAACAGCATCTGCTTACTCGACTATTGATGTCTGATGAAGCATCGGAGAATGAAGACAACATGTTGCAGCACTGGAAAAATATCAGTATCAAAGGATGCTATATACAGGGTTGCAGAAGCATGGTAAGACATCCCCAGGTCAATCTTGGAAAAATCTGTGGCCTGAAGTTATTGCTGATGCTCAGGACAGTGAAATTGCAGCTGCAACAGCAGTACTGGCAGCTGAAGAAGAGACCAGTGCATTTGTTGACCTCCTCCACAGACTACTGGCTGCACAGAAGTTGATGAAGATGATGTTGCAGATTGGCTTGAAAATGATGCTAATGACCTTGGCCGTCAGTTATTGGATCATGCTTAAATCATCAGACTGTACTACATGCTGACAGTGATGCTGAAGCTGAAGATTCTGCTGAGGAAGAATTAATGGAAAAAATTTCTCATGGTGATGCTGCAATAGCAGGAAACTTCTTCCTTCAGTACTTGGAACAACAGCCTGATACCAACTCCACGCTCGTGAAGAAGAGAACCTCTCAACTAAAACAACACAAACCGTCAGATTTTTTTCCAGCCATTATAAAGATGAGTGCTGATGTACCTCCCACAATGCTGTACACTGTACTGTATTTTAACTGGATACTTTATGCATATTACATATTGTTATTGTTGGTAGTTGCTACCATTAGTATTGCTGTTGTTGCAATTTAAAAAGATCATTAGCGCATTTTTAAAGCTGGTGCTCTTTACTGGAAGGGACGCTTCATGTACTCTGTAAATAAAGGGGGCTATGTTTTAATGCTTTGTAATGATCATCATGTTTGCATTTTAAATTTTTTTTTTTTTTTTTTTTTTTTTACACTGACATTGTGTGTTAAAAAGCTAAATAATGATGGTGACTTGTGTAACATTAAACAAACTTTGTCGATGGTTCCTATAATGTTCAGGGTTAAAGAGTGTAAAACTGATCAATACAACTTGTTACCAGGAAAACTAATCTGAGTTTTTAACAAGTGACCAAAACATTGTTCACAAGAAAAAACGCAACGAGAAAAGGAGTACTTGTGGCACCTTAGAGACTAACAAATTTATTTGAGCATAAGCTTTCGTGAGCTCACGAAAGCTTATGCTCAAATAAATTTGGTACTCCTTTTCTTTTTGCGGATACAGACTAACACGGCTGCTACTCTGAAAAGAAAAAACAGTTACTTACCTTCTCATAACTGTTGTTCTTCGAGATGTGTTGTTCACGTCCATTCCACATTAGGTGTGCGCGCGTTGCGTGCACGAGCGTCGGAAACTTTTCCCCTTAGCGGCTCCCGTTGGGTCGGTGGGGCCCCCAGAGTGGTGCATTTAGCCACAGAGCTTCCATGCCATCAGGTGTAGTGATTGCAGGTTGCGGTGGAGAAGCCGCCCACTGTCCTGCATGATGAGGTCCCGGTGTAGGGGCAGGACTACCGGGGCCTCCACCAACAGCTCTAGGAGCGTTGCATACCAGTGCTGGCGGGGCCACGCCGGGGCAATGAGGACCACCGCTGCCCTGTCCCTGCGTACCTTGAGCAGGACCTTGTGTACCAAGGGGAGCGGGGGAAACGCATACATCAAGCCCCCTCCCCACGGGATCGCAAACGCGTCTGCGACTGAGCCCAGGCTGTGGCCCTGGAATTAGCAGAACCGTGGGCACTGGGCTTTGGCCCTGGTGGCAAACATGTCTACCCGGGGAAACCCTGACCTGCGGAAGAGCGAAAGCACGACGTCCGCTCTGAGCGTCCACTCGTGCATGAGATACGACCTGCTGAGGCAGTCCGCCAGCTCATTTCGCACCCCCGGGAGATATGACACCTCAAGGAGAATGGCGGGGGCTATACAAAAGTCCCAGAGGAGGAGAGCCTCGTGAAAGAGCCTGGCGAGGAATGGGCCCCACTCTGCTTGTTTATATAAAACATGGCAGTAGTGTTGTCTGTCAGAACTGTCACACTGTGACCACTCAGAGTGGCGTGAAAGGTCTGGCAGGCTACACGAACCGCCCTGAGCTCCTTCACATTGATATGGAGCAACTGCTCTGCTCCGGACCACAAGCCCTGAGTCCTGAGGTCCCTCAGGTGAGCCCCCAATCCGTGGTCTGACAATTCCATCACCAGCGCCACGTCCGGCTGTTGGGCAGCAAAGGGGATGCCTTCACAAACCACAGGCTGGGACTGCCACCATCGCAGGGAGTCCAGCACGTCCCTTGGGGCTGTCACTATGAAGTCCAGCGGGTCCCTGCCTGGGAGGTACACCTGAGCAAGCCATGCCTGAGTCCTGAGTCTCAGTCCGGCATTCCTGACCATGTGCGTGCATGCTGCCATGTGGCCCAGCAGCCGCAGGCAGCACCTGGCCATTGTTGCTGTAAACTGGTGCAGGGAGGCCACTGCTTGCTGGATAGCCCAGAATCGGGATAGTAGAAGGCTTGCCCTGGCCTGCACCACGTCCAGAACCGCCCCTATGAATTCCGCTCTCTACGTGGGCATGAGAGTGGACTTGGGGACGTTGACCAGGAGCCCCAGTTCGTGGAACAATCTCAGGGCCACCTCCATGTGGCCCCGCACTTCCGCTTCAGATAGACCCACCAGGAGCCAATCGTTGAGGTACAGGTAAACCCGGACCCTCTGCCTCCATAAGAAGGCGGCCACCACCGCCATATATTTCGTGAACACCTGGGGGGCCGTGGCTAGACCGAACAGGAGAACCGCAAACTGGTTATGCTCTTGGCCCACGGTGAAGCGCAGGAACCGCCGATGAGCTGGGTGGACGGCGATAAGAAAGTACACGTCCTTCATGTACAGGGCAGCGTACCAGCCTCCCGGATCCAGGGAAATGATGATGGTGCCCAGAGAGACAATGCGGAACAGGGCCTTGACCAGGAACTTGTTGAGCTTTCGCAGGTCTAAAATGGGACGAAGGCCCCCTTTGGCCTTGGGGATGAGGAAGTACCAGGAGTAGAAACCTTTTCCCCTTAGGCCGTGCGGCACCGCCCCTACCGCCCCCGCCTGTAGCAGCGAGCGGAATTCCTTCGCTAGGAGATGCTTGTGAGAGGGGTCCCTGAAGAGGGACGGGGAAGGGGGGAGGGAAGAGAATTGCAGCAAGTACCCGTTCCATACCGTGCGTAAGACCCAACGGTCCGACGTAATGCTGGACCTCGCACAGGAGAAACGGGCCAGGCGGTTCAGGAAACAAGGGGATGGAACGGTGACTGGTCTGGTACGCTGTCCTTGAGCGCACCTTCAAAAGGCTGGCTTAGTGCCTGGCTGGGATTTGTGCTGACCTCGGTTCTGGCCCAGAGCATTATCATTGTTATTATTGCGCTGTCGCCGGTTATCCCTGCCTCGCCTACGGTAAGGCTCATGCCTATGACGAGGCTGGTACTGACGCTGAGGGGGAGGCTGAGGCTTAAAGGGCTTCCTCTGCGTCACCGGGGTGTGCATACCCAGCGACTTAAGTGTAGCCCTCGAGTCCTTGAGGCTATGCAGCCTTGCGTCTGTCTGGTCCGAAAAAAGCCCAGACCCTTCAAAGGGGAGGTCCTGAAGTGTACTCTGGACCTCAGGCGGCAGGCCTGACTCCTGCAGCTACGACGAGCGCCGCATGACCATCCCCGACGCAATTGTTCTGGCCGCCGTGTCTGCTGAATCCAGGGAGGCCTGGAGAGAGGTCTTAGCCACTGCCTTGCCCTCGTCAACCAGGGCCGTAAACTCCTGTTGGGAACCTTGCGGGAGGTTGTCTTTAAAATTCCCCACTGCTGCCCAGGAGTTAAAATTATGCCTATTGAGGATGGCCTGCTGGTTAGCAATCCTCAACTGAAGGACCCCCAACGAGTACACCTTTCTGCCAAAAAGGTCCTTAGGTGCCAGGGCCTGTTGACCAAGGTGCTCCCTTTCGTTCACCGCCAAGACCACCAGGGAGCACGGACTTGGGTGGCAAAGTAAGAATTCATAGCCCTTTGACGGGGCAAAGTACTTGCTGACCTTGGTTCTGGCCCGGCTTTGCACCGCTGGAGGCCGGGGTCTGCCATATAGTCTTATAATTCGATTGGATGGTCTTAATGAGCGAGCGCGCTATTCTAGATGGACCTTGAGGGCTCAAAATGTCCACCATGGGGTCCTCCTGCTCAACCGTCTCCTCGGTCTGCAGCCCCAAGTTCTGGGCGACCCTACGCAGTAGCTCCTGGTGGGCTCTGTGGTCTATGGGTGGAGGGCTGGACACCGCTGTTCCCGCCACCGTCTCAACCGGGGATGACAAGGAGGTTAGCAGCTGCTCAACCCCCTCTGGCTGGTCCTCCTGCTCCCTTTCTCCCCGGGAGGGGCCTCCGGCTTGGGCCAGGGTGGGAGACCTCGTGGCAGCACCGGACTTGGTGCTGGTCTCTCTGGTTTACCCTGGGGGGATGCTGGAGGCCTGGATACTGTAGCTTCCAGCGCCGTCGGGCATCGGTGCGGGGACCGGGACTGCTGCACCGCGTAGCTCGCCCTGGACAGGGCTTCTTGGCAGTGTTGATAGGCCCAAGGAGTCCAGAAGGGCCAATGACCTGGCGGCCCCCATTGGGGGTGCCACCCCGTCTGAGGGTTCTTGCTGTCCGGAGCACGGTGCAAGTAACTGTAACAGCCAGAGTTGGCACCGGACTGTGGCAACGCCGACCGCGAAGGCCACGGCAGTGCCGACGATCTGTGCTGGCGGGAGGTCGAAGAGCAGCTCCTAACGGAACGGGAGCGAGACCGGTACTGATATCCCTGGAACTGGGATCTGGACTGGGACCAGGACCGGCATTCTCGGAACCGGGATCGATGCCTGCAGGAGTCCTCTGGCAAGGGCTGTCTCAACTCCTCCCGGTGCTGGTTTCTAATCAGTGCTGGGGATCGTTGTGCCTTGTCCGTTACTTCCTTACCCTGACCCACTCCCGGTAATACAGCTTTCTTCTGAGCCGCGGGTAACTGGGAGTCTGCAGACGTGGAGCTCAACTGGGACCAGTGCTAGGATGGTGTCCTCGAATGGCACACCATTGCCAGCTTACCCCTCAACGGCACCCGTGGCATGGGTGCCAGAGGATTCTCCCTGTATGGGAGGGGGCTTGTCGCCGACAGCTCAATGAGGTCCTTTGCTGCCTCAAGGTGCCAGGCGTGGAGGGCTGATCCATTAAGTCCTAGAGCCCATCGTCCGCACTGAGCTCACTTAGGCCTGGGCTCGGTGGGACTTGTGGTGCTGGAGCCGCCGATGCCAGCACCGCCGATGCCAGCGCCAGTACAGCAGCCTTCCCACTCTTATCGGCGCTCGGGGCCTTGGAAGGCGGCAGCCTCCGATGCGGGGAACGTCTGCGCCTTCCTTTTGGATGCGCCGTGGGCCGCACCGGGGAGGACGAGCGGTACCAGGGAGGACGAGCGATGCCGGGCCTAGTCTGGCACTGTGGGACCAACAGCTTTTGGTGTTTAGCCGGTGCTGGGTCTCCCGACAGCTCCGGGGCACTGTGCACCAAGTAAGCCGGAGCCGACGTCGGGCACTCCGGGCCCGGTGGCTGTAATGCAGCTTCCATCAACAACTGCTTTAAACAAAAAAGTCTCTTTCTTTCTTTGTTCTTGGCTTGAACGCCTTGCAAATCTTACACCCGCTCAGTTTGATGTTCTTCCTCCAGGCAACGTAGACATGAGCCGTGGGGGGTCACTAACTGGCATAGGCTTGCGGCACGTAGCACAAGCCTTAAATCCGTGGGCCCATGGCTCGGGGCCAGGAGCTGGAAGCCTCTAAGCACCTAATCACTTAAGTGTCCACAACAAAGGTAAGCTGTTATCAGTTAGTTAGCAATCTATAAGAGAAAGGCTAAGGGACTGTTCTCATACAAGAGAGAGAGGTTGTTCCAATGCTGTCAAGGACGGTAAGAAGGAACTGGATGGGTGTCAAGGTTCCTTCCCCACTCTGAACTCTAGGGTACAGATATGGGGACCTGCATGAAAGACCCCCTAAGCTTATTCTTACCACCTTAGATTAAAACCTTCCCCAAGGTACAAACTTTGCCTTGTCCTTGAACCGTATGCTGCCACCAAGCATGTTAAACAAAGAACAGGGAAAGAGCCTACTTGGAGACGCCTTCCCCCAAAATATCCCCCCAAGCCCTATGTCCCCTTTCCTGGGGAAGGCTTGATAAAAATCCTCACCAATTTGCACAGGTGAGCACAGACCCAAACCCTTGGATTTTAAGAACAATGAAAAATCAATCAGGTTCTTAAAAGAAGAATTTTAATTAAAGAGAAGGTAAAAGAATCACCTCTGTAAAATCAGGATGGTAAATACCTTACAGGATAATCAGATTCAAAACATAGAGAATCCCTCTAGGCAAAACCTTAAATTACAAAAAGGCACAAAAACAGGAATATATATTCCATCCAGCACAGCTTATTTTATCAGCCATTAAACAAAAGGAAATCGAATGCATTTCTAGCTAGCTTACTTACTAACTAACAGAAGTTCTGAGACTGCATTCCTGATCTGTTCCCAGCAAAAGCATCACAGAGACAGACAGACCCTTTGTTCCCCCCCCCGCCCCATTTGAAAGTACCTTGTCTCCTCATTGGTCATTTTGGTCAGGTGCCAGCCAGGTTATCTTAGCTTCTTAACCCTTTACAGGTGAAAGGGTTTTACCTCTGGCCAGGAGGGATTTTATAGCACTGTATACAGAAAGGTGGTTACTCTTCCCTTTATATTTATGACAAGGGGGTCGGGGCAGCAGGGGTATATATGCGCGGGGCAGTGGCGCCACTCGGGGGGCCCTGCCGGCCCGACGGGAGCTGTTAAGGGAAAAAGTTTCCGACGCTCGTGCACGCGACGCACTCACACCTAATGTGGAATGGACATGAACAAGCACTCGAAGAAGAACTAATCGTTTGTATATTGTGTTAAGTAGATAAGAAGTGGGGGTATGTTTTAATGCTTTTCCGGGAGGGTTCAGCTAGTTTAAAAGCAACTCCACATCTTAAAATAACAGATAGAAAACTTTGCCCATTCTCCTGATTATCTGAATTTTTGATAATCTGATCTGGCTCTGGTCCCAATTAGATTGAATAAGCAGGGTTTTACTGCACCTATAATTAATGCAAAGCACACATTTAAATTTTGTGTTCTTATGGAATGGCATCCTTCACCCTCAGTACATTATTCATGTTTTGTTGATAGCCAAAAGAAAAAACACTTTCAAAAAGCCACCAATAACTACTAACTCACATTGAGTAGCAATCCTAAAAGTGTAATGATGAGACTTTAGTGAGCAACAAACATCACCAAGACAATTTGTGCCCTATTATTTTGTAATCACAAGTCTTAAGTCATTTGCAGGATTGTTCACTTTTGGTAGATTCATGCATTAGGAAACGCAAGAAGCAGAGAAGGATCAAACAATTTAGATGTTAGAAAAGTTCAAAAAATTACTCTTCAGCAAGTATACTCATTTAGTATTAAAATAATGGCATCTAGGAAACAGCTCACTGGAAACTAGCTAAAAACATCTATTCAGCAAGAGGAGATATTTTAAGAGGCATACACAATTCTTTGTTTATAGGAAGGATCTTTTCACTTTCAGTTCCTCAAAAAAAAAAAGTTTCCTTGTATCACTACAACACTTACATTGTTTTTGCCATAGTATCTTCACAGTTTACAAATGTTCACTACTTTGACATTTAAAAAAACACTATCAAATATTCTTCGTTCAAAGCATCTGAACTTTTGCTTTCAAAGTAGTAAGAAAGTACAAACCAGCTCCTGGTTCAACAGGGTGGGTTGTACAGGCTTTTACATGTAGCACTCCAGTGACCCCTAATGGGCATTCTGCATTAGTGCACATGCCATTCAAAGCTTATTTCCCTTCTGGAATCAAAATGTTAATTTGTTATCCTGGTACTGTTAAAAGCTTTACGTTTTATCCTATTATGTTGCCTGGTCCTATTAAATTTCCTTAAAGCTCTATGCTTCATTTTTATAGTTCACATTCAAGACCTAACAAGTACAATTGATTAAAGATACCAACCTTCCGAAGACCGACAACACACTTGTCATTGGAACATATCTATATTTTAGGAAATTACAGACACAAGGAAAGAATAAATGTGTTCTTGAACAAGGCCTATGTTTATGCAATAGTATATTGACAACTAGCCATGGTAACAATGAGAAACCTGATGTGTTAAGGTCCATGCTGTATATGCAATATTTTGATTTTAGACTTACTAGTACTACTAAATGGAAAATATTAGTTTGAAAGAGACAGTGAAGCCCATACTTAGGGCCATCCTCCAATTTGCAACCCTGATTTGAGCAAGGAGTTTTCCTTAGTCAGACCAAATGTCCTGGAATCCGAGGATTAACCCAGCTAACAAAGGCTGTATCTGTTGTCTGGTGGGACAGTACTGCTAGCTTTTGATGCCAGAATCATGGTCCTTTCAGCTAGTGCCTCTGCCTTTCCATATACCATAAGATATGCTAGGGCAGGAGAATCTGCAATGGACCCACTTTTTCCAGGGGGAAGAGACTGGAGCACAAGGAACATCTGAACAGATTCCTGTTCCCAGTCTAAACTCAGGCCTGATCTACATTACAGTTAGGTAAATGTAAGCTGCTGTACATCAACCTAACTCTAAAGTGTCTACACTAAACTGTAGCTCCCACTGACGTAACTTGCCCACTACACTGACTTAACGCTAGCTCCAAGAGTAGTTAGGTTCACGCAGTGTCAGGGTAGACACTGCGATGCTTACATTGACTGTTGCTGCCTTTCGGAAACAGTCCCACAATGCCCTCCATTGGCAGTTAAATCGGTGCAAGTGCTCCTGGGGAGGACAGACTGCCGATACAAAGAATGTAGTGTGTACGTGTAAAACCAATTCAATTATTGCAGTGGCTGTATGTCGATGTAACTTAGGTTGCATCAATTTTATAGTGTAGACTTGCCCTTAGTATTCTCTGCACTCCTCCAAATGAGCTGATTTCCTTCCTGAACTCGGCTTGGTGCATTTGGGAGGGAAAGGAGGGCAGGCAGGTCAGGGAAAGAGAGAGGAGGTGCAGATATGCTCCACATTAACTTCCCACTTCCCCACACCCACATCTGTGTATTTAGGGAGGAAATACCACCAGTTAAAATCAACTCATCCTTCTTTCATGTTTGATTAGGTGAGACTGGGAATTGATTTACTGAAGGTAAAGATCAAACGCTTTGCCTACCACTGGGAACTACTTATTGCCATGTTAGGGAGACAAGGTGGGTGACACAACATATCTTTTACTGGACCAACGTTTGTTGGTGAGAGAGCAGCTTTCCAGCCACACAGAGCTCTTCTTCAGGTCCGGGAAAGGAACTCCCAGTGTCACAACAAAATGCAAGGTGGAACAGACTGTTTAGCCTAAGTAGTTAGCACATATTGCAAGGGACCATTCAAGGTAGAGAGAAAAGGAGTACTCCTTTTCTTTTTGCGAATACAGACTAACACGGCTGTTACTCTGAAACCATTCAAGGTAGAGTAGCCTGTTAACAACTCTTTTTGTCCTGTGACTGGAGAGGAGTTTAAATTCATTACTCTGCTATATACCAAAAATCCATGGACTGAATAGAGACACTGGATTTATGGCTTATTACAACAATTTGTAACCCACTAACAACCCCTTTTTTCTATCCTATGATTACATGTGTTAACAGGCCTACCTGGAATGGTCCCTTACAATATGTGCTAACTACTTACACTAAACTGGTGGTTTTCAGTCTCTGGTCCGCAGACTCTAAGGCTTTGTCTACACTAGAGAGCTTACAGTGGCACAGCTGTACTGATGCAGATGTGCCACTGAAAGATCTCCTGTGTAGCTGTTCTGTGCTGACGGGAGAGAGCTCTTCCATCGACAATTAAACCACCCCCAATAAGCGGCACTAACTAGGTTGGTGGGAGAAACTCTCCCACTGATATAGCACTGTGCACACTACCAGTTATGCCAGCAAAACTTATGTCACTCTGTGTGTGTGTGTTTTTTTTCATGCCCCTGAGCGACATAAGTAGTAGTGTAGGTATGGATTAAGGCAGTGATACTCAGACTGAGGCTCGTGAGCTGCAAGTGACTCTTCAATGTGTCTTCTGTGGCTCTTTGCAGCACATAGTAAAATACCGTGTGATTTAATTATTAACCAGTCTAAGTTATTGAACAATCAGGATACTGTTACTAGATTAACCAATTGTAGCTGATAAAATATTAATACAGGGTCAGCCATTTTGCTGGGAGAATATATTAAACAATGAATTGACATACTGTGGCTCTTTAGGGTAATGTTGATCATGAATTTGGCTCCTGAACCAATGGGTATCACTGGTCTAAGGGATCCATGAAAGGCTGTCATTACTATAGAACAGTGGTTTTCACCTGTGGTCCATGGACCTGTAGGGGTCCACAGGCTATGTCTAAGATTTCCAAAGGGGTCCAAACCTTCCTTCAAAAATGTTTAGGGGTCCACAAATGAAAAACGTTGAAAACCACTGTGATAAACAATTTTACTGTGATGCTAGGAGAGTTCCTTTCCCAGACCTGAAAGAGAGCTCTGTGTGGCTCAAAAGTTTGTCTCTCTCACCAACGGAAGTTGGTGCAATAAAAGGTATTACCTCAACCACCTTTTCTCTCTAATATCCTGGAACCAACAACTATATCTACCCTGCATATTGCCATGTTAACTGTTACTGAAGTCTTATTGGAGCAACTGTCATTCTATTCCTCCAGCAGAACTCCAATAGATTAACCAATGTTGTGAAGGCCAAGAGTATAACAGGGTTAAAAAAAATAACTAGATAAATTCATGGAGGATAAGTCCATCAATGGCTATTAGCCAGGATAGGCAGGGATGGCGTCCCTAGCCTGTTTGCCAGAAGCTGGAAATGGGCGACGGGATGGATCACTTGATGCTTACCTGTTCTGTTCATTCCCTCTGGGGCACCTGGCATTGGCCACTGTCAGAAGACAGGATACTGGGCTAGATGGACCTTTGGTCTGACCCAGTATGGCCACTCTTATGCTCTTAATAGAACAGAGTCTGTGCTTAGACAGCATAGCTGTGATAGGCCAGTGATTCAGAAACTTTTCCATACCATGACCCTTGCTTCAACAAAAATTTCAGGACCACCTTCCCAGATTCAGGACTCTCCTCCCATCTAGATATAAAGAAATTATGTATTCATAAGCCAGAGGCTGAGTACCACCTACTAGGCAACTAATTTGTAAGTCCATTATAGTAAATGCAATGAAACGTTGCATCTATCTCAGAACATGTTTTTCAGTTATCACAGAGTGAGATTTACAATGCTATTAGAACAGGAGCATTCGATTCAGTTTGAAGGTAGAACATGTTGGGCAAAATCCTAGCTCCACTGAAGTTGGTAGCAAAAGCCCCATTTATTTCAATGGGCCCAAGATTTAACCCATTATTACAAAGAGGTCAAGGGGCCATAATTATTTTGGGGCAGATTCTCTGCCCTGTTCCACTCTTTTGTGGCACTCATGGGTGGGTTTCTGCTGCCTTTGCACTAGTTGATTGCTCCAGCATGGAGGAATCCCCTGTGGCCAAAGGACCTAGCATAACTGGCTCCCTTGCCTCCCTCCCTGCAGCACCTGGTGCAGAGAATATACTGCGATGGAGAGGTGTCTGAGGGGAGCAGAAATGGCAACATGTGCCTTGACCCCAATTAGTCAAGGCTGGTGCATGGTTCCTTGAGAAATGAATCAGCTGATGCAAATTAAAGCTGCTCTAACCAGCGAGAGGTCTGAAGGAGAGAATCAGAGACATGTAGCTGGTTCCCAGCTTCTCTTCCCCCTCCTCCATTCAGGATACCCAGGTAGTTGTGTAGCGGAAGAAAGGACTTGCTCCTTTAGGTGCTTAGCTAGGCTTACGCAGAACCAGTTAAGTTCCCATCAATTCTGTTCTCCCTCCTGTCCAGTGCAACAGCCAGTCAGCAGAGGATCTACTAAGAAGCTAGAGCAGGGAAGGGACAGCAGCTGCTTAGAGTAGTGGTTTTCAAACTTTTTTTCTGGGGACCCAGTTGAAGAAAATTGTTGATGTCTGCGACCCAACAGAGCTGCGGATGAGGGGTTTTGGCTGCAGGGGTGGGGCTGGGAATGATGATTTCAGGGTGTGGGAGCGGGCTCTGGGCTAGGGTACGGGGTCAGGGTGCAGGAGGGGGTCAGGGCGCTGGGTGCAGGCTCTGGGGTTGGGGCCGAGGATGAGGGATTTGGGGTGCAGGCAGGGATTCCAGGTTTGGGGGGGCTCAGGGCTGGGGCAGGGGATTGGGGCACAGACTTACCTCCGGTGGCTCCTGGTCAGCGGCACAGCTGGGGTGCAGCGGTAGGCTTCCTGCCTGTCTTGGCACCGCGTACAGCACTTTGCCCCGGAAGCAGCCAGGGGCAGGTCCGGCTCCTAGGTGGAGGCATGCAAGCGGCTTCATGCGACTCTCGCCCATAGGCATTGCACCCCCACTTCCCCAGTGCAGAGCTGGTGCTCGGAGCAGGGGCAGCACATGGAGCCCGATGGCCCCCCACCTAGAAGCCAGACCCACTGCTGGCTGCTTCCAGGGCGCAGCGTGGTGTCGAAACAGGTAGGCACTAGCCTACCTTAGCTGGGCAGCACTGCGAACAGGACTTTTAACGTCCCAGTCAGTGGTGCTGACCAGAGCGACCCAGTACTGGGTCACAATCCGAACTCTGAAAATCGCTGGCTTAGAGGGCTCCTGACTCACAGAAGTGTTCCTAAAGCTACAGAGGAAGTGGTAGGAGGCAGTGTCCTTTCTGTCCTCCCTGTAACAATCAGGTTAATGCAGACAGTTTAAAATCAGAGTCAAAGGCTCAGGAAACATTTTCAATTAATAAATAAAAGTTCTTATTACAGTTACCCTCAAAGGTCACAACTGGGACAGTCCTGTATTCAAATGCCTCCATTACATAAAGAAACAATAGCACATAATTACAAGATTAAAAAAAAAGTTTATCTAAGTCAGTTTTCTTAATTTTTATTAAATTCAAAAATTGCAGAAAAAATTCACAACAAATTTCTAAATACACGTAAAAACAAGTCAGCTGAAATAATAGTCAGGTTAAAACTTATTTTTCCATAACTTTCCCTTCCTTGCTATTGCCCACAGTACCATCAGAAATCCTACAAATGCTATAGAAAATGGTGGATTTCATCTGTTAGTATTAGAGTAAACCACAAGTTCACTATGTAAAAACAGCTAACCATTTAGGCACAAGGTGGCAGAAGACATAAGTACAATTTTCAACCAGGCTTCCTTAGTTTGTTAGTTGAAACTGTATGTGCCAAAGATGTGTTCCCTGCACAGTATTGTGTGCAGAATGTAATAACTTATTCAGCAGCCCAACAGCTCTAAGATCTATTGGGCAAAGTATAAATTACCACCAATTATTTTGAATGCTTTGTTCCTTCCAGAAAACTTATGAGAAACTGGAAAAGTCCGTGGTATACATTATATCTGTGTAAATGTTCAGGGTGGAACAATGGCAAAACTGGTAAGATATTTCCGACACCAGAGAATAAAAACATAGTGATAAGCTATATTTTGCAGAAGACTTGTTTACATTTGTGTCCCCATGGGTCACAAATAGTTTTGCTACTGCCTGCCAAGTTGTCACGAAAAGCAGTCACATGCCATCACAGGATGCCAATTTGACTAGATCATCCTAATAGAGCAGTATTCAAGGCAAGCTATTAATGCACCTTGTTTTTCCTATCTTGAAAAATAAATGTCAAGGCTGAGAATCAGATCTTTATAAGTTTTTTTTTTTTTTTTTAAATTGTTCAATATCACTGATTTTACCTTTTATCCACCATCAAGTATATTTGCCATTCTAATAACAGGTGCAGCTCCACTGTCATTCATAAATACAAAATTTTATTTGCATTTCATTAGTTTAGAAAGACCACAATGTTTTTCAATACCACAACATTCAGGACACACCAAGTTATTCGAATATGTAACTACTGATTTACCACGACTAAACTAAACAGTGCATTGTAATAAAAGATATACCAAAGATATAGTTCACAAAGTCATTATCAGACAAAAACCTAACACAGTATATGCTTGATGGGAATAATTTCCACCATTAGGGGAAAAAAATGGTTTTCCATAAACCCCTCCCACCCACCTAGATGTTCAGACAAATACACATATATATTCCCTCAACACAAGAAAAAGTATTAAATTCCTTTTTAAAAGAATTTGTCTAGGACAGCAGCATTGCTTTTCATACCATCTTTTAGAATTCAATACACATCTCCACTTTTTACTCAATCTTAATGATTCTTGCAACCTACCTTATGTTTAAGCAGAAAATTAACTATGTGAGTTGACACTGCACCCTTAGAATTGCACCAAATGTGATGTCTTAATACACAAAGTAATGGTCTACTATTAAACATAATAAATAATAAGACAGATTGCTGGAAATTACACGTAGATCTACTACACGTAGTAGAAATTTGCTGTAGATCTAGTCAGCTGAAGATGCTACAGCTCCACCCCCTCCCTAAAAAAAAAAAATCTTCTGTATATATTAAAAGAAACAATGAAGGTTATGGAAGCTTTGTACATAAAGTTTTCAGTTTTAAAAAAATTCCTCTTTAAAATAGTTAGCAAAGCACCATATACTTATCTTCATACAAGAAGAGCTTCTGCTTGCCTGTTTATAATAACAAGGACTATTACAATATTTATGTCAAGAATAAGTATAGATTTAATTTCTCCTCCTCCTAGACCAGGAGTGTGGCAGTTCCCCATATACTGTACAATATTTATAGCACTACAGTGATGAATGAAATATACTATTTTGGGGAAGAGGGGTAATATTTAACTGTTGTAACTGAATCTTACACAGGATTGCATATTTGCATATTTACAGATTAGTGTGTAGCTCTGACTTAAAAACAAAGTGCAACATGAAACTGCCAAATGATTGTAGTGCAGACACCTTCTTCTCTCCCCCACTCATCTTTTCCACTCTGTATGAAGCAACAAGTCAACAGCAACGGACATGTGGTCTTGGCGGAGGCAGTTCAGGTGGGATTTCTGGCTCTGGTTGCAGGGACAATATACTGTTGGACAACTCATTCCTCATAATATCCAGAGGCATCTTAAAAAAAAAAAAAAAGTCTATAAATGATTACCTGCACTGAACTCTTTAGTTTATTTTAATTGAAAAGAAATGCTGCAGAACTGATACTCAGCTAAAATATTAAGGACCCCAACATCAAAGTATTTCGAGAACCACTTTCAAAGAGAAAGAAAAAGTTACAAATCAGTGTTAAAAAAACAGTATTGCTCTGTTGACAAATAGAAACATGGAACAATTCATATGTTATGAAGGAAATATACTTAATTTGGGGAGACGTTTCCATATAGCCAGTTTGTCAATAATAGAGAATGTATTTAAAAGTTTTTAATATTCCAGAAGCTTTATCTATGTGAAGCATGTACAATTTATTGAATTAAACATAATGCTGGGAGATCAAATTAAATCTGCAGAATTCCTAACTTTTCCTCAAATTTAAGTGCCCTTGGACAAATCATTCAGTCTTCCCTGTGTACCGGTTTCCATATCTGTAAAATGGGGATAATACTTGCCTACCTCTTGGGGTATGTATTAATTTTTCTATAGCTCTTTTAGAAGTTCTAGGTAGTATTGTAGACCACCTATAAGGAAGTGTGTATGACAGATTGCATAGATAAGATTCAAGATCACAAATAATCTTGTAGTTTAAAGAGGTACACTAATAAGTAATATACATAAAATGAAGTTGTTGCCTTCTAATGTTAATGAAGCGGTTCAGACTTTAAGAATAGTTTAATACAAATGAGGCTATCTCCCATAGAGAAAGACTAAACACTTGCATAGTTTGACAGCATCTGAAAATACAAAAAAGTAACATTTCTACCAAGGTGACCATAATTTTCTGAAATACAGCTCACCATGATTTACACGGATACTAATACTCACTTACATAACACTGCTCAGCCAGGACCGCACAGCCCTTTCTGAAGGTGGATAACTGTTATAGCCATTGTATAGATAGGGAACCAAAGGCAAAAAGAGGTTAAAAGACTCTCCTATATTGAAGCCAGCAGTGAACAGAAGACAGGGGTCTCTATTCTCTGCTCTGACGCTCTAGCCTCTGGACTATGCTGAAGACAGAAGCTTTGGTCTGCAAACATACCAGGGCTGCTTCTCTCTCGTTAGTTGACATGTAAGTTGCCAACTACTTGTTTTCCCAGCCCTTTGTAGTTCTTATCTCTCATTTCAATTTAAGGATGAACATTTATTTCTGCTTTGTCCTAAGCCAATTCCCCAATTCAGTCTCAATTAATGTATGGCAACAAATGGAAGCAGGCAAATGCACAGTCAGCTACTGAACTTTAGTCTGAAATGAAGTTACCGTGCAGAGAAGCACATACAAAAATCTCAACCGCAGTGCAGTTTTCAGCGGCTACTGAAGAGCTGAAGGATAGCAGCTGGTCCTCCAGCAGCCCGCTGGCCCCTCCAAACTAAATCAAAATTTTACTCGCCATTATGTGCTCTGAACAAATACTGGTACAAGCAGTAGTTAAATATAGTCCCCATCTCCACAGTACATACATATTACCTTTTTCAGGATGTCATCTACAAGTTTCAGAAATATTTCATCCACATTAAAATTATCCTTGGCACTTGCTTCACAGAACCGCATCCCAGTTATTTGCTGTGCAAACTGATGGAAAAAAATAAAGTAACTACATGAAGCTGCATGTTTTTAAGAGATTAAAAGGAAAACTGTACTTGACAAAATAGGAGCAAAACTGAATCTAGTGTCACATTAGAGCCATTTGAGTCAATTTCAGTTCTGCAAGATAAATTTTTACACACTGATTACACTCTTCAAAACAGAATGGGAAGAGAAAAATTAAGTTGTCTTTAATACATTCCATTAGTTTACCATGTCAAGACGAAATCAAGAAATAACTGAAAACAAAATGAAATGTCATTAATGAAAAGAAATGTTGCTCAACCATGAAACCAGACATACAAAAGTGTGACACTCAGTGTGCTGAATACACAACTCATACAGAGAACACTTCAGTTCATATATTTATGTTTGTTTTGTTTTATTTCTTTTCATTTGCTTTTAGATGAAGTTGATGCTCTTGAAAATGAGTAAATAGCAGCACTAGAAAATGCCAGGATTAATGCAAGCATGTATACTCCATGGCTTTGGAACAGCTTGCCAGGCAGAATTCCCCAGGGCTATGGTTCCATCTCATTCCATGGAGGATTTCAAAATTGTGGGAATTTGTTCTGAATTGGAATGAAATCAGATTTTGAAATAGCAAAATACTCTGTGAAGTGGAATACCTCCACTCAGCTCTAAGTAATTCAAAAGGAAAAATGCAAAGCTCTCAGGGACTCCATGCATTGGAACTTTAATATCATCTCACCTTAACACCATGCCTACCAATTCTTATTCTATGACACATCCATGTAGAAAAAACACACACACAGGTTCAAACACATGAGAAAAAGCATTTTCAAAATTAGAATCAATTAGATTCTAATCAATTAGAAGATGCTCAGTTAAGAATACCCCTTTAACTTTGTTTTTATGTAAGTTGGTAATGAAATATAAAGAGGTATAAATCTTAGTGCCTTGAGCTAAACAGCGCTCATGGTCTGCTGCATTAATACACCAATTTTTCAGACAATATTTGGGTACATATTTAACTCGTGCCAAAGGACAGATTGTTCATATGTCCCTTTATGCCTTCACATCATGCACTTATATACTTAGTCCCTAAACAATTCCATAATATCAGAAGAGGAGTTTTTCAAGTAAAAACAAGCCGAAACTTTTTTTTTCTTTTTTTAAATCGAATAGCTATCAGCTAGTATTTATCTGGATTTTCCCTAAGGTTACTGCAGTCTGTTTTAGAAATCTCTCCCCCTCCAGTGCTCTGTCCACAGTATCCTCCAGAAGTCATGCCATGACAATACTTTACATATTATAACAAGAACTCTTTCTCCCCCCAATTAACAAATATGGAGAACCAATGTCAACAGTGCATTAGCTTTCAGCAGCACCATTGTGCTTATTTCCAACATATGGATAGCACGACAGGTTACATAATCTTTATTTTGTGCATTGTCAAAGCCTTGCTTTTGAAAAGCAGTCTTTACATTCCTACAATCTTCTCAGGTTGGTCTGATGTCTCCAGAATTTCAGGAGACATTCAAATGATTCTCTTCCACAGAAAACAAATCTTACAGATCCTGAGCATTGTGGGTACGTATGGTTAGTCTCCTGGATAGTAACCTACTGGAAGAGATGCCAAGGGTTGATTTTATGGTCTGGTTTTCTCACAGCTTGAAGTGATCAGGAGCAATTTGGAAGAGGATGAAATAGCAGACTGAACCTAAGCAGAAGTCCAGCAATGGATAAGTCCCCCTCAGAAAATTATTACAGTGGAAATTAGATTAATTCACCTATACTTCTTTTTACAGAAGAAAATGCTCTTCCTTTTTGGAGTTTAAGATTCCTGGAGAAGTCATGCCAGTGAGGAAGAAATGGATCACGATTACTTTGACTTAATAATAGGTATATAATGATCCAGACAAGGAGCCAGTTCTCGAGTCTAGCCAAGCGGTGCTCAGTACAGAAGTTGCTTAAAGCCAATTTTGTGCTTCACTAATCTTGGGACAGTCAGGAGCTACTTTGGTCCCTCATATAAGTTAAAGCAGTTTAATGGATGCTTTAACCTACACCTGCTATAACAGCACCCAGAGGTCATTTGCTGGCCCAGAGCACAAGGTGCCGCAGCCTCCCTCCCTCCCTCCCCACCCTTCTGCAAGGGAATGGAAAGGGCAGTCTATAGTCAGTTCTACACCAGCTGAGGATGTGAGGGGAATCTTCAGCTGATTTCTCAGAGAAGCTTTCCAACACTTTATGCTACTTTGGGGGTCTGAGGATCAAGTTAGTAACTTCTAATTTCCTCTGTTTTTTTAGGGCAAGATGATATTCCTTACATTAAAGAAACATACCTGGGCATGTTCTGTAATACACAGTATAAGCTTAAAACAGATTTTGGTAGAATAATGTATGCTTAAAACACTGTATGTCTTCTATAACTAAGGGTATGACGGAGAGTAGTATCATACATTCAACATCAAAGCTGTAGGTATTTTTTTATAGCAAAGGCAGTACAACTGTTATTTTTAATCAAATACTAGGCTAGAAAAAAAGGTTTCTCCTTTTTTACCTAATTAACTTCGCCCTCTCCCCTCAAATAGTCAGGTATCTTTCAAGGGGCAATGTGCTTCCACTCAATGCTTGCCTGGCTTAGAATTTCAGCCATCATTAGATTTATCTCAAACTTGCAAAAGAGTCAGCACAGCCCAAACCTACAGCTGTACATTCTTCACAATTCCAATATAAGCCCACAACCACCTTCTTTCACCATCACTAAAGGATGTTAATGATTTGATTCCACCTGCTCTTACCTTTTCTCCCTGCTGTCGAGTAATCTCTCTGTCAGCTTCACAGTCCAACTTATTTCCAACCAGTAGAAGCTCTGCATCTTCTGAGGCATACTGAATACAGAATAATATGGTATTTCTAGTTAACTACATCCACAAACGTAAGATTTTTACACTGTTGGTAAAATCAATTGTGTCACTAATACTTATGTACCTGCATGAGTTCTGTATCAAAGCTCTATACAACCAGAAATAAGGATATATATCCTTGAGATAATATCTGCTTCTAAACACATTCCATAATACTGCATGAGAAATATACCTATGTTTCCCATAGGAGGACTATTGTAGCCTTAATGCAAAGAAGGTAAATGGAATGGCATGGTTTTCCAGTGCACAGCTGGGTGCCCAAATCTTTGCATATTTCTGACAACACTGATGACAGCAAGTTTAGTTCACAGAAGTCAGCAGAAGAATAAGAATAAGCACACAAATTAAATGCTTGCTAAAAGAATGAAGTGGAAATCTATAGCAAAAGAATTTAAGTCTTTAGTCTTCTAAGGGTTTATTACAAAACCACACTGTAAAAATGTAATTTAATAGTGTCCCTTTCATTAAGCATTACATATATTGTATTTTCCATTTTCAGAGAAGTTGGAGCCTACCTTATCAATCATTTTCATCCATTTTGGTAAATCCTCAAATGTCTCCTTCTTGGTGATATCATACACCAATATGATTCCCTTGGCACTTCTGTAATAAGCTGAGGTAATGCTGTTGAATCTCTCCTGGCCTGCTGTGTCCCTAAGGAGTAGCAGCAAACATTGGAGGAAGTATTTTACCAGATCACAAAGCATAGACTAGGCTAACCTGCAGTTTAATAAAAAAACCACATCATGCATTCTACAGGCATAGTCCATATTTTTCATTTCCTTCTATAAATACGAATTTCAGACATCACCAGGTAAGCTGGATCAACAACTGGATCAGAAGAAGTAAGCAATTCTATATCAAACCTATTTGTCCCACACTAACTTCACTGAGAAAGGCAAGGCCACCAATCAGTTTTACATGTCCTTGAGAATGGAACTGTCCAATGAAAACAGATCAACAGATGGAAAAAAAAATTACACACAATATTTCCTGGAAGAGTGAAAAAAAGAAAAGGATGCATGCTCATCAAGCTAACACTGTTGGACTTTGTACTATAAAAGCAGCAATTCACAGATTAACAAGATTTAAGAGCTTTCGTATCAACCAAAAAAATTAAGCCATGTTTTTAACACCAATGCAGAAAATAACTGCAGAAATTATTGATCAAAGTAAGCCAATAACATGAAGATGTATGGTAGTATTTTTTGAGGCACACATATGGCTGAGTACAGCGTGAGCCTGAAGACCAAGTTCTAAATTTGAAGTGTTCACTTATTTTGAGTGAGGAGATGATGCCCATCCACCGACAGCGCTGCCCAGTGGTCAGGACTAAGTTGGCAGGTTGTCTCTCCATTGAAACGCAGTCATGTCCTTCCACCCCAAGGATTTCCAGTCCTCCCCTTTAGAATGGGGATCTTGGGGACTGGGCTCTTGAACAGTCAACGTCTTTTCCAGATGGCCTCTCACTGTACATGAAGGCTCTTGATGTAATGTCCTCGTGGGCCCACCCTTTTCACTAGGCTCCAGTCCAGGGCCCAGTGGTAGGCAGCTCCACTCAGCACCTTGGGGTACTATGCAGCCCTCCTCCTCCCCCCAACCCTCCCCCCCCCACTTCCGGACCACTTCCTACCCCAGTCATCTTTAGCTTCACAGAATAAATCACTTCAATCTAGTCTCTGACCTGCACACTCAGTCACCTGACTCTTCTTTGTAGATTTGCACAGGTCTGTGTTGTCAGGTCTGGGCAATGAGTTCCTGAGCACTACTTTCCCTTCAGAGCAGCTGCCTGCTCCCTTCCACCCTGCCTCTGAGCTGCTCCACTCCTCTTTTTAAAGCCCTGCCGCCAGCTTGTGCAGGCGAGTCTGGGTGGGACCGCCTGGGCCCAAAGCTGGTCCCTAATCCCCTGCTCTCCAGTGTGGTGTTTAAATACCCCACCACAGGATGCCCAACTGGACAGACCCATGGCCTGGCTATCAAAAGTGATGGGGGCTTCAATTAGGGTTCATTTACTAGCAGCTGTACTTCTTCTAGCAAGTTTATGTGCTTGTGTAGTCAAGACTCGGGGTGTTTTCACTGTATCATGAAAACTTGCTCTGAGCCATTTTCAACCATATCACCAAAAAGCCTGCTTAGAGCAGATTTTTCATGACAAGTTGATAAAAATGCCTGAAGCTTGTCTACCCCAGAACTTTCATTGTTAGTGCTGTTACTGGAAAGTAGGTTACAAAATGCTCTAATGGATTCAAGGTTTAGGGGTTTCAACAGGGGTCTCCAAAATTAGTGGACATTTTTTAAAGTTTAGTATGACAGCTGGTCAAAACTAGAAACTCTTTTTGTGAGAAGTTTCTTAATTAAAAACATTTATTTGAATTATTCTGTAGAAAGATTTTAGTTTTCCCATGAGAAGTTTCTAACCAATTAGAAATATAAAAATAAATGTTAATGAACTTGTATTTTCCAAGGAGGGAGAGGGAGACTTCCAGCATGAAAATCTTTGACCAACTCTATTTAGTACTCAAGTATTGTATGACTTCATTATGAGAAGCCTTAGAGAGCAAAACATTTTTAATAACATGGATGGATTATTTTTGGAGTATTTCAAAAAGTTTCAGGTTCACATGATCAAATTGACTGTCTTGGAGAAAGTAACTTTTATTTATCCACAGCATATTCCTTGGACATACATTTGTAGAGAAAACTGCCTCTCCCCTGCCCAGTCTCAAACAAAACCTCCATGGATCACATCTATGGCTGACAGGTAATTCAGCATTAATGCTCAGCCAAGTCAATCCTTGGCCTTTCTTCTGTAACTGCCACAATGATACCAGTTAGCATCAACTCTGTACAGATAGTTTCATGATGCAGATGATCGTTCCCTGAAGCCTCAGCTTCAGACAGGCTACACCAAGAATTGTGAAAAAAATAAAACTGCTAGATTATCATGACCAGTATTTCGTAGCTGGAGGATGGCACAATCATACAATGGTGAGGGGGGAAAAATCAGTTCTGTCTTCTACTATTTCTATCTCCTGATTATATATATATAAAAAAATCCACAGCTAAATTTACCCACACTAAACTTTGATACCTCGCAAGAAGCAAAAACATATTACCTGTTTGGTTCCAATGATACATGAGACTACCTCTATATGTTTAATTGGTTGCTTTCTTTTCACTAATGACATTTTAATTAAAGCAATGTAAGTGCTCTATATTCTACAGCTGAAATTACATACAGCTATTATTCACCATTACAACAGTTTATTTTCTCCTATTCTAAGTTCACCTATCTTTATACCAGGGTCAAATTTATTTTTCGCAAAGCCCCTGTGACATTTCAATATGGGAAACACTTTAAAATGCCAGTCAAGATTGTGAATTTCCACATATGGAAAACATCGTCTCAAAGCTTATGAAGAGACTTCTCCAAATGTCTCTCTTGTAGAATTGCATCTGTCACCTGATGTCAACAAACAAGCTTACAGATTATTGTACATGGGAATCCCTTTAGTTCCATCACATTGAATGCCAGACATGATAGAGCTGGGAGGGCAGGAATGCTGTAGAGAAATATTATTGTTACTATATGGTTAAAGCTGGCAGCTGATAGTAACTGGCAAAAGGTAAGATTTTCTGATCAGTTAAGATATGGTATTTGTGGCAGAACACTGTCCTGCTAGACTTGAGTGGTTTAAAAAAAATACACATTCTGGGTTTCTTTAAATCATAGCCTGTAGAACTACTGCACTGAATCACTTAACCCAAGTATCAGAGTAGCAGCCGTGTCAGTCTGTATTCGCAAAAAGAAAAGGAGGACTTGTGGCACCTTAGAGACTAACAAATTTGTTAGCCACAAGTCCTCCTTTTCTTTTAACCCAAGTAGTTGCATGTTCTCTTCTAGCTATCTCAAAAGGCATTTGTTCACTTAATTGAACACGGAGTTCCTGCTCTATCAATCCTTCAATTCTATAAATTCAAGCGTTAGATAGGTGGTGATC
Organism: Chelonia mydas; assembly: GCF_015237465.2. Taxonomy (NCBI): domain Eukaryota; kingdom Metazoa; phylum Chordata; order Testudines; family Cheloniidae; genus Chelonia; species Chelonia mydas. The sequence goes on along the minus strand of NC_057850.1, from coordinate 86,135,653 downwards.
CAGGACAACCGTATAAATATAAGCCTCCTCCTCCCCAAAAAAAACAAGCTCCGAAGAGCTAAAATGATGGGAAGAGGAAGGAAAGATGTTATATAGTGTGGAAATATTAAAACCCTGAGAAACAGTTATTCTAATAATTAGCACTCTGATGGAACACAAATACAATTCCGTACCAAGGCCCAGAATCAACAAGGTATTTACATACATCTAACTTTAAGCACATAAATGGTTCCATATGTTTAAAGTTAGGCATGTAAGTAAGTCCCTTGCAGAATCAGGCTTAAAAAAAATAAAACTCAAAAACTGTGGCATTTAATTATTCTTTGAATTTTGGTCCTATTTTCAGTAACTATACCACGAATTAGCAAGAATGCAAGTGCCAAAATTTGATGCCAATATTAAAATATCAACAAAGGAGAAGGAAACTAACGATGTCCACTTCTATTAATTTTGCAGGGAATTATACTTGAAATTAGCATTATATCTCTGTATAGCAAAACTATGTCTAAGTGGAATGTTCATTTGTAACACGCATAGCTACTGTCTCTAAAGCATGCTGCAAACAAATTCTTTCCTCCTTTTCCTTTAGTGTCCCTCATCCCTGCACAGAAAGAAGTGAATTAATGTACTCACTTGACTGTCTAATAATGTACAGTACTAGAGAGGTTTAATAATTTGAGAACAAAGAAAGGGAAGTTTCACCAAATCATTAAGTCAGTGGTACTTCGGAAGTATTGGTGGGAACCCATTCTCATGTAGGAAAAACGTGTACAGTGGAAGAGAAACACTGTTACACAATTATTCTGTAATAGCACTTTGAATACGTTTACATGCAAATGATGGAACTATCTAAGTGATATTCAGATTTCAAAGGTGTGCTGGATTTCTGCAGTTCCCTTAATGAAAAAAATCTACTAAGTTTTCTATTAACAGGGTTCTCCCCTTACTACAAGTGAGAGTGTATAAAAATAGAATTAATGTAACCTCAAGAAGCAGTAAGTTTAGAATATTGTCCCCTGCCTCTTGAGTTCAGAAGAACTTATTTCAAAATGCTGAGGGATCCCAAATGCCAGGCGGGCAGATTATTTTCTGTATGTTGTAATGTTCTATCAGTAGGGCCCTACCAAATTCACGGCCATGAAAAACACGTCATGGACTGTGAAATCTGGTCTTTTCTGTGCTTTTACCCTATACTATACAAACTTCACAAAGGAGACTAGCATTTCTGAAGTTAGGGGTCCTGACCCAAAAAGGAGCTGAAGGAGGGTCGTAAGGTTATTTTAGGGGGGTTGCAGTACTGCCACCCTTACTTTTGCACTGCCTTCAAGTTGGAGAGTGGCAGCTGTTGGCCAGGCGTCCAGCTCTGAAGGCAGCACCCTGATAGCAGCAGTGCAGAAGTAAGGGTGGTAATACCATACCATGCCATCCTTACTTCTGTGCTGCTGCTGCTCTGCCTTCAGAGACGGGCTCCCGCCCAGCAGCCACCACTCTCCAGCTGCCCAGCTCTGAAGGTAGTGCCACCACCAGTAGCAGCACAGAAGTAAGGCTAGCAGTACTGCAACCCCCCCCGCACAACTCCTTTTTGGGTCAGGACCCCTACAATTACACCACCATGAAATTTCAGATTCAAATAGCAGAAATAATGAAATTTACTATTTTAAAAATCCTATGACCGTGAAATTGACCAAGATTTACCGTGAATTTGGTAGGGCCTTATCTATCAGGGATACGCTGTATACCCAAAAGTTCAGGGTGTACAAATTCCGCGAGCATGATAAAACACCCACAGTGCTTGCTTTATAATGAATAGTGTCTCTGCCATCGAGATACCTTTTATGATGAGTCAGTTATGATGTGTTAGAGCAATTCGGTTTTGTTTTGCTGTTCTCATCCATTTTATACTCCAATCATAAGAAGTATTAACACATGGTATAATTAATAAGGTATTTATTATTTTAGTCTGAAGACTTAGCAAACCATCCATGGGCAGAGGCAATAAAGCATTAGCATGATCAATCTCCAGTTCATGAGATTACTGATCTATTAATATTATGCAATGTAATAAACAATAAGCATACGAATTGCTAGTTCTCAATTACAGTATCATCTTAAAGTTCCAAATAGAGTAAGTCTAGGGTTCAGGAATTAAACAAAAGTCCAAACAGCCACATATGTATAGTCTAATGTAATAAGTTTGAGTGTTGGAGGCAGGATTCAAAGGCTTTCACACTACAAAGAATTTAGTCTTGAATTAAGTCTAATTTGTTGAACATGCTGAGACATTCTGGATTTCAAATATTGCTTTTACATCTATGTACTTTTATACCTCGCATGTATTGCTATTGCAGCTAGCTAAGTAAAATTTTTGGTGTCCCTATTTTTTTTTTTAAAGGAATTCACTTATACTTTAAAATGTTGTGCTTTGTGTATATAATGCTATTTCTCCACCTCCAGCTCCTCATCCCAAAGTAAAAAGTTGTGAGAATGGGAAAAATGTATTTCTTTTCCAACATGCAGCCACAAACATGTATTGTAAAAGTATTCCTTAACTATTTATGATTTTGCAAATAATGAATCCACCTGTCATTGTCTTTCTGCTTAATGACATAAAAATGAGGGACATCCTGCAAATGAGATGTCATACAAGGGAAAATTTAAAACATAAAAGCAATGTCCAAATGCTGTTAAGATTCTTACTTCTTTCCCTTCTATATTCATTACTGTAACATACACAGTGATTTAGAAGTGTAAATCAGATATTGTTAGAAAACCCCTGAAAGTCTTAATTTGGATTTAATGGCTTAGATCATACAACTATTTTGGTTTTAATACAAATGCACTCAATGTGTACGTACGTACGTACACACACACACACACCAACTACATTTTTTTTTGAGGGTGGCATCGGATGGCAGTGGAAGAAGGAAGTAATTTAAACCAAAGTAAAAATGGGCTTCATCGTGCTCTTTTGGTAGTGAAAAATAAAAATCTTTAGCTAGAGAAGATTTTTGAAGTGGTGTATTTATTGGGTTCATATGAAAACAAAAAACTTTTTCCCCCCCAATGACCATCTCCTCCCCTCCAAAATCCAGAACAGGCTGATAAGCTTTACTTATGTTACACCATAGCTTGTTTATTTTCATACCTACCTAACTCTATGAGCATTTTGAAGTATTTTCAGCACATGGTTTCTCTTTAGGGCTGGCCATAAGTTTTCTGATGGAACAGTTTTCTAATCAAAAAAGGCTGACTCAACAGAAGCAACACTGACCATGTCAATTCAATCAAAAACTTATGGAATTTGACCTGTTCGAAAACTGCTTGGTTTCCTACCAGCTTGCTTGCCCACCTACCTGGCTTGCCAGCTGCCTAAATACCCTGCTCCACCCCGGCCAGCTCTCAGGCTTTCCTGCTTCTTGGGCTGCCTGGCAACCCACTTGGCTGGTTCCCAGACAGCCCACAACTCACCCTCCGTGTGGGCAGCCAGAAAGCTAAAATATTAGATTTCAGTTCTCCTGAAAGGAGTTTTTCTGAAAATCGCACCCCCCAAAAGAAAACAAAAACAAAAAACAACCCAACACATTTGAGGTTTTTGTCCTGATTTGGAATGGAAAAAAAAATTCATGGGAAGAAATTTCTAATTTTCATCTTCCAGCCAGCTCTACTTCTCTTACTGTCTATTACACACATTCACCTGCTGAAGCCAACACTTGAGGACAGGATAAGGAATATGAAATGGCTAGTTACGAAGTCTGTAATAATGATCATTTTCACTAATTACATATACCTGGGCTGTGTGAAAAGACAGGGTAATTATTTAAATTTACACCTAGGATGAAAAGGAACTGTACAGTGTAGCACATGTGGATGTACAGATAGGTGTAATGGGTGAAACTGCAAATAAAAATTTAAACTATGTATCAAGAAAAGTTTCTTAACAGCAATTTAGATTGTGAGCTCTTCAAGGTGGGGAACTTGTGTTTGTACATGGGACCCTGATTCTGAAGGTTTCATGACTACCATAATCCCCTCCAATCCCCAACATTTTAGCTCCTGAATTTACCTGCCAAGGGAAGTGAAGAAAGCACTACTGATCTAGTCATTGTAGGTGGAGCTGGTAGCCTGATCCTTCCCATAAGACCACCCCATTTTCCATGTTGGGTGTCTGCCCAGGCTGAACTTTTTGGGGGGACATTTCAGCTATTATGGTTCAGCCATTTAGAAGAAAAGTTTAGGGGAAAATGTTTGCCCATGTTAAAAAAAATTCATACAGCTATTTTACTGAGCAGGTCTAGAATCCACTGGAGTAGAAACTTGAAATTTGGCAGAGGGGTCTCACTGATGTCAGGGACGTGCCTTTTGCTGATTGGGTGAAAATCTGCCCAAATCTGAAAAGTCACTGTTTGCACATGCTCAGAAGAGTCTCATAGCATTTGGCAGCTAAATTCCCAGAAGATTCCATTTGCACTGGGCATGCTTCATCTCCTCACAGCATCTGCGCACTCACTGGACTACATATAACACTCATTTCCATAAAGTGAGCATGTCCCACTTCAAGATTGTATGGATAGAGAAGTATTTTCCCTGCAACTGCTCCTCTCTGTAGCTGAGGGGGCCAATAGAGTTTCAGGCACCAGAACTGAGACCAGGGAGATAATCTCTCCTGAACTCTGCTCATGCCCAGGCAGGAAGAGGAGGAAGACGCAGTCGGAATGGGATGCAGGGGGTGATAAATGAGAGGAAGGGAGAAATAAAGAAGTTCTCAGTCCCCACATTCCTCTGCTGTCAGCAAATAGCTCTGAAACCCACTGGCAAAGGATGTACGTCATCTGCCTCTAATGCCTGATCCACATACTCAACCTGCTACTGCTACCAGTTACTCCATAAGGCCAAGTGGCAGAGGTCTATGCTGTAGATCTGAAGGTCTGAACCCACTGATAACCCAAGTTGGAGGTCAATATGATTCTACATGTTAAAACTTTTGTTTTTCAGTTTTTTTTTTATATGTAGGAGATTATATTAAAAAATCCTATGCTAAAAGAACATTAAGGTTACAAAGTCAAACGTTCAAAAGCTAGGAATTGGCAGAATTAAGGTTGCTGGTATTGTGAAGAAAAATTCATTAATGTTTGTGAAGCATTTAAGACACTGATAAACACCCAGGATGAAATTAATAATCCTTTAGTCAGTGCAGGGTTTGGAAACTGTGCGTTAATAAGGCCTGTGGGCACACACAGTACAAGGAGGATAAAAAAACAAAACACAACTACCAATCAGAGGCAACACATGTGCGGGCATGCAAGGTCCCATGCCCCCCCCTCCAGATTTCTGCCTTTCATTTAGCAACAGCTAACTGTTCCAAGGGGGACTCATCCAGAGAGGCTGCTGCAGACTCTGCCCCACAGGGCAAAGGTGACAATAGGCAAGGCCTTTGACTGCCTCTTGCCAGGAGGCCCAGCAGTGAGGAGGCAGCAGCTCCCCCTCACCATGTATCCATGCAGCACGGGGAGGGAGGAAGCAGAAGGACAGTTGGCTGTGAGCTAAGCCTTCCCACCCCCTGCTACACGGGGCTGCTTCTCCTTCCCTGCTGCTGGAGGCCCAACACTTCCCACTGCCTGCTTTGGAGACCACCATGGGGTGAACTCCCTGTGGCTATTCCCAGGGCAGGAGCTGCTCTCCCACTCCTATAGCAGTGCAGGGGCTCTGCACAGGGAAAACTGCCCCCCTCACACTGCAGTAGGAGTTGCCCTGTCTTCCATTTAGCTACAGCTTCTAAGGTGAGCAAGGGGGTGGAGGTGGCGATCCCTCCCTGAGCCCCACCACATGGGGCTGGCCTGAGCTATCTGGAATTACTGGTCGCTCCCTCGAATATTCCTCCACGCCCCCCTAGGGAAGCTCGCCCCAGTTTGACAACCTCTGTTCTAGATTTAGAGACGAGGTGTTCTAGATCCAGTGCCCCGCCCAACCTTTAAATTGTGTCACCCCTCCAATCAACAGTTATGTGTTGCCTCTGCTACCAGTTCACTGAATAAGGTTGGGGTCCTGTAAGAAGAAAAAAAAAATAGTATGTGATCACATAGTAAGAGACTGTATCATCACGCATACACACAAGGGGGCTTGAGTTTGCAACCTTAATGTTCTTGAAATGTAAGGGGTTTTTTAATGTAATTTATGGACAGACAGGCAAAGCACTCGAGAATGTATTGTAGAAAACAACTGTCGATTTATCTTCTCTCTTTGCTCATGTAACAACTGTTTTCCAACATGATTTTATATGTATGTCCAGAGATTTATTTATTTTTTTAAGTAATGGTTAATTACAGCAAAGACATTTTAATAGTGAGAATCAAGGAGAAAGACACTTTGGGACTACATGTATTGATGTTTCCTTGTAATGACTGATGTATATTGGTATAAATTCAGATACTTAACCAATTCTTATGTATTTCATTTCTACATTAAATTACATGCTACGTAACCATTTTAGGCATGCCTCAGCAACTGAGTAAGGGCCACACTAATATCCCTGTAAGTTTTTTTTTTTTTTTTTTTTTAATTATTTTCAAACAAAAGTCTACAAAGATATGCTTAATAAGTGGGAATGATAAGGAGTTTTAGGATATATTTTCTGACAAAAAACTGTAAAACATTTATTCAACATTAAGAACATGTCTGACAAGCTATATACATTTCACATTCAGTGCTACATCATCATCTTGACATAAAAAATTTGCATTACCTCTGTCAGCTTCAGTAGGCCCTGGCTAACAATGGTGGCTCACCCACCAGCTCTGTAGTCATAGGTTTCCAAACAGGGACGCAGATGAGGGATGAAGACATGCCAGTAATATTCAAGTGTTAGATGACTGATGATACCAAAGATGCAGCAGCAGTTAACTCAGAGGGAAGCAAGACAAACACATGGTGCAACAAACAGAGTTGATGGTGACCTGCCAAGAGGCGTTAGTAAGCTAAACTCACTTCATCTATGTAATTAAAAATGAAATACTACCAGAACGTCCCACTGGTGTCATTTCAACAACCTATGTGCTTTGATTTGCTTTTTCTATGGGTTGTTAGCATCTATAACAATTGATCTCTAATGCCAATTATGCATCAAGCACGGTTAATACACCAAAGCTATTAGATAATTTATAGGATTAGAGTCTACATTAACATAGCTGGTTTACTCTCTCCTAACTGTGATTTGTGTCATGCTATTGTGCACCATAAGGGACCCCTCAGAACTAACAATTTCTAATCGAATACACTGTATTAATCATTATTGATAAATAATATAACGTGAGCAATCATTTCCAAGATATATGCAACCTTCCCCTGAACAGAAAAAATGTGCATTCCAAACTGAATTTTCACAGTAGGACACTAATACCATAACAGTTAACACATACTTTTTTTTGTTTGTAAATGAGTGTTTTACTTGTAATTACATTGTTACATGTAATGTCACAGAAAGAGCACCTGCTGCATGAAATTTCTGATAAAGAGTTCAGAAAAGGTTAAAATAGATTCATTTACTCTAGGATGGCAGTTATAACTGAGGTGATTTCCACATGAGTGAATAAAATTGAAACTAGAGGTATTTTTCCCCTCCTTCCCTTCTAGTAGCTTCCTCATGTTTACTATGAAGAAAGTGGATGATCATCTTTACAACTTTTGGGTTTGGGGGTTGATTTGTTTGTGTTTGTTTACTCCTATGCTATTTTCTTAGATAGTTGATTTTGTCTGTCTAAAGAAAGGCTTTGACACCTCTGTAACATGCATATTTGTGTCAGCACAGTAATATTACATTTATTACATCATCCATCATCCCCCCTCTTGCTCTTGAAAAAAAATAAATGGCTAACAGATTTGTAAGGGAAGGAGCAGAAGGATAAGAGCTAAACCAGCTTATAACAATTAATCATATTAAACAAGCATATTGATCCATGCCAGAAACACAAAAATTAAAACATACTGCTGGTTGCATTTTTGTTTTACTTACCAGATTTGTAATCTAATTTTCTTTCCTCTTAGCTCTACTGTTTTGATTTTAAAATCAACACCTATAAATAAAATACAGTAAACAAAAAGAAAAGGAGGAATAAGAAGCAAAAGCAATGAGGGTGTAATTTAAAATGATTTTTTTTTTGTACCTGTGCATGTGTGTTATACTAATACACTCACAACACTTTGAACAAACAGGGATTTACACCACTATGGGCCAGCATGGGGAGGGGAGGGAATAGAGTTATTTCATATAATCTGAGCTATTCAGCCCAACCACGGTTGAAAATGTTTTTCAAGCTACGCAATATTATCACTAGCAGCTCTAACGACACAACAGGAAAAAAATATGGTATGATCACTTCCTTCCCCTCTATTCATGTTTTATAGTGATTGCCAGGAACAACCAAGCTCTAATTATGATTCGGTCACAGACTCCTCCCATATCATGAACAGAGTCAACCTCTCTGCCTCAATTTTCCTGTCTGTAAAATGCGAATAATATATAGCTATTTCCAGGTGTTGATGTTTAGTATTTGTAAAGCACTCTGAAGATGAAAGTGCTCTATGATTTTATCCTGGAGTTGTACCTGGTTTAAAATATTATCAATGACTTTTACATCTGTGTTTCTGTTATAAATTTGACAGATGTATATTCTGTAGACGTTGCTAAACTCTGAAATATGGCTTCCCATACTTTCTTTGTGCAGGAACATATCTGGGGATGAAATATAAAAAAATATTGCTTCTGATGAGTGAAAATACTCCAGTTTCAATTTTTTTGTTGTTATATTGTGAAGAGGTTAATGAGCAATTTCTATGGGTGATCTCTCACAAATCAACTAGAAAGAACATTACTTTGATATTACAGTGGTTATATAGCCTTGTGGTGCAATATTATCCAAAACATTTGCCAAGTTTTAGAGTGCACACTAAATATTACTTAACGATAAATCCAAGCAAAACATTCATATGCAAAGTAATATTTCAAAATAAAATTTAAGTTTATAGAAAAATCACAGGCAATTGACAACATAAAAATGCCCCATAAATCCATAAAACCCAAGCACACAAGGATACCTCCTCAACTACGTGAAGTGCCAATATGCTTAGTGTTCCAGGATATTTTACATACATTTTCTTGTTTGTCAGTTTCAGTCCCATTCTCTTAATGTCACGTTGTATGAAGATATTTTCCTTTGAATCTTATTCTTGAAACCCACACCCCCACAAAATACTACTACATTTAAGAGAAAGAAAAGGCAGGAAGGGATGGTTCAGACTAATATAATTAAACTTACACAGAAATGCAGAAGTATACTTTGTCAGAACACGTCCCCCCCCCCCGCCACACACACATTATTTCACATCACAGTGTAAACCAGTAGGGTAAAACAACAGAAACACAGAGAAGATAAAATACTTTGGAAAGCTGTTTTTCTAAAGACCGCATTGGCTAAGGGGCAAGTGTCCAGCTACTAGTGCTTGGTAGAGGAGTGGACTATAAAAGTTTTATTTAAAAAAAGCTGAATTTGGCCCTTTGGTTTTACAGCCCTTGACTTCTACACACACTAAAATATTTTAACATTGGTTTTCATGACTAATGGTATAAAACCTGTTACATAGCAAATCTGGAATATATTCTAAAGTTAGGAGCTTTGTTTAAAAGCTATTCTGTCAACACAGCAGTCTACCTTAGCTGATTTAGCTACACTGCTGCAGAACAGGGAGGCCAAATATAATTATGTGACCAAATTTTAATATACAAAGTTAAATTTTAAGAAACAAGAAGGATCCCCTCAACTCTATTTTAGTCTACCTTATTTTAGTCTGGCTAGGCTGAGAACCAGGGCGATAGACTATATCTATTCGCTTAAACAAAGCACACACACATTTTAAAATTTTCATATTGAACTGTAAACACAGTAGACTACAGAACCAAGTATTCCTCTTACTTTTACCCTTATACTTCCTCCCACCTGCTTCCAAATATTTAGCACACTCACTGCATCTTAAGGTATATTGTAAAGTTCTTCAAAGCAAAGAATGTGACTTCTCATGTTTACATCTAACAAAATGGACCCCAAATCTTCTTTGGGGGTTCAGGACACTACTGCAATACAAGCAGTAAGGAATAAGATGAATTACAATATGCGGCTTGAAATTTAAGCAGACATTGTCAAATACTTTATAACCCCCCTACTTTAGGGTTTTTTTAAAAAAGGATTCATAAAATTCAGAATATTTTAATGAAACATGATTAAAAACTAATGAATTATTTTTTCTGCATTCTTCGAAGCCTAATTATAACATTATGCTAGAGTTAAGTAAAAGAAAATGAAATTGATTAGTCTGAATATGGTGTCCAAAGTATGTGAACTACAAAAGGACAACATAAAAAATTTTCAATTTTTAAAAAAAGTGTTAGTAACACAGCTAGAAGTTACTTTTTAAAATATAATTTCTCGACAGTCCTCTCTAATCTGCAAAATGTAAGCATCCAAAGTATCATTACTTTGTCTGTAGAGGATAATTAGGGTGCTACAGAAATATTCTGTAATAATTTTAAAATATTACATCAACATACAAAGATCTAACTCAAGAAACAAGGAAATTTGGCTTAAATTTATCTAGAACACAACTCCCAATCCAACCATGATGTCTAGTATGCAACATTCTAGTCACGATTTACCATTTAGTGAATTTTCTTTAAATCGAGTTCTTAATTTCAACATTCAGTGTTTCTCAATCCTGAGAAATGGAACAGTACATCAACTTTTTTGCCTAACACTACAAGAATCTACCCATTTGCTTGAGTAGAAAAGGAGACCAGGAAACTCATCATCGTGAGGAGCCAAATGCTAGATTAGCATTTATCATTCACACCTGTAGCAGGGGCTGATCTAAATCACAAAGGCAGCAGAAGGAACACAGTGCTGCTGGATTGTTGAAGTGCATCATATTTTCCAAGCAGGAGCTTTGTAAGTTGTTGTCTTGAAGGAAACAAGTGACAGGATGCAGAAGTGCACAGTGGAGGAGTACATTCCCCTATAGAATTATTCCAGTGATTTAACATTTAAAAGTTAGTTGGGCCCCCTCAAAAGACTTCAGAGCTAAAGCTCCAGCCTGAGCTACAGCTTCCACGCATTATCTCTGCAGCTGTTTTTAGAGAGCCAATGGGAGCCCTGCTAGCCCCCAAGTTTGTTTACGCAAATTGGCTAGCAAGCTCATTCCTGCAGGCTCCAAAATGATGTGTAGACAAACTCTAAAGGTACTCTAAAGGTACATGCTAATTCATTCTAATTCAGAAGTTAATTTGATACTTATTACAAGTGTTTTTACAATAAGAAAGTGTTATTTGTAGAGCTGCCAAGTGATTAAAAATTATTCATGATTAATAAGACAATTAAAAAATTAATCACAATTAATTGAACTGGTGAATAATAGAATATAATTTATTTAAATGTTTTTTGGATATTTTCTACACTTCCAAATATATTGATTTCAATTACAACACAGAATACACAGTGTACAATGCTCACTTTATATTTATTTTTGATTACAAGTATTTGCACGGGAAAAAACAAAAGAAATCTTTTTTTCAATTCACCTAATACAAGCACCATAGAGCAATCTCTATCATGAAAGTTGAACTTACAAATGTAGAATTATGTACAAAAAACTGCATTCAAAAATCAAACCATGTAAAATTTTAGATAATGCTGCCCTCTTCTTAGTTACAATGTCACCAGAAAGTGAGAACAGGGATTTGCATTGCACTTTTGTAGCTGGATTGCAAGGTATTTATGTGCCAAATATACTAAACATTCGTATGCCCCTTCATGCATCAGCCCCCATTCCATAGGACATGCTTCTATGCTGATGATGCTCATTAAAAAAAATCATGCATTAATTAAATTTGTGACTGAACTGCTTGGGGGAGAATTGTATGTCCCCTGCTCTGTTTTACCCACATTCTGCCACATATTTCATGTTATTACAGTCTCAGATAATGACCCAGCACATGTTCATTTTAAAAACACTTTCACTGCAGATTTCACAAAACGCAAAGAAGGTACCAATGTGAGATTTCTAAAGATAGCTACAGCACTTGACCCAAGGTTTAAGACTCTGAAGTGCCTTCCAAAACCTGAGAGGATCGAGTTGTGGAGCATGCTTTCAGAAGTCTTAAAAGAGCAACACTCTGATGCGGAAACTACAGAACCCGAACCACGAAAAAAAAGAATCAGCCTTCTGCTTATGGCCTCTGACACAGATAATGAAAATGAACATGAACTGGTCTGCACTGCTTTGGATTGTTATCGAGCAGAACCTGTCATCAGCATGGATGCATGTCTCCTGGAATGGTGGTTGAAGCATGAAGGGACATACGAATCTTTAGCACATCTGGCACATAAGTATCTTGTGACGCCCGCTACGACAGTGCCATGAGAACGCCTGTTCTCACTTTCAGGTGACATTGTAAACAAGAAGCGGGCAGCATTATCTCCTGCAAATGTTAACAAACTTGTTTGTCTGAGTGATTGGCCGAACAAGAAGTAGGACCGAGTGGACTTGTAGGTTCTGAAGTTTTACACTGTTTTGTTTTTGAGTGCAGTTATGTTACCAAAATAAAATAAAAAAAATCTACATTTGTAAGTTGCACTTTCACGACCAAGAGATTGCACTACAGTACTTGGATGAGGTGAACTGAAAAATACTAGTTCTTTTGTTTAACATTTTAACAGTGCAAATATTTGTAATAAAAAATAATATAGCCCACTTTAATTGATTTGTCTCAGAGTTGGTAAAGGCAACCCCCATCTTTTCACGGGTGTGTGTTTGTGTATTCTCTTACTACTGTATTTTCCACTCCATACATCTGATGAAGTGCGGTTTAGCCCATGAAAGCTTATGCCCAAATAAATTTGTTAGGATCTAAGGTGCCACAAGTACTCCTCCTTCTTTTTGCTGATATAGACTAATACAGCTACAACTCAAACTACACAGTTAGGTCGACATAAGCTGCCTTTCATCAACCGAGCTGTAGAAGTTCTTGACTTAAATTTGACTCCCACTGACATAAGTGCCTCTGTACGCCAATTTAGTAACACCACCTGCCCATGCAGAACGGATTCAAAGTCGATGTAATTAGGTTGACAGAGTGTCAGAGCAGACACTGCATTGCTTTTGTCAACTGTTACTGGCTTTCAGAAGCCATCTCACAATGCCCCACACTGACAATACAATTGATACAAGTGCTCCTGGTGAGGACGTACACCTCCGACACAAGAGGTCAAGTATGCACGCGCGCACATACACACACACACACACACAATGTTTTAGTAACTGTGGTGGCTGTATGCCAATGTAAATTAGGACGAGATAATTTTGGCCTTAGAAAACTATTTGGAAACAGCTTAATTTACAATTTCTGCTGTAGTCTAAATAGGTTTTTATATCATGCTCATTACTGTTGTATATGAGCACAATCCTGCAGTGCATTAAGCAAGGTGACTACACATCTATGTGTCTATTCTCTCATTCTCCTTCCCTAGAGGGAGAAGCATGTGCAGTGAAACGTCTTGTTTTGGTTGGCTTGATTTTTTGTTTTTATACAGCACAGAAATGCAAAATCAGTATTGCTAGCAGTACATCTAGCTGTCTCCCACAGAACTTCTGGCATTTCTAACCAACTCCAGTACTTTCCACTTAATTTGAACACTATCTTAAAACTACATTTAATTTTATTAAAATCTCAGGAATCCTTTATGTTGACCAAATTTTGCATAACTCAAATCACTGACTATAGCAAGTTTTAATTTAACTAACAAAGACAAAATTTCGGAATGAGCAAACTTAAAAAAAAAGGGGGGGGGGGGAACTATCCAGATCTGTGATTTATTGGTTGCTTTCCACATTAATAGTACTGTTACAAGAATGTTGTTTAAAAATATCTTTTGTCAGGGTATGTGTACCTCATGTTGACAATAAGGGAACAAGGATAGCAAACAACATAAATCATTCCTAGTCTCCTCAAAGATCAGTCACAACGTCTTTGCTAATTAAATTTTAATCACTGAAATAGAAAATCAAACAGAATATTAACTTCTGATTTCTACAGGCTCCTTCTAATGTCCCCATCACACAATCTCAGGAGAGCAGAATTAACCACATATTTTGCATTTGGTAGAAAATTCTTCAAACCTTAAATAAAATAAAAAAACTGGCACATGCAAAGATGCATGGTATACCCAACCTTTTTTTTAATTGTAGCCTAAGTATCAAAAATATTATTGAAGAATGAGTAGACACAGGAGACAAATGCAGCCAAACCTGAGGAAATAGCAGCAACAGATCAGAACATGACCTGCGTCAAAAGACATCAATAAAAACTGCAATTTAGTCTGCCACCTCAGCATTTGGTGCTTAATTATGCAAACACACTGCAAAAACTGCACAGGATATAATCTGATAAAACAGAACACTTGATAATTCTTAGTGTTAAAAGTGTATTAAATCTGAATGAGATTTTTTTTAAAAAAGGAGTTCATGTAAGCTCTCTATGCCACTAACTATACTCATCTAAATTCCATTGAGGGAGCTGTTTGGTGTCAGCACTACTAAAATGAGGCCACTTATGCTTATTTAGGTGCCCAAAAGGGGGAATGGATCAGTGTTCACGTTGCACTCCCCGTCAGTACCTGGTCTGGCAAAGCTAATGATCCAACTAGCAGACCAAATTCAGTGATGAATCCTGGTCACATGACACCGAAGGCATGTTACACATATACTAAGAAGGTGCCCAGATATGGAGACAGGATCCTAACTCTACCCAATCTGTATTTTAAAAGCTTAACATGCTAGTCATCATAAACCAGTGGTCAAATGTATGCAAACTATGTTAGGAGATGATAGGTGCACCTGCTTACTCTTACTTTGAAATAAGGCATGAACTTTGTGCTAGCTTATGATGTTTTGGGAAGAGCCAACAGGCTTTTATAATTCCCTTCCCTTTTAAAAAAAAATCCCTCCTCCCACACCAAGTCTTCAGTGTGCCACAAGCAATGAATATGTTTAAAATAAAACCATGCTACTCATTCTGAAAACTGAAAGGAAAAATCCCGAAATGTCTTTTCCTTGTGTGCAAGTTGGAATCGAGGGCTGTGTGTTTTGGATGCCCTTATTTCACAAACACCAGCACCACTTTTGCCATCTTAAAGCCTCCCACTGGGGTCCAAATCTATATTGCCTACACATTCAAGACTCTTAGGATCTTCAAAAGGACGATTTGCATGAGTAAGGAGTGCAGAATTGAGCCTCTGATTCATATTTATTAATTATTAAGTGTTCTCACATTGTATTGATTCAATGTATTTCTTTCTGGAAACTTGCCTAACATGTGCTGTCCTGGAAAAGTCTATTAAGCAAGTGATTTTTCCTGCAAATAGAATGCGTTTGTCAAAATATGATTAAAAGCTCGAGCAATCCCTTATTAAAATATTTGATATAACAAATACAAGATTATGCATTAAGCCATGCTGTAAAACCTTCAAAACCTAACAGAGAATGTACTATTTATTATTGATAGAGTAAACATGTGAACTCTGTATTAAAGCGATTCCTATAACTGATCAACATGTGCATTTTTAAAAAACATACTGTATTTTCGTTACCATAAAACCTTTTGCAATGATCACATTTCTAAGAAGAACTAATCAGATTTTAGGATACCTCAATGTACAACTTCTAATGGGCATGTTATGTGTGGAACTAAACAAACTGACAGTATCCTTTTAAAAAGTGACTGAATAGGTCAAAAAAAGTAACAGCGTGCGTGTGAAATTTGCAGAAAATCATTGAGTGCATTAGTAACAGCCAAAATGAGGGTAAATCAGTGAGCATGGTTAGTATGATGCATCTTGTTATTGAAAAATCATTTGATACTGTTGCATATAACACAGATTGACTAGCGCCAAAGGCTGGCCCCAGGCAGATTAAAATGTGCTATTCTGGCTTGGGGCAAGGGGATTCTCAAGCAAGGCACAAACTGAAAAACATAGTTGGGGTAGTTCCCCCTAGTTAAAGTATAACAATTTGTTTAGTTTTTTAAAAGGACAAAGGGGAGCTCCTCTGGTTAAACATTTACTATTTCAGGTTTATTGAAAACAATTTTTAAAGGAAAGAGGCAGTCCGAGTCATTTCAGCACACAAGTGACTTGGAGGAGCAGGAGAGGAAAGCAGCAACAAAACAGACAAACCGAGCAGGCGAATTCAAAATTATTTGAACAGATTAAATTTAAAGCCTATAAACTAACCATACTAAAGCTTTGATCCAACGTGCAGCGAGGTCAATAGAAAGACTCCCATTGACTTAAAGGAGCATTGAATCAGGCCCTTACTTTCTTCTTTACTGAAATGACTCATGTAATCAAAGGAGAAGAAAAACTTATATAGAAACCTTTTAAAACGAAATGTAAAATGGTATGCCCATTTTTAAAAAAAATTTGCTCTATCAAGATTCTTTTAACTAGTTGTTTTTAAAATAAATTCAAAGTGAAGCCACCCCTTTCAAAGAGCACCAAACAGGTTAAAGATCAAGAATGATTCATGGATGAAAACTAATGCATTAACTATACCTGCATCAGTTTTGGCACCAGAAAGTTGTAATTGGATTTCCAAAATGTTTTAATCATTAAACAGCTTTTTATAAAGTAAATCTTCAAATACATTTTTAAATTGCAATGGCAGAACAGTGGGCAGAAGTAGATTTACAGTGCTTCAGGCTAAGAAGTGTACCAACATTTTGGCAACGGGAATAGGAAAAGATGAGCAGCAGACTTCCTGTATTAACTAGATTTATGGGTTAATTTGAATGAATATTTGTATTTCCAAGACTTGTGATGGAGGAAGTTGCATCTGTGACAAATTACTGGGTTCCCAATATGTAGACCAACAGAAAACTCAAGACACTTTTAAGCCAACTGCATTGCCCAGCTTTTAAAAAAGTAGAAACTATTGATGCCATAAACTCAATACTTTAAATCTGAAATCTAACATTTAAAATACACTTTTTTAAAACTGGGTATACTTGTCACAAATGATCTCAAGGTACTCTGTGCAAGAATATGGTGGAGGAGACTTGCCCCAACACTCTGGCCAAATTCAGACGGGAGTACGTACATTTTTCCTTTCAGCTGGTTATCATATACTTATTAACTTCTTGTCCTAAATTGTGAATTGCTGCCATGTTAAGCAGCAGCTAGGTTTCACCTCAGAGATTATTACACTTCAGTCATGGGTAAAAAAAAAAATTTCACCATATATAATTCTCAGCTTCCAGAGATAAAAATACAAACCCATAATTCAGTATCATCTGCGTGTTTTGTTGCTTCTGACATTATCTCAGCTGTTCACAGCCTGGACTGAGTTTGACAGCTGCATTCCACACTCCTTGCTAACCTAGAGCCCCTATATTTACTGTCATTACAATAAGAACTAAACTTGGTTTGCTTACATGCTCTCATTTATGTACCAATTGTGGGCTACTAGTTGTTCTGACTGACCCATGGTGCCAATATAACCAACACAAGAAAGGTTTTTAAAGAGAACCAATTATTTTGTGTACTTATTTGGGGGGGGGACCCACATTTAACCCTTGCATTACACATTCCTAAATACCATGACAACATCTCTCTGTAGATTACTTGCATCGCAAAGTGTACAACAGCTAATATTGATTAAACTTTTTGCAGTAAGCATGCCACTAGCTCTGTTTGTGAACAATCTCCTGCTGGACTTTTGGATTTTACCAGAAGAAAAGTTGAGAACACAGTTTCTTCTGGCATAAAACTGACTGCATGCAAATGCAAGTGGCTTCTTTAACCATTACTTGAACATACTACCAGGTGCACCACTTGTTTATTACACACCCAGATTAATATGATAAGTAGTCAAATCAAACACATTATAGAAATATAAATCATTTCTAGAATCAAGCTTAATTGAGTAAATGTATTCATATGTAAACTGAGCTGATTTTTCATTAAAAAGGTACTCTTCATCTACTGCAAGTCTTCTCTGAACTCACAGAATTACTGTCTTCTTTCTCAGCTCACAGCTACAATTACATCAGTTATTGGAGAGCCCTTTGCACTTCTGCCTGTCAGATAGCAACAAGTCACACAAAACTGTATTCAATCCACTCACCAAATTTCCATTTGAGAGCAAGTGATCTAGACCTCTGCATCCCGCCCAAGACACACATAAAAAAATCCAACCCATGAGCTAGACAGGCAGAAGGCCTCTGAAAGCATGTCACCTCTATAAAACTCCAAACGGCAGGAGTGAGATTTAAATACAGGTCTTTCATCATCTGCTGCCTCAAACTGCTGGGGGGAAAATAGCAATCCTGAAAATGCTAATATTTAAACCATTTTTGGTATCTATATATTTTATCATAATTATCCAGTGTCTGAAGATTTCAGCTCAGGATAATACCAAGTATTACTAATAAGTAAAAGGAACAAATGTTTTAAAAAATTGACTAGATTTTAAGTTAAAAACCACCTACACAAAACTTAAATGTATTTTCATGTAGAAGACCCAAAAGACCCCCTGAATCCTGACAATTTGTTGTTTTCCGATCAAATTTTCCTATAAACCCCCACCACCAAACTCTCTTGTAGTGTGAGGAACTCCTAAACAAGTCACTGACTACACAGGGAAACAATGAAAACTGAATTACACAATACTGTCAAGTTTCAGAGTAACAGCCGTGTTAGTCTGTATTCACAAAAAGAACGTAAGAGCATACAAGAAAACATACAACAAAAGAGCATAAGCTTATGCTCAAATAAATTGGTTAGTCTCTAAGGTGCCACAAGTACTCCCTTTCTTTTTACAATACTGTCAAATGTGCTAATATTATGAAAGATCAATACTTTTATTCTCTATTTTCTTTCAGTTACAGTAATCTCTGGTGTCAGTGGAAAGAGGCAATGCTATCCCTAAAAGGATAGCAAGAACTATACCATCAGTTTGTGCATACATGAAGAGAATGACTTTTCTAAACAAAATACTATAGCATCTTTGTCAAAATACCTAAAAGTACAAATAGAAGCTGTGGTCTAATAGTAAGATTACAGACCAACTAAGAGCCACTATCTTCAGGTCTGGCATACAAAATTCTACACAGCAACATTTTGTTACTCATTTGGCAACAGCATCCAAAATTAGTAAATATTTGAGATCCAGTAAGCTCCTGTTATATAAATATAAAATTAAGGAAACAATGCTCTATCCAAGGAGTTTATTATTTAAAACAGCAAAGCACTATAGATATATAGTACACCATATGCTGCTATGAGGATGTGCTGTTGAAATCTGACAGGTCATTTTTGAAAGTCTTCACAGAAGTAGTGTGCTTTTGAGGTGAGATTTTTTGTATTATTTATACAACAGAAATTTATAACTTAGTCAACTAATTTTGCATTGTGGAATATGTAAACAAGCACTAAAATGCCTTATCTTTTCAAATGAATCACTTCCTCCCCTCCAAATGCACTAGCCCAGTGTGCCCATAACATCACTCAATAGGGGCAGAGAGCAGCCATTGGCTCCTACAGACCTGAGACACCCAACCATTTTATCAATCACATTTGAAATCCTGTGTGTCAGCCTGGTGCCCTGAACAGCCTACAAGTTTCACTTAAGAGATTATTAAGCAGCTAAAGAAAACATTTTGAACTTTGGTCTGTTTGGCTTACACTGGTACAGCTAAATATAAAAATTAGTGTATAGCTGGGCTGAGACCTTCAATATCAAGTAAAAAAGGAGAGAATTTTTATTCTAGTCTTCAAACTATTTTAAATACAGATTTACAATGATATCACTAAATCCCTTTCCCCATGTATATCTGTTCCTTCAGTTACATCTAGCTTCCTCCTCCCAAATTTGAGCTCAAAGCACATTCAATTTACCGAACTTCTGCCCCCGCCCCAAAAACAGGGAAGCACGTCCTGCTGGATCAGTCACAAGATTTTCACTTCCGCTTCAACCACACTCTTTGTAATGCCAGAAAATCATTCTCCCTGGATAGGTGATAACAGGGAAAAATAGGAAGGTGCTTTATGATTACAACTGAAGACCAAGTTCTGATCTAAGTTTAACTTCAGTATGGGGTTACTTTGGATTTACACCATCAGTATAAAAGTAGAGTTTATTCTACCTTGTATTTTCTTTCCAAGTTGAAGACTCCGTGCTAGATGGTACGAAGAATTAAGGGGCAACTCTAGTACATTAATTTGGGGTTAGGAAAAGCTCTTCATGTTCTACTAACTTTAGAGTTCTCAACAGCTCTCAACTTTAAAACTTTAGTCACGAAGACTTAAAATAATGCTTTTATTTTCAAGTATTTCTACATGTAGTTTGGTGCAAGTAGATTTCCTATGCCCATTTGATGTTGCTATACTTTTTAGATCAACTCTTTTGTAACCACACCATCATTTATTTCCTGTTTTGTTAAAATTAGGAAGCTTTTGTGCTTGAATCACTGGTTTATCTAGGAAATCAGATTTGCTCATTATAAATACTCAGATAAAAACTGACCAGTTTCCAAAGCACAACTCCCTGCAGTACTTTTTGCACGCCCTTAATCATCATGGAAGATCAACAGGGTTTTACTGCTAATCCCACCCAGAAAGAGTGCTTAACACAGGTCAACAACAAATTTTCTTGCATACACCTTGTTCATCATGGAGAAGACTAAGGGTATGTCTACACTGCCCATGTCGCAGCGCTGTGACATGGACAGGCTAGACGTGCTTTGTCGCCAGGGAGAGCTCTCCCGGTGATTAAAAAAAAAAATCACCCCGAACCAGCAGTGATAGCTTTATCACCAGGAGTGCTATCTATACTGGCACTTTTCAGCGCTAAAACTTTTGTCGCTCAAGGGGGTGTTTTTTCACACCCCTGAACAACTAAAGTTTTAGCGCTGAAAGTGGTAGTGTAGGCATAGCCTTACAGAGGATAAATTCCAATCATAGTCCCACTTCCTTAACCTTAAATAAGCTTGTCATGGGTTATGGAAACTAACAGTGTTTCTTCATAACACCAAAATCAAATCTATATTAACATCTCTTTAGATGGTGATACCTCTCTGGCACTTTTATATTGCACATTTCAGGTTTTGTAACAAAAAGCAAAACCTGTGCTCCTAACTTCAGAACAATGTATTTTCATATATATTAACAGCTGTTAACAGAAAACAATAAGCACTACCAAGTTTAGCTTTTCAAAGAAACCAGCAAGGAATAAAAGAGTTGTCAAAATAAACATTAAAACTGTCAAAATAAACACAAACTGTAACAGCAACCATTTTAGAATTAATTTGTCAGAGGAAGATACCTCTTTATTTCTAAAAAGCAGCACTATTACTTTCCATCAGATGTTTAGAACTCTTCAGGCTCCAAGCTGCAATTAAGCACACATTTTACAGAAGGATAGCCTTAGCATAACAACCACCTTGTCACAACACCGAAAATTCAGCTCCAAAAATAAGCCTGTAATAACAAGGCAGACTAAAATTTGTTTTCAGGTTGCTCTAGGATTGATTCTTCCTCCCCTTCATCCTTCATTCACCCTCCTGTGCCAAAAAAATACTCCACCTGACAGGGTGCATACTGATGACTAAACTAATAGCAAAGAAACATTTGCTATAAAACAAATTGTTTGCTCTGCTATTTGCTGTCCAAGACAGTGAACTACATACACAACCCCTGACCCTGAACCAATATTTTCATCCACATTCAGTTTGCTGTGTATTGAGGTACCTTTTTAATTGTTGACATTTAAAATACTTGCGTTTTTTACATGCAACATGGGAGGCCCTGACATCCACCTCCTATTACAAGAGCACCATTAACGGCTTGAGCGCGTCTTTTAAGAATAAAATTGAATGGTCTGTAACCGATCACAATACGTGCCAGCCTTATCCTGAGGAGACAGGGCTCTACACTTCTCTCAACACCAGTGACACCCCCCCCCACACACACACTCCCCGGGAAGAGGCTCTCTGGGAGTTTTCTAACGTGTGATTGGCCTTTCTCCTGTTTTCAGCGCTCACGTTACGTTTCCAGGGGCTGCTGGGGCCGAAGGTGAGGCGCCTGAGGTGGAGGAGTTCAGAGGCGTGAGGCTTGGAGAAGGAGGAGGGAACTAATGTCTGTGTCGTTCCCCCCCTTGCTCTGAAGGTCGGCAGAGCGACCGGCGGCGGGGACGTGCGTGCGGCTGAGAAGGGCTGCGGCAGGGGCGCGGAGAGGGCCTGAGGGGGGCTGTGGACAGAGCAGCAGCAGCGAGGGGGCACGACAGGCTGCTGGCGGGCGGGGGTGGTCAGTGGCGGGGGCAGGCTGCAGCCTCAGGGCACCGGCCCGAGGGGCGGGCGGGCGGAGCCCGGCCCCAGCTGGCGCGGGGGCAACGCAGGAGGCGCGGCGCTCGCTGCAGCGCGGGCGACAAGAGCCGGGCCCGTGGGCCCGCCCAGGCCGCTCTCCCGGGGGGCAGAGGCGGAGCCGGGCCTGAGGGAGAGCCCGGCGCCCGCCCGGGGCTCTTACCCACGGTTGACTTGCAGGCCTCGCAGAAGGTGTCGTCGGTGAAGCGCTCCATCAGGCTGGTCTTGCCCACGCCCCGCGAGCCGATGATGATGACCTGCAGCTTGAAGTCGGCCGGGCGCGGCGGCTGCTTCCTGCGACGGGACTGCGGCCCCGAGAGCGCCGGGGAGCCCCCCGCCGCGAACTCCCGCCCCGCGCCGCCGCCGCCCCTGCGCTGCAGCCCGGAGCCCGGCTCCATGACCGCAGGCGGCTCCTGCGCGACCCCGCCCCGCCGGCTCCTCGAGCGCGCGCGCGCGCTCCGCTGCCCCGGGCCTGAGGGGAACGGGAACTCCGCGGCCGCCCGGACAACGAGCGGCGGCCCGCGCCGCAGCCAGCGGGGCGAGCAGCGCCCCCTAGAGCGCGGGAGGGCCGAGCTGGGAAACCGGCCGTCGCCGCAACTCGGTGCCGGCGGGGGCTGAAAGGAACGAAGGCGCCGCTGCGTGCGTGTCGCTAAGCGCGTGGGGGCACGCCGGGGGCCAGGCCTGCACGGTGCCTCGGTGCGGCCTGTGCTGAGCTCAGCTAGGCCCGGGGGTCCTGGCCCTGCCCCTGGCTGGAAGCGCAGCAGCCAGAGCTGGGGATCAGCATTTCCTGTCTAGGCTAAGTGCACCTGCCGTGTAATTTTAGCCACCTGGGTCCCAGGAGATTAGAGAAAGGAAGTAGGTGAGGTTTGATGGGAACAACTTCTGTTGGGGAGAGACACAAGCTTTGGAGCCACACAGCTCTTAAATCCACACATTGGATTTATGGCTTATTACAACAGCCTATAACCCTCTAACCCCCTTTTTGTCCTATGACTGCGGTGGTATTAAGGCCTCAGTCTACCATGAATAGGCCCTTACTTAAGATAAACTATCTGTTCCCACCTTCCTCAGACCTGAAGAAGAGCTGTGTGTGAAGACAGCATTTCTCCTCATCACATCAGCCTCTGGAGGCAGTAAGACAGGTCTGGTGGCCAGTCCTCCCTACATTGTGTTTTATAAAGATAAGGTGGTCCTGGATCCTCACTCCAAATTCTTCTTTCCAACTTGATCTGGCAATTCTTCTGTCCCCAAGCCTCATTCACATCCAGAGATGTCAGTCTGCAGTTTTAAGCCGTGGTAATTGTAGTCTCTTTATGGGATCTCTGCAGGGTTATGATTGCCAAACTTTGTCTTGAAACAGTCCCTAGTTGCTTGTCAGATGTCTCATCATGCCTCAGGCAAGTACTGCATACACTTCTCCTTCTAGCAGCTGTTGGATCCCAAAGAGCACTTTGCCAGCAGTCTGCAACCACCCCACTCTTCCCAGGGTACCCCCCAGATGCTCTGCCTCTGTGATCCCATCCTCAACAACTTCTAGCCGAATGCCATGGACCCTCTCTTCTCATGGTAACCTGCATCCTTCCTGAGCAGGAGGACAAGAGCAACAGCAGATTCACCCTTAGTGCCAGGTTTCCAGATTCCCAGTTCCACATTTAAACCATATAATATTCAGAAGAGAAGGTGAAAATGATTCATGAGATAGGGAGACAAGGCAGGTGAGGTAATATCTTTCATTGGACCAACTTTTGTGGGTGAGAGAGACAAGCTTTTGAGCTACACAGAGCTCTTCTTCATGTCTGGGAAATGCACTCAATGTGTCACAGCTAAATACAAGGCCGAACAGGTAGTTTAGCATAAGAAGTTAGCACACATGCTAAACTATCTGTTCAACCTTGTGGTGCTTCAAGAACTTCCAAAACACGAGGAAGAGCTCTGTGTAGCTCGAAAGCTTGTCTCTCTCCCCAACAGAAGCTGGTCCAATAAAAGATGTTACCTCACCCACCTTGTCTCTTTAATATCCTGGGCCTGACAGCTACAACAACACTGAATACAATCATGAGATAGCTCACAGAGAAGGGAACACTCAGTCGAGAGCCAGCATTCTTGGAGAATATAGCGATAGTTCTGGTAGATGGGCTAGGCTGAGGTGAACAAAGGAAGTTAATGGAACTCGAAAATTTTTGAATTTTTGCCAACATTTTAAAATTTTTTTACAAAAAGAAAAAAAAAATTGCGGTTTTGCATCCAGATTATACAGTGGATGAAATCTTTCAAACATATGACATTTCAGTGAAAGTGTTTAACAAATAATTATGAAAAATTTCTGAATTTTTGATGATCTCCAATGCTGAATATTGTCAGGGATGGAGCAGCCCAATGGCAAGATAACAGCAAACAGCTGTCAAGACCACATGTGTGGTTTAATATGTGATGAAACAATCCAATGCTGCACGTGTGTGATCCCCATAGGGAAAGCTATTAAAGGAGTAACATGGTAAGGTATCCTACTCATGTTAAAATCAGTAGCATCAAACCCCAGGTAAAGCCAGAAGGAGAAAGCATCTGGAGAGGGTACACTGGAGATGTGGTTTCATCCTTCCTTATAATACAAAACAACATGCACTCTTACCTCAGAAGTGGAATTGTCTTTATGTCCCTGTTGTGAGGGGTTTTTTTCTTTGTTTGGGGTTTTTTGAACCTAGAAGAAGCTATCAGTACTTGCTGGTGGAAATCGTTTTGGATCAGGAGAAGCAGGGGGCTTTGCATGCCATTGCTTTTTTATCCTCACAGAGCACCATCTGTCACTAGGAATGTAGCAGGGGAGTTACAATGATTACAAAAAGACATGGAACGGTACAAGGGAGCTGGTTGTCCAGGCCAAATTTAGATGGAGCCAAGGAACTATAAAGCTAGGCTCCAGAAGATAGATAGATTAATCTGGATTAAAACTCAGTTCTGGTTAGAGTTTAAATCAGTTCGTGTTAGCTCAGGAAAGTTTCTCTAACTTTTAAGAATTTTAAAATTTGTCTTGATGGGAGGAATGAAGGACTAAGGCCTGATCTACACACAGTTTTTGTACCATTATAACTATTTCAATTAGGGGTGTAATTTTTAAAATCAAAATAGTTATAACAGTTCAGTCTCTAGTGTGTACATAGCTACATTGGTGTATAGGTGCCTCGTACCAGTATGGCTTTTCCCCTTTTCCATATAGGAACAAGCTGAACCCGGTATAAGTACTTTTGTACTGGTAGAACTGCAGCCTTACTAGGGTAGGTTGTACCACTTTACATATACTAGTATAGGTAAAGTGGTTGAACTTTTGTGTAGACCAGGACAATAATTTACACTTTAAAATCCTAAAATATTTAATATATACAATAACCAAAATACCCAGGCCCTGAAAAAAATATGAGACCAAAACCAAATAAATGCAGAGGAAGGGATGGAATTTTGATTTCTTTGTAATTATTTGGTGGGGAAAAAATCAATAAATTAGTGGGTCTTACACTGCGAATAGCACTGTTGTCATTAAAAATCAAATCAGTACTGGACAGCAGATAAGAGCTTGGGGGCAGAGTTGACAGCATTCGCACAGCAGCTTGGAAGAGCAGAACAAGGACTTCTGAACTTTTAAAATGCCAACAGAATTTTGAAAATGAACAGACATACGATAGCTTTCATACGTTCTCCTATTATAGACCACTCCTTAAGGCAGAAATCCTGTCAAAGTTCAATTCCCCAACCACCCTTTCAGTCACACACCTTCCCAGGGCAACTACAGCACTTGGTTTATATGCTAAGACTTTTCTGTGACTCTCCTCACCCTGGTATTTGAGCCCCTCACAAACATTAATTTATTTCTCTTTCACACCCCTGTGAATCAGTAAAGTAGTATTATCATCCCCATTTTACAGATGGGAAACTCCAGCACAGTAACTTGCCCAAGGTCATGCAGGAAGTCAGTGGTGGAACTGAGAATGGAACATAGATCTCTTGAGCTCAAGTTTAGTGCTTTAACCGCAATGATACCAATTCCACCTGCAGTTTGAAACCTATAATAACAGAAAAATAAGATGTAGACCAGCTAAAGTTGTATGTAACCCAGAGTTTACTACACCCCCATAAATTGCTCACTGGTAAATACCAGTTGGTAGATTGCTCATTATTGCTTAAATGAACCCCTCTTCCCCCTTTCTAGATCTCCACTAAGCAAAAAGTTGGCATCATAGAACATTCTATGATGTATGCCAGACTATCAGAGAGAGATGATTTTGTGGAGAGTGGCTTTGGTTTCAGCCTCCAGTATGCCTCCCCAGAATTGTAAAACCACAAACGGGGCTCTTATGAGCGTTCGTGGGAAGGGAAATTACCCACACATTTCCCCTCATTTTGGCATATAACACTTGCATGCCATGTTTAACCTTTCACAATGAGTGCATTACATATGGGAGGAACTGGCCCTGAAATATCTGATCATGCATAATGTTACATTGATTTCAAAAGTCTCAGATGATCATTTCTACATTTTCTGTGTGAGATGAAGGTTCCTTTCATAAGAGGGTTAGTACTCTAAATACTGTGCATCATGGCAAAATCCTTTTAAGAATATTAATATTTAGCAATTGAAGTCTAAAATCAGTATAGTTACTGTGTAAATGGATTGGAAATGATCTTTAATAGATATTTCCTTCTTTTTGGCATCTCTTCTACTAGATACCTATTTCCCTCACTTAAATGGTATTCCAAATATGTTTTCTGAAGCCAATATTCTTCAGTTATGATATTGTCGATTCTCCATTTCTACATGCTGCACAGGTAATCTCTAGCTGCAGAAGGATCTTCCTTGCAGACTATTTTTATATGGCAATTAGTGCTTTCTTACAGATCTGGCTTAGTGTATGTATATTGTCCAGTTTGTCTGATAAGATTTTTCAAAATTACTTCATCCTAATGTGGCAGTTTGACTTTGGATTTGATTAAGATATTTTCACACTTGAGGACGGCCATGACTACTATGTAACACATTTCCAACGTGAGCTGAAACCTCTACATTCTGAATAGCCGAAAATTACTCCCCAAAAGTAAATGAAGTTCACTTATTTTCTACAGTACAGTACAGTCTTTTGGTGTCATTTACTGGATTTCTCCCATTTCTATGCTATGTATTACACCAGAAAACATGGAATACTAGACGCCTTCACAATTGTACCTGGCTGGATACACTGGACAAGCAAATGTCTGTTTCATCTGCTGAGAAACGTCATTAACACTATATTTTTTTCTTCTTTTGCAGTTATTAAATACTACTGTTCCCTTGTAAATTTGAGACTGACTGGTGTTTATTCTAAGCAACAAAACCACAACTTTAATTGGTTTGTTTCCAGACATGAATATTTTGCTTATTGTATCAGAAAGAATTAGCTTCCTGAGCCAATAGCATCAGCAGCTCCCATATCCAGACCTGAAGGGATAATAATCTTGGATTATACCAAGCCATCATTTTTGTTTTTAATCTCTTTTTTTCTTTTTCAAATCCAATACTAACATTATGTTCACATTTCTGTACACATATGGAACATTCATCATCCGATTGTAACATGTCAGATCAAGTAGGATTAAATCAAAAACCAAAAAATTAGAAAATGTCCTACTATAAACAGACTTTTTAAAATAGGCGATTGATTTTTAAGCGCAACTCCTCATTGATTTCAGTGGGGAGTTTTGCTTAAAAAATTGATGCCAAGAGGTGGCTCCTTCACTGCGCTTTTTTCAAAAAGTGTGCAAATACAATGAAATGAGTAGGAGCCCTTTATCAATACTGTTGGTGTGTGAGGGAGTGGGCCATATTCTGATCTCAGTCACACTTGTACCTCTGGCCAGATCACATCTTGCAGATCCGCATGCAAAACAGACCTTGTGTATAAAACACTTTTCTTATGCAGAAGGTGGGGGAGATCAGCAGCCAACATGGCAGCATTTCACACCTCTGTGATCATGGAGGGATTTCCACGCATGCAGGGATCCATGAGTAAAGAGGATCTTTGCTTCTATTTGCAGGAAAAACAGAAATTAGATTGCAATGCAGAAGGAGCGGCTGACCTTGTCAAAAGTTGTACAGTAAAGTTTAGACATTTATAATTCCAATCTCTCTCCCTGGATTCTGGATCAAACTAGCTGCTAGTAAATGGGCACAACTCCATTGCCTTCAATAGAATTTAGCCCATTTACTTTGACCAAGAATTAAGCTCACTGGATCCACAGTCAACATCTTTATAAAACAAATGGGCCAAATTCATCCCCGGGGTAATTCCATGTCATGGAGTTACATAAGGGGAGAATCTGGCCCCATATTGTCTTAAAATGTTAAAAACTATTGAAGCAAATGATGAAATAAGTTTGATTATCTCTATATGAAGACTACAAACTAACATGGAAAAAATCGGTCTAGTAAGGCTGTATGGAAGGTGGAACTCTTTAAGAGATATATTCTCAAGACACAAATTGGTTGTAAGTAACCCTAAAGCAAGGGTTACCAGAGTCTATATGCAGCCCACTGAAGCATACAATATAATTTTCAGGCTCCCTCATCTTTAGCAAGAAGATGGAAGCATGGAGCTTACACATACCAAAAAAGAGGCTATGATCCAAACTGAGAAAGACACTTGACTCAAAATAAAGCATGCCATGTT
This sequence comes from Chelonia mydas, assembly GCF_015237465.2. NCBI lineage: Eukaryota > Metazoa > Chordata > Testudines > Cheloniidae > Chelonia > Chelonia mydas. Next base: position 86,106,511 of record NC_057850.1, on the reverse strand, counting down.
GGGACTTACCGTGTGAAATCTTGACTCCATTAAAGCTGTTGAGAGCTTTGACATTGATTTCAATGGGGCCAGGATTGAACAACAGCCTCTGTGAGCTGTACCGTCAGTTTCATTGCTGGGTGGTTAACAAGGGCAGGTATCTGTTGTGTGGAACAAGCAAAGCATTCATATTAATGTTTCTGAAACTTTTGGTTTCTTACGTTTGGTAACTACAATTAGGGACCACAGGCTAGGGATCACACACATACTGTGGTCTTGTTGCAAATGTACCCCCCACCCTGTGCAGGACAGGGCTTGAGCAGTGGATCCCAACACTCAGATCTACTGGATCCTGCAACATTTATACGAATGTGGACTAACAGATAGTGGCATATGTTGGATGTGCAGTAACCAAGGTGGCAAGTTAACACAATGGTCTGTTCACACACACACACCCCAAATACATAGAGATGTGCAAATTGCACCTTCTAGCACCAGTGGGGGCAGCTTATTATTAAAAGGAATTCATGCTTCAGGGAGGGCAAGAATTATCTGCACTGCACTGCACCACTGCCCTCTCCAGCTGTTACACCAGGAAAGACAACTTTAAACCGTACTTAGGAGCCCAGGTGACAGAGGCTGCCCAGAGGATGCATTGAATAATGATGTAATCTGGTTGTGGCTAGCAGTGAAAATCTTCTGCCAGATGGGAAACCTGGAATTTCAAAAAGCTTGAAAGCATCTTGGTTATACCTCTACAATGATTTTTTTCAGTTACTCATCAGAGTTTGTTCCACAGCAGGACCTGCTTGGTGGGCGTGTCCAAGTGCCAGGTGGTCTGCATTGGCAGCAGGCTCAGAAATGGCCACTTTAATTTCAAATGTTGCGTTTGGATCTGCTCCCATTCTTTTCAGTGGAGAAGGGCTGGACCCTGTTCCAGTGCAGTTAGCATGAGATTTGTATGCTGAGGAAAATGCTTACCGGTTTTTTTAAACTATCCCATTTGTAAATTAAATTTTCTTCTCCATTTTGGTTGCATTTTAGAAAATTAATTATTTAAAATATCAGTGTGGAATCACTGTACCCATGTTAATTCTATATTCAGTTTCTGAGAAATAAGCCTGATAACTAATGGTGCATGAAACCTACTTATCATGATGAAGGAAAGCAAGAATGGTTACAGATCTGGAGAAAATGTCCAATTTAGCATGCAAAAGGGCAAGCAACCCATCTAATAATTTAGATAACTCTGTGAATTATTTAATTTGCTTTTGCTGAAAAACATTGTTTATACTTTCTACTTGCTTTCACATTTTCAGGTTTTCATTGAATTATGGCCGCCTCACTAGCTTGCGATCTGTGCCTCTGATAGGTCACTGAAGCAAAACAGAAGTTCTGCAATTCCTTATTTCACACTGGGACCGGGGTCCTTGTGGGGAGCAGTTAGGGTCACTCAGTTAGGGTGAACTGCAAAGAATGGGGCAGAGAATGCCCATAAAGATGGTGGATATTCACACAGCGTCACCAAGCCAGCATAAAACAGCTTCTTTATTACCTACTGGTTACTCAGAAGTCCAAATAACACAGTTCCCTTAAAGTGATCCAGCCTCAGACCTCCATCTAGGTACCCACGTCAAATATGATGTAAAGAAAAGAAAAGAAAAGAAAAGGTTCTACCAATCCCGAAGGATCGGACACATTACCTCCCAGGTTAATGAATATTTCAGATCTCACCCAAATATACGCTACAGTCAATTTTTTTAAACTGAACTGAAATTCAAGAATTTTTAATGAATCTGTAAACTCAGGGGTTGTACCGTATGATTGGAGAATTGCTAACATAGTTCCTATTTTTAAGAAAGGGAAAAAAAGTGATCCAAGTAATTATAGGCCTGTTAGTTTGACACCTGTAGTATGCAAGGTCTTGGAAAAAATTTTGAAGGAGAAGGTAGTTAAGGACATTGAAGTCAATGGTAAATGGGACAAAATACAACATGGTTTTACAAAAGGTAGATCGTGCCAAACCAACCTGATCTCCTTCTTTGAGAAAGTAACAGATTTTTTAGATAAAGGAAACGCAGTGGATCTAATTTACTTAGATTTTAGTAAGGCGTTTGATACGGTGCCACATGGGGAATTATTAGTTAAATTGGATAAGATGGGCATCAATAGGAAAATTGAAAGGTGGATAGGGAATTGGTTAAAGGGGAGACTACAACGGGTCCTACTGAAAGGTGAACTGTCAAGTTGGAGGGAGGTTACCAGTGGAGTTCCTCAGGGATCGGTTTTGGGACCAATCTTATTTAATCTTTTTATTACTGACCTGGGCACAAAAAGTGGGAGTGTGCTAATAAAGTTTGCAGATGATACAAAGCTGGGAGGTATTGCTAATTTAGAGAAGGATAGGGATACCCTACAGGAGGATCTGGATGACCTTGTAAACTGGAGTAATAGGAATAGGATGAAATTTAATAGTGAGAAGTGTAAGGTCATGCATTTAGGGATTAATAACAAGAATTTTAGTTATAAGCTAGGGACGCATCAACTAGAAGTAACGGAGGAGGAAAAGGACCTTGGAGTATTGGTTGATCATAGGATGACTATGAGCTGCCAATGTGATATGGCTGTGAAAAAAGCTAATGTCGTCTTGGGATGCATCAGGAGAGGTATTTCCAGTAGGGATAAGGAGGTCTTAGTACCGTTATATAAGGCACTGGTGAGACCTCACCTGGAGTACTGTGTGCAGTTCTGGTCTCCCATGTTTAAGAAGGATGAATTCAAACTGGAACAGGTACAGAGAAGGGCTACTAGGATGATCCGAGGAATGGAAAACTTGTCTTATGAAAGGAGACTCAGGGAGCTTGGCTTGTTTAGCCTAACTAAAAGAAGGTTGAGGGGAGATATGATTGCTCTCTATAAATATATCAGAGGGATAAATACCAGAGAGGGAGAGGAATTATTTAAACTCAGTACCAATGTGGACACAAGAACAAATGGATATAAACTGGCCACTAGGAAATTTAGATTAGAAATTAGACGAAGGTTTCTAACCATCAGAGGAGTGAAGTTTTGGAATAGCCTTCCGAGGGAAGTAGTGGGGGCAAAAGATCTATCTTGCTTTAAGATTAAACTCGATAAGTTTATGGAGGAGATGGTATGATGGGATAACATGGCTTTGGTAATTAAATATTCATGGTAAATAGGCCCAATGGCCTGTGATGGGTTTTAGATGGGGTAAGATCCAAGTTACACGGGAAAGAATTTTCTGTAGTATCTGGCTGATGAATCTTGCCCATATGCTCAGGGTTTAGCTGATCGCCATATTTGGGGTCGGGAAGGAATTTTCCTCCTGGGCAGATTGGAAGGCCCTGGAGGTTTTTCGCCTTCCTCTGTAGCATGGGGCACGGATCACTTGCTGGAGGATTCTCTGCTCCTTGAGGTCTTTAAACTACAATTTGAGGACTTCAATAGCACAGATATAGGTGTGAGGTTTTTTTTTTGTGGGAGTGGTGGGTGAAATTCTGTGGCCTGCGTTGTGCAGGAGGTCAGACTAGATGATCATAATGGTCCCTTCTGACCTAAATATCTATGAATCTATGAATCTATGAAATTTATTTAAAAACAAAAGAGCGAGAGTATGGTTAAAAGATCAATATACATACAGACAGAGTTCAATTCACTGAGGTTCAGATTCATAGCAGAGATGGTGAGCTTTGTAGTAGCAAAGAGTTCTTTCAGAAATAGTTCACAGGTTATAGTTCAATGTCCAAATCTCATATTCAGGGAGTACCAGCATAACTGGGACCTCAGTCTTGCGATTAAAAATTCCCCCAATAAAGCCTAAGCAGATCGGAGATGACTGAATCAGGACCCAAGGATCTTTTATACAATTTCATGTCTTTTGACAAGTTGGGAGTTCAAAAGGTAATTAGCATGACTTTGAAGGAGGTCTATCACTGGTACTTAGCTAGAGAATTAACATAAGGCAATTTGCTTGTTCCTCCACCATTCATCATTCACAGTACATTTCAAAGAGAGATGAATACCGAGATATCCCGTGTTTACAATTCATTTAAATGATAGGATGTTCTTTTGACCTCTGAATTATCAGAATACTGCATAGACAGGGACTGTTGATTACATTGTCCACTCTACCCATACATATGTAAATACGTAAAAACACAAACATTATCTCCCCACATGTATTATGAGGGTTATTTATTTTACAGGATGTTTAACCCTTTCTAGCCATGCGTCACACCCCCAATGTGAAACTGGTGTCGAAGGGCAAAATTAGAGCTCCTGGATACACCTTAAGGACCTTCCAACATTGATATGAGCTGTGTTTACATTGAAGTCTTTGTAAGGCCAAGTTATTGATGCATGCTTTGGCCCCAGCCAGAAATTTAGTCCATACTTAGTGAAACACTTTAGTGATTCCAGAGTTTGGTCTATGTGTTGACTTAACATAGCCATTAATGTTCTTCAAAGAGCACTTATTCTGGCATTCAGCCATGAAGGCTGTGAGGTGTTGTATCTCAATTTCCCTTTTTGCACAGAAGTTCAAGCTTGTAGTGTTTTTTCTGATGTGGAAAGTTTTAGAAATGTGTCTACGCATTAGCTGTGAAACCTTAACACTGTTAGGCTTTTTAACACAAAGTGTGATCTTGTTGAACCAAACAGCATAATCATAAGGATTTCTATTATGTACCACTCTTAACATCTTCAAGGGCTATTCCAAAAGACCATGAACACTGTATATTTTTACAGTTTTTGGTATCAGCAACAAGTTAGTTACAATCATTAGCAATAGCATCAGTTTTATCACAAGTGTACATTTACAATCATTTTTGTCATGCCACATCTTTGGTTTAGATAAATCATTCTTTAGGTCAGCTTGTTCAATATCCCTTTTGAACCTCTGTAGCTTTTTCTTGACCTTAGGGTCTTCCTTAATGTAGGATTTTAGTTTAACCATTCCTTGGTATTTTGGTATTTTAGGGTTAACCTGTAGCTTCCATTAGCATAATAAACTTATTCCCTTCCTTCCTGTTCTGGAGAGTCAAAATCCAAGCTCTTTTGCTTAACAGCATCCATTGACTGGCTGGGTGTGTCCTTTTTGCTAACAGCTACAGGCAAATCTGTTTCCCCCTAGTCAGGTAATCTGCATCAACACAGACACTGGCTTGTTTACTAGCTTACAGATCCTCAAGCTTTACCAATTCCAAGTCTGGACTCTGTTTTAAAGAGATACCATCCATTTTCAGTAGCATGTTAGACTCAAGTTTCTTTTGTCCTTCCATTACCAACCTCTGCTTCCACATGGAATCAGATGTCAAGTCCACTAAGAGACTACAAGTCAAAACCAAAATATTTAGAGATGAGAGTTTGCCTGCTCTCCCCTGCATCCTTGTGGGTTCAGTTATAAGGCTATTCTGCTCTGAAAAACTAGTAACCCGATCTTTCCACAGTATCTGAGTCACAGACTGCTTATTTAAAGAATCAACACAGAGACGTTCATGTTCCAACAACACTGTCTCCCCAACAAGCTGGTTAAGGTTATAGGTCTGTTTAAACTCCCTAACAATTTTTATTTCATCTGAAATCTTTTCAAAGCTATCCACATTGGGTCTTTCTAAGGCAAGGCCAGTGGATTCATACACGTTTGAAAGACTTTGGCCATTAGACACCAACACACTTTCTTCAGGAGAGAGACTGTTTACTATCAACAATGGGCCATTAAGAGTCAATGGAAACAATTCCTTCTCACTGACTTTCAAGACCTCGCAAGAAATTCCTTTCCTTCTGCAATATCCTGCACTGCAACAGATTCTTTCTGAGCTTTATTTATGTCCAGAACCAACTTTGGCACAACAGACAAATCACCAAACTTCTTCTGAGTTTCACTTACATCCAGAATCACCTCTGGCCCTACAGGAGAATTTTTACACAACCCCCTTTCAGGGAAACTGCTAGACTTCTTAGTCAAAAGGGGTAACATAGTCAAATCACCTTCATGCTTTCCTTGTGCTGTGGCTATGTCAACCTGATCAGACAAGGTTGTCATATCTTTACCCAGCAACACACTAACAACAGGCAAAATAGAAGCATCAGAATCGCTTGGTCTCTGGGAGCTATTCCCTTCCTGGGCCTTAGTTGTATCCAGAACCAACTCTGGGCCAACTGACAAGTTCTTAAGTAGCATAAACTGAGAAAAACTTTCTGACCGCTCCACAGACAAAAGACTGGAAGTACATTCTCATTCATTAGGCACACTGCTATTTGCAACAGACAAACAATTGGAAACAGTTTTTCCTTCAACAGATAAACTGTTGCTTATCACAAATAGTGTCTCACTACACTGAGCTGCTTTAAACAAATCATTTCTACCTTTTTCAGGCTTACTTTCACAAACTTTACTTGCCAACAATTCATCACCCATAAAAAACCTACCCTTTTCTTCCTCAATTACGGCTTCAACCTGATTACCAACTTTAATTTGCTCTTGAGAAACATTTCCCTGAGCCCTATCTAATGCCTGATTAACTTCTGAGATACCAGACAGACACTCGGAAATTTCTTCCACATATGCACTGCTTCTTTGCACAGATAAACAGCTGTCTTCCTCAGACAAACATTTGGAGAAACCTTCCATAGGCAAATCCTTGCCCCTAGTAGACACAAGTTCAGGATTATTTCTTTCCTGTGACTAATTTATGTAAGCCTGACTGAACAAAGCTTTAATATCATCCCCAATCAAAAGATCCTTAGGCAATAACTTCCTTACTAGCTATAACTTCATGTTTAACACCATTCCATTCAAGATGGATTCTGGCTAAAGGTACACTTACAGTAAACTCATAGAGAATGACAATATTAACACTCTTATCTGGTAAATAATCTTCCTCTTTGACAAGATCTGTTTTAACAAGAGTGATGTTAGAAGCTGTAATTTACCCTAAACAGCCTTTACCATTGACTTTTAAATTCTCTGCACAAGTTATGGGGTTACCTTCACCTGAGCTTACAGTAAAAGCATTTACAGTAAAAGCACTGGGATAAATTTGGTTACACACAGACAACTGCTTAGAGACAAACACACCAACATTGTTACAAACTGGATAGATATTATCCCCATCCTTGCTATTGAGAGGAGCTGGCTTTTCAGGATGGTACAGTTCCTGTTGTTCCTTTTTTTTTTTTTTTTTTTTTTTTGAGTTGTAGCTTTAAGTCTGTCCACTTTTGCCTTAGCTTCTAGTTCCTGCAATCGAATATATGCCATTCTTTGTTCATGTTCAAAACACAGGCATTCTCTTTCAGCAGCTTCTCCTTCCATACCAGCTATTTTTTGTTCAAGTTCAAACTGCTGATGGTTTCTTACTGCAAGCATTTTCGCTGGGTCTGCTTTCTTATCACTGGCAGTTAACAGATTTTTCAGTTCTTGCTCTGGGGCCTTTTTTTAAAAAAAGACAAGCCCCTCTGTGAGCACAATTCTTCCAGGCTTTTTTTCTGTCAGGAACTTGATCATGGGTCACTCACTGTAACTGATTTTTAACCCTTAAACTCTCCAATATCAAAATTAAATTTTTGACAAGTGTGTGGTTCTGCTCCAAAAACCCAATTAACCTGTGGCAATGTGTATCCAAGCACTGTGACCGGGGTTCTAGCGGGGAGCCAGCTATGGTCACTCAATCAGGGTGAACCGCAAAGAATGGGGCAGACAATGCCCAAAAAGCTGGTGGATATTCCAATACACAGCATCACCAAGCCGGCATAAAACAGCTTCTTTATTGCCTTCCTGGTTACTCAGAAGTCCAAACAACACAGTTCCCTTAAAGTGATCCAGCCTCAGGCCTCCATCCAGGTACCCATGTCAAATATGATGAAAATTTCTGTAAATCTTATTTTGTCATATAAAATAAAAGGTTCTACCAATCCCAAAGGATCGGACACATTATCTCTCAGGTTAATGAATGTTTCAGATCTTACCCAAATACATACCACAGTCAATTCGTATTAACTAAACTAAAATTTATTAAAAAACAAAAGAGCGAGAGTATGGTTAAAAGATCAAGATACATACAGACATGGTTCAATTCATTGAGGTTCAGATTCATAGCAGAGATGGTGAACTTTGTAGTTGCAAAAAGTTTTCAGAAATAGTTCATAGGTTTAGTTCAATGTCCAAATCTCATATTCAGGGCTTACCAGTATAACTGGGACCTCAGTCTTGTGACTCAAACTTCCCCCTGACGAAGCCTAAGCAGATCGGAGATGACTGAATCAGGCCCCACGGATCTTTTATACAATTTCATGTCTTTTGACAAGTTGGGAATTCAAAAGGTAATTAGCATGACTTTGAAGGAGGTCCATCACCAGTACTGAGCTATAGAAGGCAATTTGCTTGTGCCTCCACTCATACATATGTAAATACACAAAAACACAAACATTATCGCCCCACATGTCTTATGAGGGTTATTTATTTTGCAGGATGTTTACCCTTTCTAGCCATGCGTCACACACACACTACAAATAACCACTATACTGTGATTGATTCATTCTTTTCTTAAACCTCAGTCATAGGCTTCACAATGTCAAGGGTGCCCAGGCTTTGTCTAACTGAAGGCTGTCCTGACAACATCCCAGGAATCTACTGGCTACATTTAATTTGCATTAAAATGGAGCAAAATGCAGGCACCCTCTTACTTGCCTCTTACTGAAGGCACAATCTGAGGAGATGACAAAATGTTAACATGCAATGCTTCGTCTTGAGCTGACTCGCTTCTATTGAGGTGAAGGTAGAACATTGTATGTGGGGCTGTAGTCTTCAAGTACTTTGCCTTGATATAAAGAATGAGTGGAGCAGATAGCCACACTTGGCAGGCTCATATAGCTGGGACAGCTGAATGAGGAAGAAGGAAGGAATTCTTAAGTCCTGATGCTTGGGCTGTCAGGGACAAAGATGGGTGCCAGTGTAACTTCTGTTCTAAATTATGCCAGCTGCAGCAGCCCCAGAGAGGCCATTCCACTGGCTGAGGATCAGTACTATGTGCTCAGATTCCACCTCTGATCAGCCTTGCTGCCACTCTGTGGAGTCCAGAGAAGAGCTGAGGCTCTTAAAAGGTGGCATGCTCCTGCCAAGTACAAAGCAATGTTCTAAATTGAAACTAAGTCTATTTCCAGAGGAAGAGGGAAACACCCTGGTTCATCTCTCAACTCCAGACGTCTTCCCTGGTTCTGGACTGCCAGAGTCAACCCCCAAATCCCTCCAACACTATTCCTTTGCTATTGAAAATGAATTGATTCCTCATTTGCCCAGCTATGCAATGCTGCTAATCCCTGCCCTGAGGGCAGGCAACTGGAATGGTTCCCTTAGCCAGAGGGAAAGAGTTAAGTTCTTTTCTATCACACTGTGGAGAAAAATCTATATACACTATTATATTACCCCATCAAAGTACCATCTGTGGTTATGAGTTTATGAGTACCTTCATGTGAAGGTGTTTTTAATACACTGAGCTTTACTTAAGACAAAAAAAATGAGCTATGGGAACAGTTAAACAAATCAAAGACATAGTCATTTTTTCCAAACCAAAGTGCCTGTTTATGGCTCATATAGTAGACCCCCACCCACGGACCATTAAGCTGATCATATATGAATGGTAGAAGTCTGAGGCAGGGTTACCTGCTTGAATTTGGTTTCCTCTGATATACCTTCTGCAGATAGCAGGTCCTCAGTGGTGTCTGAGCTCAAATGAAAGGTATTGTTGTCTCAGGATTCTCACCATTTCTGTTTCTGGAGAAAGGCTCCTTAGTGAAGGGTCTTAGCCCTGTGCCATTGCTAAGCTATCCGGAAAGGTAGCTCATACAAAGATTTTTTAATACATCCCCCACTTCCTCGCAGCTTCTTTGCCCAAATAGTCTCTTTGTAATGCTGGACAAATATCTCAGCATTCAGACTGGGGTAATGTCTGTATTTGGGGATCACTGTATTTGGCTATTCAAAACCACAAACACAAATATCATCCATCCTGAAGGACCACTCCCTCTCCACAAGACCTCTCTTCCCTCAGCAGTTCCTTGATTTTCCTCCTTCATGTTAGTTGTCTCTTTGAGGAGGAGGAGGGTAAATCCACTAGTGTTGATATTGTCAGCAGCTAGCCAGCTCCCTTATTTCTCCAAGTCTCCCATTTAGAGGCTCAGAGGCCTACCCAGCCAAGATAGCTGCTTCTTCCCCCAGCTCTTATGTGGGTTTTGGGTGCTATTACAACCTAAAGCCTTGGTGGTGAGGAGGGCCACAAGATGAATGCCTGGGTTATTGTCTTCCCCTAGAGGATGGAGGAAAGGAGAATAATGCCTGACTAGTTGTGGCTCAAGCCAGGCAGCATAAAAATAGGAGCACTGACTTGTGATCCTGGCTCCCCTCAGGATGGACAATTTATTATCTGGTTAGGACAAATCTAGGCTAAAAATATTCAGCAGTAGTTTATTAGCCAAATATGTCCAGTGTTTGTGATTTTTGGCAAATCCTTTGATTCTCCCACATTGTGTCATAGTGGATTTCTACTTCCTCTACAGTTTTTCTCCTCTTCCTGCAGTGCCCCTCTCCCCTCCTTCGTCTTTTTCCACCTTAATCATTGCCCAGCTGGTTTAAACCTCGTCCCAATATGTAACTCTGCATCCTCTCCCTTTTCTTGTTATGAAAACCTATCATCCATCTCTAGAGCAAACTTAAGGTAAGAAAGACAAGCTGCAATTTACCTCATGAGTCCAGCAGAACTCACTTGCATAATACTATGCTGAAAAATAAAATGATTTTAAATATAAAACTGAACTTTTAAGAAAAGATGTTAATTATTATATGCTTCTTTAAGGACCCCCTATAATTACATTTTCATATTCTCTGACTCAACTGATGCCAGAGGATGGATCAATTATGATCTTTTGGCTAACATGCTGTTCTTTTTCTTTTCAATAAAAAGACAATAGATAATTATAGCTTAGAAAAGGACAGGAGAATGGTAATATACATGTTGAAAAAAAATATTAGAGGATTATTTCAACCTTTAGGGAAAAAATTCTTTAAAAATGAAGATTCATCTTGGTTTATGAAAAAGATTTGTTTTTCCTCTAGAAGCCAGTCCTCCAAAGGACTGTGATAATTTTAAATAACTGTGTGTTATTTATGTATTTTTACTGCAATATGGATTCATGCTTTTTGGGAAGGGAAATCTTTCCCAGATAAATAATGCCACTTCCTGACTTGTTCTGCTGACAAAAAATCATGTTACTCCTGGGCCTCGTTTTAAAGCATTTTAAAAATTCCAGCTATCATAAAGCTCTGGTGATCTCCATAATCAGTTAGAATTCCAAGATGTGTTTTGGTGTTCTGTTTAAAGCTCAAATTTTTCATATAACTCCAGTGACAGCTAGTGTTACTTGAATTTAAGTGATTGCTAACAATTTTAAAGGGTCTTATTGCTGCTGGAAAAACTACACTTATCCCACTGACAAAGCTAATCATCTGCCCCCGGTCTTGACCAACAGCTTAACTGTCAAGGAACAGGTGAATCTGCTGAATGTACACTATAGATATTTATTAGAATGCCAAGCCCTTTCAATTCAATAATAATAATAATGTCAAATAAAAATGTGTCCTCTTCCCCACTCCTAAACAAATATTACTGCCATTCAGAAATGCAGTTAGAGATTAGGTCATTTCCATTTCGGAAGGGACTTTGTGAAGAACAGCTATATATAGGCTATAGAGACCAGAGCCCCCACTGATAAACCTGCAATTATTGAGCAGCAACTTTGTACTTTAATGATGCGTATCAACATATTGTACCACAAGATGGCTCTCTAATAACAAATATACTAGTGCAGTCAGTTCAAAAGCTGATAAAATAAGTCACTGAAAAATGTACAGTAGTTGGATATAGTTCACACAGCGACCAGCACGTGGTGCTGTTGGAACTGAAGAGAATTTTACTCATATCTGGTATTATGAAGATATCTGAGATATCACTGGATAATATTACTAAGTTAAGGGAGAAACTAGAATGTAAAACAGTTCCTTATAAAGGTGCAACATTAAATAGTCAAAGCTACCTATACTTTACAGCATATGTTATATGTATTTTATTTAAATTGCAGAGTGATAGTATAAGTGACACTTCCTGAAATTTATAGCCAAACTAGTGTTCTGGAGTAATCTGTATCCAGTAAATGGCAAGAAGCTATTGAGTAATTGGTCCTTGTTTATAGATTTCTTGTTCTCTATTACAAGTTTGAAAGGAACTTAGGCATGTTCCAAACCCATATTTGTGCACCGAAATCTGTTAATTATGTCTTTAACTTCCAGATTTTGTTTATATATTTCTTGTACTATACTTTCAGATTGGAAGAACTATAGGCACGTTCTAAACCCACACTTATGGCTAGAAATCTATAAATTTGTGCTTAACTTCCAGATTTACATGCACAAATGCAGGTTTTGCATGCATGTATAAGTGTGGGGATAGAATTTGCACGTGCACAAAATATGCACAATAAAAATATGGTCCACATTATATGTTCACTAGGCACTGCTTCTGCTTCCCCAGTTAAATAAAGGTGGTCTCTCAAGAGGCATGCATTAGACATGCTGGGGATTAATCACAAAATTTTAACTTGCCAAAACATTTTTTGTGCTTCACCCAACAGATTATTAATAAGTAGCATAACAACAGGGCTCAGCACTTCCGTGGAAATACCTGGATCAAAGTTTAAAAGCATACTTCAGTTCTCAGATTTTAGTTCCTCATCGTTAGAACTGTGCAGTCATTTCTTGGGAGCCATCGATCTAATGTACACCGCTCTTAATGGCTCATATTGCTGGTAATGGACTATCCAAGAGGATCACTGCCTTAGACTCAGATTTATAACTGGTCTTTGATGGGTCCCAGCTGCAAAACATTTGGATTTGGATTTCTCCAAAATGTAGGGTGTTTGGATCAGGGATTTTAATTTGGGCATATCTCTGATTACTGCAAACTATTTATGTTAAAGAAATAGAATCATGAAACTGAGGTTACAGACATTTGCCATCAGGTAGGTAATGCCTGAAATTTGTAACAATCTGTTGGCTGTTTGGTAGCCTACAAGAAATCGGGTGATATGCTCTGTCTACTTCCTTCTCAACAGGTCCCATGGCTGTCAGTGCAACCTCTTACTGGGGTGACCCCTGCACATAGAACCTTGTGCCTGCTGAAATCATTTCATCACACATTCAGAAGATGAGCGGGATTCTTTAGCCTGTGCAAGTTCCTTTCCATTAGACCCCATTTTGAGTATGAAGATAAGGAGATGGGCCTGTTTCTCCTTTCACCCACACCCCATGATAAGCACTGTTGTCATTGGCACCAGCTCCTGCTTAGGGTCATTCTTTCGCAGCAGCAATCTCAGCAGAGGACACAACAATACCTGCTTGCTAGAAGGAAGCACTGCAGCATTGGGCTCAATACAGTGCTCCTTCCTAACCTAAGTAGCAATGTGTGCAAAAGCCTTGTCTAATTTTACCAAAATTTCCCATTATTGCTAATACTTGGTCAGCTCCAATGGGGAGCTCTAGTGTATAAGGACTGCTGCAAGTGTGTCATTGAAGTCTGCTCAGAGCAGGTCTGATTGACATAGGGCTTAAATACTGGTTGTTAGGATATAGATATTCAGGCCTGTCTGCAAAGGCCTGTACTTTAAGAATTTAGGTGTACTCTTATCACTTGGCTAGTTAGAGGTATAAAAGAAAGAATCAAAATCACTGTCTGCCAGTGTAAGGTCCTTCTCTTACTGTGACAGTCTGAGGCCCTGTTCTTAGGCTAAGGCCTTTGGCTAAGCAGCAGAGGCAGCCATAAACTGGGAAGTGAACGGTTACATCCTCACATTCTAAACTAGTCACATTGAAAGAAGGTGCTATTGTGCTGTTAGGAATACAATCCTGTCCTGATAGTGCCTATCACCTCCAGAGAAAGGGAAGTGCCTAGAAAATGTAAAAGGAAACTTAGTTTGATAGCATCCTGTCTGGCAAGAACTCTCTTATCAATAGCTGGGATGTGAAATCCTCACTTCTGTATTGTTTTGTCATTATAGTTCCCACTTTGCTATTGTTTGTCTGTATAATCTCTGTCTGGTTCTGTGATTGTTTCTGTCTGCTGTATAATTAATTTTGCTGGGTGTAAACTAATTAAGGTGGTGGGATATAATTGGTTACATAATCATGTTACAATATGTTAGGATTGGTTAGTTAAATTTCAGGAAAATGATTGGTTAAGGTATAGCTAAGCCGAACTCAAGTTTTACTATATAGTCTGCAGTCAATCAGGAAGTGAGGGGGTGGGTGTGGGTGTGTGTGTGTGTGTGGGGGGGGGAAATGGGAACAGGGAATGGGGGTAAGGAAATTGGAATCATGTTTTGCTAAAGGGGGAAATAGGAACAGGGAATGGGAGTGGGGAAATTGGAATCATGTTTGGCTAAGAGCAGGAATGGGAACAGGGACACAGGTGTAAGTCTCTGTGGTGTCAGAGCTGGGAAGGGGGACACTAAGGAAGGAAACTGGAATCATGCTTGCTGGAAGTTCACCCCAATAAACATCGAATTGTTTGCACCTTTGGACTTCAGGTATTGTTGCTCTCTGTTCATGCGAGAAGGACCAGAGAAGTTAAGTGGGTGAAGGAATAAGCCCCCTAACAGTGGTGGCTTGTCAACACTAAATCTCCCAACAATGCAACTGCCAATGGAGCTGAACCAGTGTGTTAGTAAGAGTGGGAGGTTGTTGGAAAATTTCTCTAGGGCAAAAGCTAAAAGACACACATTTCTATAGAAATACCACCACATCTCCCTGCACAGCAAACTACAAACTGTACATCTCAGGGTGCACAACAAGTTCTTGCTACTGCACTGTAAACACCGAATTAATTTTTCCAGGTGAGTAACAAAGGTTTCCATTATCTAAATAAAATAACATTTGCTACAATATTGGACAACATATAATTACGCTTAAAGCCTTATAGCCTGAATTGTCCATTCAGCAGGTTAATCCAGTGATTTCTCCTTAAGGAAGAGATGTTTCTGGACTGTCAAGTTTTCATTACATTTGGTATGTCAATGAGGCTGTTGGAAGGGATTAGGGTATAGTACAGGTGTGATGATCCCACGCTAGGTTATGCTGCCCAAATCTTTGCAGGTCAAAATAGAGGGTCGGTATCTTTTATAGATTGATTTGTGATTGAATTAATCACAAAATAATAATAAATAATAATACATAGTGAACAGCAATATTACAGTACAAATTGGATATGCTCAAAAATTTGTAATTTTAGTGAATTGTACATGAATTAAAATAAAGCAATAGGAGTGTCCTTCTAGGGATTCAGACATCAGCATTATATCATGAGATTTGTAATTTGCATGGATTCACCACTGATATTCTTAACTCCATTTGATCATAAAGCACTAATGAGTGGCCATTATCCTATAAGAAAATGACACAAAAAAAAGATACAACATTTAATATTGCAAGATGTGACAGCAGGAAATAAAACAATATATGCATTCCATTGCTTACAGAGATTATATGTTTGACAAAAAATGTACTTTTTTGGTCTTTTCAATTGACTGAGGGCTTGTCTTCATGGTGGCATCCAGGAAATTTAATCCTAATTATCTAAAGGTGAGAATTTGAAGGGGATTAGTTAAACTGCATTAAAACCCTGCATCCTCATTCAGAAGTAAAGTGGCCTTAAACTAAACCAAATTAAGGCCACTTTAATTCCGAATAGCAGAACGCCCACCTAGATTTAATGTGGTTTGAAAAATCCACTTCAAATTTACAGCTTTAGTTAATTCAGATTAATTTTCCTAAATGTCCCCATATAGTCAAGCTCCTATTCAGCATATGAGTAGTGAATAATGTTCTCAAGGCATCAAAGCAACAGCCAATGTATTTCATGTCGGTGGAGTGATGTTATTAATCCACATACACCTCACCGAAAGGCTGCATACTTGGTTATGCATGTATGTATGTGTGGATTGTCAAAGCAAATATTTCTAGCTGTTTCTAGCATGATGTTGCACCACTGATCAATGCTAGGAGAGGTGGCTTTTTTTTCCACATGGTGAGGTTATGTTTCTAGGCAGCTGATGTAGCACTGAAGACCCAGCTTTATCCATGAGGGTTTATATTTTTACAGCTGAGAGTTTCACCAAGACATGTCAAATTGTAACTGAAGAATGTAACACACAGTTAATCTTGATGATGATTTCAGTGGCGCAGGGATAGTCTACAGGGACAATTCAGCTTCACAGAGATGATGCTGCTGGACAGGTCCAGGTTCTGACTATCAGGTACAGGGAACCAATCATACTGGGCATTGGGACTGCGGTAACTCCTTTCCAGAAGAGATTTGGCAAGCTTCATCTTGATGGTGTTCAGATCAAGGTGTAAAATACCAAGGTCAAAATGCCATTTTGATTCATCATCAGATGTCCTCAACTGCCCCTTTCCTGAGTGCTTAGGGAATGATGGTCCTGAGCAAAAGCACAGTGATGGGCTGTGGAAAGGCTCCCTGCACCATCTTTCTCCCTAATATACCCACTTAGGAAAAGGCTGAAATTAGCTCGGAATATGTATGAGGCACTTTAGGAGTGATGTATATTGTTAAAAACCAAGGAAATGCAAGGCGAAAAACTACATTAGTGCATCCTGCCAATTGCACATACAACATACATTTAGTAGCATTGACATTTTTACAGCAGCCCAAAGTAATATTTGCTGGGGGCATTATAATTTTGAATTCACTGACTTTTGGGGGTCAAAATTCTCAGCCCTTACACCTCACTGACACACAGTAGTTTTTGTGCATCAAATAGAATTGCTCCTCTGGTTTCATATCCATAGACTGACTTTCATGTTTACATATTTTTTTAGACCTACCTTCAATGCAATGTTTTTAAACTACTGATATTGGTGTCCCAGGAGGAATGGTTTAGCTAGGTCACTGCTGTTCTGCAACATTTTTCAGATGTTCTACTGAAATCAGTGGAATGCCAGAATATATATCGTATATTCATCAGCTTTGCATTTATTTTCCAGTGAAGATGCATTTTAGGCAGCAGTCTTAACACCTGAAAAAAATCTCTTCAAGCAACTGTAGTAGTATTCTATATTGTATATTACGAAATATAGGTATAGCATGTCCAGCAACGCCAGTCCCACAGACATTTAGGCACATGAGTAACTTCAGGCAGGTAAGCAGTCCTCAGTGGGATTACTCACATAGATTAATTTACTCACGTGCCCAGGGCTGTCCCTTGCTATTCTGGGGCCCTACGCAGCCCCACCCAGAGCTCTGTGGGGGGGGGCCTGACTTGGGGGGCAGGGAGGCCATCCCCCAGCACTCACCAGTGGTGCAGCTGGGGCCAGGCCGCTGCACTTCACACCGCTGGTGAGTGCAGGCCCAGCCCTGCTGTAGTCCTCAGGGGAGTGGAGGCGGGGCTGGGGCGGAGCAGGGGCAGGGGCCATGGGGAAGAGACCAGGCAGGGGCTGGAGCAGTATACAGCTGTGTTGGGCACCAGGAAATTTGGTGCGTACTTTGCGTATGGGTAGGGACGGCCCTGCATGTGCCTTAGTGTTTTCAGCCTTGGGGGGCCTATATTTGTACCATACAGCGGCAAAGACCAGGTTTCTGGGACCTCAGTGGAAAAATTTTGCCTTGAACAGAATGGAGTCTACAGCACTGCTAGTACATTGATGGAAAGCTGTACACTGAGCCCACTGAACTGTAGAATTTTCAACAAAATTCTGTTCTAAATTACAATAGTAAAAAATGTATGTGATTTGTTTAATGTTGAGCTATCAACAGTGCCATACAAATTGTTAGCTTAACAACAATACAAAACGCTATTGTCACTATGGTATTAAGCATCAAAATGCTTGATTTTTAAAATATTTATTTCATCAATAAACCATTGTATATGTTTTAAAACTCAAATGGGAATGTAGTGAGCATGCTCTTTTCATCTGTGATGTCAATAAACTGAGATGAGACAAGGAACAGAATTCATCAAGGTGACAAGCAGGTGATATTTTTAACTGTAATGAATAAATGACATTCCTATTAATCATTTATCTCCTTTCAAACTTTAACAAACAGTTTTAGTGATAATTACTAAATTTTTCACATTTATAAAAAACACACATATGTACAGTGGCTAATGAGTCCTCAATTCAATGGTCACAAGTGCTAGTTTTCTAAATAGAAAAAATAGTAGCAAATTGCCACTCTAACTATTGATTGCATTTTGAAAAGCAGATATATAAGAATTCCATTTACTCACTATTTAAAATTACTTGTTATCTTTGATGTACCCAGCTCGTGTTGTCATCAGGTACCAGAGCCACATGTAAATTATAGTTAAGAATGTAAATATGAAGAGAAAGACATTTGGGGTGGGATTTTCAATGGGAGCAGAGTTAGGGCAGTGCTGATCACTGTTTGAAAATCCTACCATTGGAGAAAGAAGGTGCTGTTAAGTATCCACATCCTCTCTCTTCTTGTCACAAGCAATTCACTGTGAATAGCTAGCTTTCCTGGCTCCATGGTCTCTTCTTTTTGTTGGACCCATAGACCAATCTCCTGCCATCTACCCATGTCCTGCAACATTAGAGTTGGTTGAAGCCTCATCCTTTGGCCACCAGGAATTGGGTCAGGCAATGCATGTACACAACTCAGTGTCTATGCGTGCATGTGGATTTGCATACACAACTGACTGGCAAGCACACATCAATTGTGCATGTAGAAGTCCGGTGCACGAACTTTTGAAGATATGGTTGATTTGTCAAAATGCTGTTTTTTCCTGATTTATCCCATTCATTTTTTCAAATTTACCCTACTCAATGCACTAGGAGGCAGAGCAGGTTAGTGCATTGTCTCTCACCCCTAGAGACCTAAATTTAGGATTATGGTCTCTTATTCTAGTCCTTAATATTTATTTAATCACAAAACAAACTGCACACATGGCAATTGCTGAACAAAAGCAGCCCAGGATTGTAATAACAGAACTATTGAAAGCTGGGATACAGATACATTGGTAGAACCGCATGGGGAAACTTGCATGGCACTATGAGCCAAATTCGAACCTAATAAAATGTAACTGGTTGCACCTCCACTGAGGTCAATGGAGTTGCACCCAGGCTATATCTGAACTTGGCTTTCATATCTGAATTTTACCCAAATAGCCTCAACTTTCCAGTTTGTTTCAGACTAGGTGTTTTCTCTGTGGGTAGCCAGTCAACAACCGTTACAACATGCCCTTTGGGAGAATGACAGGTTATACAATAACCCTGGAAGACAGTTATGTGCATAGATAATGTTCCAAATACTGTATTTCTACACATAGACTTCTATTAACATATTCTCTCTATTTTACTAATGGCATATTTAAAATCACCATGGTTATTTGGAATTGTTTGGAATTACAGTGAATACAAATACATACTTATAAATGAATAAAATGTTAAAACCTCTTATGTGAGGATCTGTCACTCATTCTCAGTGGGATTTTATCCCCTTCATAAAGGCTTGGATTTTACTACTAAAATGAATACAAATCAGCGCCTCATTCTAAGCCATCCAAATGATGGATTTTTTATTTTATTTTATTTTTTCTTAAATAAAAATCAGATGGGATCCAGTTGGAAAACCTGTAGAAAATGCTTTAGTGGACACACTAATCATCTTAATCATTTCAAGTACCAAGTCTAGCCATTCTAGCACAAGAAAGGAAAATCCACAAATTGATGGTTTGTTACCTTTAACTCTAAGAGCAATGAGCACCTTCCATCTTTTTGTACATTCTGGGCAAAATTCTTAGCACAGTGGGCAGCACTAATGAAAGCCATGTATTGAGGAACCGAGCCTGCAGGGGAAAGAGAGTTCAAGCAGTGGAGAAAGAAAAGTGCATGCTCTTTGTTACCCCCGTGACTCTCACAAATCTAGGATGGCTTTTGTTGCCCTAAGAGCACGTTTCAACTGGGAAAGATGCAAGGAGAAGCAGGATGGCAGACAATAGATTTAGCTTCCCAAAATGGCTGCAGTGATGCTACATAAGTATGCAGAAAGATGTCATTCAAGAACTTTGCAAAGCAAATGACTGAGAGCCTGGTTAACAAGACAAAGAGATCAGGGAAGAGACTCACTGTGTCTTGCCCAACAGGGAACTTTTACAGAAGCTCACAAGGAACATCACATCCTGCCGTCAGCCAGGTACATGGCATCGCTGTCATCAGAGTTAACATACATAAGCCATTACGATATTTACACTGAATCTCACAATTTCCTGGCAAAGACATCGGAGGTTAAATATTTGTTAACATCTCTGGAATTCCAGCTGTGCTGGGGCCTGTGGTCTGTACACAGGTGTTGATAGTCTCTGTGTGTGAAGATAAGACGACATATGTAGAAATAAAACATGGTGTTGCACATGAGCATTATCCTAATCTGTAATCGCAGACTCTACAGTTCACATGAAATATCCCAGGTCTTGTCACAATAAAATTTAGAGAAAAATGAACCTGGAAAAAATTGTTGGCAGGTCTTTTCAAGGGAACTTTCTATCCCCTTTTCATCTTATTCCAATTATTATAGCAACAAGACTACAAAAATCTCCGTATTCCAAGTCCTTTCTCTTTCCTCTTGCTATTACATTTGTTCCTCCAACTGCATCAGTCTCTAGTCAGTATCCATGACTACCTCTTAGATCTGACTAGATTTCAGGGAATCAGCTCTCTGCAGTACAAGTATTCAGGGCAGGGGCCTGTCACCTATTTGAGGAGATTAAATGAGAATGGAGAGCAAGGTCATGTAGGAAGAGAGGCAAAGGAGTAAAAGGGGCAAAGAGTGTTACAGAGCAGTGGACTGATGAAGTGGGTTCTAACCCATGAAAGCTTATGCCCAAATAAATGTTAGTCTCTAAGGTGCCACAAGGACTCCTCGTTATTTTTGCTGTTACAGAGCAGTGGTTTTCTCTACCTTTTCCACATTGTGATCCCATGTAACAACATATACAAATTTTGCCCCCCTCCCCTCCCAGCTAATCATATAGAAAGGGAGGGTCATCACAAAACCCTGAAATCTGCCTCAATCTCCAGGTTGAGAACACGCATTAAAGAGCTCTATCCTGTATCTTTCCTCTAACATCCTAGTCTACTTCCTCAGTCTTTGGGTAAGCTCTTCCCTTGTACTAAAGCGATCTCGTCACCATACGGAGAAAATGATAGGAGACATCACAAATAAAGTTTGTAACAGGGTGGCTTGTCCCAAGGGCTGGAGAACCAGGGTTGAATCATCCGGTCTAATAAAAAAGGAAGCAGGAAGCTGCTGGAGGAGGCTGGTTGAGACAATAGCTGAGCCGGACAACAAGCAGGAGAAAGCTCTCCAGGTAGGGAAGGACCCTACCCAAGAAGTAGGGGAGAATTTGACAGATAGACCCTGAGAGAGGAGGGGGCTGTGCCTAGATTAAATTGGGATAAAGACTATATATGAGTTTGTGTTTTGTTTTTTCAAAGACTGAGTTATTTTGGACTAGTGGGTGAGAGACTGAAGTGGGGTTGGGAGCTGGGTCTGTACATACCCAGAAGACTAAAGGATTCCTTCTGGGGCTTGTTTGAACCTCTTTTTGAACTGGGTGAGTTCTTAAATGGCCCTAAAGAGGGGGGATGGAGGCAGGATGATGCAGGTGACCTTTGGCTGAAGGGGAAATTTCCCCTGCTACAAAGTTCCTTGCTCCCTGCAACCCTTTGTACAAAAGACTGCCATTGGCAAGATGCTAAACATATCCCAACCTTGAGTTTGTCCATCTGCAAAGCTGGGATCAGCTAGTGCTCCTAAATGGAGATGTAAAAAGTTCAATTTCAGACCTGCCACTTGAGTAACTGGATTTGAAAATTGTTAATCACATTTTGTGTACTCTATGGGCTTCCAAAGGAAATAGCCCCTTAATCATGCTCAGTGATCATTTCGGCAAGTTAAGGTTGCCCCAATGATCAGCACAGGTGAAATCAAACTGAACTACATCAGATAAAATTACAAACTGGTGAATACAGTCTAAAACCCTATCTGCCAAACAACCCAACTGCTTAAGAAATAAAAGATTAAGGATCACATAAGATTGCAAAAGCTACAGTCATGTGAACTGAAAATCATGGCATATTTGGAATTCATCGATCATTTCAGCCACCATAGAATTCTTTTTTATGGTTGCTTCATTTGTACAAAATGCAAAAATTGAGGAAACAGCTTGATTAAGATTGAACTTCACTCCTCCCAATTACAAAACCAAACGTCTCTGCACATTCTGCATATTTAGTTTGTTCTAATACACAACGGCTGTCAGTGGAAAGAAAGAAGAAATCTTTTTTCTCAAAAAATATTTGTATTAAAAATTGCTGGCTGCTGGAATTCCATTCCAGATTGAAGTTTGATCAAGTTAATCAATTCATAGATTCTAATGCCAGAAGGGTCCACTGGTCATCTAGTCTGACCTCCTGTATAGCACAGGCCATGGAACTTTCCCAAAATATTTCCTAGAGCAGATCTTTTAGAAAAACATCCAATCTTGATTTTAAAATTGCCGATGATGGGAAATCCATGACAACCCTTGATACTTTGTTCCAATGCTTAATTACTCTTACCGTTAAAAATTTATACCTTATGTCCAGTCTAAATTTGTCTAGATTCAGCTTCCAGCCACTGGATTGTATTATACCTGCCAGACTGAAGAACCCATTATTAAATATTTGTTCCCCATGATGATACCTACAGACTGTAATCAGGTCATGCCTTAGCCTTCTCTTTGTTAAGCTAAATAGATTGAGCTCCTTGAGTCTATCACTCTAAGGCAGGTTTTCTAATCCTTTAATCGTTCTTGTGACTTTTCTCTGCACCCCCTCCAATTTATCAACAGTCTTATTGAATTGTGGGCATCAGAACTGAACACAGAACTCCAGCAGTGGTCACACCTGTGCCAAATATAGAGATAAAATAACCTCTCTAATCCTGGAGATTCGCCTGTTTGTGCATCCCAGGATCATATGAGCCCACAGCCTCATGCTGGGAGCTCATGTTCAGCTAAATCTCCAAATCTTTTTCAGAGTCATTGCTGCCCAGGACCCTGTAAGTATGACCTACATTCTTTGTTCCTAGATGTATACATGTACATTTAGCCATATTAAAACACATTGTTTGCTTGCGCCCCGTTGATTGTGCAATCTAGATTGCTCTATATCAGTGTCCTGTCCTCTTCATTATTTATCACTCACCCAATTTTTCTCTTATCTACAAACTTTATCAGTGATGCTTTTATGTTTTCTTCCAGGTCGTTGATAAAATTTTTAAATAACGTAGGGCCAAGTTAACTTAGGACCCCACTGGAAACACAACCACACTGCAATGAGTGTCCATTTACAATATGTTACTGAAAGACATCACCATTCTGGAAATATAACATATTAATCCACAGAATTTTTTAAAGAAAAGCCTAGTGGGGTACAGTGGACTGCACTCTGGGATTTTTGAAGGCACTAGCAAAGTTAGGAAGAACTAGGGAAGTACAAGAAGATTGGAGAAAAATGTATGTGATACCAGTGTTTTAAACAAAGTAGGAAGAATGATCCTGGTGGTTACAGTCCTAGTCCCATAGAACATTACCTGCCTTGAAGACTGAATTCCATTGAATAACATTACATTCCAGTAAGAAAGATGCCATCTTCCCACTGGACCGGTGGAATTTTGACGCTGTAGAACTATACCCTCTGGTAAGACTAATTTCAATTCCTAGTTAAATAATGGAATACTAACAGGAAAAAAAACTTCTATTATCTTCCAGACATTTATAAAACTATGAGAAAAAAGCACAGGGTTATAAAGAACAAAATAGTGACACACACACACTAAATTGGTTGTTTATATATAATTACTAAATTAGTGGATGAAAGGAACTTAGCTGATTAAATAGATCTTGCTTTCAGCAAAGCATTTGACATGAGTCACAAAGTCTTATTTGAAAAATTAATACCAGTTTAGCTTGGAGATAACTGCCATGTTGACTGAAGACAGGACAAAGGACCATAAACAAGGGCTAATGATAATTGGCAATGAATTAGTGCCGGGTTCTGCAAAGATTGGTGTTTGTTTTGGTTTTATTTAACATCTCAATGATCTGTTAATGATATGTGAAGGTAATATTAAATTAGAAGGTGCTATAAGCATTTGTAGGAATAAAGAAATATTAGAAAGGGACTTATCTGGGTTACAAATATGTGCAGAAGTTATCAGTAAAATCATCCTGAACAATTGCAAGTGAATACATTTGAAAAGAAAATTCAAAATAAGTCTACAGCATTTAATGGAAGGGAGTCACTAATAATAACTTGAAAGCTGGGCTGCCAAACGAGACTTGAAGAGGTGGGAATTATGGAGAGTAAATTAAATATGCAATGCACATGGTACAGAAAAATTAATGTGACTTTAGGTTGCACATACAGAGGACCCACATTACAGAACAGGAAGGTAAGAACTTCTCTCTGCTGAGCTCTGATGAGACTTCACTTCAGATACAGCTTCTGACTCTCTCCCTTTGGTTTCAATAATAAATAATGCTTCCTAGCATATATACTGCTTTTTCATCAGGAGATTTGAAAGTGCTTTACCAAACTGAGGAAGTGTTGTTATCCCCGATTTGGAAGTGGAAGAATGGGTGCAGAGAGGTTAGGCAATTTGCCCAAGGCCCTACTGTAAGGCAGTTGCAGAACCGGGGACAGGAGGTAGGTCTTCCGATTCCTTCTATTGGGCTCTAGCCACTGGACTATGAAGCTACCCAAGCTTTTTCAAGTCTATTTTAAATCACGATTTTCTTACACAGAATCTGACTTTTGTTAGCGTTTAACCTGCAATTTTATGGATTACAGCCATTTGCAGATGTGGAGAATGCCTTTTATTCTTGTGTAACTGTCATAGCAATTTGTGTTCTACAGACCGTGGACCTTTTGCTACTCATTTTTCAGGTGTTTACAGATCTCTGTGCAAGTACAGCAGCAAACTATGAGTGATAAGTAAAACCTTGCCACACAAAGAGTCTAATTTTCTTCTGTTACAGAGATTAATGGGAGTCCTTTTTGGATACAAAAGAATTCTCTTAGCTGATGAACTTTACGACGACACTGGGAGAAGAATGCTCCAGACCATTGTTCACTTTCTCTCTCTAGAAGTGCTTTACTCAGCAGCTAGTTGTAGGGTGCTGAACAAGCCAAGGCTGTGCTGGTATCTGATGAGACTCTTATGCTGGGAGGGGATGATGGCCGTGTGTGATTTAAGAGCCTCCAAGGGAAAGTTGGGCTGTTAAAAACTTGTGAGCTGGTGTCAAAGTCAAGAAGACATGCAGCTTTTTGTGGGCAGCCATCTTGCTCAGGGGGCTGAGGGTTCTGTGTTGATTGCATAGTCAGTATGATGCTAACTTGAGCTCTCTTAAGATTCCAGTGGCCCGGGCCGGCTCTAGGCACCAGCAAAACAAGCAGGTGTTTGGGGTGGCACATTTTTAGGGGTGGCATTCCGGCGCCAGCCATGCCACCCCTAGAAATGTGCCCCCGCCACCCCAGCTCGCCTCCGCCTGCTCCCCTGAGTGTGCCGCCGCCGCTCCGCTTCTCCTCCCTCCCTCCCAGGCTTGCCGCACGCCAAACAGCTGTTTGGCGTGGCAAGCCTGGGAGGGAGGGAGGAGAAGCCGAGTGGCAGCGCGCTGAGGGGAGGCAGCCGTGGTGGAGCGGAGGCGAGCTGGGGCAGGGAGCGGTTCCTCTACCCCACCCCGTTACTTCCTGCGCTCTCCCCCCCCTCACTTCCCTCCGCTCTGCCTGCTCCCCTGAACACGCTGCCTCTCCCTCGCCTGAGAGCGAGGGGGGAGAAGTGGAGCGGCAGCATGTTCAGGGGAGCAGGTGGAGCAGAGGTGAGCTAGGGCAGGAGGTTGCGGGGGGGGAGCCGCAGGAAGCAACGGGGGGGAAATGTGGCACGCCCGGGGGAGGAGACGGGGCCACAGATTTGGGGAAGCGGTTGGGAAGGGGTGGAGTTGAGGTGGAGCCGGTGGGGGGGGGAGGGCATGAAAAAAAAGCAGGGGTGGCCCAAAATTTTTTTTCTTGGGGAGGCAAAAATTCTAGAGCGGCCCTGCCAGTGGCTCCTCTCTGATTAAAATCTACTTCCTCTAATTTACCACTTTGGTTTTCAAATAAATAAGTAATGTCACACCTGCATAGTACAGCCGATAGAATTATGCAGCAGCATATATTAAACTTTTAAACTCAACAGTTTTCTGGCTCAGAAGTGTTCAGCATTTGGCGCTACCATCCAGCGACACAGCGTTTGTACCCTGCTACACTGCTGTGTGAGACACACGGGTTCAATTTCTAGTCCCTGCCTCTTGCTCTCCAGTGCAGGATGGATACGTTGCAAAGGTGAAGTGAACAGATAATCAACACAGGTGCCACTGAAAATACAGTACGAGAATGGACCTTCGGCAATTTGAAATAGTTGTTGACTGAAATTATGATTGAGGTGGCCAAAATCAAAATTCAGGACACTTTTGTGGTGACAATTTTTTTTTTTTTTAAGAGTCAGAAAACTGCTGCAATAGATTTAGTTTGGAAGAGTGAGTCCTACTCTTTGGAGTATCAAAAACAAAACGAGCTCCTCAACTTTCGTTCGTGCCACAAAAAAGTGAAAGCATTTTATGGAAGCCCTGGAGCATTGTGGAGGGGCTATGGACAGGGATGCTTTGTTGGAAGACTGACGCGTTCTTACAAACGAGAGACAACATTCAGTTAATAACATTCACTGTTCCAGCGGAGGAGAGGGGTGTGTGGCTTCATTTACAAATGCCTGGGAGAAAAAGTCATGTTATGAAAAAGGCTGGCGCGGTTTGGCCTCTCTCTCTCTCTCTCTCTTCCCTGGGCACCCAAAACTTCTTAAGTTGCACAAACAGGAATGCTTGATGAGGGTACCACTTTAAATGCTCTTCAGCTATAAAGACTGAACTTTTAAGCTTGACAGATCTCTAAGTCTCTTTAATACAGTGAACATCTGTGAGCCAGATGCTGCTGGTTCTGTTTCAGTATCATGGTATCACAGGCATTCTGCGTCGGCTGATAGGAAACTATATCAGAAACCTAAGCGTGAGGCCCAGTCACTAGAGCTGGTCAGAAATTTTTTTTTTCCTGTGCAAAATTTCAATGAAAATTAAAATTTTCTTTCAAACTTTTCAAGTTTTCATTGAAAAACTGCAAGCTGAACATTTTGTAGTTTTCAAGATTTTGGTTTTTCAATGAAAAATAAAAATATTACAACAAAAATCAACTTTTTTGGCAAAAATGTCCACCTTTGTTGACACTCAATTTTTTCTAGAAAAAAACATTTTGAGAGAATTTTTTTGAGCTGGTCTACCAGTACCTTTACTGACAGCAAATAATGGAATAGAATTAAGCTATCCATATCTCACCTTGCCAGCATAGCTCTGTACACTTATATGGAGCGCTGGAGATAAGGAATTTAGCCCAATGGTGCGGCTAAGAGGAATTTTAGGAGGAAATTATATGGTCCCTTGCAATGGTTAAGTAGGCTATGTCCTGGCTCTCCACACAATATTTGCATGGCTCCTGGGCTGTGTGAGAGAAGCAGGTGGGACTCAAGGTGAGGAGGAACCAGGAAGAGCTGAATTAAGTGGCATGAACCCACACAAAGTGAAAGAAAATTTGCTGAGAGTTAGTGCTGCCTCTCTCCAGTACATGCTTTGTGAAGAGTCGCAGAACACAGTGGGGGCAGTGAGACAATGGCAAAGCTACTGGTTCTGATGTGCTTCCTTGGCTACAGGGGGTGCTACAGTCCTGCCATAAAGCTATCAAAGGCTGGTAGGGTTACCTGCAGCTGCTGTTTATATTTTTATATTGGTGCCAGCGCCTGACCACTCTACACACCAACACCGTCTCATGTAGCCTAAGGGAGAGCACACTGAATTCCATGGCTCCACGGAAGCTGCAGAGTTTGGGTGTGATGGATTTGGAGTTGCCTGTAATAATTTATGAATGCTGTGTCTTGAACGGGTTATTGTGTTGGTTACTGTATGTGTATTTTGGTTAATTTGCTATCAGGTTTGTCAGGAAATGTACCCAGGAAAGGGTGTGATTCCTGATATGCACATATGCAGGAAAACACTGGAACAATGCTGGAGTCACTTGCTGTGATATGCTACCTAAGCCCAATCTGGGCTTGCTAAACACATTTCTCCTGGAATATCTGAGAGCCCTAAAGGAGAGGGAGATCAAAGGACTCACTTGGGTTTAGAGACACAGACACATTCTCTCAAGAACTCAGAGGGCTATGGGGGGAGAAACTGTCCCCCAGACCTCAAAAGTTTGGGGGGTGTCAGGGAAGCTTAGCCTGTGTAGGGTCTCGGTCAAGAGAAGAGAAAACTTTAGGTAACATAAACCTTCATGTAGGCCTTTTGTTGTTTTTTAAAAAACCTTTTCTCTTGTTACGCTTTGTTCCTACTCTTGGGATTAAACAATACTTTATTTTAAGAAGGGTCACTGTATGCACCACTGGTCACTGCTCCTAAAGGAAAGAACTGCAGGTTCTGACCCAAAATCAGTCAGACCTGCTGAGTAGTCACAATTGATACTCAGGGACAGTAGTCCAGCAGCCTGGCATAGAGCAGAAGAATTGTGGAACTTGTCTCCATACCAGGGAGGTAAGGGCTCTTGGCCTAAGACCTGGAGGGGGTTCACTCAGATGAAGACCACTGAAGGGGGTCAGTGGTGCAGCTAGAATCTGAAATGTCCATGAGAGAGAACAAAGAGTGTCTCCTCTGGATCATGCTGAATCAGTTCTGTCCCACAAAATGGCAGCTGTCTTTGCAGACAGAAATTAAAAGATGTAGTATAGAAATCAAAATCATAACAGTTACAAAGTCGTCTGCACCACAAACTTATTTTCACCCTTTACATACAGTATTTATATGACACAAAACTGGATGGCAAAAGGGAAATCAGGATTTACAAGTGTCCTCATTGCTTGGAAATTCACTCTGTGTCCTGGGGCCAAATTCTGCACTGGCTGCCCATTGAAATTCCATCAATGTCACTTACCCTCCACAGGCCTGTCTCTACTTCTTTCTCCCAAGGCCAGCATTTGGTAAATATGTTAAAAAGATCACGCATAAAGAGCAGCTCAGGTCACATGCAACAACTATGCCAGATTACCTGGGGTTCTTTCTTGTATTGTAGGTTATAAAAAGTTATGCATAAGTAAAGATTCGGGGATAGAAGGATATTTCACTTCTCCTAATCAAGGCCCTGGCTTCCTTGTAACCTCTGTGCAGAAAGTCATATCTGGGCCACTGCATCCAAAAACCAGATATCACTGGGAATGCATGTCAGTGGAGAAACTGGCCCTTTCTTTTAGTAGGACAGGCTTAACTGCTTTTATGGCAGTTGAAGCAAACAGAAAATAATTTAATGGACATACACCATTATCAAGAAAAATCTATTCATATGCCCACACCTGTGAATTTTAATTAAACATATAACATATACAGGTGTGATTTGTGATGTAAGTGCCCTTCATATATGTATATTTGCTGGCAAAATGTATTGCATAATAATTATTAAATGAATTTAGTGCTCTGAGCACAAATGGCACTTCCTGACTGGCTATATTCGTACCTATGTTGCATTTAGATACAGCTGGGTTATCAAGTGAAGGGAAGACGCAAATACAATGATGAAATTACAAGCACACCTTCCACCTGTTGAACACAGAATTTATATGAGCAATCTTACCTCAGTTGTTGTTACTCAGTCAACTTGGCTTCTGTTGTCCTGGACACACAGAAAGACAAGATGCGAGGGACGTGGTTTAATTTGACTGCAACTTTATTAATGTAACAGAGTTATATGCAATAACTCATATGGTGCAGGTCATGGTTCCTTCCTTAATTATTTCCACCTGGGAGAGGGTTGTTCTTAGCCCCCCAACCCTCCATAGCTGGACCACAGTCCATTGCTAGGACCCCATCAACCCTCCCCTCATGGAAGGGTTAATGAACCAGGGAAAGGGCATTGTCTCTCCACTGTACCAGACATTAAGAGCCCCCAACCCCATTCCTCAGCTTCTTTAGGAGATGCCTTCCCCCTAAGGTCATGTCCAATTCCAGTTTCTCAGGGAACTGGGCCCTCTCTGAAGCAAATACTTGCACTGGACACTTGCCACCTCCTAAACTGTGATAACTTGAACCTTGTAGGCAAAAGACTCCACCCTACCCTCATCAATCTAGTGATGAAGGAAAAATTACTTCCTAATCCCCCCAAAAGACAACTAGTGCAATTTCCACAGAAGATCAAAACACAGCTATTATGCTAACTCCAGGGATGGAAGGGTGAGAGCTGCTAATCGGCTACGAGAGGGGGCTTGGGCTGAGGGGACAGAGTTTATATACTTTTCACCAAATGCACTGGGGCCAGTGGCTTACCTGAGTACCAGCACCCAGCCCACCAGCTCACCATCTCTCTCCCAAGTTCTGAAGGGGGGTTGGACCCTTAAAGCAGTGGCTTTATACCACTTTCAGGAGTCTGATTTGTCTTGCATACCCTCAAGTTTTGCCTCCATTAAAAACTACTTGCTTACAAATTCAGACATAAAAATACAAAAGTGTCACAGCCCACTGTTACTGAAGAATTGCTTACTTTCTCATTTGTACCATATAATTATAAAATAAATCCATTGGAATGTAAATATTATACTTACATTTCAGTGTATAGTATATACAGCAGTATAAACAAGTAATTGTATGAAATTTTAGTTTAGTTGTACTGGCTTCTCTAGTGCTTTTTATGTAGCCTGTTATAAAACTAGGCAAATATCTTGATTAGTCGATGTAATCACCCCCGGATCACTTCCCCACCCCCGGAAGACCTCTGTGTACCCCCAGGATACATGTCCCTCTGGTTGAGAACCACTGCCTTAAAGGAGCCACTGCCCCTTTTCCCCACCAATCCAGACAAAACCCCTGCCCTCCCTCGTCCTGGGGTGGTGGGGATTGCATTCTCACCACCAAAGGCTTTCTTCCTTGTTACATTTCCTTTCTAGAACTGGAAAGGAAATGTAATTTCCTTTCCAGTTTTCAAATCTAAATCACAGCTACCAGACAAATGAGTGAGAACAAAGGGCCTTAAAATTAGTTTATCCAAGCAATATCATTTCATGTCATTTTTTTAGCCTACTGGCTCCCATGAAACACCACAGTTATAGATTTGATTCCAACTGTGTATTCATTTTGCGGGAAGAATTAAATTTGCCCTTTACTAGCACCGTTTAAAAAGCAGCTCTCAAAGATCATTCCTGTTCAAAAACTTAGTGGACAAAAGTTAGGAAACCTGGTAAAAGTTAAAGTTATCCGGGCATAACTATTATCAATTAATTCCCATTAATTGATAAGAGCACTTTTAATTTAATATTTAAAAAAATCATTCAATGTCCCTCTTTGTTAAAGTTATCATTATCATGATGAATATACTTTAAATTTACTCATCGCTAAGTGTGTATGTGTTTCATTTGAAAATAAGACTCAGTTGTGCTTGGTAAGCACTGGCCCATGGAGGAGGTGGGGCAATGCTTTTTTGTTTGTGCAAAGAATGAAGATCCTGTTTAAATGCTGCCAGTACCTTGTTTATCAGACTGTTGGAAGTACTGAAAGTTGTCTAAAGACTGGGTAGCCTAAAAGCAAAAGCAAACTTTCGATGTTTACCCGGGAGCATTAGAATATACAGTTTATTTGGCCTACTGTTGCATGCATGAATATTTCAAGTTAATTTGTCTGTTGAATAATTTGGTGCCACATTGTGTCAACATTTATAAATTGTAATGGGAAGATGCCGCACTTGCCTGTCTGCCTCTCAGCGGTAACAAGCATCGCCTTAATACATTTTACAATGCTGAGCATGAAAATTGCATTGCAGTATTGTTCTGGCTGTGTGGTTATAAAGAGCACTTAATGGTTTTATGTGAAAGGTTTGACCAAATTATATCCCACTAGTCCAGATGAAGTGTAACAAATTAATTTACAATTCTACTAGCAGTACTAGTTATGAGCCAGTGTGTAATTCTTCACAAGAGATTCAGTAAAGCAGAAATCCCATGTAATCAATATGAATGTTGAAAGATAGCATTGGCAAGAAAGATTTCAAGGTGTATGCTAGATATAACAATGCAGAGGATAAATGCCTTTGATGCCATGCTCACTTATTCCAGATGAAGCTCTGGCCCAGGATATTGCTGACAAAAGGAAAGAAGTTTAGGAATAAGAACAAAGCCATCATCATAAATTAGAGTCTTAGCCTGCGTGCAAACAAAAGATGGCTAAGAAGTGATCGTTGTGATATAGAAAGAGATTCAAAATAACAACTTTGCAAAAAAACATCTTGGTAATGAAAGGAAGGAAAGGTAAAAATGAAAGTGAAGTATGAGCTGGACAGTAGGCTTTGAGTACTGACAGTAAGACTGTATTGTTTAGTGTATCAAAAGTTTTTTTTTTTCCAAATCGATAAAGATTGCTTCTACAGAGTGACGTTTTCAAGAACTGAGTGGGCATTATCTGTAGAAATAAAGCAAAGATCAACCCTGGTTGCATAAAGGCGGCAGAAGCCAGATCTGTATGGATTCATTTGGTTGTTTTTATTGAAAAGATTATAGATTTGTCCAGGTACTATCATCTCAGTGATTTCAGACACAGCTGGAGGGATAGAGCTGGGGACGATAATTGCTGGGGTCTGAAGAATCTCCAATTTTGTGTAATGGAATAGCTTTTGTTAGTTCCCATTCAGTGGAAACAAGACCATTGTATGGGAAAAATATGATATAATGTGTGAAAAGAGTTACAAGCAAAGAGCAGACATTTTTAGCAATGCCAACATTTGGTGTTATTTAGGGAGCTAATTGTTTTCCACACAGGAGTATCCCTGACTTGGAAAGGAAAATGAAGGTTGCTCTTTTGCATTTCTAGGGAACCAGAGAAGGGCTTTAAATTACTGACAAGTTTGAATCCAGAAAGAGGGAAATCTCCATGTTAGTGGAAAGAAGAGAAAATTCAGCCCTGAAGCTCATAGGTAACAGACTGTATAAAGTATGACAGAACTGTGTACTGTTATATGATTACTTTGAATTTGCAAAATAAAGACAGCAGCCTCAGAATTCCTGTAATGAAATTATTTAATGTCTTTTAACTATAATACCAATTATTGATTAGAACAGGATTGAAGACCTGGGTCTCATCAGACATTAAGGCTAACATTTCACTATTAACACAGGGCAAATGAGTCATTTTAACTCAGTAGTTTGTAAGAGGAACACATGATGGTTAATGATCTATGTAATTATCCGCGGAAGAATTGCAATTGTCCATTTATTTTATATATTCTTAGTTCTAATGGTTTTACTTAATCTAATAAAACCCAAAACATCTATGGAGGTGGCTGCATTCAAATCTATCCCTCTTGTAACTCCATTGAAGTTAACAGAGATGCAACAGGGATAAATTTAGTCTTATGTTGTTTGTGCTACTCAGAAAGTTACTGTATATAACCAGCAAAGGTCATTCTCCTAAAGTCTTGCTTGCAGGAGTTTCACAGGAGTCCATACAGAATTGCAAAGTATAAAGAACACTAAGAAAGAGTAGCAGATAATGAAGCCTTCAAGGACCTACATCAAATTTCATTTCCCTTCTCATGTGGCAAGGCAAGGCAGTATATATAATTCACTCCCAAGACTTCTCAGACCCAGTGGGCTGTATATTTTATATTGATTGCCACACACTATAAATCAGGATTGCTCAGGGACAACACAAAGGACTAGTCAATCCGAGTAGAGCCTGCCATAAAATTTGACCACAGACATTGCAGAACCTCAAAAAGGTTGCAAACACAACAACTTGGGAACAGATATATTCCCGTATCTATTTTAAGACTATGATTTCTTACACCAAATGGAACAAACGAGCACTGAGTCCCCAGTCCTGCATGGTGTGCAAACTCTCACTGTAGTTAATGGTCTCCTTGGAGCATATTCTGTGGTATCTGAGTGCCTGGCAGTAGATAACACATGTCTTGGTGTGTTTGTACTGGTTCCTGGATCTGTGAAGGTAGGTGTGGGGATCTGTGAGTTTCTTGTAAATAATTCTCTGTAGGGTTCCCTTGTTGAAGCTGATTGTGGTGTCCAGGAAGCTGATGCTGGTGTGGGAGTGTTCTGAGAGAGTGTGATAGAAGGATGGTGGTTGTTGATGTTGTGGTGGAAATCTATGAGGGAGTTTAGGTCATCTGTCCAGAGGATGAAAATATCATTGTCAGGGTTCCCCCCCACCTGCACTCTGAACTCTGGGGTACAGATGTGGGAACCCACATGAAAGACCCCCTAAGCTTATATTCTACCAACTTACGTTAAAACTTCCCCAAGGCACAATTTCCTTTCCTTGTCCTTGGACGGTATTGCTGCCACCACCAAGTGATTACACTAAAATTCAGGGATGGGTCACTTGGAATCCCTATCCCCGCAAAATATCCCCCCAAGCCTCTTCACCCCCTTTCCAGGGGAGGCTTGAGAATAATATGCCAACCAATTGCCTTAGCAATGTGAGCACAGACCAGACCCTTTCTCTTTAGGACACTGAAATAAATCAGGTTCTTAAAAGAAGAATTTTATTTAAAAGAAAAAAGTAAAAGAATCATACCTGCAAAATCAGGATGGAAGGTAACTTTACAGGATAATAAAAAGATTTAAAACAATGAGGATTCCCCTATGGGCTCAGCTTCACAGTTGTAAAAACAGAAATGAAACTACCTCCATAGCATAGGAAAATTCACAAGCCAAAAAAAGAGATAACCTAATGCATTTCCTTGCCCTACTTACAATTTCTGTTATTTTAGATGGATTATTCCAGGTATATTTTCAGGAGATGTTGTATCTGCTTGGCTTCTCCTTCTGTCCGGAGAGGGAACAACAAAAGAGAACAACAAATAATCTCCCCTGCCAGATTTGAAAGTATCTTTTTCCTCATTTGCCCTTCTGGTCAGGTGCCAACTAGGTTATTTGAACTGCTTAACCCCTTACAGGTAAAGGAATCCAGTACAGCTGCCAAGGATGGATTTTATACTACTGCATACACAAAGGCTGCTACCCTTCCCCCTATATTTATGACAATCGTCTATGTATATCATTGGTTTCATTTATCCAGAAATTATTCCTCAGCTTGGATCATGAAGAGGTTGGCATATTGGGTAGCCATTCTAGTATCCATGGCTGTTCCCATGGTTCGGACAAAGTGTTTATTTTTTAATGTAAAATTGTTATCTAGGGATCACCACACTTACTTTCACGGATCCAGTAACCAGCCCAAACACACCAATAAATCTGTTGTCTACAGCCAGGCACTCAGATACCACAGAATGTGCTCCTAGGCAAAAGTCCAGGATATACACCTTAACACATTTAAAACTGGCTTCACCAAACAAGGACGCTCCACCTGGGAAGTAGCTCACATCATGGAATGGGCCATCTAAACAGGGCCATCCTTACCCATACGCAAAGCACGCAGCTGCGTAGGACACCAGGAAATTTGGGGCACCAAATTTCCTGGTGCCCTGCACAGCTGCGTCCTTCTCCAGCTCTTCCCCAGGACCCCGCCCCCCGGACCCCTGCCCCATCCTTCCCCCCCCGCCCAGCACTCACCGGCAGCGTGGCTGAGGTGGGGTCACTGCACTCCTGCTGCCGGTGAGTGCAGGCCCAGACCTGGCCCCACTCCCGAGCCCTGTAGCCGCGCTGGGCCTGCAGTCACCGGCAGCAGGAGTTCAGTGACCTGGCCTCAGCCACGCCGCCAGTGAGTGCTGGGGGGGTGGTTCCCCCCGTCCCCCCAAGCCAGCTCCGCCCCACCGAGAAGGGGCTGCATAGGGCCCCAGAATCTAAATACCCAGAGAAAACCTGCTTCAGTACGGAAAATACTCCCCTCTGACTACACACTTTAGGTGTTACCTACCACACCACACTGGAACCCATATGGGGGTATCATCAAACAACTACAACCCATACTCAATGGGGATCCCAGCCTGAAAGAAATCTTTTCCAAACCCCTTCTGGTCTTCAAGCAGCCCCCCCCCCCCCCCCAGCCTTTTCAAGCTGGTCATCAGAACAAAGATCCCCACAGACCCACCAACTCAAAGCGGAACCACACTCTGCCATAACAACAGGTGTAAAACCTGCAGACACCTCTCCACTGCTACTGCGATTAATACGCCCCAGAACACACCTTTCAAGAGCCAGGGGTCCTACACACGCCTATCACACTATGCGGTGTACCTCACCCAGCGCACTAACTGCCCCAGTAACAACTATGTGGGTGAAATCAGACAATCACTATGCCCTTGAATGAACTCACCCAGAGACATGATAAATACAATATCACCGGTGGATGAATGCTTTTCACAAAATGATCACTCCAAGCCTGATGGCTCAGTCCTCATCCTCACAGGAAACCTGAACACCACCTTCAAAAAATGAGCGTGGAATCTTAAATTGACAACTTTGCTGGACACTAAAAATAACCAGCACAACCTCATCTCTTTCTCCAGTGGCAGCTGGTCCAACAAAAGATATCGCCTCACCCACCTTATGTCTCTAAAATCCTGGGACCACCATGCCAAACAATTGTTAATTGTAGTAATTTTTATTTTTATATAGCACCTAAAATGTTCTGGATATTTTATAGACATAGAATACGACAGATTCCTGCCTCAAACGCTTTCTGCTAGCTGAACCTCGTTCCCTTTCATTAGATCTTCAATTGTGTGATTAAAAGTAACAAATGGCTTGTAATGAGGAGTGTAATACCATGACAGTGCTGAATTCAGTTCTGGACTCTTCTGATTCTTGTTGACTTGGGGCCAAAGTGTCTCAGGTCCCCATCAGTTACACACGTGCTTAACTTTATGTATATGAGCAGTAAAACTGGCCTCAATGGGACTACTCACATGTAATTGAACACATGCATAACAGGTTGCAGGATTGGAGGCTTTGATTGTAAGCTCTTTTGGCCAGGAAATGGCTGTTACTATATGCCTGTACAGCGCCTAGCACAACAGGGCTTGATCTCAGTTGTGTCCTTTTTGCACTATTTAACATGCATAATAATTAGCAGAACTAGTATGATTTTACAGATACAATTAGAAGTCATCAGTCTGCTGTTAAACAAATGGACATTAACAATTTCAGGAGTCAAAATGCTATTGCTTTAAAAGACTGTGGATAAGCCTGAAATATTAATTTCCACTTACACTCTGCATAGACAGGACAGAGAACAGGGGGTCTCTGTTAGTGACTGACATCCAACCTTTTCAATGCTTTAACAAGTGACAGACAGCTAAAAATCATACTACATCAAGATGTATGCCCACATCTTGAATACTGCATACAGATGTCGTACCCTCATCTCAAAAAAGATATACTGGCATTAGAAAAGGTTCAGAAAAGGGCAACTAAAATGATTAGGGGTTTGGAACGGGTCCCATATGAGGAGAGATTAAAGAGGTCAGGACTTTTCAGCTTGGAAAAGGGGAGACTTAGGGGGGATATGATAGAGGTATAGAAAATCATGAGTGGTGTGGAGAAAGTGAATAAGGAAAAATTATTTACTTGTTCCCATAATATAAGAACTAGGGGCCACCAAATGAAATTAATGGGCAGCAGGTTTAAAACAAATAAAAGAAAGTTCTTCTTCACTCAGTGCACAGTCAACCTGTGGAACTCCTTGCCTGAGGAGGTTGTGAAGGGTAGGACTATAACAGGGTTTAAAAGAGAACTGGATAAATTCATGGAGGTTAAGTCCATTAATGGCAATTAGCCAGGATGGGTAAGGAATGGTGTCCTTAGCCTCTGTTTGTCAGAGGGTGGAGATGGATGGCAGGAGAGAGATCACTTGATCATTACCTGTTAGGTTCACTCCCTCTAGGGCACCTGGCATTGGCCACTGTCGGTAGATAGGATACTGGGCTGGATGGACCTTTGACCCAGTATGGCCATTCTCATGTTCTTATGCTTCTGTGCTTAAAAACCCCCACAACCAAAAAGCTGATCCACTGACTTCTCATAAACAAATGATCAAACTGGAGGTATATTTTCCCCCACATAAAAGTCTGCTTGCAATTGTCAGGTTCTGAAAAAGCAGGGCTGAGTGCGGTGTTTTTTACTCTAATAACTATTTATGACAGATTTACAAAGTCAGATATCAAGATACTGTGGAAGAGAGCTGGGGTTGGAGGTGTTAATACTAGGCCTCAGTGCAAGTCTTGAAGAACCAGTGATCTAGAAATGCAAATGAACTCTGCATTCTTTTTCAGCTGCTGTCCGTTTGCTCTGCTGGCTTTTATATTTTCTTCACTGCTACTTTGTACGAAAGTTACATGGTTCATAAATCCTTGACGAGTATCAAATCAACAATACTAGTCTGTGCACGTGAAACCTAGACGTTACTCTTCTTTAGAAAGTCTGATCTACTCTATGCACCAGTGAAAGTCAGACCTACAGTAAATGGGCCCGATGCTGCTCTCAAATTAGTGTAAATCAAGAGTAAGCTCCATTCAGTGGAGTTCCACAAGTGTAAAACTTGAGTAAATGGGAATAGAATCAGGCCCAATATCTTTTATTTACTTAAAAACAGGTTTGTTTCTAGCGTAATCGTTTAAGTAGTTCTCAGAAATCCCACCTGGGGAATTTACCCCTCAAAAGCTCCAATCAGATTCCTTTCTATTAGAGTATTGCAGGCTTTTAAAAAAATGTGTAAAGCGTTTTTATGTTCAACAAGGCTCCTGTCTGATATAATAGTCTTAAAAACAGCTATAAAAGTAAAACTGTGTTTAAGGCAGAAGAAAATCCAGTGACACTGCCATCCTCTCCCGGTGATCTACCTCGATAGCTTTCTATTTTCTACAGCCAAAAATACTACATGAGATGTTACTCATGGAAGGCAGAGCAGCTAAATCACATTTGACTCACAGAACTAATATAGCTGTTAAACCACAAGTAAAGTTACAAATAAGAGCTGAAATCTCTCTCGCTATTATTTAGTCATCCTCAGAGGAGAACAATAACCAACCCAGACTCAACTGAACCTTGTACTTAAATTTCAGTGATTCCTGTTGGTATGAATATTTTGGGATGAATAAGTCTGAGTGTTAGGGTTTGGGTTTGATATTTAACATTACATAATTCCAAAACTAGGCTTTTGAGTTAATATATAATGAAGCTGAATGGGTACCAGATTCTACTTGTCCTTATTAAACCTTGTCACAATGAAAAGAATAAAATGCATTCAATCCTTATTTCACTTTATTAAAGGACTTGTCAATAGAAAATAAAATGGGCCTATACAGCGGTATGTTTATTTTAAAGAGAGGGAAATAACCACACATCAAAATGAAATAAGAAGCAATGTTGTCAAATATACTGACTGAAACATACCCAACAGAGGCAGAGAAATCAAAACAAAAATGGGGGATTTGGCCAGCTTCATGGGCACATTATATATGAACTGTGATGTCCTGATGATTGTGGTATATGTTTTTGTGGGCTATATTAGGGGCATCCTTATATTTGAATTTAAATTCTATTAGGGATATTTACCTTATGTTATTTAATTTTGTGCAGTTTCTACATTTTGGATAGGTGCCACATCAAACAAAATGCTATGGATTTGCCCATTTTTGCTGAAAAGGAGCCTAGGTAGCTGTAAAAATTACCAGAAACAGCTATCGGCCTCTGATAACCCCATCTCCACACCTCATCATCACCGGTTTCAGAAAGCTTAGCAAAATCATCCACCATCTCACATCATAGGAAGCCCATAAATCTGGCAATATGGATAAAAACATTACTAAACCTCTCCATCTGTTTATATATCTTTTACATCCTAGGAGAAATCAGCTCCCCAAACTAGCACTATTATGTACAAATCCTGTAATTGTATTGGAGTTAGAATTGTATAACTCTCCTCCCACCCACTCCCTCCAGCTTCTTGGCGATTCTTATTTGTGACCAATGTTCATTACCACCTTTGTCCTTTTATGATCCTTTAAGCACACTCATTTTCTTACTTACATTTCTCTTGAACTTCCAATAAAAACTGGATATACACATGTACCTTAGGATGAATGGACCACGGAAACAAAACTATCCCCTCACAACTGTTATAATCATATGTCCTTGGTGTGTGTATTATCTTGGCCTGCACATCTGGTAAAATGAGCTGGCATGCAAAAAGTGCATATACAACATCAATACATTATTTGTATAGGATTATGCCCATGAAGTTATTGTTTCATGGCAGATTATAATAGCTACATGAATATACACACAAGCTATAGTATGTAGCTTAAACTGTAGTACATCAGATGCTCCATTTTGTCATACAACTCTTCAATAGCCGCAGAGCTGTCAGAGTAGAGATATCTCCCTGGTAAGGCCCTGGGTATCATCCTTCACGATGCTAGTGTGTTTTTCGAACACTGTTTCTCTGGTGCCACCATATATTTGGTAAAAATTTTCTTTAGGGAGGTTGTGTTGGCTGCTATTGGATTTTTATGAGATTTCATTTTAGATTTTATGATTTCCAGCTGGGGAGAAGGGCCACCCATGCAGCCTCCAGACCTGAATTTTGCCCTGGCTTTGATCTGGGTGTTCACCACCTGTGGTTCATTCTGTCCAATCTGGATCTCTTAGAATCACAAGATGCAAAATAAATGTTGTTTCACAGACACAGGGGCCCTGAGGACGGCTAGCTCATTAGCAGGGACCACTGTTCTAAGGACTGAAATGTTGCCACTTGAAGGCAGCCAGCCAGTTTCCTTTATCATGATTCCTACAGAGTTGTTGCTTAGCTTAGGTTTTTGGAAGACTTCAGTATAAATCAGTAAGTTACCCTGGAATGTCTGTTTTACCCTGATGAGGAAGGGAAAGACTCACGATTCACGTGTGGTGCAGTAAACTGTGGAACCTTTTCCATCTTGAATTAGCCCCTCTTGCTGGCTCTCTGCTGCACTTAATGTGTGGTTGTCATCCATGTATGCACAGCAGCTCCCTACAGCGCATCCCTCTGAAAACACTGGTGGGTAGCTGGGACGCAGAGGAACCAGCCATAGCCCCCGCGATGAAAGTAATGACTTGTAATTACAAAAAGCTGTCAGGGGGCAGATCAGGCAGTGCCCCAATTAACAGGGAAGCTCTATTTATTTATTTAACCATAATCATAATATGACAGCACTTCAACAACATGAATTAATTTAGTCTCACAACACTCATTGTGGCCAGGTAGGGATGTATTATCGTCTCCAGTTTATAGATGGGGAAACTGAGGTACAGAGCAATTACGTGACTGACCATGGTCACATAAGAAGCTTGTGGCAGGCCTCAGAACTGAACCACAAGTACCCTCCTTCCTCTTATGAAGTGAGCCAGTTTCCAGATCTCTAATGTGTGCACTTGCCTTGTAAAAATATTTTTATTTTTATTTATTTTGGATAGGGCATAAGAGTCACTGGCTTGACTGCTGTTACTGCTTCTTGATGTGCCAAATTACCTTTAGAGATGGCTCAGCACTTTTGATGGGGTTTTTATGGGGTTCAACACAAGGCAATTACATGCCATGAAATACTATAAATTAAACGAGATTTTATCATGTATGTAATTATTTATTGAGCTGAGAATCCATAGAAGGTAAACAAATGTTTACAATATCATACAGTAAGCATTTCCAGGGCTTAATAAAAATGATTGTCACTCACCGTGCTTCACAAAAAATTTTCTTTTAATGAATAAATAATTTGATGAAATCAAAAAATATTTACAATATAGACAAATGAAAAAAGCTTTGGATATATTAATCTGAGCATCCTGTATTTTGCATTTTCTAACTGTATTTCTATCAAGACTGCCTCTGAAATGATACAAACTGGACAGAAACTGCAACTCAACAAAGTTAATGTGGTTTGTTACATGTGTATCCATTAGTTCAAATAAGCTACATATGCTTCATTTATTATGCATGTGTTAGAATACAAATATAACTAAAATCATATATTATCAGAATGTTAGACAGCATTCTCCACAAAACAGAAATGTACACTAGGCTGTGACAATAACAGAGGATCACAGGCAACAAAATATAACAGAAAAATACAAATTCCTTCATCAGAATATAATTGTGCTCTTTAATTTACCAGATGACTATGCTGCTCTATCAAATTGATGGTTTTGCATAAATGCAGCATCCAACAACCACCATGTGTTTGTGTGTGTGTGTTTGTATGTGTGTCAAGCAGCGGCATTACAGTGGAAATTGGGCAGTGCAAGCAGTTTTTATAAACACTTTCTCCAGCTCTTAAAAAGAGCGAATTATACAGAGCAATAGAAGCATAACACTGAGAAGTCTTCATCTCATATACACAAATATCATGAAACAACTTGCTTTGTTTGTGGCGGTGAGAGGAGCTTTATCACTGCTGTTTGTGCAATCAGCCAGAATTCAAGTATTCCAAAGCCACTTCATAGCAGAATTTGTACTGATCCTGAAAAATCAACAGAAACAACCCCCCACCAAGTTATTCACAGAAGAAATTTAATTAAGGACTTCAGTATTTCTGTTCTATTAAAATTATTTACTATCAGTCAGTGTGAATGAGTTTGCAAAAGCAATTTGTATTTAGATAAGAAAAGCATCACACTAATAATTCAACAGTACATACAGTAACGGACATTGTTGATCATACAATAACAATACTGTATTTAGCTATGCAAACATGTCTATAATGGGACATTTGGAAACCAGTAAACAAACTGACTTGTAAATCTTTCGTAACAGGTCAAAAAACTCATACCCAGTAGATATTGGAATTCCTTTGCCGTAACATTGATGTTAAAATAGGCCTGGTTACTACTATTTTCCAGTTCATAAATTTCATTTTATTTTTGTCTATGAACTCACTCAGTTTCTTTATTACTCCTCCTCTACACCTAATTCAAAATCCCCACAAGCCCACGCTCCAGTTATTTTTCCTCTCACACTAGAGCACATACATCAGGTATTGAGTTTTACTGTCACATAAGGGGTATTTTCAGCTACCAAACTGTCTTTGCACACATGCCTGTGTTTATACTGAAGTGGGGCCGTCTGGAACTAGGGGAGCAACCCAGCACAATCCCTGAAGAAGCACCCTGGTGCAGGAGCGGCTAGTTATGTGGGCCCGTGGTGCCCATGCTCCAGGAATATGCAGGGCCTGGGGGCCCAGCTCCACCAATGTTCAGGGTCAGGTCTCTTCCCTGGCCCCGCCTCCCCCCTCCACGTGCCTCCCCCAGAGAGTCTCCCGCCCCCGCCTTCCGCCCCTGGGCAATTTAAAAAGGCCGGGGGGGCCCCGGCTGCCGTCGCCACCACTGGCAGTGCAGTGGGGTTAAGGCGGCTTCCTGCCTGGCCTCACTCTGGGCCGCTCCTGGAAGTGGCTGGAATGGCCCTACGGCCCCGGGAAAGGGGGAGTGTCTCCATTCTGAGCGCTGACTTTGCAGGTCCCATTGGCTGGGAACTGTGGGGGCGGTGTCTGCGGGCAGCAGTGCGTGAAATCCCCCTGCCCCCCCGCAGAAGCTGCTGCCAGAGGGGTTTGTGGGTAGCTT
The DNA here is from genome assembly GCF_015237465.2 of Chelonia mydas. Taxonomy (NCBI): domain Eukaryota; kingdom Metazoa; phylum Chordata; order Testudines; family Cheloniidae; genus Chelonia; species Chelonia mydas. The sequence goes on along the minus strand of NC_057850.1, from coordinate 86,062,715 downwards.
TCGGGAGCCACCCGAGGTAAGCGCTGCACCCCTCACCCTCTCCCGCACCCCAAACCCCTGCCCCAGCCCAGGGCCTGCACTATGCACCCAAATTCCCTCCCAGAGCCTTAGGCAGGTGTGTGTGCGCGTGGGGGGGGGGACTTGGACCCGTTCTGGGCACCACCAAAAATTATACAAACCTGCCGCCCCTGCCCTGGTGAGCAAATGGTGTGTGCATGTCACAGAGGTGGAGGAAGAGACAGGACCACTTTGCACTTCCCTTTTGCACCTCCAGGGGCACAGAGGGACTGCAAAGGCCTGGCTCTTATACCTCCCTGCTTGCTGCTCATCCACATATGGGCAAGGCACAATCTAGTCTTCTGAGCAGTTGTACAAGGCGTGGCAGGTAACTCTGAGGGTTCTGTGTTTTGTGTCCACTTCTTTTTATGTTTCTGCTTATCAGTGACTTTATTTTATAAAATGATAAACATTTAAATGTAACAAAAAGCTGACGAGAACATGGCTGTTATTCCATTAAATCTAAGTGTTAGCTGTTCTGATTTCCAAAAATTAAGTTTCAATGTACCGCCAACTAGATTATCATTTTCTATCAATGGAGTAAGCACTGCCTCTATCATAAGCACTTTAATTAAGTTATAAAACGTGACAGTTCACGTGTAGTAATAATGACATAGCTAGCTGGCTGACAGCACTCAGCCTTTACCTTTATGCTGAACACTATAAGTAGGTAGGATATGATTATACTTCAGCAATATTCTTCTTTTGCCTGAAGCAAACATTTGAAGGGATTTCTGTCTATTGTCCACTCAAGTCACATGTTTATTATTCAGCACGTACCTGAATGATTTCAATAGCTACTTTTGAATCAGAAGAAGAAAAAAAGCCAACAGCAATTGTTAAAACAAAGAGATGCATTTTCCTGCAGCCTTCATTTTGCAGCTGCCACTTTAAAAGTTAAGGAACAAAGTTGTTTGGACTTAAACCGCCACGGTTGTGAGCGCGCGTACTGAAGGTTTTAAGATCCTGTAGGGTCACATAAACGGTGGTGTATTTGGATCTCTTCTGAACGAGGAAAAAAACCCAGAAATATGGGGTAAATTATATCTTTACTATTTTTATTGTATATGTATAGGTGACTAAATCACAGTCATGTTATCATTATGGAACACACATTGGGACAATGATCAACCAGCCAGCCATTCTCATTTCTTCCAAGCTCATTTCATAGTGATTTACTGATTTAGCAGAATAACTGACATTTCCAGTAAATGCAAGCCCTAGATAACTGCCTTATAGAATAGACATTATTGTTCCCCCATGCTCACTGCTGTGTGTCCTTTGCACATTTTACTATTTGTTTGATGCTAAATATTAAAAACCTTTTTATGTTACCTAGCTTCAGAGAGGAATATTTATATGGAGCACATATTGGTAGACCCAGTAATGTTTATTATGAAACTCGTTGACATGCTTCAGTAAAGATACCCTAGTGCTAAATGTTACTTGTATATTATGACTATAGAATTTCATGAATTTTCTGTTTTTTAGATGAATGTGTCACTTAGATTTTTGTACTTGGAAGGGTTCAATGAAATTAGGAGATGAACCTGTAAATCTGCACCACAAAGAATATCCTTAATCTAGTGAGAAAATGTGTAACAATATTTACTCAGCAATCCTGGAACTCCTCTCATGAAACACTGTAGCACTAACAATCCCGTGCATTTATAGATTTGATATTCTTTGAAGAATGGCAATAACTTTAAAAAGGTGGGTAAGTGTTAATATCCTTATTTTACAGATGGGGAAACTGAGGAAAATAACTTTTCACTCCTTAAAAGTCACAAAGCAAATAGTCAGTGGCCACATCAGGAAGAGAACCCAGATCTCCTGACACTAAGTCGCTGCTTTCCACCACTACACAATGCTGGTCCTCATGCACATTTTCAAACCAACTCATTTGAATTGTTGCCATTTATTAAACTATATGCTCCTGTAGAGAACTGGACTGGGCCTCAGGAGACTGGGGATCTATTACTGGCTCTGCTGGGTCACCTTGAGCACCTTCACCACTCTGTGCCTCAGTTTCCTCATGTGTAAAATGGAGCTAATGAAGCTGACCTTTCTAAAGCGCTCTGAGATGGACTGAGGAAAAGCACTGTAGAAGAGGTAGGCATTATTATTATTATACATATTTGTTTTAAAAAAGCTCGTATTTGATTTAAAATATTTGCTATTCAGTAAAAATAAAATAAAATAAAAAAGGTGGGGAGCCCAATGTGGGGGTTCATTCTCTGGCTGAGACATCTGCTCCTGAAAGCCCATCCCAAACTGCGATTTATAGCTAGCATTTTCTACAACTGTATATTTCCACCCCATTTTATTTTTATTCCTGTGAAATAAATGAATCAGAGATCACTGAGATCCATGAAAAGAGAAAAGGAGTACTTGTGGCACCTTAGAGGCTAACAAATTTATTTGAGCATAAGCTTTCGTGACCTTATGCTCAAATAAATTTGTTAGTCTCTAAGGTGCCACAAGTACTCCTTATCCTTTTGAGAATACAGACTAACACGGTTGCTACTCTGAAACCTGAGATCCATGAATTTATCCACAGGTGATGCACGGGGGGGAAACGCGGGGTCACATGATCTGCCAAGGCATGATTCTGCCAAGGTGGGAGTTGGGCTGAGCACAGCCCTGGGGGACATGCTGGGGAAAGGCACCGACATCATGCGCTCCCACTGAGCTCCACTAGGTGGTGCCTGGAGCAGGGAAGTGACATCAGGCTGGTAGTAGGCTCAACAGTGGAGCCCGCTGGGGTGTGTGCAAGGCTATAGATGGGAGCTTGGGGCAATGAAGGGGGGAGGCAGCAGGAGCAATGAGGGGATGGGACGGTGGGGAGTCCATGGCAGACAGTGGGGGCCAGGGGCAATGAGGGATGGGCGGGGAGCCTGGGGAGGCAGCAGGGGGATAGGGAGGTGGGTGGCGAGCCCGGGGGAGGCAGTGGGGGCAAGGGTGATGGGAGATGGATGAGGGGCTCAGTAAAGTGCAGGGGTGGGCGAATTCGTGGGGGGCTGGGGAAGAGGCAGCGGGGCCGTGGGGCATGGGGAGGTGGGTGGGAGCTCAGTAGCGGTCCAAACCAAAGCCACTTCCCAAGAGTGCTGGGATCTGGAGTTCTGAACTGGCCCAATTATAAAAATAAACCTGAGCTGTGACGTTGAAATCGGAACCTAGATCTGATCTTCCTCATGTTTCTGAGTGGTTTGGATTCTGTGTCCTAGTTATGGGCCCATCTCTAGCTAAAAGTGAACTGTAAAGAGAAAATGGAACTGCAGGCAAGCTCAGAAACATGACTTGAATGTCCCTGCTAACTGGGCTGGGCATAGGAGATTGATCACAGAAAACTGTTTTAATTTACTTTCCAGATTGTTTTTCAAACCACTGTCTGCCTGCCATTAAATCTGTTTTTCCCAGTTTGCTAATGATCCCCCATTCTATGATTCACCATTCTAGGGTACTACAGATACCAGAATAGTCAGATGCCAGAAGAGACATCATAGCCACCAGGCAGTTTAGCATGAGATTTCTGGTACTTGTGATGCCCAAGAGAGCCAATGTCTCCTTGTAAACCCAGAAGAGAAAGCAGATTCAAATGGAGAGGAAAAATAATTTTATAAGGTTAAATTAGAACTGATTCCTGACATAATTATTGCGTGCTGATTGGTTTGCAAATATCTCTGTTCTTCAAATTGATATAACACATCAGTGCAATCCAGAGCTTCTTCATGTGTAGCTCTCTTTTAGCACAATCTCCATTGGCTATTACATAGTATCATAAAATATGAACATCAAAAGTAGCTCTAGAAATCAAAACTCTTTTGTCTCAAGTATCTGCCCTGAACCCTGCTGCATACCACCAGAACCTTTAAATTGTGCCCCCCCTCCCCCGATCAGCAGTTACCAGTCACCTCTGACTTAAACTCATAGAGACCTGAGAACAGCAGGCATGCCAGGTACAAATCCACATCTACACAGACTGAATGGAAAAGTAGGACATTTCTCTCTACATCCAGCAAATAAAAAATTAGGAGTGTCCTGAGACAGGAGCCAAATGAATGGCCCGCTCCCAACATCACGAAAGCTGGAAGGTCCCTCACCTCCAGATGACTGACAGTCTTACATTGCTAGCTTGCCTCCTCAGAGTGGCAGCCTCAAACTCCCTGCTCATCTCATGCTGCTGGCAAGGTGCTGGTTCACCTAAGGACCCAGCTAGATGTCTCTCTCTTACTGATGCCTGGCCTGAGGGAGGGATAGGAATTCACAGCAGTGGAGGTGGGACACGTTGGTAGGTCTGAGGAGAAGGGGTTTCTTCAAAAGAGAGGCAGGGCATACTGGGACTTGCTGCACCAAAAATATGGACCTGGTCCTACCTCATAGAAGGCAGAAACCCTCCATCTTCCTAGCACATCACCCCTAAGTAGCTTGGCCAACCCACTAGCATTCACTATTCCTCAAGGTGTTCAACACGTGAGGCCAGACTGGGAGTGGAGATCTCTCCTAAGGGAACAGGGGTGGAGGGTGTCACAGTTCTGTGGGATCTCCCTGCCTCCTCCTTGGGATTTTGGGGTAGAAAAGATGCCCGAACACAGTTCAGTCCCAATTAACCAATCCCCTATTGTCCATAGATTACACAGTTAACTCATACTGGGTTATGATTCCTGAAATTACCCAAATACTACATCTGTCATCGAAGCTAATCTGCTTTCAAAAAGCCAGACTCTAAAAGCACTGCTTTTAAGGCACCCCGTCATAAAGTACAGTGGCACTGTCCCCCTTAATTCAATATCCTGTTTCTACAGAGGTTTTGAAGGTCTGAGACCATCACATTGAATTGGGTGGAAGTGTACATCTTTCTCCCAATACAGAACTACAAGCAGAACATGACAGCCTGCTGATTTAAGCTGTCCTACAGCTCTTGTGTCATAGCCACTAGTGTTTCTGCAATTCTACAGCTAAAAGATTCAATAAAACACTCTATAAGAAAATAATTGCACATGGCCCCTTGTTTCCGAACTCCTTTAATCTTTCTATGAGGTAGAGCAACCATAATTAAATGCAATATTCTGGATGTCACACTGAAATTCACGGCTTTGATAAATATTAGGCAATTAAGCTATTTATAAAATATATAATTTGAAAATCTGGCATTTCATTTTACATTATTATTATTTCTGCTGTGCGATGACTGCTCTCCTCATGGATCACACTGCCAGAAAGGCAAATTAATAAAGATGTTCTGTTGAAAGTTTTAAACTATTTCAAACATTCAAATGAACAGAGACAAAGTCTCCTTGGGAAGAAAGCAGTGTAAAAATACTCTTATAAGTGAAATGATTTCATTATCCCCTTTGAAAACGACTTGCATGCTTTCTCAACAGCTCCCACTGAAAATCTTGGAAATCTCCCCAAACCTTATGATAAAAGGGAACATTTTCTATTTAGTGGTGCAGTTAAAAAAGCTCATACCAGAAGGTCCACCATGTTAGGCTTATTATTTCTCAGTGTCTTCACAGCATGGAATACATCAACTGCCCTCTGGTGCCGAAGCATTTCACAAACAATGCTGATTGCACAAAATGTCCCACTGCGGCCACCTCCGTTTCTACAATAAAAGTGATAAAATGGCTCCATTACTCATGACTGTATGTTACTAGTTCTCATACTGTGTCTGAATGTTCTACGAGACGTGCAATGCAAATACTGGTGAACCAATGGCTATTAATGCCTCTGAAGTCTAAGAAGGATGCAATTTCTAATTAAAATGAATAGGCTGAATTATCCAACATGTATGCTGCAGAATCCATCAGCTTGGAAGCCTGAGGGTAACAGAGTGTTTAAATTTTGCACTAGTCTTTTCTATTAATTCATAAATCTGAAGAACAAAGTAACTATTTGGAAAATAGAATAGAGACAGAGGAGCCTGATTCTCATTCACACTAAGGCTCCGTTCCCTTGCTCTGGCAGTACAAAGGAGCCTTAAAGTGGGGTAAATTACATTTCTGTTCAATTTGAGGCCCCTTTATACTTATATAGCAACCTTAGTGTAACAAGACTCAGACTCAGAAATGCTAAAACATTAAACAGATTTTGGAGTTTGGTTTTGAGCTGGTTACAAGTTTTTCTATTCTAGGTTATGGTGCCTTATTTCTGGACTCAAAGGTTCTCAGGTAACAGTAAAAGCCCTGCCCAACTTATAATTTGTATTGATAACTGTACTCTTAACATAGCCATTAGGTGGTGCTGCAATATCCCACTACATTTTACCTGTACCTTGTGGCATTAGGTACAGGCATTACACTCACCGCATGGGAATGAGTGCTTTTACAACTGTATGTTCCCCCATCATCCATAGTTTCAGAAGATGAGAACCCACACTGACTTGCTGACTAAAAGCCAGGCATAAATGTTCATAGGCATGATCAAATATAGTATTTAATAGTGCTTTATCTTCAGCTATTTTTAATCTTCAAGAGAATCTCTTTCCAGAACCCTATTATTTCTACAGCTATTCCAATCAGAGTCTTTAGGCTGCACTTCATTGGAAATAATAAACCTTAATAATTACCAGAGTGAAGACTAGTTAGCTAGCGGGTCTTTCAAACCAGCACTCACAAATGGTTGATTTTCAAAGGAAGCTATGAAATCGCACATCTGTCACATCCAGGCAGTATGAAAAGAATGCTCTCTGCTGCCAAAACATTGGCTGATATTGTGGGACTCTTTGAGAATGTTAATTAAACTAAAGTCATTTAAAAGGATTATGTCAGAGCTTTTTTCTTTTCTCTGCTGCCTGGAAGTGACGCGTGCGTGATGTGGTATAACTATTTAATATCATCAGCAACTATAGGGATAATAGTAATTTGCACTTCAAAAGGGCCTTTCAGCTGAGGATCTCAAAACATTAATTAGTTAAACCACACAATACTCCTTTGATGTCAGTATCATTATCCCCATTCTACAGATGGGGAAACTAAAGCACAAAGAGATTGAGTGACTTGTGCAAGGTCAGTGTAAGTGGGCAACAGTAATAAACTTGCAGTTTTTATCTGTAGTTACTAATTTCTATTAAATATAAACAGAACGGTCAGAAAGTTATTTTCTAATTTAGGCCCCAATTTATGAAAGCACTTAAGGGTGTGTGTAATTCCATCACTAATCAGAGCAGCACTTAAGCCAATGCTTAATTGAACAGGAATGGTTTCCTGAATTGCAGCCTCAGTTAATGAGAACTCAGTCCTCTGTGAGAGCTGAGGGAAAACAGCACATGGCAGGTTCTGAGTCCTAAGAGAGCAATAGTGGGCAGATTAAGAACTTGTACCTCCACATGGAGCCATGTAAACTTGAGGCCCTCATGCAAGTATACATGACCCTCAGGAAAGAGGCTCTCAGATTTCTCCCAAAGAACATGAATGGAAAACCCAACTTCCCACAAATGAAAAACCTTCATGAGCTTCCACTGTTTTTCAATGAGGTGCTGTGTAATTCAGTTCCAAATTATGGGATAAATTACAAGGATGCCTCTTACCTTCATGCAAATCCTTTAAAACCCAAAGTACAGTAAATATTTATACTACCCCCTTGCTTTCCTACCTTCAAATACTTACAAACAATGTACGACTGTACGTCCTTCTCCTCCATTGTATTCTTCCTGCCATTTCTCCACCTGACGTATTTGTTTCAAGAAAGAACGTTTGGACACTGGAGTATCTCTGTACATGGGCCATCCCAGGAACTGAAACTGCTGCACCATCCGATACCCATCTTGGGGCTGCAAAGATCCGAACAATAAGCAAGAAAAAAGCGAAGGCATTATTTACACTATACTCAAATGGCATACAATTTAAACATTCTCATCAAAGTTGTTAAAGGACATCACTGCTTACAAATTACTAAAGTAATTTCAGCTGCCCTTGAGAGTTATGGCTTTTAATCTCCAACAGAGTTATTAAGCACACGATGTTTTAAGTAGCAGGATATACAAAGAGACTAGAGTAGAACAATGCTACAGCTGCAAGAGTCAAGTAAATGATGATTTAATATTATAGTAGTCACTTGATAGCAAAGTGAAAGGCACAATACAATTTCAATTATAACCTCTGGTTTTTCACATGCTCATAACTTTCAGCTTTTTGGAAGAAATGTCCTGTTTCTTTCATTTTAAAAAGAAAGTTTGAGCAAAATCTTTCAAGCCATTCTGAGGAAAGCAGGAGTGAAAAAAATAAACATGTTTAAAAACTAATCTAAGTGCACTTTATTAACTGGGCTGTGCTCAAACTCTCCAGAGAAATAGTTCTGAAGAGAGGCTTTACTATATCAATTAATGCATTGAACAAAAACCCAGAATGTTTACATGACAATGTTGTTGTTATTGCTGTTACACAGTAGTAATAGAAAGGGTGACAGATTAACAAAAGAAGGGACTACAGCAGAGCTGAGGCAAAGTAAATTTTGATTGTCATAGAATCACAGAAGTGTAGTACTGGAAGGGACATCAATAGGTCACCAAGTCCAGTCCCCTGCACTCAAGGCTCATATGGGATTTGCCTGCTTTCTGTCAAAATTTGGAACCTATTGCACTCCTGGCTGGTCCTTTCCATTTGACTGCCCCTCCCCTCAAAATAGGATTAATATTGATCAGCGATTATTAAATCACACATCCTATTAACATTTCATGGGTTCTTTGATTTTACTCATGAAAAATCACTGGGGACTTCAAGGCCCTAGAAATCTGAAAGAATGGGGAGTGCAGGCTTATTCACTGGCTCCCTGGACTGGGAAGTAGGGCCCCAGGTACCTCTTTGGCTCTTTCCTCTCTTGTTGCGGGAGCAGGTCACAGGACTTGTCTTTGCTTGTCCTGGGGAGGACTGGCCCTCAGTGCAATCCATGACCTCACTGACCGACTAGGGAGTGCTGCCCATTCTTTCCAATGTCTCCTCAGTTTTGGGAGGAGTTGCCAAGTCCATTTTGCTGGGCCCTCTTTGCCTGGATGGGATGGAATGGGATGCCTGATCTGCTTCATGTCTCTCTCAACCTGGCTTAAGTGGATGTCTGCTGACTTCAGGTGGTATGGGTGAAGTATATTATCACACCACATTAGTATCTTTATAAAGTGCTCACTTCTTTGAAACGCACATGTATTAAAAGGTGCACTTAAAGGACTGTGCACTTCAGAGAGATCCTGGTACAGTATTTACAAGAAACAAGTCTCTCTCTCAAAGAAGTGGTATTGATGCATTTTGCTTTTTTCTCTATTTAAAGCGCCAGGACATTCAGTGCAGATTATGATAAGGCTGAACTCTTCAAGTACAAGTGTAAAAAAATGCAGACGTTAAAGGCTTCCATTTTCAAAAATGACCTAGTGAGTTCTGGGGGCCCAACTTGAGGCACGAGTTCTGAGGGCCCAACCTGTTTTTCAGGGTTAGGTGTTCAATGCTTTCTGGCAATTACATCCCTTTAAGATGTTTAAAGTCGGGAACTTCAAAGTTAAGGTACCCCAAATCAGAACTCATTTTTGAAAATTTAGGCCATGATTCTTGCATCAAAGTAATGTTGCTCATAAAGCCCCTGGTTTTTATTTTTTGTTACATTTATTCAATAAACTAACACAATGTATTTTAAAACATAAACTGAATTATGCACAACAAAATATGCAACGTGGGCTAACTGCTGTAACAACATTAACTTCTGCAATTCCTGGTTAACAGTACAATCTTAATGCTGTATTTTTTTCATGTGAATGTAATAAACATAACGAAGGCATGTGGTAGAAAAATGTCTTTATGCTGATTACGTATACATAGCCTTATTCTGATTCTATGTATGAACCATATATCTATAAGCTTGTTCTCAAACAGACTTCGGAGTGTGAGGTGCTTTTGCATGTTTAACCTTTACTTTTTGTTTAATCTTTACTTTTATAACCTCAGTAAGGTTTGCTCATTACCTTCAATTTTACTGAGATATACACACATTTATTTTATTAATTTATAGTCCTGATTAAAACTAACTGGATATTTGGAGGAAAGATTTCTTAGTTAACATTTCCCCCCTGTCAATTGAAATGGTTAAGTTTAAAAAAAAGAGAGAAACTGAATAAGGTTCTTACTCTTGCTGCATTATAAATTCGGAATATCCGGCTGATTATGTCTTCTTCTAAATCAGCTGATACAAATTCCACCTGAATGGGACCATGTCGGTGTACCCCATTTTCTGGCCAGTACTGGGGACACAACTACAGGAGAGCAAAATCACAGACAAGCACAGTTATTTATAAGAACATTGATATCCTGGAACATCCCTGGAGAATGCATTTTTCTTGTCTTTTAATATGGATCATTTCATTTAATTTTCTCTCTTTTTCAAGTGTTACTAAAATTCTCACACACATTATTATAAAATTGTAGTTTCCCAATCTCCGGGCCAGTTTTTTCAGTATTCCAACTTTACTTTTGCAGAACAAATTTAACCTAATAAATTCTTAAGTAACTGCACCTCATATGGCTCATTGCTGTATTCTTAACTCTTTGGTGTTTGGAGTTACACATTTCTGACACTCAACATCAATTAAGTGTTCAGATATGATGGGATGTGGGGATGCTGTTGAACGACATCCCATTTAGGGTGTGCTGTGAACAGAGGACCAAAGGCCTGATATCTTAAAGTATTCTAAGTGTGTTGATACCAGTTCATAACCGCAGTGGAATGTGTTATTGCTGTTATAAAAGTAGAGCTATTCTCAAAACTCCAGTGCCTAAATTCTGTGCTCAGTTTAGCTCCAGACCAGTGAACTGGCTAAAATCAGCACTGCTTGAAATTTTCAGTGACCAGTCAGTCTTACATTTGTGAATGCCACTTTACAGTAGAAAATATGACCTAGAGATCACAGAAGAATATAAATATGTATCTTGAACAGTTTAAGTGTCCAATAAAAAATTTATGGCTTAATCCTGAAATGAATCACCTGACTCTTGGTCTTCTACCCCTAATACTTTAAAGATTAATTCAACACTTTGATGGGGATTCTCAGAATTGCCCTCTATACAGTGTGTTCACTTTCTGGGATATTTAGGTTTGCAGTGTTGTTGTGGCTGTCCTGGTCCCAGGACATTAGAGAGACAAGGTGATATCTGTTATTGGACCAACTTCTGTTGGGGAAAGAGACACTTTTTCAAGCTTACCGAAGAAGAGCTCTGTATAAGCTCAAAAGATTTTCTTTCACCAACAGAAATTGGTCCAATAAAAGATACTACCTCACCTACCAGGGATACCTATAGCAGTTCATGGCCAGGCACGCAGCAAAATTAAGTATGAGAATGAGCAAACTAACGCTTGCTTGCAGGAGCATTGATCTCATATTTTAAAACTTCATTTTATTCAAAAAAGTAGCAGTGGCCTTCATTCTGCTGCAGGCGATCCACAGCTGAGCTGACAAATCAGACATGCTACAGCTGTTGTTTTGCACTTCTTTATAACACTCATCCCTCAACAGAGCCACTCACAAATTACTGCATTTTACGAAAATGTGGCCATTTAAAACAGAGTAAAAATAGGACAAAGTCTGATTTGCATATCAGTTCAATTTAACAAATTAAAAACAAAAAAATCCAATTAGGAAAATGTATTTTCTTTTTTAAAAACACTCTACATTCACAGCTCACACTGATGAGCAAATTACTTTTAGACTCTGCTCTGAATCTTAATCATGTTTTCATTATGAAATACACTTATTTGTATTGAGTAACAAAATACAATGAACATAGATAGCTAATGTAGGGTTTCCAACATGCTGTACAACTCACTGTAGGTCCTTCCATTATGTAGTAATACCGTTCCAATGGCTTTTTGAAAAATACTTAAAAATCATATAAAGGCTAAGATGTTTGGCACAGCAGTTGTAGGAATCCATGATTTTCAAATATGTAGGACATTTGGTTTGAGGGTTTTTTTGTGAATGTGAGTGGTTGGATGTATGTGATGTATCAACTTCTTTAGGGTAGATGTTTAGGGTTTGATTTCTCAGGAAGGCATGGAATTCCCCCTAAACTAATATATATACAGCAGCTGCAGCAGATCCACATGGCTACCATGTAGCAGCCATGGTCCTTCATAAAATGGACTATCTTGAATGGTTACTTGCAATCTTCCTTTGACAAGAGTCAGTATGGGAAGATTTAGACTTCTCAAATCTCTCCAAATTGCATCTTCCAACTTCATTTGTGGTTGGCCCCATATCTACTTGCTTCGACTTCAGCTCTACAAACTTTCTATAAAAGCATACCTTTTTCTGCATGCTGGACATGACCCCACCACTGCAACTGTCTTGTTCTCAACTGGGGTAAGACTGCAACTTCCTGGGATCGTCTACACATCTCTTCATTTGTGACAAAACCATCTCAACATATGTTAAGAATGTGCCGTAACTTTTGTCACTAAAACTATTTATTTTCCCCTCCTATGTTTTATTTTTAATGGCCATGATCCTGCTCCACATAGCAGGGCTGTCGTCACTATCATGGTGAACACTCGTATCTTAGATGTCACAGAGATATCCTGCCACACAGAGGCCTTTGAAGATTCTGAAATGCCACTGATGCAAGATCAATTCGACATGTGAATTCTTTGGTTATAGAACCTCCTGCTCTCAACCAACTACCCAGATAGATGAAACCATTTACCCATTCAATGTCATTGCCATCTACACACAGGCCATTCACTTCCATTTTACAGGAAGCATGAATAGCTTTGGTTTTATCACCATTGATCTTAAGTCCCACAGATTTTGCAATTTTTTGTAGATCTTCCAGCATTAGCTGTAGTTGGTCAGTAGGCATTTCAAGAAAGAAAATATCATCTGCGTACTCAAGATCCTAAATTCTGCAACTCCTACTTGGGCCTCAATCAGTTTTGGATTGGAAGAGGGGCTGTAATCATCCCTTTTTTCCAAAAGGGAGAGTGATTAGTTTGCTCAGATTATAGGGGAATAATGCTGCTGTCAGTGTCAGGGAAAGGGTTTATGACCATACTATTGAACAGACTGAAATTGGGCCTTAAACCAAAAATGACAGATAACTAATGTGGTTTCTGTACTGGCCAATCTACAATCTATGCTATATATGCTCTGTGAAATGTTACTGAAAAACGACTAGGGCAACAAAAGACAGTTAACACCATGTTTATAGACCTTGTAGCTGGTTTTGACTCAGTGCACCAATCACCCCTGTGAATGATGATACACCAGGACGGGGTGCCTGAGGACTTAATGTTCAGAGTGGACAAACTACCGTGGTACGTTTAGCTGTGTGAGGGTCAATGGCTGTACTACAGGCTGGTTTTCAGCAGAATCAGAAGTGCACCAGGCTTGATTCCTCTCACCTATGTTATTTAATGTTCTAACAGAGTATCTGATGTAGTGTATTACAGTAATATGTAAATACATTATATAGAAATAAATACATAAATAACGATTTTGACAATAATTAGTAATAACGCTGAATGACAATGCCTGGTTTTCAATAAACTGGCCCTCTTTTCCCTTCTTTTTGCTTTTTGAGTTTTGAGATTTATTCCTAATGAAAAGCTTGTCACTTACATTTGAGAAAAAAGTTTAATGAATTGCAAAGACAGGTGTATTACCTGACACACTATATATCCCAATAGCTTTTAATAGTGAGTAAGGCCAATAAATGCCTAAAATAGCCAAACACTATTATACATGCAAAACACAGCCTACAAATTCACAAACTCTGTGTAGCAGTTACTAAAAGTCTGACTCTCTAGAGTGTTTCCTCATTCACGCTGAAAATAACCTCAGACTCATGAATAAAAGTTTTGTCTTTAATTTCTAGACAAGTAAGAATGGTTAGGGATTCAGAAGCTCAGTATTTAAGACAGTGTTTGGAATTTGTAGGCACTTTTTTGAAAGCCCAGGTTGAAAACTTTTATGTTTTTTAAAACAAAATGTTAATGTTAACATGAAATAAAAGTGAGCATTTTTCTATGTATGACTTAAACTTGTTAAAAAAGAGATTCTTGAACACATCAGGAATAAATATCACATGCAGCATACTACAGCATATTAATTTTGATGTTACTTTAACCAAATATTAAAAGCATTTTAGAACATTTACATAGTAGGGTCTTGTTTACTGCATTGCTCCTGTTTAATGCCGGTGTTAAAAAGTAAAGTCAGTGCTTAAGGAAATTGCCATATCAGAAGCCCAGAATGGCTCAAGTTCTCCACTTTTTTAAAGAACAGATATATCTTTCTAACGAACAATGAGCAGCTATATTGTAAGCTAATTAAAAATGCCCCATACATTTGCTTCATCTCTGTTCTGGAGAGAGCCCCTCTATGGAGAGAAGATAGTCCAGTCTCCATTCCTGTTTAGTTCTTGTCCTCTCCACTGAGGCTGCCACTTACAGATCCAATTTGTGCCAAATGTGATGCTGATTTTTGTGATGAGAATGACTGTCCACTAGTAGGTAGACCAAGACCACAGACTCATTTCAGGCAAGCAACACGGGAAAGCTGTGAATTTCTGTTAACTTTTGGCCACTATGAACTTGTTTTAAACTTTGAGCCAAGTCCTAGAACTGAAAGGTTCCACATCCTATTACCAATTCCCAAGGAGTTAGGGGTGTGTGTGTGTGTATTTACATAATGGTGGACAAACTTATGATGGCCTCATTCTTTCCTCCCTCCCTCCCTTTGCCTATCCATGAGCTATGAATCAATTTTCTAGTGTTTGTGAATGCTGTTTTATAAACCTAATTACGTCCTAACACTGTTCTGAAGCACACATGTACTACCTAAACACAAGCATTACTCTGTAAAGTACATTGATTGGAGCAGTTTCTAGGACTTACTTGTGCTGGATCCACATCATTCAGCATAACGATTGATGTGCAATGATAGTCTAGGACCAGCCTCCAGAAATCTTTGACAGTATTTGGTAAAGGATGCTGGGTAACTATAAAAGCTGAGGGTTGCTTATAGCTCTGCAAAACAATAGCAACAGAAGATAAAATTAAAAGTGATAAGAGAAGAAATCCATCCAGCAAAATGTCAGTAATGGCCCCAAACCCTAGGAAAATAAGTATTATTGTTATTTTGAAGATTACTCACACAGTGTTTTCAGATCTTCCCTGAGATGTTTGCTTGTAATCTAATAAACTGTAATTTTACATCTGGAGACAATATGGCTTTAACAGATCATATTTTTAAAAAAAATTATGACATGGGCATACAGAAGGGGAAAAAAAGAGATTCTTGCTTCCAATCTACCACCCATAAAATCTTGAGAGGTAGATTTGTTCTGAGTTGTTGACAGACAGATGAATCTACGTTGACTGTACTTGATTGTTAATGTGAATGATTCCTGTGTAAGGTGATACCCAGTTATTGTTCCAAGAAATATTGCTCAAATCCTAGTCTAACTGGCAGCAAAGCAATATCTTTAGGGGGAAAAACAAGGTTCATTCTCTCTTTAAACTCTGGCCCATGTGACTGACTGGAGGCACTGGGTGAACTTTCATCCACAACCCATGATTTAGAACCAGATGCTTCTTTGCTGCTGAAGGCCATAATGGAAGTACTTAGTCTGTTATCGGTCGAGGATTGTCAATATCTCCATTAAGAAGGGCATGTCTGCTTTGAAGGAAGCTTGTATGCACCCTGTGCTCAGGAAACTATGTCTAAACACTGGCAATCTGGGTAGCTATTTGAATCTTCCCTTTTTGCTTGGGTAACTGAGACAGTTAATGACAGGTTTCAGAGTAGCAGCCGTGTTAGTCTGTATCCGCAAAAAGAACAGGAGTACTTGTGGCACCTTAGAGACTAACACATTTATTTGACCCAGCCATACACATACTGAATCTATTTCCCCATGTTAAGTATCCTCACACCTTCTTGTCAACTGTCTAAATGGGCCATCTTGATTATCCCTACAAAAGTTTTTTCCTCCCGGTGATAATAGCGTATCTTAATTAATTAGCCTCTTACAGTTGGTATGGCTACTTCCACCTTTTCATGTTCTCTCTCTCTCTCAATCTTCTTACTGTATGTTCCATTCTGTGCATCCGATGAAGTGGGCTGTAGCCCATAAAAGCTTATGCTCAAATAAATTTGTTAGTCTCTAAGGTGCCACAAGTACTCCTTTTCTTTTTGAGAAGGTTAATGGGGCAAGAGGACTCTCACAGAATCTAGCTTTTCATTCTGGTTACAGACTTGAATATGGTGCCAGATGTGCCCTTCTTCTTTCCTTTGGTCAGTAATCTCTTCTTAGCACTCGATAATCACTAGATATCCATGCTGTAACTATTAGATCAATCAGCTGCCTTCAAGAATCATGAGAGGGTGCTGACTTGCCTGAAGTCATGTGCGGAACTGGAGGGGGCTGCTCTTGAATGGCTCCATTCCTTCCTGGCTGAAAGGTCCCAGAGGGCTGTATTGAGCAACTGCTCACCAAACTCACCCTTGTGTAGCGTGATGCACGATTCAAAATTTCACCCCCCTTATTCAAAGCATATACGGTGCCATCGGGGGAGTTAATGAGGCGGCATAGGTTATGGTGCTTTAAGTGCATTGATGACACCCAGTTCTGCATTTCCATCTCAACTGATACAAGGGGAGGGGAGAGCAACTGAGCACCTGACCCACTGGTGGGTATAGAATGGGGTATGAGAAAGAGCAAACCACCTGCTCCTGGCCCCTAATGTAGGGACTATTCTGGGGACACGGCTGGAGCACACAGTGCACCAACGATCTGGGGAAATGGATCAGCCGCCATGTGGCCAGACCAGTCAGCACAGTTTATAAGAGTCCCAAGGCTGTTCTAAGATGTTTGCAGGGAGGGGGAGTCGCTGAACCAAGCATCAGCTGTCTCCAGGATTAGGAGGATGGAAAAGTGGCAGAAAGCCACCTAACTCCCCTGCCCTGGAGCACCAACCATGGCTCAGGTACACCTGAGGATCCAGCCCAACAATTTGATTTCAAAGGTAAATGGCTCATAATAAGATAAGTAGCTGCAAAAGCTAATACTAAGGAATCATCTTTTTTGATCAGTACTTATTTACAAAACAAAATAATATTGACCTCTCTATGATGGGATGCGGCATAACGGCAAGATAGCAGACATTACAATCTGAGATTTGTCACTGGCTTCCTGTGTGCCCCGGGACACTGTGTGAATCTAGACAAGCCATTTAAGCTTGTCTGTTTCCCTATTCATATAAACAAAGATAACAACACCTAGTTTTGAGCCTTATCTAACATGAGTAAAATACTTTGAGATCTTAGATGGAAAGTCCTATATGAGTGCAAACTATTATTATTACTGAAGCTTTACTTTTCAGAAAGAATATTTCAAATATGTTCATTCTTTCCTAAACACTATTTTCTCGTACGTGTGTGTGTCACAATTTTAATTACCCCAGTTCTAAAATATCAGAGATATACTATAAATCTCTAGAGAGTGTAAAACACATTTAAGTGTCTTTTTACTGATATCCTATTAGCACTATTAAAATTACCATAACTGCATTTAAAATATTCATTTTTTCATCAACTGAACAGGAAATGTTCACTCAGACAGATATAAATAGAACGACTGGAGTAATGTCTTGTGTGCTATCTGTGCTGACAGGCAATTATTTTTTCTGTTAATTACTGTGTAAATTAGAAGGAAAGGGATCTAAAATACTGCTGCAAACCCTATTATCCCATTTAGCTGCCTTGGTGACTTAATAGGTAACTCTTTTTCTCTTTAGGCCAGATGGTTAAAAATTCAAGAGCTAGCAAGAAATGCAGACATTTTTAATTTGTCAGTACTCCCTGACGGGCTTTCTCTGTGTGGTTTTGGAACCTTGGCTGAGACATAACATATGAGGGATCCTAAATGTACTCAGGGGTTTAAAGATTTTGTGTCATTTTTTGAAAGGGAAGTGGAAGGATTTGAGTGCTCTGGTGCTGACTATGCTTCCCAGAATTTTCCAGTGTGGAGTTTATTCCTGCTTTATTATTAATGATATAATGGGGCTTACATCCATCAGTGCAGCGTTAATGTAGTTACTGCTCTCCCCATCTATTGTTATGAGGAAAGGCAGACATCTGTCTGGAGGCAGAACATCCATACAGCGATTCTTTTCATGATTACGGGGTAAAAGTGCTATACTGCAATCTTCTACACGCAGTGTTGGAGTCACCATGTTTAGAGTCTATGAAAAAGAATAAACAATACATGAGCAAGGTTAGCTCATCAGTGAACGAATCCTAAAATAGTTAAATCATAGAATTTCAAATCAACTTGGGATACAGTTTCAGAGGGAATTTACAAATGTAAAAAATCAAAAGAAAAACAAACAAATGTATGAACAGCTGGGTTCAAAAGCAAAAACCTTGGATTGCTGAACATGAGCACATACGAAGGAAGAACCTGAAAGATGGTTGCAGGGTTACCTGTATTCTGGCCAAAGGATCATGGAGGGAAACCACATAGGATTCCAACCTCTGTTTATGAGGAAAGAGAGAACTTTACAACTACTCTATTGGATATCTTTATTATTTCACATATTTCAACAGAAATTTGTGACATATTATTGCCCTGTTTTGTAGTTCTTCCCTCACAGGCCCGATTCAAACCCCACTGAAATCAATGGAGGGTCTCCGTTGACTTCAACAGGTATGGGAGGAGGAGCCATATTGCATGTATCCACGTTGTGCTGTCCATGACTTACCCTAAATTCTTCTTTGATCTGACTTGAGTTAGTCTGAGGATCCAGTTTATTCATTTCATAGTACACAGACCTAACTTGAGAAGCTGGAATAGAAGTATCTCCACAAAGACAGGCTTCCAGTATTGCGTCGTGGATAAATACGTACTGCTCCTGTTAAAGCAATCAACACAATTACTGACTTAGAGGGAGCACATCTTAAGTATTAGTGCTCAAGTAAACAGTAAATAACCTATAAAGCTCACATTAACATCAGTGTACACTGAGTGGAGCCCGTAGAGAGCAAAAGTAGTTAATGAAATATACTATTATATTCCACAGAAAAAGCTGTGGAAGGGTTGGGCCCAATCAGTTATGATAAATAAGCCAACCAACCTGTACACACACACACAAAAAGGTTTTTATAGTGGCCTCATCTTGCTTTTTTCGTTTTGCACAGCTCCACAGGCACTTCTGCTCATAAATGGGATCCAAAGTGGCGGATCTTAACTCTGACTAAACAATATCACCCAAACTATCTTTTTAAAAACATTTATCACCCTCAAAATCAGAAACCAGTAAGGTACCACCCATATGTTTGTTTGTATAAATATTGAATGGCTTTATTGTTCCTCACTGCACCATATGAAGTATTTTCCATGTATTGTGGCAGGTAAAGTATGTTATAAAGAGCAGTACTTTTACTGAAAATGATACAACAACAGTCAAAGAAAGATGCCCATACCTCAGTTTGCACCATGTTAACTCTTCGAGATCGAAGCTCCCTGACACAGTTGTATATATCTACGACACCTTCTCTTTCTGCCATATCTAGCATGATGTCAATGACAATGAAGCATCCGGTTCTACCAGCACCAGCACTAAAATAAAAGCACAGTCCACGCTGTATGAATTCTTAGAAAATATAAGGTTTTGAGCCTGATTCTGCAAGTGCTTCAGGTGTTGGATACTTACTGACATCAACAAGAGTTCTGTGTATGGGGGTTTGCAGGGTCGATTTTGCCATTTTTTCTTATTACTTTAGTATGAGTAGCTCCTATGGCTTCAATTACTTATGGAGTGATCACACAATGTAGGGTGGGGAAGAATTAGGCCCAGAGTCTTAGTGGGGAAACGGAAAGCAGACATTTTCATTCTGCTTACCTGCAGTGTACAACCAGTGGGCCGGCATTAGGTGGGCTCTTGGACTTCACCTGCCGTACAAATCCCAGCAGTCCTGTTGCATGGTATGGTACACCATGGTCTGGCCAGCCTGTGAAGTGAAACTGCCTGATTTCTCGGATTTCATGAGCACCTCTCTGTCCAGAATCAAATAAACAAATAAAGAAGAAGAAGAAGAAGAAAAAAAAATGTAGAAATGAAAATGGGGAAGAAATTAGGAGAGAGACTTTGTTTGAACATGAGTTTAACAACTGGGGCCTTGCTTAAAAAAACTACTGGAGTTCTTTAAAAGGCAAGATGAGGTGTGGATTTTCAACTGGATCCAAAACCTTAGCATAAAATAGGCTGGTTTAATGCTAACTGCTCAGGTGCTTTTGAAAATCCCACTAAATGCCCACCAGCATCTTTAGGCACCTAAACAGCTTTAACAATTCACTCCTAAGGGAGTAAGTCAACAACAAAGCCAGGAACAGAAATCATGTGGCAAACTCCCATTGACTTCACTGACGTCAGGATTTCACCCTAGAACTTCTGATGTTCATTTCTCTCATTCCTTGTTCCCAGGTAAGCAAACCAGTAGTAGCAGCACCTGTGTGTGCTCCTCCAACCACAAAGGGAAGCATTGGAGATGGGGAGAAGGCTCTTTACTTCCCCTCCACTGCTCAGCTAATCACCACTTAGCCCTTAGTAATTTAATACCTGTAGTATATGGAGATGGTGACAAACCTACAGAGGGCCTACTGGAATTGTATTTGCCGAGAAACCAAATGCTACTGTCATTTACAATATCAACCTGTAGGGCATCTAGGTAAATAGACGGATTTTATTAAATCTAGTTTTTCCTCTGTAAAATTGCAGCCCTGTTTATTTGTTAGTATAATATAGTTTTTTACAAACCTATACACCAGAGGCCACCATATACATTTCAAAAGCAAATAATATTATGACAGGTAGTGTCCAGCTTGGACAGATATAAAGGTTAGCTGTGGAATAAATATTGATGATTTTAATAACTGGTGTTCTGTGTTTCTTCTTCTTAAGGCTATATTTCTCTGTCTTGAACTACTTTGCATATAAAAGGCCTAACTCTATTTGCATGGTAATGAAGTAGTATAAAGTTGTTGTTTAGCTTTATTAATAGCATGCAAGAACCAGGGCAGGGATTTCCAACACTTAGGAAATGTGTATCTCAAAGGGGCTGTTGGAAATAAGCAACGTGTCAGAGGGCCCATTCCTGTTCCCACTTATGCTAATAGCAAAACCTCAATTGTCTTCAACGGGAGTGGAAGCAGGATCAAGATGAGGGAGACAGAGATGTGGAAATTAAGGAGAATGGATCATTTTGAGTGATTACCTAATGTTCATGTATGTTTGCAACAGGAACAAGCAATGGTTAGGAAAATATATCCAAATTGGAATGTGTTCTGTTTTAGGCTGTGTTCACTGGGAAAAAGATGTGATTTTTAGATTATGTTTAAACCGTAATGTAGACAAGGCAATTGATATTTTTACACACATTAACAGGGAGGCTGATGCCCTACCACCTAATGTGTTAAAATACAAATTGCCCTGTCTACGCAAGGATTTTAACATTTGTTAGTTAACATACCACCTAAATTGCACCTCCAAAATTTAAGTGTACATCCATTACACATGCAAAACCTCCATGTGCACATGCAGAATAGGTAGATGTACATGTAATTGCCTGTCTGCAAGCACACTTACTTGTCTGGCAAGTGCAAATGACAATGTACCTTCAAAACATGAGCTGTATACACCCATTGGATTCACACTTAAATATTTCAAGTGTAATTTTTGTCTACCATTTGTGCTAGATTTTGCATATAGCATATTGCCATGAATTTTTTTATTGTATCTACAAAGACCCATTTTCATCTCTCTGTAGCCTCCCTACTGGGTTTTATACCCAAAACAGAATCACAACTGTGTGAATCATGAAAGCATATGCTCATCTTGGATAGACAATATTTTTCACCTTTTCCTTGAAATCAAAAGGATGAAAACTCTGTCATATTATAAACCGTCCCTAGACTGTTAATAATTTAGGCTTTGCTCCTGAAACACTTACTCAGCTGCTTACTCCTGCACAAATGAGTAGTCCCATTGACTAGCAGTTCCCGAAAAACTACTCATGTGCACAAAATTAAGCACATATGAAAGTGTTTGCAGGATCAGGGCCTAAGTCTCTTTAAGTTTTAAATTACACAGGAGCAGGATTACAACCACCATACCTTAACATTAACTAAACTGTCATTTCTTTTTAAAAAATGCATCAATCAACTCCTTCCCCAACAAATAAACTCCTTAGTTTTCTTTTAGAAGCATATAGAAAAAATGACCTGAATAACTAAGTGGGTCAGAAACATTTTATACAATCTAAATTCAGGAAAGAGGATATGATGGAGGATATGGGTAGCCCTGACTGTTCAGCACAATAAGGAAAACTAAAAAAATAAATAACAGAGGGGGAAAAAACAAACACATTCCTTTCTGAACCACACAGAAGCTGCATTATCAGCTTATTGAAAAGCTGCCTATTGTTAAAAAACTAATGTCTAAATGAGGTATTTTCAAATGGAGAAATTTTTTTGAAATAAAATTGTTAGGATTGTTTATCCCTATCTGTTTCAATTCACTTATTCATGAGCTTTTGGTCATGAGTAACTGTAAAATCCTCCAAGTCTTTTTGCACAGTCCTGATTAAGAAGTGAAAAGCTAACTTCAAAGCATGACCTTCGAACTTGATGAATAGAAATCACCCAAACCACATTTTCTTCAAAGTCTAACCACCCCCTTCTCATCTCTGTGTGCTAAAGAATATCTAAATAGTTGGAGACAACAGGTTTGAGTGAGCCGAGGAAAAAGTATTACTAACATTAGATTCCATTCGCTGGACTGGTGTATATTTAACAATTAGGCTGAAGAATGTAATAGGAAAAATTAATTGCTCATCTTTCTGGATCTGCCTTTGTCATGCATTGTGAGATCATGGACAAGATGCTCTAACACAATCTGAGATTAGATGATTCAGTAACTTAATGGGAACACCTTTAAAACATTGGTTTAAAGAAAATTGATGCCATGGCAAATAAGAATACATAGCTGAAAATGACTTAAGTTATTTGATATTCAGGACATACTAGTGAGTGAACAAAAACCATGGAACAACCAGGATGCATGCTAAATCTCAGCATTGAACCATGCTGCTTTTGTCACTGCTTCCAGCACACCTGTTGGTAGTTTTATACATTGTCTCTCTAGGCTGTAAACCATCTGAAACAACAACCTGATTTTAATACCTGTTAATTAAGTGACAACCCAATGAATGGCATTATTCAAATCAACTAAATGATGATACAATATGCCATTTGTAACTGTGCTTGTAAAGGACCTCCCCTGCTTAAAGTCTTGTTAAAAAAATTACTTCATTATAAAACAGTTCTGCTGTAGACCAGGAAATATTATTGGACCAGTGGATTACAGCAGTTATAATCATGCTAGACGTCTGAATAATAGTAGTATATGAAAAGACTTATTTTTGACACAGACTGGCTTGATTGTGGTGAATAGAAAACAGGAAAACAACATCAATGTCCTGTTTAATTGATGGATGGGTCAGAGCCCTCTCCTCCTCTAGTGCCCCAAGGGAATGGAATTTCTGTTTCCATTTCAAGTCTGGGTCAGGGCAAGGCAGAAAGGATCCGCATTTAAAGAAAAGTGAAAATCCAATCTTCCATAAGGGAGCACTGGAAGACTACCCAAAAGTAATTTGCTATGAAAAATGGGCTGCCTGTTATCCAGTGAAATCTAGGATCTTTTCAAAGTGACAAAATTACATGTCAGGTTTCAGAGGAGCAGCCGTGTTCGTCTGTATTCAGGATAGGTTGTAGATCCTTGATGATGCGTTGGAGAGGTTTTAGTTGGGGGCTGCAGGTGATGGCTAGTGGTGTTCTGTTGTTTTCTTCAAGGGTCTACAACCTATCCTGAAGGACAACCCATCACTCTCACAGATCTTGGGAGACAGGCCAGTCCTTGCTTGCAGACAGCCCCCCAACCTGAAGCAAATACTCAGCAGCAACCACACACCACACAACAGAACCACTAGCCCAGGAACCTATCCTTGCAACAAAGCCCATTGCCAACTGTGTCCACATATCTATTCAGGGGACACCATCATAGGGCCTAATCACATCAGCCACACTATCAGAGGCTCGTTCACCTGCACATCTACCAATGTGATATATGCCACCATGTGCCAGCAATGTCCCTCTGCCATGTACGTTGGCCAAACTGGACAGTCTCTTCGTAAAAGAATAAATGGACACAAATCAGACGTCGAGAATGATAACATTCAAAAACCAGTCGGAGAACACTTCAATCTCTTTGGTCACTCGATTACAGCCCTAAAAGTGGCAATTCTTCAACAAAAAAACTTCAAAACCAGATTCCAACGAGAGACTGCTGAATTGGAATTAATTTGCAAACTGGATACAATTAACTTAGGCTTGAATAAAGACTGGGAGTGGATGGGTCATTACACAAAGTAAAACTATGTCCCCATGTTTATTCGCCCCTTTATCCCCCCCCCCCACTGTTGCTCAGATGTTCTTGTCAACTGCTGGAAATGGCCCACCTTGATTATCACGACAAAAGGTTTTCCCCCCACCCCCACTCTCCTGCTGGTAATAGCTCACCTTAAGTGATCACTCTTGTTACAGTGTGTATGGTAACACCCATTGTTTCATGTTCTCTATGTATATAAATCTCCCCACTATATTTTCCACTGAATGCATCCGATGAAGTGAGCTGTAGCTCACGAAAGCTTATGCTCAAATAAATTTGTTAGTCTCTAAGGTGCCACAAGTACTCCTTTTCTTTTTGAAAATTACATGTATTTAACTTGTATGGGAAAACAACATCATATTTTGAAAATACAGTTTTCCAAACTTACCTTCTCTACTGCAAATGTTCGAATCACATATTCAGCCAGGAGCTCTGTTTCTATTAGGGTAACTTTAATGTCTTTATATATCTCCGTGTCATCTGGCCAGTATTTACAACATTTGACCTTTTAAAAATACAAAAGAAATTAAGGTTCATATTTTTCAGCATCTGAATCTGTTCTGTACCTTTTGCAGTGATTTACGATATCAAATTCAACCACACATAAAACAGTCAGGCTGCTTACACAAGGAAATGGTCCATGTATTTAAAGCAGCAGTGTAGCTCAAGGTAAACATGGGTAAATGGAGTTTGCCAACTTCTCATTTTGGGAATATAGTTTAGCTTGGTTAATTATCCTACTTCTTCTTTTTAACCACTTTTTAACCACTTTAAACCGCTAATTTAAAGAACATACCTTTTTAAAAAGACAGTTTTGGGGTTCTATGTGGGAATAATATTCAGTAAAATAAGGCAAATTTCTATGTAGCATGAAGGATGTTTATACTGTGCATAGCTCAGTTACAATAACCATTCATTTCTTGTTCTTTCCAAGTCAGGGAGTATACAGAGGGAAAAGCTACAAATAGAAGCTTGAATAAACTCAAGCTCCTCTGGATTTTTTCGTCCACCTGCACTTGTTACTTGTTTCAAAAATATCTTGCATTCTTTTAAAATGACAGTTCATGCTGCAGACATAAGGGTTTGTCTAATGTTGGAAAGAAAAAGCATCTGTTTTCCCAATTAGAATTAACTTCTCAAAAGAACTGGTCAGAGGTGGTCATATAGCTAAAGCACAGGACTGGGTGTCAGGAGATTCTATTCCTGGCTTTAACACTGACTCTCTGTGTGACTCCGAACAATCATTGACTTTAGTGGGCTTCAGGGAATTCATCCCAGTGAAAGGAGAGAGGGGAGGTGGCTTGCATGAACTCTATTCAAGAGTTGGCGGGGTTTGGTGCGCCTTAGTGCAGCCTAGCACAACCTTCACAAAGTATGTAAAATTAAAATGTGAAGCATCTTTGTGCTAGTCACCTTTCGGTGGTGGGGGGGTGGGGGAAGGAGAGTTGTGTATTTTGATGAAATGGTTACTCACCCTTACTCAACCCTGTAGTTCTTCGAGATATGTGCTCCGCACTAGGTGTGTTTGTGCCTCCAGTGCCTTTGATCAGAGGTTTCTCATAGCAGTGTCTGCTCAGCCCACGCATGCGTGCGAGTCAGCCTCATGCCCCGTTCTATTGTTATATAGCACTGTGTGGGCAAACTGCCCTCAGTTCCTTGTCTACTGCAAAGCCTATCGCAGAGAACTCCAAAACAGAGGGGAAGGAGGGTGGGTAGAGGAGCACCCATAGGGCAGGCATCTCAAAGAACTACAGTTACTGCACAGGGTGAGCAACCATTGTTTCTTCTTTGAGTAGTGTCCCTACAGGTGCCCCACTGCAGGTGATTACCGAGCAGTTCCCCTTTAAGGAGGAGGGAGCTTTGGAGTCAAGTCCAATAGGGAAGATAGTAGAGCTGGGCCAAACACAGCATCGAAAGCAGCATCACAAGTTACTGCGTAATGTTCAGCTAACGTATGTATAGAAGCTAAAATAGCAGCTTTATATATTTCAATAATGGGCACGTTTTCAAGAAATGCCATACACGTGGAAATGGACCTTGTATAGTGAGTTCGTATGTCCAAAAATGCTTGAATATTATGAGATTCGTAGCAAGACTGAATGCAGTCAGATACCCACTTGAAAAATCTTTGATTAGAAATTGCAGATCCTTTTGAACTATCCGTGGTTTGTAGTGCTGTTCTCACTACCAACTGGCCCTCTTGGATAATGGTTTGCGATTGCTCTTTTTGTGTATCTGGCAAGTGGTCAATAAAGGCATTGAGTTTGCCGTAGTTCATATAGTCATATTTAGCCATTAGGGCTTGGTAGTTTGACTCTCTGAATTGTAAAGTCACAGAGAAGTATGCGTTTCACCTGAACGGGTCAAGCCTCTTATAATGTCTATCATAGGGGGTTGATTTGGTGTGATTTTGCTTTCCTTGTGTGTTAACAGTGTTCACTACTACAGAGTGGGGCGGAGAGTGCATGAAAAGAAAGTCTGCCTCCTTGGCGACCCTGTAAAACTTTTTGCCAGCCCTTTTATATATTGGTGGAATACAGACTGGCATCTGGTTGATGACCTTGGCAGGGTCTAAAAGCGCCTCACTGATTAGGAGGGCAATTCTCAAAGAGAAAGATGTGTGTAGTATGTCCAGCAATTTATAGTGAGAGTCTTTCACCTCTTCCAGGGGAATTTGAAGAGCATCAGCCAACCTCTTAGTGAGATACTGGAAAAGCATGAACTCATCAGCTAATGATGGAGGAGGGGACATCACTGCCTCATCCGGTGAGGAGGAGATGTTCATCATGGAGTGGTTTCCAACTGTAGTCTGGCCTTCTGCTCCTCAAAAGTGTCCTCCGGAGGGTCTGAGGTTCTGGATAGAGGCTGCAGAGGAATGTCTGGTGGGCACCGTGTGGGAGACACTAGAAGATCAAGAAGTATGGGGCTTGTAGGTTGCCCACAGATCCCAGTACAGCCCCTGGGGAAGGGGGCAGGGCATGGGTGTCCACACCAGGAAGAATGGGGATCGGAGCGTGGGAATAGCCGAGGAGGTCCCAGATGCTATAATGGTGGGTTGTGGTGTGAGACCAGAGAGAAACTGTTACCCTGATTACTGTCTGACTCCCTGCTGGAATTGGGTGGGGCCAACAGGGTCATTGGACACATGTACTCCAGTGCTGATTGTGATTCTGGGGACTGAGACGTGCTTGGTACTGGAATTCTGGTACTGAGTAGCAGGGACTCTGGTGCTCCACGATCGTAAGGCCCCCAGAGAAGCGGATTTCCTGCAGTACTGCTGTTGTGCTCAGTACTGTCAGGGATTGCCAGTGCTGACTCATTGGCACCAACAGCTTATTTTATGGAAGGCATGTTCCAAAGAGGGCTGCTTTGAAGAGGTCAGTATGGGGGATGTTTTTGTGGGTGCCAATTTAGTAGAGATGGTACAGTCTCTATTCTTGTCTCTGGCAGGTGGTGCCACTGCCTCAGAGCCTGTGCCCCTTGGGCCTTTAGGTATCGCAGCAGAGCTTGCACCTGGGGGTCCCTGTTTCTTTAGGGTAACCTGCCTCGGAGCCATCAGTGCTGAGGTGACCTAACACTCCGGGGTCTCCTCTGGCTGGTCAGGATCTCTGTTTGAGGCCTTGCGACCCTTTTCCTGGAGGCTTTGTGGAGGGAATCAGACAACTTCCTCCACGATTCTCCCTTTCTGGAGTTTGATGACTCCAGGGATGATCTACATCCTGGAGAGGACTCAGGACTGGGGTCAGATGCCGGTTTAAGAGAGCCTTCCATGAGGAGGAGTTTCAGCTTTAGCTCCTGGTTCTTTTGGTACCTAGCTTTCAGCTGTCGGCAGAAGGTGCATTTCTGCAGGATGTGTCCCTCTCTGAGACGTCAGATGCAGGAAGAGTGCCTGTTCATCACAGGGAGGCACCTTTTAAAGCTGGGGGAACCGGGCATGCCCCTCTAGGGGGGAAATCCCACAACAAAGGTGGGGAAAGGGGTCGAAAGAAAAAAACTTTTTTAAAAAATTTTTTTTTAAGAATTGAAGAACAGAAACTTTAAAGGTACTACAAAAAAGAATGGAAACTCTAAGAACAATTATAAATTAACACTATCAAATATAAAGTAAATAAGTAAACTGGACTGCTACTCATTCCATCTCAGCCCCAGGGGGGTTGAGAAGGAACTGAGGGCGGTTTGCTTGCCAGCGCTAGATACCCTCGAGGCAGACCAGGAGGGAGGGTGGGGGGTGGTCAGATACAGCTACAGTGGAGCACCCGTAGGAACACTACTCGAAGAAGAAGAAGAAGCTAAAGCTACTACTACTTACTAATTACACAAATACTAAGAACGTCTATAAACTAAATACTAGAATAAAGTTGAGATATCTCAATTTCCACAGCTCATTTTCAGCCTGAGGTATGAGTTGAGAAGGAACTGAGGGCGGTTCACCTGCTCAGTGCTATATAACAACAGCACGGGGCACGAGGCTGAGTGACTAGCACGCATGCATGGACTGAACGGATGCTGCTATGAGAAATCTCCGATCAAAGGAGCAGGGGGCGGAAGTAGAGCACTCATAGGGACACTACTCAAAGAAGAAACATGTAGCTGTAAATACTGAAAAATTGTCCCTTCTCCAATTTTTGTCAGTGAGATGGTTGGTGAGGAACATTACACATTGATTAGTTATATATTTAACTTCTGTTCTTCTCTTGTCAGGTTCTTATCTCACAACCATCACTTTTGTATCTGGGCATGTTCCAGTAGTGCATTAAATGATAGGACCAGCATCTATTATGTATCTGTTACACATGATGTTTCTCCCTTCCTCTCACCAAGGGGAAATTAAATGTTAATTTTCTAATATATGCAAGTATGTAGTTTTGCATAAATATACAATTCTTGATTGGCTGCATACAAAAGTAACTGCACATTTTACACTAGAAATGAATAGAACAGGAAAAAAAATAGGCACTATATTTAGTCTCATTCTTCACTAGAGAAATGTATCTAAATATCTGTTGCCAGCGATGAACACACACCATTTAAAACGTTAAAAATAGCTGCATGCAGTGCATAGTGCTGGTACTCCTATTCTACTGTCTATAATTCTTTTAAAAAATTCCACATAGAAGATTTTCCGAAAGCCCTGAAGTTAGGAAAAAGGAAGCCATAAGAAACATATTGGAGGTTCATTGTTTATCTGTCTGTCTGTTCTATTTGATAATCCAGGCCACTGGTTTTGTTCAAATCCCTGACTCAAACTGAGTGAACCTTTACATCTGTTGTTAGGGAAATACTTGAAATAGCCTTTTCCTCACTGGGTGAAGATGTTTTCCTGTGTCCTGTGCAGAGTAAGCACCTCTTCACATTGTCAACAGACTGGTACAGCCTACTGACAGCCCTCTTTCTGACCTTAATTTCCTCTTCCTGCCTGTAGCTTTTTCATGGGTGAAATCTGATACACATACACATTTCCAAGGCACGTATGAAAGAGGAAGCAGCTGCAGTCACAGTCACAACACCACTACTGAGCATTATGTTTCTAACTTTAGCTCAGCTCCTTTCAGATGGGTGCCTGCCATCTCAAAACAGCTGAGGTTAGTAAAATAAACTATTTAAAACATAGATTCACCTAAACTGCTTGGGTCTGAAGGAAAACACACATGTTTCTAACTTGGTGCAGTCTAGAGAGACAAAGTTATTGGACCAACTTCTGTTGGTGAATAGAGACAAGGTTTTCAGCTACACAGAGCTCTTCTTTACGTCACAGGTGCAGTTTAGACAGCCTGGATTATGATTAAGGAATAGGGACATTTAAAAAGTCCACTTCTGTGGCAGCTTTCGTGATGCACACTTCCCCTTTCTTTTGTCTTAATGGCTGGATTTTGTTTTCTTTTGAATTCTCATTTAAGATGACCCAATGGAACAGTTGTGGTAGGGTTGGAGGTCCTGCACAGAGGTTACGAACCTCAGTGCCCCATGCAGCTCTGCCCCATGGAGGCTTTTTGCTTCCCATCGCACAGGGGATTATGGATGTGGGGCAGATTGGGAGTAGTGTTGATAGATCCATGACAACGCAATCCCCTGCCATTTCTCTCTGGTGGAAGAGGGGTGCATCAGCTATGGGAACAGTGCCAAGGCTGCAGCTATAGCCATCGACTGGCTCTGCTAAGTGTTTCGCAGGCTGGGAGACGATAACATTCTGTGTTTATTTTTTAATAAATCATTTTGGCTCCAATCCTGCAACTATTTAAGCATGTGCTAAACTTTATGTATGTTTACTCACTGGACTGTTCAATGTGCCGAATGTTAAGCAAGCACAGAAGGACCTGATTCTGATCTACACTAGGCCCTTCACGTTAATGTAAACTGCGTTCAACAAGATAGCGTAAAATGGGAATCAGGTCCATAAATGTTTGCTGCATCAAGACCTTTATTTGTTTGAAGTAAATACCTTTACAACGAGGACAGAAAAGATTTTACATAACTATAAAAAACACTGCTAGTAAAAATACCAAAATGTGTACGTCAAAAATTTTAACAGAGCCTCTTCAGTTACTGCATCTGGATACATTTCTTTGGTTTTTGTATAAATATTTGGAACATATTTTAAAGTAAAAGTCGAACAGAAGGTTTAGGTATATGATACAGATATATCTATATCATATACCTAAACCTTCTCTACATATGTATATATAGTTAAAATAAATATTAAATGTATTATAATTGGTTTTTACACAGCAAAATAAAAAAAAACAATTACAATAGGTTTTTGCACCAGTAAAACATTGATTAATGTCAGCCACAAGATAGAGAATACAATTTTCAATGCTCATATAAGCAGAACAAAGATTGAGAGGTAGCTTTGAGATTATACCACATTTGTTTCCAATCCCATTGCCAAAAAATACAGGTGTACTCCCCTTAGAGGGTAAAAGTATGATTGGAGGGAGGTCATGACAGCTCTATCGGCATAAAACCCCAGGTGCACTTGTCCATCTGTTACATATGTATTTATTTTACTAATAGCTTTCGGGATATGTAAGCAGATCATCATCCACTTACATCTCAAAGACAGCAAAATGGGGTAAAGTTAGAGCCTAAAAGATAAAGATAAGGGTGGCAAGTTGTGCTCACTAGTAAATATAGCAAACAATATGGGAGGCATATAAACAGTGAAATGGAATAGTGATTAAGCTTGATTGCTTTAAAACAGTGTATTTGGCCTTAGGCAAGTAACATGCTTTGAAACTGTGGCCATGAAAAGCAAGAACGAGAATTCACTCATCTTTGGAATAGGAACATTACAGAAATGATATGTGAACTGGCAGGGAAATAAACCTCATAGTTAGTATTCAGCAGTTTAAATAACACTGATCATTCAGATTTCCTAATTTGCTTTGAGTCTAAAATATCCTTAACAAGATGTCATATAGCTAGCTATTGCCCATGCACTGCATGGCTTATTGTTAATGCAGAACAGGTTTATACAATCTAATTTAAAATTAACCCTGAACTAAGTAAAGATAATAAAATAGACATAAAATTTGAAACGGAATCTCATGGAAGTAAAATGAAATAGCCATCTAAAGTCACCTGTGAAAACTTTTTACGCTTTTTGCTGCTGTAAATCAGGATAACTAATCTTACTCTTATTTTACTGATCTGAAGAACAAGGAGATCAAATAAGTGTAAGAATTTTGTTTTAAATCAATTTGAAACAAAAAAAGTATCGTGATTAAGAATGTTTCAAATTTGTAGATTTGAGAGAAAATAAAATCCAGTCTTTCTTCTTTTTTCCAAAATATGTACCTTGTCTTAATTTGTGAGTATGTTGCTCTGAATGGTCAGAGTACGTAGGTTTCAGTGGTCAGAATAAGGAACAGGGAACTGAGGGCTGAGTCTAGGGGGTTTAGACAAATATCTTCCACTAATTATAATGATTAGATATTTATCTCAAATCTCTAGACTCTTTTGAAAATCTCAGTCA
Organism: Chelonia mydas; assembly: GCF_015237465.2. Taxonomy (NCBI): domain Eukaryota; kingdom Metazoa; phylum Chordata; order Testudines; family Cheloniidae; genus Chelonia; species Chelonia mydas. The sequence continues at coordinate 86,030,203 of NC_057850.1, read as the reverse complement.
AGATATCTGAGTTATATTCCAAGCTCTGGTGCAAAATTGCTGTTTGATCTTGGGCAAGTCATTTATCTACCTGTGCCTCATTTTGCACACCTGTAAAATAGTTAAGAACACTCGTGTTATGAGGCTTAATTAATGCTTACAATGTGCTTTGGGATCCCCATACTAAAGGCTTAGTATAAATGCAAGGTATCATTCTTTCTATTGACAGGTTTCAGAGTAGCAGCCGTGTTAGTCTGTATCCGCAAAAAGAAAAGGAGTACTTGTGGCACCTTAGAGACTAACAAATTTATTTGAGTATAAGCTTTCGTGAGCTACATTTCACTTCATCGGATGCATGTAGTGGAAAACACAGTGGGGAGATTTTATATACACAGAGAACATGAAACAGTGGGTGTTACCATACACATTGTAACAAGAGTCATCAGGAAAGGTGAGCTATTACCAGCAGGAGAGCTGGGGGTGGGGGGAAACCTTTTGTAGTGATAATCAAGGTGGGCCATTTCCAGCAGTTGACAAGAACATCTGAGGAACAGCCGGGGGGTGGGGGGGGGCGGAAATAACATGGGGAAATAGTTTTACTTTGTGTAATGACACATCCACTCCCAGTTTTTATTGAAGCCTAAGTTAATGGTATCCAGTTTGCAAATTAATTCCAATTCAGCAGTCTCTTGTTGGAGTCTGGTTCTGAAGTTTTTTTGTTGAAGAATTGCCACTTTTAGGGCTGTAATCGAGTGACCAAAGAGATTGAAGTGTACTCCGAATGGTTTTTGAATGTTATAATTCAAATGTTAAAACTCTCACAGATCTTGGGAGACAGGCCAGTCCTTGCTTTCAGACGGCCCCCCAATCTGAAGCAAATACTCATCAGCAACCACACACCACACAACAAAAACACTAACCCAGGAACCTATCCTTGCAACAAAGCCCATTGCCAACTGTGTCCACAAATCTATTCAGGGGACACCATCATAGGGCCTAATCACATCACCCACACTATCAGAGGCTCGTTCACCTGCACATCTACCAATGTGATATATGCCATCATGTGCCAGCAATGCCCCTCTGCCATGTACGTTGGCCAAACTGGACAGTCTCTACGTAAAAGAATAAATGGACACAAATCAGACGTCAAGAATGACAACATTCAAAAACCAGTCAGAGAACACTTCAATCTCTTTGGTCACTCGATTACAGACCTAAAAGTGGCAATTCTTCAAAAAAAAACTTCAAAACCAGACTCCAGTGAGAGACTGCTGAATTGGAATTAATTTGCAAACTGGACACCATTAAATTAGGCTTGAATAAAGACTGGGAGTGGATGTGTCATTACACAAAGTAAATCTATTTCCCCTTGTTTATTTCCCCCCCCCCACTGTTGCTCAGATGTTCTGCTGGAAATGGCCCACCTTGATTATCACTACAAAAGGTTTCCCCCCCTCCCACCTCTCTCTTGCTAGTAATAGCTCACCTTTCCTGATCACTCTTGTTACAGTCTGTATGGTAACATCCATTGTTTCATGTTCTCTGTGTATATAAAATCTCCCCACTGTATTTTCCACTACATGCATCCGATGAAGTGAGCTGTAGCTCATGAAAGCTTATGCTCAAATAAATTCGTTAGTCTCTAAGGTGCCACAAGTACTTCTATTCTTTCTATTGTTCTCTTATATTGGTGAGATTCTCTCTATGAATTCTGCTGGTGCAGGTTCCAGACACATGGTGGCAGACAAATTCCTCCAGTCTGCCTGGAATGAGGACTCAGGGCTGAAAGCTGCCTCCAACCTCTGCTGCACTGGGGACCAGAACCGGCCAACAAAGACCCCAAAGTGGCAGTACCAGTATAGGAGGACAGTTGCAGCTCACCTGTGAGATTCAATACAATTCAACACCTGTCCAGGACAGTCTCCTCTGATTGACTGCCCTGGCTGCCCTAACAAAAGGGTTCATATGCCACATGCCTTCTCCCCATTGCTGGTACAGCATGAAAAAATTGGTGTGGCTGGATGCCTCTATGTCATTGCTTATCCTGGGGTGATTTTGGCCCCCTCTGGCCATTAAAAGTTTATGCAAATAAGAGTGGTCCTAGAGAAACTGGTCAAGCACAAAGCAGCAGCATAAGGAAAGATGGTCCAATGGACAATTACATTTATGGATTGTAGTCCAGTGGAAAGAGGAAGGATGGTCTAGTGGTTAGACCATTAGCCCGGGACTTCAATTCCCTGCTCCACCACGACTATGTGGTATATCCTGGGGCAAGTCACTTAGTCTCTCTGGCCGAGATCCTCAAAGGTATTTAAGTAATTAACTCCCACTGAAAACAACAGGAATTACATGCCTGGATACCTTTGAGGATCTGGGCCTCAGTTTTCAATCTGAAAAATGGGGACAATAGTAATTCCCTATTTCACAAAGGTGTTATAAAACTAAGTACGTTAAAGCTTGTAAGACATGCAGATATTTTACGGTGACAAGGGTCATAAAAGTACTTAAGACAAACAGATGCTCAAGGCAGTGAAAAGGTGAGCTTTCAAGCCATCTTTATATCCTTTAACCTTTGCTCTGTGCATGTGGGTTGTATCCAAACATCTGCCCCAACACATTTATCCACATATTTGTGTTTCCTTAAACCACTTGTGTTTACTTTTCAAATCGATCTGTCTAAATTGGATTAGTGTGAATTAAGATATTAATCTCAATTGAGGAATATTTTCTAGAGCATCCGTTCTACTGCAAACAGGGGATGCAACAAAACACTGAAAACTGAATTCATCTTTGCTTGAAGTTACACCGGGCAATGTTGTGCACATGTATGCTGCTGCTCTGTTCAATAAGGCAAACATTGTTGATTTGTGGACATCTTTATTAAAAGAGTCCTTCTAGTTTCCTGGAGAATAACAGCCAATTCTTTCCTCTTAGGACTCTTCCCCTGCTATGCATGATGGAATAAGGCCAACTTGTTATTTCAGGTTATAAATTTAGAAAGCAGAAATGTGTTTTGACTGCTAGACATATGATGTTATTCACTGATTTGCCAGATTAACAAAGGTTTTAAACTATGAGATTTTATAATTTTTTTTGTTTGGCATTCTGTTAAAAAACATATCTGCCATCCTTTTCTGTTAAAAACAACTACCACCACCGCCGAGTATGTGTAGAAGTTACCAGGAAAAAATATATTTATGAATAAAATAAACACTAAATGGGGAATTACAATATTTTTAGTCTTAGAGCACAGTTTAGAGAGGGCCTGGAGACAGGGACTGGATTTAATGCATCTGTTGATTTCCCCATCTCTATATTTTGGTTTCTGTCTTCAGAGATAAAAGAAATCTTAGTCACCGATGGTCATTAAAAAATCCATGACACTTCTCATAAGAACAAGTGTATTAACCCCAATGTCCAGAACTAATTCCAACCTGTGTAATTATAAGTCTTATTAAATTTCCCTGCAGTTTCAATTCGATAAAATATTCTACACTTTATCCTAAATATTAATGTAGAATTTTGTGTGCTGTTAAACAGTTACTGTGTTTCACCCCAGCAGAGGCTGCATTTCAGTAGTGAATTAAATGAATCCCACGTATAGTTTGCACATACTATGTGGTAAGTATTCAAAGCGCTTTGCATGTGAAATACAATATAAATGCAATATTATGGAGGTGCCTGGTAATAGCTCTACGGTTAGAGTTCTATTCAAATGTGGACTACAAATTCCTGTTTTACTCTAAAAGTGGGTGGTTAATTGGTGTGAAATTTCACACATGGTTAGTTTTATGCCCACTGAATTTTACACGTAGTTTGTGTCTGGTTTCTCATTATACATTTATAATACAATGTCTTTGGAATTGGGATCTGGCTGATATTTGTCCTTGGCAGTCCTACTTTTCACTGTTGACTGATATCTTTTATAAACCAATGTCTGCCTAAACAAGGTAAATATGTGTAGATCTGGTGTAATGAATTAAAAAAAAACAGATTATGGACTTGGGGTCATTTTTAACCATTATTCACATTATAATTTAAAATGTATGTGCTGTGCACCCAAGCTTGATTGATGAGTGCCAAGTGCATGGACACTTGATTGATGGGGGCTGGGTACACATAAAACCTTCTCTAATAGGAACCACTCTTTCTTGTCAGATTTTACTCCACAATGGTTTCTTGGGCAGCCACTAGTTAAAAAGGGCTCATGCACAGCTGCTGGCAGGTAAAATCTTCTACCTTCATATATGTCTGCCTAGCCTCACCCACGTACCCACTCTTACACTTTGAAAAATCCTAGGATATTAATATCCCAAACACATTTCTCTGAAGTAGTTAAGATTGCTACACACCTAACATACCCAAGACAAATCCATAACAGCAAGGAAATGAAAAGTTAAAACACCTAACTGCACATACTCTCTACTCCTCCCTCCATACCCTACAACTACCATACAACACAGACCATGTAGGGCAACCTTAACTTTGCGCTCACAAGGATGCCAGCCTTTCATCGTCACTTTTAATTGCCATTCTGCAAACACTAAACTGCTGTGTCCCAATACAACCAACTACTACACCAAACAACCACGACTACTATTGTTGGGGGAAAATAATCCAATAAAGGAGTGTGTGCATATGTGTGGAAAAGGGGCAGAATTAAGGTTGCAATGCATAGTCTGTTGTATACAGTAGCTGTGGTAAGGATAAGGTGTGCATGAAGGAATAATGCACTGTTACTGGCTTAACTGTTCATTTCCTTGCTCTGTGTTTTTGTCTCAGCTATCAGAGTAGCAGCCATGTTAGTCTGTATTTGCAAAAAGGAAAGGAGTACTTGTGGCACCTTAGAGACTAACAAATTTGCATCCGATGAAGTGAGCGGTAGCTCACGAAAGCTTATGCTCAAATAAATTTGTTAGTCTCTAAGGTGCCACAAGTACTCTTTTCTTTTTGTCTCAGGTATGCTACATTATTGCAACCCTGCCTGCTTCCAAACTAATTTTTGTGTATATTAATATTGTCAGAACTTGCTGTTTCTAGTTCTTGATAATAACTGTGACACTATAATTAGTTATTAGGCTTCTAATATGATGCTTCTGCTTTGGTTTTGTTTTGCATAATTATTTCTGCCACCTGTTGGTAAATATTTTATGATACTAAAATAATGATAGAAAAACATGAGGACTAGCTGTGAATTTATATATCAGCTGCTTCTGTTGGGTTTCAGCATTGCTTTCATCATTTATTTATTTCCAAACTCCTCCATCAAGCAAAAGGGTGTGGAAAGTGACTCCTGAAAGAATCTAATGTAAAGTGATGTGACAAGCCAAACCGGGATCCAGGTGCCCAACAAAAAATCAGTAACAGTTCAGTGAGTGAAAAGGAGGAAAGTGAAAAGTGAAAAAAAAATGATACAGCTACATGAGCAGAACTCACCAGCTTTCCAAATCTTCACCATAAAGCTTTTGGGAAGGAAGTGATGTTTCAAGGTATGAGATTCTAAACAGGTCTCCAACAAGAATCAGAAGGGGGGGGGGGACTTTGGCCAATATGATTCTGACGTAAGGGCCTAATCCAACTCCCACTGAAGTCAGTGAAAAGGCTCCCATAGACTTCAATGGGAGGATCAAGCTTTACACGCAGTCTCTGAGAACTGGCAATGATGATTTGTTGTCTATGTTTGCCAATCATCCATATATATATTTTTTTTTTGGATAAACATACCAGTTTCTAGTTCCTCCAACTCAGGAAAATAACTTGATTCACATTAAACAATTTAGTAGTTATACAGTTTATACATAGAGAAGTAGAGGTCTCTCAGATCAGCCTACTATTTTGGAATAGTCTCTCTCTGGAGCATTTTTGTGTAGTCTTGGCTTTATTTTTCACCCCCTAGTCGGTGGCTGGGAAAATTTTGAATCTGGCACTTAAACTGTGTGCATCATATTCCTTAAGCGGAGTGTAATTTCTTTTATGCAAAACTTCATTTTAAATGGAAAATCTGGCCAACACCAACCTACTGAGGAAACAGACCTTTTTATCCATGCTATTAAAGAACCTGTAGTTTTTTAACCGAGGCTCTCACATCTGCTTCAACCTCTCTTTGCCTCAAACCGCTTCATCACCTGTTATCAGAGAACTGTTCATGGCAACTCAACAATGATTTTCCTAAATGACTGTGAGACCTCATTTAGATTTTTAATAAACAGTCACATTCTAATGAGGTCTTCACAAAACTGACTAAATATGTTTAGAAATCATTAGCTTAACTTACCAGTGCAAAAGTCTCCTTTGGGAGCCCTGCAGATTTTGTTATAAGACTTCTGGCAGATGGATTGATATAACAACACAAGTGAGTTTTGAGTCTCCACACAAACAATGCAAATGTGAATGACTGGATAACAGGCTACTAGATAAAGAGCTAAATGTCCCTCAAGTAGGTTCATTAAAGAGGGAAAACAATCAAAACACATTTCTGTGCCATTTAAATACCAGGTGCACAGCAGTCTGCAGGTGCCAGAAAAACTGACAAGGGTCCCTTGCTGGAACACACAAGAGCTTAAAGGGATGCACGGTTTTGACAAGTGTGTCTCAGATAATGACAGGTATTGGCAGATGTACCCAGACCCTGCTGGAGGGGAATGCAAAGAATGAGTCATCTGCAGCAGGTGCTTTCATTAGGGAAAGCCTCATGGTGGCTCCTCCACCAGCAATTAAAACAGCCCTGATGCATAATGCTCCAGGGCAAAAAGCAAGTGCCTAGTACTGATTTAATGACTATCCAGCCAGTCTTGGTAAACAAATACACATACACCCTCTTAATGACTAATTCATGAAGGACGCACATTATGTGACAAACATGTTAAATACGTCTTTCTTCTTTCCTTAAAAATAGGGTACTTTCCTTTGCTTTTCAACTTAAATAGGACAAGTGGTCTGTAAACAAGTCTGTAAATCTAATACTAGCAACTGCAACAAAAAAGTAAAACTTTGAAGTCAGGAAAGGTTACTGGGTTTGCCCTGCAGGAACCTGACCTATTCTCAAAACAGAAAATGGTGACCACAATTCAAGGACAGAGCCCCATTAAAATCATTACTAATCAAGGTAGCACAGCCCTTTGTGCTAGGTGTTGAAAGACAGATGACATGTTTGTAATTTAACTCCTTGGTGATGACAGCCCCATTTTGGGAATGGGGTATGTGCTCACTTATAGGCCAAAGCCTAGGGGCGATTAACTACATTTCTTTGTGTGTCCTAATCTCACTGTTCTTAAAATACAGTTTTAATCCCTTTTTTTAAAATAATATTACTGCTCCCTTAATGAGTGGATATATATCTCTGCAAGCCGCAACTGTGTCCCCCAGCTGGACAGTTGTACCCCTGTGGGATTCACATGATGTAGGATGCATGGTGGCACTGCAGCCTGCCTGCCTTTGGGATTTGTGCTTTGACCTGTGCAGAAACACAATAGGGCCCCTGACAGTAGAAGTTGCTGAGGGGATGCGTTAAGGACTGTTGTTGAGGGCTGAAGGATTATGACCAAGATCTTCAATCTCTCCTCTGGGTGAAACCTGATAGTCCACTTGAGTTTATGCTTCAGAACGTTGATTCTAAGATAACAATATACTGTTTCATCTGATAAACTGTTTTTGCCTCTTACGGCTTGTCTACATGGTGTCATACAGGAAAGTTCATACAAATTAACTAAAGGTGTGAATTTGAAGTGGGTTAGTTAAACTGCATTAATCCCCCCTGTGAACACCCTTGTTCAGAAATGAAGGGGCCTTAATTCAGTTTAGTTTAATTGACTTCCAACGTGAATTAAACTAAACCAAATTAAGGCCATTTTACTTCTGAATTAACTGTGTACATACAGGGATTTAATGCAGTTTAATCTACTTCAAATTCACAGTTTTAGTTAATTCGGATTAATTTTCTGGGTATCCTTATGTAGGCAAGCCCTAAGGTGGAGGGAAGGACTATTTCCTTAAAATATCCCTTCTTGAGGTATTTCTAGATAAAGCTCTAACAAATTAAGTATACTTAAGAGTGTACTATTATTACAAATATATTTCTTTCATTTTGGTTTGAATGTAAGTGTGGCTGTCACATTGTTTAAGCCTATATTTGATTCATGGGACTGGATTTTTAAAGTGGCCTCAACCTAGTCTTTCTTTTTGCCTCTGCAATTAGTCGTACCTGTGTTTTTGTAGCTGGTGTTAATTGCAGTCACAAATCCTATCATTTTGATGTCTAAGTACAGTACTGGTACTTGATTTGTGGGCAGACTGAGGCACTGAGGTGTCTAAACAGTAGGATTTAAACTAACAATTAACCATAGACTCAAATACAGGTACAATAACTGAGAATGTAAAACTGAACTTGTAAACAAGAGCCTAGATCTGACAATCTGATGCATAATACCTAAAAATGGATCTCCCTATAATACAAACATTTTTCAGCAGAACATGTCAACCACCCCATTACCAAGAAATTAAAAACATGCATCAAAACCATTTTGGCTCACATCAGAATATATGAACTGTTTCCCCATACTTCAGCAGTTAATGAAAATGCTGGACTTAGAGTAGCCAATGTTTCTGCTGATTTCAGCTAGGATTTTCAATGAGACTTAGGGGAGTTAGGTGCCCAACTCTTACTGAATTTCCCTTAGAAAATCCTAGCTAAGATTTGATGCTAGTGCAGAGGCCCAGTAGTAAAATAAAAGGGTCCATTATTGGTGTGTTTTAAAAAGAGAGTGGCCTCTTTTGAATACCTGCTGAAAATCATATTAGCAACAAAGACATGACCAGGAGATAGGGTTGCCAACATTGTAATATTTAAAAACTGGACACTCCAGCAGGAGTGTAGGAACTTCCCCCATCCCGCCTCTTCCCCTGAGGACCCTCCTTTTCCTCCTAGACCCCGCCCCTCCCCTTCCCCTAGGACCCTACCCCCTGTTTGTTTCTCTTCCCCCTCCTGCTGGGTCGGGAGGGACCCGCCTGCGGAGCCACAGCTGTGAGCTGCAGCTGCTCAATACAGGTAGGAGGCAGCCACGTCTGAGTAGAGGCTGGCACAGGTAATGACCTGGCGCCTCCCCATCTCTCCCACTTGCAGTAACTGGACTTTGGGTGTCTGGTCAGCAGATTTTGACTGAACACTGTCAGGTCCCCTATTCGATCGAACTTTCCGGTTGAAAACCGGCCACCTGGCCACCCTACCAGGAAACCTTCTTCAGAGGCAATCTGTATGGAAAAAGGTAAAGTATCAAGCGGCTAACTCCACTTTTTTCTTTATACATCAATTCCTGAATAAAACCTCCTGGTCAGCACACTGATTCTATTTTCTGATTTCAGTGCTAATTGTTCCATTTACAGAGCACAGGGTAAAACAGCGTCTTCTTATTATTCCCACATCCAAGCAAATTTAAGTCATATCTGTGCTGAGCCACTCCTAGAAGCTCAAGTTAGCACAGGACTATGACCTGGACATGCAATTTGATTAAGTTCCTGGTTAAGTAGGTGTGCCATTTTTTACGGGGGTGGGAATAAAAGCAAGATGGATTTTAACTAACATATCACAGCACAGTTCTGTGCAACATGTGCAGTCTCAAAGTTTAACCTCTTGATTGAACAATCTGTTCTAGAATTAATCTGAAAGAAGACCATGTAAGTTGCCTGAGAAGGGTTTCCTTGATGCTTAGTGTAATTATTAATAATTAGATGCACATAAAGTTATACTACTTTGCCTCTGTTGGCCAAATGTTATCAAATATTATCAAAGCCAAGCCTTCAAGCCATTTTAAAAATAATTAATGATACACCTTTTAGTAGAAGAAGTGGTAAATATTTTATGTGCTATAGTCTGTGTACAAGCATCTTGGGGGTCTGTTATTTAATATCCAAAAGTAAACATCTCAAAAGTCTTTCATCATTTTAAGTACAAAAATTACTTACCCTCCCTACTTCCACTAGATTTGTTACCATGACTATGCTGGCTGTGTTCTCATGCCACACCATTCTCCAGAAGTCATATATCGTCTCCTGCATTGGTCCTGAAATAATATATCAAAGGAAAGGTTATTTTCTGAAAGTCTTGGGATTGGAAATTTATCTCCAGGAAATTTTGAGAGACTGTTTTATCTGTACATATCAGTATTGTCATATTTTTCATTTAGGGTTGAATTTCTCTCACTATCCAGCCCACCAGCATTTAAGTTATTTTTTTCTCCCCCTGAAATAGTGCTGTGAGAGAAAGCTAGTTCTCCAACATTTAGATATTTATCACCATAATACCCAGAAGTGGCATTAGACAAATGGATAATATTACTCTTTCTGGTAACAATTTGATGATATTCTGGGGAAAGTATATATGGAATAAAATGAGCCTCAATGGACTATATTGCCTTTTCTGGTTTCAAATATTTTTCCTAGTGTTCACTATCAAATTAAGAAAAGAAGTACTTGTGGCACCTTAGAGACTAACCAATTTATCTGAGCATAAGCTTTCGTGAGCTACAGCTCACTTCATCCGATGAAGTGAGCTGTAGCTCACGAAAGCTTATGCTCAAATAAATTGGTTAGTCTCTAAGGTGCCACAAGTACTCCTTTTCTTTTTGCGAATACAGACTAACACGGCTGTTACTCTGAAAACTATCAAATTAGTCCAACACCTAAATTGTACTTTCTGAAGTGAAGCAGAAGATACAGTTTTTTTGACCTGCAGTATATCATTTTTCAAATAGTGGGGGAAATGGTAAAGATCCCTGGAATGACATGACAACAGTCTACTCTGCAGAACTTATTCTGAGGAATAACCTTGAAAAATCAGTGTGCTTTAGAATTCAAAATCCTGCATGCTCAGGTCTTGCAGCACCGTGCTAATAGTGGAGAGTCAATCCATTGTAGTATTGTAAATAGTAATGACAGAAATGTAAAAGGCTAGAACGCCCACGTCACTAATTTCATTTACTTCTACATCTTTTCTGTTACACGTGGTGTTCATCCCAACTTCTGGATCTGAAACCACTTCAATGCAAAGAGAATAAACAGTTATAAAATACTGTCAATTACTAAAAACCTCGCATCCACAGTGAATCATCTACTCTACTGAACCGCTATACTGCAGTAAGCAATTAGTTACTTATTCAGGAGAGTGCCATTAGTCTATTCATTAAGAGACAAATACACAAATTTATCCACTTTCCCTCTCCAAAAAAGAGAGACGTACATATTTGAAGCATTAATAAAGCCCTTGATTTATTTATTTAATTTTCAATTAAATTAAAGGGTTGTGTCCAGTTGATAAGTTTTGACAGTACGAAGCTTCTTTGGAAAGTGTTGTCATTCCTGCACTCAAAATTGGAACATATTTATAAAATAATAATAATTTTACAGCAATTGAAATATCGCTTAATCACACCTCAATGGACTAGCTCGAGGACAATGTTTTGCAAAGACAGTATCAAGTTAAAAACCACACTTCTCTGTATAATGTTTTTAAAACTTAATTTTACATGTGACATTTAAAAGCACTATAATTATTTTCTTTAATACACAGAGATGATTTAAAAAAAATGTTTCCTACTTCTCTGCACCTTGTCTGCTTTGTACATTTGACAGCACTTTGTGAATAGTCAGTTTCACTATTTTCCCCAGGGCCAGTCAGTTTTCCCTTTACTTGGGAAGGTGTTTCACATAACATTACAGGAGAAAAAGGCATTTAAAATAATAGGAAAATGTGACTGTAAGAGCTCCAGAAGTCTTGAGGCAGGTGTAGCACCTGAATCTATTTACTTCTACTTCAGGTTTTGAACTGTGCTAGATTCCAAACTCAAGTCATTTTTTAATTTAAAATGCAGAACATCTGATACTTTTGATATATACTGTGTTCTCAAACATGACAAGTTGAAATTATTCCTCAGCATTTGGAATCCTGAAGCTGAATATCTCCCCTCATAAATATCCTCTTTATATTATTCAAGATTGATCTGTATTCCATTTTCTTATGTTCCATTGATAGTGTACATTATGGGTGAATTTTTGATTTGTTTTATTTTTGTATTTTTATGCAATATAAGATTCAATATAGCCTTTTAGACAAAAAAACAAAACAAAAACATAATGGGACCGATCCCAGGCTCCATTAAGTTGCTCTGTATTGCTGGATGGGTGGAAAGTGACCTAGGAGCTTCTCTAATGGCACAACTAAGAATACCCAAAGGACCAGGGGCACGTCATAGCTGGCTGGTAACAGGGAGGGGGTTGGACTGGAGAGTGATGTGCTCTGCCAATCCCTACCGAGTGGAATGGCCCCCTAAGGAATTGTTTCAATGAGCGTAAATTAGAGCAGTCCTGTGGTTGCTGTAATATATGTCATGGGCCAATTCAGTCTCTCCACCCCAACTTCAGGATTGGAGGAGGCATAAAAGTAAATCAGAGTAATTTTTGCCTCCCCCATTTCTGTCAGCTATGCCGAGCGTGAATTCAATACACTTAAGGACTGAGCCCAATGTCATTAGTGCCTATGATCTTAGTATAATTGAGGCCAGACAGCTTTTGGTTTATTTTCTCTGTTCACTAGAATTCCTGTTTATTTAGAAGATTTAATCCCCACTTCAAGGGAAAATGCAATGCAGTTTTAATTATAGAATCCTGCTAGGGTGCCTCCAAAACATGAAGCGCATTGTGACATGAAACAAAACAAACCTAGCCCTAGTTCCAAATATCTTTAATTCATCAACTGGCCACGTGATTTTTTACCCTTTCTTCCAAGGGATATAGCCAACATCTTAGCTGGGTGACTTGTAATTCATTGTTAGAGGCTAGGTCTAGTTGTCTGAGTACAGGAGAAGGGTCCAAGAATTCATGAGCTTTAATCCTGACCTGACACCAACCAGTGGTGGCAAACCCAGGGGTTAGAAAGGACATAGGGGCTAGTGCTCCTACAATGATAATATTGTGGGGACTCATCCTCAAGCAAATTTGTGCATCACTGAAGGAAGGTGGAGGCAAGAGCGGGACACAGAGGGTCTGGAGTGGTTCCTGCAGTGCCCGCTATTGGGCCAGGAACAGTGAGCAGGCAGCCAGAGGGGCTGGAATGGGCCCAGGAGCAGGTAGGAACTCGAGGAACTCTCCTTCCTAGTCTGGACTCAGCTCCACTCCCCCTAAGTCTCAGTACCTCCCCTCACTCCTCTTTCTGTCCCTCTGCCCTTTCACTCCCCTGCCCCTGACAGCAACTGTCTCTGTGACTTCAGTGTGTCACTTAACCTTTCCATCTGTCAGCTCCTCATTTTTAAAATGGATATACACATTGCAGGGTCTGTCTAGGCTGCTATGTAAGTCCAGGATTCAAACTCAGGCTCAAGCCAAACCCCCACTTCTGTCTACGCACAAATTGTGCTGACCCAGGGTCCCACGACCCCATGTCGGTGGAGGGTTTGAGCCTGAGCAAGCTAAGACCCAAGGTTCAAGAGTATTGCTTTGCAGTGTAGACATAGCTTCTCTAGACTTGTCGTCTTGGAGTCTACCAAAAGTATTCTACAATTCCATGGGCTGATTTTCTTTGCTCTGTGAACAGGTAAGTTTGATGGACAGGTAAATTTTCCCACACTGCACCATGACCAAAGGGCTAGAGTGGCCACATTTTGGGAGGCTCCTAGGAAGCCTGGGATATGGGGGTTGGACTTGGGCCTGCATAATGCACTATAGGTGCAGGCACTCCAGGGTTGGGATCCCCAGTTCACCAATTCCTAACCTGGGGTTACAAATGAGGGTAGATGCTCAAGCCCTAGGTTAACAAACCTAGGGTCTGCTAACTCAACTTCTACTAGGCGTGGGCTTACATTGCAGTGTAGACATGGCCTAAGGCATAATAACAATGGGGACTAGCTGAGAGAAGGTGAGCAGGGAGTATCGGGCATGTTATAACAGATATTAGTTAGTACTGATCTCACCTGATCCCCGCTCTTGGCCTTCGCTCCCCAAGAAGGGGTCGCAATGGGAAGCTGTAATCGGTAGAGATAGTTGGAAATTTTCCACCAAAATGTTTTATCTGTGGGAAAATATAGTTTCTGGACATCCAAAGTTTTTCAAAGGAAAATTTCAATTTTGTTGAAATTTTTCAATTTTTTGTTGGGAAAGTGGTATCAAAATAGCTCGTTCTGGGTCAGGTTGACTCATATTGAAACACTTCAGCCTGTTGAACCTCGGGGCAAACCACTGCACATTGCACCATGAGAATCATGTGAGCCTGGTGCAGCCTTGGACACTTTGGCTGGCCTACAGAAGAGAATGCTACGTAAGGTTCCTGACCTACGAATTCCATGAAACCCCACAGCGGCTCAATGTGGAATTGAGCCAAAATGAAACATTTCAATTCAGGAATGCTGAAATCTTTTGTTTTAAGTGCAAATGTCAAAATGAAATGTTTCAACATTTTCCAAAACAATTTTTTCTGAAATTTCCATTCCATGAAAACATTTTTGATATTTCATTTTTGTGTGTGTCCCAAGTCAGGGCAAAAAACAGATGTCAGAATATCCAAATTTCCTACGGGACAGAAATTCCAATTTTCAACCAGCTCTAGCAGTAGGGGAGTAAATGGAAGCCCAGCATAGCAGCTGTCTATGCTGTTGTTGTAAGAGAATGGGATGCCTCGAGATCATGCAGTGGTTTACCTTCTCTCTGCACCTGGTAGGAGCTGTGGGGTTTGGAGTTACAGATCCTCTGTCTAAGTAACCAGTTTTCTTCCCCTTCTGTGAAGCCACCATCCCTGAGTAACCTAAGCTGTGACCCAGGAAGACACAGAGTATTTTTAGAATAGTTTTTCCCCTTCAACAGGATCATCTGTGGCAGAGGACAGTTGGGCCATAGTCTGGAAGAGTGGCTCATTGACAGTTCTGGGATATTTTGCAACTATTTGTTCTCGACTTGAATCTTTTTCTCAGTAACCAGAGTTTTCCTTGTGGGTTTCAAGACTTCTGTATTTCAGGTATTGAACTCACAAATCAAGCCAAGGAATAGATCCTAAGCACCAGTTACGTCTTGAAATTTTTTCATTTTCTGTTCTTAAGAAGGAGGGAAGTAAAGATCATAAAAGAAATGAGGCTGAAAAAAGTTTTCATGAGAACAAGAATGCTAATGACAACAACTATGGCTTCAGAATGAATTGAAGAGGATCAATCTTCCCTCCAAACGTAATTCATTGTCTATGTTTTCCTCATTCACGCTTCTTCTGAGCTTAGTTTTAGCCTCACATTCTTCTTGCAAGAAATGTCTTCTTCTGCAATGTCAGGTGTGCTCTTCCCCATCTTGTCTGTCATAGTAAGAGGTGGGGGAGTGGAGTCAGCTTATTCTTATAAGTGTTTTCCTGTTACATCCATCTACCCAACCAGCCTCCAAACTTCTTTCGATTCAGGACATTGCTGGGGCGAGGGGTAGGGTGGGACAGGGAGGGGGAGGAGGAAGGGAATACCTAGTTAAAAGTCTTTGAAAGTAATTCTTTCCTACCCTATTTTTCTTTCCTTCTTGACATTTTTCAAATTGTTTTCTGACACCTGAATAAATTATTACTCTGTCACTTGTCGCCAGACAGAACTGAAAAGCATTAGAGGCCAGGTAGGGGTGTAGAATTTATTGTCATCAAGAGCTGCACAATTTTATTTCAGAGACTCATGATGGGTGGGGGAATGGGGGGGGGGAAGGAGTCGGGGGGGGGAGAGAGAGAGAGATACTATTATTGTATCAGCATCAAGTTTAGATGTTTGCACAATAGGCAATAAGGTTATTTGGCAGCAGTTGCCCCCTTGTGGTCTAAAAGGTCTGAATGGAAGGTACTATATTTCTATAACATTAAGCCTCTGGCGCATTACATTAGCTATATAATACTGTAGTTGGTATCAAAGATCTCTAATGTGAAGAAAATCAGCAACTGAGCTCTTGCTTGACGCAACCAGAAGGTGCAAAGCAAAGGAAAGTAAGAATATAAACAAACATTTAAATGCACTAGTGAAGAAAACTGAAAGATATAAGCAATTTCATGAAAAATTACCATTCTCTATATTACCAGTAGTAGCGACAGGCCCCAAAGGATAAACACATAATACGAGGTGAAAAAATCATGGTGCTTTAAAAAAAAAGTTTAAACCCTAGCAGCTGATTTACTGTACACAGAGACTTTCCACATCTTTCTTCTGTCCTGCTTGGTATTATATGATCCAATTCCTATACCTGATATTTTTCACTGAGTCAGGTGAACAGTTTAATAGATAAACTGACCTGGAATGTGAAATATTGAAGTTCAGAAAGAAATGGAAGCAAAAAGTAAATTGGTATCAAACTGTATGGATATAAAAAGCAAATGGAGCCAGTGGCATCACAAGCTTTACATAAAGCCTACTTCTGAGACATGAATACAACTGCAGTGATTTGGGATTGTCAAGTTTTGTGTTTCTCGTAAAGAGTGCTCTATAATGGAATATTTGCACCTGGAATTTAGTTCCCCACACAGTTCACAGGATTTGGGTCTGGGATTTTGGTACAAAGAAAAGGGGCAGCTGTATTCTCTACTTTAAAAAAAAAAGTTTCGAGCTGAACCAGAAATTTCCCCAACTTCTATTCATACTGGGGCTTGTAATTTCATATTAGTGGCTTTTCATTTTGTAGATAAGCAATTAAAAGATACAGTATAAATAATAAGAACATAGGAATGGCCATACTGGGGCAGACCAATGCTTCCTCTAGCCCAGCACACTGTCTTCTGACGGTGGCCGATGGTCGGTGCCAGATGCTTCAGAGGGAGTGAACAGAAGAGGACAATTTATCTAGTGATCCATTCCATCGTCCAGTCCCAGTTTCTAGCAGTCAGGTGTTTAAGGACACCCAGAGCATGGATTGTATCACTAACCATCTTGGCTAATAGCCACTGATTGACCCATCCTCCGTGAACTTATGTAATTATTTTTTTTAACCCAGTTATACTTTTGGCCTTCAAAACATCCTCTAGCAATGAGTTCCACAGGTTGACTTGCATTGTGTGAAGAAGTACTTCCTTATCTTTGTTTAAAACCTGCTGCCTACTAATTTAATTGGGTGACCTCTGGTTCGTGTGTTATGTGAAGGAGTAAATAACATTTCCTTATTCACTTGCTCCACACCATTCATGATTTTATAGACATCTATTATATCCCACCTCAGTCATCTCTGTACTTTTCCCAATTCAGATATATCTTTTTTTTTAAGATGGGATGACAAGAACTGCATACAGTATTCAAACTGTGAACATACCACAGATATATATAGTAGCATTATTATATTTTCTGTCTTATTATCTATCCCTTTCCTAATGATTCCTAACATTCTGTTAGCTTTTTTGACTGCTGCTACACACTGAGCAGATGTTTTCAGAGAACTATCCATGAGGACTCCAAGATCTCTTTTTTGAGTGGTAACAGTTAATTTAGACCCCATCAGTTTGTATGTATAGCTGGGAGTATGTTTTCCAATGTGCATTACTCTGCATTTATCAACACTGAATTTCATCTGCCATTTTGTTGCCCAGTCACCCAGGTTTGTGACTCTTCACAGTCTGCTTTGGACTTAACTATTTTGAATAATTTTGTATCATCTGCAAACTTTGCCACTTCAATGTTATCTTCTTTTTTCAGATTATTTATTAATTTGCTAAATAGTACTAGTCCCACTACAGATCCTTGGGGCACCATTCTATTTCTCTCTCTCCATTCTGAAAACTGAACGTTTATTCCTAACCTTTGTTTCCTACCTCTTAAACAGTTACTAATTACCTTCCCTCTTATCCCATGATTCCTTACTCTGCTTAAGATACTTTGATGAAGGACCTTGTCAAAACCTTTCTGAAAGTCCAAGTTAAACAATAGCCATTGGATCACCCTTGTCCATATGTTATGTTTGTTGATACCCTCAAGGAATTCTAATAGATTGGAGAGGCATAATTTCTCTTTACAAAAGCTGTGTTGACTCTTCCCCAACATATCATGTTCATCTATGTGTATGATAATTTTGTTCTTTACTATAGTTTCAACCAATTTGCCTTGTATTAAAGTTAGGCTTCCCGGCCTGTAACTACCAGGATCGCCTCTGGAGCCTTTTTAAAAAAAATTGGCATTACATGAACTATCTGCCAGACATCTGGTACACAGATTGATTTAAATGATAGGTTACACACCACAGTCAGTAGTTCTGCAATTTCTTATTTGAGTTCCTTCAGAACTCTTGGGTGAATACCATCCATCCTGGTGACCTACTCCTGTTTATTTATCAATTTACTCCAAACCTTCTTCTACTGACACCTCAATCTGGCACAGTTCCTAAGATTTATCACCTAAAAAGAATGGCTTGGGTGTTGGAATCTCCCTCACAGCCTCTGCAATGAAGACCAATGCAAAGAATTCATTTAGCTTCTCCGCAATGGCCTTGTCTTCCTTGAGTGCTCCTTTAGCATCTCAATCATCCAGTGGCCCCGCTGATTGTTGGCAGGCTTCCTGCTTCTGATGTTCTTAAAAAAATGCTGTTGTTAACTTCTATAACATTTGCCTCTAACACAACAGCAAGTTCACACCATAACATTTGGTGTCCAGGTTAACAGAATTAAATTACGGATATTAGTGCTGGAAGTGTGCTGAGATTAAGAAGATACCATTTAGCTCGGACGGCTCCCCAGGGGCAGAACATGGGACATCGTAGCTATTATCACATGTTGCCAGAGGCATTGGGCCTGACTGGGCAGAAGCCAGTAGGGAGACTCACAGCTCAGCAGCAGCACAAACTACACCTTTAAAAGAAATGCAATGAACCTACTCCCGCCCAGTGCTGGCCTCTATGCGATACCAGGTACATAGGGCATGAGATGACTCACAGCGTATCCTTGGCTCTTCTGCTTTGGGTGTGCAGCAATAGTGGCATTCCCTCTTTCACTTAAGGAAAACGGGCTGCAGCACTGTGGTTGCCTACTGCATGGACACACTAGAGAGTAACAGTCCCTTACACTATCATTAGCATCTAGCACATGTGCATTCGGGCACTCACACTTTGGCCCTCTTTCTTTAAAGGTATGTGATCCCTGCTGGTAAATTCAACGTACTCTACAGTGTTTCTAATGAACAGTTCTGATTTCGAGACTCCATAGCAAAGATGAATAGTTCCCTTTGCAAATGCTCTGACAAGGAAACAATGCCAATCAGAAATAGGAAAAGTACAGTCCAAGGTGTCTTGACAATTTAGTATAAAACCAACAAAAATAATTAGTGGTGCAACAAAATGACAGATTCAAAGTTGTATAATTAAAAATTCAGGAAAGTGTCTTTCCCTGATGCAATCTTAAAATGTAACATTCCAACTGTTAATAGAATAATGTTCCACATTCCATATAGAAAGGATAGTTCCACAGCATGAGGCTCCATTTGTATGCAAAACTACAGGATTACTAATGTTCTGCCAATCCATGATCTGATTGGATAATTATCCCATAAGTACTTTCTACATTTTCTCTGAACCATGCTGCAATTTTATATAGCAACTGGGATCGTAGTAAAACACCTTTTCAGAAAATATGTCAAAAACTGTGATTTAAAATAATAAGAGGAGTCCCAGAAGAGGGAAAGAGGGGGCTGGGAGGTGGGATAGACTAGAACTCGATGGCATAGCCAGCGGAAGTAACGTTTAAACCCATTTGTCTGACGTTAAGATCTGTCATGAAAGGAAATGGGTTAGGTGATGGCTGAATGATGGGAAAGTTGCTACCAAAATAACCGGTTGTCAGCTCGTGGGCCATCTGTCAAAATGCCTTTTTAGAGGGCTGATGAGTCTGAAGGGAAGATGGTGATGGAGCAATGAGCTTGCCTTGTTGTAGTCTTTGGCGCTTTCTTGGTGGCTCATAGGATCGTTAGTGGAACAATGGCTGTGGCGGTAGTTAGTATCTCTATTATTGTAGTCTCTAGAATTCTCTCCATGAAGATTGGGTATATATACCCAATGAGCAGAGGCTGGCGCGAGAATCTTTTAGTGAGTAGAGTGCCTCATCTGTCTTCTCACTGAAGAGGGCATTCCCTTCAAAGGGAAGGCTTTGCACTGTTGCTTGTATCTCTTTAGGAACCTCAGATGTTTGTAACCAGGAGCTTTCTCTCTAAATATTGGAGATTGAGGTTGGAATCTGTAGCATTCCAATTCCAAGACCCAACGGTAAGGGTCCAATGTGCCCCAATGTGATTATGGTCAATAGGTAGGTTGACCGTATGATGAGTACCAGCGCTCCCTCAGTGGAGAATATGGGTCCTGGGTATGGGAGAGTCTTTATGAAGCCCTGGAAGTCCTATCAGGGCTAGGTTGTTGTGGTGAGGCCCTTGTTGGAACAGATCCATCTCTTGATTCTCTTCTAAGAACTGTTCTCACTCAAGTGGTGAAGTGGTTAGCATCATCTGTGTGAGGGTGGCGCCACTGGAATTGGGCCAGAGAGAGCATCCTGATATCATAGCTCTGCTGCAGATGTGGATTGGGAAGTGGTGGATGGATGACATTTTGATGTCCCATACTAACACTTGGTCTATCAGGATCAGGGACTCTGGAGCTGAGTAGATCATCAGATCCTCCAGAAGAGCATTCCTTGGTTTTACTGGTGTCTTCGGTGACTGGACCGATGGTGAAGCCATAGTGCCGGTGTAGAGAGCATGCACTGATTACTATCTTTGCGTTGCTCAGAGGAGTTTTGGAGAAGGAGAAGCTCCCAGTACCATCAGTGTCTGCCCGATTTCACCATGAGTGCCAGGTGAAACCCTGTGTAGGGCACAGAGCCTTGCTCAAACCTGAAGAAAGGGGAAAAGCCTCCCTTTTCTTTCAGGAACTATGAGCAGATTTCTCTGCTCTCAAGTACTTCTTACCCTTGGTGGAGTTATTCAGCCTGGCGAGGTGTTCTGCCAGTGCCGATGGAGTACTGCTTGGAGGTCCTTGGCAATGACTTGGAGAATGGGAGAGCCCAAAGATCCACTCTAGGTCCCAGGCTAGCTCTGAGGTATTGACACAGCTGGAACTCTTGAGCCTGCCTGGTGCGAGGGGGAAACAAACAGCAAATCCCACACTTAAATGGGATGTGTGCCTCCCCTAAACAGCAAAAGCAAGTGTCATGAGGGTCGCTCAACGGAAAGACCTGGGGACAGGAAAGGCAAGATTTGAAGTGCATAACGCTCTGGTGTCAGGGAGAGAAAGGAACCCGCCCCCACATAACTCTAACTAACTAATTAATTAAACTAGACATAAGCAAACTATCTAAAAATTAAATATTTACGAATATTACAATTATACAAGGCTATATTTACATGGGGACTGTTGTACCTTCCCTTCCTCACATAGTGGAGAATTTTTCAGTCTGAGATACCATTAAACTGTGATGGCCCATCCAGGTAGAGCATGTACACACAATGGTTATCAACTTGCATACAGAGCAATCTTTCCAATCTGCTACAATTCTTTTAAGGATGTCAGCACATCAGTGGATAAAGAAGAATTGGTTGATATAATCTGGACTTTCAAAGAGCTCACAAGAGTTTACTAAGAAGTCCCAAAGGGTGAAATTCCCTTCTGTGCTGAAGTCCAGCACAAGGCCGGTGCACCTCTTAAGTCCCACGTAAGCCCTCAAATAGGGCTGATGCTATCTGGTATAGTAATTCATATGGTCTTGTCCAACTGTACTTACACAGGATGTGGCAGAATTTGGCCTTAAGTAATGACTAAGTGTTAAAGTGCTACCTATTAATTGCTGAATTTGTGGAAGGCACACTTGGCTATTAATTATTTTTTGTTTCCAATACCATCCACAATGTGACTGTGCTGAATAAACAGGAAAAAAGACAGTCTCTGCCTCAGAGAGCTTTACACTAGAGAAATATCTTTTCAGGCCTCCCTTCCCCTGCAAAAAAAAGTACTTAGGAAACATATTTCCTTCTTCATGGATTCAATTTCTTTTCTAGTATGTACTAGTTTGTGCTTTGTCAGTTAGGATTTTACCAGAACATCATAACATAAACCATAATCAAACAGATTTTCTCCAGATTCATTTACTTCTAGTTTGAAACTGGGCATTAAAATATGTTTTATCACAAATCAAACTCTCTCATAACTTTAACTGTATTTAGTCACCAGTTTCTTTTTTTGACATTTAAAAATGATATATAAATAAAGGATAGATACATTCCTAAATTTTGCCCACCTCTAGTTTACAAACAGATGCAGGAATATCACAAATTTCTGTTCACTAATTATGTGTGTGTATTTATATTGCAGTAGTGTCTAGAAGCTCCAGTTGGGGATTGGGACTCCACTGTATACAACTTAAAATAAGAAGAGTGTTCCTGCCCCACAGAGTTTACAATCTAAGCACATGAAAGGAGGCAACAGAATGGAGGACAGGGTTGGAGTGAACAGACTAGGTTTGGTATAATGTGTAGCAGTCACATGCCAACTCCCTAGCCATTTATGGCAATATCAGCCATCCCTGGCCCACATTAATATTTCCATCAAGTTCACACACAAGTCATAGCTGCACTTAGATATATTATTAAATCCAAGGCCAGCCTTTGCTTGTGCACTTTTGGCAGGTGCTATTTAAGACAATACCGCCTCTATTTGTTCTGTACCAACAAAATAAAATGGAAATGTCATATGATTTTCCAAAGAACAAACTGCTGTTCTCTGTAATATCTTTTGACTACTAAGAAACACTGTACTGCGGGAACATAGCGAAAGCCAATAATATCACCGGTCTAGCTAATCCAGAGCTGCTGTCTCTGACAGTGGGCAATGTTGGATGCAGGTGAAGGCATAAAAGCTTTGTACATAATATACCTGGCGAGTTGTGCTGAATTAGACCACGAAAGGAAGTTTCCGGCTTCTGATCTTAGATGGTGATTGATTTAAGCCTTTGCAAATTTATCCTGGCTAGCATAACTGCAGAATCTCTACTTATTCATATAATAAATGTTCAGTCCTTTTTCGACTCTTACTAATCTATTTGTCTCAATTATAGTAATTCACAGAAGAAAAAGTATTTGGTTCTGGGTAATTACTGATCTTCCACATATTCCAAATGGTCAAGTCTGAGAACTAGAAGATTCTGAAAGACAAGAAATTTATTTTCTAAAGAAGATGTTGCACACAACATGTATGTAGCTTGAGAGTACATTATTTGTTGGATTGGGGAATTAGTACCATCCTGTAATGGAGATGCATCGATATTAACAATGGATGTGAGCTTTTAGGTCATTTTGTCCCCTCTGACAGTGAGGGGTTCGTTGGGGAATTGACAATACAACTTCTTCTAAGAGTTTTCTTTTCTTTTGTTCTTTTTTGTTTTTGTTTTAACTTATTCAGCAGGTTGAACCAAGCATAAGCATTAGGGGATAATTATAAAATTACTTTTCTTTAACTTAGCAATATGATTTCATTCTGGCTATTTGTTTCTTATGTTTTTTCCAAAATTTTGTCCAAAAGAACACACTGTGAATGGATGTAGTCAAAATCTGTGTGTTATGTGTTCAGGTGGCTTGTTTCTTTAAACTCGTGCTGTTTAAATACGGGGAACCATTCTAATTGGGTAGCCTGGATAGTACTGCATTATACAGAAAATACTAAATGAGCATACCTGCCCAGGAATGAGACTTAGTCGCTGCAGAGGAAATCTCTGCAAAGCCTACATCTCAACATGCAACTGCACAGAAGACATAATGCAGATGCATCAGGAAATACAACATTAATCCAATCAGCCTATTCAAAAGCAGTGTTTTGATGTCACCCAAGTGCTATATCTGACTGTGGTTATCACAACTTGGGAAGAATGTAATTGCCATGGAAAGATGCAGAATTAAAAAAAACAATGACGTTTCAAAGACTTGGATTCAGGTTCAGAAAAACTGTTGTATTTGTTGTTGGAAAAGGAAATACATTTTGTTTTTGAACTCAATGAACTTTTGTTTTTCAGGAAATGAGGTGACCAAAGGCCTCCTCACATCAAGTGCCAGGCTTCCTCTAGACTGCTGAGGCCTGGCTGGAAACTAGGATTCAGAGGGGTCCTAGAAAACACAGTGGGTAAGCAGAAGTTTTGAGCTTATGATTTCTGCACAAGCTACCTTTCTCTACTCCTTTCTAGGCCCTAACACATAATGACTGATAAGCACATTAGTAGTACTGCACCAAGAGTTTTCCGTCCCTTCCTTCATCAATCCCAAAATAGGGCAGCATTCTTTAGCCAGGAGGGGAACCAAATAATCAGACAGTTGTTTTTCATGAAACACACTCAGAAAAATCATGGATACATCTAGAGTAGTACAAATTCCTGAATTTCCACGCTGTACAATTCTTTCCTGGACAAAACTTTCAGCCAAAAAGAATTACTACAGGACATGTGCTAGTTCATTAGGGATTTGAGAGGCTTCTGAACCAAGAAGTACAGTCTGCCAATGATTTTGTTTTTTAAAGTTTATTTGGGCCTTGGCTCACAAGACCAACAACAGGCTCACTATCTAGGTTTCAGGAAGTCATAAAAGTAAATGATCTGCCTGCAAAAACTGGCTTATAGTCTCATTTTAAAATATTTTACTTCTCACAAAAATATTTTTCTAGTTTTTGTAACAGTGAATTTTTTTTCCAGAGCCTTGAATCATCTCCCTTTGTGTAACTGATATGACAAAACAATCTCATTGCTTTCAGCTGAAAAGCTGCTTCCTTCTAGTCAACAGTTAGATCTTGTATATTTCTCTACACAATTCTGGCATGGAGTAAGTTCATAAGTAAGAATCTTTCTTCAGTATTCTAGGTTGGCTTCACAACAGAGAAATAAAGCCAACATGATGTTGTCGAATCAGGGATCTATAAATATTGCCAGGATACATGTACTCCTCCAATTTCTTATTGTTCTTCACAGGAGGGCCTGCTTTTGTTTTCAATATCACATGAGCTAAACACCAGCAATCAAATAGAAGAAACAGCATGTCGGAGACAGGAAACTCATCCCTCACAAATATATAATCAATTATTAATTTTTAGCACGTTTGGAGCTTGTTCATATCTTCAAATCACTTTTTAAAAGATTTTTTAAGTCTCCACGATAGCTCTAAAAGGTGATCACAGAAGTATTATTATCCACATTTTACATGGGCTCTCGAAGCCTCTTGGACCCGTATGCTTGGGGGCGCTAAAGTTTCTGATCTACCTCGGGATGGATTCCCGGGCTACTTTCCTCCCCCATGGTAACAATCCATTCTGACCACACATACTGAGCTGAGGAAAGGCACTGGTGGTTTCTGGACGCTGGCAGACTTAATCGTCAGCCTGGGGCAAACAATCGACCATGCCCAGTTCTGTTTGTAGCCTTTATCTCAGGGCTCTGTATATTTTTCAACACATAAACAAAAAGAAATGTAGAACAACAAGAAAAAGCAACAGTCCTGTTCTCAACTGAGTTCAAGGGGCCCTTTCGCCTCCAGCAGCTGAGTGAGCTTAGACTTTTCCAAGCTAGGGTTGCCAACTCTGACTGAAGCTATCCCGGGAGATTTTTTCCCCCAACACGATGTAATGTAATTTTCTTTAAATATCCTATTAAAATCTCCTAGATTGCTTTCAATGACCTCCAGGAGATCAATGCCGATCCAGGAGACTCCAGGCCAGTCCTGAAGGATTGGCAACCCTATTCCCAGCCAAGGAGGGTCCACAGGGCCTGGCTTTCCTGTTATAGCTTTCTGTTGCAGTCACAGGAAGGTGCACTTCCCATACTCTCCTAGTCCCAGGCTGCCTCATGGTGCTGGGGCCCTCATTTATATCCCTCAGCTGGGAATCGTCAGACTCAATCAATCACTAGATGCTGTTCAGCAGGGTCAGAACCTGCCTGCTGGGCTTCTCTCCAGAACAGGGCTGGCTGGCCCCTGACTCTTAAAGGGGCAGATCACTCTGTCACAGTCTCCTCATGGTTTCTCAGAGGTTCTACATTTAGGGCTTCTGCAACTGAGAAAAGAAGGGGGGAAGCATCTGATCCTTTAGAGTGAGTACAAAACAATCACACTAGATTATTAGCACAAGGACTAGACTAATTAGGAAATCATTAAAATACCAACAGCTCTCACACAGTTATTACTGTTATCCCTGATTTTAAGTATAGAATGGGAAAAACTCTGCAACTCTCAGATACCACTGTCAGGTAACTGTTGACAAATGTTGACTTGTTAATGGCTACCACTGTTTACAATACACAGTAGGAGTTTCCCCTTTTCAGTGATATAAAAAGGAAGAGCTATACAGTATTGGAGTGAGCAGTGATCGGAGGGTCGGACTGCAGGCAGAGGGCTGCCTCCATGAGGATAATTCTGAGTCTCTGCTTTCAATCCTTAAGAGTCCTCAGCTGAAACCCCTTACAAATGTGGCACTTGTCCTTTTGGTGACTCTCACCAAGGCACTTTAAACAAGAAGTGTGCAGGTCACTGTTTGGCATCAATTTACCGCAAACTTCACATGCTTTCAACCCCGGCAACTGAGGCATGCCCCGGTGTTGGGGAACGAAACGGGGATGGGGAGAACCCCCCGTAATGGAAACTTGGAGAAACAACTTCTAACACTACTACTACTAACTAAGAAACGAAGAAAACTAACTATATACAAATCACAGTGGGACACTGCTAAAGGCGCTTGCAGAAGCAAAAGAGAGGGAAGTTCCATCTAGCTGTCACCAGCGGTAAGAAGGAACCGAGGGGGGGTCGGGTTGGCTGGGCCCCATAAAGGCGCGACTCCAGGGGGTGCCGATGCCGTCCCTATGGATTCTGCTAGGGGGAAAAAAATCGTCTGACTGTTGTGCATGTGACGTGTGCGCACCTGATTGGAATTGACCTGAATGAGCACTCGAAGAACTATACTAACATGAATTTGGCATTTAGAATGTAATACTAGTGCTTTAGCTGAAGAAACAATATAAAACCTTTGCTAGAGATTTGTTAGAAACAGCTTTGTTAATACTAAGTTTATTAATAGGAACTTCACAGGACAGAAAATAATTAAATACAAAATAGAAGGAATCAATAGTCATTTTTTTCCTGCATATTGGTGTCATATATGGTCCATTGGCAGTATGAAAACTGAGGAGAATGGGAGTGACCAAATACTGTATAAAGATTCATGCTTTATGCTCCTATTAAAAGAATTTTGTGAAATTCTTTGAATATCTCTCTCCTGGAAACAGAGCTAGATTCCAGTAAATTGTAGAGTTTACAGAATTAAATCCACGTTAAAAAAAAAAGGGAGGGAAAAAAGCAAGCGGTGATTTTTACGTTGCACCTGCTTGTTAGCCCTACATGACCCACTGTGTTGAGTTGTGACAAAGGATTCTTTATTATCCAGATGACCCAAGTGTGCATTTTAACTGTTGGGGCCAACTACGCAGACCACAAAATGTCTTCATTAATGGCAATTTCAGCCCATCAGTCCCACTATGCTTATGGCATTAAGGGAAAAAAAAAAAGAGAGAGAGAGAGAGAGAGAGAGAGAGAGAGGGGCTGATTTTCTAATCCAAATTGCAGGTTTTGAATTTATTTCACTTGAAGTGCAGTAAGAAGTTCCCTTGATTGGATATTAACTAAAACACACTCCATTTGCTAGCTCTTACAAAAATGCATCTGCCTCCTAATCAACTGAATAGCAGCACTGGTATATGCATTTCCAGGCTGGAAGATAAGGGTCTGTAAACCAAACTCTGGTTCACAAGGAAGATGGTCTACAGGGGTGTTAATGGGCCACTTCTCCTTGAATGATGACAGGTTTCAGAGTAGCAACCATGTTAGTCTGTATTTGCAAAAAGAAAAGGAGGACTTGTGGCACCTTAGAGACTAACCAATTTATTTGAGCATAAACTTTCATGAGCTACAGCTCACTTCATCCGATGAAGTGAGCTGTAGCTCACGAAAGCTTATGCGCAAATAAATTGGTTAGTCTCTAAGGTGCCACAAGTCCTCCTTTTCTTTTTTCTCCTTGAATGGTCCCTTAGAATATGTGCTAACTACTTATGCTAAACTATCTGTTCCACCTTGTATTTAGCTGTGACACCGAGTACCTTTCCCAGACCTGAAGAAGAGCTCTGTGTAGCTCAAAAGCTTGTCCCTCTCACCAACAGAAGTTGGTCCAATAAAAGATATTACCTCACCCACATTGTCTCTTGGAAGATGGTAATACTCTAATGAACAGGTGATTATGGAACTCCCAGCTCTGTTAAAACCAGATTGGTAGCCTATTATGAACTGATTACGTTTTCCACTTTTTAGCTGCATACAATTATATTTGCTCATTAACACTTGATATGTTTAATGCAGCTGAAGAAAAATACTAGGACAATTAAATATCAATCATACTAGACTCCACATGGAACTGGCTTCTTTAATGATATCTTCCTGTAAAAGACTAGGGAGGGAGGTTGAATTGCTAAGATTGCTGTGAAGTACCTTTGCGGAATTAAACATGCGGTTCAAAATGTAGTATCACATCCACGTGTTTGTACTTTTCTATAAGAAAAACTGTTCCAAGACAGAATATAAACACCTCTGGCTATGTCTGAGAGCTAAGCTCAGTTTCAGGTTTACAACTGAAAATGACAAAGAGAAACAGAAAATTTAACATATGGAGCAAATGCCTTTTCCCCCTCTATATGATTTCTTTTAAGGATTGTAATTAATCCAGTGTAAAAGATGGGTTTCAGCATGTTTGCCAACACTGTTAAAAATCAAGACCACACCTTCCGTTGAATTATTTTAAGAAGAGAAAATATCACACTAGGGATTTGAGGTTTTGGCTTGAAGTTAGGATGCTGGAAAACTGGTCCAAATTCATGTGAAAAACAGATTTTAGAGGATCTCGTCCATAAAAAAAAACAAAAACCCAACGGATCCAAACGCAAAACCAATTTGAACTTGTATCAAGTTGGTCTCTATTCTTTTTTCCTTGGTAAGATGTTTTTTACATTACTTTTATTTATTTGTATTGCAGCAGTGCCTGTGAGCCCCAATCACGGACCAGGACCCCAGTGTGCTAGGCACTGCACAATTACAAAGCAAAAAGACAGTTCCTGTCCTAAAGAGATTGCACCCTAAATAGTCATTTCTTCTTTAAATTTTGAAAGACTTGTTTTCACTGTCTTTGTTCTTTCTCCTCACTCTCTAACTATTTTTCTTTACCACCTTATTGGGTGGGATTTGGGTGTGGAAGGGCACTTATAGCCAGTCCACATTCAAGTTACCATAATTTTCTTTAATAAATTGTATAGTTTTTTTTCACATTCTTGTGTCTGATTCTCTGCTTTGAAAGCCCATTGAGTAAAGGTCTCAAGTTTAGTATCTGTTATTCAAGTACTGCAATGACTGTTAAAACAGCATTTAAAATTGCTTCAGGGAGTGACTCAGTATCAGAATGCTTTGTAATGAACTCCCAGGAAGGCCTTCCAGTTGCTCCCTTGCTGAAAGCAACTATACTCTGGACTGCAAATAAAATGCCAACCATAGTTGCTGCTGTTTCCATTTTTAGGAGACAATAACTAACAGTAACATAAATTAAAGGACAAACAGAACTCTCCTGCAGAGCGGTATAAAAAACTAGCCCTAACAACCAACACCAGAAAATACCCTTGTTTCCCTTCCCCAGTCCACCAGTAGGGAGGTTAGGGGCTGTAGGTCACTGTGGTTGGGTGGCCGCAGTGGCAAGTTTAAATGGCCTCCCCTGTTTCCCTAAGATGTTAAGGCCAGTGGCGATCACACTGTTCTGGGTCGAGTCAAGTTGATGTACCCTGTCCCAATGATTTCACACCCTGGAGACTGCAATGAAGGAGCAGAACATTTGGAACTAGCAATAGTGGGTTTGGGGGCAGGGAGATGGGGGGAAGAGTTGAAAGAGCCTCCCTTTGGTAAGACCTTTGGCTAGGGGCTGGAGGCTGCAGAGATTGGGCTGCTCAAGTGGCAGCAGCAGTCAGAGGAAGCACGCTTATTTGAGGTGGCTGGCTATGATCTTCATCTGTCTCAACGGTATGTCATTAAAAAGTTTTTCTTTCTAAATCCAATACATGGGAAATGAAACCTTTTGTCCTAGCTGGTGCTCTGAAAAGAGCATGTACACCTTTAAATAAATGTGGTACTCAGATGTAACTAACACTGTTTCAAATCCATAGGAAAGTACAAGAAGCTCTACTGTAGTACAGTGGTTCTCAACCAGAGGTCCGGAGTCCACTGGGGGGCCGCGAGCAGGTTTCAGCCAAAATAAGCTAGAGAGCAGGGCCAGCGTTAGACTCACTGAGGCCCGGGACTGAAGCCAAAGCCCGAGCCCATCGTCCTGGACTGAAACTGAAGCCCAAGCAACGAAGTAGGTAACTTCTGGGTACTCTTCTGGCTCTGTCAATCTACAATACCCGCCTGCTGAAGTGAAGAAACAGATTGACAGAGCCAGAAGAGTACCCAGAAGTTACCTACTACAGGACAGGCCCAACAAAGAAAATAACAGAATGCCACTAGCCGTCACCTTCAGCCCCCAACTAAAACCTCTCCAACACATCATCAAAGATATACAACCTATCCTGAAGGACGACCCATCACTCTCACAGATCTTGGGAGACAGGCCAGTCCTTGCTTACAGACAGCCCCCCAACCTGAAGCAAATACTCACCAGCAACCACACACCACACAACAAAACCACTAACCCAGGAACCTATCCTTGCAACAAAGCCCGTTGCCAACTGTGTCCACATATCTATTCAGGGGACACCATCATAGGGCTTAATCACATCAGCCACACTATCAGAGGCTCGTTCACTTGCGCATCTACTAATGTGATATATGCCATCATGTGCCAGCAATGCCCTTCTGCCATGTACACTGGCCAAACTGGACAGTCTCTACGTAAAAGAATAAATGGACACAAATCAGACATCAAGAATGATAACATTCAAAAACCAGTCGGAGAACACTTCAATCTCTTTGGCCACTCGATTACAGCCCTAAAAGTGGCAATTCTTCAACAAAAACACAGACTCCAATGAGAGACTACAATTAATTTGCAAACTGAACACCATTAAATTAGGCTTGAATAAAGACTGGGAGTGGATGTGTCATTACACAAAGTAAAACTATTTCCCCCTGTTTATTTCCCCCCCCTACTGTTCCTCACACGTTCTTGTCAACTGCTGGAAATGGCCCACCTTGATTATCACTACAAAAGGTCCCCACCCTCCGCACTCTCCTGCTGGTAATAGCTCACCTTTCCTGATCACTCTTGTTACAGTCTGTATGGTAACACCCATTGTTTCATGTTCTCTGTATATATAAAATCTCCCCACTGTATTTTCCACTACATGCATCCGATGAAGTGAAATGTAGCTCACGAAAGCTTATACTCAAATAAATTTGTTAGTCTCTAAGGTGCCACAAGTACTCCTTTTCTTTTATCTGACTTTCAGAAATTCAATTTTCTTTTCAAAGTGTTGCAAGTCTAGTGCGTCTTTAGGTCCTGTATTAAAACCTGCTGGGTAAAATTTTCCAAAGCACCTAATTCATTTAGCAGCCTAAGTTCCACTGACTTTCAATAGGATATAGAGACCTGATCCTAAAAGATATTTAGGCACCTAACTCCGATAGGAGGTTCCTATGTCACTTAGGCACTTTTGAAATTTTTGCCTGTCATCTTTTTCACTACTTATTTGTCCTTTAGCAAGTCCTACTGAGTAACATAAGCCAAAAGTAAGGGTACATATTTTTCTTCTACACAACACTACTGAACCCAAAGGTAAAGACAACTCAACACTAAGCTCTTGGAATTTGGAGAGTTTGAATTAAAGCTGCTTGCCATATCTGGGTTCATAGAGTAATTTTGTATTTATTGTGGCAAAAATATGTATTACAGAGTATAAACCATCATACAAGAATGTTTGTAGTTTTTTGTTCACACAACCAGCAAGAAATATATAAAGTGAGATTAGCTTACCTTGAGTAGCAATGTAGTGATTTGGCCTGTGATAACCCTAAAAAAATGGAAAAAAAGTTTTGAGTCAATTTGCAATGCAATGCACCATCATGTGCTGGTATGATCGTCATGTCATAGAGACTAGTGTTCATAACCCTACTGAATATCACAACAACAAAAGTTACATATTAGGAGCAAATTCTGGCCTTTCCAATGAAAGGCATATTGCGGGGGTACAAGAAGCAGCTATGTTGTCTGGACTGGAGGGTCCCATAGCTATTGGCTTGCGCAGTGCCTGGGTAGAGGACTGACTTAGTATGTTTTGGAAGTTCCTTACTGGCTTCTCTGAAAAGGAGCAACATAAACTTAGGTGCACTTGGTAGTCTGGACACATCCCCAAGCCCTCGAGCTGTGAAGTGCTGCTGAGTGCAATGCTAGTTCCCTGCTTAGCAGCTAAGAGAACACTAGATTTATAGTCAGCATGGATGCTGCGTGTGTGTGCTAGGGAGGGAATAGGTTCTCTGTGCCCTCTGGTCTGCTCACAAATTACTTCTGAACAGAAAAAGGGTAAAATCTATGAAGAAATGTCTTGGTGTAAACAGTTTGTCCAGCTCTAAATAGGAATTACACTGAAAAGTAATTCTCGGTTTCTTTCTGTGAAGGCAAGAGAAACTTAATCATATGCTGGCTGAGCAATCAACACTAACAACTTTTGCATTCTTTATAACAAAGAATATTGGCTCTTGATAGGATGCAAACTAGAAACAACAGAATTTGTATAGTATTTTTGTTTCTGATGCTACAGGATTATTGCCAAGGATTTAACTCATGTAACAGTACATCATTATAGACAGTCATATCAATATTAATACCAAAAGCTTTAAATAATGGTTAGGTTATGACACCAACTAACAAAAGGAAGAAATATAAAGTTATAGCTCATACTCCATATCAACTTGCCAGTGTAGAGTGTGTTAAGGGTAAGGAGTGAAGTGAGGCACCAAGACCGAAGTAATCTGAAGAACCCTGGAGAACAGAAAATGTTACAAGAACTACTGAAGTGGTTCCTTTATATGCCATTCTGAGGCAAACTTTGAGTGCCTAAGGATCGAGACTTATTTGTATGACGGTGGATAGAGCTGGCATTTCTCTATGCGAGCATCATCTACTAGCTGCGGGGTTGGATTCATTCAGACTACCAACAAAACAGGCATTGGGAGATTTAGTTCAAGGGAATGTCTCGCGATACAAACAGAGCCTTTTCCATGCCAATGCCTATGAAGCTGCCATTCCCACTGTAACTCCATTGTTCTGATATGACATCTATTACAATCTGCCTGCATGAGATAGGCTGCACGTCTGCATCTGTGAAACCAAGGACAGACAAATTGCCATTTACAATCGAATCTTGAATACCTTCTTGCTAATAAACAACCACAGTGTCTCCCTGTTTATGGTCACTTTGTCTACTGATTTCTGATGATCCAAAGAAACTTAGATGCTTTGTACTACAGCTATCTTCTAAGGAATGGGAAGCTTTAGGCCCCACAACCCTCACCAGTAGTGTCTTCTATGCTCACACAGCTGTCCCACTAAATTCATTCTGCTTTTTTTTTTTTCAGGCACAGGAAGACATGATATGAAGCCATTATATCAGGGTCTTGAACAAGAGCATGTGATCCAAACCCTCCTCCCCCACATTTTGTGGAGGTTCAGATCTGGATCCAAAGCATAATTTGAATTATACATAAGCAACTAAACCCCGAACCTGAAGTCTGAACAATCCTGAACCTTGGAAAAGTTTGAATTTAAATCCAACCCCTCAATTTGGGTCCAGCTCTACTTTTTATTACACAAATTTCTGTCTACAATTTTATTACTCTTTTAAATGGAAATGTTTCTGTTTTTATCTTTACCTCATGGTTAATGTGTTAAGTTTCTGAAACTGTAAAGAATGGGGTAGAAATATAACCCTAATCTGACTGCCTTTGAAACATATTACTAACTATCATTAGAAGGAGATAACCCAAAGATTGTTATATAAGAATAAGGATTAATTTGGTTGCTCTATATTGTATGAGAAAAAAATCTACTAAATTCCCTTGTCAGACCTGGTGGACACGTGTGAACCGGAGACTGTGACACCTTCATTAAAAGGTGTCATTGGGGAAGAAGAAATCACTGAATGTAGGCTGCTGCCTGCCTAAGAATCAGCAGTTGTTCTGTACTCTCATGTCTAGTGTTCCTCATGAACATTAAAATTACTGAAGTTTTCATCTCTAGATTTCAGGCTTTAGACAGTGTTGACTTTTTCTTGATTTTCAATTCTACTTTTGATTTGATCCTTTCAACCAAAAACCATGCTGTCT
The DNA here is from genome assembly GCF_015237465.2 of Chelonia mydas. Classification (NCBI taxonomy): domain Eukaryota; kingdom Metazoa; phylum Chordata; order Testudines; family Cheloniidae; genus Chelonia; species Chelonia mydas. Next base: position 85,995,857 of record NC_057850.1, on the reverse strand, counting down.
CTTAAAGAATTTATTCTAATGTAAAACATTAAGTTAACATGATGCAGAATGAACAAAGAAGCAGTCTTCAATAATTAAAGACCCTACATATTTAATGAAATGTCTTGCTTGCATTAGAAGTACTGGTTAACAGCTGCAGACTATACTTTGAAGGCAACTTAAAAGTGTAGCAATGACAGGAGATTGCAAATCACTGCATTAGGAATTACAGAGTTTTGTCACATTAATATGCAAACAGCTTTCTTTTAAATGTGAAATTATGCCAAGTTGTTGACAGACAATGTAAATAACATTTCCTTGGTCCACATAAGCATCAGGAGGCAAAAGAGCCACGTAATGTTGGTGGCAAAGTTTCGCTCCAGAGTGTGGCAGTTTCAAGAAATGACTGAACTCATTTTCTCACTGGCAAATATTTGGTGTTTTATTTTTTCTTTATTGCATATGTGGGTTCCCATGACTGTGGTTTCCAGTAATGTTTGGCAGCCAAAACTGTGATCAGCTATGCTAGCTATAAGAAATGGTCAATAAAGTGTAAAGATAACATGGACCATGTTTGGCTGAACAGCGATGTTAACTTTGTTTACTACATCAGTATACATACGTCAATATAATTTCCATTGATGTAATCTGAGTTTGTTTCTCCTTCAATTGGCTGCAGTCTCACTCGAGAATGATCATCTGAAATGGGAACAACAGATAAAACAAAATAGTTTGGTGTGCTTTTAATTGTCACAAAATATAAGGTCACATTCAGAAAGAAACCCTTAATACACATATTACTTTAAAGTCAAATTACAAAGTTTGCACTTTTCAAGTTTCCTGTCATTTGGTTTTGGCTCAAAATGAGCTATCAGATGTTATATATACAGTAAAACCTTTCCACTTTGCACTTCAATCATTTATGAACCCCATAATTCCCAATGATTTTGGAGCTGAATACATCTGATATTCAAACCACTGCCACCACTTCTCTTTCCTCCTAGAGAATGTGAAACAGTTTTTGCAACAGTCAAATTGCCTTTCATTAATACATTTAACTGCATTCAACTGTCAAAAGCTCAGTCATTTGCAAAGTTCTCCCATTATTAGTGCAAAGTGATTATGTAAGGCATATAACAAGGTCTTGTGGGAGATCATTATTTGAAGAGACAAAACAACCAAGGCTAAAAAATAACTTGGTATATCATATATATATTCTTTAAGAAAAATCAGTTTCACTCCCTCTATATGTTGTTTCAGTGATTTCTTTTGAACTGAGGAAGGGACTTTTCTACCTACTTTCAGATCTTGGATAATATCCCATTTCTCCCCCATGCCATTTTTCAACTGAGGTTGTCCTTTCCTGGGTGAGAAATGCTAGATTACTCTGGAAACTATTCAAACTTACTCTAACAGTAAGGGGGGTGGAGTCAGCATTTCCCACTTAAACCATGAATGGGACATACATGTGAAGAAATAATTTAGAATATTAGAGAGAAATTTAGACATCTCTGAGGGAAACAAATCTGGCATTTGCTCCCTATGGAGAGGAGCTCAGGGTTTGCTATACCAGAACAGATCAATCAAATTCAGTACTTCACCTTTGGCCAGAGCTAACAACTGATGCAACAGAGGATAGAGGAAGAAAAAAAGAAAAGAAAAGAAAGCAATCCTGAGATTTGATTGCTTTTATTTTATTGATATGCTATTAAAGGTCATAAATTATCCAGCCCTTTTGTCAGTACAGCAACTGCCCTTTAGCGGTAATGAGTTCCACAGATTTGCCACAGTATAAAAGAGAACTTCCTTTTCTTTATTCTAATGCCACAGCTATTAATTTTGAAGTGAGATTCTACTCTGAAAAGTGATCCTAGCAAATAAGATATTGTGGAGTTGCACACTTATTTTCTTTCAGTGAATTTCATATTCCATATGTGATCAGTTTGTGATTAAACAAGTAATCTTACAAACTCAGTTTGTGCTCTAAGAGTGCAGGCCGGGGTCTTCCTGTTTTGGGCATCATCACCAGTGAGAAAGTTCTGCAGAACTAACAGTGACACTTCTGCAGCTGCCTTGTCTTCAGGTTATTGTTTTAGTGACACCTATGAAACTCCCATTGCCTTCAGTGGGTATGCATAAGCATATTTCAGTTGATCATGGAGCACAAAATAGAATAGTATTCAGTTCTCACTCTGTCTCTTTTAGTTGTGTTGGCTCTGCAAGCCAAACTGAAGTTAAAAAAAACAACCAAACAAAACAACCCCCAAAGCCCCAAACAAAAACCATTCTTCTCCCCCCATAAACACATACTTTTGATCATTAAAGTAAGCAAATGTGACTCTGAATATACTAACAGGGTGGAGTTAAAAGATATTGAGTAAAAAGATGCCATGTTTACATGGCTACTTTCCAGACCGGAACCACATTTAAACAAGTATTCCCTTGTTCTTATACTGTGGGATAGCATTTTTTTTTTAAAAGAGCTGATGATTTTTTCCAGTATGCCTTTTCATAATTTACAACAGTCACAGTGGAGTCTCTAAAAGTTCTTGCCTTTTCTATGCAAATTAATACTAATTTTTGCAGTCTCACCATATGCAAGTGCTGCCACGCCTGTCTAACTCTCTTTGCTACTCTTCGCTGGACCTTCTCACTTAATTCTCAGGGATATTTTTCATAAAACAAGGGGACAAAATTGGACAAGACATGACCATAGTTCAATATTACGTTACACTTTCTGTACTGTTTTATTTTGTTTTTAATTATGCACCCGATCATTCTATCTGTTGTTAAACCATCTGCAGCACATTTGGAAGACATCTCCATTGAACTGTTCTCGGGCTTTTTTTTCCTAAGTCAACCCCCAAAATTCAGAGTCTGTTAGTTTATGTCACTTATGTAAGTTCAAATTATTTTTATCCTATTTTGCATTATCTTGCATTTATCCAAACTGAATTTCCTCTGCCATCCAACTGTCCAATGAATTTAAATCCATCTAAACAACATCACAATCCTCTGTAAATTCTATGTACACTGGTCCAAATGCTGTTTGTCATACAAAACAATGTGTTTCCATTGAAGTTTGCTCCATTGAGGCCTTCTGTATTTGGCCCAACCACTTCAGGGCCATCAGCAAACTTCATCAACTTACCATCCACTTCCCCACCCAAATCTCTGAGGGTTCAGCTATGCACTGGTCCAATGCATCTGTCTCCATGCTTCCTCAGTCGGCAAGGTGATTGAGCTAGATCCCCCCTCATTACAAAAGAGAGCAAACTGCTGGCAGGGTGTGTTCTGTGAGGGCCCTGCAACTTTGGAACTTGCTCCTCCTCTTAGTTCAAAATATCCCAAACCTGATGACTTTTTGGCCAGGTTGCAAGAGCTGTTTGCTTAACAATATTTTGAGGAAAAGTTGAGGGTATGATCCTGGGGTGTGTGGAAGTGGGTTGAAAGGGGCTCTTCTGTTGCTTGGAATTATTGGCGACCTGAGTTAATGTGTTACCTGTATGGTTATTAATGAGTGCTGCTTGCTGGCCAAGTTATTGTGTTAGCTGTTCCTGAGTACGTAGTGCTATTAGGTGGTCATCATAAGGTTGTTGTAACTATAAGTGATTGTTAGGGCACCTAATGCTTTCTGTATGGGGGATCTCTACTGTAGTTAAGAACTAAAGAAATAAATAATGAAATAATATGTGGCTATTGAAAGGAGCAGGATCCAAGCTCATCACCCTGCAGGACAATGGAATACTCACTGAGGTTATGGCTCTGAGTATCAGGGGAGAGAAGGGATTCATGTCCCATACTACCTCCCCCTGCCAGGGCAAGTGGGTGGGAAAGGGATAGCTAAGGTAAGAGAATGGATAGGGAATGGCAGGGAGTAGGCAGTCCCTTGGTTCCTTCCCATCTTGCGCCCCTGGAGCGAAGATGGTCGGTGATTCTCACAGCCACAGTTCTTTCTGAGCGCTTCACCTAGGGTGTTGCAGCTACGGGTTGACCCTAGAGGCTCTCTAGTCCAGATATATTAAATAAATCTGAACCAAATTCCAATCCCAGGTTCCCAACAATTGATTCTTACTTAGCTAGTTTTTACACATTTGTCCTTTTTATGTTGTTCTTCTAATTAATAGTTTCCAAGGGGGGAGCTTATCAAAAAATCTTGGAATATCCAGGTCAATTATGTTCATCAGGTCATTCTTATCCGCTCATTTATTCACTTTTTCAAAGGAATCTAACAATCTGAAGAGGCTTGATTTTCTCTTTCAGAAACCATGCTTCTTTGACCTATCAAGTTATATTTATCCAGGTGCTGTGCTATTGTATACTTAATTAAGCTATTAATTGGTTTCTTCAGAACTGAGGTGAGGGTCATAGGCCTTTAATTCCCAGGATCTTGCTTAAAAAAGATACCACATTAACAACTTTCCAATCTTCAGGCACGTTTGTTGGCTTATAGATTTTGGGCCTGATCCTGCTCCCAATGAAGTCAATGGAGAGATTCCCATTGACTTCAATGAGAGTTGGATTGGACTAGTATTGAATATCCTCCTCCGTATCTCCATGATTTCATGTATATTCCCTTTAAAACACCGTCAAGAGAACCTGCCACTCGACTGACCTCCTTCACTCAAGCTTTTCAAGTTACCTGCTGACTTTTCCTCTATGATTTCAATCTCTGCGAAGGCCACACTTAGATTTCTCATAAATAAATAAATATTTTAAGAATATAAATTTCCTTCTTTTTCCCTACAGGCCAAGTGATAAAGCCTGGTAAAGTCCAATGCTAAATGTCCATCAACTTCTCTGCTATTTCATTACTTTCTTTTCCTCCACTCTCTCCATGATGGCGAGCTTTCAATCACACATGCAGCTTCAGATTTAAAGACTTAAAAAAATTATTTAGCTTCATATCTTTAGTTATCTTCATATAATCTCTTTCCCCTTGTTACTTCACATCTGCATCTTACTTAGTAGAACCTGTGCTCCATGGACAGTGGCTAGGAATACTACAGGAGCTGAAGAAAGATGATTACACAATTTCTATTCACTTTCTATGGGATCTGGGTGGCTAACTTCCTTGATCTCTTTGAAAGTCCCAGCCAGTATTTGTGTGGTTTGGGCCCATTTTCTTATTTTTAAAGGATTTTTTTTAACAAATCTAAAACAGGCACTTTTTTCTGTGTGCGCTTAATCACATAGCTTTTTGACTCAGAGATACACAAGCTATATGTGCATCTAACACATTGTTCTTAAATAGCCTCCAGGCTGATTACCTGAGTTTTTACATTTTTCCTTTATCCTTCAGTCTGCTGTTAACTACTTTCCTCAAAGCTTTTAAACAGTCTCATTTCAAGTTCATTGTCAGTGTGTCATAGTCACCCTCTATTGATATCAAACCTATTTTTGCACTGATCACACCACCAATCACTTCAATCTTCAAAATTCCTTATGCTGAAATTAATTTTTCTTTCTAAGTATGAACATGAGCATTTCATCCTGCCCCTTCCTTATGCATGTGCACATGCACATACACACCAGCCTGTGGCCAGTATTTTCAAAAGTGATGAGTGATTCTGTGTGCCCTTTTTCCCCCCTAAAACACATGAATGGATACCTGACTTTCAGAAAGTGCGGTGTCTGAAAATCAGGCCCCTAATAAAGACATCTCAAGTTGGGCACCCAAAATCATGTCACTTTTGAAAATCTTGGTCAATATTATTTTCTCATTTGATCAGGGCTGCAGTAAGTTAAAAATGAATTATTATAGATAACAGAAATCTTTCATAAGGGACAAATGAATATTACGGTACCTACGCCCATAAGTAACCACTGTACAGTAAATACAGACATAACAATGTTCCCAAGCACAAGATTCATTTAACAGTTTCAAAGCCATTTTTTGGTTCTTAACGTAGAAACAACATAAAAGAAGACATTTATATTTAATAAAGAAGAAACACATTTTGTATAGGTGATTAGATAGTGGTCAGCATTTAGCATAATGATGAAGCAGCTCACAAGTTGCTGTAGCCACCTTCTCATTGTGAATGGGGCAGGCGTGTATCTAATTAAATTTACATCACCTGGATAATGTAATGTACACTGCTACTTTGACAAGCTCCCTCTGTGTTGGCAGCTTGGTGCTATTGCTTTAATTTCCTTACAAAGCAATACTGACTACAAACAATAGCATAATGATGGCATCTTGGAGGATTTAAACAGAGAGGATAAAAGGGCTGAAAAACCTACATTAAACTCATATTCTAAAACAACATATGTTTCACTGCAAAAAATATACCTAGAATATATGGCATCTAAGCCATCTACAGTACTTTTAACTTCTTAAATACCATGTAGAAAGAGGTGGGTTTTTTTTAAATGCCTTAAAAGCATAAGCCAATATTTTAATAATAACATAGGGATTCAATTTTAAAAGTAGACCTCTAAAATTATTCTCCCCAATTTTGCCACGCACCCATTTCTTTACACAAAGCCCACGTACAATTCAGGTAATTCCAATAAGTAACTACACCATTTGCATAAAACTAATTAACATACAGCAAATTTGTGGGCCCAATTTTAGAGGCTCTTTTAAAAAGGTTGCCCCTCAACATAAATAATGTGTTGTAATAATATTGTATTATTCTAAATTCTTACTGCCACATAGATATGTTTTATTGATAACAACTCATCTCCATCCAACTATCTCTGTTTCTTAAATATTGATGACATATTAAAAGCAAGTTGAGATACAAACAATCTAAAGTAACATTTGCCCTCTTAGACAGTCTCCAGTATTAATTGTAATTATAATTATTTCATGCATCGAGTATCTTTTACTTGTTTTCCCTTTGCTAGTCATCACTCCTTCACCCCAGATCTGTAGTGCTACTAGTCTTCTACTTATTTCAGCTCGGAACCCAAAATAACAGGCTGTTTAGAACACATTAAAAGAGGTGCCTGATGCAGCAAAACTCTGACTAAAAATGTGGATCTATTGTCACGTCAGGAGATAAAATTTTATAAAGGAACAGAAGGCATACAGATCTCCATATCTCTGTTATTAAGAACCTGTTCTTATTTGCACTCTGGGCATTTTTATACCTAAATAATTATATCAATTGCATATATTTCTATGCAACATACTCTCACAAAGAAAAATTTTGTTAAAAAAACATTTAGGATTCTTTAAGGGTATCCATCTACACAAACATTGTAAGCAAAGAAATATGCAGCTAACGTATCCTTCTAAACATCACATTCATTATTTTCACTAACAGGCTTCACCCATCTGTAAAGAAGTACCATGGGTCTCCAACACGTCCAGTAGGACAATACCCAAACTACCTTTGTCTCAATTACCCTGTGTGATGGGATATAGCTGGCTTTTTTGACTCCCTATGAAAGGCCCTGCAGTCCTACTAAACTCTGCCCCAGGAAGAGCGAGGTGGGAAGAAAAGAGCAGCAAAGGTGGTTCCTCAAGGCCTGCCTAGAGTGGCTTCACTGACGTAGCCATCTGGGAAGCTAGAAAGACCTGGTCCTCCAAGGGCTAGCAACAGCCAATCAGAGTCCAGCAGGCTCAGATAAAAGAGGCTGTAGGGCATTAGCAGGTCAGTTCCTGGTGGGGATCAGAGGAGAGAAGAGTGCTCCTCTCTGGCACAGAGATAGAGAAGAACCTGAGGAAACTGGCTCTGATATAGGACTATAGACAGAAGGGCCTGGTAGGAAGAGGCCCAGGGAAACAGCAGTGATGGATTGGAGTGAGCGGCTGTGTACAGGGTCCCAGGGTTGGAACCCAGAATAGTTTGTAGGCCCAGGTTCCCAACCAGCCACAGGTAAAGTGGTGTAAACCCCAAGAAGGGGACAGATCCTGTTGGGGATCCCAAACAAAGGGATGAATTTAAAGGTTCCAAAGCCAGGGCTGAAGACCAGAGGGCAAAAAGACTATTTAGTTATTAGACTCTTTAATATGCCAGAAGAGGTTCATTTCGACTTTGTGACTTGGCCAATAAGCCAAGCCACTGAAGACCCACTTTCAGCCTGCAGAAAGTGCCACGGGCGAAAAAGGACTGTGGTACTGCACCCTGCCTCTCGGAGGGACTCAAGAAGTGAGTACCCTTTTACACCCTGTCACATAAAACTCTGTCTTTACCAACATCAACAGCCATGTCTGTTAGTCATCTATACACCAGGGACCTATATGTGTTATTTTTCCATGGAGAAGTATCAGGTCAGCATTAAGGTCCTGCATAACAGTGTAATTTAAAGAAGTGTATTTTAATGTTATTGTACATGAAATTCAGCAGCTTTGCTGTGTTTATTTTCAGCTATGTAGAGATTGCCAATTTTTAGGAGAAAGATTACAAGATTTAGAAAAAAAAGGGAGTTATTGTTAAAAAGGAAATAAAATTGGCATCTGAGTGAATGTTGAGGTTGATGGGAATGATATATTTTGTACAAAAGAGCAAACACTGTGCACCTAACTTTTTCCCAACTACCTTTTTCACTCACTTCTATTCCTGCCTTACTTCTTCCTTGCACCCACCCTCATTCTCGGAGACTTCAATTTCCATGATGCCAACCTATCTGATCCCTTTTCTCTCTCACCTCCTCATCTGACATATAGCCTTAGATCAATTCTCCCACTCACTAAAAAGGCCATTTGCTTGATCTAGTTTTCACCATAGACTGCCCACGCTCTCTGCCTCTGAGGTCTCCATCACGGAACTCTTTCTGTCTCCCCTCATCTCATTCAGCATCATCTCCTTTGACCTGCCAACCAACCATTCCATGACTTCCAGTCCATTAATGTCAAGGACTTCTCCTCTGCTATCAGCCTCCTCCACCCTGTGCTCTCATCCCTCTCTCCCACCGATTTAGTCATTGACTTTCTCCACCAACCTGGATTACTTGGCACTTCTCACTCATCAAAAGGACCCATCTCTCTAATCCCCTTCTTCCACTCCTGCTGCTGAGTGTTTCCAGTGAAAGACCCATGACCGTGCTGATTTCCTCTACTACAGATTCACTCTCTCCTTACCTTCAATTCCCTATTTAAGGCCTCCCCTCATGTCTGCTAAGAATGTTGCTATCTTCTTCAAAGAGAAAATTCACATACTCTGACAGGACATCCTCCCCCTCTTTTCTTATGCCAACATCTTCTCCCCATTTTCCCTGTGACTGAAGCTGAGATCTTGTGTCTTCCTTCTTCCTGTATCCCTTCTACCTGCTCCTGCAACACCCCATCTCATAATTCCCCCATTCTTACCCCTCCTCTGCTTCATCTCACTCCTTCTTTCTCACCTCTCTTCTTCATCTCTCCCTCTCATCTGGTTCTCTCCCCTATCAATACAAACAATGCTTTAGTTTCACCCATCTTGATTCCTTCCCCTTGACCCTATTGGTCTCTCCAGCTACTGTCCCCTGTCCCTTCATCTCTAAAGCTCATAGAACTCCTTGTCTACAAGGACAGCTTAGAGTTCTTCTCCTCAGATTCCACCACTGGACTCTCTTCAATCCAACCTTTGCCTATCCCATTTCACTGAAACTGCTCTCACCAACATCTATAATGACTTCTTCTTGACCACAACTCAGAACAAGTTCTCCATCCTTCTTGAATTGTTGGTTATCACTGACATACAGTAGAACCTCAAGAGTTACGAACACCAGAGTTATGAACTGACCAGTCAACCACACACCTCATTAAGAACTAGAAGTATACAATCAGGCGGCAGCAGAGACAAAAAAAGAAGCAAACGCAGCACAGAACTATGTTAAACGTAAACTACTAAAAAATAAACGGAAAGTTAAAAAAAAGATTTGATACGGTAAGCAAACTGTTTCTGTGCTTGTTTCTTTTAAATTAAGATGGTTAAAAGCAGCATTTTTCTTCTGCATAGTAAAGTTTCAAAGCTGTGATAAGTCAATGTTCAGTTGTAAACTTTTGAAAGAACAACCATAGCATTTTGTTCAGAGTAACAAACATTTCAGATTTCAGAGTAGCAACCGTATTAGTCTGTATCCGTAAACATTTCAGAGTTACGAACAACCTCCATTCCTGAGGTGTTCGTAACTCTGGTTCTTCTGTAGTCCACCATGCTCCTCTTCTCGAAATCTTGCCCTCCCTAAGCTTTTGAAACTCCACCCTCTGCTGTTTCTCCTCTTACATCTCTAATAATTATTTCATTGTTTCATTAGGAGGATCCTCCTCTTCCCAACTGTCATTCAGCTCCCACAGGCCTCTGTACTTGGCCCCTCCTCTTCTTCCTCCATACTGGTAATCTCATTCACAAATGAGGCTTTAATTAACATCTCTGTAATGATGACCCAAAGATCTACCCTTCTCCTGTCATCTACACCAAAATCGTGGCTTGTGTTTATGACATCTCCACAGGGATGTCCAGTTGTCAACTCAAGCTCAACATGGTCCAAAGTTGAGCTTTTGATCTTTCCTATCACTGTGGACAACACTATTTTCTTCCCTGTCACTCGAGCCAGTAACCACTTCACCTTGAATGGTCCCTTAGAATATGTGCTAACTACTAATGCTAAACTATCTGTTTGATCTTGTATTTAGCTGTGGCACTCTAAGTACCTTTACCAGACCTGAGGAAGAGCTCTGTGTAGCTGGAACGCTTGGCTCTCTCACCAACAGAAGTTGGTCCAATAAAAGATATTACCTCACCCACCTTGTCTCCCAGAAGCTAAAAGGAAGTTAACAAAGTATTACAATTATGCTGCCAACACTTACATGCAATGATATTCCCATATCTATTCTTCATTCTGTTTTCATCTTTCTTAGCTGAGTCCCAGGGTGCAGACTGTCCTTCAAAGAAACTCTATTTTAAAAAAAAAGATAGAAAGAAAGTGACATTAAGAAATTCAGTATGGAGCAACAGGAACCTTAAGAGTAAAGAATAAAGCAATGGAGCATGGAAGAAATACTACAACAGCCAAAATTACAGTTGTTAAAGTGACATTCAACTAATTTGCTTATCTGATAATGATACCAGGCTCTTCTTTGAACAGCACTTTTCTTTCAGTTCCATGTTTCACATGGAGAGTTTGACACAAGAATAAAGTGTGTATCAGCAAGAATGATTTTTGTGCGAGGAAGAGTTAGTTAACCTTGCAAAAGTTTCGTGCTTGTAATGCTAAGCATAATTGACTAATTAACGTGCATTGTCCAAATTCTGCTCCTTATTACACCAGCGTAAAACTGGAATAAACCCAGTGATATTACTGATAGCAAAATTTGACCCTGTGTTAATAAAATACTACCAACAGTTTCACGTTTACCTGGTGATAGGTGGCTATTCAGTCCCTTAACACACAGTGGCATTATTCTTAATTTGCATTCAATTGGCCTTTTATTAAAAACATTATTTACAAACCCACCAAGATTATTAGATAGTCAGCAAAGAAAAATGATGTAATTTTATGAAAAATACAATCTTATTATTTGTATTAGCTTTATTAAATACAGTACAGAGGCTTGGTGAATATTAAAGTAAAGATGCTAACAATATCTCTTTATATTAACAAAATACACCACTTGGCATAAGAAAAACAACCCTCTGTTGTCCACTTTTCACGTGCAGTTCGGGTTCTAAAATAATGACTTTCCCAGTGTTTTTGGGTGCACTGTGTCCATAAAAGTCAGGGCCGTCCTTAGGCATACAAGGCTGTGTAGGGCACCTGAAAATTTGGGGCACCCCTGGGTCTTAGTGTCCTCCCTCCCATCTCTTCCTATCCCTGTTCTGACACTTCCTGCAGGCTCCCACCACAACTGACTGCTGCAGCCTGGTGAGTCTTCCTCTGGAGGGGATCTAGTACTTAAAAGTGAAAAAGTCTTCCAGCCTGCCAGGCCTATTAGCACAACACTGAAACTGTAAAAGAGCCATTCAAGTGGTAATGAAGCCATTTAACAGGCATTTGCCAAGCCCTAAGTATATACTGTCAGTTTCTGAATTTACTGCCCCTGCCTACACTGGCAAGTTTCTTCACAGTAAAGCAGCTTTCTGTGTTGTAACTCCTGAGGTGTACACACTGCCAAGCCACTTAGTGCGCAGAAACTGCGCAGTTCCAGGGCTGTGAAAAACCCCACCCCGACGAGAGCTTTCTGCACCAGGGGTACAGTGCTGCGGTGCCAGTGTAGAAAATCCTGGTCAATTACAGTGCTGCGACTGGCCTCCAGGAGGTGTCCCACAATGCCTGTTTTGCCTCTCTGGTCATCTGTTTGAACTCTACTGCCCTGCCCTCAGGTGACCAACAGTCATCCCCACCCCATACATTCCTTTGGAATTCTGAAAGGCCCCTTCCTGTTTGCTCGGTGATGCATGCAGTGGTCTCAGCGCATCTTTTCAGGTGGCCATGCCTGCTCCATGCACCAGGCAATCCCTGGCTTAGAGCAATGCCGAGCTGCTGGACCTCATCAGCATTTAGGGAGAGGAGGCTGTCCAGTCCCAGCTGCTCTCCAGCCATAGGAATTATGATACCTATGGACAGATTTCACGGTGCATGACAGAAAGGGGCCATGACCAGGACACACTGCAGTCCAGGGTCAAAGTGAAGGAGCTGCGCAACGCTTACCACAAGGTGCGAAGGCAAACCGCTGCTCCGGTGCTGTGCCCATGAGCTGCCGGTTCTACAAAAAGCTGGACGCGATACTCGGTGGCGACCCCACCTCCACTGCGAAGGCCACAGTGGATACTTCAGTGGCTCGTGTGCCAGTCGAGTGTGGACCGAGCCAGGAGGAGGAAATCTTGGACTAGGATGTAGAGGAGGAGGGGGACCCAGAGGCAGAGGATGACTTGGAGGTCAGAGATGCGTGCAGCCAGGAGCTCTTCTCTACTCTGGAGGCTAGCCAGTCACAGCTGTCAGAGCTTGGCGAAGCGCAAACAGGAGAGGAGGCCACTCGTAAGTGGATTTGATTTGGGGAATCGCTGAAGTGAGTTGTTGGAGGCAGGAGGGCTGCAGAAAGCAGGCTTGTGTCTGTATGATGCACATACCATCATGAGCAGCAGAACAGGCTGCTGATTGACTCCCTCAGTTCACAGGAGTCTGCCTCAGAGATCTCCACAAAACTCTCATGGAGTTGCTTTGCATGGAGTTGCAAAACTCTCATGGACCTGCTTTGCATGGAGTTGCAAAACTCTCACGGACCTGCTTTGTTTCTTGCCCCATTAACGGTAACTTTCCCACACCACTGTGCCATCACTGGGGGGAGAGACCATCGCTGCACACAGGCAAGCCGCATTAGGGCCAGGGCGGAAGCCGCAGTCTTGGAGAAGACCCTCTCTTGATTCCCTGCTCACCTTCAGCAATGAGATATCTTCCATAATGAGCACAGCCTGTGGAAAATGTGGGGACAGGAATGATTATCAGGCCCCACCTACAGTGCTGGCTCTCCCCAAGAGAGAGTGCCCAGTATACAGTAGAGTCTGGGAATACTGATTTACCCGGCCCCTGTGGCATTTTGGGGGTCTTGTGGCTCATGTGTGCTTGCCTGGGGTCAGACAGTTAGTGACAGGTGTGCGAGTACTGACTGCATTTTAAATCACTGAATCAGTGTTGTGTGTTGCAAACAATACTGCTTCTGTAAAATGCTGTGTTTTGGCTTCACAGAGATGACCTTGGGAGCCCAGCCTCCCTCTTTGTTATCGCCGTCTGAATGGCTGCGCAGAATTAGAAAGTGGCCACAAAGAACTAAGGAGGACTTTCTGCGTGAAGTTATGCTGCACTTCATGGCTGAAAAACAGGAATTGAAGGAGTGGCAGGACAGCGAGAAGAGGGACCAAAAGGAGAATGCAGCGCGCCTGAATGAAGCCATGAAGCAGCTCTTAAATGTTATGGAGCACAACCTGACACGCTCCAGGCGATACTAGCTCTGCAAACCGAGCAGCTCTGTGGTCCTCTCCCTTGCAGCTGCTGTTGCAAAACTCTTTCCCATGCGCCCTCCCGCCACTGCCAACACTCTTATCAATCTCCTGGCTCCAGTCTATACCTGCGGCATTTGACTCCTACTCCCTCACAGTCCAGCACTGCGGACTCCCGCCACCCACTGCACTCAACACCCATCCCTCTGCAGTTTGGCCCTGCTGAAGTATAGTACCCGCTACATTGTAATCCAAAGGAAAAGGTTGGACATGATCCCTGGACATACACAAATCTTTAGCCGTTCCAGGACCCCACCTCCTCCTGGAACCTTCCCTTCCCCCATCCCCCTCACTGCTGATGTGTTTTTTTATTTGACTCTCTCCTCCGGTTGTTGTTTTTTAATAAAAGAATTGTGTTTGTTTGAAAGCCATCTTTAATCTATTCATTGGAAGCAAACAGAGCCCTGCAAAGCAACAGAAATGCCCAGAATCACAATGGGCATTTCAACTTCCCCTACGGTGATCTTCTGGTCCGGGAAGAAAGTCCCTGCTTGCAGCTTCCTGAACAGGCCAGTGTTCCGAAAGATGCGTGCGTCATGCACCTTTCCGGACCAGCCTGTATTAATGTCTGTGAAACGCCCACGGTGATCCACAAGCGCCTGGAGAATCATTGAGAAATACCCTTTGTGATTAATGTACTCAGTGACTAAGTGGGCTGGTGCCAGAATTAGAATGTGCATGCCATCTATCACCCCTCTGCAGTTAGGGAAGCCCATTTGTGCAAAACCATCCACAATCTCACGGTCTTTCAGAGCAGGATGCGATTAATGGCCCTGCACACTTCCGTCAACATGAGTCCAACGGTCGACTTTTCCACTCCGAACTGGTTAGTGACTGATCGGTAGCAGCCTGGAGTAGCCAGCTTCCACAGTGCAATCACCATGCACTTCTCTAATGGCAGGGCAGCTCTCATTCTTGTGTTCTTGTGCCGCAGGGATGGGGTGAGCTCATCACACAGTCTTATGAATGTGGCTTTCCTCAATGGCAAGTTCTGCAGCCACTGCTCGTCATCTCAGATGTGCATGACGGTATGATCCCACCACTCAGTGCTTGTTTCCCAAGCCCAAAAGCGGCGTTCCACTGTGGTCAGCACCTCCGTGAATGCCGCAAGCAATTTTGTGTCGTAGCTAGTACGTGTGGCGAGATCCATGTCGCACTCCTCTTGTCTTTGTAGTTTAAGGAATAATTCCACTGCCACTCATGACGTTTTAGTCAGAGCAATCAGCATATTGGTCAGCAGTTCGGGATCCATTCCTGCAGACTGAAGAGGCAGAGTGCGCAGTATAGAAACTGTTGAAAGATGGCGCCAAATGCGGACGGAAGCACAGGGATTGCTGGGATGCGAAGCAATGCATCACGGGGGCATTGGGACAGGACCCAGGTTGCCCCACGACCCCCTCCGCCTTCCCACAACTCTTAGCGGCAGAAGAGGAAAAGATGCTCTGGGGGATAGCTGCCCAGAATGCGCCGCTCCGAATACCGCTGCAAGTGCTGCAACTATGAACACGCTATTGCGCAGGCAGCTGACCGTGTGAACACACAACACCGGGGTCCCTTTTTTGCTCCAAGTGGCGCTGTAACTCTGCCAGTGTAGACATACCCCAAAATAGTTGTTCATTACTGTAATATTTACTCAGAACATGTTAGTCTACAGGACCTTAGTTTAAAATTTGCTTCAAAAATATTTCATTAGTATGTTGCTGAAGATTATAAAATCACATCTCTAAAAATAGCTTGCATAGATTTTTAGATGCACAATCTGAGTATTCATCTTTAGCCTTAAATGCTTGGATCTTCAGACATATAGTTTTTAAAATAAATCCTTGAAAAGACCACCCTTATCTAAAATACAAATGTGAGCCCGGGATGCCATGGGGCGTAGGGGCACCATTTAAATCAAATGGACTACCATTTGTCTCCTTTTCCTTCATACTTCAAACATGTAATCCATGAAATCCTTCATGAACTATACTAGTAAAGGGAGGAAGAGTCCAAAGAAGCTCTTAATTTCTTGCTGGAGTCAATGGGAGACAAGAACTTTCAGCTCCCAAATGAGCACTTTGAATAAATAACCTAGAGAGCTATTAAGTCATGTGATAGATACACAATGGGCCAAACTCATGCCTCACATAAGCAAGCACAATTCCAGCGGCTTTAGTGGAGTTTTATCCTCTTGCCCAAGGGCTGAATTTAGACAGTTGCTGTGGTGATACAAAGGGCTGTCTCCTTAGCCCTGTGACAAGAGTTTTTTTTGCATCACACTGTGAAATCCTGATTCCTACCATGAGCATTCGTAATCTATTTCCATTGTGGGTAATACATGTTTATATTAAATATCTACATTTTTAAAACTGCTTTGGATTGTCTTCATTTTTTTTAAAAAAAAAGATCTACAAATAAACCAAAATGTTTTCTTTGGGGTTTTGTTTTTCTCTTCCATAAACGTTACTCTTTTAAAAAAATTAAAAATAAAAAGCAAGCAACTTCTAAGGAAAATGGAAGAACAATGTCCACTTATGCTGACCCTCTCCTGGTAAGTTTTTTCTTGGGAGTTGCTCTAGTACTATGGTGAGGACTGGAGAGGTGAGATAAATGGAAGAAAGAGGTAACTATTGCACTGCTTGACCAGAAAAAATAAACAGTAATTGCAAAAGACAGCTGGAGTACAATTTCTTAGATTCCCAATATGTTACTATATATAAGCAGAGGGCTTTTCTACAAGGGGGGAAAATGTGCTGTGTGAGGAGTGCGATTTCTAATGCGCACTAACATGTTGTGCATTAATTAGTCCATGTAGACCCTGCTGGTACGCTTTAACGT